>NC_064619.1:194490698-196990698 GCF_023898315.1 Schistocerca nitens
GAAATATTTCGCTACTAGGAAGAGCAGCAGCTAAGAACACATTGCTTTGTTGTTCTTTGCATCATGCATCGACACCTTATATCAAAAGCATAGTACTAATGGTGGTAGTAGTATTAGTAACAGTAGTAGTGTATTTATGTCTTTGATCATTTAGGGGTTTACGGAAGCATAAAAGCTGGCTCGATTTATAAAATTATTTGAACTTACCCACTCGGAAGAGTAAATGTTTGCTTTTGTGAAATGTTTCAAATAATTTACACGCAATTTCTAAACATGGATTGATCTTAAACTTAGGTGGTTTCATGAGATTTCAAATTTCTACAATTTTTACCTGATTGGGAAAGTAACGTTCGTAGTTTTGAAGTTGGGTTTCTCATATCCCCGCCACCCGTCGCTGTTCTTCACACAATACACTGTGACAAGTTAATCGTTGTTCACAATGGAAAGAAAACTCCCACCAGAATCTTGCTCGGGTGACAACGTGGCGCATACAGCGCTCATTTTTTGAAAACAAGCAAGTTTTTAATAATGTCTTTCTGACTGTCTTTTCATACAATTTTTACGTACACTGTTACTAAATGAACGTTAACCAGAATCTCACTTTTCCTCCCAAATCCGGAATTTTTCTCCACAGAAATGTCTGAGGTAGTGACCAGAATGCGTCCGTTTCTTCTATTATTCCATGGATCGAAAGAGGAGTCTTACTGCTCTGTGTAGTTTCATTAGTGATTATTCTTGTAGAACATTAAACTTTAGAATTCTATTTTAGTACCAGTCTCAATAAAAAAACAGACTAAAGCTACAGTTTATCTACATCTACACGACTATTCTGCACTTCACACTCGAGCGCTTTCTAAAAGCTCATAGAACCACTGTCAGACTATTTATCAGCCATTGCAATCTCGTGTAGCACGCGAGAAAAATGAGCAGCTAAATATTGCCTTGCGAGATTTAATTTCTTTTATTTTGTCATGATAATCAGTTCTCCCTATGTAGGTGGAGACCAAAAAAATATTTTCGTAATCGGAGAAAAAAGTTGGTGAATGCATTTATGTGAACAGATTTCGCCGCAACTAAAAACCCCTTCGTTTTAATGCCATCCCGGCTAGCTATCATACGCCTGACACTATCTCCACTATTTCGTGATAATACACAACGAGCTGTCCTTCTTTGAACTTCTATGTAGTAAAGTTTCCATACAGAGCAATAATACTCTAGAAAAGGATAGACAAGCGAAGTGTAGGCAGTCTCTTCACGAGGTTAGTTAATTCTTCCAAGTGCTCTACCAACATAATATTTTCTATGTGACGGTTTCAGATTAAGTCGTTGATAACTGCAGTCCCTAGGCATTTAGTGGAATCGATTTGATCTTCTCGAGACTTTACTAGAATGCAAATGACAGTATCATCTACAAACAGTCTAAGAGGGTTACTCAGATCTCTCCTAAATCGTTTATATAGATTAGGAATAGCAGATGGCCCATAACACTCCCTTGGGGACCTCTTAGATACCAGTTTTGTTTCTCTAGATGACTTTCCGTCAGTTATTACCACTTGCAACATTTCTGTCAGGGAATCACGAATCCAGTGGCACAACTGAGACTATACTTCACAGCCACGTCACTGGATTAGAAGATGCTTTTCTTCATTGAGGAAGACTACATCGATAGGCTTCGAAGACGGAGGACACCACCGCTAGTTCATAGTTGCAGACAGCGGAGATGTGTGTAAATTATAGACCCAGAATCTTCTGTCAACCCAGAGGGTCGGATCGAACTTCTACTACTTCTACTGCCGTCTCCCATCTGATTCCATCAACGTGATCCTAATCGGTCAAAATATTCACTGACGACTCCCAAACAAGAGGGGGCAGGGGCTTTGCCTACTTCGCGGAGATCCATTATCTTGGGCTATGTTTAAGCTACCGACGGAATCCAGCAACTTCTTTGCCGAAATTCGTGCAATTAAGGAAGCCCTTCAGTATGCTGCAAATCAGTTCGACGACATCCTTATTGCCGGCCTCGGTGGCTGAGCGGTTCTAGGCGCTTCAGTACGGAACCGCGCGACTGCTACGGTCGCAGGTTCGAGTCCTGCCTCGGGCATGGATGTGTGCGATGTCCTTCGGTTAGTTAGGTTTAAGTAGTTCTAAGTTCTAGGGGACTGATGACCTCAGATGTTAAGTCCCATAGTGCTCAGAGCCATTTGAACCATTTTTGACATCCTTATTGTCACGGATTCGAGGAGTGCGCTGAAAACCTGGAACAGGGCGCCAACACTAACAGCCATGTGCTCGATATAATTATCTACCGGTGTGAACGTCAACATTAACGTGACCCGTTATTATGGATCAAGGGACATTCTGATACCTCACGTAACGAAATGGTGCACCACCTGGCAAAACAAAGTGTTATTATTGTTGAACAACATTACTACACTTGCCTTTCGCTTACAGATTTTGTTGGTGACGTAAAGAGAAAGGACCGCCAAGAATGGTCATAGACATGAGAGATCTCTCAACGTTCGATAAGAAGACGTTATGCCGTAGTGTAACCGAGTATCCGGCGGAAACGTGTTTCTCCCGACTCAAGCTGTCTAGATGTCAGGCTACTAGTATAACGCGCATCGGCTAGGCCACGGCTCTTACCCTCCACATATTTATGGGATGAAAGTTCGACCACCTCCGCACTGCAAAGGCCACCTAATTGAGAGTGCAGAGCTCAACCATGTGTCCACGCTATGGCAGACAGCGCCGCGAGTTTCTTAATGCCTTAATCAGAGCAGGAATTCCCCATCCCACATCTATGACGGACCTGTTTCGACAACTGTCCACTACGGACTACGTCAGCATTGCCTAGTTCCTGCAAGAAGCGGATATCCAGTTACGAGTCAGATACAAAGGATCCAGCGTCTGAAGATGTGGTGTATCGACTATATTGAGTGTGTGAATATTGGAAATGTACTATGAAGTTTCCCTCAAATTAATGTTAATTTTTTGTGTCTATGTTGCATGTAAGATATTGTATACCAAATCCTGTGCCTAAATGGTTAATGTCAAAGGCCAATAACGGAAAAAGCCGCTTGGGAAGAACAGTCCAAAAAGCATTTTGGATATCTAGGAATATGGAATCAGCTTGAGATCCCTGGTGACTGCAGTCATTATTTCGTGTGAATAAAGAGCCACTTGCTTTTCACAAGAAAGGAATTTTCTGAATCTGTGCTGGTTATGAAGATCTATATGAAAAGTCCGTCGTTGAGGACGGGACGATAGATCCATGCCTTAAACCTTTTTTGTCTCTTGAAATCTCGACAATGGAAACACCGCATATCAGAAGAATGGTTCGGTGCCGGCGACATCCGGCGCTTTGTGGCGTGGGCGCCCGGCGACCCACATAGCAGAGCCGTACGTAGTGTAGCGGCCGTTGGCAGCTGCGCCATTAAGACCAATGAAGAGGACAATTCCAGAGCGCGCCAGATTAAAGGCGATCTGCGACGAGATTATCACAGCCTCGCAGCCGCGACGGCATTCTCGTTTAATAATACTCCGCCCTCGACACTCTCCTGAGGGTGGGTGTATTTCAGGCGACGGCTGAGATGGGTCGCTTCTTCGCGACAGGAAATTAGTTTCGGCATTGCTCTCGCGCCCTCGGCAGACGAAGAAGAACAGCCCGCGTGGTTATATTTAAGGCACTGTTTACAGCTGACGCGGTCGGGAGATAGGTTATCAAGCGCTACGGAGGGGTGTAACTTCATTTGTTGTTCACGGGGCGCTCAAACCACATCTTTGGAGACGTTCACAGCAGCGCCTCCAATTTTTATTAGGCAGCTGCATTTACTACATATCGGAACAAGATACAGGCTATTTCACAATGCTTTCACGATTTCAAATTTGAATAACACGCAAACTAATCGCGAAACAGATATGAACGTTTTACGCAAGGCACTTCATATATTAAAGTTTACTGAGGAAGTGCTACATCGGACAGATGACGACCATTAGCAGTTACACAATACTCGTGGCAGTTCACCCAGCTTTTGAACACATCGCACATTCTGGAAATTTCATCGTGAAATGCAATTTTTTAACTGTTCCAAGCTTCTCGTCGGTTGTTTGGCCACTTTTATGTAACGAACGACGAGGTCTTGCCTGTAAACTGCTACGCACACGTTCTTCGTTCTCGGGAGTTCGGACGGTTTTTCGAGGACTGGTTGACTTTAGATTCGGTGCACTGGCAGATGCGCATAAGTTAATTATACAGATCAACATTGTTCCACGAGCAGGAATTGGATACCGCGGCTGACTTTTGAAATGCCTACGAGAGACACGTTCCACGCGCACGACAGATTCGGCGTAGCGAAAACAGCACCCCACCGCGAACACACAATGTTGCTTCGACTAGTAGGACATTATTGGTTCAAATGGCTCTGAGCACTATGGGACTTAACATCTTAGGTCATCAGTCCCCTAGAACTTACAACTACTTAAATCTAACTAACCTAAGGACATCACACACATCCATGCCCGAGGCAGGATTCGAACCTGCGACCGTAGCCGTCCCGCGGTTCCGGACTGCAGCGCCTAGAACCGCAAGACCACCGCGGCCGGCGGACATTATTACAGCAATGTATATGGCATTAAACTCGACACTCCGCAGTAATATACAACGCTGCCGTCGGTGTACCCATCGCACGTTATTCACATTTGAAATCGTCGAAACACTGTAACACACCTTGCGTAATATTATCTGCGAGGCAGACATAATCAATTGCATAATTACGATAATTTAACGTTATGTTTCTCCAGTTCACAAAGAGACTGCTACGTTGTAGCCAAATGAAGACGCGACAAAATCGCAGCGTTAATGATCATGTCGGGGAGAGGGCGTAACACAGTATGTTTACTTCATTTTCTTTGTTTCTTCCTTTCTTTTTTTTTAAAAAAAACAAAATTAGTTTAGTACCAAGGCCCCATATGTTCTTGTTATGCTTGGCCGCTGAAAGACTAATACAGGTTGTCTACTGTACAGGAATCTAACTAAGTTTTATTAACTGCTTCTGTCTATGTGGGTGAAATCGTTTTGGGTAATAAGCCACGTCATCGTGAAAAACTAGAACAATTAAAATTACGACGTTTCGACCGATTTTGTAGCAATTATTTTCATGGCGAAGTCCCTCGAAACATAGGTATGTTAGTTGTCTGACTGTTTTATAAGACGCTACCTAATAACTTAAACGATTTTATTCAAATTGACATGGGCCGTGGAAGTCTGCGAACTTATACATTGCAAATATATTTAATTTTTTATATTTCACGCATTAGTTGTTTCGACCCCAATGGCAATCATCAGGCCTAAGTATTGTATCAGAAGATTGGTCGTCTTAGTGACCTGATGGTCAACTGGGACGAAGCTAGTGTAGTGGATCCTCTTCCTTTTCCCTGGCATTTATCCCTTATAGTACGGGCTCCGGTGTTCCACCATTTGGCAAATTTTATTTCATTATTCTTGTCGCTGTATACCCTACCGGAAGCCACAGTTGTCGAAGTGTAACCTCAGAGACGGAAGTCTTGTGTACCACCTGTCTGTGAATCGTGTAAACCTGGCTCTGTGTCTTCCACATTTTTAACAGTTTCTAAATCGTGTTCTATGAGACGGGGTTAAGGAATCAGCTCAGAATTTGCCTAAACGAGCGTGAGAAACGACCTAAGGACCGCATTCTAGTTTGCTAGTGTACTCGTGCCAGCCCACGGCCGTTAATCAGTCGCGTGGATTCAGTTCGGATCTGGCTCACCTTGCAGACTGCGCATTACCCTATAAGGCAGGTCAGTTAAGTGTAGAGTACAAAAAAAATATTTACTATCCACACTAAACTCCTATTGAGGCGAAATGTTTCTGATTCCTACGTAGACTTTACGTCTCTTTTGATAGGTTTCATTATGGCTTAGGCGACTTTGATACAACACACCTTTTCAGGAGTTGTGTTACGTGGTAAAACCTCATCCTTGCCTCCACCAAGTCAACCTCAATCTGAGTATGTTGGAGCGTCATCTTCTATACAGATGTAAGTGCTTAAATACTGAAACGTCAGACGTTTCGGCGGTGCTGCAGCGGCAATTCTCAGTGCGTAGACATTAGAAACTTTCAGTAATTCAAAGAATGATACTGTAGTACAACCAGAATGAAATTAATGAGACTGAGTAGCAACAGCCCGAATTGTAGCACAGCTTTCTTTAGACAAGTATCCAATGAGCTTAATCTGGCCGTGCAATTGAAATTGACCTGTTATAAACTCATCGTTGAAGACTTTTCAAGAAGTCGGCGGATCACACTTCCCCACCCTAAATACAACAATCTGAATTCGAGTTTGTAATGAAACAGCCGTTATAGTGTTCCTACCCCACGGACAGGGAAAAAGCACCACCGGCGCAAATATACGAACTGGTGCGAGTGCCATAAGAGACTCACCACTCGCGCAAGTTCCACCACAGCCACGGGCTGCGCTGCGGATGAAGATATGGACTTCGCCGCGTACAATCCGTCAATGACCAAACGATAGCCGACAGAAGCCTACTCGGAAGACAGAAGAGCAACTCTCTCCCACTTGGTTATAGATCATCGTCCATGGCTTAGACAGGGAACGTTGTTTAGCGAACTCTTAGAAGTGAACTGACACTAGTAAATCGCATTTGCTGTGTACTGTGAAGTCTACCTACGATCATTTTCACGTAGCCATTGAGGGCTTTTATGTGTTATGTTAGAAACAGTGTTGCAGACTTCCTTGTTCAACTAGTCACAAAGACAGGAAAAGCTTTTTAACTCGTTTGTGTGATTTTGTTACGAATTGGTTGGAGTGTTGTAGAATCTTCGTTCTCCTATCCTGTTATATGACCCTGGGGCATAGCTGTGTAATGTTGGCAGGGATAAATTATCTTAGCGGTGTACTGCACAAAAAGCCATTTCAGGAATTCACAAACTCGGCCTACCGTAAGAACAGTGATATTTCAGCCTCCACAGCAGTAGCGGCGAAGCCTTTACAAAACTGGAGATCAGGTTTTACAAAACACTTCTACCGTCTTGATATCTTGCGATTGTCCTAAATCAGTTCACTGTGAGGAGATGCCACAGAACTGAAAGCGCGGGACGCTAAGTGCAGACTGCAATGGTTGAGGAAGGTAACATGCGTTTTCTTGTTGGCTAGTGGGCTGCGGAGTTCGCGCCTTTACGCCAGCCGTGGAATGGAGTGGTTGCAGTGAGTTTTAAACTTTCAGCGACGCACTGAGAGCAGTGCGGTGATTCCTCACCAATAAGCTGCGGTGGTAGCCCTGAATAAACAAACGGCAGTGTAAACACGGGGGAATATGGCGCTGAGAGCTTGTTTGGTGTCGGCGCTGTGGGCCGGCGCCTTAATAAATGACGACGCGGCTAACCTTTGGCGACCAGGCGTCGCCCACTGCGGGTGTCGCCCAGCCACCCACACAGACTGGCCAACTAATTGCGCTGTCCGATTAACGGATCTCCATCGAGTTCCGGCTAAAAAATAAAAGGCCATCGTAGGCATCTGGAAGGTAGTCACAGGAATAGTGGGCAGAACAGCACGGAGAAGACCGCTTCGCTGTCCATAGCAACAATATAAACTTACAGCAGGCAGCAAATAGGTAATTTTCCACCCATAAATATCCCATTATCCGTGTAGACGAATGTTTAGATGGTTCCTTTGAAAAGGGCATTGCGGATTTAATTCACAATCTTTGTTCTGTCTGATCTTGTATTCCGTCTCCGAAGGCTCGTCGTTGATGGGACGTTCACCAGCTAAAGGATCTACACACACACACACACACACACACACACACACACACACACACACACGAGAGAGAGAGAGAGAGAGAGAGAGAGAAAATGTAAACAAAATTCAAATTTGGCGCCAACGTCACTGGTGAACAAATGAGCTCTGACTGGGCTGGGACACACAGCAACCACGATTACAGTGTGTTTTGGTGAAGTGTAAAGCGCATTTTTACGACCAAATTTCTGAAAATGTGTGTTATATTCACGTGTGCTTTACAACACCTCATCAGGATACTGAGAAGAAAGGACTTGCCACACAAAAACGTAAGTAAAAACAAATATATGCGCGAAATATAGCGAGATACTAAATTACCATACGTTTAAAGCGTAACGTGATAGATTAACTCCCAACAAAACTCCTCATCAACATCGTTTGGTTGCAGATGAGAAGCTACCAGAACTAAATAATACGCAAGGGTCCTGTAAAGCCATGCAAACCGAATGTAAAGGTATTAACGAACAGAAACAAATAGTTATCTGAACTAAATATTTTCGTAAGTTTGTAATCATTTAGTGAAATGTTTACATTACAGATTAAATAAAACAGAAACCCACTGATGATTGCACATAGGTATTAAAACATGTTTGGGAACTTCAAAAGAACGGTGTTTCGCATAACTGGCGGACCTTACATCGAACAAGATACAAACACATTTTATAGCATTCTGTAGAGCACACAGTAGAGGAACAGTTCGGAGACCGATTGATTGTATCAGCATGATAAAGCTTAAAGCACCATCTGTGAGGGAATGGTATGTGGAAAGTAACGTTTCAGAATTGGACTGGCCTTGCAAGAGCCCCGCTCTTAACCCCGTGGAACACCTGTGGGTGGAGAACATAGGCTTCACTCCAGACCCCTTGTCCAACGTCACTGTCATGTGCGGTTTCGGTTCTTGAGGAATAATGGGCTGCCATTCTTGCAGAGACATTCTGACACCATATTGAAAATGTCTCCAGGAGAATTCAAACCCAATGGACATTAACAATGGGTGTCCACTAGTAGCTGTCCAGACACGTCTATCCAGATAGTGTTCAGTGCAAGGCCAATCTTCCTTTATTAAGAAAATGAAAATACGTGCTGAATCTTCATGTCAATGAAAGCAGTAATTATACAGGGCGGTCAGAAACAGTCTGAACAGTTTTTAAAGGTGTTCCAGGGGAGGTTCTGCTGAGAAATAACTATTACGAAAAAAATTCGATACGTTGCGCCCTCTCAGAGTTCTTTAGCGTTGACGTTATCCAAAGAAGTCGTCGCGTGCGCAGACTTCACCTGCCAATTGTGGCGTCGCCAAACGTGTTCTTAATTTGATTTCCTCAAACCGAACAAACGTAGCTTTTGCTTATCTAGCTTAAATATATTACTTCCGAGAAAGGCGCATTTTGGCTGGTAATGAGGATTTCAGTATATGACAACTCAAGGACCCACACCTTTCAAGTGTCGTACCGCATTTGAACGCGTAGAACTGCTTAAATTTGCGCACGTAACGACCTGATTGGCTAATTTCAATGCTAAACAACTCGGAAACGCCGCAATGAATCGAATTTTTTTCGGAACAATTATTTATCACAGCGTCTCCTGCAATGCCCTTACGATCTTTTCAGGCTGTTTCTGACTACCATGTAAATATATTTTGGTCAAGTAAGCAGTATGATACCAACACATTTTAACGCTCAGTACTAGGTAACTGTAGAGGAAAATGTTGATGTTTCGTGAAGGAACCGCTAGAGAGTGCCATGATTTGAAGGACCAGTCTATTAACCAGCCCCCTTTCGTGGCTGATAGTGTCTGTATGACTATCGTCAGAATTTGAGAACGTCAAACTATCGATTGAAATGCTGCGGTAGAGCCGATGGAAGCACAGCTCTAGAAATCACGACCGCGCAGTGTCCAACAAGGGAATTTTCTGGATCACCTGCGCGACGAAGCAGCGGGGCCGCGGACGTCGGCTGGGGATCTCACTAAGGCGGGCCTTCCTTTGCTGCCTGTGGCCACCCACCAGTGCCTGGACCGACATGTCATTCCGACCGCTCCCATCGACCACTGGCCCAAAACTCCCCCTCGTACTTCCTCCGACCGTGTAGGCACACGCTAGGGTGACTGGCAAAAATGGGACGGGCCGAGAACCTCGCCTTCTGCTGTTGTTTATGCTGTTGCTTCTGTTGTTGCTCAAAGCGCGCCCCACTCCACCTTCTGTGACAATCTCTCTGTAGGTAGGAAAAATAACAGCTTAGCTCCGAGGAGTGACCTGTGTAATCACGTAACCTCTTGGGATTATTCAACCCCCCCCCCCCCCCTTATCGCGAACACAAGGTATTACTCGTTCCCTTTTGGTATTACGAGCTTTATCAGCGAGGATAGTCAGCCGCACAGGATTACTCGGGCCACACACGACGAGGGGACATAAAAAAGACAAACAGCTGATCGTCCGGCAAACATATAATCACTGTCTATTTGAATGCGCTAACCATACAGCCTATTTTTTTCTCTCTCTATTTATTGGTGCGTTTATCTCTGCATCCACCTATGTAGCTGAATGGTCGGTGTTGTCTGAGACACTGATCACCTGTATTCGACTCCCGATAGCACCGAGGATTCCTTTCAGGTAAAGGGTCTTAAATTGAGCCCAAACAAGGAATGTAAAGGAATAAAGATTTCATTGACACACTTCATTTCAATCAGTTCCAAATTGCAAAATACTTTGTACGCATTTATTTCATGACATTAGACACAAGAAACTAGTGCGGGCATCATACAGGTCATGCTTAAGTGAGGAGTTTCCAAAGTACCTTCTTTCTGCATGTCCATAGGCCAATGTTTAAAAAAGAAATGAAAAATGAATGTCGAATTGATGGTTCATATGTACTTAGAAAAGAATGGAAGTACCAGTCCAGATTGTTGTTGTTGTGGTCTTCAGTCCTGAGACTGGTTTGATGCAGCTCTCCATTCTACTCTATCCTGTGCAAGCTTCTTCATCTCCCAGTACATACTGCAGCCTACATCCTTCTGAATCTGCTTAGTGTATTCATCTCTTGGTCTCCCTCTACGATTTTTACCCTCCACGCTGCCCTCCAATACTAAATCGGTGATCCCCCGATGTCTCAGAACATGTCCTACCAACCGATCCCTTCTTCTAGTCAAGTTGTGCCACAAGCTCCTCTTCTCCCCAATTCTATTCAATACCTCCTCATTAGTTATGTGATCTACCCATCTAATCTTCAGCATTCTTCTGTAGCACCACATTTCGAAAGCTTCTATTCTCTTCTTGTCCAAACTGGTTATCGTCCACGTTTCACTTCCATACATGGCTACACTCCATACAAATACTTTCAGAAACGACTCCCTGACATTTAAATCTATACTCGATGTTAACAAATTTTTCTTCTTGAGAAACGCTTTCCTTGCCATTGCCAGTCTACATTTTATATCCTCTCTACTTCGACCATCATCAGTTATTTTGCTCCCCAAATAGCAAAGCTCCTTTACTACTTTAAGTGTCTCATTTTCTAATCTAATTCCCTCACCATCACCTGACTTAATTCGATTACATTCCATTATCCTCGTTTTGCTTTTGTTGATGATCATCTTATACCCTCATTTCAAGACACTGTCCATTCCGTTCAACTGCTCTTCCAAGTCCTTTGCTGTCTCTGGCAGAATTACAATGTCATCGGCGAACCTCAACGTTTTTATTTCTTCTCCATGGATTTTAATACGTACTCCGAACTTTTCTTTTGTTTCCTTTATTGCTTGCTCAATATACAGATTGAATAACATCGGGGATAGGCTACAACCCTGTCTCACTCCCTTCCCAAAGATTGTTTGCCTTTCATACCCCTCGACTCTTATAACTGCCATCTGGTTTCTGTACAAATTGTAAATAGCCTTTAGCTCCCTGTATTTTACCCCTGCTACCTTCAGAATTTGAAAGAGAGTATTCCAGTCAACATTGTCAAAAGCTTTCTCTAAGTCAACAAATGCTAGAAACGTAGGTTTGTCTTTCCTTAATCTTTCTTCTAAGATAAGTCGTAAGGTCAGTATTCCCTCACGTGTTCCAACATTTCTACGGAATCCAAATTGATCTTCCCCGAGGTTGGCTTCTATCAGTTTTTCCATTCGTCTGTAAAGAATTCGCGTTAGTATTTTGCAGCTGTGATTTATTAAACTGATACTTCGGTAATTTTCACATCTGTCAACACCTGCTTTCTTTGGGATTGGAATTATTATATTCTTCTTGAAGTCTGAGGGTATTTCGCCTGTCTCGTACATCTTTCTCACCAGATGGTATAGTTTTGTGAGGACAGGCTCTCCCAAGGCTATCAGTAGTTCTAATGGAATGTTGTCAACTCCGGGGGCCTTGTTTCGACTCAGGTCTTTCAGTGCTTTGTCAAACTCTTCACGCAGTATCATATCTCCCATTTCATCTTCATCTACATCGTCTTCCATTTCCATAATATTGTCCTCAAGTACATCGCCCTTGTATAGACCCTCTAAATACTCCTTCCACCTTTCTGCTTTCCCTTCTTTGCTTATAACTGGGTTTCCATCAAAGCTCTTGATATTCATGCAAGTGGTTCTCCTTTCTCCAACGGTCTCTTTAATTTTCCTGTAGGCAGTATCTATCTTACCCCTAGTGAGATAAGCCTCTACATCCTTACATTTGTCCTCTAGCCATGCTTGTTTAGCCATTTTGCACTTCCTGTCGATCTCATTTTTGAGACGTTTGTATTCCTTTTTGCCTGCTTCATTTACTGCATTTTTATATTTTCTCCTTTCATCAATTAAATTCAATATTTCTTCTGTTACCCAAGGGTTTCTACCAGCCCTCGTCTTTTTACCTATTTGATCCTCCTTTGATCCTCCGCTGCCTTCACTATCTCATCCCTCAATGCTACCCATTCCTCTTCTAATGTATTTCTTTCCCCCATTCCTGTCAATTTTTCCCTTACGCTCTCCCTGAAACTCTGTACAACCTCTGGTTCTTTCAGTTTATCCAGGTCCCATGTCCTTAACTTCCCACCTTTTTGCAGTTTCTTCAGTTTTAATCTACAGTTCATAACCAATAGATTGTGGTCAGAGTCCACATCTGCCCCTGGAAATGTCTTACAATTTAAAACCTGGTTCCTAAATCTCTGTCTTACCATTATATAATCAATCTGATACCTTTTAGTATATCCAGGGTTCTTCCATGTATACAACCTTCTTTCATGATTCTTGAACCAAGTGTTAGCTATTATTAAGTTATGCTCTGCACAAAATTCTACCAGGCGGCTTCCTCTTTCATTTCTGTCCCCCAATCCATATTCACCTACTATGTTTCCTTCTCTCCCTTTTCCTACTCTCGAATTCCAGTCACCCATGACTATTAAATTTTCGTCTCCCTTCACTATCTGAATAATTTCCTTTATCTCATCATACATTTCTTCAATTTCTTTGTCATCTGTAGAGCTGGTTGGCATATAAACTTGTACTACTGTAGTAGGCATGGGCTTTGTGTCTATCTTGGCCACAATAATGCGTTCACTATGCTGTTTGTAGTAGCTAACCCGCACTCATATTTGTTATTCATTATTAAATTACTCCTGCATTACCCCTATTTGATTTTGTATTTATAACCCGGTAATCACCTGACCAAAAGTCTTGTTCCTCCTGCCACCGAACTTCACTAATTCCCACTATATCTAACTTTAACCTATCCATTTCCCTTTTTAAATTTTCTAACCTACCTGCCCGATTAAGGGTTCTGACATTCCACGCTCCGATCCGTAGAACACCAGTTTTCTTTCTCCTGATAAAGACGTCCTCTTGAGTAGTCCCCGCCCGGAGATACGAATGGGGGACTACTTTACCTCCGAAATATTTTACCCAAGAGGACGCCATCATCATTTAATCATACAGTAAAGCTGCATGCCCTCGGGAAAAATTACGGCTGTAGTTTCCCCTTGCTTTCAGCCGTTCGCAGTACCAGAACAGCAAGGCCATTTTGGTTAGTGTTACAAGGCCAGATCAGTCAATCATCCAGACTGTTGCCCCTGCAACTACTGAAAAGGCTGCTGCCCCTCTTCAGGAACCACACGTTTGTCTGGCCTCTCAACAGATACCCCTCCGTTGTGGTTGCACCTACGGTACGGCTATCTGTATCCAGATTACCAACGTGAACTAGAAAACGTACTGACATGGGGTTCCATTTATAGAATGTAAGAAAGGAAGTAAGGAAGAAGATCAGTATTTAACGTCCCGTCAACAGCTCGGTCATTAGAGGCGGAGAACAAGCTCGGATTACGAAAGGAAAGATTACGAACAGAAATTGCCCGTACCCTTTTCAAAGGAACCACTCCGGCTTTTGCCTGGGGCGATTTAACGAAATCACGGGAAACCTAAATCTGGACATCCGGACAGAGACTTGTACCGTCGTCGTCCTGGATACGAAAATTCCAAAGTATGAGCATCGAAGGCCAAAGTTAGCAGTAAATCATCGTTTTCACGTCTGACACTTTAAAATTTCTGTTCCTCAGAAAAAAAATAATAAATAGACGATATTTTACCCTCTTTAAGTGTTTTCCATGGTATCACTACCAATAGAGTCAGTTGATTTCAAAATGCGCTGTACAAAGCATCATTTTACTGATCTCCATTACAGGTATTATCTTCCCATTCTTCATCTTCCCCTTTAATGCTACAAAAGCACCTGTGTCACAATACTCTTCGCTTTCGTGACAACTTTTTAACTGCCCTTTTAATTATCTGACATTTCCATACGACGATTTTAGCGTCTTAGTCAGAGGCACCTAGTGTTGAAAAGAATTGCAAAACGAAGAGTTCAAAAAATGCAAGAAACGTGTCATGAGACGTCACCTCATTTTGGATGAGGAAATATTTGGTTTAACACTTGAACATGTTTCAGTTAAATATATAAAAAGAAACCATCATCAAATGCAGACATTTCAAGCGAAATAGGCCTTTGACGTATATGAACCTACGGTAGCGTAAATCGTGATATATAATTTCCGCAGTACACACTGGCAATGCACTCACATTGATGCAAAGCGATTATTAATTGCCTTTTTGATTAAATATCAGTTCAAAATGGTTCAAATGGCTCTGAGCACTATGGGACTTAACATCTTAGGTCATCAGTCCCCTAGAACTTAGGACTACTTAAACCGAACTAACCTAAGGACATCACACACATCCATGCCCGAGGCAGGATTCGAACCTGCGACCGTAGCAGTCCCGCGGTTCCGGACTGCAGGGCCTAGAACCGAAATATCAGTAGTAGACATAGCTTGTTGTGTAATATCATTCACGTATTTACTCTGCTTGTGAAATGGGCTACACACCGATTCTGGAAGCGTATGATCAAGATCAGCTAAATGATTAGAAATCTTTCCAACAGCTGGCTTGCTTGAAACTTTCACCCAACGCTAGAGCGGTTGCAAGAACTTAGGACTTGTTATCAAATGCAAATTAAATTAATATACTCCGTAGTCAAAGTAAGGGATGTGTAACAATTAGCACGGAACCACACCGTGAAAGAAGTCCCTAGATGCGACTTAGCATTGCTTCTGGAACATTCGGCAAGGTGTTTGACACGCCTGCGCCGTCTGTGAGGTGTTAAGGAAGGACGACCGGTTTCACGAGGTGGTCACCAATAATCCGTGCCCACACGATCAGGCCGAAGGTTCGTAGCTACTAGCATGTCACAGGCTGATGTGTTGAATAGTGACAATACCGTTGGAATACATTACACCGGAGACTCAATGTATGCATAAACTTACCTTTAGCATCATGTAATATGTATACTGAGTAATATTTTGATTTGTACGGAAAAATCAAACGATATCCAGATGTGCCGAAAGGAATAGAAAAATAGTGTACTATTTTTCATGGAAACTATTATTTGTATTGCTATTACTAATTTTCTGTAGCTCGGAAACGACCAAAAGAACAAATTCCTAAGTAAAATGATTGCATCATACAGTTTTCATGGAGTTGTCTCGTTGAAACCATATTAGTCGCAAACTGTAAAGTAAGTTTCAGTAATGAATCAGGCGAAAGAGCTTCGTAACTTCGAAGCACTTCACTTCCTCCAGTGTTAGATGGCAGCGCTACTTGGCGTAGAAAGTATCAGGCATATTTAACAGCCATATTTTTCCTTGACCCTGTCAGCCGTGTATGGCCAGGAAGCTTAAAATCAGCGCACTCTCCAATGTAGAGTGAAAATTCGTGCTAGGAACAATGCTCTAGGCTGTGGTTCAGCCACTTCCCGTAGTATCCCTTCTTCCAGGAGAGTTAGTCTCACAGGGTATGCAGGATAACGTACGTAAAGATTGGAAGATAACAGAGGAAGTACTGACGGAAGTAAAGCTGAGAAGGCGGGTTGTTCATCGTGTCTGAATAACCCAATTGGTAAAGCATTTGCCCGCTAAAGACATACCGGTTTCGAGTCTTGAGCCAGGATGCCGTTCTAATGTGCCATGGAGTTTCATAAGTAGTATAGTGTGTACACCACCTTTCTCGTGAGATTGTTAAAAATAAATTATTTTCAGTCTGTATTTATACGAAAATGATTAATATATCCTGTAACACCGCAAATGTTCGAATGTATAGGTTATCTTCGTAGTGTCATCTTTTAAAATATTGCTGGCCGGTGTGGCCGAGCGGTTCTAGGCGCTTCAGTCTGGAACCGCGCGACCGCTACCGTCGCAGGTTCGAATCCTGCCTCGGGCATGGATGTGTGTGATGTCCTTAGGTTAGTTAGGTGTAAGTAGTTCTAAGTCTAGGGGACTGATGACCTCAGATGTTAAGTTCCATAATGCTCAGAGCCATATGAACCATTTTTTTTTTAATATTACAGAATGACAGAGATGGAGGGTGAGACGTAGTGTCGAAAATACGAGAAACAGTAAAGCGTAACTAAACTGGAGTTAAACAGCTGTAAAAAATTAGTATTCACCGTCGATACTAGCGGGAGCTTTCCATTATACGGTGATAAATTGCAGTGTGATTCCAGTGGCGTCATGTAAAATCTAAAAATCACTTTTTATTGGCATGCCGCTGTTCCAGAACTGAATATTTAGCCAGGAAAGCTACGCAGAAATGCCACGTGCTCGGCAGGACACAGTTCTGAATTCTCGGCGTGTGGTTTAGCATACGTCTACATCGACAGATTCTCGCTCTGCAGTAGCAGAAGGTCGAGGAAGAAAGAGAGACAGAGAGAGAGAGAGAGAGAGAGAGAGAGAGAGAGAGAGAGAGACGGCGACGGGTGTAATTAAGTCGAGGTATGAACGTCCCTCCGTTATCGATTACCGCGAGGGCAAGTTGCGATCGTGCGGAACGCCGAGCGCCGGAGGGGAGGGAAGGCTAGAAATTGCGGCTGCGGGGGGTGGGGGAGGGGGTTAAATGAGCGCAGCACAAAAACATGGGGCGCATCATCTCCCTCAGGGGACAGCCGCCAGCCGCCTGCAGGACACGGCGTCCCCTTCGGCCCCGACCAATCACAGCGCAGTTCATTAGGGCGCAGTCTGGAGGCGGTCGCAGGAGGAGTCGTTTTGGTAATCAGAGAATGCGCCCCCGTCTCCTGGAACCGCGCCGCGCTCCAGACTTCGCGGCGAACGTTCGTTGCTGCTGCTACTCTTAGCCCTGTTCCCCAGTAATTCCACTCCGCCTAAGAGCCCATTAAACTCTGTTCCGACCCGGCGTGCCAGAGACCCTCTCGCAGCCGCCGCTATCTGCCACTTTTACGACACTGTATAAAAGTAATGCTTTCTCTTCATAATTTAATTGCTCTCGCGGCTCACGGTTCTGCGACGCGGGAGGACCGCGAGCGGCGAACCCGGCGGCCCATGGAGAGCGTCCAGTTTCTCCGCTGGCGCTTCTTCTGCTGCTGCTGCACGCTTTTTCTTTCATTTGTTGTGCCGCGGCGGAGAACGGGGCCGGTGCGCTTTCTCGTGCAGTTCTCTAGTTGTACGGCCATGAAGACGTGCAGTGTCGATCGCTTACGAATCAGATGTTTCTGGAAACTTTCGAGGTTTGCAATAGTTTTTCCTCCGAGCAGATCCATCTCATTTGTCAAACGGAATGCAAATCTGGCGTAGGGATCTCAGTGCTTCCAGAATGAGATTTTCACTCTGCAGCGGAGTGTGCGCGGATATGAAACTTCCTGGCAGATTAAAACTGTGTGCCGGACCGAGACTCGAACTCGGGACCTTTGCCTTTCGCGGGCAAGCGCTCAGCTGGTAGAGCACTTGCCCGCAAAAGGCAAAGGTCCCGAGTTCGAGTCTCGGACCGGCACAAAGTTTTAATCTGCCAGGAAGTTTCATCTCAGTGCTGTTGACTATTTTTAAAGAACGGCACCAAGTCTAACAACAGATCAGACACTTGTCCTGAGGCAAATACATGAAAAGGCATATCAGTGGAATACTGAGTTTCACAACGTCTATGCAGACTTCAAGCAGGCCTTTTATAGTATTGACAGGGCAGAAACGCTAAATGATTTGCTACTGCTTGGTATACAATCCAAGTACGCTTCACTTATCCAAGCAACATTGGCTGATTCCAAGGCTGCGGTACGAGTGACTGAAGAACCCAGTAAATGGTTTAGATTTAGAAAATAATTCAGACGAGGAGTTGCCCTTTCTACAAAGCTTTTTAATCTGACTCCAGAATCAGCCTTAGAAAAGCTTTAAATATCTGGTTATTTAGCCAGAAAGTCAACCCAGATATGTGCATGTGCAGATGATGTAGCAATTATTACGAGAATAAGAGTTACACCAGAAAGAAAATTAGGTGAGTTGAAAGAAGGCACAGTACCTAGGGGCCCTGCTGTTAATGAAAATAAGATTAAATACCTTAATTTCACCAAAGACGGAAGTAAAAACTCGGATAAACTATCAGCAACTAGTTTCCATTTTGAACATGTGCATAACATTATTTGAGATCTAATATTAGTAGGACAAATTCCAAGTCAATTGAAATAAAACAGCGCATCCTAAGGGAGAAGTTTTTAAGGTGTTACGAGAGTGGCTGGCTCATCCCGGGCTTTGGCTAGTGATCAACCAATCACATGTCTTGTGCCGTCAATTTAGCCTCCTCCTTATATTATCCGCGTTTTAATAGAACTTTTAACCAAATATACAGTTTCTTACAGGTTGTGTGGTAGTGTAATAGAGAAAGTGAACGTGAGCTGTATGGGAGAGGATGAGTGCAATTATAAGCAAGTTCTGTTTTACAATTTTCAACGTTTTCGGGCTTTTTAACCACATTCTTTTCTAGATTTTTTTTTAGTAAGATAGCTTTCATATTCATAGTTGAGCGTTCTCAAACCACCCAGACATACAGTACTTAGGTACGCGACATACAACAAGCTCACTGGAGGAAGAATTCCGGGTCAAAAATGGCTCTGAGCACTATGGGACTCAACTGCTGAGGTCATTAGTCCCCTAGAACGTAGAACTAGTTAAACCTAACTAACCTAAGGACATCACAAACATCCATGCCCGAGGCAGGATTCGAACCTGCGACCGTAGCGGTCTTGCGGTTCCAGACTGCAGCGCCTTTAACCGCACGGCCACTTCGGCCGGCAAGAATTCCGGAATTCGCTTAAACTGACCTAGAGGAGGCCTAAAGCAGGAAGCCGAGATGAATGTTTTAGGTCTGCTTCTTAATAATTTAAGTTCGAACAATCACGCTCGATGGTGAGCGTGACACGCTATATGCCCATTTAATGCAGATCCCGTAAAGCCTGACCTTTCAGATACCACTCAATAAAATAAGACTTGTGATTATGGCACTAAAGTGCAGAAATACGTTTGGGCGATAACACGTTTGTTGTTTGCATGACCCGGTGGAAGCCGACGCCCATAACATATAATGGAGAGAAAGGAGACTGTGCTGCGGTAAGTAACTCGAAGCATGGATCGTAATCGCTAAAAAGTAAACTATAAAGGAAGCATATGAATAGCTCTTACGTAAATTAATCTCTCGGTGCAACTGAAACACAAAAAAAGATACATGTCCTGTAGACTTCGCTTTGTTTGTGAGAATTTTTTCAGAATTTCATTGAGCTTCTTAACACTTGTTGATAAAAAGTTGTGCTAGCAGTTTCTTTGTTCAAAAGAAATTTCAAAATTCTCTGCCCAGGTTTAAAGGAGCTGTGGTAGTGGAAGTATCTATACATGGATAGCCAAAAAAATCAAATTAATGGAAATGACAAAATTGAGGGAAACGTACGGTATAGGAAATATATTGCAATACATTGCCTGCAGCGGAAAACCATCGCAGGAAATACTGCAGGGTAAAGAGTAGCCGGCCAGAGTGGCCGAGCGGTTCTAGGCACTTCAGTCTGGAACCGCGCGACCGCTACGGTCGCAGGTTCGAATCATGCCTCGGGCATGGATGTGTGTGATGTCCTTAGGTTAGTTAGGTTTAATTAGTTCTAAGTTCTAGGGGACTGATGACCTCAGAAGTTAAGTCCCATAGTGCTCAGAGCCATTTGGTAAAGAGTCAAACATTGCAAGGCCGGCCATTTTGAGACGTCCCGGCACTTTATACAGTGTATTCGTTACTTCTCTTTATTTCGTTAGCAATGGGACGTAGGTTTTAGCAGTTTCACTCAAGTCAGCTATCTTATATAGATGTTAGCTTTTACGGTTTGTGAGCTAACATCTGTAATTTTTTGTATATTGTGAACCTCGTGGTTGTTAGATTGTGAAATTCGGTTTGTTTCGAAGTCCTGGGTTTTAATTTAGCTAGAAACACCTCCATTAAAATTCTTCTACTTCAGTCGTATCTAGAATGAGGGCGAAGTCTGAAAATATAGATTAACAGATGGTCAAATGGCTCTGAGCACTATGCGACTTAACTTCTGAGGTCATCAGTCGCCGAGAACTTAGAACTAATTAAACCTAACTAACCTAAGGACATCACACACATCCATGCCCGAGGCGGGATTCGAACCTGCGATCGTAGCGGTTGCGCGGTTCCGGACTGAAGCGCCTAGAACCGCTCGGTCACAACGGCCGGCAGATTAACAGAGTGAAATACTAGTTTAAGTTAAGGAACCAGGAATCATTTTCTTTTGGCAAAACGAGGTAGAATCTTGAAAGGCGTCAATTAATGGTAAACTTTAAGTGTTACAAAGAGACTGTAACGGACATACTGAATTCTGGGATGTTTTGAATAACTGACGACACGTGTTCCTAACGTCCCTGCTGTTTGCGAAAAAGCATCGGTTCCGAACAAATTGGATACAAGATATGTGGAAACTGTTGTAACTGTATCGCTATAGCGCGAGTACTTCTACGCAATAACGATCGGCAAAATTGTGAAAAATGAAAACTGCAAAGTAGTTGGTGAAATTTCAGGTAATGATGTTAAATATTTTTTGGTTTAGATTTGCAATGTTTGCAGAAAACGGTCGCCAGCTCATAGTGTGAGCCAACAGTATTGTGTTGTTGTTAGCCGATTTGGAAAAGTATTTACATAATAACTAATGCAAAACAATCAGGCGGGAGCGGGCACAATAACACTGATTCAGAGTCAGATTTTTAATCACAGTTAGCAACATAAAATAAGTCTAATTGTGAAATCAGTAAAGCAAAGTGCGCTAAGCAAATGCTCTTGACTGCTAGTTGTTTGGCACTCATTTTGCTTAATAAAGAGCTCCATGCAGGCTTCCATAATTGTTCTTAAATAAACATTACGTGTTAAGGAAATATGTATTATTTGTCTTATTTGCACGTAACTTTCATTAAATAACTACTGATCAACTTTCGCATAACACTGTTACGTATTATAGAAATGAGAGCAGAAATTAATCATCACACAAAGAAGTTAAACATTCTGATCTACAATAATCTTTAAAAACTCGCTGAAATTTTTCTATAATCATTGAATATTAATACTGGTTTTATAAGTGATGATTTCGCTGAGTAATGAAGTCCATTATCTTTAAGTATCATTCTTAATTATTTTTCAGGTTTTGCTGACTCTTAATTTTTTAAACAAATTATCAAAGTTAAATAACTCAGCAATTTCAGTCCTTTTGTCACTAACAGTGACGCTCGTTTTTAACTAACAATGACAGGACAGGGCCATAGCTGGTAAGTGTTCGGCTTTAAGCACTTGTAAGGAAACGTTGACTTTAAGTTCGTAATTATTCACAAAATGTAGCTACTACGCTTGCTAGTCTTTATACACTTCTAAACATTAAAATTGGTCTGGTCTTAAAAAAATGGCTCTAAGCACTATGGGACTTAACATTTAAGGTCATCAGTCCCGTTGACTTAGAACTACTTAAACCCAACTAACCTAAGGACATCAAACACATTCATGCCCGAGGCAGGATTCAAACCTGCGACCGTAGCAGCAGCGCGGTTCCGGACTGAAGCTCCTAGAACCGCTCGATCACAGCGACCGGCGGTCTAGTCTTACTTCAGTGAGTGGCTTCTGGTGCTGGATAATGTAATAATCGCCGACAATGCATGGCAGCATGCTCGTCTTAGCATCACTTTGCAATAAACAATTTTGGGCTCACAGTGCTCTTCTTTCATATTAATTCCTCTTGATTCTTTTTCCACTGTGCCCATTTAACACCGTAATTTTGCCTGGCCATAACATACAATTCTTCCAGTTTGTGTACTGCTCATAGGTGATTTTAACGACAGGATTGGAAATCGAACAGAAGGGTATGAAAAGGTTATAGGTAAATTTGGAGAGGATATGGAGGCCAACAGGAACGGGAAGCAACTCTTGGATTTCTGTGCCAGTATGGGCTTAATAATCACAAACTCCTTTTTTAAACATAAGAACATTCACCGGTATACTTGGGAAAGCAGGGGAACCAGATCTGTCATTGACTATATAATAACAGATCAGGGATTCAGGAAGGCTGTGAGGGACACACGTGTATTCAGGGAATTCTTTGATGACACTGATCATTATTTAATCTGCAGTGAATTTTGGATTGCGAGGCCGAAAGTGCAGGTGGTCAGGTCCAAATGTAGGAGGATAAGAGTGGAGAAACTTCAGGATAAGGAAAGGATAAGAGTGGAGAAACTTCAGGATAAGGAAATCAGGCACAAGTACATAACAGCGATCTCAGAAAGGTACCAGTTAGTTGAATGTAGTCAATTACAGTCATTGGAAAAGGAATGGACAAGGTACAGGGACACAGTACTAGAAGTGGCTAAAGAATGTCTTGGAACAGTAGTGTGTAAAAGTAGGAGGAAGCAAAACAGCTTGGTGGAATGACACAGTCAAGGCAGCCTGTAAAAGGAAAAAGAAGGCGTATAAAAAATGGCTACATACTAGAACTCAGGTAGACAGAGAATGTTATGTTGAAGAAAGAAACAAAGCCAAACAGATAATTGCAGCATCCAAGAAGAAATCTTGGGAAGACTTTGGAAACAGGTTGGAGACATTGGGTCAAGCTGCTGGAAAACCATTCTGGAGTGTAATTAGCAGTCTTCGAAAGGGAGGTAAGAAGGAAATGACAAGTATTTTGGACAGGTCACGAAAACTGCTGGTGAATCCTGTGGATGCCTTGGGCTGATGGAGGGAATATTTTGAAGAGTTGCTCAATGTAGGTGAAAATACGATCAGTAATGTTTCAGATTTCGAGGTAGAATGGGATAGGAATGATGATGGAAATAGGATCACGTTTGAGGAAGTGGAGAAAATGGTCAATAGATTGCAGTGCAATAAAGCAGCTGGGGTGAATGAAATTAAGTCGGAACTCATCAAATACAGTGGAATGTCAGGTCTTAAATGGCTACACAGGATAATTGAAATGGCCTGGGAGTCGGGACAGGTTCCATCAGACTGGACAAAAGCAGTAATCACACCAATCTTTAAACATGGAAACAGAAAAGATTGTAACAACTACAGAGGTATCTCTTTAATCAGCGGTGTGGGTAAAATCTTCTCAGGTATTGTTGAAAGGAAAGTGCGAGTATTAGTTGAGGAGCAATTGGATGAAAATCAGTGTGGGTTTAGGCCTCTTAGAGGTTGTCAGGACCAGATCTTTAGCCTACGACAAATAATGGAGAAGTGTTATGAGTGGAACAGGGACTTGTATCTATGCTTTATAGATCTAGAAAAGGCATATGACCAGGTTCCTAGGTGGAAGTTATTGTCTGTTCTACGAGATTATGGAATAGGAGGCAAACTTTTGCAAGCAATTAAAGGTCTTTACATGGATAGTCAGGCAGCAGTTAGAGTTGACGGTAAACTGAGCTCATGGTTCAGAGTAGTTTCAGGGGTAAGGTTCCACTGTTGTTCATATTATTTATGGATCATATGTTGAAAACAATAGACTGGCTGGGTGAGATTAAGATACGTGAACACAAAATAAGCAGTTTTGCATATGCGGATGATTTAGTTCTGATGGCAGATTCGATTGAAAGTTTACAGAGTAATATTTCAGAGCTAGATCAGAAATGTAAGGACTATGGTATGAAGATTAGCATCTCCAAAACGAAAGTAATGTCAGTGGGAAAGAAATATAAACGGATTGAGTGCCAAATAGGAGGAACAAAGTTAGAACAGGTGGACGGTTTCAAGTACTTAGGATGCATATTCTCACAGGATGGCAGCATAGTGAAAGAACTGGAAGCGAGGTGTAGCAAAGCTAATGCAGTGAGCGCTCAGCTACGATCTACTCTCTTCTGCAAGAAGGAAGTCAGTACCAAGACTAAGGTATCTGTGCACCGTTCAATCTTTCGACCAACTTCGTTGCATGGGAGCGAAAGCTGGGTGGATTCAGGTTACCTTATCAACAACGTTGAGGTTACGGATATGAAAGTAGCTAGGATGATTGCAGGTACTAGTAGATGGGAACAATGGCAGGAGGGTGTCCACAATGAGGAAATCAAAGAAAAACTGGGAATGAACTCTATAGATGTAGCAGTCAGGGCGAACAGGCTTAGATGGTGGGGTCATGTTACACGCATGGGAGAAGTAAGGTTACCCAAGAGACTCATGGGTTCAGCAGTAGAGGGTAGGAGGAGTCGGGGCAGACCAAGGAGAAGGTACCTGGATTCGGTTAAGAATGATTTTGAAGTAATAGGTTTAACATCAGAAGAGGCACCAATGTTAGCACTGAATAGGGGATCATGGAGGAACTGTATAAGGGGGGCTATGCTCCAGACTGAACGCTGAAAGGAACAATCAGTCTTAAATGATGATGATGATGATGATGATGGTATCTTACAATGTGCCGCACTACGAGCCCCTAGTAGTTACAACACATGCGCGCCTCTGTCAGGCTCTGCTGCGCGCCAGACTCAATTGATTTGTGCGTTCGCGCCCAACGCCAATGTTCCCTATTTCAGATATACTCTTTGACTGTTCACAACAGCAAATCGCCCGGACAAAACCAGCGTGTTTATAACATATTATTAAATAATTCTTTTTTGTGTATTGCATTTAAATTACGTAATCATATTCATTCATAAGAAAATTATTACTTAAAAATTACCCCATTACTGAAAATTACAACGTTAACACTGCGAAATTTTTTTGTGTTAACGGCACAGTGCTGTTGTGTTACAACACGAGTATTCAGTCTACCAACCTACTGCAACTGATCACACAGTCGGTAACAATTTTGGTCCATTTCTCATTTGTATTTTCAGCGTCCGCGTGGTGAAGAACGAACTGTTATACCAATATCATTAGAGGCAGAAAGCCGCCTAATCTCAAAAGGGAGGAAATGACGACGACTTGGGACACTGGACGAAATCACGAATGCAATTTTCTCAATCAGGCCTACTAAACGAATACTGAAAGGTTGTCAGTCGAGTAATATACCCTCCCCCCGTCCCCACACACCACACCCGACGATCATCATTTTCTGGTTATGTCTCGTGGGAATGCAGGAAGCCGTCCCCTGTGGACTGATGATGATCTGCGAACATCGCTAATTTGGCAGTGTTTTAGGTGCTTTTGAGAACTGTCACAGTAAGCATGTGCAACCAGTTTACCGGCAGAGATGCACTTCAGCGTTAGGTGAACCGGTATTCTCCACACGACCTCCCGCCATCGGATGGACAGGTAGCACGGTGCGGAAGGAAAGCGTAGCTCCATTCTTTGCCGGAGTGCGCCTGGCAGGATTCCCCGGCCCGATGGCGTTGGCTGCTGGATCCAGTCGATGTCCTGAATAATGGTGCAGTGTCGCCTGCCAAGTGCCGGTGGCGCCTTGGGTGCCTTCCTCGGGAGCCGCCTATCGATTATTCTAATTTTATTCTCGCCCCGGGAGGCGCGGCCCGTGTCCAGCAGCCAGCCACGGCGCCGTCCGGCTGCAGTCGACGTCCGCGTCATTTGGCAGCCAGCCGCCGCCGCCGGTATCGAACAGCCGTCACTCCGGCCCGCAGGGCGCTGGGTGGGGGTGGGGGTGGAGGCGATCGCTCTTCCTGTGCTCTGCTGGAGTAAGGCGGCGCGGCGCCGGAGATGACAGGCCGAGATTTTTGGCCAATGCACCTGCTAGGCGAAGGCAGGGTTCTGATGATAGTTAGAATTATGGCTTCTTTCTGTGGGGTTTCTAAACTGCACAGTTCACGTACATTCATATACGAAAGAAACTGTTGAAGTAACATACTTAAGTCTCGTGCATTTCAATACACATGGAAAGCACCGCTAACACTGAAATGTTTTGTGACCATAGACGTAAAGTACAGAAAATCTATTGTGTAGTGAGGTCACTCTTTTATTCGCAACCATGTCACAGCTTGTGAAGTATGTTCTGACACTTCCGGTAGACCCGAATGTTTTGCATTGCATAACCAACCATCCTCCTCGAACATCTTGGAACACTTCACTATGCCCTTGTAAACTGGCGGAGTCTTGTCGAAATTACCACCTCACGAGCTACCAAATGACAAATGGCAATGGGCAAACCCTACCACACAAAATGATTTCTGTGACTGGTTCGTCACCAACATCAGCAATTGAATTCTGTAGCGCCCGTATTGGAGGCTTTTCAGTCTAATTTATCCGCATAAAAAAAATTGAAAAAAGAGAGAACAACTACTTCAGTGTTTGTTTGTCTTTCACTTTCTGTACCGTTTGTTACATTATATTTAACCAATTACCTGCAATGATTTTCCAAAATGTTTCATGCCCTTTAAAATGCCCTGTATGATCACAGATAATTTTTTTTGTATAAAAAAAAGAGCTTCTGACATATCATCCACAGTTTTCGAAGAAATTACAAACCGGTAGAGGCAAACCAAGAAAGGCATCGCAGCCGCAATGACTTCTAGTACATTTTTTTCTGCATAGATCGGTAGGAGTAATTCATACAAAAGACAAGTGTAGGTCTTGACAAAATGAGTTAATGATGTCACGAGCAAGAAACTCAGCAGCTTTATCCTGTACCGAATACACACAAAAGACTGTACATTTCGTGTGTGTGTGTGTGTGTGTGTGTGTGTGTGTGTGTGTGTGTGTGTGTGTGTGTGTGTGTGTGGCATCGCGTTTCACGTCTGTTTCACAGAAACGATGACTTGCAATGTGGAGGTCACACGTCGATTCGAACATGTCGTTCAGTCTGCGTTACCGTCCATTCAGTGCGGTCCTTGAACTCCTTTTCGGGGAAAGCGACCTCGAGATACGCCTTTAGCGATCAAGGAGAGCAGCGCGCGACACGCTATATCGGCACATCTGAACACCTTGATGCACAAAAGGCGACTGCCTTCATGAATGCACCTGTTTTATTTCTCTCTCTTCTTTTTACGTGCATCGTTTAACACAATACATCACCGGGGAAGAGGACGCAGCAGTGAGCCATAATGCTGATTTTTAAATGTAATTATTAATTAAAAGTTTCGTACGCTCTCATACCTGTAGGGCTACACATAGTCACACTACGTAAAGCAAAATGGTGTGTCTCCCAGTTGCTTGTCCCTTCAAATTTTTCTCACAGGTGTGGACCCGAATATCACATGAGGATGTAAACTGAATATAAACAGTCACAATGACAATCAAGTTTTTATGTAAGGTTACCGTTTTCGTTCTGTTTTAGACAATCTTGAGACCCACCCCATGATGCTAGATAGTGGCTGTGAACGGAGCATGCGCTACACCTCCAAGAACGCTAAAAAAAATAAGGAAAGGTTTACTGCGGTTGTGACTGTTTATATTCAATTTTAAATAATAAATAAAGCAAAGGCAAAGGTCCCGAGTTCGAGTCTCGGTCGGGCACACAGTTTTAATCTGCCAGGAAATTTAATATCATCGCAAACTCCACTGCAGAGTGAAAATCTCATTCTGGAATAAATAAACTGCTGTACTCTAGAGAGACATGTTCTCAAAAAAATTACATCAGAATGTGTTACAAACCCGATTTATAAAGGCGTTTTTCGTTGCGACGGAATCTTCTCACGAAATTCCAATCACCAACTTTCACCTACGAATGTGAAAATACTTTGTTGACACTGACTTACATAGGGAGGGACGATCACCAAGATAAAACAAGGGAAATCGGAGCTCGTACGGAAAGATATAGGTGATCATTCTTTCCGCGCGCTAAACTAAATTGGAATAATAGAGAATTGTGTAGGTGGTTCGATGACCCCTCTGCCAGGCACTTAAATGTGATTTGCAGAGTATCCATGTTTATATGTTTTGTGAACGAGAAACTACATCATAATAAAATGAAGAATCGAACGGGAAGATAGAATCAGTTTTTCCCAGCACTTTTTGTTGATGATGATGATGATGATGATGATGATGATGATGATGATGATGCCGCTCTCGACGCCAGTGCCCCGGGTACCAGTTGATGATTCCGTGATGCCTCAGAATGTGTCCTGCCAACCAATCTGCCTAATTCGTTTCAGTGCCTCTACATCAGTCATCCAATCTGCCCATACAGTCTGCAACATTCTTCTGTAACACCTCATTTCAAAAGCTTCCAGTAAAACCCAAAAACTGATAAGAAAACGTCAAAAAATAGGAAAACCAAAACAGTAGCTGGTTATATGCAAATAATTCCTCAGTAATTCATAAACCCTGCACATTAGGGAAAAATTAGGTAGTCATATCACACTCGTCTTACTTTGATTTATAGGCTCCAATCAGATCTGTTATAGCCGTAGAGTGAATGCGAGACAACGAGAAATTAGAACCAAATAAGAGAAGAGAAGCCATTTAACAACTGTCTCCTTTTTTAAGTGCACCGACTTTGTAAACCATCACGAGTTATAGTATATCCATCAAGTCCTCAACCATTTTCGCGTCTATGATACCTTACTGTGGATAGATAATCGAAGAAGTTTCCTTTTTAAGCCGAAACCTGCGTAACTTAGAAGAGATGTCAATAAATAAACAACCCGAGTGGGGAAAATGTTGGCATCATTCAACAGATTTGTGGCTGTGGTACTGTCTGTGAAGAAGATAAAGGGAATAGTAGGGTACGAAGATGTCTTCCAGTCAGTTTTGTTCCCCAGAGTAAGGGGCACGGACAAGGGGCGTCCAGCGAACGGTGAGCGCCGAGGCGTGGTCCCGAGTGCAGGTGTGCTCGCCGCCCTGTCACCGTTAACTGCCGGCGACCAGACCGCCAGACCGCACAACCGGTTTTCACGGAAGTCCCGAGACCGTCTTGTGTGTGTGTGTGTGTGTGTGAGAGAGAGAGAGAGAGAGAGAGAGAGAGAGAGAGAGAGGGGGGGGGAGGGGGAGGGGGAGGGGGGCGGGCAGGCACGGACAGACTCCGTGCGTTGACTCCCAAGCAGCGTTCTTAGCGCCTGCGCTGCGTTACGTGTCTGAAACCTGCTGCTGTCACCAGTATTTTCAAACAAACACCACGCGTGTACTAACAGTTCTCCCGCGACCAACTTGCGTCAACTGAACTTCCCGCAGCCCTTTTCTACTTAATGTTCGGAACATTATGAAGACTAATATTGAAACTGAAATGAAGATATAATTGTAATTACCGAAATCGATATGGTGCTATTCACAGTCCTGCTTCCATGCATGCACCTCTTCGTGGCCGGTCGATGTGGTCGAGTGGTTCTAGGCGCTTCAGTCTGGAACCGAGCGACGCTGCGGTCGCAGGTTCGAGTCCTGCCTCGGGCATGGATGTGTGTGATGTCCTTAGTTTAGTTAGGTGTAAGTAGTTCTAAGTTCTAGGGGACTGATGACCTCAGATGTTAAGTCCCATAGTGCTCAGAGCCTTTTGAACCTCTTTGTGTCGATAAATGCCGGACCGCCAGAGACATTGCTATTTCCGTTACTCCCTGGAGGATTTCGCGGCATTCTGACAGGGGGCTCGCCAATAACTGGAGAAGAAATTTCATCACTGACATCGCCTGCGCAGATCAGCCTATATTCGTCTGCACGCTGAGTACTGCTGGATGGCTCTCACCTCTGTAGCAGCAACTTGTGGTTAGATGGATTGCAACCAACGTATATATCCATAGCGCGGTGAGGTGATGGCTAAGGTGAAGTTTTGTGGCCGTTAGCCGTGATCACTCTCGTGTGTGACGCACTGCCACTCGACGGCAATCTAGATTCAAGCGGGGCCTCAAACCCTCTGCTGCGTCCTATGTGGAGATTGACGAAGATCAGTTATTTTTAACGAAACCATTATAGCAATTTCACCAACATTCCTGGACCCTATTGAATCTGATGAGCCTGAAATTGTTAGACTTTAGTTAAAAGTGAACGATTCGCTGAAGACCCATTAAGCCTCGTGGCCGCGTTTTTGGGAAGTAAACAGTGACGGCACCTTTCATTTATGTTCATTTATATCTCTTATATGGGGGTAACAGAATTAGTAGAAGCCGGCCGTGAACCAGCTATCACGTCTTGCTCAGCGTGTTTACTACAGGGGATGTTTTCAATATTTTGTTGCTATTTGTTAATATTGGCTAATGGCTCTGAGCACTGTGTGACTTCTCACGTCATCAGTCCCCTAGAACTCAGAACTACTTAAACCTAACTAACCTAAGGACATCACACACATCCGTGCCCGAGGCAGGATTCGAACCTGTGACCGAGCGGTTCTAGGCGCTACAGTCTGGAACCGCGTGACCGCTACGGTCGCGGGTTCGAATCCTGCCTCGGGTACGGATGTGTGTGATGTCCTTAGGTTAGTTAGGTTTAAGTAGTTCTAAGTTCTAGGGACTGATGACCTCAGATGTTAAGTTCCATAGTGCTCAGAGCCATTTGAACCAGACTGTAGCGCCTAGAACCGCTCGGTCACTCCGGCTGGGTATTTGTTAATATTAATGACTGTAAAAGTGAACAGGTTTTAAATCATAAGGATGATTGTTTCTTAAATTGTGCCACATTTCCTTTAACACACATCGGAATAAAAGAAAATTCGTGATCGATTTTTATTTTTTATTGCTTAGCTCTCCAGCTCCTGGCTCCATGCATTGTTGCCATTCAGCGAGTTAGCAAAGTCGAAGTCGTATGAGGTGCCATTTAAAACCGTTTTTAGCTTTCATGATTTGATTCCGAAAATAATTTCTAACGGATGCAAGTATGTTCCTGCCGATAATTCTGTGCCCTGTTCCTCCTTCACTCGTGTCGAGTTCAGTTAGGTCTCCGTATCTAAGGAACTCGTTTCAGAGTGCCCTTACCTCCAACCTCCCTCAGTTTTCCAAGAACGTTCTGTGTAATACTTCATGAATATTCTAAATTCTAATGATGTTTTCGTACGATGTTTATTTATGGTAGTTATGAGACGTCGGTAAAGTGGAATAAATGATTTTACCATCGTGAGACTCATAATTTTTGTTTTGGGTGTCTTAATCGGCGCTAGACGCTTCATAATACAGGATCTGCTACAACTGATTGAAACTCTTTGTCTCGAAATTTTTTCCGCTTGCGGAAACAGTCAACATGTATACAAAATTTGCGGCGGAAAGGCCCATGACGATGACGTACGACGGAAAAAGGATTAGCCAAAAGTAAGACAGTAATTGGCGCGATAGAAAGACGTCATTCACTTGAATCTACAAAAACTTCGTGGTGTATTCAGACGACGGGTAAGGTAAAACTGAAAATTTCGATGTGCTTCATGTAAATATTGTGTGTCGATACCGTTCTTATAAGTATAATAACGACAACAAAGTCCAGTTGTCGTAAATGCAGATATATTGTTATTCTGACTTTCGCCGAAGGTTATCATAGTGATTTATGCTCTCTCTCTCTCTCTTTCGAAATAGCTAATCAAAATTAAATATTTATTTCCGCAAACGGCCTCGTGAAACTATGCCAATGGGAAGGAATGATTACAAGTCATAACTGTCACAGCATGTGTCTTCAATTCCCATCGATCTACATCCATACATGCCGATCGCGGTGTGCCGATAAATATCCATTTTTGACAATAGAAACTTATAATATCCTTGGAACCACGGTTTTAGTTTTTAACATGAGAACAGCGCGTGGAGAAGCAAAAGTAAACACAATGTTTCATTTTTCTGCGAAGGTATAAATTTTTCCAAGGTAAAACCTCTGTCAGATCTCTCGTACATCCGACAGTTCTATGAGATTCCAAAAATAGCACATTTACGTGAATCAAAGGCTTCATTTCTTAAATATCAGTATATACATGGCCACGCCATAAAAGGATTCTGTTCGTAGCGCCACACGGGAAGGAATGTGCATGCGGCAAAGAATTTCCTTGGAGTATTAGCTGAAGCGAAGTGAGCATTTTGCGAACGTACCGAGATAAAGGCGAAGCAATTTTTACGTCAGTGATTCCCCGAAATTTCATGCGGTTGCAAAATTACGACCGCTTTTTGCGTGATTTTCGGTTCGATGTGCCGTTAAGATAAACCACCTTAATGGTCAATAGTGAAACTGAGATCAAGCGTAGGTTCGCAGTAAGCTGTTTCCTTCGGGAGCTATAAACGTGTCTCCCCCGGCGAGATAAGAACTCGCCGACTGGGAAAAGGGAAAGCGGCCAGTCTATAAAACTGGCAACCCGAAGCTTTTTTCTCCCTGCTTCGCGCCGTATTAGCAAGTATATGTCGGCGGCAACCTTCAGCAACCGGGTCGTCGTGTTAGCCTTGAATGACGCCCGACGGGTTGCCGAACCACAGAGTGGCAGGCGCTGACATGCAGAGGCAGGCGTCACAGGTAGAGGAATCAAAACAAGCCGACAAGTAGGCGCAGCAACACTGCTGTTAAATGACACTTCGTTGTTAAAGATTCAGTTCCTTTCTAGCATACTCTTGCAAGTTGATTATCTTCTATCATAATAAGGTAAAATATTTTTTTTACATTACAAACTTGTTGACTTCCATTCGTCCAGAACAGTTATTTACAGCTCATAATCTTACGCTTCGCTGTGATTCTCTAACCTTAGCAGATGGCGTATCGCATTTAACCGAACTAGCTGAATTATAAACCTTCTTGGAAAGGATTCCGAAAAAATTGCTGTATTTAACACTACACGAACTTGTGTCAGTAGGCCGGCCGGGGTTGGCCGAGTGGTTCTAGGCGCTACAGTCTGGACCGCTACGGTCGCAGGTTCGACCCTACCTCGGCCATGGATGTGTGTGATGTCCTTAGGTTAATTAGGTTTAAGTAGTTCTAAGTTCTAGGGGACTGACGACCTTAGAAGTTAAGTCCCATAATGCTCAGAGCCATTTGAACCATTTTACCCAGTATCTTTCTTTGAAAATACCTTCACAACAGTGAAGAAGCCTGTAATATGCCGTGACCACAACGCAGAAGGATCAGATTCATTGCAGGCACCACACACAGTTCCAAACTTAGTCAGCATGGCCACACTTACGTAGTCAGCATGGCCATACTGAAGTCTGTTCAGTTTTGTGGATGTTACGTAGCGTCTCCTTTATTACTTTTTCGATCACGCTTCTTTTGACATCGAATAGGCGCTCACAGCAGCAAATATATTTCTCCAGTTGAGTGAGTTGCATTGAACACAGAGAGAAGAACGAAGTGAAATAAATTTTACAAGACCTTCTCGTTCTGCAGCAGTCGTAGAAGTGGACCCAAGTCAGCACCGCGCTCAAACTTTTGTCTGATTTTAGTTGATAAGCACTAATTTTAGGATCATCCATCATTAATCTTACACATGTTTCAAGCTCATCCAGTTAACATAAGCAGTGGACATATTGGTAGTTTCAAAAGCTTGGAGACTGACTTTTATTTTATGGTGTATGGGTGCTAATTATGTGCCAGATTTTCTGAGATAACTGCATATAATAGCTGACATCATTACCTGCTATGTACAACTGTGCTGTGGAGGGGAGCATGTGGTATCGTACGAAGGGGCGTTCAATAAGTAATGCGACACACATTTTTCTGGAGCAGGTTGGTTTCATTCAGGATTCCAATACACCAAATTACTCCGCACTCCTTTGGCTACAAAACCATATTTTTCAATACAATCTCTGTTCAGTGCGACACTCCTGCACAACTTTACTGGGAGGGCCTGTATGTATGGTGGATGAGGAAGAGATGTCCAATGAAATCTTGTGAGCTCCTCTTGGGTGCCCATATTTCAGTGAGTCCTCGAGCTGTCATAGAGAAGGAGATGTTCGTTTGCGTTTTTGTGCCGACGAACATGCTGAAGTCGTTTCTTTCAATTTCATCAGGGAAGCACAGTACTCTTCCAAGTTGACCATCGTCATGAGTTCACTGGCTGAGGATCCTCCTTTTACTTTGTCTTCGGAGGAGAGGGGTGCCACACCTTGGATTGCCGTTTTGTTTCCAGTTCGAAGTGATAAAACCAAGTTACAGCACCTGTGACGACATTCGACAAAAACATGTCACGATCAGCCTCGTAACGTGCAAGCATTTCCACACAGACGCTTGTTCATAGCTGTTTACGGTCTTCCGCTAGGCGGCGAGGAAACTAGCGGGCACACATCCTTGAGTACCCTAACTAGTGAATGACTGTGTCGACTCTACCAACACAGACGTCCAATTGAGCACTCGGTTGTTTGATCGTGATCCGTTGATCACCTCGAGTAAGAGTGTCCGCACGTTCCAACGCTGCAGAGGGCACAGCTCTGTGCGGTCGACTAGCACGCGGGAAATTGTTGCGTTGATAACTGACGCCTCGTCTAACGACTCACCGTGCTTTTGTTCACTACCAGGTCTCCGTAGACATTCTGCAAGCGCCTGTGAATGTCTACGACACTCTGGCTTTCCGCCAAAAGATAATGACAGCTCTCTGACGAACGCACTTCCCTTACAGACGTCATTTTAAAGGCTTCGTGTAACGCCGCCTCTGTCGGAACTTCATGAAACTATAGGGACTGAAGCAGGAATATTCCTTTGCGTCCCACAGTAAATATCTATTTTTTCCTACCAAAATTCGCAGAGAAAAGAGTGTGTTGCAGTACTTATTGACTGCGCCTCGTGTAACGTAGGGGGTGAGCACGAATGTAGAGACGTAAGTACGGTAGCGCAGGCGCCCCACGGTGTCCTTCCTATGAGGTCTACACCGCCAACATGCGGTCTTACAACCTCGCCAGTACTCACAGAAACGACAGGAGAGAGCGTGCGAGCGCTGTCGGCCGGCGTGTGACGTCACGGGTGCGATGTCCCGCGCGGCGCGGGCGGCGGAGCGTGCCGCGGGCCTAATGGCAGTCACTTCGTTTGGGCGGCGCTTCGCGGCCCGCCGCGCTGAGTGGCCCGGCACGGCGGCCACACTCCCAAACCCAGCCACTCCGCCGTGGCCACGGATGCGTCGCCGTAGCATCCTGTACTGCCTCTGTTGTTTCCGTTCATTCGTTTTTTCACTTCTTTCCATTTTTGCCTCGCGTTATTTGGAAGCGACAAAAACGTGAACGCTGACTAACTTACTGAGCTGTGAATCATTTTTAAGAGCGTACGCCTGCGAATCACGACGCATTTAAAATGACGTCTTCTCCAGTAGGCCAGTGACACGGACATTACTGAGGAAGATGTTCTGTTTGTGTTTAATATACCGTTTCAGACATGCTCGTATCATTAACATACTGAAAGTACAGGGTGTTTATAAATGAATATCGGGGTTTTAACGCTTTATAATTTTTTGTATTTTAAACTTACAGTGATAAGTGATATGTCAAATGAAAGAGCAACTCCGTCAGTTTTACCAAGAACCTTATAAATGTTCAATGTGAGCACCATTTATCACACGGCACACATCTAGTCTATACCAGAGTTCTTCCCAAACGTTGATAAGTGTGTCTTCAGTGATTGTAGCAACAGCTGTTTCAATCCAGTTTCTTAATTTAGAGAGGTCTGCTGGTAGCGGAGGCACGTACACACGATCCTTGATGAAGCCCCAAAGGAAGAAATCGTATGGCGTTAGGTCGGGTGAACGTGGAGGCCATGCAAAGCAAGCCCCTTTGCGGCCTATCCAGCGCTTGGGTACAATAAAGTTCAACAAATCGCGTACCTCCCTATGCCATATATAAGGTTCTTGGTAAAACTCTTTGAGTTGCTCTTTCATCTGACACATCATTTATCACTGTTTTCACAGAAAGTGATCACAAACAGAATGAAGATGTATTGAAGGAATTAAAGTGGAACATTCGGAGCATCCAAAACGATTGGAGAAAACATCTACAGCGAATGAGCTGATAGAGGATCTCAAAATCCATGCCGCATTACGGCAAGAACGGTGTAAGATAGCTGGGTCGACTGTTGGAAAGATAGCAGGGTCGACTGTTGGAAAGATAGCAGGAGAATATCTTGACGAGACCGTAACAGGTCAAGAAGCCTACTACTGGGAAGATGGTGATAGTGGTCATAGTGATGAGAATAATATTAGTAGTGAAAACAAGTCTACTTAAAATAGTGGCTGAAAGAGATAAATAAGATTGATGACTATTTGGGAATAAAAGAGCGATATGTACAGTATCTGATCAAAAATGACCTAATATCACTATGTAATGTGGAACTGACCACTAGATGTCACCAGAGGCGGAGCCGTCAGAGTAAAAGGAGCAGTGTGTGTCGTTTTGACGGTTGAGAATTAGTAGCAGCAGAATGAATCGGTCATGAGAGCTCATTGATTTCGTACTTGGACTCGTAATTGGATCTCACCTGTGTAAAAAAAATCCATCAGGGACATGTCAGCCGTTCTAAAGCTAAACCAAGAGCAGAAAGACAGCAGAGACGTGGAGCATAGCATAGGGAGGCTTTACAACACCGTATGAAATCAGAGGAAGAAATAACTCTCGAGTTAAAAAAGTCCTACCGGCAGTCCAGATACCACAGTGAGTGCGCGCACTGAGCTGAAAAATCTGGGGTAGAATGGTCGAGCAGCTACTTCTAAATCCCACATTTCTGTTGTCAGTTCTAAGCAATGGGTGAAGTGGTGTAAGAAGCGACGCCACTGGATGGTTCAAATGGCTCTAAGCACTATGGGACTTTACATCTGAGGTCATCAGTCCCCTAGACTTAAAATTACTTAAACCTACCTAACCTAAGGACATCAGACATATCCATGCCAGCGGCAAGATTCGAACCTGCGACCGTAGCAGCAGCGCGGTTCCGGACTGAAGTACCTAGAACAGCTCGGGCACAGCGGCCGGCTGCGCCACTTGACAGTGGGTGGCTATAAAAGAGAGATTTGTAGCTATGAAGCACACTGTAGCGATCCATTGGAAGGGTTTGGAGTTCAGGCGAATGCCTGAAAAACATTGTTTCCAACAGCAGTGACATATAGAGGATCTTTTTCGTAATTAGGGTGTGATCCGTTTACGCTGTACGAGGAAGCATATAAATACATTCTACATCATTGTGTACTGCCAACAGGCGAGCAGTGGTCTCGATAAAATGATTGATTGTATCAGCATGACAATGCTGTGATAAAGTAGAAATTGAGAGGCAATGTTTTGTGACCAATAACATTCCCGAAAGGAACTGGCCTGCTCAGAGTCGCGACCTGAACCCAGTGGAACGCCTTAGGGTTGACTTCGCCCCAGATTCTAGCGTTCAATGACGCTAGCTTCTCAGGTTTCGGCTCTTGACGAAGAATAGGTTGCAGTTACTGCAGAGGCATTCAGCTTTCTCACTGGTAGTGTCCCCAGTGGAATTCAAGCCTTCATAAAACCGAAGGGTGGACACACCACATATCAATGTCTACTAATACGTGTTCTGATAATTTCGATCACATAATGTGTGTGATAAAATGATATGACAGTGGAGTTCAGTGAAGTGCTTGTTGATCCATCGTGGATACGGGACAGCGACCGGTCAAATTTTTTACAAAGAAAAATCGCTAAAGAGCCGTAAGTTTCCAGAATTTATTTCATGTAGATGACTAGTTTCTGCAACTCATTAATGCTATCTTCAAGCTCCTAAACGTTCTGGGTTCGATTCCCGGCCGGGTTGGGGATTTTCTCTGCACGGGTACTAAGCATTTGTGTAGTCTTCACCATTTCATCATCATCATCATCATCATCATCATCATCATCATCATCATCATCGTCATCATTATCATTCGTGACGGTGGCTAGTTCGAAGCATTTACGGTAGATGACACTTGCAGCCCCCTCAGGTGTTGCTTGTAGACAGGGCATACGATCGGTTCCTCTGCATACTCGGCGCGGAGCACTCATTTTCTGGCAATGGGCGACCGCTGTCGGCAGTTTAACAGCCCGAGTGCCTTACCGTGCTGCCAGCGAGAGCACGCACACGGACGCACTCTCTTTCTCACACACGCGAAACGAACAAAGATGTCAACAGCTGCGCTGACGCGACAAGAAACTGGAGCCGCGTCCTAGAGCGTGGCGTGACGTTTATTTTCCGGCGGGTGAATGGTGGTGGTCTGGAGTGCCCTGGAGACGTCGTCCACGCATAATGGGCTGGAGAAGACGTCCGCGGCTGTCCCCACCCGCGCGTCCGTATGTATTCAAGCGCGGCGGCGGCGGCGGCGTTCTGTTTGCGCTGCGCCCCGCTCTCGCCTGCAGGTTTGTTTAGCAGCGTCGTCGACAAGAAAAACCACTCGGAGCTGGCCCGCCGCTGCCGGGGCCTGACTTAAAACTCCCGCCTTTCGGGAAGAACTGGCAGTCTTCGTGACGGACGTTTTCTGGGTGCTGTCCCGCAGCTATATATTTCGCATTTAGTACCTCATACACTGAAGCGCCAAGGAAACTGGTATAGGCATGCGTAATCAAGTACGGAGATATGCAAACAGGCAGAATACGGCGTTGTGGTCGGCAACGACTATATAAGACAAGTGTCTGGCACAGTTGTTAGATCGGTTACTGTTGCTACAATGGTAGGTTATCAACATTTAAGTGACTTTGAACGTGGAGTTACATTCGGCACACGAGTGATGGGATACAGGGTCTCTGAGGTAGCGAAGTTGTGAAGATTTTCCCGTACGATCATTTCACGAGGGTAATATGAACATTATAATCCGGGAAACATCAAATCTCCGATATCGGTGCGACCGGAAAAAGATCCTGCAAGAAAGGGACCAAAGCCGACTGAAGAGAATCGTTCAACGTGACAGAGGTGCAACCCTTCCGCAAATTGCTGCCTATTTCAATTCTGGGCCATGAACAAATGTCAGTGTGCGAACCATTCGACGATACATCATCGATATGAACTTTCGAATCCGAAGTCCACTCGTGTACCCTGGATGACTTCACGACACAAAGCCATACGCGTTGCCTGGGTCCTTCAACACCGACATTGGACTGTTGATGACAGGAAACATGCTGCCTAGTCGGACGAGTCTCGTTTCACATTGTAACGAGCGGATGGACGTGTAAGGGTATGGAGACAACCTTACGAATACATGAACCCTGCATGTTAACAGGGGACTGTTCATGCTGGTGGAGGCTCTGTAATGGTGTGGGGAGTGGCAGTTAGAGTGATATTGGACCCTTAATACGTCTAGATACCACTCTGATAGCTGACACGTACGTAAGCGTCCTTTCTGGTCACCTGCATTTATTCATCTCCATTCTGCAATCTGATTGGAAAATTCCAGCAGGACAGTGCGATACCCCAACGTCCAGAATTGCTACATAGTGGCTCCAGGAACACTTTTCTGAGTATAAACACTTCCGCTGGCCATCAAACTCCCCAGACATGAACATTATTGAGCATATCTGGAATCCCTTGCAACGTGTTGTTCAGAAGAGATCTCCAGCCCCTCGTACTCTTATGGACAACCCTGCAGGATTCATGGTGTCGGTTCCCTACAGTGCTAATTCAGATATTAGTCGAGTCCACGCCACGTCGTGTTGTAGCACTTCTGCTTTCTCGCGGGGGGTTGGGGGGCTACACGATTTAGACAAGTTTACCAATTTCTGTAGCTCTTCAGTGAATGTTGAGAGGCGGAAACTTGTAACATGTCCTGGAACACTGTCATCGAACATGAGCGTTTTGGTGACACAGGTGTTACGCAGTGGGGAGCCGTAATGATGCATGGTGGATTCACCTCCAAATCATTGAACACGCTTAACTAGCTCGTCAGCGTCATTGTGACACTATTCCTTTCCGATGTTCCTCTTTTCAGGGGTTAATTCGAGTCTGGCCTCTTATCAAGGGATGACAATGCGCGACGGCATCAAAATGAGAAGGTGCTCTTGGAGAAAAGTAGATATTTGCGAATGGACTGGCCTGTCCGCCCCTGGCCTTAAATCTCATTGAGGACTTGCGGAATTCGTTGGAGAGGCGTATTGCAGCACGTTCAAATGCACCAACAACCATCCAGCAGGTGTCAACCACTCTGCTGGAGGAACGCCCTAGCACAGGAACTCCTTACCAACGTCTTGACCAGCACGTGAGCACGTTACGGCGCTTGCAATTTCGCCCATTTTTACGAAAAATGCAAGACCTCTTATGTCGAATTATACATTTCACACAAAAATGCAGTTTTCGTTACAAACAAAGATTCTTAATTACCAATCTTTTATAAAACATCGTTAATCAAATCTGTATGATTAAAACTTGTAAATTAATTTTTTCTGTCTTTTTGCATTTTACGCTTAATGTAAATGCTGTTATAAGATGCATCTATGTTAAAAAGTGTTATTCCACCAGGATTCGGAGCCAGGTCTCCCATTCGTCAGACAAGCACTCTACCACAGAACCAGGTTGCTTGTCGGAAGAACAGCACATCAGTTTAGCGTTTTAAAAATATAAAACTTCGAAGTGTATTTTCTCGAGTTTTTTTTAAGAGCTGCATTGAACTGCATTGGGAGATACATATTTGAGTTCCGAATTCTACAAACCATAAACATACAAAATTTTAAAAAATCTGATTGCCGCGTGGTACTATTGTTAGTAGTTGATCGCTGATTCATAAATGTCTTACATTAAATGGTTTTCGACTCTCGCTATTTCGACGATCGTTGTACTCATCTACCCTGCGGGCTCTGTTATAATGCTGTATATTTCGTTGTCCTCGGTATACAGAGGACTGTCAAGTTGCACGCACTATTCACCTGTCGAAGCACGAACGCCCCGGTGTGGACCGACCGCGTCCGGCTTATTAAGGTGGCAAGTGCACACCGGCGTCATGAACACTCGCTGCCTACACGAGGGCAAGAAAATAAAAACAAAAGCAAAAACAAGAACAAGCGGGGACGTGGGCGCTACGGGCCATGCAGATGACGCCCCTGCATCCTCTGACCGGCTGCAGCGGCGATAACAATGGCAAGTGAATGGCGAGCAAATCAGCGGCCGGGGGTTAAAGGTGTGTTTGTTTATCAGCCGCGCCGGACACGCCGCCCGCCGTCCGCAATATCTCGCTTTGATGTCCGCGCGGCCTAACGCGAATTAATGTTCATTTCGGCGTGCAAATACCTTCGCAGCTGCGATACCTGCGTTTGAGTAGCCTTTACACGCCCCTCCTGCCCCCCCCCCCCCCCACACCGTCCTCCAGGCCTCCCCAATCCCTGTGGCCCCAGTGTCGAAACCGCGCGGCTTTGTCTGTGACTGTCTGCAATGGCGGGTCCCTGGCGCTCGCTGCTGGTCAGTATTAGTTCGCGCTCCATTGCGCTGCGACCACACGGCTGCTGCTACCGACTGTCGACACGTCAGCAATAAAGGCTCCCCACGAGCCCCCTGCCCGGTGGAGTTTGTGCCACACCTGCCCGTATTTTACTTCTGTCGTTTCCCTTGTTAATCACGTTTTCAAAGGTTGAATGCTTCTTTGATCTTAAAACTGTCCGGGGAATATTTTTCATCCACAATGGCTGGAGGTCTACGCGATTGTTTACAGTTCAAATGGTAACAATAATACTTCAGTAACTTCCATTTTTGTCGAATGAACAAACTGGATCATAAGGCCGCATGGTGTTCCTCTTCACATTTTTTCTTCTGCAGTGTTTCCGTGATATCTTTAAATCTCTCTAGACAAATGATGGTATAGTTCCTTTCAAAGGGCACAACCGATTACCTTCCCCGCCCGTGACACAATTAGAGCTTGTGCTACGTCTCCAATGACCTCGATGCTGACGAGAAGTTAAAGCCGATCTTCCTTCCTTATTCTGCAGTTGATGTTACGACCCCGCTGCTGGAATTATTTTCAGGGCTCGCGCGGTGTTCCCGAATCGCTGAACCCTATCGAAGATTTTATCTTTTCAACTTAAAAAGGAAGTGTTCCTGCGCTTGTTCTGGAGAATTGAAGTCGTTGGGTAAAATTCTTAGACCTCTTACTGGTGATCCTTCGTCACTGGACAGGTAGTAATAACATGTGGAAGAAGAGAAAGTGGAATGTTTACCAAACAATATTTCTTGAAAAGAAAATGTTTTCTATATGCTTCCACTTTCGTGGCTACCAACCAACAAACAACCACAGCCACGTCGGAAGCGCGGAAGTCTACTGTCTTGAAAGAAAAATTTGTTTCGTCGCTACTAATTTCGAGAATAAGTCCATCTTCAGACTATGTTGTACATTTCTTAGGAAAATTACTTAAATGGAACATGCATGCCGTAGACATACATCTACTTTTTGGCTAAGCAAATCTTCTTATGCTCTCTTTTGCCAGAAGTTAGTCCTATCTCACCAAACTGCTAAACAGATTGTTCATTCGACGAAGGTGTGGCTGAGTTCAGTGAATATCTCATTACAAACACTCCAGAAATAGAGTCAAACTGTAAGGTGTTTCAGGAATGTTAATGGCAGTCTGAAAATCGAAAAAGTTTTTTTTAAGTTCAAAAGCTCATACACAGGTTGTACTAGTTGTCAGTGGCTGTCATACCACTTTTTTATAAAACATGCACGTGCATGGGGGCTTAATTAAAATAGAATGCAAATAATTTTAATTTTTTCGATTTAGTAGCTGTCTGTTCGATTACGAAGTCTCGTAAACGGTTGGCCCTGACTAGTATTATTACGCAATCTGACTGCTTAGAACAATAACAAAGAATGAAATGGAAATTTTCATTAACACAATTAATTAATTAATTAAGTCCCCAGCAACTATAAAAACCTACGAAACCAAAGCACAAGTGTAACTGTTCTGTGTGTGGAAGTATGACTCAACGTACGCATCTGGCACGGTTCTTCTTCAATAACACAAGAAATTTTAAATATCATTTATACTGAATTAATTAAAGAAAATAAAAATACCATAATTACTCAAGAAAACCAGAATTACACTCTAATACAAGAACACAAGCCAGATGCTTTGTTGACTGAACCTGTAATGACGCATTATTTAAAACATGGAAATAATGAAAAATAAATCAAGTTTCGTTACCTTCATATATTGACCAAAATTACTCTAATCATTACAATATATCTCCACACCGACTCGCTATTACCACATCTCAACAAGAACTTTTCAGTATCACATCTCAGCAAGCTCTCCCTACTAGCACATCTGAACACGAACTGACTACCACGAGTCCTCGACAAGCACTGTCCACTACGTGTTCTCAATAATCACTGCCAGTGGAGGCGGCGGAACAATGCTCTCTAGCGATCTCTGGCGCTGTGGCTCAGTGTAGCCACCTTTCAACATGGAGTAGTTGTTGTTGTTGTTGGTGGTGGTGGTGGTGGTGGTGGTGGTGGTGGTGTGACAGACACGTATCAGTCACCTCCTCAGAAGTTGCTTTATTCAGGATTCTTAGCGACAGTAAAAAATCCTCTTGACGGTCAGCTTGATTTCAAAGCACCGATTCTCTTCATGCAGACATGTTTTAGATAAGTCTTGACATCTTCTCCGGTGGCAGTGCGTAGTACGAGGGTTGCTCAGAAAGTAATGAACCGCATTTAGTCCTCAGACTTAGGTGGGGCCGAGCGTTATCGTGTTGCAGCAAAACATCTCCCGCGTCGCTGCGGCGGCCTAGCCGTTGGAAGCGCGTCTTGAGTTTTGTTAATGCGTTGACATATGCTTCTGAATTCATGGTACCGCCTCTTGGCGGCGCATCAGTGAGAATGACACCTTCACAGTCCCAGAACAGTGATGATGACCTTACCAGTAGAAGCGGTAGCTTTGAATCTTTTCTTCTGTAGGGAGTGGGAATGGCGCCATTCCGACGACTGTCGTTTTGTTTCTGGCTCAAAATGGTGAAACCAGGTTTCATCAACTGTCAGAATCCGGGACAAGAAGGCCTGCCCCTCAGCTTCAAACCGTTGCAAAAAATCAAGAGAAATGTTTTTTCTGAGCGATTTGTGATCCACCGTTAGACACTGCGGGACCCATCTTGGACACTTCTGCCCGCATCTCGTGGTCGTGCGGTAGCGTTCTCGCTTCCCACGCCCGGGTTCCCGGGTTCGATTCCCGGCGGGGTCAGGGATTTTCTCTGCCTCGTGATGGCTGGGTGTTGTGTGCTGTCCTTAGGTTAGTTAGGTTTAAGTAGTTCTAAGTTCTAGGGGACTTATGACCACAGCAGTTGAGTCCCATAGTGCTCAGAGCCATTTGAACCATTTTTTTGGACACTTCTGAATACCCAAGAGTGCGGATAATAGCATCCACACTTCCTTGGCTGACTGACAGATGCAGCGCCAACTGCCGAGTCGTAATGCGTCTGCCGTCGTGCATGACAACATCAGATCGCTGCTACATGTCAGGTGTGACAGCCGTGAGTGGTCTCCCAGACCGCCGCAAATCGTGGAGCTCCGCCGAACCGCCTTCTGACGACGTCACCCTCAGTGCCCAGCGACTAACTGTACTTCTGTCCACAGCAGATGCTCCATTCACTTTGCACAAGCGTTTATGAATATTCCCCACAGTCAATGCTGGCACGTTGCTTGTCATGTACATCACCTACAGATGCCATTTTGAAACTGTCCTACAGCTACACTATCTGTCGGAAGTGACGGAAACTTGGCGCTCTCTCTCAGGAGATGTCAGATAATACATATGTAACGTTTCGCATTCGTAGCATTGTTTTCGGATGAGAAAAAAATAATGCAGTCCATTACTTTCTGGGCAACCCTAGTATTATCGAATCTTCCCTTATTTCTCCATCTTCCTTTAAGACAGCCCAGAGAGCGGTGACCCCCTAGTTCCACAATGTTTTGCTGAAGACACGAACCAGTCAAGAGAAGAGCTTAAACTGTATATATATTACAACATTGCGGAAGAGCTGAACTGCCTGATCATCTCGCGTTAGAGTCTCACGGGCCGACGAGAAGCTTTTGTGCGGACCCCGGTGTAGCGACGTGACCCTTGTACGGACTTCATCTGCGCTGCGATCGGAAAGCACGACCTTGGAGGGCGTCACGCTGCCCAACGTTTATGCTATGGTCCGCGGGGCCAGGCCGATCGCCCATTACCTGCCTCTGGGTCGCCGCCGTTGCCCCAGCCGCGCATCCTCCGGTGAAAGGTCAGGCGCTGCATTTCGCCGGCCTTCACCTGCCCCTCACACCTCCTCTCCTCGGCGCTCTGCCTATCCCGCTCTCGCCAACAACGTGCAGCATCTGCGGCGCACACGTTGCATCGGCAACGCTCTCCTTCTCAGCCGTCAAGGCAAGAACCGCACTTGCAATTTGCGCGATAGCGCAAGCCACGTTATTTTGCTCGGTGCCAACAGCAAAATAAGCGTGACACGTTTGTGTTAAGCTGTCCCCCCCCCCCCCACTCTAGATCCCAAATCCTCCTCCTCCCCCCCTCCCTCCTCTCGCCCCTCACCGCTCTAACAGAGGACAAGAACTCCAGAGCGCGCTATAATTTAAATGTTTTATGCATGACTGAAGTCTCGTCTCACTGACATCGCTGTAATTGCGGCTCCGTAATTCCTTTAATTTTCCAGGAAAAATTATTTTTGCAGAGCCGTAACTCCCTTCCACCCCTCCCCACCCTCCCCCTTCTCTCTCTCTCTCTCTCTCTCTCTCTCTCCACCTTATTATTCTTTTTTTCCCCTTTCCTTCCCCACCCGTCGCCAGTCGGTTAACGCTCTCTTCGGCGAGCGCCCCCCCCCCCCCCACCCCCCGTTTTACATCACCGGCCACGTCGGATGCTAGCGCTTCTGACGAATAGCCTCCACTTTTAATAATTCCTCTTTCGCGGAGATGCAAAAGTTTGAAGTGAATTATCGTTGCTAGAATGGATTCGTTTAAGATTTTAATCAGCTGTGGTACTTTATTACCTGTGTCATTACGTTCGCATTTAACTGTGCGTTTTGAATTGCCAGCCGAAAATTGGTTTGCTTTAGGATTTATGAATAAATTAAAAGTTTACTGCTTGTGGGGGGAAGGGCAATCCTCCCCACCGCATAGCTGAATTTCAAGAATGGCCTGTAACTCCGCCCTGCTGTGTACTACAAATGCGGGTAATTCCATTTGGACATAAAGAAGTGAAAGTTGTGGCGAGGCCGTTGCGATTTCACTTTAAATCGGAAAGTTTTCTTGTTGCAGAGCAGATTTGATTGCGGGTGAGTAGCGGGCATTCAGAAACAGAACAGCGCGTCCCCTCTTCGCTCCTTCCTCGACGATTAAAACCATAACTGTAGTCCTCATTCTCGCATTTAGCCTCTTTGGAATTCGTCGTGTAAATTTCCCTTCCAACTGACGCAAACGTAAATAAATTTCAGCACAAAGGCTATCGAAAGATAAAGTTACACTGTTGTTGCATGTTAAACATTTTAAAAACTGGGACTTCGCGTCGGCCGTATCTTCGAAGGAGTGTAAGTGTGTTATAATTTCACATCCCTCCAATGGGGTGGTCACTGAAGAGCGACTCATACTGAAGAAGTTTCATCTGACGGCATTTGGGAAAGTCATTGTAAACACAACTCAGGAGGCTTGCAGGGATTCGAACATGGCTCTCTCCTAACGCGACATGTCTTACAGTTATCATTCGTGTTTCCTGTCGGTCCCTTTTTCAAACTTGGAAGAATGGTTATCAATGCTACTATCCTGGATGGATTAGTTTTATTTATAAGTAAGCTAAACGATTTAGTTGCATAATGTGCAATAGAGGATAATTCTTACAGTCCTGAATGTTGTAGTTTCTTAAGATTTTTCGCGAAACGAGCCTAAAAAGAAAGAAGTTTACGTACTTCTGAACCAGCCAGCCAGCCGATACGCTCTCCACGATAGCTACGATGCCGGTATCTCAGGGAGTGGAATGTACTCGTATTTCGCATCCTAAAAAAAGCTGTTGGAATTTCTAAATTCAGAATCTCATGAAATTTCTTAGAGTTTCAGCAAGATGAGACATTTTCGTAACATCTATAACACAGTGGTAGAAAGGTCTGTAACCCTTTCACTGCGGCAGTCTCTGTTATTCATTTCGAGAGTCTAGTCTGCCCAGACAGCAGGAAGACTACATCTCAGATGTGTTGTTATTGGTTCTATTGTTGTCGTTGTTGTTGTTCATGTTCGTGTCTTCAGTCAGAAGACTGTTCTGCTGCATCTATCCACGCTATTCTATCCCGTCCAATCCCCTTCATCTCAGAATAACTAATGCAACCTCCATCCTTTCGAGCCTGCTTACTGTATTAATATTCTGCTCTCCCTCTACAGTTTCTACTTCCCCCCCCCTCCCCCCTACCTCCTTCCGATACTAAACTGGTGATCTCTTGGTGTCAACAGAATGTGTCTTATCAGCCGATTCCTTCTTTTAGTCAAGTTATGCCACAAATTCCTCTTCTTTCCAACTTTATTTCATACATCCTTATTAGTTACTTGATCTGTTCATATGATCTTCAGCATTCTTTTGTAGCACCACATTTCTAAAGCTTCTATTCTCTACCGGCCTGAACATTTATCGTCAACGTCTCACTTTCATACAAGGCTACCACTCCAGACAAATACCTTCAGAAAAGATATCCTATAACTTACACCTATACTAGACGTTAATAAATTTCTGTTATTCAGAAACGCTTTTCTTGAAATTGCCAGTTCGCGTTTTATGTGCCCCACGCTTCGTTCATCACGGGTTGTTTTGCTGCCCAAATAGCAAAACTCATGTGCAACTTCTAGAGTCTCGTTTCCTAATCAAATTCCCAGAGCATCGCCTGATTTAATTCGACTACATTCAGTTAACCTTGTTTTGCTTTTGTTGATATTCATATTATATCCTCCTTTCACGTCACTGTCCATTCCGTTCCACTGCTCTTCCAAGTCCACTTGCTGTCTCTGACAGAGTTACAATGTCATCAGCGAACATCAAAGTTTTTGTTTCTTCTCCCTGGACTTCACTTCCTGCGCCAGATATTTCTTTGGTTTCCTTTACTCCTTGCTCAGTGTGCAGAATGAATACCGTCAGGAATAGACTATAATCCTGTCTAACTGCCTTCTCAACCAGTACTTCCCTTTCATGACCTCGACTCCTATAAATGCCGTCTGATTCCTGTACGAGTTGTAAATCCTCCTAACTCGCCCTGTATTTTGCCCCTGGTAGTTTCCAATTTCCGAGAGTGTATTCCATTCAGTATTGTCAAAAGCTCTATCGACGTCTACAAATCCTGCAAACTTAGGTTTGCCTTTCCTTATTCTACCTGCTAAGAAAAATCGTGGAGTCGTTATTGCCTCATGTGTTCCTACATTTCTCTGGAATCCGAACTGATTTTCCCCGAGGTCGGCAGCTACAAGTTTCTACATTCTTCCGTAAATAACTATTGTTCGTATGACTTACTAAACTGATAGTTAAGATTCACGCCTGTCATTGCATCCGTCCTTTGGAACTGAAATTATTACCTCCTTCTTTAAGGTTATTTCGCCTGTCTCATACACCTGTCTCCAGCCATCCTGATTGAGGTTTTCCGTGATTTCCCTAAATCGTTTCAGGCAAATGCCGGGATGGTTCCTTTGAAAGGGCACGGCCTATTTCCTTCCCCATCCTTCCCTAACCCGAGCTTGCGCTCCGTCTCTAATGACCTCGTTGTCGACGGGACGTTAAACAACACTAACCTAACCTAACCACTACGTGGAATAGTTTTCACATGGCTAACTCACCCAGGTACGTCAGTAATTCTGACAGAATGTCGACTACTGCTACGTTTCAGGTATATGTGTTGTTATTACTTGAACCTGGAGAAAGGAAAACCGCCCATCCAGACCAGGACTTTTAGGAATGACATTTTCGTAAGTACTCGACACAGCGTGGAGACGAAATGTCTTGCTAAGCGTCTCCTGACAATGGTACTGCATGTGAAAGGCAGCGATCCCGGTCGAAGTCTAGGAACTGAATGCAATTACGATTTGTCATTTCAGTCAGTGCAGCTATACTCCACATAAAGTAAAAGAATTCACTCTCGGCAACGTCGTAAAAAACTTAAAAAATGTAAGACGTCTGTACCAACGTGGTAGCCCGCTGGAGCTGTGCGCACGTATCTACAGTTTGTACTAAATCTATCCGCATATTCCCACTTACTTCAGCTTAAAACTGCTTGATATTTTTTATTTAAATGTTGGTTGAAACTCATAATATTTCGATTAAGGCTTTTAATTTCTTTGCGAGCACCAAAGGGCTCTTAAACTGAAGCTTGTAATGTGGCTACAGCCAATATGTGACGTCCCTACAACAGATATTGCCTATGTTCGTCAGTGAAAATGGACTTGATAAGGAACCTGAGCTATCAGTAAACGGTATCTAACCTGCAGAACACTGTGTGCATGTTGCATGAGTGTCAGATTCACTGTCCTTTAAGCCCTCAACAGATCGCAACAGATCGTTACATGAAAAACTTAAAACTAACATTTGGATAAGCTATATGACTGCATAATTGAACAAGAATTTACAGGTGATACAGAATCTGGCTTTTGCAGTGGAATTTACTGGATTAGAGTACATGACTTGTTGTGGTGTGTCAGTGTCTGTGTTGGCCCTAAGTTTTGCACTCACCTGTTTAGATGACTACCTTTTTACCTGTGGGTTACAGCAATTCGCGGCAGCATATAGTGGCTAAATCTAATTGTTTCTAAGATGAATTTAATAAAAAGGAGTTTGCTTGAGTCCTGGTAACTATTAAATAACTTGGGAGAAGGGATTTCATAAATTAAGTCTATTTAAAACTTCAGAATCATCTTAATCCATAACCAATAATAGACAATGACAATGACAATTACAATCACATAGATATCAATAATGACTGAGTGACAGATTATCAAATCATTTCAATTTCAAAGTTACATTAACATTTAATAACCACAGCATATTTATTAATTATATGTGGGGAATAGTTACTATTATTTGGAGGCCTGACAAGCAAAACATGGGATTATTGCAAACTCGGACTAACAATCACGAGCCTAACCCAGTCATTGCTTTTGAGCTATGCTTGCGAATTTTACCTTGAATTCCATCTTCAAGCGTAGTTAAGCCATCAAAATCTCTCCTGGCTATATAAATGAAATCAGGCCTGGAGTGTGGTAAGATCTGCTGTCACTGAAGTGAGGGCAGCGTGACACGTCTTCTGTCTCCGAGCTCTCGACCGACACTACTACTTCCCCTCCCATGTTTCGCTCTCCCTCAGATTGTTACTATCGATATCTGAGTGCTTACACAATGCTAAGAATAGCGTTAGGTTGACTATATTGTTTTCAATGTAATGGAGAATTCCGACACACTCTTTCCACGTTTTTTAAGGAAAATGATGATATGATCTACATCTACATACATACTCCGCAAGCCACCTGACGGTGTGTGGCGGAGGGTACCTTGAGTACCTCTATCGGTTCTCTCTTCTTTTCCACTCTCGTATTGTTCGTGGAAAGAAGGATTGTCGGTATGCCTCTGTGTGGGCTCTAATCTCTCTGATTTTATCCTCATGGTCTCTTCGCGACATATACGTAGGAGGGAGCAATATACTGCTTGACTCATCATTGAAGGTATGTTCTCGAAACTTCAACAAAAGCCCGTACCGAGCTACTGAGCGTCTCTCCTGCAGAGTCTTCCACTGAAGTTTATCATCTCCGTAACGCTTTCGCGTTTACTAAATGATCCTGTAACGAATCGCGCTGCTCTCCGTTGGATCTTCTCTATCTCTTCTATCAACCCTATCTGTTACGGATTCCACAATGCTGAGCAGTATTCAAGCAGTGGGCGAACAAGCGTACTGTAACCTACTTCCTTTGTTTTCGGATTGCATTTTCTTAGGATTCTTCCAATGAATCTCAGTCTGGCATCTGCTTTACCGACGATCAACTTTATATGATCATTCCGTTTTAAATCACTCCTAATGCGTACTCCCAGATAATTTATGGAATTAACTGCTTCCAGTTGCTGACCTGCTATATTGTAGCCAAATGATATGGGATCTTTCTTTCTATGTATTCGCAGCACATTACACTTGTCTACATTGAGATTCAATTGCCATTCCCTGCACCATGCGTCAATTCGCTGCAGATCCTCCTGCGTTTCAGTACAATTTTCCATTGTTAAAAGCTCTCGATACACCGCAGCATCATCCGCAAAAAGCCTCAGTGAACTCCCGATGTCATCCACAGGGTCATTTATATATATTGTGAATAGCAACGGTCCTACGACACTCCCCTGCGGCACACCTGAAATCACTCTTACTTCGGAAGACTTCTCTCCATTGAGAATGACATGCTGCGTTCTGTTACCTAGGAACTCTTCAATCCAATCTCACAATTGGTCTGATAGTCCATATGCTCTTACTTTGTTCATTAAACGACTGTGGGGAACTGTATCGAACGCCTTGCGGAAGTCAAGAAACACGGCACCTATCTGGGAACCCGTGTCTATAGCCTTCTGAGTGTCGTGGACGAATAGCGCGAGCTGGGTTTCACACGATCGTCTTTTTCGAAACCCATGCTGATTCCTACAGAGTAGATTTCTAGTTTCCAGAAAAGTCATTATACTCGAATATAATACGTGTTCCAAAATTCTACAACTGATCGACGTTAGAGATATAGGTCTATAGTTCTGCACACCTGTTCGACGTCCCTTCTTGAAAACGGGGATGACCTGTGCCCTTTTCCAATCCTTTGGAACGCTACGCTCTTCTAGAGACCTACGGTACACCGCTGCAAGAAGGTGGGCAAGTTCCTTCGCGTACTCGGTATAAAATCGAACTGGTATCCCATCAGGTCCTGCGGCCTTTCCTCTTTTGAGCGATTTTAATTGTTTCTCTATCCCTCTGTCGTCTATTTCGATATCTACCATTTTCTCATCTGTGCGACTATCTAGAGAAGGCACTACAGTGCAGTCTTCCTCTGTGAAACAGCTTTGGAAAAAGACATTTAGTATTTTGGCGTTTAGTCTGTCATCCTCTGTTTCAGTACCATTTTGGTCACAGAGTGTCTGGACATTTTGTTTTGATCCACCTACCGCTTTGACATAAGACCAAAATTTCTTAGGATTTTCTGCCAAGTCAGTGCATAGAACTTTACTTTCGAATTCATTGAACGCCTCTCGGATGGCCCTCCTCACATTACATTTCGCTTCGCGTAATTTTTGTTTCTCTGCAAGGCATTGGCTATGTTTGTTTGCTGTGAAGTTCCCTTTGCTTCCGCAGCATGATAAGTTTTAACGAATGAACTAGAAGACAAAGATATTTAAATGTTCTGTTGTTAAAGTTGAAAATGTGACGAAATAGTAAATGTGTTCATAAACAGTCATCTTATCTTGAAACTCTTCCATCGAACCGTGTTTGCATAACATCAACAATATTGGTTTGTGGGTCCGAAATACCAATAGTACAACGCTGGTAAACAAAAATTCGCTTTTCACTTTTTTTTACTCACAGCCACTCACACATCTGCAGATGACATGCTGTATGCCAAAGAAACGGCAACAAAAACACAGAAAATATGCCTCAAACAGAGGCAGCAGCCGTAAAAACCATGCTATGACGTAAAGTAAATAATGTCTTATGTAACTATTCACAAAACATAATATTTGGAGCTAAACAGTACATGTGTGATAACATTTTACAATGTTTTTAAGTGGGCTATATATTTGCATGTTTTGTAATTAAAGAACCCACCGATGATGGCGATACTGTCGCTGAAACTAGTATTAGAATAAATAACTAAATAAAGAACCGAAGTGTGTTAGATCGAGGCGGATCCACAGTCCCATATTGTTGGAGTTCGTAAACATTGATCTTCGTTTCACAGTGGTCGCACGAGTAACGCGAACGATTGCTGTGAAAATCGGAAAGTAGCACTACCGCAGAATGAATACAGTATACTGACGGCACCTGGCAGCCAGTATAATCGCTTTCATCTGTCAGGATCAACGACATGGTACCAAGTCGTATTAGTGGCCTCGCGAATTAGCTGTCTTGTGCGACGCGAGCTCCGCGCATCCTCATTACAGACGGCAGCCGAGTTGAGTGTGTGTGTGTGTGTGTGTGTGTGTGTGTGTGTGTGTGTGTGTGTGTGTGTGTGTGTGTGTGTGTGTGTGTGTATGTTTGGTTAGAGTGGCCTAGCAGATCTTCCACAGCGGTGCTGTGCTGTCGTCGGCTGCGCGCCAGAGGGCCAGCTAGCTACTCGCCTCCCGCGCGCCCTGAATGGACGCCAAGCGCGGCTCCTCAAGTGCCGCCTGACGTCACATCCGGCCCATTCACTTGCTGGTCCAACTCCCGTGATTCTTTCTCCTGTGTCAACGGCTGTAGGAGATTCGAGCGAGCACTCGGCGCGCCTAAAGCCGTCAGCACACGGTCCGTGCTGTCGAACGTCAACGTTGAGCGTGCCGAGTTCAACGTCCGGCTGAACGCTCAGGAACGATGCGACTCGTGCATACGGTACGTGGGCCCCAACGTGGTATACCAACACCGACTCAAAGGAAGGCCTCGGCACTTGACGTCACGTCAGCTAGGCACGGTGAACGCCAGGTCTGTTGCAGGCATACTCATAATGGTTGTGTCTCCCTCTCTGACACAGGAAAATGTGAAACTATTGGCGGTAGATGACCAACACACATTGTTGTGAGAGATTTCTGCAATCAATTAATTGTGCAGTTCATTACACTTCTTAACAAATAGTGTACTCCTGAACTTAAATTTCCACCTGTTTCAAGGATTGACATACAAAAATAACTTCATGGTCCAGCAGCAACATAATTCGTGCTTCTTTACCTTATTTGTAAATCTGAGGAAGTTACGTTTGTACTGGGTTGCTTTTACAAGAAACTTTCAACATATTGGTGCTCTTCTTTAGGTATCTTGGTTGACTATGGGGTGAAGAGCACTGAATGTTAATGAAATATCTTGCGATTGTACACGTTGGGGGAGGGGGTGGGGGACAGAAGAAGAGGCAAAAGAGAGATACTTGTTTTACCAAATAAATTTTTTTTATCTTATAAAGTTTCTGCTTTCAGTTGCAAGAGGGGAATATTTATCTTTTCTAAAGTACATGTTTAAAAAAGTTTAAGCTCGGCAGTATTTTCGATGTACGAAGATATTTTGTTTCGTGTTTAGAATTCCTTTCGTTGAAAACGACTGTAATCTAATGACTGGCAACAGTTGGACATTTACACATGTAAATTAGTTCACATTTCCAGTGACGATGTCAAACGAAAACAAATAAATAAAAGAAACCAATTAATTGTAAGGCTGTTGGGGTAAGTTTCGATAGCAAAATGGATCAAGTAAATATAGTTACTTGAATGTAAAATTTCCGAAGCTTGCAATGGGGCAAAGCATCTTCTCATATTGATCGACGTTTGTTTCGACAGGATTCAATAATACAGAACTATGATCTTCATTTGTAGCTTTACGATAGTAAGAAAATCTTTCATCTAAATAAAACTGCAGAATCCAAAACAATACCAAACATTTTGTCCAAAAATAAGAGATTTATAGTGATAAGCACGCCCAGGCGTTTCTGCCTGCAACAGCCCTGGCATTCGCCGTGCCTAGCTGACGTGACGTCACCAACAAGCGCCGAGGCCTTCCTTTGAGTCGGTGTTGGGTATACTCGATCGCAACGTACTGTAGCGGTAGTTGAGGGATGTTTCTAGTTCGTAAATCAAACAGTTTACTCAACGGGCGCGCGTAAAATTCCCACGTTAGCTGTATTAAAATGCACATTTCATTTATCGTCCACGAAAAGGGAAGTACCGTGTCCAATCAATAAGGACACAGGCTTATAAAAGTCCGCATCTCGTGGTCTCGCGGTCGCGTTCTCGCTTCCCGAGCCCGTGTTCCCGGGTTCGATTCCCGGCGTGGTCAGGGATTTTCTCTGCCTCGTGATGACTGGGTGTTGTGTGATGTCCTTAGGTTAGTTAGGTTTAAGTAGTTCTAAGTTCTAGGGGACTGATGACCATAGCTGTTAAGTCCCATAGTGCTCAGAGCCATTTCAGGCTTATAAAAGTTCCATTACAAACAGTGCGGTACAAATTTGGAATACTTCTCCGCATAAGACAAACATTATTTCATCATTTGCACATTTTAGTAAAATCCCAAGGTCACTCTTACTTGATCACTGTTCCTACCCAGTAGTACAATCTTTGCAACATGTGAATTACGAAGCTTAAAAGAAAAAGGAACAAAATATCTTTATAAAGTAGCGCAACTAAGAAAGATAAAATAAACCTAAATTGCTTGGGATTTGCTGATGACCTAGCATTACTAGCTAATAATATTCAGGAAGCCACGAAACAAATAACAAGCTTACAAAATATAGCACAAAAATTAGGACTCCAGATATCATTTGAAAAGACTGAAATAATGGTAACGGATCCACTTGTAATAGATCACATCACAGTGAATAATAGGGAAATTAAAATAGTGAAACAATTTAAATACCTGGGTGAAATTATAACACATAAATTGGACGAGAAACCTGCATGGCGAGCAAGAACTAATAAAATGATAAAAGCTCAAAAACTAACATGGTCTACGTACAATAAAAAATGTCTATCAATTAAAACAAAATTAAAACATTACAAGACGGTCGTTCAACCAGAGGTTACATACGGAAGTGAAACTCTTTTTAAAGTCACCCAGAAAAACAGAATTGACAAAATTTTAAAAGTAGAGAGAAGAATTGCTAGAACATGCATAAATAAGAAATATCAAAAAGCTGGGCAATGGCGGATAGTTCCAAATGAAGTGGTATACAGAGAACTGGAGCCCATCACTGATACTATACGAAAGAAAAGGATCTCTTTTTGCGGTCACATTCTGAGGACACCAGAAACCAGATTATCAAGGAAAATTATTGAGAAACTCTGGAAGTTGAAACAACAAGGAGGATGGCTTAAGGAAATAAGAGAGGATATGGAAGAACTGGAAATAACCCTGGATGATTTGCAGAACAAAACGCCAAATTTAAAGAAGTTGAGGGACACAGAAATAAGATTTAAACCAAAAATTGACAAACGACATACAATGAAAAGGGTATTTACAGATAAGGAACGACGAAAAGCATCGGAACGAATGAAGAGATACTGGGCCACTCGGAAGGGGAAAATACCAGAGAAGAGGACCAGAAATGATTGACTGAAGTGGTCCAATGAGGCCGTAAAAGCAAAAGAAGAAGAAAAAGTAGCGCAAGCTGTCCTGTAGATTAAGCCAATCGAACAAAGTCACCCCTCAAAAAAAGGTGAGCTTATACTTTCATAACATCAAATAGTGTAGTGTATACTTCTATTAAACTAATAATAAAGTATCAGAACCTAATAAAAACGCGAATGTTAGGAAAAAAAATTTTGGAAGTGTTACGACGCGAACCACAGCCCCAACCTTAACTCAACAGAGACGCTGCTCATTACGCTTTTTTTCTGTTTGTTTGTTTTTAAATCTCATTTTGTTCGCTTTCGTTCGTTGCATCTGCTCGGGGCGGACGTCGTAAGACATCCATTTATGTTCATTGTTGATCGATTGACTCAGATTTTTTTTTTTTTTTTTTTTTTTTATTACAGAGGGCACGTAACCCTCTGACCGAACACGCTGAGCTACCGTGCCGGCAGACTAAGCTACCGTGCCGACTGCACTAGACCAACAACACACTCCTCGATCTTAGCCATATTGTGTTACCGCTTGCTAAAAACGTTAATCGTAGATAATTATGTTACTAATTGAAATTTAATTATAACAAATTGTACCAATAACAATGCGTTTAAGGTGGATCTTCAGTGTTTCGCTGCCTTCAAGTAGCCTACTCTCATAATACGCTAGTTACAATATTTCTTTTGCCACGAATGTGATGTTCCTCATTATTTTATTGGAACGAATCACACAACTAACAACGGGTTTTCCAGTGATTCTCAATTTTCTGGTGCTCAGAAACGGTATATATACATATAGGCTTGAAATGAATGCCAACATGGCGCCTCACAACTCTGTTCTGAAGGGAGGCGGCGTGCGTATGACGTAGGTGGCGTTGTGCCATCTCATTGGTCAACGCTCAGACACACGCTCAGAATATCTGACATGCCAGATATTACTCTGCACGTTCGGAAAGACTCCCAAACGTGCTATTCCACGCTATGACGTCAGAAACTCGGCACGCTTAACGTTCGGATGCACGGCCCGTGTGCCGACGGCTTAAGATCGCACGCTACTCCAACGACTCAGCAACAAGTCTTCGATTTAGTAAGAGGAGTCCTCTCGAAAGCTCAGAAGTGTTCGGAAATGTAAAACTGTGCACTTAACAAAAACAAAATGCAGTTCCCTATACTGTTAATGAGTCACACTTGGACTCTGTAAACTCTTACAGACGCCTAGGCCAACAATTCGTAGCTATATGAAATACACTGAAAAGGCAAAGAAACTGGTACACCAACCTATCATCGTGTAGAGCCCCCGCGAGCAAGCAGAAGTGGCGCCAAACGACGAGGCATGGAATCGACTAATGTCTGAACTAGTGTTGGAGGGCTGTCCATAAATTCGTAAGAGTACGACGGGTGGAGATCTCTTCTAAACAACATGTTACAAAACATTTCAGATATGCTCAATAACGTTCACGTCTGGGAAGCTTGGTGGCTAGCAGAAGTGTTGAAACTGAGATGAGTAATCCTGAAGCCACTTTGTAGCAATTCTGGACCTGTGGGGTGTCTCATTGTCCTGCTGGAATTGACAGAGTCTGTCTGAATGCACAATGGACATGAATGGATGCAGATGATCAGATGTTTACGAACATGTCACCTGTCACAGTCGTACATAGACGTATCAGGGGTCCCATATCACTCAAACTCCACGCACCGCACTCCATTACAAAGCCTCCAGCACCCTGAACAGTCCCCTGCTGACATGCAGGGTCGTTTGGATTCATGAGATTGTCTCCGTTCCCGTACACGTCCATCCGCTCCATCCAGTTTGAATCGAGACACGTCCGACCAGGCAACATGTTTCCAGTTGTCAAAAGGCCAATTTCGGTGTTGACGGACCCAGGCGAGGCGTAAAGCTTTGTGTCGTGCAGTCATCAAGGTTGCACGAGTGGGCCTTCGCCTCGAAAAACCCATATTGATAACGTTTCGTTGAATGGCTCGCACGCTTACAGTTGTTGACGGCCCAGCATTGTAATCTACAGAAATTTGTGGAAGGGCTGCACTTCCGTCACGTTGATCGATTCTCTTCAGTCGTCGTTGTCCCCGTTCTTGCAGGATCGTTTTCCGGCCGCAGCGATGTCGGAGATCTGGTGTTTTAACGGATTCCTGATATTCACGGTACTATACCAGTTTCTTTGGCGGTTCAGTGTATTTCATCACATGTGGGTATAAGATAACGCGTCTTTCACTTTTGAACTGGCAGCAAAAAATATTTGGCTTTAATTGAACCTAATACATAATTGTTGTTACGGTGCTCGCTTATTTCCAAGTCCGTATCGATCTTAGTGCTGAGTTTTCACTCAGGTGGCGCTTTGGCGGTTGTTTCCGTGTGTTATGCACACTGTTTGTCATAATGTCTTATTTATCATGATGTGCATGTGTAATGGTGCAATAAATGGATGATTGTTCTTTCTGTTTTGGCGCCCTACATGCCTCCTTTCTTGTCCCTATTGGTACGCTATCCTTGTACTTGTGTTGGTATCCCACATCTATTGTAATTGTAAAGTGTAAACTTTCACGGCAGAAAATGTCACAATTAAAAAATTGTTCCGGGTTATTATGCCTCGATAGAATGGATTTCACCTTAAAACCGGATGTTTCGTCCCCACCTGCGTAGGGCATTTTCAAGGGGGTGCGTAGCTTTGTTGAATGTCCTTCAAAATGTCCTCCGCAGATGGGGACGAAATGTCGGGATTTAAGGTGAGAGCCATTCGACCAACATATTATTAATTGTGTCAGAGCAGTTCAAATGGTTCTGAGCACTATGGGACTTAACTTCTAAGGTGATCAGTCCCCTAGAACTTAGAACTACTTAAACCTAACCAACCTAAGGACATCATATACATCCATGTCCGAGGCAGGATTCGAACCTGCAACGGTAGCAGTCGCGCGGTTCCAGACTGTAGCGTCTAGAACCGCTCGGCCACCCCGGCCGGCGTCAGAGCAGTGTCAACATAGTTCGTCACTACACAGTTTGATCTCCAGACATATTTCATCACATCTAGAAATAAGAAAATGTGTCTTTCACGTTTGAACTGGTAGTAAAAATAATATTTGGCTTTAATCTTTAAGCCACATTATAAGAAACAACACTCAGCCACACATGTGCTGCAGTGGTTAGCACCACTGAACTCACATTCGGGAGGACGACGGGTCAAACCGGCACCCAGCCGTCCTGATCTAGGTTTTCTGAGTTCCCTAAATCGCTTCAAGTAAATGCCAGGATGGTTCCTGTAGGAGGGCACGACCGACTTCCTTCCGTATAGTTCCCTAATCCGGTGATACCGATGACCTCGCTGTTTGGTCCCTTCTCCCGAATCAACCAATCATCCGCCGCACATGCACTACTAAGGCTCAATTGTTTACCGAAAGTGATTAAAAGTGTAGCGGAGTTTGCCCTGATATGAAAGTCCCTGGCACATTACAACTGTGGGTCGAACCAAGAGCCGAACTCGGAAATCTTGCATTCCGCGGGCAAGTGCTCTACCAAGTCAGCTACGCAAGTCCGACACGTGACCCGTGCTCACAACTGTACTTCCAGGAAATTCATGGTGCTTGGCTGCATTAGGACAATTTATTAATTTGCTACCGGTTTCGGCCACTGACCATCATCTAAAAATCGGCTATTGCAAGTCACGTGTCAGTCATGCCAAACCATAAAGTCGTATTAATTGTCAGGTTCATGAGTGATGATATCGAAGAATAACACTCTTCCCGTATTCAGCAACATTCCTCATGTACACACAACGGGAAACTAAGTAAATTAATAAAGTCTTCTAACGCAGCCAAGTGCCATGAATTTTCTGAAACATGAAGATGCTGCTGACAGTTGCCAGAGAAAAATATTTGGGCTTAACCTCATCTCCTACCTTCCAAACTTCACATAAGTTCTCCTGCGAAACTTGCAGGACTAGCACTCGTGGAAGAAAGGATACTGCGAAGACACGGCTTAGCGAAAGTATGAGATGAAGTACAAGCCAAGTAAACCAGTTGACCACTCCTCTTCTACATTTTAAATCTACGTATAAAGCTCATTAATTCAGGTAACTGTGTTCTGTCTGTGCAGTTACATGAAAGACAGTTTGTTTTTTGACGTAAATATTTCGCTTCTTTTATTTGTGAAGCGAAACGCGTATGACAAAGAACAAACTGCCTCTCATTTAGTTGCATAGACAGAACACACCTCTATGAATTTTGAGGCAACTAAAGAACGATGGAAAACGAAAAAAATGACAGAAACTGATTAAGTTTTAAGCCTTTATTTTTGTTTGCCTTCTCAGTATAGCTTTTATACAGTTTTATTCAGTCATTAGGTACTGCCACGGGAATAAAAACTGAATGACAGCTTTCATCTACGCGGATTGCAGAGAATACAGAGGAATGTTTTCTGTACGAGTCTCGTCAAAACGAGATACAAATAATATTCTGTCAAATTAATGTCGAAATCATTCACGTTGTTTGACTCTCACAGGAATAAAAATAAAACTAAATAATATGTCCATGTCACGGCTTTCGGTGTGACCGACATTTTACTGTCGAAAAGCAACGAAATTTTTCGATTTCGTATTTTTACTTCGGTTAAATTAATTACCGTGGTGTACATTACTTTGACAACATCTCATTTGTTGGTGTATGCGGTTTGTTACATGTAATGGTAACTGCTGTGTCAGCTTCCAGTATTTAAAGTTTATTACAGCCAGGTCGAATGTCAATTCTAGTCGATAATTCTGCTGCGAATATTGGGTGCAACGGACAGACGCGAGCAAGTTTCAGAATTGCCGTCCAACAGAATCAGATTTAAAGCTGGATCGTTCCTTGTTTTGTATGACTGTCATAGGACGTTAGGGCACCGTTCTTCCGCGGAGAAATAAATAAGATATTTGAAAAGGGAATTACGGAAATGATTTCGTGAAAGACTGCTTGAACGGTTTGTATATGCGTAATTGGCCTCATAAAATCGATGGCTGTTACGTGTAGAAAAATTGTGAAATACATTTTCCATTACTGGCTGAGCGGATGATAATGCAACGTCATAATAATGAACCGCGCTCTGCCGTGCTGGTGCTTCCGCCCCACACCACCTCTTCGCGAATTTCTCTCCCGGTTTCGCCGAAGAGCAGTAGTCGATGCCACATCCACCACCACCACGAGGAGCAGCAGCGCCTGTGACATTGACAGACATTAAAATTCATAGAATCACTTTTAGCAAGTTCACTCCGCGTATTTAAATTTCACGACGGAGAGTTGTTAGCATAGCTGGTTCTTCTGTCGGCCGGGTGGCCGCGGAGACGCGGTTCCTGCAAATTAAAACTTGAACTCCCATTGGCTGCCGAGGCCGGGGTCGCACGCGCTGTCCGCCCCTGCAGAGGCGCCACAGACCGCCCGTCTTCTTAACTTCGGCCGGAGCGTTTCTTCGGATGCCGAATTAACAGCTGTGGCGCCGTAGAAGAGCGAGTATTTACATCTCTCTCTCTCTCTCTCTCTCTCTCTCCCTCTCCCCCTTTCTCTTCCTCCTCCCCCACACCCCACCCCCTCATCTCTCTCCCTCACAGCTACTTCTCTCCGCGTCTCTCTTACTTCGCTTCGCATTGCTACGAAAATTTTCTTTCAACTTCTCTCTTGCATACAGTTTAGATATTGCACGTATTACTCGCGTCAAATACCTCATGTTACACCTTCGTCGCAAGTTAAATACACATACACCGCTGCAGAGGAGTTACCCTGTATCACCTGATGTGTGTGCTTTTGCTAATTACTAATTACGAGAGGGTTCTATAAGTAATGCAACTTTTCTCCGGCAGTTTTATGCGGAATTTTTTGTGGGACATCATGCAATATTGCAGCTTCAGCCGCTAGTTTCATAATGTTACAATAGGCAGCGAGGCTATACGCAGCCTGCAAGATGGCGTCTGTAACGGAGGTACTTTCGACGCAGAGAGGTGCATCGAGTTTCTTTTGACAGCAAATCAGAGCATCACAGATACTCATAGTCGCTTGTAGAATGTCTATGGAGACCTAGTAGTGAACAAAAGCACGGTGAGTCGTTGGGCGAGGTGCTCACAAAAGCTCATTGGACTGTTGTTCGTCATCCACGCTACAGTCCGAATCTCGGACGTTCCATCTGTTTGGCGCAGTGAAGAATGCACTCCGCGGGAAGCAGTACGTGGGTGATAACGCGGGTTATTGATACAGCAAGACACTGGCTCCGACGTCGGACAGTAGCATGCTACCATGCGGGCACTCAGGCTCTTCCAGTAATGTGGCGCAAGGCTATTGCATTGAACGGAGACTATGTTTGGTTTTTGTGGCAGAAACACTAGGGAATAATATGGTGTATTGGAATCCTGAAGATAACTAGTCTGCTTTCAGAAACAATGCTGTATTACTTATTGAACGCCCCTCATACATGCTGCCTTCTGCACTCGTCCAGGATTTCAGAAGACGGCTGAGTGAAAATCACAGGATATATATATATATATATATATATATATATATATATATATATATATATTCACTAATACGTCTCTCTTTATATAAAACAGAGACGTATTAGTGAATAGGACGTATCTTCAAGTTTCGATTCGTAATGCGCGCCGTGCTGTAGTTGCAGACAGCACCACCAGGGGTCAGGCATGTCAGAACATGTAGGCAAGTCATCCGCTCCGTATTGTCGTACTGAATTCCTTCGCGTCTGCAGCTAGGCAACACTATGAACACATTTCCAGCGTGGGCTGCTGTCGTTGTGTCTTCCCGAGCGGCAGCAGCAGCAGCAACTCCATTGAATTGCACACACATTTCGTCATTGGTCGCATCACAAATTGTGTCCACTTTGATCACCTATAACGAGAGTTAAATACTTGGAGAGATGCTCTACCTACTGATGTGTGTCTATTCTCCCTGTGTGCTTTGTTGTCGTCTTCTGAAACCACGGAGGTACTTATGAATAATACTGTATAATCAACAAGTCACTGTGTACTGCATGTGTACCAACGGCAGTCATTCGCTGTTCCTTTCCGCTCGTGCTTTGCATTCGGCAAGAACGACTGTGTGAGTATTCCTCCGTACACACCCTAATGTCTGTTATTCTACTGTCACGATTGTTATGTGAGAGCCAGACAGCAGATCCATTCTATAACACATGGATCATAACTTTTTTGATAGTTGAGACTTAAAACTGTCAGGAGACCATGAATTCGAAGTTTGGCTTTCTCACGTACCTAAGTGCACTTTGTTGTTGTGGTCTTCAGTCCTGAGACTGGTTTGATTGCAGCTCTCCATGCTACTCTATCCTGTGCAAGCTTCTTCATCTCCCAGTACCTACTGCTACCTACATCCTTCTGAATCTGCTTAGTGTATTCATCTCTTGGTCTCCCTCTACGATTTTTACCCTCCACGCTGCCCTCCAATGCTAAATTTGTGATCCCTTGATGCCTCAAAACATGTCCTACCAACCGATCCCTTCTTCTAGTCAAGTTGTGCCACAAACTTCTCTTCTCCCCAATCCTATTCAATACCTCCTCATTAGTTACGTGATCTACCCACCTTATCTTCAGCATTCTTCTGTAGCACCACATTTCGAAAGCTTCTATTCTCTTCTTGTCCAAACTGGTTATCGCCCATGTTTCACTTCCATACATGGCTACACTCCATACAAATACTTTCAGAAACGACTTCCTGACGCTTAAATCTATACTCGATGTTAACAAATTTCTCTTCTTCAGAAACGATTTCCTTGCCATTGCCAGTCTACATTTTATATCCTCTCTACTTCGACCATCATCAGTTATTTTACTTCCTAAATAGCAAAACTCCTTTACTACTTTAAGTGTCTCATTTCCTAATCTAATCCCCTCAGCGTCACCCGATTTAATTTGACTACATTCCATTATCCTCGTTTTGCTTTTGTTGATGTTCATCTTTTATCCTCCTTTCAAGACACAGTCCATTCCGTTCAACTGCTCTTCCAAGTCCTTTGCTGTCTCTGACAGAATTACAATGTCATCGGCGAACCTCAAAGTTTTTACTTCTTCTCCATGCATTTTAATACCTACTCCGAATTTTTCTTTTGTTTCCTTTACTGCTTGCTCAATATACAGATTGAATAACATCGGGGAGAGGCTACAACCCTGTCTCACTCCTTTCCCAACCACTGCTTCCCTTTCATGCCCCTCGACTCTTATAACTGCCATCTGGTTTCTGTACAAATTGTAAATAGCCTTTCGCTCCCTGTATTTTACCCCTGACACCTTCAGAATTTGAAAGAGAGTATTCCAGTTAACGTTGTCAAAAGCTTTCTCTAAGTCTACAAATGCTAGAAACGTAGGTTTGCCTTTTCTTAATCTTTCTTCTAAGATAAGTCGTAAGGTTAGTATTGCCTCACGTGTTCCAACATTTCTACGGAATCCTAACTGATCTTCCCCGAGGTCCGCTTCTACCAGTTTTTCCATTCGTCTGTAAAGAATTCGCGTTAGTATTTTGCAGCTGTGACTTATTAAACTGATAGTTCGGTAATTTTCACATCTGTCAACACCTGCTTTCTTTGGGATTGGAATTATTATATTCTTCTTGAAGTCTGAGGGTATTTCGCCTGTCTCATACATCTTGCTCACCAGATGGTAGAGTTTTGTCATGACTGGCTCTCCCAAGGCCATCAGTAGTTCTAATGGAATGTTGTCTACTCCCGGGGCCTTGTTTCGACTCAGGTCCTTCAGTGCTCTGTCAAACTCTTCACGCAGTATCTTATCTCCCATTTCATCTTCATCTACATCCTCTTCCATTTCCATAATATTGTCCTCAAGTACATCGCCCTTGTATAAACCCTCTATATACTCCTTCCACCTTACTGCCTTCCCTTCTTTGCTTAGAACTGGGTTGCCATCTGAGCTCTTGATATTCATACAAGTGGTTCTCTTCTCTCCAAAGGTCTCTCTAATTTTCCTGTAGGCAGTATCTATCTTACCCCTAGTGAGACAAGCCTCTACATCCTTACATTTGTCCTTTAGCCATCCCTGCTTAGCCATTTTGCACTTCCTGTCGATCTCATTTTTGAGACGTTTGTATTCCTTTTTGCCTGCTTCATTTACTGCATATTTATATTTTCTCCTTTCATCAATTAAATTCAATATTTCTTCTGTTACCCAAGGTTTTCTATTAGCCCTCGTCTTTTTACCTACTTGATCCTCTGCTGTTCATCTAAGTGCACTTACATTGTATAAAAAGGCTTCTATGTTTTCCACACAAGAAGGTGAAAAAGTCCGAAGTAAATCCGTGATACCAGCGGCTTCACCCCCTCTTGTCAGATCGTCCCCAACAGTTAACAAAGTGTCAAACGTATATACGCTTTCTCGATTTTATCTAATGACGCCTAATTCTTAGGCGCTTTAATGCAGCGTTATTAAACAGTGTCGGTCCGGCTAGCCCGCTCTGTCCTCTGTGCCGTTTGAGTGTTGAGCTCCGCGCGCTCCTGTGACACAGTTACCACTCCGTGACGCGGAGAGGGAGACAAATGCCGGGCGGTGTGTGGAGCAGTGCACACGGCGGCAACAGCAGTTGCTTGCAAGCGCGCGCACGGCCGGCCCTCGTCGTTTGTGCGCCAGACAAAGCGCCGGCCTCAGACGGCCCTTGTGGCTGCGTTTTACCTGCGCCCTTCCGCCCCCGCGCAGCCGCTGTCTCCCTCCCTCCCTCCCTCCCTCCCTCCCTGCATCCTTCAGCTCCGTCTTTCTGCTTCCTTTGGCCTCCCCCGCCGCCTTGGCCCAGACCGTTCCTCCCGCTGCCCCCGGCTCCGTGCACGGGACGCCGCGTGCGTGAGTGCGCTTACTAATACGGTTGGCTGCCCCGGCCGACGGACCGAGCACAAATATTCCTCGAGAGCAAACAGAGGGCAGACCCGCAAGACGCCGCGCGTCCGCAGGGTTGCCACGGCGGCAAGTGCGAGGCCTGTGGAAACCCATCACATCAGCCCACATACCGGCCGGGCCGCGTACCCTCCTGTCCGCCGTGCAAACGTCGTTCCGGAGACGAGTTTGCCCTCTCTGTGTACCCTAGCCGAAGAAATGTATGAAGCACATACTGCTAATAGCGGCAGGAAACACTGCTTTTCTAATCGTATTAGACACCTTGCACGAGAACGTTGCCAAGAGATTGTTTTACCGCCTGTTTGACCTTCTCAGTCGAATGTATGAAGTGTGTGAGGTTAGTGACTATGTTATTTAAGTGAGTTACAGTGTTTTTACTCCTTCTGTGACTATTTTACCATCCCTTTCTGTATTGACACTAAGCATTATGGAAGAAGTTTCAAAATGGCTCTGAGCACTATGGGACTTAACTTCTGAGGTCAACAGTCCCCTAGAACTTAGAACTACTTAAACCTTCCTAACGTAAAGTCATCACACACATCCTTGCCCGAGGCAGGATTCGATCCTGCCACCGTAGCGGTCGTGCGGTTCCAGACTGTAGCGCCTAGAACCGCTCGGCCTCTCCGGCCGGCAAAGAAGTAGTATTTTAAGTTTTAAAATCATGAAATCTAAATTAGCTTTGTCCATGCTGCCCGGAATTCGTTGAAATTCTGACGGTATTACGAAATCAACACTTCCTCGCCATCAGTCACGTTTATTTCCCAGTATGTGTTAACACGAGTGGTTTCGGCAGCAAGTTGCAATTGTCAGGTGACTAAATATAAATAAACTATGAATAAAACCAGTCCTAAGAATAATATGTCAAGTAGGTATCTCTCCAATGAACCGAACATGGTGGCACAGTGGTTGTGGTACAATGGTTAGCACGCTGGACTCGAATTCTGGAGGACGCCCGTTTAAACCCCCGCGTCCGGCCATCCCGATTGACGTTTCGCTTGGTTTCCCTAAATCGCTCCACGAAAATGCTGTGAGGGTTTCTTTCAAAGGGCGCGACCGATTTCCTTGCATATCCTTGACATATACGAGCTTTTCTTCCGCCTCTAATGACCTCGATGTCGACGGTATCTTCCTTCCAACGAATTACGCATTTCAACTAGACAGTCTCAATAAAAACACTGGTCGATGAAACTCGTCATAAACGATCAGTCGGAGTTTGAGAATAACAGTGACGCTCATACCGACAGCATTAGATACAAAAAATTACCTTTATCACCCATTCTTAAAGGCACCGGTGACTCATAAAGGCGTTCAGTATGCAAACAACAAAAATTTTGATTATTTGTCCAAGAACATTAATTGTATGAAGGGTAGTAAAGCAAGTTTTAAATTAAATCTAAAATCATTTCTCTTGCACTAATATATATTTAAAAATTGATAGCCTATAAAAGAAAACTGAAAATCCCCTAATTTTTAAGTAGTGTTACATGACTACGCGTAAAAAGTGTGTTCATTAATCTTAAAACTAAACGTGTGTACACAGATATCTTGTAAACTAAACCGTTCTTCATCATTTCGATAAAACAATCGTTCAAATGATCTATGGAACATGTCACTAACTAATTAACTTACATACCAATTGTTAATAACAGACTGTTGTGAAGTGCGAAAAGAACTTTGCTCGGTGTGCCAGTGACGTTGTGTTGCAAAATGTTGTTGCCCGTGTTGTGAGGATGTTTCCTTATCTGACACGCAAAACAGTCAAAGCTATTACCGGTTTAATACTTAAGTCATCTACAGGTAGTCAGTTATACAAAGAGAAAGATCACCGCAACAGATTGAAATATTAAGGAAACAAAACCGGAAAAGTCGGTAACGGTAAAATGGAAGTGCTTTAGTAAATACGAAATATACTTGCATCTGTCATCTTATACTCACCTCTTGTAGCTGATGGTCCGTCTGGAGACGTTACACTCTGTGACCTGCCGAAAACTGACAATTCAACCAAAATTTTTGTATTTCCTAGTACAGATTCGCAAATTTCAGTATTTATATATTTAGTTCTTTTAAATATTGGTAATCTGCAGAGTGTCTTATGAGGGAATTAATGTTTTCTGACAATATGCAAATGCAACATCCCGCTCTACATTTTTGTCACAGTGAAATTCCTCATTTGACTCAATCTTTTTATGATTTCATTTATCAATGCAAAAGTCGAATACTGTTACGGAGAGGCAGCAGCCACGGCATACACCTCTGTCAAGTACTCTGATTTGCATTACTTTCAATCAGTGTAGCAGAATAGCTGTAGAATGTTTAAGAAAGGGAAAGAATATTTATTGAGAGGCAACATAATATCAGAAGGCCAACGCTGGGATGATTGCCTTGAAGAGAACGCAGTCAGTTTCCTTCCCTATCTGTTTATACTCTCAGCTTAAACTACAAATCCAGTGAGCTCGTCACCAACGAGACCATAAAGCCCAATCTGCTTTCCTTTTCTCTCGGTAACTGATTCACAAAAACCTTGGGAACGCAAAATTAGGAAGTCCAAAAGGTTTTTCGCTCGCTCTCCAATTACAAACGAGTGTCTTACACCATCAAGCAACTCAGTAATTAATTACAAAATTTCTAATCTGACTAGTTGTTCTGATCTGTGTCGAACACCGTAGTGACTTCTTCCATCCACTCGGAGTTCTCCGGCACTTTAAATTTTTCTAACGAGATGGCTTACAAGGCAAATCAGAATTAAATCCGGGAAATATTTATTCTGGTTGCAGCCTGTCAGATAAGATATCCGGCAATACACTGTGCAGCGTCTCTCGGAGTAGCTGTTAGTTACGGCTCTGCTGAGTGATACGTTCCACTGGCGGAGGCCGAGAAGCGCCGCCTGAGTAAGACGCTCTGTCGGCGGTCGGCCAGCCAGTGCCTGCCGCGATCCGGCGGTGCGTATCACCTTTCACAGGCGACGAAACGCCGACTGCCGGCAGTCGGTCACGATTCAATTAAAATCTCGAGTGTCCGCGCCGACGGCGCCGGAGCGGTCGCGGCCAGAAGGTATCAACATGACGGCTCTCCACGACTCCACTCCGCTCGCTACCGCTACTACAGCCCTCTCCATCTCTTCCCCCCTACCTCCCTCCACAGCTACCGTCACACTCGCTTGATGCTCAGTTCTACTGTGTCCGTCCCCCTCACCACTTCCCGTGAGCCCCACGCGGGGCCCATTGCCGAACGTGGGTAATCCACCCCAATAGTGCTGTCAACCAGAAGATTTGCGTGAAGATGTATGACTCGGGCACAGAATGAGCCGCACGCCACTCCAGTTGCCGCTTTTTACTGCGAGAGGGACAACTCCCCCTGTTGGCGTCACGCTGGCTTTCCTAAACAGATCTGTACAGCGCAGATGGGACCTTTCCCATTAAGAGTGCACCAGGGGGGAACTTTTCGCGCATCATTTAGCACGTTCGGGGCACCCGTGTTTTCCCAGCATTTTTCAAGTGAGCTATCGGATGTCAGTAATGACATCATCCATGGGAAGTCTCATCGGAGCCTGGTTCTTTCAGAGCAGAGATGGATACGATATGGCAAAATACTTGTAAGTAGGCTGTTTAGGTTTTTATGTTGGTAACGCCACGTAGCGCTCTGTATGAAAATAACTGACTGTGCTGTGTGCAGTCTGTGGCTAGTTGGCATTGTTGGAATATTCGCTATTATAGTGTTGGGCAGTTGGATGTGAACAGCGCGTAGCGTTGAACAGTTGGAGATGAGACGCCAGCAGTGGTGGATGTGGGGAGAGAGATGGCAGAATTTTGAGAGCGGGCCATCTGGACGAGTGTCCGTCAGAAAAACGAAATTTATAAGACCTGATGTCATGAACTGATAGATATATGACTTTTGAACACTATTAAGGTAAATACAATGTTCGTTCTCTGTCAAAATCTTTCATTTGCTAACTATGGCTATCAGCAGTTAGTGCCTTCAGCAGCTAGAATCTTTTATTTAGCTGGCAGTATTGGCGCTCGCTGTATTGCAGTAGTTCGAGTAACGAAGATTTTTGTGAGGTAAGTGATTCATGATAGGTATAGGTTGTTAGTCAGGGCCATTCTTTTGTAGGGATTATTGAAAGTCAGATTGCGTTGCGCTAAAAATATTGTCTGTTAGTTTACTGATGATCAGAGTAAGTAAAGAGAGAAATGTCTGAGTACGTTCAGTTTTGCTCAGCTGTTTGAAAATCAAATAACGTAGAAGTTTACCAGCAAAGTAATTTATAATTTTCCAAAGGGGACGTTTCATACTACACGAATCGCCTAGAAACTGTCCAGCTCGCTAATTCGTTCTTCGCAGCATACAAAGGGTTTAACCATTTCACGTTCCCGTGCTTCACATTTGCTCTGAAGTGAGTTACAGTGTTAGGAGTTCGATGATTCAAGGGATTTAACTCGTATATCTACCAAAAATAATTATGTGGGTATAAAAAAATAAGAGTTTGCTGGCAGCAGTGGAAACGTATTCTAACGACTACATTTTTTATCCTGAGCTATTTTGGAAAGTAGAGAACGATTAAGTTGATAACTTTTCCAACAGGATTTCAGTTTCCATATCTTAGTGTTATGTATTATAAAAAGAAAGAATCTTTTTCTTTAAGACAACAGTATTAGAAATCACTAGATTACAAATCGTACCGTTTATTCAAATGCATGTTCTGGCGAGAGTAGTCGTTCTTATAACATAATTTGTTGCATCGTAAGAGATTTCTCCACTCAAGTATCTTTATTCTCGTCTAGCTCTTGTTACTGTCTGTATCAGTGACTATGTCGATGTGGTTTTCTTCCATCTGTGCGTGTGCTTGTGCGTTTCGCGATATGTGAATTTCTAAAGAACCATAGTTCAGCTCAGAAACGTCTCTGATATGGCCCTATTTCATTTTTCTGTTCTTTTCTCAGGAAGGAAGGGAAGTTAATGTTAAACATGTCGTTAACGACGAGGAATTTATAGACTGAGGAAAAGATCGAATTGATAAGTGCAAGAAAGGAAATGAGCGGAAATCTATTCAAAAGAATCACCATGGCAATAGTCTTAATCAATTTAAAGAACACGCAGAAAAATTAAATAAGGATGGGCAACCTGGGACTTGAACCCGGTCGCGAGTTCAGACAGTTATGCATTATGCTGTGAAGCTCGATATCTTTTCTCTGTCCTTTTGACATTACCATGATTACGTAATAAACAGTCTCACAGTGCTTATTAGAAAGTACACTTTACGTAAAAGCTTGAGAAAGTGAAAGCAAGAAAAAAATGACAAACTGGAGCAAATGTCAGTTCCACTGCAAATGACTGGCGGCCACAAAAAGACTGATACGTGATACCAAAGAAAACAAATGAACTCACTTTTGTTGTTGAATTTTCACCGAAAATGTTCGTGTGTTAAAGAAGAAGAGTTTATACTCTTGGCGTCGCTTTTAGTACACTGTTCCTCCGTCCTGGAGAGGTAATTAGTATCAGATTCTTTGACGAAACTCTAATGGACCGACAGCAGGTAGGAAAGGTGAGATGGAACAAATGGTACGAATACAAAAAACTGCCGGAGAGTCGATGATGTTACAGAATTACTGTCAATCGTCGTTACCTTCCGGTAGTTAAGAGCAGCATAAGTATCATGGAGTTTCAAATGTTGAAAGTTAGACGATCCTTAGAGCTGATTCTATTTATACATCTAACAGTACCTCTGTAGGTCTTTGATAAACAGTTAAACTAAAATAGGCACAGCCGCTGAACATGACGTACCTTTCGAAGTTCTAACTATTGTCTTCACGCACAGTTCTGCACTTTCCTCCATTTGCATTGTATATTTAACCGTGGACTTCCAAATCACGGCGAGTGCTTCTGAGGTACAGCCCAAGCTTTTCGCCTCAGGATGGCACTAAGATTCCGAAACCTGTCGTATCAACAAGTATAAAAAATTTCAGTGTGCGAAGTTCGCGACTGCACCGTTGATTTTTCGTGGAAGTGTTGTGATGAACCATAACAATAATTTCGTATTAGTAGGATTTCAGTTAACAGTATCTTTAATACACTGGTTGCAAAGAGTGGTATAACATTTACAGAATAGTTGAATCACAAATTCAGGCTGTCGCTGGCCGTTGTGTGACCGATAGGCCAGCTACGTAATCACTTTGCGCCGTTTTCCGTTTCTTTTTGATGCTGCTGTAACTCTCTCACAGGATTTGTTAGACTTATTGGGTTACTTTCGACACGAACTTTCCTCTGACTTGGGTTTCCTATCATTGGTTCAAATGGCTCTGAGCACTGTGGGACTTAACATCTGAGGTCATCAGTCCCCGAGAACTTAGAACTACTTAAACCTAACTAACCTAAGTACATCACACAAATCCATGCCCGAGGCAGGATTCGAACCTGCGACCGTAGCGATCGCGCGGTTCCGGACTGTAGCGCCTAGAACCGCTCGGCCACTTCGGCCGGCTCCTATCATTTACAACACATTTACGACCAGTATGAGACTATATGTTTCACTATTTTGTAATTTTCAATTTAATACCGATTTTCAGCTGTATTCGGGCGAGTATTTTCACTACCTCACTTCGTCCTAGAAGTGCACTGCGGTCTCCTCACAATGAACTCGAGTCAGTGTTGTAGCTAAACATGTTTTTACGCTACACCAGTTTATAAATTTACACACACTTAATTCGTAACAATCACTAGCATTCGCTTCCACTGGTACGATGACGTCACAGGAAAAACAAATACTGCGCGGCAAAGACGTGCAGATATGATGTATCCATTGTAGGCTCAGCCATTATTTACACATTACTAGTCTCGTAGTTATTATTGTTTCAAACCTGTCGCTATTTTATCGCGAAAGGAAGTCCGACCGATGAGACATTTTCATGTCGGAATTTAGTAATTATTCATGCGGTGTCTATGTTGCTTCTATCGGGGTTTCGCAGCTGAGAAATTGACCTTCGACAGGACTAGATCGAAACTGCTCACAAGGGAACCTCCCCATCGCACCCCCCTAAGGAGAAATTGACCTTCGACAGGACTACATCGAAACTGCTCACAAGGGAACCTCCCCATCGCACCCCCCTCAGATTTAGTTATAAGTTTGCACAGTGGATAGGCCTTGAGAAGCTGAACACAGATCAATCGAGAAAACAGGAAGAAGTTGTGTGGAACTATTAAAAAAATATGCAAAATATACAAACTGAGTAGTCCATGCGCAAGATAGGCAACATCAAAGATAGTGTGAGCTCAGGAGCGCCGTGGTCCCGTGGTTAGCGTGAGCAGTTCCGGAAAGAGAGGTCCTTGGTTCAAGCCTTCCCTCGAGTTACAAGGTTTATTTTCGCAAAGTTATGATCTGTCCGATCGTTCATTGACGTCTGTGTTCACTGTAATATGTTTATATTTGCTGGATTCATATTGCCCACGGAATACATCTCACGTATTTAATGCACTTCTCGTCCCAAGTAGCGAACAGTCAACTGCCAGCCAGGGAGCCTCGTTAGCGGGAACACTGTCTCTTCCGTGCGCTGTAGTCGACTGACGTGTGTTCCGATGTTTGTTTAGGTGTAGCGTCCCCATACTACGGCGCAGTTACCTCGCGTCGGACGGACGGAGAGACAGCTAATTACTGTCTCAAAATAAAAAAATAAACTTTTCACTCGATGGAAGATTTGAACCAGTGACCTCTCGTTCCGCAGCTGCTCACGCTAACCAGGGGACTACGGCGCTCCTGAGCTCACACTATCATTGATGTTGCTTATCTTGCGCATGGACTACTCAGTTTGTATATTTTGCTTATTTTTTTCATAGTTCCACACAACTTCTTCCTGTTTTCTCGATTGATCTGTGTTCAGTTTTTCAAGGCCTATCCACTGTGCCAACTTATAACTAAATCTGAGGGGGGTGCGATGGGGAGGTTCCCTTGTCGTATAACACTGTTTGATCAGATTTTTTAGTTACTTGCGCCGGCCGCAGTGGCCGCGCGGTTCTGGCGCTGCAGTCTGGAACCGCGAGACCGCTACGGTCGCAGGTTCGAATCCTGCCTCGGGCATGGATGTGTGTGATGTCCTTAGGTTAGTTAGGTTTAACTAGTTCTAAGTTCTAGGGGACTAATGACCTAAGCAGTTGAGTCCCATAGTGCTCAGAGCCATTTGAACCATTTTAGTTACTTGCTTTATTTTCACATCGAAGTTCACGTGATGTGGTGTAGACCGATGATTGGTCGTGTCGATCGTCCGCCCGGCAGCTGCGCCGTTCGGATCGGCTATGAATGTGAAGTGGTGCTTCTGGATACGGGGAGGACGAGAGCACGTGGAGGAGGGCTGTTAGGCGGAGCGCGGAGTGATTCACGGTGATGGAGGGCTGCGACCCTAGTGCAGCTGTCGTCGCTGCTCGGCGGCTACCTCTGTGCTTCCCGCGCGGTGTTTACTTCCGAGGAGCGCGCGCAGGGCTCCGGCCGCACGCCCCTAGCGGGACGTCAACGCTACGGGCGCATACACACCCACTTGCCTGACGGCCGCTCGAGTTCCAGATTTTTTGCTGTCGCTTCTTACCTTGCGCCAGTCTTTCCGCCTCCATGTTCCACACCATGTCTCCCTTTTTCCTCTTCTACATCTATATACATACTCCGCATGCCACCTTACGGTGTTTGGCGGAGGGTACCTTGAGTACCTCTATCGGTTCTCCCTTCCATTCAAGTCTCGTATTGTTCGTGGAAAGAAGGATTGTCGGTATGCTTCCGTGTGGGCTGTAATCTCTCTGATTTTATCCTCATGGTCTCTTCGCGAGATATACGTAGGAGGGGGCAATATACTGCTTGACTCTTCGGTGAAGGTATGTTCTCGAAACTTCAACAAAAGCCCGTACCGAGCTACTGAGCGTCTCTCCTGCAGAGTCTTCCACAGGAGTTTATCTATCATCTCCGTAACGCTTTCGCGATTACTAAATGATCCTGTAACGAAGCGCGCTGCTCTCCGTTGGATCTTCTCTCTCTCTTCTATCAACCCTATATGGTACGGATCCCACACTGCTGAGCAGTATTCAAGCAGTGGGCGAACAGGCGTACTGTAACCTACTTCCTTTGTTTTCGGATTGCATTTCCTTAGGATTCTTCCAATGAATCTCAGTCTGGCATCTGCTTTACCAACGATCTACTTTATATGATCATTCCGTTTTAAATCACTCCCAATGCCTAATCCCAGATAATTTATGGAATTAACTTCTTCCAGTTGCTGACCAGCTATATTGTAGCTAAATGATATGGGATCTATCTTTCTATTTATTCGCAGCACATTACACTTGTCTACATTGAGATTCAGTTGCCATTCCCTGCACCATGCGTCAATTCGCTGCAGATCCTCCTGCATTTCAGTACAATTTTCCATTGTTACAACCTCTCGATACACAAGAGCATCATCTGCAAAAAGCCTCAGTGAACTTCCGACGTCATCCACCAGGTCATTTATGTATATTGTGAATAGCAACGGTCCTATGAAACTACCCTGCGCACACCTGAAATCACTCTTACTTCGGAAGACTTCTCTCCATTGAGAATGACATGCTGCGTTCTGTTATCTAGGAACTCTTCAATCAAATCACACAATTGGTCTGATAGTCCATATGCTCTTACTTTGTTCATTCCCTCAAGGCTCGGGCTTTTGAACCTTTATGGCCTCCTTCCATACTTTCTTCGGTCGACCTACGTCTCTTCTACCTCTTGGTACGTAGGATATTGCCTTTTTGTGTATCAGTCCATTCCGCTCTATCCTATTCATATGATTTTGCCCTATTTTCCCTGTATTCGGTTATCTTTTCGTTCAGGGTAAAGCTATTTAGCTGCTGAAAAATACAGGTTGTATTATAATTATGCCATAAACGCATACAGTTGAAAGTACACGATACTAGAAGCAAAAAAGTCTCAGTAAATATAGGGTCGAAAATGAATACCTTAAGAGTTACGAGCAATTTTTCATCTTCGATACGGAGTAGCAAATCTCTTCTAATGGAAGCTCTTTTCTTTCCATGTTTTGGGAAGTGGCAGTATGGACCAAAACAAGAAAAACATGTCCAGTAAACATGTGCTTTAAAATGCATACGTTAAGAGCTATGAGCAATTTTTCATCTTCGCTACTTTGAAACGTAACTCTTCCAATGAAGCCGGCCGGAGTGGCCGTGCGGTTCTAGGCGCTACAGTCGGGAGCCGAGCGACCGCTACGGTCGCAGGTTCGAATCCTGCCTCGGGCATGTATGTGTGCGATGTCCTTATGTTAGTTAGGTTTAATTAGTTCTAAGTTCTAGGCGACTGATGACCTCAGAAATTAAGTCGCATAGTGCTCGTAACTTTTAAGGTATCCATTTTAGGGCACATGTTTACTGGACTTTATTGCTCACAGATGCTTCCTACACGGCCTTTTGAACAAGATACTATGCGTTTTTAAATATTTTAGCGATGACATACGTTTATAATGTCCTGAGTTTTGTCGACTTGACACCTTGTGCACGAGGTCAGCGTAAAATGAACATATTTTACTCGCTAAAAATGTTTAAGACCTGAAGATAACAGCTATGTTGAAACAGGTTGTCTTCAATGAAAATATTTTGTACTATCTTTACTTTTGAATGGTTTTTAGCAATTAAAACAGATCACCCTTCAATACTCTCATAAAGAGAAAATTCAGTTTTTCTAAGAGCACGAATTCAGTGGCAACTCAGTTATCAGAGGCTTAGCGTGGGGGTCTCTCTTCACCTGCAAGATGGCGATCTCCAGCGTCTGTTCCAAAAGTCAGCTTTCTACTTTCAGTTGACAACAGTGCCTTTCGCCAAAAGTTTCTCCTCATTCCAACTCGTAAAATCATGTGCATGAGCGGTAGCTACAGAATGTCTTAACTGTTGTCCATCTGCATGGTGGCGACGTAACGCGTCACAAAGGTGCATGATACGCCCAGCTGCGACAACGACCCCCTCTCTTTAGCTCGCCTTCTGAAAAAAGACTCAGCAAGGCCGTGGTCGTTCCAGCGCTCGGCTCTGCACGTGTGTCGCCCACTGTGCTTCCAAAACATTCCGTTATTTCCAGCTAACATTCAAATCAGTCTTATGCTATTTTGTCTAAAACTGAAACGGCGAGACCGTGTCTGTCTGCGATTAATGTAGGTTGATTCTTACAAAGAAGACAGCAACAAGCCACTATTAATACTGCTATTTATTTAAGTAAATAGCGCCGTAACCGCTTTCCAACTGACAAGTTCATCATCAGATGGCTGTTCACAAGATTTACAAGATGCACTTTACATAATCGTCAGTATTCGATTTTTATTCTCCCACTGTAGCGACATATTCTTGGTGCGTTGGCGCCCTGGAAAATTCCACACAATGTTGTTGCGAAGTTGCAGGATTGTATTTTTGATATATTGCAAAAGTGTTGCATATATTTTGCAATATTTCAAAAATACAATCATTTCCTTGCCTCTTTCCTCTACAATCTCTTTAGTTTGAACTTTATTATAACAAGGGAGCTCATTACATCAGATGCGATATATTTCCCAACACAAAAGGATCACTTTATTATGTGCGTCTGTGGCAACGTTATTATTTATAAGATCTACAAAGTCGTTTAGACTCTGTTGAGAAACACACATATTACACCTAAGCTGAATTCTCTAAGGAACGTATTTGGTCACAAAAGGAGAATAGGCAGTATGTTAAAAATAGTATTTCTGAAGCAATGTATCAGTGAACTTACGAATCTTTGTTTCTTTAATTGAAATTATAACCTTACTTTGCCATTTTTTGTCATTCCTATATTGCTTCTTCGGCGTGCAGGTTGAACGATTGAGGCAACAAACTCTACAGCCGCCCTTAAACACCAGTTGGTTTTACTCTGTTTCCACACATATTAATCGCACCTAGATGCTCTAAAATTTTTGATTTCTCCGTACTTTTCCCCGAATTTTCTCAATGTTGTGGACCATTTACTTCACTTTACATTCTCGAAAGCTTTCTGTAATTTCAAAACTGCCTTTCGATGATAGTCGTGGTACTCTTTCACCATTTCGTTTTATCTCTCACAAATAATGGTGGGCATCTTGGCTATCGTGAAGAAAAATTACATACAATTCGTTTTATGAGGGAGTATAAGAACAGGTATACTTTTCCACGGTTAATCCGTAAATTGAACGACGTGCAGTTTTAGTATCTAGCATATTATGTAGCAATACCCAAGCTGCACCTTACCATTACCATCAGCACAGTTATCTGATAGGGATGCTCAGTTACTTTTGTTCATCTGATTTTACATTGAGAGTAACTGGAATAATATGATACAATGGGGTTTTGTATCGTGCAACTCAGAAACAAGATTCGATGCATGATCTGCAAGTACATAACTGTGTCAAGTCGTTAGTTATAAAAGTTCGTACGAATGCTACTAATAAATATGAAACCACGCGTATAATTTTACAATACATACTGCCATCAATGAACGTAGGGAGTAACTATACTTTAGCAAGGACGGAATTAATAGTGTCATATGAATGGTTCTGTCCTAGAGAATGAGATAGCCCCTACAGTTTTTATTGTGGAGACACTACTTCTCTCCCCCTTTAAAGTATTTTCCTTTCTTGCAGTTACATTCGACGAAAACAGTACCACCGTTGGCGTGACGTGCAAGTTTTTCATATTCATTCGTCATGTTTATTGTGACCATAAAAAGTTCTTGCGTGAATTATGCTGACTCTATTGTTTCCCTAATTAAGTTTTCGATGTACGACTGAAAACTACAATGAAAAGCAAGTTATATTTGACTTTGAAATGTAAACATACTGATAATTGAACAAAATGCAGTGTGTTTTCTTTTAAATTTTAAATATGGAACTGTTCTACGAACATGTGACGGAAAAATCAGTTAGTGTAGTTTATCAGTGTTTGATCATATCCTCTGTTGCAGATAGAGGGATAAAGGGAACAAAACACGGGCAAACCCCTTGTCAAATGATGCAGCTGTCAAATACATTTTACCGTCTACCGGTATCATTTATGGAAGACATACTTCCTTTTCCAATATGTTTCATCTGCGTTTGTAACAAGTTCCTGTTGGGGAGATTAAAATGGCGCACTGTCATGGAAAAAAAAAAGGTGGTTCACTTTTACCTTCGATCTGCGTGATGGAAACAATGCAGCGTTTGATAGACCCGCAGGAATAATGCAAGGATCGAAGTGATCGCCTCGGGGGATATTAATCAGCAGGCTCAGAGGCCGTGACGCGCCATGTTTTGTTAATGGCAACAAATCAACACTTTCGTCCGCGAGTAATTAATGCACGAGGCGTGTTACGCGATCAATACAGTGGCCGCCAGTTATAACTCCATACCTGGCAAACAATGCCCACCACACCACGCAAATACGGCGTCCCGGCCGGAGACAAACGGAATGTTATTTCGGCGTGCGGGCAGGACGTAATGAACCAGCTGAGGTGTATGGCGACTGTCTCGCGACGGGACGCGTGCTGATGAATTCATAGCAATATTCATAAGGCCCGACAGTTCCTAATTTCCGATAACAGAAATCTCGTTTCCTCTCTAACCGCGCTGTTATGCAATGCTCCTGTAAACAGAATACAGAAATATATCGCTCTAGTCCGACAGTGCCTGACAGTGAATGATTTTCTTTCAGTGTTTCATTCTGCGGCTGCTGTCATCCAAAGACATAAAGCTATCCATCGCAGTCTCTTATTAGTGTGTCTACTGAAGAAATATTACATTCAGGCTATCCATAATGTATCTTTACAACTTTATACATAAATATTTTTGAAACTGTACTGAATAATAACTGATTTTTCAGCACGTGATATATTAACGCACGACGTGTTGTTTCGTCATTCATACATGTCAATATGTGCATCCGTAAAGCCCCTTTCACACGATCGATTTTCGTATCTCAGTTTAGTACTCGAGACAAGTGCGTCTACCGCAGCGCCCCTGGCGTTTTATTCCTGTACTGACAAGGGGAGGCCGCCAATTGTCAAATTCAGATTGAATTCATACTGCGCATAATAAAAGCTCATGGCCAGAGATGTAATGTGGCAAAGCACCAAGATGCACTTCTCAGCCGTTGTCGAGAAAATCGACAGTTAAAAGAAACCGTTGCGGTGAAATACTCTCTACGATTAAGAATTTTATACAGCGTCGTGGCGCAGCGGTAAGCGCTCGGGTTCATAATCCGAAGGTCGCTGCCATGCAACCTATATATATATATATAAATTCCCGGCAATCAGTTGCAACAATTATGCATATAATAAGTTGTTGAAAGTCGTTTGTCGTGGAAAAACTGGCGACTTCGAACATCATTATGTTTTCCGCAAACAAAGTTGTATTTCACAAATGTTATTAATTGTCTTCATAATGTTAACCATGTATAGTAAACGGAAGACGTAGAAACGATATTCCGGAACGAATAAGTATAGCTTACGTCAAACGTTCGAATTAGAATAGAGATCCCACGAACACAAATTTGCTGTGGCAGGTATGAAATATAAACTCCGTTACTCGCTCGTTACACTTGAATGGGCCGAAACGAGCCGCCGTATAACAGCGTAGTTGCCTGCTAACTTCGAAAGAAGGTAGATGCGGCCCCTAGCGCAACTTATAACATCGTCGAAAATCAGTGCGGACTGAGAGCTTTGGTACACCCTGTTAAACAAACGGAAAAATGGAGGCGGTACAATTGGAGAGCGACCCGCCTTCACCAACATGCATAAGCAATTCATTAATAGTTTATATATAAACTTGAATTACAAAAAACTAATAATAAAAAAAATTGCATGGCGCGACATTCGATCCGGCGACCTTCGGATGACGAACCCGAGCGCTTACCGCTGCGCCACGACGCTGTAGAAAATTATTAATCGTAGAGAGTATTTCACCGCAACGGTTTCTTTTAACTGTCGATTTTCTCGATAACGACTGAGAAGTGCATCTTGGTGCTTTGCCACATTACACCTCTGGCCATGAGTTTTTATTATGCGCAGTACGAATCGAATCTGAATTTCACAATTGGCGGACTCCCCTTGTGAGTCTCGTCTGTTTAGAGTAGTCATTTTCGTTTACACGTGAGCGCCGAAATGGCCGGTGCTGTGAGAGCTGCCTGCTGTGCAGTTTGGCATATAGTGGAACTGAGGTTATGAAGGACTAGGCTTTTTACGGAAAAAAACAAAATATAGTAACAAACTGTAGGAATAAGCGGTGACAATAGAGTTTATTAATGACCAGAACATAATTCATTGCGGGAGTTGTTGCCAAATGTTGTGTGATGAATTGTTCACACTCCTAATGACTGAAAAAATAGGTAATGAGTCATTCAAACATTTCAGAACACGTACATTCATTTGTTAGGAAAATATATACTTGCAAATACATCAGACAATATGTAGAATGCAGTAAGTAGCGCCTATTTGTTTTCTCCTTAATTGCTAAATAACTACGAAAATCATTTTTCTCGTCCAATAATTGTCTTTTTCAGTGTTTAAATAATTTTCATTAAACCTGTTTATCTGTTTATGTTCTTATTTATATCTAGTTTGTGTATTTTTCCTCTATAAAACGTAAAATCTTTCTGCTTTCACATATTTCTTCTCCCTTGTAGACTATAACAACATTAGTAGGAAAACACCACAAGAACTTTGTTTAACTTTTCAGATGCCACGAAAACGAAGCGAACAACACAATAACGAATAAGAACGCACGAAGCCCAAAATCAATTTCTGTAATAGCATTGGGCTCGACCAAAATACGTTGTAACTCTGGATGTTAGCAGACGCCGCCGCCATATTCCCTTGTCTCTGTGCATGTGCAGTGTGCAGCATACTCGGGAATTTCGAAATCCACACCCTTCACAATCTATAGATCAATGTCACACACTGGCGACGTTGTTTGTTGCTGATTTACACGCGGGTACGAGAGCCGCACGCGTTTCGAGCAGTCGATTTTGGCCAGAAAGTCTCTCGTGTAAAACGGGCTTAAAGGCATGAACAACATCACGTCTGCAGGCCTCCTTTAGTCTACCAATCCGGCGAGTTTTCAACGAGAAACTGACGAGTGGGGTGTGCCCCATACAGCTCGAATATGATGTTGGGTTGCAGGTGTTCCAACTGTCGTACAGCAAACTCTTGTAACATGTCCAGGTAAATATAACTGTTGACAGTCGACTCGGCTGGAAAAGAATGCACAAACGACGCAGTTATGCTCAAATCCACAGCGCACATTGACTCTGTAAGGCTCTTTCCAGTTCCCTTTCCGTTTACGGAGTTATAACGATTCAGTTTGCTGGATTCCAGTAAAAGTTGATACGTTGGAAAAACATATACCTTCCAAAAAGTCATTGAGTCGACCTTGACTAACATTTCCACTGTGAAATGTTGGCGCAGAGATTTTTCTGTCGGCTTCGGCGCAGAACGAATTTCCACCTTTTATGCACAAAGAAATAGCCTTTTATGCAACACTTTGTGACCTATTGATCGTGGCAGCCGCACACTAGAGATTAGAGAGACTGATCTTGAAGGTTGCGTACATTAGTAGTCTAGCTGCTTTTACGTCAATATCGTGTTGGCTTCCTTCCTTCCCGCTACAGTTCCGCGAATATGAGGATTCTGAGAAAGGTAGCGCCGTGGTTGCTTCTTGGTCGACGACTAGCTCTCTCTGGGACCCAAAACCGCGCTATTTCTGTATTCTTTAGACCATGGCAACTTGCATTTATGGGTTAATAGCGATTGTGTGACTTGTCATTCATTTCTGTAACTTTCTGAAAGCTTTTCATAAATTTATTTCAACAGTTAATAGCCATTTAGCGAGTAGGCTACATCCTCGTGTCCTGTTTCCCTGTGCTGTCGTCAGACACATGATAACGAGTCGAAATTTTGTGTATGTCAGTTAACTGTAAGAAAGTCTCTGAATACAGATTAGATATTAAAATAGTGTTATAGCATTCTCCGAAAAAGTTTTGTGCATGTACAAGTCCGCACCCATAGCAGAGTGATAAACGCGACAGGCCCTCATTGGGGTACTTGAGTTCGATTCCCGGTACTGCCAGTGAGTTTTCCTTGATGGTAAGAACTGGACCGGGATACACACAGCCTTTTGATGCTAATTGAGAGTCGGGAGTGCGGTGTGCTGATCTCATATTCATCCGATTATGAATGACTTAGGGTGACACAGCTGTCGGCAGCCTATCGCATAGTCTTCGGAGCCTTACCGTGGGATTTCCTTTTTCTTTACGTACATACAAACACAGATACATACTCATATGCATAGATTGCGTACAAACACACACACACACACACACACACACACACACACACACACACACACACTTATATATATGCAATTATTCATATGGCTCTGAGCACTATGGGACTTAACATCTGAGGTCATCAGTCCCCTAGAACTTAGAACTACTTAAACCTAACTAACCTAAGGACATCACACAGATCCATGCCCGAGGCAGGATTCGAACCTGCGACCGTAGCGGTTTTGCGGGTCCAGACTGACGCACCTAGAACCGCTCGGCCAACCCGGCCGGCGCACACATATATATCGTACATACATACTGTACATGGGCGGATACATGTACGATGTGACGTACACACACACAACAATATTGACTGCTAGCAATCATTGTATTGGTCATGTCATGTCCAACAAATGCGTACCGGTAAGCCCTGAGTCCTTAGTTATACTTGTGAACTCGTGTACTTGCTCTGATTTGTTCCCGGCAACAGACTAAATTGACGAGTATTCAGTTAAGTGGATAGTGGCGGAGACTGGTAAATCCAGTCTTCGGGCGTAGTGACGTCGAGTTTGGCGATGACGTCATAGGAGCTGCTAGCGAGTTTGAAGCGAATAGTTGTATGGGTTACTTTCGCTTCTGCTGAATGCGTCCCATTAAGAACATTTTATTCTTTCTTTTTACGATGTTGGAAGCCCAGTCCCATTTACCATTCCCTTGGGTCACCAGACGGCACTGCCAAACTGCATCGAAAACGTCCTCGGTTATTTTTAATTATATGGGCGTTACGCTATGGCCTGAAGCATATCTCTGCCCCTGATACTTCGCCACAGAGTGGTGAAGACATCCTCAGAGGCAATAAAGTCTTCGTTAGTAGATTTTGGAACTAGAGGAGCTCAGAAAGCAGAAAACCAGCTAACGAACCTCCAGTATTAGCAGGCAATGCGTTTGGCAGAGAAACATGCCTTAGACCCTGGTGTAATACCCGTAAACTAACAATCATTCCAGACGTAAATACTGGCCATGAAAGCCTGCGTGGTAATGTCGTTGACATTCCAGAAGCCGAGAAAAACGGCATAATCAGTATACTGTCACATACCTGCCTCACGACAGTTGCTTGCAGAACCTCGTTATGAGAAATCTCAGTTGAATCTTCAATCTCGTACTGCATTAGTTTGACAAATGGTTTCCCGCCGTTGCCGAAATGGGGAAGGTGGAGAAGCCATTAGTAGCGCAGGAGGTATCAGGTAGCGCCACCACGCGCGGAGCGTTTCTCTCCCCACGTTGACGTAACTAGGACACACGCTGAAGTGGAGGCGGCCGGGAGGGATGCGATACGCCCTCTCCGGCAGCTGGAGACGCTCCGTTCGGCCGCGCACTGTGTGTGCAGACGTCGACGAGACGGCAGGGAGCAACACAGCACAGTGAAGCACTGTGCCTCCCTGGGGCGCCAGCCGCGCTGACAGCTCTTCTGTCAGGCTACGAGTCGCCACGATTGCACCGCGCCTTGCCGCACTGCACAGCTAGCGTTTGCACTCGCAGACCTAGCCGGCCAGCTTGTGTGAGGAGTTTAATTTCCGTCTTTGTACAGACAGTAAATTATCCGACTCCTCACATCGGTAATTACGGGCACTGCTCAGCCAGATCTAAGAGATTCATTTCAAATGCACCGAAAATTCACGATTTACTAGTCTTACTTCGAAATGAGCTGTTAATTAATCTCTGTGAGACAAGTGGAGCGAGTGCTAGTTGCCCAGTATCGTCTGCGCGCTAGCAGCTGCGACTATGGAAACACTTCCTCGCAGCAATCTCGTTATACGTTTCATCTTACTGTAGTGCTGTTCCAAGAAGTCAAGTGGTGGGCTGATGCATAGTAACGAGCTGTATCGAATTATGCCTAGTCATTTTTTATAAGTCTATGTGAGTTATATGAATGCGTAGTGTCTGTTCTTTGACATGCCCCGATACGGCTAACATCAATAGTTTCTTCCCTTCCCCTTCTCCGTCCTCCAGCCTAAATTTATGTAATATCTTAAACAGGGGCGGGCAAACGTTGCACGCGGCTCGTGAGCGCACAGCGCTGCACGTGTGCTGCTCGCGTGCAGTCGTCGAACGGGGCAGTGGCGACAGCCGGCAGGTTGCGGCAGTGTAGTGCCAGGCTAAGCCGCGGACGTTGATGCGAAGCGACCACTACGTAGTGAACGTTGTATTTCAAGAACCGCAAAATGCGGAGTGAATCAAGGAAACGGAGACGTCGAGATTTGCTATCTTTTAAAAAGTAATGGGAGAATCATTTTTTCTTTCTGCAAAAACGTGAAAATTCCAAATGTTTAATATGTGGCAGTATTCTCGCTGGTCAGCGGAAGTTTAGTATTGAAGGCCATTATAATAAATTTCACAAGGACGAGTACAATTTATTGTCGGATTCTGAGCGGACGGGGAAATTGACTGAGCTTAAGAAGAGCGACCTCACGATATTAGATGCATCTGTCCTAGTTGCTGTGGTCACAAGAGATCTGCGACTTCCTTTCGTCGTGTGTCTCATCTAACTCATTTAACATTTTATGGAGCACTGTTTTCAATTTTTCAGGACGATAACAATAATAGCCCTGCGGTACGTGCAAGCTATAACATTGCGCTTAATGTAGTGAGAGCTGGAAAACCATTTGTTGAATTAATAAGCCTCGGTTAAGAGCAAACATAAGTGATGAAAATTTACGTAACTGTTTGAGTTTGTCTGTATGCACAAATTTTGTTCCAAATATTAAACGTATTGTAAACTCCACCTGTGATAATTAAATAAAACGTATCGTAGTTAATAGGTACTCTTTCAAACCATGATTTAGTTCAAGCACTCCTGCTAACCTTATTCCATCATTCAATAAAGCAAGCTAGAAAAACAAAACTCATTGCAGAGGAACGAGTGGACAGAAGGTATGGTGGGGATGGGAGATAAGCGGGTGGCCAGCTTGCCCCTGTGTGCACGCAGAACACCGGTTAACTGCACGCGTGCTAGTGCACCGCACACGTGCAGAATTCCTGCCCGCCCCTGATCTTAAATCTGTGGCGTCTATCCGTATCGTGCGATTTGGGCTTCGCGCAGAAAACTTAGCGTTTTGTTGAAATGTTAGTTCAGAGTACGATGAGAACAGGAAATTTGGAAATTTGTGGTAAGATCTGGTGGGACCAAAATGCTGAGGTCATCGGTCCCTAGGCTTACACATTACTTAATCTAACTAAGCCAAGACGCCCCAGACCTCACGACTACCCCGCGCGGCCACGATGGGAATACTTAGCCCCTGCATGGTCATTTAGGGTGCTTAAACTCGCCAAGTGTTATGTTAGCAAGATACAGTGATAGTTTTCTGAGCATACGCATTATCTGTTTAGAAGAATGCAGGCACCCCTATGTAAAGTGGAACTGATCAATACACACCTCAACAGGTGGACCTCACAGCATCAAAGGAAGCGCGAAGCAATGTATGGTCAGCAGAAAAGCACTGGCAGCAGACTGAGTGGGTCAGGACACTTTTTTCCCTAATGCTGCCACACTTGTTATAACCCGCCACCTTTATACACAAGACGGGTCTTCTTTAAACTCTTGGGCTGGTCGCTTAGCAGACACCCAGAGCGATACAGTCATACACTGGGTGTCGTTGATCTCTCCAACATACCCATTAAGAACGTAGCCCATCAACAACACGAACTTTCTTAACGGATTGCTTCGATGCTCTCTGAAGGTTGTTATGTTGTGTTATGTTATGTTAACCGGGGACCTAGAAACGACGGAGAGGCTCCGTCTCCGTCGCAGCCGCAGTGGTCCACAACCCCACGACGACTACCGCAGTCCACTTCACCCCTCCGCCGCCCCCACACCCAACCCAGGGTTGTTGTGTGGTTCGGCCCCCAGTGGAACCCCCCCCCCCCCCCCCCCCCCAGGGAACGTCTCACACCAGTCGAGTGTAGCCCCTATGTCTGCGTGGTAGAGTAATAGTGGTGTACGCGTACGTGGAGAACTTGTTTGCGCAGCAATCGCCGACATAGTGTAGCTGAGGCGGAATAATGGGAACCAGCCCGCATTTGCAGAGGCAGATGGAAAACCGCCTAAAAACCATCCACAGACTGGCCGGTTCACCGGACCTCGACACAAATCCGCCGTGCGGATTCGTTCCGGGGACCTGGCGCTCCTTCCCGCCCGGAAAGCCGGGCGGGCTCTATGAAGGTTACTGATTAACCACACAAATACAGTTTGCTACTCGAAGGAAAACAGAAATTAAGAAAAAGGCGTCTTGAGGCTATTACGATCTTACCCGAAAATTATATTCCATTACCACGGAGTTCACAATAGTCTCTATTGTTCTGTTAGTTACGTGTGCCATGAATTTTAAGTAGGTAGAATAAGTCAGATTGCAACCGTGTTAACATAATCTGCTTTTAAATATGGATAAGTACTGACCATTTACACACAATTTCTAGGATGAATGCTTAAAGTTATACAGATAAATCGGACAGTTAGTGAACAAACACTGAATCTGGTCGGAGAGAAGAGATCTGTTGCTCAAGCTGACTGAAAGAAATTATAGACCACACGACACAGCCTGAGGAATAATTAATTTGCTATAATAGGAGCCCTTAAAAACTGAAGAGAGAGACGAAGATATGACTACAGTAAGCAGGTTTAAGAGAATGTATTTTTCAGCATTGGTGGTGACGTGAAGATATTTGCGCAGGACAGTGTGGAGACTGTTTCAAGCAAGTCTTCAGGCTGAAGACCTTTAGATAAGTTTACCAACAACAATGAAAAAATATTGAGTTATTCACAGAAGTAAACTGGTTTTCTCAATAATAGGTATTTCATGGAAAACAACAAGTTTACGAAGAAAAGATATGTTTACTTGTTTTTTTTTTACATTTGGCATTACTGTCTCATTCATAAATTCCCTCCAATAAGTCTTTTAACAAATGCTTCGCATGTTTCAGCCATCTGAAGATGAATTATTACTGTTTTGGAACACAAAATAATAAACAAAATTGACGATCCCTGTTCATTACTATTTAAAATGTCTAAAATTTTATTTCACAGTCACGGTAATCAGTATACATGAATAATAGATAAAATCAGTTAGTATTAATGAATTTAAAACAAAACACAGAATCACAGGAGTAGATGCTGCAACTGCTATTCATCTTGCGCCAGAAAGCAACAACCTGTGACATGTTCTTACCAATATCAGCTGTTTTGCGCCCTTTAGATTCCTAGTGCCAGCCTTGGAGTTCGGAGTTAGTGTCATTTCCCAAGCGAGAAAGGAGAAATGGAAATCAGGTTCGTAGAAGTCAGACGTCAAGCGGTATGGGGAGCTGCAGGCGTATTATTACTACGACTTAATCAGTATCCTGTATGCGTCTCGTGTATGCATATTGAGACAGGAAGAATGTCGCAGGCGACGGTATTACGACAAGGCAGAGTCGTGGGATTTCGGTTTAATTTATTTACTGCAGGAGGTAAATTAAGACTGCATGTGGCGTGTCACATGAAACGTGAAAAAAAGTCTTTTCTGTTAGGAGAAGAGTAAAAAAGAAAACGGCACATGTGCTGTTCAAAAAATATGCTCAACAAATCGCCTCACGCCATATTGCCGTTGCCAGGCAACGAAATTTACGGGAAGGCTCTTGCGGAATGCCGACGTCACCCAACTGAGATAGATTCGCCTCTCTTCGCTGATCTTTTGCCGAAACTGTACAGGTAAGGCATAACATTCGTTTCTTTGTCGGTGTCAGAACGACGGTGTAAAGAAAATTCCTCCCCAAATTGCACAACCCGCAATTACCGGCTGTCATACGAGGATAAACATTTCCGATTCGTCGGCAAAGCTAGCGTTGCAACATCCAATAATCTGCCGGCAGGTATCCTCGTTTACGAGACAGATGACGCTTTCCCACAGCGCGAATGAAATCGAGCGTAAATCATAGGCGACAGATCAGCCACAGCGCGGTAATTACTTTGTCATTACTGTCTGCTAATCTCCGCGGAGGGCGAGGGGGAGGCGGGAGAGAAAGCGCCCGTCGGCCGCGTACTTATTAGTCTCCGACCAGATACGTCGGCTCATAAATATTTCGCGCCACTGCGAGGACGTCACGCACGCTGGCATCGCTGAATGCAGAGTAGCATGCGGAAAATTGCGTACATGAATTATTTACGCGCGGCCCTCGATTGCCCAGGAAACGCAATACCCTGCGTGTGTGGTGCCGCTGGAGAATTCATGTCCGGAAAGCTCCTTACATCAAATGAAATTTTGATGTAAGAAAGCCTTCCGTTCAGCGAGGCGGGAAACTGTTCTCTAGCATGTATTCAAAACGTAGATGACTGGGATTCTACTTCTAAGCTAACTTTACTCTTTTTTTCCATTTTATCGTTTTTGACGTCGCTGTGTGGCCGAACTTCCACCATCTATTAAAGACACAAAAATTATTTCGTTCCACTCTCGGATGAAGCATAATTTGCTGACGCACTGTTATATGCGGAATTAAGCCGACTTCTCCTGTTTTGATACTAGAAGAAGCTTCCTCTTTCTCTAGAAAATACTCCCTTTTGTACTGAAATAAACATTGATATTGAAATCATCTCCATAACGGGGTCAGAAACGTACAGCCGCAAACAAAAGAAGTTTCAGGTCACTCTTCGTTGCTTAATGCTGTACGTCGTAGGTGTTAGATGTGTAGTATAGGAACACTAGTAAGAACTCGGGGAAGTATTTTGTAGCTCTTTCTATAGTCGATCATAAAGGTAAATATAATTTGAACGACCTTTGCGAAGCGTTTGTTTGCACGTGAGAATTCTGTTCCAGAAAGAGTTTTCGGGGTATATTGTCTTCTTACACCCACCGACGAAGAGTTTTTATGGACTCGTCTGAAAGATAATCGTAAAACTGATGATATTTGTAAGTTTCCCATTCTGCCTAGTGCTGACAAACTATTAGTAAAGTTGACGCTTCTGATTCCTAGTTTGACGTTCGTGTCTCGTTTACTTACGGTATGTGTAGCGTATTTTTATGGAAGATCAGGTTGGAGAGGTAATGTTTCGAGAATTCAGAGTCCATAAAAAATTTTCATATTTAGTAATGGTCTTTTTTTCTAACATCTAAAAGAGTAAGGTGGCGTGATTTCTAATTACGGAGGAGGATGTCATCGTCTCGTCATCTAAATCATATTTTTCCATTGTTTCCGTATAGCACTCAAGGCAAATTCTAGGGTGGCTCCTTTGAAAACGACAAGTAGATTTCCTTACACATCTTAGTCCTATACGAGCTTTAATAGCTACACCCTCGACGAGAGGCCAGTCTACCTTTTCTCGGGCGTTTGAGAAATGCATCTCGAACTTCTCGAATAGTGAAGCTGTCATTCAAACAATAAACACAGTACAGTACATTCTTCTCTTGTACTGCAGACAGTCTGTTTTCTGTCTTTTGGGAGGAGGTTGTGCAGACAAAAACAAGAAAAAAGTCTAGTAAGGATGGGCTCTAAGATGCGTACCGCAAGAGCTATGACCACTTGTTCAGTGGATAAGATGTCTCAGACTAGTGAAGACGAAGTAGTACTTATAGCTCCTAGGGTGTGCATTTTACAGCCCATGTTCACTGGACTTCTTTGCTTCGAATGACGGTTCCTGTCATATCTCCAAATATTGAACACTCCTCCTGAGAACCTCTGTAAGAAACAGTAGTGGTCCCAGCACTGACTCCTGAGGTACGCCCACTTAACCGTGTCCTAGGCGGACGACACCCGATCGCCGTTGTTGTTACTATGGAGAAAGATCTTTTGCTGTCTGTCCTTGAAGTACGAGACTGATCAGTTGTAAGCTACTGCTTTTATTCCACTGTGGTTCAAATAGAGCAGAAAATTTCCTAGTTTCGGACAAAGTATTCAAAGCATAGGCATTAGAGTTCAGCTGCAAATCACCAGTAACAAAAGTGCTTGCGCAGATATTGACTATGAGCGGAAAGCCTGCAGCTGACCCTGTTCTGCTCGGCCACTTCGCTCCGGTTCGGCGCAGAACGCAGGTCAGCAGAATACGAGCGGCCGCTGTCTGCGGCACGTCAGCGGCGATTGCCGCGTGGCAGCCGGCGTGGCCTCGGCTGTCCGCTTGCTGTCTGCTGTCTGGGCAGCTCATCTGCAAAGGTTTGCCGGCGACAAAGCGCCGATTGTGCCGCTGACGGCGGCAGCCCGAACGGCAACGCAATTACGCTCGGCGAGCCGCCCAGGCGCCGGCGCTTGGCTGCCCCCGTGCGGGAATGACAGCGCGCTTCACGGAGCTCATTAAACTGAGATGAGATTTCACAACGGCTCGCCTGCAAAGCCTCGGAAGGGCACTGAGCGCGGACAGCGACATTTGCACTAATAACAAGACGTCGGCTACTGCTTCACCTCTTCATTACAGCAGCAGTCGTTGTTCCAAATTACAGCACGTAACGTAAGGGCGTTACCTGTCACAAACTCCACTTGAGTTGATATCATCTAGCATCCTTGGATTAATTCACGTAATTTTTATATCGTGTAGCGTTCTTCAGTTGAGCGTTGTCGTTTTACACTTGTGTATATTGACTACGGAATCTTTCTTCCTGGAGCTGCATTGTCCAAAAGAATTAGGGGAACGCGTGTATCAACGTCTGGTACGTTAAGTCTACCTGTTGTCTTATATTATAGCTGGAGATCTTCGCTTTCAATGTAGACATCAATTAAAATCATTCGCCATCTATTGGCAGTGTTAGGCATTACAATGTCGGAAGACCCCTCAGAAGGATGATGATATTGGTTTGAGGGGTGCTCAACTTGGTGGTCATCAGCGCCCGTACAAGCTCCAAATCTTTCCACTTCCAGTCTCGGCACTTCCCGAATGATGATGAGCTGATGAGAACAACACAAACACCCATTTTACAGGCGGAGAAAATCCCCGACCAGGCTGGGAATCGAACCTGGGACTTCGTGATCCAGAGGCAGCAACGCTAGCTGCTAGTCGACGAGGTGCTGACTCAGGTGGAAGTGAGTACCTTCGTCACAGTGTTTTCTAGTGAGGTACACATACGGCAGTTGTCATTTGTGGACGTTGTATTCAACCAAACTCATGCAGCTCGACATCTTAATGCAATTCTAACTGCAAGAATGTCCTGTTTGATCAAAAAAAAGGATGGATAAATGCACGTCGATAAATTAAGTCTGAGTTTCGATCATCAATCAGACCATTGATTTTTTTTTTTTTTTTTTTTTTTTTTTCAAATTAACGTAGTATTGACTACTGCGTTGCGAGGGTTCAAAAATGGCTCTGAGCACTATGGGACTCAACTGCTGAGGTCATTAGTCCCCTAGAACTTAGAACTAGTTAAACCTAACTAACCTAAGGACATCACAAACATCCATGCCCGAGGCAGGATTCGAACCTGCGACCGTAGCGGTCTTGCGGTTCCAGACTGCAGCGCCTTTAACCGCACGGCCACTTCGGCCGGCGTTGCGAGGGCATTCAGTAAGTATTGCAATACATATTGTTCCGATATGCGGCGGCGCTATACGTAGCCTTCAATATGGTGTCTGTAACGGAGGTGCGTACTAAGCAGAGAGCTGCCATTGAGTTTCTTTTGGCGGAAAAGCAGACCATCGAAGGCATTCATAGGCGCTTGCAGAATGTCTTCGGAGACCTGACTCTGAACAAAAGCACGGTGAGTCGTTGGGTGCCGGTCATCATCACAACAAGATTCCGCTATCTTTTCCCATCTCCCTCGTGCGGCCGGCTGCACACAGCTGTTACTTTTGTAATTTTGAAACGTGTGGACACTCTCATTCGAGGTGATAGAAGCGAATTTCTCCTTGAAACTTCCTGGCAGATTAAAACTGTGTGCCGGATCGAGACTCGAACTCGGGGCCTTTGCCTATTGCGGGAAAGTGCTCTACCTAGTGAGCTACCCAAGGACGACTCACGCCCCGTCCTCACAGCTTCAATTCCGCCAGTGCCTCGTCTCCTACCTTCCAAACTTTACAGAAGCTCTCCTGCGGACCTTTCTTTTGGAGTGCTTGTTCTGCAAGATTCGCAGGAGAGCTTCTGTTAAGTTTGGAAGGTAGGAGACGAGTTACTGGCAGAAGTAAAGCTGTGAGGACGGGTCGTGAGTCGTGCTTGGGTAGCTCAGTTGGTAGAGCACTTGCCCGCGAAAGGCAAAGGACCCGAGTTGGAGTCTCGGTCCGGCACACAGTTTTAATCTGCCAGGAAGTTTCATATCAGCGCACACTCCCCTGCAGAGTGAAAATCTCATTCTGAATTTCTCCTTGTCTGTGACAATGCAGGACCTCACACAAGCCTGCGCACCCAAGGGGAGCTGAAAAAACTTCATTCTATTGCTCTGCCTCATCCACCGTATACCCGGATCTAGCACCTTCCGACTTTCATCTGTTTGGCCCGATGAAGGATACACTCCGCATGATGCAGTACATGGATAATCGGGAGGTTACTGATGCAGCAAGGTGTTGGTCCCGCATTGAACGGAGATTAAGATGAAAAATAAGGTTTTCTAGCCAAAAGAGTGGGGAGCGATGTGGTGTACTGGAATCCTGAATAAAACCAATATGCTTTCAGAAAAACATCGCTGCATTACTTATTGAACTCCCCTCATAATGGTCCACAGGTCGTGGTCTCGCGGTCGCGTTCTCGCTTCCCGAGCACGGGGTACCGGGTTCGATTATCGGCGGGGTCTGGGATTTTCACCTGCCTCGAGATGACTGGGTGTTTGTGTTGTCCTCATCATTTCATCATCATTCAGGAAAAGTGGCGATGATGGATTGAGCAAAGGTTGGGAATATGTATGGGCGCTGATAAACGCGCAGTTGAAAAAAAAAATGGTTCAAATGGCTCTGAGCACTATGGAACTTAACATCTGTGGTCATCAGTCCCCTAGAACTTAGAACTACTTAAACCTAAGTAACCTAAGGACACCACACACATCCATGCCCGAGGCAGGATTCGAACCTGCGACCGAGTAGTTGAGCGCCCCACAAACCTATCATCATCATCATCATCGTCATCATCCCCTCATAATACGTTATGAAAGTGTCAAACTGATCCACTGTTCGGATATCTACTTAATTCTCTTAGTCTTCCTCAGGTTAAACGGTATGTTGTACGAATAAAAAAGTCTGCGATGTTCGTGACTTAATTGCTCACTGTAGCATAGCAATTGAATGCTAGTATTTCATCTAATTCAGGGACATTGCTTTCTATTAGCAGGAGGTTGCGGCCGTGTTTTTTACGTGCGATTTTCCGCGGAAGGCTACGGCAGGTGTTTCAAGGCAGGTGCGGTGTGAAAAGCGAATGAAAAATGCACGGAGGCGATGCGGTGCATCTTGGGTCCAGAAGACAAGCTCGCGGCCTTGTTGAAGGGAAATGCCTCATTACGGAGCAGCCCCCGGGTGCAGGCGAACACGAACACTCAGGGCGAACACTCACGGCCGAACAGCGCTGGCGAGGCAGCACCGCCGGCGCGGAACCCGCGGTAAATAAATTAGCAGCCGGCGAGGAGCGACGCCGGCCATTAGCGGCTTCACACGGAGCGCGCCGCCCGCTGGAGGCTCCAGCAGCTCCGAAGCCGCTGGCGCCGCCTTCCTCGCCTGCCTCCCTGAAATACCGCCGGCCACCCTCCGAGATTTCACTTCGCACCTCTGAAGCGCGGCAACATCAAACATGCTTGGTGTAGTCTGCCTTACCTGACTGCATTACTCGTTTACCTTGAGAATAGATGCAGGGCAAAGCAGAGAAAAAAATTTAAATTTTTTTACTGCTTGATTTATTAGATTGATGCTTTAACAGTGACGTCTCAAATTTTCACAATTGAAATCTGCCTGGAAACATGTTTTAAAAATATATTCTTTGGCCGTCTATACCTTCCACGCCGCCTTTCCCCACGCTGTGATCCACACCTTCTCTACGCTAGACATTTTTTGTGTTAATTTTTCGGTCACACATTCGAAACCTACTGCAGATGCATTTACAAGGCTGTGACAATGATTATACTCGCTTGTGTCGTGGCAGAAATTACAAGATAAAAAATCACTGGGAAGTGCTAAAAGACTGACAGACGAAGAAATTCACACATTATAAATATATTATCGAAAATCCATTAGGAACAAATGGGAAAAAAATGAAAACAGTGCAGCGAGCAGTGTGAGAAATCTTCTGCCACAAACTTTCCTCGGATCAGACTCCTCAGCACTTCAGCAGAAGTCAGTGGAAAGCCTGATTTGTCACTTCCTGTTTTAAATATTATAAAGCCAACTCTCAGATACCTAGCCAATCCTGAACTGCTGAAAAAATGTGCTCATGAAAAAACACAAGTTCTGAATGAGAGCTACAATCACCTTTTAAGGGTGCATTGTCCAAAAAAAATGTTTGTGTTCTCAAATGTTGTGAAGATAGCTGCATCCATTGTTTAATAGTGGAAATGTACGTCGAATTAAATCCCTGAAGAAATTAGGCTTCCATGCAAGTGCATTCACACTGAAGAGACTCAGAAGTATCGAAGAAGCAATATTCGATAAAGGCCAGGCATCAGAACAAAATATGCAGAAGTCGGCTAGGTGAAGGAGGCAGGAGAAGAGAATACTCCAGTAAGACAAGGAATAAGATCATGGAAATGTACACCAGTAGAGACTAGCCATAAGGCAAGTCTGTTAAAAATGAAAAAAACCCACTTTAATTCAGATTTGCCGTAGACTGTTGTTTTAGATAAACGTACCTTCCCTCGAGAACTACAGAAGCCAGCATCCTGAAATGTGGTACAATACTCAAAGATGGATAATGCTGTGCTGCACTTTTTCTTTATCTTTCAGAAATGTTCCCCTTTACAGTATGAGGGAAACAGAACACTCTCAGTTAACATAAAATTGAAAAATTAATTTCAATCTAACTACGACCTTAAACAAAATTCTGTTGCACCCGTTTTACCGGCCTTTTATGCAGAAATACACTGTTAAATTTCAGCCTCAACGCTCGATTAGTTTATAAGAAATGGTATATATATATATATATATATATATATATATATATATATATATATATATATATATATATACTGGTAATTAAACTGGAACCTGTATAAAATGAATGCCCATGAACATTGTCAAAACAAATATGCACAGAATATCATATTCCACATAATAGTCTAAAGTCTCAACAGTTTAACTGTAGTAGTGTACGAGAAATCAATGATCAAATGTCAGTATGCATTTTGACCTACGTCTGCCCTTCAGTAGCGCACTGATGCATAATGTAAGCAAAAAAGGGCAACGGATTGGAGGGCAAAAATTACGGGAGCGTAAATTCGTAGAATAGTCAGCCTGTGCACTGCTTCTTCCATCATATCTCGCGAAATGATCATGAAAGTTGAAATTAGATCCGAGCTCGTACTGCAGCTTAGCAACAGTCGTTCCTACAGAGCTCAGTTTGCGACTTGAAAAGGAAAGGGAAAAAATGGCGATTGCACACAACGTATCCGCCGGCACGCACCGTAAGGTGGCTTGCATAATATAGGTATGAATGCAGATACGGAAGAAAGCGCATTCTAATGGGACAATCAGAAAGACTTGCGATGGTATTCGTTTCCGTTCACCTTTTAGACTAAAAAAGTACACTACACCACGTAAGTAAATGCTTACGGAGCTCCCTAATTGCTCTGTGTCAAGCGTAGCCTCTTCTTCAGCCAGTTCTTTGCAGATATTGTGATGCTTCTTTCATGCCATCACCTCCACGTAAATTAAAGTAGTGCCAAGAATCAAACGTGATACCTTCGTAGCAGCCATCTAATAAACGTTCCCCTTTGTTACCTGCCGGTGTCGTATGGCTTGCCAGATTACAGAATTCGGAAGTCGAGTAAGAGCTGCGGCAGCATTTCCGTGCTCCTGCGACAGTCTTTCCTCTTGTAACGCGGCTACTTCATTCGTTGGACACGCAAAAGAACAATGGAGAGGTATTTCATTTCTTGGGACTTTCAACTAAGAACAAGTGGTTCAGAAATTCTACGAGTCATTGTTTGTGGAATGAACTGCATCGTTATTGCACTACCTTATCTCATTAATAAAACTACTGTGAGGAAAGTATACTGTACATTGCATGGCTACTAACAAGGGAACCTCCCCATCGCACCCCCCTCAGATTTAGTTATAAGTTGGCACAGTGGATAGGCCTTGAAAAACTGAACACAGCTCAATCGAGAAAACAGGAAGAAGTTGTGTAGAACTATGAAAAAATAAGCAAAATATACAAACTGAGTACTCCATGGGCAACATCAAGGGGAATCTGAGATCGGGAGAGCCGTGGTCCCGTGGTTAGCGTGAGCAGCTGCGGAACGAGAGGTCCATGGTTCAAGCCTTCCTCGAGTGAAAAGTTTACTTTCTTTATTTTCGCAAAGTTATGATCTGTCCGTTCATTCATTGACGTCTCTGTTCACTGTAATAAGTTTAGTGTCTGTTTTTTGCGACCGCACCGCAAAACCGTGAGATTAGTAGTCGAAAGGACGTGCCTCTCCAATGGGAACCGAAAATATTTGATCGCTAGGTCATAAGTCAAACGATTCCTCCACAGGAAAACACGTCTGATATATTCTATACGACACTGGTGACGGCATGTGCGTCACATGACAGGAATATGTTGTCGACCCACCTAACTTGTACACTTGGCGAATGGGTAAAAAAATTCTTCTACCTTGCCCGATTTAGGTTTTCTTGTGGATGTGATAATCACTTCCAAAAAAGTGATGAAAACATAAGAGTTTGTCACATAAACTGCAACAAATGACTGCAACAGTTTCACAGTCGCACAGGTTTCCCTGTGCTCTGTCCAAACATATGTTTTCAAATTTTTCCGTGTGTAGACCGTCAAATCCTGCATATGTCCAAGCAAATCTGAACATGTCCTGGAATTTTGGAGAGCGAAGTTGATTATGTGTGAGTGCCTGAACTTTGATAATTCTCTGAAAATAAAAAATTAAACTTTTCACTCGAGGGAAGGCTTGAACCTAGGACCTCTCGTTCCGCAGCTGCTTACGCTAACCACGTGACCACGGCGCTCCCGATTTCACATTCCCCTTGATGTTGCCCATGTTGCACATGGACTACTCCGTTTGTATATTTTGATTATTTTTTTCATAGTTCCATATAACTTCTTCCTGTTTTATCGATTGATCTGTGTTCAGTTTTTCAAGGCCTATCCACTGTGCCAACTTACAACTAAATCTGAGGGGGGTGCGATGGGGAGGTTTCCTTGTAAGTGGCGTGATGGGATGCTTGGTAAATGTCTGTAGACAAATTGGAAGTATGGCTTTCGATTCTTGGATGAATCACTGATATTTTCCAGCACTTGGTAAGATGTTCACCTCGGGTAGTACGTGACAAAAAATGTCACATTTTGCCACTGTTGGGATTCTACATGTAACTGTAGGATCGACTGTAAGCGGCTACTACTCATGTCAGCGCATCGCAGTGCCATAGCATGTACGACTAAAAACAGTAATTTTTTTCTCTTCTTTCACAAAAATCTGTTTCCATTTCGAAAATAAGGTACCAGAAATAGGACTGGCTTTTCGATCCACTCAACTATCTCAGAAACAAGATTGACGAGTGGATTCGGAAACAAATTTGAAGAGCAACGTGGCTTTCGTCAAAACATCGGTATTCAGTATCTTATCTGCTCACTTAGGATGTACAGTTAAAAACATAAGTAGGAGATTTCATGCTTCTCTTTGGACTTGCAGTAGCCGTGTGACAGGGCCTCAGAAGTTGATCTCTGGAAGTCCATAGAGAAAAATGGAGTCAGTCAGGCTTTATACAGATCAGATGTCTGCTGTAATCATTGCGTGCAAGGTTTCCCCGTTTTTTAATATAACTCGACTGGATAAGAAGGCATGTAGCACCAGAGCTAAAAACAGGTTAACATAGACAGATGACCAGGGGATAGAAGACCCTGGTAAAAAAAAATCTGTAACGTAACCTCAATATGTGAAGAAGTTGAAGAAAGTTAAAAATTATACTTGTAGTTATGTTCTTTCACCATCACAGTTGACGGAAAGCCGCTAGTACAGGTATGTAAATTACAGAACTGGGGCCTATCGTCAGGGCAGACAGGAAGGAGCCAGAAGAAATTATGGAAACTGTCAGAACCGCTTGCTATTTGTTACAGGCCGTTAGAGGGACATACCACGCGAAGGGAGAGATATCAAAAGAGAGAAAGTTTGCTATACATATTCCGACAGTAATATTCGGCTACGACTCATGAACTGTGAACGAGGGAATAAAATGACGTGTACAGACAGCAGCAATGACGTAGCTTCGGAAGGGACGAAAATCAACAGTATCCGAAACAAAGCCACTCGGACAAATTTATATGCGAAGTCGCTAAAGAAAGCTAGAAGAGAGTAACAGCTGAAGTATTTTGGATATGACCAGCGAATGTTGAAAGACCGCCTGATGAGGTTAATGAGCGGTGTATGGGTAGAAATCAAGAAAGGGTGCAGACCGACAGGAAGAACACGGAGAATAAAATAGAATATACACTGAACGAACGGAGACTGGCGATTAAAAGCGGTAACGGCGCCCGCAGATAGGAAGAGATGAAGATCCTTCGTGTCCTCATACTGCGACGTAAATGAGGATTGAATGAAGTCCAGGGTGGCACGAAATAGGTTTCTGTCTACTACGACTTTGTAAGGGGTGATATATTTTTTTGTAGTATTAATGCTATTGTGGACAAATTGGTACAGAAGATTTTCAAAGTGGTCTCCTTTAGCAGCAATGAGTGTGCAGAGCCTTGACCTACATTCCATGATGACTTTCTGAAGAACATGATTTTGGCAGCTCGAGTCTCTCTAGAAACTGCAGTACGAAGATCCTTGAGTGTTGCAGAAACATCTCTGAAGACTCCGTCCATCAGATAACCCCATAAGAAATAATCACACGAGCTGAGACACGATTATAAGGGCACCACCCCACACCATGCCCAATGGATACTAAGAGATGTCCAGGGCGACGATTCTATGTGTCGCTTGAAGAAAATGTAAAAAGACTGCAGTACGATGTGGATGAGTCCGTCCTTCACGAACCAAGTGGTTTTAGAGCATTTATTGACTTCGTGCAGCTGGTGCAAATTCATGTTCTAGGACTTGTCTGTATTTGTCTTCCGTGACAGGTTCCTCAATAACAACAAGCCCAATAATGCACTGTACACAGATAGCTCACCGAACAGTGACTTTTTGTGGATGAAGTGGAGCAGCAGTTTCAACGTGTGGGTTGACAGTACCGCTCTCCCAACGGTAATTCTTCCATTCTGAAATGTGAATTGAAACATCAATGCGAGTGCTATAAAATTTTCAGAGCTACAATATAACAAAATCAAAAAGAGAATAATTTACGTCATACGATTAAATCACAGTAAGCTAAAGTCAGTATAAATTTGAAAATTTAATAAACCTCGGAATAATGTAGATAGAGAGGTAAAAATTGACACACATGCTTGGAATGACATGGGGTTTTATTAGAACAACAACAAAAAAACACCTCATATTGCTAGACGCGTGAAAGATCTCTTGCGCGCGTCCTTTGGTGATGGTCGTGTGCTCAGGCGCCACTTTCGTCATGCTTGGCCTCCCAGGTCCTCAGACCTCAGTCCGTGCGATTATTGGCTTTAGGGTTACCTGAAGTCGCAACTGTATCGTGATAGACTGACATCTCTAGAGATGCTGAAAGACAACATCCGATGCCTATGCTTCACCATAACTCCGGACATGCTTTGCAGTGCCGCTCACAACAATATTCCTCGACTACAGCTATTTTTGAGGAATGATGGTGGACATATTGAGCATTTATCGTAAAGAACATCATCTTTTTCTCTTACTATGTTATGCTAATTATTGCTATTCTGATCAGATGAAGTGCCATCTGTCGGACATTTTTTGAATGTTTGTATTTTTTTTGGTTCTAATAAAACCCCACGTCGTTCCAAGCATGTGTGTCAATTTGTACCTCTCTATCTACATTATTCCATGATTTATTCAGTTTTCAGATTTATACTGACTTTTTGATCACCCGGTACATTTCGAAGTCGACGAGACATAATCCCCCGTTCTTACGCTCCTCCAGTTTCTCCTACGCTTCCAGTTATGAGTGGATTATTGCGTCCGTAGGATCATGGCTGTATCAGCTTATCGGAAGACGAGCCGTTAAGACAGTGGTACCACCAATGTAAGGTTAAGTGCGGCGGTCCCGAACGCAGCCACTTCGCGTGTTCGGCGGGTGGCTGCCGTGTTTGAGCGCCGGCGATGGTGCGCCCGGGAGGGGCGTGGTGGGACGGGAGGCGCAATTAGGAAACTTGCCGCAACTGTTGCGCCCGCTCCGAGTGGGCGGAGAGGTCTGTACACACAATATCGCGGCAGTGGCCGAGCCCTGCTGAGCCAGCAGAAAACGGGACAGGGCCGCCGAACCAGGTTTTACTTGGGGGGGGGGGGGGGGGGGGGGGGGGGAAGCGACAGTCGAGCTAGGCGGGTATCCCGGAGTCTAATCCGCGCGGGGTCTCGCTGGTGAAAATATTCTTTGCGTAACGATACAGCAATCTCAAGAAAATACGAAGAGCTGGTTCTCCGTTTCCGCTGAAATCCTTCTGTTTCATTCTCATGTGAAAGCTTAAAAGTGTAGGTTTTCTGATCAGTAACAGGTTGTAGAAGAAGTTAGTTGTTGCTGTGGTGTTCAGTCCAAGGACTAGTTCGATGGACCTATCCACGCTAACACGCTTCTCTACCCTGCGCAACCCTCTTCATCTCGGCTTAACTATTCCAACCAACAGTCATTTAAACCGCATGGCTCTGTCATAGGCGGCCGAGATGGCCGAGCGTTTCTAGGCGCTACAGTCGGGAACCGCGCGACCGCTACGATCGCAGGTTCGAATCCTGCCTCGGGCATGGACGTGTATGATGTCCTTAGGTTAGTTAGGTTTAAGAAGTTCTAAGTTCTAGGGGACTGAGGACCTCAGATGTTAAATCCCATAGTGCTCGGAGCCATTTGAACCATTTGATGCTCTGTCATACTAACAACTGACATTCCGGTACTGAGAGTTTCCGAAAGGAAATAAATCAATTATTGCAAAGTATAGTCTCGTTTAAATGTCAGTTATCATTAATTTACCTCGCAGAACACATCTCAGCTTTCGTAATGCACTTAGTTTCCAACTACATTGACGTCCTACAGTTTTTTTTTTTTTGTCATAAGTGTTTAACAAATAATCATAGAATTCATTTCATCGTTCGGAACCTTCCTTCCGTGTCCGTCACTCTAATAGCCTGTTGTCTCAAAATATATTTTCAATAACCATTATAGATAATTTGCATCATATTTTAACATCGTACGATTCACATCAGCAGCATCAGTTGCGTTTTCTACTGTCATTTCCCAAATCTTTGGAATTGCGAATAATCATTTTGTTTTCTGATTGCGTCATATTCTCACGTGGGAATGTCTGTTTTTGGATAGGGACAGCACGCATGTAAATTCTAAATCCGTTTGGAGAATAGTTTCAGGTTTTCAAGTGAGATTTTGTTATACGTTGTGTATTTAGTGTTTACCTAAGTTCCCCCGTACATGCCCGACGAAAGATTTTCATTGTTACTACTCTTAGCACAATGTTTCCCTACAAATAAGGTTTTTTGATTAAAATTTCGTCTAACATGCATTGTGTATATGATGTTTGCTAGCGAGAGAGTACCTCACACTTTTGTGGGTAATAATTCTACGCAAAACAATCTTAGAATAGAAATTGGACCTCTAGTGGATAGGACATCATTTAAGCTATTTTCAGGTAAGGCTTATGGTAAGCTATGTTATTAAACTAAGGCAACCTGCTTTTGTAAGGATTACCAGTACACCTACTAGCTTAAGTTTACGATAAAATAGGGCAAAATTTTATTTCGTCCTATTTTAGATTTTAATCACAGTTTAATGGGATCTTACAATAATTGCGTTTAGAAGCGCCTTTGTGAATCAGTGAATGCGTCGTTCCCTCTTTTTCGCAATTTACAGCCCGACATGAGGCGGAGAGGAAGAGGCTAAGAAACGTTAGCACACTTGTAGGACTCTGTAAGAAGAGACGGAGTTCTGTTCACGGAATGAGTTCACAGTTATACACTCGCGACACTGAATTTATGCTGTTCTGTACCCCTCTTCATCTGCATCCATACTCTGCAAACTACTGTGAAGTGTATGTCAAAGGCTGATTCCCATTTTGTACAAAGTATCTGCATTCCACACTTTATATTAAAATATTTCGTGACTGTGCTGCTGAAATCACATGTTGCAATAAAGCTACCAGAAAATCACATCCTGTGCGATTTGGGCACCTAAATTCTTGTAAATAAACTAGAATATTTCATTGGAACTACGGTACTCAGTAATTCTAGTCTTTCTTATATTGCAGCTGTCTAGTAGTGAACGCTTTCTTCGAAACCGGGACTGGAAAAGAACAATAGGATGATTTAAATGTCTTATAAAAATAGTGGTTGGTACCCATTTCACAACTTACGTACTCGTAGATTTTTTGCATCCATCGTAGACGGCGTCATGCAGCTAGGAGAACTACGACAGTTCGCAGCAGCCAACAAAGAGGGCTATAAGCAAATAGTCGAAATGTTGTGACTGGAATTGGAATTGATATCCCGGCAGAATCTCGCAATGTACGCTGTCTGACAAAAATAACAGCTGTGTTATCGATCTATGTGAAATTGGCCACAGCGCCTCAGGTATCATCTCAGAAATCATAACGAACTTTCAGCGGTTCTAGGCGCTCAGTCCGGAACCGCGCGACTGCTACGGTCGCAGGTTCGAATCCTGCCTCGGGCATGGATGTGTGTGATGTCCGTAGGTTAGTTAGGTTTAAGTAGTTCTAAGTTCTAGGGGACTGATGACCACAGATGTTAAGTCCCATAGTGCTCAGAGCCATTTGAACCATTTTTTGAACTATCAGTCACTTGTATCTGTTATTACTTCGCCAGAAAAGCTATCCTCGAGTTTTCCTCTCTACCAACGTGCATTACTGCACCCTAGAGAACAGAAAAGCAGGGCTAAACCGGAGCTGTCCAATGCAGATAAATCAAACAGTCGAGGCAGCGCGGACCACAATGCTATCTCGCGGAAACAATGACAGCACTTTTCCTTCTTTGTCCTTTTTTTTCTCTCCCCTCTGTCATCTGGGAAGTATGAGAGCGGGTACCCCTCGCGGACTGTGGATAGCGTCCAAGAGCGAAGTCACCCCTCATACCGCAAGACCTTTCAGAAAATTTCTTCCCTTTCAGTTGGGACGAGTTCTTCCGCCTTTGTTAGATTTCTCATTCATTTTGCCTCCGCTTAAAATAATACCGCCGCCCTCCCCCCCCTCACCCCCATTCGGCAATCTCTCTTGCCTTCTTCTCACGTTCTGCGGCAAACTATCTCCTTCTGCTGTCTTTCTTTTCCATTTTTTTTTCCCTCAATTCCCTTTCGCCGACGGCTCTCACCACACCATTAGTTAGGAGAACACCTTTTGCAGGGACGTAAGTTATGGCAGTCATTGTCTCATCGCCATCATTGCACCAGCGGTCGCTACAAAGCTCGGAACGTAAACGTGCCGACGTCGAAAATTACAAGGTGCGTCCGAGCGCCTACCTGGACCCTGCTTTAGCGGCCGCACGTTTCGACCTGCCCCTCGCGCTGCAGCTGCTGATCGCCGCCGCGTTTTACACCTCGGCTGAGGACGCGCGATTTGGGCCTCGAACTCGGCGGCCCTGTTATAAACTGGCGTGGCGGGTCCGCTTGCGGATGTCAGATTACGCACGTAACTCTGGCTTTTTACTCCTCCTCCGTATACCGTGCCGGCCAGCTCAGAGTCCACGTAAGCTCGTGCTGAATAGCTCCAGTAACGCTACAGAGTTTACTCACACTGCACACCTTTAATTAAAGACGTGCCCTGCCCCTAACTTCATTTTACAGCACGGACGAGCAACATTAGGTTTTTAGTTCCCAGGCAAGTAACTGTTCAGTAACGGAATGAGATAAAAAAACTTTTCATCTTAGTATAATGATTTTTAATCTGGAGTTACAGAAGTGGCTCGTAGCTAGATTTCTGTTCTGCTGAAAGCAAACATTTCGCTCGTTTTAATGCCAGCAAGCTTTTAGCCCCGGTGAAAATGTAGGATCTACTTTCAGTCCATTTCTGTGGTTCTCAATAAAATGCATACTTTCAGACAATATTAACCGTAGGTCATTTCTCGTTGCTTGGGCCGCAAAATAACTGATGACTGTCGAAAAAGAGTCGTTATGAAATTTAGACTCTCAATGGCAAAGAAAGCGTTTCTGAAGAAAACTTTCTTAACATGGAATATTGATTTCAGTGTTAAGAAGTCTTTTTTGAAAGAATTTGTATGGAGTGTAGCCATGTATGAAAGTGAAACACAGACGTTAAACATTTTAAACGAGAAGAGAATACAAGCTTTTGAGCTATGGTGCTACAGAATAATGCTGAAGATGAGGTGGGTCGATGACATAACTAATGCGGATGTGCTGCATATAACTGTGGGAAAAGAAATTTGTGGCGTAACCTGACTAGAAGGTTGAATCGGTGGTTGGACACGTTCTGAGGCGTCAAGGTATCACCAATTTAGTACTGGAGAGAAGTGTAGAGGGTAAATATTGTAGAGGGAGACCAAGAGAGAAATACAGTAAGCAGATTTATAAGGATGTAGGTTGCAGTAGTAATTCGGAGATAAAGAGGCTTGCACAAGTTAGAATAGTATGGAGTGCCGCATCTAACCAGTCCTCGGAATGAAGACAACAACAATAAAACAATACCATTTCACAAAACAAAAGATCTTGGAAGAAAATTCTCATGTTATAAATCTGAAAGTCTTGCTAGATCAGCAGGTGAAGTGTTCACGTCATATGTTGCTGTAAAGGTCTTCAGTCCGAAGACCGTTTTGATGTAAACCTCTACGCTACTCTATTCTGTGCAAGCCCCATCAACTTTAGAATAACAGCAGCAAACTACATCCATTTCAACCTGATCTCTGTAGTTATGCCCAGATATTCCTCTACAAGTTGCCCCCGTCCCCCACTTCTATCCATTGTGAAAGTGACGATTCACTGATGCATCAAGATGTGCCGTGTTAACTGTTCCCTTCTTTTAGTCATGTTGTGCCACAAAATCTTTTTTTCTCCAGTTCGATTCAGTACCTATTAGTTATTCGTTCTACGTTTTTAGTCTGCAATATTCTTCTGTAGCACCACATTACGGTACATCCCATTCTCGTCTTGTCACCTGTTTATGGCCCACGTTTCACTTCGGAACAAGATTCCACTCCGGACAAATACCTTCAGAAGAAGCTTCCGAATACTTAAATTTATATTCGATACTAGCTGACAATTCCGGCATTGACCAGGTATCCATTTTGCCAATTTTATGTGTGAAACAGGAACAAAAAATGAACTATACAGCGTAATACCGAAAAAATTTTGTTCTCATGTGTTCGTGAAAGTGCCTTTGGAATCACTACACAGTCATAGACAGAAACATACGTAATGTATAAATACAGTTGCTTTGCGTGTCTCCAACGCGATTTTATGAAGGCTTCTGTCGCAAAGCTTCTTCATAGCTCTATAGACGTCTACAAGCATTTGCTCTTAGCAGTTGAAAGCTGTCGAAAGAGGAACCAGATGCCAGGGATTTCCTTAAGTTGACTTGACTCTAGCGGAGTCTTTGTAGTAAAGATCAAATGTACTGCAACTTCATGCATGATGCGATATTTTTTTTCACGCATCTCAGTGTCTATGACGACGTATCTCTTAAAGTATGTGTCGTAGAATGATATATTTGCGTAGTTACATTCAGCGGCATATTGAGATAACGTCTACGAAAGGTATTGCGAATAGTTGATAGCAAAGAAGTAATAAATTTAAATGTCATGCATGATGCGGCAGCTTTCACACATCGCAGCGTTTATGACTCATGTCTTCTGAGCTATGATAGGTAGCTAGATGCTAGATCTCAGTCCCACAGCGATTGTTGTCTCACAATAAAGGGTATGTGTACCAAATCTGCTTGAAATCGGTCCAGTGGTTTAGGAGGAGGTGTGAAAACACACACACACAACCATTTTTTTGTAATATGTAAGGGTTAAAGAATTTCTCTTTCCAGAAAGCTTTTCTTGCTGTCCCAGTCTGCACTTTATATCCTCTCATTTCGAGCATCATAATTTTACTGACCAAATAGCAAAACTAATCGACTATAGTTCATTACTCTTGTTTTAATTTTATTGTTCATCTGATAACAACTTTTCAAGGAACTACACCGTTCAGCTCCTCCTCAAAGTCGCTTGCCGTCGATTCTGATAAAAATTCAGTGCCATCGGCACATTTCAAAGTATTTCTTTTTACTCCCTGAACTTGAATTTATTTTCTAAACGTCACCAACAAACAGAAGATAGCGAAAAACGAAGTGTGGATACTATAAATCCAAAAGATCTCTACGCCACAATGCGTGGGACGTTCGTAAGTCAAGTGGAAGTGCGCCTTTTATGCTGTGACCAGATTAGAGGACACGAAGATTGTCCTGAATGACCAGCAACTGTAAGTAATATTCTACTTACGCCAAAATTATCACATGTAAAAACAAAAGTGTCTTTGTGCAGAAAAGAGATCATTCCGATGCTACATTTTACATTAACACGCTCAACGCGTGCGGAAGGTATTTAAATATTATATCGTGGCAAAAAAAAAAAAAAAAAATGCTTGAGTTTATAAAACTAATAAACTCCAATAATGTCTCTTGATCAGCCCCAAGGAGACGAAATAAGCTAACTGCAAATGCAGTAATTTATTTCAAATAAAAAATAGACTCACACATGAAAGGTACTTCTTTCAACGCTTACGATGAGATTCCTTGTAGCTTAAGAACCAGGTGCTAGTCTTTCACTTCGACGCCACTTCGCAACTTACGTCCGTGTGGGACCTACAGTGTAACGTGTAATCCGAAGCACGTGTCTTTCCTGGAAAATGCTCACTTCACTGAGAGGTGAACGCTGGGTTAAACAGGCAGTCTGAAATATTCTTCGGCTATCTTCGATCCCGCGACCCTTTGGTTATAATGCACGCGATTTACCACAGGACCTCCAGGCTGAACTTTCAATGCGATAATGTTGCATCTGCTCATTCACTTTTCCCTCAACAATTTGCTTGTTTTTTTCGTGGTGCGCTAAACATCGATCAATGCTGCAAGGCTAGACAGCACGTAATGGTTACATTTCGCAGCACACGGGATCGGGCAGCGTGCGATGTGAAAGCGTAAACCGCGGCTGGCGACTGTTTCTCTACAGCTTAAGACAGCGCGAGGTGGCTGGGAGGGGCAGCTGGCCTAGCCTGTGGTGGCCGTAATTCACGCCTGGCATCGCCCGCCGCTGCCTAATGGGATCTCCCCGCCTGCTCCCCCCCCCCCCCCCCCCGCCCCACCGAGCACTAGTCGTGCCTTAGTGGACCTGTTCCTCGATAGCGGCCAGATTGGCTAGTAATTCACGGCCGCCGGCGCACCGCCGCGCCGGATGAGCGCTCTAATCCGGATTTCAGGGTGCTTGCTTTTATTTCTTTTCGATAAGGCTCCAAATAAGCGTCCCACGCGCCTGTAGGCGCAACTGATGTGTCTGTGGGTGCGTGTGTTCCAGGCGGGAGCAGTGTGTTACTGCCACTCGGTATTATATTGGCTGTTTCCCGCTGCTCATCTGTAAGAGAACAACTTACTTACCTTCACAAAAAGACGGTGGTCCTTCTCTTATTAGTCAGTTAGACTATTGCAATCTATAATGTGATAACATTCACTGGTGATCATGCCTGATACCTTCAATCCTGTTCAGTGCTTGCTCTTTTTGGCAACCAACGTTTATTTTTTTCTTCTCATTCTCTTTCACTTTCTCTTTTACTTCTCTTCTCTTTTACACGCTTTGTCTTTCTCTGTCTCTTTGTCTTTGTCTTTGTCTTTGCCTTTTACTTTCTCATTCTGCAGACAACCTTGTAGGTGGGGTAACCACAAACGTGAGTATTCATTTTTGGTGTTAATAACCGCTTCATCTGTGTTTTGGTCCTTAATTCCTGTACCACTACCGGTTTCATGGCGTTAAAGCCATATCTTCAGGTGACATATGATTAAAACGTTAGAACGGAAAAGCTCGGCATCTTTTTTCCCAACATTCGTTGTCCGTCACAACAAAACACCGCTAAGAGACTGTATGTCATCGATTAAAAACTGCCAAATTCCATCATAGTCGCTGGGCTTGAGACCCTGTTCCTAGTGTGAAGGCCGATTCAAGTGTTCGTTGGTTCAGTAGCGATTTGCTGTGTCGGTTGAAACGGGGGTATATTTACTGTATCTAAAAGTATTGGAGTATTGAGTGGAATAGGGAGACCGCTTCAAGCTGACAGTTTTATCTTGAAAGGGTATGTTTATCGGACACTAAGAACTGCGATTGTAAAAACAAATGGAAAAGAAAACGGCTTCTTTGTGGATATCGTTTTAGTACAGGACCAACTCTCGTAAAAGAGATCTCTGGAAATTTTAGGGCCTACCCAATTCAATAACGATTCGACATCTGCTCCTTTCATTAGCAAAAAATTATGAAATAGCCGATATTCTGGTTCACCTTTAATGACAGACAATTTTTTCACACCGCACTGCTCCGTACTGTTTAACAGAGAGATCCTCCATCAGTGTGGTTTCTTCTTCTGTTTCTTTTTGTGGCGATCAGTTCCTTGCAGTAAAATAAATGTTGAACTTGGCGACGAAAGCTAAATTCTCATCTTTCCTCATAATATTGATCAGTGAAACTGTTACTAAAACCCTAGTCCGCAACAACAACAACAACAACAACAACAACAAAATGGAAGCAACCTCAACAAGCTATCAGAGCCAACTGCGATTGCACACGGCCCAATCTCTTGGTCTCAACACACCGGTGTTGGTGAGGATGAGGGGCCGAACGCCAATTCGTTGGCGACCAGTACTCGACCAAATCCACTGGCCTCTGCTGCTCGTGGTCTAGTGGCTAGTGTTGCTGCCTGTAGATCAAGGGGACCCGGGTTCGATTCCCGGCCGGGCTGGGGATTTTCTCTGCTCGGAGACAGGGTGTTTGTGTTTTCCTAATATTTCATCATCATCATTCGTGCAGTGGTTAGATTGGACTGTGTAAAAATTGGACTGTTTTTTATTATTCTCGAATCAGAAACATAAAAATTTACAGTAGCCATACACATCAATATATATATATATATATATATATATATATATATATATATATACAAACTGTATTTATATAACATGTGCCCAGTACTTTGCAACCTCCAGGGCGCTTGGAGTGGCTTGCAGGAGATCAATCTTCGTGCAGGATGTAGGGCACAAAAGGCACTGGATCATGTGGCTTGTGGTTTGTTCTTGTCCAATATCACAGGCCATATCTTCTATTACGAAGCCCCATCTCTTCAGGTTGTCTCTGGATCGTCCAACTCCTGATTGTAATCTGTTTAAAGATTTCCACACCAGCCAGCTCCCGTTGTGTCCAGCTGGTAGTTCTTCAGCTTCTGGCGTCTGCAGGTGAGGCGACGACTTCTTCCATAACTCCAGCCTTGCCTTCTCTGGTGAAATGGTGAGCTTCTCTCATGTTCTCAGGAAGCTCTTTCGTGATCTCAGACGTTGTTGTGGTGGATTATGTCTGTGCAGTGGATGGGCACTGTTCTGTTCCTCTTTCAGGACTGTGTAAAAGCTGGACTGTGTAAAAGCTGGACTGTGTAAAAGCTGGACTGTGTAAAAGCTGGACTGTGTAAAAGCTGGACTGTGTAAAAGCTGGACTGTGTAAAAGCTGGACTGTGTAAAAGCTGGACTGTGTAAAATTTGGACTGTGTAAAATTTGGACTGTGTAAAATTTGGACTGTGTAAAATTTGGACTGTGTAAAATTTGGACTGTGTAAAATTTGGACTGTGTAAAATTTGGACTGTGTAAAATTTGGACTGTGTAAAATTTGGACTGTGTAAAAATTCGGGCATTGTACGGGCGCTGATGGGAGCGCCCCACAAACCAAACACCATCATCCTCAAATCCATTGGCTGCCATACGTTCATATTCGTTGGGCCAGTGTGTATGCGCATTTTTACTGGCGTGCACACCTCCAGTCGTGTGTAGTAGTCAATTCAGCATTATTTAGGAGTGCCAGGGTATTTTGGTTCACATATTGTACATGAAACGCACTGAGTTGACGAAGGGTGGAAGTGGAGAGGACGTGAGGATGACTGGTGCGAGGGACTGCGCTAGAGAGCGTGCTGGCCGTTGGCTCGATGCGGCCTGCGGCGCAGGAATCCGGGCGCCTGCAATTAGCGGTGCGTCCGGGCTGCGACGCGACGCGTGCCTGCGCTCAGTGTAGTGGCGGGAGCGGCACGGCGCCATGGCGCGGCCACTGTGCCCGCATGTCGCGCGCGCATTTGAAGACCGCTGCGCGCGTCAGCGCGGCGCCCGCATGCTGACCGTCCGTCAGCGCGGCGCGCCCACCCCGTACCGCCCCGGGCCGCCGTGCCGCTTGCGACGATCGCTTTGATGTCCAGCGGACCGGGCGTCGGACCCGACATATTTGCAAGAGCGGCCCGCCCTATCTTTGCCCTGCCCGATGCTACTGCTGCCCCGGACCGCTGATTGCGCCCGGCGCGCTAAAGCCGACAACCGCCGCTGAACCGGTTCTCTCTGAGTGTTCGTCGAGTGGCTGTGCAGAAACTAAATGTGCGTTGCTTCACTTGCTTCGCCACTTCGTAACCTAAATCCGCCAAAATACACTGAAGCGCTAAAGAAATTGGTATAGGCATGCACATTCCAAGACAGAGATATATAAACAGGCAGAATACGGCGCTGCCGTCGGCAAAGCGTATATAAGACAACAAGTGTATCAAATGTCTCTGAGCACTATGGGACTTGACATCTGAGGTTATCAGTCCCCTAGAACTTAGAAGTACTTAAACGTAACTAACCTAAGAACATCACACACATCCACGCCCGAGGCAGGATTCGAACCTGCGACCGTAGCGGTCGCGCGGTTCCAGCCTGTAGCTCCTAGAACCGATAGGCCACTCCGCCCAGCAACAAGGGTATAGCGCAGTTGCTAGATCGGTTACTGCTGCTACAGTGGTAAGTTATCAAGATTTAAGTGAGTTTGAATGTGGCGTTATATTCGGCGCACGAGCGATGGGAAACAGCAACTCCGAGGTAGCAATGCAGTGGAGATTTTCTCGTACGACAATACCGCGAGTGTACCGTGAATATCAGAAATCCTGTAAAACATAAAATCACAGACATCGCTGCGGCCAGAAAAAGATCCTGTATGAACGGGAATAGTTCAACGTGACAGATGTGCCACTCTTCCGAAAATTGCTGCAGATTTCAGTGCTGCGCCATCAAAAAGTGTCAGCGTGCGAACCATTCAACGGAACGTCATCGATATGGGTTTCCGGAGCCGAATGCCCACTCGTGTACCCTTGATGACTGTACGACGCAAAACTTTACGCCTCGCCTGGGCCCGTCAACACCGAAATTGGTCCGTTGATGACTGGATACATGTTGCTTGGTCGTTTCAATTTGTATCTAGTGCGCGGACGTGTACGGGTACGGTGACAACCCCATGAAACTATGGACGCTGCAGGGGACTGTTCAAGCTGGTGGGGACTCTGTAATAGCGTGGGGCGTGTGCTGCTAGTGTGATAAGGGACCCCCGATACGTCTATGTAAGACTCTGACAGGTGTCACTTACTTAAGTATCCTGTCTGTTCACTTGCAGCCGGCCGCGGTGGTCTTGCGGTTCTAGGCGCTCAGTCCGGAACTGCGAGACTGCTACGGTCGCAGGTTCGAATCCTGCCTCGGGCATGGATGTGTGTGATGTCCGTAGGTTAGTTAGGTTTAAGTAGTTCTAAGTTCTAGGGGACTGATAACCACAGATGTTAAGTCCCATAGTGCTCAGAGCCATTTGAGCCATTTGTTCACTTGCATCCATTCATGTCCATTGTGCACTCTGAGGGACTTGGGCCATTTCAGCAGGAGAGTGCGACACCGAACATGTCCAAACTTGTTACAGAGTGGCTCTCGGAACATTCTTGTGAGTTTGAATATTTCCGCTGGCCACCAAATTCCACAGAAATGAACGTTATGAGCATATCTGGGACGCCTAGCAACGTGCTGTTCAGAAGAGATCTCCACCCCGTCGTTCCCTTATTGATTTATGGACAAACCTGCAGTACTCATGGTCTCAATCCCCTCCATCACTACTTCAGACATTAGTCGAGTCCACGGCATGTCGTGCAGCGGCACTTTTGCATGCTCGTGGAGGCCCTGCACGACATTATGCAGTGCATAATAGTCAGGCCCTTCAAACAACATACTTGTCACTCTGGAGAGTTCTAGAGTTCAGAGGACTGCAGACGCGTGTCTGATCCGAGCGATGTTCACTAGAGTGCGGCGTGCGAGAGTGTGGCGGAAATTGCCGAAGATGACAGACGCTATCCCCCGTAATGACACGCGCCTAGGCTGCATTTAGAGAAGTAGGGCCCGTCATCTGAAAAATTCTCTGCGACCTGTAGTGGTCCATTTGGTCCACATAGCCAGTATCTCGGGTCTCCACCGCGAAACAAAATTTGATTGGTTGATTTGTAGGAGGGGACCAAAAAGCGAGGTCATTGGTCCAATCGGATCAGGGAAGGATGGGGAAGGAAATCGGCCGTACCCTTTTGAAGAAACCATCCCGGCGTTTACCTGAAGTGATTTAGGGAAATCACGGAAGACCTAAATGAGGGTGGCTGGACGCGAGTTCGAACCGTCGTCCTCCCGAATTCGCGTCCAGTGTGCTAACCACTGCGCCACCTCACTCGGTGCAAAACCCGATTACGACGCTGAGGCCGAGGGCACCACAGTGCACACGCGCCACCAAGTGAGGCAATGACCTCGTGGACCTTTTCTTGTGCATAAGATATAGTTCTTTTTACTTCTCGAAATTATAATAATCGAAATTTTTTGAATGAAACATTAAAAACTTTAATTTTTTAGGAAGAGAATAGAAAGAATATAAGGAAGACTAGCTATGTGCCGGTACTTCGCAACAGAAGTGAAAAAGGAGCTTCTGCGCTAAGTCGCTTTTTAGGGTTCCGTGCCTGAAAATGAAAGGAGGGAACCCTCACAGGATCACTTTTCACAATAAATTCGTTTTTCCAAAGTAAGAATTCAAATGTAAGTAAAACCCATAGAAATAAGCAAAGCAGTTCCATAAAGTTTTTAATACATCGAGCGAAATCAATAAATCTGTATATGATAGCCAAGTAAATTCAGTATTAGCATGTATTCGTAAAAGGAAGACAGCTGTGCTTAATAGTGCCAATACATATCGGATAAATGGTAGCATCGGTCGTACATACAGAAGTCTTTTACTTTACTGATCGATTTCTGTCAGTGTATGACCATCTTCTGTGCAAATTATTTGAACATTGTAGCCCCATGCCATAATAGCACAACATTTTCTATGAGGTGTAGCAAGTACTGTGATGGTTATTTTTACCAGATATCTTCACTTTTACTGCATACAGTAATATTTTTAATTTATAGAAGAGGAATCTTCTAACCTCAGCAGTTCCCGATCCAACGTATGGTCACATCAAATGCCAACTGATAACAGAGCATGCTAACACGTGTTTTGTGTCATTATGTATAACTGTTATAGGAAATCGTATCACGTATCAGCAGTGGAAAATACAGTTGTACAAACGTCTTCAGTTTTCTGTTGCATAATATGTGTAAGGATAATGGAACGCAGTCGAATTAAATCAGATGATGCTAAGGGAATCAGATTAGAAAACGAGACACATAAAGTAGATGATGAGTTCTGCTATTTGGGCAGCAAAATAACTGATGATGGCCGTAGTACAGAGGATATAAAATGTGGAATGGCAACGACAAGAAAAATATTTCTGAAGAAGAGAAATTTGTTAACATTGGATATAGTTTTAAGTGTTAAAGGAGTATTTTCTAAAGGTATTTGTCTGAGATTTAGTCACATATCAAAGCGAAGCATGGACGATAAACAGGTTAGACGAAAGAGAATAGAAACTTCCGAAATGTGGTGTTACAGAAGAATGCCGAAGATTAGATTGGTAGATCACGTAACTAATGAGGAATTACTGATCTGAATTGGTTACACAAGAAATTTGCGGCGACATCAAGGGATCACCAGTTTAGTATTGAAGGGAAGTAGGGGAGGGGAATAGTAGAGGGAGAACAAGAGATGAACATAGTAACTAGATTCAGAAGGATGTAGTTTGCAGCAGTTACTCGGAGATGAAGACGCTCGCTCAGGAGAGAATCGACTGGAGAGTTGCATCAAACCAATCTTCGGTCGGAAGTCCACAATAACAACAGCAACAATATCAGTAAAGCGTAGTATTTGTTCTATGTTTAGAATTAGAAACACGTTCTTTTTAACAGTCTCCAGTGTTTCATACAAGAGATGTACTCGCACACTTGTAAATACTTCGTAACTGGAAAATGATTACGAGTAGCTCTTCCGCGGTTACAGCGCTTTTCGTTTTGTTCAGTCGTGAGAAAGATCGAGTGCGGCGTTTTCTTTCCGGCGCTAACCATTGCACGACTATGTTACAGTTGTGTTTACGAGTAGGTTGCTAGACGGGAATACTAAGCGTCCCAATAATTCTAATCTACTCATTCACAATTAAGCTGATTTTGATTTATCACGACCGCCGTTATGGAAGCAGAAAGGTGCCCTGCGCGTCGTGCCTCTTGTGAGTTGCGAGACCAGATTTCAGAACTAATTCCGCGAACAGTCGACCGCCGCCAAACAACAGGGCGAGAAATCAAACACGGTCGCCTGTTTGGATTTGTCCATGAGAGGCACGGCGTATTTGAGTTTGCATTCGGGGGCCATTATCCATGTGGGGCACGTGAATACCGTACAGTGTGCTCTGCGGAGCAAGATCGCCCACACCCAATAATTCAGTATCGCTCTCTCCCCATAGCAGATACGCGCCCCAGATATCCTGAGCAGACAACATTGATAGCGGAACACTCTCGTTTGTCAAATTAGATATGCGGGCAGGAGAAGAGCTGACGTCGTAAAATAGAACAAGTGATGCATGTGTTTGACACGTCAGAATCACAAATACCGATATTCATTAAGATTTCTGTAGGCTGCCCGCGGAAGGTGACAATGTTTTCATAGCTATAGATGTACTAAGTATTTTATGCATCCTCAGCAACTCTATTTCTGTGTAACCAAATAATAAGTAACCAGCTGCATAAAATAAATTTAATTTCTTTACATGTGGTGACCGCGGCATTTTGCCGTATGCGTCTTATTACTGACATAAATAATGCTATAGGTAAATTAAGTGCCCGAAACCGGTAAAGGAATTAAATTTCTTATATGCAACTGGATCCTTGTTATTGCCTTGCGTATAGACATATGCTCTTGTTAAATGGTTACTTTTTTTCCTGTATGTTCCACACCTCTCATGGAAACACCACAAAACACAGTAAATTCTTCATTTTCTAGAAAGCCGGCCGCTGTGATCGAGCTTTCCTAGGCGCTTCAGTCCGGAACCGCGCGCCTGCTACGGTTGCAGGTTCGAATCCTGCCTTGGGCATAGATGGGTGTGATGACCCTAGGTTAATTAGGTTTAAGTAGTTCTAAGTCTAGGGGACTGTTGACCTCAGATGTTAAGTCCCACAGTGCTTAGAGCCATTTGAATCATTTTTAGAAAATGTCATTAGGAAGTGAAATGTATCTCCGTTTCTATCAAGCTGCGCCAGTACCTTATCCTTGCACGCCTTCTCTGAACATTATTATATATCTGCCGAACAAGTTGAAGTTGCACGAACTGCTCGAAACATCTTTGCTCCTAATGAAGCGTCTTTTCACTTTAATTCAAAGTGCATTTTCTTGTGAGAGCATTTCAGTATTAACGTCCAAGAAACGATTTCTCCCATCCTCGGTGGTATGTGGTTTTCACTTCCATCTCTGCTTCCTTTCAACGTAAAACATTCTTGTACTCGATCCCATGGGCTCCTATACATCAGAAGCTTTTTCTGCAAACAAATTTTCGGCAAAATTTCAGTGTTTCTACTTATTTCTCAATAGCGTTTCACACTATCCATATTGTTGACTGAGAGCACCAATGTCCCCATGGGTTTTCACTGTAAAGATTATTTTCGTCAATACTCAGATAATGTTTTTAGTGGCTACATCACTTTCAACATACAAGTCATTATCAATGATCAGCGAAAATTTTTTGGCCGAGGGATGTGTGAACGTATACTAGAAGTCAACATTTCATTGAGGTTCCTATAAGAGGGCTCTATCCATCAACTAAGAAATCTTCTGTGGTCTACCGAAAAAGATGTAGCCAATAAATAATTTAAGTGACTACTGACTAAAATAAACTTTGAAAGTCAACGCCCCTTACCCTCGTGTGGTGGTGACTGAAATACTATTCGGTTGGTTACTGAACACACTGCCAGTGTAACAGCGTTGCTCCTACTTCCAATTTAGGACTCCTGATTTTCGTCGTGCTTACCTATCATATTCGAATTCGCAAAGTATGTGAAACTACTTCCCCTGTGCTATATCAAATGTTTAAGATGCCAAAAGACTGGTGCTCAACTGAAAATCTGACCTCCTCATTCTATGAAGAATTCTGTAATGAGTTAATATATTCTGCAGAGACGAAATCCTTGTATAGAACGGCGATTTCACTCCAGATCTAGGCTTTCGTGGCCATTGTTGTACTACAGGGTGATTCAAAAAGAATACCACAACTTTAAAAATGTGTATTTAATGAAAGAAACATGATATAACCTTCTGTTATACATCATTACAAAGAGTATTTAAAAAGGTTTTTTTTCACTCAAAAACAAGTTCAGAGGTGTTCAATATGGCCCCCTCCAGACTTTCGAGCAATATCAACCCGATACTCCAACTCGTTCCACACTCTCTGTAGCATATCAGGCGTAACAGTTTGGATAGCTGCTGTTATTTCTCGTTTCAAATCATCAATGGTGGCTGGGAGAGGTGGCCGAAACACCATATCCTTAACATACCCCCATAAGAAAAAATCGCAGGGGGTAAGATCAGGGCTTCTTGGAGGCCAGTGATGAAGTGCTCTGTCACGGGCTGCCTGGCGGCCGATCCATCGCCTCGGGTAGTTGACGTTCAGGTAGTTACGGACAGATAAGTGCCGATGTGGTGGCGCTCCATCCTGCTGAAATATGAATTATTGTGCTTCTTGTTCGAGCTGAGGGAACAGCCAATTCTCTAACATCTCCAGATACTGTATCCAGTTACAGTAGCACCTTCGAAGAAAAAGGGACCAAAAACTTTATTGGCTGAAATGGCACAGAAAACGTTCACCTTAGGCGAGTCACGTTCATACTGAGTTGTTTCCCGCGGATTCTCAGTGCCCCATATACAGACATTGTGACGGTTGACTTTCCCGTTAGTGTGGAAAGTTGCTTCATCACTAAACACAATCTTTGAAACGAAAGATTCATCTGTTTCCATTTGAGCAAGGATAAAATCACAGAAATCGATTCTTTTAATCTTATCAGCTGCAGACAGTGCTTGAACCAATTTCAGACGATAAGGTTTCATAACTAACCTTTTTCGTAAGACTCTCCATACAGTTGACTGTGGAATTTGCAGCTCTCTGCTAGCTCTGCGAGTCGATTTTCCTGGGCTGCGAACAAATGCTTGCTGGATGCGTGCTACATTTTCATCATTGGTTCTCGGCCGTCCAGAACTTTTCCCTTTGCACAAACAACCACCCATTCACTGTAAACTGTTTATACCAACGTTTAATACACCACCTATCAGGAGGTTTAACACCATACTTCGTTCGAAATGCACGCTGAACAACTGTCGTCGATTCACTTCTGCCGTACTCAATAACACAAAAAGCTTTCTGTTCAGCGGTCGCCATCTTAGCATCAACTGACGCTGACGCCTAGTCAACAGCGCCTCAAGCGAACAAATGTACAACTAAATGAAACTTTGTAGCTCCCTTAATTCGCCGACAGATAGTGCTTAGCTCTGCCTTTTGTCGTTGCAGAGTTTTAAATTCCTAAAGTTGTGGTATTCTTTTTGAATCACCCTGTAGTGTGTAACACTGGTAACAAGGGTGACGAGTTGTCACCGTGATATTCTGGAGGTATCTGAAATGGCGCCAACAATTTGACGAAGTTGCACAAACGTGGGTGATGCAGATGGTGTTGGAAGGCCGTAGGCATCCGTCACAGACGACGATGTACAGGAAACTGAGAAACTGATTCGCAACAATCTCAGATTTTCGAACGATGAAGACCTTCACACACAGCAATTCTCGAATGGCTCCGTGGCCGAAGAGCGGATTTCCATCGTTGAGGAATTGAGCGAGTATTAGAACATTACAACCGATGTTTAGAGAGACTGTGACTATGCTGAAAAATGTTGTCTCCTATCTTTGTCACTTTGAAGTATAGTGCAGTAGTGAATAAAAGTTACGTGGCCTCCGATAATAATGTGTAAATCAGTTTCTGAAGTCGCCTCCCAAGTCTTACACACACATTCACAGCGATATCTTTCCTGAAATTCAAGGGATACGTTTTTTTTTTTTAATACCGATCATCTCTTAACTATTTTATATTTATTTTTAGATTATCCTACGCTTCAATCAACAAGTGAAAGTTTTCTTTAAAACTGCTTTGTTTATAAATACTTGTTTTGTAAATAAAACTGCCTTTTCCTGCTGCTAGTTACTTTATTTATCCCATACGCGTTTCGCCTTCTCCTGTTCTAAGGCATCATCAGTGGGATCTATAACGGTACAGTTTTTTTGTGTGATCTGCGTTTCCTCACATCTGGTCTGGAGGTCGCACTAACTTGTTACTCTGTTTATGTTCCGCAATGGGTACCTCGCGTTTTTTATACTAAGACGTCTGTTCAAAAAATTCCGGAACATTCGCAATTTCGCGCCATTGGTGTGTTGGAAAGAAATACGACTGGCATCCCTGCACATGCCTGTGTTTGATGTGTAACTGCCGGAAATTTCATTGTTGTTAGCTATAGTTCAGTGCCGTAGAGAGTAGAACGTTCTGTCGCACAGTTTGCGAATTTCGAGATGGCAGAGTTAAAGAAGCAACCCGTCTGCATTAAGTTTAACGTGAAACTCAATAAAATCTTCAGAGACACACTAAACGATACAGAAAGCCTACGGTTATGAGTGCTTAAGCCGTACTCGGTGTTACGAATGGTTCACACGGTTTAAATGTGGCCGGAAGGTAGTTAAAGATGACCCTAGTTCAGGACGCCCTTCGACGTCTGCCGACAACGCTGATGTCCGGAACGTCAACGAAACGGCGTGTGCCAATCGAAGACTGACGGTCCGAGAGATTGCAGGAGAAGTAATGGATACTTTGTTATACCATGCCATGAAATCCTGACAAAGCACGTGTCGAGACAATGCTTGGCTCTTGCATCACAATAATGCACCCGCACATTCATTCCTGTTTGTGCGTGACTATTGCACAGAAAACGAAATCACTATGCTGCCTCATCTTCCGTACACTGCAGACTTGGCCCCTGCGGACTCCTTCTTTTTTTCCAAAGTTGAAAACCTCGTTGAAGGACGAAGATTTGCAGCCATAGATGAGACAAAAGAAAATTCGCAGACGGCTCTTCGCGCGATGCACCAAGAGGCGTACCAAGACTGCTTCCGAAAGTGGAAGTGGCGTCGGGAGCGGTGTATAAATTGTGGAGGAGAATATTTCGAAGGGGACCATGCACAAGAAGTAAAAGGCAAGCGTAGAAAACTTTGTACACAAAAGTTACGGATTTTTTTTTTGAACAGACCTCGTATATCTACACACTAGATGTACAATTTGTCCAAATGTGCTACCCCCTAGAAGATTGATCCCGTTTGTATTCGACTGATTTTAGGCTACTGGCGCTTTACCGAAAGCACCTTTCTGGTCTGTACCAATTATTCACTAATGGTTTTGTTACACTGCGCTCTTTACTCAGCAAACTTACCTAGTGCACATGCCGTGCCCTGTGGAAAAACATTTGCATGTACGTACGGTAGGATCTCGCGGTACCATCGCTCTCTCGAATAAGCAGCACGTAACGCATCTATCAGTAATTTACAGAACTCTGACTGTTCACTACGCACTGGCAATACCACATTTTCTTTTTGTCTTTTATTTAACGGCTTTTATCAACACGTGGCCACCGCACTGAATATGAATTGCGCACACATTATAAATTCGGGACATCATGGCAACATACAATTCGAAGGAAAAGTCCACCAATCTTTTTCTTTTCACTATCTTATTTATTCCGATAAATTCTATAACCTAAACACACAAATTCTATAACCTACAACAACAACACATGAGAAATTTCGCCCAGTGGGCATGGCTTTACATTGGTGATTCTCTACCTTATGGTCTCGTAATTATTTAACGCTACAGTGCACTTTCTGGATAGGATGGTGGATCTTTTATTATATCTCACACTTCGACTCTCACAATCATCATCACGAAACTTTCCTCCAGATCGAGCGGTACAGAAGGAACAAGCATAACTCACTAATCTTTTCAAACTACCTTGCTACTCTCCCATGCAAACCACACATACCCAAATTACATGACATACACCACACTACAACATGGAATACAATACAATAAATAGTCACAACACTATCACTTTCAGCTTTCCCACTTCAATTAGTATTTATCCCAGTTTCACACGACACTGCCCCACTTTGTAATTCTACGTTCCTACTATGAACTCTGGAGATATATGCACGTCTTCCTGTGCAATGCAAGCCAAGTGGCGTTGCTGGATAGACGGCCGACTCACCTTGCTTCTCTCTCAGAGTTTGAATCTAGCGTCACACGGAATCATATCACGCAAAGTAATATTAAGAACATATTCATCACACACGCGAGTCCTCAACTGATACCATGGACGAGTACTTCTCTTTATCCTTTGTCTCATACACAGATTGAGACTCATACAGTACTCACCACGTGGAATTAAAGTCCTGCACACGCCATTTCTTAAATATTTCAACTTATGGTACGCACGCTATTTCTTAAATATTTCAACTTATTGTACACACGCTAGTAATTCAGCTTAACTTAAGCACACGGAAGTATTTCAACTTATTGCTACACGTGGTTTCATTGTGACCGTTGGTCACTTCCGAAGATTACTACGATCCCATTAATATTACCTGCCTGACATTTAATTCTCCCCACAAAAGTTCCTGAAATAGAGAAATTATTATTTCAAACTACTCTTAAATATTCCACATGCATACCATGTCTCCACTCTTTTGTCTTTACGGAGCACACCTAAGACAGGTCTTAACAGCACAAGATCTAGCGGCAGAGTGCCGAAACATGGCCGTTCTTCAGGTCCTCTCGCACCTCTGCTGAAGTGGGGGAGCACCTTGCTACCGTATTGGTCAGCCACATTTCAGGCGCTCAAAGCTCAGGTAAATTTCATCTCTTTGGTCCCACCATAGGTGGCCAAAGGATCGTCTGAAAGATCATATATTCACATTCACTATCTGCGGTTAGCAGACGACCATACATTCATTCATTTCCCAGATCTCACCAAACTGGATGTAGGGATTTACTTTGTGGGAGTGCACATGTGATCAATTAAATAAATAAATTGTCATTCTTTCCCACACTGGTATCCGGCTTCGCTGTATTAATTGAAATTGAGTTATTTTACAAAAAAAATGTGTTGTTCTGACAAAAATAATGAAGTATGTTGATTTTCAATGTCGGGCGGTACTGTACCCTTTCAACGTCACACGCAAACCATTTTTCTCCGGAAACGGGACTCCGCCACGAGGCAAAGCGTTGGTGGGGGGGAGGGGGGGGGGCGTAATATAGAGCGTTACCTCGGCTCGCCGTGCGCCGTACGGTTCACCGCCGCTGACGCCGTCTTGCAGATAACGCCCGCGCCCGGGCGACAGCCGCTTAAATTTAATTATAACTTTAATTACTGCGTCAGATATTCGGGAGCGCGGGCCGCCGCACTCGGTAAGCAGTTTAGGTCCCCAGCCGCGCCGGAGTTATGTGCGTGTGTTATCGCCGCTCCAGGATTATGGCTTTCGGTTCGTCAAGTGGCGGGGGGATTTCGTCTCTGGAGCTCTTAAAGCCCGGCTCTTTATCGCCGCAGCCGTCTCTGCTCGCTGTCCGCCACGCCGAAGCCACGCGAACAGCTTCACTTCGCTGCCCGCACGCTTATTAGCGACGCGATGGGCTGCCAGACACGTGACGTCTCTCTCTCTCTCTCTCTCTCTCTCTCTCTCTCTCTCTCTCTCTCTCTCTGTCTTCTGACTACCATAGCAAGCTGAGCGATAGGGGTAACAGAGCTTTTTATTACAGATGCGTGGATCACGGACTTCAACACCAACAGAATTGAATGGCACGTATCAAGCTTCATCGTTTTCAAAACCATTCAAAAACCAAGGTCGCATAAATATCTTTTTTATTTTAAAACGATCATTTTCAGCAGTCATTGCTGTAATCTTCGGTTCATTAACATATTTTTGTTGCAAAACATGTTCATTTTAAGCCGAACCTCACGCACAAAAATTCAAGTACGTAAAACATGTAAGTAGGCTGTTTAGGTTTTTATATTGGTAACGCCATGCAGCGCTCTGTATGAAAATCACTGGCTGTGCTGTGTGCAGTCTGTGGCTAGTTGGCATTGTTGTAATATTCGCTATTGTAGTGTTGGGCAGTTGGATGTGAACAGCGCGTAGCGCTACGCAGTTGGAGGTGAGCCGCCAGCAGTGGTGGATGTGGGGAGAGAGATGGCGGAATTTTGAGAGCGGACGATCTGGACGTGTGTCCATCAGAAAGAGTAAATTTGTAATATTGGATATCATGGACTATATATATATATATATATATATATATATATATATATATATATATATAATTATGAGCCGCCCGAAGTGGCCGTGCGGTTAAAGGCGCTGCAGTCTGGAACCGCGAGACCGCTACGGTCGCAGGTTCGAATCCTGCCTCGGGCATGGATGTTTGTGATGTCCATAGGTTAGTTAGGTTTGACTAGTTCTAAGTTCTAGGGGACTAATGACCTCAGCAGTTGAGTCCCATAGTGCTCAGAGCCATTTGAACCATTTTATAATTATGACTCTTGAACACTATTAAGATAAATACATTGTTTGTTCTCTATCAAAATCTTTCGTTTGCTAATTATGCCTATCAGTAGTTAGTGCCTTCTGTAGTTTGAATCTTTTATTTAGCTGGCAGTAGTGGCGCTCGCTGTATTGCAGTTGTTCGAGTAACGAAGATTTTTGTGAGGTAAGTGATTTGTAAAACGTATAGGTTAATGTTAGTCAGGGCCATTCTCTTGTAGGGATTATTGAAAGTCAGATTGCGTTGCGCTAAAAATATTGGCTGTCAGTTTAGTGATGATCAGAATAAGTAAAGAGAGAAATGTCTGAGTACGTTCAGTTTTGCTCAGCTGTTTGAAAATCAAATAATGTAAGGGGTTTACCAGCACAGTAATTCACTAATTTTTCTAACGGGACGTTTCAAACTCATCACATTATAAAAGTTTGTCATAGCTAAAATATTTAAAAAGATAAAGCACCTAGTCCAAATGGTCATTTCCACATACATATTGCACATAGATGCTTGTTACATCATACAAAATCGGTACACAAATGCACATCTGTTTCAATATGCTGGACATTCACTAACCTGTGAGAATCGACTTTATGTCTTTAAATATTTTAGCTATGACGAACATTTATATTTACTGAATTTTATCCGCTTGACTTCTTGTGCGTGAGGTTCACCGTAAAATGAACATGTTTTACAACATAAAGCTGTTAATGACTTGAAGATGACAGCATTGAGTGCTGGAACAGGTCGTCTTGAACAAAAAGAAAAATTATGCGCTCTTGGCTTTTGAATGATTTTTAACAATTAAAATATCGCTTATCAATACTCTGAAAACGAGATAATTCAGTTCATAATTTTCGTTTTAATTCCCTTCTCTTTTCTCGGTAAGCGGAAAATTCATTGACTTTAAAAAAAATGGTTCAAATAGCTCTGAGCACTATGGGACTTAACATCTGTGGTCATCAGTCCCCTAGAACTTAGAACTACTTAAACCTAACTAACCTAAGGACATCCCACACATCCATGCGCGAGGCGGGATTCGAACCTGCGACCGTAGCGGTCTCGCAGTTCCAGACTGTAGCGGCTAGAACCGCTCGGCCACTCCGGCCGGCAAAACAATTTTCACCCACAGTTTCACCGCCATAGGGGCTGAGCCACATATTCCTTTATTTCTGATCAAGAAATCAGATACCAATTTTCGTAGGTCTAGCATCAAAATTCCCGTAATAGCGATATATTTTCAAAAAACTTTTCGTCCCCTATTTCACCCTAATTCATCAGTTTTCTACTATATTAGCAGGTCCCCATTTTCTGCGATCCATTGCTTCCTTCTTAAGGCCGCTGTATGTTGTACCGTCCAACACGTTATCCAGTATCTGAAATCTCTTTCTTCCTCGCTTTCTTTTTCCTTCTACATAACCTTCTAAATCTGTTTTTATCAGTCCACCATTCTTTCTTAAAATATGCCCAGTCTAATTTATTTTCCTTCTTTTCATTACATCCCCGTAGGGATGTAATTTCAAAAAAATCCCTTCTGAAACGACGCCTAAAGTATACTATCAACACACACTGCAAATTTCGTGTCTCCGTCCTTAACGGTTTGGGTTGTACGATGGTGAGTCAGTGAGTTAGTCAGTCGGGACATTGCCTTTTATATACAGAGATTGCGCCTGTATGCCAACGGGAAGCAGTAAAGGTACGTGACATCAGACTAGGTATGTCTAAAACTGAACACGAGGAGCTCGTCGAGACAAGGGGAGCCCGCAGACGTTAGAGACGTGCTCCGCTGTTGCCACTGCTCGTAATGAAACAGTTATTCGGGACGAGGCCTCGGTGGCAGCAACGGCGCGACGCCAGGCGCCGCCTGTGACGCGGACACCGGCCCGGTGATTGGCAGGGCCATCTGATCCGATCGAATCTGATCGGCGAGGTCAAGTGGCCGGCGCGACCTCCATTGGTCCATCTCCCCCTCCCCCCCCCCCCCCCTCCCACCGTTCCCCGACCCCACACCCCCTCCCACGTCACCGCCTACTCGCTCCTGCTACAGAGGCTTCAGCTGAGTGCCGCAGGCGCGCCACGACACCCTGGACACTATGTTGGGACCTTCCCGTATGGCTGTCCTACCTGACGGTCTGCACGGCCATCTAGATAAACATGAGGGGAAGACCACCACTACACTGGATAAGATACCAGCGGCGCCTACATCTACACCTACGGGATACTCTGCGAATCACACTTGTGTGCCTTGCAGACGGTTAATCGAATCACCTTCACAATAATTCTCTATTATTCCAGTATCAAAGAGCGCGTGGAAAAAACGAACACCTGTACCTCTTCGTGCGAGCTCTGCTTCCCCTTAGGTTTTTATTATGGTCATTTCTCCCTGTGTGTATCGGCGTCAACGAAATATTTTCCCATTCGGAGGAGAAAGTTGGTGACTGAAACTTCGTGAGAAGATTCCGCCGCAACAAAAAAACGTCTTTGCCTCGCGGGATTAGCCGAGAGGTCTCAGGCGCTGCAGTCATGGACTGTGCGGCTGGTCCCGACGGAGGTTCGAGTCCTCCTTCGGGCATGAGTGTATGTGTTTGTCCTTAGGATAATTTAGGTTAAGTAGTATGTAAGTTTAGGGACTGAAGACCTTAGCAGTTAAGTCTCATAAGATTTCACACACATTTGAACATTTTTTTGAAAAACGTCTTTGTTTTAATGGTGTCCATCCCAAATCCTGTACCACGTTCGTAACAATCTCAGTCCTGTTTTGCGATAATACAAAACGTACTGCTCTTCTTTGAACCTTTTCGATGTACCCCCTCCCCCCGGTCAGTCCTATCTGGTAAGGATCCCACACCGCGCAGCAGTATTCTAAAAGAGGACGGACAAGCGTGTGTAGGCAGTCTCCTTAGTAGATCTGTTACATTTTCTAAGTGCCCTGTCAATAATACGCAGCCTTTGGTTAGCCTTCCCAACAACATTTTCTACGTGTACCGTCCAATATAAGTTGTTCGTAATTCAATTCCTAGTTATTTAGTTGAATTTACGGGCTTTTATATTTGACTGATTTGTCGTATAACCGAAGTTTAACGGATTCCTTTAGCACTAACCAGAATGACAACATAGTTTCCTTTATTTAGAATCAATTCCCAATTTTAGGACCATACAGATATCTTTACTAAATGATTTTGCGATTTTTTTTTAATCTCCCGATGACTTCACTAGTCGATAAACGACAGCCTCATCTGCAAACAACCTAAGACGGCTGCTCAGATTGTCTTCAAAATCGTTTATACAGATAAGGAACTGCAGAGGGCCTGTAACACTACCTTGGGGAACCCCAGAAATCATTTCCGTTTCACTCGATGACTTTCCGTCAGTTACTACGAACTCTGACCTCTCTGAAGGGAAATCACGATCCCAGACAACTGAAACGATATTCCATAAGCACGCAATTTCACAACAAGCCGCTTGTATGGTACGGTGTCATAAGCCTTTTCGAAATCTACATTTATATTCCGAAAGCCACCTTTCGTTGTGTGGTGGAGGTTATTTTCATGATCCGTGGATCAGTCGGTAAAAACATAACTCTTTGAGAATCACTTTGTCGGCCGCCTGTCAGACCGTCCGTTAAGACCACTTTTTTCCAGGGACGGGTCGAAGTATCAGGTTGAAATTTAAGTCAAATACTAAGGTCTACGGCCTCTTCGCGATGTGAAAGAACTTAAGCTTCCAAGTTAGTGCAGTCAAAATATACGGCGATTTCTGTCACATATTTTCATACTTGTAAACTCATTCGTCAAAATCTGTAGCTGAACTCTCTGTATACGAGGGTCGTTCAGTAAATAATGCAACAAATTCTTTTTCTTGGCCAATTTCGGTTAAAAAAAGCGAGGAATTCGTTCTGGGACAACGTTGAGTGTTCCTTCTTTGTCCTCTACCGTTTTATTAAGTTCCAGTAGCTGGCGGCGCTGTATGTAGTCTTCGAAATGGCGCCTGTGAAGGAGGTACGTCCCAAGCACAGAGCTGTCATTGAGCTTTTTGGTGAAAACCCAGAGCGTCGCAGATATTCATAGCCACTTTCTGAATGAATGATTACGGAGACCTGGCGCTGAGCAAAACAACGGCGAGTCTTTGGGCGAGGCGTCTGTATTCACCACCAGAAGTGAACAGTTTTTTAAAATATTGGTGTTAAAACTATTAAAATAAAACTGAATGAAATGTCCAATGGTCTGATGTTCATTTTAATAGTTTTAACACCCGTATTATAAAAAACTGCTAGCAGTGATGTATCAAGCAACTGCCCCAATTTGAAAATCGCGCAAACCCTTTCGATCACCCACGTGCCGGCTGTTTTTGTTGAGTGCTCTCGTCGCTGTTACTCTCGATCCGCTATTTACTTTTCATTTAGTGTCAACAAGGAGCTTTTAGTTCGGTTTTCATACACAGGCGTTTACTTAATTGTGAACTTTGTATCCCCATCGAAATGCCAAGTGGCATGGGGAAGGAAGAAATCAAACGGCTACATTATAAGTGATTCTCAAGATCAGTCCTATGCGGTTTACAGTAACTAAAATGATGTGCGGTTTGCAGTTACTAGCCGGCTGTTGTGGTCGAGCGGTTCTAAGCACTTCAGTCCGGAACCACGCGACTGCAACGGTCGCAGGTTCGAATCCTGCCTCGGGCATGGATGTGTGTAATGTCCTTAGGTTAGTTAGGTTTAATTAGTTCTAAGTTCTAGGGAACTGATGACCCCAGATGTTCAGTCCCATAGTGCTTACAGCCATTTGAACCATTTTTGCTATTACTAAAACAGTGATTCTTATTCTGAAATTACGTTACATTTTTTTGAAATTCAAAGAAAATTCACGAATGACAAATATTACTATCGAAAAAAGAAATACTTTTAATGGGTGAAAGTATATGTCTAAAAAGCAAGTAATGGAGTCAACAAACAATAAAAAAATTTGTAGGTTATGTACTTTCTGTTAACTTCACCTCGGCATTTAACGAAAACGAATTATTGGTGATGAGAGCAAATAGACTGACAGAGCTTCAACACGGATAAATAAAAAAGCAGCTGTTAATTTATTTAAACATGAATTTATAGATAGCGTAGTTATTAAATTTTAAAAACTAACGAAAAATATTTAATGCCAGAACAACGAAAAATTCGTATCTAAGTAAATAAATAAATAACTGTTTTGACTGTTTTGCTGCACGCAGCACTGGACTGTCATATACAAATAGTACCTTGTACTTAGCCACCCATACAAGCAATGTGACCAGCGTACGCACACTATGTCGTTATAGTGGGACTTATGGGTGTGGATTTATAATAGACTGAAGTCTGAAACTGGTCGCCACTAAATAAAGATAAACTTTCATGCAACTTTGACGGTTTTGTAATTTCATTGAATCACACCAAGTTGCTGCCTACTGCCATCCAGAATACTCGCAGTGGGTGGATAAATAAAGGTTAAAATACTTAATTTTTAGTTATTTACTTCTTATTGACCTGTACTTGAAATAGGATACGTTATGTTTCTCTAAATAAACTTGTCAACCCTAGTCATGGTTCATGTACGAATGTAACCGAAAAGGCTCAAAATGTATGTAAGTGAAGTCGCTCAAACTCGAAGAGTGAGTGAAAATATTTGTATAGCTAGTGAGGCCGCAGAGACTAGTTCCCTTTGGTTATTTCATTCGGAAAAAAAAAATGGTTCAAATGGCTCTGAGCACTATGGGACTTAACATCTTAGGTCATCAGTCCCCTAGAACTTAGAACTACTTAAACCTAACTAACCTAAGGACATCACACACATCCATGCCGCAGGCAGGATTCGAACCTGCGACCGTAGCGGTCGCGCGGTTCCAGACTGAAGCGCCTAGACCCGAACGGCAACCGATTTCATTAGACTTATGACTCTGAAGAAGAACATAACAGCCGACTGGCCCACCGGTTGGTACATCACTAACCATGGCGGTTTGGTCCAAGATGAGAGGGCGCTGGCTAGCTTGCCACGTGTCGGCGGCTTGCAGAACAGTGAGGGTTGGGGGGGCGGGGGAGAGCTGCGAGGGGACGGCGGCCGCACTCGAGTCACAAATTTAAATGAGATAACCCGTATGTCTGGTAATCAAGTAACGTAATCGCCGCAGGGTAGCAGAGTGGACCTGCCGGCAAGCGGCGCGCCAGAGGAAGTAACTTATACAGCTCATTAGGGCAAATCAAGCAGCGCTTCGGGCATCCCCCCAGGCGCGTCCACAATTGGTCCCGGCACAGCTCCGTAATAGAGACAGCCACCAGCCAGTCGCTCTCTCCCCTGGGCCTTCCCGCGCCCTTCAAGGAGTCTCCCCGACACGGCTGCGAGGCGGCGTATACCTCCCCAGGAGTAGGAGGCGCCGCCGCCTTCCGCTGGTCTTAATGTTCTCGCTGTCGACGCCAGTTACCACTCATTTCTCAGTTCGTAACTATTTTTCCCACGGTCCTCTTTGACCTGACAAATACTCTGATCCACAAACTGAAACACAGTCACAGAACAATAAGTGAAATACACTACTGTCTGTGACAATTGCTACACCAAGAGGAGATATGAGATTACGGTGAAATGTATTCCACAAGTTAGGGAAACGGCAAAGAACACATGATTATAAGTGCAGAACTATACACGCACTTTGACCGTGAGAACAGAGTCCGGTGTGAAGCCGCCCTGTACGGCGATCATAGCCTCTAGACGTCGTGGTATGAAATCGAAGAATCTGAACATGCTGTTTGGGAAAACACTGCCCGGCGGTTTGTAGATGCGACAACAAAGTATAGACAGTGAATGTAGGAGGACCAGAACGAACGGATCCTTGATACAATCGATGGGCGACGTGTCAGGCGAACGTGCAGGCCAGGGAAGCACTGGTATCCATCCTTCTTCGAAGATTTGCAGGTTCCTCACCACATGTGGCATTGTCATGCTGAAAAGTGGCATGTGGAGCTGCCTACAGATGTGGCAGTGTCTCGGGCTCTAAAACGTCCCTTATGTGGTATCTCCTGTTCAAACAGCCCCCAATACGTAGTAGATGAAATCCGTGATGTAGCCAATGGCGTCCCAAACCATCACACTTTGCGTTTGTCCATTAAGCTCTCGATAATGCAGTCTCAAAATTGTTCAAATGTGTGCGAATTTCTAAGGGACCAAACTGCTGAGGTCATCGGTTCCTAGACTTACACACTACGTAAACTAACTTACGCTAAGAACAACACACACACACACACACCCAAGCCCGAGGGAGGACTCGAACCTCCGGCGGGAGGGGCCGCGCAGTCCGTGACGTGGCACCCTAGACCGCTCGGCCACTCCGCGCGGCTAATGCAGTCTGCCCTAATGTGTTCACCGCGATAGCGTGTAACACGTACACTGTAGGCAAACTTGAAGTGGGACTCGTCCGGGGACGCTATATTTTGCCACTCAGTACACCAGTGACGGCTTTTACGTGCCGATTGTAGTCGGAGGTGTTGGTGGTTTCTGGTCAGCGGCATGTGCCATCGGCTAACCAAAGAGCCGATGGCGTCGAAACGTCGACGCAGACATGTCAACGCCTATAGCAGTGTGTCGGTTACGTCCATGCGCAGAAAATGGTGGTCAACCCCGGCTGTGACCGACCAGCCACTCGTCGTACTTTATGGTACTTTGCTATCCGCTTGACACGAAAATCTGCTGAACTCAGAAGCAGAAAAGCATTCAGTAGAAACTCTTCGAATATCAGCACTGGGATTGGTATACTAAAGAGCAGAGTACCGTGTGCCTGTCTGGCTTAACAGTCCACGCCTGAAAAAGATAGACGTGCAACTTAACGAAGCAATGGGCATTGATATAGTGTCAATACGATCTACTTCCACATACTGGCTACCTATCTTGAGCCACATTCCACCTCCTGATACCAGACGGAAGATCTCGCTACTGCATGAATACCATGACCTTCCAGAATTGAATGATGTATTTCCTGCGGAGCGAAAAAGACTAAGATCGAGACATTCCACTCTCGTCGCAGCCAGAGCTCTCACGGAAATGGAATTTAATATCATCGGCAACAAAACTGTCCTCCACAATGCCTGAAACTGCGTTGCACCCGGAAGAAATACCCTCGATTTCACAGCCTTGGGCAATTAGGATTATCTTCAACCGCATCCGAACTGACCAAGGAAGACGTGCAGAGACTCTCCACAGGCGGAAAACATCATCATCACAATCGTTTGACTATCGTGCGGAACGACAAGCAGTTGCTTATGTTAAATAAACATTTTCCGGAACGTGCCTGCAAGGATCCTTTCGAAGATTTCCTGACAGCGACGACTGGCGTGATGAAATACATAAAGGATCCGACATCCGTATATAGCTGTTGTCATTGGTGTTACTTCATACTGGAGAGCTGTGTATAAATGTTGATTTGTAACGTCTTTATAATCTTTGTATGTGATTAGCCATGCGGTAAATAAATAATCCACTGGTTCCACTCGTGCATCACTAACGTAGGAGCGTGCCGTGTACTAGCCGCAGCGTCATGGTACGGAAGATCCGTTTCCTGGAGACCAATAGTTCTCCCCCCTCTAACTCACTCACATGCTGATGATAGGTGCTTTGACGTCGACGAGACGTAACAGCACTTGCATGCACGTTTTCTCTCGTCTGACGACCCTGCACCGACTTAGTCTAGTGTAATGCTGACCTGTCCAGTGTTACAAAAGAGGCCGTTACTGGTGCTACATGCATACAACCTCTCTGCAATCACTTATGCTGGATCCACTGATCTACACATCCTCCAACTGACAAGTGATGCATACTGTTCCTTGCGAATGTTGGAGTGTTGCAGTTTTCACACACAGTTGCGTAGTTCGTAACCTGTCCGAGTCGAGTAAAATTCCCCGTGTCCGTCATTTCCATCTGACCGTGCAATTCGTTAATAACAATTCGTTTCCCCGTAGCAGGTTCTCGTTTAATAGGACTAACGGGCGTTAATTGTGTACCTGCGATAAATAAATCTGCTCATGATCTCAGGCAATTACGTATTTTTCTCAGCTTAAAATATAAGTCACGTTCTCCGTTGGTAGGCCAACCAGCGATATTTGCACGTATAATTAATCGTCATGAGTTCAACTAAGTAACTCACATCTCTGAGCAAACGTTTCGTCGTGTCAAAAATTATGGCACCCTTTTAACTTCTTACAACTCTAGACCACTTAAAGATCATGTAACACTACTACTTTGTGTTCTGTCTTACGGCAGGTCTTGTTATGGGGGAAGCCTCGTCAGAGGCGTCCACCGCATGAGCGTCTGGGGAAGTGATTCCAGTGGTGGTTTCCCGTTGCCTTCCACTGGTGATGACGAAATGATAATTAGGACAACACAACACCCATACCCTGAACGGAGAAATTCTCCGACCCAGCCGAGAATCGAACACGGGCCCCTTGGCGTGACAGACCGCCGATCTGACCCCTCAGCTATCGGGGCGGACGATCATGTAATGCCGGCCGTTGTGGCCTAGCGGTTCTAGGCGCTTCAGTCTGGAACCGCGCGACCGCTACGGTCGCAGGTTCGAATCCTGCCTCGGCCATGGGTGTGTGTAATGTCCATAGGTTAGTCAGGTTTAAATAGTTCTAGGTGACTGATGACCTCAGATGTTAAGTCCCATACTGCTCAGAGCCATTTGAACCATTTTTGATCATGTAATAGTCTTTCAAAACTCATCGTGGATGTTAATACAGCTTCCAGCACCCGAAGTCACTTAACCGAAAATCACCAGTCCGGGTCCACTTCCTTTCCTCTCAGCCTCACTCTGCGATTCGGCGGCTGTTCAGTAACATGGTCCGGATAAGACTTCACCCGCCGAGCACCTAGCACAAACATACTTGCAAAAAACAACATCTCAACACTAGTTTTAAATTTCCTTTAATTACATCTTGTGCTCAGTTTTCATTCGTTCTTCGTGATACATTTGTATCGTCAACGTAATAATGGAAACTCTGGTTGCACACACATCTAAGTGCGACTTATTGTTGTGAAGACACCCCGGTAACAACTGATACGTGAGTTAAGACCATACGAAGCTTTTCCTCTTTTTTTCTTTCTATAATACAATATCTTTTTATCAAAGAGTAATCAAAGGTCGCTGTGCCAACGACGACGTATTTCAGCTTGGCACGGCCGTCGGCTTCAGGCGTATGGCGACCAGCTTTTAACGACGCCATATTCTGTTGCAGCAAGTGCGCTGCCGCTGGTCCAGCATCCTCGAACCCATGTAACAGAAGGAAATAAAAACGCTCATTACATACTATTGATAACATGAAACCGTAAATACCAAAAATCTGCTCATTTTTTATATTATGAGGTGATACAGCTTAACTACGTCTTGTCGCAACCTGCGCATCGAACGCGTCACTGAAAGAAGGTAGTGCTGACTAAGGATTATCTATATCCTCCCATGAATGTTAGCACAAAAAGCACTAAATCGGCGTTTTGTGAAAAAATGGCACTTAGAAAGTTTGAGATTTCACGTTTCATTTGACAGGGGAAGATAAAGCCAGGTAACTGATTTGTGAATCAATTCCGACCCCGTCACACTGTCTATCGAAGTCTGATGTCACATTAAGGAAATGAAAACTTAAACACCCGCGACAAATTTCAGAATAGCGTGCGGCCGTAGTACAGAAGCCCACGGCAGCAACGCATTTGTCGTTACCCCGTCGTATCCCGCCCTGCCGCCCGCAGAAGGATTGAAGACTACCTCGGCGAGGCCGTAGCGGAGCACATTAGACGCGGAAGACCGCCGGAGCGAGCGACAGGTAAACGTATGGCGGGCCCCCTCTGAGCGACGAGAACGTATTGTTATTGCGAGGTATGGCCGTGGCCGGCCTGCCGTTATTGTTTGTTTTGCGAAGGGTAGGGCCGTATCATTCACGGCGGGCGCCACTCGACCATGAATAATACACGCGTTACTTGAGAAACATCTCCCAGCCCGGGGTGAAGAGTTATCCCCGCAGACCGTGCTAGCAGAGCAGGCCCTCAGTAATAATATATATAGGGCTGGAAACAAAGAAGCTCTAAATTCTATTTCCCCGCAGAGCTGCACGAGAGGGAGAGGGACGGACGGTCAGAGGGTCCAATTTACGGCCGGCCGGTGCAATATTAACATGTGTCTGCGCGCCGTCTCGGCAACGCACTACCCTCCCCTGCCTCCAGAACTACCGCCACAGCAGGGCGCTGGGCCGACGGGCGTTCTGTTTTGACGCTGCTCTCTTCCTGTCGGTGTAAATATCAACAATGACCTGGTTACCGCCATGGGGGCGCTGAAAGGGACGAGGACGCGGGAAAAAAATAAACGGCCCGGCGCAGGGGCAAAAACAGAGGGCCGGTCAGTAACTCAAGACGCCGGCCGGAGAGCTAAGGTTCCGTCCCTCCCAGCGAAAGGTTTCGATTACCGTGATGGTATTTTCATAGCCTCACCGGCAGAATGAATCATTTTTTTCTTCACTATCTTGAACCATCGCATTGTTCTAAACTCTGATTCTTTTTAAATACGTCTGGGTTTGTTAAGAAGCGCTTGTGACGCACTAACAATTTGTCCAGGGGACCATCATGGATCTTGCTGACTTCATTGTAATTATTGTCTTTGACTAAAACTGTCATTTCTGTTCGTGTCACTGCGTATATTTTTCAGTTTCCTTCTGTGCTATGCTGTAGCACTTTTTCCTATGTACGGTCCAAACTATGTTACTTGGAAGTTACACATCACGCAAAATTTACTTTCGTCCTTAGGTTTTCCAAAGCAGTGCAGATCTAAATACAGGGTTCTTCGTAGGCACCTCGATGGTTTCTGCAGACAACTGCCCGAAAACTTCATCAGGAAATATACGAATATCGGTTGACAGACCATCTCTCCAAGTGCCAGCCGGAGTGGCCGAGCGGTTCTAGGCGCTACAGTCTGGAACCGCGCGACCGCTGCGGTCGCAAGTTCTAATCCTGCCTCGGGCATGGGTGTTTGTCATGTCCTTAGGTTAGTTAGGTTTAAGTAGTTCTAAGTTCTAGGGGACTGATGGCCACAGAAGTTAAGTCCCATAGGGCTCAGAGCCATTTGAACCATTTTTTTTCTCTGCAAGTTCTTAAACTCACATTCGCATGGTCAATATGCACACCGTTTGTGAGGCAGCAGTCGTGAATACGTGCGTGGAAATTATTGACATGAAGGTAGGTGAGAGAGCAATCCGCTTTGGCAAGCTGTTGGTAGGTTTGTTTGTCTGCAGACACGAACTCCAGTGCAATAATAGGGAGCTGTTGATTTGTCTACATATTCTGACACACTTCTTCCGCTTTGCATCTGTGCCATGTTGCCTATTACGATCCAGAAATTCAGAGATTCTTTCACCACTTACGAGCTTCACTTTTCTGTGTGTCTTGTTTTGTTCTCGCAGCCGGCTACTGAAGTCCCGGAGGTGCTTATGAATGACAGTTTATATAACTCTCAAGCCACTGTAGGGGGTATGGCAGTGGGTATTTTGTGCCGATATTACATCGGTTTTCGTTCCTGTTTCATTCGCTCACTGAGGGAGAAAAAAATAAGTGCCTATGCGCCTTCGTCGTATTCTCAAGATTTATTTGCGCGATATGCACTGGTGGCATAATGGTCGTACAGTCTATCTCCAAAACAGTTCCTGTAAATTTGCTCTGTATGGTTTCGCGAGGGATACGTTGCCTTCATTCCAAGGATTACCATTAAAGTTCCCTAAGCATTTCTGTTGTTCTTTTGTACAGGTTATGGCGGTTTGTTATATTCCTAGCACCGCCTCCCTGAAGTTGTTCGAAGACTGTTGTGCATATGTCATAGAGAGTCGAAATGCTGCAACAGTAGAATTAGTCGCACTCGCACCTTGATTGCAATTTTCCTTACTATTGAACTGCTTTTTTTTAGAACCCTTTCACTAAATTCAAGTCTTTAATTTGCGTCCCTTATACCGAATTTACGTGGTCGTACCATTTCATATCGATTTTTAGGATCACATCTAAATATTTATACGATGTGAAGTGCACGTGCTGTTCAGCAGTAATTTTGTAATCAGAGACTATCGCATTCTTTCTCTTTGTTTCAAATGGTTCAAATGGCTCTGAGCACTATGGGACTTAACTTCTGAGGCTATCAGTCCCCTAGAACCTAGAACTACTTAAACCTAACTAACCTAAGGACATCACACACATCCATGCCCGAGGCAGGATTCGATCCTGCGACCGCAGCAGACGCGCGGTTCCAGACTGAAGCGCCTAGAACCGCACGGCCACACCATCCGGCTTCTCTTTGTTTACTTTATCTATTTTCCACCTATAAAGAGAGGGGCCATTAATGACACAAAGTGGAAATTTTCTCAAAGTGTTCCCTACAATCGTCATATAAGGATACTTCCCTGTACAGTATCAAGGAAGGAGGAAGCTAACTGTTTAATGTCCCGTGGAGAGCGCGGTCATCAGAGACGGAGGAGGTCTGTTAAGCTGAAATAGGGAAAGAAAGAGGGCGTTCCCTTTCAAAGAAACCATCCCGGCATTTCCTGAGGGGCGACATAGTCACCTTGAAAGTAAAAGCGATCCATTGTCTGACAATACGTGGAAACAAATGAAAAGACTACGCGGCTACGTCGAGATGCTATAATTTTTACTTGTGATGATGGTTGCAAGGCCACAACCGGATATCAAGTTTAATAAAGTAGCGTGCAAGTAGGACTTTTATAATCTAATCATTCGATAAAGACGAACAACCGTTGTTCGTATCGACAAGAGAAGCATTGGACCAGCAAACACAGGAAGAATCCTTACACGTTACTTCAAACATTCTGTTGCTGTGCGCTCAACAACCGTGTATGCAATTATAAAAAAATGTTAGTCAGCCAACCGGTTGCACACAACATCTTAAAAAACGCATGTATCAGGTTTCTACATACATAAATATATACATATAAATATATATATACATGGACGTTTTGATCAACAGCATGTCGTGTGCTCCACAATGCACGAAAATCATTAAGAACCTATTTAGTGCTTTTTTATCAGATTTTTCATTAATAAAATTTCACTGAAGTGCTTGCAATTATATGATGCATCTAGTGGAAAGTAAGTAAACACAACCATTTTGAATCACAAACATCATGCGAGCTGCGGCAATGGCAGTTCCAATCGGGAATATTTGGGAGGGAATATCTAGTTCGGACGTTCGTCCAGTGATTAAAGGAGAGCTCCTCAAACTCTTAGTCGAAATTGATGTGAGAGAGAGAGAGAGAGAGAGAGAGAGAGAGAGAGATTAAGTAAATGAAGAAGTGTGAATACGACTGAAAGAAACATCATACTTCGTAATTTGGTGTTTTACCGGTCATGTAAGGAGTCTTCTGCGATAGCGTGCATCAGGGCTTGTTTAAACGTTGCGTGTAGTACGCAAAGGCTCAATTCTGGTTTCTCGTTTGATTGTCCCTTTGTAATATTTTGAGTTTCGAACTGATGAGGACTTGGTCTCCTCGGGTTTCCAAGAGATATTTATAGCAGTGTCGTTGAACTCTGATTAATTCGCCTCGTTCATTCTTTTGGGACGGCATTTGAATATTCCTGTTTTGGTTGAAAGAGAACTAAGAAAGAACGAGACGGTCGGAGGAGAGACTTTTTATCGGCCTGATTTATGTGTGGGCGCCTTTGTTCCCGTCTCGGAGAGCCGCCGACCGCGAGCACGCGAGACAAGTCGGAGCGGCCGCCGGAAGAAGCGTCTGCTCGGCCAGGCCGCAGCTCACGTTTTGCGCCGGTGAGCCAGGGAATGCATTCGGCAGAGAAAGTGTGGGAAGGAGGCAGCGGCGGCGGCCAGAGTAGAGGGACAAGAAGTGAGTGCCGCGGCGACTGCAATCAGACAAGAGGAGTTAAAGTAGCGTGACATCGCGGCCCCCGCCGCTATTACAGGGGAGGCCAGGCCGGGCCACCGCCGCTCCGGCCAACCGCGAGGGGGCGGGGTGGGGGTGAGTCTGACGGTGTGGGTGAAGGGGAGGGCGGGAGGAGAGACTGGCGAGGACGAGGGCACGGAGAAGTAGAGGGTGGTAGCCATCGAGGAGGTCCCGAGGAAAAACGAAGGAAGGGGCAGCAAGGGGATGTCGAGCAGAGCGCCGCGGCAACTTGGCTCCCATCGCGACCGCACGGCCGTACGTCCAGAGGAGAGGTCGGCTCCTTCCGGCCGCCATGATTGATTGCTCCAGCATTAGAAGCGGGCAGCTAGGAGACCGCAAATCGTCCCCTGTAGCACGGCGCAGCTCCCCCGCAACAAAACACTCGCCTGTCAGGCCATTCGAAGGAGACGTCCCGTTCGTAGTCTCATGTGCGAAATATTGCGATTCTCTGTTATTATTCTGTCCGCCTGCGTTGTTTCATAGTCACGGGATTTCGGTTTTGCTTGTTATTTGGTAATCGCTCCGTGCCCGTATGACCTTCCTTGTAGCAGAACGTAAGAGCGGAACTTCGTGTGAACCACATGAATGTAAATCGTGTAAGCTTACTTCGGTGTGCTGACAGTCTCTCTCTCTCTCTCTCTCTCTCTCTCTCTCTCTCTCTCTCTCTCTCTCTCAGTTGGGAAGTGATGTGGAACTCTCTATATCTATTGGTAGCAGTTTACAATCTCCTATGTAGAACATCTACAATTTGAAATAATAAGCCGGCCGCGGGCCGCGGTGGCCGTGCGGTTCTAGGCGCTACAGTCCGGAACCGCGGGATTGCTACGGTCGCAGGTTCGAATCCTGCCTCGGGCATGGATGCGTATAATGTCCTTAGGTTAGTTAGGTTTAAGTATTTCTAAGTTCTAGGGGACTGTTTACCTAAGATGTTAAGTCCCATAGTGCTCAGAGCCATTTGAATAATTTTTTTGAAATAATAAAAGGGCCAAACAAGATGGAGAAATAGAAACATGGATAGAAATAGCATGAAAACCCATAAGACATATATGTAGAATATCAGTTATTGTAAAAAGTAGTCCGTTTCCAAGTGTGCAGGTATCTGTGTTACAAATAGTTAAAGAGGATAGTTTTCAGCCACAAGCGAAGAAACTAACTGGGTCAAAAGGGAGACCCGCGCCGCTTTACTAGGCAAGGTCCTAGTGGAGGTGGTTTGCCTTTGCCTTCCTCCGACCGTAATGGGGATGAATGATGATGATGAAAACGACACAACACCCAGTTATCTCGAGGCAGGAAAATCCCTGACCCAGCCGGGAATCGAAACCGGGGCCCCGTGCTCGGGAAGCAAGAACGCTATCGCTCAGGCCACGAGCTGCGGTCACGATTAATATATGGCACTAATAACACAAAAAGGTGAACTGCTCGAATACCGTAAGTTGCAGCGTCCCAGCTTACGAGACAGGGATGTGAGGCGGACGCGATTCGAATTCGTTAGTCGGATTGACGACTGTTGGTCTGGTCAATTGGCCTGCCCCGCTTGCCCACGCTTGTTGAGGCGAGTGCTTGCGCTGGTCCAGTCCAAATATTTGGAAACAATTCGTGACGACATACTGTAGCATTTCGTGCACTATGGGCTGGACAGCCGTCATGTTCGAACCACAGGTTCCTCCTAGTCTGCAGAGGACCATCTGCTAACATCCGTGGAGGATAGTGTGTTAGGAGACTGCGATACTTGCGTGCTTCCAGTGTTCCGTCTATGAGAAACGGGCCTGTGAGCTGATGGTTCACTATCCCACACCACACGTTACATCCACGGACGCTGGCGTTCCATCTGACGAAGCCAACGGGAATTGTCAGCAGACCAGCAGTGCACGATTCGGCGGTTCAGGAAACACAATAAAAGAGTTATATATATATATATCAATCGTAATCAGAATGGTACCACGGTATCTTTATTAATGAAAAATGTGATAAAGTAGCACTAAATACTTAAATATTTTCATGCAGTGTGGAGCAGACGACATGCTGTTGATCAAAACATCTGTGTAACGAAAAAATATTAGCCATCTGAATATGGCCATGCTATCCAAAAACCACTTACGGCACTAAAATAAAACGTTTAAAAAGTATTTGTGGCTGATTGCTTCATTCACCAACTATCATTAACTGCCGCGGAACTCACAAGATCCACAACGGATAAAATAAAACTAACAATGGATGTAATTGGCTAGGGATACATGGATTTACTGACTTCGCTTTGTGTTTCAAAAAAGTAACGAAATTTCTTTTCTTTTATTCGGTGTGTTTTATTTATCGTCTTCGGTAGGAAAAACGTATTTGTCATGTATATTTCGTGATTTTGGTGCCTGTTTCTTACATTTTGATTTCGTTTTGTTTCCGAAGAAAAATGCGGTCGAGTGTTTGTGAATACACCAGAATGCCTAGAAAACTTATGACTACAGTTTCAAGAATACAACGATATTCGTGAAGTGGGACTTGATACAGCTCGACGAAATCAGGCTTTAGCTAGCTTTTAGAAAACTACTTCCGAAAGTGAGACGCGACGTAACTGTGATCGAGAGCGTCTTGCGTTCTCTCCCTGCTAATAAATATTATAAACAATTCGTCCAGAAACAGATATTTAATGTTGACCGCGTGAACCCGTGCAATTTTCTAGTGTAGAAATGTGGACTCAACTTGATATATTATAGGCCGTCTGCTGTTTCTGGTCGACGTAAATGTTTTAGGAGAAAAGCTGAGTATCCTCTTGAATAGTTTGCAAATGATGCTTTCATTTACCGCCGTGTAATGTCATCAGATGACGAAAAGCGAATTCCAAAATGTCTTAGACAAGGTATCTGTATGGTGCGAAAAGTGGCAGTTGCCTCTAAATCGTTGTGGCCGACCGGTTCTAGGTGCTTTAGTCCGGAACCGCGCTGCTGTTACGGTCGCTGGTTCGAATCCTGCCTCGGGTATGGATGTGTGTGATGTCATTTGGCTAGTTAGATTTAAGTAGTTCTAAGTTCTAGGGGACTGATGACCTCAGATGTTAAGTCCCATAGTGCTTAGAGCCATTTGAACCATTTAACTCTAAATCAAGAACTGTGGGGCTGGTCCCTTGCGGAGGTTCGAGTCCTCCCTCAGGGATGGGTGTCTGTGTTTGTCCTTAAGATAATTTAGGTTAAGTAGTGTGTAAGCTTAGGGACTAATGACCTTAGCAGTTAAGTCCCATAAGATTTCACACACACTTTTTTCTAAATCGCGAAAAGTGTGAAGTAGTCCACAGGAGCGCTAAAAACGAGTGTGGTAAATTTCAGTTAGGCGAAACATCACATACATGTAAAAGCTGCAAACTCAACTAAATAGTTTAGAATTACAAAACGAATAACTTAAATTGGAACGATCACATAAATAATGTAAAGCAAAGAATGCGATTAATAGCAGAACACTTACAAAAATGTAAAAGATTTACGAAAGAGACGGCTTACACTACGCTTGCCCGTTCCCTTCTGAAACACTGTTGTGTGGTGTGGGGCCCACATCAAATAGGATTGACGGAGGACGCTGAAAAAGTTAAAAAAAGAAAGGGAAGCTCGTTTCATATTATCGTGAAATACAGGAGAGAGTGGCACGGATATGATGCACCAATTGGGGTGGCAGTCATTAAAAAAAAGGCGTTCTTTTCTGCGGTAGGGCGTTCTCATGAAATTTCAATGACTATCTTTATCCTCTGAGTGTGAAAATATTTTGCTGGCGCCCGCCTGTATGGGGAGAAATGATCACCACCGTGAAGTAAGAGCAATAAGTGTGCTCGTTTTTCCCGTGCGCTGTTAGAGAGTGGAACGCTAGAGGAGCAGCTTAAATAGTTTCGATGAACCGTCTGCCAGGCTATTAATTGTGAAGACCGACATAGTAATACAGATGTAGATGCAATTATCCCTTGGTGATAGCACACACTATTTAGAGCAGGGGCGGGCAAACGTTGCACGCGGCTCATGAGCGCAGAGCGCTGAACGTGTGCTGCTCGCGTGCAGGCGTCGACCGGAGCTGTGGCGACAGCCGGCAGGTTGCGGCAGTGTAATGCCAGGCGAAGCTGCGGACGTTGATGCGAAGCGAGCACTATGTAGTGAACGTTGTATTTCAAGAAACGGAGAAGTGGAGATTTGCTATCTTTTAAAAAGTAATGGGAGAATCATTTTTTCTTTGTGCAAAAAAGTGAAAATTCGAAATGTTTAATATGTGGCAGCATTCTCGCTGGTCAACGGAAGTTTAATATTGAAGGCCATTATAATAAATTTCACAAGAACGAGTACAATATATTGTCGGATTCTGAGCGCATGGGGAATTGACTGAGCTTAAGAAGAGCGATCTGACGATAGCAGATGAATCTGTCGTAGTTGGCTGGCCGGAGTGGCCGGGCGGTTCCAGGCACTGCAGTCTGGAACCGCGCGACCGCTATGGTCGCAGGTTCGAATCCTGCCTCGGGCATGGATGTGTGTGATGTCCTTCGGTTAGTTAGGTTTAAGTAGTTCTAAGTTCTAGGGGACTGATGACCACAGCAGTTAAGTCCCATAGTGCTCAGAGCCATTTGAATTTGTCGTAGTTGCTGTTGTCACGAGAGATCTGCGACTTTCTCTCGTCATGTCTCTCATCTAACTGATTGAAAATTTTATGGGGCACTGTTTTCAAGTTTTCAGGGCGACAACAATAATAGCCCAGCGGTATGTGCAAGTTATAAGACTGCGCTTAATATAGCGAGAGCTGGAGAACCATTTGCTGAATTAATAAGTCTCGGTTAAGAGCAAACATCAGTGATGAAAATTTACGTAACTGTTTGTGTTTGTCTGTATGTAGAAATTTTGTTCCAAATATTAAACGTATTGTAAACTCCATCTGTGCTAATTAAATAAAACGTATCGTAGTTAATAGGTACTCTTTCATACCATGATTTCCTTCAAGCACTCCTACTAACCTTATTCATTCACTCAATAAAGCAAGCTAGGAAACAAAACGCATTACAGAGGAAGGAGCAGACAGAAGGTATGGTGGGGATGCAAGATAAGCGCCGGCCGGAGTGGCCGAGCGGTTAAAGGCGCTACAGTCTGGAACCGCACGACCGCTACGGTCGCAGGTTCGAATCCTGCCTCGGGCATGGATGTGTGTGATGTCCTTAGGTTAGTTAGGTTTAAGTAGTTCTAAGTTCTAGGGTACTTATGACCACAGCAGTTGAGTCCCATAGTGCTCAGAGCCATTTTTGCAAGATAAGCGGGTGGCCAGCTTGCCCCTGTGTGGACGCGGAACACCTGTTAACGGCACGCGTGCAAGTGCACCGCACATGTGCAGGATTCCTGCCCGCCCCTGATTTAGAGCGAATAAAGAGCTAGTTGTGTTCCTCAAGAACGATATTTTCTGTATCCGCACTGGTTACGTGCCAGCCGGGTTTACTTGCCCTCAGGCTGCTCCTTTCGTCACTGGGAGATAGACACGGCAGTGGTATGCGCAACGGGACGAGCACGGCGCGCCCGCGGCCTTTGTTCCAGAGGACACCGGAGACGCTGAAGGCGCGGCAGAGACTGCCGCAGAGGCAGCGCGCCATATTCCGGCCCCGCCGGCGTCACACTATTTAAGCCCGGTCCCGCTATCTTGTTACAGCTGTTTAGCGCGGGCCGCGTTTCCTTACTTATCTCGGCGCGGCGCTTGCCTTATCTTGTGACTGCTGCCGCCCTGCTCTCCATCTGTGCGCCTCTCCGGAGTGCTTCAGCCTGAAGAGCAAATTACCTGGAAGTCGCCGGCTGGCTGGCTGGGTGGCTGCTACGCACCACCACAGACGCCGCCGACGCCCACGCAATGCTTTCCCAGAGCACAGTGTCTGCAAAACTCGGCGCAGCTCTCGCCGCGCAGCCGGGTCGGACTGCCGAGGGAGTTCGCGTCTACTACCACGTTTACCAGTACACCTGTTCGGCTTGTGTTACGCAGCGTCTGCTTATGGCTAAAATGTCTCGTGGAACACGACGGAACTGGCACTTTTTCCAGTCTCGACTACGTAACTATTTACATTAAATGTATACGCAATTGCGAATAAGGGCAACCACAAGCTGTAGAATGGAATGATGACATTCTAATTTTGTGCCTGACCGAGACTCGAACCCGGATTTTCCGCTTATAGCGAGTGGTCGCCTTACCCCATTTTTTTTCGGTATTGTTCGTTGCGATGGTCTGGGTGGACGTCACAAGACATCCGGTCAAGTTGATCGTTCATTCCTTTACTCAGTTTTTTTTTTTATTACAGAGGGCGAGCAGCCCTCTGACCGAACAGGCTGAGCTACCGTGCCGGCGTCCCTCTTGGTTGCCCGTCCATGACTCACAGCCACACCCAAACTCCCGTATGTCGTGAACCACGCGTCTTCGACCTGAACACGTACATCCATTATGTATATTCCCGCACAGGTCAGACGATGTACACGAAAGTCGCTTGTCCGGTATCGACAGATAAATACTATATTGCAGTGTCGGTGTTATTCTGACTGCGACGCAAAGTTCCTTTGGACATGCATGCATGTCGAAAGGAACTTTGCATCATAATCACAATAACGCAGACGCTGCAATATCGTACGTACCCTGTAACTATTTTGTTTTTACTTGCAGCAACTGCAGCATTTTAAAAATAACAGTAGTTTCTTAACCAGCCCTTTTATTAAATGTCAATGAATACTTCATTAGTACGGCCGTTGCGTCGTCAACTGATTTACAACTATTGCAGGTATTTCTAATTTCTGTTTGCAACAGCTAAAAATTTCGTCAGATGTATGGAATGAGACATATTTACGACTGTTAATTCTTTGCAGATTTAAAAAGAGATCGTTTGAAATGATACTTAGGCGTGATTTTTAAGTAAAAAATATTTGTATGATTTCCGCTTACGTCTACAAGTGCCATTTGCATGTAGATTTTCAAGGTATTCTTGCGTTTAATATGCTGCAATCCAAAGCGAAACTAGACCAAATACAGTATTGTACAGAATTTAAGAACGAAGGTAGCTTTCCTTCGATGGGTCACCGCCAAGCAACGAAGCTCGAAGAAACATATAGAAATAATAGCAACAATTTAGTACAGATGATAATTGAAAGGAGTATATAGTGAGACGAACAGAAATGGCTCATTTATTCGAAGACGTAATTACAGTGAAGTCGCAGCGTTTCATAATGGTCCCCAGGACATTAGAAACGGAGGAACATGGTTCTTAAAAAGACATGTGATCATCACCAACAGCGATGCATACACCACAACGTGCTCCCATGCGGATCGCAAGGTTGGTAGATAGTTCTTGTGGTGGAGCCGGCCGTGGTGGCCGAGCGGTTCGAGGATCTTCAGTTCGGAACTGCGCGACTGCTACGGTCGCAGATTCGAATCCTGCCTCGTGCATGGATGTGTGTGATGTCCTTATGTTAGTTAGGTTTAAGTAGTTCTAAGTTCTAGGGGAATGATGACCTCAGATGTTAAGTCCCATAGTGCTCAGAGCCATTTGAACCATTTTTCTTGTGGTGGAGCGTTTCATTCCTCCGCCAGCACGGTTGCCAACTGTTGGATGGTCGTCTGTGCTCGTGGACATGTTGCAGTACGTCTTCTCAACATATTCCATACGTGCTCTGTCAGAGTTAAGTCGGGGGGAAAGGACAAGACAGTCGATTCGCCGAATATGTTCTCGTTCCAAGAGTTGCCCCACCTGTGCAGATCGATTCGTCGTGCATTGTCGTAGGTCAAAATGAAGTCAGGGGTAAATTCACTCATGAAAAGACGAACGCGGGGAAGGGTTACATTATAACAGTAACGTTGACCTATGAGAGCACCGTGGTCAATGATTTGGAGGTCAGTACGTCCTTGCAACGCTATGTCTCTCGACAGTCTTATCACCTGGACAATCCAAGCCGTCACGTTCGACAATGTTGGACGAAGGGAGGGAACAGATAATGCACCCAGTCAAAGGCAGGTAATAAATGAGCAGTCCGACGAGGCGTGAAATCGATAATATCTTTTAGTGTGCATCTTGGCAAAATTCAATAGCCACGCGTATGAATCTACACAAGTTTGTCCAGTTTCCTTTAGACAAGATAACGTAAGTGGTTAAAGCTATCAAAATTGGGTTTTGGTTTAAAATGGTTCAAATGGCTCTGAGCACTATGGGAGTTAACATCTGAGGTCATCAGTCCCCTAGCACTTAGAACTACTTAAACCTAACTAACCTAAGGACATCACACAACACCCAGCCATCACGAGGCAGAGAAAATCCCTGACCCCGCCGGGAATCGAACCCGGGAACCCGGGCGTGGGAAGCGAGAACGCTACCGCACGACCACGAGATGCGGGCCCCGGGGTGTAAAATAACAGCTGATGGTTCAAATATGCATTTATATACAAAATGATAAGTAATAATTTTCGATTCCCTCATCACATTTACTCTAAGGTGCCTTGCTTCCACCACTCCAGCCAGCTATACGATTCCTCATTCCATCGTTCAGCAACTTCTCTCGCCTATCCCTTTTTAAATCGCTTCCCTTTTTAAATCGCTCGAATATATCTTTCTCTTTGCAGTTTCTGGAGCTCATTAATTTATTTTCAGTTCTGCTTTCGTTGCACTGACGTTGGTCTTGGCACTGCAATGATAGGAACGAGCAAGTATAAACACGAGTAATTAATGGAAGGAAGACGGGTGGCGTTTACCCGTGTCCGACAAGGACATTACTTAGGCGACAAAAAAGTCGACATTTTTATTAGTGGTTTGTATAAATCCGTGACGATGTCTGCAATGAATGTTGCAGTCCACTGCAGGCTGCAAATTAACTTCCCGGCAGGTAAAAACCGTGTCAGAGATCACATAAAATAAATATGTCACAAAGTTTCAACTTCCTACTAATTCCTGGTCAGACCTTGATAATAACTCTTTTAATGTTATACTAGGTCACATCTCTAAATGTAGGTTCAAGCACAATGTTCTTACTCTCTTATAACAGCTGACAAAGTTGTTAAGGCAGTGGAATAGCGTTCTGGAGATGATGGGTTCAGATTCCTGCTAGGTTATCGAGATTCAGTTTCTCCGTGATTTTCCAATTTTACTTACTTTCGAAGCAGGAATCCTTTGTTTGAAATTGGCAAGGCCGATTTCCTTCTTCATCATCGTCCTGTCAGTTCATGTCTCTCGTAGTCTCTGATGAACCCGTCTTTGATGATGTCTTAAACAATAAAATTTCTCGATTTTTATGAAAACCACCTCAGATTATGTATGTATGTTCACTCTTGAGACTGGAAAAGAAAACTGTAGTTTTCTGTGCTTTATCTTACCGATTGCAATCTCCGAAAGACAGTCACTTATGGACTAAACATTTTAAAATTGTTCAGCTTTCGTGACACAATCAGAGAAATTACGAAGACTGTCACACAAGCTTCTGGAATGGCGACAGACATTATAACAGGCAGTGTGATGCGCAGCAGTCATTTATTCATTTAACCCAGCATAAATCCTATAATTTCAGTGATGTTCACTGCTATATAGTCGAGGAAAGATGGAGATAAAACTCGTTTAGCACTAGACGTATCGAGTGTGGTTTTGAAACAGAATTCTTCTAAACAATAGTTCACAGATTTGTAAGAGCTGATAACACTGGGTTCTTGAAACAGGATGCTCGTCATGAAATAAGATGCTGCAGACGTAGTCTGAAACTTACATAATTCCTCTTCTGATAACATCCAACGTCGCATGTGTTATTGGACTCTCTCTGGCTCTCCCCTGCTCTGTTGCATAATGGCACAAGTAATTACTGTAACCAAACGCATTATCGTAACAGCGTATGGTGAAGCACCATTATTCAGAGTAATAGCACAACATGAAGCGACTTATTTGGTGACGGTCGCTGCTGTACGCTGCAGCTTAGCTCTGCTGCAGAGATGACGCCGATAGCCACCGACGCCCAGTAGCTATGAAAAACAGAGGCTCCAAAGCGAGCACACAGTATTCGTTATCCCTCTCACAGTGTAGTTTACTGTAAATGTAATAAGATTTCTCACTGCTGTACCTGATTCAGATAATTAATTTTATGCTTTGTTTCTTTGCAGGTAAGTCTCATGGGAATGGTGGCTACACGGCTTTCCCACTATCCACTCCTAAGTAACGTGTATTCGGGATTTCGCAAAGGTTTGTGTTTCCTTCAATAGTGTGAAACAGGTTTGGAAAGAATAATCACAATGCACAGAGTTGGTTCGTTCTGACCAAGCATCACTGAAGAATAATGAGAGAAAAATCATTTACTAGAGGTAAAAATCTGTTTATTACTCTAGAAGTCTCGTAAATGTGGCCCTTGTGACGAATTTCATACAATATTTCCGTGGAAGTAATCTCTGTTGTTCATTTTGAGCTGCTAGCTTGCAAAAATGATGTATCGCCAGTAAATAGTGCTCCAGCATTGAAGAAATTGTGGAAAGCAGCAGCCATGCACCTACTATTAATAAAATTAAACAGATGAGACTTCCTTAAATTTGAAAGTGAGTAGAGAAAGGTATGAGCAATACGTTTCACAATCAGCCGCTATTGCTGTCGCTTGTAAGGTCTGCAACGTATTGGAGAGTGTAAGCCATAGTGGGGTACATAGTACTTACGAACATCACAGCGATTGTGGTGGCGCAGTGGTTATCACACTGGACTCGCTTTCGGGAGGACGACGATTTCAACGCGCGTCCACCCGTCCGGCCGTGATTTAGATTTTCCGTGATTTCCCTCAATCGCTTCAGGGAAATGCCGGGATGGTTCATTTGAAAGGGCACAGCCGACTTTCTTCCCCATCCTTCCCTAATCCGATGGGACAAATGACCTCGCTGTTTGGTCCCCTTCCCCAAATCAATCAGCCATGAGATTCACAAAAAAATTTTGATGGGAAGTTTCCGCCGTAATGATTGGCGGTAAATATAAAAAGAACCTAGTAGCATTCTTGGATACGAAGCTTCTAGGGTTAAGATGTGCTGCTCTCAGTAACAGCGACCGTCCCAGAGTTTTATTTATTTTTAATACTTTCGTGGATTGTCGAAGTCTGTACTCTGGTCAGCAGTAAATAAGTAGAGGAGATTAGTGAAAATGCTAATACAATTGAATCGTGTAAATAATTTATATTCATTAGTTTGAATAAAATGCTATTTGCGAGACTTTGTAAGTACAAAGGGAGTCGTATAATTTGGAGGTCACCAAGGTTCTACATCAGTACAAGGTTCCCGAAATAAAATCGCAAACGTTAGTATGCTTCACCACTGTAGACACGTACACGTCGTGAAACAAGGCATAAACTGCGTTGTCGGCAGTCTTTTCTTCCAAAATTATCACAACATCCGTCACATATTTGCAAAAATTGTAACAGCACATTTTAAATAGCCTCGGGTCACTATAGATTTCTTTTCAAGACCTCTGGAATGCCGTTAAGGAAATGTTGAGCGGGTTCCTCTTGGCGGAGAAATCGTGGAAAACTACTTTATAATGTGATTCGTCGTAGCGTGTCAGTCAGTTCAACTACTTCCAGCGAACTTCCACTAGATTTAGTAACACTGTAGATTTATTGAGCGAATGTATACAACATGCACTTTATGTGGGTATCTCAACAGAGCTCAACAGAATTGCAGATTTTTTCCAGAACATTTTTTCTAGACGTTGTTGATGAAGTTCAGCGTTGTATTCTCCGAGTTCCTCTTCAGCATTTGTGCGGTATTGAAAGTTTCTTGATGGATTTTTTGTGACTTAAATTCATCTGTTGGTGAACTCCAAGTGTCGCACATCACGAAAGTAGCAGCTCAAACAAAATAACAACACAACACAAATACATACACGAACTAATACACAATATCATTTGCACAAAGTGGACCTGTACGCTATCATAGCATCAATAAAATAGCACAAATACTCACCTATACAAGACGATAAGGGTACAGAAAACCCCTTCGGACTTAAATGGAAAAATTCCCGGATCTAATTATGCAAAACTCTGTACCCTCACAGTGTACGTTTCAGTTGAAGAAACTGTATTTCCATCTACACTTGGTAGAAATGAAAGTTATGAACGCAGTATACAGTGAACTATTAACTGATCTACGTACAGTCAATTGTCCAAAACGTTGCTTAGAAACTGTTATACGCTTATGAATTGGGAGGGATATCATGGGCATACAGCTATTACACTGTAATTAAAAAGAGTGTTTGATGAGGTAGTTCGAGATCATCATGCTTCTAATTTGAGCTGTTACAATAAACGCATTAATGGATTAAAAGATTGAAGTATGCGACAGCGAAACCTGTGGCATCCTGACCATATTCTATGTCTTTTTCTGTCTGGTTTCATCAGGTTATGCTGGTTGTTAGGTGCCTTTCGTCGTAGTACTGGCAGCTATTTTCGTAGCTGCATAGCCAGTTCTAATGCGAACGTAGCTACCTCATATGCAGCATTGTGCAGTTACGTTTCGTACATAACACTGTGTTTGATGCGATATTACGATCCAGTCATGAGTTCTGCTAGAGAGAAAAAAAAAAGTTCAAATGGCTCTGAGCACTATGGGACTTAACGTCTGAGGTCATCAGTGCCCTAGAACTTAGAACTACTTAAACCTAAATAACCTAAGGACATCACACACATCCACGCCCGAGGCAGGATTCGAACCTGCGACCATAGCAGTCGCGCGGTTCCGGACTGAAGCGTCTAGAACCGAATTCTGCTAAACTTTGACCATAAATAGTGTTAAAAGAGTATATTGGTGTTCAAGACGACTGTCGATTCCATGTGCGGTTTACTATCCTGGTCAAACAGATCTACCCTTATTTCAAGCTAATTTCTATTCGTCACTCTCCACAAGTAGGACCAGGTGTCCTCTAACTGAATGCCAAATATGTGTAATACTTATTCTCCCTACTCATTTTAATGGATTTATTCCTTATGACTTTATATACAGGGTGACAGTTATTGAATTACATGAAATAAAATCGTCACAACTTCTGAACGGTTTTAGGACGTTCAAACTGCACAGTCGGCCGCGGGGCATGATGGGAATTAGTATGCACAGGCGCGTTTGGGTTCGTCAATAAGCAAAACTGGCGCATTTAGGGGACTGAGAATTCTCATTTCGCGATCGAAAAATCTCTTCACCCTCAACGGGTGACTGTGTGATGTGTAATGTCAAGTCACGGAATAATCTGCGCGACATTCCTTGATGGCGCGGTGACTACCGAACGGTACATGAAGGTTTTGGAAGATCATTTCATCCCCATTATCCAAAGTGACCCTGGTTTCGACAAGATGTGGTTCATGCAAGACGGAGCTCGACCCCTTCGATGCAGGAGAGTGTTCGATGTCCTAGAGGAGCACTTTGGGGACCAGATTCTGGCTCTGGAGTACCCAGAGGCCACTGGCATGGGCCTCGATTGGCCGCCATATTCTCGGGGTCTGAAGACATGCGACTCCTTTTTGTGGAGCTATATTAAAGACAAGGTGTAATGCAGTTGCCGCAAAACCATTGCTGACCTGAAAACAGCCATCCAGGAGGTCATCGACAGCATCGATGTTCAGACACTTAAGCGGGCCATGCAGAATTTCCTATTCGACTGCTCCACTTCATCGCTAATGACGGCAGGCATATCGAACATGTCGCAACCTAAATCCGAATATCTGCAATGACGTTTGCATGTTGAATAAAGTGTGTACACGCCGTAGTTTGTGTCTGATTTACGTTTTTTTATTCATGTAGTTCAATAATTGTCGCACTGTACATTCCAAATAACCGACAAATAAGTGAGTTCTAAGGTCTTTGTTAAGAACACTTTTTCCGGCATTCACGATAGACTCCTAGCGTTGTCGATGTGTAGAATAATAATTCACGAGCAATATCGCTGTTGATTCACTCTGCTATGACATCGTAAATGATTCCCGGTACGGTCGTGTCGATATCGACTCTATATTCAGTAGAATATAGACAATGCCGAGGCGAAAATAAACAGTAATTAAGACGACAACGAACAGTTATCTTTTCCAGAACGACGGAGAGCGACACTTTGATTAAGAAAACAGGAATATTAAAACTGCACACAGTTTTTTGTCTTTTGATCTGGCTCCTTTGCTCCTCTTCGCCACGTTACTGTGAAGCATTTCTGGTAGCGGGAATAATAAGGCTGAGAGATCAGGTATTCCTCGCGAGCGCAAGGCAAAAATGAGGAGTGAGAATGAGTTAGCTTTCAAAGAGCACCGTCTCCCTTTGATCCCTAACAGGGCCTCCGGCAGCGGTGGACGGTGCGGTTTCAGTTGCTCGTTACCGTCGCGTCGGTTTCGAGAGCCCCTAACTGCCGGCGTTCTCGCTGCCCCCACCGGTGTGGTTCCGTCACCCGCCGCTCTGCCCATCCGCTGTTAACACTCTTGAGTCAATCATTAAATGACTGAAGACTAAGGGCTCACATGGGCGTGATAGAGTATCAAGGTGAATACTACAGTACTGTGCTGCTGCACATGTTAGGCCTGTACTTGGCCACGTTTGCAGCTTTTCCATCAGGAAGAGACAGTTTCCTGAACGACTAAAGTATTCAGTAGTAAACCTGCTGTATAAAAAGAGAGAAAGGGATAATGTAGACCATTTTAGAGCTATTTCTATGCCAACAGTGATGGCTAAAGTTATTGAAAAGTCTGTTTATGTGACAATAATTGATCATTTCACATAATTTGCTGTCAAATGTACAGTTTGTTTTTAGAAGTGGTTTAACAACTGAAAATGCTATATTCTCTTTTCTCTGTGAGGTACTGGATGGATTAAATACAAGGTTTCTAGAGCGAGGAATCTTTTTTAATTTAACTACTGTATTTGATTGTGTCGATCACAAAATATTGTTCCAAAAGTTGGACCATTCTGGAATACAGGGAGTAGCTCACCACTGGCTCACCTCTTACTTTAAGAATAGACAGCAGAAGACCATTCTCCACAGTACTGAGAATGGCTATGATTTGAAGTCCGAGTGGGGCTCTGTTAAATGGGGGTGCCCCAGGGATGAGTGCTGGGGCCACTCCTGTTCCTTATTTATACAAACGATACGAGTTCTAGTATTATGGGTGATTCTAAATATTTCTCTTAGCTGATGACACTAGCTTGGTAGTAAAGGACTTTGTGCACAACACTGGCAGTATTTCAAATAGCGCAGGTCAAGATACAAGTCCATGGATTGTTGAAAATAAACCAACACCAGCTCACAGTAAGAGTCAGTTTTTACAGTTTTTAACACACAATGCAACGAAAGCTGAGAGTCTAATTACACAGAAAGCACATACGATTAGTGAGACTGAATAGTTCAAATTTATAGGTGTTCAGATAGATTGTAAACTGTCATGGCAAGCCCATCTTCAAGACCTTTGGTCAAAGACTTAATGCCGCCATTTTTGCTATTAGAACCGTACCTGAAGTAAGTGATAGTTCAACACCAAAAGCAGCCTACTGTACTTATTTTCGTTCCCGTATGATGTATGGTACAATATTCTGGGGTATCTCTTCCCATTCTCATAGGGTATTTTTGGCTCAGAAATGGTCGGTTTGAGCAATGAGTGCTGTAAGTTCGGAACCTCTTATCGGCTCCTGTTCATTAGTTTCGGTATTCTGACATTGTCCAGTCAATATATATATTCATTCTTTGCCATTTCTTGTTAACAGTATCATCTCATTACCGAGGATTAGCAACTTTCATTCAGTTAATACTAGGTAAAAAACCAATCTGCATTTGGATAGCATCTCCTTGACTCTTACGCGGAAAGGCGTACAGTATTCTGCTGCATCCATTTAGGTACCACAAGAGTTTAAAAATCTCAGCAGTAATCCACGTGCTTTCAAATCGAAACTGAAGTGTTCCCTCATGGGTCACTCCTTCCAGCGTGTCCTTGAAAAACAGAGCTGATGCTGTGTTACATTGTTGATGGCGTTTATATAAGCTAACAGCTTGTCTTTTTAGGATTCGTAAACATTTTACTTTATCTATTACTACTTTATTTTTGTAATTTCATGTACCGAAACGTTCCATGACCAGGGAGATTTGTTTCTCAGTTTCGTTCCACGGAATTAGACGTGTGAAATAAATAAATAAATAAAATATATATATATATATATATATATATATATATATATATATATATATATATATACACGTTTTACTTGTTGAAATCAGAGCATTATCAGAGCTTTCACAACACGGATATACCTGTAGCGGTGCCCATTGCTTCCCTGCACTTCCTAAAACTATCCTTCCGACCTAGTTGACGCTTCTTTATAATAAAGTGTCACGTATCTGACAGACCAGTCACCAGGAACCGTATGCCCGCGGGGAAGAAATTCCAAGGTAGGCTGTCACGGAAGGTATCCGTTTCGTTAAAATCCTTCCTGACGAGATGCTGTGACATCGTTACAAAATTACAAAGGAACAGATGTTTCTCCGTGTTGGGATGACATTACTCTCTTGTGTACCACTAGTCAACTCACTGAGTGAGGCATCGGGAACAAAGCCGCTGCGTCAGTTTCTACCATATTTTTATCAGGTCGATTCCTTGCTTTCAGAAGCATATGCAAGACCGTAATCTGAGTCGTATCTATCCATATCATCATCACATTCGTACAAATCGTTCCTGAGAAATATGTTCCTGACAGGAACACCGCTTGCGTTACTACTGCTGGTAACCAGATTTGTTCACTTTCCACTGTTTACATCCACACATGTGGACAAATTTGCCATTAGCAAGAAACTGAAATTAGAGACACATCTGCCTTTTTCGGTTTGTCGTGGAACTATCAACTAATATAAAGAAAGCACATCCATTTCCATGTGTTGTATTCGATAACTCTTTTTCTCATCGACTGCCCCAAACAACTGTTTACAACAGAACTCTTCCTACGTGCTTATTGTGACTGTTTTTCAAACATCAGTAGATCCTTTATACACAATATACATATCTCATTATCTACACATCGGCGCAACGTTGAGCTCTGATTAAACCTCTTTGTAGCGAGTACACTGTTAAGACCTTGCCTTCACATTCGCAATTGTCGTAAATTACTAATGCACATGCAGGCGCCAGGTAACGAAATGAAGCGGTACTTCGAGAAGGGCGGCGATATAATTGCTCACACTCTAGCTTCCCATTAGTTTAACGCACATCCCTCGACGAAGACGATCGCGAAACACTTAGGCACGATTTGTACCGTTATTGCGCCAGTGTTTTATTTATCGGCCCGTACATCAGCTTTCACTGCGAAATTTCCGATGCTATCAGAACCTTGCGGAGCTGCGGCTGTTGCTGTAACGCTCGGACGTGATTACACTGCGCAACCGGACGCAATCAGCCATTATTGCAGTAGGTGTCGAAACAATTCACCGGGACTGGACGCCGCTGTTTTCTCGATTAACCCATTAACTAATTAGTTTCATCTGATCTTTCTTTGTTCGAGCTGAACCGTTCACCAACACAGAAGAGGTTGCGCTGGATCCCAGGCTAGCTGTAAGCAGTGACCATTTGTAATGTTTCAGTTACTGGTTTAACCTGTTGACTGGGCAAGTTGTAAAAAAAAAAAAGATAAATTTTAGTAAATACGACTTCTGTAGGGATCGTCAAATAGTAGGACGAAATTTGTTTCTCCAGCAGCGCAGATGCAACTACAATTGAGGATACAATTCACATTTACTTCGCAAATAATCCCAATAATTTAACTGAAACGAGGTTAAAATTACGTTTCGGAGATGGAGATGTTATTCATAGCATGGTGGTGTATATTTATACCTATATTTTTCTAATTATTGTATACGGCTTTACAAATTTCTGTTATCCGACTAACGTCATTTTTGAGTCCGTTTGCTTCTGGTAATTTTTCGCCACAGCGCTTGTTCGTACTCAGAGTTACATTGAATATACGGTTTGTTTTTAGCACACACTCCATAAATATGCTGTTCGTGTTTTATAGAATTCACATCCTGTTAAACACCTCTTGTTTTGTTAATTATTTCATCATACAATTTTTGATGCCCTCCAGTATCACATATTTCAAATGCTTCCGTATTTTCTTCGAATTAGCTTCGTTTCTCCTGTAAAATAATGTTTTACAAATGCTTCATGCTAACAGGTTTTATTTATTGAAGAACATTCGCGTTTGCATGGACACACCTGATACTACTGTCTCTCTGTCTTCGATCATTCGTGTCGCGTTATTTCTACTTGCATCATCGCCAGTCTTAAGTCAACATGGCGTTACTAGTCTTTCCAGCTGGCCTTCATTCCTCTCCCACAAATCAGATTATCCTCAATAAGACGAAATAACCATTTCGTTCGATGTATCCCAAACAAATACAGTGGTCCTCTCCTCGGTACGTTACCTGTTACCACGGTCTTCAACTTTAGTTCAAAAATGTTCAAATATGTGTGAAATCTTATGGGACTTAACTGCTAAGGTCATCAGTCCCTAAGCTTACACACTACTTAACCTAAATTATCCTAAGGACAAACAGACACACCCATGCCCGAGGGAGGACTCGAACCTCCGCCAGGACCAGAAGCACAGTACATGACTGCAGCGCCCTAGATCGCTCTGCAAATCCCGCGCGGCTACTTTAGTTTGCTGTGTGGATATATATAGAGAGAAGTCTACATGTGTTTTGTAACCCTGTGGTAAACACTGCGGTAAATTTGATCATCAAATCTTCTTCTTCTTCTTCTTCTTCTTCTTCATCTCGTCTGATACCGCTGACCATGTACATCTTTGTTTTTCCCGTAGTATTCGGGAGAGGGACATTCGACAGTATTTCACCGGAGTATATCATGAAGTGTTAGAGATTGGATAGGGTGATAGGCGGTTTTTTATACCTCACCTCATGCACCAATCACTTAAATAAGATGCCACCTCAACACTCCTTTTATATACAACGAATGTTGCTTCCTGAATATTTGTCGTCGTTAAATACTAAATAGTCTCTGCCCTGAATCCTTGTGCCTTCTTCCTCCAACTTAGCTCAGACTTCACCTCCTTACAGGCGACAGATAATGTTGCTGAAAATTAACTCCTCGCTCTCATTCACTCCATCACATACATAGGAAGGGAGATGGAATACAGCTTTTTATATTATCTTCAGAATGACAGCTCAGTACATGGCACACTGTAACGCCAAAGAAACTGGCCTATGCATGCGTTTTCAAATACAGAGATATGTAAACAGAATACAGCGCTGCGGTCGGCAACGCCTATAGAAGACAAAAAATGTCTGGCGCAGTTGTTAAATCGGTTACTGCTGATTCAGTGGCAGGTTGTGAAGATTTAAGAGAGTCAGAAAGTGGCGTTATAGTCGGGGCACGAGCGATGGGACACAGCATCTCCGAGCGAACGCTGATGTGGGGATTTCCCAGTACGATCATTTCACGAGTATACCGTAAGTATCAGAAATCCTGTAAAACATAAAATCACCGACATCGCTGCTGCCGGGAAAAGCTCCTGCAAGAAGGGAACTAACGCCGACAGAAGAGAATCGTTCATTGTGACAGAAGTGCAAACCTTCCGCAAATTGCTGCAGATTTCAATGCCGGGCCATCAACAGGTGTCAGCATGAGAACGATTCAGCGAAATATCATTGATATAGAGCTTTCGGAGGCGAAGGACAACTCGTGTACTTTTGATGACTGCACGACAAAATGCCTTATGCCTCGCATGGGCCCGTCAACACCGACATTCGACTGTTGGTGACTGGAATCATGGTGCCTGGTCGGACGAGTCAGCAGGGGACTGTTCAAACTGATGGAGGCTCTGTAATGGTGTGAGGCGTCTGCAGTTGGAGTCATATGGGACCCCTGATACGTCTAGATACGTCTCTTGACAGGTGACACTTGCTTAAGCATTCTGTCTGATTGCCTGCATCCATTCATGTCCATTGTGCATTCCGACGGACTTGCTCAATTCCAGCAGGACGATGCGACACCCCGCACTTCCATAATTGTTACTGAGTGGCTCCAGGAACACTCTTCTGAGTTTAAACACTTCCGATGGCCACCAAACTCCCCAGACATGAACATTATTGAGTATTTCTGTGGTGACTTACGACGTGCTGTTCAGAACAGATCTCCACCTCGTCGTACCCTTAGGGATTTCTGGACAGCCGTGCAGGATTCATGGAGTGAATTCCCTCCAGCGTTACTTCAGACATTAGTCGAGTCCATGCCACGCCGTGTTGTAGCACTTGTGCGTGCTCACGGGGGCCCTACACGATATTAGACACGTGTACCAGTTTCTCTGGCTCGTCAGTGTAAGTGAGGGCAGCTACCTGACTCATGTACTGCCTCTCCGTACTAAGTACATAACAGATCTTATATTCAACTTGATAATTAACAATTACAATACATTTACTGTCTTTGACATTTCGCATACTTAGATTTCATGTAGTTCTTTCTTCTGCACCGCGCACTCCATGGAACTCCTACCTTAACCTCAGCAGGTAGGGTCGTATGACTGGATCATTAGCTCTGGTATCAGCACCTAAGATTTAAAGAATCTCCCAACGGTGGTGTGATTACCACTTATCAACCACTCTACTAACATCTTTTCCTGACGCATTTATTTAAAGACGTGATACATCTCATTCACGGAACAGGATGTATCACTACACTCAGAAACGTTAATTTGAAACATTAATTAAATACAACAAATGGATATCATAAAATTAATTTACTTGATACTAGAATGGTGTTTCCTGTAAATAGTGTTTCGGGTGTCGACAATGATATATCTTAAGGTACGATTATACTTGTGCCCCTTGCGGGTCGTTGCTGTATACCTGTAGCTTGTTCGACACACAAGTAGTGACGCCCAGTGTGAATACAGGTGTGAAAGGCATCACTCGCATGTACATATTGTGGAAGAGGCACGCACCTACACTCTTGCCTCTACTTGCATGTGGGGGCGAGTGCAGCCACACGGCAACTAGCCACGAGGCGTACAGTTGTAAACGCACCTATAGCAAGCGCCTGCCGTAACTCTCACCGTCAAGGAGAAACACCTTTCACGCGGAAAGCGAATCAAAGCGCGAGTGCCTCTCAAATAGTAGATGATGATGGACGCTAACGTGAAACTATTCGTCCGGTTCCTGCAAAATGTCTGCTATTTTCGCGATGACTAGCTCCAGCCCCGAGTAATTACGATTCATTCGATGATGGAGCACCGTGCGATGCTCTCCGGGCCGCGCCGTAATAAGCGGTATTGACATTGCTTTTACATATTAACACCTCCTCCTGCAGAGCGGCACAAATACACTGGCCGTACGGCGGCCGTGTTTAATCAGAGTGAGGTCTGCGCCGCTCCGCCCGAGCGGTCGGCAGCTCATTTCTCGCGCCGGCCAGAGCTTCATTTCAGCGAAGGCGACCATTAATATTGAGCGCGGTATGCATGCGTTATAAGCGGAGCACGGCGGCACGCAGCGTGCGTGCGTGCGTGCGAGCGCGGAATGGCCTCCGAAGTGCGAACGACTCCCACTTCTCGCTACTTTTCCTCCGCAGCAGCCCGATTCCGTTTCTCCAAAACGTACAAAGCACAGCCCGGCTAGAAAATGCTGCTCTTTATGAGGGAACTCACCTCAGTTTCAATTCACCACCATCAGCGTAATCTTCTAAAGGGCCCCCCTTCTTGCAGCGGTGTACCGTAGGTCTCTAGAAGAGCGTAGCGTTCCAAAGGATTGGAAAAGGGCACAGGTCATCCCCGTTTTCAAGAAGGGACGTCGAACAGATGTGCAGAACTATAGACCTATATCTCTAACGTCGATCAGTTGTAGAATTTTGGAACACGTATTATGTTCGAGTATAATGACTTTTCTGGAAACTAGAAATCTACTCTGTAGGAATCAGCATGGGTTTCGAAAAAGACGATCGTGTGAAACCCAGCTCGCGCTATTCGTCCACGAGACTCAGAAGGCCATAGACACAGGTTCCCAGATAGATGCCGTGTTTCTTGACTTCCGCAAGGCGTTCGATACAGTTCCCCACAGTCGTTTAATGAACAAAGTAAGAGCATATGGACTATCAGACCAATTGTGTGATTGGATTGAAGAGTTCCTAGATAACAGAACGCAGCATGTCATTCTCAATGGAGAGAAGTCTTCCGAAGTAAGAGTGATTTCAGGTGTGCCTCAGGGTAGTGTCGTAGGACCGTTGCTATTCACAATATATGTAAATGACCCTGTGGATGACATCGGGAGTTCACTGAGGCTTTTTGCGGATGATGCTGTGGTGTATCGAGAGGTTTTAACAATGGAAAATTGTATTGAAATGCAGGAGGATCTGCAGCGAATTGACGCATGGTGCAGGGAATGGCAATTGAATCTCAATGTAGACAAGTGTAATGTGCTGCGAATACATAGAAAGCTAGATCCCTTATCATTTAGCTACAAAATAGCGGGTCAACAACTGGAAGCAGTTAATTCCATAAATTATCTGAGAGTACGCGTTAGGAGTGATTTAAAATGGAATGATCAAATAAAGTTGATCGTTTGTAAAGTACATGCCAGACTGCTCAGCAGTGTGGGATCCGTACCAGATAGGGTTGACAGAAGAGAGAGAGAAGATCCAACGGAGAGCAGCGCGCTTCGTTACAGGATCATTTAGTAATCGCGAAAGCATTACGAAGATGATAGATAAACTCCAGTGGAAGACTCTGCAGGAGAGACGATCAGTAGCTCGGTACGGGTTCGAGAACATACCTTCACCGAAGAGTTAAGCAGTAGCTTGCTCCGTCCTACGTATATCTCGCAAAGAGACCATGAGGATAAAATCGGAGAGATTAGAGCCCACACAGAAGCATACCGACAATCCTTTCCACGAACAATACTAGACTGGAATAGAAGGGAGAACGGATAGAGGTACTCAAGGTACCCTCCGCCACACACCGTCAGGTGGCTTGCGGAGTATGGATGTAGATGTAAATGGCCGGGAGCGTTAAAGCGTCGCTTTCGGGGTACGGGGAGGAGGGTCTGAAACGGATCGAATCCACTTCTCGGATTAGTGAAGGCTAGTGAGCCAGACAGCCTGGGCGTAGTTTTTAGGCGGTTTGCCCACAGTCACGGGGTTGGCATCCACGTTCCGCCTGACACACACGCTACGCAAACATTTAGAAAACGTTCTCAAACTAGAACAGAGATTTACTCTAGGCGCAGCAGGTGGCGTGTACACTTTCTGACACGGAGACAGTGGTGGCGTCAAGAAGGCCATACGTCTACCAGCTACCACTAACACTGACTCAGCCTTTACGACAATGCCGCCGCAATAGCAGGTTCGGGAAAAAGCAAAAGAAGAAGAATCATAATATTCTACACGCTATGTCTTGTCACTGCAACCGTTCTCACCCGTTTCATGCTCTCCTTTTCATTTCTTGATAATTTTGGTACTGTGTTACTTAGAGTAGATCCTCGACAATTCTCTTTTTGGACCTCTCCTTGGTTTTCTTTTTCGAATTTTTTTCCTTCGAATACATGTGTCAAAAACTGTGTTTCAATAAATGCCCAAAAAGTTGCCTTTTGCTTCCTTGGATCGTTGCTGTGAAGTTGCTCTGCTCATTCATCTCCTTCAGAAAACCTCCATTGGTGTCCTTCTTTCGTTCGACATGGTCCCCGTTAGCTTTCTTCAAAGCCATATTTCCATTACTTCTAATATCTTTCTGGATTTCTTCAACAGTGTCCATTTTTTAAAGCCCTGCAGTTGCACATTTCAGGTGAACACTTTTACAGTTTTTTTTTTTTTTTCTGTGCCAAACGGCATGTTCACTAGCACTTACCTTCGTCCGCTGGACTACTACAGTTATTTTTACAGTTTCCCATATTGCAACTGTTTTACTCTTCCATCCAGTATTTGGCCAAGTGGCCTGTTACGATCTCAGTCCGCATCCTTGATGGTCTTCATACAGATCTTATACATCTGGGTTGGTATTTGAGGATTTTTCAGCGCATTCCGCCGGTCTTCATCCGTAGTACATAGTCTTTACAAGACTTTCCACAATCTGTATTGTGTATAAAATTTTCTTATCCCACAGTCAGCTATCCTTCTCATGAACACAATTCGGCGCTCGTTAGTATCCGTTAGTCTTCTCTGTCTAGTGTCCAAAATTCGCTGCCATAGAAGCGAGAGTATGTTTGGCCAGGGTGTCTTATAGGTTGAATCTGGTGTGCCGCCGAACAAGATATAGTCTGAAGACGCTATTTATTAGTCCTGTGACTGTAGTAAAGTTTGTGATTCTGTGTTGTATATCTTATCTAGAATGCAGCTCAGGTTTTACCCTAGGCATTTGAATGCTGTTTCCTGTAATAAAGTTGTTTAACTTTCGACATTAAACGCTTAAGAGGACTAGAACCATTATATGAATACTGAGCACAACTTTATGAACGCTTTTTAGCCCTAATAACTACCGTCTACTTATAGTTGAAACTTTTTTGTTTACATACGTCGGACATAGCTCATCATCACAATCTCAGATCACAGAATTTAATACAATGTATCATATCGAATGATATGTGTCTTAGCGCTGGTGCTCAGTGAACACTCATTTGGCTATTTAATTATTAGGGGAGGAACGATCTTGACATTGTTAACTAACCATTGAGGAAGTTACCTGAAAAAAGGAATAATGGCTATGGGATTAATAATAACTTGAAAATTTGTCGTAAGTTCCTATAAGACCAACGTGCTGAGGACATCGGTCCCTGGGCTTACACACTACTTAATGTAATTTAAACTAACTCACGCTAAGGAAAATACACACACCCATGCCCGAGAGACGACTCGAACCTCCTACGAGGGCAGCCGCGCTAACCGTGGCAAGGCGCAATATGGAAACACAACAAATTATCCTGTCTAATACGATGTAGGCAAACCGTTGGCATTCAAAGCAGCTTCCAGTCGTCTCGCAGTAGATAAATAGAGGCCCTGTACGGTATTCAAGGCAATCTTATACCATTCTTTGTTCGCAATAGTAGCAAGTGCAGTTAACGATGATGGTGATTGATAGCGATCACGCACCCTTCTCCGAGGTAGACCAGAAAAGCTCAGTTATTGAGATGCCAAGGTTGTGTTGGCTAAGGGAGGTGCGACAGTTTACCTTCCTGCTCTCAAAACCAGTCCTCGACGATGCCAGCTGTGTGGTACTCCGGTCGTCCTTCAACACAGAATCACCACTGGAAACGGACATTGTAGCATGGAATGGAGCTGATCAGTCAGAATGATCAGATAATCCTTTGTAGTAATGTGACTTTGCAGAATAGCCATGGGGCCCACAGAACACCACGATATGGCTGCCCAGATCATCACTGAACCCGAGGATGTTTCGCTCTTTGGTTGGTTGATTGGTTCGTTTCGGGGAGAGGACCAAACAGCGAGGTCATCTGTCCCATCGGAGTAGGGAAGGTTTGGGAAGGAAGTCGGCCCTTTCAAAGGAACCCGCCCGGCCTTTGCTTGAAGCGATTTAGGGAAACCATGGAAAACCTAAATCACAATTGCCGGACACGGGTTTGAACCGTCGTCAACCCGAATGCGAGTCCAGTGTGCTAACCACTACGCCACCACGCTCTGTCCACTCTTTGGACGTAAACTTGACCAGAAGCTGGGAACAGTATGAAACATGTCAATCAACCAGATGAGTCCTTCCATTTCCCCATAGCCCAGATTTTATGGCTTCGGCATCAGGTTTTCCTGTTGACCCGCCAGGGTAGCCGAGAGGGCTAACGCGCTGCTTCCTGGACTCGGGTAGCGCGCCGGCCCCGGATCGAATCCGCCCGGCCGATTAACGATGAGGACCGGTGTGCTGGCCGGCCTGGATGTGTTTTTTAGGCAGTTTTCCACATCCCGCTAGGTGAATACCGGGATGGTCCCCACGTCCCGCCTCAGTTACACGCGTCCCAGACATTTGAAACACGTCCGCACTATTTCACGATTTACACTAGACGCAGACAGTGGGGGTACACTGATTCCGTCCTGGGGGGGTATGGGGTGGCGGCAGGAATGGCATCCGGCCATCCCTAAAACTAACATTGACAAATACGTTGTAACCACACCGACTCTGCGATCGCTGTGGGACAATGCTGTAAGCGAAAGAATCAGGTTTTCCTGTTACGTGCATCTGCATCACTGGAGATAGAATTTGGAATTCCAGGTCGACCTGCAGTTCCCTGATTATGGAGCTAACTTCATGTCGTTTTGGTGCTGACAGGGCTGCAGCTGTCGTTCACTTATTTTTTGTTACAATCTTCGTCAATGACTGTCGTTGACGATGTCTCAACACACCCTTTCGTCCACGTTGAAGTCTCAACTTTCCTGCATGCGGTATAAATCTTTGTAACCGTGCCGCTTGAAACAACGAACACTTTGGCTTCCTTGGTTGTGAAAACGTCCACGACACGGACACCAATAATTTGCCCTCGTTCGAACGCACTGAGCTCGACATGATGCCTTCACAGCTGCACAGAACAGTGCTCTGACCCTACTGGCAGCTGCACGGTATTGAGGATATTGCACAGAAGCCATTCTCGGTCAAATACAACAGTGCACTCTGCAGGTTTGGCTAGCATCTGCAATTATGTTCAAGCATGCATTTCCTACGATGTTCCCCTATTTTTTGTACGGCGCTTGTAGCTGCCTGCGCATGAGAATCTTTGCTCTGGCGTGCACGAGTACGAAGCCGTTACTCCCGGGCGAGCAATCGCTCTCTCGATCGGCCAGGGCCCACGGTGCGCGCACGGACGAGCCTGCCTCAACAGCAATTACGGGGCCGGCCGGCGTAAGCAGCGCCGGTCGCGCCTCATTACGCTCCGGACCCGCTACGCTGACTTATCGCGCATCACCGGGGAAGACACGCAGGCGCGCCTGACGTGCTGCAGCCTGGCAGCACACGCTGTTTTGTCCAGATACTTCTACACAAAGTTAACTCTCAGAATGGGTGGAGCAAACAAAATGACGCTTCACGAGGTAAGACGGTACGTGTTGATTCAGTGGTAACAAAAACGGATCAGATTTACGAGCTTGGCGGAATGAGCCCACGTACCAGTAAAACGTAGCACCCTTTCTGGTCTGGATGTATGCACTGATTCGATTGGGAAGGCTGTCATGAAGCTGTTCTACCCTCTCCTCAGGCTAGCTGGCCGACAACTGTTGTAAGTGGTCGTTGATATTGTGGATATAGGCAATGGGACTAAGTTGATGTCCAAGCCAGTCTATCGCATACTCTATAAGGTACTGATCTACAGATCGTCCTGGCCACTGGAGTACCTCAACATCAGGCAGGCAGTTCATAGAGACATGTGTCATGTGTGCACGAACACTGTACTGTTGAAAAATTGCACCACGATACTATTGGATCATAGGTAGCACATGACGACGCAAGGTGCCCGTAACGTGCCGTTGTGCCGTTAGAGTTCACTCAGTCACTACCAACCGTGGCCTGACGTCATATCAGATGGTCCACCACGCCGTTATGCTAGGAGCAGCACCACTATGTCTCTTCAGAACATTGGAAAACGGGGAACTCTCCCCAGGTTGCCACCGTACATGCCACCGATGGTCATCCTCGATAGTGCGGAAGCGCGATTGATGGCTAGACACACTGAGATGCCGTTCATCAGCGGACCATGCTTCCCAGTTGCGGCACCAGTCCAAAGGCAGCTGAATAGGACTGTTTGGTAGTCCGGCTGTTGCTACTCTGGGACCAATGGTGTGGGATGACGTAAAGTGTTGCATGAGGTCTGTTATTTGTTCTCTGATGGCAAGTGCAGATGTGGAGCTACGATGTGCTTGCTGCACACTACTGTAGTCCTCGCTCGTGATGGTCAGACGTGGTCGACGGGAACATTGACGATGAGTACGGCTGCCCTTAAGTTCCCATGTACACCACCATTGGGCCAGTGTCATATCCGAATGCCCCACAAACCTAGATATTGTACGAGTCGTCCATCGACCAACTGGAGTCCCACAGTAGGGTCCCTTTCAAACTTTTACCAGATGCTGATAAAGCTGTCTCTCACGAGTACGGGGCATATTCATGTCCTCCACAGTGATCACTCAAAATCAGGCGCTGTTATCGTCCCTTATATACCCCACCAGACACTGTAACAACGCTAAACACCACCAACAACAGTTCATTCTTCAATGTCAATAGACTTCACAACAGCCGTATACTTTAAGATTTTTTATTTTATTCTGAAAGCAACCAGTTTCGGCATTTCAATTTGCCATCTTCAGGCCCAGTACGCTTTTATCCGAATAAACGAACTCGTCGTATAGCGCCATAAATCACTGGATTTCGTGAATTCCAATAATTATACGAGTACGATTGCTTCATTGGAATTCGAGAAATACAGTGATTTGTGACGCTATACGACAAGTTCGTTTATTTGGATAAAAGCTTATGGGGCCTGAAACTGGAAAAATGAAATGCTTAAACAGGTTTCTTTCAGAATAAAATAAAATATCTTAAAGTATACGGTTGTTGGTGAAGTTTATTGACGTTGAAAATTACTTACCAGCCGATGTCCCCTGGCCATAATGAACCAACAGAGACAGTACATTCTAGTGGCTGTTTACCTGTAACACAGAATATCAACTCTAGTCATTTCCATGCCCACCGATGATTAGTTACATAAACATCTGACAATACCTTCTGGATGCTTCACTCTTTTTCCTGGACAATGTATTTCCCACGTCAGGGGCACATGCACCTCTTACTCGACAAAGAGAATTCAAGACTTAGTCGCAGTGCCAATACCGTCGCCTTCACGGCCGAGAAACGGACTGGAGGGGTAGTAATAGCGTATTATCGGGCTCTCACATAACATGCACAGTTCCGTAAAGATCGAGGAAGGGTCCATTCTTCAACTTCCCTTTCAGGCTGGTAAGAGTGTGTGTTTATTTGGGCAGAACAGTGCTCTGCGCTTTGGACAACGAGAAATGCGTGGCTCCAACTGTGTGTTAGAATCAGCTCACCGTAACATTACATCTTTGTGGGTAACTTCAGAAGAGTACAGACACGTTGTGATAAAAAAGATCGGTTCCGGATCCACACCAAAAACAACCGAAAATGCGAAAGACTACTGTTCATCCGGAACAAAATTGTGAAATGGACATATCCCACTACTTTAAATGTGTATGAATCTTAAATATTACTTTTAGTGTATTAATATCTTCTGAATAAAAGTGGCCTCAGATGAAGCTCATTGTTACATAATTTCTTTCCTTTTAATATTTTTTCTTCATTCTTCTGTCAATTATTATTTTTATTACTATTATTACAAAATATTTGAAGAGAACCGTAATGGCTGCCAGTTAAAAAATATCTACTTCTGGAAGAAGAATGGACACTTGGCAGTTAACAACCAAGAAAACTGCAGAGAACTTTGCTATCCTTTTTTCCAGGACTACTAGTAAGGAGAACTTCTGCGAAGACAGTAGAAGAGGTATTTACGCAAGTACAGCTGTGAAGGCGGTTCGTGAGTCGTGCTGGGATGGCTCAGTCAGTAGGGCACTTCCCCACCGAAGGCAAAGTTCCAAGGTTCGAGCCCTGTCCTGCACACATTTCTGATCTGCCAGTAAGTTTCAAATCAGCGTACTCTCAGCTGCAGAGCGTAAATTCATTCGGGCATTCCGTCATGTATTCGGATATTAAAAAGATCAGGCTAAAATTCTATGAGCGTACTAGAAGAATGGAACCAGATTAACTACCTAACTCGGGATATGCTACGAAACTCGCAATAAAGTTAAAATTTAAACAATAAAATGGATCGGTTCGGTAAATAAAATGACTGAAGGAAGTAGGAATACAACTCCATATACATGCCAGAGAAATTTTTGGGTAAAGAATTTCTGATTTGACATCTGACCTGCCAGAAAAATCCGAGAACAGCGAACAGCTTGGTCTGACGAGTGATAAAGAGCACATTGTGAGATAATGATAGTAATTTTGGCACAAAGAAAAGCTATTTAAAATCTCTGAAACTGCCGTTTTTGGTGCACTGCGTGGTCCAACAGGGCCCAAACCCACCATGTCAAGCACGAGTTCTACTTCTGAAAGCCCCATGAATTCCTACGAGTAAGAGGAAAATTACGAATTCTGTCCGCAGACGAGATAAGCAACGACTAAAGTACACATGGCAGCAGTCATACTAATGGCTCTTGTACATTACTCATGAGTAGCTACCTTGTTTACGTAAGCGCTGCCACTTGCTTAGTTAAAATCCCTGAGTGCCGTAATTGGGTACGTATCTAATGCATGTAGCGTTTTTTTCCCTCCTTTAATGTGTTAATGACTTCACCTAGTGTCCTTAATGACTTCACTTAGTAACCTGTTGACGGGAGGTGTAGTTAAACGTGAAATCCGAAAACCAGAGCGACGTAAAATTTTTCACACGGTTGACAGTTCAGAAGCCCTTTGATATGTTCCTCAACTCTGGAAAACCTTAGGCAGAGCTTTGTTAGTATACAACTAATCGTCTGCAGTCCGTCACAGTTTTGGTCCTGTAGTACTGTCTGCTTAAGGGAAGAATATACAGTTCTGTTCTACTTCTTTCTTACGCTTTCCCAGTTCCGAAGTGCGCTACAAGAGATGCCGTTGAAAGCAATCGATTTCTGTTTCCCTCCTCTCACAGGGGCCCACGAGAAGGGAGAAAAGGAGCAACTGTCAATTAGCGACGTCATTCTAGATGGCAGAGACGCAAATAAAATCGAAATGCGTTCGCAGCCGAACAGATAAATTTCAAGACGATTCAAAGCAAGCACTGCCATATCTTTAATTGATTCAGAGAGCAATTATTACGCGGCGCTTTTAATTGAGTTACGTTTGTAAGGCAATTAAGTAAATTTTATGAAGTAAAAGAAAATGACAAAGCTAAAGGATGGAAAAAGAGCTGTGTAATAATTAAGTTAATAATTGTTGTGCGTAATTAGTTATGTATCGTGGTCGGTTTCCATTTAATTTTCTCGCACAGTTGCCAAAAATTATCAACTTTGTCGGTCTTTCGGCAAGGAGGGTGGCTTCAACCCGTGAAAAGTGGTGAGGTTCCGAATTTACTAATTGCTGAAAGGCAGTTTGCATCTCCCGCCGTCATAGTTTTGTGTTCTTAAGTAAAGAATAAGTAAAATTGCGTTCATCTACATGAATATAGCATATCTTTTCAAAGAATGAAGTAGGGGTGTTTCTTTTTCTATTTTTCAACGAAGAAAATGTCTGAGACACCTTGTTCGTGTAATCTGTTAGACAAAATTGCTAATTTTTAACCTTAGGACTTTGGATCCCCGGATACTTTGAAGCGGCATGTTAGATGTCCGCACGTCCCATATTCGACACAAATAACCTCCTTTTTCGTTATAATCTGTCATTAAATACTTGTAAAGCTGCAACTAGTTGTGTGTCTTCGGAAAGAAACACTAATAATAATAAAAATAATAATCATTATTATATATTCGTGGCGAAGTGTAGTCAACTTACAGGTGTCATGAAGAATTTTGAAGACGTGATCATTTATTTATCGCTACGTTCACATGCGTCTCGCAGTGTAGTCATACCATGCTGTGCTCACTATCAACAAAGTACGCTGAATTTGCAATGCGTCATAAATACATCGATATCACAATTCCTTGTTATACCTCGATTTACCTCGCCACGAATATACCACAATTGTTATTATTATTATTATTATTATTATTATTATTATTGTTGCAGAAACGTGAGTCGTCGAAGCGATAGAACGATTCGGTTGAAAGTTAGAAATACGAAAATAAAAGAAAATGACGTGATTTGAATACAGTACGTGCAGACTTTTACACTACGGCTTTAGCCGCTTACGCTAGCGCCGCAACTCGATGGCTTGCGCTCTTGTGTGGTATTACACAGGCTCGTAAAAAGTGAATGTCGGTTTCTCAGAAACTCTCGATAATCGCATCATACTGGAGTAGCATGCGTTACATTGGATTATGAATTACAATTCTGCGAAAAATGAGAAAAACAGATGACAGGTGAACCTTGCACATCTCCATTCTAATTTTTTCGTGTTGACGCGAATATTACGTCGCCACATATTACCGACGTCCTAAGAAATATCTCGTAGATCTTGCGCAGTTAACTGCCGTAGGAGCTTGAAGACATTAATAAAACAAATGGCTCTGAGCACTATGGGACTCAACTGCTGAGGTCATTAGTCCCCTAGAACTTAGAACTAGTTAAACCTAACTAACCTAAGGACATCGCCGGCCGAAGTGGCCGTGCGGTTAAGGGCGCTGCAGTCTGGAACCGCAAGACCGCTACGGTCGCAGGTTCGAATCCTGCCGCGGGCATGGATATTTGTGATGTCCTTAGGTTAGTTAGGTTTAACTAGTTCTAAGTTCTACGGGACTAATGACCTCAGCAGTTGAGTCCCATAGTGCTCAGAGCCATTTGAACCTAAGGACATCACACACATCCATGCCCGAGGCAGGATTCGAACCTGCGACCGTAGCGGTCTCGCGGTTCCAGACTGCAGCGCCAGAACCGCGCGGCCACTTCGGCCGGCTAATAAAACAAACTTATTTATAATGGAAACTAAAAGTATCTGTTAAAAAGTGGATTCTATACAGTAACGGATCACTTAGATAACCAGATTAGAGGTTTTGTAAAAACATAATACGCTTGAAAATAATGAGAATAATAATAATCTACATTTACATAGATACTCCGTAAGCCACCGTACGGTGCGTGGCGGAGGGTATTCAGTACCACCACTAGTCCTTTCCACTCGCAAACAGAGCGAGGGAAAAACTTCTGTCGGAATGGCTCAGTATGAGCCCTAATTTCTCGTGTATTATTTTCGTGGTCCTAACGCGCAATGTGTGTTGGTGGCAGTAGAATCTTTCGTCAATCAGCTTCAAAGGCCGTTTCTCTAAATTTTCTCTACATTGTATCTCGAAAAGAAATAATAATATTAATAATAATAATACAAGTGTCGTTTTTCACCATACTTGTGCACTATAATGTTCTTTTTTTTATTGAAATAACTCACTCGTTAACAGCGCATTGCATAATACTAACGTTTTACTCTCTTTCTCAGTTCACAATCTCACTCATTATACAAGGATGCGGAATTAGTTTTTCAGACAAGCAAATGGATAGTTGCGGTACACAAAATGGAAACCAAACATCGTCACTACAGTACGAATGTCAAGTCACAGCATCTGTAGTATTACATTACGAAATAATGTGTGTACAGTTCGTGCGGTGACCGATATTAAGATCGGAAAGGACAGCCTAGCACTCCCTTTTCACAATATTAAATAACCTACTTGAAAATAGCAGTGAACACTACAATAAACCAAATTTGTTTGCACTGTTTTGAAAACGCCATCTATTCTCAATGATGCAGGCTATGATTTCCGTCCGGTAATTTTGATTTAGGTTTTCCGCAATGGATCCTAGTATAAGGCCACGTGCGAATAACTTCCACATCCTTATCAAATTACCTTTTAAAGTACATTATCTGATCAAAAGTATTCAAACAGCAATTAGCAAACACTTATGTGGGGTGTATGCGCTCTTCGCCTTTATTACTGCTTCAGCTCTGCTAGTGACACTTTCAACGAGTTATCTCAAAGAAATGGCAACCCATTGTTCCTCAAGAACCCAAACCAGAGGAAAAAAAAATGTTCAGATGTGTGTGAAATCTTATGGGACTTAACTGCGCCGGCCGCTGGTGGCCGAGCGGTTCTGGCGCTACAGTCTGGAACCGCGCGACCGCTGCGGTCGCAGGTTCGCATCCTGCCTCGGGCATGGATGTGTGTGTTGTCCTTAGGTTAGTTAGGTTTAAGTAGTTCTAAGTTCTAGGGGACTTACGACCTCAGCAGTTGAGTCCCATAGTGCTCAGAGCCATTTTGACTTAACTGCTAAGGTCGTCAGTCCCTAAGCTTACACACTACTTAACCAAAGTTATCCTAAGGACAAACACACACACCCATGCCCGAGGGAGGACTCGAACCTCCGCCAGAGAACATAGCGACGTTGGACGATGCGGTCTCGACTTTAGCCGACGTACTAACTCATCCGAGAGAAATTTCATTTGGTTCCGGTCGAGGATCTGGGCAAGCCAGGCGATTTCAGGCACGTTATTTTCGACAAACCATTGCATCACAGACGCTGTTTTACGACAGGGAGCATTTTCATGCTCATGCAATCATGGTCTCCGAAATGTTCCTCTACTACATACAGTACACATAGCAGTAAAATATATTCATAACTTTCCACATTTTGCGTTTTCTTAACCTAACCACAAATGCAGTCCCATACCGGAACACTTTAGTGTTGGTACTACACGTGATCACAGGCAACATTCTCCTGGTATTCCCCAAACCTACAGCCTCCCATCGGATGGTCGTATAGTACAGTGTGGTTCATCACTCCAGGTCGCTCGTTTCCAATCATCAGCTGTCCAGTGGCGTCCATCTTTACACCACCTCAAGCGTCGCTCAGCAATTACTGCTGGGAAAGTGTGGCTTATGAGGAGGTATACGACCATTGTACCCTATCCTTTTTAACTGTCTACGCACGGTAATTACGTGCAGTGAACCGCTGGTATCACATTAGAACTCGCGAGTGACTCCTTCCACTGATTTCGTGCAGTTTTTTACGTCACCTTCCGCAATGCTCGAGAGTCCCTGTCCGTCAGTTTCGGCCTAGTCTTAGGGGTCCCGGGTTCGATTCCCGGCCAGTTTGGGGATTTCTCTGCCAGGGGACTGGGTGTTTGTGTTGTCCTCATCATTTCATCATCACCACCATCATCACCACCACACGTGATAGTGGCCAGATTGGACTGTGTAAAAATTGGGACGTTGCACGGGCGCTCATGACGGCGCAGTTGAGCATCCAACAAACATTGCATCATCATCATCATCATCTGCCTAGCCTTGTTTTGCTTTGGTTGTTCCTTCGCGTTTTCGCTTCACAAGCACATCACCAACAGTCACCTTGGGTAGCTTTAAGAGGGCTGAAATGTCCATGATAGATCTGTTACCCAAGCGACATTCAGTGACTGGTGCAGGTTCAGAGTCATTGAGTTATTCTGACCGACCCAATCTGCTTTTATTATTTTTTTTAAATTTATTGTCTTTCGGAACATGCTCATACATCCATCCGATCATAGGAAATGTTATGCTGCAATCTGCTTTAACAGTTCGTGACATACACTACTTTAACTCGTACTATGTTACATAGGGTTAGCAAAGAACTGCTTCGACGTAAAAGAAAATTTATAATCAGAGTACACGAAAACGAGTAAACATGACGAAAATGTATCACAGGATAGACAGTGGTAGTATACTATAAAAATACTACCACTAACACAGTGGTAAATGGCAGGTTTTTTTTTTTGGGGGGGGGGGGGGGTAATCACAATTCAGCCCATGTAAACGACTACATATATAGAATGAGATTTTCACTCTGCAGCGGAGTGTGCGCTGATATGAAACTTCCTGGCAGATTATAACTGTGTGCCCGACCGAGACTCGGGACCTTTGCCTTTCGCGGGCAAGTGCTCTACCAACTGAGCTACCGAAGCACGACTAACGCCCGGTACTCACAGCTTTACTTCTGCCAGTACCTCGCCTCCTACCTTCCAAACTTTACAGAAGCTCTCCTGCGAACCTGCCAAGAAGTTTCATATCATCGCACACTCCGCTGCAGAGTGAAAATCTCATTCTAGAAACATCCCCCAGGCTGTGGCTAAGCCATGTCTCCGCAATATCCTTTCTTTCAGGAGTGCTAGTTCTGCAAGGTTCGCAGGAGAGCTTCTGTAAAGTTTGGAAGGTAGGAGACGAGATACTGGCAGAAGTGAAGCTGTGAGGCCGGGCGTGAGTCGTCCTTCGGTAGCTCAGATGGTAGAGCACTTGCCCGCGAAAGGCAAAGGTCCCGAGTTCCAGTCTCGGTCGGGCACACAGTTTTAATCTGCCAGGAAGTTTCGACTACATATATAAATGAACAGTGAAATATTCTTTGTTTGTTCGGCGAGAACTGTTTCAAAAGCTGCAGATAAAGAATTGAATACATGTGCAGGTCCAAAAGTACCATCTAGACAGAACAGCAGAACAGTTCACGTGAACAAAATTTCTGTATTACAGCCACACGTTTAGATATACGAGTATTCAGACACATACATATAGGAGGTACAGAGTGACATACATTTAGGTGCCGAGCGTTTCATATTCAGGAGAGAAGCATGTGGTGATAGGTTTAGTTAATTGAGTTTTTGGTCTTTCCCTGGAATTCTGAGTACTTGGGTCATTAGATTAGCAGCACAGGAAGCTATGTCTTGACGTTGGCACTGTTGACAAACTCTTACAGTAGCTTATAAGTGGCTTACACTAACGACTTTTGGATGACCAAGAGTCCGAAGATTACTTTCAAGGACGTTTATGTGATGCGTGTTCCGGAGACAGTGGAGAAATATATGATTTGGTTCGTCTTTCTCTTCACAAACACATAGAGGGATGGCGCTTACGTTGTGCCCATAGAGGAGTTTGTTTAGCTTCCATTGATTAAATTTCAGCCATACTACAACTGTCGTGAATCTCCTTTATGTTCGTGCATTATTGTATTATGGTAATCTTGGAATTGTGGAATGAACTAGTGCGTAGTCACAGCGTTTGATTTTTAGATGTCTGCGAGCATTCCTTTTTCCATTCCGAGTACAACCTTTTATTGAGCGTGGGTATCATATTTGAACCGCTTTGTTACCTTGGTCCTGTATTTACAATAGAATACGCCTCCCTCCTTCTACAGTCAGTTACACAAGAAAGTGTACGCCGCTGTCTGTATGAAATAAAAGACACTATTATGTATTTAATGAAAATAAATGTTATTAGTAACTGCACAATTACCTAATAGTTAATTCAGTCACCGCCATTATCGATTATAGCTTCGCACCTTTTTGGTATGCTTTTCATGTGATTTTCTTCATATTCTCTATCTAACGATCTCCGTACCGTCGTAATTTTATATGACAGCTGCTTCAAAGTATATATTGGCTTTCCTTTAAGCTTCAACTTAATATACGACTAAACATTTTCGATCGGATTTACATCCGGAGACATTGGAGGCCAGTCCGTCGTGGACACCCCTCTGTCTATTCTCCACGCTGTACAGAGACGGCTGCGATGTTTCGGATCATTATCCTCTTAAAACACCCAGTTTGCCTCGTTCGAACCAAATTCCTTGTTAACGGGTCTTCAGAAGGCATTTTTGATAAATATTGCACATTTTTTCAGTGTTTAAACTGGCTGTAAATAAGTGCAGGTAGCCAAGACCGCAACCGACAAAAAACATCCAATTAGCCCATAATACAGCTGGGATTCTTCTTCGAATACTAGCATATAATGATTGTATAGTCTCCAGGGAATGTTACGTCACTCTCCTAAGTGAACCTCTTCTAACTCCTGAAGTGACGAGGGAGGCGAAAATCTGCTCCGGAATCTGCGCTCCAATACCACCCACAAGGGTTTGATAATGTTCAAGTGCGGGGACTGTGCTGGCCAGGGAAGACGGTGCACATCGGTTGCATGCTCCTCATACCACAATTGTACTGTCCTGGCTGTGTGAATGGGTGCATTATCGTCCTGAAATATGGCATCATTGTTGGGGAACAACATTTCAATCATTGGATGCACCTGATCACCTAAAATATTGACATTCCATGGTGTGGCTGCCCACACCATCACACTTCCACCTTAATGCTTATCCGCTGGAATCAAGCAATCAGGATTGTAGGCTTTTTTTGACGTTCTCCAAACGTAAACCGGGCCCGATGTTGGAAATAACGAAAATGTTGACTCGTCGGACCATACGACATGTTTACACTGATCATCCGTCCTGACAACATGTTTCACACTTCTTTGCGTTGGTTGTCGTCACTAATGGTTTCGGTATAGCAGCTGTTCCATGAATGTTCGCTTTATGGCGTTCTCGGAGGACGGTAGCGATAGATGAACCAGTTTAAAAACAACAGTGACATTCATGATGATAATACCAGAAAAAAGACTTACACTGTCCTTTACTCAACCTATTTTTGGCACAGAAAGGTGTAAACTAAGCTGCTATAAAAATTTTCGACAAATTGCCATATGAAATAAAATGTCTGACAGACAGCAGTAACAGCTTCAAAAATAAATTGAAATCATATCTCCTTGATAACCCCTTCTATACCATAGATGAATTCTTGAATAGGAATAAATAAATCTGTAAATATAGTATATGCCTTTTATGCCATTTAAGGGAATGGAGTAAATAATAGAAATATTAATCTTTAACTCTGTATTGTAATATAAATAAATCTTGTTTCATATGTGCATTTCTTGTGCACTGGCCACGTTCGACCTCTTAACGGCTACCGTACAGTGCCATTGCTCAATGGAACACGCAACCAACTAACTATGTAACTACCGGGTCTCGAAGATGACTTTTGAACTTTGCAGTCACTTTAGTCGCCGTGTTGTGTTGTTTTGACACAATTCATGTTAGCGTACGACGATCTCTGTCGTTTAGTTTTGATTTACGCCCACTATTACGTTTACATTATGATGTCTTTCCATGTTTTGGGAAGTCTGCCATGAGTATGAGTATGAGTGTTGAAACAGTTGCTCTTGAAAGATTAAGTAAGTTTTCTGTCTCGGTTAGTGATGCTCCAGCTAATTGGGTCCCCCCGTGTTAGGTCTTTCATTGCACGTTGACCCCGGCCTCTCACGCACATACAAAGTGTGCACTACTCGTAAATAACCTGCACTGATGCCTAGTCCATACTGAACACTCACAGTCCCGCGCGACACGTTATTTACCTGCGTTGTTGACCGTCAAACACAACCATTCCATTCCTACCACTGTTCACGTTATTTTGCCCGTCCCTTATATACACTATGCAAAAACAAATTCGTGACTACTACCAGAAATGTCGCCGAGGAAGTTACATTTAAATTTATGGCGTATACTTTCTTCTGGAACTGACTAAATACTGGCGGGTACGCCTTTTGTGAATTGTATTGGTGAATTCCGCTTTTGAAAAGGGTCTTCGGATACTTTTGGTCAGATAGCGTTGTTGTTGTTGTTGTTGTGGTCTTCACTCCTGAGACTGGTTTGATGCAGCTCTCCATGCTACTCTATCCTGTGCAAGCTTCTTCATCTCCCAGTACACTACTGCAGCCTACATCCTTCTGAATCTGCTTAGTGTATTCATCTCTTGGTCTCCCTCTACGATTTTTACCCTCCAGGCTGCCCTCCAATACTAAATCTGTGATCCCTCGATGTCTCAGAACATAGCCTACCAACTGATCCCTTCTTCTAGTCAAGTTGTGCCACAAGCTCCTCTTCTCCCAAATTCTATTCAATACCTCCTCATTAGTTATGTGATCTACCCATCTAATCTTCAGCATTCTTCGGTAGCACCACATTTCGAAAGCTTCTATTCTCTTCTTGTCTAAACTATTTATCGTCCACGTTTCACTTCCATATATGGCTACACTCCATACAAATACTTTCAGAAACGACTTCCTGACACTTAAATCAATACTCGATGTTAACAAATTTCTGTTCTTCAGAAAAGCTTTCCTTGCCATTGCCAGTCTACATTTTATATCCTCTCTACTTCGACCATCATCAGTTATTTTGCTCCCCAAATAGCAAAACTCCTTCAGATAGCGTTATTTAATTAAATATAAGTTCGTAGTATAACACTGAAAAAAATGAACAAAATCGGTGAAACATTGAGTGTATGCTTCCACCGTTAGATACACGTCCACGGACTGAGTTCTTAGACGCACTTTGCATATCATCTTTTTAATTTAGCACTGGTGGCGTGAGTATTGCGCCGCCACTTCTAACTCGAGTCCTTAAAAATAGCTCGCAGAATTTCTGGCCTCGTAATTAGTCCTTTTCCGAGGCGTTTCCTTTCACTTCGCCGGCTTCCGGGCGAGTTGTTCCGGCGCCGCCAGAGAGAGCCCGAGATACTTCGGGGCCGACTCGGTGGCACCGCCGGAGCCGCGAGTCTATTATTATAGCCGTCGTGGCGCACCCTCATCACGCACGCGAGCCGCGGAATTATTCGTGAGCTGCTCACTGCCCCCGAGGACTGGCGGAGCGTTGAGATATTAATGCCGAGTCGGCGGCGCCCGAGGTAGCTGGGGGCGGCACCGAGCCCGCAACTTGCCGGCCCCGCGGCGGAGAGGGCGTGCGCTGCATTTCCATCAGCTGGCGCTGCCTGCTTCCTGGCGCCCGGTCGGTGGCCACCTGGTCCAGTGTAGCTCGCCGCTGCCGTCTCGGGGGAATACGCGTGCCTCTTCTCTCATCTTCCGGGGGCACCTTCTCTGTCTGCGAGGGGCAGAGTGCCTAACTGCAGTACCACAACTCTAGAGGCCTCCCAAGCAATTGGTGGCCATTAAAATAGCAACATCAGGAAGAACAGAAAGTAACTAAGTGTGAACAATGTAATTGGGACAATAAATGATCAAATTCGTAGCTCATTGCGGGTATAGGGGGTGTGAGGTTTGCACATGGCGCTGGCATTTCTGGCAGCAGTGACAGCTCTAACGCAGTTGGGACTCGAGAGTCGAACTGAGCTAGCATCACATTACGCCAAAATATCACAAGGCCCGTGTGATTGCGCAGAAACAGAGGCCAACAGTAGCCCTTCCAGTGGCCTGGCAGAGAATTTCTAGTTCGGGAAAACATGGCGCGATAATTTGTATTCTTACTTTGCGAAATAATAGTACTAGATGGTAATATTTTTCAGTTACACTTTAATCATCAGCTGGTAATCTAATGGTAAAGTCTGTTTATTTGTAGACGCCAACATTGCAGTTTCGACCGTCTGGCTGTATTCATCCTCGTCGTGTAATCGGTGTCTTTTACTGCTTGTACGATCATCAATCTGTACTGTTTCAAATGCAAACGGTTTTTCAACACACGCCAAACAGTCATACGAGGTCGATTTACTAGGGCTGTTGACAAAACGTTGTGTAACTCGCACAACAACGTCGTCAGACGACATGATGATTTCCCATGTCTTACCGAACACCCTGTTTCTACAAAACATTTATGCCACTCATAAGTTGTAGGTCTACTAGTAGGATCTTTAGCGTACTTAGTATGGAAATTACGATGAACTATTGTCCCCGACTTCTATTCTTCAAAGCAAAACACACAGCTAACATGCTCGGGTCCAGTGAAGGCAGCCAACTGCCACTATCGCTCCTTACGGTGCGATTCGGCACTAGCGAACTGCGCGAGACAAAACTTGATATGTTTCCCTACAAACAGACACTGCAATCACCTCTTTAGGTACTATGAATTAATTTTTATGAATTTTCAACCTCGGAGAAGATCAGTTTGGATTCCGCAGAAATGTTGGAACACGTGAGGCAATACTGACCCTACAACTTATCTCAGAAGAAAGATTAAGGAAGGGCAAACCAACGTTTCTAGCATTTGTAGACTTACAGAAAGGTTTTGACAATGCTGACTGGAATAATCTCTTTCAAATTCTGGAGGTGGAAGGGGTAAAATACAGGGAGCGAAAGGCTATTTACAATTTGTACAGAAAGCAGATAGCAGTTTTGAGAGTCGATGGGTATGAAAGGGAAGGAAGTGAGACAGGGTTGTAGCCTCTCCCCGATGTTATTCAATCTGTATATTGAGCAAGCAGTAAAGAAAACAAAAGAAAAGTTCGGAGTAGGAATTAAAATCCATGGAGAAGAAATAAAAACTTTGAGGTTCGCCAATGACATTGTAATTCTGTCAGAGACAGCAAAGGACTTGGAAGAGCAGTTGAACGGAATGGACAGTGTCTTGAAAAGAGGGTATAAGATGATCATCAACAAAAGCAAAACGAGGGTAATGGAATGTAATTGAATTAAGTCGGGTGATGGTGAGGGAATTAGATTAGAAAATGAGACACTTAAAGTAGTAAAGGAGATTTGCTATTTGGGGAGCAAAATAACTGATGATGGTCGAAGTAGAGAGGATATAAAATGTAGACTGGCAATGGCAAGGAAAGCGTATCTGAAGAAGAAAAATTTGTTAACATCGAGTATAGATTTAAATGTCAGGAAGTCGTTTCTGACAGTATTTGTATGGAGTGTAGCCATGTATGGAAGTGAAACATGGAGGATAAATAGTTTAGACAAGAAGAGAATAGAAGCTTTCGAAATGTGGTGCTACAGAAGAATGCTGAAGATTAGATGGGTAGATCACATAACTAAGGAGGAGGTATTGAATAGAACTGGGGAGAAGAGGAGTTTGTGGCACAACTTGACTAGAAGAAGGGATCGGTTGGTAGGACATGTTCTGAGGCATCAAGGGATCACCAATTTAGTACTGGAGGGCAGCATGGAGGGTAAAAATGGTAGAGGGAGACCAAGAGATGAATACACTAAGCAGATTCAGAAGGATGTAGGCTGCAGTAGGTACTGGGAGATGAAGAAGCTTGCACAGGCTAGAGTAGCATGGAGAGTTGCATCAAACCAGTCTCAGGACTGAAGACCACAACAACAACACGAAGTTCTTTTTGAAATGCCCTGTACAATGTGACAGTTCTGTTTTGAAAGTCGTCCCCAGAGTAAGTGTAGGGTACTTGCCCGTGTGTGACGAGTCTCCGGCTGAGCAAGCTCTTATTCCCGGGGGTGGACCGCAAGCGGCGTCGATGGCGGCCGAAGTGGGTCGCGGGGAAAGTCTCGTATGTCATCTGTGCCGTGGCCCGCTAACCGGGAACCGGTCCGTCGGAGCCACTCGCCGCACCGGCGGCCATCAATGATTCACGGCGCGCCGAGATCCGCGTCACGACAGCGCGATGACGGCCGCCGGGGACGGCGCTTTCGTGAGAGGTCAGCGACCACAAATAAGTCAGCCCCCGGCCGCACGGACCCGAGCTGAGCGACGTGTCGGCCGTGGATCGGGTGATGGTAAATCCGACAGACAGTTGGCAGCAAGCGCTTCGCCACGACTTGCGTGGTACATGCAAAGAGGTAGTGCTGCCCAACGCGTATCCTCGAAACGTTCTGTGTGTGTCAGTGAGGCACAGTTTGTTCAGCTGGGAAGCGAAATACCAAGCGGAAAAATATAATTCTTATAGCAAAAATCACGTAAATGAAATATTACAAAGATAGCGGTCACCAATATTTTTAACAGGCTCATGGGTGTGAACAGCAAATCAGTATGAAACAAATGAGTGACATAATTTATTTGTAGATCTGACGTGAAATTGTGAAGTGAAAATACGTTAAATATAGGGAGATTCGTGCTGTTCTTTCGACTGTTACGGTAACTGACGCCACCGGTATAAGCGACACATGATGCCTGTTGGATTAAGTCCCTAAAACGAGCTTCGATTAATTGTTCGCTTTGTTGAGGAAGGAAGAAAATTAAATCTTCCTTAATTGAACTAGATCATAGTGCATATCCTTCCTCGAAGAAGATAAAGTGGTTCAGTACAAGGACAGTTTAGCTAGGTAGAGTCTTAAACACTAATTTCTTGAGCTTACTATCAGCCAAAAACTTCGTTGCATATTAGAGAAGTTGGGTAGATTAGGTCGTACCGAAGCTGATTCGTAGGTCTGATTTTCTGCTTTTGACACATGTAACACAACGTTTATTTCATGTATTCCAAATTAAAATGAAAGTTTAGCATGTTTTAGATACAAATTAGAAAAAAATCTATAACCTCTCTGACTGAACTCCCCGATTTTCCTCAAAAGTTGTAGATTACCATGCCTCCTACATATTTCCGTATTACTAAATACCAACTCCTGGAAGTTATTTCGTTCTTCCTTAATTCATTATCTACCACAGTCCTTTACCACCGCCATTTTGTATTATATAAAACACGACAAAGGATTATCCAATTTTCGCACGATGCTGAGTCTACATACTACTTGATAACTAGTATCGAGACACCCGTATGTAATGTGGAATTGACCACTAGATATAACGAGACGCGGATCTGCCAGTGCAAAAGAAGGCGCCGGAGTATTATGTTGTCCATAGAGAAGTAGCAATCGCGGGTCGGTCTAGAGATCTCAGTGACTTCCATCGAGGATTCGCCACTTGATGTCACGTGATTAAAAAATGTGTTAGGGACATTTCAATCCTTCTGAAGTTACTCGAGTCGACTGATGGTCATGAAAGTGAAAAGCGGAAACGCAAAGGAAGAACCACAGCTAAAGCAAGGCCAGATAGATACACTACGTGATCAAAAGTATCCGGACGCCCCCAAAAACTTACGTTTTTCATATTAGATGCATTGTGATGCCACGAATTGCCAGATACTACACATCAGCGACCTCAGTAGTCATTAGACTTGAGAGAGATCAGAATTAAGCTCTGCGGAACTCACGGACTTCGAAAGTGGCCAGGTGATTGTGTGTCACGTGTGTCAGACGTAAGTACGCGAGATTTTCACACTCCTAAACATCCCTAGGTCTACTGTTTCCGATGTGATAGTGAAGTGGAAACGTGAAGGGACACTTACAGCACGAAAGCGTACAGGCCGACCTCGTCTGTTGACTGACAGAGACCGCCGACAGTTGACGAGGGTCGTACTGTGTAATAGGCAGACATCTATCCAGACCATCAAAAAGAAATTCCAAACTGCATCAGGATCCACCGTAAGCACTATGACAGTTAGGCGGGAAGTGAGAAAACTTGGATTTCATTGTCAAGCGGCTGCTCATAACCCACGCATCACGCCGGTAGATGCGAAACGACCCCTCGCTTACGGAGTATAAACACTGGACGATTGAGCAGTGGAAAAACGTCGTGTGAAGCGACGAATCACGGTAGACGATGTGGCGATACCGTGGCCTGGTCAGATGAGTCCCGATTTCAGTTGGTAAGAACTTCATGGTAAGTTTCGGGTGTGTCGCAGACCCCACAAAGGCATGGAACCAAGTTGTGAAAAAGGCACTGGTAAGCTGGTGGTGACTCCGTAACGGTGTGGGCTGTTTTTGCATGGAGTGGACTGGTTGCTCTGGTCCATCTGAAACGATCATTGATTGGAAATAGTTCTGTACTGCTACTTGGAGACCATTTACAGCCTATCGTGGACTTCATGTTCCCAAACGACGATGGAATTTTTATTGGTGACACCGTGCCGTGTCACTGGGCCACAACTGTTCGCGATTGGTTCAAAGAACACTCTGGAATACTCGAGCGAATTGTCTGGCCACCCAGATAGCCCGACGTGAATCCCTTGGAACATTTGTGGGACATGATCGGGAGGTCAGTTCGTGCACAAAATCCTGCACCGGATACGCAGCGTGGCTCAATATTTCTGCAGGGGACTTCCAACGACTTGTTGAGTACACGTCAGGTCGAGTTGTTGCGCTACGTTGGGCTAAAAGAGTCCCTACGCGATATTAGGAGGAATCTCATGACTTTCATCACCTCATTGTCAAGGTGAAAATGGTTACACTTCGTATTACTGTCCACCAAAAGTGTACATGTAGTTTTGATGAAACAGTGTGTGTGATATTCTCTTTGCTGCTGCCATTCGGAACAAGAACTAGTGCGATAGCCTACTCTCGCAACCGACCAGACGTTTCTCTCCTACCTCCATTGTTCGTTATTAATCTGTGCTTACGGCGCGCCGCGGCGACCACGCGGACGCAATCGTCCTCGCTGTGGACGGCAGAGTGAAGGATGGCGGGCCGAAGGCGCTGGCGCACAGTGTAGAAAGCGGTCCTCCCAGCGGCTGCCGTATCTGCGGTCCATCTGTGCGCTGCCCCGGCGGAGGCAGGCCACATCTCGGCCACTCATCTCCTGCCGGCGGCGCAGCGGGGCCATTCGGAACGGGAAGCGGCGCTCGTTTTATTTCATAAGCGTCGCGCGCGCCGAGGCGTCTGGCCGCCGCGCTCAGATTTAGGGCCCTCCGCCCACCTGCCACCAGATAAGCGCCTATAGCTTACTCCTCGCCCATTCCCTATTTACGCTCATCGCTCCTAAATTAGGATCTCCTCTTTCTTTGGTGTCGCAACCTAACCTCGCCGTGTTGTGTGCGCGACCGTCGCCGGTGGGACGTATTACTGCCACTGAACCAGTTCGTTCTCGCTCTTCTGTATTTTTTTTTTTTTTTTGCCCCACACAGAGTACCTTAAGCACTCGGACGGCTAAATTATTCATGAGGACACGTTTTTTGGAAACTGGCACTGTAAGTATTACGTCAGCCTCCGTGGCACCTCCACGAAAAGACAAGGCGCGTTAGCTGCTACCTGGAAACAAAGTGAAAAGCTGGCGCGTGCTTTATAAGTACACCACTTACTGTTCTGAAAAAATCAGTCTTCATGACATCTTTATCGTAGGCAGGTTAAAAACAAACTTTTATTCTTTCATTATGTCCTCTGTGGAGAACATGAACAGTAAGTTTCTTAGCGTTCGCAAATATCACCCGGTGAATTCAAAGCACAAAGTGGCATCTAGTGGTTTAGTGCCGGCATGATAACTCGGCATGTTCGCTTAGGGAGTTGGTCACCATCTGTAATAAAATAAAAACAAAAATGTTCTGAACGTTTGCAGCTGTAGTTTCTTAGATGTGACATGCGGCATCCGCACATAACTGCTGACGAAAAATGACGAAGAAACAGACAGATAAAAAAAAAAGCAGTATAAGTTGCTTGCCTGAAAACGGAGAGGTCACGAGTCCATATCGGTCGTACATTTTTTCTTATTTAGTTATTTTTTGTTTATTGGTGTCTCAAGTAAAGACCTGGTTCTTGTTATTATAGCTGGCCGGAGTGGCCGTGCGGGTCTAGGCGCTACAGTCTGGAACCGAGCGACCGCTACGGTCGCAGGTTCGAATCCTGCCTCGGGCATGGATGTGTGTGATGTCCTTAGGTTAGTTAGGTTTAATTAGTTCTAAGTTCTAGGCGACTGATGACCTCGGAAGTTAGGTCGCATAGTGCTCAGAGCCATTTGAACCATTTTTGAACCTGTTATTATATAGCAGGTTGTACATTGTTTGATTTTATATATATATATATGTAAGTACAAACGCATATAAACAATTTTTAAACTTGTTTCTAGCTTAGATAATGATAACAAATAAGATATATGATAGGTTGTGGAGGTATTTTAATGTTAAATGAAGAGTGTATTTGATGGAAGAAGCAAGAGGTGGAAATTTGACTTAGATATAATGAGACAGTTCTTCCTTTTATACATTCTGCGTGTATGGTTACGTCTGTTAAAAATGTGTTGTCTTGACATTGGTAATGCTTAATTTAATGTATTGATTAATTACGTACCACGGAAAGTTTCAGACGGCGTTTAATGTAGCTTTCACCTATCAACAAAATGAGGAGACACCAGTCTTATGACTGGTTTAATGCGGCCGATAAAACCAACGTTGTCTGCCACCACGTATTCTAAACCAAACTTCCACGCCGTGTTTTTTTTTTTTTTTTTTTTCTGTATGTGAAGACTAATTTCGGGAACTAATGTAGAGATTTTGATGTGGTTTTCAGTAATAGACAGAGGCTTGTGTACATAATTTTTCGCCACTACGCCAGACAAGTCGTCCAGCCGTTTATAGTGTTACGCGTGCGAAACCGGGGTTCGGTAGTAAAACTATGATTCAGGTTGTCACGCGTTGGGAAAAGCGAGGAGACTTTGAGAGCTCAGTGGCGCAGCTGAGAGCCGGCGGTTCATTTGATCGCCTCGGCGGCAGCTGCCTTGCACCCCGTCAACAATAGGCGTACCGGCATCACGGGCCACTGTGCACTCACCCCACCCTCCCCCCGCCAGTTTTAAATTGCACGGAGGAGATTGATGGCGCGCGCGTCCACCGCCGGCCGCTTATCTCATCACTGGCCGGGCGCCTCTTTATGGTCCGTTTCCGCGGAGATGCTTTATTTTTATTTCGCCCTGGCTGCGCCGCTGCCCGCGGACCCCCCGCGATGCTATCGGCGTTGATGACGACACAGCAGCGCGGCGCTCCGTTATTGGCTGGCGTCGTTCGCGGTTACGACGACCCAGCGCCACCCCATTTATCACCGTCTCCGCTACTTTCACGCGCTTTCTGCTCCACGTTGCTGAAATGAAGAGCAAATGTTAACTCGGGACAAGCAGTTCGGCATCGTGTACGCGATGTAGAGAACATGAATCGAACTTTGGATACTGTAAGACCGTATCTGAATACACGGGCACATGGTTTTCAATTGTATGAACCACCTCTACACCAATATGAGAGTTATTGGTAATTTTTCCCAAAATACCTTATACAACAATAAAAAATGGCTCTGAGCACTAAGGGACTTAACATCTAATACAACAATAGTATCTATTTCCAAACCCCTGATGGAGGTCGAAGAACAGTGCAATCCTTTTGTGCACACCAACTTAACAAACAAAATAAATGAAAGGGAAAAAAGAAATCTAGCGCGACAACATTAAGAATAATCTACAACCCTTCGTTCTTGATTTTTAAAAGCTACGTTTCCTTCGGAATTTCCCACTTTCATGTACCTTTTTGGTCATTGTAAGTTACTCAGCTTAAGCCACTGTACTTTGTAGAAAACATCCTCATTCTCCACACATGATGCAAAAGTTCCCTACTTCTAGATTATTCATCTATTGTTTATTTTTTTATTTTATCTCAAATGACTTTGGGTAATGGCCGAAATAAATCCAGTACTAAATTTAGAAATATGAGGTAAAGTTAAACTGTAGTTACTCTACGTGCAGGATGTAAACACAATGATACTTTCAAAATTAATATTTGTACATATTGTATTGTGAAAATAAGGATATTGAATATTAAGTCATTCAAGTTAAGCTTTTCTGTAAGGTAACAAATTACATAACGAATCACGTAATATGTATAATTGTTAAGGATCATGAAAAATGTCCCTTTTACAAAGTCTAATGAATCCATAAAAACATGTTCAGCTTTCATAGTTCAAACAACTAATGAAAGTGAAAAGTAAGCAATAATTTTACTTCTTTGTGTAATGTTTTTGCCCTTCACCTTTTATAGTTTACACACTGCAATCTAAAATATATAGTATCATCCACAGCTGTACGGTAATCACAATTTGGAAAGTGTATCAACTGAAACAGATGTGTCATATAGTTGATAGTCAAATGGTGACAATTCCCTTCTGCTTAAGATCAGACTTACGAGGTCAGTGGGTACGAGGTATGTGCTATTGAGTAGACCAATACCTACGAGCTCAGCCTGCTCATTACATAGCGATATTCATTCTCCTTTAACCTTACTTGCAATCACTCGATAGTAATAATGGTCCAGAAGGGATATTACATCGTGGATACAAGTTTTTGTACGTTTTTTGCAAACTGGTTAATGCTTTTGTTGCACCTTTTGCCGCTGTGATCAGGTATGCACTGGAAACACGTTTATGGAGATCTATCAATCCCGGACCATATTTTAGGATGACCTGCGTTAAATATTTTGGAATTTCCCCGAAACTGCTCTCGCAAGGGATAATGGAGCACTCGCGGAATCGGTAAATATCAACAGTTCGTTACATAGTGCATTGTCTAATGTCTTTATTTCTTCAGAGTAAGAAAAAGGCTATGAAAAGCAATAAAAACGGATTCACGTGGTAGGTTTCATGTAGTTGCAGGCCGCTCACACTGTTCTCAGACACTGTGGTAGAGAAACTTCGAAGTAGGCCGAAACTAGACCACATGTACGGAGTATAACAGTTCCTGTTCGCTCGCGCTGTAGCGCTCAGCGATCGAACGGGGGCAGTGGTCGTTTGTGTTTCTGACACCCCCAACGGCGGTGCGAATCCGATGGCGCTTTAGCCATAGGCTGTGGCCGGGGACAAATTCTCGCGTTGTGATGCAAATGCTTTGTTATTAGTGCCGCGCCACTGCGGGATGGGGGAATACAGGGAATATATTTTTCGATTTAATGACTTTACGATATAATCAAGCGAGGTACGAACTAATTCGACTGGGTGCCGCATCAGTTATGCAAAATTATTTATGAAATATTACACCGAATGCTGGAGCCGTCAAATAAACGTCATGCGCCATTTTTGTTTGTTTTTTTGTCCTTTCCCTGTGAGCAGAGGAAATTAATTACGGTCTTTCCATTATATGGTTCTCCATGAAATACGTGCTATTTTCATCGCTTTTTTACTACCCTCCACGTTAATTTGTCGAAATTCAAACGAGTTCCGGTATGAGGGTGTACGGGTACCTAAAAAACGCATGTGTCAGTTTCTCCGATGATTGGCGTCATGTCAGTGAAATGTTCTAAGCTTTATGCATCGCATAGTTTGTGTTTCGGCTAGACAATCTGCACTAACTAAAATTCTCCGAATATTCGAATACGAGTAGCGTCTTGCAGCATGATATGCTTCATGTGAGCAGGACTCCAAGGCATTTGAATGTGTAATTCACAATATTCTCATAGATAAACTGAAGTTTTATGGAACTAATGCTATAGCCAACCAATGCGTAATGTCATATCTAACCAAATAATGCAAGAAGTTCTTCTTCGTAATTCAACCAATACAGTCCTGGAATGTAATTCTGTCTGGGGAGAAATCACACATGGGGTTCCCCAAGGCTCAGTCTTAGGTCCACTGTTGTTCCACATATAGGTAAACGATCTTCTGTCTAATACACAACAAGCATAATTAGCTCTTTTTGCATATGACGCTTGGTTCAAATGGCTCTGAGCACTATGGGACTCAACTGCTGAGGTCATTAGTCCCCTAGAACTTAGAACTAGTTAAACCTAACTAACCTAAGGACATCACAAACATCCATGCCCGAGGCAGGATTCGAACCTGCGACCGTATATGACGCTTGTATTGTAATCAATTGAAGCATACATACAGAAACAGAAGAAATGGTAAAAAGTATTTAAAAATTGTCATTGCATGGTTTTCTGATAATGGTCTCACCCTCAGCTTTCGAAAGACACAACACATCCAGTTCTGTACATCTAGGGATATTACAAAAAATGGTTCAAGTGGCTCTGAGCACTATGGGAGTTAACATCTGAGGTCATCAGTCCACTAGAACTTAGAACTACTTAAACCTAACTAACCTAAGGACATCACACACACCCATGTCCGAGGCAGGATTCGAACCTGCGACCGTAGCGGTCGCGCGGTTCCAGACTGTAGCGCCTAGAACCGCTCGGCCACCCCGGCCGGCGTGATATTACACCAACGATAATTGTAACAGATGGCGGGGATATAATAAATAGGGCGGAAACTTCAAAATTCTTAGCTGTCCATATCGATGAGAATTTAAACTGGGAAAAGCACATTTTGGAATTCCTGAAACAATCTAAGCCAGCCTTGTTTACATTTAGAATCATTGCAAACCTTGGTGAGAGACATATTAGTAAGTTGACATATTTAGCATATTTTCATTCAATTATGTCTGTTCTGGCGTAAGTCATCTTTAAGAAACAAATTCTTCATTGATGAAAAACGTGCTGTAAGCATAATACGTGGTGATCATCCACGATCGTCTCGTAGATACCTGTTTAAGGAGTTAGGCATTCTGACTCCTGCTTCACAGTGTACTTATTTCCTCATGAAGTTTGTTGAAAATAATCCAGTACAGTTCAAAAGGAACAATAATTTACTTAATTACAAAAATGGTTCAAATGGCTCTGAGCACTAAGGGACTCAACTGCTGTGGTTATCAGTCCCCTAGAACTTAGAACTACTTAAACCTAACTAACCTAAGGACATCACACACATCCATGCCCGAGGCAGGATTCGAACCTGCGACCGCAGCAGTCGCACAGTTCCGGACTGCGCACCTAGAACCGCGAGACCACCGCGGCCGGCTACTTAATTACAACAACAGAAGGAAAACAGGCGTTCATTACTCCACATTAATGTTGTGTTGTGTTTAGCACAGAAAGGGGTGCACATGCGGCATCTTAAGTTTCTGATAATTTACCCAGTGATATAAAATATCTGACAGACAGGAAAGTGAAATTTGAAAACAAAGTTTCTCCTTAACAAATGCTTCTGTTCCGTAGAAGAATGTCTGTTGTTGTAATGTGTAACAAAATAATTTGCGATGTGAATATAAAATGACTCGTTCCACATCATGACGGTTTAGCGTGCAGAATGATCCATGGAACATGAAACTGAGTAACTAACTAACCTTAATGTGCGAGCAATCTCTGTGTTACATTCCTCGAAGAAAAGTTTCCGTGTTAGAAACTTCATTACAAACCCCGAAAATCGAGACGTTCGACGTATTTGTCCTTCTTGTGAGAGGAAGAACACGGCGCTCCTCTAAGCGCAGTATTGCATAACTCTAGAATTTAGAATGAAATGAATTGCCGAAGGAAAATAGGGGTACGCTCTAGAAAATAGGAAGGCAAATTTAGTAATATCTAGGCAAAAATCTTCAAACCACCGCCATGGTTTACGCATAGAATGCGCAGTCCGGTTCATTTGTAAACTTGATATCATTGAATTAAGTCTGGCGGCTTGAAAAGAATACTTCCATTCGTGTCATGAAACTACATTTGCATTAATGACTACAATTTTTTTCCTGGCCCCTCTTAGTTCCACAACAACCATTTGTTTCCTGACACTCCTTAACGTGATTTCTTATCTGAGAATTTAACTGATATTAAAATACGGTTGCTCCATGTTGCTTTAATCTCTGCTGTTGGCATTTGACCAAGAAACAATGCAGTTGTCCTTTCTCGACGGGTACAGGGCTACAGCGTTTTTCTCTGCGTATGCAGCATTGCAAGGAAAATACCACTGTTCTTGCCAAGAACTGTCACAAGTTCTTTTATTTCCCTTTTCTTTGTACTTGTTCTGAATGAGTTATTTAGCGGAGAACCAGCCCTCCAAACAACACTGTAGGAGCTTCGTGTTATCTACGACTGCGTTTCTCGGTGTTATTAATGTCACAAAATCGATTCTCAGTTAAAAGAAACTTCCTGCATAAATGCATTGTTTAGACGATAGCAGTAATGAGGGCGAAGGCAGACGATAAAATTTAAACATATGCGTAGAAATCCGTCTAAATATAACCAGGTTTTTATTATTAATAATAATAATCATCATTGCGTGTGTTCTACGGCCTGGCGCTAGTCTTTCAATTGGACGCCAGTAGGGCGACTTGCTTGCCCTAACGTTTCCAAGTAATACTACCGGGGAAGAGGGACCTAAAGTATAACGCGGAATACGATCGACTTGTCGTACACGGTGAATCTTCACATTGTTGAGAGGTGAATGCTGGATTAAAGACAGAATCGAAATTCGGTGACCTTTCGGTTTCCATACATGTGCTCTGCCACTAGACTATCGGTCCCGACAGGATCTTTTAAGGGAAAGTAATGAGCAAGTAATTGTCGTTATCGAGTCACTGTGTGTGTGAGAGAGAAGTGCCACGCTTTTGGGTTCTTTTAACAGATGAAGGAAACCATGTTATAATTCTGAGACGTGTATACTCACACAGACGAGACCTTAGAGAATCTATTTTGGGTCCGGTTTTTAAAGCTCAGCTTTTATTCTACCTCTAACTCGTAGCTCAAAGACAGTTATGTAGTTGGGAGGGTTGTCAGAGACCTTGAGTTAGAGGGAGAAGTCTATAAAATAAAGACTGAAAGTAGTGGTCTTTGCCTTCACATAAAAGGCAATTATTTCGTTTGGTTTTGCAGCACTTACGGCGAAATATTGTTGATCTTTTGCGACGACAAGGAGACCGATTCGTTGTGGCTAGTTTTGATATTTTATTTTTATTCACCTAGCGTTAAGAGCGGGTTAGGTCCCACAAATATTGACAACACGGACCGTTGGGTTCTAATGAGTTCTTTCCGTTATCTGTGAGTCCCAAAGGATAGTACTCGATAGCCAGCATATGGGCATTTAGGTAATTACGTAAGAGCTAATACAAAGGAATGAGCCCGAACGTACCACACAGTAAACTGTAATTCATCAATTAGGTAACTGTTTTATCTGTGTTAAAGCAGAGTGGCTGCTCCCAGTAATTACTATGAAATGTAGTTTTTCATTAGAAACGAATTTTTGTAGCTACTATAAACAAGGAGAGGACATTGCAAGGAAAATTTAAGGAGGAAATTTGGGAAATTCGTTTTCTTTTTCAGTAAATTCCACAGAAAAATGGGTGGAGACATGAACAAGAGGTTACGTTGCGAAAAGGTGAAGTCTTATAAGAACTTAGAGAAAGAAGCATAGGAAGGTTTGGGTGTAATGTCCTGTCGATATTATGGTTGCTGGAGACGTAGCTCTCCCACTGATGGACGCAGCTATGAAGGAACAGTCCCGGTGTAAATTAAGATGGTTGAATGTGAATTAGAAGATAATTTCTCCCCAATATAGCTACAGTACGTCATAACACCAAACAGCGTTCGTCTCAGATTTATAATTTCCACTGAATGAACTGAAACATTTGTCCGTGCCAATAACTTTTATTTTCTTCCGCGACGCCTTCTGAGGTGGATCTTAATCAGGTCGATCAGCGGATCTACCAACATGCGCAGTACTGAGGCTCGTCATAAAAACACATCTGTTCCATTGAATAGCGCAAAAGTTCCTGTGTCACAGAGAAAAGTAAATTCCAAAGAAAGTCAGTTTTATACCCTATTTAAATAATGTCTGTCTCATACATGTACTATAGATTTCTAGACAATATTGTGTTGTCTTCAGCTACTCGCTGGGCGCACTTGATGATCTGAGTGCATTTAAGTGATTTAACTGTCCTTCAACCAAGGGAGGTACCTGTAATGCATCTGCCGCATACAACCATTCATGAAGCACGTCCACCAGATAACTGAACGTAGGATAACATTGTCTTGGAATCGATAGTACATATGTGAGATAACTATGAAAATAAAATGTGCGAGGGAACAGTCTTTCATTGGAATAAATAAATAATAGCTGACCTTCCTATGGATATTGGGTACTTAGCCCGACTTTACGAAAAAAAGAAAACCAAAGTGATTCACGTAGATAATTCCTTTAAGTTGCAGCATAAACAGTCGTAGCTTCCAAATCACAGCCAACGAGGACGATATAAGATTATCTGGAATGGAATCATTAAAAAGACCAAAGAAAGAAGAAAATGGCAGAATACTGTATATGTCACTCCGTGCATGGTCTAACAACCCTACCACAACAAAGGTCAGTATTTAATAACGATTGTGGTGTTGCTCACGCTGCTAAATACTGCATTTTCGGGCAACAACTAAGTTGTTATGTAGCAGGTGTTATTAGAGCACAGTTAATAAAGTCATTTCATGTAATAATCAAAAAACTAGGCACTCATCTTTTTGTATTTCCCACGCTGGTCTCGTCGTAAAATCATGGCTCAATCGTTGAAAATCTAGGTGGTTATGATTCCAAGCTCGGATGCAACGAGGCCTAGGATTTATTTTGCTATATTCAGAAGTTTTGTAGATGCGCTTCACAAAAAATAATCAGCACTCCGAAATCAAGTTACACTTCCTTTTAATTGCTTTTATTGCAATATCACGTAATCACAGTACATCACTTCACAATACAAAACATACTTGAAAACATCTCTCTCACAGTCACTGTTAAAGTTCACATTTTATAAGCGGACTACGTTATGCGTCTTTCCAACATGACGTCCAACACTTGACTTTCTCAAGGTCCGATTCTCCAACAACTCAACAACTAACTAAAAATCGCTTACGCGCCCAAAAATCAGAGTTACAAGTACGTCAAAGATCATAGTGACAAAAGAAAGAATACACTTAAGAATAATATCATTGCAATATAAACATATCGATGTATCAAAAGTGAAATCAAATCTGAATGTTGTCTCAGAAATATGTTAAGTAGTTAACAGAAATACAGTAGAATATTACTGGTATCTAGAGGTACAGGTGAGGTACCATAATGGTTACGTAATTCAAGTACCATTACAATGGGTCGGGGAGAGATGGGTTGGAGGGGGTGGGGGGCAGGAATAGCCGAGAAGACAGCTGGCAAGAAGTTCTCAAGCAAATACCAGCACCTTCCGTACGAACAGGCACCAACGCCGAAGGAAAGGATGAAAGTCTAATGTAAAGAAATCATCTTCTTCGATCATAACCTATTCGACTTTCCTTTTACTGAATATAAGTGTTCGTAAAGTACTCCGACCGCTAGGAGCATGATTGGAAGACATTACGAAAGCACTGAAATTATGGCGTTCCCTTAACAGCTTAAGCGGTATTAGATTTCGCGGAGGACGTGCAGATTTACTGGTGCTATAAAATCTGCCGAAAGGAAATTATCCATTACAGCCGGGGGGCTCAAAGTGGTGGCGCTTTAAAGACGCCCCAGGTGTGTACCGGCGGTCGTCTGCCGGCAAATCGTCGCCGTCTCCGGGTGGGGCAGCCACTGAGTAGGCTGGGAGGTGAGGCGGAGTCCTCGGTTCCTTTGACAGTCGACGCGGATTCCGCGCGGCGAACGGCGGCGGGGGCGAGAAAAGAGCGCCAGCCTGAGGTGGTGGGGGCAGGTGATGCGGGGGCGGAGGGGGTGTCCGGTAATTGGAGTCTGAAGGCGGCAGCTCATTACCCGGTAGCACGGCCGCCTTTTGTCTAACATTCGCCGCAGCGAAATAATGAGCTAGTCTCGCCGCAGGCTAGTGTGTGTGTGTGTGTGTGTGTGTGTGTGTGTGTGTGACAGAGAGAGAGCGCACGCTCCTCAGCAGAGACAACTCCAGCAGCCCATAACTAAAATCGTACCGTACACGTACTTTCTCACATAGGAATTACTTCTATGGACCGAGCACAAAACTAATGTGTCTTAGCTTGCAAGATAGCATTGTTAAACTCTTGCTCCTCTAAAACTATCACAGTTTCATTCCTCCTTTAAATAAATTTCAACGAAATGCGTGGCTCTTTTCTGACATGCTCTTCAAAGCTTAAGCACTTTTGTTTTTACAACGGAAACCTTGCCGTCATAACACTGGCGTTAAAGTCTTGAAGGGAGGAAAATTCATAACGATTTTCACACTCACTGCCGTCAAATTAGACAACTAAAACTGCGCATTTAAATGAAAACCTTGCCGTGGAAAATGTTTAATGGCAAATTTAAGACATTTACATAATGTACTGTGACCGGTAGAGAGTGCTTAATATCAGAATTAGCAAGTTACTGCCATATTTACGGAGTTATAGTGCAGTTTTTAAGATAGCAACTTTCAGTATTTGGATATTTGTCTTGGTAGGTTGAATAAAGGTTCGACTTGTACATGAAACATTTATTAAAACACATTGGCTAGTTCCAGACAGCACAAACATGCTGCTTTAATGGCCGCCAACAATAGACCACTTGCTCCTTGTTCTCCGCCTCCCTTCTCACACCTACCACCTGTCGTCACATCCGCCAGCTACAGTGGATTGTTCACTAAACGACAGCAAAACAAAATACATCTCTGACCACATTTGTAATTACATATTACATTTAAGTGGAGGCTTTGACTTGTATTGTCACGCTCTCAATTCGCCATGCCAACCGTCCCATATAGTAGAAGACATCCCGCATCTGACAAGGGAACATCCCCATCGCACCCCCCTCAGATTTAGTTATAAGTTGGCACAGTGGATAGGCCTTGAAAAACTGAACACAGATCGATCGAGAAAACAGGAAGAAGTTGCGTGGAACTATGAAAAAATAAGCAAAATATACAAACTGGGTCGTCCATGTGTAATATAGACAATATTAAGGGCAGTATGAGACGAGGAGCGCCGTGGTCCTGTGGTTAGTGTGAACAGCTGCAGAACGAGAGATATTCAGTTCAAATATTCCCTCGACCGAAAATTTTAACTTTTTATTTTCAGTTTATGTGAAAAACTCTTATGTTTTCATCACTTTTTTTGGAGTGATTATTACATCCACAACTAAACCTAAATCGGGCAAGGTAGAAGAATCTTTTCACCCATTCGCCAAGTGTACTAGTTACGTGGGTCGACAACATATTCCTGTCATGTGACGCACATGCTGTCATCAGTGTCGTATACAAAATATCAGACGTGTTTTCCTGTGGAGGAATCGGTTGACCTATGACCTTGCGATCAAATGTTTCCGGTTCCCATTGGAGAGGCACGTCCTTTCGTCAACTAATCACACGGTTTTGCGGTGCGGTCGCAAAACACAGACACTAAACTTATTACAGTGAACAGAGACGTCAATGAACGAACGGACAGATCATAACTTTGCGAAAATAAAGAAAGCAAAATTTTCAGTCGAGAGCAGATTTGAACCAAGGACCTCTCGTTCCGCAGTTGTTCACGCTAACTACGGGACCACGGCGCTCCTCGCCTTACAGTGCCCTTAATGTTGCCTATCTTACGCATGGACGACCCAGTTTGTATATTTTGCTTATTTTTTCATAGTTCCACACAACTTCTTCCTGTTTTCTCGATTGATCTGTGTTCAGTTTTTCAAGGCCTATCCACTGTGCCAACTTATAACTAAATCTGAGGGGGGTGCGATGGGGATGTTCCCTTGTGAGGATTACAGAAATTATACCGTATGGACCTTGCACAGGAAGCTGAAGTCTCGTATTCAATATTTTTTTCCCTACATAACCTATCCATGTATCCTATTTGTCGAAATTTCATCGCTTTTACAACACGGTCTTTAAAGAAACCCCAGCGAAAGATATCAAGTTGTTTCAAGTTTGGGCCATGCGATTGACCGTTCACGGCCAATCCACCGACCTGTAAAGCGATTTCGAGGAAAGCTCGAACTTCCCAGAAGAAGTAAAGTGGTGTACCGTCTTGCTGGCGCTAAATCATCCCATTTCCATCATCTTCATCGATCTGTGGCATTGGAAAGTTTCATGAAACCAAAATGCACATCGCGCACGCTCCGCACCGGTGAAAGTAGCCATTTTAACTGTACACTACGCTGGCGCTCCTGTTGGCGCTCCTGGTGGCGGAATGGGGTACTGATGCACTACTTGAATCAAACTTAATGTTGTTTTGCAACAATTTGACACACCTGCCGACTCTGTAAGTAATCTCAATTCATTTCTATATAGTTCTAAAGTTTAAAAGGCCTTTTTGAATCATCCTTCATTACCACAGTGACGAGTAACATAGCGTATAATAAAAATTAAAGTAATAGTTGAGTACCGAAAGTTATTGAAGGTCTTCTATTTAGCTGCAGAAATGTAAAATTGCTTGTATGAGTAGCTGATGAAGTAATGCCTGCATTCAGTCAGCAGCTAAATCGCACTGCCAATGAGACATATTTTTGACAGATCCAATAAAAAAAGATTTTCGTTGAAGAATGTGACAGCTGATTATAATCGTCAACTTTATTTGTAATTAACAAACTTCAGTTCAGCTACGTAGTAGGATCTAGAGAATAAATTGAGCAAAGTAACTAGCAGAACACGTTACATTTTATAATATTAGCTGCACTGACCAAGAAAAGGAAGGAATCTTGATGTGTCACACAAGCGAACATTACAAATTCACAACCTATGAGTAAGTGTGCGTAAGTGCATGGTTTCCATGGGGCTGTAGAGAGTGCTCACTCAGCTGTATCATTAGGACACAGACCGTCGGTCATTTTTGGCAACTTTCGCCAAGCAGAGCGAAGAGTAATCGTACACTCTCTCGCATACTGCAGCCCGAACACACCAGTCAGATGGGCCATGCGCATATAGGGCTCTAATGCATTTCTCTAAACGCCATTCCCCAGGAATAGTTCTGAAACAAATGCATGCCTCACGGCTCATACAGGCGTGCGAATATACAAAGAATTGGACTCTCCAAGGAGGAACACACGTGGTAGAAAAGAAACTGTTATTTGGCATAGGCCACAAGGTGGTCTGCAGAGTACATTTTGTGGATACGCAGCTCTTGCATTGACACGTTGGAAATACGGAACCTCATGTCGATGTGATTCCCATGCAGCGACCTGAGCTCTCACAGGATTCCATAGCCTTAGTTCCCACATTACTCGGGCACTGTACAGCGGGTGATTGGTTGGCGCACTCAACTGGCCAGTACGCTGTACTCACACACAGTCCGCTGCCGCTACGGCCGCGGGACCGTTCGTCCAGCCCCACCCACGCCGCCTTAACTACTGTGTTTAGCGCTAAGCCGGTTTGAACCGAACCAAAAGCGATTACAGGTAGCAGCCGTCGCCCGCCACTACGGCCGGCGCAGCTGTTCCTCTCTTCCACGCTCTCGTTGGCGCCAGTGCTACTGTCTATGTCCGCAGATTCCTCTGTCCATAATTCGACGTGCTATCGCGCCTGTGTGTCTCGCCCGCTTCTTGTCAGAATGGATATTACCAGCGTACGATATTCCCGTATTTCTCAGTGATTAACAGGAGCGAATTTGTTATTTGAAAGAAATGTTAAATACCGTCTCACCATAGCTATCAGACATGAGGCCTGACATTGTATGGCTGCAGGATGATGGGCAGAGGGAGGGCATTGGTCATAGTCTTATCTAGGGCATATTCCATAACGTCCTTACAGTGGTTCAGGAAAGCCTGTAGATGCCACAGTTACATGTAAACTAAAAGTGTTCGTTTTGGAAGTTCTTGTACTGTTATTTTTGCCTAGTCTTTTCCACTTAAGTTAGTTGCAGTCTAACATTGTTAGATTCACAGTCAGTTGAGAAAATGTTGGAAGCTTTTCCTGATACGAAACAAGGAAACAATGATTTTAAACCATTAGATTAATGTAAAGTCAGTATTCGATATTTACTTGCAAAAGAAGTAACTTGCTACAGAAAAATCGTGTGGATGATACAACGCCTCCTCGTTTTATCGGAAGATTCTTGGAATGTGGAGGAGACTGTAGTACTCTGTAAGATATACGACAACGTATTGAATGAATTTATATTCTAGCCTCAAAATGTTACGCTGATTTATGTGTTTGAATGACCCCATGAGAGGTTTATATGATGGACATTTTCCCACAAATGCTCACGGATGCACTAGAATTGTGTGTTTGGTGGTAAACCGAAGAAACAATCTCAGTGGAAAAAAATCGTTTAAATGAGTGATGCCGATTGTTAGCTCTGACAAACATTTCGTTGTTGATACCATCACACATTATCGTTCTGTCCTGGGAAATATATTTCATATCTGATCGCGCAATAGCCCCTCCCTCCACCCTCCCCTGATATCTCTCTCTCTCTCTCTCTCTCTCTCTCTCTCTCTCTCTCTCTCTCTCACACACACACACACACACACACACACACACATACATGTACAAATGAATCTGTAATTCCATTGGCTGCTGTGAGGAATCGTTTTCCTTACTCTGGAATGAAATAAATGTCGTGTTCGTGTTCTACAGACGATATTATGTCACCAAATGCATTCGCAGTTCCTAATGCGAAGAGCCTTCAGCTGTATAAGGGAATGACGACAGTAAAAATTTGTGCTGGTCCGGTATTTGAACCCGGATTTCCCGCTTTACGTGACAGATTGCGTGATTTGTTGTCATTTGTTTCATTCTTCTCTTGTTAGGTGTACCCAAGATCTCCTTCTTGATTGTATCTGTACAGATATATTGTATATGTGTTTTCTTGAATAATAAGTAGCGATCAGTGAAATTCATTGTATTGTGCTTCTTCATTTTAATGCCAAGCGATGGGTTTCTGTGTGCAGTGTTAGCTGACTTGGTCGCGTTCTGTTCGGTCGCCATTGTAGCACCTCATTGAGATAATTACCATCGATATTTATTACATAGAACCTGCTTGTTTTACTTTGACTAAGTCCGATTTGCCAGTCCGAACAGAAATTGGCGAAATTATAATTTTAAAATTCACGATCGTAGTGATTTTAACCGAGCCAGTTAATTTCAAAGATAATGCTTCATGTTCTCATTACTTAGTTACAGCGGGGGGGAAAGATATTTTATCGTAAAACATTTCTTTTGAAAAACTTCAATATAGTTTTCTCTCTCACAGATGTAAAGGACGTTTCATTTTATCTGAAACCACGATTCGCTAATGAGTCTCTCCGACTTCGAACTTTATTTAGTCTGAAAGTTATTCGTATTTCCGTATTTGCTCACATCGCATGTAACATACGTTACAATGTTAAAAACAAAATGTAGAACCTATGCCCCTTTTATTGCTCGAATGTTTGAACAGAATGAAAATCGGAAGTGAGAAAGATTTTACTATTTGTACTAAAACCTTCGTACGGAGTGTGAATGATAACAAAGCTCCGGCCGAAGTGGCCGTGCGGTTAAAGGCGCTGCAGTCTGGAACAGCAAGACCGCTACGGTCGCAGGTTCGAATCCTGCCTCGGGCATGGATGTTTGTGATGTCCTTAGGTTAGTTAGGTTTAACTAGTTCTAAGTTCTAGGGGACTAATGACCTCAGCAGTTGAGTCCCATAGTGCTCAGAGCCATTTGAACCATTTGATAACAAAGCACTACTAGAAACATAATAAGGATGCAAGTGAAACCGAAGGTATCTCGTTTTGTGGTATCATTCAGTGCATGGCATTAAGAAATCCGATCACGAAACAGAACCTTTCTGAATCAGCACACACAAAGGAGATAAAAACATTCTGGCCAGAATATTATAAAATCGAAAGAGATCATTATGTGCATCCTCGATAGTTGCGACCCCCACTTCGGGCAGGCTTTTTGACGAGCATTTCGGGCCATTTGCTCACTGGACTGAGTGGAGAAGACAGTTCCCAGCTGTTAACATATGTTTTAGATTAATACTAGCTTTCGGCAGGCAAGATTCTGGCCACAAGAGTTCTAGCGCACGTCATACCCGATTCTCTACAGCTTGGATAGAAATCGCTACGCTCCCCTCAAATGCAAAGGGAATTTTATTACGTATACCAAACTGTTCAACAAGTAGATTATGACGATACTGTCGCAGTGTTTCGTTTTGAAGGCTTAGTAGTTCTCAATTATAAGGAATGCCGTGAAATGTTCTAGTTCATGTTGCACGTCGTCTGAATAACTGACTCACCGGGAAAGGGAACACACCAGCTACGTATATTTGATTTGATGATCTACATCAGTTTGAGTAACCAATTGTTGGGAAAAGAAATACAAAGATTTTTTACACTGAGCATTTTTCCGAAGCGAATTGCCGTTTAGTTTGTAATCAGTACTTTGTAAAGAGTAGAAATAAATTACCCACTGAATCGAGATTGCCTGTTGCGTTTGTAAAATCGTGGATTTTATCAGATTGTAGTTGTCGTAATGATTTTGTTGCGTCAATATGTGGCTGCTTTGGTATGTGAAAGACTGCAATCGCAAAGAGATCATAATTGTGTGTGAAATCTTATGGACCTTAACTGCTAAGGTTATCAGTCGCTAAGCTTACACACTACTTAACCTAAATTATCCTAAGGACGAACACACACACACATGACCAAGGGAGGACTCGTACCTCCTCCGGGACCAGCCGCACAGTCCTTGACTGCAGCGCCTTTAGACCGCTCGGCTAATCCCGCGCGGCAGATCATAATTCAATCCGTGCGTAGTACTGTAATTTTTGATAGCGTGTCACGCACCCTTCACCCTTTTCCATGCTTCGTACATGTGAGAAATACGCAGTTGTAGCGTAGACCGGAATATTACAGAATAAAATCAAGACAATAGTGCAGAAGACTAATTGACCTAAGGTAGCGCGACGGTGAAGCTGAAAATCTTGACCTGGCAGACGTTTGATATAATGTTCTACAACCCTCCACACGTCACACCCCTACGGACCGCGAAGGTGACATTACGCTAAATACAGCGCTCACGGATGCCTTTAAGCAGCCACTCTTCCCGTGTCCCATTCGTGAATGGAACTGGAAGGAACAGTGATACGTGGGATAATGGGAATTACCATCTTCCATCCACTTCAGAGAGCTTTACCGATTCTGTGTGTAGATGTAGACTGTTTGGTTAAAACAGCTTAAGACACGTCCCTAATTGCTTCGGATGCTGTACTAGTGGTAAAGCTTAAGACACAGTTCGTAATGCACTGGGACCTTATTACACTGTGAATTACGACGAGAGGTACATTTCACGATTACTGGTTGAGTACCTCTCGACAGCACTATACGCGATTTTGTAATGAAATACGGTCGAAGCAGCTCTAGTCTGCAACGTTGTCGAGGACTTGTGCTGGCGCTCGACAGGGTTAGTGGAAAACTAGAGGTACGTCCCAGAGTCACTCCCCACTATTCACTCCATTGCGACTCGAGGAGTACTTGTGCAGACGTGCTAATTGACTCCCACACGCGAGCTAAGTTACAGTAGGTTGAAACATCGCCTTTGTTATACCGATTGTGCGGGGCGTGAGCAATTCAAGTAGGGAGTCAGCGGAGGAGGTGGGAAAGACGGAGCAAGTGCAGCGCTGGATGGAGGACGAAGAGGCGGAGAAGGAAGAAGAAAGTTGCCCGCGAGTGGCAGAGTGGGGAAGCAGAGATGGCGGAGTGCCTGTTCGCGGTTGCCAGGGAAACTGTGGACGGGCGGTGGAGGGGGCGTTGGCCAAGTGGCCCAGTTTGGCAACTACCCTCGCCGCCGGTCGGCAACTTTTAACGCAGTCGCTCGCAGCCCGCTGGCACTCACGGAGGGAGGTGGCGGCCGGAAGCTTCGCTTTCGCAAACTCCTGTCACCCTCTCCTCCTCTTTTGCCCTCTCTCTCCCTCGTGTGCTCTTGTAAATGTGTCAGGGAGTCAGGCACAGGAAACGTGAAAGTGGTTCTTTAGAAGGAGACCTAAGGATAAAGAGAATATCTGATCTCAATTCGAATGACACCGCATTAGAGCCGTTAGGAAATTCGTCCTTTTTCGCCTCTTCATCCGACCTTTATTAGCTCTTTGAATTCCCCTATATTCTTCTCATAACTGAGTGTCCAAGAGCACACCATATAAGGCACAAAACAGATACTTGGCGCTACATATTTATCTTATAGTTACTAACACTTTTACATCAACATCTACCGTTCATCTACATGGATACTCTGCAAATCACGTTAAGTGCTTGGCAAAGGATTCATCGAACCACCTTCACAATAAATCTCTATACTCCAATCTGGAACAGCGCACAGAAAAAACGACCACCTACACCTTTCTGTGTGAGCTCTGATTTCTCATATTTTATTGAGATGGTCGTTTCTGCCTATTTAACAAAATATTTTAGCATTCGCAGGAGAAAGTTGGTAATTGAAATTTCGTGAGAAGATCTCACTGCAACGAAAAACACCTGTGTTTTACTGATGTCCACCCGAAATCCTGTATCATTTCAGTGACACTCTCTCCCCTATTTCGCGGTGATACAAAATGCGTTGCCCTTCTTTGAACTTTCTAGATGTACTCCGTTAATCCTATATGTTAAGGATCCCATACCGCGCAACAGTACTCCAAAACAGGAACGATAAGCGTAGTATAGGCATTCTTTGTGATAGATCTTTTAGACTTTTTGAGGGTTCTGTTGCCAATAAAATACTGTCTTTGGTTTGCCTTCCCCACAACATTTTCTATGTGCTCATTCTAATATAAGTTGTTCGTAAATGTAATTCCTAGGTTATTAGTTGAATTTATGACCTTCAGATTTGACTGATTTATCGTGTAACCGAATGTTAACGGATTCCTTTTGGCACTTATGTGGATGGACTGACACTTTTCATTGTTTATGGTCAATTGCCATTTGTCGCACCACACAAATAACTTTTCTAAACCGTTTTGGAGCTTGCTTTGATCTTCTGATGAGTGTACTGGACGATAAACGACAGCATCATCTGCAAACAACATAAGACGGCTGCTCAGATTGTCTCCTCGTTTATATAGATAAGGAGCAGCAAAGGGTCTATAATACTACCTTGGGGAACGCCAGAAATCACTTGTGTCTTACTCGACGACTTTCTGTCAGTTACTATGAACCGTGACGTCTTTGACAGGAAATCACCAATCCAGTCGCATAGCTGAGACGATATTCCATAACCACTTGTGTGGTGCAGTGTCGAGCGAGCGATTGTATATGATTGCTACGTATGGAGTTATTGCATCAGCATACTCTGAAAGGAACGTAATTGGTGTACAGTCTGGACTGCAAGACTTTCTATTATTGATTTATTGTATAACTCCGTTGTAATATAGTCTTACAAAGTGCATCTCAAAAGTCAGTGAGTGTTCTGAAAAAATAAAGGTAACAAGAGTCAGAAACAGAATACCTTTACCGGCCTTAAAAGTATTTACCATTAGCTACACGGCACTTCTGAAAAATGTTGTAAAATTGGAAATGTCAGCAAAGACCGTGGTCACGCGTTGTTGGATATCCGCAACATTCACGAATGTTGGTGTACAGTAGATGTAGCCGATCTTCAGCTCTTCTGCCCTCATTCTCAAAGACAGTCGCCGATCAACTGCGAGCATCCGTCGCTCTCGTGTCATTGGAAAATGGAGCGCAAAATCGAGCAACGCTTTTACATGAAGTTATGGTGAAAACTAGGTAAATCGGCGACGGAGACCCGTGGATTGTTACTGAAAGTGTTAGGTGTTGGAACAGTGGATAAAAAATTTGTGGTTGTGTGGTTTAAACGCATCAGAGACGGAAAAGACGGAGTCGAGGACGAGCTGCGTCCGGGTCACAACGCACAATCCCAGACAACACCGAACGAGGGCGACGAATGCCTTGCGGGTGGTCGGCAGAAGTCTAGAGGAGGGACAGCAGAAGAGTCGAAGGTATGCAAAACGGTGTGAGCACTATTGTTTACGAACATTTGCAGACGTTGGAGATATCCAACAATGCGCTGCCTCGATGTTTTTAGCGATTCCACAAAAAGCGTTTGCTGACAGTTTCTATCAGCTTCACTAACTATACGAGAAGTATGTTGTAGCTAATGGTCATTACTTTGAAGACAAGAAATAGTATATTGTTCACTGCTGTTTCCTTCATTTTCCGAGACCATACACTGAACTTCCCTGACGCTCATTGTGTTATCGTTGCTTTCTATATGTTTTGAAATTAGATCTCAACGGATTGTCAATCAGATTTCCTACTAATGTTTGTGGGACTACTTCCTCGTCTTGAACCACAGGGTGCACTCATTTACAGTTTCCATCAGACCGTGTTGACAAATATAAATTCCTATGCATTCGTGTCTGATGGCAATTCCAATCATATACTTCTGGTCGTTTTGACATTTCTGTAAAACTAGACTAGAGCAAGAAACGCCATCGTTTCAACAGGTTTTCTGTTGTCATTTCCTGAGTGACAATGCATTTTTCTCCTTACGTCAAGCCGCGCGGGATTAGCCGAGCGGTCCAGGGCGCTGCAGTCATGGACTGTGCGGCTGGTCCCGGCGGAGGTTCTAGTCCTCCCTCGGGCATGGGTGTGTGTGTTTGTCCTTAGGATAATTTAGGTTAGGTAGTGTGTAAGCTTAGGGACTGATGACCTTAGCAGTTAAGTCCCATAAGATCTCACACACACATTGTCCTTACGTCAACCAGAAAAAGGCCCCAGCATGTCAGTCGAAATGGCTATTTAGCTGTAGTACCCGTCTAGTTATGCGTAGTAACACAGTCTAATGCCCAAAACGGTACAGACAACACTTTATCAATTTTTCTTAACTAACATTGCCTACCAAAGACCATAAATATTTCTTTTTTCTTCTTTGTTTATGTCCATTTTATGCACGTTTAATTACCTGAAGCAGATGCGTGGTTATATATTGTCTTACTGCCCCCTAAAATAGTGCAGTTCAAAAAACTTTAGTTGTATATCTGAATAAAAATTTTGAGATTTCGTACATGAGGTACGACTCATGCTGTAATAATGCCGAACAGGCTTAAGTATTCATCCTTTTAGCGATTTTGAATGTCTGACTGGAAAACTTTGCTGTCACCTAGTCGGTCTATTATACGAAAAGCATAGATTTTGAGGCAACAAGTAAGAGAAATCGGACTGAAGGCTGGACTCAAGATTTTACAGGAAAACATGGTAGTACTAGAATGTATAACCGACCGCGAATACAACCCGATAGATTGTGAGCAGCGGTAAGTGAAAGAGTTACAAAAAAGTCGCAGATTCGTGTGGTAGCATATTTACAAATAAATATCTGAAGGTAAAGTTCTAATGATTCCTGCTCATGATCAAATAGTTCTTATTTTATCAAATCAAATGAAGTCTTGAAACATACATGTGGTGCCTGATTTAAAGTTCAGAAATTTTTAAATTAGGGCCTCTGTGTTCTACCGTACTTTAAACCTATTGTAAGAACTTAAAAAATTTGTTTCCAGTACACTTTACGTTGTTATGAGAGTGTTGAATGTAACTATTAAGTTTTTTGTGTTGTGTTGAAATATTGCACAATGCATTTACTTAACAAGTGGTGTTGTACAAATTGTCAAGACTTTATGGATAAAAACTGGTGTCAAAAATTAACAATATTCCAGTGACTTTTACTGACACAAAAAACCTCGGACTTTTTCAAAATGGCTCTGAGCACTATGGGACTTAACTTCTAAGGTCATCAGCCCCCTATAACTTAGAACTACTTAAACCAAACAAACCTAAGGAGATCACACACATCCATGCCCGAGGCAAGATTCGAACCGGCGACTGTAGCGGTTGCGCGGTTCCAGACTGTAGCGCCTAGAACCGCTCGGCCACCCCGGCAGGCCTTCGTACTGATTAATTGGAAAGAATAAACATGAAACGACACACACTGGGCAACAAGACAGTCTAGCAAGATAAGTAACATTCATCTGCTAACACAATGTTTGTGCCCTTAAGAAATTATGCAAACGTTGTCAACACTAGAACAGTTCGTTCAACGCAGGATATTTAGTTTCTGTACATCTAAGAATATTTTGATAGTAAGGGATAGGCAACATTATAATATCCACTGACTATTTCGTTCTTAAAATGTATAAGAGTTAACGCTGAGTTATTTTTAGCTCATAGTGAGAAATACTGAAGGAAAAGGCTGTAAACTGTAGTCAGATGGCGCACGGCACGGGCCCGCAGCGCCAGACGTATTGACACACGGGCCACCAGATATTTGTTGATGCCGTTGAGCAGCCGCAGCCATCAGCCCAAGCGGAACCGCAATTATACAGGCCAGATTGAGTGAATGGAAGAGGCGGGCAATTAATGATGAGGCGCTAATTGCTCGCTGATTGTAGTGCTCTGCGGTCGCCGCGCGGGCCAGCCGGTTGCGGCCCTCCTCCGACAGGTGGCATCACCGTCGGCCGGCCACGTCGATGACTGCGAATGGCGGCACGTCAGACTCACGGGCTGTTTAAGGAGGGCAGCCGACCGCTGATTGCCTATCGCTTTCAAGCCCGCTTACCCGGAGACCGTGCCAGCGTTCACGAGACAGTAAGAGAGCAGAAATGCAAACCTACAACTTCAGTGCCACTGCTTCGTGAAACGTTAAATGCGTTTGTGACCATATGCTGCTGTGGTGTTATTAAGCTTCTCTTTCTGTCATACCTCTTTTGCTTGCGCATGGTCGAAATACACTTTGATAATGCCACGAACTCTGGTCTTTCAACGTCATATGAACAAGAAAATAGATTAAGGAAAAGCAAACCTACGTTTCTAGCATTTGTAGACTTAGAGAAAGCATTTGACAATGTTGACTGGAATACTCTCTTACAAATTCTGAAGGTGGCAGGGGCAAAATACAGGGATCGAAGGCCATTTACAATTTGTCCAGAAACCAGATAGCAGTTATAAGAGTCGAGGGGCATGAAAGGGAAGCAGTGGTTGGGAAGGGACTGAGGCGGGGTTGTAGCCTATCCCCGATGTTATTCAATCTGTATATTGAGCAAGCCGTAAAGGAAACAAAAGCAAATTCGGAGTAGGTATTAAAATTAATGGAGAAGAAATAAAAACTTTGAGGTTCGCCGATGACATTGTAATTCTGTCAGAGACAGCAAAGGACTTGGAAGAGCAGCTGAACGGAATGGACAGTGTCTTGAATGGAGGATATAAGATGAACATCAACAAAAGCAAAACGAGTATAATGGAATGTAGTCGCATTAAGTCGGGTGATGCTGAAGGAATTAGATTAGGAAATGAGACGCTTAAAGTACTAAATGAGTTTTGCAATTTGGGGAGCAAAATAACTGATGATGGTCGAAGTAGAGAGGATATAAAATGTAGACTGGCAATAGCAAGGAAAGCATTCCAAAGAAGAGAAATTTGTTAACATCGAGTATAGATTTAAGTGTCAGGAAGTCGTTTCTGAAAGTATTTGTATGGAGTGTAGCCATGTATGGAAGTGAAACATGGACGATAACTAGTTTGGACAAGAAGAGAATCGAAGCTTTCGAAATGTGGTGCTACAGAAGAATGCTGAAGATTAGATGGTTAGATCACATAACTAATGATGAAGTATTGAATAGAATTGGGGAGAAGATGAGTTTGTGGCACAACTTGACTAGAAGAAGGGATCGGTTGGTAGGACATGTTCTGAGGCATCAAGGGATCACCAATTTAGTACTGGAGGGCAGCATGGAGGGTAAAAATGGTAGAGGGAGACCAAGAGATGAATACACTAAGCAGATTCAGAAGGATGTAGGTTGCAGTAAGTACTGGGAGATAAAGAAGCTTGCACAGGATAGGGTAGCATGGAGAGCTGCATCAAACCAGTCTCAGGACTGAAGTCTACAACAACAACAACAACAACAATGAACAAGGCAGTACAGGCAAATACACAATTTTGTGATTAAATAGCAGGACACAATTAAATGTAACAATGCCGAGAAACAAGTTATACGATGCCCTGTACGGACATTATACACTCCTGGAAATTGAAATAAGAACACCGTGAATTCATTGTCCCAGGAAGGGGAAACTTTATTGACACATTCCTGGGGTCAGATACATCACATGATCACACTGACAGAACCACAGGCACATAGACACAGGCAACAGAGCATGCACAATGTCGGCACTAGTACAGTGTATATCCACCTTTCGCAGCAATGCAGGCTGCTATTCTCCCATGGAGACGATCGTAGAGATGCTGGATGTAGTCCTGTGGAACGGCTTGCCATGCCATTTCCACCTGGCGCCTCAGTTGGACCAGCGTTCGTGCTGGACGTGCAGACCGCGTGAGACGACGCTTCATGCAGTCCCAAACATGCTCAATGGGGGACAGATCCGGAGATCTTGCTGGCCAGGGTAGTTGACTTACACCTTCTAGAGCACGTTGGGTGGCACGGGATACATGCGGACGTGCATTGTCCTGTTGGAACAGCAAGTTCCCTTGCCGGTCTAGGAATGGTAGAACGATGGGTTCGATGACGGTTTGGATGTACCGTGCACTATTCAGTGTCCCCTCGACGATCACCAGTGGTGTACGGCCAGTGTAGGAGATCGCTCCCCACACCATGATGCCGGGTGTTGGCCCTGTGTGCCTCGGTCGTATGCAGTCCTGATCGTGGCGCTCACCTGCACGGCGCCAAACACGCATACGACCATCATTGGCACCAAGGCAGAAGCGACTCTCATCGCTGAAGACGACACGTCTCCATTCGTCCCTCCATTCACGCCTGTCGCGACACCACTGGAGGCGGGCTGCACGATGTTGGGGCGTGAGCGGAAGACGGCCTAACGGTGTGCAGGACCGTAGCCCAGCTTCATGGAGACGGTTGCGAATGGTCCTCGCCGATACCCCAGGAGCAACAGTGTCCCTAATTTGCTGGGAAGTGGCGGTGCGGTCCCCTGCGGCACTGCGTAGGATCCTACGGTCTTGGCGTGCATCCGTGCGTCGCTGCGGTCCGGTCCCAGGTCGACGGGCACGTGCACCTTCCGCCGACCACTGGCGACAACATCGATGTACTGTGGAGACCTCACGCCCCACGTGTTGAGCAATTCGGCGGTACGTCCACCCGGCCTCCCGCATGCCCACTATACGCCCTCTCTCAAAGTCCGTCAACTGCACATACGGTTCACGTCCACGCTGTCGCGGCATGCTACAAGTGTTAAAGACTGCGATGGAGCTCCGTATGCCACGGCAAACTGGCTGACACTGACGGCGGCGGTGCACAAATGCTGCGCAGCTAGCGCCATTCTACGGCCAACACCGCGGGTCCTGGTGTGTCCGCTGTGCCGTGCGTGTGATCATTGCTTGTACAGCCCTCTCGCAGTGTCCGGAGCAAGTATGGTGGGTCTGACACACCGGTGTCAATGTGTTCTTTTTTCCATTTCCAGGAGTGTATATTATTCTACGAGACCAAGAGGCTGCTATGTTCTATTATATTGTTTGTTGCAACATCCCTATTTCAGTGTGATTGCCATCTTCAGGTCATCTGTGGAAGTTACATAGTTTAGTATAATATTTCAAATTTTGAAATACCTGATTTAACATATTATAGAATCAAGGTGTGCTACATGTATCGGGGAGCCTTGTTATCCATATGACATCGATATCTTAGTTGCTCACACACTACTGTGTAAGTCTGTTTCTTTGATGTATCCTATGTGAGACAGATTTAAGTTTACCGAGACCTCTCTGAATCATTTAAGACAAATGCCAAGATGGTCTCCCTCAGGGGGTCTCCTACACAATGGAGGCCAAGGTATAACTCGTCATGTAAACGTTCCTATTGTAATAAATAATAAGAGTATAATCAAACACAAGGACGTCTTGGTCTCATAGCATAATATATAATTCCGAAAAAGTTACGCCTGAAAAAGCAGAAGGATCGAATGAGAAACTTTTTCGGGCCAATTGAATATGGCATTGTTCGATTATGTGTAGTCCTTAATGGGGTGAAATGTAAGACGCCATCTAGCAGACTGTTCGGTTAACAAAGAAGTCTTATATAAGACACTCAGTCGTTGGTTGGTGGATTTGGGGAAGGGGACCAAACAGCGAGGTCATCGGTACCATCTGATTATGGAAGGATGGGGAAGAAAGTCGGCCAGGCCTCTTCAAAGGAACCATTCCGGCAGCTGCCTGAAGCAATTTACGGAAATCACGTAAAACCTAAATCAGGATGAACGGACGCTGGTTTGAACCGTCGTCCTCCCGAATCCGAGTTCAGTGTGCTAACCACTGCGCCACCTCGCTCGTTACACTCAGTAAATTACGGTGGTAAACACGAGAAGAAATACAGTGTCCTCCACCAAAGAGATTACCAGAAAAGTTTCATTAACTGCCGTTTTTTCAGAACACAGATTCATGTCTCTTACGCCCAGCGTTATTACAATGATAACTAGTAAAACATTGCATTCAAATAAACGTTTTACAACTCGCTGGCAGTTTCAAGCATTGCTGTGTCCATTCGATAGTAGCTATATGGTAAATACTAACCTGACTAAAGCACTATGAGGCTGTTCACGTTGCAGGTCACCGATAATTACGAAGTTGTTGCAGCCATCAGAGGGCATTCCAATGCAAAAGAACATGTGCGGAATCAAGCCTATTTACGCAACCGAAGGAGATTTGTTTGGTGTCCCCCACTCGCCATGTGTACACTGCAGGGATCGTAAAAGGCCAATGATTTACAGATGCTTCTCGAAGCAGCCGTGACTGATTGTTAGACGTCTGACGGTGGCTCTAAATGTCTCTGAACATTGGCGATTGCTGTACCAGTGACGTAATAGGAGCGACGAGGATTTTTGTAAGATTATCGCTGACTTTTGTAGTAGTCTTGCCATTCTTTTTTCCATGCGTCCCTAGCTGAAGCTGTTGCTCTCCGTAGAAAATACATTGCTAGGACTACTCAATGGCTAATTTCTCCGTGACTAGGCCCAACATACCAGTTACTTTAATGACGTAATATACCACTATCCCGAAAACAAGTGTGTACTGCTGTTCGTTGTGTACACAAACCTTGTATAAACAGTGCTATGATTCAAAGAACGTAGATCATACAAACAGTGATTCTAACAGCCATTCGTTTCCAGATGTCTTTCGCTCCTACTTTCGAATCGTAAAGTCCACAAATAACAAATGCTACTGAAACTCGGTATCCGTTGCCAACAAACATAGGGTCCCAGGAGGAATGGACAATATTCAAGGATGTGACAGAAACGATCATTCGAAGCAAAAAGTCCATTAAACGTGGGCTCTGAAATGCATGGTTTCGTCCACTTCTGAATGTTTGTAGGTGGAATTCTGGTCTACCCTGCATACAAAAAATATGTGTCACTGTTCTGCCATGCAAATTTAGGTTTTCAGTGATTCATATAAATTGCTTGAGGAAAATGCCGTCATAATTCCGTTGAAGGGGTGGCGGTCGAGTTCCTACCCCTGCCTACGCAATGAAGACTAGGATATGAAACATCATGTAATCCTCTCTAATTTTCCCACTTAATATCAATCTTTTGCAGTAGTGACAAGTTCAGAAAGATTTCTTTCTTGCTAAATAAAGTGGCTTGATATATTTTAAAAACATGCTCTCGCCCACTGCTGTGTATTTCAAAATACCTTATACGAGGGTCACTCCAAAAGAAATGCACACTGTTTTTTTTTTAAATCCATCTTTTATTCAACATGTTTGAAAGTTTTACATTGTGTAGATACATCCTTTAGGAACAATATTTTCATTTCTCCACATAATTTCCATCCCTCTCAACTGCCTAACGCCATCTTGGAACCAGCGCCTGTATACCCGCACGGTAAATTTCTGGACCAACCTGTTGGAGCCACTGTTTGGCAGCGTGCACAAGGGAGTCATCATCTTCAAACCTTGTTCCACGAAGAGAGTCTTTCAGTTTCCCAAAGAGATGATAGTCACATGGAGCCAGGTCAGGACTGTATGGCGGGTGTTTCAGTGTTGTCCATCCGAGTTTGTGATCGCTTCCATGGTTTTTTGACTGACATGTGGCCGTGCATTGTCGTGCAAAAGCAAAACATCCTGCTTTTGCCGACGTGGTCGATCACGACTCAGTCCAGCTTGAAGTTTCTTCAGTGTCGTCACATATGCATTAGAATTTATGGTGGTTCCACAAGCAAGAGTCCTTCGGAATCGAAAAACACCTTAGCCATAACTTTTCCAGCAGAAGGTGTGGTTTTGAATTTTTTTTCCTTGGCTGAATTTGTATGACGCCACTCCACTGATTGCCTCTTCGTCTCTGGTGAAAAATGAATGAGCCATGTTTCATCACCTGTCACAATTCTTCCAAGGAATTCATCTCCACCATTCTCGTACTGTTCCAAAAGTTCGCTGCATACCGTTTTTCTTGTTTCTTCGTGAGCCACTGTCAACGTCCTGGGAACCCACCTGGCACAAAAATTTTTCAACCCCAATACTTTCAGTATTCTGCAAACACTCCCTTCCCCTATCCCAACGTAGCGTGACAATTCGTTCAAACTGATACGTCTATCAGCATTCACCAATTCGTTAACTCTCTGCACATTGTCTGGAGTGTGTGCAATACGAGGCCTGCCGCTGCGAGGACAATCCTCAATACTGCCGTGCCCGCTTTCACCACATAACCTCCTGGCCCAACGACTAACTGTACTGCGATCGACAGCAGCATCTCCATACACCTTTTTCAACCTCTTGTGGATGTTTTCCACTGTCTCGTTTTCACAGCACAGAAATTCTATGACAGCACGTTGCTTCTGACGAATCTTGAAGACATGATGTGACGGCGCCACTCACAGGAACAGGTTGGACTAAGTTTGAAAACAAGCGGGAAGGATGTATATACACACTGTAAAACTTTTACACAAGCAGAACTTTTTACAAAAAAAAAGTGTGCATTTCTTTTGGAGTGACCCTCGTAGTTAATTTTCGCTGTGTTTTCTATGGCCAGCATATCAAACACTGACTGCACCCCGTCTGAGGTTTATAAAATATCTCAGTGTTTCCAGCTGAAGATGAGGACGCAGAATTCTCGAAGTGCCGCAAGGAATATATAAAAAGAAATGTGTGTAAAACGCGGGTGACTGTTTAGAATTCTTCTGCGTATTTACATGAAAACTAACTATAGCGGAAAGTGTGAGACATTTTAGCGAAATAGTCAAAGACGGACACAGAATACCGTCAATGCCTCCCTGGAAGACTCCAAGCGGCCCGGTGTCTTCCGTCGTAATGAAGCCGTAAGATGCGACGCTGTTTATGACCACGGGATGGCGCGGTGGGCGGTAGGGGGGGGGGGCGAGCAGGTGGGGTGACGTCCGACACCGCCGCACCCCCCCCCCCCCCCCCCCTCGTCAGCATTCCGGCCATGCCGCAGCCGTTTCCATGCGCCCCGGCTATATAATACGGCAATCTTCTCGCCGCGCTGCACGCAGCGGCCATTAAAATACGCCCCGAACGCACAGTAGTTAACTGAGTTGGCGCTGTTAAGTTGTTTCGGCGCGGCCGAGGAACACGGTGCGTGAAATAAACCTACGAGCTCTGTGCCTCGCTTCTGCCGTGCCCTCACCTCCCACGGCGTAGCAAGCGGTAGCGGCTCTCTCTCGCAGCGCACCTCGCAAACATCCTAAACCACCTCCCCAACCCTCAGACAACCCCCCCCCCCCCCTTACACATTTCCAACCGTGCTCCGCGGCGACCATCCATCATTCGCCTCTCAATAGCCCAGTGTCGTTTACATCTGCTGCGTTTTCTCCACGATATCCACCGCTTCTTTTTATTCTTGCCTCCCAAAATGATCAGACTCGCGCTAGAGACGTCTGCGCCCAAGCGCATTAAGCAGTTCTTCACACCAACCATCTTCGTTTCCGAGTAACTAATGCGCCTAGAGACGTTTTATCCTGCTTTGGTTTCTCTCAACGATTTTGCTCCCACTCACCTTACACTTCCCTCGATTACCATCTTGAAGATTCCTCTCAACATACCTCCTTTTACTATTGTTTTAGTCAAATTGTACCATAAATTTCTTTTCTCCAGAAATTTGGTTAGGCAGTGGGGAATTGTTACACCTTGGAACATTTTTCAGACTTTAACCTCTAGCCAGCTCTATAACAGAACTTCAGTACATTGTCGTATTCCACCACATCTTTTCTTAGTCTCTCATTTCCGTAACTAATTCCTTCAGCAAAGCCTGGTTTAATTCGACTGCATTCCATTACCCTTACATGACCAACGTTTTTCTTACAATATAAGTGGAGCACCGCAAACTTAAGAACTACATTTGTGCTTCTAGTAATGTTTGTCTGCTTTTTTTAATTTTTTTTATTTTTTTTTGTTTGGAGTTAGTACCGCGATGCATTTATTTGACTTAAAGGTAGCACCTTTTTTTGTGAGAACATTTATTTGGTTAGGTAAAGATAGAAAGTGTTACTGTTTCTGCGGAGTTTCGAACATGGTTCATTTCGTTATTTTCAGAGAATTAATGCAATGTATTATGTATCTTTTTTTAAGCAGAACATTGTTTTTTTCTGTCACGTAGCTGATGTTTGATATAACTATGTACAAATCAGTTCAAATTAAATTTCTGTCAGTCTTAGATAGCCCTGGTGTCGCACTAGGGAAAGGCGACCTACAGTTTATCCGAACAACGTCTCATTCCTGGCGAATGTCCGTATCGCTGAGAGGTGAATGTTAGGCCAGCAAGAAGATTGAAGAATCAATGATCCGCCCAGGCTTCGACCTCACGACCTTTCGGAGTCCATGCGCCTTACAGTTAGAACACCAGCCCTGACATCCATGCCAAACTCCGCTGCTGCCTGGATATGCTCCGGCTGTTTGCTTTACCGCTTCTTCCGCCAGATACCACCATCTCTGTAGCTGACCAGCCAATAGCTCTTCTCATACCACGAAATGTCATTCCAAATGCCAATTAAAAATGGAACAGGTAACATATATGTTACACACTCGACATTAATTAATTGCAAGAAATGAAACTTCCTGGCAGATCAAAACTGTGTGCCGGACCGAGATTCGAACTCAGGACCTGGCAGAAGTAAAGCTGTGAGGACGGGGCGTGAGTCGTGCTTGGGTAGCTCAGTTGGTAGAGCACTTGCCCGCGAAAGGTAAAGGTCCAGAGTTCGAGTCTTGGTCCGGCACACAGTTTTGATCTGCCAGGAAGTTTCATATCATCGCAAACTCGGCTGCAGAGTGAAAATCTCATTCTGGCAATTGCAATAAATGATATACACAAACGTTCCTCTTCAGTCAATGTATCTATTAGTGATACTGTGGATTCTGGTTCAAATGGCTCTGAGAACTATGCGACGTAACTTCTGAGGTCATCAGTCGCCTAGAACTTAGAACTAATTAAACCTAACTAACCTAAGGACATCACACAAATCCATGCCCGAGGCAGGATTCGAACCTGCGACCGTAGCGGTAGCTCGGTTCCAGGCTGTAGCGCCTAAAACCGCACGGCCACTCCGGCCGGCGTGGATTCTGAAATTAGCCTGAAATTACGGCGGTGACCTTTGTATGGTGTATAGATGATTTTACGAGGGGCTTCAATGCAATATATTATTTTCTGAAAGCAGGTTGGTTTTATTCAGGATTCCCATAAACCACTATTTTGGCTGCAAAACACTATTTTTCAACACAATCTCCGTTCAGTGTCACGGCCTTATGCCACCCCATGTGGGGGACTGCATGTATGGCCTCACGATACCACTCTACTGGTCGACGTTGGAGCCCCATCATCCACGTACGGCTTCCCGCGGAGTTGATCCGTCATTGGGTCAAACTGATGGATGTCGCAGGGTACGACATCTGGACTGTAACGTGGATGAGGAAGAGTAGTCCGATGATGTGTTGTGAGCTCCTCTCGGATACGCAGACTTGTGTAAGGCCTCGAGTTGTCATGGCGAAGGAAAAATTCGTTTGCATTTTTTGTGATTACGAACAGGCTGAAGCCGTTTCATCGGTTTTCTGAGAGCAACACAATAAACTTCCTGGTTGGTCAATGCACCATGAGGGAGGACATCAAACATAATAACCCCTTAAGAGTCCCAAAAGAGGGTCGCCATGACTTTACCGACTGAGGGCGAACATTTTCTTCGGAGGAGAGACGGTGTAGTGCCACTCCACGAACTGTCGTTACGTTGCCAGTTCGAAGTGATGAACCCATTATTCATCATCTGTGACGAATTTCGACAAAGCATTGTTCACCATCAGCCTCGTAGCGCACAAACAATTCTGCATAGGTGATCCTTCGTTGCTGCTTGTGGTCTTCTGTTAGGCGGCAAGGAACCCTTGAGTACCCCAACTGGTGGACGACTGTGTCAGCACTACCAACAGAGACGTCCAGTTGTGGAGCGGGATGTCCGATTGTGATCCGTCGATAACCTCGAATGAGAGTGTCGCACGCTCCAACATTGTACCTGTCACAGCCGTGTGCGGCCGACCAGTATGCTGGAGATCGGACAGGTTTATGGGACCTTGTTGCGAAGATGACAAATTGCTCGCTCAATGACGCACTGTGATTTTGTTCACTGCCAGGTCTCCGTACACATTCTCCAAGCACCTATGAATGTCTCCGATGCTGTCGTTCTCCGCTAAATGAAACTCAGTGACAGTTCTCTGCTTGGAATGCACCACCGTTACAGACGCCACGTTGAAGACTACGTATAGCGCCGTTACCTATCGAAACTTCATGAAACTATAGGGGCTGGAGCGGGAATATAGCACGGTTTCCCAGTGCAAATTGGGCATTTTTTCAGCCAAAATTGGCTGAGAAAAGAAATATTCTTCTTTCTTCTTTATCGTCGCCTTGTCCCACGTCACGTAGGGTCGGCGCTGCTCTTCTGGATCCTTCTCCTCCATAGTACTCTATATTGCCTCCTCCTTCTTCCATCCTTTCTCCCTTAGGTCCCCGGATATCTTATCCTTCCACCTCATCTTTGGTCTTCCTCTCCTTATAGCTCTTTCAATCTTTATATCTTCAACTCTGCTTCCTATATACTCTTCTTCCCCTTTTCTCTGTAAGTGTCCGTACCACCTTAGTCTGCTCTCTTGTATCTTTTTCCCCATGGGTCCCACTTTCACAGCTCCTCTAACAAATTCATTTCTGATCCTGTCCTTCCTTGTTACCCCACACATCCACCTCAGCAGCCTCATTTCCGTCACTTCCATCTTCCTTTCTTGGGCTACTGTGATTGGCCATGTCTCTGCCCCGTATATCAGCAGGCCTTACCACCGACTTGTACACTTTCCCTTTCAACCCAGTGCTCACTTTCTTGTGACACAACACTCCACTCATTTTCTTCCAGTTGTTCCAACAGCAATTTATTCGATGTTGTATCTCGCTTTCCAGTCCTCCGTCCCTCTGTATGTACGACCACAGGTATTTAAATTTGCAGACCGATTTCAGCTCATCATCCTGGATCTTGCAAGACCTCATCTGCACATCCTTCAGTGCTAAATATTCTTTGTCCTGCTAATTTTCATCCCTCTTTCTTCTGGTGCCTTCCTCCAATCCTCCAGCTTTTCCTAAAGTCTGTCGATGCTCTGCTCACAAAGAACCACGTCATCCGCAAACATCATATTCCACGGCGCTTCCTTCTTCACATCTTTACCAGCACATCCATAATCAGGTCAAAGACGTAGGAACTCAGCTCGGACCCTTGATGTAACCCTTCTTTTACTGGAAACTCCTTTGTCGTACCCACACTACTTCGCACCTGTGTCATTGCTCCTCTGTACATTTCTTTCACTATCCTTACATACTTCTCTGGCACGCACTGCTCTCTCATGCTTCTCTATATTTCGTCCCTTGGGACTCTGTCAAATGCTTTCTCCAAATCAGTGAAAGCCATATGTCGATCGGCTTGCAGCTCCCCGTGTCCCTCCGCTATCCGCCTTAAAGCATCAGTCGTTTCTCTTCCAGGCATAGACCCAAACTGTTCTTCTCACACCACACTCTCCTTGCGTCATCTTGCTTCTATAACTCTTTCCCAAATTTTCATTGTGTGTGCTATCAGTTTAATACCTCTATAGTTACTGCAGTCCTGCACATCAGCTTTCCACTTAATTATTGGGATCAGTACACTAGTTCTCCACTCGTCTGACATCTCCTCCTGTCACCAAATCTTCTTCATTAAATCCCAAAGGAGCTCATTTTCCCTTTTACCGAGACACTTCCATACCTCAACGGGGATCTGGTCTGGGCCAACTGCCTTCCCATTTTTCATCTTGTCAAGAGAAAAGAAATGAGTAGCATTATTTATTGGACGCTCCTCGTATATTGCCTGCTTTGCCCGATGGTGTGGTTGTGCTTGAAAACATGTTTCAAGATTAATTCATTTAAGCAAGTTAACAAATAAATTTGAGTTGCAGAGTTCTTTGAAAAACTGTTCGTGGCAAAACTGAAGGCCAATTGTATGTAATACGCAATAATTCAGCCCAAATAACGACTTAAAGCCCACAGATGGAAGAGGAACCGTTTGTCACAGTATGCTTGTAGTCTAACGTTCTGTCTTATCCTAGGCAGCAGAATCTATTTCCATTGTTTCTACATTTAATTATGAAGCCCCTCTCACACGACGCACTTGTCAGCGATAAATTTTGGATTCAAACGATTATTAGGGCGGGAAGTAATATATAACGGGCCTATTGCGGACACGCGCGCGCGACTTGCACCCTTATTTGGATCGGACCCCCCAGCGACCGGGAAGGCTGCTAGGAGAGCGCGTGGGCCGGACAGCTCCCACGCGCCACGCAGTTGACAGGGCGGCGCGGGGCGACCCGGACATCGGCACCGCCGGCGATGCAGATTAATCCAGTTGTGGCGTCACGGGAGAGAACAATGGACACCCCGCGCTCGGCCGATCCATGAATATTAACGGCCGGGGAAAATGGTAAGGACTGGGGCGCGACAGGTGGCGCGAGTGGGCGCCGGCCGCAGCGCGGGGGCGGGGTGTGCCGCGCCGCGAGCTCCTGTTACGCCGGTAAATGACAGTAAAAGAGGGGGCGGCACTTACAGGACCAAAAAACAGGGCGGGAGGGAATTAAATCAACATAAGCCAATGTGAAATACCGCTACGTCGTTCCGAGGGTGGCAACATTGGCTCTGCCTACATCGAATGCATGTGCATGTTCTCGAGACTTTGAGAGTCAGCCGTGAAAATGACTGCAATCCGCGTCAAAGTTCTCGGAATGTAACACATAGACGACGGTTCAAGGTAACGAGAAAGTACCATGGTTGGCACTTTCTGTTTTTATGTGTTATGCCTTCTGTGACAGTAATCTTGTTTATGATACCTTACAACCACCGCATCATAGAGTATTGAGAACTCTACTCGCGGGCTCCGATTTACGCTGCCTGACAAAAAAATGGCTCTGAGCTCTATGGGACTTAACGTATGAGCTCATCAGTCCCCTAGAACTTAGAACTACTTAAACCTAACTAACCTAAAGACATCACACACATCCATGCCCGAAGCAGGATTCGAACCTGCGACCGTAGGCCTCGCGCGGTTCCGGACTGAAGCGCCTGGAACCGCTCAAATGTGTATAAATCTTATGGGACTTAACTGGAAAGGTCATCAGTCTCTAAGCTTACACACTACTTAACCTAAATTATCGTAATGACAAACACACACACCCATGCCCGAGGGAGGACTCGAACCTCCGCCGGGACCATCCGCACGCTCCATAACTGCAGCGCCCCAGACAGCTCGGCTAATCCCGCGCGGCTCTAGAACCGCTCGGCCGGCGCTGCCTGACAAACAGTTAAGGATCCAGAATACGTGGTGGGACGTCAACGTAGCAAGGGACATATGCACTCCATCGACGAATGCGTAAGCGATTGGAGTTGCAATTCGCTGTGACAAATAGAACGGCCATCAGAGTGCATTAGTGTTGTTCGTGTTTAGTGTTGTTACCAGGCTTGATAGGGTAGATGAGGGGCGTGAACGGCGGCAGATGTTGAGTGATCACCGTGAAGGACACGGAGATGCCACGTACTAATGCGATACAGCAATATCAGCACCTCACAGAGTTTAAAAATGGTCTCACTGCGGGTCTTCATTTGGCTGCCTTATTGAATCCTGCAATATCGAGATTTTGGGGTATTCAGATGCGACGGTGGCCCGATGCTGGACTGCATGAGAACACGAGGACAACCATCCTCGTTTTCAAAGCTGACGGGCTATGGTCTTATCGTCCCACGCGTAGGCTGCCATTAATCCTCTATTGCATGACTCTTTTTTAGGAAACCAATTTCAATGAGAAACGTATCTGGGGGTAGGGTCTGACACACAAAGTACTGTGTAACAGGTTAAACATAGGCATCCTGATGTAATTTTGATTTATTCAATGTTTTAGATTTGTTACCATATGGCAACACCATGCAATAGAGGGTTAGCAACACAATACAAATTGTTATTTCGAATGGTGCGCCGGCCGCTGTGACCGAACGGTTGTAGGCGCTTCAGTCTGGAACCGCACTGCTGCTACGGTCGCAGGTTCGAATCCTGCCTCGGGCATGGATGTGTGTGATGGCCTTGAGTTAGTTAGGTTTAAGTAGTTCTAATTCCTAGGAGACTGATGACCTCAGATGTTAAATCCCATAGTGCCATTTTTTCGAAGTGTCGCATTTCATAGAAATCATTTGATTCACACGTTTAATTTTCGTATTTCACTTGTATTTGCGCAAGGTATGCTGACTGCCTTTGGGGAAAAAGGAACAGTGCTCATGTGGAATGATTCTAGGATCTTCTCGGAAATCAGAAGATTAAAAATTGCTTACAACTGCGTGCCTGCTTCGACTTTCAGTCTTAAGATACACATATAATATTTTTTTGCTAGTGAAAAATAACATATTCCACAAATGTGATGCGATGTTTAAAAAGGTGTGCTGTCACCAGGATAATGTGTTAAGATGGTTACTGTGGTGCCTAAACAAAGTATTCATTTTCAGTAGCTTAGTAGTTGCGTGTGATGGATTGATGTTTGGTAAAGATGTGTCTAAGAAACTGACGATAAAGAACTACCAAAAACGAAAAACTAGCAATGATCCGTGCTATACTGTCAATAATACAACGAAGACAACGATTTCATGTTAATGTTGCTAAAGAAAGGTTACCTTCGGTATCGTTTGAATTCATTGTAAATTTCACAACACGACATATACGTATGTGGTTCTGTTGCTGTTGAGTTACTAGTGACTTCGTTCTAGTTTCACTACGCAATCCTTGATGACCATTGTAGAGCTACTGGGTACTCTTTCTAACGTCGTTTCCTTTAGACGTCCGCTCTTAGCAAATAATTGGCTGTCTATGTTACAGGAATACGACCCGCTTTATTTAAGTGTAACATTATAAATACATCAGAAGGAGGAAATTAATATAACTGCTTGCTCTCGCCATTGCAGATACCAAAGCAGACGAGGGGGATGTGCAAGAGAGAAAGTTGCAGACAGGGGGGCAGGGAAAGAGACGGAGGGTAGGCTGGGATGAGGAGAATTGGCGGCGCGGAGATGGCCGGCGTGGTTTGCAGCGGCGCTCTCATTAAATTCCCGTTCATCCCATTACCCTAGGGGTTAATATTTAAAAGGGCTGTTATAACGACGCGATATCTGTGGCACTTCAAACATTTTCCTGTGGCCTTTGATCCTTATTAATATACATGGTCGGCGGCGTAATGGCGGCGACACACAGGACGCTGTGTGTCGGCCGAAACCCTTTTTCGTGGCTTCTGAAACAGTAATAACCCACTCGACTATGGGACCGGCCCAGCTCACGGGGACGCTGCACGGGCGGCCCAAGTTTCGGCCGTTTTCCTCATCGAAAGTGCTCGCGCCTCTGTGAGACGGTAAAATATATCTGTCCCGTCCGGGTTATTTACAGCGTCACTGGACGCTAGTGCGTTTAATTTGCCTCTCTGAAGGGGGGCTGTACGTTAATGGGACGCAATAAAAGAACAAATGGAGGCTGCGAGAGTAGCAAGTAGCAGCATCTAGGGACTTAGCACTCTGCAGACGTTTTCTGCCCTGTATTTATGTTTTATGACCAAAGTAGTCCCCGCATATAGCTCTCTGAAACTAAAATATCTTGTAAATCTTGACAGTACAGGCTTTTAGATGTTACGTAAGTTGCCTTTTAATGTTTTGTCATGGCTTGGAAGGTACCCGCTCTTTTCAATTGAGTAATTGATGTGTTGCGAACACTCGCAGGATGCCATAAAGATTGGCTGATCATCGGGAAACCATTCAGACCCGCGAAGAGATCTTCAACTGACACTGAAGGTACGAGGAATGCATAACTGTTCATTACCCGTATGTACCAAAGTCGATGAAAATATCTGGCAAACGTATTTGATACTGTTAGTGGACGACAGGCAATCACGTACTGTGGTGTGCGTACTGTAAGACCATCAGTACACACACCATCAGAGTATTTGGCTTGTCGCTCTAACGAAGTAGGCGAGTGTCAGCAATATGTCTCGTGGTCTTATCGTGGCGTGTTTATCTTCTGCCGTTAGGTCAGACGATAGAAATGCCACTTGCACGCTTAGAGTAGCAGATTGACGGTGACCAACTTTAAAGAGAACTTGATTAATTTTCACACACATTTATTAAAATAATAACAAGCATAAAAATTACTTAACTCGGTTCTGGATGCTATTTACAATTGACAATCTGAAGTTCCTTTGGTAATGGTACGTTAATTTTATTCTCACGTATATCTCTGATACTGGACAGAAGTGTCTACACATTTATCTTCATGGCTATGTACTGGAATATGGTAATCTTATTAAGTGCAGACTGAAACTTGAATATAGACTGGTACCGACTGGTGCAGACAAATGCAGACTGACTAATCGGAGGTCTTTGCACTCATTATAATACCTCGCGCGTTTATGTATCACTGCGCGAGTGTGATCCGTGAGGAGAAAAGGTTCTACGTTAGCAGCAATCTCATTGGCTGCGTTACACATTAATACGCGGATCGGCGGAAGCAGAATTTGGTCCGTCCCTATGGCAGCGCCATCTCGTAGTGCGGAGACGGACGAGCGCTGCGCCTGCGCTGTTGTGTTTAGTGGGAAAGTTGTGTACGCGCTGACTACGCGGAACTACGTACACAACACCTACCAAACACATTTTCCGGTTGCCAAAGCCTGATTAATTTTATCCTATTTGATGCTGTTGTTAAGTGTCTTTGTAAGTTATGAGGTTCCGTTTTTCACTTTCTTGACGTACTTCGTTCTATGATGACCGTCTTATTCGATCTAGCTTTGTTTTCCTGTAGCCTAGTGAGGAAAGAGAGTAATCAAGAGGTTCAGTTTTTCTTCGTAACGATATGTTAATCAGCAAAAATACATAAGTTTAAAGCACTGTACATATACAGAGTGAATACGAACCCAGTGATTGCGTAGGGATATTTCACGAGTAATTTGGTATAACACACCCGTGGTCACCAGAGACTCGCTAAAGAGTAATGATGTAATTGTGATTTATTCGGTTCGTTACATAATGGCCTTCATTTCTGCGAAAATTACATCACAACAGTGGAAATGTCTGTAGTACGCAATAACTTTGTTGTATGTTAACCGGAGACCTAGAAAAGACGGAGAGGCTCCGTCCCCGCCGCAGCCGCAGTGGTCCCCAACCCCACGACGACTACCGCAGTCCACTTCACCACGCCTGGGTTATTGTGCGGTTCGGCCCCCGGTGGACCCCCCCCCCCCCCCCCCCCCAGGGAACGACTCACACACCAGGCGAGTGTGTGACCCCCATGTTTGCATGGTAGAGTAATGGTGGTGTACGCGTACGTGGAGAACTTGTTTGCGCAGCAATCGCCGACATCGTGTAGGGGAACTAGCCCGCATTTGCCGAGGCAGATGGAAAACCGGCTAAAAATCATCCACAGACTGGCCGGCTCACCGGACCTCGACACAAATCCGCCGGGCGGACTCGTGCCGGGGACCAGGCGCTCCTTCCTGCTCCGGAAAGCCGTGTGTTAGAGCGCTCGGCTATCCGGGCGGGTACGCAATAACGCGGAAAAGAAAACCCAAGAGAAAACTGAGCAGTAATTAATGCAAGCTCGATGACAAAGAGTAAAGGGAGCACTTGTCTCGTCAACAGCAAGTGCGTGAGTAGACGGACCAAGTTGTTTCCAAACGTTACACACAGCACATACCGTAAACGTTTGCACTGCTGTGGAGACACTTTCGTGGCAATAGGCATATTTCCACACAACGTCGGAAATTTGTCGGTGGAGTTCAGTTTCGCCCTGTCTGTATGCATCAGATAATGGATAGTCAGATTTTCAGGAACGTCTTGCATGATATTTTATTATTGTAGATGAATAGAAGCTTTCGAAATGTGGTGCTACAGAAGAATGCTGAAGATTAGATGGGTAGATCACATAACTAATGATGAAATATTGAATAGAATTGGGGAGAAGATGAGTTTGTGGCACAACTTGACAAAAAGAAGGGACCGGTTGGTAGGACATGTTCTGAGGCATCAAGGGATCACCAAGTTAGTACTGGAGGGCAGCGTGGAGGGTAAAAATCGTAGAGGGAGACCAAGAGATGAATACACTAAAGAGATTCAAAAGGATGTAGGTTGCAGTAGGTACTGGGAGATGAAGAAGCTTGCACAGGATAGAGTAGCATGGAGAGCTGCATCAAACCAATCTCAGGACTGAAGACCACAGCAACTACAACAACAACAACAACAACAACAACAGATGTCCGGTCCGGACTGGACCAAGCTATATGCAAGAAGCGGAAGTCTGAGTTTCTTTCAGCTTCTTTCCTGTACACGTCACTTCCATTCTCTCAGAATGGGCCTTTTCCCGATTGTCAGCTACGTAAGTTGTGTTATTCCCGCTTTCTTTTGGTCGGATTTCCTTGTATTTTCTTATTGTACCGATCCATTTCACTGTAATTACACCGATAACTGCAGTCTCTCTCAACGAATAAAGTAGTTTCTTCTACGTTGTATGTTCTCGTGCTTTGTGGTCCATAATCTGTGAAATCCCCTCCGTTTTTTGTGCCGTGATTCGAGTCATTCGAAAACGTCCAAACTGTGTTTGGAAGACTAAGTCACTTGCCTGACGTAGCAGGAGTGGAGAGAAGGGGAGATAAAACGCGTTAGCTCGTTGGACAGGGGCGCGGAAGCCATTCAGGCGTGGCTGCTGCGCCGCGCATTCGATGTTCGTGAAATGGGAAGGGGAACACGCGCATGCATTTTAAACGTATGCGGTTTGCCAGATGCAAATGGATTGCCGTGGACAATGACATTTAAAACAGCGGCTGACTGTTCACCACCACCACCACCACCACCACCACCACCACCACCACTACTGTAGAGTCTTTCCGTCTTTACTGAAGCGAGCTGCTGGCTTTTTACGGAGGACATCTGGCGGCAAACGGCCGGTGTTACTTTTTCAGCTGTGCGACGTGGCAAAGCTTCGGGATACTCCCAGGCGATATACCCACAGGTCAACAACCAATCAAATTATCATTCCCAAATTCTCTTTAAAATATTTTATTGTATTTTTAGATTATAACTAATTGTGAACTACGTGCTAAGTGAGATTCTGTCTCAACAGATGTTGTTGGATTCCCTGAAGCTCTGACGTCGAAATTGTTTCGTATGCAGTCAGAGTGCGTATGATATACGAGGATTGTGAAAGTGGGAAAAGAATTTGGAACGAGAAAACGTGTAGGAAAGACCCACTTGTTGAAAATTAGCAAACATGATGGGGTAATTCCATAATTACAGACTTAATATTTTGTACAACAGTTACTGAAATATTAACATGAAAAAGAAACGAAATGCAGACCTGTATACGAACAACATACAGCGAGAGTTTAACCATGCTAGCAGTGTTGTTCTTCCATTAAACTAATGGACAGGATGTGTTGCAGAAGTAACAAAAGCTTCGCTTCTCATGAATTACTCAAAAGTCCCGTCAGAAAGTCAGTGGGAAGGGCTTGGAAAAATTGAAATCCTTGACGTACTTAGAACGAATGATGACACAAGCTGGAATGTGTATGGAGCAGATAAGAAGTAGGATATCCGTGGTTAAAAGAGTTTTCGAAAAGATGAAAGGTTACTAGAGTTGTACCTTATACACCGTCTAAGTTGGATCTATAACGATTAGAAGATATCCAGCTAACGTAAACAGATGTGCCATTGTGCATTTCATTCTGTACTGTGGTTTTTGTGATGAATCAGTCATCTGTGAGCGCTACATATATGGACATTGCCATATTCAGACGGAGCTTTGCATTTTAAAATTTTTATTTGTGACAAATTTTTACAAAATGTTCCACATTTTACCCACCAACCATGTTGGAGTGAGTTTCCAACTCCAAATGAACACGTTTTATAAGAAAAGTTTTTGAAGACCTGAAGGTGACAACAAAGTCTGTCAAAACCAATTGTTGTAAAGGAAGGAATATTCACACGAGCTTGGCTTTATAAAGCTTTTACCACGTGAAACAGATCAAAAATGGTTCAAATGGCTCTGAGCACTATGGGACTCAACTGCTGCGGTCATAAGTCCCCTAGAACTTAGAACTACTTAAACCTAACTAACCTGAGGACATCACACACATCCATGCCCGAGGCAGGATTCGAACCTGCGACCGTAGCGGTCGTGCGGTTCCAGACTGTAGCGCCTTTAATCGCTCGGCCACTTCGGCCGGCTGAAACAGATCGTTCCTTCTGATTTCTCTACATGAGAAAATTCAGTACTGACTGAAAGTCTACGAAGAGTGGCATACCAGTAGAGCAGCGAATGGCGTGGCATTACTACATATGAAGAGGGCTAAAAAAATGGCTGTCGCGCTAATGATTACGAAGAAAACTGTTTGGAGAATTCGTGAGCAGCGTTGTGCGGAAGATGTGTAGAAATAAGCGTGGATATTTCACTACTAGCCACGCATGGGTGTCTGTCGGTGGAAGGATATCTGTGGGTAAAAGAGTTTTCGTAAAGACGAAAAGTTAGTAGATTTGTACCTTATACGCCGTCTAAGGTAGCTCTACAATGGTAAGATGATGTCCACCTAACGTAAACAGATGTTCTACTATGCATTTTATTGTGTACTGTGGCTTTTATAATGAAACAATCATTTGCGAGCGCAACATATGTGGACATTGTCATGTTCACAAGGAGCTTTTGATTAAAATAACAAAGTGAAAAGGCGAAAAGAAGATGGGCTTTGGTCTAGACAGGTTGGAGGGATTAGTCTGTTGGAAGGGTCTGTAACTAGATAATAAATTAATTAGATCAGTGGAGACTTTTACTTTATTTGTTCAGATATGATTTCGTTTTTTGATGAGAACCGTTTTCCTGGCGCACTAGAGGTATCTTTCTCCCTGTATCTAAGGCAACCCCCCCAATGGCTGCATTGTTTTGGCATTAGATTGCACCCAGATTCTGAGCTTACGATTATCTCTTTGTTATTGTTAAGACGTTTTCGCAAATTGTGACAATTGTCTTTTCTCAGTGTTTTCTTTTGCGCGTAAAAGTTATATACATTTTCGGCCGGATCAAACTTACAACCATCATCATGTTGCGAGTCTTCAGGAACCTCTGTCAACCCAGTAGGGCGTGCATCATAATAAATTGAGACCAGAAGTGTTCCTCTCCATTTTTGATGCATACAAAAAAAAAAAAAAAATTCGCTCACTGGCACGAGTGCTTATTACAGAGTTAAAATTAGAGGAATTGTGTCTCCGATGTAGGCGTTTCCACAGCTAGGGTAAGAAGCAGTTAAAAAAGTTGCATTTTGAAATGTCCACCATCGATGGTAATGACTGAATTTGTGATGTTTCTGTAGAATTTATACGTAACACAACAGGGAGCTTCTCACAGGTAGAGCAATAGTTTGAACGTAAGGGTGCGGTAGCCACGGAATGAAAAGGAAGTAAGCTGAGAGTAATTAGACGGATCACGGACAGAAAGCGGGCTGAATTTCAGAAAGAAATGACGTTGCAAAAGAAAATTGAGAAACGCTCTGCTGGTAGAAGCGCAATCGCGCACCGCGGTGAGGACGTGCTGGCGGGGACAGAGGCGGTCAGGTACGGGACGGCGATGAATGGCGCGTGACGCGGACGAACACAATGCGGCCGGGCTTCTGCAGGGCGAGCCGGCGACGGCTTTTAGCGGCGCGGGCGGTCGCTGCTGCCCGCAGTAGCCGTTACAGACCTCATAAAGCCCGGCGCGGACTCGAGAAAGCTCGCTCCATTACGGGCGGAACGGGCTCGCTGAGAGCGGCCGTTAACACGCAGTCGCGCTGCGATGCGGCGAGTAACGCGCTTACGCAATCCGAGAAGATGGCGACTCTGTGCTATCACTGACTGCGCCCCCATCAAAGTCAAATGGGCCGCACGTTAATTAGAAAAAATAAAAGACCTGTTTCTGTCCTTTTATATTCTAGTAGTAAACTAGCTGATCATAAATCCCCGTGCACCGCTATGTAATGGGAAAATGACCACTAGATGTCACGAGAAGCGGACCCGACAATATAAAAAATGGACAGAAAGTATAGTGTTGTCAGTGGAGATGTAGTACAAGAAGAATGCGTCGGAGAGCTGAGCGATTTACACTGAAGGGCCAAAGAAACTGGTATAGGCATTCGTATTCAAATACAGATATATGTAAACATTCAGGATACGGCGCTGCGGTCGGCAACGCCTATCTAAGAAAACAAGTGTCTGGCACAGTTGTTAGATCGGTTACTGCTGCTTCAGTGGCAGGTTATCAAGATTTAGGGGAGTTTGAACGTGGTGTTATTGTCAGCGGACGAGCGATGGCACTCAGCATCTCCGAGGTAGCTATGAAATGGGGATTTTCCTGTACGACCATTTCACGAATGTACTGTGAGTATCACATGAAATCTCTTGACATCGCTGCTCCAGGAAGAACATCCTGTAAGAACGGGACCAACGATGACTGAAGAGAATCGTTCAACGTGACACAAGTGCAACACTTCCGCAAATTGCTGCAGATTTCATTTCAGAGTCATCAACAAGTGTCAGCGTACGAACCATTCAATGAAACATGATCCATATGGGCTTTCGGAGACGAAGGCCCGCACGTCTACCTTGATGGCTGCACGAAACGAAGTTTTACGCCTCGTCTGGGCCCGTCTACACCCACAATGGACTATTGATGACTGGAAACAATTTGCCCGGTCGGACGAGTTTCCTTTGAGGAGGCTCGGTAATGGTACGGCTGTGTACAGTTGGAGTGATATGGGACCCCCTGATATATCTAGATACATACGTAAGCATCCTGTCTGATCACCTGTAACCATAAATGTCCATTGTGCATTCCGACGGACTTGGGCAATTCCATCCGGCACCCCACATGTCCAGAATTGCTGCAGCGTGGCTCCAGGAACATTCTTCTGAGTTTAAAAACTTCCGATGGCCACCAGACTCACCAGACATGAACGTTATTGAACATATCTGGTGTCGCGAATAGTAGAAGATAGAATTAAAATCATGTAGGCTGTAGGCTGGAAAATTATTGCTACAGATCAAGCGAGGCGGACGTGACCAGACTATCTCATGTGTAATGTGTACTCGACTAACAAGAGCGGAGTATGCAGTATCACGAGGCTCAAGCACAGTTAGTGGCAACCCTTGGACACAGCAAACAGTGGAGAATGGCTAGTTCATCACGTAGGCATCACATGCTGCCGCGTGACTAGCCTACTCAGGGCTCAAAGTTCGGGGGTGCTAGAACCTTCTAGAACAAGTGGTGCCGGGTGCACTACCCCCTATAAAAGCGGATAGCCGCTAGATCGAAGGGCAGTGATGGAGTGAGGTACCTAGGACGCCGGTCCACGTTAGTCGGCGTCGGGATGCTGCAAGAGTTGCAGGAGAGTATTGAGCACAGCAACAAGTAGGGACTTAGGCTGAATCGACACAGCTGACAGTCTGGTGCGCTCGCCTCTGCTGTATAAGGACTTAGGTTTGGGAAGTTAGGAATGGCAACTGCATAGCCAGATAGACAATCATTGGAGACTGTATATAGAATCTTATTTAAATCACAAGTTCCAGGGGTACTTCCAGTATAATCGTTCTATACGTCGAGTGTTCATACATGAAAAGCTTCCCTAAGATCCTATCCGAGTTCCGTACTCTAGCTCACCTTGCAGCCTTCTCTACCACGGAGCAGTGAGGAGTTGGCGGCCCACACCACCGAGACCTCATGCCAAGTAAGTTCTCTGACGCGCACCAACGCAGTCCTTCCACTCCCTCTCAGGACACGTCAGTGGGACACGACACTGGAATGCATTGCAACGTGCTATTCAGAGGAGATCTCCTCTCCCTCGTACCCTTACGGATTTATGGACAGCCCTACAGGACTCATGGCGTGAATTCCCCCCAGCACTACTTCAGCTATACTTCGAGTGCATGCCACGTCTTGCTGCGGCACTTTTTCGTTCTCTTCAGTGTAGAACGTGGGCTAGGTATTGTATGTCAGCTGAGTAACAAATCTATCAGGGACATTTCAACCCTTCTAAAGCCGTTAGCGATGTAATAGTGAAGTGGAAAAGCATCTCCAGGACACATGAGATCAGTTCAGCAAGTTACGTAATCATAACACGACATCAAGCGGCTCACCAGGAATAACACTGCAATGTTTAACATGTACGTATCCGAGCAAGGAATGCTCGCCAGGTAAGCCTATCTGTGTTGTCAGTAGAGAAGCAGCAGAAACAGAATGGTCGTGAGAGCTGAATGACTTTGGACATGCACTAGTCATTGGATATCACTCGAGCAACAGATCCATCAGGGACATTTAAGGTCTTGTCAAGTTGCTGAAGTCGACTGTTGATGGGGTGACAGTGATGCAGATGCCCTGAGGAACAACCATAGCTACATGAAGACCAGACTGACCTCATATACTGACAGTGACCGACGAGCATTGCAGGGGTTGGTTGCAAATAAAAAAAAATAAAAAAAGGAATCACTCGTGAGTTCCAAAGTGCTCTCAGCAGCCCAGTTAGTACGGTGACGCCACACACATTTTTGTAGTCTGTGCTAAGCGACAGTTGAGGTGGTGCAAAGAGCGGCGCCACAGGAGAGTGGATGACAGAAAACGAGTGACGTGGAGTAATTAGCCGTTTCCAGTCCACACTGAAAAAAACTGAAGCACCATTTTTAGCTTGTAAATTCTTCTAGCAACATGACTTTTTTTTAAGAACTACGACCAAGCCATGTCTCCATAGTATCCTTCCTTCCAGGAGTGCTAGTTCTGCAAGGTCTGTAGGAGAGCTTCTCTGAAGCTTTGAAGATAGGAGACAAGGTACTGGCAGAATTGAAGCTGTGAGGACGGGTCGTCAGTCGTGCTTGGGTAGCTCAGTCGGTAGAGCACTTGCCCGCGAATGGCAAAGGTCCCGAGTTTGAGTCTCGGTCCGGCACACAGTTTTAATCTGCCAGGAAGTTTCATATCAGCGCACGCTCCGCTGCAGAGTTCTAGGACTTTCATTCCTAAAAAAGGCTTTCGTTGCTGCCGTTTACATAGCAATACGCAGTGGTGCCATGTGGAACCAATGGAATTTTGTGGATATTGCAGAAATGTCTAAAAATTGTATTGAGTCCATACGGACATAGTGGGCCGGAAAGGGTTAACCACGCTATTCCCTGTGGCAGTCTGATGGAACATTTAGGATTTGGCGAGTGCCTGGAGAATGTTACCTACCACCACGTGTAACGACAACAGTGAAGTACTGAACACAATACTAGTTCCCTTCACCACAACTAATCCTACCATTAATAAACATTACAGCTAATACAAAATCTAACTATGTCTACTACTGTTATAATATCACTTCTTCTCTCCCACATTCCACAAAGCACTCCATCGCTCACAAGTCCTTAGTCATATCCTACCAGTTCCTTGGGCGCTGTTTAGGGGTGTAACGGGGGAGGGGGGGGGCTAGAGCTGTGGTTTCATCTGTCTCTTCCGTTGTCTGTCGCCTCCCTGGCTGCAGGGGATAACTCCCCTGGTTCCAGGGAGCATCGTTACTGTACGTCAGAAGTGTATCCAGTTGCCAGCCGATGTCACCCCAGTATGGCGAGACACGGCACACGACTGCACTTCCACTCTCATGGTCGTGCTACGATCGCCGTGCATGCGCGATTTGCCGTTCTTCTGTCGCAGCTGTCTTCTCTGCGTTGTTTCTCTCTATCTTCTGTCGCAGCATCCTATAGCGCAACAGACGGAGGTTCAATTATGAAGGTAAAGCGCTATCCAAGCCTTTCTTGAAATGGCATCATCAGTATTGCTCAGGACCAGCCACTCTGTGTCGCATCCCAGTGTCTCTTCCATATCGATTCAGCAGGTGCCGGTCAGTATCAGCAACATCGATACACAGTGGACATCCACAAACAATACCTTCGCCACTTGTACGTTCAGAGGGTTGTCTTCGACCAAATCGACGACAGTAGTTATGGTAATATCCGTGACCCGTCAAGAAATGTGTCAGGCTTTTTGTAGTACTCAGTCGCTGTTTTACATTTGGAAGAAAACCTTAGGTGCGCTTCTCTGTTCGGGCGTCATCCAGTCGTTTCTGTCACAGATGCAAGATCTGGCTGTGAATTCTCTGCTTACTTGTGATATGTGCTAGTATCAAATTCTGCACTTGATGATGTTGATGTTCTTTCTTCAGTCAATATATCGCCACCTTTTTCCGTATCTGGAGATCGAACGGGCGCATTCGAAGTACACCTGCAATGTCTCAGCTGACAAAGTAACAAAAGCTCCTGTCAAACGGAGAAGTATTCTGCGCTGTACCCTGTTAACCACCAGTAGCGAACTTATGAATAGAAATCTGCGTAGAAATATAGTAAAGAAATTTTTGTAAACCGCTTTTGAGAACAACTGCTTATTTAACATCTGTGGATGCAGGCAGCAACCAGCCAGACACACACCTCCGCAGTGGGTGGGTAACTTATTACTCGGGTCGCGGAACGGAGGCTGTGCCTGCTTTGAGAAATGGGAAGTCTGTGTGGCGCTGCGCGCCGCTCCGAGGGCAACGCAAGAGCGCTGCTAGCAGAAACGGGTTCCGGCAACTAGCTTGCTGGGGCCGTCGGACAGCCAGCAAGTGGCTCGCTATTGATTTGCCGATCCAGGTCGACGTAATCTATTTAAGTAATGTCGGCCGGGAGGAGGCCGGAATTCTCTGGAGCCTTCATTAACATTATTCAGTTTAATGGACGCGCTGTTATGGTTTCTGGTGGAACACTGCTCCAGTTCCGCTGCGCTCCCGCCGACTTGATGGCAGCCATAATTTAACTTTACAACAAAGTAATTTACTCGGTGCGTTATACCGGCGTCCCCTCCGCTAGCGCCGGCGATCCTGTTCGCTCCAATAAGACGATGCAGGTCGCAAATTAGAAAACTCTCGGCGGGCAGCCATAGTGTCTGAGAATTATGGTCAGTTTTATTATAGCAGGATTTTCCCGAACACACCGTTTTGCCGCAGTTCACAACTTTCCACAGAAGAAATTAAAAAGGTGAGACGAGGAACCAGTTTACTGGGCGTGGGGCTTGTAATACCGCTAAATAAGCATATCTTACCTTTCTCTGAGCTCGTAAAAGGACTTAATTCTTCTCTGAAATCGCCGGAAGAAGCTAAGAAGACAGTAGGTGAAGAAAGTAAGCGCATCCACCGTTTTTCGTATTAGAACAGTTCAAGCTGTAATGGGCATAGCAAAGTAACTTCATTGAGAATTGTGGTTCTCCGGCACAGCAGTACAACACACATTACGATACTTTAGTGACGTTGTGTGTGTGTGTGTGTGTGTGTGTGTGTGTGTGTGTGTGTGTGTGTGTTCTAGAAAGTAGGCACTCTTCTTTAAAGATGTGCTTCAAGTTCTGCAAGAATCTGAGTAGGAGGAACTAGAAGATCAAAATGCGTCCTGATAACATTTCAAACATTCTCGAGTCTTCTCCTTCATCCACTCACTGTTTATTTGCGCGTTCAGTTGAAATATGAGTGCTGAACACTGCACCAATCTCGCACAGTTTAGTGAAAACGCGAGCGAACACTCTTGAATCTGGTAGTCTGTGGTTCGAAAATCGCCTATTATATCCTCTGCAAGCAGCAGACACGTTACCGTTACAGAACCCATGCATAAGTATCATATTGGCATATGCAGCAGCCGGCCGAAGTGGCCGAGCGGTTCTAGGCGCTACAGTCACGAACAGCGCGACCGCTACGGTCGCAGGTTCGAATCCTACCTCGGGCATAGAAGTGTGTGATGTCCCTACGTTAGTTAGGTTTAAGTAGTCCTAAATTCTAGGGGACTAATGACCTCAGAAGTTAAGTTCCATAGTGCTCAGAGCCATTCGAACCATATGCAGCAATTGTAAATACGTGCAGCTTACTTGAGCCATACAATTAGAATTGGTCAATATTTGACAACCACTGCTGGAAAAATTCTGTTGTGTAAACTCAAGCACAGCGCAACAACTTGAACTTCAAATCAAAAATGACAATGAATAAATGAACGCAAACTTATTTCTGTAATCAACAGTATCTCTATAACCAATAGAAGTTGGACACATGTTACATGGAATGTTTTGTTCGAGTTTGTGGTACCACTTATCGATACCACTCTGATGGCGTCATAAAGTTGGCAGTGGAATTCCAAGTTTCCATCAGACGCCGACAGCTAACGCGCGGTATCTGGGAGACCCAATGGTGCGTTCCCGCTTAGCCACGCCTCCAGCGGCCGCGTACTGTAAGCGCCCTCTGCCGATGCAATATAGGACGACCGGCGGCAGCGACGCAGCAGACTCGCCCTCGGATCTATTTCGCGTGACGGTAGGCAAATGTCGTCCAGTCGCAACTCGCACCATTGTTCGTGCTGTAGTTCAGAGAGCCTGTCATCGTAGCAGAGCTGGACAGGAGCAGAAATTATGAACTAACAAGCAAATACAGTAAACGAGAGCTCCACCTATGAAGTAGCTTTCTCCAAGCGTAGAAAGACTCATTGCAAATAACGCAACAAGAAAGAGCATCCAGCTAACACACAATAGCATGTATGTGGCGACAGTTGGTAACAAATGGCAGGTGTGGAGAGTGCCTGGATGGTGGAGCCCTCCGGTGCTGTCCCTGTGTACCATGTGACTGCGTACGAAGAAGCAGCATAACACAGCGAAAACACCGGTACGTCTACATCTACATTGACATATACATCTACATAAATACTCTGCAAATCACATTTAAATACCTGGCAGAGGGTTCATCGAACCACCTTCAAAGTTCTCTGTTTTTCCAGTCTCGTATAGCGCGCGGAAAGAATGAACACCTATATCTTTCCGTACGAGCTCAGATTTCAGTTATTATGTCGTGGTGATCGTTCCTCCCTATGTAGGTCAGTGTCAACAAAATGTTTCCGCATTCGGTGGAGAACGTTGGTGATTGGAATTTCTTGAGAAGATTCAGTCGCTACGAAAAATGTCTTTCTTTTAATGATCCATCCCAATTCCTGTATCAATTCTGTGACACTCTCTCCCATATCTCGAGATAATACAAAACCTGTTTTTTTGAACTTTATCGATGTACTCTGTCAGTCCTATCTTGTACGGATGCCTCTCCGCGCAGCAGTATTCTAAAAGAGAACGGACAAGCGTAGTGTAGGTAATCTCCTTAGTAGGTCTGTCACATTTTCTAAGTGTCCTGCCAACGAAACGCAGCCTTTGGTTAGCCTTCCCCACAACATTTTCTATCAGTTCCTTCCAATTTAAGTTGTTCGTAATTGTAATACCTAGTTATTTAGTTGAATTTACGGCTTTTAGATTAGACTGATTTATCGTGTAACCGAAGTTTGAGTTCCTTTTAGCACTCATGTGGATGACCTCACACTTTTCGTTACTTAGGGTCAACTGCCACTTTTCGCACCACTCAGATATCTTTTCCAAATCGTTTAGCAGTTTGTTTGGATCTTCTGATGATGACTTCACTAGTCGATAAACGACAGCGTCATCTGCAAACAACCGAACACGGCTGCAGATTGTCTCCAAAGTCGTTTAATTTTATTGACAGCTTTAGAGCCCCCACCGCCTAGGTATTTCGTATATCTAACGCTATAAACGGGCACCAACCTCTGTACTTCGACCTCCTTAATCCACTAAAACAAGTGTCGTTCGAGGTCTTCCTTACTTTCGGGCAGGAGCCAGAGAACGGAGCTCCACCATGCTCTTGGCTTCCTTGGGCCTCCTGTGATTTAGCGCGGTGGATGGAGCTGTAAAACGGTGAGAGTGGCTGGAGCGGCTTCCCACGGCCTCGTTGTCGCTCGCCACTGCCCGTTTCGTAAGCGAGCCATTGGTCCGGCTGGCGAGTGCTAATGAGGAAGACCGCCCGTAGGATGGCCGGCGGACACGCGCGGCTACTTGCCAACCGCGTTCCCACTCCGTCTCCCGGCGCGATGGGTGGGCGCACTGTCGGGCCAGTGAGCGGCCACTCTCTGCCAGCTGCGTCTCTACTTGGATTAAAATAGCTTCGTGAGTGACGTTCCAGTGAATCGAGTGGTCGCTGCCGGGCATCGGCCAATTGTAGCGTTTCTTCGGCTTCACGTACACGCTGTGCTGCGTGTTCTGCGGGCACAAGCGAGACCTGACCAAGCGGGTGGTAATGCTCACGCTCCGCAGAGTGGGAGGGGACCAGGCGAGGCAGGCAGCAACTGTCCATCGCACAAGCACGTGGCAGTGTACGAGCCGGCAATTCTGCTCTCCACCACAGACATCTGTCCATCACAAACTTATTTTGACCGAGGCGTAGCACTTACCGCTCCGTGTGAGTGGGCTTGCCACTACCCAGGAAATGAAGATGAGGGCTTGAAGACCTGTCTTTAGATGTCAGTACATAATGAGACGCACCAGTTGTCCAAATGTGTCTTTATTTAGGCCGGCCGCGGTGGCCGTGCGGTTCTAGGCGCTGCAGTCCGGAACCGCGGGACTGCTACGGTCGCAGGTTCGAATCCTGCCTCGGGCATGGATGTGTGTGATGTCCTTAGGTTAGTTAGGTTTAAGTAGTTCTAAGTACTAGGGGACTGATGACCTAAGATGTTAAGTCCCGTAGTGCTCAGATCCTTTATTTACCAAAACATGTTTCGGAGCGTCGCGATCCCACTGCCAAGTACTTACAATTAATACACCTTTAGCCACAGTCAACTATTAAGGTTAATAACTTCATTATTGGATCACATAGTGGCGAAACATACTGCGTTAAGCAAATCAAATGCTGCTCCGTAACACTGCGCTGATATCGTGATGGAGTTGTACTACGGCTTCACGGCAGAAGTCTTTGGTAACAGAGCATCAACTTGCATTGGGGGAGGATGGATAAAGGAAACGACCGTATCCGTTTGAAAGGGTGAACCTGGCATTTGTCTTAATACATTCAGAATATCCATAGAAGGCTTAATTCCGGCTCAGATTCGTATCTCCTTCCTCTAGAAAAGTAAATGGCCCATTAAAACTGTCTTCTGGACTGGGATTCGTACATGAAACCTTCATTCTGTAAATCTGACACTACCGTAAATTTTTTGTATCGCTTTACGATACCAAATGAAGAACGCAATTGGCGAAACCGTCTGTCGCAGGCCGCTTGAATTTGTGAGCCAACGGCCTGATTGCCTAGTTTCAATGCTAATTAACTCGGAAACGGTGCAACATATTGAATATTTGTTTAACATGTATTTTTCAGCACAGCGTATCCTTCAACAGCCTTAAAAGCATTTCACACAGTTTCTGACCACCATATGTATATACAGGGTGACAATCATTGAATTATATGAAAAAACGTAAATTAGTTACAGATTACGGCATGGACACAATTTATTCAACATGTAAACGTCACTACACATATTTGGATTTAGGTTATGGTATGTTCGATATGCCTGCCATCATAGATGATGATATGGAGCAGACGAATATCGAAATGCTGCATGACCCGCTGAAGTGTCGGAACATAGGTGCTGTCGATGACCTCCTGAATGGCTGTTTTCAGCTCAGCAATGGTTTTGGGGTTGTTGCTGTACACCTTGTCTTTAATATAGACCAACAAAAAGGAGTCGCATGTGTTCAGATCCGGAAAATGTGGCGGCTAATCGACGGCCATTCCAGTGGCGTCTGGGTATCCCGGAGCGAGAATTCGGTCCCCATAGTACTCCTCCAGGACATCAAACATTCTCCTGCTTCGATGTGGTCGAGCTGCGTCTTGCATGAAACACATCCTGTCGAAATCCGGGTCACTTTGGATAATGGGGATGGTATCATCAGCTCTCTGTAATCCTCTTTTTCTCAATTTTTTGCATTCCTCCTGTACATCAGGCTCGGATCCAGATGGGGAATTGGCGCACGTGGATGATGAATTACCGCTCGGTAGTCACCGTGCCATCAAAGAATATCGCACCGATTATTCTGTGACTGGACATTGCACATCACACAGTCATCCCGTGAGGGTGAAGCAACTTCTCGATCGCGAAATGCGGATTCTCAGTCCTTCAAATGTGCGAATTTTGCTTATTGACGAACCCATCCAAATGAAAGTGGCTTCGTCGCTAAACCAACCATAGTAATTCCTATCGTGCTCCGTGGTGAATCGTGCTGTTTGAACATCCTAACGCAAAACTGTTCCCGGCTTTGATGGATTTCTGACAATTGACCAGCCTCGACTTGAGTCGTTTTCAAATGGTTCAAATGGCTCTGAGCACTATGGGACTCAACATCTGTGGTCATAAGTCCCCTAGAACTTAGAACTACTTAAACCTAACTAACCTAAGGACATCACACACATCCATGCCCGAGGCAGGATTCGAACCTGCGACCGTAGCAGTCGCACGGTTCCGGACTGCGCGCCTAGAACCGCGAGACCACCGCGGCCGGCGAGTCGTTTTCAAGTGGCCATGATGACACCTAGATGATGTCTTAACGTGTGACTCTCGTAACGAGATACTGGTTCTGATGATGACTCACTAGAGACGAAAGCTAGAACTGTCAAAAATCCGCCAAATAGAATCAGAACAGTCGTGATCGGACAGGAAAAAGAAAGCGCCAACAGATGAAATGGACTTAAGAAATCTGTGTCATGTACTCCAAATCCGCGGTGTCGTTGGCTTGTTTAAGAGCCGTGGTAACTTCTGGTTCCCACGGCTGTAGTAGCGGTCGCTTACGCTGGCCGGACTCTGAGCTGGTCAGATTGAGCGTGTTAATGAGGAAGCGGACGCCTACACCCCGCGGCCACGACAAGTGCTGAAGCCGAGCGCACGCAGGCACGCAAGCGCGCGCGCGCACACACACACACACACACACACACACACACACACACACACACACACAGCTCTAAGCACGAGGGCCGCGCGCGCCAATCGCCTCCGGGTTAATTGGTACCCACCGTCGCGGGCTCCTTCCGTGGCTCTCGTCAGGGGGGTCGCAAATTACAGGCCTCTCTGCTACGCACCCGTGGCTACGAAAGTGGAATGCTGGCTGTGCCGGCGGTGATGCGGACACTGAGTTCACCAGTAAAATCCTGGAACATTGGAAGACCTAATATCTGCACTTCGTTTTCCAGCTCTCTGTAATCCTTTTTTTTTTTCTCAATTTTTCGCATTCCACCTGTACATCAGGCTCGGATCCAGACGGGGAATGGGAGCACGTGGATCATGAACTACCCTGCTCTGCTCCCCCCCCCCCCCCCCCCCCCCCCCACGATTTCCTTTCCAAAGGACAAAAAACAAACACTTCCCCGTGAGAGCATTTATACGATGAGTGCCTAGAAAGTAATGTACCGCATTTTTTTTCCCAGCTGAAAACAATGCTGCGAATGGGAAACGTATTATTTGAAGTCTCTTGAGTGAGCGCGCCAAGTTTTCGTCATTTCCGACAGATAGCGTATCTGCGGGACAGTTTCAAAATGGCGTCTGTAGTTGATATACGTTGCAAGCAAAGTGCCGTCATTAAAATTCTCACTGCATAGAAAGAAACTGCGGGTAATATTCACAAACGCTTGTGCAAAGCTTGTGGAGCACCTGCGTTTCGACGGACCTCCACGATTTGCGGCGGTCGGGGAGACCATGCATGGCTGTCACACCTGACCTAGCCCCTCCGACTCCCACTTGTTTGGGACATTAAAGGACGCGACTCGCGGTAGACATTTTGAGAACGATAACGTGATGATTCACACAGTGAAGCAGTGGCTCCACCACCGGGACAGGGATTGGTGCCGACAGGTCATACATGTCCTTGTTTTGCGCTGCAAGAAGTGGATAGAACGTGATGATGATTACGTGGAAAAATAAAGTGTGTAGAGGAAGCATCATTTTTTCGTCTGTGTAATTCTCATTGTGTCCCATAAGGAATTGTTGAAGAAAGAAAATGCGGTGCATTACTTTCCGGGCAACTATTTTGTCTTACATACATCAGTTACCATATTTCTGAGATACCTTTCCGAGAACAAAGTTGCATGTAAACTCAGGCGTCGAAAATATGAAAGAATTCTAGAAATAACGAAACACGGTACTTTCCACTTACTTGCCTGAAGCCTAGGCCATTACCATTATCCATCTTTGAAAATTATTAGTAGAATCCTTCTGCATGGTGTAAGTATAGTCCTTTCTTGGTAAACATTTACAATTCATAATTTTCTTTTGCTTTTCCTTTTGATGCCTTTAAAGAAGATATTAATAACTGGAATATATTGATCATTAATTAGATTTGCATTATAACTGCCGTAAAAACTGAAAGCAATAAGATTTTGCGGTTCGCGATTCGACCCCACGATCCGCAGAGTACCGTTCTACACTATCTCCGTTGTGCCAACCGCTACGTCAAACCTACGTTAATACAAATGGGTCATGCATCGCCCTACCAGTCCCAATTTCTTTTTAACTTCTTGTCCATCTGGAGCTCTCACTTCTGTCACTTTCGTTTCTGCCCCAACCCAGCATATACTATAAAACTGCGGTTCACACTTTCGAACAGTCGTAGTCTGCAGACCTGTGTTTAAAATCGCAGTACTGAGTGAAATACTGACAGTAGTGAGTGCACTTCCATTTTATATTTTGTAAGTCAAACCCCTGTTGAAGCTAGAGAATTGGTTGCTATTATAATTCTTAAACCAATTTCATGACATAGGTACAGTTTTTTTCTATGATGAATACTTGTTAAATCCTTTATTCCTCAGACCTATAATTTCTTGGGTGCTATTATTATTATTATTATTATTATTACTAAAATCATAGCCGGCCGTTGTGGCCCTGCGGTTCTAGGCACTCCAGTCCGGAACCGCGCTGCTGCTACGGTCGCAGGTTCGAATCCTGCCTCGGGCATGGATGTATGTGATGTCCTTAGGTTAGTTAGGTTTAAGTAGTCCTAAGTCAAGGGGACTGATGACCTCAGATGTTAAGTCCCATAGTGTTCAGAGCCATTTGAACTAAAATCATAGGCGTCTATGACGCCACCTTAAAACTGATGGCGTCGGTATGCCATATTTAACAGCGAGTGACGGGGCCGGAGGAGGGAGAGGGGGGGGGGGTGGAGATCCAAGCCTGATGTGCATAAGTTATTCCTCGGGAGTATTTACTACAGGGCTTAATGTTATGTGGAATGTGAATACACAAGAATAGAGCAGTGGTGTTTGCTATTTACAAGGGTAAGATACCTGGGGGTGGTATCTGTGTGTCGAAACCATAGCGAAATCACTATTATGCAATAAAGACTATTTAGTATATGTCTTTAGTACATGTTTTACGCCGCTTGTCACTAGATAAGCTTCTAAAGGTTGTGGTGCTATCGAACTTTCAAAGAGGCAAAAGAGAGTACAATGATTTTACATTCAGGAAAACTGAACACACACTATCCACAACACGCTCAATACTAAAATACGGTAAGGTATGAGAGTAATGTTCTATGAAACCCTGTCTTTTTCACTTCCTTTATGAGGCACCGTGGCCTGAATGAAACTGAAAAAGAAGTCGTTTACAGGGCACAGAAATTAAATTTGTAATGAGGACAAGAGGTTATTCTACAACAGTATATGTAAGAAATGAAACAATAAGCCGTTAACTAACGCTGGAGGCAGTCCAGGAGAAAATACACTAATACTTTAACTGGTATCGACACACAGAAAGGATCGACAATAAAATACTTCCCAAATTATCATGGATTCACAACCGTGTGGAAGGAGAATCATCAGAAGAACTTGGAAGAGTTGGAATTTTTCAAGATAGGATATATTTAAAAGCTTGATTCATGAAGACGAAGAGTTAATTTTATCATTTATGGCAGAATCGAGACAATAACAGAGGAGTGAAACGATGCGTACTGGCTCTGAAAGTTCCCTTTAAGAGTATCTTTCGATGGTCGGGCAGAATGCGGGACTCCTGCTGTTGTGCCGACAGCGACAACAGTCGGCAAAGCTGCGAACGCTGTTATCGGCCGGCGGGCTGACACGTCTTCCGACAACGCAGCCCACCTGACGTCACCTGAGCCGGTGCTGACGACAGCTACCTGCCACTATCAGGGTGTCCTCGTTGTCACCACCTTGCACAATGTCGCCCGTCGTCCACAGCCTCTACAGACAGCACGTTAGCACGCAGTCCTCGAAACGTTACAGGCTTACGTGTTTCTTGCGGCTAACGTTGCTGTTCGATTAACATAATGGAGTGACCTGAGGAGGGACCCCACTTATGACATATTTCCCGCGTTCTTTGCGAATGCGAAACGTGTACCGGATGAGGTTCAAATATAGGAAGGGAAGACGTTTGGTGCTTAACTTCATGTCGACCTCGAGGTTATAAGAGACTGTCACCACATCAGACGGAGAGGAATTAGGAAAATAAGAAGCCGTGACCCTGAAGGAGCCAACCAGGCACTGAGGAATTGGGGAAACCTGGGGAAACAGAATTTAAGAAGGCCGGACACGTACCTCACGAACGGAGCTGCGGTGTCTTAATCTCTCTCCATTCCTTCCAGGACAAACAAACTGATACTATAATGTTAGGTGGAAGGAAATATCGCTACCAGGGAAACCCTTAGAAAGTTTTTGCCTCTCTAGTCCAAAACTAGAATCTGAACGATTCCGAGAAATCTGTAGCTATATAAATTATCGTAAAGCTCTGTTCAAAAAATAGTGCGATTTAAATATTTCATCAATTTGTTGGCAAGCAGCTATTCCACAATAATAATACAGTGCTCAAAATTCTTATACCGACAAAATAAGTTGGGCGTTTGCATACCATTGTCCCTTGAGCTGTGATAACCGAACTGAGCATACGTTGGTACTGCCGCTACTATTTGCGAATGCCAGTCATTTATCGTCAGTTAAATTTGAAGAAAGTAACTGGTAGATGTAATATAGTAAACTAGTTGGCGGCGGCAGTAAAAGTCCACTTTTGAGCCCCCAAGCAGTTAACGGGATACCTAATGGATCGGATGGTTTGGGGATTTACTTTCATTGGAATACACATCAACGAAATCCACATCCACATTTGACCTAGGTGTGTCCAATAGCGACTAAACTGTTCTAATGCGCTTGTGTTGACTGTACTGACCGCATTATTACGTATTAGTTTCAAATCTGGGACTGGTGTTTACCAGTGTGGAAATTTGTGGTAAGTATTATGGGACCAAACTACTGAGGTCATCGGTGCCTAGGCTTACACACTACTTAAACTAACTTACGCTAAGGACAACACACGCACCAATGCCCAAGAGAGGACTCGAACCTCCAACGGGGGGGAAGTCGCGCGAACCGTGGTAAGGTGCCTTGGACCCGACGGCTACCCCGTGCGCCCTACCAGTGTGTCATTCTGTTTAGCATATTGTACTGTAAACATTAGTTCTTCATTATAGCAGTAGGTTGCCTTTATATATTGTGCCATTTTAAGAAACACGTATTTTCTTACTTCCGCTTTACAGGTTAGTAATTTGTAATATTTGGATCACAGGCACACTTGTGTGACAGGACTGTGTTCATGGACAAGTGCCTAATTGAAAATCAAAATTTGCGAGCCACTTTGCGCATGTTCATTTCGTGAACTGTGACTGACACGAATGTTTGGTCTGTGCCAGCAAGCCGCGTGGGATAGCCGCGCGATCTTAGGCGCCTTTCCACGGTTCGCGCCGCTGTCTCCGTCGGAGGTCCGAATCCTTCCTTGGGCAAAGGTGTGTGTGTTGTCCTTAGCGTAAGTTAATTTAAGTTAGATTAAGTGTGTAAGCCTTGGGACCGACGACCTCAGCAGTTTGGTATCATAGGAACTTACCACCACTGTGCCGGCAGCAAATTTTCATCATACCTCCATAAAATTTGTCTGTAATGGTGTTGATGTGTATATTTTTTTTTACATATTTACTCAAATTTGAAATCATTTCGACAGAAGCAGACGTTAAGTTCTGCACGATTCCCTTCCAGCCCTCTTTGTCACTGATAAATACGTTTTTGCAGTTTTTGCATGAGTCCGGTCCTCCGGATCAGAACAACAATAACAACAAAAACATACGGCGTTGGGAAGAACATTCTGGTAAAGTAGCAGGCACCTATCCACTACGCGCCAGAAATGAGATTGGGATAACGTGATGGGGAAAAAATGATTTAACTTCTACGTTGAACAGAAAGATTTATCACTATGTTTGTACCGTCCTACCTCAAGGATAAGTGTATTGTGAATGGACGGTTGTGTTATGAATTGAATCTGGTCGCTTAATCAAGTGCCATCCAGAGCAAGAATGAGAAGAGTTGGAAGTAGAAAGGAAAGTCGTAACCCTTCCAGTGAGACCTGCCCACGTCGGTATGAATATAAAATCATACGGTCATTGTTACGAGCACAGTAGGGTCATTTCCGTGAAGCCACAGTAGGGAGACGCTAACGGGAGCGCTACTGTCCTAATCCGGGAGCAGGCCTGCCCTCGGCAGGGGTCCTGTTATTTGGGAATCGATGCCGGAGCCAAGTTATTTCTCCGCTTTCGGTAGCGGCGGGGAGGCCGCCGGCTGGGGAGCTTATGAAAGAACGTCATCAATAGTCGTGGCTGAGCGAGATAAGGCCATTGAGTCGGTGGAGCAGCGCAACCCAGGGCGGGCCGTGAAAGCGGCGCAGGAATTCAATCGAGAAGCAGAGTGCCTGATTCAGCGGCGGGGGAGGAGGAGGCGGTGCGCGCGGATTATTTATCGGAGCGGGCGGAACCCCTTGGCTCCGGTTGAGATAACGTCATTGTGGTCTCATCACGCGGCCGTCAGCTCCACTCTGGCTAGCGTCCTGCCGCGCTATTGAATTAGAGGGAGGGGCAAAAAGCTGCCGAGAGATGTCCCGGAAAGGGTTCCGTTTGGCGGTCGGCCGGCCGAAGTCGGCGGCGTGGCCGAGCGAAACTGGCGCAGTAAGAAAGGGACTTCAATTAGATTAGCGGGCGCCGTGCGGGGTGCGTCCGACACTCGTCTGGGAAGCGCGGATGTCCACTGCGAGGAGCCGGCGGAGGGCGTGGTAGTGAGAAAGCGAGGAGGTTCTGGGTGGCAAGACCGTACAACCACCTTCACTTTGCAAATACATTTTCCTACACTTTACCCTCTATAAGGACAGAAGTTGAAGCAATGAGTCAAAATTTATGCCATAGCCAAAACTTGGAACCCAGTTGCCCTGCTTACTAGGACACATGCGCTGACGGATACAGCGCCGTAGCATTGTGGCTTTCACAGAGCATGGACTCTCCTAGTCTAGTGCCATCGCTAACACGTACAAAGCTGGGGTGCTATTCTAATGTCGAAGAGCCTCAGCAATACTGACGATTTAAGAAGGAAAAAATGGGCTGATAGTGTGAATTTAAGTTGAAAGTTTACCGTCTAACCTCCTTGCCTAGGGACGCCAGATGAAAGTTGATGTCGCCAAGCCCTGAACCATGATTGCGCAACGGATGACTGGGGAGGAGAGCTTGAGAGCGCTACCTAGAGAGCGTGCCCTTTCTGTACGATAGTAGGTAAGGAGCTGGAGGGCTCACACGCTGATGTGTGGGTCTCGGCATTCTATATCTTTTATTTTAAATGAATGCCTTTAACTTGACTTCTTTGTGATTTTTAAGGTATGTTAAAGATTGATGACAATTGATTACGTATTTATCTTAAATATTGTCACTCGATTTTACAGCGATTGCAGCAATTGTTCCAGTTTACAGATATTACAATTTTACAACTTATAGCTCGGGTATATTATATACCGCCGGTCGCGGTGGTCTCGCGGTTCTAGGCGCGCAGTCCGGAACCGTGCGACCGCTACGGTCGCAGGTTCGAATCCTGCCTCGGGCATGGATGTGTGTGATGTCCTTAGGTTACTTAGGTTTAAGTAGTTCTAAGTTCTAGGGGACTTATGACCACAGCAGTTGAGTCCCATAGTGCTCAGAGCCATTTGAACCATTTTTTTATTATATACCAATTTGCACGCACCTTTCTACGGGCAAGACGGAATTGCGTTGGCCAAATATATGCCACCAAAGCCTCCCAATATTTTACATAGGACATCCATTATGTGAGGAGGATTACGGGCAAACTGGGGACCAGATACATTAACAGAGGGGGTCAAATTTCCTAAATTAACGAGATCATTCATTTCCTTACACAATCCGAAGCTGGGAATAAAAGAATTAGTACAAATGTTCAAATACCTCTCTTCCATGCGTGAACATTGAGACAGACGCACTGAGGGCACGTCTGCTCACTTACCCGTCTTCTGTAACACCCCCTGAATATGGCGGGCACACGGAGGTCTTCCTGGGCCCCGGTGGAGGGGGTGGTCGAACCACTTGGCGGTGACCAACCTCTCCACCCCAAATATTGTGACACTGGAAAGTCTTTGACTTTTACCTGCCTGTGCTGTCTCTCTGATCCTCTACCCAGGAGCAAGGTTGCCACTACTATACTACAGAACTACTTCCCAACTAAGATTTGGCCACGCTTTACGGAAAGCTGTGAGGAGGATTAGGAAAGTTGATGTTCAGATTCACATTCACGTATAAGAAATGCGTAATACACGACACATATAAATACGTACTTTGAAGCCTGACACATTTCTTTCCACCCGTCCACATGGGTTCTGTTGCACCCGCGGCCGGCCGCGTCGTGTAATAAAATTGGCTGCGGAGCCGCCTCTGTTACTACTTCCCGGTGCGAGCGAGCAGCGAAACCTGCTGCTTATGGAGCGGAAACTACTGTACCGTTTCAAAGTTTATGTTAGGCAGGGCATAGACTAGGGCAGTCTGCGCGGTTGTCGTCTGTGGTAACCACAATGCTACATCTGGCCAGTAAGCAGGAGCACCGGGTTCAAGTCCCGGTTATAGCGCAATTTTAATTCAGTGTATCAGGTTCTGCCGTTGCGATGTGTAACGTATATGCGACCGATATGTGTAGCTACAACAAATATGCCTGTGTTAGTCTGTGAAAATGGACTCGATAAGCAACCTGAGCTATCACTGAACGGAATCTAACCTGCGTAACACTGTGTGCTTGTTGTACGAGTGTCAGTTTCACTGTCATTTAAGCCCTCAACAGATCGTTACGTGAAAAACTTAAAACTAATATTTGGATAAGGTATCTGACTGCGTATTTGAATATGAAAAACTACAGAAACAAATGAACCTGTAACAGTGAATACCTAAGCTATCTGGCTGCGTTTTTGAACAAGAATTTACAAGTGATACAGAATCTGGTTTGTGCAACGGAATTTACTGGACTAGACAACATGACATTTTCTCGTGTGTCAGTCTCTCTGTTTCGGCCCTAAGTTTTACACTCACCTCTTTAGATGACTGCCCTTTACCATGTGGTTTACAGCAATGCGCAGCAGCATGCAGAAGCAGTGGCTAAAGATTATTGTAACTAAGAATGAATTTAATAAAAAGGAATTTGCTTGGGTCCTGTTAACTATTAAATAACTTGTGAGAAGAGATTTCGAAAATTAAGTCTATTTAAAACTTAAGAAATAATTGACAATGACGTAGGTATCAATCATGGCTGAGTGCCAGATTAAAAAATTATTTCAATTTCAAAGTTTCATTAACATTTCATAACCACAGCATATTATTTAGATGTGGAAAATAATTACTATTATTTAGAGGATAAGGAGGCTTATTTCGCTGACAAACAAAACATGGGATTATTGGAAATTCGGACTGGCAATCACGAGCCTAACCCTGCAATTGCTTTTGCTCTATGCTTGCTAATTTTACCTTGAATTCCACGGCGTAGTTGGGCCATTTAAATCTCTCCTGGCTATATAAATGAAACCAGGCCTTGAGTTTGGCAAGATCTGCCTCACAGACGCGAGGGCAGCACAAGTCTTCTGTCTCCGAGCTCGCGACCGACACTACTACTTCCACACTCGCAGGCAGACCTGGTCTCACAACGATGTTTAGAATCGCGCTCCCATGTTTCGCCCTCAGATTGTTACTTTCGATATGTGAGTGCTTACACAGTGCAAAGAATAGCGTTAGGTTGACTATATTGTTTTCAATGTAATGGAGAGTTCTGGCACACTCATTACACTTGATGTTGATTTAGTGTCGGTATACCACCTATTAATTAAAAGGAAAAATTAGTCATGACTGGAAAAATATATTTTTTTAAATATCTTGTTTTAATGGTAACTGGTTTCAGTCTTCAAGATCATCATCAGACCATTACATGCCACTGAAAAGTAAATAAGATTTTTCTTAGAGGGAATAGGGAACAAAGAGAAAGAAGAGGTAACAAAGTTATAATAACATTTAGAACGATTTCTAACCTTAGGTGGTGTGCAGAGATGCCTAGCAGTGCAAGAACACACGCCAAGAGGCACATACGCCGAATGATGAATACTGTAAAGAATGCTGTGCATAAAATTGGTAAAGCTCTACCTATCGCCTGCTGCATGGACACGTAGGAGCCAATAAGGTCATTGATAGGAAGATAACATATGGAAAAGGTCAGAATAGCCAATCAGGATGCGATGTAAAATAAAATTCATAAAATAGAAATTTAAAATACATCGTAATTAGCCACTAAAAATACAGTTATATTTGTAAAAAAATATAATATAAAAATGCATAGGTAGCCAATAAAGATCGGTTATAAGAACCGTTCAAAATGGCTCAAATGGCTCTGAGCACTATGGGACATCTGAGGTCATCAGTCCCCTAGAACTAAGAGCTGCTTAAACCCAACTAAACTAAGGACATCACACACATCCATGCCCGAGGCAGGATTCGAACCTGTGACCGTAGCGGTCGCGCGGTTCCAGACTGAAGCGCCTAGAACCGCTCGGCCACAGCGGCCGGCTATAAGAACTGCCAGTGCGTGGAAGAAAGCACGAAGTCCTAACACTGTCATCGATGCAAAGCTGAATGCAGACAAGGCTCTGTCATCGTAGAGACGGGTGGCTTGCAGCTCATAATTAAAGCACGCCTGTGGTAATGCAGACGACTAGCTAGAGACGCACAGGTAATGGACGCCGTCGGTAACCATGGGGACACGAACGTCGGTGAGTCAAAGATCACCGGCAAAGAATGTCGTCGCTCACTACAGACACAGGAACGTAGCCGAGACGATATGTGTCTCCTGCTTTTGAAGTGACATAATTAGAACTCGACGATAATAGTGTATCAGCGGAAATTTTTACCACGCACTTTTTTCGAATTACTAATTATTCTCTGATCTCTACTATCGAAAGACATCTCACGTGTTACAGGAAAAAACAGGATTTTTTATGCACTATCATATCACTAATGCACAATGAGGCAGCAAAACAGTAAAATATGCGGTATCAAAATTCAGTTCTGTATTTCTATATTCTGTTGAAGCAGTATGCAGAATTTCTCCAAATTTTGTTCACTTGTGTTCATGCCTATATCTGACAGAACTGCTTTGTACATAGAAAATGAGTTCCTGCTTTCAAGAAATGACAAGCACATACATAAGTAAAGAAATTTCGGACAACGTCAGCAGCCATAACTAAACTGAAAAGTAATGCCTCAGATTTTTTTCTGTGAATACTCTTAAAGCTTTTTGAATGAAACAAACTTTATTAACAATCTACATCTTTATTCTTCGTGTCTAGATACTTATTACGCAACATAGTCACCTTTATGATGAACACATTTCTCCCAACGGGAGACTGGTTCGTTGTTGCCGCCAGTGTAGAATATTTGACCTAGCTGACAGAGCCACTACCTCACCTCTGTTTTCACTGGTTCATCACTATGAAAATCCTCGAAGGTGTTCTTTGAGTTTGGAAGACAGATGAAAATCAGAAGGGATCAATTCGGGGCTATGTAGAAGATGAGAGATGAGCGTGAACCAAATTGTTGCAGATGTCGCAGCGCTCGTGTGCGGTCTGATTTTCATGCGGAAAGAGAGAATGCTCCACGTGTGGGTGAATTCTTCGAATTCGGAAGCACCTACAAAGTTACGCTACACGTTGCCATGTTAAAGCTAAAATTCGAAGCACTCTAACGGTAGAGGGTTGCAACTTGGGTCAGCGAAGCGAGAATGTCGAACGAGTAATATGCATGACATATAATACTCTAACCGATATGGAGAACAGAATAAAAAAAATCGGAGACATTAATGTTTCAGCGCGCCGTCGTAATTAGACATACAACTGCGAAATACCCGCGTTCATTAGAAAGGGTAGAGAAATCTTTGCTGTTTTTATAGATTTAGAAAAGGCTTTTGACAGAGTTCAGTGGAACAAGCTGATGGATGTTTTGAAGAATAAAGGAGTAGATTGGAAAGAGAGACGACTGATACAGAATCTATATTTACACCAGAAAGTAAGGATAAGGATTGGAAATGAAATGTCAGAAGGAAGCAGCATTGGACGAGGTGTCAGACAAGGTTGTCGCCTTTCCCCACTGTTGTTGACGTATACCTTGAAGAGATTATTGCAAAAGCTTAGATGGGAAAAGAGGAATATGTATTGGTGGAAAGAGAATAGAGTGTATACGATTTGCTGATGACATGGTATTAGTGGCAGAAAGTGAGCGGACAGTGAATAACATGCTGAAAGATCTGAATGAGGCTCGTGTGGAAAATGGGATGCAAATAAACACAGCAAAAACAAAGAGTATGGTCATCAGTACAAGACGCAGACTGTCCAGTATTAAAATAGGACAAGCTACCATTAGCCAAGTAAGTGAATTTAAATGGTTCAAATGTCTCTGAGCTCTATGGGACTTAACATCTGTGGTCATCAGTCCCCCAGAACTTAGAACTACTTAAACCTAACTAACCTAAGGACATCACACACATCCATGCCCGAGGCAGGATTCGAACCTGCGACCGTAGCGGTCACGCGGTTTCAGACTGAAGCGCCTAGAACCGCACGGCCACACCGGCCGGCTGAATTTAAATATCTTGGAAGCACAATAACTGAAGATTTGAGATGTCACCAGGAGATGAAAACTCGAATTGCTATAGCGAAGGAGGCATTCAACAGGCAGAGGAGACTCTTATGTGGCAAACTAGATAAAGGACCAAGGAAAAGGCTTGGCAAATGTTTAGTCTGGAGTGTGGCACTATATGGGGCAGAAACATGGACGCTGAGACGAGAGGATTAAAAAAGGTTAGAAGCATTTGAGATGTGGATGTGGAGGAGAATGGAGGGAATAAGCTGGATGGAAAGAGTGAGTAATGAAAGGGTATTGAAAAGGGTTGGTGAGAGAAGATGTCTGCTGAAGGTTGTAAGAGAAAGGAAAAAAAACTGCTTGGGACATTCACTGAGAAGGGAGTGCTTGCTAGTAGATGCTTTGGAAGGATTGGTTTGTGGGAGAAGACTGAGAGGAAGAAGGAGATACAAGATGATAGACGACATAAAGGGAAGAGGAAATTATGCAGACCTGAAGAGGATGGCAGAAGACTGGACAGCCCGGAGAACTACCATGTCAAAACCTGCCTTTTGGCAGAACACTGATGATGATAATGATGATGATGATGATGATGATGATTAGAACTCGAGCAGGTCTTGGTTTCGATTCTTGTTGACTTATCACTTCTTTCACCTCTAGCTGTAACAGGCTTGTTAACTCAGTTCAAACGTCGGAGGAAGGCAACGGCAAACCGCCTCCAGTAGGGCGACTCTTGGTAGAGGACATTGACGTTCAAACCAATCTATGGATGAATGATAATGCCACCTGTCCGTTATGTGACGATCATCTCAACAAACACCGATAAACGTGGGAGAGGTGTTTGATGATGTAGCACATTCCATTTCGTTTTAACGCGATTAGTATTGTTGAATAGCGGTCCTGTGTTAGGTTTCGGTAGTGCCTTTTAAAAGCCATTACGGGGAAAACGCAGTATGTGACACGTGTGTGTGTGTTTCGGTGTGTACGTATATGTGTGTGTGTGTGTGTGTGTGTGTGTGTGTGTGTGTGAAAGCAACGCCGCAAGACGCCTAGTGCGTGGAGCAGCGCAGCTCGGGGGCAGATGCGCGACGCGAAACTTTGTGCTAATCGAGTTGTAACTAGTTGTGTGGGGGCGACCGGAATTATGAAGATGTGATTAGAGAGCGGCCTCCAACAAACCGCCGCGCCGTAACGCGATACGGTTGCGCTTGCGCGAATTTTGCCCTCCCCCCTTCTCTCTCTCTCTCTCTCTCTCTCTCTCTCTCTCTCTCTCTCTCTCTCCCTCCCCTCTCTGTGCTCCAAAGCCGCAGGCGGCTGGCCGCAGTAGAGCCGCTCTGAAGAAGCGGAGCCATCCTCTCTCGCTCACGCGACCCACAACTACTTTGCTACGCACTCCGCTGCACTCCCACGGCCCCCGAACTGTTCTCCGGCAAACGCAGAACAACCCTCGTCGTCGCGTTTATTACTCCGTGTTTACAGGCGTGCGGTCCGCCTCTTTTTGCGGGAACGGGTATCGTTTTTAACCGCGTCGTCATACGCGCGTCAGTATTTCTGTATCATAATTTTTCGAGTGTTTATTTAATATTTTATTTGCTCTTTGTTTTTGTCCAGAGTATTTATTCGTTGTGCATGAACAGCTGCCAAGTGTTTTTGCCGCTGTTGCTGTATCCATGTACAGCTGCGCTGAAGAGTTTTTAACAATGATCATTGATTGCGCTGGTATTCCTCGTCACTGAAATGGAGTGGTCGGTGAGGGTCTGGGGCAGTAAGCACAATCTGTTTCAAAGTACTACTGATATTGAATAAAATATCAGCCACAATTAAAGGGAGGAGGATTAATTACACATGTTTTTCAGGCCTGTGAAAATCAAACGTTTATAAGTCGTTACTGGCAGGGAAACTTCACCTGGCTTATTCAACCGTCCGGTGCAAGTCTATCTGTTTGGCGCCACTTCCGTGACTGTGGCGTGTTTGTGATGAAATTTACATGAAATGATTAGCACAAACAACCCAAACACCCAGACCCCGAGTGAAGAAAACCTCCAATCCGACCGGGATTCTATCACGGGGCCGCGCGATCTATAGTCTGCACTACTAATAATGTTATTCTTTTTCCTTTTTTATGTTTTTCTTTTTGTTCTTTCATTCTGTTTTTGCGTCGCATTTCTTCAGCATTTCTGTGAGGACGTCACATGACATCACTCAAATTCCGTCGATGAAATCTCCAGTCACTTCTTCTTCTTCTTCTTCTTCTTCTTCTTATTATTATTATTATTATTATGGAAGATGATCTGTCCCCTGAACTATCCCTCTGAGCTACCGTGCCGGCGCCCACAGAACACGATTTGCGGACTACTTCATACCTGTGGAAGTTCGTCTTACTTCTTAACTGCGCTGCATTTTCGGGATCGAATGTGCTTTGGAAACGGGGAGAGAGAGAGACATGTGGAAAACGGTGAAGAGGATAGTGATGCAAATCAACTACAGGACGCTATTCATTGTCATGTAGAGTATGCGCGCAAACCTGCAAAAATGGCTCTGAGCACTATGGGACTTAACATCTGTGGTCATCAGTCCCCCAGAACTTAGAACTACTTAAACCTAACTAACCTAAGGAAATCACACACATCCATGCCCGAGGCAGGATTCGAACCTCCGACCGTAGCAGTCGCGCGGTTCCGGACTGCGCGCCTAGAACCGCGAGACCACCGCGGCCGGCGCAAACCTGCATACATTGCATATTTTGTGTGGTGTTACGTCTGCGATTGCTGTTTTAACGGTTGTATCTTGGTGTTTATCTACGCTGTGGAAGTTGTTGAGTTTCACGTTGGTGAAGAACACAGCCAGATCACATCTCTGAAGCTGCTAGTAACGTGAGAAATATTGTGAACTGTGTTCGTACCGCAGTGCTTTGCTTATGACATGTGTGTTGTTTACACTTCAACATTTCGCGCGTAGCTCAAAGCTGCCCACTAGAACAAATGTAAATATATGTAACTCGTTCACTTTATATCTTATGAAATTGAGATACATTAGCATGATTTTGCTATCCACACAACATACAGTGTGGTGTTAAATGCTCGTATATCATATTCAGTGCTACAGCGGACGGCATGCTGCTGGGAATACATCAATGTAATTTAAAAAGTGAGCATCTCAAGATGGATAAGACAGCCCTAAAACGGTAATGGCATTAAAACAATGATATTGTATCTTGGTTATGCTGTCTTTTGTAACTGCAGAAATACTGTGCTTCAAGGTATCACCAGTAGTCTATTCGTTATCTTACAATATCAGCCGCATATATGGTGTTATAATCTGGTGACAGCCGCGCGGGATTAGCCGAGCGGTCTAAGGCGCTGCAGACATAGACTGTGCGGCTAGTCCAACCGGAGGAGGTTCGAGGCCTCCCTCGGGCATGGGTGTGTGTGTGTTTGTCCTTAGGATAATTTAGGTTAAGTAGTGTGTAAGCTTAGGGACTGATGACCTTAGCTGTTAAGTCCCATAAGATTTCACACACATTTGAACATTTTGAACAATCTGGTGACAGTAGAGGGTGGCGCAGGGAACGACGCAAATGCAGGTATGCTGTATGCCATTTATGTTATCATTACAAAATGTCACAAGCTGTAGCTCTACCCCTCAAAGATGATGTCGGAGAGGTGTACTTCCTCTTGGTGCCTTGAAATAGCATGTTATTGAAATTTCGGAATGTTCGGCGTGGCATTAGTCGGGGAATGGCCAGTGAATTCGTCTTCAGTTTCAGTTCGTGGATAGTTGCGGCACCTAGTGCGGTATACCTTACTTTTAAGATGTCTCCACCGGAAGAAATTGCATACACTAACATCTGGGGATATCGCAGACCACAGAATATCACCATTACATGGAACGATACGCCTACCGAACAACTGGCGAATGGCTTCCATCGATAGTCGAACAATCTGTGAATTGGCTCCGTCCTGCTGAAACCACACGTTTTTGATGTTAAGAACGTGCAGTCTCGGTGTAAAGAATGTTTGAAGCACATCGACATACCGAGCGGATGTCACTGTTGCTGTAGTGCCATGCTCACGTTCAAAAAAAGTAAGGGGCAATGACGCCATGACACGATAGAGCATATTATACTGTAAACTTGGCGCTATGCAGTGGATGCTCGTAAAGCGTACAAAGATTTTCCTGTGCGCAGTCATAAAAATTCTGTGGTTAACGTACCCGTTAAGACGGAAATAGGCATCGTATGACATCGGTATGTTGTTAAGGAAATTGTCCTCTTCGTAGATTTTAGCCAACACTCGTTCGCTAAACTCTCTATACGACACAAGGTATTGCGGATTTAATTGCTACACGGTCTGTGACTTACGGGGGTTGAAATTCAATTAGTGCAGTTTTCTTTGCGCGCTCCGTTCAAAAATGGTTCAAATGGCTCTGAGCACTATGCGACTTAACTTCTGAGGTCATCAGTCGCCTAGAACTTAGAACTAATTAAACCTGACTAACCTATGGACTTCACACACATCCATGCCCGAGGCAGGATTCGAACCTGCGACCGTAGCGGTCACGCGGTTCCAGACTGAAGCGCCTTTAACCGCACGGCCACACCAGCCGGCGCGCGCTCCGTTGGCCAACGTCTAGCGCAGGTGCGTGTTGTCCGTCGGAGCTGTGAGGGCTCTTTTCGATGGAAAATTCAACAGCTACAATTTACCTGGGGTAGCAACATACTGTTCAAACGCCGCCTGGAGGATTCTTCTTCAAGGCTGAACTAGTTTCTACAAAATTACTCACCCACGCTGTAGCCGTATGAGTGGATGGGACACATTCACGAGCTCCCACTTGGTAATGTGGTCGAAATACCCCCTGCGCAGCAATCACACTTTGTTGGTGCTTGTAGAACGCTTTCTCAGCGATAGTTCATTCCGCACTACTCCAGCGCTGAGTGATTACTAAATAGCAACGCATTCGCAGCTACTAAGCATCGGTTCCAAAGAAATGCCAACACTACAGTGTTGATAACACCGAAGTTCAAAGTTTCCTGTTTGCCTACGACATAACACACAACGCTGAACTGGAAGGTAATAGGGACACTTTTGCATTTTTTTTTTTTTTTTTTTTTTTTTTTTACGTAAGTGCCCATGACTTGCTACGCCACAGCCAGAACCATGCCAACAGTCGCAGACAGGTCAAGGCAAGATATATCTTACGTCGGGGTGTCTCCCGTTTTTGGCCGGCCGGGGTGGCCGAGCAGTTCTGGGTGCTACAGTCTGGAACCACGCGACTGCTACGGTTTCAGGTTCGAATCCTGCCTCGGACATGGATGTGTGTGATGTCCTTAGGTTAGTTAGGTTTAAGTAGTTCTAAGTTCTAGGGGACTGATGACCTCAGATGTTAAGTCCCATAGTGCTCAGAGCCATTTGAACCATTTCTCCCGTTTTTGACACGCGTTCAACAGTCGCTAGGGGCAATGTCGACAACTTCTGCAGCTGCAAGTACTTGCACACTGGCTGCGCGCCTCACACGCACTCCCTCCCGTCCGGGACTCGCATTACGTCACAGACCGCGGTTTCGGTCGTCACTCACACCTTCAGCAGCCGAGATTATCTTCAGACCCGCGCCGGCACCGCCGAACGGAAATTTGTCGGGCCGCCTTCTATAAACAACAGGATTTATCGCGCGGCCCAGAGCGCCTTTCAAGACCGGTTTACACGACGCGCGAGAAGGCTCTTTCTTCCCTCACTTTTTTTTTTTCCACGTAGAATTACAGAGTAGTCGGCAGCGGGTGCCTGTAATACGCCCGACGGTAACTTAAATCCATTATGCTCCATCGGAGATTTTGCGGTGATTTGTCCGTCGGCGCAGTCATTCATGCTTCCGAACGACAGCCGCCGCTAAAAGCATTCCCTTGTTTAATCACTGTTTCCTAACGGCGGCGCTACTGTAATCGAAAAAAAAAGAAGCTAGGATTTTGCCCAAATCTGAGAACATTTCGGCGATATTCTGACAGCCTCGGACTGTTGTATCTCAAGTTTGTTGTTATTGGTTTCCTTGGCGTTTTTGCTGCTTTTTCCAGTTTTCAATAGCAGCAGTATGGTAGTGGTAAATCTGGAAAAACTAGTCGTAGAGAACAGGTCTCTAAACTCCTTGACTAACGCCAGTAGCTTCGTATTACATTAGCTCTAAAAGGCTACTCTCTGTCCCTCAAGTGATCTGACAACGTCAATGGCAATAAAATCGAAAAATACCAATAAATGTTCATTTCGTCGGCGTAATATTCAATCATCGAAGAGCACTGGTAGTTGGAAATACAACCATTAGCCGTAGCTCTTCTTAATTACATCATACCAAAGAATACTTCCCAGATACGATCGTTCCCTCATACGCTTGCACGAGTAGTAAGTAGAGGAAACCAACAATATTCAACACCAATAGCGTTCTCTGGGAGAAGCAGTTGAACAATACTTGGCACGAAAATCACTATCCGTACGCTGTTTATCTTCTGTTTACGTAAAAGAAAATTATCTGACCAATTCACTGACTCATCATCGCCCAGCGCAAACAGCTAAGGATAGCAACTGCGAATCTGGAGATGGTGTTGATCTTATACTGTAGGCTTCGATTAAGAAGGGATGTTTCGAAATTGCCCCTGACGGGGTGAAATAGGGGATTAAAGAGATTTTTGAAAATATATCATCATGAAAGAACCACTAACACACTTCTGAAGTTATTTCTATGAAAATCGGTATTCGGCTTCTCCATTAGAAATTTAAAAATACATTTTCAGTGTTTTTGGAAATTTAACTCCTAAGAGGCTGAAAAAGAGGACGAACATATTCATGAAAGTATCTCGTTATATTAATACATTTTTAAAGCTAAATCAGTGAAAATTGGCATTTCGCTTCCGGGTTAGAAATGAAGAACTGTGTGATGCGGGATGAAAATTTCTGTTGAAGTATCACTTCAAGAATTCAAAAGGCATACTTGGTTATAGAGCGCACTCCGTTTCACTGTGCCAGTATGATACTTCTGTAGAATTGTTGAGCCAGGAACAAATCCACAGATAAGCCATGACTTAGTTTCCGCAGTTCTAGAATGTCTCAGAACATTCATTTCCAGGATATAGCAGCATTTAATTAATTCCGTTGGCGGCAGGACCGCAGCCACAAGCACTTGATCCTAGAGGAATGCTTGCCTTTAATTTGGTTGCTATTAATGTTTGTGAGAGCGCTGATAATGTTATCGTTGAGCGCCCATAAACCACCTACACACACACACACACACACACACACACACACACACACACACACACACACACACCAGCTGTAATACAAAAAGTTATTTGTGCAGTGGTGCCACTCTCCCAGCCACCTAGCAAACTCACCATCATGTCCGTTTTGTCATTTAATCACTGTGCGGCTGATCCCGGCGGAGGTTCGAGTCCTCCCTCGGGCATGGGTGTGTGTGCTTGAGCTTAGGATAATTTAGGTTAAGTAGTGTGTAAGCTTAGGGACTGATGACATTAGCAGTTAAGTCCCATAAGATTTCACACATATTTGAACATTTTTTTGTAATTTAATCGACAGTGAAGAACCCAGATTTGCTTGTAAAAAAAAAAAAAAAAAAAGTAACTGAAATTTGGCAGATTTCCTTGCAGAAGCTAGCGAGTATAAAACGAACAGCTCCCAAATATTTTACAACAGTAAATTTTCTAAACCCAGATGATGGATTCGTACCCAATCTCAAAACGCAGTCCTGTGAACTGGATCAAAGGACAAAGACTACACTTCAGTCTGACGGAATAAAATAAAATAAAAGAACAAAAAAATGGCTCTGAGCACTATGGGACTTAACATCTATGGTCATCAGTCCCCGAGAACTTAGAACTGCTGAATCCTAACTAACCTAAGGACACCACACACATCCATGCCCGAGGCAGGATTCGAACCTGCGACCGTAGCGGTCACGCGGTTCCAGACTGTGGCGCCTATAACTGCACGGCCGCACCGGCCGGCAAGAAAAGAACATATCGGGCTGTACCTCACTAGACACCATCACAACCTAAAGAAAACCATAAAAGAAGGAGAAGTTCGCAGATTTCTTACGGGGACATAGAAAACTTTTTAAGGCACCAACTTACAACATTCCATAATTATTGAATGCACCTTTCTAGATACACTCAACTAGAATTATTACTAAAATTGTATTGTGGGACATGCTCTCTTTAAAAAAAAAAAACACTCAATTTTTAGACAGAATTTGGTAAATAAGTTAACATAAAAACGAAACAACTCTAGATCTTTTAGTTATTTTCGTTCCATAAGTGTTGAACTCACACTTGGCATGCTGTGAAAATTTCATGTCTCTATCATCAGTTCTTTTTTAGGAAACGGGTCATTTATTGCAAAAAATGTAGTTCAGAGATAGTGAGGCTTAAACCTTTTTTAATTACAAATTCTTACACAGACCTACAGTTCTGCGTCTTTTATGAATTGCCCTGGCTCAAAGCCTGTGTCTTCTTCAGTGTCACAACAGCCCAGTGCTTGCCTCCTCCTTTTCTTTCTTTCTTCTTTTGTCATTTGCTGAGCAGTTAACTGTGCTTCACGTGCACGAAGCTCATCCAGTTCCCGCAGTCCTTTAGCTGTGTTCTGTGCAAATCTTACACCTAACTTCTCCGCAACCGTAAGTCTTTCATAGTACCCCCCATTAAAAGTTATTACAGCTTCAGACACCGCTAATGTTAGAGTCATAAGGCCAATAAATACATTTTTAGGCACACGACACCACACAACATTACTGAAGGACTTATTCACATTCTGGATCTTCCCATGTAAACATTTCTTTAGTAGCTCAGGTTTGCCAAATATCTGTAAATAGGTTTGATTGCCTCCATTACTGCCAAAGGAAGAGAATGTTGACGTGTAAATTCATGCAGAGTGCCAGAAAATTCAGCTTGCCTATATTTACACGTAGTGTTTGGTGGAGATGGACACAGAGCATGACATGGCTTTTTATCGGTTGATATTCGATGAAAGAAAGTGCTCCACACAGCTCTTGACATTTTCTCTAAATTGTCACAGTTAATTTTCGTTTATTGAAGTTACTTTTAGGCTTAGTCATTTTATTCACGTACAAAAAGCAATAGAAGTTAGCTTACTACAAAAATAGCCGATAATCACACTACTTTCAACGAAAACTAGTATCAGAAACAAAGAACTGATTTGTTTATTGTAATGCCACCTTCTGAGACGTAGCAGTAGGCACAAAACAAAGTAATCCACAGCCTTCCAGACTGCTCAACTGTGGCAGTATATGCGTAGATGCGAAATTGAGTTACACAACAATATTCAAAATATTATTTGAAGATCTCACAATTGTCTGATTTTAATGTATTATATATTAAAATGTTCACGAAAGTCCATGGTACATTATGGAGTGTTGTTGTTGTTGTGGTCTTCAGTCCTGAGACTGGTTTGATGCAGCTCTCCATGCTACTCTATCCTGTGCAAGCTTCTTCATCTCCCAGTACCTACTGCAACCTACATCCTTCTGAATCTGCTTAGTGTATTCATCTCTTGGTCTCCCTCTACGATTTTTACCCTCCACGCTGCCCTCCAATGCTAAGTTTGTGATCGCTTGATGCCTCAAAACATGTCCTACCAACCGATCCCTTCTTTTTGTCAAGTTGTGCCACAAACTCATCTTCTCCCCAATTCTATTCAACACTTCATCATTAGTTATGTGATCTACCCACCTTATCTTCAGCATTCTTCTGTAGCACCACATTTCGAAAGCTTCTATTCTCTTCTTGTCCAAACTGGTTATCGTCCATGTTTCACTTCCATACATGGCTACACTCCATACAAATACTTTCAGAAACGACTTCCTGACACTTAAATCTATACTCGATGTTAACAAATTTCTCTTCTTCAGAAACGATTTCCTTGCCATTGCCAGTCTACATTTTATATCCTCTCTACTTCGACCATCATCAGTTATTTTGCTCCCCAAATAGCAAAACTCCTTTACTACTTTAAGTGTCACATTTCCTAATGTAATTCTCTCAGTATCACCCGATTTAATTTGACTACATTCCACTATCCTCGTTTTGCTTTTGTTGATGTTCATCTTATATCCTCCTCTCAAGACACTGTCCATTCCGTTCAACTGCTCTACTCTTATGGAGTAGAAAACAGAAAACGAATTTCACTTACAATGTCCCCTTAAAACATGCAATTGTGTGAGAAAAGAAAAGTAAGTCAGTGAAATAGAGTAGAAAAAAAAATAAATAAGAGTTAATTTGAATACATGAGCAGAAAACGGGCTAACTCTCAAACGTAGAAGCTTGCCATCTGTTGGCGGGTATGGGAACTACCAAAATTGACATTGGTCACACCCCTAAATATCAGTTTTGCTAGTTCCCGTACACAGAAACAGATCGCAACACTCACTGCCAGTATTTTGCTGGCAGGGGAGGAGAGGTGGTGGCGTAAGGTTCCTGATCACCGGACTTCGAGCCAACGTCCTGGTTTAAATTCCAAACCTCTCTGCTGTCTCTCACGAAGTGAGGGTACATGTTGATGGTGATCCTCCGTTGGATGGGGACGTAAAGCTTGGCAGGGTGCTATTTGCGACGAGTAGCTTATGTTCCGGCACCAGGTTTCACCCTGTCCCTTCTATCATCATCATGAAACAACCCAAACATTCCACTACACACACAGACAATACATACTTATAGTACCGAGCGGAGTGGCCGCGCGGTTAGAGGCGCCATGCACGAATTGCACGGTCCTTCCCGCCGGAGGTTCGAGCCCATCCTCGGGCATGGGTGTATGTGTTGTCCTTAGCGTAAGTTAGTTTAGGTAGTGTGTAAGTCTAGCGATCGATGACCTCAGCAGTTTGGTCCCTTAGGAATTGACACACAAAATGGTTCAAAATGGCTCTGAGCACTATGGGACTTAACATCTGAGGTCATCAGTCCCCCAGAACTTGGAACTACTTAAACCTAACTAACCTAAGGACATCACACACATCCATGCCCGAGGTAGGATTCGAACCTGCGACCGAAGCGGTCGCGCGGTTCCATACTGTAGCGCCTAGAACCGCTCGGCCACCACGGCTGCCAATTGACACCCATTTCAACATTTTTGAACATACTTGTAGTATTACGAATATTGTAATGAAACATGTTGTAAATAAAAAAGTGATGTCACTCTGAAACAGGTGCTCAGTGGTATAACCTTAGTAGAGACGCACTGTATGTACTTGTACTTCTATCCCGTCCACCCTGTGTCCACTGCAGACCTGAAATCACAACCGCAGTATGAGCAATTGTGGGATATTCTGTTTGACACATACAAATGCGTTGGACAAGGCCAAATACATGTGATGTATCAGAAAATAATTGTCGGGGGAAAACAACTTTGAAACCCGGTTCTTGTGGGTTCCTGTCTAACAAAATGAGCTTCGTGGAACGTAAAATCTGTTTTAAAAACGGCTCTGCTTTTAATATATCCTACTGGGAAGGCGATGAGGGCATGGCTGTGTAGTAGGAGCCGCATTGCCGGCACGACGCTCGGCACAGCCCGGGCAAGAGAGGTGGGTGATGTTAATAAAAGCGCGCGGCCTTTTGGAAGCAGTTGTTGCAGCTCGCAGAAGGTGCGCGCAGGCCGCCCACGCAGTGCTGCGACACAGGTCGCTAGCCTCAGAGACACACACATACACACACACACACACACACACACACACACACACACACACGCACGCACAATATCCTCGCAGCGGGGCGCCACGTCCTACCTGACGCAGCCGCTCTCGCAAGGGCGTCGCTGCAGCGTGCAAGGTCCCTTGCGTCCGCGTGACGGAACGCATTATTTATACGCATTACCATACGCTGCCGCTTCTCCAAGGCTGGGTGCAGCCGAGCTGCGATGGCGGTGGTAATCAGTATTTATACCGACCGCTCAAGGCTGTGGGCCAGGTGGAAGCGAGCTCTGTGAGCGCGGAAACAAATTCTGACTGGGCGAGAACACGTTTTCATCCTTCAGCGTGGCATCAGCTATCATGCGTCACTAGTAATGTCAACTAAATATAAACTGTGAGAAATAGAATGGTGTAAATGAAACTTGTGTAGAGACTGCTGACACAGGAAAATGCTTTACAGGGTTGTTCGTAAGTGCGCTTTCAGAAGACGACAGCGTGCAAACTACCAAACGTACTGGAAAATGGCACACATTAATGAATAGAGCATATCACCAAGTTTCAGATCGTAATACGTGCCAAAGTGTAGTTACAAAGTACACCAGTAAGGGGCAGTCGTGTCAGTATATGTAACAAAATCATTCGCTTCGTACTGTAGCATCGAATTAGTTGGTGACTTCAGATAGGAAAACGAAAGAGCAGATTCGTGCAGAGGACTGCTGCAGTTGCGCCTCCCTCGGTACAGCAATGCCTTCTACGAACTGCACGCACCTATTAAAGTCTGCTGCGTCACAAACGGTGCCTATATTGAGCACCTCCAGTGGGAGTTACAAACTTGGGAAAGATGCTCTGTCTACCGATATCTGTATATTTTCTGTATGTCTTTTAAGTTTTTCGCCATTTCCTGTTGACATCCTGCTGGTGCTTATGACTAACTACACTACTGGTCGTTAAAATTGCTACACCACGAAGATGACGTGCTACAGACGTGAAATTTAACCGACAGGAAGAAGATGCTGTGATATGTAATTGATTAGCTTTTCAGAGCATTCACACAAGGGTGGCGCCGGTGGCGACACCTACAACGTAGTGACATGAGGCAAGTTTCCAACCGATTTCTCATTCACATACAGCAGCTGACCGACGTTGCCTGGTGAAACGTTGTTGTGATGCCTCGTGTAAGGAGGAGAAATGCGTACCATCACGTTTCAGACTTTGATAAAGGTCGGATTGTAGCCTATCGCGATTGCGGTTTATCGTATCGGGACATTGCTGCTCACGTTGGTCGAGATCCAATGACTGTTAGCAGAATATGGAATCGATGGGTTCAGGAAGGTAATACGGAACGCCGTCCTGGATCCCAACGGCCTCGTATCACTAGCAGTCGAGATGACAGGCATCTTATCGGCATGGCTGTAACGGATCGTGCAGCCACGTCTCGATCCCTGAGTCAACAGATGGGGACGTCTGCAAGACAACAACCATCTGCACGAACAGTTCGACGACGTTTGCAGCAGCATGGACTATCAGCTCGGATACCATGGCTGCGGTTACCCTTGACGCTGCATCACAGACAGGAGCGCCTGCGATGGTGAACTCAACGACGAACCTGGGTGCACGAATGGCAAAACGTCATTTTTTTGGATGAATCCAGGTTCTGTTTACAGCCTCATGATGGTCGCATCCGTATTTGGCGACAACGCGGTGAACGCACATTGGAAGCGTGTATTCGTCATCGCCATACTGGCGTATCACCCGGCGTGATGGTATGGGGTGCCATTTGTTACATGTCTCGGTCACCTCTTGATCGCATTGGCGGCACTTTGAACAGTGGACGTAACATTTCAGATGTGTTACGACCCGTGGCTCTATCCCTCATTCGATCCCTGCGAAACCCTACATTTCAGCAGGATTATTGCACGACCGCATGTTACAGGTCCTGTACGGGCCTTTCTGGATACAGAAAATGTTCGACTGTTGCCCTGGCCAGCACATTCTCCAGATCTCTCACCAATTGAAAACGTCTGGTCAATGGTGCCCGAGCAACTGGGCCGGCCGCTGGTGGCCGAGCGGTTCTGGCGCTACAGTCTGGAACCGCGCGACCGCTACGGTCGCAGGTTCGAATCCTGCCTCGGGCATGGATGTGTGTGTTGTCCTTAGGTTAGTTAGGTTTAAGTAGTTCTAAGTTCTAGGGGACTTATGACCTCAGCAGTTGAGTCCCATAGTGCTCAGAGCCATTTGAACCATTTGAACGAGCAACTGGCTCGTCACAATACGCCAGTCACTACTCTTGATGAACTGTGGTATCGTGTTGAAGCTGCATGGGCAGCTGTACCTGTACACGCCATCCAAGCTCTGTTTGATTCAATGCCCAGGCGTATCAAGGCCGTTATTACGGCCAGAGGTAGTTGTTCTGGGTACTGATTTCTGAGGATCTAAGCACCTATATTGTGTGAAAATGTAATCACATGTCAATTCTAGCATAATATATTTGTCCAATGAATACCCGTTTATCATATGCATTTCTTCAATTTTAATGGCCAGTAGTGTATGTATACAATATATTCGAAATTGACAAAGATACAGTACAAGTACTAATATGAATACAACAAACATCAGTATATTTCATGTTCATGTGTGAGCATAATTGTGGTAGAAAGGCAGTCATAATAAACTATAAAGCTAAATTCAAACGAGACAGCCACTCAATAGCAACGGGCAATCTTGTACCAAATGTAGCAATGGTTGGTTCTTCAGCAGTTTCATAGTCACCCGTTTGGGTTGTCAGTGGTACCCAATTTGTGCACCGTGGATTTAGTTTTTGAGTGTCCAGTTCTTACACGGTTTAACTGGCACAATATCTTGCGGGGAAGTCGCGTTCCTGGGAGTTGTTGGTTGGGGTCTTCTTTATTGGGGCGGGTAACGTTCTTGTTATCCCACATAGTTTCCCAGGATTTACCGCTGTCGTAGACTTTGGTTGAGCTAGTATTCTGTCTTCTTGGGGCTCGTTCCACAGCGTTCGTCTACTATTTGGTGTACAGACAGCAGTCTTGCCATTTATGGGTAATTTATTTTTTGCTATTTCCGGATTTTTTTTTTCCGGTGTCTTCGAATTTCTGGTGGATATAATCAGTGTTTGTACATGCACTGTTAAAGCCACAAGATGAATAAATAAACTCTGTATACAGGTTTAATGCTTTGTGTGAAGGTCAAATGTGTACGTTTCAGGTCGCAAACCGAAATATTTCAGATGCGTTCATCTGACGTTGCCAATGTTTTTGTGTCCTTTATCGCTCTTTTACCTCTGAAATTTACGTTTAAATGAAACAGTCAGATTGTAACATGGTAACAAACTATAGGTCTCCTTACAAGTGGCTAAGTATGTAAGTTCGCTGACCAGACGAAGGCGATGCGTATTAAATCTCTGTGGTAGAGGAGGAGGACATTGGTGTTTGTCCTGACGACAACGGGGACATTAGAGACAGAGCGCCCACTAAGATTACGGAAGGATCGAGAAGAAATCGGCCGTGTCCTTTCGAGGGAACCATCCCAGCATTCGCCTTAGGCGATTTAGGGAAATCACGGGAAACCTAAATCAGGATGGCAGGACGCGGGTCTGAACCGTCGTCCGCCCGAATAAGGCTCTGAGGTGTTCGAATCAACATTTGCGTAGACAGAAATTTTCTTTTTCTTTATAATAATAGTTATAATAAAACTACAATTCAAAAATATACGCGTCTGCAAGCAGCCACATGATTACACAACTTGTTTCAAAGCATTGCTCCTACGTAATCAGGTTGACTGCCGTTATGTTACTGTTATCGTAACTCATAGTTTTATCAGAAAGTTTCTTTCTGCAGCGTATGACAGTATTGAAAGTAGAGAACAAAAGGATTAATACATTCGTATTTGTATGTCTGTTACGGACCCCTACACTCCATGAAGTGCCGGCCGCTGTGGCCGAAGCGGTTCTAGGCACTTCAGTCCGGAACCGCGCGACTACTACGGTCGTAGGTTCGAATCTTGCCTCGGGCATGGAAATGTGTGATCTCCTTAGGTTAGTTAGGTTTAAGTAGTTCTAAGTTCTAGGGGACTGATGACCTCAGATGTTAAGTCCCATAGTGCTCAGAGCCTTTTTTTTTTTTAACTCTATGAAGTAATTAAAGTTTTTTCTGTCTTCAATTACTATACTACTGTCAGAAGTCTCTGAGTGTTTTGTTGCAGATTTAGTACTCATTTTTACACAGATATTAACATAATATAATATCACATTTGACACAAATTTCCACGATAAGTGGCTTTAACTTCAGAAGATATAGAGATTTTGAGAATATATTCATAAAAATACTTGCATGGGTTCTACGGTAATAATAATCCTATATCATTAATTTACCTACGGTAATTAGCAGCACTTTTCCTGTGAAACTCTCAGCGAACTTCTTGTAGTGACAACGTTTCTGGCTTTTGTTTCACGCATAGATTTATCAGTGGTTCTTAAAGGCAAAGTGCGACTTCACGTTACCTTCTTCAGACGACTGAATCTCGATCAGATACAGAGGGAAGTAAATCATAGCAGTACAAACCAGCTTCTTCCTGTGGAGAGTACAACCTTCAGATATGCAGTATGAATAATTCACTTGAAAAAAAAACTGTAAACGTTGTTTTTTATAAAAACGACGCAGCACTAGCAGCTACCAGGACGTGAGACAAGCGTAACAGTGCTATTGAAACTATGATGCCAACGAGTCACTAGAAGGAACTTGCACTGCGTGTGAATTACCTCAATCTAAACTGCAGCTGACTCGTGACGATCATGATACACCAGCGAGAAAAGCCACTGCAACAGTGTGAGCGATGGCGAAAACACGAAGCTCAGTGCATTAAGCATTATGTGCTCAGCGCAATGCGGCCCGGTTGATACATCTCCTAAGATTAAGTGCCCCGGCGAGGTTCTGACCCGATATAAAGTATAGCTGTAACGTCACGCAGGTGTTCCTGAGAGCTTGTGTATATTACGGGCAATGGAACAATGCTTAAACTTGGAGTGGTCCCCGATCCACTTGGGGACTTTACATGTTACTCCAAACCATACGTAAATTATTCACCACTGACTCAGAGAATACCTAGCAGCACCATTAATCAGCTTGCATACTTTCAAAGGCAGCACGAAGAAGATCTTTCGGTCACATGAAAATAAAAATTTCGATAAAATAGTGTCATCCAACCCAATCTTTCATTCTGGCTGTTGTTGTTTTGTACAGCGTGCTGTCGAACACTTACAGAAAATGTGGAAAGAAATGTAGAGGAGAACAATATTTAATTCATTATTTCACTGTAGTCATGAGATAATTAAAAGATATTTTGCATAGTCAACAGAAATTTTAAAAGGTAAAATGCAGTAACGCCTACTGAAGCTGTTACAAATGTGGAGTCTGCACAGTGCTTGACGCAAGAGTTCCAGTTTCGCTTTAAATCGAGATTTATTATATTGTCTACAGTTGGGTTGGCTAAGGAAAAAAATTGTAAAGATATAAAAGATGTTTCAAAAACAATGCTCTGATTTGAAAACTCCATATTTATTGATAAAAAATACTACAAAAATGGGATACGTCCCAAAAAAGCCGCAAATCTTGAAGTTTTAGCTATGCTATTACAAATGCTTTGTGTCCACCAGCAGCAACAGCATGAAGAATATCTAGACGATAGCTAAGTTCGACATAAACTTCATTCAATGAAACTGCTTTTACAGAGGTTACGGGACTGTGATTCTGACACATTTTTCTTCATATGTCCTCACAAGAAAAAATCACATGGGGCTATGTCTGGCGATCTGTGAGGCCAAGAAACCAGGGCAGTGCCTCGCGGTCCCATGCGCCCTATCCAGCGTTGAGGCAGAGCGTCCTTGAGTAGCTGACGTACGTTGTTATGCCAGTGTTGTGCAGCTCCACGCTGTTGGAAAATGAAATCGTCGGGGTCGTCCTGAAGTTGTGGAAAAAGCCAGTACCACTGCATCTGATGATACGTCATTCCTCTCTTGTAGTCGCTGTGTTTTACTCAAGAAAGAAGGAACCATACACTCTATCACGAGAAATGGCACAAAATCTTTCACTTTAAGGTGAGACTCTTTGGTGCTCAAAGAAGTCATGAGGGTTCTGGACTATCCACATGAGCACGTTATGTTGGTTTACTTTACCGCTAATATGAAACGTTGCTTCATCACTACAAAGCCATGGTAAAAATGAATCGTCATCCAAGTCCTCTAGCAGAGCATTGCTGACGTCAACCCATTTCCTGTAATAACCGACTCGAAGAGCGTACACAGATTGTAGTCTGTATGGTTTATTGACTAAAGGACGCATTAACACTCGTCAGGTAGTTCGGTCTGTGCCACCTACGATCTACGAATCCTCGTCATTGATGAACGAAAAACGTCTTAAAATTTTCTGGTACGCTGTAATTGCATTTTAATACCGACCCACAGTGTAGTGGTCTCTCCGGAAAAGCATGAATACATCCGCTTGTAACTACGACATTCCCTTACAGATTTTGTAGATAATCGTTTGTGGACTGACAATCTCTTCTTCTTCTTCTGCTTCTTCTTCTTCTTGGTCTTGATCTTCTCCTTCGTTTTGGAACTTCAAGCAGCCCCCGACGTGCAGCATTTTTAGAAACTTGCCCAGCCCTTTTGTGATTTCCAACTCTCTCACTCCCCTACCCCCCCCCCCCCCCTCTCTCTCTCTCTCTCTCTCTCTCTCTCTCTCTCTCTCTCTCTCTCTCTCCTTCGTACAGGAAGTTGCAGGGAAAAAAGGAAAAAAAGATGCCACTTCTTGCCATCCCTGGATCGGAAGTGTGCCAGCGCAGCGCTTAAATGTAATGTGAAACAGTGACATATTTTAAAACTGTTCCAGACTGTGACTCGAATTCATACCTCGCCTTTCACAAACAGTGCTCTCAACTACAAAGCACATAACCTTATGTCTCCTATGTTGGACTGTTTTTTAAGAAAACTGCGACTGTTTTGACAATAAAAGTTCAAATAAAACAATTTATCTGTGTCGGTCACTTTTTATTTTCTCCCATGACGCGTTTCTAGAGTTTATACTCTCATCTTCAGGTGGGACATAGATACATCTTGTGACATGTGTGCCAGCTAGTTGTTTGTTTTGGTTGCATTTTGTTACAAAAAGTGTAGCACGCACTTGTTATCATCATGTGACACTGAGATTACACATCTGAGCCGGCCGCGGTGGCCTTGCGGTTCTAGGCGCTCCAGTCCGGAGCCGCGCTGCTGCTCCGGTCGCAGGTTCGAATCCTGCCTCGGGCATGGATGTGTGTGATGTCCTTAGGTTAGTTACGTTTAAGTAGTTCTAAGTTTTAGGGGACTGATGACCACAGCAGTTGAGTCCCATAGTGCTCAGAGCCATTTGTACCATTTTTACACATCTGAAATGTTGATGGAGCTAGTTACAATCAGTTTCAGTGCATGCAACCTTGCAGTTCGTCTGTACAGTGGAACAGATTGTAAGTAACTCCATCAATATCTCAAATGTATAATCTAGTGCCGCATGACGATGACAAGTGCCTGTTATATTTTCTGTAACAAAATGAAACCATAACAAACAACTAACTGCATCCAGCTAATACACACTTAACAAGGTATCGCTGTTTTACACCTGAAAGTGAGAGCATAAACTCTCGAAACGTGTAGTGCGAGAAAACAAAAAGTGAATGACACGAATAAACTGTTTCATTTGAACTTTTATTACTGACTGCATCCCACAATATAAGCATGTAGTCATCTACTTTTGCGCAGAAGCTATCTTGCACATGCGTACATCGCTGGGCTAGCACCTCTGGCGCGAGTGATATGACGAAAGATGGCCGAGTCGCATCCTAGGGAATGTTTCCGAAATGAAACTTTCACTGCAGCACGGCGTACCCTGTAATGAAGCTTTCTGACAGATTAAAACTGCATCGCTGTCGGCGCACAGTTTTAATCTGTCAGGAAAAGTTTCTCATCAGCGCACTCTCCGTTGCGCTGTGAAAGTTTCATTCTGTGGACCGATACGGGTGTTCCTCGTATTTGGTGTGCTCGTACGTATGTTGGTTACTCAGAGTGGAGAAACTCCAGCAACATCCATAAAATTCATCTATACGTTGTCAGAAAGTGTTGTCCCTGTCGTCGTAAAACTGAATCGTTACGCTGATGGGAGTCGTACTGGCTGTGATTAATTTTTTTTAAGTGTAATGTCCAAGTTATTGTCCCTCGCAGCTAGTCGCTGTATTTTATGAACTGCTGTACATGTATAAAATTGCAGAAAACATAGCATGTATCCACACGATACTGAATATGATAATTATAATGTAGTACCTGCCGGAAAGCATGTCGCTACATCACGTATTCTTCACAACCTTCGTTATTAAATAATTTTCACGACAGTTCAGTATCAGTCACCCAGTTTCCTTACCTTGAAACAATATATTTAAGCGGTTTGTTACTGAAAGATCAAAATGGCGTCTACGTCTAGGTTGCTGAAAAGGAAACCGGGGTGAATAGCCACAACGATTTGCGAGCAATGTATGGCAATGCTGCAGTTTATAGGAGCCCTGGTGGATGATTAATAAATAGAGTTACATTGTCAGGAAGTGCAGAAACTGAGCTCCATAATCGGGCCTTGCACTTATGTCTGATTGGTCCACTTCAGGAATACGTGAGGCACACATTAAAGATGGGGAGAGCGTAATTCATGTTGAAAAAACATAGCTACGGGCACAGGACCAACTAAAAAAAATAAATAAAAAAAACGCACTCAACTCTGTCTCAAGGTCATAGAATGTAAAAGAAATGTTGACTGAGACTGATATTATCACCAAATTATAATGCTTCAGAATAAATAAGTTCTTAGAAAAAATTGCGGAACATTAATTACTGAACCACCCGCAAATGTGAAAAGGGTGCTTGACGTGGCCATGGCGATTTTTAGGCCTGCAGAAATGCATTCTCATGTTCTCGAAACGGTATCAACTACCGATTGGTTCAGCTGTAATTATTCTTTCTCACAACGTGTCAATATCTATCTGAAACATGAGGAATTCATTGTCGTTCGTTAATATAGCCTGAGAGCAACTTTGACCACATATACTATTGCCCGATATTACTAAAATGGGAATGAACATAAGCTACAGTAAGAGGCGTTATATAATCTGAAACTTTTGTTTTCAAAAAGTGAAAGGGAATTCCCTGTCGGTTGTCACGGCGTAGTCGACATTTGCAGCATGCCGGTATTTTCCAGAAGAAGATGTTACGTGTGAAGAACGTAGTGTTTCAGCTCGTTAAGGAAAGTATGGCATACCATTTGCCTGTGCGAGTCAAATGTCGGATGTATCTGTGTGTATGTGTTACCCAGTTGTTACACCTTCTTTTTTAGTCTTCGGAAAACTGATTGGTAAATTGTTATGTTACGCCATATAATACAACCTCTTACAAGCAGTATTTACCAACTTCGCCATACGCAATTTTTGGGATTCAGTGAATACTCTCCCCAACAGCCTAGCTCACTGCCATTTCAGGGATAAAATTTGCCAAATGCTGAAACACCGGACCCCGTACTAGATTTTCTTTCCAGAACATGTGTGGCAATCTAAGTACGTAACCAAAGGAAAACCAGAGGACTATCCTAGACTAAAATTATTGACATCTATAAGCTTTCTATGAAATATTGTGGGTGCTCAGTGGAAACTACATAAACCATACACAGTACCGAAGTACATTGTGACCGCAGACTGATGTGAAGTGCAATTATTGACTTCGAACACCCACAAAAATAGATTACTTCTCTACTCGGAAGAAAGTAACTGTTTGAAATTCCCATAGTGTTCACTGAAAATTAATCTGCCTTCTAGCACGGCGGCTATCAATCCCGACCACACACTGTTTACTCAAGAATGCAGTGTGGGATCTGCCCTGAAATAAAAGTAACTTTGTCTTACTCAGCATACTGGTTTTTGCGCCTGTCCTACTAACGTTCTCTAAAGCAAATATAAATCAGCAGTACTTTTGTTTGTTAGAAACAATCATTGACTTCGTATGGGGTAAGTATTCAAAACGTTACCATAAATCATGGAGGTTGGTTTTACTTCGAAGAAAACCCCTTTTTGAAAAATTAAACTCTGGTTATTGACAAAAAGGACCAAGCAACATAATAAGACTAACTACTGTGAAATTCTCTCATTACAAAAATAAAAGACGTCTCAAACAATTGCGTAATTTGTGACATAATGAAAACAAAGAGATACAGTTAAATCACTAATCGTAAAATTTATTAGTTGTCTAAGGGATAAAGATTACCTTCAACTAATAGTTCCCGCAGACAAGCATTACATTCTTGTGCATACCTTCGTTACCGTTAAATTTTCTCCAAAATCTTCTCCATCAATATAAAGAAAGAGAAAGTATTATAAATGAGTTTTCATCTCCATACTAAATTATTATAGACAGTTTTTCCCAGGTTCAAAAGTGGTTCAAATGGCTCTGAGCACTATGCGACTTAACTTCTGAGGTCATCAGTCGCCTATAACTTAGAACTAATTAAACCTAACTAACCTAAGGACATCACACACATCCATGCCCGAGGCAGGATTCGAACCTGCGACCGTAGCGGTCGCTCGGCTCCATACTGCAGCGCCTAGAACCGCATGGCCACTCCGGCTGGCCCAGGTTCACAAGTAACAGATTTCATCCTCCGAAAAACTCAACTGCTCGCTATCATGCCTCAAACAAAAATGTCCCAGTGCTGCACAACTGACTGACTAGCAGGTCAGTCACAGAAAAAACTAAACACAGAGTCAGGTATCTTATTCACTAATCATATAGTGCGCTAGTTCATCTTTGTCCCAGTACAGTAATGATGAATTATTCAGAATAGCAGAAAACATACGAGCCCCTTACACATTAACTAAAGAAAGAGAAATAAAAAAAGATTGCTAAGAAAAATTTTGCCTCAGTTTGCCACCTTGGAAGCAAGACGTTCTTGGCCTAAGCGAGTCATATTACACCAGCATCGCCGCTGCAGACTGTTTTTGGAGAGTGCGTCTGCTCTGAAGAGCTATTTTGATGCTTGGAAAGAGGCAAGAAGTAACAAGTGTTAAAGTTGCCTGTCAGTTACACACACACACACACACACACACACACACACACACACTGTGCACCGAACATTTAAATTGAGAACTGGAAACGAGGTCTGAAAACTGTTGGTTCTCGGTTCTTCCTTTCTGCCGCTTAGGAAACGCGAAAATACGTGACGGGAAGCAAAAGGGAATCGAGGTCTGAGGCGCAAGGACAAACTGGAAGAAAGGGGAGGAAGTGAGAAGGCCCCGCCGTCTTTTCCGCGGCGAGCAGCCCGTTTTTAAACGCTTCCTTCCATTATGCCATTGCGCGGTGGCGCCGCAGCCGCACGGGGCGTAACGGCCGGCAGCTGAGCGGTGGTGGCGGAGACGACGTCGTCGTCGCAGAAAAGGCACCGGCGAGGAAGGAAGGGTGGCGTGGCGTAGCGTGCGCGAGTATTGAAATATCGGAAATGTCATTACGGAGCCGAGCCGCGGAGCGTGGAAGGGGGGAAAGGTCTGCTCCGCTCAGGCTGACAGTCGATATCGGCGAAGGAAGGACGCGGGGAGTCTGTGCCCCGCGCTGGCGCCGCTTCGCTGGGCCCGAAATGACTTCTGCCGGGATAATTTCCTCGCGCGGGCTGCGCGAGGAGCCGCGCGCCTAGCGAGCTATGCAACCCGCAGCGCACCCAGTGGAGTGGAGCGCGGAGCAGAGTGGAGACGGGTCTCAGCTGCCGGCGGACTCCCTGAAAGGGCGTCTGTTACCTCCTCCGCTAATGAGCTGTTTCAGTGCTTCCCGCCCCCGCAGTAGGCCGTCGCCATTCCAGACACGCGGCGCTGGCCCCACTGTGCTGGACCGACGCCACTTACCTATGCCGCTGCCGTTCTCAGCCCCACTCACTGGCCCATGGAAGCCAACCACTGCTACTCGCAAGCACTCAGATTCCAGAGGATAGGTGAATTTAGTACTAAAACTTATCCTTCTGGAACGCTATTTTGTTGTGACTGCCAGATGATATCCTGGTAACTTGTGTCCACCGTCTTATATTTTATAAAGGAAATACGAGAGCTACATTTTTTTTCAACTTCTAACCTATCTCACACAGAAGATGCCACGACATTATAGGAGGAGAAGGTGTACGCACCTTACAGTTTATAAAGCAATAGACAATACTGCTATTAATACGGAGAACTATGTAGGTGCACAAATCGTCCTGCATGGTCCAACAATCCAACAATCTTTTGTTGTGGAGTTCTTTACTTCACCCTTAGCAACAATGATACCCTGCAGCATGGTAACGGCTGGGTAACCGTAGCCCTCGTCCGTGGACCTAAAGTCGATAAAGTTCCAGGGCTAGAAAGTTTTAACAGCCGTGACGTCATCGCTTATCGGACATCTCACATCACATAGGTCTACAATAGAGATATGGGTAAATCATATTACCTGTCGTCGATGCCGTTCGTTCTCAGGACCAGAAATCATCGTAAAATAAATGAATCCGAATCTGTGTCAGTGTGGGTTAAAGGTGCTGATAATTGTAAGAAAATTAAACTCATTGGCGAACTCACCCACTATTACAGAAATTAAATAAATTCTTTCCCTTCCATTATCCTTACCAAAAGAAAATCTATCAAACAAAGAAAAATAATCAATGAGCCTATTGCATCAGTCACATGGGAGATAATCTGTGTGAGCGTCGACCTTGGTCGTTACGTAACCTCTTATCTCTTTCTGTTTACAAACATGACAAGCCAAATGAGACGTGTGTCACAGCAATAATCAAGAAGCGCAAATGGGAGCGATGTTTGTTTTTTTAAATATTTTTAAGTGCTTCAGAGACTTTGCGAGAATTTAATTGTACAGCTACCTGTATGTTACGAAATGAGAAAAAACGTAAGAACGAACAAAACATGTGTACCTTGAATCTAATGGCAATATTGTACAGGACGTTAGTTATATAACGTATTCTTTTGCTGCCATAATTTCGTTTGCATTTTTAACAATTCATTAGACTCCAGCTAAAATATGGTATAGTATAAACATTGACAGACGTGGATGATTGAAATCGTGCAAAATTAAAATTTCTCTGACGCAGAAACGTTATTAACACAGTGCGTGATGAAATGAGTAGAACCGTTATTTATTGTAGTTAAATTATTAGTATTTTTTTAGAGAACTTTCTAATAACTGCTTTCCATTTGCCAAAAATACTGGAAATTAATTTATGAAAAAAAACAGAATTATTTTAACGCGTAATTTTTTTCCAGGGAATGGTTAGTCTCCCAGTTTTTTTTTAATGACCATTGTGTAATACGGATGCACCGTTGGTCTAAATTATTAGTTCTGTTCATTTTTCATATTTGCCTATGAATTTCTCAATTATGAAGATTCCTCCAACCTTCGTAGTTTCTCATGTTAATTTGAGGGGGAAGGTCTGTTAAATAACCAGCCGCCAAGACACCGTACATCTGGCATTTAGTACCTCGCGACGTCTTCGTTTTATTCCCAGACCTCCTGAAATGGCTTAGAAACATCTGAACTAACAGTATATGCCCACATATTTAGGAACTTAACTGAGTATTCATTGTAATCATCAGGCTAGATTGCGACCAGTATGGAGGTAATAGTGCAAACTATGAGTACAGACAAGATTTCGATGAAGATTTAGGACCGTGAATTTTTGTTAACAGTGGTACTGATTTCTGGTAGAAGACGAAAAACATGTAAAATGTAGATGAATACTTACGAAGCGGGCCAGATTATAGATACTTGTTGAATGATCTATAGAAACTTAGCATACTGCGATCACTTCAGGCAGCCTGTTCAACTGTGGCTGCGTTAGCATTATAATTACGCAACCCATTTCGTCATATTTTATACTACCGCAATTACGTGCGTCGGAGTTTTTTATGTGGTAGCTGCCAGTGTATCAGGAAGTCATTTTTGGTGCTTCGTCATAGCTCCCTGTATGGACGCTGTTAACATAACGACATTTTAAAAAGAATTGAAGGGTGAAGGGTGCTAAGCAAAGCCAACATTTTTTTGCCTTTATTACGCTGTCGGATGCCAGTATTTAAATTAATATTTTTATTTATCGCCTAATGCAATTAAACAGTTATTCAGCGCGCGACGCAATTGATGTTCTCTTGTGCTAACGAATGCTCGTCAAATAATTTGCTCTTCCTTTCGGCATTGATCGGCAAATTTTAAAACGCTTCGTCCGCGAACACCGTTTTATGTCCATAGGTGCCAGCAGATATCGATGTGCGATTGTTTCTGCTGCCAGCCGTAAACAATGTGAATGAAGTGTGGTTTTTTAAAAACATTATCGCGAAACGAAATAAAAATACCGAAAAGGCACATTTTTGTGTCACGATGAGAGCTGCGTCCGTCAGTGGCGCTGCAATTAATTTCTTTCAGAGGCTGTGGTGCAACTCATAAAGCCGCTGCTCGAGCACTTCGTATATTACATACACTCTATCGTTTAATCGGGATAAAGAGAGGGCCCAGTATTTTTTAATAAGGGCCTGCCATTCAATTAATGTAACTCGGAGAGTGGTACCAGAGTTGATGTACTTTGCTGGAGTATAATGGTTCGGAAATCAGGTAGTACTCTGCTTCGTTAGCGAAAGGAGAGAGCTGCTGTAAACAGGAAGATGTTATTTCAACAAATATTAGTTCTGATAAAAGAAACTGGTACTTAAGGTGTTGGTTTTTTCCGCGCGCTGTACGAGATTGGAATAATAGAGAATTATTGTGAAGGTGGCTCGATGAACCCTCTGCCAGGCACGTAAATGTGATTTGTAGAATATCCATGTAGATGTACATGTGACGAAGGGCAACTGAATGTGGCAGAACTAATGCTGTCAAACCAAGCTAGCATATACTGCAGTAAGTGAAGTATTACTGACACTGTTCAAAAATGTTCAGATGTGTGTGAATTCCTAAGGGACCAAACTGCAAAGGTAATCGGTCCCTAGACTTACACACTAATTAAACTAACTTAAACCAACGTATGCTAACAACAACTCACACACCCATGCCCGAGGTAGGACTCGAACCTCCGACGGGAGGGGCCGCACAGACCGTGACATGATGCCTCAAACCGCTCGGCAACACCGCGCTGCTACTGACACTGTATCTTCTTACACTGGAAGATAGCGAAATTTTGTTCTTCTGTCGGCATATGTAATTCTGTTAAATCCTTTCTGCTATTTGGTTACTGACGGCTCTCGCATCAGTTTCGTACGGATGAAGCTGATTTTATCATTTGCGGTGTGCAAAATGAAATGAAAGGGCTCCTCTGTTGGTTAACGGTCAAAGTAGATATATGTTAATAGTTTTCATCTTCGTTTCGCATTGCATATGCAGTTAATCGCAGAAGAATGTTCCAGATACTCCATTAAAGGGTGACAAATTCAGTATCATCAGACGCACAGCTGGTTTAAAATATTTCACTGCGCAATGAAAATTGCGTGTGTGTAAGAAATTAACAAATGGTTCAAATGGCTCTGAGCACTATGGGACTCGACTGCTGAGGTCATTAGTCCCCTAGAACTTAGAACTAGTTAAACCTAACTAACCTAAGGACATCACAAACATCCATGCCCGAGGCAGGATTCGAACCTGCGACCGTAGCGGTCTTGCGGTTCCAGACTGCAGCGCCTTTAACCGTACGGCCACTTCGGCCGGCAAGAAATTAACACTGCAAACAAAGTACCTACGATGAGTACTTTCCGCCAAAAATTGTTTACCTAAAGTGGCCTCTAACCTGTCAAACGCTGTTACACCAAAACCCCTATAGTTTGAGAATTATTTTTGGGGTGTGTAATGATAATAAGCGAGTAACCAAGTGAATAAATTCTTAACTGAGTGTGGTAACAGGATGCGACAGCAAAGTTGTCGTTATTACGAAAACTCGATTAACATGAAACAATACTGTGGTGACAAAAAGTTACGTAATTTCACACAGTTTAGTTCTATTAACGCTAAATAAAAATTGTTTAAAACTAAAAGTTTTCGCTTCTCGCGCGAATAGCTGTATCAGCTACCATTAATCGTGACGTCTCCCATTTTTATTTCCTTTTTTTAAGACCAAAGTAAAAAAATGGTTGCAGTTGCTGCTGTTTTGCCCCGTACGGTTGGGTACTGCCATCGAGAGTGGCCGCGCGGTTAAAGGCGACATGCACGGATTGTGCGGCTCCTCCCGCCGGAGGTTCGAGTCCTCCCTCGGGCATGGGTGTGTGTATTGTTCTTATCATAAGTTAATTTAAGTTGGTTTTTATGTAATGTGTAAGTCTAGGGACCGATAAACTGAGAAGTTTGGTCCCTTCGGAATTGACAAACATTTCAACATTTTCTTTGGGTACCGACATTATCACAAATATTTCAACTTCAGCATGTTGAAATGTGTGTGAATTCCTAAGGGACCAAACTGCCAAGGTTATCGCTCCCTAGACTTACACACTACTTAAATTAACTAACGCAAAGTACGACACACAGACACACACACACATGCACGAGGGAGGACTCGAACCTCGGGCGGGAGGACATTTCAGTCAGTTTTCGAATTCATTGAGGTGTGTCGAAATCATCACTTGTTGTTTAAAAGACAACTAGTCTCCAAGGATCGTAAAAATTATTTACACTACTCCAGTTTCGGTATTACGGTCATTAGAGACTGGTATACTGTAGAAGGCTGTTCAATAGCATCTTAGCATCTTTAATATAAATCCGATCAGATCGCTATTCCTATACGCAGTTTACATGGCAACTTTTTTGCAGTATAGCACTTGATAACGGGAGTAAGGTCGAAACTGCAATACTGTAAATAAATAACTTTTACAGTCAATGCGACTATGATGTCTTTAAAAAGAAAAAAAATGAGGTGATTGTGAACTCCAGCCACGAGAAGTTAATCGATGATTTGTGTATCGACATCAGTAAATTTTGTGTCAAAATAGATCCATGTTGTTCATTTTCAAATAAAAATATTTTAAATTTATTTTTATACGTAATGGTAGAGGTTTCGGCATAGTTTCTTCTTTGTCAGACAATCCTATACTAGAACTAAACGAAGTTGTTTGCAGTCGATGATGATGATGATGATTGTGTGTGTGTGTGTGTGTGTGTGTGTGTGTGTGTGTGTGTGTGTGCGTGTGTGTGTGTGTGTGCGTAGGCAAATTATAACAGACACAGACATCTTGAGATCGTTCATCTTACCGATGAAGACGAAGACGACGATTTCCAGAACGATATCAACTTCGCAGCTGCTGTCCCCACTGCATCAGAAATATGGAACATCAAGGACCGCATGCGCAGCTATTTGGATCAGCATTTGAATGGTGAAATGAATAATACCAAGGATGTTATCGAACCACTTGTCGAAATTTTGAAACTGGAAAATGCACTGCATTAAGAACAACCGACTTTTCAAAAAAAAAAAAAAATTACACAGGCTTTCAGTGTATGGACAGCAAGTGCGTGGAAGAGTTAATTTTTTTACTTGGAAGTCGAATAGTTGTACTACAACAAAAGTGACGAAACCGGAAACCCAGTAATGTTTGCTCACGTGCGTAGTTAAAAGTTAAATACGAAATTTTTCCACTACGAAAAAGTAATTCGGTTACCTCAGTTCCCTGTTTCACCGAAAGTCCCAGTGACATGACGGACTTACTTTGTTACAAGGGATTAGAAAGTAGCTGTCGCCAATAGGGAACAAATGCCGCGACATAGAAGGACGTGCAAATAAAAAAATCTGTATCCACCATCGGTGGTATCAAACTTTAGCTTGCCAGAAACTGAGTTTAACGAGATCACAGAGGTTTGCAGCAGCAGATAAGGCATTAAAAAGCGAAAAGATTAGCGCGGTGCCGTGAGATAAAAAGAACGGTGTGTGAAACGTGTCCGCAGCGAAAACTGGTTGTTAGCTAAATATGGGGCGGAGTGTTTCGCAGGTTACCGCCAAAACAGTGGTCTGGCCGGCGTCCCTGATGAACATTTCAGGCCCTGGGGAGACGGGAGAGCCAGCAACAGGCAGAAAATGACCGCCCCAAGTAGGTCGTGCGTGCGCGCGAGCGCTCTGGTCGTGGCCGCACTGCGGGTCGCTGCCGCAGGCGGCGCGGTAGAGAGAGGCGCGCGACCTGAGCAGCTCCAGAGCACTTCAGAAAATGCGCTGCGCCCTCATACGATGGAAGATTGAGCAGTGACACGCTGTGTTAGCTGTTTCGAATCACTTACACAAGTTGGCCAACAGAGAACTTACTATATTTACTTTCAGTCAAAACTACTGTACCACAGACGACATCCAGAATACGTAGGTGTGACCCTGGATAGATCATTGAGCTTCGAGAATTATCTGTCAAACACAGCAGCGAAACTTAGAACGTGCAACAGCACTTTGCACAAACTTGCTGTCACTTAGTGGGGGTCTTCAGGCGCCATGTTACTGACTTCACTAGTCTATGAAGCGGAATATTGTGCACTGGTTTGGATCAACAGTCGCATCGATGTCCACCTGAATCAGCCTGCAGCTCGTGGTCTAGTGGCTATCGTTGCTGCCTCAGGATCACGGGGTCCCGGGCCCGATTCCCGTCCGGGTTTGGGATTTGTTCGGGGACTTTTTGTTTGTGCTGTCCTAATCATTTCATCATAATTCGTGAAAGAGATTGGACTGTGTAAAGATTGGGAATTTGTATGGGCGCTGATAATCACACGGTTGAGCGCCGCACGAACCGAACATCATCATTCAACTAAATCAGACTATGCGTCTTCTGAAAGGCACATTGAAGGTGACCCCATCCGCTCTAATCACTGCAGCTCCTTCCCGACCAGAGAACACATCCCGTATTATGGATGATCATGGTGCTATCCTGTCGTATCCAGCTTGATACGGTAGCATAGATGATGCACTGTCTTGCGTAGTCCTCTAAACTCACAGGTAGCCGCACACGTGACATGCCTCTTGGGAGACTTTACGGTTTGCGGCTGCCAATGAGAAGTCTGCTGGGAGAACTTTTGAACTTCGGTCCGCTGTGATCTTAGTTACTTTTAGAGGTGCCTTTGTTCTGGTCGGCTAAGCAGTACTCGGCTGCGGCGTTCGTGTTGTTGCAAATCGTCTGGGGACGTCACCACATGCTTTTGGTTTAAGTAACGCAGACGCACTGCAAATGTAAACAGCTGCATTCATATTGAACGAACTTACTTGTCCGATACCATGGTTGGTGGCAGCAAATCTTTTACTTTTCCTTGTCAATCGGATTGAAATCGGAATGCCGACCCCTGTGGCCGAGCGGTTCTAGGCGCTTCAGTCTGGAACCAAGCGACCGCTACGGTCGCAGGTTCGAATCCTGCCTCGGGCATGGATCTGTGTGATGCCCATAGGTTAGTTAGGTTTAAGTAGTTCTAAGTTCTAGGGAACTGATGACCTCAGATGTTAAGTCCCATAGTGCTCAGAGCCATTTGAACCATTTTTTAAAATCGGAATTTCTTTTTAAATAAATAAATGCCATCAATCTTCTGACTGATTTGATGCGGCCCACCAAGAATTCCTCTCCTCCGCTAATCTCTTCATCTCACGTCAGCACTTACGTCCTCATTTAGTTGAATGTATTCAAATATCGGCCTTCCCCTACGGTTTTTACCCTCTACGGTTTCTCGCTATTTTCATTTCGGTCACATACCATGAACTTTGTATTTTTCCGGTTTACTCTCAGTCCGTATTCCATACCCAGTAGACTTCATTCCATTCAACAGATAATGTAATCATTCTTCCTACTCAGAGGGTAGCTACATTATCAGTGAGGTCCTTTCACCCTGAATTTTCGTCCCACTCTTGAACTTTTATTTCCGTCACTGTTTTCAGTACATATGATCATATTACGTACTAAACTCTCCTATCATTTACCAACAAGTTAGTTTGATTCTTGGGCGCCATTATTTTAGGTATCCTATAGAGCGATTTTTTTTATAGAACTAGGCAACCATTAACTAGGCAACCATTATCAGTCACAGTTATTTCCTTATGACACTCAACAGTCTATTTTTCGTTGTACTTGCGAAGTTTAACTATTGTCACCACATAAATAACACTCAGCTGCGTCTTTAGCCGGGCTTATTGGAAATACGGCCGGGAACAGTTGCAGACAGTTCAAATTTTCGTCGATTTGTGGAAATACGGAAAACGACAGCCTCCGCCGTAAATTCCTTAAAATGCTTTGATTAATGGGTAACTTCGAACATTAGAGAGTTTTTTCTGTGAACAGCAAATGCTGCAGACTGAAAGTAATTTACCACTTCTGTAACAGCATGTATAAGTATAAATACCTCTCACTCAAATACTCGCATTAAAACGTCGTAGCAAGGCCCTTTATTTCATCTACCTCAGAACGCTTAAAATTTAGCCAAAACAAGCGACTCGGAACACCGTAAACTCTGAAGATCCAGATTAAAATTAGGAGTCCCATTAAAGAAGATGGTTGGTACATTTCTCCGCATAGAACTGAAAAAGGTTTGCTAAAAAACCGATACCAGTAATCAACGAATATTTGAATTGTGATGATGGTAAATAAATAATCCGTTAAAAACAGGATTTATCTCGGTGATCTGCAACACAATGTCATTTTACATTTAAAAAATCCACATGGATCACGAAGCTGAACGCAGAGTAGAAAAAATCGGGAATTAATTGAATGATAAAAATAAATCTTTGAAGCAGATGAGTCTTCCAAATAAAATAGACTACGTGTGGGATTCGTTATTAGTGCTGAAGCTTCCAAATCATTTTCTATAGACGTAAATACATATGTATAAAGAAAAGGCACATTCAGAAGCATTATTATGAAGTCGGTAGTTTTGAAAAGTAATGCAGTCCCTATCATTGAAATTTTGTAGAATAAGTAAGTTAGTTGGTACATTCTGCGTATTTTCACTCAGGTGTGTGTCGAGTCATCGTGTGGGGTAGGTCACCAAGGAAATTTACATTTCACGAAACTTGTAATAATCATTTTGACAACTGTTTGAGGAGTTAGGCATTTTAAGAGCATTTTTCACAATATGTATAGGAACAGTCCCTAATGAATATTACGCCGGCCGGTGTGGCCAAGCGGTTAAAGGCGCTACAGTCTGGAACCGCGTGGCCGCTACGGTCGCAGGTTCGAATCCTGCCTCGGGCATGGATGTGTGTGATGTCCTTAGGTTAGTTAGGTTTAAGTAGTTCTAAGTTCTAGGGGACTGATGACCTTAGAAGTTAAGTCCCATAGTGCTCAGAACCATGTGTGTGTGTGTAATGAATATTGTTGTAAATAATCTAACACAATTCAAAGGAGATAACATTAATTTAACTCGAAAAGGAGGAATAATGCTGCACAAAGAAAAGTTAATCAGCTGCCAAAGAATGTAAAATTTATAGTACTAAGCTAAAATAAAGTAAACAGAAAAGCTCTCTTCTCGGCGTCGTTTACTATTCCCCAGTCAAGTTTTCCGTTTCATACCTTTACTGTATATTCTGTAAGAAAACCAGATATAAGTTGCTGTTGTTAAATTAATTTGTGTATTACATAGACCCATATGTAACTGCACACCATTAACCAGTGGCCAGAAGCGCATTATGCTAATAACTCGCAAACTGACACGTTTCAGTTTATTGTTCGTCTCATGTAACTGATCAGTGGAACATCAAACCAACAGGATATCATGTCTATGAGAAAAGTACCTGAAGATGTGGTACTAGGAAGAACATAAAGTTAAAATAGGACATAGTACTGTTGAAGAGAAAACAAGAGGAAAAAGTTTGGGTGAAGGAAAAAACTTGTAGATATGGTAAGTTAGTGAGCAGATTCAGCTAAAGAACTGCTTGAGAGGCTGTCATGAGATAGAAATGGATGGTGAACCACATAAAACTGCCGAAGGATATTGACCCAAAAATTAGTGATAACTCTGCAGTTTTCTTAAATAAATTTGCTTAACAGAGAACGACTAAGCGAACACAGGCTTCTGCACGAAGCTCGGTCGCTACAGCCGGGTCGGTGCTGTCCGGCTGCGACAGACAACCGGAAATTTGTTTCTGACCCCCCCCCCCCCCCACGCGACGCCCACCCCCAACCCCACCCCAACCCTCTCCCTCTCCTCTACACCGGGCACACCACGACAGCCAATGTTCGGCGGTACCTTTTTTTGTTTCGCCTCTTTTTTTCCGGACGACCCATCTCTCCCGGCCTTCCCGCAAACACAGCACCAGTTATAGCTCGCCGTGTATTCCTCTCTCCCATGTTTCGCAACTTTTTTTTATACTGGTCATTATTATCCAAGCGTTTTCATACAAAAATATTATTGGTTTATTACATTTCGAAAGGATTAAAAAAACTTCTCGTGTGTGTCATTTTCGAACGTTTCTAGCTGCATATTGCGGCAATCAAGCGCAGCGAATATTTCTCTAAATTCAGTGTTGCGGATCGTATTACTGTGTGCTTCTACCCACCCATCCCTCTGCAAAAGTAGCAGCGTTCCATTTCGTGGTAGTTGCATTTGCTTTCACTGAAAATCCAACTAGCAGAGAATTTTAATTACTTAATTACATTTTTCCTACTCTAATTTTCTGCACAGTAACGCGGATAGCGACAGGGATATTTTTTCCTGGAGCACATGCAGTGAATGGAGGTAGAATTCATTTTCTCTCAGTAAGTTGTAGTTTATAATTATTACAGCCAGATATCACAACTTAGACGTACGATAATTTATTCACTTTACTGACGTTGAACTCCTTGTTGTGGATTTTCTAAGAAATGCAATAATCAGACACATTTTATATATATTTTTATGCTAGTACTCGTTTCGGGATTTTGTCTACCTTCAGTTTCAGCAATACATATTTAATCTTTCTGTAGCACATCGTTTAAAATGCCTACTGCAATATGGATGCTGCAACTGCCCTGCGCAAATAAATAAATAAATACATTGTTTTACTCTATACTTCTTGAGTTGATTTATTATTTTTGAAATGTATTTACTTTCCATTCTGCTTGTTGTTGTTCTCAGTTTCGCTTTTATAATCATGGCACTAACACTTCTTATTTGTATGTTCCCTGAAAAAGGGCGGTATCCGACATGTTGTCGACTATCGTGTTTGTTTACATTAGAAAATTTTGTTTCTGGTCAAAGTCACATTTTGATTAGAGGTCCTAAAAGTACGGCTGAAGTCAGTTTAAATTTGTTTCCGTACGACTAAAAAATTGATATTGCTTAGTATGAATGTGCTGAATGCTAGGCATCATAATTTACTGAATGCAATAGTGACTGACTAGGTTATATTGAATATCAAATAAGGGTCATTCAATGCCAAGTGGTCTAGAGGCTCCCACATGACCCTCATGGATTTTGATGAAATTTTGTATGAACATGCACACATGTTCTCAATGAACACTGGTAAAGTTTCAGTTTCATAAATTCAATACTTTCGGAGATACAGTCACTTGTTTAAGACCATAGCACAGCTTTCTATAGTGCGTCCTTGAATTTTCAGCAAATTTGAGATGAGATATCTCTGTAAGTATTTTCATGAAAGAAACAAAACTTGGCCATCTTATACAACTTTTAGAGATCTTTAAAGTAAAACATTAAGAAAAGGATTTCTGAGCAATTTTCATATAGATAATTTGAAGCAAAGTTGGGCGAAAAAATAGCTGTTTAAAAATATGCGAACTTTAGTTTTTTATATCTCCAAAAGTAATTGTGGGATGTAAATGAAACTTTGCACAGAATAACTCACCAACACAAGGTCTTAGAAGATAAAATTTCATTCTATTATTGCTTTCCATTATTTCACAAATCTAGGATAAATTTGACGATTTTTCAAAAAGTGCTAAAAATAGGGAAAAATATCATCATAATCCATGATGATCATGTGGGAACATTTCTCGATATTAGACCACTTTGCACGGAGTGGCCCATAAATAACACAGCAAATTTAATGTAAAGGAATTAATATTAACTATTAGTCAAATAATTGTGGGATGACATTACGATGAATAAAAAGGAAGGGCAACTGACTTCTGTGATGTACAGCTACTATATACGCTGCATGGGCTCACATTGGATATAGCAATAGAAATATATGGTCCTTTATTTCTTATTGGGACTACGTCTTTTTTTAAGACTCTACTTACCAGGGAAACTTCCCATCGCACCCCCTTCAGATTTTTGTGATAAAATGGCCCAGTGGGCAGCCCGTCAAAAATTGAACACAGATCAAGCATGAAAACAGGAAGAAGGTGTATTGAACTGTGAAAAAAGAAGCAAAATAGAAACAGTCAAAGGTCCAAGCTCAAGATGTGCAACATCGAGCAAGTTGCAAGAATCACGGCGTCGTGGATGTGTGGTCACGGTGTTAGACGGCCAAGTGGAAAGTCCGTGTTCGAATCTCCCTTGTCTTCCCTTTTCCTTCACAGAATTATGAACTGTCCGGCTGGTCATTGACGTGTCTGTTCTCCTTCTGCAATCTTGGCAATGGTCACACTATGCATTGGTTATAGAACATGAATCGTATGGTAAGACTATACTACCGTTGCAAGTAAATGTGATGAATAGTGAAAGCAGATGCCGTATGGATCTTTCACCTTTCACAGAAATGAAAACAACAAATAAACGGGTGTGGACTGTGTTACAGGAAAAGAGTTCAAGACTCAAAACTTCCAAAACGGAACGGTACTTGGGTCAAAAAATAGGAGATACATTCATCTGGAAGTCCCTTCCTTGCAACTCGCTGTTGAAAACGATCATTACACCACGACACACACACACACACACACACACACACACACACACACACACAAATTTTAATACAGCAAACAGACACGTCAGTGACCGGACCGACAGTTCATAGTTTTGTGAAAGAATTATGGGGCACGAGGGAGGTTTGAACACGGATCTCCCCTTTCGCAGTCAAACACTGTAACCACATAACTATCTATTCGGTCATCTTACCACTAAATCTGAGGGGGGGGGGGAATTTCCCTTGTTAGTACGTGATTGTGTATGTAAATTAGGGAATTTTGTTGGGATGCACATTTATGAGAAAAGATTTCAGTTTTTTTCAAGTAAGTTCATTCCTTTACCTTTGTTGGCCAGGTAAAGCATTTGCAGGTTGTATACTGCGTCTGTCATAATCTTTAACTTCAGCTACTTGTAAGGCAAGCCATCCCGCCGGAGGTTCGAGTCCTCCCTCGGGAATTGGTGTGTGTGTTGTTCTCATCATAAGTTAGTTTAAGTAGTGTGTAAGTCTAGGGACCGATGACCTTACCAGTTTCGTCGCTTAGGAATTCATACACATTTAAATATTTGTAAGGGAAACGTAGATTCGCTTAAGTTTTTTAAACAAGAAACGTCCATGTGTTCACCGAACTGTGCACTGAAATTTCTTCCTGTTCAGCTAATGTATATCTTCGAATATGAAATGCAGTTTAGACTGTATATTCCTAATAGATTTTATGGTTTGCTGTACAGCTTAATATTACAGGGGGCACTGTCCTTTCTTTTGTTAGTTGTGTAAAAGCTGATTCTGGTATTCGTTCCTCGGAGAATGTTGGCTGTCGTGCATGACAGGTTTCCTACAAATGGTGTGCCCCCTTATTTTGCTGTTAGCTGTGATGCAGCGCTATTTCTTGGAGGAAGAAACATAGTAGGCGCACCACACTCATTACCCATTGAAGCCACATAAATTAAACTAGTGCTTGTTGTTGAAATCTGATGGCTTCTGTTTTCCGGGAATATCAAGGTATCAATTTGATATCCTCTGAAACACTATTGTAAATACTGATTTCTGTTGTCACTCATAGACCTATTTTCCTGCTATTCGCAAACGCTTCAGCGCAAGTTCTCTTAGGGAGTAGCTCCTCTAGATAACAAGACATGGCCGAATTCCTCTAGTGAGACACAGGTCTTGGCCGCGTAACGTAGTCCACCATGATGGTTGAGCAACACTTGTACAATCCGAGCTTGAGAACTTACACTTCCCTCTGAAGATGAACTATTTTTCTTATTGCTAAGCTGACGACCTGCAGGATGATGTTATTGATTTACTGAATTACTCAATGATTCCACAGTGTGAGATGGGTCTATCATTTAAGTCGCAATACGTAGATGTTCTCCCCGAATGAGTGGACAAGTGACTGAAATTACGCCAAGAATTTGCATATTCTGTTCTTGCAACAGCTTAGGACATGATTGATGCTGGAACCTTCTTTACTTCCCAGATAACCTTCTTGATAAAATAAATTACATAATTACAATTATTCACAAACTCTCTTTTCGGTGATATGTATTCTTCTAAGTAGTGAAAGCTTGTCAGGCATATTTGATACAGTGTTTGTCATACAATGTTAATTTATGTGTATCAGGTATTTTTGTCGACGATGTATGTACTTATTCACTGAATTTAGTGGTTGACGCCTGCTGTTATGACTTAAAGAAGTACGTTATGCAGTGTAAAAGTTTTCATGTGAGCTTTTAATTTGCAACTAATGCGACAGATTTGTCCTGCCACATCTTTCGAGAGCAATTCGAATGTCGATCAGATTTATTAGGCACGTCTGATCAACATGAAGTACCGTTCATAAGGCTTTGTAACGTCTGACTCTTTTGTCTCCTAAAATTATGAGTGTCATCACAAACGTACCCATTTCGGAAGTTTTCATTTGAATACAGGTCCTCAAAAGCACAGAACATCATCGTACGTCACTACCTGTTGGACAGTCATTAACATAAACCCACAAATGTACGTTAATGACGCTGGAACGCACGTTCGTGGTCTGTAATTGTAGAACAGAAGTGCTGTGTAGAGAGCGCTCTTGTTAAACACAGTCTGCAATTAGAACTGAATAAATGGTAGGCTGCGTATTTTATTAAAGTTGATCAAATGTAACGAATTTTAATTAACGAAATTATGTGTTTGTTTAGGTACCGAGATTTAATATCAAGTTACAATTAACTGTTCAAACAAATACTGCACGCACCTCTCCGCACTTAATAACTGATAATCATTTAATGTGATGCAAGTATATGTTAATTATGAACCCCTTTCAGACATTTTTTCAGCGAATTAATTTAATAAGGATTTTTAAATTATCAGTTAAATACGGTTGGCAACTTATTAAAATTACTGACAGGCCGTTGGGCGTGTAGCTTTGGCACCACTGATTTACCGTCGGAATTAGACAGCACAGCATTGCCACCGGCATACGGGGTCAACTGGAACCGCACAGCGCAGCTATCTAACGTGGTTAGAGGTAACGTGAAAACTTCGCGGTAGGAAGTACATGGTTCTCAAAATTTTTCAGCTCGCAGAAAATTACAGTTCGGAGATTTGGTTGTAACACCTCTATTTAAATACGTTCTTTTCTCGATCAGATCAGCAAACTCACTTCTCTCTTGAAATTCGCTGAAGGCTGCGACATTGTTAGTTGAATATGGAATTACTTCAGCATATCTCCCTCTTAGAGTGTCTCGGCAATTATCCGAACGGTCGCCGATTAGCTTTTCACCAGTTCTGCCTAATTTTACTTTCTACAACTGTTCTGTTGCACACATAGTGCATAGCTGAAATGTTCCTAAATTCTAAGACCATCTACTGAAATAGTATACAGTGTGCGGTGCTTAAATCCGGACAAATTTCAGTTTGAATTTCCCCCATATCGTAGTTCCGCCGGATGTCGCAGTTGGCGTTATTCAAAGCCGTAGGCATCTAGTAAACAGTCAGAACCTCGAAACTGCCGAGATGTTACGGACAGGTGTGGAGTACAACCGAAGAGCTGCGATTGTCGCTGAGCGTTAGCCTACTGAAACGGTCTGATTCTTCAGGTACCAGAGATCGACTGTTTATAATATTGTGGCCAAGTATAATGCTTCGTAGAAGTCTGCGGAAGGTTCTGCTAACCCGGCGAGGAAACATCATACCAGGAAACGCGTGTCACAAACGGCGGCAGTCATCATTGAATTCGGAAAACCCGGAGCAGTGACTGAGGAAATTGCTATCAGAAATTGAATATCAGCGAGCGAACAATGCGTCGGACGGCAGAGGAGCACCTCACATGAGCTACTTAGTCAAAACTGGCTCCCGGATAACGTTGAGATGTTCTGGTCAAAGGATTTCTGGTCCCCGAATAGCCCGGATTTGAACCCCCTCGACTACTATGTTTGGAGCGTAGTCTAAAGAGTTACCAATAAGACGAGGCACCCTAATGTCGCTTGTCTACGCACCACTATCGAAGCAGCATTCGCGAATATGGACAGCGCTGTTTTAAAGAGTGCGTGTGATCGCTTCAGGACAAGGTGGTCATTGCCGCTGAAGGGAGTTAAATCGAGTAACGTTACTGTTGAAAGATATCACTTCTTACATGTAAAAGGATTTTCATTTTAATTTGTATTTTGTTTTAATACATTTGCTGTTTAAAAAGGTTTCGTGTGTCCCGATTTAGCCGCCGCACCCTGTGCGTTGCTGCAGTACGGCGTTAGAGAGGAATTAAGAACTGACTTGGAGACAACGTTCTCATCATCACGTTATGTCCCACGTAGAGCGAAATTTCACTTACAATTTCTACGCTGCACTATTTGTTTATTCACACGATATTGTAACTGTGATTTTAATCTCTTCGCTCCACCAGCGACTTGCGTTTTGTGTCTGATTCTGGTTCAAATACGGAAAAATCTTGTGTGTTTCGGATGACGCGATATAAGGGAATGAAATATGCAAATGTTTTTTCTTCTCCTTTTACTTTTCCCGTTGCCGTTCAACTGTTGGACATGTTTGAGTCGTGCTGCTAACACCTCTTCTTCCGTCCGTGCACACGTATAGTTCTCATTTTGTATTGACAAGAGAATAAACAATCATTTCCAGTGCTACTTCAGAAAATTTGCAGGTTTTGAGCGACACCTAAAAATACTGCGCGCTGAACTAGATCATCAGGTCAAGTGAGAACTTCAAATGGTTCAAATGGCTCTGAGCACTATGGGACTTAACATCTATGGTCATCAGTCCCCTAGAACTTAGAACTACTTAAACCTAACTAACCTAAGGACAGCACACAACACCCAGTCATCACGAGGCAGAGAAAATCCCTGACCCCGCCCGGAATCGAACCCGGGAACCCGGGCGCGGGAAGCGAGAACGCTACCGCACGACCAAGTGAGAACTCTGAACTGTACAATAAAACATGTTCATATTTTGTCTACGAAAATATTTAAGCATATACTGACTGTTTTTAAAGGCTTCCGATGGCTAATGAATGCACTAATACAGTGGCGTGAAATTAGTTTCGAAAACAGGCACTAAAGCCGTCAATCAGCTGGCTTCCATTGTGTTATCCCGTATTTATATTTAGATGATGATGATTATGATTATTCTCTTCTGGTACACTCACAATTAGTACATCTACTATTTTTTGAAAAAGTAAACACTTTACACGTGTCACATGAGCATAATCGTCTTTTGTAAACTTGTCAAATACCATTGAACGTGCGCTCTTTCATTTTATAGAACATTAGGTAATGTTCCATATTTTATATTGTTATCATTTCCTGCCAAGCATCAACGAGAAAAGTAGAGAAAGTGCGTTACTTCATTAAAAAGGCTCCTCTGCCACCTCAGTAGATAATTCACCAAAATACTCTCATTTTAGCGTTGTGTGATTTGACGGAAACCCTGTTTTCTCACCGGTTTATGGAGTTTTATGAGCAGCCACGTTACATGAACGTACCTGTCTATCTTTCGTTTGGAAACAAGACGGCATTTCTCAAGAAATAAAGCAACACCATTTCATTCGTGCCCCAAAGGAAAAGAAAATTTTCTCGAATAGCAGTAAGTCACAGCTTTTTCGGAAACGGAAAGTCATAAGGTAAATAATTGTGTGATTAATCGTCAGCCGGCCGCTGGTGGCCGAGCGGTTCTGGCGCTACAGTCTGGAACCGCGTGACCGCCACGGTCGCAGGTTCGAATCCTGCCTCGGGCATGGATGTATGTGTTGTCCTTAGGTTAGTTAGGTTTAAGTAGTTCTAAGTTCTAGGGGACTGATGACCTCAGAAGTTAAGTCCCATAGTGCTCAGAGCCATTTGAACCATTTGATTAATCGTCGTCGTCTGATTTACATGGATTAGACATCTTGCTTTTCCGTTTTCAAATAATTTATATCCATCGTTCCTTGGTAGACATAGTCTCTCCTTCCTTTCAGATCGTAAATGAGTTCTCGGGTAGTTTTTTATCTCTCGTTTTATACCCATGTCGTTTCCCTAACCGTCTGTATTCAGTTATCTCTTTATTAATGATGTGTGCTACATTCAACACATTCCGAGCTTCTCCATTTATTAAATCTCTCCTTGTGCAGCCCCTCATTGTGCTTGTGTTTTGTTGACATTTTTCCTTTCATTTGTCCAACCCTTGCTTCCCTACAACAGCAGATGCATCGCCATATTTTTCTACAATTAATAGTGGTACCTTTCCGGACTCTGCAGGTGACTGTTCGGTTTATTTTTCCACATATTCCATGAAATTTGTTCAGCTATTCAACCATATCATTATAACAGTAGTAAGTCGTGATATCCGTTCAGTTACTTCGTTGTTAAATACAATTTTCGACCGCGTTGGCTATTTACTTTTAAAGGCGATGAGATTCCTCTTACGCTTAACCGAGTCGTTAATTTCGTAAAAGATGTCCTATACAACAGATGATCATGATGATGATGACAATGACTTGTTCTACCCATTGAGCAGATCCATGACAGCCTCTTTCTCCACTCTTCCCGGTTTTTCGCTACTCGCCGAAATATTATTTAGCAAAGTGTCAGGCAGACGAGGCGAATCGAGTGTTTTCTCGCTTACCTGCACGTTGCTTTGGGAAATTCCTGTCTGAACTTCAGCCACGGTAGACGATATCCGACAGGCCAACAGATCTCTAAAGCAATTCCGCCTTCGACCCCTTCGGTACGAAGTTGCAGTCTGGAAACTGAAAAATATTTAATCGACAGTACGTCTTCGGAGGAATCTGTGCAACAACAGAGAGAAAAGTTGGCAGACGTCGAATGGTGCAGAGTTCGGGGTGTGCCCGCAGGCTGACAGCGAAATGTCGTTAGCAGAGGGAGAAGCGGTGGCCCGCTTTGATCTTGTCGCGACCTTCCGGCAGTGGGTAAAGGGAAGGGGTGGGTGGTGTTTGACTCGTGATAGCTCTCACTGGTTTAAAAGCTTGTAAACAACGCATCAGCTGGAAAAAAAGCGATGTCCTGCACGAAAGACGTTGACATGACGGCTAAAAGCTCCCACAACAGGGCAGGACAAATCATTTTTAGTGAGCCCGTGTCTGCCCCGAGGAGGATTTTTCCGTTTAGAGTAAAGAAAAAGACGAGGGACCGTTACACATTACAATCTGCTTTGTTATTTATACTTGAATAGAGATGCAGACAAAGCAGAAAGTTCTTTCCATTGACGTTAAACCACTGTTGAAAAGACATAATAACGGACATCACTTCGTATTTTGAAATGGTTTTCCTTGGTACAACGAAAATCACCTGTGGGTCTGCTTTATATCAAGCTACGATATGAATGGATCATTTCCTTCTTTTAATGAAGGCACATTTTTGTGTTTTAAAATCCTCTCTGGTGACAATATTTTGCGGGTAGTAACCTATGAGTAAAAATCACTTCGACGACACTAATGTCATTTCACGATTAGATTTTAGGAGTGCGTCACACATTCAATAACAAATATCGTACCTCCTTATCGTATCATGAGCGCTTTCGACAAACTCGCTCGAATTTGGATTTTTTCTGAATTTTCCTTCCGCTTTCGTAGAATGCAGATCATCTTAAGTTTAGGGTCGTTTCTCAAAAGTAATCGTTGTTTAATAGATGAAAATATTCCTTACCCGCCCAAGGAAAATGGGGAAGTTTAGCGCCACTTATATATCGACGGAATTCGTGATGGATATTTAAGCGATTGACAGGAACGTAGATTTTCATCAACTATCTGTCTCACACAAAATAAAATCTCCGAGAATGGGTACTTTCTATTGAAAATTCCCATCAATTAAAAAACAAAAAACTAACGTTTAAGTGTACAGCCTGACGCAAACATGGACAAAAGCTGCTCATCTGAAACATACGTAAACGTAAATAATTTCTCGCAAATTTTCTGAAGCATTTCTCAGTGGACAGAAGAGGAAAGGAATTTATCTGAGAACTATAAACTGATCACGATGCAATCAGTTTACGTTTACTTTTTGGATTCCTAAGAAACACCTTTGTCGTTAAGCGTTTCAGTGCTCCCCTTGTACTATTGTTTCTTAGAAAAAGGGAGCTGTAGCTTAAGAAATGTGTCACGAATAAAGCGTCCCATGTTGTATTAAAATTGCGTCACGATCCGACACGTTTTTAGTCTTTGGACTCTATATTACAAAGTACCACTACAGCAGACGAAAATTCAATCCAGGAACAAGCCTATTGTTAAGAACTACACCGTACCGAAATGGTTAATGTCATCGACCATATTTTACTATCCGCGGATGACAGAAGATCTGCTCACGAGCTAAGAGACTCGCAAATGAGGTGCGGATACAAGAAGGGGAGTGTGTTAAGTTTTTGGAGCCACAGAGAGATCACACCATAAATTGGAAACTCTACTTCCTAGAATTAACGAATCGCCTTTGCTCAGCAATGTTTCCAACACACACGATTTCTTCTGTAGGCTATTTAAAGATGAAGAAACTAGTTCGTCCTACATATTTCCTTCACTAAGCAGTTACAGAAGAATTTTCTGGGGAAATTAAAGTTACACTGATAGGGTTTTCAGAATTCGAATCGTGTTATAAGAATTGTTTCGGTTGTTAATTCTATAACACCTTGCAGAGACCGCTTTAGCAATCTGGGTGGTTTAACAGCTACTTCACAATACATATATTCATTAATGTCTTTTATCATCACAAACAGGTCTCTTGTCACAAAAATAGTAAAAAGCGTGAATATACCCCTGGGACTACAAACAACCTGTAAAAATAACAAGCAATCGACATTAGTGTAGAAAAATGTCAAATATTTGAGTACACATGTATTCCACAACCTACCACAAAACGTTAAATGCCATGTAGCAATGTAGTGATGTTTAGGATAGAGTTTTACTGGTGGATGGTTTTGGTGTTTTCCACTCCATACACGATATGCCATCCCGTTGCATGTGTGTGTCTATCTTACGAATAATTTACGGTCGTCGTTCTTGAAATTAATTCAAAAATAGTTCAAATGGCTCTGAGTACTACGGGACTTAACATCTGAAGTCATCAGTCCCCTAGAACTTAGAACTACTTAAACCTAACTAACCTAAGGACACCACACACATCCATGCCCGAGGCAGGATTCGAACCTGCGACCGTAGCGGACACGCAGTCCTAGACTGAAGCGCCTAGAACCGCTCGGCCACACCGGCCGGCTGAAATTAATTGCTTGTATGGACCTGCTATGCAGTGCCACTAGACCCTACCGTATGACAGGGTGAAGACCTTGTGGATTTAAGGGCGGGTCCTCATAGAGAGAGCGGGTCTATTCAAGCTATTACATGACGTAAACCGTTTTGCGACAGCTGTTCTGTATAGTAATCGCGATGTCTTCATTGTATAACTACTTTTACAACAGCAGGTGATACAGATTGATGATACATCGCAGCTCACAAAAGATCATAACATACACTGCTGTACTGGTTTGACATTAGATACTGGAATGACAGTTCTCATGTATTCTTCATTAGTTGTTCGAGCTTTTAAGTTCTTACCAGCGTCGTTTTCTCCACGACTTCAAAGGAACCGCAAAGGCGTGACGGCAAAGAATAAGCGGCCCTCGACAGGAGGTGGGGTTGCACATTCGCCGTTGCGTTTTGTCTATATACTGAGATTACTTCCTTTTACGTCCATCTGCACGCACGGCAAACCAGAGCGCGCAATGTAGCACGTTCCTCACTTAAGAACTACCTAAACAGCGTTTTCGGTTCACACGAACATCTTTCGTCGGTCTAAGTGGTTAGAAGTGGAACAAGTTATTGCGTAGAATCACCATGTTACGCCACACAGACTAAACTGAATAACTTTCCGTTGGGCAACCTCTTCTGCTCTGTTGAAGAGTACCTTCACAGAAAGTCTTAAATTTAATGTTTTACGTTAATACCAGTAAACACTCGAGTCTGTAAAGAGATCCAACTCCCGTATATAAAACAGCTTCAAAACTCTGACTAATTTAAAAATTAGTTAAAGCGTTAAATATTGGTCTTTATGCATGTAAGCGAGAGAAAGCTTAGGAAAGGTTCGCAATTATGAGTAAAGTTCGTTGGAAGTCGTTAACTGCTCTCATCATGGAACACTGGATGAATATAGTCATAAACTAAATCCGAATATCTGTAGTGAATAAGATGTGTGCGCCCCGTAGTTTTTAACTAATTTACATTTTTTTCGTGAAGTTCAATATCTATCACCATGTAATTAGAACTAGTACTGTAATTACAACTTCATGTCATTTTACTGTATTGCACTTGAGCAAATGTAGGTCTTTGACTTATTACTACATCCCAGAATGCTTCCAGAGATGATGCCATATAATAATTTGAGTCGTAGTGCTGGGTGACTCGGCGTGTGGTGACGAGAAGCCGGCTAAGCGCGCGCTGTTTGCTGTTCGCAGGTGCCGCGGCCGCACTGAACATGCGGGCGGCGCTGGTGCGCGTCGCGGCGCTGCTCTGGGTGGCGCTGCACGCCGCCGCATGGGTCAACGACGTCAGCCCCAAGATGTACGTCCAGTTCGGTGAGTACCGCGCGCCGCCGCCGACTGCTCTGCTGCGTCAAGCTTCAGCGCGTGCTCAAGACTACCGTGTCGGGTGCAGCGTCCAAAATTCTGTAGCACCGTCACCGCCACCACATCGGGGCCCGCGAGAAATACGTCACACTAGTAGGATTTTTCGCCACGCTTCGCGAACGCTCAGCTTGTAACTTCCCCCTCACATATCGACCTTAATGACAGTGAAAAATTGAACCACGTGTACCTAATAGAAATTTGGGAAAAGCAATCGTCACCGAAGTTTCTGTCGGTAAAGAAGGAGGAAGGGTTACATCTAAATGAAAGGAAAAATGCAAATGAAATTGGTGGAATTTATTTTTAAAAATGGGTAAAGTTAATAAAGAAAGTAAATGTGCGGTCGTTACGTTAACAATTAACTTGCGTTAATTAGATATTTGAGAGTTGGGGGAAATTACGGTCGCCAGTCATATAGACAACTACTATAATAACTGAAAAATAATGGTTAATTCACATATGATAAGCACTAAAAGCGTGGCAACTCAAAATTGACACGAGTTGTGTGAAAAATGAATGTTTGTCCGAAGTAATAAATTTCGCTACGCTCTGACTTAATTTAGCAAAAGAATTAATAAAACCGGAAAATTTAAAGTTAATTTAGTGACTGAAATTAGTAGTGAACTTTGTTTCTTAAGCACTACGAAATTAAACAAATTAAGGTTAGTCTTGGGCTACCTCAACAAGCATCTCAAAAGCAACGTTAATCTACGCAATTTAGAAATAAGAGATTTAACTTTGAACTTGAATTAAATGATTTTGAACAATTAACAAGAGTAAAATTTAGTACGCACCAAGCTGAGGTGCAATCACAAGTAAGCTACAATACGGTAGCAAAACTCGCACTCTTAATCTGTGCTTGTGTAATCTAAATTTTGTTCTGTTTGTTTATTGTAGCCAGCTATGAATACTTTAACTGAACTTTGAAATTAAAGCAGTGAAATGGAATGATAATACTTTAATGCTGGCGTTTGAATTTCATCGACACTCGGGCTCATTTCAGAAAAGCAAGGGACCCTGCTTGGTAATGCAATTGGTACAATGAGCAACAAAGGTTCATGCTAAGTTGCTGTATTTTAGTGATGCAAATGGAACAGTTTGAAAAGCTGAGGTCTGCCATACCGTTCTGAAACTTTACGTGCTTTCAGTCTTCCTTGTTGGTTGATTGAAGGTTTGAAGTCGTCGATCGAGGAGGTAGCGACAGTCACTTATTGTCGGTAGTCGCTGTTGCAGAAGCTGGATGTTGGCGCGCCTTCTTCTCGACACGGTCACAAGGCGAAACGGTTCTTCATGTGTGCCAGCTAATGTTTCCCGTCCGCGACACCGTGGCAGAAACTATCACAGCAATTACATGCTGCCAAACCCCGAAAGATGGCAACTCGCGGGAGCGTCACTCAACACACCTGCTCCACCGCCCTACTCCAGCCAGACTCTGCTCTGCCTGCGCTCCACGCGGCAGAGTTCACACTCACAAGATCCTAAATCCTTTGGTTCTCCACACGACCTATCGATGTAATCGTTCGATAGCATAGTTTTCCCTAGGCAACACCCAGCGTAAAAATACAAATAATATTTACAAAACAAACCAATTATACATCGACATAAATGCATAAATACATATATATACAAATTGTAAAACAATTACAATATACAAAAACACAGAAATGTCATATTTTTAGGTAACAAAACAAGGAAAATATTTGTAGCACAATAGATGGAAATAGGAGGATATGCATTTCCGGCGTTACAATCTCCGTACATGGACCACGAGAAATCAATATGGAAAGGTACCCACTAAAGGTCTTTGAAGGAGTACGTATGGTGAAATTACCTGTATTTCCATATTTCAGAGATGGTTTGCGGGACTCGGCTGTTCGATACAGGATGCCAAGTTAAACACCTTTCAGCCGTCTTGTTTCCAAACTTGTTTTATTTGGCTACCAGTTTCGGCGACCTACTACGCCATCTGCAGGACCTGACAGACGTGTAGGAAGATTTCATCTCGGCTCTCATCAAAATAGACGGCAGCAGTACTGGTATCAGAAGACTGCTGCTTGCTCTAGCGATCACTTCAACGATCGGCTGCCAACTGTAACAGAAATGTACTAATACCAGTATATCTGGCCCCTTTTTTGATCAGACCGAGGTGGAATCTTCCTACACGTCCGTCAGGGGCCTAAATGGCGTAGTAAACCGCCGAAACTGATAGCCAAATAAAATAATTTTGATAACTAGACGATTGAAAGGTGTTTGACATTCTGTGTGATGAAATTGGCCAAAAGGTGACTTTTCCGATTATTATCTCTTAATACTATTTAATCTCTCCTGAATTATTTGATGCGTCATTTGTCGATTGATTCCAATTGGAAGTGTAGTTATTATTATTTTAAAGTTGATAGTGCAAGTGTAAAAAAATCCAGTCATTCTGCATTCACTTCCTTAAGTATCTATTTCTCCGGAACTATTCACTGTGTATCCCAGCTGTTTATTCGTTGAATTCATGTTAATGTTCATGGTAAGAGGCTGGATGCAGTGTGTAAACAGAAATGGCGGTATCGCACATGCGTTTTACAGCAATATTTTGGAATGGCAATAAGAAACAATACACTTGACCTACACGGGATAAAAAGAGCAGTGTGGGCTACATTCTTCCACAAATTACCCACAGATGTTACACCTATACATGGTGTTTGCCCACCTGATGCTGACTCCTAGTGCAAGTACAGCAAAGCTCAGGCGGCGGGTACAGAGGAACAATTTTGAGCACAAAAATAGCTTACTATCTGCAGTGGTGAAAGCTATTAAACCAATATACAGGGTGTTACAAAAAGGTACGGCCAAACTTTCAGGAAACATTCCTCACATACAAAGAACGAAAATATGTTATTTGGACATGTGTCCGGAAACGCTTACTTTCCATGTTAGAGCTCATTTTATTACTTCTCTTCAAATCACATTAATCATGAAATGGAAACACACAGCAACAGAACGTACCAGCGTGACTTCAAACACTTTGTTACAGGAAATGTTCAAAACGTCCTCCGTTAGCGAGGATACATGCATCCAGCCTCCGTCGCATGGAATCCCTGATGCGCTGTGCAGCCCTGGAGAATGGCGTATCGTATCACAGCCGTCCACAATACGAGCACAAAGTGTCTCTACATTTGGTACCGGGGTTGCGTAGACAAGAGCTTTCCAATGCCCCCATAAATGAAAGTCACGAGGGTTGAGGTCAGGAGAGCGTGGAGGCCATGGAATTGGTCCGCCTCTACCAATCCATCGGTCACTGAATCTGTTGTTGAGAAGTGTACGAACACTTCGACTGAAATGTGCAGGAGCTCCATCGTGCATGAACCACATGTTGTGTCGTACTTGTAAAGACACATGTACTAGCAGCACAGGTAGAGTATCCCATATGAAATCATGATAACGTGCTCCATTGAGCGTAGATGGAAGAACATGGGGCCCAATCAAGACATCACCAACAATGCCTGCCCAAACGTTCACAGAAAATCTGTGTTGATGACGTGATTGCACAATTGCTTGCGGATTCTCGTCAGCCCACACATGTTGACTGTGAAAATTTACAATTTGATCACGTTGGAATGAAGCCTCATCCGTAAAGAGAACATTTGCACTGAAATGAGGATTGACACATTGTTGGATGAACCAGAAGTGTACCCGTGGAGGCCTATCAGCTGCTGATAGTGCCTGCACACGCTGTACATGGTACGCAAACAACTGGTTCTCCCGTAGCACTCCCCATACAGTGACGTGGTCAACGTTACCTTGTACAGGAGCAACTTCTCTGACGCTGACATTAGGGTTATCGTCAACTGCACGAAGAATTGCCTCGTCCAGCATGTGTCCTCGTCGTTCTAGGTCTTCCCCAGTCTCGAGTCATAGGCTGGAATGTTCCGTGCTCCCTAAGACGCCGATCAATTGCTTCGAACGTCTTCCTGTCGGGACACCTTCGTTCTGGAAATCTGTCTCGATACAAACGTACCGCGCCACGGCTATTGCCCCGTGCTAATCCATACATCAAATGTGCACCTGCCAACTCCGCATTTGTAAACATTGCACTGACTGCAAAACCACATTCGTGATGAACACTAACCTATTGATGCTACGTACTGATGTGCTTGATGCTAGTACTGTAGAGCAATGAGTCGCATGTCAACACAAGCACCGAAGTCAACATTACCTTCCTTCAATTGGACCAACTGGCGGTGAATCGAGGAAGTACAGTACATACTGACGAAACTAAAATGAGCTCTAACATGAAAATTAAGCGTTTCCGGACGCATGTCCACATAACATCTTTTCTTTATTTGTGTGTGAGGAATGTTTCCTGAAAGTTTAGCCGTACCTTTTTGTAACACCCTGTAGAGAGCGTTACCTCATCCTGACATTCTTGCGAAATGTCTCCGTGGTCGAACGTAAAACCCGAGTGAGTCTTTTAATAATATCATTTGGATCCACATACCAAATGATGTCTCTGTCAGAATGAAAACTCTATCCATGGGTGTTTGTGACGCTGCGATAACGTTTAATGGTAGTAATAAGGTAAGAACTAAGGTACTAACTAGAGCAATTTAGTATCACACAGCAATATTATGATTCTGATTCAGTAATCAGAAAAGAAGTGAAACTGTACTTTGAATACATTTCACATCTGTGTCTGTCAAAGGTTCTGAGATAATGTTTCATTAATATTGCAGATTTAACACTGTAAGTATAGGATGTACGTAGTCCTCTTAACTTTGTTGGGTGGTATCGAGAAGTAGCACGCCCTTAAACGCGCAGTCAACAATAATTAGACTCGTTCGACGTGGTTAAGCGCTCTGCGTCTTAGACGGCTGCTGGCACTCGGTAAGACCTGCGTTGTCACGTGCTGTGACGTATGCGCCACGGCCCGTCTTCCTCGTGGTCCTCGCCCCACGTGGGGCAACTCGCGACAGAACGGCGCAGCGGGGCACAACTGAATTGTGTTGGTCTATAGACGAGAGAGTGCTGCAACCTATCGTAGAGACATCTCTCTGAATGGAAGGGAAGGTGCAGCAGCCATTTTGAGTTGGTCTGGAATGTGACTTGTAAGTGAGTGGTAGCCCTTCGTGTGTTTTTAAAACTTTTGACGAATTTAAATGTAAGATAAGTCGTTCATTATTAAATTAAGTGTACTCTTGAAGTGTATCCTACTCGCTATACGTTAGACAACACGTTTAAATCTGTCAGTTATTGTGGTCCATAAAAGTTGTTAACCTGAAATGTGCTCTTGAGGCGAAGCAGGACGGGGCAGAATGGAATAGTGTCCCGATCTGCTCCTTTATTCTTTGATGCAAGTAGAGTTCAGTCTACATGTTTCTTCCCTTCAGCTCCCCTCCCTTCCCCCTTACCTTTTCCAGATACATTACATTAGAAATACTGTTAGATAACAATTGGATATTAAATTAATGTAAGTGGCAGTTTCGACCGTTTTATCTCCTGAAATAGGGGTTATAAAATCAACTAAGACGTCTAACGTATCAATGTGAACGTGGCAAAGATACGTTCGTAAAGCTAAGAAGAAAACCAGCTAAACAGCTGACAAATCGGATGGGAAATTTAAAAATGCGTTCACTGCAGAACAAAAAGACAAAATGGTATCCTACCTCCAGTCGATGGAGATAAGACTGGTCCAACCATAAAACATCTCATTGTGAGATCATTAGCAACTTAGCATATTAGCTATCAGAAAGAACGAACTTAACAGATTTGACAAAGAAACTTGTGTTGCTAGGCAGGATTGGGTTATAGGATTTGTTACCTGGGTATCGTATTTTGTCTTTTGGCAATCCGGAAATTACATGTGATGCATCAGCGATGGGATACAATGTAAGTATCAAGCATAATATGACATTAAAATATTATCAGTATCATTTCCATTCTGAAAGTATTTATTATCATATTGTTAACAATTACTTAGAAGATTTCATATTCCTCAGTCTAAACTGTTCATTAAACGACTTAGTCTCAGTGCTACATTGTTATCCATAAGAATTTCAACGTTTATACATAATTTCTCAAAAATATGCTTTATTGCATTCGTCCCCGTGAGCAGAGCACAAAGGCGAATATGAAAGCAAAAATAAATAACATAGAGTTTTAAGTGATTTTCAAGTAAGGTACCTCAGACTATACTGCAAGGTGATTTTCCCGTTACGCCCTGTTTCCCTACTTGTACACATGGAAAGTGTATTTGATAAACACGACTGAAAAGGTGTCAGCAACCACTAAAACACAGTGCCATATCTAACCCAAAAGTCGAACGTACAATAGCTTGATGCCTTACTGATTGACATAACGCCACGAGATTTCCAGTCATCAACAGTCCAGTGTCAGCGTAAAGGTTTGTGTCGTGCAGTCATCAAGGGCACACGAGTGGGCCTTCGGCTCCGAAAGCCCACATCGATAATGTCTCGTTGAATGGTTCGCATTGACACTTGTTGATGACGCAGCATGGAAATCTGCAGCAATCTGCGGAAGGGTTGTATTTCAGCCACGTTGAACGATTCTCTTCAGTCGTCGTTGGTCCCGTTCTTGCAAGATCTTTTTCCGACCGCAGCGATGTCGGAGTTTTGACGATTCACAGGATTCCTGATATTCACGGTACACATACGAAATGGTCGTACAGGAAAATCCCCACTTCATCGCTACCTCGGAGATGCTGTGTCCCATCGCTCGTCCGCCGACGATAACGCCACGTTCATACTCACTTAAATCTTCTAGAATGAAATTTTCTCTCTACAGCGGAGTGTGCTCTGATATGAAACTTCCTGGCCGATTAAAACTGTATGCCGGACCGAGACGCGAACTCGGGACCTTTGCCTTTCGCGGGCATGTCACTACTAACTGAGCTACCCAAGCACGACTCACGCCCCGTCCTCACAGCTTTAATTCCGCCAATACCTCGTCTCCTACCTTCCTAACTTCACAGAAGCTCTCCTGCGAACCTTACATGACTGGCACTCCTGAAAGAGACATGGCTTAGCCACAGCCTGGGGGATGTTTCTAGAGTCAAATTTTCACTCTACAGCGGAGTGTGCGCTGATATGAAACTTCCTGGCAAAGGTCCAGAGTTGGAGTCTCGGTCCGGCACACAGTTTTAATCTGCCAGGAAGTTTCACTTAAATCTTGATAACATGCCATTGTAGCAGCAATAACCAATCTAACAACTGCACCAGATACTTGTCGTCTTATATAGGCCGTATTTTGCCTGTTTACATAGCGCTGTATTTGAACACTCATTCCTATACAAGTTTCTTTGGCACTTCAGTGTTCAACATGGATGGCACAAGTATGTGAGAAAAATATAATAAATAATTAACCAAACAAAGTTCCATCTTTGTAAATTCAATTGATACTGATAACGGCCACATTCAAGTCAAAAAATTTTCTTATTTAAGTATTATCAAAGATGTTGAATGTACCAAGCGCGTGAAAATGGGAAGACTCGGACAGTATAGGAAGAGACAGAGGAGGACATCACGTCAGTCTACGGAGTAAACGTAAAATGGAAACGGGGAGGAGAGGTGTTTGTGTTGTCGTACAACGATGACGAGCTGGAATCCAGCGCGTGCGCTCGGAACGCCCGGAGCGGTAGCGCGTTTGTCAGGAAGCGCCAGGCAGTCGCAGTCACTCAACGCGTGCGGCCCGGCGGCTGGCCCGGCGGCCGCTCGTCCCCTTTGTTTTGCGCCCGCCCCGCTCGTACACCTCTTTTGTCCGCGCGTCCGCGTCTTGCAGTGGCGCCCCAGCCGCCCGCCCGACCCTGCCCTTGTTCTATTTGTTAAGGTCGCTGCCAGTTGTACTCCTGTCCTCTCTCCTCACTCCATCCCTCCTCCCTCTTTCCTTTTTTTTCTTTTTTTACCCCCGCTAGAGGCGTCACGCTTACGTCAGCATCAGCACCGCGTGGACGTGGAGTGCCAGAAGGTGGCATTGCCCGCGACACCGCTTTTCTGCTACGGACGTACCCCAACGCAGAGGTTCCCCTTTAGTGCAGTCTGCGCCATATGGCGTCCCGAAGCATCTCCGCGTACGCCTTAAAATTCCGCTAGTCCAACCTGCAGTGTTCAGTGACATACGAGGTATATCAGAAATGTAATGAGACTGATTTTTTTTATCAACTATATATATTTTTTTCAAACAACTGTGTTTTCCCCTTCAAAGGAGTTCTCTTTAGCGGCTATACATTGGCGGAGTCGTTTCCAGTCTTGGTAGCAGCGCTGAAAGGCTTCAATTGGTAGGGCCATTAACATGTCGGTCACATCCATTTTAAAGCTTTCCAAAGTCCCAAAATGACGTCCTTTAAAGACATTTTTCAGCTTGGGGAAAAGAAAAAGGCGCAAGGACTCGGATGAGGTGTATAACGGGGCTGTGGAACACGAACACGAGAAATTCCTTTTGAGATAAAAAAGATTCCGTGGTGGAAGTGTCCGTGGGACATGGCGAATTACCATGATCCAGCATCCACTTGCCTGCAATGTCTGGTCTCACTCCATTCACCCCTTTCCTGAGCTTTTCAAGGACATCTTTGTAAAAAACTGCCGGCCGCTGTGGCCGAGCGGTTCTAGCAGCTTAGGTCGGGAACCGCGCTCCTCCTACGGTCGCAGGTTGGAATTCTGCCTCGGGCATGGATGTGTGTGATGTCAGAGGTTAGTTAGGTTTAAGTAGTTCTAAGTCTAGGGGACTGATGACCTTAGACGTTAAGCCCCATAATACTTAGAGCCATTTGAACCATTTGTAAAATACTTCTTTGACAGTTTGTCAAAGTCAAATGGCTCTGAGCACTATGGGACTCAACTGCTGAGGTCATTAGTCCCCTAGAACTTAGAACTAGTTAAACCTACCTAACCTAAGGACATCACAAACATCCATGCCCGAGGCAGGATTCAAACCTGCGACCGTAGCGGTCTTGCGGTTCCAGACTGCAGCGCCTTTAACCGCACGGCGACAGTTTGTCCTGGAGGTCTGTCTTGCAAGAGCACGCATACGTTCGATGCTTTCGTCGGTTTTTGAGGTTGAAGGTCTCGCTGAGCGACGTTCATCTTCAAAGTGTTCTCAGCCTTCCAACAATGATTTGTGCCGGCTGAAAACTTATTCCCCATAGGCCTGTTTCAACTTTTCAAAGGTCACACTCGCTGAGTCCCCAAGTTTAACACAAACCTTGATGGCATTTCGCTGTCCCATTTGCGTAACACACAACAAAAACATAACTTTACTGGTGAAGCTCTCAAACATCACCTGATGACTGTACGGAGCTGAAACTCGGACTGAACATCTGGACGAGGTGTACACATCGATCTAAACAAGTAGAACGTCACAGCGATGCCCGAACGCTGATATTGTTGTCAGTCTAATTGCTTTTTTCACACATCTCGCAGTAAAGAATATTTCATTCCAAATTATTGAACTAATCTTCACTTTATCAACTGTCCCTTAGTCACAGGAATTCCCATTGGGTGATATTACAATTATTTACTTTCTCCTGGACATAGTTGTGTATTTTACTTTTTCTGTAGGACTCCATTTCTGGCGTTATATTTGTGAGTTGCCTTCAGGTTAAAGTAAACGTTTATAAACTGTATCTTCGTCGAGGCCTACGAGAAAGATAGGCCGCCGTGTGTACGTACATGCTCGCTCAACTCAGCAGACAAACTACGTTTCTACACATGTTAATTCGTAACTAGGTGTGCACGTACAAACGAGAATTGCGTCTTCCACTGGAATCCGCTATTACGGAGTCTTACTGTTATTAGTTCTACAATGGAAGTAAGTCCATATGCCTACTTATAAGTTGTTACGGCTGTACTGGGATACAATAAAATTAAAACCATGCCAAATTGATTATCCTTTGGATAAAGCGCCACTTCTTGTATGAAACGGGGACTGTTAAGCAGAAGAGACTAAATGCTATAAACAAGCCGTTATACCATGTATATCAAGCACTGATTTTAAATTAAATTTTGTTGTAGTACTGTTAATCAGTAAGACTTGATAATAGCAGACTCCAGTAGAAGCTGCAATTCTTGCTAGTATGTACAGGCCCAGCTGAGAGTTAACAGGTTTAAAAACGCGTTTTGTCTGCCGAGCTGAGCAAGCGAGCGAGTTCAGGCCTACCTTCGTGACGTACGCACCGAAGGCTGTCTCTCTAGTGGGCCTCGATCTACGTAAACAAAGAACTGTTCTGTGAACGAACAGTTATGGAACATATATAACGGGGCCCAACAAACAAATAAGCAGATATGGAGTGCGATAACAGTAGAACAAAAGTTATTAAATCCATTGTGACAAGTGTGAACGAAGATGAAAGCGTAAAATCGTCAACAGAGTTCGTAAATTCGCTTAATGTTTCCGGTATGTCCCGCAGAAAAATTTGCAAACATCATAGAAGCGAAAATTTAAACAGGAAAAGGAAAATGCAGGTAGTATTCATACCATGAATTCCACTCATTTCAACTAACCTACCATTCAGCTTTAAAAGGCTCAAATTTCCGATGAGTTAGCTCATAGTTTGACTGTCAATAAAACAAGAAGGCAAACATTCCAGTGTTGCGCAGTGAATTTAAAAGAACAATTCCTCATGTTAACAGAATCTTCCGTCAGTTCTTGGTAGAACAACATTATAATAAATGAAAATCACCAGTTTGATTTCTTCTACAATATTACTTTTATTGTTAACCGGTTTTCGGCTTACAATGCCATCCTCAGACATTTACTGAGTATTATCACCAAAGAAGTTAAAATGTTTGCAAACAACATTGGAAGAGAAGTAACACGTCTAGACTGAAGTAGAAACATACAGTAAGTAACATCTTCGCAATTAAAAAGTAAAAATTGAACATTACATAAATAACAAAGGAGTAGACAGGAAAACCTTCAGCACAAGATAGGAATAGCATGCTTACATAACAGTTTCTATTAATAAACAAAACCAATAAAATAAAATAAAAATAGTACTAGACAAGGCTGCACCAGGAGGTATGAAACATAGAGAGTGATACGCAAGCCAATTAAAAGAAGAGACAATTAACTTCTCTTATTTTGTTGAAGTTGTCTTTGTATTCTATATAGACCGTAGTTTCAATAGTTAAGGCTTTCTTTTAACTGGTACTTATATTACTGTCCATGTTTAACACCCCTTGTAGTTGTCTCATCAAATACTATTCATATTTTACATTGCTCATTTATTTAATGAAAACTGTTACACAGCCACTGCTTTGATTATAATGTTAATGTTAAAATGCAGTACCACCACACTCTCAAACTGTAGGTTCCCTTAAACACCTCCATTTTCCTGCATTTATTTATTTCTGTTTATCTTATTGATATTGCTTAAGTTCCTTATGTATTCAGTAGTTACATTGATAATTGGCTCTTCTTTAATTGGTTTGTGTATCACACTCTATGTTTCATACCTCGTGATGTAGCTTTGTCTAGTACTTATTTTAATTTATTTAATTAGTTTTGTTTATTAATAGAAACTTATGTAGGCATGCTATTCCTATTTTGTGCTAAAGGTTTTCCTGTCTACTCCATTGTTATTTATATACTGTTCAATTTCTACTTTTTCATTGCAAAGATGTTACTTACTGTATGTTTCTGCTTCAGTCTAGACGTGTTACTTCTCTTCCAATATTGTTTGCAAACATTTGGTGATATTACTCAGTAAATGTCTGAAGATGACCTTGTAAGCCGAAAACCGGTTAACAATAAAAGTAATATTGTATAACAAAAGCAAACTGAACAATTCCTCTTTCACGGACAGCTATACGTAACAACCACCGAACATATTCGTCTTTGCACCCAAAAGTAACCCACCAAATGCAGTTTATAACAATGAACAAGCTAAATGGTATAGAAATGAGATGATTAACTGCACTTCTTTCCCATTGAGGAAACAAGTAGGAAAAAAGAAAAGCGAAGAGTGTCCTTTCAGCTAGTTCAACATTGTGTGTGTGTGTGTGTGTGTGTGTGTGTGTGTGTGTGTTGGAGCATCAAGCCACAGGTTGCGGTCCGCTGTAAGCATTATACATACCAGCGAGTGTTTGGGATTAAATTCTGAAACCAAAGGAGGTCGGTGACCGTCCTCCCTGGCATGAAATTTTTTCCCATTTCTCTGATCCGATCGTGTCCACCTCACTGCTACGCATCTCCCCGACGCTGGCCGTGTGTTCTTCTGCGTAAACGCTTTTGCTATTGACGTCCTCCCGCTCCAACAGCCTTACAGAGCTGGTGAGTGTCGGCTGCTTGAACGCATCGTCCGTAGGGACGCAGCCTTGATCAGGGACGCGTGCTGCCGTTTCATCTCTGAGTGTGTCTCACGCATGCATCGCCTCACTGGGCCGCAAATGTGATCGACCGTTCTTTTTCCCCCGAGCTGCCGCGCACGTCCGGTTGACGTCGGAGGCGAAGTTTGGCTTGTAAGCATACTGCTAAACACACATCTGACCGTACGGACCTACATAAAATTTCCCATCTGTGCTTCACGACAAATAACATTTTTTGTTCACTGAATACTTCCTAACTACTGGCGGCTGAACGCCGAACACCTCGCACCATACCTTTATAGTACACGCAGCTAGCGACTTACTCCAGCTTCTTTGAACAATGACTCAAAAGACTACGTGACACCGAGCTAGGTGACAAAGTGAATGAGGAGTTGGACTCACGTTCTGGAAAAGTAGGAATCAAATCCCCGTCCACTATCCAGAATTAGATTTTCACACTCTTTTATGTCGATAGAGGCGAATGCTGTGCTGCTTCCTTCGATAAGGACAAGGCAGTATTTGTTCTTTGTCCTAGTTCAGTTTCTGCTTCTACTCCATCTTTAATGACCTCGTCGTCTAAAGGCTTTTGAACACTATCTCCCTTTCCTTCTTCTGTCCTTAAAATGCAAAATATAGCTTGTACAAGCTAATCGCACAAACGACAAAATGGCTGATATCGAAATAAATCAACATGGGATAGGAAATCAACTGAAATATTTCAACAGAGTGAAGGTCACTGGACGTAGAGTATGCGAAACACCTTGACCCTCCTCTAGTAGCTGAGTACAGTAGGTCTCTGGAGGAGCAAAGTGGCCCCGATGATTGGAAAAACGCACATGCCATTCCCAGTTTCAAGGAGGGTCGTCAGACGGTTGCACGAAACTATAGGCCTGTATCTCTGACGTCAATCTGTTGTAGAATTTTGGAACATGTTTTATGCTCTCGTATTATGGTATTTCTGGAGGACGAAAATCTCCTCTGTACTCGTAGGGACCAATATGGAATCCGAAGCAACGTTTAATGAAACCCAGCTCTCCCTCTTTGCCCACGACCAGGAAGCAGCAGATACATGTGCGAATGTAAATGCTATGTTTCATGACTTCCGGAAGAGACAGTTCCGGCCGCACTGTCGCCTAATGAACAAATACGAGCGTACGGAATATCAGTCCACCTGTGAGACTGGACTGAAGAGTTTCTTACAAATAGAACACAAGAAGTCATTCTGAACGGAGAGAAGTCTTCAGACGTAAAAGTAACTTCGGGCGTGCCCTAGGGGAGTGTTGTAGGACCATCACCTTTCACGATATATGTAAATGACTTAGTAGACAACGTCGGAAATCCCATGAGACAGTTCGCGGATGATGATGTTGTATACGAAGAAGTTGAGACGTTGGAAAATTGTAGCGAAATACAGAAAGACCTGAAGAGTTTCGACGCTTGGTGCGGGGAGCTGCACTTGGTCCTTAACATAAAGAAATGTAAAGTACTGCGAATACATGGATAGGAAGACCCTTTATTGTGTGATTACAAAATAGCAGAACGATCACTGGAAGCAGTTGCTTCCATAAAATACCTAGGAGTACGCGCGTGTAGATTCGAAATGGAACGACCACAGAAAGTCAATCGCGAGTAAGGCAGATGCCAGACTGAGAAGCCTCAGGAGGTCTAGTTCATTGACACAGGAAATGGTTTACCAAACATTTGTTCGACCAGTACTTGAATACTGCTGGTCAGTATGGGATCCGTACCAGATAGGACTGATAGAGGAGGAAATTGCAAAGAGCCAAAGAAGAGCGGCGCGTTTCTTTACAGGTTTCTTTAGTGGGCATGAAAGCGTCACAGGGATGATCAACCAACTGAAGTGACAGACACTCCAAGAGAGGCGTTCTGCATCGCTGTGTGGTTTATTGTTAAACTTTCGAGAGCCAACGTTCGTATAAGAGTCGACGAGAATATTGCGCCCCCCCCCCCCCCCCTTCAAAATTTCAAAATACGGACGTTTACCGGCAATCGTTCTTCCCGCGAACTATTCGTGACTGGAACAGGATGGGATACACGAAGTACCATCCGCTAGACACCGCACCGCTTGCAGAGCTAGATGTAAAAGCACACATTACTCACTACCTATGTATGTCGGAATTTAGGGACGAGAAGAATAGGACCCAAGTTTGGCGCATAGATTCCTCAGCAGAAAACTAACAACACTGGCAGCCATTCGGTACATTTTTTCTCTCAGGAGCCTTCTATCGTATCACTGAAAACAATTCTCTTTTCGTGTAGCTTACGCCCGAACACTTTCCTCCTAAGAAGGCGAATCTTTTTTTTTTTTTTTTCTTTTCTTTTTTCTTTCACCGAGGTTAATAATGGTCACCTTCTAGTCAAACCTAGACTTATGAATTTCGGCCAAGGAAATGGAATTGGGTTTCAACAAAAAGGTAAAATAGAGAGAGAAGGAAAAGTAGAGGTTAACATTATCAACACCTGTTTTAAACAGTCCAATAATCAAGCACAATATGATCTAGGTTTGGTCGTACTATTGTCCAAGGAATCTGTCAGGGTTATGAGACTTGGTTTACAAAATAACTATGGTCATCATCATTCCAGCGGCACTGACATTTTCGCTCTTTGAACTCCTGTTACATATTATCATAATTTCACTGTGGTTTCGCTAACTGTGTGGCCCGTAAAAATTTCATGCTCTCTTCCGTCACCGCGATTAAACTTATTAATCCTGAAATCAATAATCTATAAACGTGACCTTCATCTATATCCGTTTCATCTGCACATCTGTTAAAGTTCTGAAATGAAAATATTAAAAGAAATAACTTTGCCTATAAAATCTCGCGATGAAATGTAATCCTTCATCTAAAATATTTTTTAAAAAAGCAAGAAACTTGTTTTCTTTATCTTCTAGGCCATCCTTTGTGTTTATTGGCAGCTAGCAAGCAGATCCGTGTCACTTTTCTTTTGCAGCTTCCATCGAGGGCAATATGGAAATCATCATTATCAACACCGAGACAGTTCAAAAGAATTCCCCAACCTTTCACAGAAGTTTACTGGATTCCAGCAGTCGAGACCACGCACTGCTACTACACAGATTATTTTTCTCCAGCATTGTTAGCGACTTCTTTGTTGAATGAGGTTTATATCGTGCACGAATACCTGCAGAACCGCAGTGGCAAGAAGCGATTCTGCTTAACCAGGGTTCTGTTTTCGTAACAGGCATATTTCTTTTCTCCTTCTTCAGACGTGTAATCTCCCTGCATCTTTTCCATCAGCCACTTAATCTCGTTTTGAAAGACGTTAAACGTAAAAAAGGTCTGCTTTCATCTCGCTATCTCGCCAGCAGCCCCTGTTTTACGAATGTGCTGCTAGGCGAGAGGGGTGACGAATGCCGCAGCTATACGGGCGCTGACGGCGGGCGGCTTTGCTGACGTATTGCGCACGCAGTATCTATTTCATTTAGGTGGCTCTAGCGCGCAGCCGCGAACATTCCCGCTTAACGAGAGGCGCTTTTTACTGCCGCGGTCGTTTCTTTTTTAATTAAAGAAACACCGGCGCCACGCCGCCATTGTTCCGGCATTCTCACGCGGCCGGACCGCCGCCCTATCCTACGGTGGTCGCACTCTCTGTGAAATCGGGCGCGTCCCACAGGATTTCCAACCGGCGAGCGTTCTGCCGCCTCCTGCTGCTCACTAATGCAGCCGGTTAGGGGTATGAAAGGAAGGGGATTATGCAGCGCACATGTTGCTCCAGAAGTACACTCGGAACCTGTCTCTCAGCGGTTACTTACCCAACTGCCAAAAAGTTAGAATTTTCTCTCTTCTAAGTCTCTAGAGCAGAATGAGCAGAATATCTAGCAATGAAAATAACCTGCATTAATATTCTCTCATTTTAATTACTTGGCACGTATGTCGAGTCAGTGGAGCCCTAGAAGAATATTCGTTACTGTTGAGCGTATGAATATACTGTTTGGATCATGAAGTTTACCTAGATTTAATGTAATTTCTAATGTCTGTACTGTATATACACTGAAACCCCAAATAAACTGGTCTAGGCAACCGTATTCAAATACAGAGATATGTAAACAGGCAGGATAAGGCGCTGCGGTCGACAACGCCTATATGAAACAAGTGTACGCGGTCGTTAGATCGGTTACTGCTGCTACAATAGTAGGTTATCAAGATTTAGTGAGTTCGAACGTGGTGCTATAGTCGGCGCAGGAGCGTTGGGACACAGCATCTCAGAGGTAGCTATGAAGTGGGGATTTTCCCGTACGACCATTTCACGAATGTACCGTGAATATCAGGAATCCGGTAAAACATCAAATCTCCGACAACGCTGCCACCGGAAAAAGATACTGCAAGAACGGGACCAATGACGACTGAAGAGAATCGTTCAATGTGTCAGAATTGCAACCGTTCCGCAAATTGCTGGAGATTTCAGTGCTGAGACACCAACAAGGGGCAGCGTGCGAACCATGCAACGAAACATCATTGATATGGTTGTTCAGAGCCGAAGGCCCATTCGTGTACCCTTGATGACTGCACGACGCAAAGCTTGGACTGTTGATGACTGGAAACATGTTGCCTGGTCGGACGAGTCTCCTTTCAAATTGTATCCAGTGGATGGACGTGTGCAGGCATGGAGAAAACCTCATGAATCCATAGGCCCTGCAAGTTAGCAGGGGACTGTTCAAGCTGACGGAGGCTCTGTAATGGTGTGGGGCGTGTGCAGTTGGAGTGATATGGGACCCTTCATAGGTCTAGATATGACTCTGATAGGTGACACGTATGTAAGCATCGTGTCTGATCACCTGCGTCCATTCATGTCCATTGTGCATTCCGACAGACGTGGGCAAACTCCCAAGACATGAACATTATTGAACATATCGGGCATGCCTTGCAACGTACTGTTCAGAGGAGATCTCCACCCCCTCGCACTATTACGGATTTATGGACAGTCCTGCAGGATTCATGGTGTCAATTCCCTCCAGCCCTACTTCAGACACAAGTCGAGTCCGTGCCACGTCGTGTTGCGGCACTTCTGCGTGCCCGCGTGGATCCTACACGATGTTAGGCAGGTGCGCCAGTTTCTTTGGCCCTTCAGTGTATGCTATTGTGTACCAGATCTGTAGTTACTCGCTTCTCTTGCTGAATGGTTAACGCCAAAGGCCAATAAGTTAAAAAAATGTTTATTCCTCCCTCAAATACATGAAAGGAACGTGTACAGTTGAGGGTCCATTCAGAAATCACGTGAATAACGAAGTGAGTTACAGAAATGTTCTGTTTTTTGCCGAACCCGCATGATGTAGCTTTCAACGATAGTCTTTATTGTGCAGTTCTCTTCATCTCTACATAAAGACTGTAGCAGCCATCACTTTGAACCTCTATATTGTAGTGAAGCTTTGGTTTCCCTACAAAATCTCCGTAAGCTATCCGATCTACCCATCTAACCATCAGAATTCCTTTTTTTAACACCACGTTTCAAACGTGTCACCTGGTCAGATAGGCACGTTTCTTGCCACACCAGGTCGATGGACGTGTCCAGATACGCTGTTGAAACGTGCACTGCGCCACGGATACTGTTATATGTGCAATCCTTGAGATGTCTGTAGCGGCATGAGACACCAGGTGTCTGCGTTCAGTTAAGGGGCTCCGGAACGCCCTATACTTGCAATGTTAAAATAATGCTTATAAATTACATCTTCCCTCACAAAGTATTTGAGGTAGGAAGTTGAACTTTTTACAGATTATTTATTGGAATATGGACTACAACTTAACACAGGGATTTTACAAAATTTTAGTTCAGTTATTAAAGATGATTTTTTTTCAATTGTAATGAAAATTCACAACATTTTTTTGCAATTTTTAATTTATATATTCAAAAATATACAGTTTTTTGGAAAAAGGCTGTGTTAAATTATGCAGAAGGTACTGTGTAACATTTACTGAAAGTTTGAAACAAATATGTTTGGAAGATCCTTAGAAAACATGTAATTAGTATGAGAAAATAAAAGTTTTGGGAATCGAGCAACAAAGATTGGATTAACTTTTTAGTGCATTCCAGGTCCATCCTCTGCAAACTCCTCCTCCAGCTTCCTCTTGTTCCTCCTCCTGTTTACTCTTGCTTGTATTTCTAGACTCTTTACAGCCCTATCTGCAGCCCGAAGGCGTTCCTTGTCTAAAGCAAGCATCGCTCGTACCATGTTAGAACCTATCTTCATTCCCATATTTCTAAATACCTTTGGCTTCCCAACATTTCTCCTTTTCTTAAAAGCCTTCAGAGGATTTCTAATAACTTTACTTTTACTCTTTATTATACTTCAACAAAACAGAGACTCAAGAAACAGAATTAATTACGAATATTTTCGAGATAACGACAGAGTAAATAAACATCAAACAATCGACAATCACACCAGCGATATATATTGAACCATCACAGGTTAGCCACAACACATACTTTATCTCACATCACTAAAATGTACCTGATGAACACGGACGTTAATAATAACACCATTTGACAGCAGTTTAACAGCGCCACAGTGGGTCACGCCCATGTAGAACACATTTCAAAAAAAATTTAAAAATAGTTGTAGTCTTCGGAATTGAATAAATTATATATCTATTAAAAGGTAATAGTCTGCAGATTCAGAAAACGCAAAAAAGTAAAAATTGGACTTTTCATTATTTTGAGCCTTTCCGGAGCCCCTTAACTTAAGTCGCATAAACTGAGGACCTGGCGACAGATAGCGTCCCGGATGTTTTGCGGTGGTTCAGATCACACTCTTTGCGTCACTGTGACACGAAGCTGGCCATGTGATACGGACAGTCGTCCCGCTGGAAGGCACCGACGGGGAAGACATCAAGCTGAAGGGATGCGGGTGGTCTTCAGTAATGGTCACGTAGTACATAGCTGTCAGCATTACTCAGATTATCACTAAAGGTCCCATGGAAGCCCAGGCGAATGTTCCACATAGCGTAACAGCGCCCCCACAGGCCAGTGACCGTGGTGCAGTGCAGATAGCGTATCTGAACTCGTCCATCGATTGGGTGTGGCAAGAAACGTGCGCACATCACCAGGTGATACGTTTCCATTCATCCTCGGTATTCTGTCGCCATACCTGCCACACAGGTCTCCATCTGTCCTGTCTCACTGTGCGGGCAAACCTCCGACCTCCACTTTACGTCACGAGGCGTGGACCTCCAACACATTTTCGCTTGCTTCACTTTCCTTCGACCAGCTCTCGTTGATGCTGACGACAATACTATACGAACAGCCGATCAGCTTCGCCATTTCCGAGATGCTCTCTCGCAGGCAACAGGCCATAACAATCTACCTCTTTTCAAAGTCGCTCATCTCAGGGGTTTTTTGCAATTTGCGGCCCGCTATAACGACTCCTCATTCGCCTCAGCTCCGCATATATAGTTTTCTCACCACGTCACACGCCCGCATCGCCTCCATGTTGAGTTAAATATGGTGACGGCTAGTGGAAATGGTGCTTCGGTTCGTCATTGTCCAGCAGCCATTACGTTTCTGGCGTCTAATGGCATTTCTGCCTCGCTCTTCTGTCTCATATTTTGTCACTCAGGTGCTACTACTGTCATTGTGGAACGGCACCAAGAGCTGCGTATGTACCGTTCTTTTTATTAATTAGTAACCTATCTAAAGTAGTATATTATGAGCCCCCAATAGACTAGCTGTTGTAGGGGGCGCTATAAGTTGGCTACCAACCGCCAAATACTAACCGTTAAAAGTGAGCACCATCCGAAACACATCGTGTCGAATGTTTTCTGTTTCACTTTGCTGCAACCCTCAGTGCCCGCGAAGTTGTGACACAATCACTTACTGACAACTTGTCTTGCCTGTTTGAGCACATGTTTAATTGGTTAATAACTGTAATTGTTCTTGCATTTTAATTCTTGTGCAGTGTGAGACACTTTCAAAAATGTTTAATAAACGTTGTGAATACCCTCTTTCTTCTACGCACTGTGGTGCATTACAACATCCTTAATGTAATTACATGTTCCGTGTGACAAAAATATACTGCGTTTGAAGACGACTGTCTCTGTAACGCGCATTCACGAATCCATGTCACTGAAAACTAAACTCCGCCCGAACACCCAACGTTACCCACCGGCCGCCGTGTCATCCTTAGCCTACAGGCGTCACTAGAAGCGGATATGGACTGGCATGTGGTCAGCACACCGTTCTCCCGGCAGTACGTCAGTTTACGAGAATCCATGTCACTTCCGTGACAAAATTTATACCTTCGTGCCTGATGGGTATGATTTGCGCACACCGTGGGTTGCGAGTGCTGGAGGACAAAAAATAAAACATTCCCCGGCTTACATTCTCTAACGCCGCAGTGACCGCACTACTTACGTCTCTGCCGGCCGGAGTGGCCGTGCGGTTCTAGGCGCTACAGTCTGGAACCGAGCGACCGCTACGGTCGCAGGTTCGAATCCTGCCTCGGGCATGGATGTGTGTGATGTCCTTAGGTTAGTTAGGTTTAATTAGTTCTAAGTTCTAGGCGACTGATGACCTCAGAAGTTAAGTCGCATAGTGCTCAGAGCTATTTGAACCATTTTTGAACTTGCGTCTCTGCCTCTGAAGTAAGCGACCAACTTAGTTCACGGCTGAATTCTCGAACGTGAACAAAAATTAGGTACATCTAGAAATATTATTGTCTCCGTATTTTTGTTTCTCACTGAGCAGGAAAGCTACGAGTATATTCTTAAGAAGCTCTCAACCGTAGTTGACGTTTTTGAATTCGTCTGTTACCTATTACTTGTTAGTTGCCTATCATTGTAAGATACGGCATGGAACCGAGGGCGGCACGAATAGTTGAATCGCAGTTTGACGACCACTGGCCTACAGGAGGGATCATTCGAACCAAAAATGTCAAGCAGACATGGACTCAGTAAAACAAATCTCCACTACTGCGAACTCTTTGCTTTCCATGTTGTGAGAGGTGGTGGTATGCACCAAACAAGAAAGAAATGTTCAGACAGAGGGTCTATAACGTGCATAACTTACGAGCTATGAGCAGTTCTTCATCTTACTACCGTGAACCACATCGCTTGTACTGAACAAGTGTTTGCAGCTTTTGAAGTACGCAATTTAGAGGCCATGTTCAGCAGTCATTATCTCTTACTTTGATTCATACCACCTGTTCCCAAGCCATGGAGAGCGAAGAGCTAGTACTAGAAGAGATTTGTTCTACGGTATACAAGGTGAAAAAGTGCTCATGTCTCCGAAGGTACGCATTTTAGAGCCCATGTTTACCAGAGATGATCTTTCCTGTCATAACCCCGAATATTGACCATTCCTCCAGGGACATCCTGTATAGGCAGTTGGTTCAGCGATATATTCGTGTGTGGGCGGCCACCTGCGTCTCGCTTGGACACCGGCGAAGCTGCAGCTGCGAGCAGCGCTGGCCCACACTTTCTCCTTTCTTACAGCCGCACCGCGCCAGTAAACCAGCGGAATGCGAGCACAACAGCGTAACGGGACTGGCGGATACTTGGCGCCAGTTAACGGTGGTACACGGTTTTGCTGTACGCCATTTACTTCACTCAAGAAAACATGGGCTAACCGCGGTCCAGTGACGGACTAGGGAACTTCGTCCGGGAAGCGAAATCTAATATGCATCTCTCGACGGTTTGTTACTGGTTGCACATATAAATGGATGCAACGCGCGAGATACCTAAAAGCTGCCAAGCCAATCTCGGTATCAAACCAATTTTTCCGAAGTATCTCGGTTTCATTCTGTTGCACGGTCAATGGTCTCGGTAACTGATTATTACTAAAAGTATCAAGAGCATGGGGCACCCAGAAAAACTATTTAAATAATTCGATGACGGAAACTTTCGTGAAAGCTTTACAAAACGGGTGTAATGACTGCTGGAAACGGAGCACCACATTGCACCTGATCATCAAAGACATTGACGATGACGTTTCTGCAGAGAAGCGTGATGTCGTCCTACGAATAATCGTCGTTGTGGCAGACTGTTTGCTTGAAGCAACGGTTTAGACTGCTCCGCGTCTCCGTAGGAATTTCGACTCATTTAATGCCCGTTTCAGGAGTTTTCTGAAGTTGACCAAGAAAACCTATACCAAGCACGTTCGTTGCTTTCTTACGATCTTCCAGAGAGGACACACCCAACGCTGTACTGGTGTTCAGCAGAGCGAACCCGCACCACTTCCTGTCTCTCGAGCCTTAACTTGCAACGCTCCTTGTATCGTGATGGAATTATTTAAAGCCATTTTGGCACCACAGTTTCGATTTATGACATGGCGATAGCTTCGAAACTTTCACACAGGTTAAAACTGGTTGCTAGCGTGGAAGTGAACTAGGATTTCTGCATTTCAAGGCCAGTGGTCTGCACATAATCCGTAACTGTGTTACCCACAAAGATAATTCCATGTGAATTCTGTTGTCGTAGAAGAGTAGTAGTTATTTGTCAATGAGTGTTAAAGTCAAATTGGGTATTCCGCGTTGTTGCCTTAAGTAAGGTCCTCGTGCAGACAGTTTGCCTTCCTGCGAATGATATGTGTCTGTATAATCTCGATGACTGTAAGTTACAACATCCACGTTTCACAATGCAAGGGCCAGCCTTGTTTAACGACATAAATTCATTAAGTCATTGCCGTGGTAGACAGCCGCCTGGTCTAAGGCGCCTTGTCACGGCCCGCGCGGCTCCCTCCGTCGGAGGTTCGAGTCCTCCCTCGGGCATGGGTGTGTGTGTTGTCCTTAGCGTAAGTTAGTTTAAGTTAGATTAAGTAGTGCGTCAGCTTAGCGACCGATGGGCTCAGCAGTTTCGTCCCATAAGACCTTACCATAAATTTCCAAATTCCCATTAAGTCATCCACTGCGTGTCACTTGTCATTAAATTCACGTAATTCTATGGGAATTAAATTCAAATGATTGTATGGGGAATGAACTGATTATCGGTAACGACGCCATGTATAGCTCTTACTGACATCTGCAGCGGTATGTCGATGGCTCAGCAGCAACCTCAGTGTCTCAAAAAAATTAAAGTGTGCCGATGATTTCAATCATCTGGGCGGCGTGTTTGTGTCTGTATCAGATGCTTATCTACGAGGTACGATTGTCACTAATCACAGACATTAATGTGCACTCATTATTAGTGGTCTGGTACTATCAATGGCCGCCTGATCTGATCGGTCCAACATCGAACAGAATGTTATGATTCACTTCCTCTTTGACACTCTTTGAGAAGAGAATCATATAATACTAGTATATTCTCTCATTCCAGGCAGTTCTAGACTCAATTCGAAGACATTGATTCCCTTTCCGATGACGAAACCTCTGCTCCCGTTTCCGACCCTTTTGGTGGCAAAACCTTTTCTGCGATGCTGACGGAATAATTTCCGCCTCCGCCACTGCTGGCAGCAGCAAACTCGCGGTAGAGTGCAATGGCCCTAGGGTCGGCAGATTCGGCGCCGTCTACGTGTGACAATGGCATGTAGTCTTCGTAAGAGCAGCAGTTTGAATCGCCCAGTGATGACGCTTCCCGAGGCACGGTGGTAGTGATGACAGCACGCGCGTGCTGCCTCTGTTCCCTACCACATATTATTCACATTCAGCGCTCATTCGGTACCTTATTTATTGCACGCGCAGACATTACCATCAAAACTTAACCGGGCAATGAATATGTCAGTTCATTAGAGCTACAATGGGCCATTGTGTCCCTACCTGAACGCCCCCCCCCCCCCTCTTCTCTCTCTCTCACCCTCTCCATCTCCATCTCCCTCTCCCTCCCACTCTCTCTCTCTCTCTCTCTCTCTCTCTCTCTCTCTCTCTGTGTGTGTGTGTGTGTGTGTGTGTGTGTGTGTGTGTGTGTCAGATGATGCGCTGCTTTATTACGGCGTTTTCGAGGCCGTAGCCCGCGTATACGCAGCTCGCTACACTGCGGACACTAGTATACATGGAAACACAAGGGGACCCCTGACTCTCTTAGCATTCAAAGCAGAAGCCGGCGGTCGTAAGCAGACGTGAATACGCCGGACAGCGCAGCGATAAGTTGCGCCTCGGAGGCAGGTTTCCCTTTCCTCCGCTGTCCTGCAGGACAGGATAATGGCGCAGGAGACGCCCGTAGATCCTAATCCCGCGACTTGGCAGGACGGGACAAGGCGGCCACCTCCTACCGCGTGTCGCCGCCTGGAAGTGACTTTTATCGCTACTACTGGCCTGCCTTCCACTCCGAGACGAACTGCTGTTGTTGTGGTTGTTGTTGTTTCAAGCCAGCAGATAAAACGCAGTTGGGACGTCCACTGCTCACGAGTGCCTGCACCGCTCGTCCTGTCGCTCTACCTTTAACAGCGATCTCCCCTAATGGATTTTCACAGAATCATGTGTCTGCCGTCAACTGCCTTGAACACTACTGCACCTTCTTAGTGTGATACCACAAAAACCGGTACTCACATGTTCGGCCGCTTTCGTCGTTGCTATGACACTAATACACAGACTCGCCTTGTGAAGCTGTGCAGTTTCTCAGTCGTTGTATATGATTATCATGGTGCGTTCCAATATTAATAAATGTGCACTGGCAGCATTGATTCAATATGCATGATATGTCCTCACGCTTAAAATGTCACCTTTGGAACAACGTTTCCAGGAAATGCTTGAATCGAAAGGAAAGACTTCATCCGTCATGATTAACCTATTTACTATTTCTTTAAGTACGAAGACACTGATTTTGGTTAGACAAATTACTATTTTTTGTAGAGGCACTCGATAGTTCTTGACGAGAGGAGTACAGTGGTACAATACATGCCAATGTTTTGCGTCAAAGCCTTCAATAAGTACAGACATTGAAAACCTATGTGCAATCAATGAAGACTATCGCTTAGTTTCACCTACATACCTATGTACGTAATACATAATAGACAAGCCGGCAGCTGTGGCCGACCGGTCTAGGCGCTTCAGTCCTGCTATGGTCGCAGGTTAGAATCCTGCCTCGGGCATGGATGTGTGTGACGCCCTTAGGTTAGTTAGGTTTAATTAGTTCTACGTCTATGGGACTGATGACGTCAGATCTCAAGTCCCATAGAGCTCAGAGCCATTTGAACCATAATACACACAAAACTACTCTTGAACTTACATTCTGCGCTCTCCTGGCTTTTGCGAAACTTTCCACTGCATGTGTTAACAACCGTTAGTCACTGTATTTCGAGCTGAAAACAACTGAAAAATTACAGCTGTTCTCAACCCAAAGGTTGGTTTGACCTTAGGCAATTGAATGGGACACTCCAGTTTAACATGTAGTCCGAACCACGGAGCAAACTGACATTTTCCACATTGATAAGTCTTTTTCATATGTGAGAGAAGCAATAAGTGACACGTAAATGCCAGGACCAGCTGAAGATTAAACTCCCGACCTTTAGGCTGATTGACATTTTACCCACTGAGTCACCAACTCATTCTTCGCTAAGAAATTTAAATGATTCTATCATAACAATGCAAACATTACTCATGTAACCTAATTAATTTAAAAAATGCTCACCCTAGAAATTGCAGGCTGCTGATTTGACAGCTACACTAACTTGTTTTAGCATAATAAACTTAATTCCCTCGTTCACGGAAGCTACACGTGCTCCACACAGCAAACTCTTTCAACAAAACAATGGACTGTGGTTAGGCACGTACGTGCAACTAAACATTTGTCGCCAACGGTGTAAACCAAAAATTCCTAGGGAGAGCGGGCACGATATTAGGGCCTATTTCCTGATGTCACACATTGCGATGCTCGCAAACTCACTCGTAAAAACCTATGGATACATTACGCACAGACTTTTCAGTCTTCGTTTAAAACTAGCCTTCACCTCGCAACGATGCGAGGGCTCTCGAAAAACGACACTGGTTCGGATTCCACTTTAAATTGGTCTGCTTTCCCCGGTTGGATGACTGGGGTAGATTTGGAAGAAGCAAGTCGACAAAGTAGTGTCCAATAGAAAGACTTGCACCAGGCCACTGACCTATACGCAGTTATTATTGTGTAATATACATACTTAAGTTTGTACAGAACTCCCAGAGCGCGAGCCTTTTTCATACTTGTTTGGTTTTTTTTTTTTTTTTTTTTTTTTTTTTTTTTTTTTTTTTTTTTTGTTCAACTCTGGAAGACAGTGGCTGGATATTCAGTGATTCTCTTAAAGGCTATTGCACTATATCTAATGAGCTAGAAGCCGTATCTCGTGGGTCTTCCCTTGTTTTTCAAAAATTAAAGTGGTATCGAATGTTCGCGTCTGCCAATGTCGATGATGTTCACATGTGGCAAATTTCATCAGTAGTTTCCCTTCATGGAGCTACTTGATCATCTTGCAGGTATTCGACTGGAATTTCTGTTGTCATCTAAGATGAGACGGAGTTCCACTTCGACTACACTTGTTCGATTATCGATCTTGTCATTACTGTCAATGTCTATCGTAATACCTTCAGTAATTATATAGGAGGAGGACGGTTCAAACCCGCGTCCGGCCATTCTAATTTAGGTCTTCCGTAATTTCACTAAATCACTTCAGGAAAATGGCGGGATGGTTCCTTTGGAAGGGCATGGCCGATTTCCTTCCCCATCCTTCCCTAATCCGAGCTTGTGCTCCGTTTCTGATGACTTCGTTGTCGACGAGACGTTAAACACTAATCTACTCTACCTCCTCCACCTTCAATCAATATTTAGCCAGTTTTTGAACTGACACTACTTCAGTGCAAAGTAACAACACTTTCCTGCACCTGTGTTGAAACATCAATTTAGTTTGTCACATACCATGATTCGGTAAAATCGAATGTTCTGAACACGACAGTAATAATCTTTTTCTCCAGTAATAAAATTCTGCACAATACCTTTTATTGTCTTCTGCAACAGCTTCTATTGTTGTTGTTGTGGTCTTCAGTCCTGAGACTGGTTTGATGCAGCTCTCCATGCTAATCTATCCTGTGCAAGCTTCTTTATCTCCCAGTACCTACTGCAGCCTACATCCTTCTGAATCTGGTTAGCACATCTTCTATTATGCTAGTTAATATAATAAAATAGCTAATACTTTGAACACTATCTGATGCTTTCTTACTAGGCAATAACAATTTTAAACTCTTTATGTAGGACACGTATATCCAGATTATGATATCAAAATATTGCTAATTAAATATCACGGTATGTAAAAAGGACACACTAAAAATCTACTGAAATAACAACACTGTGATAAAGCTTGTTGCTCTTAAACACTTGTATTAATTAACTTGTACAAGAGGGCGACGAATCATGACTTTTACAGTATGTCCGTCACTATGAAAAATAGAATATACTAAACTTCACAATAAAATAAATACTTTAGGCCTTTTGTGGTGTTGAGCAACGTATTGCGGCCTCTGGGGAAATTTTGCTATCGATGAATGGTTCAGCAGCTTTTTCACAGTGGCTTCCACCTCGTATGTCCCATCGTAATATTTGGCCAGTGCAGTGGGTAATGCTGCAACATAATGTCTGCCTCCTTCACAGCAAATTGGCTCTCGTAGTAACATTGCCACTTCTGCTTTGTTGACAGTTAGGTGCTTAATACTGTAGAATTATGTATAGCAATAATTTCTCGTCCAGCCGAGGCCATCTAACAATGATTGTGCTCCATTTAACCACCAAACAATACAGTATGTGGGCATCATAGCACACGATACTTCACAACCTTTTCGACTCGAACTTTCCGTTCAAAAATGGTTCAAATGGCTCTGAGCACTATGGGACTCAACTGCTGTGGTCATAAGTCCCCTAGAACTTAGAACTACTTAAACCTAACTAACCTAAGGACAGCACACAACACCCAGCCATCACGAGGCAGAGAAAATCCCTGACCCCGCCGGGAATCGAAGCCGGGAACCCGGGCGTGGGAAGCGAGAACGCTACCGCACGACCACGAGATGCGGGCGAACTTTCCGTCGCAACGTTTCTACCGCCTTATTTCTCGTCGGGAAAGTCCCTTTAGATTTTAACGTAAGTCTAAAACCGTGACTCGTTACTGCCTTAGTTGCAAAGGTTCATACATAATACCGGGTGATAAAAAAGTCAGTATAAATTTGAAAACTTAATAAACCACGGAATAAAGTAGTTAGAGAGGTAAAAATTGACACACATGCTTGGAATGACATGGAGTTTTATTAGAACAAAAAAAAAACGCCCCATATTGCTAGACACGTGAAAGATCTCTTGCTCGCGTCGTTTGGTGATGATCGTGTGCTCAGCCGCCACTTTCGTCATGCTTTTGCCTCCCAGGTCCCCAGACTTCAGTCCGCGCGATTATTGGCTTTGGGGTTACCTGAAGTCGCAAGTGTATCGTGATCGACCGACATCTCTAGGGATGCTGAGAGACAACATCCGACGCCAATGCCTCACCATAATTCCGGACATGCTTTACAGTTCTGTTCACAACATTATTCCTCGACTACAGCTATTGTTGAGGAATGATGGTGGACATATTGAGCATTTCCTGTAAAGAACATCATCTTTGCTTTGTCTTACTTTGTTATGCTAATTATTGCTGTTCTGATCAGATGGAGCGCCATCTGTCCGACATATTTTGAAAATTTGTATATTTTTGGTTCTAATAAAACCCCATGTCATTCCAAGCCTGTGTGTCAATTTGTACCTCTCTATCTACATTATTCCGTGATTTATTCAGTTTTCAAATTTATATTGTCTGAAAGGTCTCTGTTGGATTCCTTTCATGTTTAATTTCTCAAATTTGTTGTCTTTTAAGGAATAAATTCCTCTTCTAAATTTACTGTGGCGTTTCTGACTATCTGGGAGGAGACTGAGTAGTGGAACGTGTTACTTTTACACGTAAACAAGAACGATCTCTCACACTACTACACTTTAAAGCACAGTTTATATGTAATTCTTATATGTAATTCATGTCACACAGTCTCATACGGAACCTACATCCGCTTTCTTTTATATACTGTGTATGATAAGATACTGTCATCCCCCTTCCCTTCTGTGTGAGAGGATGAATGATCAAATGTGTTTGTAGCTGCATGCTTGAGGGTAGCAGACAAGGCTGTCTGCTAGAGAACAGTAGGACCAACGTTGAAACAGGTAGCTACGGTTCCTAAAAGCAGAGAGGTTTCCATTCTTAGTATGGTCCGGTCCGTCCCCTGTCATGTTGGTATAGGAAGCTGCCCCTCTGGCGCCTTCCGTTGGTCTTTGTGAGCGACTCTCGGGAGCACGCTGGGTAGTTCGGTGGGAGTCTGGAAGTTGGAGAGTTGCAGCCGAGCAGTAGGCAGTTGGAGTCCAGTAGTAGCGCAGGGCAGTCCAGCAGTTGCAGTCTGGCGGTGCGAGCGTCTGAAGTGGTAAGATCTCCGGCCAAGCGCGTGTCTGTTAAGTCCATAGGACAATGGATTTGTTAAGTTCAGGTTAACTGAGAATTTAATCATTTTATTTCGGGTTAGCTTTAAAATAGCTAAGGTTATCTTTAATTGCAGCGGAGTGTAATTGTCGTGTCCAGTTCAGATTAATTGGCGGTAGTTGCTTTGTTATTACTTTGTGAGTAAAGTGGAACCACGTGTTGGTCAGTAACTCTAAGTAAGATCAGTCTTAAAGGCAAATGCTTGTGTGATTATAACGTATCGTCTTGAAAAGATTTTGAATATACCAACTTTTCTTTATGTTCAACCCACGTGGCGTGTACTTTGTGAGACCAGTACCACGTGCTTATATAACTGTTTGACCCATCAGGTTAGTAGTAAGACGTTAGTAACCAGTTCGAGGTTTTTCTTTTGTAATTTGCTTTTCGATCGAATGTATTTTTATTATCTAAATTATTGTGGAGTTATACGCTTTCTGTAAATCAAGTTGACCACGTGGAGCATGTGGTGTAATCACCAAAGTAGCCATCAGCTATTCTTCTTGGGAAGATTTCACAAAGATTTAATGTGAATTTAGTATACCAGTGTGTGGTAATTACATGACGGACAGGATTGTGCTTCGAACGGAAATTCTTTGGGTAAAAATTTGAATCTGTTTGTAGTGATTAACTTTCTCTTGCATGCGTTTCAATGTTCTTTGTGTGTTGTTTTATGAATGCAGTGTTGTATCCAGTCTCCCAATCTTGACTCCATATTTTATGTGTTCCGTAATATTCCAATCTCACAGTCTCACAATCGTAAATAAGGCACCAGCTCAGTTATAACTCACGTATAATATGCTGAAATTTCAATGAACAATCTTTAAAATAAATTTGCAAATATAAACTGATTTCTTTCTTTTTATTTAAATTCTCCTTTTTTATATAGATATATTACCGGTTGTTGTATGACTGTAAAAGATTATAATCAATGATAGTCTGATTGGTAATGTGGTAAACCTAGACTAGTTACCCAGTCGTGAAACAGTGGCCCAGTAAACGCACGGTTAACCTCACAAGACAGCTCACAGTTTTAAACCGCTTTCATGGTCTAATTAGCACCCGATTTCAGCATACCAAATTCAAGTCACAATCTTACGCTATTCAGCAAAGCAAATTAGAGTTACAATCTTTCACATGGCGACCCTGTTCTGTGATTCCGCTAGACTCTGGAATCTCTGATACGTTAGATTGCGAGCGTGTTATAATCTTAATTTTTTTTCCTACAGCGCTCAAACAACTTTTGCGTTGTTTCCGAGCAGACGTTCAAAAGATTCACGGCGTTGTTGATCGGCGTTGTGTTGTTTGTCTTGTTTTGTTTTCTATATTTGTTTGTTCTATATATGTGTGTTGTTTTTTTTTTTTTTTCTCTTCGCTTGTAAATTCCACGGTTTCGAACAAAGATAAAAATTTGTTTTGCGTATGAAAAATTGCGTACTAGGTTGGGTATCTTTCTTGTGACTGTCGTAATTTTTGGGGGACACATTTATTGTGATTAGTGTGTTACGTACTGGGTGTAAATTGCACTAATGCTGACACGTAACCAAGCTAAAAGTAAGCGGTCCGACAACTTAAGCAACATGGACCAAGGGGATAATTTGATTTCCAATATTAACGCGTCGGGCGGTTCCGAAAATGCAATGGGGAATACTTCAGACGAAATGCAAAACAGCACGAACGGGCTCACATCAGAGCCAGAAATTAATTCGCCTCCAACTAACCAAATTGATTTGGCGGAATTCATGAAAGCCTTATTGCAACAAAATAAAGAATTGTTCCGAGAACAAAAAGAATCATCCGAAAAATCGATTCGCGAGCTAGGCGAACAAATGACGCAAAAATCTGAAAAATCGATCCGCGAGCTAGGCGAACAAATGACGCAAAAATCTGAGAAATCGATCCGAGAGCTAGGCGAACAAATAGACGAAAAACTAATCCAGCAGACAAATAAAGTCGACAAGTCGATGCAGAGAGTGTCCGACGATATCTCACAAAGAATAAACAATCTGGCAAGTGAAATAAAAAGTGACATTATGAAAGAATTAGGCCGTACATTTGAACAAATCGATGACCGTCTGCAAGCCCTAGAACAGAGCAAGCGCAGTGGCGAGGCCGAATCTAAAGAAAGCGAAGAACGGATACTTAGGAATTTCCAAGAGCTGAGAGAACAATGCCAAAGAGATCGCCAGCAGGTACTGTCGAGGGTCCAGAAGGCTGAAACGCATTGTCCCACGGCCGTTAGCAACACAATAGCGGACAACAGTTTAGCGATCCACGCGTTGGAACTGCAGGTCGAACAATTGAAGCAGACTGGGGCGGAGGACAAGAGACAAATAGATGAGAAGATCGCGGCATTAGCGGACATTGTAGGCACAATGAAGCTGACGGAAAGCGAGAACAATATCACACAGGTAGCGGCCGCAGAGACCGAAGAAGTGCGTTCGCTTCTTAAATTCCAGAAGGGACAGTTTGAAGTGAACAGACAGCACAAAGCTGTAACAGGCGATTTACAAGAACGCGTGGCGCATCTGGAAAACCGCATGGCGTGTGATTCCGAACTCGCCAATAGCAATAAAAATAGCCGTACGAACAGTGCAGAGAGGGACTCCGGCCACGAGGGAGATTTTGACGACAGGGAAGAATGTAATTTAAGGGGCAGACATGAGACAAATAGAAACATTCAAGGGCCTCGCCAGGAGGAAATGCGGGGATTTGATTTCAAACATTTCCTTACGGTAAGAAAATTTGAGATATTCCGAAATTCTCAAAAAGGCATACATCCACGAGCATGGCTCGAGCAATTTGAGTTCTGTCTTCCTCCCGACTGGGCAAGTTCACATAAGATGGAGTATATGTGTGGCTATTTGGAAGGCGAACCGGCGAGTCGCATGAGGTCGGCAGCGCGTCACTGCAACTCCACTCGGGAGTTTCGACAAGCCTTTCTCTCCGCCTATTGGTCGGAAGCGGCACAAGATAGGGTCAAACATGGCATAATTATGCTGCCAAATTTGAACCAGTCTGGTTTCGGCAGCCCTGCACGCCTATTCGACCACATGCTGCAGGCAAATCAATTTTTGTACGACCCATACGGACCTGCGGAACTAATTAGGATATGCATCACCAAATTGCCGATGCACTTGCGGCACGTCATTCTTGCGGGACGATGCAAAGAGGACGTGGAAACGTTTAAAACGCTTCTCCAAGAGTTGGAATACAATACACCAGAATGCCCGCCTAATCAGGCACAAAGTTATTACGGGGCTCAGCAGCGCGATCGCAGTCGTGGCCGTATTACTAATCAACGGCGTGACTGGTCGTCGTGACGCGAACGAAACAATAATCGAGACAGGCCGTATAGAAACTGGGGTAACAGTCGCGAACACAGATGGAGCAACAGAAATGATAGAGGATGGGGACAAGATCGTGAACGCAACAGGTACGGCAACCAGCATCGTTACTACGATGAACACGGTGGGAGTAGAATTGTAGGCGGAGCCCCACATGATGTCGAAATTCGGCCGGCCAACCCCAGACATAATCCAACAAATGGGAATGAGCGAAACCGGCAATGACAAATGATCAGCCCAGAAGGCGCCAATCGGAACAAATGAGCGACATGGCAAATGAGTACATAGGATTTATAGAGAGGAGAATGAATTGATTAGTTTAAATTTGTGGCGTATGAATTTTGAATAATATGTTAGCAAAAATAATGATAAAGATATTTTTATGTGATGGATTGAAGTGATGTTGTTAATTTGTTTTCTTTCCTTGTGCAATTAGGATTTAGTTTGATTCAAACGTAAAGATAAAAGGTTTCCTTGTGAACAAGTGAAATGCTTTTTTTTTGTGTCAATTGAAAAGAGTTGCTCCTGAGAGAAGCAAGATCGTTGCTGAAATTAAAAAAAAAAAAAAAAACTCAGGGGAATATCCGATCTGTGGATATTATGGGTCTGGCAAACCCAGGTCCCCAGCTGTTAGTAGCCTTGTTTCCGATTTTCTGCTTTCAGTGCTACTATCTTTCTATTACTATTCTATATCTGTCAGTATAAATGAGGATCTCTTACTATAGTATGCGTGCTGTATGAATATTTTACGATAGGAGAACTCTGAGAAAGGAATGAGTAAATCTGGAATCTTGAAAACAGGATGCGATAATACGATTGTTTAACCATTGGCTTCCCAATATGCAATGATAGGTCAATATTGATGATATATGTTTTTTTTTGTTCTTTATAGCTGAGTACGTAAAGTGATGTCTGTGGATTTCGTAAGTATATTGATTCCCTTCAAGGTGAAAGAAGAATTGTGGTTTGTGTAATTTACGTGGCTCTGAAATATTATTGTGGTAGTCAAATACGAGCAGTTTTTCAGCAAATAGAGAATGGAACGGAAATGTGGATCCTTTTTGTAGTCTTGATTGATGTTGAGCCAAAGCCTGAAAAATTATTCTGCGTGAATACTTGTCCTAGAAAAGCGACGTTTATGTGTTTTGTGTTTTGCTGATGCTGTGAGCATTACAGCCTACTGTTTTCGCTGGTGCGGGATGCACTGCAGCTTATATGATTTGTACTGAGGAAATTTCCCTCTTGAAGGTAGAGGATGGTTAAATAATTTTGATTATGGGAACGAAGGAAAGCTTGGTTTAAGGTAATAAGGATGAAGCAAAACATTGCCATTTATACTTCAGGAGGATTCGGATCTTTTGTGTCTGTTGTAAGTTCAATATGTTAAGATGATACTGTTTTACAGAATAGAGGTGACCACAATTTTGCCATTCATGAGAAATGAATCCAGAATAACCACCACAGGCGAAATAACTGATTTGAAGGCGAAAGGTAACGTAAAGAAGGAACGAAATCGAAGCAAAATGGGTAAGAAAATGTAATATAACCTGTATAATTAAAATATTTTACCTTCTCAGAGCCATCTGTGTGATTAAGTCTTGTAATAACGTAATTTTAGATGAAATTTTCTTACTGTTTTATGTGTGAATCTATGAGTATGACAAATGTATAATTGCGAGTCTCTTTTCAGGTGTGAGAACTGGTATAAATGTTTTTGCGTGTAAATAACCATTGTTTTTTTTTTTTACTGTGTATGTTTAAGGAAAGTTTCTCCATATTTATCATGTGACAAGACGTAGGCAGCGAGCGTCAAGAAGAGTACGAAGTAAAAAAAAAATGTTGTAGTGGTATATACACGGTGTTGAAATAGCATTGAAGTAGCTTGTTGGATAATTAGTAGTGGATAGAAGTAGAATATTGAGTAATGCATGTTTAGGGGTAGTTAGTTTGTAGAATAGACAACAGGTGTGCATGTGTGTGTGTGTGTGTGTAAATAACATGCGAACCCTATGCTGTCCTGACCTATACTTGCGCAAGGCATAACCCTATTCATTGTAGTGAATTAATAAGTGGCATCTGATTTATTAAAACACAAGTGAACCACATTAGTGATGTGGATTTAAATATTATATTGTCAGTTCATTTAATTTTTATTTTTACATTGTAAAGTCATTTCACTTTTATTTTTTATATTGTCAAGTCATTTAACTTTTAATTTTATATTGTCGATTCATCTAACTTTGTTCTTAAAAATTGTGTTAAAAATTGTGAAAGACAATACTAAGTGGTATTATGTATGACATTGTGTAATCACATAAGAATGATGAAAAATTTCTGTGAATGCAGTTGAGAACGTGAAAGCGAACCGGCAAAACTCTTAAGAGACAGCGGGAGCAGCCAGACTAGTTGTAAACTGGCGGGTTTCCCAGCGGGACACGCTGTCAGCCAGGCCACTTTGGGAGCGCGGCCGACAACAAAAGAAGGATGGGACGCCGCAAACACTTTCCTTATACCTGCAGCTAATGGGCGGCCGCCCCGCGCGACCCTAGCTGAAGGGAATGACCTGAGATGGGCGAGCGGTCCACCGCGCGGAAATCCATCTCCTGGCAACGCACGCGACCGTGACGAGACGGCCGCGGAGAAACAACACAAGGGGCGTGGAGCCTTTTGACAGGTACTGTCCAAAGAAACTTGCAGACGTCAACGACGCCTATCGACATTTCCTGACGGATGCCTACTGTCAAGCGACAGTAATTCATGGTTAGATGTTCTCTGGTCGCTAAGGGTGACACGAAGAAGAGCCATTGAAGTGTCATCCTTGCCCAGGAATATCAACCTGGCATGTCAATCGAGGATACTGCACGAATTTGACAATACAAACATGGAACAAAATCGAGATGTACGTGACACAAGAGAAACTTCATGAGAGGGCAGAGACGGCGGGATCGCACGCAACAGATGGACAAAAAAAAAAATCCCTACTGACAGCTGCGGCGACGAACCCCCACCCCCTCCCCTTATATTGTGCCACGGAACAGTGGAACTAGTGAGTGTATCAGTGAACAGTGATTATACGGTTCTTAGTTCAATGCATATACGTGTGTTTCTGTCACAGAAACTTTGACTCGTGTGTTTTGCAGGGACTCGATTTATTGATGTTTATTAAACTCTGACTCTTGTATTTTGCAGGTGTTCTATATTTTTGTTTTGTTTTGAAACTTTGACTCTTGCATTTTGCAGGTGTTTTATTTATTGGTGTTTTGTTTTAGATGTTGACTATTGTACTGTTTTATTGATCAATGTTTGTTCTTGTGTTAGCTATTAGATTTGTGTTATTTTGTTTGGTAAATTCATTGCTGTGGCACTGCTTCCTTTATCAGTCAGATTGCTATTCATTCTCATTGGACTGTGATCGATTAGCCTTTGCATGGGGCATATTTATTGTGAGGAACCCCTTAAGGGTAACAATCACACAATTATTGTACTTTCAGTATAATGACACAGTGCTCATTGTTTGCTAACTAACTGAAATATTGTAGAGTGATTAAATTAGTGCCACATAGTTAGGTTAATCCTACAGATTATTAGTTTTATAAGATATAGAATTTTTTTGCGATAACCACTTAGTAAAACATGTTTTTTTTGTCGATTTTTTTGCCTTTTGCGAATTGTGCATTGTAATGTTCTACTTTATGATACTGATGTTATTTGATGTTCTTTTTTTTTAATTGCTGTGGCACCTTTGCTATTTTCATAAATTTTGCCTGTTAATAAACAGTCATAAATTTGCCTGTGATCAGTTGGCTCTTGCAATGAGCAAATACTGGTGAACTCCATAAGGGTAACAACCAGAAATTGTTTTCATATTAATGACACAGGAACCATTGTTTTTACTTGCTGACCGATTTAGGTCTACATGATCTTTTAAATAGGTGTCACAGATTGTGTGTTTTTATTTTTCTCTCTTTGAAATTGGTAGATTGTAAAGATGTTTGAAATTATTGTGTTTTAGCAAGTAGCTGGTGACCTTTTGCCTTTTTTCTTTACACTTTTGGTTTAAGTAGGGTGTGAGAAGCCTGCTTGGGAATGTCCTAGCATGGCCAGAAAATTCCCTGCACAGTCTTTTCCCGGAGCGTTGGGGTTATGAAAGGTCTCTGTTGGATTCCTTTCATGTTTAATTTCTCAAATTTGTTGTCTTTTAAGGAATAAATTCCTCTTCTAAATTTACTGTGGCGTTTCTGACTATCTGGGAGGAGACTGAGTAGTGGAACGTGTTACTTTTACACGTAAACAAGAACGATCTCTCACACTACTACACTTTAAAGCACAGTTTATATGTAATTCTTATATGTAATTCATGTCACACAGTCTCATACGGAACCTACATCCGCTTTCTTTTATATACTGTGTATGATAAGATACTGTCATCCCCCTTCCCTTCTGTGTGAGAGGATGAATGATCAAATGTGTTTGTAGCTGCATGCTTGAGGGTAGCAGACAAGGCTGTCTGCTAGAGAACAGTAGGACCAACGTTGAAACAGGTAGCTACGGTTCCTAAAAGCAGAGAGGTTTCCATTCTTAGTATGGTCCGGTCCGTCCCCTGTCATGTTGGTATAGGAAGCTGCCCCTCTGGCGCCTTCCGTTGGTCTTTGTGAGCGACTCTCGGGAGCACGCTGGGTAGTTCGGTGGGAGTCTGGAAGTTGGAGAGTTGCAGCCGAGCAGTAGGCAGTTGGAGTCCAGTAGTAGCGCAGGGCAGTCCAGCAGTTGCAGTCTGGCGGTGCGAGCGTCTGAAGTGGTAAGATCTCCGGCCAAGCGCGTGTCTGTTAAGTCCATAGGACAATGGATTTGTTAAGTTCAGGTTAACTGAGAATTTAATCATTTTATTTCGGGTTAGCTTTAAAATAGCTAAGGTTATCTTTAATTGCAGCGGAGTGTAATTCTCGTGTCCAGTTCAGATTAATTGGCGGTAGTTGCTTTGTTATTACTTTGTGAGTAAAGTGGAACCACGTGTTGGTCAGTAACTCTAAGTAAGATCAGTCTTAAAGGCAAATGCTTGTGTGATTATAACGTATCGTCTTGAAAAGATTTTGAATATACCAACTTTTCTTTATGTTCAACCCACGTGGCGTGTACTTTGTGAGACCAGTACCACGTGCTTATATAACTGTTTGACCCATCAGGTTAGTAGTAAGACGTTAGTAACCAGTTCGAGGTTTTTCTTTTGTAATTTGCTTTTCGATCGAATGTATTTTTATTATCTAAATTATTGTGGAGTTATACGCTTTCTGTAAATCAAGTTGACCACGTGGAGCATGTGGTGTAATCACCAAAGTAGCCATCAGCTATTCTTCTTGGGAAGATTTCACAAAGATTTAATGTGAATTTAGTATACCAGTGTGTGGTAATTACATGACGGACAGGATTGTGCTTCGAACGGAAATTCTTTGGGTAAAAATTTGAATCTGTTTGTAGTGATTAACTTTCTCTTGCATGCGTTTCAATGTTCTTTGTGTGTTGTTTTATGAATGCAGTGTTGTATCCAGTCTCCCAATCTTGACTCCATATTTTATGTGTTCCGTAATATTCCAATCTCACAGTCTCACAATCGTAAATAAGGCACCAGCTCAGTTATAACTCACGTATAATATGCTGAAATTTCAATGAACAATCTTTAAAATAAATTTGCAAATATAAACTGATTTCTTTCTTTTTATTTAAATTCTCCTTTTTTATATAGATATATTACCGGTTGTTGTATGACTGTAAAAGATTATAATCAATGATAGTCTGATTGGTAATGTGGTAAACCTAGACTAGTTACCCAGTCGTGAAACAGTGGCCCAGTAAACGCACGGTTAACCTCACAAGACAGCTCACAGTTTTAAACCGCTTTCATGGTCTAATTAGCACCCGATTTCAGCATACCAAATTCAAGTCACAATCTTACGCTATTCAGCAAAGCAAATTAGAGTTACAATCTTTCATGTCTTTTTGATCACCCAGTAGTTTTAAAACTTAGATTTAATCAACAACATTTGGAAATTAATACAAAAAACATTATTTATAGCTATAGATTTAAAACACAGTTACAGATCATTGGTTGCGTACTTCTCGGGCTGGTGGCAGCACCATAGCAGCAATCTGCCTTATTTTACCGTGCTGCCGTTAGACAGCAAATACGCCCTCAGTGCTATATCATCTCACTGCTTGCTGTATACAGATTTTTACAACTACCCTGCTACTGATCGTATTTTTTTTTTTTTTTAAGTTTTGACAGCGAATAACGAAGTAACTTATACGAAATGAAATGGAACAGTTCCTACACTGTATGACGTACTTGTGTCGTTACAAACTACGTGAGCCGGCCGTGGTGGCCGAGCGGTTCTAGGCGCTTCAGTCTGGAACCGCGCGACAGCTACGGCCGCAGGTTCGAATCCTGCCTCGGGCATGGATGTGTGTGATGTCCTTAGGTTAGTTATGTTTAAGTAGTTCTAAGTTCTAGGGGACTGATGACATCAGAAGTTAAGTCCCATAGTGCTCAGAGCCATTTGAACCAAACTACGTGGCCACCTTGCAGAAGCTCGGCTGGGGTTCCGCAGTGGAGGCATTGTTCGGCTGGCCCCTCTGCCTGGTAGCGCAGTGGCGTATGCCTTGTCGACTCGCGGCGGGCCTCACGGCTCGTTAAGCGATCTCTGCCAGCCCGCCAGCCAGGTGTTTGCTCTACCGCGAGCTGTTGCGCTCCGCTCCGCCCAGCTCTCTTTGGCTGGCAGCTTAGCGGGCGTCGGCGCCGCGGCTCCCCGGAGCCCTCCGCGCCGGCAGCGAACTTGAGCGGCGGCCCGTTAGGCGCCCTTCGGCGTCTGCTCGGCAAGCAAACGAGCAAGGCGAGCGGGCGAGCGGCCGCCGGCCGATTATATCGAACGACCATCTGGTCGTGCTGCGGCGCACCAGATACCGGGAACCTGGCTGCCCGCGCGGTCTGACTACCTGTCCCGTAACCTCCAATTACCTCACCTCGCGAGCTGCGCTGCCGTCCCGCCCCGGATCTCGAGGAAATACGCCGATAGGATATCGGTAATGGAAATACGACTTTCGTCGTAATGCACGTGTCGCCACGGGATCGAAAGTAATGCCGAAGTGCTCGCGAAATCCGCCGCTGTAGTGGATGTGAGCAGCACGCGCGCGGTATCTAAGAGTGCTTAGTGTCGCATTAAATTCCAGTTTAGTACCTCGTTCGTTATAACAACGTTAGGGAGCGCTGTGGTGCTCCTGGTTATAAGGATATTGCATGCAGCTCCCCACAATCACGTAAAGACGGCAGTTGTTCTCAGTCAAGGACGTACTGTGACTTGCAATACGAAAGAAGTGTGACTAGCGTTCAACGATCCATCTACATTAAAGCCGTTTGCGAGGACGCCATAGTTCTGTTATATCAGCACCAGAAACCCAACCCCTCGCCACGGGTTCTTTAAAGAATCGAACTGCCACATATAACATGCCATATCTCCTGAACTATTACAAATTATAAATTGTTGTGTTGGAAGTCAGATCTGGAAGGTGGAGAGATCCGTAGAGATTGAGTAAGAGTCTCTGTTTTTTCCACCAACCTGTCGTCTACTGAAGTTATGAAGTTATGTCCCCAGCGCAGAAGAGACCTCGTCGGTTGTGGGATCTTCTTCGACTGAGACTGCTATGCTGTCAACTCGAACTTGAACCTGTTTTTGTGCTTTTTTTTTGTGGGATGCCACTTGCCTAGCTTAGTCTTTGTACCTACAGAGGGCAAGATCTGTAGTACTGACAATGATGGTAGGCGACACTTCTCATTAATGTATCCTGTTTGTTTATATTTTAAAATATCACTTTTTACACTGTCTTCTACAACACAGGACATAGCTTTCTTAATAGCACGGTAACTTTTCTGATAACTTCCTATATAGAATACGACGTGTCCGTCAGAAAGAGAGGTACACGTCCGGTTCTGAAGAACACACGAAACAGAGTTGCGTGGCCGGACCTCCAGAACGCCTGAAACATACTAACGCAGCCAACGTACTTCGCCTTCCAGAAGCGCCAAAGCGACCGGAAGGTGTCCGAAGCACTTCCGTTGTAGTATCATTACTCTTATGTTTCTTAAAACTAGTCAAATTTAATAAACAAAAATGGTAGACTCGTAGGGTAACCATGACACATTGTCATACTGAAAACTGGGAAAAGAATATAAATAATTAATAAGAGAAGTTAACCGTATTGGTGCCTAACACCAAAATGTGCCGACCAATCAGAAGCAACTTCGGTACAATTGGCGGACTCTCTCAGGGGAATAGTACATACTGTACTGAACCGTTGACTGTCGTGGTGGATACCGCACGTTTGAGAACATCTTCAAACGGGATGAGATCTGTAATACTAGTGGCGCGAAAAACCTAGCTCTCGAAGCTGAGACGCTAAATTGCTTATATTCCTACAAGAGCGATGGCACCACCAGTGCAGACGTGAATGCAAACTGTAGCAGCATGACGTAATGAAAACATACGCAGACCATTCCGAAGTTGTCTGTTAGCTATAAATGGCCATCAAAACAGCAGCCACGACAGTCCATTGTTCCTAACGGAGACGATGGAGGACGTAGTCGAAAGCTCGGGTTTTATCCAGTTTTGACACCCCAGATAAACCGGTTTTTTTGTTTTTTTTGTTTTTTTTGTTTTTTGTTTTTCGCAATGAGAGATGCAGAAGGCTACATAATGACAGCGAAACCAATGAAGTATTGCGTTATCGTGACAGTACTTAAAGGAAGAATAAATATGTAGCACTGCATATGGAGCTGTTGTCTTACGTCCTAACCTAACCACCAACTTGGACGTTACTGCAGATTTCGGAGAAAACCGTACGCCATACACCGCGTAACAACGTGTCACTGCGGACAAAGTTATTCCTTGGCTTTACGATATAATATCGCACATAATCGCATTTAGTTCGTATAAGCTAACGAAAAAAAATTGTAAAACCAAGAAGTTGCGTGACATAAGCGAAAGTTGGTAGGCGTATTTCTGTGTCTGAAAGACGATGTCTACACAAATTTCGAATCAGTCGCACAAGAGTGGCACTAGTAGTGCCATTGTGAGGATGCAAATCATTGTAACGGTCGTGAGCGTTAATTACCTCTAACATTTGGACGTGGTGAGCTGATATTAGTCAAGACTGCCTTTGAGGCGACAAGACGCCTTTGTTAACACTTCAAGGTGTTTGAACGAGGTCGTGTAATACAGTTACGAGAATCTGGATACTCCTGAGATATCGCAGAAAGACTTGGCAGGAATGAAGCCACTGTACATGATTGCTGACATCGGTGGTCACGAGAGTGTACAGTCGCAAGATCAGGTTCCTTACGACCACGTGACACTACCGGAGCGGAAGACCATTGTGCTCGGCGTACTTCATCTCTAGCAACAATTTGAGCAGCAGTTGGCAGCGCAGTGATACAACAAACTGTAATAAATTCGTTACTTCAGAGGCAGCTCCGAGGCAGACGCCCTGCGTTGTGCATTCCGCTGATCCCAAACCACCGCCATTTGTTGCCTCAGTGATGTCGAGAAAGAGTTCATTGGAAGGCAGGGTGGAGGTTTGTTGTGTTTTCTGATGAAAACTGATTCTGTCTCGGTGCCAGTAATGCCCGTGTGTTGGTCAGGAAGAAGGCAGTTGACGGTCTGCAAACAACCTGTCTGCGTGCTAGATGCACTGGACCTACCCAGGAGTTATTGTCAGGGGTTCGATTTTGTGCGACAGCAGGAGCAATTTCGTAGCTATCCCACCGACCCTGACTGCAAAATTGCACGTCAGTCTGGTGATTCGATCTGTCGTGCTGCCATTCATAAACAGCATTCCAGGGAGTGATTTCTAACAGGATAACGCTCGCCCATACACCGCTGTTGTAACCCAACATGCTCTGCTGTGTATCGACATGTTGCCTTGTCCTGCTTGATCACCAGATATGTCTCTCCTTGAGCACACCTGCATTAACCGTCCCTGCATTGACCGAACAAACGTAAGAGGCATGAAACTCTATCCCATAAACTGACATCCGAAACCTGTGGGGCATAATGCATGCACATTTGCATGTGCTTCCATTCAACATTCTAGAGGTTACACCGGTTATTGAAGTGCCAGCGTTTCACATTTGAAAGGGATCATCACGCGCTTCGCTTACATTAAGCTGGAAAGGAGGATATAAGATGAATATCAACAAAAGCAAAATGAGGATAATGGAATGTAGTCAAATTAAATCGGGTGATGCTGAGGGGATTAGATTAGGAAATGAGAAACTTAAAGTAGTAAAGGAGTTTTGCTATTTAGGGAGTAAAATAACTGATGATGGTCGAAGTAGAGAGGATATAAAATGTAGACTGGCAATGGCAAGGAAAGCGTTTCTGAAGAAGAGAAATTTGTTAACATCGAGTATTGATTTAAGTGTCAGGAAGTAGTTTCTAAAAATATTTGTATGGAGTGTAGCCATGTATGGAAGTGAAACATGGACGATAACCAGTTTGGACAAGAAGAGAATAGAAGCTTTCGAAATGTGGTGCTACAGAAGAATGCTGAAGATAAGGTGGGTAGATCACGTAACTAATGAGGAGGTATTGAATAGGATTGGGGAGAAGAGAAGTTTGTGGCACAACTTGACTAGAAGAAGGGATCGGTTGGTAGGACATGTTTTAAGGCATCAAGGGATCACAAATTTAGCATTGGAGGGCAGCGTGGAGGGTAAAAATCGTAGAGGGAGACCAAGAGATCAATACACTAAGCAGATTCAGAAGGATGTAGGTTGCAGTAGGTACTGGGAGATGAAGAAGCTTGCACAGGATAGAGTAACATGGAGAGCTGCATCAAACCAGTCTCAGGACTGAAGACCACAACAACAACAACATTGCAATGTTAAGGGGCTCCGGAAAGGCTCAAAATCATGAAAAGTTCAATTTTTACTTTTTTGCGTTTTCTGAATCTGCAGACTATTACCTTTTAATAGATATATAATTTATTCAATTCCGAAGACTACAACTATTTTTTAATTTTTTTTGAAATGTGTTCTACATGGGCGTGACCTACTGTGGCGCTGTTAAACTGTTGTCAAATGGTGTTATTATTAACGTCCGTGTTCATCAGGTACATTTTAGTGATGTGAGATGAAGTATGTGTTGTGGCTAACCTGTGATGGTTCAATATATATCGCTGGTGTGATTGTCGATTGTTTGATGTTTATTTACTCTGTCGTTATCTCGAAAATATTCGTAATTAATTCTGTTTCTTGAGTCTCTGGTTTGTTGAAGTATAATAATGAGTAAAAGTAAAGTTAATAGAAATCCTCTGAAGGCTTTTAAGAAAAGGAGAAATGTTGGAAAGCCAATGGTATGTGTTATTACTGTAAACAATAAAGACGATGAAAATCCCCAACATAGCTTGTGTCCCAAAGAAGAAGACAGTTGGTGTAAATATAACAAAGGATTGCTAACTGGTGAAGTGTACACTCATAAGCATAGTCTGCCTCATGCAATAATGGAGGTGATAAAACCTATTTTCAGAGACTTAGCAGCACCTGAACTGTTGAAAAAGTGTATTCACGGAAAAACTCAAAACCCCAATGAAAGTGTAAATAGTGTTATATGGTCGAGAATCCCCAAGACTGTATTTGTTGGAATAGAAACACTTCACTTTGGTGTGTATGATGCTGTTGCGACTTTCAATGATGGCAACATTGTAAGGTGCAAGGTATTTAGAAATATGGGAATGAAGATAGGTTCAAACATGGTACGAGCGATGCTTGCTTTAGACAAGGAACGCCTTCGGGCTGCAGACAGGGCTGTAAAGAGTCTAGAAATACAAGCAAGAGTAAACAGGAGGAGGAACAAGAGGAAGCTGGAGGAGGAGTTTGCAGAGGATGAAGATAATCCATCCTATGGACCTGGAATGCACTAAAAAGTTAATCCAATCTTTGTCGCTCGATTCCCAAAACTTTTATTTTCTCATACTAATTACATGTTTTCTAAGGATCTTCCGAACATATTTGTTTCAAGCTTTCAGTAAATGTTACACAGTACCTTCTTCATAATTTAACACAGCCTTTTTCCAAAAAACTGTATATTTTTGAATATATAAATAAAAAATTGCAAAAAAAGTTGTGAATTTTCATAACAATTGAAAAAATCATCTTTAATAACTGAACTAAAATTTTGTAAAATCCCTGTGTTAAGTTGTAGCCCATATTCCAATAAATAATCTGTAAAAAGTTCAACTTCCTACCTCAAATACTTTGTGAGGAAGTAATTTATAAGCGTTATTTTAACATTGCAAGTATAGGGCGTTCCGGAGCCCCTTAAATATGTTACCTAGACATACGTAGTCCCGAAATTTCATTACTCTCCTGTAATTATTCTCCCCGTTAGTGTAGCTTCCGCAAGAGGTGCTACATCCTCGACGATTCGAAACTAGTGTACATATTATCTGGGAGAGGGTTTTACCGCAGCCCTTGTTTATCGTTACCTACTTTCCTTCCGTCCGAACTAATACTGAAATTTAGCCGGACGACTTGCCAGACTCACCGAGAAGTAAAGGAAACCGGCAGAGCCAGCAAAGCCTTTGGCAAGTCACACGTTGCGTGTGCCCCGCACCTGCGCTGGCCCGGGATTTGTTCCTGCTGCGAGTCCCCCATCTGCTAGCGTGGGTGCGCCGCGTTTCCGTCCCGCCGCGCCGTGAGTACACACCGCGGCTCGCTGGACCAACAGCAGCAGCAGCAGCAGCAGGAGAAGAAGAAGAAAGCCACTCAGCGTACAGACACCCCACCCTTGGAACAACACGTCGGCGGCTGCCAGCTGCGTCCGCTTCCCCCCACCCGCCGCTGCGTCAACACGCGACCCTCGTCCAAGACACGGAGACGCTGAAACTGCCTCCTCCTACTCGCATCTTTCCTCCTCTACTTGTGCGCTAGGTGTGTGCTGCCGGAATAACGAGGGCTGTGTTATTTTATTTGCTTGAGCTGCACTCCAAGGGTTCCCTACAACTTCTGCGGCCGCACACGTTTGGGAAACTCCACGAAACCATCCGGCCAATGTTGGTATACAGTATTTCCTAGTGGAGACATTATTTGGCGGCTTGTTTGATGCGCTTTACTTGTCCTCGTAGGCTACATGTTACTTTGAAAATAAAGGGACGGAGTTCATTCTCCACCCTCGTTCACTTCGACATCGTGCACCAGTGATTTGGAGGTCGACGGACGCTTACATGCTAATATTCCTTTCCCTGTCTGTCTGATGATAATTTGACTGGACCAACTGCATAGTCATTGGTCCCTTAGAAGGCTGGATGTCCAAAGGCAATCAGTGATGCAGAGGAAACGTTTGGTAGCTTTCCATTCCGGCGATGTTGGAGCAGATACATTAACACGATATCGACCTTTCCCGCAATTGGTAAACGGTCCAGTTTAACACGGGTAATGTATCACGAAGCAAATACTGTCCGAACTTGCGAAATGTTACGTGATACCACGCACTAATACGTTTGTGACTATTGCAGCGCCATCTATCACAAAGCGAAAAAAGTGTCCAACTAAAACATTCATATTTCTTTACGTACTACACGATATGTAATAAAAATGGGGGTTCCTATTTAAAAAACGCAGTTGATATCCGTTTGACCTATGACAGCGCCATCTAGCGGGTCAACCATAGCGTCATCTGGTTTCGCCCTTCAAGCTAGACGAGATTCGTTCTTTGTAGTTTTTTCGTTTGACGCTTATTTCGTGAGATATTTGGCCTGGTCACGATAAATGGACCACCCTGTATACGAGGGTGTAGTAAACATAAGGACGAAAGTAACTATCCCATGATGTTTCTCAGCAAAGTACCATTGCTCGATGACACTTTCATGAAATGTAGAAAAAGCTGTTACAGTATAGTGCAGATGGTAATAGAAAGAAATGCGAGGTGAGACGAACAGAAACGACTCTGACCTTTTTGTTCAAAGACTATAACTACAAAGGGTTCATCGCGGTTTATGATGGTCCCCTGAACGTTAAGAAAGGCGGGACATGGACTTATAAGGTGTGTGAAGACGACGGACGGCGATGCATGCTCCGCAACGTACTCCGGTGCTGTCCACGCGGCTGGTAAGGTTTCCTTGTGGTAGGGCGCTGCAGCCCTCCACTACAGCGACTGTCAACTACTGGATGGTGATAAGAGCATGGGGACGTGCTGCAATAAGTCTTTCCCAACGCATCCCACACGTGCTCGATCGGATTTAAGTCGGGGGGAGTCGATAGGCCAGTCCATTCGCCGAAAACATGAATTCCTCCATTGGCGCAGTTCGATGCGGTTGCCTATTGTCATCCATAAAAATAACGCCTGGGCTGAATGCACTCCTGAAATGACGCACGTGGGGTACGAGTATAGTGTCACAATGATGTTGGCCGGTGAGTGTACCGTGTTCAAAAATTTGCGATGTTGCCAAGAACAAAAGGACTGGCCCTACGAGGAGTGGGATCGGGTGCTTTTCTCGGATGATAGCAGATTTAGTCTGAGTAGTAATCCAGGACATAGGCTCATACGGCGAGAGTTGAGAACGCATAATGCAGCCAGGAACAATGTCGAACGTGATCGTTTTGGTGCTCCAGGTGTTATGTCGTCTTAAGGCATAACGTTGCATGAGTGTACTGAACTCAGAATCTTTGAACACGATACACTCAATGGCCAACGTTATCGTGACACTGTTCTCCTTCCCCACGTGCGTCTTTTCAGGGGTGCTTTCGGGCCTGCCTTCATTTTTATGGATGACAATGCGCGACCGCACTGAACAGCGCATGGGCTGAACCTGTTGGAACGAGAGGATATTCGGCGAATCGATTGGCCTGCAACCATCCAGCAGATTGGTTCAAATGGCTCGTAGCACTATGGGACTTAACTACTGAGGTCATGAATCCCCTAGAACTTAGAACTACCTAAACCTAACTAACCTAAGGACATCACACACATCAATGCCCGAGGCAGGATTCGAACCTGCGACCGTAGCGGTCGCGCGGTTCCAGACTGTAGCGCCTAGAACCGCTCGGCCAGCCCGGCCGGCATCCAGCAGATGTCAAAGGCGCTGATGTAGGAATGGAGCGCCCCTGCCCTGCCACGAGAACTCCTCAGTAACGTTGTTGCCAGCATGGGAGCACGTTGCCATCAGTGGTGATGCACCATCTTTGGTGGTAAAGTTCCTTTAGGACCAAACTGCTGAGGCCATCGGTCCCTAAGCTTACACACTACTTCATCTAACTTAAACTAACTTATGCTAAGGACAACACACACACACACACACACACACACACACACACACCCATGCCCGAAAGGACGACTCGAACCTCCGACGGGGGCAGCCGTGCGAACCGTGGCAAGACGCCCGAGACCATGCGGCTACCCCGCGCCTCATCACACCCTATTAAGAACCATGTGCAGCCCTTTGTAATGTCCAGAGAGCCATTGCAAAGTGAGGTGACTTAAGTTTAGTTATCGTCTTTATCCAGCCGGGGTGGCCGAGCGGTTCTAGGCGTTACAGTCTGGAACCACGCGACCGCTACGGTCGCAGGTTCGAATCCTACCTCGGGCATGGATGTGGGTGATGTCCTTAGGTTAGTTAGGTTTAAGTAGTTCTAAGTTCTAGGGGATTCATGACCTCAGTAGTTAAGTCCCATAGTGCTATGAGCCATTTGAACCAATCTGCTGGATGGTTGCAGGCCAATCGATTCGCACATCACATAGTCACCCGTTGAGGGTGAGGTGACTTCTCAGCCGCGAAATGCGGATTCTCAGTCTCCCAGATGCTCCAATTTTGGTTATTGACGAACCCATCCAAAAGAAAGTGGCCTAAGTTGGCACAGTGGATAGGCCTTGAAAAACTGAACACAGATCAATCGAGAAAACAGGAAGAAGTTGTGTGCAACAGTGAAAAAAATTAGGAAATATACAAACTGAGTAGTCCATGCGCAACATAGGCAACATCAAGGATGCTGTAAGCTCAGGAGCGCCGTGGTCCCGTGGTTGGCATGAGTAGCTGCAAAACGAGAGGTCCTTGGTTCAAATCTTCCCTCGACTGAATATTTTACTTTCTTTATTTTCGCAAAGTTATGATCTGTCCGTTCGTTCATTGACGTCTCTGTTCACTGCAATAAGTTTATCATCCCGAGAACTATACCTATGGAGGACATCATTGCCAACACCGAAGCAGCCATTCGGACCCTTCCTTGTGAAAGGGCAGAGGAAATACGCACTGAAACAGCCAGGATACTGCGCCGAGCAAAACCACCAGCTTGCAACCTGAAGAAAGAAGAGGTACAAGCCATTAAGAATCTCAACGCCGACAAGAGTATATTGGTACTGCCTGCCGATAAGGGGAATGCGACCGTCGTAATGAAGACCGAAGATTATGAGCAAAAGATCCGAGACCTATTAGATCCGACGACGTACCGAAAACTAAGCGCAGATACGACGCAGCGTATCACTCGGAATACGAATCGATTAATCAAGGCGTCTTCTCTGCCGGCGGACATACAGAGAAACCTGCGCAACACAGAAGCTCTACCACCTCGGCTGTATGGATTACCCAAGATCCATAAGAACAACGTTCCACTGAGACCGATCGTTAGCGCTCCTGGCTCACCAACGTATAAACTGGCGAAACACTTGGCCTCTCTGCTCCAGCCACACGTGGGAAAGACCGACACATACATTAAGGACTCAGGACATTTCATTGAGAAGCTGAAGAAACTGAAACTTGCGCCAAACGACATCCTGGTCAGTTTTGATGTTGTTTCGTTATTTACGAAAGTGCCACTCAGCGACGCTCTGGAGCACATCGGTTCCATGTTCCCGCAAGACATCAAAAAGCTCTTCCATGCATGTCTCACCACGAGCTATTTCACGTGGAATGGCGACTTCTACGAACAGCTGGAAGGCGTCGCCATGGGTAGTCCTCTCAGTCCAGTGGTGGCCAACTTCTTCATGGAACAATTCGAAGCACAGGCACTGGACTCGGCGACTTGCAAACCTAAGGTGTGGTACAGGTACGTCGATGATACTTTCGTGGTGTGGAGCCATGGTGAAGAACAGCTCGGTGAATTCCTGAGACACTTGAACAGCCTCCATGCCAACATAACATTTACCATGGAGGTAGAAAAGGACAGGAAACTGCCATTTCTAGATGTGCTGGTCACAAGGGACGGCGAAAACCTGGGACACAGCGTGTATCGAAAACCGACACACACGGACCGATACCTGCACAAGCTGTCAAACCACCACCCGAGCCAGAAAAGAGGCATGATTAGTACGCTCGTAACGAGAGCAGGACGAATATGTGAGCCTCAACACCTCAAACGAGAAATGCAACACCTGGAAACTGTTCTGAGGAGCAATGGGTACTCCACAAATTACATTAGAAGTGTAACAGAGCTAAACACTCGGCGAAGTAAAGAACCAGAAAAAGAAATGTCGGGTACGGCCTTTCTGCCATACATTCCCAGAGTGACGGACAGAATCGGCCGTATATTGCGCAAACACGGCGTAAAGACGATTTTCAAACCGACAAGAAAGATCAAAGAGTGTCTTAGATCGGCGAAGGAGAAAAGAGACCCACTTGCAATGTCGGGAATATACCGTATACCTTGCACATGCGGAAAAGTTTATGTCGGAATGACTGGACGATCCATTAACACCAGGATCAAAGAGCATAAGCGACATTGCAGGTTGGGGCAGGTGGAGAAATCGGCCGTGGCAGAGCACGCACTGAATGAGACCGACCACGTAATAAAATTCGCCGACACGGAAGTTCTGGCTGTAGAGAAGCACTATCACACGCGCTTGTTCAGAGAAGCTGTAGAAATCCAGAAACACGCGAACAGTTTCAACAAGAAAGAGGAAAGCCTTAAGGTAAACGGATCCTGGCTTCCCGTACTGCAGCGAACGACCGTCGCAGGTAGCAAGAGGAAAACCGCACCGGAAATGACCGCGGAGAAGCCCTCGGACGTTGGCGCGCCAGGTACATATAGTCTGCGGCCGCGAGCTCGCCTCCAGTTCACCACCGGCAATGGAGGGTGAAGCTTTGACAATGCCAGCCACTCGTGCTGGCGAAACGTAAGAAAAATCATTAGATGAACGTCGGCCGAAGAACCCGAGACAGAAGCCAATAGGCAGTTTGTCAATAAGTTTAGTGTCTGTGTTTTGCGACCGCACCGCAAAACCGTGCGATTAGTAGACGAAAGGACGTGCCTCTCCAATGGGAACCGAAAACATTTGATCGCAACATCATAGGTCAACCGATTCCTCCACGGGAAAACACGTCTGATATATTCTAAACGACACTGGTGACGGCATGTGCGTCACATGACAGGAATATGTTGTCGACCCACCTAACTTGTACACTTGGCGAATGGGTAAAAAAATTCTTCTACCTTGCCCGATTTAGGTTTTCCTGTGGATGTGATAATCACTTCCAAAAAAGTGATGAAAACATAAGAGTTTGTCACATAAAATGAAAATAGAAAATTAAACTTTTCACTCGAGGGAAGACTTGAACCTAGGACCTCTCGTCCCGTAGCTGCTCTCGCTAACCACAGGGCCACGGCGCTCCTTGACGCCCAGTGTCCTTGTTGTTGCCTATCTTCGCATGGACTACTCAGTTTGTATATTTTACTAATTTTTTTCATAGTTCCACACAACTTCTTCCTGCTTTCTCGATTGATCTAAGTTCAGTTTTTCAAGGCTTATCCACTGTGCCAACTTATAACTAAATCTGAGCGGGGTGCGATGGGGAGGTTCCCTTGTAAGTTCTAGGGGACTGTTGACCTCAGAAGTTCAGCCCCATAGTTCTCAGAGCCATTTGAACCATTTTTTTGTCTTCCGCTTGAACTCTGTCGGAAACTTCCTTTGAGCCGCAGTTGGGCTGCTCGCACATTAGGTCTTCGCAAGTGTTATACGCACAGGCACGCTGTACCGTGACATTTTCACGTGCAAATGGCTGACAAAAACAAGGCGCGTGCGCATGCGCATCCTAATTCCCATCATGCCCCACGGCCAACAGTGCAGTTTGAACGTCCTAACACAAACCGTTCAGAAATTATGATGATTTTATTTCATATAGTTCAATAATTGTCACCCTGAAGATACGCTTATCGTACACAGTGCAGTACCCGCTGTCGGTGACGAGTGCAAAGAAGCGTGGCTTTCGTGGCAGCTGGGTACCGGCTGGAGAACAAGCCTGCAGCCGCAAGTCCCGGATTAGCGATGAATTTTACAGCGACTTCTCCGGGCGCCGCCTCTGTCAGAGTCTACTGCTCAACTCGGCGTTTAGAAGAGACTGGCGGCCTGGGGGCGAGATGAATTATTAATGGCGCGCTACTCTGCTACCCGCCGGATTCATCTCTATTGTCCGTGAATTCCATACGTCATTTCCAGCAGTCTAGTGCAAAGTTCTCCGACACGTTTATCGGCGAGCTGACAGCCAGCCAAGACAGTGGAGTGGAGTGGGTGTGCCTTTAAACGAAGAAAGAATCAAATGTCTGACGTCAAAATGTTTCCGTGAAGAGAAAATCGCATTGCATTTGGTTAGAAGCAGTGTGCATGCGTACAGAGTGTTTGCAAAAGTGTGTCGTTGAGGTAAGTTCTCTTTGGTGATATTCTTACAGCGATGGCTTTCACTAGTTTCAACAGCAATAAAGAGATAGTTTTCTTTTATGGGCTGATAGTATACTTGTTTTTTTTTTTTTTTGCGATGGGTGGTCTTGTCACAGTTAAGCTTCCCTCGCAGATGGTTTCTTATAATGGAATAAAGCTGTTTTCTTTTCGTGGATTTTATTAGTAAAGCTAGCTTAGCCGCGCTTGATTAGCCGAGCGGTCTAAGGCGCTGCAGCCACGGACTGTGCGGCTGATCCCGGCGGAGGTTCGAGTCCTCCCTCGGGCAAGGGTGTGTGTGTTTGTCCTTAGGATAATTTAGGTTAAGTAATGTGTAAGCTTAGGGACTGATGACCTTAGCAGTTAAGACCCATAAGATTTCACTCACATTTTTGAGCAAAGCTAGCTGGATACACGAAAATGCCCCGCTTTTATGTGATTGGGCTAACCTGGCAAGGCAATAGCACTGGAACCTAAAGGTTTGGCCAAATCGGAGAGATTTTGTGCCTGATATTAAAACCTTACATAGTGAACTGCTCATGTACCACAAAAATATTATTTCCTCCATTACGTATCGATCTGGGATTGATGAAGCAGTTTGTAAGGTGGATCCTTCGTTAAGAATCTTTCTAAGAAATAATCTTTCATTAGCCAGGATAAATTAAAAATTGGAAATTTTCTTGATCCTCCAGCTCTTAAATTGATGAAGGATCACAAATTTGAGAATACAGTACATGTTACAGAGCAAAATATACACCGAAGAGCCAAAGATACTGGTACATCTGCCTAATATCGTATTGGGCCGCATGGCATAGACTTGACTAATGTAGTGTCAACTGACTCTATCAATCCATAACAATACGAGAGGGTGGAGATCTCTTCTAAAGAGCACGTAGGAAGGGATCCCAGATTTAATCAATAATGTTGTTGTCTGGGTAGTTTAGTTGCCATCGGAAGCGTTTGAACTCAGAAGATTGTTCCTGAAGCCACTCTGTAGCAATTCTGAACGTGTGGGGTGTCGCATTGTCCTGCTGGAATGCACAATGGACGTGAAAAGATGCAGATGATCAGACAGAAGGCTTACATATGCGCCATCTGTCAGTCTTATCTAGGCGCATCAAGGGTCCCATATCACTCCAACTCCACACGCTCCACACTATTACAGAGCCTCCACCAGCTTGAACAGTCCCTGCTGACATGCAAGGTCCATGGGTTCATGAGGTTGTCTGCATACCTGTACACGTCCATCCACTCGATACAATTTGAAATGGCACTTGTACGACCAGGCAACAAGTTTCTAGTCATCAACAGTCCAATGTCGGTGTCGACGGGCCCAGACGAGGCATAAAGCATTATGTCGTCAGTCAGCAAGGGTACGCGAGTGGTCGTTCGGTAGCGGAAGCCCTTATCGATTATGGTTCGCTCGCTGACACTTGTTGATGGCCCAGCTCGGAAATCTGCAGCAGTTTGCGAAGGGATTGCACTTCTGTCACGTTGAAAGATTCTCTATAGTCGTCGTTTATCCCGTTCTTGCAGGATCTTTTTCCGGTCGCAGCGATGTCGGAGGTTTGATGTTTTACCGGATTCCTGATATTCAAAGTACACTCTTGAAATGATCGTATGGGAAAATCCCCACTTCATCGCTTCCTCGGAGATGCTGTGTCCCATCGCACGTCCGCCGACTATAACCCCACGTTCAAACTCACTTAAATCTTGATAACCTGCGATTGTAGCAGCAATAACCGATCTAACAACTGCGCCAGACTTGCCTTGTAAAATGGTTCAAATGGCTCTGAGCACTATGGGACTCAACTGCTGTGGTCATAAGTCCCCTAGAACTTAGAACTACTTAAACCTAACTAACCTAAGGACATCACACACATCCATGCCCGAGGCAGGATTCGAACCTGCGACCGTAGCAGTCGCACGGTTCCGGACTGCGCGCCTAGAACCGCGAGACCACCGCGGCCGGCCCCTTGCCTTGTATAGGCGTCGCTACTACAGCGCCGTATTCTGCCTTTTTACATATCTCTGTATTTGAATGCGTGTGCCTATACCAGTTTCTACATCTACACCTACATCTACATTTATACTCCGCAATCCACACAACGGTGCGTGGCGGAGGGCACTTTACGTGCCACTGTCATTACCTCCCTTTCCTGTTCCAGTCGCGTATGGTTTGCGGGAAGAACGACTGCCGGAAAGCCTCCGTGCGCGTTCGAATCTCTCTAATTTTACATTCGTGATCTCCTCGGGAGGTATAAGTAGGGGGAAGCAATGTATTCGATACCTCATCCAGAAACGCACCCTCTCGAAACCTGGACAGCAAGCTACACCGCGATGCAGAGCGCCTCTCTTGAAGAGTCTGCTACTTGAGTTTGCTAAACATCTCCGTAACGCTATCACGCTTACCGAATAACCCTGTGACGAAACGCGCTGCTCTTCTTTGGATCTTCTCTATCTCCTCTGTCAACCCGACTTGGTACGGATCCCACACTGATGAGCAATACTCAAGTATAGGCCGAACGAGTGTTTTGTAAGCCACCTCCTATGTTGTTGGACTACACTTTCTAAGGACTCTCCCAATGAATCTCAACCTGGCACCCACCTTACCAGCAATTTCTTTGGCGCTTCAGTGTAAATGTGGCTTGACAGTGTAATATATCCTGTAACATCTCTTTCGGTGCAACAAAACTCTGTACACAGTTTTACAACTGTGATAAAGAAACCTTTACCGAAAATGTCACAGTTAAGCATAATATGGTTCAAATGGCTCTGAGCACTATGGGACTTTACTTCAGAGGTCATTAGTCCCCTAGAATTTAGAACTACTTAAACCTAACTAACCTAAGGACATCACACACATCCATGCCCGAGGCAGGATTGGAACCTGCGACCGTAGCGGTCACGCGGTTCCAGACTGTAGCGCCTAGAACCGCACGGTCACTCCGGCCTGCAAAGCATAATATAAATGACCTTTAAATTGATTCAGGCTCGAGTCACCTGATCTTGATGTTGGTTTATAATGACGACATGCGCGTTCTGTATCATCTACAGTGTAAAGTGTCAGTGGTAGAGTGCTGCCAGTGGCAGCAGAAGGCAGCAGGTGGTGGACGAGAGCGGCCGGCGGAGCGCCGGAGACAAATGGAGGCGGTCAGCGGCACGTCGCGCCACGGCTGGCTGCGGCTAGGCTCCCAGTGTAAATGTGCGTGAGCGTGCGAGCGCCCGTGCGTGCGTGTGCGTGCGTGCGTGCGAGAGAGCGGGCGGCGGTCGGGTGTCCCCGGCGGGCCAGCCATCAATCGCCCGCGGCCGGCGGCAGCGGGAGTCGTGTTCCCGGCGACCTCTCGCTCCGTGACCCGTGATTGATGGCGAGCAGCGCGCCCGAGGCTGCCCCGGCCAAGGCGGCGGCTCCGCTCACACAGACGGCCAGCTGGCTGGCCGGCACACGCGTGGCCCCGCGCCGCCATTGCTGAGCGTCGCCGGAGCAACTGAGGCACTCGGACAAAATTTCTGCTCGATGTGCAGATCGGCAGCTCCCATTAAACCAGGATAAATTCAGCACAACTCATTTCTTTCACCTTTGCTACCATAGCCAAATATTTGTTTAAGGAGACTGGGAAGATTCCACCTCCTCTGTCGCTTACTTTACTTTATTCAAACTCACCCAAATGGCGAAATTTGGCCTCACATAGGCCTGCCATCACCAAAGTTGCCGACTCCCGACAACAACTGCCGGCCTCACTGGCCGAGCGGTTCTAGGCGCTTCATTCCGGAACCGCGCTGCTGCTACGGTCGCAGGTTCGAATCCTGCCTCGGGCGTGGATGTGTGTGATGTCCTTAGGTTAGTTAGGTTTAAGTAGTTCTAAGTTCTATGGGACTGATGGCCTCAGATGTTAAGTTCCATAGTGCTCAGAGCCATTTGAACCTTCTTTTTGTTTTTTTTTTTTTTTTCAACTTCCAAAATCCTGAAATTTGGGCCAAATCGTGATGCATACAGCCTGTCAGGGAAAATTTGGTCGATAAAAATAAAATTATGTCGAGTTACATGATCCTAGCTAATGTAAATAATATATATGTGTGTTTAAAATACTGATATATGTAGATGTACTGCAGCCTCAGAAAATTACCTTCGCGGCACGGGCGTGTGGAGTGACATATACACTTGCACAATTCGGCGGCTTCCCTGCGCACACAATTGTCTGGCGGACAGAGCGGTTGCGCCAGGGTCGGCTTTCGGTGCGCCAACCTTCGTGCGGGCCGCGTGTTGGCCAAGGCCCGGCATGTCACTCGGCTTTGCTCGGTCCTACTCGGAAGTAGTCGGTGTGGCGCGACATTTCGTTTAACATTGTGGTGTGGCATTTTACGGTCGCCACGACTCCCTTCACTTCGGCAAAATCGTGGTGCCAGCGCTGTTTACTCTTCGCTATTTGTTCGTGGTATGAAGGATGTTCACAGGTCTGGCTATTCGCACAAAAAGAGGCAGTCTAGCGACCTATCGAGTCCTTTAAAGTGAACAGGAATGATAGAAGAGAGGGATGAGGATTGTCAATTCGCATAACTGGCGGGTAGTGCATATTTGAAAGACCCCTGCGCCTGTGCGAATGTAACTGATTAACCTACAAGGTAATTTCAGCTGGGGTGGCCTATGTTTGTATGCTAAAACTGTCCAGAACACCTACATTGCTGTCTGCAGGTAAAGTTCCCATGTCTCCATATATTTCTGTTCTATGAAATGAAAGTTCAGTACCATGCAGGAAGAATTTAAACATTTAGATGACAGTCAAAGACCAAAAACTTACAACGACCGACAGATGGGATTCATTGTTGGGTACATCAAGATGTATTTTGAGCTAAGTTTTCAGGCTTGGAGCACTTCAAGAAACTGGTGGTACGAATAGTAAAATTCCTGAAGTCGCACCAATTATTTCGTTGTCAGTTGCAACATTTTTCAGTGGAACTGAACGAAGAGTATGCAGACTTCATATATTATTGCAGAGTACATACTTAAAAGTCAAAGGGCAAGCCTGGAGCGATTTTTCTACATAAAACTCGCTATTGTTGAATTTATGAAGGAAAAAGGAGTGAAGGAACGAGAATTAGAACTTCAACAATGAAGGGCAAACTTCGAATTTTAAGTGGTCTTGACTCTACACTGTCCGCGTTAAGACACTGCAACATAACTCTTTCTGTTTTGATGGGGATGCATTTAAATAGAAAATCCCGTTGTAGAAGGGACACATTCTGACAAAGACAGTCCTGTTCCTTAAGTTCACTGGCGTTAAAGAGAACGCGAGCCTTGAAGAATTCATTGCGGCCTTGAAAGAATTTCAAGAATAGTATTACAAAAGTTTTGATGACACTGACAATTTTACGTATTTTCGAGCTTTTCTGGAGACCACTTGCTTTTTCAGTCGAAAGACCACTGTGCTGTGCGAATGTAACTGATTAACCTACAAGGTAATTTCAGTTGGGGTGGCCAATGTTTTTACGTTAAAACTGTCCAGAACACCTACATCGCATTCTGCAGGTAAAGTTTCCATGTTTCCATAATGAGGCTGCAAGAGTGCTATAATATTCCGATCGACATACACTCCTGGAAATTGAAATAAGAACACCGTGAATTCATTGTCCCAGGAAGGGGAAACTTTATTGACACATTCCTGGGGTCAGATACATCACATGATCACACTGACAGAACCACAGGCACATAGACACAGGCAACAGAGCATGCACAATGTCGGCACTAGTACAGTGTATATCCACCTTTCGCAGCAATGCAGGCTGCTATTCTCCCATGGAGACGATCGTAGAGATGCTGGATGTAGTCCTGTGGAACGGCTTGCCATGCCATTTCCACCTGGCGCCTCAGTTGGACCAGCGTTCGTGCTGGACGTGCAGACCGCGTGAGACGACGCTTCATCCAGTCCCAAACATGCTCAATGGGGGACAGATCCGGAGATCTTGCTGGCCAGGGTAGTTGACTTACACCTTCTAGAGCACGTTGGGTGGCACGGGATACATGCGGACGTGCATTGTCCTGTTGGAACAGCAAGTTCCCTTGCCGGTCTAGGAATGGTAGAACGATGGGTTCGATGACGGTTTGGATGTACCGTGCACTATTCAGTGTCCCCTCGACGATCACCAGTGGTGTACGGCCAGTGTAGGAGATCGCTCCCCACACCATGATGCCGGGTGTTGGCCCTGTGTGCCTCGGTCGTATGCAGTCCTGATTGTGGCGCTCACCTGCACGGCGCCAAACACGCATACGACCATCATTGGCACCAAGGCAGAAGCGACTCTCATCGCTGAAGACGACACGTCTCCATTCGTCCCTCCATTCACGCCTGTCGCGACACCACTGGAGGCGGGCTGCACGATGTTGGGGCGTGAGCGGAAGACGGCCTAACGGTGTGCGGGACCGTAGCCCAGCTTCATGGAGACGGTTGCGAATGGTCCTCGCCGATACCCCAGGAGCAACAGTGTCCTTAATTTGCTGGGAAGTGGCGGTGCGGTCCCCTACGGCACTGCGTAGGATCCTACGGTCTTGGCGTGCATCCGTGCGTCGCTGCGGTCCGGTCCCAGGTCGACGGGCACGTGCACCTTCCGCCGACCACTGGCGACAACATCGATGTACTGTGGAGACCTCACGCCCCACGTGTTGAGCAATTCGGCGGTACGTCCACCCGGCCTCCCGCATGCCCACTATACGCCCTCGCTCAAAGTCCGTCAACTGCACATACGGTTCACGTCCACGCTGTCGCGGCATGCTACCAGTGTTAAAGACTGCGATGGAGCTCCGTATGCCACGGCAAACTGGCTGACACTGACGGCGGCGGTGCACAAATGCTGCGCAGCTAGCGCCATTCGACGGCCAACACCGCGGTTCCTGGTGTGTCCGCTGTGCCGTGCGTGTGATCATTGCTTGTACAGCCCTCTCGCAGTGTCCGGAGCAAGTATGGTGGGTCTGACACACCGGTGTCAATGTGTTCTTTTTTTCCATTTCCAGGAGTGTATTTATGGGAAAGACCTTTCTTCTATTACGAAGTTCTGTAAGTCTCGATTACGTTGTAATTTGAGTGCGAGACTCTAAAATTGTCTGCATTTGTCCGTACGTCGACAATTTGCACCCGCTAAAAATCATATTATGTCTTCAGCGCGGCAAAAATAATTAAATAATACTGAACCTTTGTTATGTTTGTGACCTATGTCGTTGAGAAATGTGAGATAGGAAACCAAGTCTTGTGCAGAGCGGCTACAATGCCGTTTAAATGCGGGACGTTGGCAGTTTTTCTCCCTTACCCCTCCTCGCACACAGACAGCGTGGCTGGCGGTCGGGGAAATGTACAGGGAGGCTGAGTGCTTTGGCACTCGTGCCTGGGCATGGTACGCGAGCCGGAATCTTGCCCGCCCCTGGGCTACGCGGTGCAAGCGATCGTCGACTGTCGGCGGCTTCTCGTTGTTCTGAATATAGAAGTATGGAAAATATGGTATAGCAGTAAGAGCATCTGAGCATTTTTGTGCTGAAGTTTTTTTTTACTACACGAAGGAAACTACCGCGTCAGTCCTAGTTAGTGAACTTCAACTAAGATTTATCAAAATTTGTTTCTTTGCAATCTACCGAATATCTTCAAACAGAGAAATCGTTCGCATTTACCCTGCACAGTTGAATAAAAACCGTCCAGGAAGCCCCCAGACGACCTCAGAAGTAGCACAAATTCGAAGAAGCCCGCATCTACGGTAGCCCAAGCCTTACAGGCCATTTTCAAGTTCTGTAGGTGCTACCATGTCGTAATGAAGCCATTTATCAGTTGACATGGCAGCACTGGAAGCGAGCAGATGATGGTACCTGCAGCACTTGCAAGTGGCCAACCGCGCGCGTTTCGATAAAGTAAATTCGTGTAAAGAACAGCCGATGTGAAAACTTTTCATTGTTCTACAACAAATTTAACATAAGACCTATTTGACTTAATAGTGAACATCTTGAGCACTCGACGTGTCACAAGTATGTAAGTGCAATATTAAAAACACATGTGGACCTGGTCGTATAGCTTACGACTCTATGAGTTGAGCCAGACTCGGACAGAATCGGCGCGACGGTTAACGATCCTTGGCTGCTACACCAGCCAACTTGAATGTAGTTTTCAGGCGGTTCTCCGCGCTCGTTTTGGCAAATGCTGGGCCGGTCCCCAAATTCTGCCTCAGAGCACACGGTGCGCAAACAGTCAAAATACGATAACGCGCAGGAAAAAACTTCAGGCGATTCACAGACAGGCGTCGTACAGGCGTCGTACAAGACTTTGCTCCCTTGGGCTACCTTGATGACTACACGAAGAGCAGCCGGCCACCCAATTAAATAGTGAAATACATTTTACAAGATACTGAAACAGCTGACCGTATTAGTCGGGGGAAAGGAAGGAATGACAAAGCACTGGTGCGCAAAGTGAAAATTCATTCTGGAAGCAATCCTTCGGGCTCTGACTAAGCCATTCTGTGCAGTATCCTTTCTTCCAGGGGTGCTAATCGATCTAGGTTTGCGGGAGAATTTCTGTGAAATCTGCAAGGTAGGAGATGCAGTACTGGTGGAAGCAAAGCTGCGAAGCTTCGTCGTGACTCATGCTTTAATAGATCAGTCGATAGAGCACTTGTCCGCGTAACGCAAGTCATAGTGGACAATGAGCTATCTGGAGTTATCTGATTAAAATAGCACACGGTGGTTTCATATACATCTTCCAGCCCACTTCATGACCTTTTGTCATATAGCATTTTTAGTTCAGCATATGGACTGAGAGTAAATCGAAGAAAGACAAAGTAATGAGAAGTAGCAGAAATGAGAACAGCGAGAAACTTAACATTAGGATTCAAGATTGTGACGTAGAAGTTAAGGAATTCTACTACCTAGGTAGCAAAACAACCAGTGACGGGCGGAGAAAGGAAGACATCAAAAGAGACTAACACTGACTTAAAGGGAATTCCTGACCAAGAGAAGTTTACTGGTATTACATTGATGGGGAAGAAATTTCTGAGAATGTACGTTTGGAACTCAGTATTGTATGGATATGAAGCGTGGACTGTGGTAAAACCAGAACAGAAGAGGATATAAACATCTGAGATGTGGTGCTACAAAAAATGTAGAAAATTGGGTGAACTCATCAGGTAAGGAATGTGGATGTTCTGCGCAGAGTCAGAAAGGAAAGGAATATGTCGAAAATACTGACCAGGAGAAGGCACAGAATAATAGCAATCCGTTAAGACACCAAGAAATGACTTGCATGGTACTACAGGGAAAAAGACAAAAACTGCAGAGGAAAACAGAGATCGCAATACATCCAGAAAATAATTGAGCATGCAGGTTGCAAGGGCTACTCTGATGTGAAGAGGTTGGCACAGGAGAGGAATTCGTGGCGGGCCGCGTCAAACCAGTCAGAAGACTGATGACTAAAAAGAAAAAAGTTTATGGTGCTTGCCGAAATTCGTACTGAGCGAACTGAAGTTCTGTCGGTCTCGGCGTGAACTGGCATGCATTGCGCAATACCACCATTAGACAGTACAGAGTATCGCACAATATACTGAACGAGCGTTAGTACGGCTAAAGCTCAGCAGCCTTCTTAAATATATTGCGCAGATCGTCAATACTGATTTCAGAGTCAGTATTGTACAGCAAATATTGAGCGTCAGAGGGGCCCCTATACACGTGTCCGATGATAGCCGCAAACTGAACTGTTGAAATGAAGGACTAGGAAAAAAAATTAGGGGGCTCTGGAGGTTACAAGGGAAACAGCAGGCTATGTTTATTCGTTGCAGGCACATGAAGTTACACAATCGCTGACCACTGTGCCGTTGAAACATGGCGCGGAAGTAGTGACTACGCACGAGCGGTGTTTCCGGGGCGCGTGACTCGCGGTCCGAACGAAGGTCGCGACCGGTGACGCGTCCGGCGTTTCCGGTTCTTGCGCAACAGTTCGCGGCGGATGCTGGGGCTGCTCTGAGTAGGGATGGGCTAAACTGTGACTTCCCAATGTTAGTGATTACTGTAAACGTTATTTTCGGTAACTGCGATTTCTAGTGCGATTTGTCACAGATTAAAACCATGGTTTTACGAATGCGCGACTTGCGACGCTCTGCAACGTTAAAATGCAATTTCTACCGTAGATCTTACACCGTGTTTAATCACAAGTACTAACTAAGGCGCATGGTAGCTACAGAGTAACAATTATTAAACTACATGAAATAAAATCGTCATTACTTCTGAACGGTTTGCGTTAGAACATTCAAACTGCACGGTTGGCAGCGGGGCATGATGAGAATTAGTATGCGCAAGCATGGTTTGGCTTAGCTACGAACCTCACTTTCAATCGAATGGATTCGTCAGTAAGCAAAATTGGCGCATTTGGGGACTGAGTACCCTCATTCCACGATCGAGAAGTCACTTCACCCTCAACGGGTGACTGTTTCGTGTGCAATGTCCAGTCACGGAAAAATCGGTGCGATATTCCTTGACAAAACGGTGACTACCGAACGGTACGTGAAGGTTTTGGAAGATGATTTCATCCCCATTATTCAAAGTGACCCTGATTTCGACAAGATGTGGTTCATGCAAGACGGAGCTCGACCCCATCGAAGCAGGAGAGTGTTCGATGTCATGGAGGAGCTCTTTGGGGATCTTATTCTGGTTCTGGGGTACCCAGAGGCCACTGGCGTGGATCTCGATCGGCTACCATGTTCTGCGGATGTGAACACGTGCGACTTCCTTCTTTGTGACTATATTAAGGAGAAGGTGTACAAAATAACCCAAAACCACTGCTGAGCTGAAAACAGACATTCAGGAGGTCGTCGACAGCATCATTGTTCCAACGCTTGAGCGGGTCATGCAGAATTTCGCTATTTGTCTGCGCCACATTATCGCCAATGATGGCAGGCGTATTGAACATGTCGTAACCTAAATCCGAATACCTGTAGTGACGTTTACATGTTTGGCTGTGCATGCTGTACTTTGTAACTTATTTACGTTTTTTTTTTTTTTAATATAGTTCAATCACTGTCACCCTGTATATCTCCTAAATTGTTTGTCCCGCGAGGTGGACTGTGTTAGTGCAACGGAAGTGATTTTTTGTCACCTGTAAAGGGTGCAAAATGAGTATTTCGACAGTGTGTCGTTGGGGTTATTATGCGATTTAAGATGGATGATAAATAAATATGAAATAGATTATGAGTGAATAACGAAAATCGCAGTCTCTCTGTTAAAATCGTCGCAAACCCCTAAATTTTTTATATTCTTGATACTGATAAAGACTTCACTACGTATTTTAAGGTTGATGATACGCAAGTGAAAAAAGCGGGAAGGACGGATCTGGCAGTAAAAAGGTGACCTCTGGAATAGTTTAAGTTGGATACCTGAGGATAAACACAAGAATTTCAGTGAGAACTGTAGTCTTGGAAAAAAAATTGGAATACACTGCAATATTGCAGTACACCACCAGCCACTAACAAGAGGATTGCCATGCGCCACCGCCTTCGACAGACATTCATGGTGCGAAGATGATCTGATAAAAAAATCTAAACCTGTCACCATTAAAAAAGTTAAGCGATCAAGACTGCTTCCAGTTTGTTTACAATAATTGGCTAAAAAAATGGTTCAAATGGCTCTGAGCACTATGGGACTTAACTTCTGAGGTCATCAGTCCCCTAGAACTTAGAACTAATTAAACCCAACCAACCTAATGACATCACACACATTCATGCCCGAGGCAGGATTCGAACCTGCGACCGTAGCGGTCGCGCGGTTCCAAACTGTAGCGCCTAGAAACGCTCGGCCACTCCGGCCGGCTTTACAATAATTACAGACCGTTGTTTTCCTATATAAGAACTATGTTCTTTAAAATTTTATTTGGTAAAAGTTACGTAGTGGACCAAACCCCCACCACCTCTTGGATTTTTCTTATTTTAGGTATATAATACGCATCAACATACTCGTCGGATTTTGATGCATTGTACAATATTCGTATTTACCTTGCAGCTTTAGACTTTTTATGATGAAAAGTGCGTTAAGTGTGTTAAAATGTGGCGCGAACGTAAACATTGGGCTACGCTATAGGTCTATCTGCTACCACACCCCTTATTTCGCATTCATAGACCTTGGGCTGCAGTACAGTGGGGAGAGGAGGGTGGGGGGGTGGAGAGACCGGTAGTACGATAGCACACTCTAGCCATAGGTATCAAAGTTGCAGCTAGGTAGAGCTATAAGTGTAAAACTCTTGTCAGAGCAAATTATAAGGGGCAGTCAAACGATAACGAGATAGGTGGAAAAAAGTAAACTGTTCTTACTTGAAAAGTAATCGCCAAACCTGTTCGCACATTCATCCCACCGTGAGACAAGACGGTCAGTGGCTTCATGGAAAAATGCTGTGACTATACGCAGCTGTGACTATGCCCAGGCGTGCACTTCTCCGTCCAATGCAAATCGAAGGCCACGAATGTCTCTCTTCAGAGCTCCAAAAATATGAAAATTGGACAGGGAGAGAGCGGGACTCCATGGAGGACATGTGAAGGGAAATTTCTGCATCGTAGTCGATACAACATTGGCAACATGTGAGTTGACATTCTACTGGAACAGAATGATGCAGTCCCTCAACATTCCTGGGCGTGTTGACTTCGTGACGTGCTTTCGACGAAGCCGCAGTAGTTTCACTGGGAAGCCCTTACAAGTCCTTCCCATGCGGCCGGCCGTTGTGGCCGAGCGGTTCTAGGCGCTTCAGTCCGGAACCACGCTGCTGCTACGGTCACAGGTCCGAATCCTGCCTCGGGCATAGCTGTGTGTGATGTCCTTAGGTTAGTTAGGTTTAAGTAGTTCTACGTTCTAGGGGACTGATGACCTAAGATGTTAAGTCCCATAGTGGTTAGAGACATTGGAACCATCCCCCCCCCCCCACATGCAGTTTCCCAATTTCCATATCTTTGGTACACTGAAGAAAGACATTCGTTGACGTCAATTTACTTCAGACGGAAAGGTGCGCACCAGGAAATAATTGTGTTTCCCTGGGCAACCGCAAACATTTTTGCATGTGTCTCACAAGGGGATATATTATTTATATATATATATATATATATATATATATATATATATATATATATATATATAACAGTTACGGCGATTGGTTTTGAAATAATAAAAGGTTTTCTTACTTTTTTTTCTATTTGTCTCGTTTTCATTTGACCGTCCCCTTACATCATCTTGGTTGATTACTTTCACCATAGGTGGGTTACGCATCCATAGTCAACTGATTGCACTCGGTGTTGAATGTTACAATTCTTAGATGCTACTTTTAGTCGTTACTTGCTCCTTGTGACATCTAGTTGTGACTGAACTGGTAGGCAGACTCGGTAATGGGACAAAAGGTTCTTCGAAAGAAGTACGAACTTCGGCCAGCACATGGCGCACGCTGTTGACGTCAAAAGCTAATTTTATTTGCTACTTGCGACTTCCAGTTATGATTGAAATCGCAGGCACATGCTGTAAAGTTGTTACTGCGACTTCTGAGTCACTGTGACATTTCAGTCACTGTGACCTTTCAGTCACTGTGACCTTTCAGTCGCTGTGACTCGTAACGGATCCTAGATTCCTTGCCCGCCCCTATCTCTGAGGACGTACAGTGGACGAGAGAGCAGGCCCCTTGTGGCGCGCGGCCGCTGGACCGTCCTGCTGCAGAGAGGCGGGAGATGGCCCGGAGAGGACGGTGATGGCCTCCGGCCGCTAAGCGGTCGCATCCGGCCACTCAGGGCGGCGGAATGTCTTCCACGGAGCTCTCGCTCCCGCCCAGAAGACCGCGCCCCTTGCGCAAGCACCGAGCACTGTTCGACGAAACGAGCGAGCGTGCAGAAAGGACACCAGGTACTTGCCGCTTCCTTTGCACGTACAGCACACCAGGAAGTTGCTCACTCAGCGGGATGCCATTCCTGCCGTGCGCGCCCGGCACCGGAGTTGCATTTTAACATTGCTTTCGCGTGACCGCAAGGGATTCCGTACAGGGGATTCTTGCGTTAACTGAGCCCGTGGAGCACTAGGTTCTCTAACGGGGTATTGCTAGAAAATAACCGAATGAGGTATATAGCATTCTTTATTTTTACTTTTCCGCATCTTCCACATTATCCTCTTCAAAATAATGCTCCATTACGCCATTCTTACACCGCTCGATGCGAAGTTTCCACAGCTAATAGCAGCGTTTGAAGTTGTCTTCTGAAAGCGTCTTCCCTTGCACTTTCACAGCTTCAACTCTGTCAAATCTCATTGCTCTAATGACAGATTTTTGCTTTCTAAAGCAGGAAATAGACACATTGTGGAGGACTTGGTTCAAAAAATGGCTCTATGGGACTTAACATCTGAGGTCATCAGTTCCCTAGAACTTAGAACTACTTAAACCTAACTAACCTAAGGACATCACACACATTCATGCCCGAGGCAGGATCCGAACCTGCGACAGAAATAGTCGTGCGGTTCCGGACTGAAGCGCCTAGAACCGCTCGGCCACCACGGCCGGCGAGGACTTGGTAAGTAGTATATTCTTCCAACAGGAATTCCATGCTTAACCAAAAACGACTTAACAACCAACGCAGTATATGCCGGGGCCTTAAAATGGTTCAAATGGCTCTGAGCACTATGGGACTTAACTTCTGAGTCACCTAGAACTTAGAACTACTTAAACCTAACAAACCTAAGGACATCACACACACCCATGCCCGAGGCAGGATTCGAACCTGCGACCGTAGCAGTCGCACTGTTCCGGACTGCGCGCCTAGAACCGCGAGACCACCGCGGCCGGCTGCCGGGGCCTTATCGCGAGGCAGAATCTACGACCAGCTTTTCCACAACTCAGCTCGCTTTCTTCTTACTCGTTCGCGGAGTGTAGATAGGTCTTCAAGATAAAATTGCTTATTTTCACTTCGACGTTCATTTGCCCTATTCACGTACATTATCCCACGGTAGTCGAAAAACACGATCATCATTGCTTTGAATTTTGATTCTGATTTTCGAGCCTTCTTCCGTTTCGGTGATTTCGGGCTCGTCCATTGCAGTGATTGGCACTCAGTTTTCAGACCATGGGTCCAAAACCATGATTCATCACACGTTCTTTCTTTTTCATGAACTTTGTGGATCTTTTTGATGCCTTTTGAGAGTTTCAGAATGTTCATTCAGGTGGTGTGTGTGTGTGTGTGTGTGTGTGTGTGTGTGTGTGTGTGTGTGAAATCTTATAGGAGTTAACTGCTAAGGTCATCAGTCCCTAAGCTTACACACTACTTAACCTAAATTATCGTAAGGACAAACACACACACCCATGCCCGAGGGAGGACTCGAACCTCCGCCGGGACCAGCCGCACAGTCTATGACTGCAGTGCCTTTAGACCGCTCGGCTAATAGCGCGCGGCCATTCGGTGGTCCTAGATACAATTTTTGAATAAATTCTCCTTACGTGAAACAGTTCATAGAATATCTGCGAAACTGTTTCATTGTCAATTTTACTACCTCGGCAAGAGCAGAAACACTTAATGGCCGGTCATTCCAGATTAAATCTCCAACTCCATATTTTCGTCCGTTGTTGACATTGAGGGTTGCCTTGGACGTGATTCATGTTCAGTCTCTTCTCGTCTGTCTTTGAACCTCTTAAACCATTCAGAAACCGGAATGTGTAAGAGCCTTTCACTGCCATAACCTGGCTGAAGAAATATGGAACTGGGTGGCCGACTTTCCAAGTTCCAATAAAACTTTCACATTAATCCGTTCCTGTTTCAAAACACTAAGCATTTTTTCCACTGGCTGCGGATACACAGGCACACAGAAAAGAAGGCAACGTTCCCATAGAGGGATCGACAGGTAAATAAGTAACCGCAATGAAGAGAGGATATATCACGTAACTTGGCAGCGCAATGTTTGACCTTGACGCCCGCACTGTTTGTTAAAAAAATCTGTCCAATTGTTTTTTAGCCAAACTTCATGTGTTGGTCGGAATAGAAATACAAATAGTGTCCCACAAAACTTGGTTCCTCCGCATTTTTCGGAAATAATACAAGGCCTCATTTCAGTGACCTTGACACGGTTGCTGCATGGGGAATAGCTATATCGTTCACCAGTTCAGTGAAATTGTGCTGCGTCACTTTGTTTTGCAGAGATGGATACCTGAGCGCTGTTTTCTTCACTGCTTAATGTCTTACGAGACTTCAGAAAGTAAATTACACATGGAAGTCAAGTAACTTTTAGTGAATATAGCATCTCACTTCGAAATGACACAGATACACGACACTATTTTCCGGCATACTCACCAAGTCTCTCTTAAAAGCGGTTGGAACCATCTATTGTTCCTCGACAATAGGAATCGGTTCCTTGAATGCAGACAGGAGTTCGCTTATTTTGACTCCTCTTCCACTGAGCGAAATTCAGAAAAATGGGATTATAGCACTTTCCGTGTTATCCTCTTTCATAGAGCTCAGCCCATATTGTCGTCAACGTCCTGATTACGCTACGCAGGCGACACCTCCGTGCAAACAGGTCATAAGACATGTGCCGGAACGCGACACGTTATTCGAGAGCAGGTAGGCAATGTGCCGGCACCGAGTTTCACTGTTCCTTCCCTTCATGCATAACACAAATCCAACATTGCACTGTATAAGCAGTCCTCATAGTCATCCTCACGCCAGAGAAGCACATCTGTAGAACAAGTCGGACGAAGGGGACAGCAAACAACCTTCACCAGGTCCTTGCCTAGAATGGCAATGCAGGATTCCTGCATCTGTTCCCCCTGCTCATTCCCTTAGTATGGAACTACGTCGACAGTATTTGTGCACATACGCAATTCACCATCAATTTATCACGGTTATCCACCCTCCGCCCCCCCCCCACCCTTCCGATGTGCGAAAAGTTGTAAAGCAAATTCTGAAACTTGTCATGCTATTCTGGATTGTTATTAAAGCAGCGAGAGAGAGAGAGAGAGAGAGAGAGAGAGAGAGAGAGAGAGTTGTATGCAGATTCGGCGGTACTCGCGTTCAGTTCTCTGCCGAGACAGCGCCTTATTTTCGCAACACGTGGTTTCGTACAGGGATTTCCGTTCCCAGCGCCCGAGCGAACGCCGCAGAGCCGGTCGGAATTAAGCAGTTTCCTCGCGCAGGCAGTGTGTGGGCTCCATTTAAATTTCATGAGCCGGCCACAAAAGTGTCTGAAATGCACCAAAATCATAAATATCAGAGCAACATGCAATATGCAACGGCGACGCCCTCCCGGTAGCTCGCTGGGCGGCCATGTTTAGCCGACGCGGGCCGGTCACGACCGGCGCCGCTTTTTGTCCGTGTGGGGGAGCCACGGTCCCTACCGCTGACCAGAGATGCTACTGCATATATCGCTGTACCAGAGTATCATACCCACACCCTAACCTCCAGATGTCAGACACTCAGATCAGTACCAAACGGTGCGTGTCGATAGAGTATCAAAGAAAACACCGATATAGATCCTGTTGCGTGCAGTGGAACATTCGTAAATGGTAATCAAAAATGACACCACAACTGCGGAGTATTGTAAAAGTTTGTATCTGTAAATATACCTGGAGGTGAGATGGTAGAGCGTCAGGTTGTTGTAGTAAAGATCCCGAGTTCAAAACCTACTGACAACGATTTTCTTAATAGCTTTCGCGTGAAATTATTATATGGGGGATCATTTTTCTGACCTAAAAAAAGACGTTTCGGATTTTGCAGCAGTGTTCGTTTGGCAGTCTGTTTTCGCTTCGTTAGTTGAAAGTAGCAAATCTTTAGCATACATTTGTATATGTAACACCACGGTGTCTGTAGGTTTAGAACGCGTGAAAGAACGCATAGAAAAAGTTGCTTGGAAGGCGAACCAAAGACAGCTTTTTATTGGCAGAACTCTTAAAACACCGCCGGCCGAAGTGGCAGTGCGGTTAAAGGCGCTGCAGTCTGGAACCGCAAGACCGCTACGGTCGCAGGTTCGAATCCTGCCTCGGGCATGGATGTTTGTGATGTCCTTAGGTTAGTTAGGTTTAACTAGTTCTAAGTCCTAGGGGACTAATGACCTCAGAAGTTGAGTCCCATAGTGCTCAGAGCCATCTTAAAACACCTACTGAAGAGGCAGCCTGTGCAACAGATCTACTAATGAGACTACCTACACTACGCTTGTCCCTCCTCTTTCGGAGTACTGCTGTGCGGTGTGGGATCCTTCCCAGATAAGATTAACAGAGAACATCGTGAAAGTTTAAAGAAGAGTAACACGTTCTGATTGTCAAGAAATAGGGAAGAGAGTTTCACGGACATGCTACAGGATTTGGGGTGGACATCATTAAAGTAAATGCGTTTCTCGTTGCTGCAGGATCTTCTAACGAAATTTAAGTCACCAATTTTCTCCTCCGGATGCAAAAATACTTCAGTGGTGCAAACGTAAGTTGGCAGAAACTACCATCATAGCAAAATAAGGGAAATCAAAGCTCTCACGGAAAGTGTAGATGTTCGCTTTTTCCGCGCATGCTCGAGATTGGAATAACAGACAATTATTGTAAATGTTGTTCGATGAACCCTCTGCCAGGAACTTAAGTGTGATTTGCAGAGTATACATATGGACGTTGATGTAGATGTAGATATCTGCAAGGGATACAGATTAGGAAACTGCTAGCGTTACAATATAACCTTTTCACTCTTTTTCGCATCCCTGTGCACTTCGGATGAACCCACATTTAGCGTATCACGCCTCTGATCACTTGTTACATTCGATTTTCCTCGCACGATCCGCAATACCGTTCCTCTGTTTTACGAAAGCATTTCTGTGGTGGCTTTCCTGCAGAGTCTCCGAAACACTTTCTTTCAGCAGAGATAATAAAACACGGGAAATCAGAGCTAGCAGCACAGGGAGGCATAGGTGTACCTTTCTTCCGTGTGCTGTTCCAGAGTGAAATATCAAGGAACTATTGTGAAACTGGATCGATGAACCCTCTGCCAAGCACTGAAGTGTGATTTGCAGGGTAGCCACGTAGACGTAGGTATTTTTATTTTATTTGCTGCCATTTACAAATGACCTGCCATCTTGTCACTAAGACAGACCGTACTTCCGCAATACGAAATTATAGACGTACAGAAAATTATACTTATTTATTTCTTATTTTTAGGAAGGTTTAATAATTGTAGCTTTAAGTACTTATAAACTTAAAAGCAATTAAGAGACGAAAATTTTATAATTGTTGTTGTTGTTGTTGTGGTCTTCAGTCCTGAGACTGGTTTGATGCAGCTCTCCATGCTACTCTATCCTGTGCAATCTTCTTCATCTCCCAGTACCTACTGCAACCTACATCCTTCTGAATCTGCTTAGTGTATTGATCTCTTGGTCTCCCTCTACGATTTTTACCCTCCACGCTGCCCTCCAATGCTAAATTTGTGATCCCTTGATGCCTCAAAACATGTCCTACCAACCGATCCCTTCTTCTAGTCAAGTTGTGCCACAAACGTCTCTTCTCCCCAATCCTATTCAATACCTCCTCATTAGTTACGTGATCTACCCACCTTATCTTCAGCATTCTTCTGTAGCACCACATTTCGAAAGCTTCTATTCTCTTCTTGTCCAAACTAGTTATCTTCCATGTTTCACTTCCATGCATGGCTACACTCCATACAAATACTTTCAGAAACGACTTCCTGACACTTAAATCTATACTCGATGTTAACAAATTTCTCTTCTTCAGAAACGATTTCCTTGTCATTGCCAGTCTACATTTTATATCCTCTCTACTTCGACCATCATCAGTTATTTTACTCCCTAAATAGCAAAACTCCTTTACTACTTTAAGTGTCTCATTTCCTAATCTAATCCCCTCAGCATCACCCGATTTAATTTGACTACATTCCATTATCCTCGTTTTGCTTTTGTTGATGTTCGTCTTATATCCTCCTTTCAAGACACTGTCCATTCCGTTCAACTGCTCTTCCAAGTCCTTTGCTGTCTCTGACAGAATTACAATGTCATCGGCGAACCTCAAAGTTTTTACTTCTTCTCCATGAATTTTAATACCTACTCCGAATTTTTCTTTTGTTTCCTTTACTGCTTGCTCAATATACAGATTGAATAACATCGGGGAGAGGCTACAACCCTTTCTCACTCCTTTCCCAACCACTGCTTCCCTTTCATGCCCCTCGATTCTTATAACTGCCATCTGGTTTCTGTACAAATTGTAAATAGCCTTTCGCTCCTTGTATTTTACCCCTGCCACCTTCAGAATTTGAAAGAGAGTATTCCAGTCAACATTGTCAAAAGCTTTCTCTAAGTCTACAAATGCTAGAAACCTAGATTTGCCTTTTCTTAATCTTTCTTCTAAGATAAGTCGTAAGGTTAGTATTGCCTCACGTGTTCCAACATTTCTACGGAATCCAAACTGATCTTCCCCGAGGTCCGCTTCTACCAGTTTTTCCATTCGTCTGTAAAGAATTCGCGTTAGTATTTTGCAGCTGTGACTTATTAAACTGATAGTTCGGTAATTTTCACATCTGTCAACACCTGCTGTCTTTGGGATTGGAATTATTATATTCTTCTTGAAGTCTGTGGGTATTTCGCCTGTCTCATACATCTTGCTCACCAGATGGTAGAGTTTTGTCATGACTGGCTTTCCCAAGGCCATCAGTAGTTCTAATGGAATGTTGTCTACTCCCGGGGCCTTGTGTCGACTCAGGTCTTTCAGTGCTCTGTCAAACTCTTCACGCAGTATCTTATCTCCCATTTCATCTTCATCTTTTTTTATATAATTAGCTATTACATTTACGAAGACAGAGGAGAGTTTACGACTTATTATAACTCGTAGACATATTACGAATTCGGAATTTTTTTTTCTAAAATAAACAAGATTCTTGCATTTGAGATGGATAGATAAAAGATGCTAAACATTTATGAAATTAACAAAATTTTGGAAAATCTAATTATGAACCACTACCATGTTTTTAGGAAGAGTAGAAACAGACTATAGGAAACATGATAGTGGAAGAATATCCCTTCACCAAGTGTTTATGACGGTGAGTGACTTGGAGTTGTCCATCAAGCCACCGACCGACAATTACTGCTCTTCATCACAATCTAACATCTACTTTTTTGTTTTTTTGTTTGTTTGTTTTTAGGCTGTTGTGTTGCTTATTTAGGGTATTTCTTGATTTTCATTTGCCGGCCGGTGTGGCCGTGCGGTTCTAGGCGCTTCAGTTTGGAACCGCGTGACCGCTACGGTCGCAGGTTCGAATCCTGCCTCGGGCATGGATGTGTGTCATGTCCTTAGGTTAGTTAGGTTTAAGTAGTTCTAAGTTCTAGGGGACTGATGACCACAGCAGTTGAGTCCCATAGTGCTCAGAGCCATTTGAACCATTTTTTGGAGGACTCGAACCTCAGCCGGGCCAGCCGCACAGTGCCATTTGAAGTCCTTCCCCTCCTAAATGTGTGCAATAGGAGCCATGTCCTTTTAAGAAATGGATCATACCGCGGCTGGGATCGATATGTTTAAGTTTTAGTCTCTCCCTTACATTACAGAGTACCTGACGGCTCAACACAAAAGTTTTGTCTCAAGTACAGATAGTGCTGAGGATCAGTGGACAAAGTTCAAAACCATCGTACAATATGCGTTAGATGAGTATGTGCCAAGCAAGATCGTAAGAGATGGAAAAGAGCCACCGTGGTACAACAACCGAGTTAGGAAACTGCTGCGGAAGCAAAGGGAACTTCACAGCAAACATAAACATAGCCAAATCCTTGCAGACAAACAAAAATTACGCGAAGCGAAATGTAGTGTGAGGAGGACTATGCGAGAGGCGTTCAGTGAATTCGAAAGTAAAGTTCTATGTACTGACTTGGCAGAAAATCCTAATAAATTTTGGTCTTATGTCAAAGCGGTAGGTGGCTCAAAACAAAATGTCCAGACACTCCGTGACCAAAATGGTACTTAAACAGAGGATGACAGACTAAAGGCCGAAATACTAAATGTCTTTTTCCAAAGCTGTTTCACGGAGGAAGACGGCACTGTAGTTCCTTCTCTAGATTGTCGCACAGATGACAAAATGGTAGACATCGAAATAGACGACAGAGGGATAGAGAAACAATTAAAATCGCTCAAAAGAGGAAAGGCCGCTGGACCTGATGGGATACCAGTTCGATTTTACACACAGTACGCGAAGGAACTTGCCCCCCTTCTTGCAGCGGTGTACCGTAGGTCTCTAGAAGAGCGTAGCGTTCCAAAGGATTGGAAAAGGGCACAGGTCAACCCCGTTTTCAAGAAGGGACGTCGAACAGATGTGAAGAACTATAGACCTATATCTCTAACGTCGATCAGTTGTAGAATTTTGGAACACGTATTATGTTCGAGTATAATGACTTTTCTGGAAACTAGAAATCTACTCTCTAGGAATCAGCATGGGTTTCGAAAAAGACGGTCGTGTGGAACCCAGCTCGCGCTATTCGTCCACGAGACTCAGAGGGCCATAGACACGGGTTCCCAGATGGATCCCGTGTTTCTTGACTTCCGCAAGTTTTTCGATACAGTTCCCCGCAGTCGTTTAATGAACAAAGTAAGAGCATATGGACTATCAGACCAATTGTGTGATTGGATTGAAGAGTTCCTAGATAACAGAACGCAGCATGTCATTCTCAATGGAGAGAAGTCTTCCGAAGTAAGAGTGATTTCAGGTGTGCCGCAGGGGAGTATCATAGGACCGTTGCTATTCACAATATACATAAATGACTTTGTGGATGACATCGGAAGTTCACTGAGGCTTTTTGCAGATGATGCTGTGGTGTATCGAGAGGTTGTAACAATGGAAAATTGTACTGAAATGCAGGAGGATCTGCAGCGAATTGACGCATGGTGCAGGGAATGGCAATTGAATCTCAATGTAGACAAGTGTAATGTGCTGCGAATAGATAGATAGTTAGTTCCCTTATCATTTAACTACAAAATAGCAGGTCAGCAACTGGAAGCAGTTAATTCCATAAATTATCTGGGAGTACGCATTAGGAGTGATTTAAAATGGAATGATCATAAAAGTTGATCGTCGGTAAAGCAGATGCCAGACTGAGATTCATTGGAATAATCCTAAGGAAATGCAATCCGAAAACAAAGGAAGTAGGTTACAGTACGCCTGTTCGCCCACTGCTTGAATACTGCTCAGCAGTGTGGGATCCGTACCAGATAGGGTTGATAGAAGAGAGAGAGAAGATCCAACGGAGAGCAGCGCGCTTCGTTACAGGATCATTTAGTAATCGCGAAAGCATTACGAAGATGATAGATAAACTCCAGTGGAAGACTCTGCAGGAGAGACGCTCAGTAGCTCGGTACGGGCGTTTGTTGAAGTTTCGAGAACATACCTTCACCGAAGAGTCAAGCAGTATATTGCTCCCTCCTACGTATATCTCGCGAAGAGACCATGATAAAATCAGAGAGATTAGAGCCCACACAGAAGCATACAGGCAATCCTTCTTTCCACGAACAATACGAGACTGGAATAAAAGGGAGAACCGATAGAGGTACTCAGGGTACCCTCCGCCACACACCGTCAGGTGGCTTGCGGAGTATGGATGTAGATGTAGAGAACTGGTCTAGTCTTCGGCCCTTATCACTCGTGTCTCACTCGCCTTGCCAGATATCCATCCTCCAATTTTTGGTTGGCGTTTCGTGTCAGTTGGTATTCCAGTGATTCTTCGAACCTGGTCGTCCCTAGGTGTAGATAACGGAAATCCGGTTGTTTCAGCGATAACCACCACCCGTGTTTACAATTAGGGCAAGACTTGATAACGCTCGCCACCTCACAGAGTGCCGCTCGCAGTGGCTGAGCCCGCGGTAAGCGGCAGCCAGCCGCCACCTTGCCACCGTTGCGCCTGCAGCCAAGGCCGGCCGCGGTCGGTTCGCACGGTCGCAGCGGCCGCGCCCAGAGCCCAAGGCCGGCTGCGGCGCGGCGCTGCCAACGCGGCTGATTAAAATTTACGATTATTAAATCTGGTCGCCACTCGGAAGCCCGCCGCCCCCCTGCCCCCTGCCCACCGGGGGGACGTGGACGACGGGGGCGGGCGCGGGGGCGGGGGCGGGCCCACTCCTCCGCGCGGGCCCAAAACTTTTAATCTCGTACGCCAAACTTTTACATTGTTTAATACCGCGAGGATGAATTACCGAGATGAGCGGCCGGCGGAGGACTGCCGACACGACAGCGATGTAAATAACGCGGACGCACAGTTAATTTGGGCGACCCATTCGAGCTCAGTTTCGGCAATTAGCTATAAAACACGTCTCCCACGCGCAGACGGCGCGCGCTGCAACAGCCGAGTTATGAAGGCAGTCATACCTCGACCGGGTGTGCGTTTATAGCAGTCGAGCGTCGTGCACGAATTTCACCGTCGCCATTACGTTGCGGAGCACCGTCAACTAACACGTATTAACGTCAGCAAAATTGTCGAAACGATTATGCCGTGTACTTCATGACAAATACATTTTTTTCCTTGGCGGAGTTTCGCAGCAGCAGCAGCAGCAGAAAGAAACGTCTCTTGTAAATGCTATGGACGTTCACATTCACGATCTACATGTCCACTTCACACTGCAGTATCATATAACATTAAAATAATGGAATTTTCGTATTTTGCCCCACATGAATAAATTCAGTTTACAAATGGTGAAGTTGATGATAACGATTAGTACCGTGACTCAGAGAATAAATCCACAATAACCAAGATTCCAACAGCTCTCCGAATGAGAACACAGATGCTTCGTGAAAGTCGATAGTGATATTTGGTCGCTGACACCTTAGTTTGTTCTCCATCAGTAAGCGAATTGCTTCGCTGTGTATGAAACGCTTTAACTCTGTCAATCATACCAGTACGACGGAAGTAACCGTCATTTACCGCCTTACACACTTCTTTTCGGGCTCCATTCTTGTTGTGGTCTTCATTCCTGAGGCTGGTTTGATGAAGCTCTCAATGCTACTCTATCCTGTGCAAGCTTCTTCATCTCCCAGTACCTCCTGCAACCTACATCCTTCTGAATCTGCTTAGTGTATTCATCTCTTGGTCTCTCTCTACGATTTTTAGCCTCCACGCTGCCCTCCAATGCTAAATTCGTGATCCCCTGATGCCTCAAAACATGTTCTACTAACCGGTCCCTTCTTTTTATCAAGTTGTGCCACATACTCCTCTTCTCCCCAATTCTGTTCAATACCTTCTCATTACTTATGTGGTCTACGCATCTAATCTTCAGCATTCTTGTGTAGCACCACATTTCGAAAGCTTCTAATCTCTTCTTTTCCAAACTATTTATCGTCCAAGTTTCACTTTCATACATGGCTACACTCCATACAAATACTTTCACATACGACTTCCTGACACTTAAATCTATACTCGATGTTAACATACAGATTGAATAACATCGGGGAGAGGCTACAACCCTGTCTCACTTCCTTCCCAACCACTGCTTCCCTTTCATACCCCTCGACTCACAAAACTGCCATCTGGTTTCTGTACAAATTGTAAATAGCCTTTCGCTCCCTGTATTTTACCCCTGCTACCTTCAGAATTTGAGAGTATTCCAGTCAACATTGAAAGCTTTCTCTAAGTCTACAAATGCTAGAAACGTAGGTTTGCTTTTCCTTAATCTATCTTCTAAGATAAGTCGTAGGGTCAGTATTGCCTCGCGTGTTCCAGTATTTCTACGGAATCCAAACTGACCTTCCCCGAGTTCGGCTTCTACCAGTTTTTCCATTCGTATGTAAAGAATTCGCGTTAGTACTTTGCTGCCGTGACTTATTAAACTTCACATCTGTCAACACCTGCTTTATTTGGGATTGGAATTATTATATTTTTCTTGAAGTCTGAGGGTATTTCGCCTGTCTCATACATCTTGCTTACCAGATGGTAGAGTTTCGTCAGGACTGGCTCTCCCAAGGCTGTCAGTAGTTGTAATGAAATGTTGTCTACTCCCGGGCCTTGTTTCGACTTAAGTCTTTCAGTGCTCTGCCAACTCTTGACGCAGTATCATATTTCCCATTTGATCTTCATCTACATCCTCTTCCATTTCCATAATATTGTCCCCAAGTAAATCGTCCTTGTATAGACCCTCTATATACTCCTTCCACCTTTCTGCCTTCCCTTCTTTGCTTAGAACTGGGTTTCCATCTGAGCTCTTGATATTCATACAAGTGGTTTTCTTTTCTCCAAAGGTCCCTTTAATTTTACTGTAGGCAGTCTGTATCTTACCCCTAGTGAGATACGCCTCCGGCTCCATGACACCCACTTAATGTAAGGCAAGGGGCGTTCTAAAAGTAGTGGAACAAATTTTGTTTCTGAAAGGAGGTTGGTTTTATTTAGGATTCCAATACATCATGCTGTTTCCCACTCTTCTGTCTGAAACCCTATCTTTCAACATAATGTTCATTCAATGTGAAAGCCTTCTGCCACCTTACTGGAGGGCCTCTGTGCCCTCAAGATACCCTCTGCTGGGCGACGTCAAATCCAACGTCTTGCTGCATCAATAATCTCAACACTGCCAACAACAGAGACGTCCAATTGTGCAGCAAGCTATTTGATATTTACCCGTCAATCACCTCGAATGAGAGTGTCCACACGCTCCAACTCTGCAGGAGTCGCAGCTGTGTTCGGCCTGCCGGCACGCAGGAGATCGGACATGTCTGCGTGACCTCGTTGCGATGATGGCAAACGCCTCGTCCAACATCTCACAGTGATTTTTCTCACTCCACGTCTCCCTAGATATCTTGCAAGCGCCTATGAATATCTATAATGCTCTGGTTTTCCGCCAAAAGAGACTAAGTTAGAGCTCTCTGTGTGGGGCGCATTTCCTTTACAGATAACATTTTGAAGGCGACGTGCAGCATGGCCACCTATCGGAACTTCATCAATCTATACGACCTAAGGTGCGAATATTCTACGATGTCACACAATTTCCACATTTTTTTAACCTAAATAATAATAATTGGCATGTTGCATTTCAATCTTGTTTATATTCTGTAAAACACCAAACCTCTGTTATCTTGTTTTAGCCAAATCAGCCATTTAATTTCTGGCCATATAAATTTATCTGGAAGCGCACTATCGTTAGTTATTTTGATAATTAAATAGACACCGTAGCTGCAAGCAGGCGTTGATACACTTCATTGGGGACATGTTGAAAATGTGTGCCCCGACCGGGACTCGAACCCGGGATCTCCTGCTACATGGCAGACGCTCTATCCATCTGAGCCACCGCGGGCACAGAGGATAGTGCGTCTGCAGGGACTTATCCATTGCACGCTCCCCGTGAGATCCACATTCCCAACATGTCCACAACACTACATTCTGCCATGTAGCAGGAGATCCCGGGTTTGAGTCCCGGTCGGGGCACACATTTTCAACATGTCCCCAATGAAATGTATCAACGCCTGCTTGCAGCTAGGGTTTCTATTTAATTATCATTTCATTTCTAGCAAAGCTGCATGGTCATCGACGGTAACTGTTCTTTCGGGAACAGATACTACCGTCATATATAGTTAGTTATTTTATTACTCAAAATTCAAGCCTTCACCTTACTTCGAAGGCATATTAAGTTTTTTTTACAAAATAATTTCTTCTGTATGAAAATTAAATAGACATGTGTCGCCATTTGGCCTGAAACTAATTTGCATTCAATCTATTAAAATCAATGAGTTTAAGGTTTATAACTGAAACAGCATCCAGCCACAAGTATGATTTAACAAAGTTTATTTGGATCAAACCATTATCGGTTTCGGGTTTCTTACGATTACATCTCCAGATGGATGTTACAAATTTCATTTCTTTCTGCGGCTTTTTTTGTATCAGTTATTGGTTTGCTGCACTAGGGTAGACAAAGTTTTTTGCTCTCTATTTGGTAAAATTTATGATTTATTTCTTATGCCCCAAGTCAAAGCATTTATCAGGAGGTTTTAAAAAGTTATTAAAACGTGGAATGTGGTGAACCCTTACGTGCTGTATGCCTGTGTGTGTGTGTGTGTGTGTGTGTGTGTGTGTGTGTGTGTGTGTGTGTGTGTACGAAAACGTCACGTGTTTTTTATGTGAATTTTGAAGTCATCCAACACAGGGCGTTTTCGACACACAAGCATACAAGACGTAATTTTTCGCTACACTGCACGTTTTAATAACTCTTCAACTCTTTTCATGAATGCTTTGATAGAGGTCATAAGAAATGATCTGTCGTAAAGTTGACCAACCAGCGAACAGAAAACATTGTCCATCCTAGTGCAGCAAACACATATCGGACACAAAACTAGGCATCAGCAAAAAAATAATAGGAAGTTGGTAAAAGAACTGAACCTACTCATGGTTTAGTCCAAATAAAACTTGTTAAACCATACTTGTGGCTGGTGGCTGCTTCAATTATAAACTTTATTGTATTACAGTCACGATCTCAACATTACAACTTTCGACATAATACCGTCAATAAGTGTGACTTCATTTGAAGTAGAAATAATCAGCATTTAGAATAATTTCAGTTACAAATGAGAATAGTTGTAGTGCTCCTTCTTTGTCGCCTTTAGAATGAATCCTTTGGTTAGATTCATGTAACAGCTGCCCGAAACATTGCGACAAGGTACTCGTAAGGAAACATCAACATCTTACTGTGCCAGTTCCAGGCCGTCTATCTACTGTCTACGGTCACAAAATAGTGTACTGACAGTGATTATGCGTGTTAGCAGGCAGCCGTAATATACGCAACAGTAGCAGGCAAAAGTAATTCCCTAAATCCAGAGAGTTTCATTAACACACAGTAGTAAGACATCGGTCGGCTGTTCCTTTGTGTTAGACTGCACAAGTGTTTTGCAGGTAAAGAGACGAGTAAAAGGAAACGGAAGGGAACACAGTCGCGTGCAGAGCACACGCGCGGAACAAGGCCCGAGATTTGGAGGCCTCGAGCGATAGCGCGTGCGCATGCGCCTTCTGGGAGGCACCTGCCGGCGGCAGGCCGCTCTCGCTGGAGAGCCTGAGAGGCCCCACTGACCGGACTCCTCGCATGAAAGCATTTCTTTTGTGTCTCCGGGCCGGGCTGCTGGCTCTGAAAGGCCCGGGCGCCGCTTCCGCTGCAGGGTTTTAATTACGGCGGAACACAGGCGCTTATTCTGAGGCACCCCCTCACCCCCCCCCCCTCACCCCACCACTCTCACAACCCGACCCCTCCGTCCCGTGGCCCGCTTTTCATGTCGCGCAGCTGCCAGCCGGCCGGTTTCTCGTTGCCGTGGAGTTCGCGGCCCGGTGGTACTCTTTCGTGACACGACCGCAACCAAGCAAGGGAGCGCTGCGTGGAACAATCCAGAACGACTCGGCAACTTTCAAGTCATGAGTTGCGGCCTCGCGGGACTAACAGATTTATTTCGTTGCAAATAAGCGAACGCTTTATAACTATACACTGGTGAGCCTAAGTATAATGACCACCTTCTTAATAGCTTGTTTGCCCGTCTGTGGAACGGAATACATCCCTGAGTCTACGTATCAGGGATCCGACAGCTTGTTGGTAGGTTTATGGAGGTAAGTGGCATTAGATGCTTACGCACAGGTACGCAATTCGCGTAAATAACGGGACGCTCATTTGTGTACGTGGTGATGGCGTCCGATAGCGACCCAGACGGGTTCCATAGGATTCACATCAGGCGAATTTGGTCGCTGAGACATGGACTCAGTTCACTGTAATACTCCTCAGACCACTGTAGCACGGTTCTGAGTCCAAGACGTGGATAATTATACTGCTGAAAGGTGACAACGTAGTCGAGGAAGACATCAAACGAGAAGGGATGCAGGTGGTTCGCAGCTGACAGTTTGTTAATACCACAGGTCCCATGCATAACACTGCTCCCACCAGCCTGCGTCCGTGGCGCGCTGCAGTGTTTCGAGTCGCTGTTCATTACCATGGCAGCTTTCGCGGAGACGACCATCGACCTAGTGTAGCAAAAATGTAATTCACCCGAGGAACCGACACGTCTCCGTTGATCGATGGTCGAATCCCGATGGTCCCGTACAAACTGCAATTGTAATTGACAATGTCGTTGGGTCAAAATTTGAACACGTAGGGATAGTCTGTTGCTCATAGTTCTTAAGGAAGGCCTATGTATTTTAGAGCCCATGTTTACTAGACGTTTTTGCTTCCAATGATAGGTCCTTTCAAATCCCTCCTGAATATTGACCATTCCTCCTGGGACGCAATTCATATGGTGTTTGGGGTGTTAGTGCAGATATTTCTATAGATGACGGAGCACCGTGTACTGAACATCATCACACCAGTATTTACTTTGTATGCAGACAAATAACTATACTTATTATGAGTTGTATGTTTTTGGGTTAGTTAGTACCTCCAAGTACGACTGGTACAAGTAAGCAAGCCACTTATGTTTATATTCTCCTGAGCCGCCGGTCAGCTATTGAAGTGTGGATGCATTGATACAAAACTTGTCTATACTGACAGGTGTAGTCCATTTAATGGCTCATTCATGACTGTGTAGAAAACATGAGGTAGTAAACTAGGCGATGTGTTTGTGGGAAGACTGTTAGACGCAGAGAGTAAACACTGAAATATATGTATGGTTGAATAAAGTTATTTACTCCGACACGTACACATATTGGTTTTGTCTTGTAGACATGGTGCTCTGTAGCCCACACATACAATAAAAAAAACCAAGAAATTTAATTGCCAGAGTAAATAACTTAATTCAATCATTAGTGCGGTGAAACGCCATCTGAGGCTGACGATTTTAGTTTTTCGACGGATTCTAGGTTGAAAACAAATATGAACAAAGATTTTTCGAACGCACTAATTTTAACTCACATAGCTGATGGCTTCACGTCTCAACACAGGAAGGGAGGGGGGTGGGGGGGTTGGGACAGCTGAGACAGGTCACAACAGATGTAGGCGGGGCGTGTAAATATAATCGAGATGTCGTTTCTCCCAAGTTATATAAAATAGCGTGGCAACTTTGCTTGCCTGCCGGTGTGGCCGAGCGGTTCTAGGCGCTTCAGTCTGGAACCGCGCGACCGCTACGGTCGCTTGTTCGAATCCTGCCTCGGGCATGGATGTGTGTGATGTCCTTAAGTTAGTTAGGTTTAAGTAGTTCTAAGTTCTAGGGGTCTGATGACCTCAGATATTAAGTCCCATAGTGCTCAGAGCAACTTTGCTTGTATTTGACACTCTGGGAGGGGGGAGGGGGGGGGACAGGATTGTGGAATTACTTCCGTAGGACAGCTGAGACCGATTTGCGACGCTGATATCTTGTTAGAGTTTTGTCAAGTCCCACCCACGTTATATCTTTGAAGTCCTCTTCGGAGACTCTTTCCAATACCCCAGAAAAGTGTACTACTGTAGTCAAAAATTTTGGTGTCGATAATTCGGTAGCTACGAGCGATAAAAGTTAACTTCTGTACGTCACAAGATTCGCAACATGGTTCACTATAGCTCAGCGAGAATCGTATCTCGATGTATTTAATGGTTGTGGATATATCTGGGACAGCGTGTCTCAGCTGCCTCACCTTGTACGTAACTGACGTCATTACGTGCACCTTATGCCGCCATTGCGAGTAGTTCTTTATTAGAAGCGTGCGGTGCTTAACGCCGACGTCACAGGCAGACAGAGTGGGACCTTTACCCCTACCTCCCTCTTTTTTTCCTGCGCTCCACTTTGAGCTCGCCCCTAGAGCCCTTCTTGCCAGTTGCCTCCGCTCCGAAGCCAGCTAATCGGGGCAGAGGCGTCCGACTGGAGCGCAAAGAATGGCCTCGCAGCCAGACGGAACGGGGGCGGTGGAGGCGGCGGTTGAATCACGACCCGGCCTCCCCGGCGCTGCCTGCCGCAGCCTCCGTTGGCGAGCAGCGGTTGGCGGAGCGGCACAGCGGTGCTCCAGACTGCTATGATTTGTTGTTAGCGAAACACAAACGGTGGAGTTCAAAATGCAGTGGTTGCACAACCCGTCAGCGAATTCGTCGTAACATTTAGCTAATGAGGCTTTAGGTGGAAGTAATGAAATCGCCGATGATTTATAAGTGAAACACAACTTATCCATCACTTAAAAACTCTACTTATCGTACGATTTACTAAGCAATGTAGCGGCGTGTGTGATTTTTTAATAACGTGCCAAATTTCTAACTGAACATCTTGTTTAGGCGGTAGTCAACAGTATGCACGAATTTTCCAAATTGCATAACACCGTGCTGTCTGCGATAATGTTATTTATTCTGCTACCGGTTTCGGTCTTAAACCATCATCAACGGCAGCTGTACAATATGCAAAAGTTGACAATGCGACAATGCGAAAAGATATAAGACCAAAACAGGAAAAATCGTTGAATCAATGGAAACACAAAAATTATCGCGACCGAGTGCGGCTGTTCTGAGACTGAATAGTGGAATGATTGAAAGTTCGTCTATTATTAAGGACCACAATGGTTGCGATGTACAAATTGATATGTGTTTTGTACTAACACACAAATTCTGAGGCGGTTGCTACCTTCGCCTTACACGTTTAATCACGGTTATATCTTTTTATTGGTTGCTGATTTAAAGTACTTCGTCACACGCAATGATGATGGTTAGCATTCACAACAATCCTCACTGCAATCCATGGTTGTTGCTGACCGACGTGGTTGACGCGAAACACGTAATTCGGCACTTGTCACTTGTGGTTTCATATCACTCGCGAATCTGTATCGATGAGGGTCCACCCCACGACGATCAGGGGGACGCGCTCATTTGTCATACTCCGGTGAATTTTACTGTTTCCAACTCACTCGACCACCATTCTTGACCGTCTCTCCAGTACTCCATCTCACCCGACACTAGTCTCACTGCCTCCTGCAGCGCTCGACAATCGACTCGTGGCTGCTATCGACCTGGGTGTCGGATACTAATATCTATGTTCGTGGGATCACGGATCCCTTACAGTACTCAATGTCGAGCGAGACCGACATACGCTAATGAGCCAAACCATTACAACCAACTGCTGAATAACTGGTTTATCCGTCTTTGGAATCAAATACACCACTGACTCTGCGCATCAGGGATCCAACAGATTGTTGGTGGCGTTAGATTTCTACACACATGTCATGTAAACCGCGTAAATAACGCGCCACTTATTTGCGTATCCGGTGATGGCGCCCGATAGCGACCCTGTCGGGTTCCATAGGATTTCTACGAGGCGAATTTGGTCGCCCAGACAGTAACGTAAGTTCGCTATAATGCTCCACGAACCACTTCAGCACGGTTGTGGCTCCGAGACACGGACAGTTATATTGCTGAAAAACGACATCGCCTTCGGGGAATTCATCAAGCATGACGCGGTGCAGGTGGTTCGCAACTGTCAACGTGTCTTTGTTTACGACTACAGGTCCCACGCAGGCGAAGTTGAAAGTCTCCCATACCATCCTGTTGCACCCACCAGCGTGCGTCAGCGGTGCGCTGCGCGTTTCGAGCTGTTGTTCACCTCGATGGCGGTGTTAGTGGAGACGACCATCGATCTAGCGTAGCAAAAAGAGAGACCTTTCCATTGATCGCCGCGCGGGATTAGCCAAGCGGTCTGAAGCGCTGCAGTCATGGACGGTGCGGCTGGTCCCGGCGGAGGTTCGAGTTCTCCCTCGGGCATAGGTGTGTGTGTTTGTCCTTAGGATAATTCAGGTTATGTCGTGTGTAAGCTTAAGGACTGATAACCTTAGCAGTTAAGCCCCATAGGATTTCACACACATTTGAACTCTTTTTTTCTGAGTTTATAGCTCATTGCATTCCGTAGAGTACTGCAACCAGACACCATTTGAACGTTTTTTCATTGATCGAGGGTCGAATTCCGATGGTCCCGTGCTCAGTGCGGTTGCAATTGGCGCTGGGTCAACATGTGAACACGTAGGGGTGGTCCGCTGCGGATGTCTATATTCGACAATGTACGATGAACGGTATGCTCCGAAACACTTGTGCGTGGACCAGCAATGTGCTCTTTCGGCGGAAAAATTGTTCAAATGGCTCTGAGCACTGTGGGATTTAATATCTGGGGTCATTAGTCCCCTATAACTTAGAACTACTTAAACGTAACTAACCTAAGGACATCACAAATATCAATGCCCGAGGCAGGATTCGAACCTGTGACAGTAGCGGTCGCGCGGTTCCAGACTGAAGCGCCGAGAACCGCTCGGCCACACCGGCCGGCCTTTCGGCAGAGATGCCACCAATAACCATCTATCCTACTGCACACTGCGAATAATCCTCCCAACCCTACGTTCTGGGAAGAGTCATGGGCGTCCAACCATTTAGCGGCTAGCAGTAGTTTCACAGTCATTCTACCCCCTTCCGTAGATGCTCACGACAGTAGCACGTGAACATTCGACCCCGCTATTTTCGAGATACTCGTTCACAGGCTCTGCGTAGTAAAAATGTATCCTTTGTCGAAGTTGCTTATGTCAAGAGATTTTCCCGTCTACAGGCCAGGGTAATCCCCCGTCCGTGTCTGCTCATCTTCCATACTTCCGTTGCTGCGTCGCGTACCCGCAATGGCACCAGGTGGCAGCCGGCGTCGCAGTGGGCAGCGGTCATAAAGTTTTTGCTTATCAGTGTCATTTTTACGTCTTTGCAGTAATTTCGGTATTAGGAAACAGTGCTTCGTACCCACCACGGGATATCGGCAGAGGTGTGTAGGGACGGACCCGAGCGGCAATGCGGCACGCCACACCGCGCAAAGGCCGGGCTGCGGTCGCGTGTTTTTTGTCAATAACGGAGCGGCCGAGCCGGCCCGACGCCTGCCGCAAGGGACGGCGGCGGTGGTCGCGGAGCGGCGCAGATTTATGGCTCCGCGCAAGAAAAATACGCGGCGCGCGCGTCTCCGGCCGGGCCGGGCCTGGGGGCGAGTGGCGCCGAAAAAGACCAAAGAAAAACGCGCGCAGGGCGCAAAAACTTTGCGGCCGACGCGACCCGCAGCCGGCAGGCCGCACGCCGTGATTCCTCATATCTACTAAATTTTAATGCGCGCTCCTCCGCCTCTGCGGAGACGCACGCGGCGGCCGGGGCAGACGAGGCCGGGTCTGCGCCGTGATTTACGACCGGCATCCGGCGCGAGGATTGCAGCTAAATGAAGTTTTATTGTCATCTACTTCCTTCTTCAAAGGTCGCCTCTCCGACGGCGGCGCTGTCACTGCAGGCGAAAAGTCCGCGCACGCGCGCGCCGCCACCCTATTCTGAGTCCCCACTGCCGCAGCGCTACTTAACGCTCTACTGTCACTTCGGGGCACACCTATTTAGCGATGCTCGTTGCAGTCGCTATAAGTTCAAAGTTTAAACATCCAGCCCTTTCGCGTAAAATGAATCTGAGAAGACTGTAAATAATTTACGTAATGCGTATAAATCGACCAGCAGCCTTCCGCAAATGCGTTGTAATTCAAAATTTATCCTTTATTCATTTCTGGAGCCATCGGAACGTAACGAAAGGCAAATTTATTTTATCGATTGCTGTTCTCAAAAAGAGCTCATTTCCTGTGAAACCGCCTACGTGGCCACTCAGGTGCATGCGCTTTTCTTGGGATTCTGTGACTCCACCATTTGGTCAGCGGATGATCCGCGGAACACCGTGACGCACGTCTGAAGAATGTATGTTCGTAGTCACGTCGAGTAGGAGGTCATCGCGTGCCGACCCCACATATAAAACGAGTGACACATGCCAGGCTCTTGAGGTGAAACGTCGATCCGTATTCTTTCCTCAGCGCAGTTAGTGGCTGACAGGAAGCCGATTGCTTTTATTGTCCTGATCGCAAGTCATCGCAATCTTCGGAGAGGCAAGAACTGTATGTCAAAAGTTTCGATCAGGAATAAACTGGCGCATTCACAATAGTTGTGTCAATCTGAAACTCTAAGAACCTCTGCAACGGCCTTATGCTATTCTGCGGCAGAGCATGCATGTCCTGATCGGTATAATGCAACATATGCCAAACTGTTGGACATAGCTCTCAATGATACCTTGAAATCTCCTCCAGTCGAATGTCTTTGTCACCTCGCTGGTGTAACACCAGCACCTGTTCGAACAGAAACAGCGGTGGAGGTGGAGAGAATGCATCCTCCCTATGGGCACGAACAGCACCCGCAACGACTGAACTCAAAGAAACATTGACGGCACTTTGAACCCCTCCTGAAAAAGCTAGGTTGTAACTATGGAGGGCTAACATCAATCTTCCACCTGGCTGGAATAGAATTTCAGACACATTACCTCGTGGCTCTGATGAGAAATGAACGAGCTTGGAAGTACCTGAACTGACTGAGATCTGGAGTTGGCGAATAAAAGGTTAACTTGGCAAGATGGGGTTACGCATATCTAGATGATATTCAGTTGCGACTGTGGGGAAGAACAGAATCATTTGCTTCAACGCCGACTGTGTCCAGCCTCCTGCACAGATGAACTTTATCAAAAGTCAGAAAGTGGCCAAGTCTTTGGCAAAAGGAATATAGTCATAACTTTGTCTCTGATACTAGAATAAATAAATAAATTTGTCCAAACGCGGTATTCGATGTGCATTGTGAATGCTTGCCACATATCTATCTACGTATGGTCTGAGTTGACAAGAGACGTGCACTATAAAGTCTGTGCCTTGACCAGCGGTTTAGCGCTTTTTCGACTTTTAGCAGTGTCCGTTATGACCATGAAGCGTGGCTTATCAGCGTTTCACATTTATAACACGCGGATACTACTATATGTGTACCGCAGAGGCTAGACAGATGATAAAATGGTTCAAATGTCTCTAAGCACTATCGGACTTAACATCTGAGGTCATCAGTCCCCTAGACCTAGATCTACTTAAACCTAACTAACCTAAGGACATCACACACATCCATGCCCGAGGCAGGATTCGAACCTGCGACCGCAGCAGCAGCGCGGTTCCGGACTGAAACGCCTAGAACCGCTCGGCCACAGCGGCCGGCAGACAGATGATAGTCTAAGTCGTGTTCATGTAGGCATAGTCATTAACAAGTTAATAATTAGATTTTGAATATTCACGGGGTTCGGTGTTTTCTCGATCCATGTCACTTTTTATCATCTTAAAGATTTTACGCCATACAGACACGTCGTTTGAGGTAGACGTGCACAGCAGGTAAGTAATCTTACGTTTCCACACTGAAATATACAAAATCATGTACTACTATCGTAAACATTAACACCGCTCACAGATTAGGCTTTAGGCGTATTCCCACTGCTGGCTGCTGCCTACAAGGCAGTAGGAGGAGCGATCTATGATCGTGGAACCTGTGGTTAGCCTGTGGCGAACCTCCTTCAGTTGTTATTGCCAGTAACAACTGGAAGCCGCTGATTCATTACACATGCAGCTCTTCATTTGAGCTCAAGATGCTAAGTGTGCCCCGTTCTAGACCTCCGTACTTCATAAAAATGCGACGAAGTACTGGGAGTCGAACCCAGGTCCCTCAATACCGAAGGCAATGATGCTAACCACTCAACTGAGAAGACGCTCCATCTGGTGTTACCTACATCGTTAGTCGTATATTTCTATGTTCATCCTCTGTATCAGATGCTACTGATGATGGACTGTAAGCCCAAATGCTGGTATGGTAAATAAATACTTTTGAAGTGTAGTTCACTGTGTACAAGATGTCCTTTGCCAGACTGGTTAGTTAATTTCTATTTTCAGCGCCTCTGCATGTTTCGTGTAACTTGTGGGAGTCGAAAATCTAAATGACACTGTTTTGTACGTGAAGCGCAAAGGCTGCTAGACCGTACGGGTCACCGCGAAATGAGGATGAACCTTGTTGAATGAAACGGCTCTCCTTGACGCCTCTCCCCCATCTCTCCGCCAAACTTGCCGTCTTTAAAGCACTGACCATGTCAGTGCACCGACTCTGCGCATGCACAAAACACACACACACACACACACACACACACACACACACACACACACACACAGGCGCGCGCGCACACGCTGCTGAAAGAAGTCTCCTCCTCCTACGTGGCTGGGGATACGTTAGACTTTACTCGCTGTTAATTCGTTATCACTTTAACAAGCGCGAAGTTAACAAAGCCAGTGGAAAATATGCACGGGCAAAAACGGCGTCGCAGTCTGGTGGCCATTAATTCCGCGCAGAGCCCTTACTCAAACAAGGCGTCGCGTTAGTGGGCGCCGGGTTTACTCGTCGCTATTAACTCTGGCCGCTTTTTCTGCCCCTTCTCCCCCCCTCCCCTTCCTCAGCACTCCACCAATCCCCCCCTACCCCACCACTACCGCTATCCTCTTATCCCTCTTCCCCTACCCGCAAACTCTGCAAATACGCTTCCTCCTCCGTAAGACAGTAAAGCAGATGAGCGTCCTACGCCGCTGTTGTGGTTAATACAATGAGAGCGAGTTGAAGGTGGTGGAGACTCTACAAGATGAAAGAGAGATGGGGAGAGGGGGAGAAAAAAAAAGGAAAAAGGGAAAATAAAAGGTCGGTATGAGTCGCGGCGCTGGGGCTGCGCCCGAGGCTGTGCATATTCTGTTCTCTACGGTGTCATGTGCAATTTCCTGACGGTGTTTCTCTGCGCTCCGTACAGCAGTACTTGAACGACGCGGTCACTCCGCGCACAGTCTTGATAGTCGGATCGTGTAATGGCCTCGCTCTCTCTTCCTCTCTCCACACTGCTCACTTTGCCTTTCCTTCTGGGGCTAAACGCGCCTCTGAAAGCGCATTACTGCATAATTGGCGGGCTTACTAGCGCACGGAGCTGTTAAAATATGTCTCATTTTCAATTTTGCTAGGGAACAGAGAGAAAAAGCGAGTATCCACTTAACATTCATGAGAGGAGAACGTTGCATGTACTTTCCATTCTTCTTAATTTATTTTTTTACCTAGCTTCACTGTCTCTCTAGCTATTTTTTCTTTTGTGAATTTAAGGCGTGTTATTTATAGCAATTTTAGCATACCCTGTAGGGCCGGAAATTTTTCGGCGCACATATTGAGAAACTATAGGTGTGCCGGAACAACGAATGTAGTTAAAAATATCTATGCAAATTTTTAAACAGAGCACTACTAACCAAAAAGCTTTGGGAAACGTTATATTGGTGGCTAAAGAATTTTAGTATTTAGTTATTTTGGTGTTATTAATGGCATGTTATGAAAGTACGACTTTTTAAGGCAACTCGTGAGAAAGTCGTTGTTCTTCGGAGTATTTGTTACAACTAAATGGCTGCTAATATCGGCGATTAAAACGTCCAGAAGATCATAATATAAAATACAAAATCGTTCGTTGTACAAGTTTACTGTAGAGTAGTTGGTAGAAGCGCTGAACGAAACACCGTGTGCCGGTAAAGAGTCTTGCTTTATCATTTTTTTAAGCTTCGTATTTTAATAAAGGTTGTGGGAAAAAAAATGGTTCAAATGGCTCTGAGCACTATGGGACTCAACTGCTGAGGTCATTAGTCCCCTAGAACTTAGAACTACTTAAACCTAACTAACCTAAGGATATCACAAACATCCATGCCCGAGGCAGGATTCGAACCTGCGACCGTAGCGGTCTTGCGGTTCCAGACTGCAGCGCCTTTAACCGCACGGCCACTTCGGCCGGCGGTTGTGGGACTTCCTTATTAAATTATTAGCAATGTTTTCTTTAACATTCGGTATTACTTAAGTATAAGTACCGCACGTTCTCTCTCAGGAGTGAGTTTGTCTGATATTGTGAAGCTTTACAATCGCTCTTTCCGTTTATTAAGTTGTTAATACTGTTTTTAGTGAATGTAAATGGCAAAAGAGAGAAGGGGCGGTTGTAGTGATGAGATGTACTCCAAAATCGGCGATGCCTATGTTGTGGGTCTATAAAGATCATTAATCAGTTTTGTGCGTCCGCATTAACTTTGCAATAAAATGAAACCCACAAATCGGCATCGGGTTTCGTTATATACAGGTACAATAATATCTCGTTACGAATAAAAAACATTAAAAAAAACAGACTTACTGGGTTACATGTTTTGTCAGAGGAATGTTAAAATATAGCCGAAAGGCGTCCGCCAAATATAAAATTTCACTTCTATAATAAAACATGCACAACATGGTTGTTGCTGTTTGATTTTTGCACACCAACGCAACGCACGGACTAAGGACAGCATAGGGCAAGAGAGGGCACTAGTGTTATACGCAGGGAGGGTGCGCTATCGTAGATGAACACTGTCGTGCTAAGCTTGCTTAAGGGTTAAAATTAAAATTATTACATTAAAAACGACATCATTTTTAATTTTGTACATATTTGAAACTAATGAAATGGCAACAAATAATAAGTTATAATCTAAAAGAAGACATTTATCGAAGACGGAAACGTGATGGTATGCATTTCTTCTCCTTACACGAGGCATCACAACAACGTTTCACCAGGCAACGCCGGTCAACTGCTGTTTGTCTATGAGAAATCGGTTGGAAACTTTCATGTCAGCACGTTGTAGATGTCGCCACCGGCGCCAACCTTGTGTGAATGCTCTGAAAAGCTAACCATTTGCGTATCACAGCATCTTCTTCCTGTCGGTTAAATTTGGCGTCTGTAGCACGTCATGTTCGTGGTGTAGCAATTTTAATGGCCAGTAGTGTAGATTAACTTGTGTGTAAGTCCAGGAACAGAAGATCTCAGCAGTTTCTTCCCATAGGAGCTTGCCACAAATTTCCAAAAAAATATTTCCTCCATTTCGACAACTCGTGTGTACTGCGTGGTTCGCGTATACCACCGTGAGGTACACGTACCACAGGCACAGGCCAGATCGGCCCTGAGCGTTCAACAGCACGCTGCCCGTTGTCTGTGTGACTCTCGTCACATTAAATAATATGATCGTACAACCTGAGCAAGAATTTCCTGTGAGGAGACGCTCGAGGCGTTTGCTGTGGCGAAACTGGACTAGGCGGCCCTCATGGTCCGCGCCCGGCGGGGTCGCCACCCTGCTGGAGACGCAGGGCGGCCGGGTGTAATCTTCTTAGCGTAGCAGGAGACGCCGCCGGCGCAGCGGCCTGCGTTACGGGGTGCGGTGCGCTCCGCTGCGGTGTGGCTGCGGGCAGGCCCAAATCCCCGGCATAAAACACGGTTAGTTACAGCGGCACGCGCGCGCCGGCGCAAGACCAATTTTCTGATAAAACTCGCTCCCCGAGGGAATGAGGCGGCCAGCGGAGGCACCAAGCCTGGCCTAGACCCAGCGCCGGAATTAAGTTGAAATGTCGAAAAGGGTTCCTTTCCCTCTCCCCTTCCCTCCCCCCCCCCCTCCGCCCTACCCACCAACTCCCGAGTTCTCACTCCGAGTCGCGGGACCCCTCTTATTTCCTCTTGCCGTTCTTCTAGAATTTGCTCTCCGGATGGAAGAACGGCGCGCGGTGGTCGCCGGAAGTCCGTTATCTTTACTGGCACGGCACCATTCTGTACAGGCAATTCCAGTGGCTAGCTCCTAAAGGAACCACTGGGAAGCAGCTATGGTAAATTCCCTCGTCATGACGCTTCTTGATATGAGCCTCATTTTGCGCTCTGCAGGTGAATGGCAATCTGTTGAAGGCTCACCTGTTTTCCTTACCATCTCTGAAAGATTTTTAACCATCCAGCAGCAACTTCATTGATCTTTTAATTATATTTCGACTGTGTACACCGAGAATCATTGAGGAATTCTGTAAGACCTTTTGGAATTTCTGACCATATCAGATGGTTCAAATGGGACTCAACATCTGAGGTCATAAGTCTCCTAGAACTTTGAACTGCTTAAACCTAACTAATCTAAGGACATCACACACATCCATGCCCGAGGCATGATTCGAACTTACGACCATAGCAGTCGCGCAGTTTCAGATTGAAGCGCCTAGAACCGCTCGGCCACACCCGCCGGCTCTGACCATATTGAGGTTTTCAGAAACATGTGTCTAGACTCGAGTAGTTGTACAAGAACAGGAGTGCGAACACCTCTTTCTTTAATGTTCTGATAGGCATCTGACAAGGATGCAATTCAATAGAACGAAAAAAATTTGCAAATACTTTATTTTCCATTCGATGACTAGTTTCGGGCCGAGACCCATTTCCAAATCAACGTAACAAAGTCGAAGATGGCATTTCGGAAGATGTCAACAAAGTGTGTAATGTACATTCACAGTGCATACAGATAAGTTATCCGTATGCACTGTGACCCATTTCCAAATCAATACAACGACGTCGAAAATGGCATTTCCGAAGATGTCAACAGATAAGTTATCTGTATGCACTGTAAATGTACATTACACATTTTGTTGACATCTTCGGAAACGCTATTTTCAACTTCGTTACGTTGATTTGAAAATGCGTCTCGGCCCGAAACTAGTCATCGAATGGAAAATAAAGTATTTGCAACTTGGACTGGTTTTTCGTTCTATTGATTTACAGAAGTTCGTAAGGAAGCATTTTATGACCATTCCTTTTCATGTTAGTCGTAGACTTTATAGTGAACAAAACTATGAACAAATCTAATGTGGACATTCATTAGTGATAGCGTCTTTATTCTGGCAGAATCACCACAAAGTTTACAGCTAATCACTATCAAACTTGATAGAATGGCCAGTTCTGTAAGGCTGCATGTAAATGGTGGTAATATAAAGACAATGGAGACCAAGCGCGATAATGCATCTACCCGAATTATACTGCAACAAAAGGTACAACAAGAAGTTGATAAATTTCCACAACTCTGCAGCCTCTTCTGTACTAACTGGGACAAAGATTCTGACAAGAGCAACAGAACTGTGAAACCTTCCGCAGTCTTGTAGCGAATACAATCCATGTCGCAATTAGGCACAAGTGTGTCCACAGAGCTTGTGGCGTATTCCGCAATTGTCCTACCGATGACCATATATGCGTGTGGGATCTGGAATACGTCAGTAAAATCAACCAGCAATGCTTGAGACAAATTTTGAAGAGCAGTTATCGCGACCACGTTTCAGCTGATGATGTGCTGAGAAGAAGTGGTCTATGCAGCCTGCACAGAATCTTTGCTGAAATAAGACCGAAGCTTGTAGGGCACGTTCTGCTCATGAAAGATTGAAAAATTTCAAAGGGAGCACAGTTTTGAGAGGCGACAGATGGATACACATGTAGAGAAAGGGCTTTTAACGTTTAGAAACGTTTACAAAAAATCTTCAGTACATGAACATATATTAGGAATAAGCGAAAAATTTGTCAAGCGATATAGTTCTATGAGGTAAGTTGTTGCCCGCCATGCTACATAGCGCTGGAAGAACTACGTAAGTAAGAAGCAAGTGTCGGATAACAGTATCCCACATGACAGGCCCATATAATGAACCTTGTTGGCAATTTCGTTGATCCGTTTGGTAAACTTATGGTCGTCAACAGACATCATTGGTAGTGTAGTCTATAGCGTTGCTGTAGAAACCACTGAGTTCCTATAGATAGGAATATGCTAACATCAGAGCACCGCACGCCACTTTAGGTTGAAGTTGGCAGCCGCATTATCTCATTAACGTTGTGGTTGTGCAGGGAGAATACCTTTCTTCTAAGTACTGAATGAATCGTGTTGCCAATGGGGATATCTTTCCTTGGAGAGAACTGCTTTTGACTGATACTTCATAGTTCCGTGTTATCCCGTAGGTTGCCACATAAGAGTTGCTACCACATCTTGATTACCACGTTCATTAGCTAAAATCGCCTCTAAGACTTGCAGTGCACTTTGCATATATCATTGAGAGTATATTTTACAGGTTATCTCTCTTTCATATCGTTAAGACCAGTTACATTCACTGGACGTAACGATCCGTCGAGTCATCTGTTTAAATACAGCAGTGAGAACGTGAAAATTATACCTATGATTTATTCATCAAAATGATTTAACACGTGTTTTTGCACAACAGGAAGTTTCTAATGCAGGTTGAAGTGTATTGATAACGAACCTTGCTAGGAATGTACATTGTATAATGAAGCATGATTCCGGTCAGTATCTTTACTTACCGCCAGGAGTGATTCACCAACTGTACATCCGACATTTACTCCTTATCCTACTCAAAGCTTCAATTTACCTCTACGTTTCTCTGACACTCCGAAAGTTCATAATTCCTATAGTCTGATGCACGAACGATGGCGGCTTGCGCATGACGAGGCAAAGGTGGAGATTGCATTCTTGGCGATTCCAAAGGCAGTTGCGGTACGCGCATGCGCGTTCTTTCCTTTTGAAGAAAGCGTATGTCCTGCAAATTATGTCTCCCGCTTGCTTCTGCAGAATTTATCACTTACCACTATCATCAGCGATGACAATTTGCAACAAATGGAATAGAGATTCTCTAAACAATTCATTAACAGCAGAGCGGTCACAATACTACTGAACGCTCATTGGCTTTCGGAGAATGTGTGACGCAATTGCGCAGAGAAAGCCTAAACTCGACCGACATCGTTCGTGCCTTCAACTGCAGTAATCACAGTGGAACAAACCTGAACGTCCTGCATCCCCATCAGTGTATTCTCTAAACCGCTAATATCTTCGAACATAATATTACCTCTCGATATAACATGTACTTCCCGTTTCCGTTAAGTTCATTGATACGTGAGGTGAATACATTTTCCACGTTAAAGAATTTTGCAGCCATATGTAGGAAAAGCAACTTCTATGCTTCTATTGCGACTGAATTTGAAAGGTTGTTCGACGTTACCCATTTCTTTCTTCGCTGACTTTATTTTATGTTCAACATCTGTTGCAAAATTGGAAGCTGCTAAAAGTTAATTTTTTCCTTTTTTGTTTCTTGTTTCAGGTAAGTGTCTGTCCAGCTGTAGCCACGGCAGCTGAATTTCGTGAGTACTCTGCTGGCGAACTCATCATCGGAAGTGGTGAGAGATAACATCGTTGTCTCCCAAACTGTGTCCTTGCTAGCTCCTAAATAAGTTCCAGTTTGAAAAATATATCACTGTTGTGTGTGGTATTTTGATAAATTGTAGAAGAGGGAAAGTAGCTCTGACCAAGTTACTAAAACTTTCACTGTCCATTCGGAGATGGTTGATGTATTCATCAGTTTCCACGTGTAGCATTTTCTTCAACAGCTTTTCATATGTACGAGTTCTCTCTTATTTCAAAACATTTGCTGGACCAGCATCTTGTTTCTTTCTTCCTATTCTTTAAATACACTACGAGAGTCAGTGAGGGTACTCGCTCGTCTGCATTTGCAACCACTCCCAGTAGTATTGAAATACAGCATATACGAACAACGTCTGCTTCAAAATTGATGTTAAACTGACAGACTTGTTGGATCGTATACGTGCTTTTCTGACAAATACGTGGATATATAAGAGTGAATTTGACAAGTAAGTTCGACAGTGTGTGAGGGTCTTTAACCGAGGTCCACCCGGACGCGAATCCTGTGCTGTGCATTAAGAGACTCCGTACCAGTTGAAGCACTAAAGTTTTAAATTTTTGTTTTGTTTTCATTGATCTTAGTCTAAGGAATTTTTCCTTTCAGATGACATATAATACATTTATATTATTGCCTTATTTCTGGTTTATTTATTCAATTAAACAAAACACTGTGTGGGCGTGACCATTTTCTAAGAATGTGAACAGTTGAAGAATATCGTCAGTTATTTAGGAGATAGGGTTTCAAAAGTTTTCAAAGCAGTTGAGGGAGAAGCCATTTGGAGGAAATGTAACGTTCACTAAACTGAAGAGCGTAGGTCATGTACAAGAGCGAATGGGTACGAGAGTGCAACGACTGAAAATTCTATACAAGGGAAAGAAACTGGAAGATGGCGTAGGATTAGATAGTAAGAATATACTGACAGAATCTGTCATAGATAAAATCCAAAATTATTATAGCATGGCCATAAGGTAAAATGTTACTAGCGTAGAAGATATGAGAAAATTTGTATGGGCAGTCTCTTCAACAGGCGATAAAACCATTCATGGCCTAAGCCTTCTACGAAGTGATTCGTGGTGCAAATACAACAGAGCGGAGCATAATTGTGAGAAATTTGTTTTTCACAAACCAGTTATACCTTTTCTCATAGTGGAGATCTTGAAAGAAACTTTCAGAGATTTGTCAGATGTAAGAATACTGAAGAAATGTCTTCATGGCTGCACCCAGAAGCCTAACAAGTCGATCAGGAACGAAACCTGGGTCAGGACTGTCAAGACAGTGTTCGTGTGTTATCAGTACACTGCATTTTAGTGCCTTTGATGCAGTGACAACGTTCGGTGAAGTAAATGTTGCAAGGTGTGAAGTACTGAAAAGACTGCTACAAACTGTTGGCCGTTTCACACTGAAAGAAAGGTTAAATTTAGATAAAGAAAGAGTAGGGCATCAGCGAGGGCTATTAGACACCTTGAACAAGACAACGCAGAGGTGCAGGAGAAAGGACAATGCAAGATGGGATGGAAGAGGATGGAGACTACTCATCTTAGGGAACTGGAATGCATTGACAATTTAATCGTTGTTTCCCCTAAGTTGTACTTTTTAAGAAGGAAGTGCAATTTTTCTCAGCTTCTACTTGCCAGAATTTGTTCAAAATTACAGGGTACTCTGATCTTAGTGCTGTATGTGCAGGGTGACAATTATTATTGTTGTTGTTGTTGTTGTTGTTGTTGTGGTCTTCAGTCCAGAGACTGGTTTGATGCAGCTCTCCACGCTACTCTATGCTGTGCAAGGTTCTCTTCATCTCCCAGTACCTATTGCAACCTACATCCTTCTGAATCTGTTTAGTGTATTCCTCTCTTGGTCTCCCTCTACGATTTTTACCCTCCACGCTGCCCTCCAATACTAAATTGGTGATCCCTTGATGCCTCAGAATATGCCCTACCAACCGATCCCTTCTTCTAGTCAAGTTGTGCCACAAACTCCTCTTCTCTCCAATTCTATTCAGTACCTCCTCATTAGTTATGTGATCTACCCATATAATCTTCAGCATTATTCTGTAGCACCACATTTCGAAAGCTTCTATTCTCTTCTTGTCCAAACTATTTATCGTCCATGTTTCACTTCCCACTTCCATACATGGCTACACTCCATACAAATACTTTCAGAAACGACTTCCTGACACTTAAATCGTCATAACTTCTGAACAGTTTGCGCTACGACGTTCAAACTGCACGAGCCGACCAGTGTGGCCGAGCGGTTATAAGCGCTTCAGTCTGGAACCGCGCGACCGCTACGGGCATGGATGTGTGTGATGTCCTTAGGTTACTTAGGTTTAAGTAGTTCTAAGTTCTAGGGGACTGATGACCTCAGATGTTAAGTCCCATAGTGCTCAGAGCCATTTGAACCATTTTTCAAACTGCAGGATTCGCCGCGGGGCATGATGGGAATTACTATGGTTTGGTTTAGGGACGAATGCTATTTGGATGCGTTAGTCAATAAGCAAAATTGACGCATTTGGGGGACTGAGAATCCGTATTTCGCGATCGAGAAGTCTCTTCACCCTCAACGCCTGACTCTGTGGTGTGCAATGTCCAGTCGCTGAATGATTGGTGCGATATTCCTTGATGGCACAGTGACTACCGAACGGTACGTGAAGGCTTTGGAAGCTGATTTCATCCCCTTTATCCAAAGTGACCATGATTTCGACAAGACGTGGTTCTTGTAAGACGGAGCTCGACCGCATCGAAGCAGGAGAGTGGTAAGAAATGTTTAACCTGCAAACCATATTTTTTACAGATTTTTATTCTCAATAGTTTCCGATAAAAGGTACCTTTCGTAAGAATAAATTTTACATTATTTACCCCATTAATTCCCACTACACGTAGCTCGGTACTCAGGCTAGGCGCTAGAGTAACGTCCGGTGGGTAAGAGCACAGCAGAGGATACGCGAGGCAACGGAGCAGCCGGGTGCGTCGTGTCGGGAAGTTTAACAGCGGGGCGGCGCGACGCCACGGCGAGGTGGGCCTGCCCGCCTGTAGCTATAGGCGCGGTGCCGGCGTGCTGCCGGTGCTGGCTGTGAGTCAGCGCTGCCGGCCTGCCACCCACGCCGCCCGCGCACTGCATTATGCAAAGTACAGGCCTGCACGTCGCTCCGCTCCTACCCACTTCTACCCGCTCCCAGTGGCCGCCGGCAGCGACCAGCCGCTCGCCTCGCGAGGCACCTGGAACCTGCTACCGTTCTCTGCCCTTTGTTCCTTTCTCTAGCAACGAAATAAAACGCCATTCACTTACCGTAAAACGTCACTCGCGTTGTCTTTTCCACTTCTGACACCGGATGCCCCTCTTAAGAGTCGTCAGGCGCATTTTCTCTGGCATTTCCGCATATATGGCTGTGGTGTGCGTACTGTAAGACCTTCGGTACACACACCATCAGATTATTTGACTTGCCGCGCTAACGAAGTAGGCGAGTGTCAGCAATATGTCTCGTGGTCTTATCGTGGCGTGTTTATCTTCTGCCGTTAGGTCAGACGATAGAAATACCACTTGCACGCTTAGAGTATCAGATTGACGGTGACCAACTTTAAACAGAACTTGACTAATTTTCACACACATTTATTAAAATAATAACAAGCATAAAAATAACTTGGTTCTGGATGCTATTTACAATTGACAATCTGAAGTTCCTTTGGTTTTGGTACGTTAATCTTATTCTCACATATCTCTGATACTTGACAAAGTGTCTATACATTTATCTTCATGGCTATGTACAGGAATATGATAATCTTATTAGGCGCAGACTGAAACTTGACTATAGACTGGTACAGACAAATGCAGACTAATGGAGGCTTATGCAGACTGACTAATCGGAGGTCTGTCCACTCGTTATAATACCTCGCGCGTTCAGGTATCACTGCGCGAGTGTGATCAGCGAGGAGAAAAGGTTCTACGTCAGCAGCAATCTCATTGGCTGCATTACATATTAATACGCGAATCGGCGGAAACAGAATTTGGTCCGTCTTTATGGCAGCGCCATCTCGTATTGCGGAGACGGACGAGCGCTGCGCCTGCGCTGTTGTGCTTAGCGCGGCGCGCTCTATTGGAAAAGTTGTGTACGCGCTGACTACGCGGAACTATGTACACAACAATTACCAATTTCGTTTTTGCAATGCGTAACTAGAATTATTTTGTCTTGGAACTCTTCCATTCTGTCCGTGTTTGCATAGAAAAACAGTAAAATCAGAAAATTGAGTCCGTCTTGATGCAAAACACCTTGTTATTCGTTTATTTCTTTATTCTCCCAAACTAGTTTCGGTGGCAAATATCACCATTATCGGTGTTTTTTTTAATCTAAAACATGCAGAAAATAGCATGTTTTAGATTTAAAAAAAAACACTGCTGATGGTGATATTTGTCACCGAAACTACTTCGGGAGAATAAAGAAATAAACGAATAACAAGGTGTTTTGCATCAAGGCGCACTCAATTTTCTGATATTAATGCGTAGCTAAAGTGACCCAAACTAACACTGCTCACTAAGTCCTCCCTGCGACGCCTTGCGTGGACGGAAAGCGATGGTTTGCTTCCTGTTATGGGTGAAACGATTATTTTAGACAAGATTTCTGTATGATGCGAAAACTTGCAATTGTCTCTAAAAAATGAAAAGTGTGAAGTCATCCACAAGAGGCTGAAAGAAATCCGCTAAACTTTTGTTACCGATAAATCACATAAATGTAAAGTCTGTCAATTCAACTAAATACTTGTGTTCACGATTCTTTTTTTAGTCATCAGTCTTTTGACTGGTTCGATGTGGCCTGCCACTAATTCCTTTCCTGCACCAATCTCTTCATCTTAGAGTAAAACTTGCAGCCTACGTCCTCGATTATCTGCTGGATACATTCCAATCTCCTTCTCTCTCTACAGTTTCTGACCTCTACAACTCCCTCTAGTACCATGGAAGTCATTCTCTGATGTCTTTTCAGATATTCTATCATCCTCTGTCTTCTCCTTGTCAGTATTTTCTACGTATTCCTTTCCTCTCCGATTCTGCGTAGAACCTCCTCATTCCTTACCTTATCAGTCCACCTAATTTTCAACATTCGTCTATAGCACCACATCTCAAATTCTTCGATTCTCTTCTCTTCCGGTTTTCCCACAGTCCATGTTTCACTACCATACAATGCTGTACTCCAGACGTACATCCTCAGAAACTTCTTCCTCAAATTAAGGCCGGTATTTGACATTAGTAGACTTCTCTTGGCCACAAATGCCTTTTTTTCCATAGCGAGTCTGCTTTTGATGTCCTTCTTGCTCCGTCCGTCATTGGTTATTTTACTGCCTACGTAGCAGAATTCCTTAACTTCATTGACTTCGTGACCATCAATCCTGATGTTAAGTTTCTCGCTGTTCTCATTTCTGCTACTTCTCATTACCTTCGTCTTTCTCCGATTTACTCTCAAACCATACTGTGTGCTCATTAGACTGTTCATTCCGTTAAGCAGATCATTTAATTCTTCTTCACTTTCACTCAGGATAGCAATGTCATCAGCGAATCGTATCATTGATAACCTTTCACCTTGTAATTTAATTCCACTCCTGAACCTTTCTTTTATTTCCATCATTGCTTCCTCGATGTACAGATTGAAGAGTAGGGGTGAAAGGCTACAGCCTTGTCTTACACCTTTCTTAATACGAGCACTTCGTTCTTGATCGTCCACTCTTATTATTCCCTCTTGGTTGTTGTACATATTGTATATGACCCGTCTCTCCCTATAGCTTGCCCCTACTTTTTTCAGAATCTCGAACAGCTTGCACCATATTATATTGTCGAACGCTTTTTCCAGGTCGACAAATCCTATGAAAGTGTCTTGATTTTTCTTTAGCCTTGCTTCCATTATTAGCCGTAACGTCAGAATTGCCTCTCTCGTCCCTTTACTTTTTCTAAAGCCAAACTGATCGTCACCTAGCGCATTCTCAGTTTTCTTTTCCATTCTTCTGTATATTATTCTTGTAAGCAGCTTCGATGCATGAGATGTTAGGCTGATTGTGCGATAATTCTCGAACTTGTCAGCTCTTGGCGTCTTCGGAACTGTGTGGATGATGCTTTTCCGAAAGTCAGATGGTATGTCGCCAGACTCATATATTCTACACACCAACGTGAATAGTCGTTCTGTTGCCACTTCCCCCAATGATTTTAGAAATTCTGATGGAATGTTATCTATCCCTTCTGCCTTACTTGACCGTAAGTCCTCCAAAGCTCCTTTAAATTCCGATTCTAATACTGGATCCCCTATCTCTTCTAAATCGACTCCTGTTTCTTCTTCTATCACATCAGACAAATCTTCACCCTCATAGAGGCTTTCAATGTATTCTTTCCACCTATCTGCTCTCTCCTCAGCATTTAACAGTGGAATTCCCGTTGCACTCTTAATGTTACCACCGTTGCTTTTAATGTCACCAAAGGTTGTTTTGACTTTCCTGTATGCTGAGTCTGTCCTTCCGACAATCATATCTTTTTCGATTTCTTCACATTTTTCCTGCAGCCATTTCGTCTTAGCTTCCCTGCTTTTCCTATTTATTTCATTCTTCAGCGACTTGTATTTCTGTATTCCTGATTTTCCCGGAACATGGTTGTACTTCCTCCTTTCATCAATCAACTAAAGTATTTCTTCTGTTACCCATGGTTTCTTCGCAGCTACCTTATTTGTACCTATGTTTTCCTTCCCAACTTCTGTGATGGCCCTTTTTAGAGATGTCCATTCCTCTTCAACTGTACTGCCTACTGCGCTATTCCTTATTGCTGTATCTATAGCGTTAGAGAACTTCAAACGTATCTCGTCATTCCTTAGTACTTCCGTATCCCACTTCTTTGCGTATTGATTCTTCCTGACTAATGTCTTGAACTTCAGCCTACTCTTCATCACTACTATATTGTGATCTGAGTCTATATCTGCTCCTGGGTACGCCTTACAATCCAGTATCTGATTTCGGAATCTCTGTCTGACCATGATGTAATCTAATTGAAATCTTCCCGTATCTCCCGGCCTTTTCCAAGTATACCTCCTCCTCTTGTGATTCTTGAACAGGGTATTCGCAATTACTAGCTGAAACTTGTTACAGAACTCAATTAGTCTTTCTCCTCTTTCATTTCTTGTCCCAAGCCCATATTCTCCTGTAACCTTTTCTTCTACTCCTTCCCTTACAACTGCATTCCAGTCGCCCATGACTATTAGATTTTCGTCCCCCTTTACATACTGCATTACCCTTTCAATATCCTCATACACTTTCTCTATCTGTTCATCTTCATCTTGCGACGTCGGCATGTATACCTGAACTATCGTTGTCGGTGTTGGTCTGCTTTCGATTCTGATCAGAACAACCCGGTCACTGAACTGTTCACAGTAACACCCTCTGTCCTACCTTCCTATTCATAACGAATCCTACACCTGTTATACCATTTTCTGCTGCTGTTGATATTACCCGATACTCATCTGACCAGAAATCCTTGTCTTCCTTCCACTTCACTTCACTGACCCCTACTATATCTAGATTGAGCCTTTGCATTTCCCTTTTCAGATTTTCTTGTTTCCCTACCACGTTCAAGCTTCTGACATTCCACGCCCCGACTCGTAGAACGTTATCCTTTTGTTGATTATTCAATCTTTTTCTCATGGTAACCTCCCCCTTGGCAGTCCCCTCCCGGAGATCCGAATGGGGGACTATTCCGTAATCTTTTGCCAATGGAGAGATCATCATGACACTTCTTCAATTACAGGCCACATGTCCTGTGGATACACGTTACGTGTCTTTAATGCAGAGGTTTCCATTGCCTTCTGCATCCTCATGTCGTTGATCATTGCTGATTCTTCCGCCTTTAGGGGCAATTTCCCACCCCTAGGACAAGCGAGTGCCCTGAACCTCTATCCGCTCCTCCGCCCTCTTTGACAAGGCCGTTGGCAGAATGAGGCTGACTTCTTGCTCATTATTTATCAAAATTTAGGCAGCGGCGGGGATCGAACCCGGGACCGAAGACGTTTTGATTATGAATCAAAGACGCTACCCCTTTTTTTTTAGTTATTGATCCATTCACTCAGGTTTTTTTTTTTTTTTCAGAGGGCAGCGAAACCTCTGACCGAACACGCTGAGCTACCGTTCCGGCGAGATTCATCTACTTCATGACCATCAATCCTCATCTTTAGTTTCTCGTTGTTCCTATTGGGATTGAATCTCCATTGCGGCAGGTATTTCTTGCGAAATTTCAATCATTAACTTTTTCCTCCCATTGCGAAAAGATTCTACATCCGGAGATATTATCATTACGGTAAAATAATACAAATCGGATCTCACACAGGATGATTCACATGTCTGCTTTTTCCCGCACGCCGTTCGAGATTGGAACGGTAGAGAAATAGCGTGAAGGCGGTTCAATGAACTCTCAACCTGTTTCTTAATTCTGGAGTGCACAGTAATGGTCTAGATATAAAGCGAAATTTTACATGCGCGTTCGAGAGAACGGCCCAAAATTAGTTTCGTGCTATGTTCGTTATGTCGATACGTCTTACCAGGTATATTAAACAGCGAAGAATAATAAATACTCCACAAGCGACTGAGCAGCGCCCCAACCTGTGCTATTCGCGCTGCTCACTTGCTGCTTGAGAACTGGTTCTTTGATCCATACAGAAAACAGAACTCCTACAACAATTTCTAAATTTTCTGAATGATACCAATTCTAATATAAAGTTTACAATGGAAAATGAGAAAGGGAGACAGATTTCAGTTTTACATGTATACGAAAACCTGAAGGAACCTCGGGATACAATGTCTACAGAGAACCCAAGTAGATGGACAGATACCTTTACAAAAAATTTCGTTCGCCACGCCAAACAGGAAACAGAATAGATTAAAACATTGGTAGAACGAGCTTAAAGAATATGAGAGCAAAAGTGCTTCCAGATTTACGTTAAAAAGAAGTGACTGCTCTGATAAAGAGATAAATGGGGCGCTACATGCTAAAAAAATCTGGGGTTTCAGGCTAAAAAGAGCCAACTAAAGGAGAAGTTTTCCTCCTATTCGCAACAACAGTCGCACATGTCAGCGTGGCACTGACAGGAAACTTTGGTTAGACCGCCAAGGAAGGGGTGTGTGATGTTTCGAACACTGCAAAGGACCTACGCCTTCAGGCTGCCCCAGCAGAGGTATGCAAAATATCAAGTGCTCATAGGAACTATGTCAAGTGCTCATAGGAACTACTAGGTGATTTTAATTAATGTGCAGCCACTCACAGATTTCCAGTGCGGGCTGTAATTATCGTATGCCAACGAAACTTGGCAGATATTCTAATACGTTAATGCGTAACCGAGTTATGCTGGAAAAATTAGTTTCTGGTTTGGCCACTAGAGGCAAATCTGGCGCTGTACAGCCCCAGATTTGCAACTGGTAGCCAAAATTCGAACTATTTTTTTCCACTGTAAATCGGTTCCGCGTTAACGCATCAGCACATCTACCAAGTTTCGTTGGCATACGATAATTACAGCCCGCACTGGAAATCTGTGAGTGGCTGCACTTAAATTATAGCTGCCCGCTACTAAAAGACGCATTAACAGCCGGCTCATAGAATACAAAAGCATATTTCGTCTGGCAGACACGCATAAATCTGCAGTTGCATACAATGCACTGGGACGAGGGAACCGCCAAGTATATAGTTTTAGAAAGGTCTAGTCATTACTGTGCTAGAATCTACATGGAAGTCATAGAAATTCAGAAGCACAAAAATAACCTTAACAGAAGAGCAGGAGGGTAGAAATTAGAGAAGCTGAGTCCCTTAAAGCAGAATAAAGCAAACAGCACGAACTCTTAAGCGCTATAAGATAAATAACACATCGAGGCGACTCTGTAACCTTAGGAAGCAGTCAGGTCAAGTGCCGACCCCCTCGTTGCATGGTTACGTATAAACAATTCAGCTCGTGGAACTCGTTTGCATTTGAAGCTACTATCCGAGTCTTTATAGCCTCCGATGACGTCTCCAGTTTTAGTGGGGAAATAAAAGGTTACGCGCAAAGCACACCTCACATCCAGACCTAACGTTCATGTTACAAATCAACAAGGACAGTAAAACCGAAATGATGTTTTATCAGAGTACCGATGCTTTTTCATTCGCTAGATAACTGCTGAGAAAGTACGGAGAGCAGGCGAAACCAAACACAGTACTACTGGCGCTATAAAAAAACTATATTTGTATTTGTCACGACTCGGTGTATGCTGAGAAATTATTTTCTATTTCTGCTGGAAGACACGTAGTCTAAATGAAACCGCCCACGGCGAGACATACAATCACGAAAACGCCAAATGGCCGTCGCCGGTTCTCAGAAATGGTTTGTTGGTTAATAGAGGTCTGAGAACCGAAGGAGACACGCAACGGCCGGTCACACGCAAGGCAGCACGCACTTCTCCGTAAATATTAAGGAGTTGTTTGACGTTCTGAGATCTTGGCTGAGTACTGATCACACAGCAGCCAGTCAAGGGGCTTCGAGACATGCAAGGCAGTTTACGAAGGACAATAGGTACGGATGAGGGCGTTTATATTAATGCGTTCGATTTGACATCTGCTCTGTTTACAATACTGCACAGTCGAATAATGGGAATTTTCCTTCTACCAAGCACTTGGAAGCAGAATTAAATGGAAACTAGAGTTAAAACGAGTATGCTAAGGTAACTGTGATGCAAACATCAAAGTGAAAATAATTTTCTTGTGATTTCAGTACTTATATTTAAATTACACAGTGTGATCCGTGATTATGTTGCAGACTTTCAGGGATGATGAAGAATTGTAAATGTATCAATTTGAGGTAAGGTGTTCTGGTCCAGAAACAATCGATTCGAAAGTTACAAGACAAAAAAATGGTTCAAATGGCTCTGAGCACTATGGGACTTAACATCTATGGTCATCAGTCCCCTAGAACTTAGAACTACTTAAACCTAACTAACCTAAGGACATCACACAACACCCAGCCATCACGAGGCAGAGAAAATCCCTGATCCCGCCGGGAATCGAACCCGGGAACCCGGACGTGGGAAGCGAGAACGCTACCGCACGACCACGAGATGCGGGCAAATAAGACAAAATCGATATGATACCTTTTACAGTGGAATACATGTATCGGTACTGTGTTTGTTAAGATCGCAGAGTAGGCAACCTTCGTAGGTGGCAGTATGCTTTGTAAACGTAGGCGCTGAAATGCGTACCATAGGGCTACGAGCACTTGTTAATCTTCAGTTGTGTGAAACACGTCTCTGCAACTGAACAAGTGCTCATAGACATTAAGGTATGCATTCTAGAACCCATGTTTTTTCCTTGTTATGGTCCTTACTGGTTCAAATGGTTCAAATGGCTCTGAGCACTATGGGACTCAACTGCTGAGGTCATTAGTCCCCTAGAACTTAGAACTAGTTAAACCTAACTAACCTAAGGACATCACAAACATCCATGCCCGAGGCAGGATTCGAACCTGCGACCGTAGCGGTCTTGCGGTTCCAGACTGCAGCGCCTTTAACCGCACGGCCACTTCGGCCGGCCGGTCCTTTCTGTCTCCTCCAAAAATATGGCAAACCAAAGAGGTTGCAGTAGAAGGGATGTTCTTTACAGTATCGAACATGAACAAGTGCTCATAGCTCTTATGACATGCATTTTGGAGCCCTCGTTTACTGGACTATTTTTTCTTGTTTTATTTCGTACTTACACCTCAGAAAGTTGCGTACCCTATAGTCTTAGCAATATTACCGATGCAGGTATTCCATTGTCAGGAGTATCAGGACGACGTAGGTTTATGATTTTAGACTCAGTCTTTATCCTTCTACAAGATTCTGAAAAGTTTGCAACATTATCACGGAATCACCCTGCACAATTGGTTTTAGTAGATCAGTTAATTCTTAACGTTAACAACTGCTTCGTTTTTATCCAGTTACATACCAACCGCTTATTTTGTAGTCTTTTTGTCTGCTAGTAGTTTGCATCAGTGAGAAATGATGTAATAATGCTTTCAACCTGTTTCTATGACCGATGCTTCATTGCATGATAAAAAGAAGCCTAATAACAACTGACGTAATTGTAACGGTTTTACAATCTACTGTCAACACCAGAAAGCCTTTCATTCAGCAAAGCTGTGTCAGTGTGAAGGTGAAGCTAGGATCTAATATAATGAATTTAAGGTTCACATTACAGTAACGAACCCAATACGAAAGACTCAGCTTTGAAAGACGAGTAGTGGAGCGAATCAAAGGAGCAACTGCGTTATTAGATTGTGCTTTGAGTGTTTAGTGTCAACGCCAGCGGACACCGATACGGAAGCAAATGAGCTAGCACATGGGTCTCAAGGCAAAGCGGTGCAATCTATCACGGGCGCCACTCGCGAAGCATTTTACTGGCGGAACCACTGACCCAGATGTTCACCTGTCCGTGGCGATAGGCCAGGCCCTTCAGTTCTTACGCTGATTTCAACCACCTAGCACCTGACCTACAACCCACGCCGTGCCCTGTTTCCGCCTGCTAGTGTTCAGTCGTTCGCACTGGTTGCGTTTTGTGTCTCTCTCCTCGTCGTCTCTACGCGGTATTCAAACGCTCTGCTCCCAGGTACGAGGGACGTTCAATAAGTAATGTAACATTTTGGCTTGACGAGTTTAGGTTGAAATATTGCGAATTTGTTGTGGAATATAGCGGAATATTCCCGCCTCATTCCCTCTATTTTCACGAAGTTCTCATTGGTGGCCTGTCGCTGAGTGTCTTCTGACGGAAAACCAGAGCGTCACAATTATACATAGCGCTTGCCGGAGACCTTGCAGTGAACAAAAGCACGGTGAGTCGTCGAGCGAGGCATCTGACATCATCGCAACACGGTCGTGCAAACATGTCCGACCTCCTGCGAACCGTGCGGCCGCACACAGCTGCGACTCCTGCAATGTTGGAACGTGCAGACACTCTCATTCGAGGTGACAGACGCATCACAGTCGGACGCACCGCTACACAACTGGACGTTTCAGTTGCTAGTACCGAGGTTAATGATGCAGCAAGACGTTGGCTCTGATGTCGACGAGTACAGTGGTACCATGTGGGTATACAGGCCCAGCCAGTAAGGTGGCTTCAGGCCGCCGCATTAAATGGAGGTAATGTTCAAAAAATAAAGTTTTGTAGCCAGAAGAGTGGGGAATAACGTGGTCTATTGCAATCGGGAATAAAACTGATCTGCTTTCAGAAAAGAAAACGTGTTGCTTTACTTTTAGAAGGCCCCTCTGGCATTGACTCGCACGTTGAGTTTCATTTTCTCTTTCGGCATTCAGCTGCCCGGCTTTGTTGTCGACCCACCGTCGGCTAGTGCAGTTGCTTATGCGACGACAGCGACGGTTTCGCAACGTTGTCGGGCCCTGTGCGGAAGCAAAAGGAGTGCTGCGGCGGTGCTGAGTAGGTTTAAGAACCGCTTCCTTTTCCGGAAGAGGAAATATCTGACAGAAACGAACGAGCTCAGAAGTAACAACGATTTTGACAAGGCTACTACGACTACCCTTCAAAAATGGTCCAAATGGCTCTAAGCACTAGGGGGCTTGACATATGAGGTCATCAGTCCCATAGACTTAGAACTACTTAAACCTAACTAACCTGAGGACATCACACACATCCATGCACAAGGCAGGATTCGAACCTGTGACCGTAGCGGTCGCGTGGTTCCAGACTGTAGCGTCTAGAACCGCTCGGCCACTCCGGCCGGAAAGTTTTATTTCGCATACAGAAATAATTCTCAGTATATTGCATTCATTAATATTTTCATAAAACACTACTTCTTTGCCCGTGGTTTGTTGCAAAAATGTTCCATGTGAGAGAACCTTTTGTGAATGTAAACCACGTTTTTTTTCTGTAGAATTCATAGAACCATCACGTATAAGATGCGGCTTTCATAGCTTATGTAAGATGCTGAGAAAATTATTGCTTTTCCTGTTTTTTTGCGATGCATGTCACCTGAGCACGTGTAAATCATCATCTGTGAAATAAAAAGAATGTCTAATTTTAGTTTAAATGCGAATATTTTAGGTTAGGCTTCCCTGAGACTGTTATTGGAATCGATCGAAGGACATGTTCTATGCACGTAGGTGTTTCGGGACTCCATTTTTGTTTACAATCTTTGACAGTTTACATGTGATGTGTTACGACAGAGGAAAGAGCATGTGTGCCGCGCGGGATTAGCCGAGCGGTCTGGGACGCTGCAGTCATGGAATGTGCGGCTGGTCCCGGCGGAGGTTCGAGTCCTCCCTCGGGCATGGGTGCTGTGTGTTTGTCCTTAGGATAATTTAGGTTAAGTAGTATATAAGCTTAGGGACTGATACCTTAGCAGTTAAGTACCATAAGATTTCACACCCATTTGAACATTTTTTGAAAGAGCATGTGGCCACTGGAGACACTGTCATAGCTTACCCCAAAGTCGCAACACAACACCTACATCCCATATTAACACATACAAATCCACCCGATGATGGAGGTTCAAACCTTTGATAGCGTTGTGGATATCCAGATTTAGGTCTTCAAATCACCCCAATCAAATGCCGAGATGGTTCCTTGGAAAGGCCACGGCGGATTTCCTTCTCCATCCTCTACATAATCCGAGCGTGTACTACGTCTCTAATGACCTCGACGTCGACGGACTTAAAACTCAATCTTCATTCCTTCCATAACTTTGGAAGAAATTAGTGGTGAGTCTAGTTGTGAGTTCAAACCTCGGTACTTTGTAGTAAGTGCTAATTGTGAACCTGACCGGGGTTCGGAACCAGCCCTCCACCTTTCCGGGCACGGGGATAGTGCTGCTTTAGCGTGCTCTGGGCTCCAGCCTTGGAGCACGGCACAGTCTGAGCAGGGTGGAGGCTGGTTGGCAGCGGGGAGCGCCCGCGGGGGACGACGGCCGAACTTGATCGTATTCCGGTGATTATGCCGGCATGATCGCCGGCGACGACGAAACTGCAGTTGATCCCGGGCGCGCGTAATTACGGGCCGCCATTACCGCGATGGCCCGGGGCCCGCAGATGCCTTCCCGCCACACTGCTCTGCCCGCCTGACAACTTGGCGGCGCTCGGGACGGGCCAACACGCGCTGCCGCGGCTGCGCATCGCCGACCACTGTGCCCGCCACCCGCAGGGTAAGTGCGTCGACAGGTGTTCCATTACGTCTCGTGCCGAAGCGTAGCAACGGCAGCAGTGGCGATAGCCAGCGACAAATTGGTGCTCTTATATACTGACGCAAAAAAAATTGCAACACCAAGAAGAAATTGTGCGTCATAAACGAAAGTTGTTGGGCGTGTTTCTACACCTGAAAGGTGTCTATTCAGTTTTCAAGCCACTCTCAAAAGAGTGGCGCTAGGCGCGCCACAATGAGGATGTAAATCAGGTTTCCTTTAAATACACGCTTTAACGGCCGTGAGCGTTATTTACCTTTGGGATTGGACGTGGTGAGTTGATGTTACCCAAGAATGCCTTTAAGGCGACAAAGACGCCATTATCAACATCTCACTGAGGTTGAACGAAGTCGTGTAATAGGACGAGGAGAAGCTGGTAGTTCCTTCTGCGATATTGCAGAAAGACGTGGCAGGAATGTAACCACCCTATATGACCGTTGCGATGGTCAGGGAGGTGTACGGTCGCAAGAAAACCGGGCTCTGGACATCCACGTGGCACTACCTAGAGGGAAGACCATAGTGTTCGGCATATGGTTCTGGCGCATCGTACTCCATCTGCAGCAGCAATCTGAGCAGCAGTTAGCGTCACATTGACACAACGAACTGTTTCAAATCGGTTACTTTAAGGACAGCATTCAACTACACCAAACCACAGCCACTTGCGGCTTCAATGGTGTCAGGTGAAAGCTCAATGGAGGGGTGGGGGTGCAGGGTTGCAGGCCTGTTGTGTTTTCTGATAGAAGCTGGTTCCAACTCGCTGCTAATGATGGCCGTGTGTTGGTTAGGATGTGGCCAGTCGAGGGCCTGCAACCAACCTGTCTGCGTGCTACACATATTGGACCTACACCTGGAGTTGTGGAATGAGGTACGATTTCGTATGACAACAGGTGCACTCTCATGGCTATCCCACGCAACCTCACTGCAAATTTGTATTCCAGTTTGCTGATTCAACCTGTTGTGCAGCTGAGATTCATGAACGGCACTCAATGGGTTGTTTTCGAACAGGATAACCCTCGACCCAGCAGATCTACAAAGTGTTGACATGCTGCCTTAGCTTGCTCGATCACCAGATCTGTCCTCAACCGACCACTCAGGTGTAATGGACATCATCGGCCGACAAGTCCAGCTTCATACACAAACAGCATTAACTATTCCTGCACTGACTGACCAAGTTGCAACAAGCATGAACTCCAACCCGCAACCTGACATCCGGCACCTTTACAACACAGTTCATCCACGCCTGCATTCTTGCATTTAACATTCTGTCGGTTACATCGGTTATTAAGGCATCAGCATATCACATTTGCAATGGTTTATCTCGCGCTTACATTAACCTGTGTTCTTGCAATTTGAATCACTTAAATACATTCGTAGACAAACGTATTCCTGAATTTTTATTACTTTACATTGATTACTTTTTGATGTTGGGAGGTTTTTTTTTCTTTCAGCGTATTTTTAGAAGTCACGTATCGTCTTCTATTGGGACACATTTTGATTTTGTGTTTTTCATTTATCCATGTTTTTACTGGATTAACGTATTGAGCACTTTACGGTATTCCTCCTGCATGATAAAAGGAGAACATGAAGGTAGGTGCAAATCAGAATGGTCTGCTCAGAATTTTGACTTTGGTACTCATGGATTCGATTTTGGGTTTTACTGCTCCGTCTACTCGTTCAGTTATCGTTATTTCATCGATGCTGGTTGAAGATGTAGAGCGTCTGCTGCTCGAACTGACGAAAGACAATATATATTAACTTTTCTACATCTGTATAAGTGATGGAAATTTTACGTGCTATCGATTTCAAAGCTAGATACCTTCATTCTCGCACCCCTTGACAGGTCGGAGGATTTAATCGAGATCCCCAAATTTAATCTGTCCGATACCACCCATAAACGATCTACAGGTACTTTCTGTAATTGAAAAAGGTATGTAACAGATGGTTTATACCGGTTGTACCCTGCGTGTTTACAGTTACGTAATTTTTTAAGTAAAGCAGTTACACGCAGATCAGTAGCATATACTCGGGTTTGTATGTCGCAGCACTAGTTTGTTGATCTCGATGATTAATATGTCCTATCTGGCACAGGAAGATTAAGCTATTATGGTTCAATATCGACATAAATAAAACCAACATCAGTAAATACAGCTCCAGGGAAAGGGAAAACATTAATAACGTCAGATTCGGTATGTGTTTCTGTAAGAATTATCGCAGAACAAACACGAATCATTCGTTCCGAAATAACGAAAAAAGCGTAAATAGAACTGTCGTAACGATATTTGAGCAGGCATCGTGTAGCTAATCAGTTATTTCGTTTTCCGTATAGCAAGAAGAGTGACTAGAATAGTCGTAACGATATTTGAGCAGGCATTTTGTAGTTAATCACTTACTTCGTTTTTCGTTCCAACAGGAAGAGTGACTTTGCTGAATTAGTCACTCTTGAAAACTAAAGTTCCGTTGTGACTGTGTATTACAAGCTGATTGATGGTATTGAGACATACAAAAAGCGGCTTGCTCAGCGAGTAATGAAGTTATACACACCGATAATCACTAGGAGACACAGGAGATTTTGTAAAGGGATCAAGAAGATAAACGATAAGGAAAATCAAACTTGTAAGGTAAATGAAGTGGGCATGATACGTAGCCAGGTAAGCGAACAGCCAGTGTACCAGAGATGTACTTTGTTGGAGTCTAAGATACAAGGAAAAAAGCGAGAGATCGACGTAATGGGAGGTGCATAGAATACTACATTAGCAAAAATGCAGCACGAAATTGAAGCAAGAGGCTGAATATTTTAATCCACAGAGAAATACAGAGGCGCACTTCACCAAGCAGTGGACATCAGATGGCTTATTATGACGTCCAGTATGATGATGCTGGTCGCGGCAATGATGGCGCTCAAGACGGTATTTACGCTCATTACGGTGGTGGCACCCATGACGGAGGTGGCGCTCATGCGATGGTGGCGCTAATGACTCTCATGATGGTGGTGGCGATCATGACGAAGGTGGCGCTCATTAAGGTGGTGGCGCTCATGGCGATGGCGGCATGACAATGGGGCCGCTCATCAGGATGAGAACATTCATGATCATGGTGAAACTCATGATGTAAACAAAAGACCTGCTACACATTGCGACCGGTGTCGCCAGAGGTGAACAGGCTAGTTGATAAAGAGAAACAAATAGTACAGGTTCGTACAGCTGCCCTTGTGACGTACAGTGAGTGTAGCCGTTGTCAAAGAGGTGTCCGGTGCCGTGGGATCCTCTTGCAGGGGGCGACGGCGCGCCGGCCGCATTGGCTCACGTAGACGCCAGCGGCGCCGCTATATGAGACGCGGACAGAATGGCCTGCATACGTGTCGGAGCGCACTCCTCTGTCGCTGCTCCTTATACCCTCCTCTCATTTCTGCTCCCCTTCACCAGCACGGGCTCTGCCGGCCATCCATTCTTCCCTGCTGTCCTACAGCTGAGCGCCTCTGTCCATTCACCACACACTCGTTTTACTTACGGTATACCGCTGACCACACTGTAGTGACGGCTCGGGCACACACATCGGAGCATCACTATGATCTGGGTCACATTCCTGTTGCGGAATGAATCTCTGGACTTGTGAAAAAAAGAAAAAAAAAGTCTCTGCTCCCATTTTCACACACAGAATCAATACACTTTTAACATGTTGGATTCTTTGTATGTTGTCCTCTAGTGCTTAAAAAACGGTGGTAATGTGTTATACGGGATTTCAAGTGGAAACCCTCGACAGCATAACCAGTTTGTTTTTCGTGGCCATCCTCCGCAGCAAACACAGAAATATTTATTTTGTAAATAAGACCTCCTTTTCTTGCTGCAACTTAATTTATTTCTCCCAGGTGCGTTTCGCCTTTTTCTTACTCTAAGGCATCGTCACTGGGATATTTTGTTGGCAACATGCAGGTAAACAAAAATGAAACAACAGGAAACACATAATGAACTCACAGTATTTACTTCTTTAAAAGCTCAGTGTTCTAACGAATAGCTATAGCTATTGGCAAAAGAATAATACTGCACCACAAAGAAGAAGGAGAAACAGGGTGAAGAATGTGAAAGAAAAAGTTCGGAATACAAAATTGTACTTATGTTTCGGAAATGAAATAGTAGTGCGACCTCCCAACCAGATGAGAGAAAACTCAGATGCTAACAAACTATCCCACTGAAGATGTTGTTGTTGTTGCGAGCTTCAGTCCAGAGATTGGTTTGATGCAGCTCTCCGTGCTACTCTATCCTGCCAAGCCTCTTCATCTCCGAATAACTACTGCAACCTACATCCTTCTGAATCTGCTTTGTGTATTCATCTCTTGGTTTCCCTCTGCTATTTTTACCCTCCACGCTTCCCTGCAATGCTAAATTGGTGATCTGTTGATGCCCCAGAATGTGTCCTACCAACTGGTCCCTTCTTTTAGTCAAGTTGTGCCACAAATCACTCTTCTCCCCAACACTCTCATAATTGCCATTTGGTTTCTGTACAAATTGTAAATAGCCTTTTGCTCCCTGGCTGCCACCTTCAGAATTCGAAAGAAAGTATTCCAGTATACATTGCCAAAAGCTTTTTCTAAGTCTACAAGTGCTAGAAACGCAGGTTTACCTTTCCTTAACCTGTCTTCTAAGGTAAGTCGTAGGGTCAGTACTGCCTCGCGTGTTCCAACATTTCTACGGAATCCAAACTGATCTTCCCCGAGGTTGGTATCTACCAGTTTTTCCTTTCATTTAGAGTAAGAAAAAGGCGAAACGCGTCTGGGAAAAATAAATTAAATTGCAGCAAGAAAGACGGCTTAATTTACAAAACAAGTAACTCGACAGTATCTTTTGCGCATCATGCTTCGTGACTTTGCACAGTGAACTGTTGAGACTGAGCGACACTCGGTGTTTGAAACTAAACAGCTTCAAGAAACGTGCACCGTCTGAAACTCCGTACGTCTAATAACTGGCGTACCTTTCATATTTGCGATAAATATTTGTGGCAAGTTAAAATGAGTGACACTCCACGTATCGATCGCGTTTTCCTGTGCCTCCCTTGCAATTACTTGCTTTTCAAACACTGCACTCATCTCATCTTTGGCCAAATATGTCATAATTGTTACTCTTAATTGGTAATGTATTAAAATCTAAAAGCATATTTTTTGAAAAATTAAAAGTACGGGGATAGGTCCCAGTTCAAGGTGCTGCTGCAGTGATATGAGACAGAATAGCAGAGCAGTTGTAGAATTATATGACAAGAAAGAGTCGTTGCTTTAGAGGAACCACTCCGACGTTTGTATCGTTATCATTGCAATTCCTAATCACTGCATCGCCTGTTAGCTTTATGCTGTGTGTGTGTGTGTGTGTGTGTGTGTGTGTGTGTGCGTGTGTGTGTGAGAGAGAGAGAGAGAGAGAGAGAGAGAGAGAGAGAGAGAGAACCTCTGTCATCTCACAGAAATTAGCTCAGACATCACACTCCAACACGCCAACGGCCAATTATTTCTTTTCTCTGACCAATAAGCCCCATTCCCAGTAGAACATTTTTCGTAACTTACATGCCCTGAAATATAGACAGTTAATAGTTTATAATACAAGATCAGATGCTGAAAAATGCGGCAGAATCTACATATATGCTCTGGAGGCCACCTTGTGTGACGAAGGGTATTTTCTGTACTACTAAGCTTTAACCCCGTGGCCACTTTTAGAATTTTGAATTTTTGAACTGAGAGATAACCAATGAGCCACCGAAACCTACAGTGGAGAACAGTGTTCTAGCCTAGGTGCCTAATAGTTTATATTCATCTGGTTCTTTCGTTAAACTGAATTTTGTATATTCATCATATTTCACGCCCGATACTACCTTGCTAAAGGGATTACAATCAACATTCTTCTCACAGATCCAGTGGATAAATTTCTGTATGTAGCTCAGCTGAAGACAGCCACTGTAAGGACAGGAAAGAAAGTAACCGGAGGGAAATAAAGAACTAGAGCGTGTTTGCTAAGGCACAGATTAACTAAGCCTGCTGTTCGACAAGAAAAAAAAATACATTGAGCTTGTGTTACCAGTTCTGAAGTACGGTAGTGACAAATAGATCTTTAATGTGATGGCCATTAAAAAACTGTGGGTTGGTTCAAATGGCTCTGAGCACTATGCGACTTAACTTCTGAGGTCATCAGTCGCCTAGAACTTAGAACTTATTAAACCTAACCAACCTAAGGACAGCACACACATTCTTGCCCGAGGCAGGATTCGAACCTGCAACCGTAGCGGTCGCTCGGTTCCAGACTGTAGCGCCCAGAACCGCACGGCCACTCCGGCCGGCAACTGTGGGTTGCTCAGAATTGTATGATAGGAATTATTTTTGAGATCAACGAGTATACTGTCATGGAAGATCGAGAAAAGTGTCAGAAGAAATCAGAATGAAGAAGACCTTTAGGTAGAGCGAAAATAAGTTGGTGAGACAAGGTGGATAAGGATCTTCAAATGCTTGGAGAGAGGGAAGAAGATGCCAACGACAGGGCGCTGAGGAAGAGTCCAAAAACTGACTACGGTTTGTGGGGCCAGGATGTTAAGTTCAGCACGAGTAGGAGTAAGTAATGAAAACGCAGTGGATGTGGTCTGGACGTGAGTCCACGCGAACTGATGGTAGCTGGCCTATGGAGGTAATTGCTTAAATCAAAAGGGTAGGAAAAGGTAGAGATAGCGAATTAATAGGTGGAATGATGACGTTAGAAAACATGCAGCAGCAACAATTTGGATGCGTACTGATTTCGTCTGTAGTGCATGAAGTCTTTAGAAGGCTTTTATTGGGCAATGGATGTCAAATAATTGGTGGTTATGGTGGTAATCTCGATTCGCGTTAAGTTGGAGATTATTCAGAAGACTTTAAAAGATGTTTTGCCGTAGTGCGTACGCATGTATGAGAGCCTCGCACGTAACTCTGGCCTGTAGATGCTTTACTTCTGTTGAGGAGGCTGAAAACACTTGCGTGGAGCAGCCACGAACAGTGGCGAGAGCCATTGACGCCAGCAACAGAAGCCGCCGCTCCCTGTATTCCACCCCGTAGCTCAAGCCGTGGCGTTTGAACTGGTACGGTCTCGGCCGCTATTAGAGAGTGAGAACTGGAACTGTAGGAGGGAGAGAGAGAGAGTGAGTGAGTGAGAGAGAGAGAGAGAGTGAGTGAGAGAGAGAGAGAGAGAGAGAGAGAGAGAGAGAGAGAGAGAGAGATATCCGCCCCCAACGAGCCCCTCGAGAGACACCGGCGCGATCCGCTCAAGTGGCTGGTCCGACCCCGGAGCGAGCCGCCATTCTGCAGAGCGTATGGGCTCCAATTAAACCGCACAGCTCGCTGATTTCTGCCGCCTTCATTACGCTGCCGCCGCTGCTCCTCGCCGAATTCTCGGCAGATCTGCCTCCCCCGCGCGGCGCGCAGTCGGCTCCCCGCCACGTACATATCCTACCTACTCTGTCCCCTTAGCTACCCTCGTCAGCCCTGCGCTGAGGTCTTTTATTCGACCTCCGAGCCGTCGACGAGGACAATCAGCAACCCGAGGGTGTGTTAGCAGTGAAAATGACGATTAGGAAGTCCGCGAACTCTGCTCTCGGTCCCGCCTCCTCCCCCAACCCCCATCCCCCTTCCTCTTTCCCTTGCGACCAGCTGCGGCGGAATAAAGGACGCATAGAACCGCCACGCGGTTCGCGTAGGGAAAGCGCCAAATAAATTTAAAAACTTGTGGCCTTACTCAGGGAAATGTCGATAACTTTCTAGTGACGGGTCAGCAGCTCGCAAATTGCTTTCACGGCAAGACCGAAATCCTGAGAGTAAATCCGAAATACCCAGCTTAAATACTAATAAAAATGTTAACTTAGCAATAACGAGGACTGATAGACTGACAGCAGCAGCTGAGAAAGTTGAACTGATCTCCTAGAGAACACAAGATGTATGACAAATACCAAAGATGGATTAGAATGGACGATTTTAAAACAAACGTAGATTTATTGCGTGAAGAAATATAAATACCTATGAGAGTAAATCGAACAGAATAGTTTAGAACAGGAGGCCACCTTTCTTAGTCAATAATTCAAGAACAGTCTTAATAGCATTTATTATTGTTATAATACCGCCAACCGGTTTCAACCCGAAGTAGGGGTCACAAAAAATGGGTCAAATGGCTCTGAGCACTAAGGGACTCAATTGCTGTGGTCATAAGTCCCCTAGAACTTAGAACTACTTAAACCTAACTAACCTAAGGACAGCACACAACACCCAGCCATCACAAGGCAGAGAAAATCCCTGACCCCGCCGGGAATCGAACCCGGGAACCCGGGCGTGGGAAGCGAGAACGCTACCGCACGACCACGAATGCGGGCAGGGGTCACCTTCTGGGCGTTTACATCATTGGTCGACTGCTGGTGGTGTCACTCCTGTGTACATATCGGCAGGGGAGCTTCTGTAAAGTTTGGAAGGTAGGAGACGAGGTACTGGCAGAAGTAAAGCTGTGAGGACGGGGTGTGCGTCGTGCTTGGGTAGCTTAGTTGGTAGAGCACTTGCCCGCAAAAGGCAAAGGTACCGAGTTCGAGTCTCGGTCCGGCACACAGTTTTAATCTGCCAGGAAGTTTCATATCAGCGCACACTCCGCTGCAGAGTGAAAATCTCATTCTAGTATACATGATGTTCGAAAACTCCGGTCATAAACTTCCAGAACTTCTAGAGGGGAGAGAGTACATAATATTTTGAATAGGACTCCTTTACGGAAACGTACCTTTTCCGTGCGACAGTCGTTTGAAAACTTGTGTAACATGTTTGCTAAGTAGGCGTCCAACAGGGTAGTCATGGTGAGAGGAGGTTTGTGGTTACTTCAGGCCGGCTGATGTCATCTGACGTCTGTCCTACCTCTCTGAACTGGTTCGAGCATCATTCACGTGTCTGTGAGTGTTAGAGCAACATGGCTGAGTACACGTTTACAGAATACACAGACATGAACCTTTTGAATGGCGAAGCTCACTGTGATGGAAGAGCTGCGTCGTCACCTTTATCAAGATCGTTCTCCACAACACACAAGTCCATCGCATACCCTTCTTGCCACAATTACGCATGGCTTAGAGACAAGGTACCTTTACCGTCAGCATGCGTGACTATTGTGTTCCAAGGACACCCCGCACGCCCGATTTGGTAGAGGTCGTACTGCAACACGTTGATGAGAACCAGTCAACGAGAACACGAGCAATTTCTTTGGCTATCAATGAGTGGAAGTGTGAAACAAGCGATGTACTCTGTCACGCCCCATCAGTTACTTGCAAAAGTGATCTAGTTCCCTACATGTTTTGGACACTAGTTCCAATTCAAAATTCCTCTTAAAGTTCCAGAAGTTTGTAAAGAGGATTTACGGACATCCTGTATGCTTCGGAGTCTTCAGTCGTGAATAGACGGGGACTAGTCAATATATTCGCCGGAAGAGAATGGAGGGTATTAAGGGTGATTTTAGGCAACAGATAGAATCACGGGCTCATATATTTGAGATCAAATGAGGGACGGCACAGAAAGACAAAACCAGTAACACCATAGGTTAAAAAGAACAGCTTGTTGTTCTATGAGTACATGGTTAGAAATTCCGATTATCGTCTATCTAATAAAATTATAAACTTCAAGAACCCAAGCATAGAAAGGTCGCCATGGTTCCAAGAGTGATGAAGATCTTAAAGAAATCGGTAGCCCAGAGGACAAAATCATGGATAGGAATGAATTTAGAAAAAGGGGAAAAACAGGTTTTCAGCTACGTGAATACCTCAAAGGTCGAAAGGGAACTGCGCAGAAGACCGGAAGAAGGCGCTCAAGACTGACGAGATTCTGGCAGGGCATCAAAGCTGCCAGATGAACAACAGCTAAAAATGGAAAATGATATTCATTACAAACTTTTAGCCCACAGCAGGTCAGTTCCAATGTAAAAAAATATACAAACACATGGCTAGACCAATTGGCACAATAAATATAGAACTCACATTAAATTGGAAAGTCGACTTATTCTCTGATTAGCGTCCAACAGCGAATCAAGGACGGACATAGTAGCTACCAATTACTGTAGACGCTGCCGCGCATTCGAATGGACAATAATTGGTCAACTGAAACTGAAATGAGCTGGAACAGTACCTAAGCAAATTCTTTCTCTTAGGTTTCAAGATAGCGTAAACCTGTTACGGTCTGTGTCCCATCGCTCGTTCGCCGACTGTAAGACCATGCTCAGACCTACTTAAATCTTGGTAGCCTGCCATTGCAGCAGGAGTAACCATCTAACAACTGAGCCATACACTATTTGTCTTATATATGCGTTGCCGACCGCAGCGTCGTGTTCTGCCTGTTTACATATCTGTATTTGAATACGCATGCCTATACCAGTTTCTTTGGCGCTTCAGTGTATATAAACATACGTTCGTGTATGCAGTCAAGCAGTGGGCAGCAGAGTGCTCATCTAAGCTTCTCTCTCCCTTATCTCTCTGTCACAGTATCTCCAAATTTATCTTCACCATTCACTAATAGGTCGCCGTACCTCCTTGTCTACTGTCTGAGGAGCCTTCTTCCGAGGCGACTTCATTTCTGTCGCATTCAATCGTCGCGGATGACCGCAGCGTAACTGAACCCGCAGCAAGCTCGGTGAAAGGATATTTGTTACTTACGCTGGGCAATCCGGAACTCGTAGTAAGCGATACACGCGGCACGCCTAGGGTTACGGAGCGGGGTAACATGGCAGCGGCACTGGCGTCGGATTGCCGCCAGCGCTCGGCCACGCTGCGCTGCCGGGAGCCAGTCCGTCACTGGTGCGGTCCACTCATACGCTTTCCGAGGCTATGGCAGGACGTGACGAGAAAATGAAGCAGGTGATGTTTTGGTGTTCTTCGTGTACCATTTCCACAGAAGTTTTCGCACTACGAATCGAAATACAGGATTATTACAAATGATTGAAGCGATTTAACAGCTCTACAATAACTTTATTATTTGAGATATTTTCACAATGTTTTGCACACACATACAAAAACTCAAAAAGTTTTTTTAGGCATTCACAAATGTTCGATATGTGCCCCTTTAGTGATTCGGCAGACATCAAGCCGATAATCAAGTTCCTCCCACACTCGGCGCAGCATGTCCCCATCAATGAGTTCGAAAGCATCGTTGATGCGAGCTCGCAGTTCTGGCACGTTTCTTGGTAGAGGAGGTTTAAACTCTGAATCTTTCACATAACCCCACAGAAAGAAATCGCATGGGGTTAAGTCGGGAGAGCGTGGACGCCATGACATGAATTGCAGATCATGATCTCCACCACGACCGATCCATCGGTTTTCCAGTCTCCTGTTTAAGAAATGCCGAACATCATGATGGAAGTCCGGTGGAGCACCGTCCTGTTGAAAGATGAAGTCGGCGCTGTCGGTCTCCAGTTGTGGCATGAGCCAATTTTCGAGCATGTCCAGATACACGTGTCCTGTAACGTTTTTTTCGCAGAAGAAAAAGGGGCCGTAAACTTTAAACCGTGAGATTGCACAAAACACGTTAACTTTTGGTGAATTGCGAATTTGCTGCACGAATGCGTTAGGATTCTCTATCGCCCAGTTTCGCACATTGTGTCTGTTCACTTCACCATTAAGAAAAAATGTTGCTTCATCACTGAAAACAAGTTTCGCACCGAACGCATCCTCTTCCATGAGCTGTTGCAACCGCGCCGAAAATTCAAAGCGTTTGACTTTGTCATCGAGTGTCAGGACTTGTAGCAATTGTAAACGGTAAGGCTTCTGCTTTAGCCTTTTCCATAAGATTTTCCAAACCGTCGGCTGTAGTACGTTTAGCTCCCTGCTTGCTTTATTCGTCGACTTCCGCGGGCTACGCGTGAAACTTGCCCGCACGCGTTCAACCGTTTCTTCGCTCACTGCAGGCCGACCCGTTGATTTCCACTTACAGAGGCATCCGGAAGCTTTAAACTGCGCATACCATCGCCGAATAGAGTTAGCAGTTGGTGGATCTTTGTTGAACTTCGTCCTGAAGTGTCGTTGCACTGTTATGACTGACTGATATGAGTGCATTTCAAGCACGACATACGCTTTCTCGACTCCTGTCGCCATTTTGTCTCACTGCGCTCTCGAGCGCTCTGGCAGCAGAAACCTGAAGTGCGGCTTCAGCCGAACAAAACTTTGAGTTTTTCTACGTATCTGTAGTGTGTCGTGATCATATGTCAATCATTTGTAATAGCCCTGTACTTTCTTGGCTTTGAAATTATTTGGGCACACTTTGATGACCACTTACTTCTTGTACGGTGGAAATTTTTATGAAATGACTGATGGAACATCCATCGATTCTCCACTGTCGCCAGCAGTTTTCATGGAAAATGCGTATATGCACATTCAGAGACAAGTGACAGCAAACGATTGGTACATTGAAATAACAGTTTCCAGCATTTTCTGTGTTGGGTCAGTTCTCATGTTCATTAACAAGGGTCATTTCCGGGTCAGTTATATAAATATTTCTCTGGCTACTTTTGTTTTGACCACCATCTACTCTCGTAATAGGTTCAGTTCTATCACGATAAACATACACTTCTACATCGTTCTAGCAGTTTCACCCCATTAGGCAACAATATCCACTTATGCTCTTGTCAGTCTTATGCAAGGGTCACCATTATGAAGGTGGAAGCTCTACCCCCGAATTGCCAAAAGATAGCTGTTGATTTAAGCATTCCTCTTTTTTTTCTATGTCTTATCCCTTCCAACCACAAAAAATTGCTGATGGATAATGTTTTCTAAATGTAACAAACCTTCACGTAACAGAGAAGTTTCCGCCTTTGTGAATGATTTGAAGGAGGGTAGGACTGAAATGGCGCGAAATTCCACCCAGGAGAAACAGAACCATGACTTAAGGAAATGTGTCTCTTGTTTGGCGCTATTGCAGTTAGTCGAGATGCATATTCCTTTGTTTTCTATTTCGGATTACTTTAACAATATGGTAATGCACCCATCCTAATAAGGCAGAAAAAATAAAGTATGCTTTTTTTCTAGTCTTCCGTGTCAGCTTTCAGCCAATCTCGTTAATTCCGTCATGTTTTGAAACATTTTTAAAATAATGAAGACGAAGACATACACCAAAATTTGCCTTCGCATGTATGAGAACTCTTCAAAGAACCACACTCCGATTGCCCGAAGCACCAAATAAACATTTTCCACATCGAAACAAGGCATACTGCACTAACCTTCTGATACATTTCCTCATTCTTTAGAAGATTCTTTATCCTTCTTGGTGAAAGATACAGCAGCGAACGACTTGAATGATAAGATGGCATCAATCAAAGAGTTGTAAACTTCGCACCTTTTAGGAGTCTCTGCTAGTGATAGAGGACTGGTTAAGTACATCTCCCAGTTCTCCACATTGCCAGTCTCCCCCCACTGAAGATTATTCATTTCAGTATAAAGATCCGACTGTTAAACCCATTCTGGACATCAGTTTAACTGAACGCATTCTCTATTGTGAGTTAAGCTGATATCTTCTCCTGAGCTGTGGCCGCCTTCGTGTTTTCACATACTGCTGTGAGCATGAAGGTTATCGCTAAATGTTTGTGTAATATAACATTATATTCTTGTTACTGCGTAAATAAGTAATGCCCACATTCAGCAACGGAAATATTGGTGGACAAGTCTACTATCGACAACTTTCTCAGGTTTTACGTACATAAGAAACTGTAGTCGAGGAATTGCACTTTCAGCAATACTGTACACACCATAAAGCCAAATTCGCGCGTCAGCAAACGCTGGAAAGGACGTACTAGCCCTTTCACTCCTGATATACGTGGCAAAGAAAAGCACAGTCTGTTCTGAAATCTAAGTATTTATCACAGTGAAATAACTATATTCGATATTAACCTTGGATTTGCGACCAATGTTCGCAGAGGTTTGAAACTAGCCACCGAAGATAATAAACTAAGGTCACTAGCAAGAACGTTGGAAGAAATTAAGAACGCAGTGCTTTCTTTGCTGAAGAAGTGTGTAACACAAGCTACTTTAAGTTCAGAATTAAAGGAAACAGTTAATATTAACTGAGTGCACTGTATGAAGCTCCGCGACTCTCAAGTGTAGTTTTCCTAACGCTGGTATGAAACCAATGTCTAATCGACGGACTTAATCATGCGATTGGCATCTGCTGTTGCGACAGGCAGCGGATGCAACACCTGTGTTGTGGCATGTCTCCGCCAACATCTGTTCAATTAGGAATGCAGTACATTCCGCGTCGAGTAATGAAACACGTTTCCATTACCTCCACGTGGACGCACACTGCAGTTCCCTCGCGTTTCTCGAGCAGGTGCTCGCTGGAAGAAGTAGACCTCATTCGTAGCTCAGGGAGATGCAGTCCCAAGTACAGGCACTGAGCGACCATATACTTGGCTGGCGCACGGCGAGGCAGCGCCTTTTACGAGATTCTTGAGTTGATGTCCCTCCCCCCTTCTTTTCTGCTCTCCTTCCTCTCTCTCTCTGTCTGTCTCTTTCCGCTCACCATTTCACTTCTGTTTCTAACGCTGCTCCACGTGTGCATGTATACCGCCTGTTCTCTGCACCCACTGACATGAACTTGTGCGAAAGGTATCTCGCTGGGGATTAGTTGCCTCGCAGTAAATGCGTTTAAAGAACTACAGGTAAGTGCGTTTCTATTGACGCTGTAATCTGACAAGAACCTCTGCCTATAATTTCATAAAACAACTAAACGAGAGTAAGTGTGTGTGAGTACAGTCAGGGTCAGGAGGATGCTAGCAGGAAACTGTTCACGAAAGTATTTAATTATAATGTATTTATAGGTGGTTCAGTCTCAAAAATGAGTTCAAGAATTTAACTATATCTCCACAATCTGAACCATGATATCACCTCAAATCTCCTTCGGCAGTGTAGCAAATGCAGGATTATGGGAAGGAAATTGACCATAGGATCTTTTTTTAAGAAAATGCCCAGACATTCCTCCTAGCCACGAAGGACAAAAATCACGAAGATTGAATGGAAATTTTGAGAATGATCCGGGATCTTAAGAAACTAGTGTACAGCAACCGTACCATATGGTTCTCTCCCATTAGTTTGTCGCAATGTTCTCCGTTTTGTGATTTTTAATACAATGCGTGTTTCTGAAACAGTTTGCTTCTGTTAGGTGCTGCTCCCTTTGCTGTCTAGAGACACGTAACTTTGACTTTCCATTGCCTCTAAAACAGTTTTTATTCTTTCACCGATGTCCGCCTGTTTCGATCAAAGTGTTTGTTAAAAATCTATTGCGTCTGAATGAATTAGCAAACATTTTTGTGTTTCTCCTATGAAAATTAGCCACGTCTTCTTTTCTTCATAATTTCTTTCCAAACATCTTTATATATTTGTTATACGGACACAGATTTATGTTCAGCATAGCTCCCCTAAACCAATAATGGTGACTGTCTGGAGGGTTTATTTGAAACACACGCCACAGTTTTTGCCTAACATTTGTTTTATCGAAGCTTGTGCTCCTTCTCTAAGGATTTCGTCGGCGACGAAACGTTCAACCCAACTCCTTCTTTCTCCTCTTCTTTTTCCAACATCTATAACCATCCAATAGCACACATGATCCTCATGAAGGTCTTAACGAAGTGTTTCTTCCATTGACTAGGCGGTGTGAGGGTAATATTATGTCTTCAGGGTGAAGGGAAGTTACAAATGATTCGCTGAAGTCGTTGCCGTCCTCTGTGAACGAGACGAAAAGTTACAGGACCTGTTTGACGCAGCGGTTTGCTTAGCACAGAATACGGATTTAAAATAAACCAAAGAAAGATGGTAGTATTGAGGAGCAGGAGAAAAAGAATTACCCTGCTCCTTGTCTGTATAGTAAATACTGGTAACTCTCTTTCTACAATCCAAAGCAGTAGAATGAGAAACACGCAACACGCGACTATGAAGGCAGCGGGCACAGTAATTCTACGAATGTTGTAGGCACACTGTTCACAGTTAAGAATCACCATCCATGACATAAAACACCGGATGTCAATTCTCGGTGAACAATTCTAGTTACCATGCGGAGCAGTAAGCAAACGTTCAGTCTAGGTGGGAGCGCGCTTGCGGTTAAATCCATTCCGCGAGCGGCTACACTACTAAGATAAGGAATAAATTTTCTTAAGATGATTTAAAATGAAAGAAAAAAAGGATACACGAGAACTTTCAAGCAAATCAGCGTAGTCATTTTATTGATATTAATGTATCTACATTTGTGGGAAGTATCAAGCGTGAATTATGCAGCACTGCACAAATCAGCATGACACAGCTGAAATTGGGAGACAATAATTATCGCTATATACAGTAGACGTAAGGAACGCCGAATTGTTATTGTACATGGTTTCTTTCAATCTGTGTATTGCAAAACAAAAACTTGTTTTACATTCATAAACGGTCCTCGTTCGTCACACAATATCGCGGCGTACCTTGCATATCGAAACATAGCACCGAACATTGGTGGAGATGATTCACAAAAAGAGGTAGTACCGGCATCCAGATTCGATCCAGAGACGTCGCACTTACGAAACTAAGTACTTATTCTCGCGGCAGGGGACGCGTTGCCTATTAACGACCATACAACGGACATAAGCACACCTACAATTTTCAAATTCGATTTTCTCTGAAACAGTTGAGAGCCGGCGTGTTCCTGTTCACACATTTTTAAGCTCTAGCCGCGCCCTACAAACCCTGTCAGTACGAATGAAATCGGTGAGGAGAAATTCGTATGGTCGCCTTCTTAGGATGTGCCGTTTCGTTAGCTCCGACGTGCGAGTATTTCGTGATACGACGGCAGAGCAATGACTGGCAAACCATACGAATAAGATTCATCAAAGTTCCTCCCCCCCCCCCCACCCTCTATCCTTTGTCGCATAGGTCTGCTGCCCAAGGCTCAGCATTCTCTCTCCGATTTGTTCTTAGTTTTATGTATGCGTGTGTTGCGTCTATAGTTACAATACTCGTTCTCTTTGTCGTTTTGTGATTGTGTATTGTCAGTGACGGCTGCCCTCGCCTTAATAGTACCCTGTTCCATTCTGATTTCAGAATATATCTCAGTTTTTATTTCTTCTAAGTCCTCTTCTTATTAATGTTGGGAATTCCTACCATCTTTCGCCAGTACCCAGGCAGATCAAGGGCCTCTTGCTAGTAGAAACGAAGTGTCTTACGCTGTCGGATATTGGATCGTTAACGGACCTCAAATCACGGTGGCCTGTCAATGTTTATATCGTCCCCAAAACTGGTTCAAAAATAGCTCTGAGCACTAGGAGACTTGACTTCTGAGGTCATCAGTCCCCTAGAACTTAGAGCTACTTAAACCTAACTAACCTAAGGACATCACATACACCCATGCCCGAGGCAGGATTCGAACCTGCGACCGCAGCGGTCGCACGGTTCCTAACTGTAGCGCCTAGAACCACTCGGCCACACCGGCCGGCCCTAAACTGGGGAAAGTTTTATTTACGTCACCTGAGATTACCAGGACTCTACCACACAGTTTAGGTGCGATACGGTATCTGCAGACACGGAGCATGGAGACAACCGCGGCTGTGTAGCCGGAAACAAACCGTGCGCCCCCAGCAGGCCGCAAGCCATCGCGTTAGTTTGGAACGAGCGCGGGCGGCAGCAGGGACTAATAAAAGGAGCGGTTCTAACGTTAATCCCTGGGGGAAGCCGAGGCGGAGGCAGAGCCAGCAGCTTTATGTGGCCGCCGCTGCTTTACGCGCGTCCCGAGGAAGAGTGTGCGCGCGAGTTTGGTCGGGAGGCTGGGCGCCGCGGCGGCAAGTTACTGTGCGGCCCCCGGGAGCGGCGCGGCAGACACTCCGTGTCGCCGCCGAAGAACAGCGCCCCGACGCCGTCCGTTACGAGCGCCACGTCGCTGCCTGCCTGCCACGACGCCGCCCACCGGCCTGCCTGGCTACTCCGCGCCCGGTCGATAGGGCCGGTCGTCGCCGCTGCTCTCTTCGTGGGCGGCGTGGGCGGCTGCCTTCAGTCCGAACGCGCTTTGCCATACTTCCCAATCATATTCAGAACAAGCCGCGATGTAACGCTTAATACTTTCAGGATTTGGACAAAAATATCGAAATACCAAAAACACATCACCCTGCCTAATATCTACATCTCCACCACATACATACTCTGCAATCCACCATACGGTGCGTGGCGGAGGGTACCTCGTACCACAACTAGTATCTTCTCTCTCTGTTCCACTCCCAAACAGAACGAGGAAAAAATGACTGCCTGTATGACTCTGTACGAGCCCTAATCTCTCTTATCTTATCTTTGTGGTCTTTCCGCAAAATGTAAGTTGGTGGCAGTAAAATTTTACTGCAGTCAGCTTCAAATGCTGGTTCTCTAAATTTTCTCAGTAGCGATTCACGAAAAGAACGCCTCTTCTCCTCCAGAGACTCCCACCCGAGTTCCTGAAGCATTTCCGTAACACTCGCGTGATGATCATACCTACCAGTAACAAATCTAGCAGTCCGCCTCTGAATTGCTTCTATGTCCTCCCTCTATCCGACCTGATAGGGATCCCAAACGCTCGAACAGTACTCAAGATTAGGTCGCACCAGCGTTCTATAACCGGTCTCCTTTACAGATGAACCACATCTTCCCAAAATTCTACCAATGACCGGAAGACGACAATCCGACTTCCCCAGAACTGCCATTACATGCTTGTCCCACTTCATATCGCTCTGCAATGTTACGCCCAAATATTTAATCGACGTGACTGTGTCAAGCGCTACACTACTAATGGAGTATTCAAACATTACGGGATTATTTTTCCTATTCATCTGCATTAATTTACATTTATCTATATTTAGAGTTAGCTGCCATTCTTTACACCAATCACAAATCCTGTCCCAGTCATCTTGTATCCTCCTACAGTGACTCAATGACGACACCTTCCCGTACACCACAGCATCATCAGCAAACAGCCGCACATTGCTATCCACCCTATCCAAAAGATCATTTATGTAGATAGAAAACAACAGTGGACCTACCACACTTCCCTGCGCACTCCAGATGATATCCTCGTCTCCGATGAACACTCACCATCGAAGACAACGTACTGGGTTCTATTACTTAAGAAGTCTTCGAGCCACTCACATATTTGGGAACCAATCCCATATGCTCGTACCTTAGGAGTCTGCAGTCGAGCACCGAGTCAAACGCTTTCCGGAAGTCAAGGAATATGGCATCCGTCTTATACCCTTCATCTATGGTTCGCCAGATATCATGTGAAAAAAGGGCGAGTTGCGTTTCGCAGGAGCGATGCTTTCTAAAGCCGTGCTGATGCATGGACAGCAACTTCTCTGTCTCAAGGAAATTCATTATATTCGAACTGAGAATATGTTCGAGAATAATGCAACAAACCGATGTTAAGGATATTGGTCTGTAATTTTGAGGATCCGTCCTTCTACACTTCTTATATACAGGCGTCACCTGCGCTTTTTTCTAGTCGCTCGGGACTTTACGTTGGGCAAGAGTCATCGATACTCCGCAAGCCACTGTGGCCGGCCGAAGTGGCCGTGTGGTTCTGGGCGCTACAGTCTGGAGCCGAGCGACCGCTACGGTCGCAGGTTCGAATCCTGCCTCGGGCATGGATGTGTGTGATGTCCTTAGGTTAGTTAGGTTTAATTAGTTCTAAGTTCTAGGCGACTGATGACCTCAGCAGTTAAGTCGCATAGTGCTCAGAGCCATTTGAGCCAAGCCACTGTACGGTGCGTGGTGGAGGGTACCCAGTACCACTATTAGTAATCTTCTTTTCTGTTCCACTCGCAGATAGAGCGAGGGAAAAACGACTGCCTGTATCCCCCCGTATGAGCCCTAATTTCTAGCATCTTATCTTTGTGGTTCTTAGGCGCATTGTATGTTGGCGGCAGTAGAATCGTTCGGCAGTCAACTTCAAGTAGAGGTTCTCTAAATTTTCTCAACAGTTTTTCTCGAAAAGAGCTTCGCCTTCCCTCCAGGGATTCCCATCTTAGTTCTCCGTAACACTTACGTGTTCTTCAAAGATATCGGTTACAAATCTAGCAGCTCGCCTCTGAATTGGTTCGACGTCTTCTTTCAATCCGACACCGAGCGAAGTGCGCAGTGGTTATCCCCCTAGCCTCGCATTGGAGAGGACGAAATTCCAAAACCACGTCCTGCCATCCTCATTTAGGTTTTCCGTGAATTCCTTAAATCGCTTCAGGCAAATGTTGGGATGGTTCCTTTGAAAGGGCACGTCCGATCTCCTTCCGCACCCTTCCCTAATCCGATAGGACCGATGACCTCGCTGTTTGGTCCCTTCCCCCAGATAGTGAATTTCATTTCAATCCGACCTGGTACGGATCCCGAACACTCGAGCAGAACTCAAGAACAGGACACACCGGCGTCCTATGCCATGTCCTTTACTGGTGTACCACTCTTTCCTAAAATTCTCTCAATAAGCCAAAGTCCACCATTCGCTTTTCTTACCACAGTTCTCACATGCTCGTTCCATGTCATATCGTTTTGCAGCGTTATGCCAGATATTTTGACATTTATCTGGATTTTATTACCAAATGCGTCGAAACAGGACCAGCGTGTTGCTATTCCTTTCTTGGCTATCGAAGCACAAACACCTGAAACATCCAACGCAGAACAAAGAATTTGTATAGGACACTTTATCTGTCGAAGAAACCACCGTGGTGGAATGGGGCACCAAGTTCCTTGCTAGTGCTTCTTGATAACGCCCGTACCCATATCGCAAACGCCACAATGCAGAAACTACGCAAACTCAAGTGGGAGACATTCGAGCACCAGCCCTACAGTCCTGGTCTCTCCCTTGCGAATATCACGCCTTCGGTTGATTAAAAGAGACCTCGAAAGGTCGACGATTACCTTGGACGAGGATGTGCAAGAGGCAGTCACGGAGTTCTTCACGCATCAGAACAGGGTCTTTTACCAAACTTGTACTTTCAACCTGGTGCATTAGTGGAATGATAGCCTCAGTACTCAATGCCTGCTTGATTGGCATACCGATTCCTGACTGCGCGTCCTTCGAAGGAAAACTTTTTTTTCACACCTTATATCAGTCCATACTCTTCCGCTACATCTTTTAAGACGCATAGCCCCTTTTGTAAATATATTCCGTCAGTTGTACAATCAAATGGCTCTGAGCACTATGCGACTTAACTTCTGAGGTCATCAGTCGCCTAGAACTTAGAACTAATTAAACCTAACTAACCTAAGGACATCAAACACATCTATGCCCGAGGCAGGATTCGAACCTGCGGCCGTAGCGGTCGCTCGGTTCCAGACTGTAGCGCCTAGAACAGCCGGCAGTTGTACAATCGTCTGCATACAGAGTGGATATTAATAATATGTATCAGTTGGTTCTACTAAGAAATTAAGTAATGGAATGAGTTTATAGCGCACTGCATTCCGTAGAGTATTGCACCCGGACGCCAAGGAAGAACAAGATGCTGGTTTTTATGACAGTGTTATCAATGTTTTGAATCCGAGCGGGCCTTCAGTACCCGCTGTCTCCCTGACGAAGCCATTCCTACGTCAGCCAGTACCAGGGCTCCATCTGTTCACCGGTAATGACGTACAGGTATCCGCCTGTCGGTCGAGTTGTGCCTCATCGCAGACTGCGAGGTGGGGTACTGGCGCACAGCTACCGCGGGAAGATCGCGCCGCCCCGGGTTGGCTCCATATGGCGTGGCACCCAGCGAGGCGGCGTCGTTGTCGTCGGCGCCGGGCCGCCAATCGATATCGCAAAGCGGCGCGCATTCCTCGGATCGCGGGCGCTGCTGATGAGCGCCCGTTTCCGGTTTCATCCTCGCGTTGCCACGGCGACGCGGCCGCTGCCCCCGCGCCGCTCTTTTATTCCGCAAGACAGAAGAAAACACGCTGCATGCGACGCCGCAGCGCGCGCCCGGGTCGATACTTAAAGTCGATATGCCCGCGTGGTGACCGTTCGACGTCCGACCGCGCCGGCCCCCTTCTGCGTCTGCGGCGTTCTCAGGTCTCGGCACCTGCCCCCCCCCCCCCCCCCCCCCCCGGCGTCGGGATTCGCTTCGAGAGCCATTAGCGACACCGCAGCTTCGTTAGTCGGGACCCTCCGCTTCTGCAGGCGAGGGCTGCAGCCGCAGCGGTTAAACGGCTCCCCGGGTCCAGGTCGCCACTCCGTCTTGCGTCTGCCGAATTACGTAAACAAACTTTCTAATGCCACTAACTAAGCGATACGGGAAAAGGACGGACTATAACAACTTACAGGTATCACGTAACCTTCCCAAAAGTGCACAAAAAATTATTATAAATCTCCTAAGTGTACTTTACCTAGGCGATTTTTAAGGTTCTCTACTTACGATCGTCTTTACGTAACCAAAAATTACTTTGAGCACGGTCTCGGACAATATATATTCACCGAATGGTTTCATTCCTCTCGTAACATCATTCATCGGTCTCTTTATTTACAGTGAGGCAACAAAAATCATGAAATAGCGGTATGCACATATACTGATGGCGTTAGTACCATATACACAACATATAAAAAGGCAGTACTTTGGCGAAGCAGTCATTTGTTTCACCGACTGCGACATGTTTTTTGCGTAAATGATGAATACATCTAAGCTGACTGTAGCGACATCTAGGGATGATGTAGGGAAACAGATTTCTGTTGGCTACTGTACTTCAGTAGCCAGTTGCAATAATGACTGTGTGGACGATGCTGCCTATTCTACACCTTATTTTAGATCTTTATGAAGATGCTATGCTGATTATATTTATATGTTTTGACGATACCATTATGGCCTAACCACTTTAGGACATGGTGTAAAAAAGGTACGTTTTACCATATTTTCTGTACATCTCCCTGTTTGCATGATAGTGTATTGTGATACGGATTGCTGTATTATGTTGAAAGACACACTGCTCACTAGTTGTATATATTTGTATATTATAGATCTGAGGATTGTCATTACGGACTGAAACTGGCCATCGTCTAAAGAATTCATATTGTAATCAAAGACTGAAATAAAAAACATTTGTCAGTAATTTGTACTCACGTTATTCATGTGAAATTGTTTCACACGTGATTGGGGTCGCAGGACGGGCATCAACAGACTCTGATCGCGGAATGGTAGTTGGAGCTACACGCATGAGACGTTCTATTTCACAAGCTGTTATGGAATTCGACATTCCGAGATACACAGTGTCAAGAGTGTGCCGAGAATACCAGTTTTCAGGGATGACCTCTCACCACGGACAACATAGTGGCGAACGGCCCTCACTTAACGACCGAGAGGAGCGGCTTTTGTGTAGAACTGTCACTGCCAAAAGAAAAGCAACACTGAATTAAATAACCACAGAAACCAGTGCGGGGCGTACGACGAATGTGTCCATTAGGACAATACGGCTACATTTGGCGTTAATGGGCTGTGGCGGCAAACGAGCGATGCGAGTGCCTCTGCTATAGTTCAATTCTTTTATCTTGGCGGTTCGTGCATGCCCGCCCAGACGCGGGAGATTGCTGCGTTGCCATTTGTACGCGCCAAGAGAAGCAGCGTCATAGTATAGTTCGCAAACTTACGTTTAGTGGGGAACGCGCAGTTTATGAAGTAAAGCCACCACGGCCGCATTAACCCTTTCGCTGCAACAGAGACGTGCTCCCCGCATTCCGCGATATGTGCGATTTTGTCATCACTGCACTGCTCGTCTGCGCAGAAACATGGTGTTCCGACTGCTTTGACACACTTTATCATTCGATTTCACAAAAACTATTTGGCCCAAAAATTTGATTTTTACATATCTTCTTGACTGATACCTTGCCCCATAAATGACTTACGTTTTTTCGATGTTCAACGCAGTTATTGTGCAGCATTAGATGTAGTAAACCATTGCACGAAATTTTGAAGAGTTTGCAGAGGTAAAAGCCCATAATATATACACTCCTGGAAATGGAAAAAAGAACACATTGACACCGGTGTGTCAGACCCACCATACTTGCTCCGGACACTGCGAGAGGGCTGTACAAGCAATGATCACACGCACGACACAGCGGACACACCAGGAACCGCGGTGTTGGCCGTCGAATGGCGCTAGCTGCGCAGCATTTGTGCACCGCCGCCGTCAGTGTCAGCCAGTTTGCCGTGGCATACGGAGCTTCATCGCAGTCTTTAACACTGGTAGCATGCCGCGACAGCGTGGACGTGAACCGTATGTGCAGCTGACGGACTTTGAGCGAGGGCGTATAGTGGGCATGCAGGAGGCCGGGTGGACGTACCGCCGAATTGCTCAACACGTGGGGCGTGAGGTCTCCACAGTACATCGATGTTGTCGCCAGTGGTCGGCGGAAGGTGCATGTGCCCGTCGACCTGGGACCGGACCGCAGCGACGCACGGATGCACGCCAAGACCGTAGGATCCTACGCAGTGCCGTAGGGGACCGCACCGCCACTTCCCAGCAAATTAGGGACACTGTTGCTCCTGGGGTATCGGCGAGGACCATTCGCAACCGTCTCCATGAAGCTGGGCTACGGTCCCGCACACCGTTAGGCCGTCTTCCGCTCACGCCCCAACATCGTGCAGCCCGCCTCCAGTGGTGTCGCGACAGGCGTGAATGGAGGGACGAATGGAGACGTGTCGTCTTCAGCGATGAGAGTCGCTTCTGCCTTGGTGCCAATGATGGTCGTATGCGTGTTTGGCGCCGTGCAGGTGAGCGCCACAATCAGGACTGCATACGACCGATGCACACAGGGCCAACACCCGGCATCATGGTGTGGGGAGCGATCTCCTACACTGGCCGTACACCACTGGTGATCGTCGAGTGGACACTGAATAGTGCACGGTACATCCAAACCGTCATCGAACCCATCGTTCTACCATTCCTAGACCGGCAAGGGAACTTGCTGTTCCAACAGGACAATGCACGTCCGCATGTATCCCGTGCCACCCAACGTGCTCTAGAAGGTGTAAGTCAACTACCCTGGCCAGCAAGATCTCCGGATCTGTCCCCCATTGAGCATGTTTGGGACTGGATGAAGCGTCGTCTCATGCGGTCTGCACGTCCAGCACGAACGCTGGTCCAACTGAGGCGCCAGGTGGAAATGGCATGGCAAGCCGTTCCACATGACTACATCCAGCATCTCTACGATCGTCTCCATGGGAGAATAGCAGCCTGCATTGCTGCGAAAGGTGGATATACACTGTACTAGTGCCGACATTGTGCATGCTCTGTTGCCTGTGTCTATGTGCCTGTGGTTCTGTCAGTGTGATCACGTGATGTATCTGACCCCAGGAATGTGTCAATAAAGCTTCCCCTTCCTGGGACAATGAATTCACGGTGTTCTTATTTCAATTTCCAGGAGTGTACTTTCTGTATGGTATATTTTAGTTGCCACTAGAAATTTCAAAAAATTACATTCAAACGAATAAAATTCATGAAGTAAGACACTTCGGTATTGTTCTTAAAGTAAAGAAAATATTAAGCACCGATCAAGGTTTGAACTCAGAACCTTTCGCTTAGTAGCCATACACTTCAATCATTACGCTAACGCAGCTGGTCATTAAATATATATCCCGGAGGACTTTAAAATATCACGCAAGATACCGACAAACACTGTTGGTATGATTATGAATTATTCCCGTTTCGTCGAAGTACAATAGGAAATAAACAGTTACCGCTGTTCTTTATTGCGAAAAAGCGGTTAGTGAGAATGATACAAACACCTTTCCTTGCTATCACCTGAATTAGGAGGCTTATTGCTTGTTTGGTTTAATTAATTAATAGAATATGAAGCAATTGGTATAAAGAATGCTTTTTCCAAACTTTCTATACAAGAAAGTATGCTATCAAGACATTGCTTTTATTCAATTACTTTATTTATGACTGAACATTTCTAAAACTGAAGACACTCGTCCGTGCTCTGCACTGCAGTCCAGCTCTGGCAACGTCGTTCTCTGTTCATTGGCTGACTGCGTTTTGTGACGCCAGATGCGCAGAACGTACCTAAACTCGGCCGCCTTCATAAATGACGCGCACTTTAACAGCACGACATCGCCTGCAGCCCACGTGACATTTCGGTTGGACCCTCGACGACTTGACAACCGTGGTCTGGTCAGATGAGTCCCGATTTCAGTTGGTAAGAACTGATGTTAGGATTCGAGTGTGGTGCATATCCCACGAAGCCATAGACCCAAGTTGTCAACAAGGCATTGTCCCAGCTCGTGATGAATCCTTGAAGGTGTGGACTGTGTTTACTTGGAATAGATGGAGTCCTCTCGTCCAACTGAACCGAATATTGTTGGAGAATGGTTATGTTCGTCTACTTGGAGACCATTTTCAGCCATTCGTGGACTTCATGCTCCTAAACAACGATGTCATGTTAATAGACCACAATAGTTCGCGACTGGTTTGGAGAACATTCTAGACAATTGGAGCGAATGATTTGGTCACCCATATCGCCCGACATGAATCCCATCGAAAATTTATGGGACGTAATGGAGAGATCAGTTCGTGTGCGAAGTTCTGCGCCGGCAACACTAACCCAATTGTGGAGGACTGTAAAGGGTAGCTCAGTGTCTCTCCAGGGGACTTCCGACGACTTGTTGAATCCATTCCACCTTGAGCTGCTGCACTACGCAGGGCAAACGGGCGTCCGACACGATATTAGGAGGCATCCAATCCCTCAGTGTACTTTTCCAGTATAACGTAGTTAATACAGAAGAAAAAACCGATGCTAGTTCAGCTGCAGCGTACCATACATCGGTAAGATTTTTTTAAAGGGGATATACTCAAATGGTATAAAGCTGTGTGTTACGCGCAGCCGTGTTCGTAAAAGCAGTGTTCGCAACTGAAGTTATGGCAGGAAAAACGCATCGTAACCAACCGCTGAACTTTGTCTCGAGGCAATTCGGCGCCTTACCATCATCCTTAGGCGACGATCCCTGAGGAATGCGGTAACGTGACAGCTTCTGCAGTCTTGTCTCAGCTGACTGTATACCGTGGTGATTTGTGCATGCTGTACACTGTTTTTCAAAATTGTAAGTTTTTACTCTTGCGCCGATGGGTTAAAAGCAAATTCGTCATCTGAACATGGGGCTAAGCTTCCGAAACTTGACTTACAATTAGTTAATGCCATATACAATTTAATTTCGGATTGCAGAGGAGTTTTTCGTTTCAGCGTAGCATTACAAACTGAGAGGGTTCCTCATTGCACTTCCACGATGTTTAATGATAAAGCGGCAGGGAAAGAAAATATTTATTTGAAAAGCATCTCCCATGGGTATTCTTCAACGATATACAGTTTTTGTTTTTACGCTTATGCTTTTTTATCATAGATTTAATTGAGTACAAATATTGTTGCACGGCAAAGGTTCTTTTTATAAGCAAGTATTGCAACCGTCATGGATGTTTCAGAAAACGTTGGAAGCACCTGCTCTAAAATGTCACTAGTAGCAACTGACAGTCTCATAACTCGAATACTACAGTACTTCCATTCAGATTTTGTTATAGTTTCTTGTTTTTCGGCGAGAAATCGGACTCCTGTCGCATATTCTTTTCGATACACCGTGTACTGGCGTTAATACTCAGGAATTAGTCTCATGTTCCTAGGTGATTAAAAGTATATGCTGGATTGGGACCTGAACTTGGCTGGTCCCTGCGCGGCAAATGCTCTTACCAGTTGACCGACCCGGCTGTGCTCACAAACGTACTGTCACAGCTTCAGTTAGGCCATTATCTCCCTCCCAGTTCCCAAACTTCACAGAAGCTCTTTTGATTTCCTTGCGAGACTAGCGCTCCTAAATACTGGTGCGTCATATCCCAACCTGGTAAGAAAATTGACACAAAAAAGAAAATATTTAGTTTGGTGTGAAGTGCCCCAGCGTACGCGAAAAACGTCACATCTCTGTCTCTAGGATTGTTGTGTTAGTTTTGCTGTAGGCTACTTCCTGATTCGTCAAGAGAAGAACAGAGTCGCTTTAGCGTTGCCACTGGCAGGTGTGCATGAGTCATTCAAGGAGATGGGCGCTTCCTGTGTTGTGACACTTTCCATGTATACGATAAGTTGGATTAATTTTTAATTTTTTAATTTTTAATTTTTATTACGACTGTGCTCCTACAGTGTCTGTATCTTACATTACAATGCCCTTCAGACATGCATGCACGTCTGAAGGGCGTTGTTTTGACGATAACAGCTGTTGTCAATATTAAGAAACTGCTTGCGTTGCAGAATATAAGAAAAACTGCAAGTTCTGTTGTAAAGAAAGTTCACATTGTATCCATTTTCTTGGTGAAAAGTATTGCTACATTATGAAGCCCATTTATGATCCCATATTTTCGTAAACTGTGTTCTTTAAATTGTAATAAACAAGTTGCAACTAGTTTTTCATTCTTCATTCTAACTTAGGCACGAATTTTACCTGATGGGGGTCCGAATGTCGTATTACATTAGAGTAAGTAAAGAAGGCAAAACATTATTTGTGGTGGAAAAGTAGCAAAAGTATAACATGAGAGGGGACAACAAAACGAAAATGTTTTTACAAAAGCAAGAAAAGTGACACAACTCAAAGAAAAAATTAATAATTATCTGATAACATTGCACGTTCGACGAGAAAAGAACTACTTGTCCGTGTTAATTTTACAGAGGATATAATGGAATTTGCCGGCCGAAGTGGCCGAACGATTCTAGACGCTTCAGTCTGGAACCGCACGACCGCTTCGGTCGCAGGTTCGAATCCTGCCTCGGGCATGAATGTGTGTGATGTCCTTAGGTTAGGTTAGGTTTAAGGAGTTCTAAGTTCTGGGGGACTGATGACCTCAGATGTTAAGTCCCATAGTGCTCAGAACCATTTGAACCATATAATAGAATTTATTGCCAAAAATAGATACTTGAAAATTAAAAATAGTTCAGATGGCTCTTAGCACTATGGGACAACATCTGAGGCCATCAGTCCCCTAGACTTAGAACTACTTAAACCTGACTAACCTAAGGACATCACACACATCAATGCCCGAGGTAGGATTCGAACGTGCGACAGTAGCAGCAGCACGGTTCCGGACTGAAGCGCCTAGAACCGCTCGGCCACAACGCCTGGCTGAAATTCAAAAGAAACTCATACTATTTCGAAATTCTTTAAGTGGATTTTTCTGAAATATTACATATTTGAGTTGTGACACGGTCCTTTCTGGCTGCGATATGGTGGAAACACACGGCAAGCTATCAGAAGTAGTCACATTATTTTGTCGAGGTCAGTTCGTCTTCGTTGAAATTTACCTCAGTTTGGAAGTAAGAATTTGCGCATTTTCGTGTTCGTACTTTTTCCTGTGTCTGTGACTGTGTATTTCGCATGTGCGAGCTACATTTTCGCGTACTCTTCTGCTGGTGTGACAGTGACGTTCGTGAGAGCGCCAAAGTACATGCAGCGCATTTGCGCGCATGAGTACCGGACCAGTCATCCATCCTTCTTTCGAGTGTCGGCGCGCTTTATATTCATGCGCCGGCGCACAGTAGTCAGTTTTACGAGGTAATGTTGTTTGTCTGTTCGTCGCTATACGACTGCCTGATTCATGGCAGGCGAAATGAAACGGGGTTAGATGGCGCTTCCGCTGCTCGTACTGGTGCCAGCTAACGCAGTATTTAAGTACGCCATTGCATAACTTACAGTCGGTGGCGCTTGCCCTTCAGTCACAAAATTCCGGCATGTTTTATTCAGCTGATGCCAAAATATAGTTTGACCTATATCTCATGCTGTAAGAGTTCTATCCTACGACATTTTAAGATAAAACAAGCGTTATTATTCGGTAGGTAAATGCTTTCGCACACGACCATTCTGGGAAAACATTGTTCAGTGCTGTGTAGTATCAAACCGCGGGATTTGACTCACGTTGGGAGGCTTTTCTTATAGTTCTAACAGGAAGGAATATTTGTGTGTAACGTCCTGTCGACAACTTAATCATTAGAGACGGAATAAGGAAGGATGGGGGAGGAACTCGGTAGCGCCCTTTCGAAGGAACCATTCCGGCATTTGCCTGGAGCTACGTAGGGAAATCGCGGAAAACCTAAAACTGGATGGCCGGACACGGATTTGAACCGTCGTCCTCCCGACTGAGAGTTCATTGTGCTGATTACTGCGCTACCTCCCTCATTTCCATACAGTTCTATAGGCTGCGTTCACAGCTACGAGGCGTAAGCCAGCCTTAGCCGCATTGGTTACCACCTTGTGGTTTCACACAAGGAAGTGTAATATCATTTCGCATTTCCTTAGAACGGCGTTATGCAAGCACATCTGATTTCGTCGATTATGGTGCTTTCTTTAGCGCAGTCGTCCTACAGTAGTGAGAAACTGCGTTAACATGAGCGTTCCATCTATAACACTAACCGTGATTATTCCTCAGAAACACTACATTTTAAGCTGTCCTACCAAAGTTAAGTTACTAAATTATTTCCAGCAGCATTTACATTACACGTATCTGATTTGCTGGGAACAAACCGTTATGGTCACCATTGTGAATACTGTGTTCAGCGTACAGTGCGTTACTTACAGAGTCACATTTTCCAAAATGAAATTCTGCTGTTTTGTCCCATGCTCCTCCTACACTAACCACAAAAATGTCGAGATTCAGCAAAGTGGTTAAAACAACAGCAAAATGGAACAGTATACACACTGTCAAGTGTGGGGAAGGGTCATCATTTTCGGTGCATCCGAATGCAATAATCCAGAATCAAAAAGCCGCAGTCGTTACAATATCCAGATGTTTCCCACGAACTGTTCTGTTAAACCGTGTTTAGATCATTTCATTGGATCTCCGCATTTGCATCGAGATGCCAATAACGGTAGAACGTACAACACAGCAATGGTATTTTGGGATTTTTTCAATGATACCTTATCTTTTTGTCTTATAATACATCATTTATGACTTTTGTTGACTTCCTGGTCATAACTGTACCTGTTCTTCGACTTTCTGTATTTTTTATTATTCAGTCACGTCGCGTAACTTTATGAACATGATCTGTCAATCTATACTCATCCATGGAAGTTATTTTTCCACATCAATCTCTTACAAGGTACTGCTTCTGTATTCATCGGAACTCGTTATCCACCAAACGTCAGTTGTACATAATTGTTGAGTTTACCATATAAATGAGCTTGATGGGTGTTAGCAAAGCCACCTCCTCATTTAAAAATTACGTTTCTTTCTGTTTAGCCTTTCGTTCTGGGGCAGTTTCCTCCTTGGCAACTGCCACTTTTCGCACCGTACGGATATCTTATCCAAATCATTTTGCAATTCATCAAACACAATTTGCAAATTAATGTGGACAAGATACCTCTATCGTGCGTAATGTGGCAATTGACCGTAAGTAATGAAAAGTGTGAGGTCATTCACATGAGTACTAAAAGCATTGCGTCACATTTCGGTTACATGATAGGTCAGCTAAATCTGAAGGCTGTTAATTTAACTAAATCCCTAAGGATAATAACTGCGAACAACTTATATTGGAACGATGGCATAGAACACGATAAGAAGAAGGCGTACCAAGGACAGCGTTTAATTGGCAGAACACTTAGATAATGCAACAGGCCCACTGAAGAGACGGCCTACACTACGTTTGTCCGTCCTCTGCCAGAGTCTTGCTGTGCGCTGTGGAATCCTCACTACATATGATTGATGGATGACATCGAGAAAGTTCAAAGAAGGGCAACTCGTTTTATATTATCGCGAAATAGGGGAGAAAGTGTTATGGATATGAATAAGAGTTGGGGTGGCAGTCATTAAAATGAATGCGAAAATATTTTGCCGACACCCACCTACGTAGGGAGAATTGATCGGTGTATTAAAGTAAGAGAAACCAGAGCGCAGAAAGAAAGGTTGAAGTGTTAGTTTTCCCTCATGCTCCAGAATGACCTTTTCACTCTGCAGCGGAGTGTGCGCTGATATGAAACTTCCTGGCAGATTAAAACTGTGTGCCCGACCGAGACTCGAACTCGGGACCTTTGCCTTTCGCGGGCAAGTGCTCTACCATCTGAGCTACCGAAGCACGACTCACGCCCAGTACTCACAGCTTTATTTCTGCCAGTATCTCGTCTCCTACCTACGAGATACTGGCAGAAGTAAAGCTGTGAGTACCGGGCGTGAGTCGTGCTTCGGTAGCTCAGATGGTAGAGCACTTGCCAGCGAAAGGCAAAGGTCCCGAGTTCGAGTCTCGGTCGGGCACACAGTTTTAATCTGTCAGGAAGTTTCCCTCATGCTGTTGTAGAGTGGGACAGTGGAAAAATAATGTGAAAATGATTCAATGAACCTTCTTCCAGGCACTTACGTGTGAACTGCCGACTAGTCATCTAGATGCGGTAGTGTCGAAAGTGTATGTTGTTGTTAGTAATTAAAAGTGTGATATGCGTTGCGTTGTCTTTCTCCCCGTATTCGCGGTATGAGACATCAGTACCGTAGTTCCATAACAACTACTGCTGGTAAGATACATTTTCGGTTAGGAAATGGACGTAAGGAACAGTTCATCACAAGCGTTCCCTCTTCTTTTATCTTGAGTGCAGGTGTGTACAAAGAATAGAGGGGGTCGGCATCTGCTGCATTCTTGAAAAGAAGCAGTTTGATGAACGAGCTGGGAAGACATCCTTTATTCAATTCGTCCAACATTAGACTTTAATCAGCTTAGTAAAGGAGTGAGTCTTGAATTTATTTATTGCCGCGCCCACCTCGGAGGTGGACCTCTCAGGAATGCTACCCGCGGTCGGCAGGCAGGAAGCTCTCTGACGGGCTACCTGCTCTCCAGCGCCGGCGGCTGGCGGCCTGAGACAGATAATTCTACGCGGAACGGCCGCTGCAATTACTGTGTTTATCGGAACTCTGCCGGCCTGCCCTCAGGTGAGGTTCTGCCCTTAGTTTTTTTTTCCGCGCGCGGAATGGGCACGTCCTATTTTGTTCGATTCCGGAACTTTCTTTTCTTTTCCCTCATTTTTGTTCCTCTTATTTATTGTTCAACGTGGGAGAGGTGTCATTGGATTCTTTCTTTCTTAGTCAGTACCTTCACCTGTAAGAAATGAACCACATTCCCACTCTTGTATTTATGTTAGTGATGCAGCGAAATAAGTTATTACAAACAATAAAGATGACACTGCATTTTTCACGAGCTGTCGAGTGCACGTTTCGAACATAAAAACATGAACAGACCCTAAATGCAGCTAAATCGAATGGCTCACTGTCAAACGTACCGGATGGAGAAAATTCACACACTCAAACTTTCGTGTCTGCTAGCGATACAAGCAAGCCTCCAACAAAATTTCGTCCGGTCTATATTTTCGGTAGAGAATGGACGTCGAAAACAATTCTTTGGCAACATTTTAATCGCGCCGTTTTTACTAGTTCACTTCTAAAGACGCAGCCTTCCTTTAGTCATCCGATCCCCTTTTACGAAGCCATAAACTCCTCCATGCCTTCCAGTATAAGCCACAAATTAGATGACTGGTGTTCGTTCTTTGTCTTCTTTTCCGGTCTGTTTATCAACGGGTATAACTGAAGAAGGGGAGACGCAGTGCTGGTAATGTATAGTAATACACACCGAAGAACCAAAGAAACTGGTACACCTGCCTAATACCGTGTAGGGACGCATCGAGCACACAGATGTGCCGCAACACGACGTAGCATGGACTCGACTAATGTCTGAAGTGGTGCTGGCGGGAAAAGACACCATGAATCCGTAAGATTACGAGGAGTGAAGATCTCCTCTAAACAGCACGTTGCAAGGCATCCCAGATATGCTCACTAATGTTCATGTCTGGGGGGGGGGGGGGGAGTTTGGTGACCAGCGGAAGTGTTTGAGCTCAGAAGAGTGTTCCTGGAGCCACTAGGTAGCAATTATGGACGTATGGGCTGTCGTATTGTCCTGCTGGAATTGCCCTTACGTGTAAACTGTCAGAGTAGTATCTAGACGTATCAGGGGTCCCATATGACTCGAACTGCACACGCCCCACACCATTACAGAGCCAGCATCAGCTAGAACAGTCCCCTGGTAGCATGCAGGGTCCACGGATTCACGAGGTTGTCTCCATACCCGTACACGTCCATCCGCTCGATACAATTTGAAACGAGACTCGTCCGACTATGCAACATGTTTCCAGTCATCAACAGTCCAATGTCGGTATCGACGGGCCCAGGCGAGGCGTAAAGCTTTGTGTCGTGCAGTCATAAAGGGTACATGAGCGGGTCTTCGGCAACCGAAAGCCCATATCGATGACTTTTCGTTGAATGGTTCGCACGCTGACACTTGTTGATAGCGTAGCATTTAAATCTGGAGCAATTTCCGGAAGTGTTGCACTTCAGTCATGTTGAACGATTGTCTTCAGTCGTCGTTGGTCCCGTTCTTGCATTATCTTGTTCCGGCCGCAGCGATGTCGGAGATACGATGTTTTACCCGATTCCTGATATTCACGGTATACTCGTGAAATGGTCGTACGAGAAAATCCACACTTCATCGCTATCTCAGATATGCCGTGCCCCATCGCTGGTGAGCCGACTATAACACCACGTTCAAGCTCACTTAAATCTTCATAACCTGTCTTTGTAGCAGCAGTAACCGATCTAAGTGCACCAGACACTTGTTGTCTTATATAAGCATTGTCGACCGCAGCGCCTTGTTCTGGCTGTTTACATATCTCTGTATTTGAATACGCATGCCTACACCAGTTTCTTTGGCACTTCAGTGTATAAAGGGTTGTATCGCGTGATAATATGAAGTGTATGAAATGCTTAAAAAGAAAACATGTCCTTAAAAGGGGATAATAAAAATGAATATAATCTTATTTCTGTGTTAGTACGAAGTAATGGCATGTGTTTTGAGTAAGTCTTGTTGAAATCGCTATATAACCATTATGAAGCCAGATATCATAACTCGTAGTCTGAAATTAGCAAGGACAAAAGCAGTTACACCTAGTTCCGGAACCGAGATCTGCAACTCGAGTATTCTATCGAAAAACTTTGCCAAAGTATATTTACACTCACGGTTTCAGAAAAGCTACAAATGATATATATAAAAAGATTTTGACATTTAAAATAACGCACAGACCATAGCGAATCCGACTGGAGCTTCACAAAGGGAGGTCTTTATGGTTCTCCCTCTCGCAAAGACCCGCATGCCATTACGGTGGCGCACGAATCACTCAACCCGTCACCCTTCCTGATTAACACTAGCTGTCTGACCTACAATACCTTCGTATGCCATCGTACGTCACCGGCGTTTCCAGAGCGCCTTGCCATTCATTTTTGTGGGTTGTGCCACAGGCATCCTAATTCGCCTTTGTAATGTATGACAACGTTTTAAAAATGCCTCGCGTTTGAAAGACTGGTATTTAAAATCCGGAAAGAATAAAAATTAAAAAAAAGATGCTTGAACGCCCCGTGGCTTGTAAGCGTGGAGTCGTGCTCATAGCACAAACGTTCGTAAACCGATATCCATGTTTGCGAGGAAGGCGTGTTATGCAAACCAGATACAAAGTTAGATTTTGATATAATGAGATTCCAATTTTTTTTTTCTTCTTTCACATCATGATACCGAAAAAATGAAAGGAAAGGAATTTTGCATCAGCCGAGCAAAGAGCATCGCTTGATGACATTTGCGGCAGCGTATTACACACGCATTTCGGTGCACAAAAGAGGGGTGGGGGGAATGAATGAGGTAATCGCACGTCAAAAATGAATTGTTCACTGGTCAGAGCAAAAAGAAACCATTTCTCGTTTGTAGAAGATTCAGAGGTGATAGTTTCTAGTGCGTTTAGCCTGTTTCGTAATGCGCAGCGACTGCTTCTCGATACGGAAGATAATTTCACTGCAGCGTTGCCTCCTTTTGCGGAAACGGATTTGAAAAAAAATGTTTCGTGAAAGAATTTTCATTTACGGTCGACGGATTGTTTCTTAAACGTCTGTGTTAGAATTCGCGTGGTTTAAAACTTGCCAAGCGGCAAGTTATTGGAAATTCTCGCCTGATCCCTTCAACTTCGAATTAGCGAGGCTCGACTGTTTTTGTAACTAGTCGACATCGGCATCGGCGGAGGACGAAACACCGTAGCATAAGGCAAAACTCCACCTTGAAAGCGCTGACATTTCGTTCCAGCCGTTAATTTCACAGAGTGCCGCACTGCTCTGGCGCTGTTAGATAGGCGACCCGCCACTTGCTGACAATGAACCATTTCATTCACCGCCGGCCATGCAATTTAGAAGCTGTGTGCGGGCGCTCGCGGCTCGCGACGCGCTGCCACAGTCAATCACCGTGATAGCTCCGCTGCAGAGCGCGGGGGCGGGAGGGGGGGGAGAGCACCACTTGCACCCGAGCGCGGTGGAGGTGGAGCTGCTGCCGACTCAAAAATTCGATTAACCGATTGGACGCAAATCAGTTTCTCGAATCGGTCGACACCGAAGGCCGCAGAGCGTTGGGCCGGGCGAGGCTGTAGGAAATGGGTGGGGGGTAACGTGAGACCAATAATGGTGCGACGCGCGACATCAATCACGTGGCACAGGTTCGCGGGATGTGGGCCTGTAAAGGGAGGGGGAGGGGGGGGGGGCTACATAGCGGCCGCGAGGCTGATGCCGTAGAGTCCAGGACATGCCTGGCCCACGTCGCCGGCGGCAAGGAGAAGCAGCCGACTGCCCGCTAAATTGCGCTCCACACAGTTCTCGCCCATTATAGCCGACTGGAAACAGTTTCAGAGGCGGTGTGTTATTAGTTGCTCTCCCTTCAACGTCCTCGTGCTCTTCGTTTAACATACCGCATTCGAAACGGCTGTGTCCCGGAGCGATTTCCCACAACTAAGTTGCAACGGCTCGCCCTGGAATAACAAGACAGGCTGTGAAACGTTCTCCACTGCCGGAAATAGCTTCAAGACTGCGATGTGTCCGTAACATACAACTTGCATGCCCTCCTGCAAGCACTCGATAAGTATGTAGTCTACACTGCCGGGGGAAAAAATTAGTACACCATTTCAGAGGTTTCTAATTCACTCGGGATTCATTGTGTGCATGAAATAATTACATTTACAGATCAATAGTACAATGGGGTTCAGAGGTACCAGGTATCGACCCACGCTAAAATACCTATTGTATTACGTAGTATAGCCTCCAAGAGCAGCAATGCATGTGCTGACGCCGGCATCCAGTCGATCGTACAGATAGTGAGTACTGTCGTGGGATACGTTATGCCACACCTGATCGACCTACGCACGTAGGTCTGTAAGAGTCGATGGTTGGCAAATCGCACGAGTCACTTCTGTCCCCATTAAGTCCTCGATTCGAGACAAGTTCGGAGATCGTGGAAACAATTATGATTCCCCATCAAAGCATGCGCAGTCGCGGACCATTTTGCGGAATCAGTCAGATTTGGTAAAAACGCTGAAATATAACTAAGAAAACCATAGCGTTCATAACGGGCTGATAGTACTGACTGCAGAAGATTTTTAATGACTAAAATTTAGCTAGCAAAGACCGGATCGTTCTTGGCCGCCAGAGTGAGTAACAATCGAGAACCTCTCGACATTGCGGCACTGACGGTACGTGTACGGTACTTTTTGTCATTCGTTGGTCGGAATAAAGACATTAGGGTCGGTGGCTTATTTGCGGTTACTCTATGAAAGTGTGAGTGAACTAGTGAGGGCTTTTGGGATTGAGTTTCTCCCGCCATTTCCATAATTGTCTACCATAACAGGATCAAATGTTAGCGGGATTACTCGTCATAGCAATTCACAGGATTCAGTTTTGCGTCCGGTATTTCATTTACTGATCGAAAGACACTTTCAAGAGAATTACGTTGGACTTCTGGTTTCACTGCACTTTCAAATGAATCGAATAATAAACATGTTTGTGTCCTCAGGGATTTGATTGCTCATTTCGCATGTGTAAATGTGGTGAAACTTCCTGGCCGCTTGAAACTATGTCCCTAATCGGAATTCAAACCCGGAACCTCTGGATTTCTTGGACACACGCTCTACCGACTGTGCTGCCTAGGCGTGACTCACGACCCATCCACACTATTCTAATTCCATCGGTAGCCCGCTCCTATCTTTTGTGATGTTTGCAGGGTAGCAGTGACCTGGTGGAAGAACTAAGGCAGTGAGGGCACGTCGTGACACCTGACGGTGTGCGAGCCGCCACGATAGGCAAAGGTTCCGGGTTGTTCAAGTCTGGGAGCAGCAGCCAATTTTCATACACCAGCAAGTTTCAAATTATCCCACACTATCACACAGCGATGGAGAGCAAAAGTGGTGTTAATAACCCGTCAAGAGTAAAATGTTTTAACAGGTTTATAATCGTTATTGGTGAGTATTTGAAGATATTTCTAATCAGAATGAGAAATGATCGAATGTTCAAAGACGTATACAAGAGTACAAATCAATACCGCGACTTTGTCCCTACAGGTTCATAGTAACAGACACATCTTGGTAAAATAACGCAAAACTTGTTTCGATAACAATCGTCCGTTACCATCTAAGTGCTCAGAGGTTAACTAACACCAGAAGGAAAAAACGGAAAAAATTGGCGGAAAACACAAAGACTCAGGCAAAAGCAATGTTTTCCTTTTCTTACTTCCAAAATATAGAATGAGAAAGAGTTTCTTTTTTGTTTGACTGTAGGCTGTAACTTTTATATAGTCCTTAATAGAACCTGCAGCATCACTGCTGACGTACAGCTGTTTATTTGGGTATTTGGTACACTCCTTACACCGCTATTGCTTCGATCTCGCCCGTCTTGCATGGTAAGCGATCGCGTCTGTTCTGCTCGACGGAGCTTTTGAACCATTAGCTAGGGCTACTCAGAATGGCTGTGACGCCGAAGGAAATCCGTAAGTACCCGTCCGTAAACTATATCCGGCGATTTCTAGCGCCGCTCCTTTATTCTGTCGCTCAGTAGATCACCGCCGGACGATTTTACGGCGCGCGGATCCGCTTGACGGCTGGAGGAAGCGCAGTGCGGAAATATATTGTTCCGCTGTCAGCCTGGAAGGCCCTAGCGCTAATTCTGACCCGCCGTGAGCGGGCGGTTCCGATTCGTCCCGGGCATAGAGGCCCTGCCGTTCTCTTTCACTGCCAACTGGTCACAGCGTCGAGATGCTAAGAAGCTTTCCTGTAGCATGAATACTAAAATTTATGGCTCTATTTGTCCCACGCTTCTATTCTTGCTGTCCTTGCTTTGGACTACAAATAACCACTTTTCTTCAAATCGTAATGGACAGGCGGGTGTTTAACACAGATTTATGTCCCATACATTAGCGGATTGACTTCCACGAGCTGCAATAAACACTGGTCTATGGTTCCATTCATCAGACGCTGCCACCTGGTAGCTCAGTGGTCCCGTTAAAAGCTCACAGTAAGAAGTACCAGGCTTGAATGCCACTTGTTCTACATCTACATTCGTACTCTGCGAGCCACTGTATGGTGCATGGCGGAGGGCACTTTCCTGTTCCACTCGCAAATAGAGCGAGTGTAAACAACTCCCTATACACCTCCGTACGATCCCAAATTTCGCTCATCTTCGAGGTTCTTACGCGACGTGTAGGTTGGTGGCATTAGAATCCATCAGTCGATCCCAAGTGCCGGTTCTCTAAATTTCCTCAATAATGCTTCGCGGAAAGGACGTCGCCTTCCCTTCCCGAAGCATCTCCGTAATTCCTGCGTACTGATCGAACCTACCGGTAACAGATCTAGCAGCCCTCCTCTGAATTGATTCGATGTCTTCCCTTAGACTAACCTGGTACGTATCCCAAACGCTCGAGCTGTTGTCAATACTATGTCACACTAGATTTCTGTACGCACTCTCCTTTATAGATGAACCACACTTTCCTAAAATTCACCCAATAATCTGAAGCCTAGAATTCGTCTTCCGTACTCCCGCCCTCACGTGCTCGTTCCAAAGTATATCGCTTTGCACCGTTAGCGTGGATATTTAATCGACGTGACTCTATCAAGCAGCACGCTACTAATGCTGTGTTCCAACAGTTCGGGACTGATTTTCCTGTTCATCTGCATTAACTTGCATTTTTTTCTACATGTAAAGCAAGGTGTCATTCATCACACCAAATAAAAGTTCTATCTGAGTCATCCTCTGCTCTCCTACAGTCACTCACGACGACATCTTTTCGTACGTCAGAGCAGCAAACTTCCATAGATTACTGATCAGATCATTAATGCACACAGAGAATAAGAGCGATCTGATTACAGTCCCCCATTGCAGTTCTGACGATATCCTTAAGAACTCTTCAACCGTAACTAAATTGGAAAGCAGCGTTCTAGTTACGACCGAGCCTGTACATCAGTAAAAACCTAAGTTTGTCCTCAAATACTGCTTTGAATACCACACTGCTCTAGTAGGCAGTGTTGTGTTGGAAGACACAGGTCACAACTCTGGAACTTGAACCTGTGAATAGTGTAAATGAAGACGAGAAATGACCAAGAATCATAATGAAAGAAGTAAAGAGTGCAGTAGCTGCAATGATAAGGGGGAAAGCAGTAGGTACAGATACGATACCAGGAGAAATGATAAAACGTTTGAACGAAAAAGGTAGAAGACAAGTATTGAATTTATGTAACAAAATTTATAACAATGGTGAATGGCCAGAAGACCTCTTGACAACAGTAATGATGCCAATAGCAAAGAAACAAGGAACCAAGAAATGCAGTGGGTGCATGATAGTTAGTCTAATTTCACATGCAGCCAAAGTTACGATAAGAAGCAATAATAAAAGACTGGAAAAGGTAATGGAGGATAATCTGGCTGAAGAGCAATTTGGCTTTAGACAGAATACACGCACAAAAGATGCAATAGGACTACGGCGAATTTTGGGAGAGATGTTTATTGAAAACATGTGTTTTATAGACCTGGAAAAGGCCTTTGATAATTAGACTTGGGATAAGCTTGCAACTATAATGAGGGAAAAAGGAGAGTAGAATGAAAAACCGGATGACATAGTAACTCGTTATACTTAAACCAAAAAGCGTCATTGACAGAGAGAGATGAAAGTACCAAGAGGCTAGAACGAGTAAGATGTGGTTGCTGTTTGTCTCCGACTCTTTTCAATGTATACTTAGAAAATAAGATTGACACTGTCCACTAGATGATAAGGGGGTAAAAATTGGAACAACGACAACATGGGGTTTGAGGTTTTCAGACGACATGGTCCTCCTGGCAACAGGTCAGTAAGAATTGTAGGATACATTGGATACCATTGAAGCTAATCGAGCGAGGTGGCGCAGTGGTTAGCACACTGGACTCGCATTCGGAAGGACGACGGTTCAATCCCGCGTCCGGCCATCCTGATTTAGGTTTTCCTTGAATTCCCTAAATCGGTCCAGGCAAGTACCGGGATGGTTCCTTTGAAAGGGCACGGCCGACTTCCTTCCCTAATCTGATGACACCAATGACCTCGCTGTTTGGTCTCTTACCCCAAACAATCCAATCCCATCCCCTGAAGCTAAAGGAAAGACTTATGGAATGAAAATAAATACACAGAAAACAAAAGTAATAGCTCTGGGAGGAAATAAAAAGGTGAATATTATGCTGAATGGGGAAATATTAGAACACACAACTAACTAAGGCCCAACGGTACCGACCGACCGCCGTGTCATCCTCAGTCGATAGGCGTCACTGTGCAGATATGGAGGGGAATGTCGTCAGCACATGGCTCTCCCAAGCGTTGTCAGCTTTTGTGACCGGAGCCGTTGCTTCTAAGTCAAGTAGCTCCTCAATTGTCCTCACAAGGGCTGAGTGCACCCTGCTTGCCAACAGCGCTCGGCAGACCCATATGGTGACCCATACAAATGCTAGCAAAGCCCAACAGCTCTTAACTTAGGTGATATGACGGGAATCGGTGTTATAACTGCATCAAGGCCGTTGGCTATTAAAACCCGTGCAAAGCTTTAAATACCCTGAAAGCCGAATAGACAACGACTGGAAAAGCAGACAGAAATTAAATCTAGAATAGCAATAGCGAAAGAGGCATTTTGTAGAAAAAAGAAAATTTATACAGCAATATGGACATTCATTTCTGGAAAAGGCTAATCAAATGTTTCGTATGGAGTACCCTCCAGCATGGTGCTGAAACCTGGACACTGAGGAAAAAGGACAGAGGGAAGCTAGCCACTTTTGAAATGTGGGCGTGGCGGAGGATGGAAAGAGTAAGTCGGACGGACAGAGTGAGAAATGTGAGAAATCAAGAGGTATTGAGAGGAGGGGGAGGTTAAAGACAATTACTGGACGTATGAAAAAGGACATGAAACTGGATCGGACATATATTAAGAATGAAGGGCGGGCTAAAGAGCCGTAGAAGGGTATGTGCAAGGAAAGAGGAGGCGAGGGAAGAAGACGCGAAAGACCTAATGATGTAGCAGAAAATTGATGGTGGTGATGGTGATATTGAGTTAAAACTTGAAGACTTTGTAAGTTTATTGAAATTCGTCTGTATTTTTTAATATACTTCCATCGAAAAATGTGAAATTTTTTAAATCAGGGTAATCTTTTCGATGCAGCCTGTATGTACGTTCCTTGGTTGCAATTTGTTGATATTCACAAGAGTCTCGGTTAAGGCGAACCTCAATGTTCGTATGGAACCACTATGTTCCATTGCGTGCAACGATGTAGACAGTCACGGAGCGTGTGAAATGGGCCGCGAGGTTGAGAAAGAGCGGACTGTACAGGGCTGCCCGTCGCCCTGGTGATGCGCTCCATCAGGTTTTCAGATGCGTTTCCGCCAGCATGTGCTCCCCTCACCCCCTCTCTCCCCTCCCCCTTGGCTGACCCTTTGTTTTCTCGGGCCGGGCCCGCAAGTCTTCTCCGGCGATCCGCACCCTCATCAATCATAATGACGCCGGCTCCTAAGGCCAGCTCCGACGTCTGCCGCCGCATCCTGGCGAGCAGGACGAGTCAGACAGCTCGGCCTCTTCTCTCCCCCCCCCCCCCCCGCGCCGTTCCCTTCCTCCCTTCCACCGGCCCGCGGCGGCGTGTTCAGGGGGAGGGGGCAGCGGCGCCTCCAAATTATTGAGACGTAACAGTCGGGCGGAGAACGTCGCGCATCGAGAGGCGGGGGATGAAAGGCAGGGACACGCCAGCGGGGGCGTCACCGCAGATTGGGCAGAACAGGGTCGCGCTGCTGCTGCTGCTGCTCCTTAATCAAGTATGACGTAGGAGGCGCGGGGGTCGCATGCCGGGCGGGGCCCGGCGGCAATTACCGGCGACGCGCTCTGAATGAAGAAACGGCCAGCCGCTGTCCTTGCCAGGCCGGTGGGGCTCCCTCGCCGCCTTTCCACCACTCCTCACCCGGCGTGGTGTTCACCCCTAAAAATACAGCCAGCATTTTGCCCTCAGGTGTTAATTCGTAAACAACGCAAATAACAAAACCGCACTCCGTCTCCACAAACCTAAACGACCAAAAAGAATTACTGAATGATTTAGACGACATATATGAATAATGAAGTGCAAAAAGCTAAGCAGGGATGGCTAGAGGACAAATGTAAGGATGGAGACACGCATATCACTAGGGGTACGATAGATACTGCCTACAGGAAAAATAAACAGACCTTTGGAGAAAAGAGAACGACTGGCACGAATATCAATCGCTCAGACGGAAACGCAGTACAAAGCAAAGAAGGGAAAGCAGAAAGGTGGAAGGAGTATTTAGAGGGTCTATACAAGGACGATGTTCTTGAGGACAATATTATAGAAATGGAAGAGAATGTAGATGAAGATGAAATGGGAGATATGATACTGCGCGAAGAGTTTCACAGAGCACTGAAAGACTTAAGTCGAAACAAGGCTCCGGCAGTAGACTACATCCCGTTAGAACTAATGACGGCCTTGGGAGAGCCAGGCCTAACAAAACTCTACCATCTGGTGAGCAAGATGTATGAGACAGGCGAAATACCCTCAGACTTCAAGAAGAATATAATAATTCCAATCCCAAAGAAAGCAGGTGTTGACAGACGTGAAAATTACCGAACTATCAGTTTAATAAGCCACGGCTGCAAAATACTAACACGAATTCTTTACAGACGAATGGAAAAACTGGTAGAATCCGATGTCGGGGAAGATCAGTTTGGCTTCCGTAGAAATGCTGGAACACTTGAGGCAATACTGATCCTATGACTTATCTTAGAATATAGATTAAGGAAAGGCAAATCTACTTTTCTAGCATTTGTAGATTTAGAGAAAGATTTTGGCAATGTTGACTGGAATACTCTCTTTCAAATTCTGAAGGTGGCAGGGGTAAAATACAGGGAGCGAAAGGCTATTTACAATTTGTACAGGAACCAGACGGCAGTTGTTAAGAGTCGAGGGCCATGAAAGGGAAACAGTCGTTGGGAAGGGAGTGAGACAGGGTTGTAGCCTACCCCAGATGTTATTCAATCTGTATATTGAGCAAGCAGTAAAGGGAACAAAATAAAAATTCGTAGTAGGTATTAAAATCCATGGAGAAGAAATAAATCTGTGAGGTTTGCCGATGACATTGTAATTCTGTTAGAGACAATAAAGGACCTGGAAGAGTAGGTGAACGGAATGGACAGTGTCTTGAAAGGAGGATATAAGATGAATATCAACAAAAGCAAAACGAAGATAATGGAATGTAGTCGAATTAAATCGGGTGATGCTGCCGGAATTAGATTAGGAAAGGAGACACTTAAAGTAGTAAAGGAGTTTTACTATTTGGGGAGCAAAATAACTGATGATGGTCGAAGTAGAGAGGATATAAAATGTACACTGGCAAGGGCAAGGAAAGCGTTTCCGAAGAAAAGAAATTTAACATCGCGTATAGAGTGAAGTGTAAGGAAGTCGTTTCTGAAAGTATTTGTATGGAGTGTAGCCATGTATGGAAGTGAAACATGGACGATAAATAGTTTGGACAAGAAGAGAATAGAAGCTTTCGAAATGTGGTGCTACAGAAGAATGCTGAAGATTAGATGGGTAGATCACATAACTAATAAGGAGGTATTGAACAGAATTGGGGAGAAGAGGAGATTGTGGCACAACGTGGCTAGAAGAAGGGATCGGTTGGTAGGGCGTATTCTGAGGAATAAAGGGGTCACCAGTTTAGTATTGGAGGGCAGCGTGGAGGGTAAAAATCCTAGAGGGAAACCAAGAGATGAATACACTAAACAGATGCAGAAGGATGTAGGTTGCAGTAGGTACTAGGAGATGGAGAAGCTTGCACAGGATAGAGTAGCATGGAGAGCTGCATCAAACCAGTCTCTGGACTGAAGGCGACAACAACATATGAAGAATGGAAATGTCAAACGTTCTACGTAGGTGCCAGATCTTACGTTTGTGAGAAGAATAAAAAATGAGGAGCCTCTCTTCGTGCATAATTTATTTGTGTCCAAACAATTGAGAAGATTTTATAAGCATTGATTCCGCAATTAAAAGAGTTGTGTCCAGTGATGTATTCATTTCAAATGGGAAAGGGTACAAAAATCAGTCGCTATCATGTTTATTTCATAGTCAGGTTTCGGTTAATGTGTGGCCATCTTCAGCGCTAATAAACGTGTGAAGAACCACTTATAATAAGATAGCATGTTTGCCGTATTAAATGTACAGGCCGGCCGGGGTGGCCGAGCGGTTCTAGGCGCTTCAGCCCGGAACCTGCGCGACCGCTACGGTCGCCGGTTCGAATCCTGCCTCGGACATGGATGTGTGTGACGTCCTTAGGTTAGTTAGGTTTAAGTAGTTCTAAGTTCTAGGGGACTGATGACCTCAACAGTTAAGTCCCATAGTGCTCAGAGCCATTTGAACCATAAAGGTACAGTTTCAAGAGCTTTAAATTCAAGTCAGTGATAAAATACATGTCCGCCTGCTTGGATGAGTGGTAATGTGCTTGCCTACCATGCAGTGATCCCGGCCGTGTTGGAGATTTTCTCTGCCCGTGGACTGGGTGTTATTTTATCATCATCATCATCATCATCATCATCATCATCATCACCACCACCGACGCCCAAGTCCCCCAGTGTGATGTCTTTTGAAATAAGACTTGTACCCGAACAACAATGCCACACGATCATTTCATTTCATAAGATACATATCATAAATGTAAGTCAAAATGTTAAAAACACTTTTATATGCACGTATTCCAAAGTGGAGTATTGACGTCAATCGCTGGGTTCGCAATACGGCCGCTGTTTACTATTACAACACATTTGGCGTCAGAGTACGACACACCAACTGCGGCATCTTTATATGTGTGACACATTGCAACATGTATTATCTTCAATTGACCTTCACAATTCGGTTGTTTTATTATTTTATTTTATGTTTTACACTTTACACTATGTACATAAAGCAAAAGAACCAACTAGTAGCTTCAGCTACTGCTGCACATTTTACATTTGAATACAATCTAAAAAAAATAAAAAAAATATCTTGTTCAGATACCTATGTAAATAAAATTTTATTAAAACCGTACTACATATCAAATAAAGTTAAATCGTGTGTACGTCTTGCGGACCAAAGCCCTTGGCTGGCTTTCTTCGTTGATCTACAGTTGCAAAATATCTTCTCAGCTCAAAAAGGTGTGAGTACGGGCCAGAAACTTTTGCGTTATCTCTTTAAACCATCCCAGGCTAAATCCAGGAGACTTTGATGTTGTGGTATTGGGAACTCTCGAGAAAAGCACTGCTTGGTGCAAACGCCATGCTCCTTCTAGTGATGACTGTTTGAAACATTATCTCGCTGATTTGACACTTAGAACAAGTTTGGGACTTGTAACAGAGTACCGGGAACAAAGCTGCAGTAAAAGCATGTTTTGTGAAAAAAAATCACAGCTAGAATGGTTGACATTGCCGCTCTTCATAAAAAAAAATGGTTCAAATGGCTCAGAGCACTATGGGACTTAACTTCTGAGGTCATCAGTCCCCTAGAACTTTGAACTACTTAAACCTAACTAACCTAAGGACATCACACACATCCATGCCCGAGGCAGGATTCGAACCTGCGACCTTAGCGGTCGCGCGTTTCCGGACTGTAGCGCCTAGAACCGCTCGGCCACTCCGGCCGGCCGCTCTTCATAACTATGGTACAAAAATTGGCAACTGATCCTAAACAGAAAAAAATCTGTTTGCTCTGCATGTGAGTGCAAAAAAAAAAAGTTACATTCCGGTTATATGATAAATCACACGGGTTTTGAGGTTGTCAGTTTAACTGAATACGTAGCGAATACAATTATGAACAGCTGAAATTAGAACGTTGACATAGAAAGTGTTGTAGGGAAGTCGAACCGAAGACTCCGTTTTACTTGGAGAAAATTTAGAAGAAGCAAAAAATTTGCTAAAGAGACTAATATACCTACGCCACTTCTCTGTCCTCTTCTGGAATATTACTGCGCGCTATGGCGTCCTTCTTAGATAGTATTGACGAAGGACATCGAAGAAGTTCAAAGAAGGGCAGCGCATTTTGTATCGTCGTGAAGTAGGAGACTTGCCCCCCCCCCCCTCCTTCATCCACCTCCTTCCGCACATGCCGCTACTTCAGTACAAATAGAGACAATTACGTGCTTGCAATCTATGGTAACATAGATGAGGGATCCGCGAAACACACACGCTCTGATGACTGACTTAGGCATATTTGGTAGGGACGACAGTGTATACTAATTACACACGCGCTTACAGCGCTGGATAGCCTTGGAAGAGAAAACGTGTTAGTCGTTCCGTTAATCGAGACACGTCGATCAGGTTCGTCCCACGGAGCGGAGTGCCCTCGGAACGGGGACTTCTCCTCTCCCAGAAAAATTCTCGGAGGAGGAACGCGTCCTCGCGTCACATTACTTCGGCGCGCCGTATGTGCCCGCGGGGCAGTAAAAGGAGAGGAAACGGCCGGTATAAAGACCAGCGCAGTCAGAGGAGCGGCGCGACCCCGCCCGACTTAATCAAATACGTGTGAGCGCCGCGGAGAGGAATTGCCGGCGGGCAGACACACAGAGGCGAGACGAGCGGGCGGCCTGCAATTGCGGGCGGACGTTATCGGAATAACAATAATATGCTAAATTTATGGCGACGTTACCGGCGGCGGCTGCTGACTGCGCTTTTATTACGGGGCCGCAGCAGCCGCGGGCAGCCAAGGCGAGGCGAGGAAGGCGTCGCACCGCGGCGTCCCCAAGACGTGGAGCTGTGCCCGGCGGCCGACGCCGGCGCCGGCGCCGCAACGGATCCATCGGCCGGCCTATGGCGTCACATCGTTAACCGGGATCCCTCCTCACACACGCTGCTCCGTAAACACGGCGTCCAAATGTTCAAATGGCTCTAAGCACTATGGGACGTAACATCTGAGGTCATCAGTCACCTAGACTAACTAACCTAAGGAGATCACACACATACATGCCCGTGGCAGGATTCGAACCTGCAACCGTAGCGGTCCCGCGGTTCCGGACTGAAGAGTGTGGGGACATATGCCACGCCGGACATTTGCCACGATTTTATCTGCTCCCTTGTCACTCCCTCCTCCTCCTCCTCATCGTTTACTGAGCCTTTCCGCTGGTTTACTTGACATAGAACCAGAATCACTTTGGATTTTCCGCCACCTTTCTAGAGAGAGTTTCATTGTGGAAACTATTAAATGCATTGAAATCCGCACCAAATTTCGAGCCTCAGTAAAACTTCGCCAGTCTTTGAGATTCTGCGTTCGTCTAAATTATACATGCCTCTTTCGGTGCTCCTGCAGCAGCTTTCTGTAGTGAGTTGTGTACCATGGGGGATCAGTTCCGTCTCTTATTAATTTATTTGGTATGAATCTCTCGAGTGCTGTTGATACTATTTCTTTGAACTTAAGCCACATATGGCCTTCACTTACATAGTTTGGAAGACTGTGTCTTAGAAAGACTTAAACCGAATTTTTAGTCGCTTTTATAAATAGATATATTTCGCGTTTAGTTTTGGTGAATTTCTTTGTTACGGAATTGAGCCTCGCTACGACTGCGTGGTCACTAATCCCTGTATCCGTCGTGATGCTCAGCATTATTTGTGGCTAAGATGTCAAGTGTGTTTTCGTAACCATTTACAATTTGAATTGCCTCGTAAACTAATTGTTCAAAATAATTAAAAAAAAGCATTTAGAACAATTACGGATGTTGTTTTCTACCTACAATAGGGTCTCAAAATGTATTGTTTTCAACATACGGAAGGTAGATTGAAGTCATTGCCAACTATAATTGTATGAGTAGGGTACCTATTTGTCATGAGACTCAAGTTTTCTTTGAACTGTTGAGCAACTGTTTCATCTGAGACCCGGGGTCGGTAAAAGGAGCCAGTTATTAATATATTCCGGCTGTCGAATATAACCTCTGTCCATACTAAGTCACAGGAACTATCTGCTTCAATGTAGCTTGTGAGCTGGAACAGTCATTACATTATTTTTCTTTAAGTTGTGCTTGTTGCTTCTGTTGTAGTGCAGATCATTACAATTACGGGTTTTCCCTCCAAAACCTAGGATGCTTTCTCTGCGACCCTGTAAATGCCAGAGCTAAACAATGTAGAACAACAACATACGCTACAAGCATAGAATTCTGAATTACTTCATTTCCTTATTTCTAACATTTTAAAATTGTACGTCGACTTTAGATGACATGTCAATCATAGATGTTCTTATCTCTATTTAGTGAACGTATTTTCGGTCATGTTTTGAACATTGTCCCGCTAGACGTTATTAACTAATGTTTCGCCGTAAGGGATATCGCATTTTAGAAAGTAAATTAATATGGAGTATGTCGTTCTTCTTTTCAAACATTCACATACCCAGTTCTTCTTTCCTTATTGTCTTTTGGGCATGCAGTTGTAGTAATTAAAGTAGGCACAAATGCAGTGACCAAAAAGAAATGGCCGGCCGCTGGTGGCCGAGAGGTTCTGGCGCTACAGTCTGGAACCGCGCGACCTCTACGGTCGCAGGTTCGAATCCTGCCTCGGGCATGGATGTGTGTGATGTCCTTAGGTTAGTTAGGTTTAAGTAGTTCTAAGTTCTAGGGGACCGATGACCTAAGATGTTAAGTCCCATAGTGCTCAGAGCCAGTTACGTCGGTCACTGATGCATCGTGTATACGGATGGTGGTAGGCCCTTCAACGTCACTGGTAGCCACACAGTAAATGACGTCATAAGGACGGCTGTAGGCGTTTCATTGTCTTACAATTTTCTGGTAGCATCGCCCTCTATCCCACTCTCCACAATGGTCGGCGTTCCCCGTTCGTCAGTACACGAGCTCTGCATGATCTCTATCTATTTCTCTGAGCTAGGTGGCGCAGTGGTTAGCACACTGGACTCGCATTCGGGAGGACGAAGGTTCAATCCTGCGTCTGGCTATCCTGATTGAGGTTTTCCATGATTTCCCTAAATCACTTCAGCCAACGCTGGGATGGTTCCTTTGAAAGGGCACGGCCTATTTCCTTCCGTAGTCCGAGCTTGTGTTCCGTCTCTAATGATCTCGTTGTCGACTTAACGTTAAACATTAATCTCCTCCTCTTCCTCCTCTATCTATTTCCTAGTGCAGTAGCGTGCAATTTAAAAAAAAAACGAAGAAATACACTTTGTAGATTACAGCACTTTCGGTTGCTGTTAAATAGAAACAATAACAAATTATTCGTGGGTAGTTGAGAAAAAAAAGTGAGTATCGTAAAACTCTATTGATTATATACTTGATGGTTGCAAGAAATTGCTTTTACTTAAATTCCGTATATGTTAACAAATAGAGATGGTAACTAAAAAATACTGAATTAAATGTTTTAATAAAAATAACGTTTTCAGTGTTCTGTTCCACAGTCTGTAAAAACGGAAACCTTACCGGACCGTTTTGTTGTCCGTCTGTCTGTCCAAATACTGAGAATCCATTTTCTCAGCAACAGGTATACGTGTCAAGTTCAAATTTATGCCGCACATTAAGGCCTCTTTGCAGCGTAGAAATTTGTAAGCTTCTGAGCCAATTCATTCAAAATATACAGCCACTTATGTTGATGCTCAGACTTCGCCCATCAAATCCTATAGATAACTTCCCGTTGACTAGAATCGTGAAATTTTCAAAAACACACAGATTAATACCACAAGGAAGGAAAATTATCAAAAATTGTTAATTTGTAATTAAATCATACGAAAATAATATTTTTATCATTCATAAATCCGCCTCTCTTTTAACACCTCCTTTCCGTGGAACAGGTTGGCGTTTGATGTTAAAATTTAAGTCACATACTAGAGTTTATGTTCGTTTGACGCTGTAAAACATTTAAGTTTCTAAGTCAATACAATCAAAAGATTCGGCGATGTACGTAACATATTTTGATACTCGCATACTCACTCATCGAAGCTGTAGGGTGCTTCCCCTTGACGTAGAATCATGGTATATGGAGGAAGCAAGGTTTCACAATCCATAAACTAAAAAAGTCTGAAAATAGTTGAACGATAATTAAATCACATACAAATATATTTTTACCATTATTACATTCATTGCATTCATCAACCGTCAGAATCATAAGAGACGAACATTACTACATGAAAATATAAAATGTAACCTGTAAGGCGTGTTTTACTAACTAAATAAAATCGTTCAAATGGCTCTAAGCACTATGGGACTTAACATCTGAGGTCATCACTCCCCTACACTGAGAACTACTAAAACCTAACTAACCTAAAGGCATCACACACATCCATGCCCGAGGCAGGATTCGAACCTGCGACCGTAGCAGCAGCGCGGTTCCGGTCTGAAGCGCTCAGAACCGCTCCGCCACTCCGGCAGACAAACTAAATAAAAAAATGTTGTATTAAATCTTCTATATTATATATATACAAACTGAAGCCCCCTGCGATATTGGAATTCCCGGGAACGATACCTTGGCAGTATTTACATCGAAAACAGCAAAAATCGTTGGGGTTCTCGATTCTCGGGTTATTTAAAAACTAAATTCTCAGTCCGCGAGTTCTACTCGCACTTGCCCAATTTTTAATTTTCAATGCTGGTCGTACGAAAATAAATGAAAATTTTGTACTGAAAAGTGAAACTCTTATTATTGAATGAAAAAAATTTTATACATCAATAATACTATTCGATGTCTAGAAATGAAACAGTATTTCATTTTCAGTTCGATATTTCGCATTTTTGCACCAAATTTTAATTTAGTGGCATTTTCGTGCGATTAGTAATTAGAAATAAAATAAGTTATGTTTATTTAAAAAGTAAAGAGTGGATATTTATTAACAAATGTGTATTTGTTAGTAACTACTGAATTTAAAGAAATTTAATATTCCTTATATCGAGATTCGAACCAGCGACCTTACGACTACTTGCCTCGCAAACTGTGCACTTAGCTACCAAAACATTCGTGAGGCAGCTAGAAACGTTTTATACTTAACGTCGCTCGGAAATATAGTTGACAGAGGCAAGGCTTTTTTTTTTCCTTTCAAAAATTATTGAGTATTGCATTGTACTGCTGTAGGAAATTGATGTCGAGGCGCTGAGTTCTCAATTCCTTTATGTATGAAGAAAATCCATGATGACCATTTCGTAAGGTCAACTTGTCATGAGAAACGACCAGCGCAGAACGCCACAACGCCGCCGCCATCTACAATAACAGTGAAGCCATCTGCCCGGAGGGTGGGAGGGGACCCGCGCTGCAGCAGTGCACCGCCCGCCACCCTGGCCGGAAAAGGCAGCACAACTTGGAGGCAGCGGCGAACAACGCTAATCCTATTTGCGGGCGCGAAAACACGGGCCAAGTTTGTAGCGGCGCCGCCCGCCGCGTCGAATATTGGGACAATAATCACGTTAGGAATTACACTAATGCGGAAAGTAATAACGCAACTTAACAAGCGGCTGCGCCGAGACCGGTCTAACTTGCTTAAAGCCGAGCGCGCCGTCTCTAAAGTGGGGCGGTGGCGGCCACAGGTATCCGGGCAACCTGTCCACTGCCGTACTTCACTGGCGATTTGGACGGCGCGCGCGGCCACCTTCGAAAGCCAGCCGCCGTCTGCGAATTGAATTACCTTTTCCAATCACCCTGCCATCAGCCGCGCGTATTTTTCTTTACAAAAAATAATCGGTACGGGAGAATTCAATTGTCCTTTTAATTTTTTCCAATTGCGGCAGTAATTGCCTTCACAGAGAATGAATTACGCAACGAGACACAGAAATGCAGTTCTATGACTCACGCTGACGCTGTATTGGAGATCAGTACAGAAGTAAAAGAAAATATTGTACGAAAGATTAAAAAAAACATAAATGCTTCAATAGCAGTGCCCCACTTTTCCACTTTTCACATGGTACCTCTGAAAACACCTCATTTATAAACTGTTAGTAAATGTATGTGCGTCATGGTTTTAGTCCTTGCGACTTTTATTTGTTCAAACACATGATTATCTGCTGTTGTTTTGAAGTCTTAAAGTCCTTACTGTATCTTAATTTATTTGAAACTGTTTACTATAGTGAATTCTTGTCCTCTTTCCAGAATTTCCCCCCCCCCTCCCCCCCACACACACTTACACACGCTTCCCTGCAGTACCAAATTACCTTGTGTGTCCTATCAACCGGTCTTCTCAGTTATTAAAATTATGCCACAAATTCCTTTTCTGTCCCACTCGAATAAGTACCTTATCATTGCTTGCCCAGTCTAGCTGCCTAACCTTCAGCATTCTTCTTTATCGCCACAATTCAAAACCTTCTGTTCCTTTCCAGTCTGTACTGATCATCGTCCACGGTGTCCGCCTCCGTTATGCCGGCACGGTAGCTTAGCGTGGTCGGTCAGAGGGTTAGCTACCCTCTGTAATAAAAAAAAAAATGAGTGAACGGATCAACAAAGAACCTGAACGGGTGTCATCGGACGTCCGTCAAAAACAAATTCAACGAACAATATAGAACAAAATGGGATAAAAAAAGTGGTTAGCGCGACAGAATGTCAATCCTAAGGGCCCGAGTTCGATTCCCGGCTGGGTCGGAGATTTTCTCCGCTTGGGGACTGGTTGTTGTGTTGTCCTAATCATCAACATTTCATCCTCATCGACGAGCAAGTCGTCGAAGTGGCGTCAAATCGAAAGACTTGCACCCGGCGAACGGTCTACCCGACAGAAGGCCCTGGTCACACGACATTTTTTTTTTATCGTCCACGCTTTACCTCTTCCAGGTAACGTTATACTCCACACAAATTCTTTCGAAACAATATTACCTGACACTTATATACAAATTTAACAATAATACATTTACTGTTTTCAGAAAATACCCGCCAGGTTAGCCGAGAGCGCTAATGCGCTGCTTCCTGGACTCGGGAATGCGCGCCAGCCCCGGATCGAATCCGCCCGGCGGATTAACGATTAGGGCCGGTGTGACGGCCAGTCTGGATCTGGTTTTTAGGTGGTTTTTCACATCCCACTAGGTGAATGCCGTGCTGCTCCCCACGTCTCGCCTCAGTTACACGCTTCGGAGGCATTTGTAACACGTTCGCACTATTTCATGGTTTCCACTAGTTGCAGACAGCTGGGGTACACTCATTCCGTGCTGGGGGGTATGGGGTGGCAGCAGGAAGGGCAGTTGCCACCCCTTAACATTAACCACGCCAAATCTGACTTAACCATGCCGACCCTGGGCAGAATACGGGACTAAGGCTCTTGCAAAAGACTTTCAGAAAAGCTTTTCTTGATATTGCCTGTGTGCACTTTATATCCCCTGTACTCCAACCATCGTCATTCATCTTCGAAACCAAATATGTAAACTCATCTATTACTTTCAGCATCTCATTTCCTAGTGTTATTCCTTCAACGTAAGTTAACTTAATTCGACTGCTCTCCATTTTCCTCCCTTTATTTGTGTTCGCCTTACAACATGTTTTTATGAAACTATCTGTTCTCTTGAGCTACTCTTCAAGTTAGTTAATGTCACTGCCACAATTACAGTGTCATCGGCAAACTTTAAGATTTTTATTCTTCTCTCTGAACGTCAATTCCTTTTACAGAGTTCTCATTAGTTTATTTTACTGCTCAGTCTCTATACATGTTGACTAAGAGGAGGGACAGGTTTCCACATTCTCACTTACTTGTTAACTACTATCTCCCTTTTATGTTCTTTGATTCTTACAAATGAAGTCTAGTTTTAGATGAAGTTTGTCTCCCTATTTTTTTTATCATAGATAACTTCAGAGGTTCAGAGTGAATATTCCAGACAAAGTTGTCAAAATGTGTTTCATTATTGAGTCCGGAATTCTAACAACAGGTCGCTTCATTAAATTTTGATATCTGATACGGCGTAATAATGATATCAGCGCAGTCTGAGAGAATGCCATCGCTATAGTTTGCGATTTACGCCCGTAAATAAAACTTGAAGACAAATAGCTAATGAGTTTCTGACGCATGCAATGACGACTTGTATCACTGACTTTAGCCGTAAGTGTACCACTGTGCTGAACTCGAGTTACATACGATATTTATACACCCCAATGACACAAGTACAGAGGCGTCACGTCCCAGATAGCACCCTCCTGTCTTTGTTTTTTCGCTTTTCACGTGCTCCGCACGTGCAACCCGGCTTTAGCCGCTTAGGAACAAGGCAGTGGTCCGAAAAAAAGCCAGAATTAAGGCGGCGCGTGAAATTAGAGCCGGCATTCTCGTTAGCGGCGGGACGGACCACGATATTATTTTTGTATGCAAATTGCGACGCTGCGGCCCTGTTTGCGCAGCTCCCGATGTATAACAGTTTCGTCCTCCGTCAGGAAAACACAAAAAGATACGATTCCATTTACTCTGCGCCCCACCGTTCCTCCTTGACGGGCGATAAGAGATTTTCAGTTTTAATTCGGTTACTTCAGACGTTGCATTCACTCTCAGCTGCTATTCACCACTTAGCCCTGCCCCCCTCCTCGCACCACCCACTCACCCGTTCGCCCACCACTGCTTAAATGGTACACTGCATAGTTACTGCTGTGTTAGGGTAACAGCTGAAGCTAAGGAGCCCTGTTATTACTAACCAGGGCTTCGGTATCGGAAGCTGCTGGTAGCTGAAGAATTAGCTGTTAACTAAGAGTGCAGAGAGGTGGAGCATTTTCATATAATTTATTTGAATGAAATGCCAGTATTGGGGGATCGGTGGTTTGTAGTCTTTTCCCACTTCCATTTACACAGAAGCGGCGCTTTTCCCTTCTGTTTAGTTTTTGACATGACGTGCAAGATAAATGCTGTTTTTTATAGCTATTTTTAGTACATTTATCTGGTTCCTTGGTTCTAAGCGACCACAGCTACTCCGTCGTGGAGAGGCTCAGTGTTTACAGAATGTTGATTAGAAAATTTGTAAACGGTAGAAACTAAAGGTTTGATTTGATTTATTGCTCATTTAGACACCTGTTGCCCTACAGTTTATAACAGGTCGTTCATTTTACAGCTTTTCATGTAGAGTACGAAGCATATTCCACATTACGAACAGTTAATAATGTTTTCAGCAATTACAATGGAAATAATAATAAATTAAAAATCATTAGAATCTGAAAGAAAGAAAAATCACAAAAAATATTCAAAATTTAAGAATATATGATGATAGATGATAGGAAAGACTTTAATAAAAAGAGAGAGATACAGAAATATTGCCCTATCTGAGCCCGCGGGGGGTGGTCTGAAAGCTTCGGAACTACTTCGAGCCTTGCATGTTCCGGTTCACTACGGATTAATATTCCTAAACACTGTTTACAAAAACATTGTAAGTATTACGTACATTGTGAAAAGCCCAGTGCTGTGTGACTGTAAAGTATGTTATTTCTTGGGGTTATTAATTAACCTTCAGTTCCTATATTATGTGTCTGGAATTTTACCTATTATGTTCCTTATATGCTAAGTCTTCAGTTACAAGTGTTACATCACAACAGCAGTATAATGACCGCAGGGTGGAAATGCCTGCTGTTTATACTTCAGCTAGAACAGAATTACAGGAATGATTGCATTACACTGTTTATTCTAACACAGTTTAATTATTCTATATATTGTGTAAGGTTGTTTGCGGTACGTGTTGGTGGAAGTGTGTGTTTCGGTACTGCTGTCTGCGTTGGTGTGCGAACAGTAACTGGTGTCTTACGTGCTTCGTGTGTGTTGCAGGATTCTGCTATACTGCCACGTCTATGTGTATTCGTCCGCGGTTTTATTTATCATCTCCCACTCGTCTTTTTCTTTTATTTCCCTTATCATCGCGTTGTTGCACTGCGTTGGTGTCTGGTGTGAGGCTCTGTATCGATGACAGTGAAAACGTGTGTGTTCTGAGGATTCAGCACTCTAAAGAATTAATGAAACACGAAAAACTGTGGGATGGTGTACAAATAAATAACACTTTACACAGAAAAGTTATCAACTACTGCTAGGTGTCTCTGAACAGAATAGAAGAGATACGTTGCAAGGAAAATTTTCGTCTTAGATTTCAACACCACGCGTTAACTATAGTACCGTAACAATAATATCACAGTGCCGTGGATAAAGAGGCACCATGATGTTAGGGGCAATGAAATTGTCGATGCTCTCGATTAAGAGTACTGGCCACCATTGTTTAAAGATGTAAGAACGTGTTCCTCAAGTAGGCCTTCTCGAAGACGTGCGACGGCAGATCAGAACCTTGTGTAAAAGTAAGTGGCGCCTATTGTACCAACAAATACACATTACGCGGCTATACTACCAACTATCCCTTTACGACCGTGGTACTCCCTTAGTATGCACAACAGAAAGTCTGTGATCACCATGCTCCACGTCAACGGGTGGTTCCAACTGCGAACTACACCTCTGCCAGCTGCAGCTGACAGACTTTGCCCCTTTGTCAATGGTCCGCAGAAGAGGACACCGACTACACCATTTTCGGCAGCCCACTGCGATACCACACGACAACCAATTTGCTCCAGTGTTCGGTGCTCAGTGGACTATAATCTCCACGAAAATGAAACCATTACTCTCAACGCATTATGTGTCACGGTACAGTCGCGTGTATAACTCTTTCCTGACTGAACACATCATAATTTAACTGTTATGTATGTCGGGAATTTGAATATCCCAGGCATGCTTTGGAGATACATACCGTTTATTGGAGGCTGTCTGTGTCATGTGCGGAAACAAAAAATAACTAACGAAAATAAATAAGACTTCGGGTTTCCTCCTTGACTCGACCGTCGTGTGTTATTTTGCTTCATCGAAGCAGAATTCCTTCGTTTTATCTTCTTCGTGGTTACCAGTTTTGATGTTAAGCTTATCACCTCATTTCTGCTACTGCTCACAGTTTTCGTGTCCATATTCTGTAATCACTAGACAGTTCATTCCGTTAAACAGGTACAGTAATTATCCACTTTCACCGAGGACAACGATTCACCAGCGGATCTTATCATTGGTATCCGTTCACCCTGAATTTATACCGCGCTGCTGAACATCGGTGAACACATTTTGTAGGTCGTCAAATCCTATGGACGTGTCATGATTTTTATTAAGTCTTACTTCAGTTATCAAGCGCACCGTCAGAATCACTGGCTCTCTGGTGGACTTAACTTTTCTAAGGCCAAGCTGGTTGTCATCTGACAGATCCTTGATTTTCTTTGGCAGTCTTCCACGGATTTTACTTGTCAGCAAGGTCGATGCATGAGCTGTCACGATGATTGTGCGATAGTTCAGCAACTTATGCACATCTACTGTCTTCGGAATTATATCGATGATATTAATATGAGGTATACCATCAATGGTATATCTCTAGGCTCATAGAGTCCACAGACCAGCTTGAACAGTCGTTTGGTTGCCACTTCCCCCGAAGTCGCAGCCCTAGAATTGCGAAACACCTGAAAAACGGCGTGCACGATGTTCGCAAAATGACAACATAGATCTATCTGACCGCCCTTTTCTGGGCTGAGAGTATTCCTAGTGAGTACACAGTGCGTTCCCAAAATATGAACATTAGGAACCACTAGAGTGAAAGTAAGCGATGTCAGCAAATGTGTAATACATTTGCCACACCAACCTTTGACAAATGGTGCGTAACATTGTCAGTACTGATTCATGGGATTGTTATAGGATGGGTTCACAATAGGTAATAAAGTAAGGAAGTTTCGCATCTACTCTCAGTCGTGTGGATTTACAACGGTCGATATCACTGACGTTATGTCCACCGTGGGTCATAAAAATGCCGCTTTCGCAAGATTCCCATGTCAGAAACGGCATGGATTGATTTTTGTTGCAGCTACGCCTTAATCTATTAGCTGAAAGACAAATGCTGATATTCTCGATTACCGTACTAGCTAGATCACTTAAATTACAGTCCACGTGTTTCACAATAAATAGTACATACGGCTCTAATAAGACGATAATGAGGCGATATAATAAACATTTCTTTATTCCTGGTAGTGAAATACAGCATATCGCTCGGGCGCGTCTGCAAGATGATTAAGAAACGCCAAGCATTTAACGGGCAATGGAATGATAGAAGCGCCAGAAAAGCCTATGGTTTTGCAACGCGAGTAATAGTCTGTTGTCTTTTAGCTGGCCCCAGACAGCGCGTATAGCTAGACGTTACCAGGGGTCAGTTGTTCCCTAGGACATGTCAGAAACGACATGGATTGATTTTCGTTGCAGTTACGCGTTAATCTGCCCGCTGAAAGTCACGTGCTAATATTACCGAATACCGTACTAGCTACGTCACTTAGATTACAGTCAACGGAAGGTTGAGACTCTCTCGAAAGCGAAAACTGGCACATTTATTGTACTCAGAATGACATGACATTTATAGCTCTTAGTACATGAAGTACGAGATAGAAAGAGGAAGTACAACTAGTTATGAAAAAAGGCAGCTTTTTCTTTTTTTATTTTAAAAAATAAAGTGCGCCTAAACAGTTTACCTCAACTTCACTTCAGTCTATACCTGCACTCGTTTACTAGCTTCTATCTTGTATTGGAACAATCATGTATAAAAATATGGTAATACTATCATCTAACTGAAGATTGGTTTGAGCACCACTTCGCTTGTCTAGACACGGTCCTGTTGGAGGTGTTGCCATCTTCCGACCTGGTTACCTACAATTTTTCGAGGACACCGAACCCCGGAGCAACTCGTTCTTTTTTACAAACTTAGCCTGGAGTGAGGTGACACACGAAAATCTTTGCACTGACCGCGGATCGAATCCAACTTCTTTGGCCCATAGTCTGGGAGTTTACCAAGGAATTACAGAATCTTGACGTTAATAGGTAATAAAGTTTCGGATTTGGCTACATAAATCAAAAGAATTAGGGCAGCTCACATTAATTTTGCTGTACGAGGCTGGAGGAGTGAGTGGCATTTTCTTGTGGACAAAAATTTGTTAGAGATAATTATGCTGTTTATTCTCCATTAAAGGGGGCATTACAGTGCTGTTCTCAAAGTTCAGGCATTTAATGTTATCTAACGCGTTTCCACCTCTTAGCGTCGAATGTCTAGGGACGGTAGACCACATCATGGAGAACAACTTTTGTTAGAGACAAATGTTGGCTGACGCTTGCTGGAAACTGCTGTATGCGCCGGCCTAGGAAGACGAGATTTTATTGAACTAGCACGGTCTCATAGGCAGGTGTGTCTTATATGCATACCGCCTTCCACAGAAAACTGATAGTGGTTTTCAACTAGATAATCTTAAGAGTGAGTGCATGAAATGTATTCGCAGTTGCGACTATGGACAACCATCAGCTGTATAGCGGAATGACGACAGCGAAAATTTGTGTCAGACCGGGTCTCGAACCCAGGATTCCCGGTTATCGCAAGCGGTCGCCTTATCATTAGGCTCCACGGCCAGACCCAAACATCTATACATAGTCAACCACGTGTCTACAGCCTGCACTCGTATATTCATCATGTATTTCTTCTGTATGATTAAATACTGGACAGGTTTATTATGTAGCAGGTAGATGTATACTGATCTTCGGTTTGCAGGTTTGTTTAAAGGTCGTACGATTTAATGAGCGGTAACTGTCTTCATCGGGCCTTTGAGTACCAAACTATATGCGCACACTAGTCAGCTTTCGTGTGTGTGTGTGTGTGTGTGTGTGTGTGTGTGTGTGTGTGTGTGTGTGATGCGAGGAGGGGTTTGGGGGCGTCTCTCTCTCTCTCTCTCTCTCTCTCTCTCTCTCTCTCTCTCCTTCTCCCTCCCCCTCCTCTCCCCTCTCCGTCCCTCTCCATCTCTTCACCCTGCGTGATATTAAGGCCATTTTCGGCCCCGTTTCTCACAAAGGTAGTACCACAGCGGAGGTGAGGAGCTCCGAGTCGGGGGCCGGGAGGGGGTAACGCCGCCGCCCGCTCCACACCTCACATACATTTGCCGGGCCCGGGTGAGACATGGTAATGTCCTGAATTGGGCCGGCGTTGGCTGCTCGCGAGATTGGATTAAATGAGATCGGATTTGTAAAGGGGAGCTGAGAGAGGCGTCTCGCGAGGGGACTGAGCGAGGCTTTAGGCTTCTGTACTTTGACTACGAGCGGGCCGCCGCTTCGTCCAAAAACGCCCCACGGGGATTTCGGCTTCCGGGAGGGCGCGCGCGCTAGTGTGCGGTAGGCGAGCGAGGGCCCGCCCTTTGTAGGCCGAGCCGCGAGGTGTTCGCTACTGTTTTGGCTTGCAAATCAAAACAAGCGTACACCCTTAGAATGTGTCAAGCGTTACGCACAAAGGAAAGAAGCGAGGCGTCACTGTGCAGACTAGAGCAAGGCTGCCACACTGACGCACTAAACCTCCCCGATCGTCACTGTATGTCTGTAGCAACACTGAATTTTCATTTTGTAAGTGAAGCGAGATGTTAATGGCATGTCAATATCTTATCAACGAAAGACAGGAACTACTATTATCTGCCGGCCGAGGTGGCCGAGCAGTTCTAGGCGCTACAATCTGGAACCGTGCGACCGCTACGGTCGCAGGTTCGAATCCTGCCTCGGGCATGGATATGTGTAATGTCCTTAGGTTGGTTAGGTTTAAGTAGTTCTAAGTTCTAGGGGACTGATTACCTCAGAAGTTAAGTCCCATAGTGCTCAGAGCCATTTGAACCATTACTATTGTCTGTTTTTTTTAAATCTTATGGGACTTAACTGCTGTCATCAGTCCATAAGCTTACACACTACTTAACCTAAATTATCCTAAGGACATACACACACACCCATGCCCGAGGAAGGACTCGAACCTCCACCGGGATCAGCCGAACAGTCCATGGCTGCAGTGGCTGAGATCGCTCGGCTTATCCCGCGCGGCACTATTATCTGTGATGCATGCTTGTGAGTGTGGCGGAACATACTTCATAGTGTTTCTGTAGTTTTTCATGGCCTCCGTTATTTTCGAAGGTGAATTTTAATCGTGAGTTCGTATCTGACAATCTATGTTTGAAAAAGTAAGTTCTGACAGCTCAGTAGCATCGCTTGCCTGACAACTACAGGAACATTTCCTGTTCCATAAGTTACCGCTCTGCGCGTTACGCTATACGAACAGACAGATCTTCGTTAGGTGCTTAATTACTGTCAATCCATAGTACTATCAGACTTCCCAGTAATAACTTGACATGACAAATTATTTAAATGGCGTTGCCGATTAAAATAATTTTTAACTGAAATCTGGCAAGACAACGCGTCACTGTATCGCTGTGCAGAGAGTGGTAAGCAACAAAATGTCCGGAAGTCCTTGTTTTGAGTACAAAAATAAGCTCCATTTTCTTGCCTAAAAGATGATTGTTACTTGACATCTGATAGCTACAAATAGTTACAACGGCACCAGCCAATCTCTGGATTCTCCGCAGTCATCTTTTCAAACGCTGGTAACCTGATCGAGTTAATACCTTTAGTGGCCAGATTCACAGGTAAACGAGATATTTCGTACGCCTTAGATTAACACGAACAACGAGATAACAGCTTCAGATGGGATATATTCACTTGAGAAAAGTATTTCCCACGAAAATAGAGAATGGTTGCTAATCATTTTGTCAGAGGAAACGAGAAAGCAGAGTTGTAGACAAGTCAATAAAAACAAAGGGTGCCTGTAAGTAACGCAACACACTTTTCTGGTAGCCGGTTGGTTTTATTCTGGATTCCTATGCACTAAATTATTTCCCGCTCTTCTGGCTGCGAAACCCCATTTTTCAAAATATTTCCGTTCAATGCAAAGGCCGTTTGACACGTGACTGGGAGGATCTTTTTGCTCACATGATACCACTCTACTCTTCGACGGCGGAGCCAACGGATTGTAGCATCAATAACCTCCCCCTCCTCCTCTTCCACTTACTGCTTCCCGTGGAGTGCACTCTTCATTGCACAGATGGCTCCTTATGGTCTTCTGTTAGGCGGCGAGAGACTCAACCGGCATACAGTTCTGGCTACCCTAACTCGTGGGCTGGTGTGTCAACATTACCAACAGAGGCGTCCAGTTGAGTAGAGAGGTTCGATCACCTCGAGTGAGTGTGTCCGCACGTCACAGGCTATGTGCAGTCGGGAAGCACGCTGGAGATCGGACGGGTTTCCGCAACTATGTTGCGATGATGACAGACGCCTTTCGCCACGACTCACCGTGCTTTTGTTCCAGGTCTCAGTAGACATGCTCTGGTTTTCCACCAAAAGAAACTCAACAACAGCTCTCTACTTGGAACGCACTTGTGTTGCAGACGCCATTTTGAAGGCTACGTATGACGCCGCCATCTATCAGAACTTGCTCAAACTATAGGAGCTCGAGCGACAACATTCCACGACGTCCCACAATAAATTCCAATTTTTTTCCAACTGAACTAGATAAAAGTGTTGCATTACTTATTGAACGGCCTCCACGATAGCAGTCCCTCACCGACGAGTTCGGGAGATGTGTCTAACGGAATGGGCCGAAACTCGAATGCAACCCCTTCGAGTCAGTCATCTCTATTTTTGCATGAAATAATGTAGGGAAACCACCAAAAACTACAACTATTCGGGCGTAAATTTGAACCCTGTTCCTCAGAGCAGTTACAATGGCATAGCCACTGAAAGTAAAATTTACAAGCAGATACACAACTCTCAGGTGTTTCAAAGCTGGAAATGGCAGGTGACAGCAGAGGGCCACTGTTGAATGAATGATGACTCGTGACTGTAAGGTGTTTTATCTTTACAGTGAACTGTTGCTTCCGAAGTAGCTCGCGAGAGGGTAACGTCTAGTTCTTGCCGCGATGCGCTGGTCTCGGATCGGCAGAGACGGAACAGCTCACTCAAGCGAAATTGATTAAAGTGCCCGTCCGGCTCTGATAACCGGCCATCAACACGCAAAGCCCGCCCGCTGGGAAAGACCGGTTGCCCCAGCGCCTAATACGGCGTCCGGCTACGTGGCCGCCGCCGACCGGGGAGCATTTTGCATAACGACCGCCGAAGCGGCGAGTTTTTCGTGTAATATTTATTCGTAGTCCTTGTCAATTACGCGTGGGATAGAGCTACGCCCGGCAGTCTGCTTTTTGGATTGCCTAGTGGCCCGATACGTTCGCCCGGCTCCGGCTGACCACCTCCGAAGTTACGCGAGTCACCTCGTAAATCAGCTGGCGTGAGAAAGGGGCAGCGGGCGACTGCTGCGTACCAGATAACGATCCGCCCAGATTACCGGGCTGCGCCCAGCAACCGTCACATAAAATTCGGAATCAAACGGCACCAACTGCCGAGGAGACAAAAAGGAGTGTGTGTGTGTGTGTGTGTGTGTGTGTCTGTGTGTAAAGGCCTGATAAAGTTCTCACCAGTAACAGTTATTTCGTAACTCGTTCTCTCCAAACTCGATTCTCACTAGTGTGTTTCATAAGCTCGAATCGGGGCGGCCACCAGGTCGTAAAGAAAAAAAATTACTTTCCCGCTCTGCTTCAATTTGTTGGCGATGTCCCGTAGTTTCATCTTATCGAGATCTTAAAGCAAGCTTCTCGCACCACGAGGTGTACTTCGCTCATAAATGTCAGTTCTTACAATACACCTGGATGGTTGTCAATGAGAACAGTTCTTTGGCGATTTTCCTGGTCAGTTTAAGGAAACTGTCTGCTTTTGTGCACCAAAAGGAGGGAATGTTAGATTGAAAAATTTGCCGATTTCGAAGTCTTCAAAGTCAGAGTTCGACATTTGTAGCTAATTCGAAGCAGATGGTTGAGGAAATAAAAGCAGAGAAGATATGCGACATTTAACAAGTGAAATTTCTGTTCCAGTGAAACAGCGAACTTTAAGGACTTTCTGACCAGAATAAATAACTAAACTATAATTAATCAGTTTCCAAAACTGTCCGTGCCTTAGTGGACCCTGTCAAACCTGAGATGATGACAGGAATACACAGGATAAATTGATTCATATTCCTTCAGTGTTCGTTTGTTGCAATTAATGTATTTCAAAAGCGTGGGCTACACCATACTGTGGAGTGCATCCTGCTGTGGAACTTTTTAACAAATTAAAACTGTCCACCAGCTTGTAATTCCAACCCTCGCCTTTCTCAGCCAAATTATGATTCATAACTTCGGTTTCAGAGGAGTCGTACAAAAATTCTGTGTTATTCTCAGATTTCTTGACATTGGCACTTTCGTTATACTGAGCAACGAATTTCTTTTCAAATAGTTTTGAATTGAGCATTACAGTTTGACAAGAACTATATTTTGGAGAAAGAGGGGGTTTTTTCAATATAGAACACTTTACGTAATGTTGTTCAGTAAACTGTGTTCAGTCATCAACAAAAATACCTGCACTTACATCCCTAACACCATGTATAATATGCATCAGATGTTGGGAGAGTGACACTAATCACTCCATATTTCCACGGTATTCAGAACTATATAGCCATCACCCCACAATTATACATAGAGACATGAAAACTGTCAGAATAAATAATCGCAATAAGTATCTCATCGCAAAACGTGAAAACTATTACATACAAAGGTGCAGCAGAGAGCAAGCTACTGATAAACGACCAGACACACATAACTAACATTCACTACAAAATCTGGCCAGAGAGCTGATGCATATCCCCACCCCCCTTCTCTCTCTCTCTCTCTCTCTCTCTCTCTCTCTCTCGCACACACACACACACACACACACACACACACTTAAATACGGCCTCGCAAAATACCTTCCACTGTTGGCGATAATACATACCACTAAGCAGGTTGATATGGTGAAAGAGTGTATGTTCAGTTTGCATCCTGTGCTGAAGATTGTTTCTAGTGCTACAGGCAGAACGACAAATTCACCAGCAATGTCATAAGAACATGTAGAGGAAAGTCAGCACACACACATACGCAAACACACACACACACACACACACAATACATAATAAAAGATACATTGACACAATGGTGCCTAGGTCAGTACTGTTTGTAACTTACGTATACAGTAGCAGACTATGTATGCTGAAATTACTACATACAGATAAAAGTGTGTATTCTTCCTTTATTCACCGCATACAGATGGTCCTGATGTAAAAGTCATTAATGTCAATAGCAACTAAGGATTGATTGATCAAAAATGTGAAAGATCTTAACCGTAAAAACATTTCAAATGCAGTTACCGTTTTCCAGCGGCCAGCGGTCATCATTTGACGTGGTAACAGTTTAATTATCCGGCAAAATCACATTTTATTTCTCAAGAAATGACCAGTTTTGGACGACAGCGTCCATCCTTAGATCATAAAATGCAGTTCGTAGTCCAGTCGTACCGCCGCCGAAACCACTGAACCACGGCCTGTAATTTTATAATCTAAAGAAATTCCGTTAGAACTAAATGTAATCGTGCTGGTTGATTCAATTATTCTTAAGACAATCAATCGCTGTGGTCTCCAGCTTGACAAAAATATTCTTGCATCATCAGACTGTCCAGACCCAAGTGCAGCAAGAGGTGAATTTGTAACGAGCCGAGGTGGCGCAGTGGTTAGCACACTGGACTCGCATTCGGGAGGACGACGGTTCAATCCCGCCTCCAGCCATCCTAAATCGTTTCAGGCAAATGCCGGGATGGTTCCTTTGAAAGGGCACGGCCGATTTCCTTCCCCATCCTTCCCTAAACGCTACGGTCGCAGGTCCGAATCCTGCCTCGGGCATGGATGTGTGTGATGTCCTTAGGTTAGTTAGGTTTAAGTAGTTCTAAGTTCTAAGGGACTGATGACCTCCGCTGTTAAGTCCCATAGTGCTCAAAGCCATTTGAACCATTTTGAACCTTCCCTAACCCGAGCTTGCGCTCCGTCTCTAATGACATCGTTGTCGACGGGACGCTAAACACTAACCTCCTCCTCCAGGTGAAGTTGTGTTGTGTTGCCAACGTTAAGTACTGCTGTTGACAGAGCATCGCTGTTGACCGCTTACTACACAGGGATTTAGACAGTCTGGTGGTGACCAGAAACTAGGAGTACCCGCTAACCGCATCCTGAAATGTTTTTCTTATTGTTGCATGAGAAAATGGAAGGAGATTCCCTTTGTTCCTCTGAGAGGCCGTACCCTCGCATCGTAGAATTAACCTCTAACGTACTACGACAATCGTTGCAGGGCAGTTTTTGCAGCCCTGAGATTTTTCCGACACGGGCGTTTGAAAATTAACGACATTAACGACCCATGTAAAAGGAGACTAGTACGAGTGCGACGCAGATACACATGGACAGAAATCGAGGTTGGGGCCGCACCAGCTGGTGCCGATTCAAAGATAATTGGGAAGTCAATTCGGCAGAGTGTTGGGCCTTTTTAAACTGCCGACCAGGCCCGGCCGCCTCTCCCGCTGCCAAAGTAAGTTATATTGCCTTATAAATTTTTATCGGATAACAGGGACGTCGGCGTTACTAATTGGGTGTGATTTAGATCCCCCCCCCCCAGTAAAGCACCCTCGCCGGCCGCCGGCTCCAGTATTCCAATCACACTATCCGATTTCGGGAGCGTGTATTTTATCTCCCCGGGGGCGAAGCCGGGCGATATGTGGTGGTGATGGTGGGGGGGCGGGTGGTTGTGTGTGGGTGGCGGAGGCGGCGTCGGCGGCGGTGGGTCGAAGAAGAGCCGGCCCGGCCCGGCCCGCTGCGAAGCCTGGCCGGTGCGCAGCGGCGTGCCGGCAGCGTTCGCCTCTGTTTTATTTACGACCGAGAAGCGGAGAGCTGCTCGGAAGCCCCGGGGCTCTCGTCAGTGGGAAATAATGAAGTGCCTTTTGCTATCGGGCGCGTAAATCCCTCCAATTTCTGGACCCTGCCGTCTCTAAAATGTTGAGCAGCAATCCCTCCTCGCTCTCGGCAAGATTAAAAACTGCGACCATGTTTTTCTCCTGTGTGTGTGTGTGTGTGTGTGTGTGTGTGAGAGAGAGAGAGAGAGAGAGAGAGAGAGAGAGAGAGAGAGAGAGAGCGCTGCGCCTAATTGAGAGAGAAAACACTTTACAGACACGGAGACCCCTTGTAAAAGTTCGCCAATTTACTTGTACACAACGTCTGTGACATCTGCAGTCAGCCTTTTGCTCTTTTTTTTTATCATCTGTTTTGCTTTCTCGGTTTTCACTTTCGACCTTTGTATGCGCTCCCAGCGTTTCTACGGTTTGACTCCTACCTCCACATATTCTATAGACCTTTCCAAGACCTATCATACATCAGGAAAATTTCTGTAGATTTTAAGTTCAGCGATTCATGTCACCAACTGTGTTTAATAATAAAATTTCTGATACAAGATTGTTCTAAGATGGCCTTTATCTCCTGATTCTTTATAACCAGTTCGAACTCGCAGGAGAAAACACCCTTCTACATCTACATCTACATGGATCCTCTGCAAATCACATTTAAGTGCCTGGCAGAGGGTTCATCGAACCACCTTCACAATTATCTATTATTCCAATCTCGTATAGCGCGCGGAAATAATGAACACCTATTGCTTTCCGTACGAACTCCGACTTCCCTTATTTTATTGTGGTGATCGTTCCTCCCTATGTAGGTCGGTGTCAAGAAAATATTTTCGAATTCGGAGGAGAAAGTTGGTGATTGCAATTTCGTGAGAAGATTCCGTCGCAACGAAAAACGCCTTTCTTTTAATGATTTCCAGCCCAAGTCGTGTATCATTTCTGTGACACTCTCTCCCATATTTCGCGATAATACAAAACGTGCTGCCCTTCTTTGAACTTTTTCGATGTACTCCGTCAGTCCTATCTGGTAAGGATCCCACACCGCGCAGCAGTATTCTAAAAGAGGACGGACCAGCGTAGTGTAGGCAGTCTCCTTAGTCGGTCTGTTACATTCTCTAAGTGTCCTGCCAATAAAACGCAGCCTTTGGGTACCCTTCCCCACAACATTTTCTATGTGTTCTTTCCAATTTAAGTTGTTTGTAATTGTAATACCTAGGTATTTAGTTGAATTCAAGGCTTTTAGATTAGACTGATTTATCGTGTAACCCGAAGTTTAACGAGTTCTTTTTAGCACTCATGTCTACGACCTCACACTTTTCGTTATTTAGGGTCAACTACCACTTTTCGCACCTTTCAGATATTCTTTTCTAAATCGTATATCACGTAACACACTTGTAGCAATGGTTATCGTCTCAGTGCAGAGAGGGAGAGTGTCAAGAATCTCGGTGTATGACATTTTCGTGATGATTAGGTCCCGCAACACTACGAAATTGCGGGGAAGTTATTTGCTTACGTTCCTCCCGCTGCTTAAAGTAGCCCCACACATTTTCTGTGGGATTCAGATCGGTCGGTTTTTCTCGTGTTCTATCATCTGGCCAGTGCTTATAGGTTAGAGGGTGCACTTCCACTTCGCATTTGAAAAAAATCGATACATAAGTGAATTGGAAGTGCGCTCTCCAACCTATGACGAGATGAGGGGGAATCTAAATTTTGTCAGAAAAATGAGCGACCACATTAACATTTTACTCACATAAAGATTGTGATGCGAATTGTTCCTAATCTACAAATATCACTCGTGAAGACGTTTCGCACCAAATCCACCGAGCTTGCCTTTATTTATTCGAATAATCCTTTTGGAGAGGTGCGACAAATTAACTTCAACCTTCGAGCGTGTGTCGTTATTTTCTTCCTGGGTCCACTTCTATTTCCGGACCTGTTTTTTCCCCCTGAAATCCTACCTTTTGTGTTGCTTCTCAAAAAAGTATTTTGTTATCTACTATGCCCATTGTAATTCCAGTGTTTTTCATATCTTTGACAATTTCAGTGAACAATTTGGGTTGGGATTTGTAGCTCTTTAGTAAATTGAAGATCTGCTTGGTTAGTCTGTTACCATCCAGTCTGTGTGTGTGTGTGTGTGTGTGTGTGTGTGTACACAAAACCCGCCGAGTGAAGTGGCGCAGTGGTCAGCAAACTGGACTCGCATTCGGGAGGACGACGGCTAGGATCCGTGTTTGGGAAGCCTGATCAGGTTTACAGTGTTTTACCTACAATATCTCCAGGACAATGCTGGGATTTTTCCTTCGAAAGGCTGCGCAAAATTGCCTTTCCTATCCTGGAAACAATCTGAACTTGTGCTTCATCTCCATTGACATCGATATCGACGGGACGTTAAACGTTAATCTTGGTTCCGTCCTTCCTCCCTTTCTTCTCATTATACCAGCCAGTTTTTCGATCTTCAAATAAAGCCCAGATTTTATCTTAATTTGTATTCACCAGTATTGTTACTTTTATGTCCCAATATTTTCGTTACAATTCTTCTCTCAATTTTTTCCTGTTTTTCAAGATTCCCGGTTCTTGTTATTTTACGTGTTTCTACTGCTTACAGTGTTTCAAACCTGGCCACTGTTAGAGTCGTAGTTTAGTGTTCCAGTACAAAGATTTTTGTTATTTTTTTCCACAGGAAATGCCCTTCCCATTTTACGCCCTCTGCTATCTTGTGACGATACTTGTCTATCAATGGCGCGAAGCGACGATATACATGTAATCATTTTGTGTTGTATTCTCGTAAAATTTCTGAATACAAGAGGAGATCGTGTGAATTCTAGCATTTTAGGTCGTGTTTCTCTTAGTAGTTGAAATTTGGCGTGACGTGCCACCTCTTCGTTTCAGGCGGTGAGTAGACAGTGACGGAAATCGAGGAAGTTTCCCACTAGGAACTCCCAAGGGAAGTGGTCGGCGAGTGAGCTGCTCTGGGTATCTCTTAAGAGATTTTAACAAGCCCTCAGGTTGTTCTAAAAGCGGATACAGAGAACAGAGCCAGCGCTATGTTACTGTAAACAGTGTAGTAAGCGTAGTAAGCGAGCTGCATTTACATGCCCAGACATCTTTCTGCCAGTCATAAGGCGAGGACGAGTACACTTCCAGCTTTTAATTTGTTGTAATTTGTTGACGGAGAATGCAAGTGCTGGAGAAGAATATTCCGTAAGTTCTACCTGCGTGCAGGAAGAGAAAGAAAGGTTTTTAATTGTCACTGTGGTGAACCTTGTGATTCCTTCCGATCTACTGTAAGTTTGAGAGACGTGTGAGAGTTCTCAGTAAGTAGACGGTTTTTGGTCGTGCGCATGGCGGCGGTTCGTATCTCTTCTTTGAAGAGTCGCTATTTGGTCCTGCTTCAACTGTTCGCTCCTTTAGCGGTTTTCGAATAATTGACTTTGAACTTCGTAGCTCACAATTTGCGAGTCTGTTGTATGGTTAGTTTCTGTCATACTGGGATCAAAGTCGGTGCTATCAAGCATTTGTCACTTTTGTGACTAGTCCAGACTTCTGAAAGTGATTCGCAGCTGAATTTACAACCTTCCAGAGAGCACTCAGTAGCCTTCTGCACAGATACAGAGTTTAAGAATCTGGATATTATGGCGCTGGTGCTTCAGAAAAATCTTAATATTGTACACATACTGCTTTTTACATTGTTTTGATGAAAGTAATTATAAATCAATCAAATTTCATCTTGAACAGTATTGACTGAGAACAAATAAATTATAATTTTTATAACTTTTCTCACTCCATCATTTCCTCGGACAACGATTTGATGAGGCGATCGTTTCCATGAAAAATAAACATTGTTACAAGGTTCTAGATCACTAAATTGCAATCTCACTGTAACGGTGTTTCCAATGCATCACAATTGCCATTACGAAAAACAATGTAATACATGTGCCATTACGAGAAACATTTAATCTGGGAAGTTAGCTGGGTCGTTTTCAATTATAGGAACTGAATTAAATATTATTTTTGTGGATAATGAAACTTCAGCTGCATTAGCACTCAGAAGCGTGAATAATTATCCATCTAATAGTTGTACGATTGTGTGGGATTCTCTCTGAGCTTATCATCTTTTTTTTCCGTTGAGTTCCCGGGTGTGGCAGGCACCTTTTACAAACGACTGCTGAAGACTGATCGACTCGTACATGTTACAACAAGCACGACAAGAGGCGTAAACGTTACATTGTATTGCTATCTTGTACTTTGTGCTGCTCGTTATCCATTCTCCTAGGTATTTAAAGCAATTTGTTCTAATACTGTGTTTATGGCGAATCGTGTCTGGGTCGCAGATAAATATTGGACTACAGCAAGAAAGAGAGGTCTGTATTTATAATACTAATATTCGTTTGAGATTTGTAGTCTGATACTTACCTACAGAGCTACCAAGCAGCTGAACAACGGAAGAGCTTCGTTTCCGTTTCTCACCATCTAAGCCCATTTCTTCTTAATTTGTGTGTTTTTGCCAACGGCCTTGCCACAGTGTTAAGACCGGTTCCCGTCAGATCACCGAAGTTAAGCGCTGACGGGCTGGGCTAGCACTTGGATGGGTGACATCCGGTCTGCCGAACGCTGTTGGCAAGCGGGGTGTGCTCAGCCCTTGTCAGGCAAACTGAGGAGCTACTTGAATGAGATTTTCACTGTGCAGCGGAGTGTGCTCCGATATGAAACTCCCTGACAGATTAAAACTGTGTGCAGGACCGAGACTCGAACTCGGGACCTTTGCCTTTCGCGGGCAAGTGCTCTACCGACTGAGCTACCCAAGCACGACTCACGCCCCGTCCTCACAGCTTCACTTCTGCCAGTACCTCGTCTCCTACCTTCCAAACTAGTTTCATATCAGCGCACACTCCGCTGCAGAGTGAAAATCTCATTCTGGAAACATTCCCTAGGCCGTGGTTAAGCCATGTCTCCACTATATCCTTTCTTTCTGGAGTGCTAATTCTGCAAGGTTCGCAGGAGAGCTTCTGTAAAGTTTGGAAGGTAGGAGACGAGGTACTGGCAGAAGTGAAGCTGTGAGGACGGGGCGTGAGTCGTGCTTGGCCAGCTCAGACGGTAGAGCACTTGCCCGCGAAAGGCAAAGGTCCCGAGTTCGAGTCTCGGTCTGGCACACAGTTTTAATCTGTGAGGAGCTACTTGATTGAGAAGTAGCGGCTGTGGTCTCGTAAACTGACACACGGCCAAGAGAGTGGTGTATTGACCACATGCCCCTCCATATCCGCAGGGACGCCTGTGGACTGAGGATGACACGGTGGCCCGTCGGTACCGTTGGGCCTTCCAAGGTCTGTTCGGACGGAGTTTAGTTTTTGTATATTTTTATTTTTTTCCGAATAACGTCAACAGAAGACGCAAAGGAATGGTTCTCCGAGAACATATGGCCGTCAGACCCCTTTCATTTGGACAAGTCATCGCAGAGGGCAGTGGGGGAAGCTCGTAGACACCCGATCGGACGGAAAGTAGCTTCCCCGGCACCCTGGCCGACCCTTTCTGCGCTGCCAGGGGAAATAAAATACCGGGGGATAAACAAATGGGGACGGAGAGCGGCTGTTAGCGCGTCACGCGGACGGCGACAGCGACAGCGCACTGACGCGAAATCCGAGCCCGCACGTGACTCAGGAGCGGCGCGGCGCCCCGCCGGCATCTGCCTGCTTTCCCAGCCAGCTCCGTCTCTGGGCGGGCGCCGCGTCCGCCACGCACACGTACGGCGGCTCATCTGCATAAACTGCTAACACTTTTAGCGCGCGCCGAGCTCTGGCCTGCCCCTGCCTGGGGAGCGGCTAATTGGAACTGTCGTCCCGTCCGCTCGTATCTCTCTCTCTCTCTCTCTCTCTCTCTCTCTCTCTCCACTGGACGTGCCCTCCCTTGCGAGTGTGACATGCGGGCTGACGATCCGCGGCTGTCTCCTCACAAACTGCAGGAGATAATCGTCTGCGCGTTATTCTCGCCGGACGGCGTGAGCGAAAATTAACTATCCGATCAAAAGTATCCTGAATCCTATTAGTCAATTTAGTCGATATTAAACGTGGGCTGCGTCGACCCTTCGTCTGTACGACAGTTTCGACTCCGCTGGGGCCACTTTCAGGTAGGTGTCTGAATGTCTGTGGAGAAACTGGAACCCAAGAGACTAAAGCGGAGAAGGTAGTGATGCCAGATGCATCTGTTATCCAGCTGACGTCCAATGAGTAATGCAAATTCTAAATCACTAAGCTTTCCTAACCGATCTCTCCCCCCTCACCCCCTCCCCCCACCCTCTCAACGTAACATATAGTTGTCACTTCCACATCAGTCTGATGCTGGGCACACGTGTCACAAGCTAGAATATTTTACTTTACTTTTGAGTTGTATGTATGTTAACTGGGGACCTAGAAATGACGGAGACGCTCCGTCCCCGCCGCAGCCGCAGTGGTCCATAACCCCACGACGTCTACCGCAGTCCACTTCACCCCTCGGCCGCCCCACACCGAACCCAGGGTTATTGTGCGGTTCGGCCCCCGGTGGCCCCCCCAGGGAACGTCTCACACCAGACGAGTGTAACCCTTATGTGTGCGTGGTAGAGTAATGGTGGTGTACGCGTGCGTGGAGAACTTGTTTGCGCAGCAGTTGCCGACATAGTGTAACTGAGGCGGAATAAGGGGAACCAGGCCACATTCGCCGAGGCAGATGGAAAACCGCCTAAAAACCATCCACAGACTGGCCGGTTCACCGGACCTCGACACAAATCCGCCTGGCGGATTCGTGCCAGGCACCAGGGGCTCCTTCCCAGTCCGGGAAGCCTTGCGTTAGACCGCATGGCCAACCGGGTGGGCTACTTTTGACTTACGCACACCTGCTCCAAATTCTGACCATTGCTTTTTCTTTCTTTCTTTCGCTTACGCCATAGTCCCGCAGCAGTCGCAGGATCGGCGTGGTTACTACGGATTTGGCAGTGTTAGTGATGGGGCCGGATGCCCTTCCTGCCGCCACCCCCGTACCCCCCCGGATGGAATCAGTGTACCCCAACTGTCTGCGTCTAGTGTAAATCGTGAAATTGTGCGGACGTGTTTCAAATGTCTGCGACGCGGGTAACTGAGGCGGAACCTGGGGACCAGCCCGGTATTCACCTAGCGGGATGTGGAAAACCGCCTAAAAACCACATCCAGGCTGGCCGGCTCACCGGCCATCGTCGTTAATTCGCCGGGCGGATTCGATCCGGGGCTGGAGCGCCTACCCGAGTCCAGGAAGCAGATCGTTGGCGTGCTCGGCAACCCTGGCGGGTCTGACTATTGCTTTTTAGCAGTGTAATTTTAGGATTTTTCATTCTGATGAAGATACCCCTAGTAGGTGTCAAAACCTAGGTCAATGTACCTACCTTTTATGTGCAAGTGGTTGGCTGTTTAATGCTACGCTGAAATGGAAGGTTACTTGTTTCTAGAGTACCAGTGACGGCAGGTATTGATTCTGTACGAAGCTACCAAGATTGTGACATGCGCTTCTGCCTCCCGAGAGCTACGGGTACAACTTGTTACGGCCTAAAGTCAATCGCCGGAACGCCAGTCAGGAACGATAGAGCAGAGACGTCAGCCAATTGCAGGCTGACAGACCCTTCTCTAGGACGACAACGCAACAGCAGTGGCCTCTTTGTGAAGAGAACATAAACGCCTCTCCCGACTCGACGCGGCCACTTCTACATCAACATCAAGATTAGGCACTTCAAAACCAGCGACTATGTGATCAAAAGTATCCGACACCTGGGGCCCTCCATCGGTAATGCTGGAATTCAATATGGTTTTGGCCCACCCTTAGCCTTGATGACAGCTTCTACTCTCGCAGGCATACGTTCAATCAGGTGCTGGAATGTTTCTTGTTGAATGGCAGCCCATTGTTCTTGGAATACTGCACTGAGAAGAGGTATCGATGTCGGTCGGTGAGGCCTGGCACAAAGTCGGCGTTCCGAAATATCGCAGAGGTTTTCTATAGGATTCTGGTCAAGACTCTGTGCAGACCAGTCCATTACAGGGACTGTCGTGTAACCACTCTGCCACGGGCCGTGCATTACGAACAGGCGCTCGATCGTGCTGAAAGATACAATCGCCATCCCCGAATTACTCTTCAACAGTGGGAAGCAACGAGGTGCTTAAAACATCAATGTAGGCCTGTGCTGCGATAGTGCCACACAAAACAACAAGGGGTGCAAGCCCCCTCCTTGAAAAACACGACCACCATCCATGAAAAACACGACCACACCATAACACCACCGCGAGCAAATTTTACTTTTGGCACTTCACACCCTGGTAGATGACGTTCACCGGGCATTCGCTATACCTACACCCTGCCATCGGATCGCCACATTGTGTACCGTGATTCGTCATTCCACACAATGTTTTTCCACTGTTCATCGTCCAATTTTTACGCTCCTTACACAAAACGAGACGTCGTTTGGCATTCACCGGCGTGATGTGTGACTTACGAGCAGCCGCTCGACCATGAAATCCAAGTTTTCTCACGTCCCGCCTGTCATAGTACTTGCAGTGTATCCTGATGTGTTTTGGAATTCCTGTGTGATGATCTGGATGGCTGTCTGCCTATTACACACTACGACCCTCTTCAACTGACGCCGGTCTCTGTCAGTCAACGGATGAGGTCGGCCTGTACGCTTTTGTGCTGTACGTGTCCCTTCACGTTTCCATTCCACTATCACATCAGAAACAGTGGACCTAGGGATGTTTAGGAGTGTGGAAGTCTTGCGTACAGACGTACGACACAAGTGACACCTAATCGCCTGACCACGTTCAAAGTCCGTGAGTTCCACGGAGTGAACCATTCTGCTCTCTCACAATGTCCAATGACTACTGAGGACGCTGATATCGAGTACCTGGCAGTAGGTGGCATCACAATGCACCTAATATGAAAAACGTATGTTTTGGCGCCGGGTGGGGGGTTCCGGATACTTTTGATTACATAGTGTATATACTGAATAGATTTCTTATTTGCGTTTCGCCCTTTGTTTGCGACACTTATGTGTTATTGTCATAGTTCACTTCGTAATAAGAATCATTAATACGATTTGCTTGAATCGTTGTCTAGCGATTCGAGAAAGCAGGTTTCCTAGGCACCCCATTTCGATGACTAGACAGGATTCATCACATCTAGAGCGGCTTGCTGTTCGCGCCTTTGTTCACGACACATTGCGTGGACCAATACAGCTAGATACAGAGGTAAATCAAGTTCTGAATATTATTTATTTGTTCTATAGTATCAGTGACTTGACACAAATCTCGTTTTGATGTAATACAGTAGTGAATTCACAAGCAAATACTGTTTGTGTAAAATGCTCATCATTAGGCATTAGTGTACCTTTCTGGGCACATCCAAGAGACGAAATCACATGAAGTGAAAGCAAATGTTTCAGCTGATTTTTAATACCAGAATACTTCAGTGACGAACTTTGTTTATTACATACGCTTATTCACTTTTATTTATTACAAGTTTCCAATAATTAATATTAACATCCGACTTCAAAGCTGTTTCGATTAATTACATTTCATTTTCACTGCGATATGGAAATTTTAATGAACTGCTGATATTCTGAAGCTTCTATTTTATTAGCGACGGATCCCCGAGCTTTTACGTTCCACGAAACGCAAATGGAGGTTTCATTGCTCGTGTACCACCTGCACAGAAGGACTGTGACGGTCCGAAAATTCCGCGTAATAAACTAAATGATCTACTAGAATTTAAATCGAGAATAGCAGACCCACTCTGCAAGCAGAAAAAAATGGTTCAAATGGCTCTGAGCACTATGGGACTTAACATCTGTGGTCATCAGTCCCCTAGAACTTAGAACTACTTAAACCTAACTAACCTAAGGACATCACACACATCCAAGCCCGAGGCAGGATTCGAACCTGCGACCATAGCGGTCGCACGGCCACACCGGCCGGCCTGCAAGCAGAGAAAAGACGTGGCAAGTAAAGAGCGATAGAGAGAGAGCCATGCAGCCAATATAGAGACAGAAACCTACGCAAAAAGTATCAGAGTCCAACACAGTCAGTTCCACATAAGTCCTCCCGAACTGTCGTAGTAGGCCATTAGCCTCGGCTTACTGACAAAGGGTGTAGATGTAAAGATCAAATCGTAAAAGACAGACAGTATTCATGTGTTCTAAGTGTAATGTTCATTTGTGGCTAAACAAGAGAATAGACTTCTTTCGAGAACTTCACGAATATTACTGTATTACTTATAATTATTTCAAATGTATTTTTAATTTTAATCATTGCATTTGTCAATGTATCTTCAAAATGTTAAATAAGTCTTCTTCTAAGTGAAGTATTGTAGCTGTTCAGACGCTCAGCTGGATGTTGTCGCAAATATGCGTGATTCTAAGTTGTACCTGACAGGTATAATACAACAGGTATAATATACCTTACATTTGTCGCGCGGGGTTGCCGTGCTATCTGAAGCGTCTTGCCACGGTTCGCGCGGCTCCCCCCGTCGGACGTTCGTGTCCTCCTTCGGGCATGGGTGTGTGTGTGTTGTCCTTAACGTAAGGTAGTTTAAGTTAGATTAAGTAGTGTGTAAGCCTAGAGACTGATGACCTCAGCACCTTGGTCCCATAGGAACTTACCACAGATTTCCAGTTTCCTTACATTTGACCTTGCATGCTTTATAACACTTCATCAGTGGTTACAAAATATGACTTTCGATTTTTTATTTCAAGTAGAAATTTATTCTGGTATTTAGGAGTTACGTGGAGTGTTAATAAATAGGGTGATTTCCATCAGCAATAGGCAAGAAATAGTAATTATTGAGCATTTGTAAAGAAATCAGAGAATAACTTCCACCGTATTCCAGGGTACTATCAGAAGCTAAAAGTGGTAGGCGAAGACTGGAATTGGAAATAAAGGTGGTCAGAAACAGTCTCAAAACCTTGTAGCGATGTTGCAGGGTAGGGTGTCCTGAAAAATAATTGGCTCTGAGCACTATGGGACTTAACATCTATGGTCATCAGTCCCCTAGAAAAATAATTATTAAGAAAAAATAGATGATTTGGGTCGATTCCGAGTTATCTAGTAATGAAGTTAGCCGATCATGCCGCTGTGCACGCTAAGTCAAGCAGCCTGCCGTACACAGTCTCAATTATTCTGATAGTGTAGATGAAAATGAGCGTTTGGCATCATTGGCCAGGAGGCCCCTTCCGGGGCAGGTCCGGCCGCCTTGGTGTAGGTCTTATTACATTCGGCCTGCGCGCCGGATGAGGATAAAATGATCATGAAGACAGCACAACACCCAGTCCCCGAGAGGAGAAAATCGCCGACCCGCCGGGAATCGATCCCGGACCCATAGGGCGGCAATCCGTCATGCTGACCACTCAGCTATCGGGGCGGACATAGCGTAGATGATAGCGCACGAGACAGCTAAGCCTTTGGCTCGGTTTCAATCTTCACTACCATGCCATGTCCCATTACTGCATCTCTCTCTTGTTCGGATTTCGGAAACCAAACGAAGAATACTTTGGCGACACCTTCTCTGGCGGGCCGCTTGAAATTGCGTGCGCAGTGGCCTGAGTGGCTAACTTGAGTCTAAATAACACGGAAATGGTGCAATTATTTCTCAGCACGACATACCGCGCAACATCATTACAAGCGCTCCACACTGTTCCTGACATGTATATAAATTGATGTAGGATGTTAGTGTTGCGTTGAGATGAAGAGATTGACACAGGAGAGGAAACCACGTCGGGCAAAATGAAACCAGAAGACTGATGACAGGAAAAACTGACTATCTACCCAATCTTCTCATCTGCCTTCTCTTCCTCTGTATACATTCTCTCGTTTAAATCTGTCGCTTTCACTTCAGAATGTGCAATAAGTGTTTAACATCCATTTTAATCACTATAGAATTCAAGGCCCAGAGAAATTAAAAACATTAGCTGCAAGTGGGCTTTCATTTGTATAAAAGGGGTATGTTGATAATTTGTGGCGTGCCGAGATTCGAATGTTAGTCTGATACTTAATAGGCAAATGTGCTGACCGCTACTCCATCCGAACTCAGTGGTCACCACAGCCGCACTGACAACGCTAGCACGCCTCCTGTCAGAACCAAATTCTCAACTTATACCAAACGCTACTCATGTAGTACTCCTGCTAATTAGCCTCATCACTCGCGACATCCCGCCGATGCTCATGAGAGTTCCTGTTTGGTATTTTTTTTAATGGTAAGGTCTTATGGGACCAAATTGCTGAGGTCATCGGTCCCGAAGCTTACATACTACTTAATCTAACTTAAACTGGGCGCTACAGTCTGGAACTGCGCGACCGCTACGGTCGCAGGTTCGAATCCTGCGTCGGGCACGGATGTGTGTGATGTCCTTAGGTTAGGTTTAAGTAGTTCTACGTTCTAGGGGACTGATAACCTCAGAAGTTAAGTCCCAAAGTGCTCAGAGCCATTTGAACCATTAACTTAAACTAACTATAACGGACAACACACACACATCCATCCCCGAGGGAAGACTCGAACGTCCGACGGGGGAGCCGCACGGACCGTGACAAGGCGCCCCTGACCACGTGGCTACCCCGCGCGGCTGTTTTTTTTTTTTTCTTCAAAATGTTCAAATGTGAGTGAAATCTTATGGGACTTAACTGCTAAGGTCATCAGTCCCTAAGCTTACACACTACTTCACCTAAATTAACCTAAGGACAAACACACACACACCCATGCCCGAGGGAGGACTCGAACCTCCGCTGGGACCAGCCGCACAGTCCATGACTGCAGCGCCTAAGACCACTCGGCTAATCCCGCGCGGCGGCTGTGTTTGGTATTCACCTGTATTGAAGGGGTCATCGGCCCTCTTCGCCTTAATTATATAATTGTGGTGTTTGTTTTTTCAGACGTGTCCGAAAGAACAGTCACCACATATATACTATAGTGTAAATTGTGAGTAAAAAGAAGAAATGCATAAGCGAGAGCGAAAACATGAAACTGTTGCTGCTTTTGTGGAGGGAACCGGACTCAAGAAAACGTCCATGAAGGCTACACGCTCACGTATAGGAGGACAGACACACTGTAACTCGATTACTCTTCCTTCTGTCCTTCTCAGGTCTCAACGAATGCCCTGAATCATTAACCACATGTTTCTGCGACTTATAGATACGACCGGTAAGTACAATTAAACTGAACCATCACAAGCGCTCGTTGCTACAATAAAAATTCGAATGGAGATTCGGTTTGAGTAGTGGTTTCCGTCTGTAGTTTAGCATGTAGAATTTGTCCGCCACCATTAACGTGGAATCCTGTTAATCATACCCTCCGCTTCAGAAACTTACTTACTTCCGGTCGCGTTCCGAAGGCGCAGTAATTCGGGCTAATCTTGCTAATATCAGTGGAACATGTCTGTAATGAATCCGACAGGCCGGAGAATCGTCGTCGGCGTCGCCTGCTCGGCTTGTAATTACAGGAGAGGGAGGAGGGGGTCTCCGTGCGTGGAACGGATAACGCGATTACAGAGAATGGTGGCGGCGGAGGCGGCGACGGCGGAATGAAAACGTGTGCAGGTGAATGCCGCGCCACGCCACTCTGCCCTAGCGTGTCGTTACGGGCCGCGCGCGGGAAGCGGCCGTCGTACGTGTAACCGGCTAATAGGGTTTGTCACGTGAGCCGGATAGCGAGAAGGCCATAAAAAACCTAATCGAATTTACGACCGCCGCGTGCGAGCGTATCTGGGCCGGATCAGGCTGCCAGATGAACCGCAATTATGGAAACACCACCGCCAACTGATTGGGGGCGCAATCGTCGCAACCGCTGGCGCAGAATTTTGCGAGCACTCCCGAAACTGTGGTGCCACGAACCGATTCGTTGCCCTGATCTCATATCGTCGTACATTTAAAAGAGTTTCATAACTCCTTTAGGAAAACGTTAAGAGTGTAGCTATCTATCTGTTCACTTTGCGGTAGGTTACGCATAGGATACATTTTCAGCTTGTGGTAATCACCGACGCTGTAGATACGCAGTTGTTACGGTTTTTGCTACATTTCTCCTAGGTTAAATAGAACTGATGAAAAATCCTCCCAAGACGTCCAGTGGCGTTCGTATTGGCAGGACCTGTGAATTCACCAATGAACAGAGAGCCACGCTTGAAGGGACACAGGTTACTCAGCAAATGTATTTCGTACTCATCATATCGGGTGTTACCAGTTTTATCTTATGATAGGTGCATCGAGGAGAAAAACAAAGGGCATATAAGTAATCTTTAAGCAAAACTTGTCAGCGTTTATTCTCACACCGTTTGCTTATATACGGAGATACCCATTCTACAGTAGATTTGGGAGGTGATGCTTTGCGTGTATTCCGACTTGGACACGTCTGTGCAGTCGATGTAACCATCTGAAAGAAACTGCGGGAACCAAGACAGCATTTGTCAGACCTGTCTTTGAGTTAACGCTTACATCACTGCAAAAAAAAGCCTTGATCACAAGTATGTACATAGGATTACTAGTGTCGGCAGGGCTAAAGTGCCAGCTTCAGATCCTCTGTGAAAAGGTTATGATATCATCTGTGCGATAAACGTCTCTTCTTGTCTCAGTTGTTTATCATTCACGTTTCACTACCGTACAAGGCTACAATCCATACAAATACCTTCGGAAAAGACTTCCTAGGTCTTAAATTTCCACTTGATGCTAACAAATTTCTCTAGTTTCCAGAAATATTTTTCTCGCTTTTGTCAGTCTGTATTTTATATCTTCTCTACTTGGTATATCGTCAGGTATTTTGCTTCCTAAATAGCGGAACTCATCAAAGACTTTCACTGTCCCATTTTGCAATCTAATTCTGTGAGCAACGCCTGATTTTAGTCGACAAAATTGCATTGCCCTTGTCTTTCTTTTATTGATACTCATAATCTCCTTCCGTGACACAATCCATACAGTCCAATTGCTCTACAAGCCCTTTGTCATCTCTGAACGAAATACTTGCACAGTGTCACGTGATACACTATTCCTTGCAACTTGGAATGGTTAAATTACGTCCCAATTAATTTCTGCGAAAACACTCACATGAAAGGACTTAATCCGACGTATCAAACAGCCTTCACTGTTTAATTTCAAGTTAAAATATATATACATATTTATCATAACCATTCAGAAAACAAGACTATATAACGTGACTCTAATTAATAAACTGAGTGGGCTAGCGCAGTGGCTAGCAGATTGGGCTCACATTCGGGAGGGTCATGGTTCAAACCCACGTCCAACCATCCTAATTTAGATTATCCGCGATTTCCGTAAATCGCATTAGACAAATGCGGGGATCGTCCCTTCGAAAGGACACGGTCGCTTTCCTTCTCCATCCTTCCCTAATCCGAGCTTGAGTTCCGTCTCCAGTGACCTCGTTATTGACGGGACGTTAAACACTAATATCCTACTCTTCTAATTAATAACAACAAAACCAAGATTCACAGGTTGGCTAACGCTCAGACTAAAACTGTAAATTATATTTTTCTTTTACAAAAAACAAATCAAATTCATTTACCAAGCCAAACCAGTCCCATAAGTACAACTAGTTGAATAAAAGTTGCATCTTTTAAGGAAATTAGTTGTACAGAAAGGAAACTAATTGCTGGCATTTTATTAATAACATTGCCTTAGTGACATAAGAATCAGTACAATATATAGTTAAGGGAAGACTAGTCCCATGAAACTATTAATGAACACAATAAAAGACCACATACAATAACATGAAACAGTAAAGTAAGAACCTTCTTGGAACATGAAAGCTAATAAGTTTCAGTTATGACATGAAATGTTAAAGGCCCAAGGACTGTTTTCAACCGTAATCAACAACGTCTAACTTTGCTAATTGGTTGTGTAGACTGCTTACAGCAGGTGCAATATACAGACTCTGGATTGGTTACTAACAACAAGGTGTGTCCCTCGACGTCTAGGTGTCCCTTTCGGACGGCAGATGTGCAAAATGGCCAGCGCGATCCTTTCAGCGAGCCAAACACGGACTATTAATGCAAGCAAGGTAGCCCCGCGTAAGTACACGAACAATTAGAATGGGAGACAGACCTAGGATACAAAAACTTATTAGTCGAGGTACAAGATGGAAAACCCATGTTAACTCCACATAGAGGTAGGCCGAATTTGAACTACGGCATGAATATTAAATTTTCAGCAATCGGGTCTGACACAGATTCAAGCAATCGCCCGAAAGCCGGCCGGAGTGGCCGAGCGGTTCTAGGCGCTACAGTCTCGAGCCGCACGAACACTACGGTCGCAGGTTCGAATCCTGCCTCGGGCATGGATGTGTGTGATGTCCTTAGGTTAGTTAGGTTAAAGTAGTTCTAAGTTCTAGGGGACTGGTGACCACAGAAGTTACGTCCCATAGTGCTCAGAGCCATATGAACCATTTTTTTCTAGTTTTACAGTGTTACTGGGATCAATCGAAGAACCATTTGAACAATCGCCCGAAATACGTGGGCCTTACTACTTTGAAACCTCAATAACTTGAATTAGTTTACAAACAAGGTAAAATGCAATTAATCTGCGGACTAGACAGCACAAGATGTTTACAGAAATCTTAAATATTTTATCTGCAATAAAATATTAACTCGGTAACAGTTTACATCATCAAGACTTGTAGTGCTGCGCAGCGTGCTACACGTGAAATTGCAGAACTTAAAACAAGAAACATTAAGCTTCACTATCTTACAGTTTACCACAGTTCCACCGAGCGAGGTGGCGCAGTGGTTAGCACACTGGACTCGCGTTCGGGAGGACGACGGTTCAATCCCGCGTCCGGCCATCCTGATTTAGGTTTTCCGTGATTTCCCTAAATCGCTCCAGGCAAATGCCGGGATGGTTCCTTTGAAAGGGCACGGCCGACTTCCTTCCCTAATCCGATGAGACCGATGGCCTCGCTGTTTGGTCTCTACCCCCAAACAATCCAATCGAATCCAACCACAGTTCCAGCAGTTCAAATGGTTCAAATGGCTCTGAGCACTATGGGACTTAACATCTATGGTCATCAGTCCCCTAGAACTTAGAACTACTTAACCCTAATTAACCTAAGTACATCACAAAACACCCAGTCATCACGAGGCAGAGAAAATCCCTGACCCCGCCGGGAATCGAACCCGGGAACCCGTGCGCGGGAAGCGAGAACGCTACCGCACGACCACGAGCTTTCCAGCAGTGAGCCCACGAGTAAATAACAGATCAGATACACTCAGCGCAACAACCAGCCAGTAACGTAACCGTAGTTTAAACTTGGCAGTCTACGTGGGAAGTAATAGAACACACCAAGACTTCTGTCAATTTTCAATCCAAATAATGCACGAGTTTAAAACAAATCCCTGACATGAAAACTTGAACACTGTCACATTACACGTAGCCGGAGCCAAAGCATATGAAGGCAGAGTCATTTAAGATAGAATCGCAAGCCAGCTCTCAGCCACGTTGGCAGTACAAATGCAGAAGTAAGCACTTACAAAGTTTGGCTCCAGAATTCGGGAGAGTAATACGAGGGTGAGTCAAATGATAACCTTATATTTGTAATAACAAATCGAAATTTCGCGCCGTTATCCTGCAAGTTGGTAAGCGTGCTACAAACAGCATTCAGAATGGCCTGTAATTGGCAGCATAGTGCAAATGCACACATACCGTCACAGTATCAGTATAAAGATGCCCGACCCACTTGCGACTTGCACCAGGGAAGAACACCGTTCTGTTATTCAGTTTTTGCGTAGTGAAGGCGTTAAACCTATTGAAATTCATCGACGAATGAAGGTTCAGTACGGTGACGCATGTTTGTCACAGCAGCAAGTCTACGAATGGAGTAGGAAGTTCGCAGATGGTGTGACTACAGTGGAAGATGCTCCTCGTCCAGTTCAGGCACGAGTTGTGACTCCACAGAACATTGCAGCAGTTGAAGCCATAGTGAAGGAAAACCGCCGAGTGACACCGAATGACAATGCAGCATGTTTACAGATTAGTCATGGGTCAGCACTTCACATTGTGCATGATGTGCTCCAGTTTCACAAAGTATAGGCAAGATGGGGGCCACGACAGCTGACTCCTGAAATGAGAGAACGACGTGTTGATGCTTGAGAAGAACTTCTTCGGCGCTTTGAACGAGAAGGTGATGGCTTCCTTGCAAGAATCGTTACTGGGGACGAAACTTGGGTTAACTTCCACCAACCGGAAATGAAGAGAGCGAGCAAGGAATGGCGCCACTCCTCATCAATAGCACCAAAGAAGTTTCGAACAAAAAAATGGCTCTGAGCACTATGGGAATCTCAGGTCATCAGTTCCCTAAGAACTACTTAAACCTAACTAATCTAATGACATCACACACATCCATGCCCGAGGCAGGATTCGACCTGCGATCGTAGCGGTCGCGCGGTTTCAGACTGAAGCGCGTAGAACCGCTCGGCCACCAACCTCCGTCGAAGTTTCGAACAGAACCATCAGCAGGGAAGGTTATGCTGACTCTCTTTTGGGACGAAAAAGGGGTCATTTTGGAGCATTACATGCCTAGAGGGACCACTGTCACCAGTGCATCATACACAGATCTAAAAATCATCCGCTGCCTACAGTCAAATCAAAGCGACATGGATTGCTGTCAGCAGGTGTCCTTTTGTATCATGACAATGCAAGGCCCCACACTGCCCGTACAACAGTTGCAACAATCACAGACCTGCATTTTGAGTCTCTTCCTCATCCACCATACTCACCAGACCTTGCCCCAAGTGATTTCCATATGTTTGGACCACTCAAAGTCGCAATGGGAGGAAAGAAGTTCCGTTCTGATGAAGAGGTACGCCACGCGGTGCATGAATGGTTGCACGGACTACCAAACGAATTTTTTCTAAAGGAACTTATGCACTTTTTAAGCGCTGGAGGGCATGCATTGAGCGTGTGGGAGATTATGTCGGAAAGTGATACAGCTTTGTACCACTTCTGCACAATAAATAATATTTTTAAAAAATATTTAGGGTTTTCATTTGACTCACCGTCGTACCTTCGCTTCCAGAGGGTCAGCTTCGTTCTCCGGAAATGTGGCCGTATGGGACACACCAAAGATACGCAAGGAGCGATGGATTGACTCCAAAGGAGTCTCGACGGTTCACTACATTAATCATCTCTTCATCCGCTTTCTTATGCGCACTTCACTGTAGCGGGTGGTGCAACAATGTGACTCAGTGTGTATGGGGAATGCCGTCTTTCCCTACATCTACATCTACATACTCCGCAATCCACCATAAGGTGCGTGGCGGAGGGTGCCTCGTACCACAACTAGCATCTCCTCTCCCTGTTCCACTCCCAAACAGAACGAGGGAAAAATGACTGCCTATATGCCTCTCTACGAGCCCTAATCTCTCTTATCTCATCTTTGTGGTCTTTCCGCGAAATGTAAGTTGGCGGCAGTAAAATTATACTGCAGTCAGCCTCAAATGTTGGTTCTCTAAATTTCCTCAGCAACGATTAACCTAAAGAACGCCTCCTTTCCTCTAGAGACTCCCACCCGAGTTCCTGAAGCATTTCCGTAACACTCGCGTGACGATCAAACCAACCAGTAACAAATCTAGCAGCCCGCCTTCGAGTTGCTTCTATGTCCTCCCTCAATCCGACCTGATACGGATCCCAAACGCTCGAGCAGTACTCAAGAATAGGTCGCATCAGCGTTCTATAAGCGGTCTCCTTTACAGATCAACCACATCTTCCCAAAATCCCTCAGCAGATGGCCCGCGTCTCGAGGAATTTCGTCTGCGCAGGCTGCCACTGTGCATGCGGTGGGCCTCCTCGGGAGCGAGCGAGAGCGGCGGGGGCAGTCGCCGCCCGCAGAACCAGTTGGTCCGACAGGAGCGCCGGTTCCCACCGGTGAGCGAGATCTGCCGCCGTTAGTCACGTCTGCCGCTCCCCCCGCGGCCGAGTTATTACGCCTGTCGGCCGCATACGGGCCGGGCCTGTATTTTATACCGCCGCCGAGGATGAATCAGGCCGCACGCCGCCCCAGCACCGGCGACGGGGCGCGCGCCGCTTTGTGTAGCTTACCTGTTCGCTTGTTTCCTTTCCTTTTGCCTCGCTGCCGCCTTTTGTCCATTTCCTGGACTGAGAAATGAACTCTGTACCATTAAATACTTTTGTTTCCGCGAGATTTAACATCCAGTCAGACTCCGTAGAGTCGTTGCAGTCGAGTTAAAGCTAACTTTATGAGAATGAGCAAGTAGTCACATTGCTTCTTTGTGACGGGGGGGGGGGGGGGGGGGAGAGCAAAGATAAGCCAGACTGGATCAACATTATAATAATAAAAAAAAGAACTTCTTGTGGTCCCTACCCGGTCGTGGTCTAAACATACGTTTGGAGACAAGATGACCTGATATTTTTGGTGTTCTTTTTACGACTTGAGCTTAAGGAACTGACTACATTCGTGCTAACACATTATCGCTTGGATTCAGCTGCAATCCTCCGTTACTACCCACCATGAACCTTTGCTCGTTAAGGATAGACGGTGCTAGTGAGAACTCATCTCAACGTCACAATGTAACAGACGTTTAACGAACAGTATTTGACAGTACATCATCGAAGTATGAATCGACTGAATTCAGTTTTGTGCTTTTCTCAGGTGTCAGCTGTTTCTGTATTGAGTTTCTGAGGAGAAGATAAATCCATGCTAACTACACATACATCTATCTACACTGAGGTGACGTAAGTCATGGAATACCTCCTAATATCATGTCGGACTTCCTTTTGCGTGGCATAGTGCGGCATATCGACGTTACAAAAATGGTTCAAATGGCTCTGAGCACTATGGGACTTAAAATCTGAGGTCATCAGTCCCCTAGAACGTAAAACTACTGAAATATAACTAACCTAAGGACATCACACACACCCATGCCCGAGGCAGGATTCGAACCTGCGATCGTAGCAGCAGCGCAGTTCCGGACTCAAGCGCCTAGAACCTATCGGCCACAGCGGCCGGCCGGCTGACAACTTGTGTCATGGCTTCGAGTGATTTGTGCCACATTTGACCGCTGCCATCAGCTCTTACCAAATGTAATCTGGACTCAGGGCCACTGTTTTCGGAGTCGTGTATGGTACAACCGATATGGTCACGAGACCAGGAGAGCTGCTGCAGGCGATTTCTTGATGTTAGTAAAGGCACTTGCGTCGATCTTCTGCTGCCACAGCCTATTAACGCCAAATAACACCTCACTGTTCTAACGGAAACGTTCGCCATGTATCCCACACAGATTTGTACGGTTATTTCACACAGTGTTGCTTGTCTATTAGCACCGACAACTCTACGCAAACGACGCTGCTCTCGGTCGTTAAGTGAAAGCCGCGGCGACTTGAGTTGCCAGTGGTGAGAGGTAACGTATGAAATTTGGTATTCTCGGCTCAGTCTTGATAGTGAGAATTTCGAAATATTGAATTCCTTAACGATTTACGAAAATAAATGTCCCATGCTCCAGTAACCACTTCGCGTTCAAAGCCTGTTAATTCCTGTCGTGCGACCATAATCGCGTGGGAAATCTTTTGACATGAATCACCTGAGTACAAGTGACAGCACCGCCAATGCACTGGCATTCTGTACCTTATGCACGCGATACTACCGCCATCTGTACGTGTTCACGTCGCTATCTCATGACTTTTGTCTTCTCGGTGTACATTTATCCGTTGGCGCACGCACGCAGGTCCCCCCAGAGCCGTTCGACGGGCATTAAAAACGACTCGGTGACGTGGTGGAATTCAACCTTGACACTATCCAGAAAGACAAGGTTATTCAGCACTAATTCGAATAACCGTAGTGAGAAACAAGAGGAAAGGTCAAAATACGTATCGGCCAGCGCCTTTTTTACGGGAATCCGTAGAGTGTAGTATATTCGCAAGACGCGCCCATGCGGCGGCCGTGAGACCTCCGAGTGCCAGCTCGCCCCTGCGATTTAAGGGCCGCTAATGACGACAGGCAAGCGGCGGCCCGGCCCTCTTCACTTGCCGCCAGCCAGCCAGACTCCCACCCCAGGCGGACGCGACCCCTGCCAGCCTGCCTGCTGCCGGACGGGGATGCGCGCCCTGTATCCTCCAGGGGCCGCCGTCCTTAATGCGATCACTGCTAATGGCCGCTGCAGTCTTGATTATGCGCTAATTGCAGCCTGCCGACCTAAGCAGCGGTCTCAGCCCTCGGTCGGGACACACCCTCAAGGTGCCGCCCACACAGACGGCGCGGCGCTTACGGGAGTTGGCAGGTGGTGGATCATAGCTTAGACTAGTCAACAGAATGTTTCCCTTCCCTTAAACAAATGAACGCTGAGATCTAGCCACGTCTGGAAAAATCGTAATTTCGAGCTCCCTCCCTCTCTCTCCCTCGCCCCCCTCCCCCCCCTCTCTCTCTCTCTCTCTCTCTCTCTCTCTCTCTCTCTCTCCTTCCAGTAATGCTAGTCCTGCAAGTTTCGCAGGAGAACTTCTCTGAAGTTTGGAAGGTAGGAGACGAGGTTCTGGCGGAAGTACAATTGTGAGGACGGGTCGTGAGTCGTGCGTGGGTAGCTCAGTTGATAGAGCACTTCCCACGGAAGGCAAAGGTCCCAAATTCGAGTCTCGGTCCGGTACACAGTTTTAATCTGCCAGCAAGTTTCAAATCAGCACACACTCCGCTTCAGAGTGAAAATGTCATTCTTTCACTTCACTATCACCGAAGACCCTTCATATCGTCAACAGTGGTCACTTAACCTAAAGCCATCGTCACACGGAACGAGGCATCTAAGAAAGAACAGACACCATGCAGAATCCATAACTGTTATACAGGGTGTTACAAAAAGGTACGGCCAAACTTTCAGGAAACATTCCTCACACACAAAGAAAGAAAATATGTTATGTGGACATGTATCCGGAAACGTTTACTTTCCATGTTAGAGCTCATTTTATTACTTCTCTTCAAATCACATTAATCATGGAATGGAAACACACAGCAATAGAACGTACCCGCGTGACTTCAAACACTTTGTTACAGGAAATTTTCAAAATGTCCTCCGTTAGCGAGGATACATGCATCCACCCTCCGTCGCATGGAATCCCTGATGCGCTGATGCAACCCTGGAGAATAGTGTATTCTATCACAGCCGTCCACAATACGAGCACGAAGAGTCTCTACATTTGGTACCGGGGTTGCGTAGACAAGAGCTTTCAAATGCCCCCATAAATAAAAGTCAAGAGGGTTGAGGTGAGGAGAGCGTGGAGGCCATGGAATTGGTCCGCCTCTACCAATCCATCGGTTACCGAATCTGTTGTTGAGAAGCGTACGAACACTTCGACTGAAATGTGCAGGAGCTCCATCGTGCATGAACCACATGTTGTGTCGTACTTGTAAAGGCACATGTTCTAGCAGCACAGGTCGAGTATCCCGTATGAAATCATGATAACGTGCTCCATTGAGCGTAGGTGGAAGAACATGGGGCCCAAACTAAAATGAGCTCTAACATGGAAATAAGCGTTTCCGGACACATGTCCACATAACATCTTTTCTTTATTTGTGTGTGAGGAATGTTTCCTGAAAGTTTGACCGTACCTTTTTGTAACACCCTGTATATGATACATAAGTTAAAGGTGGAGAGGGGAGGAAGGGAAGGAAAGGAAAGGGGGGGATCACTGCTGCCAGCTGCTACGGAACATTACACGGAATCAGTGGCGACGAGTAAAAATATGTACCGGATTGTGCGTTTACCTGCCGGCCGTGGTGGCCAAGCGGTTAAAGGCGCTACAGTCTGGAACCGCGCGGCCGCTACGGTCGCAGGTTCGAATCCTGCCTTGGGCATGGACGTGTGCGATGTCCTTAGGTTAGTTAAGTTTAAGTAGTTCTAAGTTCTAGGGGACTGATGACCTTAGAAGTTAAGTCCCATAGTGCTCAGAGCCATTTGAACCATTTTTTTTTTTTTTGTGCGTTTACCACTTCCATCATCCGAGGCACAACGTTATCGCAGCTGTGCGGGTTATCTCGGCTCGCATCACGGCTGGTCCATGTTCCCATCGAGGGCCACCTACTCGCGGTCCCTCCCCATTTCCTCTCTAAGATTCCCACAGGAGGTCAGACGTATTCGTGCATCCGCACAGAACTAGGTGGATCCAATGCCCAGCTAGGGTGATCAATAATATGAATGGGTGGTGTCTGTTCCTTCGTGCATGCACAAATACGTCCAAATTGACTTACTGGGCAGGAATTGGTTGAGAACCATGCCACACCTTTTTTTGTAATGTCTATGGGATCAGCATAATTCGCGGTGACTCGAGTGTAGTTATTGTCTTTGATTAAAAGTTTCATTTTTGTTCGTACTGTTGCGTATTTCTTTCAGTTACTATACAGTACTATACTGTAGCAGTTCTTTCTGTGTACGGTGCTGGTTTAATGGGCTTAGGTTGCGTGGCAGTGATACATAACGCGAAAGTGGCTGTCGTCCCTACGTTCTGCACACCAGTGTGTGTTTATGCAACGTCACCACTGCTAAATGATATTTCTTCATTTTGTTTTGTCACGTGATATACTACGGTCGTTCAGTAAGTAATACCCCACATTCTTTTTCTCAGAACATACTTATTGTTAAAAATCAGAATTTGGTGACAAAATGCATCAACATGTCTTGTCCATGTCTTATTATTGTACGTAGTCTCCATCACATTCTATGGCCGTACGCCAACTTTGTGGAAGAGCATGTATTCCCGGCTGGTGAAAGCTCTTGTCCTGTAGGCGTAGCCATGTTTTCACTGCGCGACTGACACTCGCGTTGCCTTCAGAGTGTGTTCCCCGTAGAGAATCTTTAAGCGGCCCAAAGAGATGGAAGTCCGAGGGTTCCAGGTCTGGACTGCATGGTGGATGAGGCATTGATGTCCAACCCAATTTGGCGATGTGTTCCCGGGTTCTCAAACTTGTGTGTGGGCGTGCATTATCGTGTTGAAGCAGGATTTCTGCTGGATTCTTCTCCGCTCGAACAGGTCGGAAACGGTTCTTGAGTTTATTCAGAGTCTTTACGTATGCCTCTGAATTGACGGTTGACCCTCTTGGCAACACATCCACGAGAATGACGCCATCACAATCCCAGAAGAATGTCACCATGACTTTTCCGTCAGAGGAGTGTTGTCTTGAATTTCTTCTGTTGTGGTGAATGAGGATGATGCCACTCCATGGACTGCCGCAATGTGGTGCACCCAGCTGTCGTCGCTCGTAACGATCCGTATCAGGAAGGCCTCTCCGTCGGTCTCGAAACGCTACAACAATTCAGAGGAATCTTGTGCCCTGCATTCCTGGATTCCATCTATGATCACCTCTTTGAATGTCCGAAAACCACTTCCAATGCTGACCGGCAACTGTAGAGCCAATTGTCGAATTGTGATGTGCCGGTCGATACGAATAATGGCATCCGCACGATTCAGCATATCTGGAGCAGTGGCTCTGACAGGACTTCCCTAGTGTGGCTGATTATGGAGCTCTGTTTCTGTGCCGCGCGGAATTAGCAGAGCGGTCTTAGGCGCTGCAGTCATGGATTATGCCGCTGGTCCCGGCGGGGGTTCGAGTCCTCCCTCGGGCACGGGTGTGTGTGTTTGTCCTTGGGATAATTTAGGTTAAGTAGTGTGTAAGCTTAGGGACTGATGACCGCAGCAGTTAAGTCCCATAAGATTTCACACACATTTGAACAGCCGGCCGGATTGGCCGAGCGGTTATAGGCGCTACAGTCAGGAACCGCGCGACCGCTGCGGTTGCAGGTTCGAATCCTGCCTCGAGCATGAATTGTGTGATGTCGCTAGGTTAGTTAGGTTTAAGTAGTTCTAAGTTCTAGGGGCTAGGGGGCTGATGACCTCAGAAGTTAAGTCCCCTAATGCTCAGAGCCTCCTTTTTTTTTTTTTTTTAACATTTCTGTTTCTGCATTTCCCTGATGCTGTAACTTCCTTTACCCATCGCCCAACTGTACTACTATCAACTGGAGCATCGCCATACACAGCACACAAACGTTTAGGGGTGTTCAGTACGGTTTCTTTTTCTGCACACAAGAATTAAATAACAGCACATTGCCTGTAAAGTGGGTCGCATGTAGACACCATTTTGAAGCTGTACTACGGCTCTTCCATCTGCCAGAACGGTACGAAACTTCACCGGCGCCCAGACGAAACATCAACGTACAAGGACTTTTCTCGAGGTATGTTAATGGCCTTTTAAAAAAAGTGTGGAGCATCACTTATTGGACGACCCTAGTTCATTTGGCGTATCTCCGAGTCACTACTTGCCAAATAAAACAGTTTGAGTGAGTCCGGTGTCTTGACTCTGACTCTCGAGAGGAAGGATTGTCGGAGGCAGGTTCTTGACTATTCGCGACTTTCTTTTGTGCAGCCGTTATTCCCCATAAGAGCCGCATCGGTGGCAAGCAACCGCCGCACCAGCCAACGGCGTCGTCGCGTCGCGGGCGACGCGGAGCTGAGCGGCGCGGAAATCTGGCGTCTCCCTGCTCTGCCCCGCCGCCAATCCCAATTAAGCTGATTCGCCTTAATGGAGCCGCCCGCGGCCGGCGCCTCTTGTCAGCCGCGGCGTGCAGTTCCCGCCCGTTGTTATCGCAGCGCGCGGCGCGGCTGCACTGAATCACAGCCTTGATCCCCCCCGGCCTAACGGCGACCTAAATTCTGGCACAGCCCGCGCCACCCGGCGTTCAGACGAACGGCAGCGTCGCGGGGCCGAACCAGAGCGCGCCTGCGCGTTGTGCAGCGTCAGCGCTAAACTCGGGCAGGTTGTCGCCGCGGGAGGCGGTCTCTCTCGTTAACCCAAGTTCAGCTACGCTGCTGCACCTCGTTACGTCGCTTGCTCCTGGAAGGCTCTCTTCTGTCACTTAGTGACACTTGGCAATTGGTTTCTGCCATGACGCGACAATTCTACTTACAACGCGCTTAATTCATCTACATACAGGGTGTTACAAAAAGGTACGGTCAAACTTTCAGGAAACATTTCTCACACACAAAGAAAGAAAATATGTTATGTGGACATGTGTCCGGAAAAGCTTACTTTCCATGTTAGAGCTCATTTTATTACTTCTCTTCAAATCACATTAATCATGGAATGGAAACACACAGCAACAGAACGTACCAGCGTGACTTCAAACACTTTGTTACAGGAAATTTTCAAAATGTCCTCCGTTAGCGAGGATACATGCATCCAGCCTCCGTCGCATGGAATCCCTGATGCGCTGATGCAGCCCTGGAGAATGGCGTATTGTATAACAGCCGTCCACAAAACGAGCACGAAGAGTCTCTACATTTGGTACCGGGGTTGCGTAGACAAGAGCTTTCAAATGTCCCCATAAATGAAAGTCAAGAGGGTTGAGATCAGGAGAGCGTGGAGGCCATGGAATTGGTCCGCCTCTACCAATCCATCGGTCAACGGATCTGTTGTTGAGAAGCGTATGAACACTTCGACTGAAATGTGCAGGAGCTCCATCGTGCATGAACCACATGTTGTGTCGTACTTGTAAAGGCACATGTTCTCGCAGCACAGGTAAAGTATCCAGTATGAAATCATGATAACGTCCTCCATTGAGCGTAGGAGGAAGAACATGGGGCCCAAACTAAAATGAGCTGTAACATGGAAATTAAGCGTTTCCGGACACATGTCCACATAACATCTTTTCTTTATTTGTGTGTGAGGAATGTTTCCTGAAAGTTTGGCCGTACCTTTTTGTCACACCCTGTATAAATCGGATACTTCACAAATCACACTTAAACGCCTGGCAAATGGTTCATCGAACCACCTTCACAACGATTCTCTATTATTGCACTTTCCAACAGCGCGCGGAAAAAACGAACACCTATATCTTTCCGTGCGAGCTTTGATTTCCCGTATTTTATAATGACGCTCATTTCTCCCTCTGTAGGTCGATGTCAACAAAATATATTTGCTTTTTCGTATTTTTTTCTTTTTTCTTGAAAATGAAACTCCTCCAGCTGTACTTAAAATTTCATATTTACTTGGCTACTAGTTTCGACGTTGCGTCAACGCTATCTTCAGGCCCGTAAACTTTGATGATATCAATTGTGTGTGGCTAAGTAGTAGAAGTCCGCGGTGAGACCAATACGTGCTCCACATGGATGGCGGGCAGTTGGGGATTTTCTCTGCCCGGAGACTGGGTGTTTCTGTCGTCCTCATCATTACATCATCATTTGTGAAAGTGACTAGATTGAACTGTGTACAGAAGGGAAACTTGTACGGCGCAGCTGAGCTCCAAAAACCAAACATCATCATCATCACCAGTAGTTTTCAGTGTGTTTATGTAGATGTAGTCTTAATTCAACAAGATGGTCTATAGCTTGTTAGAACCAAATGTAGTTGGAATTATACCACTCGTTTACCGTTGGCTATGCTTTCCATTTCCATTCCACCCTGGCCGGCCGGAGTGGCCGAGTGGTTCTAGGCATCTCAGCCCGGAACCACGCTGCTGCTACGGTCGCAGGTTCGAATCCTGCCTCGGGCATGGTTCAAAAACGGTTCAAATGGCTCTGAGCACTATGGGACTACTAAGGTCATCAGTCCCCTAGAACGTAGAACTACTTAAACCTAACTAACCTAAGGACATCACACACATCCATGTCCGAGGCAGGATTCGAACCTGCGACTGTAACGGTCGCGCGGTTCTAGACTGAAGCGCCTATAACCGCTCGGCCACACCGGCCGGCCCTCGGGCATGGATGTGTGTGATGTCCTTAGGTTTAAGTAGTTCTAAGTTGTAGAGGACTGATGACCTCAGCAGTTAAGTCACATAGTGCTTAGAGCCATTTAAACCACAGAACCATTGGACCCTTTATTTACTTTTCTGCACCTGCTACACTTCGTCTGGCTCAAAAAAAAAGAGCAGGTGTCGCAGCGAAACAAAGGCTTGAAAGTGCTTCTATGGTCCGTTGAATAACAGACTAGTCCTGTAGATTTAGACGTAGATGCTGATGAAGATGAACTGATATGCACTGCTACTCGCCGACACCCAGAAGCAGCAGGTTTTTCCCTCCCCTTCTCTCACTCTGCCCGATTTCCTTTTATTTCGGCAGTAAAACAGGATCGCTCGCAGCGGGCAGATGCCCGCACCCGCAGTGCCGCTGCGAGGGAATTGGGTGCGCAGCGCCGCGCCGCGGTCCTGTGAGCTCGTGGCGCGGTACCCTCACAAAGCCTGCAGAGTGCACCCAGGGGCACACGCAGCCAATTACGTTCGAGATGGCACTTCCTGATTAATTACCGCCGCTCCGCCGGCTGACAGATGATACGCGGGTACCAGCCGGCGGACTGTCACGTTTGAAAGGTCACGAGCAGGCGCCGTCAGCGCTTTCAGACTCGCCGGCGAGAGCGACCGATCTGCGCCGGTGGCGACGCGCCGGCAGAATGACGCGATGGCAACCGGCTCCAGCCTAGCGTGCGAGCCTGCCCGTTAAACGCGCCGCTGTTCGCCTGATAGGCAGTGCGTTTGATGTCGCGTAATCGACTGTTCAAATCCTGCGTGGGTGCCCCGCGAGTACGTCTGACTTAGCTGCCGCCCGGCGCCGCGTCGCCGCCCCTGGCGGCATCAGCGCCTATCGACGCGGATCATTCGATATGCACCGCGCCACTGCTCCTAGCTCTGCTACTTCAGCCGAGTGTTAGTTATTAAGTGCCCTAGCGAAAGCATTTCTTTTCGCCTCACAACAGACCGGCAGAGCCGTCAGTGGTAAAGGTGTTACCGGGTAAGGGAAAGCGAGAACAGTGCGCACTCTACCGAAGACTGTTGCTTCGACAGATTCATACTACGGTACCAAAACCCAACTGTACGTAATACTGTTGTGGTTTCTGTACTCTTTATATGCTGAGTAAATATAATTGCAAAAAATCAGTGCCATTTGATTACTGCAAATTCACTACATTGTCAAAAGCATACGGACACATTAATGACCATGATCTTATAATCGTAGAGAAATTCCACAACAAAATTAAAACAAAAGCCACAGCTCCACATAACAGGAGCTCGTACAGCATTCAATCCAAAACAAATCACTCTTCTGCAGAAGCCGAACCTAAATATACTGTTATCCCATTATACACCCAATATCATACCAAATTGTTGCGAACTTATTAAAATAGAATATTAATATCAGCTTCTCTACTAAGAATAAATTATAGCAAGAGGTTATCCATGATGTAAATCTTTTCTGGGCTCCAATGTGAATTACCCCAAAAGTCGTCCGCCTCCGTAGCGTAGCGGTAGTGTTAACGACTACCACGCAGGGGGCCCCGGTTCGATTCCCGGCAGGGGACTGGATGTTGTGTGTCCTTCATCATCATTTTCATCATCATTGACACGCAAGTCGCCGATGTGGCGTCAACTAAAAGAACTTGCAATACGGCGGCCGAACTTCCCCGCATTAGGCCTCCCGGCCAACAATGTCATACGATCATTTCATTTCATACCCCCAAAGTTCTACTTTGGACAGACAGACAAAAGTTTTGAGATTAGGTACAAAGAACACCTCGATGCCTTAAGCCTTGGAAAGTTGAATAAATCTACATTTGCAGCCCACAGATACAGAAACAACTGAGTAAAACTCAACGTACTCAGTTTTCTCTTTACTTATTCTGATCATCACTTAACTGACACACAATATCTTTAGCGCAACGCAGTCTGACTTTCAATAATCCCTACAAAAGAATAGCCCTGACTAACAATAACCTATACCTTTCATGAATCACTTATCTCGCAAAAATCTTGGTTACTCGAACTACTGCAATACAGCGAGCGCCACTACTGCCAGCTAAATAAAAGATTCTAACTACTGAAGGCACTAACTACTGATAGGCATAGTTAGGAAATGAAAGATTTTGATAGAGAACAAACAATGTCTTAACTTAATAGCGTTCTAAAGTCATAAGACATCTATAATTTTGTGACATCCAATTAAACAAATTTCCTTTTTCTGACGGACACACGTCCAGACCGTGCTCTCATAGTGACCTCTCAAAACTCTGGCATCTCTCTCCCCACACCAGTGCTGGCGGCTCACCTCCAACTGCACAACGATACGCGGTGTTCACATCCAACTGCCCAACACTACACAAGCGAATATTCCAACAATGAGTCCAACCAGCCACAGACTGCACACAGCAGAGTCAGTGATTTTCATACAGAGCGCTACGTGGCGTTACCAACATAAAAACCTAAACAGCCTGCTTACAAAACGTTCCTGATGGATGCGTTACTCAGATGACATCCAGTGGCTAGTCCACGTTTGAAGTCACTCTGCTCTGCCAACGCACCCATTCTGCCGTTATCGCCTCTCTGCTGACAACGCAATCCTCCTCACCTCCTGTAATACTGGATGGTCTGCCTTTCGTGACATCTAGTGGTTAATTCCGCTTTATCCAGTGGTGTCCAGATACTTCTGATGAGACAGTGTATCACAGAGAAGCGATTGCCCACGATTCACGTCCAAAAGGCGATTATCCACGGTGTTAGGGGGACTATGCACTTGAGAAGAGAAGCTTTTGTTAAATATATTCGAGTAAAGATAAGTGTCCTAAATTCTCTACCACTTTCTCCTAGGAAATTAAAATACTGAAATGTGTTTAAACAATGACATGGAATGTGTAACCAATTCTGTTTTGACATTTGAACAAAATTTAGAATCTGTGGATGTCCATCTTACTGCATGGACGAGGAACTTCAGCTAATGGTATATATGAGAAAAAGTACCTCCACAGCTGCATGTTGAGAGTGTCTTTATTCTATCACACGACTAGTTTCGGCGGCACATTACCGTCACCCTCAGGCCCCACCGCTGCCAAAAGAGTAGTGATTTTCTTGGCTCATTTACTGTGAGAGCCTTTGTACTAGCACACGTGGGCTAGTCAACACACATGGACAGTGGTGGTGCCTGAGAATGGCGGTAATGTGCCGCCGAAACTAGTCTTGTGACGGAATAAAGACATTCTCAAAATACGGCTGTGGAGGAACTTTTTCTCATATAACTTTTAGAATGTTCATTTCTTGGGTAAGCGACCATCGACAACATAGCCTGGCGTCGCTTTTCCTAGAACATCCAACGTCATTTCAAGCAGAGCACCCAAAACATCTGTTCAGCAATTCTTCGTCTCTATCTGCTTCTTCAGAGATCCAACGTAACTCATTAAGCGCACTACCACACGCACATTTGCACCCGCTGGGGCAAGAGGGGTTCTTGGCCCCCTTACGCCCCCTGCCCCTCGCACCCGCTCCCTGGATCTGGACTACACAGGTTTCATTCATTACAGAATTCAGATGTCATGGATAACTATTACTCCTCAGGGATATAATGTTTCTTGCCAATTTTATATTCTTTTGTCACTCACGTCACACTGCCTCCCGGCCCTTCCCACAGGATTAATTTTGCGGACTGTCATTAGGTAGCGATTTCAGTGAGCCAGGTACCTTTGATATCTTTCAAACATGACTCAGATTTTTCCCAATACGCCCATTCAAAGCTGGGATGAATCGATCGACAGGACTCGGGGATTTCCAGCTACTTAACTCAACCTGTGCCCGAGAACAGCACTCAGTGCCACTGTCACTGTTTCACCGGAGCGATTTTTACTATATCTGCAACAGTTTACGTATTCTGTATTGAATCTGCCACTCCTGTTTACGAGATCATGGTAAACATTTATCAGTTTCCAGCGTTAAAATTTACGAGGGTAATCCCAAAGTAAGGTCTCCTATTTTTTTTATGAGTACATACACCTGTTTATTTCTACAATGGTTTACACCAGTTTACACCTTAAACATTTAACTATTTTTCGACATAATCACCATTTCTGTTGATGCATTTTTGTAGACGCTGTGGCAGTTTTTGTATGCGCATGTCATACCAACTTGCCGCCATGCTGTTCAGAAAGTTATGAACCTCTTCTTTCACCTCGTCGTCGGAGTTCAATAGCCTTTCGGCCAAATGTTCTTTTAACCTAGGGAACCGGTGATAGTCAGTTATGTTCCACTGAAAATATTGCAGGAGAGGTTTGCCGGGCGATGTGTGGGCGAGCGTTGTCATAGAGAATGTGTACGCCGTTGCTCAACATTCCTCCTCTCCGGTTCTGAATTACATGTTTGAGTTTTTTTCAGTCTCATAGTACCTGTCAGCGTCAATTGTGGTCCCAGCGATTCAGCTCCGACGACGAGGTGAAAGAAGAGGTTCATAACTTTCTAAGAAAGATGGCGGCGAGCTGGTATGACACGGGCATATAAAAAGTGACACAGCGTCTGCAAAAATGCATCGACAGAAATGGTGGTTATGTCGAAAAATAGCTAAATGTTCAAGCTGTAAACTGATGTAAACCATTGTAGAAATAAACAGGTCTGTGTACTTATGAAAAAAATAGGAGACCTTACTTTTGGGATTACCCTCGTAAGAAGGCACCCTCGTTACGGAGATGTTTAATACACTCAAGTGGCAGACTCTGCAAGAGAGGCGCTCTGCATCGCGGTGTAGCTTGCTCGCCAGGTTTCGAGAGGGTGCGTTTCTGGATGAGGTATCGAATATATTGCTTCCCCCTACTTATACCTCCCGAGGAGATCACGAATGTAAAATTAGAGAGATTAGAGCGCGCACGGAGGCTTTCAGACAATCGTTCTTCCCGCGAACCATACGCGACTGGAACAGGAAAGGGAGGTAATGACAGTGGCACGTAAAGTGCCCTCCGCCACACACCGTTGGGTGGCTTGCGGAGTATAAATATAGATATAGATGTAGAAGAGAAAAGAAAGTGAGGGTGACAGTGTATCCAGGCACTCTGCTTATCACTGAACAATACGTAGAAGGGGGTGGGGGGAGGTTGGTTGTTGGTGCATTGTTCCCGACAACAATCATTCCATTCTTCCCACGTTGCTTCGAGCACACCCTTCTCAAGTTCGTCACGCCCTTAGCACCCCCACGCGCCACCTCTGCACCTCGGGGGGTGAAAGTAGGCGCCCGCGTGCTAACCCAATAATGTAAATACTCGCCGGCGAGGCCGACACGCGTGCTAACCTCGTTGCGACGCTACAAAGCGGCGTACGGCGTTGTTTAGTCAGCACGCCGCGGACCGGGGTCCGAGCCGGCCAATCACGCCGTATTAGATTACCGCCGGCCGTGCTTCAGCGCCGGCGTCGTCTCACGCACCCCTGGGGAGCGGGACCTGCGGGACCTCTAAATGACGTCCCCTGGCGGCCGGGGTCGCGGTGCCGATATCCGAACACGCCGCTGCGCATTGTAATGGGAGGTTCGCTCGTTGTGGAAGCGAGCGCGCCGACTCGAAGGGCGCATGCGGCAAGAGCTGTGTAACAAGACGCCGTGCCTTCACGGTATCTAACGAAAACGGAAGGCGGGGCCTCGGTCTCTAACTGGAGTTACAGCCACAACTTAGCCGATGCCCCAGTTACAATGATAATACTTCCTATACAGGGTGTAAGAGGTCCATGACTAAGGAATTTATTGCTAGCGCACTCGAGCAGACGTAGTTTCGATGGACTGCTCACGCGCTGCCTGCGATATGTAAGCTATAAGAGAGTCGCAGACCAGAGAGCAGTGCCGGCAGCAGTAGTAGTTGTAGCTCCGGCAGTAGGAGTAAGTAGTTGCTAGCAGTCAGGTGTGTGGAGTTGGCGGGACCGGTCGTGGGGAGCGATGGCGGTGCCTGAGCAAAGTAATATAAGGTAAAAGCAGCCGCGCACCTATGTAGATTGTTCCAACAAAATATGTGCTATTGTTATATCAAGTCCCAATTAAATGCTTCAAAAAAAATCTTTTACTAATAATCCTTTTTATAAAATTAACTTTTTGACAATCATTCATCTGAATTTAAAGAATTTATTAATTTCTGCAATCCATGGTCATCCCGATTATCGTAAAGAAAAATCAGTCGTTTCTTTTTATACATGACAAATCTAGCTGCCAGCATTGCACTGGGCTGTGCCAGAAAATTTTGTTATAGGAGCAGATATGTACGCGTTATCCGGCGACTTCATTGAGGTAAGAATTTTCAATTTTTTCAGAATGATCTTTCAGGGCCATGACGCTGCACTGCTGACGTCCAAAACTTACTAGTTTAAATTCACAGTCAAGTGAGTCACATTTTTTATTGGGAGGTTAGTAACGTTATTATTGCGAGGTTACGGAATAATAAACTGTTGGGAGGTTACACTAAATGTGAATGTTATACATATTATTTCTGTTGGGAGGTTACAAGGGTGAACTCACAAGCTCACCGAGAAAAAGGATCACTGGTCACCGAGAGAATCTTTCTCAGAATAAGGGATCTCTGGTCTCCTGTAGCTCGTTACGGAGCAATAACACAAGTACGAAAACTTTTTTCCTGTGAAAATATCTTCACAATATGGTTCAAATGGCTCTGAGCACTATGGGACTTAACATCTGTGGTCATCAGTCCCCTAGAACTTAGAACTACTTAAACCTAACTAACCTAAGGACATCACACACATCCATGCCCGAGGCAGGATTCGAACCTGCGACCGTAGCAGTCGCGCGGTTCCGGACTGAGCGCCTTAACCGCGAGACCACCGCGGCCGGCCTCTTCACAATAGTGAAAACCTAGTAATAAGCAATCACAAAAGTCGCTACACAAAATACAGTGTAAATACTCAGACGAAACGCGTACGCTTTTGCGACAGTGTCTTCCACCTGTTCTGTCAGTGTGCAGTACGGCACGTAACATATGAAGTACTGTTCTCTTACAAATATCGTTCAAAATGTCTACTGCCGTGAGCGACGAAACATCGACCGTTTTACACGCTTAGCAATCCCAGTACTTTCGGCATAATACTTTCGTGGTTAAGACAATCTTCAAGTGAGAATCAACCCGAGTCTAATAAACTAGGCCCTCCACATTGCCGGAACGGAGTCGTCCACCCGTGTCGTGTCTGACGACTGAGCTCCACTATTGTCTTGTCTGAGGACTGAGCTTCCCGTGGAACAGGACTGCAACGACGACGAGTTCATTGTTGTCGAAACAATGCATCACTGTGGTTCAGTGGACTCGTGCAGGAGCTGCGAATCGGCGATCTCTTCGTCAGTAAACCTGTTCGTTCTGCTGTGTATCAGTGTGAACGTACAGCTAACAAAACACACAAGTTTATCAGTTGTTCTTCCACGAACGAGAATTTTCGTCAGTTGCATTTGCAGTAATTTTACTGTGCCGTCCGTTCCGGGTGGAATATTTTATACATTTTGAGTGAAAAAAACGCACTTGTGTAATGTTCTACGATATTCATTATTTTACACACGCGTTTTCGGCTGTTTACGCCATCGTCAGGTACAAAGATAAACATTTCTGGCTGTGAAATTTTGGTGGGAGCAAACTTTTTCAAATAGTCAACCTGCGAGTGCAGAATATCTCAGTTGGTTTCAGAAAAACACAATTTTTAGTGTTTAATTTATGACTAAAACGAGAGGGGTTATTTCAATAAAACCGCAATGTAAAGTTATTTAGGTTAGATGAAATATGTGACAGATTAAATATTTAACTACATTACGAATTACAACAGTTGTTCTGAAACAGAAACTAAGTTGAATAAAATATAGTAAAGTTTGGGACAGGTTCCAATAAATAAACTTGACTTTAACTGTTGTACTTTGGTTATGTCGTACAGAGCTACGAATGGGGAACGTCTTCTACCAGGTGGTAGTTTAATTTCTAAACGCACAAACAGTGTGGCCGTGTTATACAACCTCACAGTTCAGCCTTCATCACGGTCAGGTTTAAGCTGACGAATGACAATATACAGCTTTCATGTACCCGTAGTTTGTCTCGATAAATGAGTCCAACTTTTTCAAGAATCTAGCTAAAATCGAAATTTTCGTAAAACAATGACGTTTTTATTAATTTTTTTGCGTCGATACACACTATTTTTTCGTGGTGTATCCCACAGCATATCAGAACACAACAAACTGCACAGTCTTTTTCCTTGTGTATATGTTCAAATGCATAATTACCCATTTCAGTAACGAGTTTTCAGAATAAGAGCGAGCTCTTAGGTCAAAACTTAAATTTAAAACGGACCAAGACTTTTCCTAGTTGCACCGCGGACAAATTTGCTTCATCTTCACAAGGGAACATTCAGAAGAAAATTTTGGTGCCGTATTCTTAATAATCTTATCTTGTTACTAATTGATTACGAGCTGCACGGTATTATATGAATCTACCACAACAGAAGCTGAAATTTTGAGTTCTAGGTTGAAGCCTTCATTTTTGGTACATTCTCGCTAGATTTAACCATTTATAAATCAGTAAGAATAATAGTGAGGCAAACCCATTACCTGCTATTTAGTTCATTGTTACTAAGAAATCATGTTTATCTCTTCGGATATTGTATAATCACGTGACTGTATATTAAATTTAGATTTATATAGCTGTGAGCAGTCAACTGAACTGCATGAATCAACGTCCAATAGCTATCATCATTTTAAAAACCGAAATATGTAAACTTATGCGTGCCTCATCTCAAGATGAGCCTCAAAAGGAAAGGCTTACAAATGACTGGTCTGTATTCACGTTTTGCTTAGTAACTATTTTTTGCTACGAAAGGAACTAGTGAAATACAGATCGTCTGCCGCTGCTGTTTACGGACTCAGTTTCTTGTAATGCTGGTCAAAGTTTCACATACGCGTTTTCATTCCTCAAATTTTGGAAAAGTTGTTTAGATTCTTGTTCTTTTAGTAGTGAACGAAGACGGAAGTTACGATACCGTTCTATATTGTATACGTCAGTGAGTGGCCAAGCGCTTTGGTCTTAGTAGATAGCCCAGTATCAGCGTTGTTCTACGAGCTGGAAATAGTATCACGGCGACTAGTTCCCTAGAGAGTGCCAGAAATCGGCGCCCATGTTAGACCTGCTTGTTGAGCCATTCCTTATTGGATCGCCGGATGCGAACCATTTCCAGTTTTATTTCGGAGCACGTTCGGCGAAACTTGCCACATGAGCTGGCTGCTGCGCGGAAACCTCGCCGCCACCTGTGTATCCCACACGCGAATAATTGCAGGTTAAGTTAATTAGCCGGGTGGCAATTAGCGAACTGTGCCGTGCAGCATTAATGAAGCCACGACGAACGCGCCGGCTTCCGTCCTCTGCGACGCTGATTGCCTGTCTGCGACAGCGAGCTGGATGAGGCACCGCCTCCGCAGCCGCTGTCTACATCCTGCCTACAGGCGGGCGCGCCGCATGGCGAACGAGTTACGTCTCGCATTACACTAACGAATGGTCTCTGCGGGGCCGCCAGCGATAGCCCAGCCTAGATAACGCTGCTGTGCACTTCTACATACTACCGTACACAACCTGCGTATCGCTGTGCGGCGAATACCTGTGGGATGGTCTGTTCCGCTGTGCACATTAAGGGGGCAAGTACTTCATTTAAGACTCTCTCTAGACGTTTCGACATTTTTCCTTCCTTCAGTGATAGTAAGGTGTCCGCGGATTCGTCGCTCATGTCTCGAATGCGTACTGAAATTCGTCTCAAGTTAATCATAGTGATATATCGCTGATAAATTCTTATTCCTGTCCTTTTAGACAGTAAGTGTAGACTCAATCCTTGTTTACGAATCGCAGAGAAAAAACATTTTCAGTGAAATTATGACATATATAAGAATTATGACAGCAATTTTGGTAATTTTATTTGCCTGTTGTTGTTGTGGTCTTCAGTCCAGAGAATAGTTTGATGCAGCTCTCCATGCCAGTAAAGCTGCATGCCCTCGAGAAAAATTACGGCTGTAGTTTCCCCTTGTTGTCAGCCATTCGCAGTACCAGCACAGCAAGGCTGTTTTGGTTAGTGTTATAAGGCCAGATCAGTCAATCATCCAGACTGTTGCCCCTGCAACTACTGAAAAGCCTGCTGCCCCTCTTCATGAACCACACGTTTGTCTGGCCTCTCAACAAATACCCCTCCTTTGTGGTTGCACCTACGGTGCGGCTATCTGTATCGCTGAGGCACGCAAGCCTCCCCACCAACGGCATGGTCCATGGTTCATGGGGAGTCATTTGCTGTGTTACACGATAATCTTTACACATAACTGTTTTTTTATTGCTGTTTTAAATTACGGCAGTATATATACATGTTCTGATTGAGGTTCCTCTCATCTTTCGGTTTTATACACAGTTGCGATGAGACAGAAGAGGACGCGATGTTGAGAACAGATGCGGCAATAAAGTGGTGGAAACCTTCCTCAGAAGAAGTGAAAACTTAGTGGAAAACGTTCCAAAATGTTCAGGACTGCTACTTTGGCTACGGATGGAGTGTGAGAGTTTATTGTCGACATTTGGTGTAGTACGTCTGCAGAGATGAGGATGTCGTCTACTACATAGATGAAACGGAGGACTGCGCCAATATCATGGGAGGATTTCTGAATACCAACGAAGGAAGTGCGAACCGACAGTAATTATCATTATTCTCTGTAGCCTAAAATAATTGTGCGAAGCTTTATCGACTGGTGCCTAAACCAGCTGCTCAGAGCAAGTACCCTGCAGAGCAAGTACCCTGCAGCTATAATTTTTGTTTTCGCAGCAGGTAAGAAGCAGTAATTAAGAGGAAGCCCGTCCTCCATTTTATTGTTATGAACCCGTCTCCTAGAAATCTCTGTCAGAAGGAGACTCATAACAAAACTGTCACCTAGGCAGAATGAATCGTTCTCTCTATAACGGAGTATCCACTAACCTGTCCTTCAGTCAATTATAATAGAAAATTGTCCAATTTCTTGAGCTTGAGTGCAAACTAAAACGAAGAAAGCACAGCAAGATATATGCACAATATCACGCCGAAACCCAAATATTAAGAACTCTGTTGAACACAAAATGATTGTGTGGAAGTAAATCACAGATCTGTGGAAAAACTAGAAAAGAAGAGAATCAGAGTGGTTCGAGATGTCATGTTATCGAAGGGCGTGGTAAATTACGGGGATTGATAAGATGAAACACGGGAAAGAAGGCGTCCCAAGAAAAAAATATTTCGAAAACTAATTAGAAGGAATAGCATAGTAGGATATGCGTGAAACCACTGTGGAATGACTTCCGTGATACTAGAAGGAGCCGAAGAAGGCAAATACTGTAGAGGGAGACAGAGGTTCAAGTATTCCCAACTTATCATGCATTACGCTGCCTTTAAGTGCTAATCTGGCATGAAGAACGTTGGCACAGGAGACGGGTGGAGTAGGGGGGGGGGGGGAGGTGAAATCTGTTCTTTCTCAATTGCAGGTTTCTTACATTTGCGAGTTCCAGATCCACCCCATCCCTCTTTTCAAAGGCAGCGCCATTCCACGGAAAATAAGCCAGGACACCACATTTTCCACAAAGAAAACTAAGAAATAGAAGGAAATATTGTTTACCTACAAGGGGACATCAACTACCATGAATGCCCTTCTTAAGTCTTTGTCTGCTTCCCAGATATGAGCAGTAGTACGTCCTTTTTAAGTGTAACCCTATTTTTTCGGTAATCCACTTCCTGTCCCCTAGACCTGTTTAAAGCATATTGCAGTGCATCATTCACGTAGAGATGACGTTATTAAGAACGTAACACAAATTAACTTTGACTCTCCCGTAGTAACACACATTATGAATTCGAGTCACAGGGTAACAAAACTCGTCCACTAGCTAGAGGTGACACCACACACATGGAAACACAAGGAAATATGTAAATAAGAAAACATTATTGCAATGTTGCTACTTACATAGACCATAGAGCAGTGGCTTTTCTACCTTCTCTTCCTCGGTGTACACTGTACTCACACAAACCTTCAACTAGATGAAGTGTGCATTTTCCTTCTTTCCATTTGCTTACTGTCAACTTCAGCTTGTGTACGAGTTAAGTTACCCCGCATACCTGCACCGTGTCCTTGCACACATGAGTCAAACTCAGTTTGGTGTTACGTTTCTAATAACTTGATGTTTTGGTGAATGGTGACTTTATCGAGGAATTTATAACGAACAAAACATAGCATGTCATTTTGAGCGAAAAGAAGTTTTCATAAGTAAAATTAACCTCAGGCGTGCCCCAAGTGGGTGTTAGAGGACCGTTACTTTTGCAATATTCGTAAATGACCTAGTAGATAACAAAGGAAGTTCCTGAGGCATTTCGCAGAAAAGTCGCAACGCTAGGAAATTTTTTACAAAATGCAAAAAGACGTATAGTGACTGACCCTTGGTGCAGGGATTGGCAGTTGATCATCATCACAAACAAATGTGACCTACTGCGAGTACATAGATAGAAGACCCTTTACCACATGATTACACAATCACTGGGAGCAGTCACTTCCATTAAACATCTATGAGTGTGCATACGAAGCAATTTGAAGTGGAACGACAACATAAAATTAGTCGCCTTTAAGGCAGGTGACATGCTGAGATTCGTTGGAAGAAACCTCAGGAAATATAATTCATCGACAAAGGAAGCAGCTTATGAAAGAGCGATTCGACCAATAATTAAATAGTACTCGTCAGTCAGGGGTCTGTACCAGACAGCACTGATAGAAGAAGTATAGTGTTTTGTAGGCGTACACTGTGGTAAGGAGAGGTGGACTCCCGAGAGGTGCGGCAACAGTCGTCGTAGGAAAGGTGGAGAGGAGCAGAAGGGATTAGCGAACAAGTTACCACAGTAAAGAGAAGATTTATTTAACCTGTATTTCTCAAAACTTACTACAAATAATGCAGCCAGAGACAAGAGTCGAGCTAACACAATAGCTACAAGGATGAGTGTCTCCGAACTCTCAACAAAGGACGTGGCTCACAAAACACTCTTTCGACCTGTACTTGAGTATTGCTCATCAGTGTGGGATCCGTAGCAGGTCGGGTTGACGGAGGAGGTAGAGAAGATCGAAAGAAGAGCGGCGCGTTTCGTCACAGGGTTATTTGGTAAGCGTGATAGCGTTACGGAGATGTTTAGCAAACTCCAGTGGCAGAATCTGCAAGAGAGGCGCTCCGCATCGCGGTGTAGCTTGCTGTCTAGGTTTCGAGAGGGTGCGTTTCTGGATGAGGTATCGAATATATTGCTTCTCCCTACTTATACCTCCCGAGGAGATCACGAATGTAAAATTAGAGAGATTCGAGCGCGCACGGAGGCTTTCCGGCAGTCGTTCTTCCCGCGAGCCATACGCGACTGGAACAGGAAACGGAGGTAATGACAGTGGCACGTAAAGTGCCCTCCGCCACACACCGTTGGGTGGCTTGCGGAGTATATATGTAGACGTAGACTAAAGCACGAACGATGGTGTCGGAGCTGCGATTAGGTGGAGTCTGCATAGTGTCACGTAACAAAGTAGCTCAAAGTGCGAGTACAGCGGAGGCAGAGGTCGCTCGTAGTCCAGAGTAGCTGGAGGTGTGACTCAGCAGGCACGCACCATTGGTTATGCCAGATCCCTCGTGGCCGCTATCGGCCTCTGACTGAAACTTGCAATTGCGTTGTCAACATTATGACACGGGTGGGATGATATCGCTACGTGGCACCACATATAGAAGATCCAAAACAGAACAGTACGTTCCATCACGGGATCATTTAGTAAGTGCGAAAAGTGCCACAGAGATGGTGAGCCAACTCCAGCGGCAGACGCAGCAGGAGAGGCAGTGTGCACCACGGTGTAGATTATCGTTATAATTCCGAGTGTCTAAGTTCTTGGCAGAGTCAGCCATTATGGTGCTCCCTCCTATGTATATCTCTCGAAAAGATGACGAAGGTAAAATTAGGGAGATTCGGGCACAGAGGCTTACGAGCAATCTTTCTTTTCCCGAGTCATATGCGACTGGAACAGGAAAAGGTATACACAGTCCCATCCGCCACAAACCGATAGGGCGAGAGTGCACACGTAGATGTAGAAGTAGATGTATGGTGCATATATTCGGAAGCTCGCTTATCAAGTGGTGACGCAGTTTGAGCACAGAGAGTGAGAGCTGGCTACAAGCAGCACCTCCCTCTTCGGCTGGTATTCCTCGTTCCTGCTTCGCCGCTGCGTAGCGCCGGAGCAGCACACAGCGCACAGTGGGGGCGGCGGTGCCCCCTGACGGCCCGGCGCCCGGCCAGTCGTGTGAAGTTAGCACCCTTTTGTTCAGAAATCTATATTTTTTTCAGAGTTCTTGATAGATATGAAATAGTTCTAGAGTTCTTTGTACAAAATTTCAATAGTTCTGCAGAATTTAGCGAAAAAAACAATAATACTCGAAAAAATTTTCGTATCGAAAATATTCTTTGTTAATTTCCGCAAAATGTAAATAAGTACGACAGTTCTGAGCACAGTTCTGAATAGAGCTCCAAGAGTTCTATCGAAAATCCCAGTAACATTTATTTGTGCAGCTAATAGTTTCCGAGATAATTGCAATTTAAGGAGAAAATCTTTTCACTTACTGTGAAGTTGGCACCCTTTTTTTCAGAAACGTATATTTTTTTCAGAGTTCTTGACAGATATGCCATAGTTCTAGAGTTCTTTGTACAAAATTTCAATAGTTCTGCAGAATTTAGTGAAAAAAAACAATACTCGAAAAAATTTTCGTATCGAAAACATTCTTTGTCAATTTCCGCAAAATGTAAATAAGTACGACAGTTCTGAGCACAGTTCTGAATAGAGCTCCAAGAGTTCTATCGAAAATCCCAGTAACATTTTTTTGTGCAGCTAATAGTTTCCGAGATAATTGCAATTTAAGGAGAAAATCTTTTCACTTACTGTCAAGTTGGCACACTTTTCTTCAGAAATGTATATTTTTTCCAGAGTTCTTGACAGATATGCCATAGTTCTAGAGTTCTTTGTACAAAATTTCAATTGTTCTGCAGAATTTAGAGAAGAAAACGACAATATTCGAAAACATTTTCGTATCGAAAACATTCATTGTCAAATTTCGCAAAAATTAAACTCGTACAACAGTTCTGAGGACAGTTCTGAACAGAACCCCAAGAGCTCTATCGAAAATCCCAGTAACATTTTTCTATGGCTATAATAGTTTATGAGATAAATTGATTTAATGTGGGACACACTTTCTCTACAGAAAATATAAATATATTCGTACAGAAGTTCTGATGACAGTTCTGGACACCACGTGAAGAGTTCTATCGAAATTCCTGGTAGTCTTTTTTTGTGCAGGTAATAGTTTAAGAGGAAATTGCAACATAATTAAGAACTCTATAAGAGCTCCCACTGTGAAGCTGGCACCCTTTTTTACAGAAATCTATATTTTTTTCAGAGTTCTTGATAGATAAGCCATAGTTCTAGAGTTCTTTGTACAAAATTTCAATAGTTCTGCAGAAATTAGCGAAAAAAACAACAATACTCGAAAAAATTTTCGTATCGAAAACATTCTTTGTCAATTTCCGCAAAATGTAAATAACTACGACAGTTCTGAGCACAGTTCTGAATAGAGCTCCAAGAGTTCTATCGAAAATCCCAGTAACATTTTTTTGTGCAGCTAATAGTTTCCGAGATAATTGCAATTTAAGGAGAAAATCTTTTCACTTACTGTGAAGTTGGCACCCTTTCTTTCAGAAACCTATATTTTTTTCAGAGTTCTTGATAGATATGAAATAGTTCTAGAGTTCTTTGTACAAAATTTCAATAGTTCTGCAGAATTTAGCGAAAAAAAAACAATACTCGAAAAAATTTTCGTATTGAAAACATTCTTTGTCAATTTCCGCAAAATGTAAATCAGTACGACAGTTCTGAGCACAGTTCTGAATAGAGCTCCAAGAGTTCTATCGAAAATCCCAGTAACATTTTTTTGTGCAGCTAATAGTTTACGAGATAATTGCAATTTAAGAAGAAAATCTTTTCACTTACTGTGAAGTTGGCACCCTTGTTTTCAGAAATGTATATTTTTTCAGAGTTCTTGATAAGTATGCCATAGTTCTAGAGTTCGTTGTACAAAATTTCAATATTTCTGCAGAAATTAGCGAAGAAAACAAAATGTATAACATAGCTGATTCAGGAGCCCTTTCCTTCTGGTACAATTCTTACTGTTGCCACAATAAAACACTTGTCCATAGATTCTAACCGTATTGATTATTACAAAAATATAACCAGTGACCAACGGCGCACATTTCTTGCAGCGTTGTACAAAGCATTCAGCTTATCCGCTGTGAAAATACCACACTCTACGCTATTGTAAAATTTACGATGGATGGCTTCCGTTTATCTACAGTGTCAGCATCTATCGAATTATCTTCATGCAAAAGTGATGCCAGGATCACACACTTCCCTGTTGTAGGTACAAAGGAAACTAGAGTTCAGTCTTGTGGAAGCTAAAAAGGGAACTGTGGGCAGCCCTTCTTTTACTGATAGCAAACCCTAGAGAAATCTCACGCTTGTTTTTCTTCATTGTGCCAACAAAAGAAAAATTCTCCCTTCATAGCTCTATTATCAGTCCAATACTAGTATACCAGTTGCCCGCTTTCGCATTTCGACCTGACTGATATATATGTTACACAGTCACAGAACAACATCAAAATATTTATTGCTCAGTTGGTAAATCCTTCTGGTTGCAACACAGTGTATATTTCCAAATTGTACAGGTAAAATACTTAAGAATCCACAAAATCATAGATTTTAAATCCATATTTGTTTGTTTTGATAGGTACATATGGGTGAAAACTGCACCTTCCTCAGAATCCTTCCAGCTTCTTGTCTACTGTAACATTTTCCCCGAGGGTATAAGATTTCTGGTTGTTGCGTACAAACACAGTAAATATTTCCCGAATTGCTGTTAGCTTGTCCACTTGTCTCCTTTCATCACGAATAGCGCGACTGTAAAATCTAAGGCACTCCAGAATAAATTTGAAACGTTTTAAGTTCATTTGCGAGGTGAAATTTTTCAGTTCCATCCATATCAATTCCACAGAGATCTTCCAGGCTTTATCTGTTACTTTTGTTAACAACAATTAAAAACAAGAGACTAATGAAGGCTTTCAATTCAATAACATCTATTGATTTTATCGCTCTCTCACGCTGAAATGAAGCTTTGACGCTCTCAAAATGCTGAATGGAATACAAAACTACTATAGACAAATGTCGTCATCTATGAGGCAATTACAGCCTCACAAAGGCTGCTTTGGCTGCGCCTATTGTCCAGGTAAATTTCTAATAATATTATCCTCTTCGAACAATATGCTTTGGATTTCTTCAACATGATCTGGTACATCCCACTTAAAATAATAAAATTCCTATTACATAACGCAACCAGGCGCAGTGTATTAATTTGATATCTGACGTTCAGACAGCGGACAATGACGATTAAACAGTTCAAACAGAATTTAAGTGCATTTTACATTATGGATTCGCTTTGTACTACTTACTACGTTGATAAAGAAATAAATTAATTGCTGAAATGAAATACGAAAGGGCACAGTGGATAAAAACGAGCAATCGGCTCATATCTCATCAAGAGAGCATTAGCGTCGATACTGAATCATACTAGAATGAAAGGCATACACAGAAAGGAAGCTATAACGTGAAGGCGCCAGTGCTGCCAATTGTTGACAAGTAATTTACAGAATCACACAACAATGAAAGGCATACGGAAAAGGGAAGCTATTAACGAGAAGGCGCCAATACTGCAAATTGTTGAAAAGTAATTTACAGAAAATTTCGACATGTATCAATCTGAATAGCTGCGCCCGATGGAAGGAAAAAAAAAACTATGATACGTCCCTGAGACCTCTCAAGACCAAAAAATCATAAACAAAGCACAGCAACAATGCAAAAGTCGTGGCACTACATCTGGAAACAATGAACTCGGGAACTGCGTCTTTTAAACAATCGACAAATGACGTCAGCGTAGCAGTTACAATAGAGGTAGCATGAAAGCTTCTCGCGGTAGCATCAAAGCTAATGACAACAACAGCTGCACTTTTTGGGTGGCGCGCGCGCCGCGTCATCTGAAGGCGCCCGCCAGCGCTGCATTTCGCTCTTTGATCTGCCCCTAATGACTATACGTAACAATACTACTCACTCTCATGCGAATTATCATTATGCTCGTTCAGTCAGAGCTCTTGTGCAGTCGGTGCCTGTTGTGCAGTCGGTGCTGTTGTGTAAGTGATATTTATGAACCGTAATAACCATAAGAATGTACAATTTACCAGAATTGAAACGTCTTCTCAGCATGGAGGAATTTAAAGTAATCGATGATAGAGGCATTCAATTCACTCCGTCTCATCCGGTCTTCCAAAAACTGTCCGATGCCATGGCCGACATCGGCTCGAAAATGTCTTCAAAACATATTTATACAACACTTAAAGAAGATCGCCATGGCCTGCTTACTTTTGTTAGAAACACCTTCAGGCTGGAATGTTTCGTTGAAGAAAAAGACGACGACAGCAAAGATGAGTCGTGGAATGTTTTTGGTTCTTCGTGCAACAAGGACATGACAAAGCAATTTGACTTACTACTGTCAGTAGAAAAATGGTCTTGCATAAAACCAACAAAGAGGAAACTTTGAAAGCCTTCAAGACTGGAAATAGGGAAATGGACCGATTTGATGGGTGATAAAATTTATGAACATCACAAAATTCCATGTGCCTTTTCTTTCAAATATGCGAAAGTGTGTGAATGTTCAAAGTACTTCTTGAAGATCAAAGGAAGATGTACAGAATGCGGAGACACTTTCGAAGGGATTACTCTGAAGAAGCGAAAAAAGGACAACGATATTATTCTGAACTGCAGACTTTCAAACTTTTCAGATTATAGTAATCACCTGAAAAGAAGACAACTTCGTGGCACGAGAAGTCAACAGGTAGCTGCTAAACTGGTTGATTACAGGATGCCTGCAACTCTTTGGCGAAATGATGAAGCGAAAAATATGTCTTTCGGAGACATGATTCCTCCAAATTTACTAAATGCTGATGTCTTGAGAAATGCTAAAGAACGTGAAAGGGACAAACGATTTGGTATAACAACGAGTAAGCCTTTTGAAAACCTGTAAATCGCATCGCATACAACCCGTCGGGACGAAATTCACGCAGTCGAATTGGACCCATTCTTCTGTATATATTGGCTGAAAGATCAAAGTCAGTTGCACAAATATTGTCATCAAATCAATAGCAGTGTATACGATTCAATAGATGCTACAGGTGGCGTTGCATTTCGAGTTATTTCACGATTTGGGGATCTGTCAAACAGGGCTGACTGAGTGTAAATTAAGTCAAAGTACATATGCCTATACCAGTACATGTGCATCCGCGAAGTAAATGTCACTAGTAAAGATCCAAATATCGTCAATCGATCATCAATCAGTTGCCCAACTTATCAGATGATATCCTCTAGGCATGACACATAATTATTGTCATTTTTCTTTATGGAAATTGTCAGATCTGGAGCTCCCATACCAAAAATCATGGTAACTGATTTTGGTAAGGCTTTGTTGGTTGCCATTTCTAGAACAATAGCCAATTGCTCGGACTTAACAGATTATTTGAATAGGTGTTATAGTCATATTGTTTTGCATGAAAGAGTAATTCTACCCTCGCGTTGTTTGAGAATAGATTTAAACCATTTTATGGTCATGATTTCGAGGTGGAAATGCTTCTCAAGAAGTAAATCACAAGTCAAACAACTTTATCTTCGAGTTTTGGCCGATATTTGCATGATGATACATTTTCGTGATATTGAAAGTGCTTTGCGCTCACTTTTGGTTGTTGCGGTCAAGAATATTCATCAATGGAACATCAGTGCCATCTTGATATCACTATCAGAGGTGGTCCACGTCATTCATATATTGACGAAAAGAAAGATGATGACAAGAAAACTGATGATGTTGAAAACAATGATGACTGGCTTTTGGAATCAATTTTGAACTCTAAGGAATCTACTGCAAACTCGTGGGTTGATAAGGCAAAACGTATCTACAATGAAGCTGAAGTCATCACGAATCAGACTAATGATGACAATCTCTTTGATGTGAATCAGTACAACATTCCTAATGCTGCAGAGATGCTGAAAGAGTTGATGAACTATATACGACTGTGGGCAGCTGTGATGTATCCTTCTTCCCGTATTCCTTCATCTATTCGTTCATCAGCAGCGATGGAAGGACAATTTTCATAATTATAGACAATAGGCTTTGACAAGCTGCCTTTACGAGTAGACAAATTGATTTTTCAACATTTGAAGTGGCTGCATGAGGAAACAAAACAGTTAGCGCTACTTATGATGGAAAAAGAAGATTCAAAGCAAACTTTGAAGCACAAACCAACTGAAGCATCATTGCCTTACCATGAAGAAGAAAACTGGAGAGGAAAAAATAAGAAGCTGAAGATAACAAACCCCAAAAGCAATCATACACTCGATAATTCTGAGAGCACACTGAACAATACCTTACGAAGTGAGACCCAACATGAAGATGGCAATGAGACAGAGTTAGACAAAATTTTAATAGTTTTGAATACAGATTTTCTCCTACTTCGAGCTCACTTATTATGAATGCGTAGAACAACAGTCAAGAGTGATAGTGTGTGTTTTCAGCGCTCTTCAGATAATAATTTACTGCTCAATTTGGACTCTAAAGAGATATTTCATTCCACAAAAGACTATCAAGAATCATACTTCAACAGGGATGTCACTGAAATTTCATCCTGTGGTTCGAAAACAGAAGAAAACAGAGAGACCTGTAACAATAAAATGGAGGAGAGTGCAATGCTGAAAAAGCTTCAAAATGAAATCGTTGTCACATCGAGCATACAAGCTAAGAGCAAGAAAAAACTACTTAGATGATTGCCCAAACTGGAATTCGACTAAGAAATTCATAGATATTAATTTGCCACTTTTCCTAAATGGGTCCTCAAGCAAATTCAAATCTGCTACCTACAACTTGAAGGGAACGTGCAGTTTCGATTCTTTGATGACCTTATTCATGCAAGCAATTTCACTCAGTGGTGATTTCAAAAGTAAAATTCAAATGGTGGGCCATCCATTTTTGGATCTGGCTTTGGATGTTTTGGACAAAAAAATTATAAAGTCCCAGCATTTTAAGCAGAGATTTGATATTTTATACTCCTAAAAAAAAGGAATAATGTCTCGAAAAATATTGTCTCTGAATGCAGGAATTATACGAGAAAATATTAAAAGATATCCCGATTTGCAACAAAAATATATCGTGTCTGACGTGCCTAAATTCATGCTATGTGAAACGACATTATATTTCCGTTGATACGTATGTTCTTTTCAGACTTGGTTATAATTTCATGCAAGAGGCTGTAGATGCAACAAATGGAGTTCTAAAGACTATTTAAAATCCAAGAAATGTAAAGGAGAAGCAGTCGAAGAAAAGAAATTCGGATGCTACTTGATGATGGATACTAGTATAACAACTTGTCCACTAACTGAAGATCAGTTTCCTCCGAATCAAAGGAAGAAATGTGAACAATCAAGAGTACAATCTCGTTGGAGCCATTCATTCTAATATCTGCATCAAACACTACACGGCATATGTCTTCGATGGAACCTACTGGAAGCAGTATGATGACGTGTATAAAGATGTACAGAAGTTTCAAAAGAAACGATAATTTCTCCGCACCTGTTCATGTATGTCACGACAGAAAAATTTTCAAATGGCAGCTACAAGACCGACGAGACGAAACAAGTAGTTCCTACATAGGAACTTTGCTTTATAAGGTAAACAACTGCTAAAAGTTGGTATCAAAATATTACAAATATAGCTCTTATGTTAATTCTTAGTATCTTTGTTTCTGGTATCACAGCCTCCTGTTTTGGTTACTAGAATAAGAGCATTTTATGCCCTAAATTTCACGTATATATTTTTTGTACTTATTTTTCTTAGTTGTTTCACACCTCATAAATTCTATGCTTATTTATTACTGAATTCCCTACATATGTATTTCCTTCTAGGTTTTAGTGTATCCTGAAGAAGAGCTGTTAACGGGACCTGTACATCACAGCCTGTAGTTTTTACTGGTACTCTGAAATTTAATAATGCAAGACTGTCAATAGATTCAGGAATGAAACTTTTATCAAAGAATTGGTATATTGTGAGCTCCAGGTGAAAAAAAATTGTAAATCTGTGGAATACACTGTGCAGTGAATATTGATGTTTTCTTACATACTGAATTACACGTAAATGTTATTTTAGGTTCAATGTACTTAACGCTATTCCAAATAAAAGATAAAAAACAAATTTTATTCTTTGAATTAATACATTGTTGAAACAGCAAACCAGTAACATTTACGTTTCATGTTTTGATTATTTAAAAAAAATGTATTTTAAAAGTAAATTTTTTCACCTAATAATTTAAGAACATAATATGAGATACTGCAGCTTAAAATACTTAGTCCATTGTTGAATAATGTGGTTCAGTGTGTAGGCAAGCACTATATATTATTCATCCATAGCTTTGTTTATGTAGCTTTAATAGTGGATGAGATACCGGTAACAGTATCTCGGTATGCAAACACGTTGATTACAGAAAACTGAAACTAAAGATTTGTATGTCATTCTCTTCTCAATGACGACATTGCAAACCATTCCTGCTCCATAATCTTGTTGATACCTTTCGTGTCCTTTTCATTTTCTTTATTTTTACTTCTTTTCTTTGCTATTCTGGCCTCCTTTTCATGCTTTCAGCAGCTTTATCAGTTGATGTGACATATTGCCTGTCCGCCCATACCAGCACAATGTTCATGTTGTTCCTAGTTTTGATGCCTGTTCTGCTCATTGTTTTTAATCTTTACTGCACCAGGCCGGCCAGAGTGGCCCAGCCGTTCTAGGCGCCACAGTCTGGAACCGCACGACCGCTTCGGTCGCAGGTTCGAATCCTGCCTCTGGCATGGATGAGTGTGATGTCCTTAGGTTAGTTAGGTTTATGTAGTTCTCAGTTCTAGGGGACTGATTACCTCAGAAGGTAAGTCCCATTGCACTCAGAGCCATTTGAACCATTTTTACTCCACCATTAAAACAAATTGCTACTGTTGAAACGCATTCTGCTTTTGTTTAATGCCATGTAAATATCCATTTCTGAAAAAAAAGGGTGCCAACTTCACAGTAAGTGAAAAGATTTTCTCCTTAAATTGCAATTATCTCGGAAACTATTAGCTGCCCAAAAAAATGTTACTGGGATTTTCGATAGAACTCTTGGAGCTCTATTCAGAACTGTGCTCAGAACTGTCGTAGTTATATACATTTTGCGGAAATTGACAAAGAATGTTTTCGATACGAAAATTTTTTCGAGTATTGTTGTTTTTTTCGCTAAATTCTGCAGAACTATTGAAATTTTGTACAAAGAACTCTAGAACTATGGCATATCTGTCAAGAACTCTGAAAAAAATATACATTTCTGAAAAAGAGGGTGGCAACTTCACAGTAAGTGAAAAGATTTTCTCCTTAAATTGCAATTATCTCGTAAACTATTAGCTGCACAAAAAAATGTTACTGGGATTTTCGATAGAACTCTTGGAGCTCTATTCAGAACTGTGCTCAGAACTGTTGTACTTATTTACATTTTGCGGAAATTGACAAAGAATGTTTTCAATACGAAAATTTTTTCGAGGATTTTTGTTTTTTTCGCTAAATTCTGCAGAACTATTGAAATTTTGTACAAAGAACTCTAGAACTATGGCTTATCTATCAAGAACTCTGAAAAAAATATACATTTCTGAAAAAAAGGGTGCCAACTTCACAGTAAGTGAAAAGATTTTCTCCTTAAATTGCAATTATCTCGTAAACTATTAGCTGCACAAATAAATGTTACTGGGATTTTCGATAGAACTCTTGGAGCTCTATTCAGAACTGTGCTCAGAACTGTCGTAGTTATTTACATTTTGCGGAAATTGACAAAGAATGTTTTCGATACGAAAATTTTTTCGAGTATTGTTGTTTTTTTCGCTAAATTCTGCAGAACTATTGAAATTTTGTACAAAGAACTCTAGAACTATGGCTTATCTATCAAGAACTCTGAAAAAAATATAGATTTCTGTAAAAAAGGGTGCCAGCTTCACAGTGGGAGCTCTTATAGAGTTCTTAATTATGTTGCAATTTCCTCTTAAACTATTACCTGCACAAAAAAAGACTACCAGGAATTTCGATAGAACTCTTCACGTGGTGTCCAGAACTGTCATCAGAACTGCTGTACGAATATATTTATATTTTCTGTAGAGAAAGTGTGTCCCACATTAAATCTATTTATCTCATAAACTATCATAGCCATAGATAACTTTTACTGGGATTTTCGATAGAACTCTTGGGGTTCTGTTCAGAACTGTCCTCACAACTGTTGTACGAGTTTAATTTTTGCGAAAATTGACAATTAATGTTTTCGATACGAAAATGTTTTCGAATATTGTCGTTTTCTTCGCTAAATTCTGCAAAACTTTTGAAATTTTGTACAAAGAACTCTAGAACTATGGCTTATCCATCAAGAACTCTGAAAAAAAATATAGATTTCTGTAAAAAAGGGTTCCAGCTTTACAGTGGGAGCTCTTATAGAGTTCTTAATTATGTTGCAATTTCCTCTTAAACTATTACCTGCACAAAAAAAGACTACCAGGAATTTCGATAGAACTCTTCACGTGGTGTCCAGAACTGTCATCAGCACTGCTGTACGAATATATTTATATTTTCTGTAGAGAAAGTGTGTCCCACATTAAATCAATTTATCTCATAAACTATTATAGCCATAGAAAAATGTTACTGGGATTTTCGATAGAGCTCTTGGGGTTCTGTTCAGAACTGTCCTCAGAACTGTTGTACGAGTTTAATTTTTGCGAAATTTGACAATGAATGTTTTCGATACGAAGATGTTTTCGAATATTGTCGTTTTCTTCTCTAAATTCTGCAGAACTATTGAAATTTTGTACAAAGAACTCTAGAACTATGGCATATCTGTCAAGAACTCTGAAAAAAATATAGATTTCTGAAAAAAAGGGTGCTAACTTCACACGACTCGCCCGGCCGGCCGTATTTCAGCCGCGCTGCGCCACGCGGACCGGCCGGGCCCCGGCCTACCTCCGCAGGGCCATTCTTCACCGCAGTGGCAGCGCGGCCCTCAGGGCACAGCCCGCCCTGCATATTCAAGCGGCCGCATTAAGTCATTCGCGATAGCGACGCGCCGCCGGCGGTCCGCGACGGCCACGGCTACGGCGGCAGCGACGCCCCCGCAGGCTGAAGAACGGCCGCCCTAATGTAACTGCTCAATAAAGCGGCCCCCCGCCAGTCCTTATTGCCGACGTGCGTGGCGCAGCCACCGTCACCGCCCCGGGGCCGAGGAGACGTTCTCCCTCGCACGGTTGCCAGCACCTTTCAACGGCGCCTACAGTTCCCACTTGTGTCCTCGCGTGTCGCTTTGAACGTAGCAGTCAGTTTTAAACAGTAATCAGTTTCGACCGCAAAATTTTATTAAAAATTAAAATATCAGATTTCAGTGGCAACTGGCTTCGATCATATGTAGACCATCATCAGCATATGTCTCTCCAATACAAAAAATAATTCTCCTTAAAGACGGAGCGAGGTGGTGTAGTGGTTAGCACACTGGACTCGCATTCGGGGGGGATGACGGTTCCCGCCTGTTCCCCATCCTTAACATACACTACTGGCCATTAAAATTGCTAAACCTCGAAGATGACGTGCTACAGACGCGAAATTTAACCGACAGGAAGAAGATGCTGTGATATGCAAATGATTAGCTTTTCGGAGCATTCGCACAAGGTTGGCGCCGGTGGCGACACCGATTCCTCAAACACAAACAGCAGTTGACCGGCGTTGCCTGGTGAAACGTTGTTGTGATGCCTCGTGTGAGGAGGAGAAATGCGTGCAATCACGTTTCCGACTTTGATAAAGGTCGGATTGTAGTCTGTCGCGATTGCGGTTTATCGTATCGCGACATTGCTGCTTGCGTTGGTCGAGATCCAATGACTGTTAGCAGAATATGGAATCAGTAGTTCCAGGAGGGTAATACGGAACGCCGTGCTGGATCCTAACGGCCTCGTATCACTAGCAGTCGAGGTGACAGACATCATATCCGCATGGCTGTAACGGATCGTGCAGCCACGTCTCGATCCCTGAGTCAACACATGGGGACGTTTGCAAGACAACAACCATCTGCACGAACAGTTCGACGACGTTTGCAGCAGCATGGACTATCGGCTCGGAGACCATGGCTGCGGTTACCCTTGACGCTGCATCACAGACAGGAACGCCTGCGATGGTGTACTCAACGACGAACCTGGGTGCACGAATGGCAAAATGCCATTTTTTCGGATGAATCCAGGTTCTGTTTACAGCATCATGATGGTCGCATCCGTGTTTGGCGACATCGCGTTGAACGCACATTGGAAGCGTGTATTCGTCACCGCCATACTGGCGTATCACTCGGCGTGATGGTATGCGGTGCCATTGGTTACACGTCTCGGTCACCTCTTGTTCGCATTGACTGCACTATGAACAGTGGGCGTTACATTTCAGATGTGTTATGACTCGTGGCTCTACCTTCATTCGATTCCTGTGAAACCCTACATTTCAGCAGGATAATGCACGACCGCATGTTGCAGGTCCTGTGCCGGCCTTTCTGGATACAGAAAATGTTCGACTGCTGCCCTGGCCAGCACGTTCTCCAGATCTCTCACCAATTGAAAACGTCTGGCCAATGGTGGCCGAGCAACTGGCTCGTCACAATACGCCAGTCACTACTCTTGATGAACTGTGGTATCGCGTTGAAGCTGCATGGGCAGCTGTAACTGTACACGCCATCCAAGCTCTGTTTGACACAATGCCCAGGCAGATCAAGGGCGTTATTACGGCTAGAGCTGGTTGTTCTGGGTACTGATTTCTCAGTATGTATGCACCCAAATTGCGTGAAAATGTAATCACATGTCAGTTCTAGTATAATATATTTGTCCAATAAATACCCGTTTATCATCTGCATTTCTTCTTGGTGTAGCAATTTTAATGGCCAGCGAGTTTTTGCTCCATCTCTAATGACCTCTATGTCGACGGAACGTTAACCCCAATCTTCCTTCCTTCAGTATTTCTCCTGAGAGGATAACAGATGCCAATACTATGCAATTTACGTTCATTATACGTCCGCAAGCACCGTGTGGTGCGTGGCGGAGGTTACTCTGTACCATTACATTTCGTTTTCTGTTACACTCGCAAATACAACAAGGTAAAAACGACTGTCTACATGCCTCCATAGGAGCCATAATCTCTCTAACCTCATCTTCATGGTCCTTACGCAAAATGTACGACGCCACCAGTAGAATCGTTCTGCAGTTAGCCTCAAATGTCTGTTCTCTCAATTCTCTGAATAGAAATGAATGTTACATTCACTCCAGTGAATCCCATCTTAGTCCCTAATACTTGCGTCTTGTTCGAACCTACTGGTAACAAACCTAGCAGCCCGCTTCTGATCTGCTTCGACTTAGTCCAGGTCCGACACGCTCGAGCCTACTCAACAGTGGGGTCGCATTAGTGTCCTACATGCGGTCTCCTTTACAGATGAACCACACTATCCTAAAATTCTCTCATTAAACCGATCGACCATTCGTCTTCCCTGCTACACTCCTCACATGCTCATTCCATTTCATACTGCTTCGCAACGTTACTCCCTGATATTTAATCGACGTGACTGTCTCAGGCAGCACACTACTAATACTGTAGCTGTAACGGATAATGGAAAAAATAAAAATACCTCATACTGTAACGGGACATCCGCCTCTCATCAGTGACTGTCGATACCAGTATTATTTTACGAATTTTGGACAGTTCAGCACTATCTCTGCTCCATTCCTGAAAACTTTCATATAATTTTATACACAATATGTTACATTTCAAGATAAAAATTATACAAATAAATTAATTTATTTTCGATGTTACAGTCGACAAGTACTATCCCTGAATGTACAGTTAAAATGGTTTTTTTAGGAACATTTGAAATTACTAATTGTTTGGCTCACTTAAAATTTCTATTATTAATTATGCAGTCTAGTACTGTTTACTATGTGTATTTCTGTATTCATTTATGACATTATGCTCGAAATTAGTAGAAATTCATTTGTCAAGAAAAATTGCAAGCCCGTTGGAATATGGTTACTACCGTAGAGTGAAGTAGTAGTAAGCAATTCTCTGGTGTGATCGGACGTGATTTTGTATTTTGGATGAACAATGTAAGTTCGGCTTTATTATCGTGAAAATTCAGAAGGCTATATAATATACTAAAATGCGAAAAATATATTAATGTTACAACAAAAATTCTGCAACAACAGCCGGCTGGTGTGCCCGAGCGGTTCTAGGCGCTCCAGTCTGGAACCCGCGACCGCTACGGTCGCAGGTTCGAATCCTGCCTCGGGCATGGGTGTGTTTGATGTCCTTAGGTTAGTTAGGTTTAAGTAGTTCCAAGTTCTAGGGGACTGATGACCTCAGATGTTAAGTCCCATAGTGCTCAGAGCCATTTTGAAGCCTGCTACAACAATCGTAAAATTTATTAAGATCAATCCAGCCATGACGACCTAAAAAGTGAGAATTTAAGTTTCAAGGATCAGACCCCTAGACAAGAAGAACTCAACACGATAATCTAAGCTAACTAGAAAGTTTACTGTAACCTCTCAAATTTTTTCGTATAATATTTTGCCTATTGTGTTCAGTAACTGGGAAAAGGAAGGAGGGGGTGATTCCAATACCCAAGCTGCTGGTCTTATTCTCCATTATGTTGAAATTTCGTAAATGGTAATGTATTGTAGGTTTGGTGTTCCCATGTTTTCGTCCTACCTCTGTACTTCGTCCGGCGAACTTCTCCATAGCCCGAGAAGACACAGCTGATCTTGTCTGTGTGAGTGTGACAAGGGAGTTGCTATACCCTTGGTACCGTGTGTGTGTGTGTGTGTGTGTGTGTGTGTGTGTGTGTGTGCCATCTGCGCCAACGACCTCTGCTGCTAATTACAGAGCGCCTCCGCGTCGGAGTAGTTCTTCCCGGTGCCGCCCCCGACGCTTTCGGCGTCGCCTCCGGAGGCGGCGCACGAGTGCGACGTCGTGAGTTTCGCCCCCGCTCCGCAAGGCCCCACCCCCCGCGGGGCCGTGAATAATGCATGCGCAGCGGGGGCGGCGGGAGCGAGTCTGCTCGGCTGCAGTTTTATCTGGCCCGGCCCCACCCTTCTGGCGCTCCGGCTCGCCTCAAGTGGAATGTTACAGCTCAATAAAAGGCACGCACGAAGCAACGCCGGCGGCAGCAGCCGACCCCCGGCTGCGTCTTATTGCCGTCGCGGGGCGGCCGTGTCGTCCATCCAGTCTTCCAGCGGCACCGGCGACGCCGAGCTCCCTCCAGGGAGACCAGACCAGCGGTACCTCCGGCACTCCCCCTGCTAAAGACCCCTCCCCTGTTGTCCGAAGATCTGATTCTGCATTTCCCAAAAGCCTGACACGGCCTCATGTGCACGTCAGCACCCGAGAACTCAGCAAGGTCCCACAGTCAATAAACGTCCACCACAGCCTCGCCGCTACCTCTCACCACGTACACTATTCAGTTCTGATGAATCCATAATTTTGATTATGTATCCCAATACAATAACTGAATGTAGTCATTCGGCGTATAGCTCTTGAAGACCTTTATTGCGATTGCAATTTCGACTTTTTGTCATTTTCAAGCTTACTCAAAGCAAACGTAGTCACCAAATAAAGTACCCTGGGGCTAAACGTAAAGTAACACAACATTTCTTTACTTAAAACGACCGGTTTCGACAGACTTTGTTGCTGCCATCATCAGGACTTAAAAATTCTTTTTGTTATGAAACGTGTTCATTCATGCCAAGAATAAACAAGTTCCACAAAAAAAAAAAAACGATTTCTTTAAGGCATGAAGATACAGCGAAGTATGTCGAAACCAGTTGTGTTAAATAAATAAATATACCGGGTGATCAAAAAGTCTCGGCCGCGGTGGTCTAGCGGTTCAGGCGCTCAGTCCCGAACCGCGCGACTACTACGGTTGCAGGTTCGAATCCTGCCTCGGGCATGGATGTGCGTGATGTCCTTAGGTTAGTTAGGTTTAAGTAGTTCTAAGTTCTAGGGGACTGATGACCTCAGCAGTTAAGTCCCATAGTGCTCAGAGCCATTTGAACCATTTTTGATGATCGTGTGCTCAGCAACCATTTTCGTCATGCTTGGCCTCTCAGGTCCCCAGACCTTAGTCCGTGCGATTATTGGCTTTGGGGTTACCTGAAGTCGCAAGTGTATCGTGATCGACCGACATCTCTAGGTATGCTGAAAGACAACATCCGACGCCAATGCCTCACCATAACTCCGGACATGCTTTACAGTGCTGTTCACAACATTAGTCCTCGTCCGCAGCTGTTGTTGAGGAATGATGTTGAGCATTTCCTGTAAAGAACATCATCTTTGCTTTGTCTTACTTTGTTACGCTAATTATTGCTATTCTGATCAGATGAAGCGCCATCTGTCGGACATTTTTTGAACTTTTGTATTTTTTTGGTTCTAATAAAACGCCATGTCATTTTAGGCATGTATGTCAAATTGTACCTCTCTATCTACATTATTCCGTGATTTATTCAGTTTTCAAATTTATACTGACTTTTTGATCACCCAGTTTATCCGATCTTGGCTTTGGAATGTTTTCAGCAAGTAAAACAGTTCGCTCATTCTGTCTTCTCAAAATGAGAAAATTCAATCAGACTGTGCTTAAATGGCCTGTTGAAGCCCATTGTGCAACGATGAACCGAGTCCATCTCAGCAGCTGCGGGTTTAGCGCAGCAGATTCCAGCCAGAAGGGGACCGGGTTCGATTTCCTGCCGGGTCAGAGATTTCTCTCCGTTCGCGGAATGGATGTTGTGTAGTCCTGACGTTCCGTCTCCAGTACATCGTTGTGTCGTCTTTCTGTTACTGAGCTGCCTGCATGGACGCGACCCGAAATCTAATTAATTGAAATTTAAAAGAAAAATTAGAAAATAAAAAAATAAAGTTCAATCGTGAGAGGCTGAAATATGTTCCCAGCTTTCAGAATCCAAATATATATGGCGGTATGGGGCGAGCAGAATGAAACGTGTACAAAATACTTCTAAGACTGACGCAGACTCCACCCTGGTTAGTTAAAAAAGGGACTGGCGATCACACATGATGTCGAAAACGGTGATTTGCTGTACGAATCCGTTGCTGTCGCATGTTAGCGCAAGCGCATCTCTCATATGCTTTGCCCCAAGTAAACTGCTGTATCACTACGTTTGAGTGAGTCAGAGGACAGACGACTTTAGTGACCACTTGAATGCAAAACTAAATGTCGCTCACAATAAAGCAGCGTGCAATCATGCAGTGTTACACAAAGCATAATTCTCTTAAAGCGTGTGCAAAACCGTTATCGCAACAGTTTCGGGGTGTTTTGACAAAACCTCTTGCAAAAGCTGCAATGCAAAACTTTGTAGCAAAATTGGTGGCCATTTCCAGCACCTTGCGTGTGGTTCATTAGCACGGATCAGCCCTGAGTCAGTCTTACTATAAATATTTCCCGGCTTAGATTTATTTCGCCCACCTGACAAGAATGTTCACCCTTCTATACGCAATGGGAGCACTAGCCACGTGCCAAGCACAGTAACAGCAATAGCAATACAGTTTGTATACGCCCTAATCAGTCGCTTCTTTAGCCAGTGTGGTACATGGATTATAATAGCAGTAAACAGAAGTGAGCTTGAGAGTACAATTCGGTATCACGTGGCTTGTGTTTCATTTCGCGACTAAGTTTGCTAAATTTTTAACAGCTTTGTACGAAATGACAACTTTCAACATTATACCATGTGTTCAGTAGGGCACCGTCTGAATAGCCTGAACATAAAGCCTAATATGGCTGATACCAGAACAAGTAAACGACCCGAAAAGTGGCGAACTCAGCACGCTTAACCAAATAGCAGCAACTAATGGCTCTACTGTCACACTTGTTAAGTCTTACAGAGAAAAAGAAAAACCAACAACAAACAACCAAATGTCGCACAAAACGTAGAACAGAATACCAGTGCTTGCATACCACTCGTTAGTAAACCCTCGTACAAAATAGCTAATACATTCTAATTGTCGCAATACCATCATCGCTTTCACGACTCAAAACAAACTGCAACACACACTGACAGATTGCCCACAATATCATGGACATTGCTGTTTGGTAATACGTTTATCCATGCCATCAATAGCGAAGTATGCAATTCGCTTTGAGGTAAGAAGTTCAGTTCCATCCGCCTCAGCGTCGTGTCCTTTCTGCCGTAATCTGTACGTCACAGACGTACTCGGCGTTAGCATTTTGCTTCGATGTTCCGACACCTTTTTATAATGGTTTTATTGGGCTGGTACAAATTTTGGAACCAGCTTCCCAGTGAACTAGAGACTTGAAACTTTCAACCTAGCTCGCAACTAGATGGTAATTCAGTATAAATTCTTCTTCTTCTTCTTCTTCTTGTTCTTCTTATGTGGTGTGTGGCGGAGGGTACTTTGGTGCGACAGCAATTGCCACCTTTTCCTGTTGTAGACGCGAATGGTTTGTGGAAAGAGCGATTGCCGGTTTTTACGCGAGATATACATAGCCGGAAGCAGTCATTGGTTGAGTCAGTTGATGGGAAACTGGAATAGACCTGAAGTTTACCACCTGTCTCTCTCTCTCTCTCTCTCTCTCTCTCTCTCTCTCTCTCTCTCTCTCTCTCTCCCTCTCCCTTTATTTATTTATTTATTTATTTAGTCATCAGTCTTCTGACCGGTTTGATGTGGCCCGCCACGATTTCCTCACCTGTGCAAACGTTTTCATCTCAGAGTAGCAACTGAACTCTAGGTCCTCAACTATTTTTTGGATATGTTCCAATATCTGTCCTCCACTAGACTTTTTGCCCTCTACAGCTCCATCTAATACAGCGGAAGTCATTCCCTGATGTCTTAACTCGTGTCTTATCCTGTCCCTTCTTGTAGTCAGTGTCATCAATACAATCCTTTCCTCGCCGATTCTGTGGAGAACCGCTTTATTCTTTGCCTTATCAGTCCATCTAATTTTCAACATACTTTGGTAACACCACATCTCAAATGCTCCGATTCTCTTCTGTTCCCGTTTTCCCACAATCCACGTTTCACTCCCATACAGTGCTGTGCTCGAAACGTAAATTCTCAGAAATTATTTATAATGTCATCAAAATGTTTGAAATGGGTTGAAAAATGTCAAACAAGTAGGACTAAAATGCAGAAAATAATTATTTAAATAAAAATTAATTTTCAATGTTCTACGTTTTGAGCGCCGACTGGAAAGTATAAAATAATTTCTGCAAGACTCATACAGGTTGCTATCCCCATATAGAATGTCCCGAAAATTTGAGATGTTGAATTTTGAATAGCTGTGCAATACTTGTAAGATTTAAAACGAAGAGCGTGGGGCGCATGCAATAGACAATAGTAAAGTGAACAAACTATGCATCACTGCATGGGCAACGGCCTTGCCGCAGTGGAAACACCGGTTCCCGTCAGACCACTGAAGTTAAGCTCTGTCGGGTGAGGCCGGCACTTGGATGGGTGACCGTCCGGGCCGCCATGCGCTGTTGCCATTTTTCGGGGTGCACTCAGCCTCGTGATGCCAATTGAGGAGCTACTCGACCGAATAGTAGCGGCTCCGGTCAAAGAAAATCATCATAACGACCGGGATGTCAGTGTGCTGATCACATGCCCTTCCTATCCGCATCCTCATCTGAGGATGACACGGCGGTCGGATGGTGCCGATGGGCCACTTGTGGCCTGAAGACAGAGTGCTATGCACTGCATGCCCCTCACGTTTTTCTCGCTATAAATAATCTTAGAAGTATTTTGATAGCTATTAAAAATCCACAATCACAAATTTTTATGACTATTAAGGGTTCAGGAATTTGTATGGTGCTAGAAAACATTATTGTATTCTTTTTACTCTGATCTGTAAAGTTCTATATTAAAATTCATTTTCATTTAAATAACTATTCTGCTTTCACTGTCATTTCTTTTTACTTGTCACCCCCAGTAAATTGAACGACTTAAGCGCAGTCAGTCGCCGCCTCTGCCGGCGAACGCATTCTCCGCGAGCATTTTCTGTTCTAGCACGACGAGGTAACAATGCGTACAGCTTCGAACTAGAACACGGATGTGCCTAGTGACACCACCAAGTCAGTTACGGCTAATCGAGTCTCATGAGAAAGACGTACGTCACAGCACGTGGCACTGTAGATGTTACGAGTGCCACCGACTCTGGCGGAGAGAGAGTATTTCAGACGAGTTTAATAATTCTGGACTGCGCCTTTAAATGCATAACACAAGACAAAGTTAAGACCTTTACTGGGTACCTTTCCATTGACATAACGATTTCCTGTGGGCCCTGTACGCAGCCGAGCGTTCGTGTAGTATAACGGTCAAGCCTACTAGTGTGACGTCACACGTTCGTTGCGGCGGGCGGGGGGGTTAGCGTATTTCTCATGAAGCCCGTTCAGGTATCGCTAATGCCGGCTCTACGCCCCGCTTTACCGAGTATTACACGTGACTACGGGGCGGCGCACGTTTTGTGAGTAGTAAGAGTCGCGGCTTGCCCATTTGTCTTTTATTGGGCAGTAACGCGCGGCGTCCCAACTTGGCCGCGGGCATGTTTTATTCACCGCCGAGCACTGCCGCCGACCACTGCTGCTCACTTCGCGCCGTCTCGGCCAGACGTCGACTGCTGCGGTCAAATTTAGTTCGCGATTTAGGTACGATGGAATATGTTACGGACTTACGGCTCGTCTCTGGTAGCACCATCAGAGGCCACAAGAGCCGGCAAAGATCGAGGACGTAACTTCAGACCTAGATGTCAGTAGACAGCTGTACCCATGTCGATACTGTGTTCCTTGACTACCAGAAGGTGTCCGATACAGCTCCGAACCGCCACCTCGGGAGCTTACGGAGTATCAGACAAACTTCGTTATTGGACTGAACAGTTGCTCGCAAACAGAACACAGCATACCGTTCGTAACGGAGAGAGAGCCGGCCGTTGCAGCCGAGCGGTTGTGGGCACTTCAGTCCGGAACCGCGCTGCTGTTACGGTCGCAAGTTCGAATCCTGCCTCGGGCATGGATGTGCGTGGTGTCCTTAGGTTAGTTAGGTTTAAGTAGCTCTAAGTTCTAGGGGACTGATGGCCTAAGAAGTCATATAGTGCCCACAGCCATTTGAACCATCTTAACGGAGAGAAACCTTCAGGCGTAAAAATAGACTGACAGCAGGGGGGGGGGGGGGGGGTGCCATCTCTGGCACATACTGGTGCTCCTTACGTGTGTAGCATGTCCCAAATTTTTAGCTGTCGCAATGATGATAGGCGACAGCAATATGCTATTTGGCACAACAGCTTTACAAGCATTACATCGGTACTGCGTGTTTCTGATTGTTGCATAATATGCCTGCAGCTTCAGAACCAGCAGTGTAAAATTAATTTTATATTCTCTCTCTCTATGTCCTCTTCTTCATCACTGTCATCGGAACTTTCCAGTACACTTTTAATTATCTCTTCGTCAAAGTTTGGGCGTAAATAGTAGCTCATCAAATATTATACTCGGTGGCAATGAATTTCTACGAAGAATCTCAGTTAAAATTATCTCTAATTTCTAGATTTAGAAGCCGTGATACTGAAAAGTAAAAAAGTCACAGTTTCAAACATGTATAGCATTGTTTAACACTATAATTAACTATCAGCTTTGTTCCCCACGGGAACTCATAATTGTATCCGTCTTATCTGCTTGATCGTCTAGAGGCTGCATGTGGGCCGGATTAATGAGAAGCCAGACTACTGAGGGGCGGTTTAACGAGAGTTTAGCGTATATGCAAATCCCTCTGTGGTTGACGCTGGAAGTTCCGCGAGGCTATTCACGGATGATGCTGTCGTATACAGAGAAGTGGAAACTGTAGAAGAATGTAGCGGAATGCTGTAAGAGCTGCAGAGGATCGACGTTTGGTTCAGAGACTGACAGTTGAGTCCAAACATAAGCAAATGTTAATACATTGTGCATGGCTTGGTGGAAACAGCTATTACTGTGTCATTATACGATTACAGAACAATCGCTGGAAGCAATTACATCTATCACTTTCATTAGGAGCAATCTAAAGCGGACCGACGAGCAAATATCATTAATCACAAGAATTGTCCAACTACGAAGGAAACAGCTTCCACAACCCTACTTCGACCGATACTTGAATACTGCTCGTCAGTCTGGGACCTCACCATATACGCAACAGAGGAAACAGCGAAGATTCAAAGAGAAGTGGCGAGTTTCGTCACGGAGATCATCAGCTAACTCCACTAGCAGGCCTTGAAGAAGAGATCTCCTGCATCACGGTGTGGTTTACAATTAAAGGTCCATGAGGGTACACGCCCAGAAGAGTCAACCAAGACATTACTCCCTTCTACATAAGACCATTAAGGTTAATTTAGAGGAATTCGAACTCGAAACAGGCTTAACAACAATCGGTGTTCCCGCGGACGACCCGTGACTGGAACAGGAAAAGGATACGGCGATAAAATACTACGGAAACGCAGTGGTAAAAGTTTTGCCGCTCTATGTGACGTCAGTCTGTGCCAAGTGCAAAATTCACTGTGCGTATTTCCACCACTGTGTTGCCGCACATCGCACGTGACAGTTCCCATTTGTATTGCGAATGCAGGACACGTGGGGGCCTATTTGCACTCTGCCACATCAAGGTATAACACCGAAATTCTGATGCTGTCCACCCATCTGGTGTCTTCTGAAGACGTCCCTGTCCGTGCGCTAGCATTCAGGTCGCATATACGTGGTTCTTGAGGTGATGTTCTGAGATTTACTCTAAACTAACTAAGGCTTGCTATCTACTGAATGAATATTCAAAGTGAACTGGGATGCCAACAGCTTTGTCTGTTACTAGCCATACACGCAACAGTAAAAGCTATGCAGCAGCTAGCAAGTGATCTAACAAACATACTCCTAGGAAGTCACACGTAACACGATACATATCAGGTGCATTCAATACGTTGCAGAAATTACAGCCACTAATAAAATCAAACATACTATACATTTTTCCTGCCTGCATTGCCCGAAGAGTCAAAATTTATTAAGATCGTTATACAGGGTGGTCAGAAATAGTCTGGAAACCTTGTAAGGTTGTTGCAGCTTAGGTTGTCCTAACAAATAACTGTTAAGAAAAAACATTCGATACCTTGCTCCGTTTCCTATTTAATTCGCATTGACGTTAGCGAATCAGGTCATTGCGCGACGAAATTTGAGCGCTTTCACGAGCTGAAATGCGGTAATGATCTGTTCTGATGCTTATTTCCATTTCAAATGTGCCTCATTTGGACGTTTGAGTTAGGTCAACAAAAACTATATTTGTTGCTTTTGGGGAAACCAAACGAAGAACATGTTTGGCGACAGCTAACTAAATCTTAAACAGCGCCAAAGATTTTTTTTTTTTTTAAGCACAATCTACCCTGCAACATCCTTCCAAGCTTTGTGGACTGTTTCTGATCACACTCTACATACGGCGTTCAACTAACAGCTGTAAAATCTATTCCCTTCTTAACAACTCAACTGGTCAACATTGCTGACGGGAGCTGGAGATGCTCGACATACTTATTCTGCATATCGTAATACATACGTTTGAAAAACTGCCATAAAATGAAATCTGAACAGAACGTATGTAGCTTACTACTCAGAGGAAAGCGACTATAATGATTATCGATTAAAGCTGAATTATATTTTCATCTGCATCTACATGACTCCTCTGCAATCTACACATAATTTCCTGGCAGACGGTTTATCGAACCGCTTTCACACTATTTCTCTACCTCGGCTCTGAGCACTATGGGACTTAACAGCTATGGTCATCAGTCCCCTAGAACTACTTAAACCTAACTAACCTAAGGACGTCACACAACACCCAGCCATCACGAGGCAGAGAAAATCCCTGACCCCGCCGGGAATCGAACCCGGGAACCCGGGCGTGGGAAGCGAGAACGGTACCGCACGACCACGAGATGCGGGCTATTTCTCTACCGTTCGGTTCACGAACAGCGCTCGGGAAAAACAAACACCTCTCCGCGTGACTTTTGGTTTCTCTTTTTTTATGACGATGATCGTTTCTCCATATGTAGGTGGGCGTCAACAAAATATTTTCACATTCGGAGGAGAAAGATGGAGATTGAAATTTCGTGAAAAGAACTCGCCGCAACGGAAAACGCCTTCGTTTCAAAGATTTCGACGCAAAGTACCGTATCATATCTGTGACACTCTTTCTTCAATTTCGTGACAATACAAAATGAGTTGCCTTCTTTCAACATTTTCGACATCCTTCGTCAATTATATCCGGTAGGATCCCACACCGTTCAGCAGTACTCCAGGAGAGAAAAGACAAGGTTAGTGCAGTCATCTCTTTAGTGGATTTGTTACATTTTTTATGTGTTCTGCCAAGAAAATGTGGTCTTTGGTTCGCCTTCCCCACAACATTATCTGTGTGATCGTTCCAGTTTAAGTTGTTTGTAATTGTTATCCCTAGGTATTTAGTTGAATTGACAGCCTTTAGATTTGTATCATGCATTGTGTAACCAAAATTTAACGGATTTCTTTTAATACTCTTGTGGATGACCTCACGCTTTTCATTATCTAGGTCCATTTGCCACTTTTGGCAGCATACAGAGATCAAGTCAAGATGATTACGCAGTTGAGTTTCAGATTAATTTATCAGCCGGTGAATGACAATATTATCGGCAAACAGTCTAAGATGGCTGCTCACATTGTCAAAAGACAATGAATCATTTATGTAAATTAGGAACAGCAGATGGCCTATAACACTGTCTTGGGGAACGCCAGTTATCACTTCTATTTTGCTCGAACACTTTCCGTCAGTTACTTTGAACTGTGACCTTTCTGACGTAAATATCAGTTACCTAAAATTTTAAAAGTGGACACAGCCACACCGGTAAAAAAAAAAAAAAAAAAAAAAAAAAATAATAATTTCGGTCTATATTGACCATCCTCGGACTCTCATACCAAGAAAGTAGGCGATGGCGGTGAATGGAGTGGACTTACAACACCTGTTCCATTCACCGCCACCGCGTACCATCTTGTTATGAGGGTCCGAGGGTCGTCAAATATTGGCAGAAGTCAGTTACCATCAAAATTATTATTATTATTATTTTTTTTTTTTTGTGGCCGACACTGTTTGTGTTCATTTTTAAAGTACTTTTAGCCAGACCGCTGTTTCTCCATGAGAAATGTTCTCAAAAATCAAATGAAAATTTGTCCTCACTCCAGTTGTTACGTCATACATCAGCTAATACAAACTTCCTTAAATGCGAAGGGAAACTTGGGATAGAATATTGCGATCCACAGGACCATAAATATTACAGGGAGAAGCGGCGTGGTAAACAAAGTTCCCTCCTCGACACTCCATAATGTGGCTCCCGCGGATTACCGATGTAGATGTTGATGCAGGTGTATTCAGGACGACCTACCACTCTGGACTCCGGTTCGTGAAGTGTGAATTTCGCGCCACCGTTCCGCTGTCGGATTTAGGTGTCCTTCGGTTTCTCAGAATCGCTAAATCGGATGTGGTTCGAGCAAGATCTGGCCGGACGTTAGGAACACGCCAGCAGCCGCGATCCTGAAAAAGAAACGTGGCATGCGGTGAGGGTTTTAGCTGTCGTCCAGCGACGCGGGCCCAGGCTTGTAATTCCGTCGAGTGGGTTTCTGCGGAGCGTCTGTCGCTCCCCTTCTCCCTCCCCCCCTCCCCCTACTCACTCCACCCGCCCCTATTTATAGCCGAAATATTGCCGGCGCCAGCCAGTTAGCCGCCCACCCACGCCTCCAGTCGCCAGCCGGAAAACAGCGCTCATTTTGGCAGATGGAAGCCGCCAGGCGGGTTTTCTTTTAAAAGCCCTCGCGCTGCCGACGCGGGTAAGCTTTCTGAACCCGTATCTCGCCTGCTCGGCGCTGGTGCTGCTAATTCCCTTCCCATCTTCTTTTCCTCCAATTTTTGTAATGAGTTAAAAGCGGAATCATTTTGGCAGAGTGACTTTTCCTCGCCCTGCCTGCGGAATGCTTTGGAAATTAAGTACACAGCCGAGTCACGCACTGGTAATATTTGCACCGAAGTAGGGGCTGGATGAAATCATACCATCACACATCCAAAACACGGTGCGCTATGGAAAACATCCTTAATCCTCCTGTGGCTCGAGGTGTATAAATCCTGCTACGATCTCAACAGGATTTTGTACCGTCCTTCCGAAATAATGCTCCCTTTCCTAGGGAACAGCGTCTCAAAGAGATTACGACAAGTGAAAGAGAGAGATAACGAGAGGGATTTATACGTGTGTAATAAATCCCTTCACTCGAAAATTTCCTTCGTTCATACCACCTTTGTGCTACCACAGATGACGTGTCACTGACCCGTTTGCACTAAGATTGCAGTACACGTGAGGTGCCTATTTGCTTCCTTTCCTCCGCCTTGAGAGTTGTGCGTAAGTTCTGAATAACGTATACCAACTTTGTCTTCTATAGTTGTTGACCCGTGTGCAGAAAACAGCACGCAGCTCGTGAATCCTTTATCTTGAGGCTGTAATGAACTGTTAGCCAGGAAATTATATTATACAAATAATTAAATTTTGAACGGTTTTGTTTAAACGATAGACCACTTGCTTTTTATTAGCAGAGCACGATAAACTGTACAATTATGGTCCGCTTCGTGTTACACAAATAATTTTCGTTCTTCACATTTTCACAGAGGACAAACAAAATAATGAACTGCGTGTTTGCGTGATTACTATCAAACCAGTTCTCAGTTACATGTCCAGAGCCCAGAGATTGCCAATTAAGTTCTTAACCAATACTGACAGCGGCACACGACGTGTCTGTCCTCCTTAGCTTCCGATCGAGCTCTTATGTTTACAAACCAGAGATCGGTAATTAATTCTTAACTGATACCAACCGCGGCTGAAAACATGTCTGTCCTCGAGCTAGGTGCGACCTGAAGATCTCCGAAGTGCTTCGTCTACCTTTTAATAGTCGTTTATTATTTTGCTGGTGATTAACACTTTTCACATAATGGAATGATAGCATGCTATTGAGAGATGCTTTTGTACGAAATGCAAGTAAATTCGCTGTCTAGTTTTCCTAACATTAATATTATGGCGCACTACTGTCGAAAACAGCAACCAATCGCGAAAAAGGATCCCAATTTAGGCGGCCTTTCTCGTGACACACTTACCAAACAAACCATCTGATACATTTACCTCATGCTACATTACGTCATCTTTCCACTGCTGCCTTCTCATCTGGTCTAAGGAGAGCTTCTTGTAGCTCAATATGATGACTGTAAAGCCAGAAATATTACAATGTCTACCTTTGAACAAGAGCTTGCGCCACTCATTTTCCTCAATTAACACACTGCTCACACAGACTTCAAATCATTGTATTAACTATGTGTCGTTTACATGCAATAATGATAATATCTGCAGAGCTGGTAGCTTCTCTTGTTAATGTTTTCCCTTTGTTTCTTATCTGCTTTTCATCTTCTTCGTTTCTTTTTAATATATTTCCTTCTCAGTATCCCAGAATATGTTAAGTCACACACAGGTGCCCTAAGAATAGTGGTCAGTATTCAGGGATATGACTGAAACGATCATTAGAAGCAGGAAAGTCTAGTGACACTGGCTTAAAATGCACTTCTTGAGTGCTATTTGCCCGCGTTCAGAAGAAGTGTTTCACTATATCGAAGGTGAGCAAGTGCTCGAAGCTCTTAGAGTTTGCATTTTAGAGCCCATATTTAGCAGGCTTTTTGTGTCGAATAACCTTTCCTGTCATATGTCTGACGATTCCTTCTGGGACACCCTGCACAACACACAAAGTACGTCTCACATAATTTACAAAATAAATTGTATTAATTACTGTTATCATAACGACAAAAGTTGTTACACAATCAGTTTGTACGTAAAAGAAAAGGTAAGTAAACATCTACATGTCTCAATGGTGTAACTTCAAACATAAACTGCTAATTCAAAAGTGCGCAACAGAACAGAAAGAAATAATTTTGCGTTGATTTTTATGTAATTTCCTATCGTGTCAAATACATATCCCGATTAGAGCCACGTTTCTTTCGAGGTTATAATAATAATAATAATAATAATTATTATTATTATTACAATGAATATTAGATCAATATGTCTTCTTTAGGAGTTATGTTGCTGAGAGGCTACGCACGCACTACTACGGAGTAAGTAACCTGTTTCGTCGCAGTCCAAGAAACAGGAAAAATCGAGTTTAGATAAAACTGTTACAATGAGTGTCGTCCATTGCACTGAAATACCACGTTAATGCCTGATGTACACGTTTAAGACTACGCAACAACTTTAACAACGATCGCAAGTCGGTGTAGAGAAGCAGAGGAGTTCCGTATTTCGTAGTATCCTCTCGGAAGGATAATAACGCTCAAGGGATTTGTGGCCTCCACTTCTGTCTTTAAACCCAGGTTTAGTGGTTTAGCCGTTGAAATAAGTTGCCGCTCACGTACTTCGCTTCCTGTCTATTGTTCCGCCACAAGAGGAAGAATCTTAAGTAGGAGCTATTCCAGACAAAATGTACCGCGAAGAATCGATGGTTGCATTACAAGAACCGAAGACCAAATTTGAGTCGTGTTAGTATTCGAAGACATCCGGAAACTGTAGCGCATATATGGTGAGAACCCGGTAGAAAAGTAAGTATGAGAAAGACGTGTAATTTTGCCAACGTAAGGTGTTAAAAAAAGAGGAAATACAAAAGTTGCTCTGCCTTCTGGTGGAAGAATGACTTCACGTTCTCAAAATTAAGCAATGTTTTGTATTACTCTGGATTACTGAAAAGTTCTAAAATGGTTCAAATGGCTCTGAGCACTATGGGACTCAACTGCTGAGGTCATTAGTCCCCTAGAACTTAGAACTAGTTAAACCTAACTAACCTAAGGACATCACACACATCCATGCCCGAGGCAGGATTCGAACCTGCGACCGTAGCGGTCTCGCGGTTCCAGACTGCAGCGCCAGAACCGCGCGGCCACTTCGGCCGGCTACTGAAAAGTTAATAGTATGATAATGATGCCATATACTCATCTACAAGGTACCAAGGTTTTGCCGTGCTGCTGCGAACACACACTTTATAAATACATTATTTCTTTCTAAGTTTCACTTATGTTAATTTTGCTCTATAGATGGACCCGCACCACATTACTGCGGCACGCAGGCCAGGCCACGGCTACAGGGGTACCAACATTCTGCTACTGCTACCGGCGTCCTCGAGACGGCCAACGTTTTCAGTCTGGTTTTACATTCCTCTTTGTAAAATATGGACACTCTCATGATGCACTGATGGTATCAGTGGGACTGTTTGTACGTACACACGAATAGGTAGCTCCAAATTATTACGCAACAAACTTACGGCATGCGTAGCTACGCATCAAACGCTGTAAAATTACTCACCGTTGGCGAGAAAACTTAAGTATTCAGTAGAGGCTCTGTAGGTAGAGAAATTTCTGGATGGAATGAGTTATTTTTCGGTTTTTGCTCTTCTTGACGAGAGTCTGGTACGTATTGAGTACAACTTACTGACTTCGATAATTATACAGCTTCGAACAATTTTTTAATAATTTGAATTTTTGTTTAGGATTCGTGATAAGCATAGTGTACTAAGGTCTTCAGAAACAGCAGTAACAAATTTAATTCTTATTTCCTGAACGTGACGTAGCCAGTTTCTTGGAAATTGCCGAAAACTACACCGCGCCTTAAATTAGTCCTTTTTGTCGTATTTATACACGTATCCTAAACGAACAAGTTAGCGTTAGGTTTTCCTCATCAATGACGATGAATACGGACACCATGAAAAGCACAGTACGAAAACAGGAATGGAGCACAGTGAACTTCCACAGTAGTTCCAAGGAATCGGCTTTCTTTGATCCAGTAGGAAATTGTGAACTTTGCTATATTTTCGATCACGCACTTATGTCTGACACAGCCAACGCAGACGGCAAGTAATTTTATTCGTTTGTTGATAATCTGCGTTAGATTTCGAGGGTCTCTCTCTCTCTCTCTCTCTCTCTCTCTCTCTCTCTCTCTCTCTCTTTTCTCAAGATCCGATCACTGGTTGTTTCCATTTGGCGAAATGGAAACCAGTGAAAATCAAAAATGTTTTATTTGCATCTTGTTGGTACACTTTCCAGCTACATAGTCGCCAATCCGACTTCCACATTTGTTAATCATTGTACCAACTTTCCAATACCATCGTCACAGAACGAAGTAGCCTGTACTTTCCGCCAGATCTCTACGCTCGTCTACAGCTCATTGTCTGTGCCAAGTTACTCATAGCCAGTGGTTCATGTGAGCAAGGAGATGAAAATGATGGGGAGGCAAGTGCGGGCTGTATGATAGGTGATCGGACACTTACCATCGAAAACGCTGCAGGCGCATCTCTGTTGCAGCCGCAGTGCGGCCGAGCACCGACATGAAGGAGGACAATGCCTGAAGACAACATTCCTCTTCGCTTGTTCTAAATTGCCCTTCATAGACGTCGAAGAGCCACGCTGTATTAGGCTGCAGTGATGGTCGTGCCAGGTTCAATGAATTCCACCAACAAAACTCCTTTCCGTTCCCAGAACACAGATACCACACATTTTCTGATTAACAAGAGTCGTCTTCACTTCTCTGCTTTACTCGGGCAATGACAATGCATCCACTGTTTGGACTGTTCCCCTGTTTCTTCACGTTCGAAACGGACCCGTGTCTCAGTTAAATTCTTCTGGGTTTGTGACCGCATTGTCAGTGTGTAAAACTACCGACGCTTCTGTCACTGTTGCAAGTGACCTTCTTCAGGGTGTTTTTGTTAACTGCTGAATGACAAAAATTTGTTTTTTATATAGCTGCAAATGTGTCTGTTATCTCGTTCTGATAGCCTGTTAAGGATGAAGGGGAGGTATGTTAGAAGTTCTTTATTGGTGTTTTTATTGTTTCTTTTCATTGGTGGAAAACCGACGTTTTGATTGCACAAGCAGTAACGCAAACACCAACCAAAGCATCGGGTTTCCTCTAATGAAAAGAAATAATAAAAACACCAATACAGAAATTCTAACAGCTCTCCCCTTCATCCTTAACAGCCTATCAGAATGAAATAACAGCCACATCTGCAGCGATATAAGAAACAAAGTTTTCTCATTTGGCAGTAAACAAAAACACCCTGAAGAAGCTCTTTTACAACAGTGACCGAAACGTCAGTAGTTTATCGTATTGACATTGCGGTCACAAACCCAGAAGACTTTTACTGACTGTGAAAATGTTCGCGGAAGCCTACGTTTATACTGGATCCTTGTCTCGTCCCCTGCGACAAATTTGTTTCAAAAATCCCTTGCTTCGTCGTGGTAACGCTGGGGAAACGTTAAGGCGGCGCCCATGCACTATGTCCTGCGATTGTGGAATAGCATCTTGGAAACATATCTAGCACAGAGTTTGCTGTGCCGAAGTCTTTCACTTACGGTGGCATAGAGAGCTGGCCTAGAAATTTTGGGAAACGAATCGCTCAACACACAAATTGGGAATCGACGATTTTCTGGAATCGCCTGATCAACTCGCTGAACAAGATCAATGCCTGACACTCGCTTCCTTCCCTGACCATCTGCATCATGAACGTCTGCGAGTCCTGCTTCAAAGATCCTGCGCCATTGCCGCACTTCGCTTGTCACGAGTGACAGTCACGTTATGTGAACTCCATATCAGGCGGAATCCCTCAGCATGAAGAAATCGAATGACAGCATGCAGTTCGCGCTCTATTGCTCTAGGCACCTTCACGTGCTCGCTGTGCGCTCATATACGAGAAACGCGATGGGCATTTAGAGACATTGTGAAAAACATCTACGGAAAACTGCATAGGATTTTCATTGTGGTTTAAATTTTTACGATCGATCGGACGTTGAAAAAGTAAAAATAGCCCACGTATTTAAATTTTCTGTGGTGAAAAAAAAAATGATACGAAGGACTGGAAATTTTAGAATATAACTGACAAAAGCAGCTATATATTTGAAGAGTAGATCTGTAGGACTGGTGAAAATTCCGTGTAATAGATAATGTGTGCTGCCAGAAAAACTGTGTTCGGCGGGTCTGGTCGCAGCATTCGAAATGTCATAACTGATGTGAGAGATGTTTGGAAATACTCTCGATGCGGCCGAGTACTGTCAGGATATCACATCGCTGAACGGTGTTTGTCAGCGCGTTTCCCAAATCTCTCCCCCCACCCCAGAGACTGTGGATGGGCGAGTCGGGTTGCCCTACATACGTCAAAATCAGTTCTGTGGCAGCCGCTTGACAGGTAAATGAGGGGGGCGCCAGAACGGCCGGCGCGGACCGCACACGACCAACAGTAAAAAAGAGATACGGCTGACGATTAGTGTCAGCGTAATTCCCGGCCGAGCACTCTTAAACGCGTCACAGCGCCGGGGCCCGGACTGCGGCAGCTCGCGTTATCCCGAGTGACCTCCATTTCACGATGGATATCGGGTAGCGCAGCTGGTGTCATAGAGGTGTCCACAGTGCAGACATGGCTCGACTGGTTCGAACAAAAATCACGGAGAAAACGCAAATGTCACGGAATTGGGCGCGCTTTGTTGAATTTGAAATATAAATTAATTGTATGCCAGCTCAGGCCTTTATCGGTGGCTGAATACAAGAATCCTTCTGGGGAAATGAGTCGAATAATATCAATGTTTTGTAGCGACGTTTCAACACGTTGCCTACTTGTCATCTTCTGAGGAAGGCAATGATTACGGACTATTGGCCCCAGGACTCAGCTCGCGACCATTTCTGTCCCCACCCCTCGAGACCTCCCACTTCCTAACCCTAGCGATTGGCCAGCCTGCTGTAATTTCGGCAGACGAAAGATACGATCCGAAATGGATAAGCAGCTGCATCCGACAGGATACCGACACTTCACAAGATGATAAGTAAGAAACTTGCCGAAACGTCGCTCTGAAATTAACATATTGTAACGTATAGGCAACAAATACGTAACGTAGCTACAGCCAATATTGCCTATGTTTGTCTGTGAAACTGGACTCGATAAGCAACGTGAGATAACAGCGAACGGAATCTAACCTATGTAACACTGAGCGTGTTGTATGAGTGTCAGTTTCACTTTCATTTAAGCCCTCAACATATCGTAACATGAAAAACTTAAAACTAACATTTGGATAAGCTATCTGACTGCGTTCTTGAACAAGAATTTACAAGTGATACACAATCTGACTTACGCAACAGAATTTACTGGATTAGAGTACATGACATATTGTGATGTATAAGTGTCTCTGTTTCGGCCCTAAGTTTTACAGTCACCTCTTTAGATAACTGTCTTTTTCCATGTGGTTTACAGCAATGCGCAGCAGCAAGCAGCAGCGGCAGCTAAAACTTACTGTTACTAAGAATGAATTTAATAAAAAGGAGTTTTCTTGGGTCCTGTTAACTATTAAATAACTTTTGAGAAGGGATTTCATTAATTAAGTCTACTTAAAACTTCAGAGGAATCATGAACAAATATTAATAACAACAATGACAAATAACATATGTGTCAGTAATGGCTGAGTGCGAGATTAACAGATTATTTCAGTTGCAAAGTTACATTAACATTTAGTAACCACAGCATATTATTTGGACGTGGCGAATAATTATTGTTATTTGGAGGATAAGGAGGCTTCTCTCACTGACAAGCAAAACATGGAATTATTGCACACTCGGACTGACAATCACGATCCTAATATTGCAATTGCTTTGGCTCTATGCTTTCGAATTCTACCTTGAACTCCATCTTCGAGCGTAGTTAAACCATCTAAATCTCTCCTGGCTATATAAATGGAATCATTCCTTGAGTGCAGCAAGATCTGTCATCACCGGCGTGAGGGCAGCATGACACGTCTTCTGTCTCCGACATCTCGACTGACACTACTCTCTCATTCTCGCAGACAGACCTAGTCTCACAACAATGCTTAGAATCGCGCTCCCATGTTTCGCCTTCAGATTGTTACTATCGATATCTGAGTGCTTACACAATGCAAAGAATAGCGTTAAGTTGGATATATTGTTTCATGTAATGGAGTGTTTTGACACACTCCTTACAATATTCCACAGCTGATTCCGCGAGAACATCAATATAAATTTGTTGCCGGCCGTTGTTGCCGAGCGGTTCTAGGCGCTACAGTCCGGAACCGAGCGACCGCTACGGTCGCAGGTTCGAATCCTGCCTCGGGCATGGATGTGTGTGATGTCCTTAGGTTAGTTAGGTTTACGTAGTTCTGAGTTCTAGGGGACTGATGACCTCAGAAGTTAAGTCCCATAGTGCTCAGAGCCGTTTAATATAAATTTGTTGATTCAGCAGCCATGTGTCACACTAAATGATTAGTTTTTTGTGTTGGAGTTCGCCATATTTGCTCGCATTGTGTACAGTTACTTCCAGCTGTGTCAAAAATTTGCTGGTGACAACGGAAGTGAGAGGGGGTTGGGGAGGACAGGAGAACTTGCCAACGCTCTATAGTCCGCTGACCTATCAGAATGTGTTCATACCTCAAACGAGCTTTCCGTCGCATTTTGACACAAAATCGTTGAAATTTTCCATTAAAATATACGGGCGAGAAGTCTGACACCCTCGGCAGTTCGGCGGAGCTCCACGATTTGCGGCGGTCAGTGTGACTATCCACGGCTGCCACATCTGACATATTGCAGCGAGCTGCTGATGCCATTCGCTCGTCTGGGCCATTAAAGAATGCCATTTGTGGAAGACATTTAGATGATGATGAGGAAATGATTCACACAGTAAAGCACTGACTCCGCCACCAGAACAAGGATTGCAACCGACAGGGCATACACGGCCTTGTTTCCCGCCGGAAGAACGCCATAAAACGGGATGTAGATTACGTGGAAAAATAGTATGTGTAGATAAAACACCATTCTTTCGTGTGTATAACTCTCATTATGTTCAACACAGGATTGTAGAACAAAAAGGCTCAAATGGCTCTGAGCACTATGGGACTTAACACCTCAGGTCATCAGTCCCCTAGAACTTAGAACTACTTAAACCTAACTAACCTAAGGACAGCACACACATCCATGCCCAAGGCAGGATTCGACCCTGCGACCGTAGCGGTCACGCGGTTCCAGACTGAAGCGTCTAGAACCGCTCGGCCACCAGCGGCCGGCTGAAGAAAAAGGTTGCGGTGCATTATTTTCTGGGCAACCCTCGTAAAATACTGATGTAATGTTACTCAATACATTGTCCTCAGCCATCAGCACCTAAATATCAGAATGTAGCTCTTGAGTATAAAATTTTAGTACTGGGTTCCACTGCACACTAAAGACAATATAAACATGATACTTTCTTGAGACAGTCTGCCGTTATTAATTACTTTAACCTGAAGGTTACATTTCCAATATGCCCACAAAGACTCTAATGTTTTTTTAAGAACTTTACAAAAGAATGTTGTACAGGTAGTAATTTGCTAGCTACTTATAGGAATGTAAGTTACTATTAATTATTTAATTTCAGCAAACCAGATGCTGTGTTCGTACAATACTGCCACGTGTGTAATTATAGCTAAAACATGGCATTACTATGTCGCGAAGACACCACAGTGATCTACCGCGTGATCAAAAAGTCAGTATAAATTTGAAAACTGAGTAAATCACGGAATAATGTAGATAGAGTGGTACAAATTGACACACAGGCTTGGAATAACATAGGGTTTTATTAGATCCAAAAAACTACAAAAGTTCAATAAATGTCCGACAGATGGCGCTTCATTTGATCAGAATAGCAATAATTAGCATAACAAAGTAAGACAAAGTAAAGATGATGTTCTTTACAGGAAATGCTCAATATGTCCACCATCATTCCTCAACAGTACCTGTAGTCGAGGAATAATATTGTGAACAGCACTGTAAAGCATGTCCGGAGTTATGGTGAGGCATTGGCGTCGGATGTTGTCTTTCAGCATCCCTAGAGATGTTGGTCGATCACGATACACTTGCGACTTCAGGTAACCCCAAAGCCAATAATCGCACGGACTGAGGTCTGGGGACCTGGCAGACCAAGCATGACGAAAGTGGCGGCTGAGCACACGATCATCACCAATCGACGCGTGCAAGAGATCTTTCACGCGTCTAGCAATACTACGTTGTTTTTTTTATTATTATTATTCTAATAAAACCCCATGTCATTCCAAGCATGTGTGTCAATTTGTACCTCTCTATCTACATCATTCCGTGTTTTTATTAAGTTTTCAAATTTATACTGACTTTTTGATCACCCGGTATATATTCTAATTTTCTGAATAATACAATCTAGGTAAAAAAAAATTATTGCGTTTTCGATAACCGGTTACAGGCAAAATAGGCCATCATGGGAACCAGTAACTTGTCGCGCTATCTGTTGTGCCTCGTCAAGTCAGTGCACAGCTCCAAGTGACAGCCAGGTACAGGCAGTGCTTACGCGGAAACAGAGATGCAATAAGCTTTGCGCCAGGCTTCAAACCGAGTTACGCACAGAATCAACTGTGACGTATTGCCTGTCCCCTGGCGGAGCTCACCGCGCGAATAATTTGCAGGTGTTCGTGCGCTGCAGTCTATAATTAATAAAAATCGAAAAAGTGTAGCTCGCAGTCCTAATTTAGCGAGTTTGTTTGGAAAATTGGCCGATCACTGTTTAATGTGCTGGCCTGCGCGCGCAGCCCACTAGGGACCGCGGTGGTGCGACCGCAAACCACAGATTGCATTACCCAATAAGGGCCGGTCGATAGCGGCCAGCTGTCTGCCCACCCCCTCAGTACTGGTACGGGGTCGCGCTGCACGACAACACTTCCCTTCACTTGTCACCCGGTACCGGACACTTCCCGTCTGCGTGATCGACACGTCGCGCTGGCGCCAGGTTTCTCTCATCTCTTGACGCGGGAAGTCCTCGCGCGGAGGCGGCTTTGCGTTCGATATTGTTCACCGCTGTAGGATCTGTACTTGAGAGGTCAGATTCATACGATTCTCCTGTAACGGCGGCAGAGCCGATAGCCTTCCTTGATCCCCATGATCTCACTTTACGCGGCTCTACTAAGTCACGCTAACGAACATTTTAATCGGAGCTACCTGCTTTATAGTAACCAGGCATGCATCATAGCGCCAACTCTTTATGATTCTGACAGTGTTATGGAGCCATTCTGTTGCATCACCTCTCAACATCCACCCTAGTGTCTGATGCTGCTGCTGGTTTGTGGGGCGCTCAACATCGTGGTCATCAGCGCCCGTACAAGTTGAAACCTCCCCTTGGAAAAATTTATGAACTACTGTGCTGATAAACCTCTTACGTTATTTGATTTTCAAACAGCTGAGCAGAACTTAACGTACTGAGACATCTCTCTCTTTACTTATTCTGATCAACACTAAACTGACACACACTATTTTTAGCGCAACGCAATCTGACTTTCAAAAATCCCTACAAAAGAATGGCCCTGGCTAACAATAACCTATACCTTCCATGAATCACTTACCTCACAAAAATCTTAGTTACCCGAACTACTGCCATACAGCGAGCGTCACTACTGCCAGCTAAATAAAAGATTCTAACAACTGAAGGCACTAACTACATATAGGCACAGTTAGCAAATGAAAGATTTTGATAGAGAACAAACAATGCATTTACCTTAATAATATTCGTCATCATATTATATATAATCAGTCCATGATATCCAGTATTACAAATTTACTCTTTGTGGCACACACACGTCCAGATCGTCCGCTCTTAAAATTCTGCCATCTCACTCTCCACATCCACCACTGCTGGCGGCTCACCTCCAACTGCGCAACGCTACGCGCTGTTCACATCCAACTGCCCAACACAACAATAGCGAATATTCCAACAATGCCAACCAGCCACAGACTGCACACAGCACAGCTAGTGATTTTCACACAGAGCGCTACGTGACGTTACCAACATAAAAACCTAAACAGCTTACTTACAAAGTTCCCTATTTTCGATTTCCAGTCTCGCTACTTCCCGAATGATGATGAGATGATCATGACAACACAAACACCCAGTCCACGGGCGGAGAAAATCCCCGACCCGGTCGGGAATCGAACCCGGGACCCCGTTTTCCAGAGGCAGGTACGCTAGCAACGAGCTGCGGACCTAGTCTCTGATGAGTCACTCCTTTCAACATTCGCACCAGTTACACAGAACTTGGCCAGATAATGCACGACTCCCACATGCACTGCAATTTTCCTACTTCTGCGTAGAAATTTTACCTGGCTGAAGCACTCTACGTAAAGAGCACTTGATTAGTGTGACGCCGCTGATGCATGTCAATGCCTATAGACAGGGGTATTGCATGGACACAGTCTTTCACAAAACCTCACGAAAACTGGTCACATGCCGAGAGATCGCACTACTAAGGATACAGTAGTGCAATAGTAGATCCGTATGCTCCTTACGGCCGATCGTGGTGCATAATAAACTTGTGCCCGTATGTATAGTAAATTTTAATCTCAATGACCGAAGGCTTCAAACATGATGCATCTCAGCAAACACAGGTGCTGGAGAATCATCTTTCACTTCAGTTTTTTTCCGTAGAACTGAAACTTCGGCGTGCGACTGCTGCGGTCGCAGGTTCGAATCCTGCCTCGGGCATGGATGTGTGTGATGTCCTTAGGTTAGTTAGGTTTATGTAGTTCTAAGTTCTAGGGGACTGATGACCACAGCAGTTGAGTCCCATAGTGCTCAGAGCCATTTGAACCATTTTGAAACTTCGGTATCATTAAAACAGTGTTGTACTGCTCGATATGGAAATGAAATTGCATCACCAGTAGCACACACTCTTTGTCAGGTCATATTCGATTAACTGAAAACCGCTTGTTACTGATTGCTGTTCACACCTATCAGTCGTTGTGAGCATTGACAAATAACAGATGTGGTCTTTCTCCAGACTAAGTCGAATGAGGTCCAATCGCCATGGGTGTTTGTAACTACCTCCGGGGTTTCTGAAAACACCCGGAAGAAAACTACAAGACATACAGAAAAAAAGATACATATTCGTGTATAGAGAATCTCGCCAAATTTCCATTCGTAATATGCGCCGAGGCGTACTTTAACGAGATGGCATGTGTGTCATATTGTGTACACAAAACACATTCCGTACCGTCGCATCAAAATACGAGAGACCGAGCGATGTGGCTACTTCGGTTAGCACACTGTACTCGCTTTCGGGAGGACGACGGTTCAAAGCCGCGTCCGGCCATCCTGTTTCAGGTTTTCCGTAAATTGCTTCAGGCAACTGAACGACCCTCGTAGTTTCCACCTGCAAATATCTGACCCACTGAGCAGGTTTCCAGAGCAGACTTTTGTAGTTAAAGCGACAGTAGCAACGACTTCAGTGAACTACACGTGCTCTTCTGCCCAAGTGGAACAGCCGTAATGTGAGTTACCGTGAACATTTGCAAAGTTGCTGTATCAACTCATACGTATTTATTTTCCGAACGTGTTGTGGTTTCAGCGCAGTCATCCGCTGTAACACTGAGGTACATCTGAATAATACTTTATATGATGTAAGGGAGGTCACTGCCGCATAATGTAAAACAACGTTCGACCATCAGTGAAGCAGTTGCGGGTATGAGATTCGGGTACGGAATGAAATTGAGTCATTTTTGGCCTTCAGATGTTGTAACAGAGAAACCGAAGAGAGAGATCATTATAGATTCCCCGTATTTCTGAGATGTATCGTATCTGATGCATTGGGTCATTATGCCATTTTCAGTTAGCCCAGTGGCTTCCAACAGAATGCTAACGCCGACTACGTAATAGGCGCTGACGCGCAGGGAAGTGACGACTAAACGAGATTAGTGGGCGGCGCGCTGTTTCCGCCGCCGCCGTCCCCGCCCCTGCCGCGCCATTAGGCGACACGCGGCCGCCGCCCCCGACGGTAATCGCATCGCGGCCTCCGGGCTCGGCTCGGCACGGCTTGGCGCATCTCGCGACACGGCCACCGCCATTACCGCGCACGCCCATTACCGGCCGGCCCGGCCAGACGTCAGCCAATTAGCGCGCCTGTGTCCGACAGCACCCGCTGTGTGCACAGCGGGCATCGGTACACATTCGTGTGACACCTCACACCACGCCGCGTGCTCCTCCCCCCGTCCCAGCAGGTAGACAGCCTCTCCAGTCCGTGTCGAGTGTATTCCGGTCACCCAACACAGCTTTCGACTCAAGCGCTCTTTCCGTAAGCCCGTCTCACACGGAGCAAGATTAGCTTTAAGTTTCCTTGCTGGCTCGCGCGACGGCTGCCTTGCGGGCTCCGTCGTCTGCTAGCGGGTACCGAGCTGGGATAGGTCCGGTGCTATTTTTCTTGTTGGGTTCCCTGCGTGCTACCTGCGTTGGCCAATCATGACACGTTTCGTTTGTGACGTCAGATGCGGAAAGTTTGGGTGGGAAGCCTTTGTTGATAGACGCTTTTCTGCTGCTATGAGGTGCGGTAGGAAGTTGTTATAATTATTAAATAATGGCACCGCAGTGGTCCAAGGAAGCGATTGAAGCATTGATATGTACGTACAGGGAAGAACAGTGTCTGTACGTCGTGAAAAGCGCAAACTATTATAATAAACACTTGCGTGCAGAAGCACTCGAAAGAGTTGCAAGTGCCGTGTGTCTTGTTCGACCATATACGACGAGCAGGGAGCGCTATAGCAAAATGCATAGTTTACGTACTCAGTTTAAAGTGGAGTACGCCAAAGTAAAATAATCGAAAAGCAGTGGCGCTGGGATGAATTGCCTGACGCATCACCGTGTCTTTCTTCTGAATCAGAGGTGAAACCATACAAAACAGTTCTTCAAATACCAATACATCCATTCGTATAAAATTTTGAAAGGATGTACGATCTTCTATCCTATAAAATAAAGTCGTATATAACAGTCATTATTGGTATATTTATAAAGTCAAACAGTATTGAAACGGTGATACTTTTCAAACAAAAGTAGGTGTTATGCGAACTAACCTCAACTCTTTATGAAGCATGGAGAGCACACCTTTTCCAGCGTTTCTCCTCTTAATCCAGTTTTTCGTCCATTCTTTCTTTCTTCTTCTCTCATGAGCATGCATTTCTGCATCGTTTAGCACCAAAACAGCTAATAACGCCAGTTTGCTCTGAACATCTGTACCTGAAGCAGCCATCTTCGTTCTATAGAACATGCAGCCGATCACAACAAAAGTAGCTGCCGATCTTGCACCGTGGGAGAGCTTCGGCATGGAAGATAGCCGGCTCCTTTCCCTGCAAGCCGGCAGGCATGCACGCCATCTCGCAAACTTGCGGCGAACCATACTCCGTATGAGACGGGCTTTACAGCCCGTTCTACATGGGACTTGTGACCTTGCATGGTTACCCATGATGCACCATTTCCATCGGCGGCTACTGTGCACACGGGGCCACATGCGTGAGATTCATGCGTACAAACGCTAGGAGGCGGAACAAGATGGATCCTATTCTGCCGCATATGTAGGTGCTTCACACATGCGCAGACGACCAAGTGGGGAGCACAGCTGACAAACGGCGTAAATTTCTACACAACTGGCCCTTAAAATGGCTACACCACGAAGATGACGTGCTACAGACGCGAAATTTAACCGACAGGAAAAAGATGCTGTGATATGCAAATGATAAGCTTTTCAGAGCATTCACACAAGGTTGGCGCTAGTGGCGACACCTACAACGTGCTGACATGATGAAAGTTTCCAACCGATTTCTCATAAACAAACAGCAGTTGACCGGCGTTGCCTGGTGAAACGTTATTGTGATGCCTCGTGTAAGGAGGATAAAGGCGTACCATCACGTTTCCGACTTTCATAAAGGTCAGTTTGTAGCCTATCGAGTTTGCGGTTTATCGTATCGCGACATTACTGTTCGCGTTGGTCGATATCCAATGACTGTTAGCAGAATATGGAATCGGTGGGTTCAGGAGGGTAATACGGAACGCCGTGCTGGATCCCAACGGTCTAGTATCGCTAGCAGTCGAGATGACAAGCATCTTAGCAGCATGGCTGTAACGGATCGTGCAGCCACGTCCCGATCCTTGAGTCAACAGATGGGGACGTTTGCAAGACAACAACCATCTGCACGAACATTTCGACGAAGTTTGCAGCAGCTTGGACTGTCAGCTCGGAGACCATGGCTGCGGTTACCATTGACGTTGCATCACAGACAGGAGCGCCTGCGATGGTGTACTCAACGACGAACCTGTGTGCACGAATGGCAAAACGTCATTTTTTCGGATGAATCCAGGTTCTGTTTTCGGCGTCATGATAGTCACATCCGTGTTTGGCGACATCGCGGTGAACGCACATTGGAAGCGTGTATTCGTCATCACCATACTGGCGTATCACCCGGCGTCATGGTGTAGGGTGCCATTGATTACACGTCTCGGTCACCTCTTGTTCGCAATGACGGCACTTTGAACAGTGGACGTTACATTTCAGATGTGTTACGACCCGTGGCTCTACCCTTCATTCGATCCCTGCGAAACCCTACATTTCAGCAGGATAATGCACGACCGCATGTTGCAGGTTCTGTACGGGCCTTTCTGGATACAGAAAATGTTCGACTGCTGTCCTGGCCAGCACATTCTCCAGATCTCTCACCAATTGAAAACGTCTGGTCAATGGTGGCCGAGCAACTAGCTCGTCACAATACGCCAGTCACTACTCTTGATGAACTGTGGTATCACGTTGAAGCTGCATGGGCAGCTGTACCTGTCCACGCCATCCAAGCTCTGTTTGACTCAATGCCCAGGCATATCAAGGCCGTTATTACGGCCAGAGCTAGTTGTTCTGGTTGCTGAATTCTCAGAATCTATGCACCCAAACTGCGTGAAAATGTAATCACATGTCAGTTCTAGTATAATATATTTGTCCAATGAATACCTGTTTATCATCTGCATTTCTTCTTGGTGTAGCAATTTTAATGGCCAGTAGTGTATGTGAATTGTGTAACTCGCTCCTGCCGAGTGAAACGTACTACAGCAGATTGTTCGTCTCACAAAAATTAAAGCGTGAAATATCTGTGATTTTCGGTAAGTTTAATTGAAGCTTTATCTCGGCTACACAATTTATCAAAAACTGCTGCTATTCTAAGCCATTCCTCTTCAGCTGTTGGAGCCTGTGAGGAAGTAGAGGTGAAGTGTAAGTTCTCACTTAAAAAAAAAAAAAAAAATCAGTTATACAGGAAACAAGTACCTTCAGATACTTACACCTCAAAGAGTTACGGATTTCACAGCATACATCTGTTATCAGTTTAGACAGACTCGAAACGGAAATACGATGCACAAACGACAAGCTCTTGTTAAGATTCGCCAATGGCTGGAAATCGTATGACAGTTTTCAGCTAATACAGCTGAACAAACAATCATATGAAAAAGTATACATACAAAATTAAAGTCATGCTTTCTGCCTGGCGAAATCGGTTCCCTCATAACGGTCTCCCTCAGGCGAATATAGGGCTTAATGAAGGATGACAGCATATCGAAACAAGCTGCATACATTCTCACAAAATTTTAAACTGTAATCAATCCTTCTGTCTCAACTCCTTCGTCAATAAAGAATAACAGTCCCTCCTTTGAAGCCACAGCTGAACCCAGTAGCTTCTTTTTTTGCTGCGTCTTTCTTCTGATTTCTTCTATACGATGAAAGAGCCAAGCCGATACCATCTTCCATCCTTCTGAGCCTTGTCTTCTGAAAGTATTTAAACGGGTTTTATAACGAGAGCGTTTACACATTTGAGCGACTTACAGTTTCATACAAACTGCGTGAAAACAATTAAATGCAGGATCATAGTACATACGTAGTTCCCTCAGGAAAAAAACATAAAATACCCCGAAGTCTCGAAAGTGAACTAAAGCCGCTGATTCACGTGCTGGAAGTTGTCAACAAACACAGCAAACACGTAAAACAGATGGCGTGACAGACACGGGCCGTATAAACGCTTTTTTATGGTTGGACGTTCTACCGCATGGAGTACAGCAGTAGACAACGACTTTCTTGTTGGGGTTAACGTCACGTCGACGTTGAGATCATTAGATACAGAGAACAAGCTCGGATTGTGTCAAGGATAGGGAAGGAAATCGGCCGTGTCCTTTCAAAGCAACCATCCATGCATTTGCTTGGAGCGATTTAGAGAAATTATGGAAAACCTAAATCTTGGCTGGCAGAAGCGGGTTTAAATTGTCGTCCTCACGAGTGCGAGCCCAGTGTGCTAACCATCGCGCCGCTTCCCTCGGTATCTTAAAAAGTTCGAAACAGTGTCAAAGCAGGAACGGTTGGCTACCTTAAAGGTGTACTTCTGGTGTAACATTTATTCTTGTCTGATACGTGACATGTTACTTTCTCTGCACTGCACCCGCAATGACTGAAGTCAAGGATTAGTATCCCAAGAACATCGACGAATAGTATAGTCTGATTAGTCGGAATTTTGTTTCCTTTCAAATGATCCAAGACGTAGAGTGCACAGACGGGCCACGTAAGTGTTCAACCCGACATGTTTGGAGAGTGTGTTTCTACGATGTTCTGGCAGTGTTTCTCGGACTATGATTTCGGCTCACTCTTTCACGTTATCATAAACACGAACCGAGCTAGTGTTACCCTGTGAAGGTAACACACACCCATCTTCCAAGATGACAACAGCCCTCTGTTCACAGGGCTACGCCCTTTAGTTCCTGGTTTGACGAACACTCTTGCATCTCGACTGGCCCGTTAAATTACCCGGTCTCAAGTAAAGCAAAGCACCCTGTTGGGCCAATAAGGACCGACCGAAAGCCGTGTCACCGTCTGCCAATGGCGTAATCAGATGCGGTATGGAGGGGGGGGGGGGTAGGGACACTTCTCTCCCCGGTTTTGCCCTCTTTCTTGAGCTTGGAGCCGCTACTTCTCATTCAAGCAGCTCCTCAGTTGTCATCAAGAGTCTCAGTGCACCCTATACAGTCCTCCCACCAATGAAAAATTCCTTTTAGTACCACGTAGCTGCCAGACATTCTGACCACTGTGGTAAAGAGGTAGAGCCAGTCTTAATTAGCCATGTACAAAATCCACCTTAATCTCATATCAGAGTGTGTGGAAGTATTTGGAACCGTGGATGATTAGTAATAATCAGTATCCCCACAGTCTGAATTCTCTCTGGCACTTGATGAGCAATGAGTGTCTTGAGCCTGAAATGGAGTACCTGAAGATAGTGGGAGCTCTCTTCCTCGCAGATCCAACACCAAGGCTAGATTTTAGCTTGATGTCTGTTTTCTGGTGCGTTGTGATTACGGTCGTTTGCAAGTTGTGCAGCTGGTTACGTCCGGATCTACTCCTCCTTCACTGAAGCCTCCCAGTAGTACATAATTTATGTATTATAGGAATATATTCGCTGTATTGTAATAATGGCCACGGTATGTATCATACTGCAGAGCTCTTAATCACCAAATGCTTACTTGCTGAGGCCTGCAGCTCAGAGAAACCGGGGAAGAGAAGAGGGGCGGACCCCCCCACCCCCCGACATCCATGATTAACTGGTCAGACTGTCTGGCTGGAATCCGGCGGAGCGATCCGTTACGGTGCAGTAGCAGCAGCAGCAGCAGCGATAATCAGACTGCGGCCCGGTCCCAAATTCGGCTCTGCCTCGGAGGGCGCGAGTTATTGTCTGAAGGAAATTGCGCCGCCCCCACCGGCTGCTGTGGGGGCCCCCAGCGCCCGGCCGCTGAGCGCACATTCCGTCCGGCCTCCTGGAGAATGTGCGCGACCCTGCGCTCTCGGCCAAGGCTAACATAATTAATTTTGCAAAGCAGTCTCGGGATAGGCGCAGGGGAGGAGGCAGTGAGAGGGTGTGTGCGTGGGCGGGCGCATTCGCAGTGGGGCTGCAGCCCGCCGCCAAAGCGGGCGCGCCGAACGCAACAAACCAATTGAAAGCACTTTCCCGGGGGCACCTGCTACCGAGGTCGTGCGCCGGGCTTCTTGCCGACTCGAGTTTCTTGTTAGGCGAATGGTCCGCATTCAGGGCGACTCCCTCCCGCCCCTTAGCCGTTACAATTTCCCAGTGGAGCGGCTGCGCCCGCCTCTTACAAGGGCCACCAGTAATTAATTCACCGGCTGCTCCGGCAACGGCCCGGGCCCGGCTACGCGCGACACGGAACAATTAGTGTTTGTTTTAAGGCACTCGTTGCGACTCCTTCTTTCTCCCTTTTCCCCTGTGAGCTTTGCATACGAAGCGCCCACGTCGGCCGGTGCCAGACGAGCCGCCTGCTGGTGGAAATAGTGCTTAACGGCACTCCAACGACGAGGAGGCGTCGCGTCGCTGAGAACGAAATCGTGTTTAAAATGACCTTCGTCGTCTCTGTTCACCAGTGTTTTTAGATACTCTGAAATAACTTGTACAACTGCAATCACGCTCTCTAAACTACGTTACGATGTGTCGTTGAAGATGCCGCTGGTATTTCCGCAGCTTTTTCGTACGATTTGCTAATGGCGTGCGGGTAGGATGACTGTTCGTAAAATCTCCGAACGGGCTCCATTCATTTTAATTTGTGAGATTATGCTCACAAAAATACATAGAGTAATTCAGCTGCGCCGGCCGGTGTGGCCGAGCGGTTCTAGGCGCTTCAGTCTGGAACCGCGCGACCGCTACGGTCGCAGGTTCGAATTCTGCCCCTGGCATGGATGTGTGTGATGTCCTTAGGTTAGTTAGGTTTAAGTAGTTCTAAGTTCTAGGGGACTGATGACCTCAGATGTTAACTCCCATAGTGCTCAGAGCCATTTGAACCATTAAAATTCAGCTGCCCCTACCTGCTGGTTTTCTACAATCCGCACCACCTTCAAATACCTTGAGCTAGATTTTCATATTCTCTTCTTCGGCGCTAATTATCAGTCCTGAATAGGACATTTTTGTAGGAAATTTAATGTAGTTAAATTTTGTGCTGGGATACGTTTTCGCTAGAGGCCGTAGTTCTCGATTTATTCAAGAAAAAGGTATAAAAGTGACCTCCAAAAGTGTTTTTCTTGAATAACTCGAAAACCGCGGCCTCCGACGAAAATGTATCCCGCAAAAAAAATTACCTACATTAAATTTTCTACAAAAAAGCCATGTTTATTTTTCTGTAGGAGTACTATTCTGATTAACACTAAACTGACACACAATATTTCTTTTAGCGCAACGCAATCTGACTTTCAATAATCCCTGCAAAAGAATGGCCCTGACTAACAATAACCTATACCTTTCATGAATTACTTACCTCACAAAAATCTTCGTTACTCCAACTACCGCAAAAAAGCGAGCGCCAATACTGCCAGCTAAATAAAAGATTCTAACTACTGAAGGCAGTAACTACTGATAGGCATTGTTAGCAAATGAAAGATTTTCATGGAGAACAAACAATGGATTTACCTCAATAGTGTTCAAAAGTCATAATATATATATCAGTTCATGACATCCAGTCTTACAAATTTCCTTTTTCTGACGGATACACGTCCAGATCGTCCGCTCTCAAAACTCTGCTATCTCACTCCCCACATCCACCACTCCTGGCGGCTCACCTCCAACTGCACAACGCTATACGTTGTTCACATCCAACAGCCCAACAATACACAAGCGAATATTCCAACAATGAGTCCAACCAGCCACAGACGCACACAGCGCAATCAGCGATTTTCATACAGAGCACTACGTGGCGTTACCAACATAAAAACCTAAACAGCCTACTAAGAAGTCATACTTCTCCACAATACGAGGTGCATTCACGTTCTAAGGCCTCCGATTTTTTTTCTAATTAACTACTCACCCGAAATCGATGAAACTGGCGTTACTTCTCGACGTAATCGCCCTGCAGACGTACACATTTTTTACAACGCTGACGCCATGATTCCATGGCAGCGGCGAAGGCTTCTTTAGGAGTCTGTTTTGACCACTGGAAAATCGCTGAGGCGATAGCAGCACGGCTGGTGAATGTGCGGCCACGGAGAGTGTCTTTCATTGTTGGAAAAAGCCAAAAGTCACTATGAGCCAGGTCAGGTGAGTAGGGAGCATGAGGAATCACTTTAAAGTTGTTATCACCAAGAAACTGTTGCGCAACGTTAGCTCGATGTGCGGGTGCGTTGTCTTGGTGAAACAGCACACGCGCAGCCCTTCCCGGACGTTTTTGTTGCAGTGCAGGAAGGAATTTGTTCTTCAAAACATTTTCGTAGGATGCACCTGTTACCGTAGAGCCTTTTGGAACGCAATGGGTAAGGATTACGCCTTCGCTGTTCCAGAACATGGACACCATCATTTTTTCAGCACTGGCGGTTATCCGAAATGTTTTTGGTGGCGGTGAATCTGTGTGCTTCCATTGAGCTGACTGGCGCTTTGTTTCTGGAATGAAAAATGGCATCCACGTCTCATCCATTGTCACAACCGACGAAAAGAAAGTCCCATTCATGCTGTCGTTGCGCGTCAACATTGCTTGGCAACATGCCACACGGGCAGCCATGTGGTCGTTCGTCAGCATTCGTGGCACCCACCTGGATGACACTTTTCGCATTTTCAGGTCGTCATGCAGGATTGTGTGCACAGAACCCACAGAAACGCCAACTGTGTAGGCGATCTCTTCAACAGTCATTCGGCGATCCCCCAAAACAATTCTCTCCACTTTCTCGATCATGTCGTCAGACCGGCTTGTGCGAGCCCGACGTTGTTTCGGTTTGTTGTCACACTATGTTCTGCCTTCATTAAACTGTCGCACCCACGAACGCACTTTCGACACATCCATAACCACATGTCTCCTTCAACTGTCGATGAATTTCAATTGGTTTCACACCACGCAAATTCAGAAAACGAATGATTGCACGCTGTTCAAGTAAGGAAAACGTCGCCATTTTAAGTATTTAAAACAGTTCTCATTCTCGCCGCTGGCGGTAAAATTCCATCTGCCGTACGGTGCTGCCATCTCTGGGACGTATTGACAATCTACGCGGCCTCATTTTAAAACAATGCGCATGTTTCTATCTCTTTCCAGTCCGGAGAAAAAAAATCGGAGGCCTTAGAACTTGAATGCACCTCGTAGTGCTAAATACTGATTGTGTTTTGTAGACACTTGCCTGTACACATCTGTGCAAATATCGGGTTGATTCTCAACCAAAAAAACATCACAAGTAGCTAAAATACGAACACACTCGTACTTATTTCCTCTTTCACTTCACAGTAAATACCGACAGTGACACTACCGAGCAAGAAAATAACTGTGTGACTGGCAAAGTCAGACCCTGAGCTTTCCCTCTGGTAAGTTAGTTTCAGAGCATCGTGAAAGGCTTTGTTGAGTTATGAGCGGTAAAGCGCATTTAATTAGGTCCGTGAGGTGTACTTCCGTGATTCAGCTGAAACAGGATTGTCTGAAAATGTCAGTTTTCATGATTTCATCTCGTTACAGACGCTCGCAGCACATACTCCGCTGAGGGGTGGCTGGCATATCGTTTGAAGTACAGAGACAGCCGCCGGGCGTGGTGGCCGTGCGGTTCTGGGCGCTACAGTCTGGAGCCGAGCGACCGCTACGGTCGCAGGTTCGAATCCTGCCTCGGGCATGGATGTGTGTGCTGTCCTTAGGTTAGTTAGATTTAATTAGTTCTAAGTCCTAGGCGACTGATGACCTCAGAAGTTAAGTCGCATAGTGCTCAGAGCCACAGAGACAGCCACATCCGCGAACTGGTTAGGACACAAGGCTTGTATTCAAGAGATATACAGTTCAAATCCCCTCTGCGACATCTAGTATTATTTTTCCACGGTTTCTCCAAATGACTTCGGGTGAAGGCCTCGTTCAAAAATTTCGCTCATCCTTTTTTTGTCTCCGTTTGCTCTCCGTCTGCAAAGACCATCATTTCGACGAGATTGTGAATTCCAGTTATTCCTTCACGTAATAAGCCCCTCAAGAAAATGTGGCAGTTCCTCGTCATGGAGTGAATTCTGAAGGCGACAACATCTACAGTGTCTGTCAGCTCAGAAAGGCAAGGATTTCTTAGAACAAAATTAGCTCTCTTCTCTCTATACACGCAAAGTACTTCGCAGCCAGCCTGCTGCAAACACGAGAACACAGCCATTTGGTTGCTTCGAGAGATAGCGCAATCGACGCGTGGCCTGTGGTCAGCCATTACGTAGCTTCCGTGTCAGATCGGCTGCCTCTCCATCGCCTGATTGTCTGGACTGGAGAGCTTCCGTGTCTGTTTACTGTGACTCTGGCGCTGCTCTTTAAGTGCCGACGGCAGCATTTCTGTCATATTTAGCCGCGTACCCTGTGGAGTCGCTCGGTAGCTAACGGCTGAAGCAGTTCGTGGTCAACGTCTGGAAATATGCTTCCCACTGCTGGCCCTACGATCTCGAGAGATACATCGAGCGTTCCAGTAAGATCCGTAACTAGAAGTTTGTGCGGCTACTGTGCACTCTTACGACGCTATACTTATAACCACATGAGGTTTTACTGGCCACATCGATCGTGGTGATGGATGCTTCCATAGACTTCTTACCAGTAAACTATTATCACAGTTTTGCCGAGCTCACATCCGTCGGTAGTATTGTATTTTTAATAATAACCCTGTGCCTAACTAATACGACCACGGTTAAAGTCATTATTAGTATGTAGTATTAGTGACGGGCTGCAAATACTGAACAATAAAAGTTCGGCCGCGCAGGATAGCCGCGCGGTCGAAGGCGCCTTGTCACGGTCCGCGCTCTCCCCCCGTCGGAGGTTCGGGTCCTCCCTCGGGCATGGGTGTGTGTGTGTGTGTGTGTGTGTGTGTGTGTGTGTGTTGTCCTTAGTTTAAGTTAAGTTAGATTAAGTAGTGCGTAAGCTTAGGGACGGATGACCTCACCAGTATGTTCCCATAAGTCTTTACCACAAATTTCCAAAAAATTTTCCAAGTAAAAGTTCAAGTCAAGCTTCCCTATGCTTATGGAATTCATTTTCGAATTTCAGTCATTATGACGGATATGTCTTACACACGCCCTGTTTAAATTGTGTTCCTGCCTTTCATACACGTGAGCTTAATTTTCATTCTTCCAGTTCCATAAAAAAAAAAAATTCTGCATAAGATACATCCTGTGTAGGTCTAAATCACTCATAATATCATTTCGCCTCTCAGCAGTTAAAAAACTGTATTATATCCGCTTTAATATTTTTAAAGCGCCCAAGCGCATTACGTCCACATTACAGATACCTCACCCTACACTGCACTATCAAACAAGGTCTGTTTCCCCCTCTAGAAGTGCTGCACGTTAAGAAGAACCAACGGCGGAAGAAAAGATACGCAGCCCTAAAGTGTGCAGCATGCTTGCAACTACACTTCCTGACGATTCGTCCATTGAATATTAGTCTGTCATCTGTTTTACGTATTAGTTTTACGTAACCGGCCGCTGTGGCCGAGTGGCTGTAGGCGCTTCAGTCTGGAACCTTGCTGCTGCTGCGATCGCAGGTTCGAATCCTGCCTCGGACATGGATGTGTGTGATGTCCTTAGGATAGTTAGGTTTAAGTAGCTCTAAGTGGCTCTGGCTCTGAGCACTATGGGACTCAACTGCTGTGGTCATAAGTCCCCTAGAACTTAGAACTACTTAAACCTAACTAACCTAAGGACAGCGCACAACACCCAACCATCACGAGGCAGAGAAAATCCCTGACCCCGCCGGGAATCGAACCCGGGAACCCGGGCGTGGGAAGCGAGAACGCTACCGCACGACCACGAGATGCGAGCTCTAAGTCTGGGGGACTGATGACGTCATGTTAAGTCCCATAGTGCTTAGAGCCACTTGAACCATTTGAAGTTTTACGTAATCGATCCACTTTAAATCGCTTCGTACTCATACTCCGAGGTAGAGAGGTGGACAAAAATATATAAACATCTAGAACACAACTCATTACCATGCAAATAACGAAATAATAAGCACCTAGTTGCATGAAAGAAATTTAATTTGTTTGCTGGTTAAGGGCACTTCGTGCCGTCGTCAGATTAGGCTATACCTGTCGCGTTATTTGCGAGGTCAACAGTAAGAGGCTTACAGGAAAATACCACACCTTATAAACTGTAGGAAACTTATTTACATATATTTCTACATCTACATCATACTCCGCAAGCCATCTAATGGTGTGTGGCGGAGGATACTTCTGATGCAACTAACTGATCCCACTCTACCCTGTTCTGTTCTCGAATGATGCGTGAGAACAATGATTTTCGGTAAGCTTCTGTAGTGGCTCCAGTGTCTCGAATTTTTTTTGTTGTAGTCATCACGCGAGACGAATTTGGGAACAACTAATATGTTGTTCGACTCTTCCTGGAAAGTGCTGTCTCAAAATGTCACATGTAAACCACTCCGTGACGCACAACTTCTCTCTTGTAACAACAGCCAATGGAGTTTGCTCAGCATCTGGCAGCCGCTCTCACCTCTATCTCTTTTATCAGTCTTATCTGGTAAGGAGCCCATCGTGATGAACAATAGTCAAGACTCCGTCGTACAGGCGCCCACTGGAATTCATAACAGCCTCTAGCCGTGTCGGAATGGATAAACACAGACCCTGCATAATTTTTAAGGGACTGTTGTTACCATTCTTCTTGCAGAATAGTGCCAAGTTCAAGTAACGATTATGGAGGTTGTACTTAGCCAGTTTTGGATATACAAATTACTTGCCAGCCGATCCTCTGCATTCCTATTTGCAACACTTAGCCGGACTGATACGGCGAGCAACGCTTCATCAGCCGAGTGCTTAGCCCCTGCCTCACGTGGAACGACGCCTTCCAGAGCTAGGGTGGGTGGGCTGTTATCGAGAATACTGTGTCGTTATTAAAATTCCGAGCCCGTGCGTGGCGTGATTTCTGTGAGAAAGAGTCGTGCCAGGGGATCCGCATTTTGCCTTTTGGAGATTCAGGTAGAGGAGGAGGTGGCAGAAATGGCGGGCCTGGAGGCGTCGCAGCCGCGGGCGTCGGTTTCGCCAGCTGGCGCCGCTGATTGCCGCCGCAGCTGCCTTTGAATCTCAAATGCCTGATTTGCCTGATTCACGCGCGCTTCGAGGCGCCGGAGGAGCGCAGAGCCCGCGCCGAGGCGGTCCACGAGCCCGTGCAGAGGACGCGGGCTGCCCGCTCTAGCGTAAAGCCTGTAGCGTAGGGGCGGCGTCTGGCGCTGTATAACAACTTGCGAAACTGGCCTGTCGAGGTACCGGTGTGACCAGCAGCGAATACGATAGTCTGAAACACACTCACAAGAGCAGTTCGTCAGTGGTGCGATAAACTGTTTGAAACTACCTAACGGTGCTGTAGGTTAATGTCCCAACTATCAGACTCTGCAGCCATTCATCCTGGCGGGCGCTCGTTTGCGAGTAGTTTACGAAAAAAGAAATTCTCAATTTTGTGTTGTACGTAATAGCATTAAAATACTCCCATAGTGCAGTCTGGCTGCGTGGTGAAATGTATATGATAACAACTTCACATAGCGCATGTTGTAAGTACGATTCTCGTCAGATGCAGAATTCTTTTAATTTTTAAATCCTTATCGAAATTATTTCGATCATTATATTTATTCATTTAATTGGTATAAATGCAATTTTTATTTATATTACTTTGTCATATCATTTAATCACCATATGAACTTTTTCATTTATTTCATTTTTCTTTAAATCATTCTTTATCCAATCAGAATTTTTGTGAACATGACTTGAATTACATACTTCTGTAATAATATTCAATTATTTGAAAATTCCGATTTATCAGTTAAAAACAAAAGACGAAGAACCTATTAATGTTTGTGCATTGATGTGAAAAATGTATTTTTGGTACCGGATGTGCAATTTTTTGGCACGGTAATCGTCATATAAATATTTAAAACATAAGCTGAATACCTATTGCACTATGGACAAAATAACGCAGATGAAAATTTAAGTGAAAGGAGGATTAACAAGTAAAACGAAATTGAAGCAAAATGACAACTAGATACAATGAACGAAATAATATGAACGAAAAAACAGGGTGGTAAAACAAACGAAATTAAATCGAAAGTAATGCATAAAATTAATAAAAAACAAACAATGATTACAAGTAAAGAAAGAACAGTAGAAGGAAAATGAGAGCAAATGAAGAAGCTGGTACTATGATTAAAATTATTTGACAAAGGAATGGAATTTAAAAATTACATTTACATCAATTAATTGAAAAAAATGGCCAAAGTCATTTCGATAAAAATTTAACAATGAAAAATACCTACGGCCCCCGATGAGATTGGAACCCATAACCTCCTTGTATGGGAAGTTCTTATCCTATCCAGTCCACCACGCAAACAGACTCTATAACACACAATTTTTACCGCTGTTCAGTGACACATAAAAATCCCTTTTTTCTTCGTCAATTACAACCAAACGAGGGCCCACCAGGGTGTGTGACACCTGGGATCTTAACCTACATACCGAATAGGTAGTTTCAAAAAGTCAAACGCACCGCTTGGGACCTGTCTGTCATTTGTCAACGTGGTTATATGGCAAGGGCAGGTAAGTGCGAGAACTTCAATCACCTTAACAGCGATTGCTAACAAGTGTGCTATGGAAAGCTCTGGAAAAGCAAACTGAGAATCTGCTAGACGACAATCAGTTTGCCTTTAGGTAACGTAAAGGCATGGAACAGAAGAGAGTCGATGCCTTTAGGAAAGGTAAAGGCAAGGAACAGAAGAGAATCGAAACATTTGAGATGAGGTGCTACAGCCCAATGTTGAAAATTAGGTGGACTGATAAGTTGAGGAATGAGGAGGTTCTGTGCAGAATCGGAGATGAAAGGAATATGTGGAAAAACACTGACAAGGAGAAGGGGCAGGATAATAAGACATCTCTTAAGACATCTGGGACTGAATTCCATAATACTAGAGGGAGCAGTAGAGGGCAAAAACTGTAGAGGAAGACAGAGATTGGAATACATCCAGCAGATAATGGAGGACGTAGGTTGCAAGTGCTGCTTTGAGATGAAGAGGTTGGCACAGGAGGGAAATTCGTGGTGGGCCGCATCAAACCTGTCAAAAGACTGCACTTGATAATGGAAATAAGACAAGAAAATTCAGGATACGTTCAAAGAATTTGTCGACCCAGGAAAATAAGTTCGACAACTTAAAATGGTGCAAGACGTTCGGAATTCTCAGGAAATAAGGTGTAAGCTACAGGGAAACATGGGTAACATGTACGAGAACCAAGAGAAAACAGTAAGTCTGATGTACTAGAGAGAAGTGCTGGGATCAAAAAGAACGTAAGACGAGGATGTTTATTCGCCCCGGCTGCTCAGTTTCTACATCGAAGCAACAAAGACGGAGACAAAATAGATTTTGAGGAGTGAGTGAAAGGATATAATGATCAGATTCACTGATGACAGCGAGGAAAAGTTACAGGACGTAGTGACTGAAATGAACAGTCTACTGAACACAGATTATGAATTGTAAACTGAACAAGAGATGAAAGTGATGAGGAACGACACTGATCAGATTAGTGATAAATTTAATATTGTAATTGGGAACCATGAAGAGTAGACCAAGTAAAGGAATTGCGCTACTTCGGAAGCAAAATAACGTTAGACGGTCAAAGCAATAACATAACAGTAGTATAGGTGCCTGTCATCAATCCCCATTACCCTTACGCGGAAAAAGTAGAAGACATGATAATAATCCCTGAAATCCAGTAACGCGGTAGACATGAAGGTTCCTAACCAAACTGTGGATTGTATATCGCGTCAAAGTTGAACAAGGCTTGTTTTTTAAAGGCTGTTCCCTATTTCTACACTTTAATTCGTATCTTTTGATGGCTACTTTTGTTGACATCCAACTGGATTTTCTGTGTTTCTGATCTTTGTTCTTTGTTTCATATTTCTAATGCTCCGTTTCAACCTGACATTAAGCGAATATGAGTAATTTTTGTGCTATTTCCGAGGCTTATTTCACAACTCGTTGGATACTCTGGCTTCAGTCATAAGAGGATGTGAATTCAGATCGTTGAATCAAAAAGATGGCTTCCATATTCATATTGATAAGATAAAAAAATGTACTTTCTACCTTAAAATACTAAGTAGATAAATATCAATCGTTTGAGGAGCATTAAGTTTCGTTTACATTATTCCGGTCGTCTGGAAATTAGCAATATAATACGCGACGAATGCTTGGCATGAGCTAGTTACTGTAGCTACAACGTACCTGCCTTTCAAAGTATGTAGTAAGTACTTTCTTTCCTAACAGTGTTTCCCTATTAGCTGTTGTTGTTGTTGTTTTTGTTGTTGTGGTCTTCTGTCAGACGACTGGTTTGATGTAACTCTCCATGCAACTCTATTCTGTGAAAGCCCCTTCGTCTCCGTATAAATGCTGCAACTTACATCATTCTGAATCTGCTTACTGCATTCATCTTTTGGTCCTCCTCCACAATTTTTACCTTCCCCCTCCCCCTCCCTCCCTCACCACACATCCCTGCTATACTAAAACGGTGATCCCTTGATGTCTCAGTGTGTGCCCTATCAACCGATACCTTCGGCTAGTCATATTGTGCCACAAATTTCTTCTCTGTACAATTCTATTTAGTACCTCCTCATTAATTACGTGATCTAGCCATCTGATCTTCAGCATTCTTCTGAAGCATCACATCTCAAAAGCTTCTATTCTCTTCTTGTCTAAACTGAAACAAGATATATTAAAAATATATATCCTATGTCCGTCTGAATGTTCATCAGAGCATCGAAAAATTCTGAAGTAAATTGGTCCAGTTATTTTTCGAGTTTTATGGTAACAACGATTTGTCTTTCGTAGACTGACGAATTAGTATTGATGGACGTTCATGGAACTCCTAGAAGTTAAATAAACGCATGTCGGTACTATCTCGCCATCTAACATCAATCTAACTCTGTCGCTGATAATTCGTGGCACAATTCCCCCAAAACTGTTTCCATGTTACCGCTTTTCACTGAAAGCAGATTCATGCTTTTGTTACGTAATAATCAAAGTTTCAACAGAAGTTTTACGCTGTATTATAATTTAACAATGAGCAGAATGCCTCGCATTTACCATGCCGTCTTTTAATCAGTCCTCGGGTCATGTTTGATGGCCACTAGCTACGAGGGTGAGTTTAAATATTTATCAGCGGAATGACCCAGCGAGGCAGCGGCAACTTCTTTTATTGCGGCGTCGTAAAACTTGGTCCTTCCTGAGCCTTTGTGGAGGACGACGTCAGAAGATGAGCTAGAGAGCTGCAGTTCCTTAATCTCGCAAGACTGGCGGAGATCCTGTGAAAGGCACGACGTTGCCGCAGTAATCAGAAATTTTGAAGGCGAGAGTTTTGGCCATCAAGATCTTATTGTTTGTACGCACACTGGGAGTCCTTTCTGACACTAACAAATCAGGGTGCAGTTCCTATAAAGAATAATTATCGGCAAGAGTTTTGTCAGAAGCACACACACTTGGAATTTGGAATATACCCTGTACTTATTATTTTTCATTGCCCTGGTTGTTTAATGAGTGTCGGACAACTTACGATCGTTAGTAAATACGTATGCATGACACTGTGATCCAAAATGAATATTTTTATCGATACTTTAGAACATAACGTCGATAGATAGGCCACTTGGAGGGCAAAAAAAAACATTTTTTAAAAGGCTCTGGGAAGCGTTACGCTCAGATTTTGCCACTGCATTTCAGTGATCAGTGTTTCATTTGTATCTACGGGCGTGGAGTAATCTTTCCTCTAGATCAGGTTGAGGTAGTTATTACACTTATTTTGGAAGCTTCACCATATAGGCGCCGGCCGGAGTGGCCGTGCGGTTCTAGGCGCTACAGTCTGGAGCCGGGCGACCGCTACGGTCGCAGGTTCGAATCCTGCCTCGGGCACGGATGTGTGTGATGTCCTTAGGTTAGTTAGGTTTAATTAGTTCTAAGTTCTAGGTGACTGATGACCTCAGAAGTTAAGTCGCATAGTGCTCAGAGCCATTTGAACCATTTTGAACTATATAGGCAAAGAAATCCTCGTAACTCCATTTTTTTAAATTTTGCAGGTGAAGCAAAGCAAAAAAACGGTTTCTTAAAAAATAATGTAAAATGATACACAAATCTGCTACGTGTGTAACTATATAGTAGAAACCTAATTATTGACAGATAAGAGAAATCAATGCAATTTCAAATCTCTGTTTGATTATGGAGTTACTAGTTACTGAAATTAAGAGTTTTCACAGACACATGGAGGCAGAATTTTTTCATTGCTTACTATATATATATATATATATATATATATATCACACTCCGCAAGAGAGCTAGTATACAGTTGGAGGAGGAGCGGAAATTTTTGAGAGGCATATGGGGCACCAAAAAAACATGGTGATATCTGGATACACAGAGCACGACACGAACAGTATGAAAATATTGAACCCATATCGAGCGTGATACGGAAGAGGAGGCTACGCTATGTTTGGCACATCATGAGGATGGACGAGTACATGTTGATGAAGAAGATATGGGACGCAACATGTCCTACGGGAAACAACTGGGTGAAGGAAGTCAGAGATGACTGGAAGGCTGTAGGAATAAAAAAAGGAATCTGCAGGCAGTAGTACAGGACAGGGAGAAGTATAAAGGGTTGGTGGATGGTCACAGGTGGCCTGACATCAAAATCAAAGTTGTCTTAAAAGAAGAAGAAAGGAACAGAAGTAGCGAGAGAATGAAGAGGTATTGGGAAGAAAAAAGACGTGCAAAACAAACCAAACGAAGCAGAAGAATGATACACGTAATAAAATTAATAGTGGTAATAATAAAATAGCAAGATCAATAATGAGTACATAGCATTCAAAAATCAGTGAAGGACATCACACACAGCCATGCCCGAGGCAGGATTCGAACCTGCGACCGTAGCGGTCGCGCGGTTCCTAACTGAAGCGCCTACAACCGCTCGGCCACAACGGCCGGCCCAGACAGTATCACTCATTCAGGAATAAATGCTTCCAATAATGGTTGGATACGAAGAAGTGTGTGAAGCCAATTACGTATAACAGTTTCACGTGTAAGGAGTTAAAAGAAATTGTTATCAGTGGAATCTGTGGTACGACGCGCTCGGGCTCTACTAAGTCACCCACGCGAGATAGACAGACAATTACAAATACTCTTTTCCTGTGCTTCGCAGTTCTGGTGTTACTTTTAATTACCATTTACGCATGCTCTACTGGACAACGGCACGTAGCACGAACTAAATCGGTGTTTTGGTTGCTGCTCTAACGACATCCAACGTTTGGTACCGATCTCAACGTCAGACACCCGGAGTTTTGTGTGTAAGCTCCCCACTGAGACAGGCCCTCGTTGCAGATACCACAGTTAGTGCGAATGCTGTTGACGTTGCACCACTGTCGTCTTGTTGTTGTTGTTGTTGTTGTTGTGGTCTTCAGTCCTGAGACTGGGTTGATGCAGCTCTCCATGCTACTCTATCCTGTGCAAGCTTCTTCATCTCCCAGTACCTACTGCAGCCTACATCCTTCTGAATCTGCTTAGTGTATTCATCTCTTGGCCTCCCTCTACGATTTTTACCCTCCACCTTGCCCTCAAAAACTAAATTGGTGATCCCTTGATGCCTCAGAACGTGTCCTACCAACCGATCCCTTCTTCTCGTCAGGTTGTGCCACCAACTCCTCTTCTCCCCAATTCTATTCAATACCACCTCATTAGTTACCTGATCTACCCATCTAATCTTCAGCATTCTTCTGTAGCACCACATTTCGAAAGCTTCTATTCTCTTCTTGTCAAAACTACTTATCGTCCATGTTTCACTTCCATACATGGCTACACTCCATACAAATACTTTCAGAAACGACTTCCTGAGTTTAAATCAATACTCGATGTTGACAAATTTCTCTTCTTCAGAAACGCTTTCGTTGCCATTGCCAGTCTACATTTTATATCCTCTCTACTTCGATCATCATTACTTATTTTGCTCCCCAAATAGCAAAACTCCTTTACTACTTTAAGTGTCTTATTTTCTAATCTAATTCCCTCAGCATCACCCGACTTAATTCGACAACATTCCATTATCCTCGGTTTGCTTTTGTTGATGTTCATCTTATACCCTCCTTTCAAGACACTGTGCATTCCGTTCAACTGCTCTTCCAAGTCCTTTGCTGTCTCTAACAGAATTACAATGTCATCGGTAAACCTCAAAGATTTATTTCTTCTCCATGGATTTTAATACCTACTCCAAACTTTTCTTTTGTTTCCTTTACTGCTTTCTCAATATACAGACTGAATAGCATCGGGGAGAGGCTACAACCGAGTCTCACTCCCTTCCCAACCACTGCTTCCCTTTCATGTCTCTCGACTCTTGTAACTGCCATCTGATTTCTGTGCAAATTGTAAATAGCCTTTCGCTCCCTGTATTTTACCCCTGCCACCTTTGGAATTTGAAAGAGAGTATTCCAGTCAATATTGTCAAAAGCTTTCTCTAAGTCTACAAATGCTAGAAACGTAGCTTTGCCTTTCCTTAATTTTTCTTCTAAGATAAATCGTAGGGTCAGTATTGCCTCACGTGTTCCAACGTTTCTACGGAATCCAAGATGATCTTCCCCGAGGTCGGCTTCTATCAGTTTTTCCATTCGTCTGTAAAGAATTCGTGTTAGTATTTTGCAGCTACGAAGAGAAAATCCAGGTAGCTCTCAAGCTTGCAGAAAAATTCAGTGCCGTGACCAGCAACAGGAGGCGGCACCAACAATTGACAGAAGGGTTTCTGAATACGGGACGCTTCGAGGCGCCGATCGAGACTCCCTCTGCCTTTATTCCGGGTTCGTCCGGCGTTCATTGTGCAGGCAGCCGGCGCGATCCCGACGATTGGAGCGGCGCGGCGCCTTGGGCCGGACTCATCTCGGCACGCTGCTCGTGTTTTCGTTACATTTTTACAAGCATCTTCCGGAGAATAAGGCAGCCCCCACCGCCACCGCCACTCCCCCTTGCCCGTTCGCCGGCGCCGTCTCATCTCGCGCCCTCACCCTCCGCCCCCGCACGCCACGCCACGCCACGGCACCATCCACCATCCACCAGCCACGACGGCACACCGACGCCACGCACCCCCTACAGTCGTTCCTCCCTCCAGCCTCCCCTCGAAGGCGCCACCGCCGCCGCCTCTTGCAGCCATGAATTATGGAGCAGATCTCGGAGGAGTTTGTTTTCGTTGCCAGACTTTGTCTCCGATTCCTGCTGCCGACGCAGCACCGTCAGAACGCTGTTTACCTGCAGGCTGGGTGGCGCTCCCATGCAATGCTGATGGCCGTCCCCAGACACCTCAGATGTTTCGAAGCCTACGCAGAAAATGCATTACCAGCCCGTAGTGGTGTTTCAGGCTTTTCCACTGTCGGTACTTTTGGAACAGCACAGGAACGTAAGTGCCAAGAATACGTACATCTTAAGTACCGTCGTTACCTTCTTGCCTCGAGAAACACTGAATCTCACGCTCCCAAATTTTCGAAGTTACTTATTGCAAAGGTATGCTGGGTGATTCTGTGATGAAGATAAAAACTTTCAGGGGTGATGGAGAAGGGTAAATACAGGGTGAAAAGTATTTAAACCGACAAACTCCGGGAGGTTGTAGGGGACATCAAAACAAATATTTTTCCCTAATGTCATTTTTTCCTGTGACGATTATTTAAACCGTTGGAGGGAGATTTCTCTGGCGGCAAATTAATTAAACCAACAAAAACCTTTCCATTTTTTATGACCAAGAGACAACACATTAACACAACCCAATTTCAATTACAGTAGATTTTCAAAAATGCCTCCATTGACACGTAAACAAAGCTTACACCGTCGGATCATGTTCTGACTGACACGGACAAAACCTCCAGGACTATTCTGAATTGTTCCTGCTGCTGCTACTATCCGGACAACCAGATCCTCTCCTGATGCAACAGGAGTAAACAAGTTTGCGCATCTCTCCCCACACAAAAAAGTCGAGAGGGGACATATCTGGGGATCGAGCAGGCCATGGTACAGGACCACCTCTGCCAATCCACGTTTCTAGGAACTGTCTGTCCAGGAATCGACGCACACGACGACTGAAATGTGCTGGTGCCCCGTCATGTTGGAACCACATGCGTTGTCTTGTAGGTAGCGGGACATCTGCCAGCAATTCTGGCGATGCTCTGGCGAGAAAATTGTAATAGTGCCTCCCATTTAATAGTCTAGGTAGCAGATACGGCCCAATTAAATAGTCCCCAACAACACCGACCCAAACGACACCGGAAGACAGCGTAGTAATATCACACTCAGCTATATGAAGTGTATTTTATTCATACGACTGCCCAGTCGCCAAAGCACTTAGAGGAGAAAGCGAAGATGGCTCCTTTAGGGAAGCAAAATAGCCAATCGTTCCTCCTGAAAGGAAAGTAATGCCCCACCTTTAACGACTAAGGTATCGAGATTTAGCTCCCTTATTTCTCCCTTCACATTTCTTCTTTTTCTAAAAACAGTCACGTCCGCATAATATGCAAAGAACGATATTATCATTTTCATAATCGCTAATAATAATATCTTACTCCTGCTAAAGAAAGATCGTATTTTCTAGTACTTAAAAGCCACTTGTTTGCGGCTTCTGTAAGTGGATTCGAAAACGTTCATGACGAAAGATGATGTGCCTTCATTTAAGTAACTTCCCATAACCTAACCTTCGGTTTATGAATGTTACTAAGCTTTATGTTGGATTTGCAGTAATACAAAACGATATACGAATCCAGAAGGACGGCATTCGTAAAACCTAACAGGCGTGCCGACGTTTCCGCTTTTGCCCTCGTTTCTGTTTGCCGACGTCTCGGTCTCGGGTCTTCAAAGGTAATTCTCCGTCTCTTGTCCCCTTGTGCGGTTCTTTTGCTTCGTCTGAAGTTCCCAGCTGACGTTTGGAGAGCTCTGTAACGCAAAAATATCTCGAGAGATGTGGATGGCGTTTACCTTGCTCGCTCGTTAAAAGGGAAATGTCTCACTACTGCATGAGAGAATCTCTGGTCTAGTTAAGATCCGTACTGTTTGGTTACAAATGTTAGCGATGGTGTCTACTTTTCGACATTTTTTTGTAATTTTCATTAATATAACGCCAACCACAGCAACAGTATCGTTATATCACAAAGGACTAGCTGGCTTATCTGCACTATTTAAGTAACAAGAATCTTCTGTGATGGATCGACGCAGCTCAATGTTTACCATTCATAGATTGATTGCTTGATTCATTCTTTCATTTATTTATTCGTACATATATACATAAATATCTACTCAAAAAAGAAATGTCACAAGAACAATTTGAACAATAAGTTGCCTACGAGATGTAAGTGGAAACAATTATGTTGATTTTCTGTTTCAGGTAAGTGTCCAGCTCCTACGGTTCCACAGTGCACAGCATGCTTGTGACTTCCCCTCATACACAGCGTGAATTTTGCACGTCAAAGAAAAAATCATTTGGTGAGTGAATCTTATTCTTATTATTATAGCTGAAGTAAATTACAAAGTTTCAGGAGTGGGATGAAAACTGAGGGCAAAGGGAAGGATATCAGTGATAAGATTCACTGATGACATTGCTATTTTCAGTGAAAGTGAGGAGAATTACGGGACAGGCGCAGTCGGGTGGCCTAATGTCCACTGAATATGGATTGATAATAAAACCAAAGAAAGACGAATGATGTTATAATTAGCAGAAAGTCAATTAACGATGAACTTGACAGCAAAATTGGGGTCCATGGATGCGTAGGAATTCTGTAATCTTGAAAGTAAAAGTTAAGTATCACAGACGATGGAAGGAGAAGGCAAGAAGCAGATTAGGCCAACAGAGCATTTCTCGATAAAAGAAAACAAGCGTTGTAACAACTGTTAAGACATTCCGATGCAGTGCAGTATTTGTACAGCACTGCGACGCGGAGGCTGGAATGTGCACCATGGCTGCCAACAGGTACAAAAAAAAGTAGCTACTTTCTCGAGATGATAATTTAAACTGTATGATGTATATTTGCACGCTGAAGCGACGAATGAAAATTTGTATCAAGGCCGGGATTCGAACAGGTGTCTCCTGCTCACTAGGCAGCAACGCTGACCACTGCGCCATCCTGGCACAGGGCACAGGGGCTTTGCACAACTGCACGTACTACACTAGCACACCTCTGTCCTCAATCCAAATTCCCATTCACTGAGGCTGAGGCGTGAATGGGAATTTGGACTGAGGAGGGAGGTGTCGTAGAATAGTGCGTGTAATTTTCCAAAGCCACTGTGCAAAGCCGGCCAGAGTGGCCGAGCGGTTCTAGGCGCTACAGTCTGGAACCGCGCGACCGCTACGGTCGCAGGTTCGAATCCTGCCTCGGGCATGGATGTGTGTGATGTCCTTAGGTTAGTTAGGTTTAAGTAGTTCTAAGTTCTGGGGGACTGATGACCTCAGAAGTTAAGTCCCATAGTGCTCACAGCCATTTCAACCATTTTTGAAACACTGTGCAAGGGGTGGCGCAGTGGTTAGCGCTTCTGCCTAGTGAGCAGGAGACATGGGTTCGAATCCTGGTGTGATACAAATTTTTATTCGTCGCTTCACTCTACAAATATACGTCATAGATGTCTAACTTTTGAAAAGGCCTCTGAAACCATATACGCTCACGTCTAGAAAACAATAGAACACTTTCAACGACTAGAGATAGGACGTTCATATTTATAGGACTTGTAGTCCGCCCCCGGTAGCTGAGTGGTCAGCGCGTCAGAATGTCAATCCTAAGGGCCCGGGTTCGGAGATTTTCTCCGCTCCGGGACGGGGTGTTGTGTTGTTCTAATCACCATCATTTCATCCCCATCGACGCGCAAGTCGCCGAAGTGGAGTCAAATCGAAAGACTTGCACCCGGGAACGGCCTACCCGACGGGAGACCCTAGTCACACGACATTTATTTATAGGACTTGTACATTAGTACGTTCTACAGAAATGATTAGCCTTTTAATTGCTCCAGTTCAGAATGTGGACTGTTCTCTAATAGGCACAGGGTCCGCCGTGGGCCCTGATAACTTACGATGTGTGATGGCACGAACACCTATATGGCGCGAATGGAGTCCTCTGGTATAGCTATCCATCCTGAATTCACCTGGTACCAAAGTGCATCTGTGGTGGTTGGCATTCGGTTACAGCGCTGCGCCCGTCGTTTCACCATATCCGACACGTTTTTGATTGGCAACAAATCCGATGATCTGACGGACCATGGCAAAAGGCTGACATCCTGTGACACCAAGACGGCACATTCTCATGCAGCAGCCAGTGTCCGTGCATTGTATAGCTGAAAAATGCTCTGGGGTGCTGTACCGAAAGGGTGTTGCCACACTGGTCACAGTGTCCCGCACATGCACCAACTGTGATTTCTGGTTGTACCCAACAGCACCTCACGCTTTAAGGCCTTGAGTTGGCGCTGTATGACTTGTGCGAATGCAGTCACTGTGACGCCGCTCCCCCTCTCTGCATTGAACCGAAAAGCGACCATCATTTTCAAACAAACAGTACGTGGATTCGTCCGAAAACGCTATTAGATGCCATTCCTACGCCGAGTGACGTCGTTCCATACGCCAGTGCCATTTAACACGTTTCTGCACATGCGTCAAAGGTAGGCGGAGAATTGGACGACGCGCACGTAATGAATGGCGACGGACTGTCACCCCTGATAGTGTATGATCTGTTTTACTGTTCATTGGTGCACCAGAGCCAAGGAGGACGTAGATCTCTCCTGCAATGACATTTGGATGAGGTGTCGATCTTCTCGGAGGGTGGTAAGGGTGGTGCGACTTGACCCATCTCATCGTGTTCTACGGCCTTCCGTGCACAGACCCATTGCACTGGCGAAACACTTCGTCCCACAAGAGCAGCAATTTCCCGGATGGTGCATCACATTCTCTCAAATCAATAATGCGCCCTCTTTGAAACTCCATGATTTGACGGTACGGTTCGCACACACGTATGCGAGGCATCCTGCACGTCTGCTCAAGTCACACTGATCCATTATCTTCATTTATAGCGACAACGAGAGCCGCAGGCACATTTTACAGGCAGGTTGTGTTGCGCAGCGATGGCTATGTTGATGTCGAACCCTCGGGCCGACATGGCTCAAATGCTAATCATTTCTGCAGAACATACTGATGTACATGTCTAGTGAATATGAACGTCCTATTTCTAGTCGTTCAAAAGCACTGCGTCTTCAGGCCACAAGTGGCCCATCGGGACCATCCGACAGCCGTGTCATCCTCGCCTGAGGATGTGGTCAGCACACCGCTCTCCCGGTCGTTATGATGGTTTTCTTTGACCGGAGCCGTTACTATTCGGTCGAGTAGCTCCTCAATTGGCATCACGAGGCTGAGTACACCCCGAAAAATGGCAACAGCGCATGGCGTCTGGATGGTCACCCGTCCAAGTGCCGGCCACGCCCGACAGCGCTTAACTTCGGTGATCTTACGGGAACCGGTGATCCACTGCGGCAAGGCCGTTGCCCAGTCGTTCAAGGTGTTCTATTATTTTTCTGAACGTGAGTGTAGTCTCATTTGACTAAAACTATCTGGCCACCATAGCTGCCGATCGTTCTCCGCCATCATCTAAATTTCCTCGGCATGTTGTTGCACTTTCCCGTTTTCGCACAGCCATTCAGCACATGCAGGTCACCCCAGTCAGTAAGTTGCGGACAAGAGTTGGCCGGTGGCCAGTGGCCAGTGTCTTCTGCTCGCTCTCCTTGGCTATTAGCGGGTCGCTGGAATGAAGCGCACACTGACAGTCAGTGTGGCGGTGCTCCATCAGCGGGCGCGAATGTTTGTGTTTGACGGCCATTTAGCAGAGCCAGCCGGGGCGAGTCGCGTGACTATCGATCTGCCGCCTGAAACTTTGATAGCCGGACGCTCGCTCGCGCGGCCCCACAGCCGTCACAGCTCGTCAGGGGGGTTCCGAATTTTATCAAAACTGCAGAGGCTACACCCGCAGTGACGTGATCAAGCGGAATGCCTGTCTGATGAGAGTGAAGTTCTCCGTTCCACAGCTTTCCATTTACTTCGCCGTGTTGCGCAAGCGACAAAAAGCCATTACTCGTGATACCGGTGCCCCCCCTCCCCCACCAACCCCCCACCCACCCCCCACAGCTGTCGTCACACGGAACGGGGACAATGAAACTTTTCTTTCGTCCGTAGCTCGGTGCTTCCGTGGCGACGCGCGAAAACAAGACCACAGTTGCGGCTACAACCCGGGCGTTCTTGGCAGTGGCGTGCAGAGCGCCAGACTCACTAAACGGCGCACAGCGGGCCGAGAAGAGTCCGAAACCTCTATTGGCCGACGCGGATTAATTCTCCGCTGTGTTACACAGCCATTATAATCAAGATTCGCGGCCCTCGCTTCGACCCGCGAGACAGCGTAAAACTTCTCGCAGCTCCAAGCCTGTAGCTGTCCAGCTACTTTCAAGAAAACTTTCGAGATTTGACCACTGGACTGGAATATGTTCACCGCCAGTATACCCGTTGGATACTAGCTGCTAACCGCGGCTACGCTTGTGTATCAGTAGCTTTGAAGTCAGCTGTTGTACGAGCAATAACGTCAGCTGCTCTCATCTGTACTGCCTGTCGGACATTATACAGTGTGTACAATAGGCCACAACTTAAATAATTTTTTGACATAGTTTATTTTCACTGATGAAAAAATGTCTTACATCCTCTGCTGTACGGTTTTAAGCTTCGACTTTTCTTTTCTACTTTCTAAAGTAACCTATGTCTTCCTCAGGATTCAAGCTATCTCCATACTGAGTTTCATCCAGATTTGTTCAGCGGTTTAGTCACGAATACGCTACAGTTACGTTCGCACTTATTATACGAGGGCTATTTGGAAAGTAAGGGCCGATGGCTCGCGTAGTGGAAACGACTGCCGAAATCCGATGAGGTTTTACACAGACGTGTTGGGTAGTTTCTCCATAGTGCCTGTCGATCGCTTCATGGCCCCGTTTTCAGTTCTGAGCACACAGTGAGCACGTGTGAGCGTGCCTAGACCAATAGTGTCTCCCGTAACCAAACATTACTTACCTGCCATCCATTTCCTTCTTCATGACGATTGTCGGCCGCACACTGCAGGGGCATTTACGACATCCATGCAGCGAAAAAAATGTTCAAATGTGTGTGACTTCCTAAGGGACCAAACTGCTGAGGTCATCGGTCCCTAGACTTACACACTACTTAAACTAACTTATGCTAAGAACAACACACTCACCAATGCCCGAGGGAGGACTCGAACCTCCGGCGGGAGGGGCCGCGCAGTCCGTGATATGGCGCCCAAGACCGCGGGCCACGCCGCACGGCAAACTGTGTGCGAGACCGAGACTGGAACTCGGGACATTTGCTTCTCGCGGACCAATGCTCTGTCGAGTGTGCTACCCAATCACTCCCTGCAACGTTTTCGATGGCAGGTGTTCGATCGTTCACCATACAGCCGGGGACTAGGTTCCCTTTGACGTTCATCTCCGCTCAAATGAACCGCGCGTTATGAAAACAATTTGGCACAGACGTCGAACTGCAAACCAGCATAGAGAAGCTCTGGAAAGCACAGGCGGGTGCCTTGTGTGACGAGAGTATGGAAAGTTGGTTCAATTCTGCGATAAATGTGTAAGTCGGGCGGCAACTATGTAGAGTAGTAACTGGAAGTTGTAGTAAACTGTTGCAAATAAAACATTTTTGATTTTGACAGTGCTTTCCATTTCGCGATCGGTTGGTCGGTACTTTCCGAACAGCCCTCGTATTATCATATGGAAGTGTGAATTAAATTCGGTGAGGAATGTACAAACATTGTATTCATTGTGTTGAGTCGCATTATGCAAAACATATCAGTTAATAAATTACGTTCACAAATATGATCATGAAGTTCGAAAGTAAAAGAATAAAAACCTGTTTCGAGACTAAATGTTTTTCGCTGATTCACATAATATTCTTCAAATCAATAAATATCTCATATAAGTTGACTCTTACGCTTTTTATAATGCTATTTATTTACTTAAACAACGCCGTTACCGGTTTCGAACGGATATGTTCATTTCAGACGGCTAGTTCACGTTTTACTTTACATTTTGAGTTTTGTTTCCCCAACTGACGAAACGTCCTTGGGGTAGTGATGCCCTACAACCAAAACAAGATGTGAGACAGCGGCTTTTTAATTGTAATTGTGCTCACGAAGATTTTAAGTAATGTAAACAAATTATTATTATTAAATGAAAGATGTGTCGGTTACTTTCAACGAAGAATCCGCTCCATTACGTTCCCGTGGAGGTTGTTCATCATCTTGCAACATCGAAAACTGTGTAATGCACTTTTTTGTGTATATATATGCACATAATGTAACGCATCACTCACACACTTAAAAGTTTCATCACATGGAGATATGCATACAAAGACGGCGATATTGCAACCAAAACAATGCCAAAGTCTTCCACTCTCAGATATATTTCATTATGTACCTGTATGTAACAGTAGATATTTACAAATTGCTTGTGTTGCGTATATGACAGTAGATATTTACAAATTGCTAATGTTACGTTACTTACTATTTACATTGAAACATAATTGATTAAAATCAAGATAATCAAATAAAGCAGTCAATTATAAAGTGTTACTACAATGATATTACGTAAATGTTATGGTATACATGGAACAAAAGTAAATGACAGGGCGAGACGTACATAAATAAATGTTACAACTATGAACATATTAATGGCATACATTGAAAGCACAGTGAATGTGTTGGGGTGGTTGTGCATATAAAAATATTACAAAAGTGGACTTTTTTAATTTTTATTTCTTACTTTAATTGGGAAAGCAGGTGAATGAAATTTTGAAGAAAGGCTGCATTGCCTAACTCGGTCTGTTCATTGAGGAGATTTTGTGGTGGTTTGATTTATGTACATATATTTCAATTATTCTGTATATTATCATTGTCTTCTGCAACTAAATTATCTTAATGGGAATTAGGTTGGCGTGCTAACACGTAATTTTATATCTCAGTGTAGTTTCGTTGTGTCAAGATGTCAAGATACTCAGATAATTCACACCTATATCTGCTACTACTTACTTTTTTTCATTTTTTTTTACGAATCCTCCTCCATTTGCGTTCTCATGAGTTACTGAGAACCACACAGAAATACTACACGTATTTTACATTTTTTTATTATTATTGTAAAGAACACTTTTCACTGTACAGAAACATAAATAAGAAATTAATAGCAATTAAAGCGGATTGATTATTCTCGAAGTGCGTCACATTCACTTAGTTTAATACAAACCACCACAGTCATGCAAGCAGAATAAGATGAAGTGTTGTAGTCACTGTTTAGAAGCGTCATATGGTCGGTGACCGGCAGAATATACGTACGATGGTAACATGAACTAATGCCATTCTTGGACATACAATCCTTGATAGGTGACAGCATCTCCCTTGTCTTTCCTCTGATATACTAGGCCCTTTTGTTAAACTTTACACCTACTGACCAAATAACATAATTTTGAAGCTAAAATTTGTATGTTTCTTATCTCTAGTGACTTCTGCTGTCCTCTTGAATGCAGTTTTGGTGTTCGTTATTATTTCAACTATACTGTCGCTTATTACATATAAATCAATTTCTGGAACATAAGCATTAAGTATTCGCTATTTGTGTAACCACGAACTATCATATAAAGATAGGTAGTAACAAGTAAACAAAATAATTTATTAACGCATGTCGAACATGGGCGCAGAAAGTCCAGAAGAAAATTGTGCAGGATTCGAAGCTGGTTAGCATGACGAAAGGAGAGCTTTACAAACATTCAATTTTCTCGAAAACTTGACAAAATAGTTGAGCAAGCTAATAAAATTTCAAATATCGAATATAGATACCCGTGGGAGATGTTTGGCACAGTATTGCAACTCGCTGAATCACAGAAATCACGGGGTTCTTGTGAAGGAGAAATGGCAGTTGCAACTTCAACGACAAAAAAAGGGGGCAAGCAAGATTAGGTTTAACGTTACGTTGCCATTGGGGTCATTAGAAATGAAGCACAAATTTGGATTGTGTGAAGGATGGGGAAGGAACCATCACGGAATCTGCCTGGAGCGATCTAGGGAAATCACAGAAAACCTAAATCTGGATGGCCGGACGCGATTTTGTACTGTCGTCCTCCCGAACCCAAGTCCAGTGCGCTAACCACTGCTCGAAGACAAGTGCAGAATTACCTCGAGTGAGGGTGGGAAACTTCCTTCTGACCGGTCGCTGTCCTGTATCCTCAAAGTCGCTGAGTCGAACCGGTTCACATCGTGCACTGCTACATCCGGGGGAGGGGGGGGGGGGGGGGGGGAAGTAGCAAACTCCAAGGCGCGCAAGCGCACCCACCGTGTTAAATGACGTTTTCCGCGAGAGAGAACCTGTAACGCTTGAATAATTCGATCGGTTCCAGGCGTGAGACGCTGTTGCATTGTAATTATCTCAGATTGCACGTTTCGTCTTCAGTCAGCTGCTGTGAATGCAAATGAATATCCTCAGCACAGGCAGAACAAGTAATTTCCCGTAAGATATAACGTCGTTCAACAAACCCACTGAATTTCTGTGTAAGAGAAACTACGAATTTTCTTCACTTTGTTACTAACGTTTTAGCTCAACGATACATGGGCCTTTCCACTGTAAATGGCAACAATGACTTTATCTGTTCCCCGTAACAATCTGATGCACACTAACATGTTAGAAAAGGAACATAGATTTGCAGTTAACTTGCATTAAGATATCGTGAATTCTAACGTCAACAATTTTTACATAACTTCACTACATTAAGTGAATACTCTGTAGACTGTATGTAACTCACCCATTTGTTCCAGCTTTTTTTTTCCTCTTTTGGATAAGGCAGATTGGTTTCTAACCATTTCTGAAAACTGGGTGGCTTGGAGTTCAGATGTGGGTAGCTAATATAGATTTCTGTATAATTTATCTTGTCTGAAGCAGTCAACAGCATCTCCGAAGTTTCTTTAACACTATGCAAAGAGGTTAGTAATGGAATGCACGATTTCATGAGCTCCAGCCTTATCACGAAAATTCTGTGTTTGCTTGACGTTGTCCAAAGGGCGAAAAACAAAACTAAGTAAAACGAAGTTTGTCTGTGACTGTTGGCGGCCATATATAGGATGATTCAGCCTTCCCTACCACTGGTTTTTATGCAACTTGCAGCATCTTCAAATACGACGCACAAGATTTTCATATTCTCTCGATCGCTACTTGAACTGGAGCTTTTTGTAGGAAATTTAATGTAGTTACATTTTGTCCTGGGATACGTTTTCGGCAGGGGCCGTAGTTTTCGATTTTTTTCAAGAAAAAAAGTGACCTTCATATCTGTTTTCCTTGAATAACTCGAAAACTAAAGACTCCAGCGAAAAAGTATCCCAGTAAAAAATTTACCTATATTAAATTTCCTACAAAATGGTCCTGTCTGTTTTCTTCTCTAGGACAAGTAGTTAGCGCGTAGTGTGCACGAGAATATGAAAATCTTGGGTTTGGCACTTGGAGGCGCTGCAGACTGCATTAAACCCAGTGGTAGGAGCAGCTGAATCACACTGTATACAAGATGCGTCGACGATGACGGTGATATAATCTGTCAGAGATGATGGAGAGGAAATTTATACGAGAAGTTGGAATATCAGTAATACTGACGAATTATAGCTATTTGTAGTATGAAACTTTCTGTCAGTTTAAGCTGTGTACCCAACCGGAATTCAATGCAAGAGTTTTACTTCCGCCTATAATGCTCTCAACATAAAGGTAAGGGTGCGCTTTCGAATCCCGGTGGAACACACAGATAACCGCGCCACTCCGCTGCAAAGTGAAAGAGACCTATCACAGTTATTGGTGTTTTTCGGTTTGTATTCACTATAGACTCGGTTGGGCTTGAAGTACGTGGGAAAATTTGCTACTGGTCTGCTGACGACAAACTCCAAGAGACGTAGAGCTTGCAGAAGATATTGCAGTGTATTCATAACAGTTGTTCAAAATGGTATCCCATAGATTCCGAACAGGCATGATATAGTAGTAAAAAGTTGTGGAAGTTCTGTCATATCCGTTCCAGCAACACCGGCCTCTCGTAGGCAGACTGTTTCACAATTCCTGTTACAAGTTTTTAAGGGTTGTAGGGCGGACTAAATAGATTAAGTTTTTATAAGGAACTTACCACGGGAAATGTACCATTTGGATTTAAAATAAGTCTGAAGATCGAATCACTTTGAAATCTCGCTCTTCACGGTACGCACACGACGGAGACAGTGAACTCTGACTTTCGTGCGCTGCGGGAGCCCATTGTGTAGCCATGTATCTATTACTTGTCGGGTTCTCTTCTATATGACAGAGCACACCCTCTTCAAAGTGGAGAGCGCAGAGCGTCCTCTCATTTGCGAACCTAACAGTTTCTCGCAGTCATTGTTGCAGTAGCATTAAAAGGGATTTGAAGACCTGAGGAGAACCGGAAAAAGTTCTCCATCCATATTTTGTGCAGCTCTACAATTACGTGGCGTACCTGAAACGCCCGCTAACAGGTAATTGTGGAAAGGGCCAAGGGAGTTGCGGTCGGATTCATTTTACAATTGCAATTTATTATCATTTAGTTCATAAATACACTTTTGAAAGAATTAAATTTGCTTCGCGGCTGAAGGTCTCCAAACAGATGCTTTAGAATAAGTTCAATTTAGAAAAGACATGACACACAGTTAAATTTACGAATAAAGGTAAATCGTATATATATGTGAGATCAGCATGCGGAGCGGATGAAGGCCGACGGATTAAATCTTCAAAATTCCAAATATACTATGATGCTTACTGAAGGTAGAAGACCACAATGTTTTAAGATGCTAACAGGGCTGATGTCCCACAAGGTGCACAGGAAGAGATAAACAAATGCAATAATATGGCTGAATGCCGCAAAGTTTAATTCTGCAAATTAAGGAAATATGTATTGCAACAAACGGTAAAACAATACATTAAGCTTAAAAATTTCCTTTTTGCAAACACCGACGACGGAAGGCCCACAATAACTTGTAAAATCTTTCAGAGGAAGTTACAATACGCTTTCAAGGGTAGAAGATGATAGTGTTTGGACTTGAAGGAAACTCTGAGAACATGTTTCCAGGGCTGAAGGCCCATAGTTAACCTTGCCAAATGAAAAATATACAATACAGTTAAATTACAATAACATTAACACTGCCAAAAGGATATTTAGGAGAACAGCACTTAGGAGTCTCCAGTGGATCGGTCTGCCCTCGTTCACTTAGGCGAGACAGGTGGTGAGTCCAACTACACTTAATTCGTGTGAACCCAACCAAGGGACAGTCACGGACCGACCGACCAACCGCTTGCTTGCCACGACGGAGTACACGAGAATGCAAGACCCCCCCCCCCCCTCAGAAAAATGAATTACAAGTATCACTATCCCCAAACAAACGCGTATGTGACCTGAGCTGCCAAAACTACACACCAAGTCGGGCAGCAACAACCGGTGAGGAAAAGACAGTGCCTAAAAATTACGTTAGCGGCCAGGGCAGGTAAACAGAACACTAACGGCCACAAGGCATAAAATTCCGCTGGTGCACTTGACTATGGATAAATTAATTTGATCAATTCCAGCTGATGGCGGCTATCTCGAACACTTCACTCGTCGTTGCTCACAGGAAAACCTCCACACCAGCAACGTCGGAACCAACAACGTAATGCTCAAAACCACTCAAGCTTCACGTCCTAGGTCGGCGAGCGACGATGCTCGTACCGATCGTACAGCTCCAGACAGACTCCGACACTGCGCAGAGACCGTCAGGGGCCCAGTCGACTACGCCGCACGCAGATGTCCTCGGAGGAACCGACCGACCAACAATCCACCAAAAGTCAGGCCCGGCTTTAAGTGATACGTGGCGGCAACGGTCGGGCGGGCGATGTCCACTCCGGGCTCACTGATGCTGCAAGCCGGCGACTGGCTGGCCCGGGCTGCGTTCCAGACGTGTTGCAACTGACTGCCAGGGCCCAACTCACGACCCGAACTGCCGCCGTGAATTCTCCTTGGCTGACTCCACGACAGATGACAACCGGTCATAGCAACCGAGCAAAGATCCTATCAGAGGGGATATATCGATAGGCGCTACTAGCACCGATGATCGTCAGGCAAAACCAATTCAGTAACTCCAGTAATTTAAATCAACGTGGTGAGATGGAAATACGTTAAAACAAAGTGGGACGGCGAGCCATGCACGGCTCAGTACGGTACACATTACCGATTAGATGAAACAAGAAAAAAAAGTTATGTGAGAATAGACGAATAAATTATTGCTTAGAAAAGCTCTCAACTGCTGTGAGAACTTCCTGTACAGAATGTGAGTAAGCTACAATGAGAAACTTACACTTGAGACCATTATAAAAGAATGGCGATTGCTATTTAACGTCCCAACGACAACATGATCCTTATCATTGGAGACGTAGCCGAAGCTAGGATAGGGCTCCACTTCGCTCAATGTAATAAACATTCTTCTTCCTCCTCCTCCTCCACCTCCTCTTCTTAGTCTTCTTTTTTAGTTTCGGTCAGTTAGCGACGACGTCAATTCAACTATCTTCATTTCCGAACTTTAACTGCCCCCAGTGCTTCGTTTCCTATGTTGTTTTCTCTCTTGAGTCCACTGCTTCCCAGCCTTCTGCACAGACTATTCTTGGAAACCTTTCTGAGTTGATAGATTTTCCTTAAGTGAACCACGCTCCCGGATATCTGTAGGAGAAATTTCTATTCCTGGTAGGCCTTTGTCAACTTCCGTGAACTGTGCCCATTTAGTTCTACCATCTTGGAAGTAGGTTAATATCCTTTTCGCATATTCTTCCCGGACCGATTCTTGTCACGTGGCCATTAAGGGGAATCCTCCTCCGATACGTTTTGCTTACTTACATAGATCGTGGTTGTGATGCATCCTGTACTTGCTATTTTCTTTGGTGAAGACCAGGTTTTCTTTCCAGGTCCCTGTCTTTGGTTTGAAATTTCACTGTTAGGTCTTTTTGGTCTATTCTCTGCCGCGTACAGTGGCTCCACTAGAATTACAGTACTGTAGTGGCTAATTTTTGCTTTTTACGATGTCCGTCCCTTGCTGTAGATGTCTTTTTTTAATTGTTAGGCCATTTTCATTTTGTTAACGCGTGATACGAAGGGTCCTTTCTCTAATACGTTAGGCTCTATTCATTCACCTGCGCAAATATTTAAACTTTTCCGCCTGCTTTACTTTTCCTAGTCCCACCTCCAGTTACCTTGGCGCTGATCTTACAGTGCATCTTCTCACAGACGATTTGCAACCCAGTATTCGCTCCCTGTGTCTTGAACTGGTTGATCTGTTTTGCTGCCGTATCTGTTCAAAAATGGCTCTGAGCAATATGGGACTTAACTTCTGAGGTCATCAGTCCCCTAGAACTTAGAACTACTTAAACCTAACTAACATAAGGACATCACACACATCCATGCCTGAGGCAGGATTCGAACCTGCGACCGTAGCTGCAGCGCGGTTCCAGATGTAGCGCCTAGAACCGTTCGGCCACTCCGGCCGGCGCCGTATCTGTGGAGGCGTCATCTGCGAAGGCTAGATAGCCAATTGTAAAATTCACGTGTTTGTAACCTACCCTTGATTGTGCCTCTAAATTGTTCGTATCTTTCCGCCATTCTCGTCTGACTTTTCCAAGATACAGCTGACGAGCAGAGGCGATAGCTCATTTCCTTCTCTCAAATCTGCAGTGATTTTAAAGGCATCGGACACTTCAACTGTGAACTTTACTTTGAAGTGTTGGTCAGCTATTGTTGGATAATCACTTCTGTCTTCTTGTCTAAACCAAACTCTTCAGGGATGTAAGATAGGGTGATCTGATGAACTGAATAGTATGCGTTACCGAATTCGACGAAGGTCATCACGAATTCTGTGTTCCTGAGTACTAATAATACCACAGAAATAAGATTGTGTGACCGCTGAGTGAGAATTCTGTCACGGTTTCAGTGAAACGTGCGACACGAAGGGGACCACGTGTCCACTAGCTCCAACCGCGTGTGTACGGCGCGACCTTGGCGCGCGACTAGCGGAGCACCTGCTGCCCGCAAACCGGTCCCACCCGGCGCGGCTCGCCACGGCACTCGCCTCTGTTTTCGTGCCGGCGCGGCCGGCGCGCGATGGCCGCCGCCCTTCTGGGAAGCCGTGTTTGCGGACGCGCCTTCCGCCGTTTCCCGGGAACCGCTCGGCCGGACCGCCATCTGTCAGCGGCACAAAGCGAACGCCGCGGGCGACGCGGCCACCCCGCGCCGCACCCCCCGCGACTATTTCCCATCCGGTCCGCCGCGATAACCAAAGTGGCTCCCGACGGAAATCCGACAACGCTCCGTCGCCGCGGCCACACGCTGCTGTTCGCCAACGCTCTTTCCACGAATCCTTCCAGCCCACTTTCCGAAGGAGCTCGGTCTCACAGCGGGACTAAAGAACAAAGTCAACCGCTGCACCTGCAAGCAGGATTCTGCGCGGTGAACGAAATGGTATCCGTACTTGCAAATCTATGATTCTTGTTCGCTGAGATTGATATTTTATAAGCCCTTTACCGTACTCCGCAACAGACATTCGATATGCTTCTGGTCTGATATATTTTCATCCATATTATTCTTTTCTTCTTCTCCTTCTTCAAATGGTTCTGAGCACTATGGGACTTAACATCTCTGGTCATCAGTCCCCTAGAACTTAGAACTACGTAAACCTAACTAACCTAAGGACATCACACACATCCATGCCCGAGGCAGGATTCGAACCTGCGACCGTAGCAGTCGCGCGGTTCCGGACTGAGCGCCTAGAACCGCTAGACCACCGCGGCCGGCTCTTCTTCTTCTTCTTCTTCTTCTTCGTGTCAAGTTATCTCACGACATAGCGAAGAAGGCAGGGAATAGTCGTAAATTTTCTAATCAGCTCATCCAAAATGTAAAGTTATATAATTAACTTTTCCAGTTTTATGGCTGTTACTCAGCAACCGTATACTAGTTTCAACATAGGATTATACAGCCAACCGGTTGCAAATAATTGTTAGGTAAAATTAACCTAGGTTTTGAGACCTTAAAGGATGGTTTCATCAGAATGAAATTTTGATAAAACGTAAAATTACATTGCTAAAAAGCAATGGTCAGGATTTAGAGCAGCTATGCTCAAGTCAAAAGTGAAATTAAACGTTCCAGCCTTTGCCACGAGTACCTAGCTAGGAACAACATCAGACAGAACTAATTCTGACCATTGCTTTTTAGCAAGGTAATTTTACGTTTTACCAAAATTTCATTCTAATGGAGCCCCCTTAGTAGGTGTCGGAACCGAAGTCAATTGTACCGAACAGTTATTAGCAAATGGTTGGCTATATTAATTTTTCGTTTCTTTTTCCAGGTACTGCAGATTAGACATCGCAAAGTACATCCAAACAATGACATCTGCTGTTCAGCTGTGCATATACGACTTATTTTGCTACATCTGGTACAGCCGCGTCAAAGTTTAAAGCTTTCCATGTTCCTAACTAACGTAACAGGGGACATTTAATGAGCTCATTGAGACATAGAACACTGATCAGGTCCTGAGCTCCCTGACGCTATAGGCACATACTGAATACGCAAAATCGATTATTCCCTAACGTTGGAGGCACATACTGAATATTTAAAATTGATCAGTACGAACAGTAGTTATAAATTTTTAAGCATTACCTCGAAAAGATGAAGTTCCGAAATTACGAAACCTGCAAGCAAAATTTCAAGGCCTAGCCGAGGAGCCTGCGAACCGAGTAGCAGTCCATGCTTTTCTTTTTCTCAAAGAAAAATGCTGACTGAGGTAAAGGAAACTAACAAATGATCAGAGGCGTGATATGCTAAATGTGGGTTCATGCAAAGTGCATAGGGATGCGAAAAAGAGTGAAAAAGATATAATGTAACACTTTCAAAACCAGATTCCTAATTTGTACCATTTGTAGATATTTAGAAAATTAAGCATAGAGTGTTTCATTTTTTCAGAATTTCATTTCTTTTAGTCAGATGCCACGAAGAACATCTTGCAGCTTGTAATGTCTCTTGCAGCGGACTCTCTGCGATATTTTCAAAAATTTTATAAATTATATAACTCAGTACATATCTCGAAATATCTCTTCTTATCTTACCGATTCCTAAACTTTAATATACGATGATTATCAATGCAAAGTAGTTTCAAGCCCTATTATTCCTTGGAGCGTCCATTTACTCCATGGAATAGCTTCTCTGCTATCTATGTTTTCTCTTATGAAAAGAATGAAAGAGATCTTGCCGATTAGCCGTGAAAGGAGGAGGATGTATACGTATGTATTGTTGAGCTAGTCGCCATCTTGATGAGATTACGTATGAGAAGGAATTTAATACATGAACTAAACTAAAGTAAGTGTGTTCGCGTATTATTTAACTGATTATTATTGACAGTGTCTGCTTACTACGCTGTGTTGCACGGGATCAGTGGGGAACATCTGATTTACACTGGACGAACCTGCCGTTTTGTATGCTCAAGATATCCAGTTTATTAATTCAAACAAATAGGCTAACACGGTCTTACCAGCAGATCTCCGGTCTTCCCCATATGATCACCGAAAGTTAATAATTATTACAAATGTTTTCAGGAGAACGACTGACAATTTTCGTCACACCGAGACTTCGAAATTGCTTCACTGCCTTATGGAATTTAAGTTAAGCTCAATTTAATCAGGATAGAACAGTACTGAACTGTGTGAATGTGATAAGCCTGCTTTGTGAATGAAAATTCCCTTAATATACGGGCCGGCCGGTGTGGCCGTGCGGTTCTAGGCGCTTCAGTCTGGAACCGCGTGACCGCTACGGTCGCAGGTTCGAATCCTGCCTCGGGCATGGATGTGTGTAATGTCCTTAGGTTAGTTAGGTTTAAGCAGTTCTAAGTCTAGGGGACTGATGCTAAGTCCCATAGTGCCCAGAGCCATTTGAACCTTAATATACGCATGTTTTTACTATCCTGATCAGTGAAGCTAAATCAGGCCGGTGTGAGAGAGGTCTTTTTTTTAAATTTTAGATCCCACAAAAAAATTTTAAAAGCTGAAGACAGCATTCTCTAAATAATTCTATAACTTGCTGTTTCGGCTATAATACACTAAATCTCAAAAGTGCTACAATTTAGACCACTCTCCCCTACAACAACTCCCGACATATCGCTTCTGTAAGGGTCGCGAGGATAAGATCGGTTAATTACAGCGCTCACAGGATCATTTAAACGTATTTCTTCCTGCACTCCACACGTGACTGGAGCAGGAAGGAGCTCTAACAATTGGTACAGCGGCCCGTACCCTCCGCCAAGCACTTCGCAGTGGTTTGCATTGTACGGATGTAGATGTCGAATAATGTGTGAGCTACGGTTCTTCTTTTCGCAAGATAGACTTCCATGTGGTCGCAGGAATATGGCGCGCCCTGATACAACGCTGTGGATCTTAATTACGCCTCGAGCAGAACTGCGCGAGTCGGCCGTCGCTGGGAAACCAGTTCGTGCAGAGCCGCGACCGGGGTGGGGGAAACTGGACCCGTCCCGTCACGACGCGGGAACAGGTGCCTGCCGATGACGTCACTGCAGGTTCAACGACTGCGCGCGGTCGCCGCACTGAGCGGGCGCGTCTTCTTGTGCTTCTTCTTCGGGCTCGCTTCCAGCGTTCCCGCGTCGGCCTTGCTGTTCGCACTCATTAGACGCATAAATAGTCGTAAATTAAGAGCCCGTAATTCCTCGCAGCGAGCTCCTTGGCGCACTAAAGACGACGACTTTACGATCGCCTTCTTAATTCCTCTCCGTGCAGCGAAATAAAATTTTACGTTTGCTACATTTATTGCCGCGCCCTCGTTTTATAAAAATCTTCCGGCGCGGCGAGCCGTATCCACTGCGCCCTTTATAGTACATCTGGGTGCAGCTTAACCGGGAACTGCAGAGAATGTTTACGCTAATGGCCGTAGCTTAACCTTCCGCACAGGTAGTACTGTGGGGATGTATCTACTACATGTTCCTTCTCGTGAAAAACAGGTATTTTCAGAAACGTGGCTGCAGTAGAATTGTATGGATTATAGCTCGAATAAAGCGACTAGCCACAAGTCTGGTATAAAAAGTTTACTTAGACATTCAGCCATTACTGGTTTCGGATTTCTTTTTAATAGCCATCGTCAGATAGCAATGCTGATACTTCACTTTGTGCTCGTTACTCGCTGCACACTTATTTTATGCAGCAGTGAGTTCCTCAATACTAAGTAGTGTGAGCCTTTCTCTGCTGTGAGTTACATACACAAGTATACTATCACAAAGTCCGTACTTTTCATATACATTTTGCTTACATTTGCAACTGTTTTCTGATTGAGCCATGTGGCGTCTTCTTCGATAGCGGGGTAGGTTTGTCTAGGATTGCCCCACGCAATCTGATGCGGGATAAGTAAATAAATAGATAAAATTTTCAGTCTCGCAACCTAGCACGTTGCAGATCACACTATACAGAAGATGATTTACAGTTTTTCAATGTTTATTTTTAAAAAATCGTAATTTTGCATAAGAGCTGTATGTCAGTTTAAATATCATTCAGAAACGTATCCGATTTATACATAAGAGAATAACTTTGACATATTTAATGAAAAACGTTGATCCAGATAACAAATTATTAATTATTATGGCTGGACACATGTCGTGTAGTTAGTATATTTTTTGCAGTGTTCCGTATCTCAGTCGGCAACAACAGGACCCTTATAGGACCACTTCATTGGCCCTGTATAGGTCTGTCCGACTGTAAAGACTGCTTTCCCTCAGAAACTGTTAGTGGTACCAAATTGAAATATATGTTACGTGCTAAGGTGCATGACCCTCGAGCGGTGTGAAAAATTTAGGCTTCTAGGTCAATACAATCAAATGATGCACCCACTTACGTCAAATATTTCGATATGAGAAAACTCATTCGGAGTCTATAGGATAATTCCCGTCGACCCACAATCATGAAATTCGAAAAGAAAGAGGTTTCACAGTGCAACGAAAGGAAAAATCCGATAACTGTTAATTTTATATTACATCACATGAAAAGAACATTTTTTTGCCGTTTGTTATGTCTGTCTGTTCTTTTTTCCGGGAACTGGCACAAGTATCATCTTGAAATTTGTCAGACACTTAGGTCTACGGCCATATGTGTCACGTAATTTGATACTCGCAAACTCATAGATACCTTCACATGAACTATCTAATGTGTTGGGTGTGATGATCTAGATATAAAGTACGTGCCTTGAAACCGACAGGGGGCATCGCACTTAGGTCGGACCACACGTTTTTCAGTCTTCGTCTCACACTAGCCTTCACCTCTCAACGCCGTGAAGAGTCGCCAGAAAGACACGTGGTTCGGAGTCCACGTTAAACTGTACGTCCACTCTCCCCGGTTGGATTACTGCGATAGGTTAGGGACACACCATTTGCCGAAGTGTTCTGTAGAAAGACTTGCACCGGCCATTGAAAGATATGAAAGTATTATTATTAACGATTGTACATAATTTTTTACGGAATCCTCAGAGTGCAAATCCTGCTCGCACTTGTTCGGTCTTTTATACCCGAGAATGGTTCTGTTGTTTCACAGTAACTGGCTGTTTTGATAAGGTGACGCACAGTGCTCGGGCCAAACCATGATTTTTTTTCAAAAATTTGAATTTGTTCACGGAAGGAGAATCGTAAACAACCGAAGCTGACCCATAGACGCAGACAAATTTAGGTATACATAAACACGTAATTCGAGTTAATTATTAATTGTAATTACGTGTCTGTTGTTATTACCAGGTATAGAAGTATGAAACCGGAATTTGGGTGCAGTAATTATACATCTGTTATTTGAAACTGATACACAATATTGTGTTGAACATAATGTTCATTGCTATTCATACATTTCTCCCACCTCTCCGGCAGGCTATGAACGCCATACCAAAAAAAAAGAAAAAAAAAAAAAAGAAAAAAAAACAAAAAAAAGAAAGTTATCCTTTTGAAGCGAACCAGTCAGCGAGCCATTTTCCTACATTTTCGTACGAATTAAAGCGTTGTTCAGCGAGAGTGTGTCCCAATGATGCAAATAGGTTATAACTGGACCGAGCCAAGTCTGGAGAATAAGCCGCATGCCCTATTAGTTTTCCCAACTGAATGCCTTGATCGTTACCCTGACCCGTTTTTCTGCGTATGATGGGGCTTTATCATGGAGCAATATGATTTTGTGTTGCCTTTTTCCATATTCCGGTCGTTTTCCAAGTAATGCTCGATTTAAATCCATCATTTTCTGTTGGTAGCGATCAGTGTTAACGGTTTCGCCAGGTTTTAGCAGCTCATAATAGATGACACACTTCTTATCCCACCAAACACAGAGCACTGTCTTCTTTACAAATCGATTTGGTCTTGCAGTGGATGTCGATGGTTTGCCTGGATTCACGTTTAGGATCCCAAAATATATCCATTTTTCATCACCTGTCACTATTCGATGGAGAAATGACATTCTTTTGTATCTGGTGAGCAGCTTTTCACAAGTGGTCTTTCGATTTGCTTGCTGTCTTTCATTGAGTTCATGCGGAACCCATTTTCCCCACTTTCTACACCTTTCCCATAGCGTTCAACCGAAGAGAAACGGTGTTCTGCATCACATTCGATTGTTCCGAGAGTTCCTGTTGAGTTTGAGTATCATCTTCATCCAATAAGGGCTGCAATTTGTTCTCTTCGAACTTTTTCGGTGGTTTCCCGCGCTTGTCGTTTCTCACGTCAAAATAACCACTTTTGAATTTTTTGAACCACTCCCAAGAGCATGCTCGCCGAATGCATCGAGAAGCATTCGATCCGACTCTGCAGCAGTTTTCCTCAAGTGATTATGGAAAACCAATGCTGTCCGCAAATCGTAGTTCATGTCCGCCTGCTTAGCTGGGTGGTAACGTGCTCGTCTCCCATGCAAGCTGGGGCCGGTTTCGATTCCCGGTCGGATTGGAGATTGTCTCCGCTCGTGGGCTGGGTATTGTGGTGTCCTCATCATCATTTCACCCCCATCACCGAAGCGCAAGCAGCCCAAAATGGCATCGAATGAAATAAGACTGGCACTTGGTGGCCGAACTTCCCCGAACAGGGGCCTCCGGGCCAATGATGCCATACGCTTATTTCCATTTTTTATAGTAGTTCATTGGCACAAAACTCGACATGTTTACGAGTTTGAAACAGATACCGATGTATTTAACTTGGGTTACTGTATGTTGACATTCGTCGTTAGCCGTTACAGGAAGCAGATGGCGCTGCAGACGCTGTCTCAGAAGCTCTGCACTGACGGCTAGCACCATCTATAGGGAAATCTCGATTTCTTACTTCTACACCTGGTAGCACTTGTACTAAAGAGAAAGAAGGGAAAGGGTCATCTCTCTACGCAGGGAGGGGTGGGCGGTGAACTAGGCAGTGCGTGTGTCGGCTTGGGCCGCGCAGTCGATGCGTGGATGGGCAAGAGTAAAGAAGAAGGGTGAGCATTCGTTGATTTTACAATAAAGAAACAACGCCACGTCACGAAGAAGTGGATGGAAGAACGTAGCAACTGGAGAACGAACGTGATGCCTGTGGGGGGAATTAATCAAGAAGTGATCTGATAAATTCGTTTCGGATTCGGTGCTGCACGGAGGTTGCTTTCGAGGGCGAGGGGAGCCTAGGATAGGCATTCTGTTTATGGAGTCGTCGTTGTCTTTTATTCCGCTCGCGTAGGAGATGGATCTGAGAGCAGCTCCGTTCTCCGGAATGCCCGCGCCCGCTGCGACGGAATCGCAGTCGGTGTTTGTGCTGGGAGGATGGGCCATCATCTATAACAGCCGCGCCGGGGGCAGCTTCGTATGCGGAGCCGCGCAACGGCCAGTGCGGCGCTGATGATGGAGGGGGATAGCCGTCACTCCTAAGTGTTCCGAACAATGAACTTGTTACGCTTGCTCCCTTATCTGAAAATTATAAGCAGCTTCACAGCGGGCACATTTGCACGTGGGGCCATTACAGTAAAGCGCAACGAGTCTTGGTATCTCTCACAAGTGGGACTTGTCTCGTCGTCGTAGACAATTCATTTTGTACTGTGCGTCGCTGTCTGACATTAGAGCGTAAAGAAAAACCAAACGACTCTCCACAGATTCAAACTTTTCGATAGTGTAGGTCGTACTATGAATATAAGAAGTGATAAGTAGCAAGGTTACTCTGCTGTCTTATACACTGCAAATGGAGGAAAACCGCCTCAGCGTTATTTGGCTCAATATTCATCATTTAGTTTTCAGTCTCTACATGATCTGTTTTGGGGATGAAATTACTGGATTTCAAGTCCACCTGTTGCGCAAGTGACTTACATATACACCCAAACATTCTTCAGCACCTCTGTGCCATCCTCATTGGGAACCCTTGATCCAATTCTATGAAAAAGTGAGCATGTTTTAAGTAATAATTATCCTAATGAAATTAAGCCTAAAAGCAGTGTTTGTTTGTTATTGTCATCACCTCATTTTTTTCTACGTTGTTGGGTTACGCAGGGCCGTCTGAGCGTTACTGGCTATTTATTGCTTGTCATCGGGTCCGATTCCAGGCTGGGTCGCGGAATTTTTTCCGCTCAGGGACTGGGTGTTGTGCTGTCCTTATCATCATCCTATTATCCTCATCGACTTCAGGTCGCCGAAGTGGCGTCACATTGAAAGACCGGCACCCGACCAACGGTCTGCCCACCGGTGGGCCCTAGCCAAAAGATTAAATAAATAAATTGCTTGTCATCTACAATTGAGTGATGTTACTGTGAGTTTTGTTGGTGAGTTAACAATTCACGTTATCTATAAACTTAATTTTGTTGTACGAAAATATTTTGCGACACACACACACACACACACACACACACACACACACACAGAGAGAGAGAGAGAGAGAGAGAGAGAGAGAGAGAGAGAGTGTGAAAGAGAGAGAGAGAGAGAGAGAGAGAGAGAAACACACATACATACATAAACTTTTTCCCAATAATTGCAAAATTACTTATATTTCTTCTTTCAAAAATGTTTTCAATGCCCGCACATTATTTTTGAGCTTAATACAATGAACTTTTTACTGTTTGTTTTGAAATTGTTTGTATTTACGAAAATAATTTGTACTAACAAACACCAGTTACGTTACTTCCCAAGGAAAAATGTTTTGAATGATAGCGACATCTTCCACATAGTTTGTAATTAAAATTATACATCAACACGGCTTATGTGTCTGGCTGATTTTAATGCTGCACGGCCAAGAAAGGGTAGACGATGATTAGGAAGCTTCGAATCGCTCTACCGTCGCTCTTCTGTCTCGAGCTCTTCACTGCGGTCCTCAAAGTCCAGCACTATTTTTTTTCTTAATGTTCTCACCATACGACGCAGTGCACTTAATGAAGGAGCGGTGTTAGTTATATTCACAGACCTGTCTTTCACGAGAGATTCGTCCTCGAATAGTATCTACTAATGAGTGAATCTGTAAAGTCTGAATGCAGCTCTCCACGAACAACTACGGCGCAGTTTTGTAGCCTACTCTCTACCCATCAAAGGCTGTAACTATAGCGGTTTTTTTTTTCTCCTCGCTGCACGTTCCGCAGACATCGGTTTTGGTCAGCGGATGCGTCGCAGTATTGACACTGTGCAGTCTCACGGGGCGAATGCGATCCCTGGCGTAGCAAGAGACGTTTTTCGGACGCTGTAAAGTGTGATATTCCGGCATTTATATCGTAGCCAGCAGTTGTTTATAGCCATCAGCCTTTCGACTTGTTTAACGGCTTCGGCCAATTCTTCCTGAGTTATTCAAAGTTTTTAAGCTCTGTCTGTTACAAGCAGACACCCAAGATCTCTGATACTCAGCTTCATATATTATATTCTGGTCCTACTATTTTGCTTATACGCATTCTAGCGCCTTATGAGAGAAATTAATTAAACAGCAAAATTCGAACAATTACCACGGAATATATCTAATCCTAAAATAAGAATTTCACGTATATTACAAAAAAGTAACGTGTGAGACACAGGGTGTCACTAACTATTGCGACCATGAATAACTCAGAAAATATGATTCGAGGTAAAAAGTTTGTGGGGCAAAGTTGCGTGGGACAATGGGGCCATAATATGCCGGAATGATAAAGAATACCACACAATCCACGATAAGAAGATTGCAGCACTGCACTGATACAAGTGGTCATCACTTCGAACACCTTCTGTAAATCGACGTTCATGGCACCTTTTTGACCTTAATTGACCTTTAAAGACCTTACTGTCACACATCGTTGAATTCGTCTTGACAGCTGCTATCAGAAAATAAGTACCAAACTCTAGCATCCCATAAAAAAAAGCTGACCTTCATATCTCTGAATCGACCCCACCTAGCAACAAAAATCAACGTCATATTATAGTCCCCGTTGTCCCGTGCAACATTTATCCCACAAACTTTTCAGTTCCTATCATACTTTCAGAGTTATTCTGGGTGGCAACAGTTAGTGACTCATGCTGTATATACTACTGATATGAATGATTTGTTCAAATCTCTTTTAGGTGAAAGTTACTTGTAAACGTTTTTGTCATCTAAACTTTACACACAACAAAATTAATGCGTGAAATACCACACACATTATGTTTTTAAGTTTTATTATAAAAGAAGTACATTGTAACACGAAACAATATTTTTGTCGTTATTGCATTCTGATACTTCGTCTCAAAACAGTCTACATGTTAAGTATATTTTGTCTGCAATTTTTACAAGATTTTTCTTCAACCTGTAATTGTGTTACCGGTTTAAATGCAAAATCCTTACTCCAGTTCTTAACTTGTCTCAAAAGTCACATGCACATGATAGCGCACCGATTGCCCACATCTAGCTTCTAAGTGAGGTTTGAGGCTCCAGAGTTGCAATGACAAAGAATTAATAATTACCTGTACCTCAGTGCCCTTGAATTTGGCGAGAAAAGAATATCAAGTTATTGACAAGCCAGACAGCTGCACAGGCGGATTTTATATACATTTAAGAAAGGTATTTTCTGTAGCGCCCGGTGAAGATTTCCTGTCTGACTGTAAAACGCGTATCACGTTTATGACGGTCCTCGTGATGAGAGGGAGTTTTTCCCCAAAACACTTCCTGGGTTTGCCGGCAGATAATATTATGCAAGTCCCCGAATATTTCATCGAAAAAACTATTAGACATCGCCAGGTGGCGGTAGTTACTGTTGTCACTGCCGCAAGACGTTACTGTTGATAATCGCGCAGCGGCTTCGGAATTTATCTGACCAGGAGCGGGAATTGGGTATGCGCGGAGAGACGTTCAAAGTAGGATGAAAGAGATGGTTCTCATGAGAAGATGTCGAACACTGTTAAGATGAAATATTGTGACACTTAACAATGTTATCCGACGGCAAAGGCGAGGAGCGTATTTGCAACAATCCCGCCGTAAAGACTGAAAAGCTACATATGCTAATCGTTTTCTTGCATAGCTTTATATGTGTCACATTCGCTCCAGTACTATATTTTTTACATAAAGCTGACAACGTCAGTTTAATTTTGCGTTTCTCAGCAAGAGTAGGGTAGATTTTGGTAATGATATCAAGCAAAGTAGCTCTAACTTTATTTGTGGCTAAAATCTTTTATCTAACCACGAGCGGCTCTGTTAACCCTCTCCTGCGCAAATTGTGAAAAACTGTACCAAATGAAGCCGTATTTGGAGAGGACTTTAACAAAGCACCTAAAAACAGAGTAGTACATTGCAATACAAACAATTGTTTTTATTTATGTACAAAACGCATTTGGAACTTCGCCAAGGAAGCATGTCGGAATGGTGCTGTCCATGCTCTCTTTTCAAGTCCTTCGACTCTTATAACTGCCGTTTTGTTTTCCTATAACTTGTAAATAGAGTTCTCTCCCCGTATTTTCTCCGTGCTACCTTCAGAATTTCAGAGAGTGCATTCCAGTCAGCGTTGTGAAAAACATTTTCTAAGTCTACAAACGTAGGCCTGGCTTTCTCAACGTAACTCTCAAGAGAAGTCGTAGGGTCAGTATTGCCTCTCCTGTTGCTACGTTTCTCCGGAATCCAAACTGTCCTTCCCCGAGGACGCCTTCTACCAGTTTTTGCTCTCGTCTGTAAATAGTTAGGGCTAATATTTTGCAACGATGCTTTATGGAACTGGTGGTTTGGTATTATTCACATCCTTCAGCATTCACTTTTTTAGGAAACGGAATTCATTTTTCTTCAACCCGGAGGGTATTTAGCTTGCCTCACACTGTTTGCACACCAAATGGATGGGATAGTTTTCGTTCTTCCAAGGCTGTCAGTAGTTCTGAAGGAATGTCGTCCGCTCCTGGGGACTTATTTCAACTGGTGTCTCTCAGTGCTCCGTCAAATTCTTCTCGCAGTATCATATCAGTTATCTCATTTTCATTTGCGTTCTCTTTCATTTCCCTTAAGTTCGTATCTCTTACTATTTTATGACTCTGGAAAGTGACGGGACATGTAAGTGCCGTCGGGCAGTAAAGGATTAAACAGTTCGAAATTTTTTAAATCCATCAGCACTTGGAAGTGTTCAAAATTTTATTTTGTGGAGTGTATCGTACTGCTTCAGGAAACCGATGTCCATGTACTGTCGTTCATGCCTCGTAGATATGGTGGAAATCGAAGATCGTCCTTCCATAAGGTTTCTATGAAAACCTGTGTGTATCTAAGGATAGTCAGATGCAGAGATGTGCGCATTGAAACGCCCGGCAGCGCGGAATGCGTGTTGCACAAGGCAAGAGACGCGGCTAACCTTTTCCGGCGGTCACGACGCCGCTGGCGAAAGGCGATGAACGGCCAACAGGCGCATCCTCGCGCCGCGGGTGAAAGGCGGGCCTCAGCTGCCCGGGTAGCTAGCTGGTCGCTAGAGCGGGCTATATACTGTGCTCTCAGCTGGCAGCCACATTATTTCCACGGCGTGATGTCATAATTCCTCGTAATTACCTCTCTGGCGCTCGAAAACGAATGTCGTGACCTGCAACGCCACTCGGGTATCTCTCTGCCTTTTGATTTCCCTGCCAGCGTTCTGGTAAAACCTTACAATGACCCACATACATATTCTGCCGATTTGCGTGGACACACTCACCTTTGACTGACCGACATCACGAAGTAGACGAAGTGAAGAAATGCTGCTACACTGCTGGCCACCGTAAATGCAACACCAAGAAAGACAAGAGGTAGCACAACAAAATTTATTTTGTAGATAACATGTTGACCAAGTATCAAACGATTACGTTTACAGACGTCTGTGACATGTGGTTCCTGCCAGAATCAGTAGCCAGAGTAGCCGCCATTGTTGGAGATCACCGCTGTCACAAGTCTCGGTATTGAGTCAAAGAGACGTTGGATGTATTCCTGGGGTACAGCAGCCCAAGCAGCTTCCACACGTTGCCAAAGATCATCTGGTGTGGCAGCTGGGGATGTATCTGGGTCACTCGTTGAGCAACCATGGACCACATGTTTTCTATCGGCGATAGATCCGGAGAGCGAGCCGGCCAGGGAAGCAATTCAATCTGGTTATTGACGAAGAACCTTTGGACAATGCGTGCCACGTGTGGTCGCGCATTATCCTGTTGAAATATGGCTGTGGCCGAGCCCTGAAGGTAAGGAAGGACAACTGGCTCCAGCACCTCGGATATGTAGCGCCGGCTATTTAAAGTACCGGCAATGCGTACTAGAGGCGTGCGAGAGTTATATTCAATACCGCCCCATACCATAATACCCGGTGCAAGACCAGTGTGGCGGTGCATAATGCAGCTGTCCAGCATCCTCTCTCCACGGTGTCTCCACACTCGAATCCAACCATCGTGCTGCTGCAGACAGAAGCGTGCCTCGTCAGTAAAGACAACGTCATTCCATTCTGCCGTCGACATCCGTCTGTCATCACACCATTAGCGACGGAGACGTCTGTGGTTCTGCGTCAGTGGTAGACGAAGCAATGGACGTCTTGCGGACAGACCACTCTGCTGTAAACGGCGTCGAATGGTACGCGCAGACACTGGATGATGCGTTACAGACGCAATGTGCTGTGCTATGGTTCGGGATGTCACTGAGCGATCCGTCACTGCCATGCGCACAATTTGCCTATCAGCACGTGCAGTGGTGCACAGAGGTGAATGCGATCGACCACGTCGATCCGTCGTACCCTCCAGCATCCAACGGTCACATATCCGCATTACAGTTGTTTGGTTTCGTCCAACATGACTAGCGATTTCTCTGTATGATAATCCACAATCTCGGTAAGCCACTATCCTTCCTCTGTCGAACTCGGATACTTGATCAAACGATGTTCGCTGTTGTCTACGAGGCATAACTGATCGTCTTGTGAAACAACCACAAGGTAAACACACGTGCCGAACGTACACTCGTCGAAATCGCCAAGCCTTAAATGGCGCTATGAGGCGGCGCCACAGGCGCGCGTGATGTGCGTCTGCGCTGAAATTCTAATCAGTTGCATATCTCATCGCTGCAAACCCATGGTGTAAATTTCACTTGATTCGGATGCTTCCTTCAGGGTGTTGCATTTACGGTGGCCAGCAGTGTACTTCGGAAACTAAATTACACATGGCGGACGAAGCAAGGAGTATGAAAGAAATAGATTAGAACAGCCAAAGAGAACACTCCTGGTCAAGAGATTGTACTGTTGGTAGATAGTGAAAGAAGGAAGTTCTGAAAGTATACGCGTGGGCCTTAGCATTGTATCTATGCGTGCACTATGGGTGAACAGGAAGATATTCGAAGGGTTTGAGGTCCAAACAGGTTTCAGAAGGCCCGTCGATACCAACCGACCGCCGCGTCATCCTCACAGCCGGGCGTCATCGAATGCGGATATGGAGCTGCAGAGTGTCAGGACTCCGCTCACCCGGCCGCTGTCAGTTTTCGTAACCTGAAGCCGCTACTGTCGAATTAGGTAGCTCGTCACTTGGCATCAACAACTCAAGGCGGTCCCGATGGTCATCCATCCAAGTGCCAACCGCGTCCGACTGTGCTCGACTTCGGTGATACGACGACAGCCGGTGTATCCACAGCGGCACGACCGTTGACGGTGCTACAGAAAGTTTCTGAAATTTAAGAAATAAGGCTGTTCACCGCAGTACCAGCGTGGAAAGGAACACGTGTTCCACTGACAAGAACAACGGACAGGATGCTAGGACATGGGGTAAGACACCATCGAATAGCTTCCATGATACTAGAGGGAGGTGTAGAGGGTAATAAATGTGGGAGGAGACAGATACTGGAATATATCCAACAAATAATTGAGGGCGCTGAGTTCAAGTACTACCTGAGATGAAATGGTTGGCGAAGGAGAGAAACTCTTGGTCAAGGCTTTGCCGCAGTGGTAGCACCGTTTCCCGTTAGATCACCGAAGGTAAGCGCTGTCGGGCTGGGCTAATGTTGGATGGGTGACTATCCATTCTGCCGAGCACTGTTGGACGCTGGGTGCACACAGCTCCTGTGAAGCAAACTTAGGAGCTACTTGATTGAGAAGTGGCGGCTCCGGTCTCGTAAAGTGACATACGGCCGGGAGAGTGGTGTGCTGACCACATGTCCCTGCATATCCGCAACCAGTGACACCTGTGATCTGAGGACGACATGGCGGCCGGTAGGTACCGTTGTACCTTCATGGCCTGTTCGGGCGAAGTTTAGGAGAGGAAGTCTTGCTGGCCCTTAAATAACTAGTCAGAAAAAAGTAAGCGTTTCTGCAGAAATTCGTGTATAGAAAATTATTTCAGTAAATTCCACGATCTATGCGGAAACTTTTCTATCGTATACGTCAGCAGGAATACTCTACAATGAAAAAGATAAAAATCGACATTTTATTCCAAAGAAAGGAAAAAGACTGTACATTACTTTAAAAGTACTGTTCACAAGACATAATGACAAAGGAGTTTAGAGCAAAGGGGTCGGTTTGAAGAAAATATTTACTGAAAAAGAAAAACAGAACAAGCAGGATATTGTTAGATATTCTGCTCTCTAAATTTCTCCTGAGAACGATGCAGATATGGAAAAAGGCCGGTTAATTACAAACGCAGAAATTTAAGAATTATTTATTACGTGTAACAGCTATTTTTCTCTAGGCTATGTCTAAGCCGTTACGCCACAGTATCCTTTCTGCCAGGAGTGCTACTCGCGCAAGGTAAGAATTATTCACTTGCGTCATCAGCTCCAGCGTGCCGAATAGGAGATAACAGGATAGAGCTCATGTTGCTATTTGATGTATCTGAATCGTTTACACAACACCGCATCGATTCCCAGACTCCTTATACCTAGCTATGAATATCTCATACTAGTACAGTACCAAAGTTGATCCAGGTATATCTTACGGCTGGATGATGATAACGGTTGCTACTTATTTCAAAGTGATAAATTGCAACCCTATATCATATCTGTAGTTACAGTTCGAGATACAAAGCAGAAACAATTTGCATCGTTACGAGCTTTATGACGGGGGTAAAATCAATGACCTACTCGTTTCTGAGCAGTGACACCAGCGTATGCATTAATTTGGTGCAACTTGCAGAACATTGCATTCCATGACGTTATGACGGAGGTGCCAAAGAGTGTACAGAAGTCATTTCATCAACGGGACGCTTCTATCGGAGACGCCGTGATCAGACAGAATCACAAGCTGTAAAAAGTTGAGCTAGGCTGCCCGCCGAACACAAGTGTCTTGCCGAGCTGCTGTTGCAACACTTGGACAGAACGCTTTAGATGACACAATTACGGACTTGGCTAATCTTGTAATTGCAGTAAGATAGGAATATTTCTTTTTTCTTTTCGCAACTCTGTCGTTTTAGGTATTTTATTGACAGTGAGCTAATATATATCCATTACGAATGAAACAATGTACAAAATATTCTACTATGAACCGGCGGAAAAGTCAGTCAGTGTAATACGTATCCATCAGGAAGATTGAAAGCAGCTTACATTACGCCGTGGAGTGGAAGTTTTGTTTCGGAAGTAATCCATTTGGCTATGACTAAGCCATTTCTCCGCAACAACCTTTCTTCCAGGGGTCTAATCCATCAAGGTAAGCTGCAGAGCTTAGCGTGAAGTTTGTTGGGAAGAAGGAGAGAGGTAGAGGCATAAGTGAAGATGTCAGGGGTGGGTCGTGAGTCGTGCCTGCATTGCTCCAGCTGCGTCAATTACAGTCCCAGGTTGAAATATCGAACTACGGTAGCGTTGTGGGGCTTCGCCCGTGTTTTCCGTGTTATCGTTTTCCTTTGTCTCGTCGACAGTAGCTGAACTTATATTATCATCGCCAACGCAGTCTACGTATCAACATTTCTTGTTGCAACAGTACCTCATGGACTTCATGTTATTGTTGGAACCATTTTCCTAACAACATTTTTACTTCGACATTCAATAAATCAGTTATAACCAAGACATCAATTTGGTTTTGAAGCAGCAAAGATTTTGGTCCGAGAAAGAGTAGATAAAAAGAGATACTGCTGAATTACTACAAAAGGAAACACTTACGTCGGGGTGTCCATAAATTGTCTGCCAGATGCCTTCGAAGTAAGTCATAGTGGCGCTTTCGCGTCAAATGCTCAGTTATTGCCTGGGCTATAGTTTTTCGTGTAGGCCACACACTCCGCTGTCGAGTGAAAGATCATGGTGATGCACGTAAAATATGTTAATAACGATAAAAGTACATATGATTTACGCCATTTTCATAATGTTGTTCACTGTAGAAGCACGCACGCACGCACGCACGCACACACACACACACACACACACACACACACACACACACACACACACACAAATATCACACGCTCACTCAAATTTGACGGCGATTGTATGCATGTCAGATAATTTTTAGGTGTTGACTTTCGCTAAAACACAATTATTTCCGCTTGATAGTGGCCTTACACTTTTTATCGTAAAATCTGGTGATCCAAATAAAGAACTTGACAGTCAAAGACGACGATGACGTCTTTTACGAATTGTGATTTTAAAAATACCTTCCAAGTATTTGTTCTAAAACTGTTTTTAGGAACAAGTGTGTAAAATAGCTTCATGTCGTTAAAAGTTTGCTCAGAGACGATTCTGAAAAGTTTGCACAATTACATACGTTCCTTTTGAATTCCCTCTAACAGTCTGTACTAACGTTTTGAGGGTAAATTTCTGTTGCGTATGAAAGAAACATAGAATATTTAACGTCTCGTACAGCAACCGATAAGGTAATGTGGAGCGTAACTGCAAACTAATTCACAAATTAACAATTTTCTTTCCACCAAGATTTTATTTATTTATAATGCGATCGATTTCTATCATCAGACACCGCCTATTGGGGCAATACATATCTCCTACTCAATTATTTATGATTTATCTTTATTTTTTCCTTGATACCGGTATGTAATTGTTAAATTATTAAACCTTCCGTTGGTACGTCTAGGAGAGTTAGAAATGATTAACTAAACAATAGATTACATTTTTTGTTGTTTACTTTGTTACATTTTTGAGGATCACAGTTTTTGAAGTTAAATTCCGCCTAAATGACGAATACTTCTCTATACCGCTGGGAGACGGACAGTCTACTATAGGCAAAAACTGTTGTTGTTGTGGTCTTCAGTCCTGAGACTGGTTTGATGCAGCTCTCCATGCTACTCTATCATGTGCAAGCTTCTTCATCTCCCAGTACCTACTGCAATCTACATCCTTCTGAATCTGCTTAGTGTATTCATCTCTTGGTCTCCCCCTACGATTTTTACCCTCCACACTGCCCTCCAATACTAAATTGGTGATCCCTTGATGCCTCAGAACATGTCCTACCAACCGATCCCTTCTTCTGGTCAAGTTGTGCCACAAACTCCTCTTCTCCCCAATCCTATTCAGTACCTCCTCATTAGTTATGTGATCTACCCATTTAATCTTCAGCATTCTTCTGTAGCACCACATTTCGAAAGCTTCTATTCTCTTCTTGTCCAAACTATTTACCGTCCATGTTTCACTTCCATACATGGCTACACTCCATACAAATACTTTCAGAAATGACTTCCTGACACTTAAATCTATACTCTACGTTAACAAATTTCTCTTCTTCAGAAACGCTTTCCTTGCCATTGCCAGTCTACATTTTATATCCTCTCTACTTCGACCATCATCAGTTATTTTGCTCCCCAAATAGCAAATCTCCTTTACTACTTTAAGTGTCTCATTTCCTAATCTAATACCCTCAACATCACCCGACTTAATTCGACTACATTCCATTATCCTCGTTTTGCTTTTGTTGATGTTCATCTTATATCCTCCCTTCAAGACACCATCCATTCCGTTCAACTGCTCTTCCAAGTCCTTTGCTGTCTCTGACAGAATTACAATGTCATCGGCAAACCTCAAAGTTTTTATTTCTTCTCCATGGATTTTAATACCTACTCCGAATTTTTCTTTTGTTTCCTTTACTGCTTGCTCAATATACAGATTGAATAACATCGGGGAGAGGCTACAACCCTGTCTTACTCCCTTCCCAACCACTGATTCCCTTTCATGTCCCTCGACTCTTATAACTGCCATCTGGTTTTTGTACAAATTGTAAATAGCCTGTATTTTACCCCTGCCACCTTTAGAATTTGAAAGAGAGTATTCCAGTCAACATTGTCAAAAGCTTTCTCTAAGTCTACAAATGCTAGAAACAGAGGTTTGCCTTTCCTTAATCTTTCTTCTAAGATAAGTCGTAAGGTCAGTATTGCCTCACGTGTTCCAGTGTTTCTACGGAATCCGAACTGATCTTCCCCGAGGTCGGCTTCTACTAGTTTTTCCATTCGTCTGTAAAGAATTCGTGTTAGTATTTTGCAGCTGTGGCTTATTAAACTGATTGTTCGGTAATTGTCACATCTGTCAACACCTGCTTTCTTTGGGATTGGAATTATTATATTCTTCTTGAAGTCTGAGGGTATTTCGCCTGTTTCATACATCTTGCTCACCAGATGGTAGAGTTTTGTCAGGACTGGCTCTCCCAAGGCCGTCAGTAGTTCCAATGGAATGTTGTCTACTCCAGGGGCCTTGTTTCGACCCAGGTCTTTCAGTGCTCTGTCAAACTCTTCACGCAGTATCGTATCTCCCATTTCATCTTCATCTACATCCTCTTCCATTTCCATAATATTGTCCTCGAGTACATCGCCCTTGTATAGACCCTCTATATACTCCTTCCACCTTTCTGCCTTCCCTTCTTTGCTTAGAATTGGGTTTCCATCTGAGCTCTTGATATTCATACAAGTGGTTCTCTTCTCTCCAAAGGTCTCTTTAATTTTCCTGTAGGCAGTATCTATCTTACCCCTACTGAGATAAGCCTCTACATCCTTATATTTGTCCTCTATCCATCCCTGCTTAGCCATTTTGCACTTCCTGTCGATCTCATTTTTGAGACGTTTGTATTCCTTTTTGCCTGCTTCATTTACTGCATTTTTATATTTTCTCCTTTCATCAATTAAATTCAATATTTCTTCTGTTACCCAAGGATATCTACTAGCCCTCGTCTTTTTACCTACTTGATCCTCTGCTGCCTTCACTACTTCATCCCTCAAAGCTACCCATTCTTGTTCTACTGTATTTCTTTCCCCCATTCCTGTCAATTGTTCCCTTATGCTCTCCCTGAAACTCTGAACAACCTCTGGTTATTTCAGTTTATCCAGGTCCCATCTCCTTAAATTCCCACCTTTTTGCAGTTTCTTCAGTTTTAATCTACAGGTCATAACCAATAGATTGTGGTCAGAGTCCACATCTGCCCCTGGAAATGTCTTACAATTTAAAACCTGGTTCCTAAATCTCTGTCTTACCATTATATAATCTATCTGATACCTTTTAGTATCTCCAGGGTTCTTCCATGTATACAACCTTCTATCATGATTCTTAAACCAAGTGTTAGCTATGATTAAGTTGTGCTCTGTGCAAAATTCTACCAGGCGGCTTCCTCTTTCATTTCTTAGCCCCAGTCCATATTCACCTACTACGTTTCCTTCTCTCCCTTTTCCTACACTCGAATTCCAGTCACCCATGACTATTAAATTTTCGTCTCCCTTCACTATCTGAATAATTTCTTTTATTTCATCATACATTTCTTCAATTTCTTCGTCATCTGCAGAGCTAGTTGGCATATAAACTTGTACTACTGTAGTAGGTGTGGGCTTCGTATCTATCTTGGCCACAATAATGCGTTCACTATGCTGTTTGTAGTAGCTTAGCAGCATTGCTATTTTCCTATTCATTATTAAACCTACTCCTGCATTACCCCTATTTGACTTTGTGTTTATAACCCTGTAGTCACCTGACCAGAAGTCTTGTTCCTCCTGCCACCGAAGTTCACTAATTCCCACTATATCTAACTTTAACCTATCCATTTCCCTTTTCAAATTTTCTAACCTACCTGCCCGATTAAGGGACCTGACATTCCACGCTCCGATCCGTAGAACGCCAGTTTTCTTTCTCCTGATAACGACATCCTCTTGAGTAGTCCCCGCCCGGAGATCCGAATGGGGGACTATTTTACCTCCGGAATATTTTACCCAAGAGGACGCCATCATCATTTAATCATACAGTAAAGCTGCATGCCCTCGGGAAAAATTACGGCCGCAGTTTCCCCTTGCTTTCAGCCGTTCGCAGTACCAGCACAGCAAGGCCGTTTTGGTTATTGTTACAAGGCCAGATCAGTCAATCATCCAGACTGTTGCCCTTGCAACTACTGAAAAGGCTGCTGCCCCTCTTCAGGAACCACACGTTTGTCTGGCCTCTCAACAGATACCCCTCCGTTGTGGTTGTACCTACGGTACGGCTATCTGTATCGCTGGGGCACGCAAGCCTCCCCGCCAACGGCAAGGTCCATGGTTCACGAGGGGGGGGGGGGGGCAAAAACTGTATATTTACAAAATCAGTGTTATAAAATTCGACTTTGTAACTGACTTAATACTTTCTACAGCATTAGTTATAAAATACAAACAACTGAGCACCTCCGTCGAGGTAGCGCTATGTACTCGTATTAACGGTAACTATTTACGAACTTAGGAGGAATGGAGGAAGCTTTCAGTTTTTCACGTTTTCGATGACTACCTCTATTATTTCTTCCAGTAGGCAGGAGCGTTGCCGGTTCTCAACCTTAAACTTGCCATGCCCCAGCGCCGATCCAACGGGCCGGTGGGACCACGGATCAGCTGAGTGTTACGTGGCGGCTACGCACACTGTTTTCACAAAGAAATTTAGCCACAGTGGTGGAAAATTTCACTATGAATAGTAGCAGGAACAACTTAATATGTTTTTCTGGTAAAACCAATCTTTAATTTCTACTCCTTCTTCTTCTTCCTCTTCTACTCCTTCTTCTTCTTATTATTATTATTTTCTCTTACATCATACGGGGTAGTGGATGTTTTGGTGTGAACAGCCTCCTACATCTGTACATCGTCATTAGATTTAACGTTGCTAGCGCAACAGTGTCGCACAATCTCAGCGCTGGAAGTAATGTGGAGAAATGCGACCGTCGTCGTTTCTGGGTAGAAGTACGTGCGCCCGGCGCTGCTGCGGAGATAGAGGGCAAGAAAGCGGAAGGGTGGGAGGGGAGGGGGAGGGAGAGGGACGGGTTGGAGCGCCTATCGTGGCCGCCTTGTCGGCAAGCCACACCCTGGCGGACAGAAGCTGCCGGAAACCGGAAATCTCGTTAGCGGATGAACGTCACAACACTCTGCTGCTGCTGCTGCTGCTGCTGTTGGCTCCTCGCTTCTTCCCGCAAGAAGCCTCCGTCCGGCACCTTTTTCCTCCCTCTGAGACAGATTCCATTTTCCGGAATGCCGTCTTCACAGAGAGCCGCACCGCCGCGCTGCGGTGCAATTGCCGCAGAACGAGTGATTGTGCCCGCTCTGTCTCCAGCGAAGAGATGGCAAGATGCCAGCGGAAAACTGTAATGCCCAACGTCCGATGCGTGAAGATTTTTCTTGCAGCAAATGTTTCTACACTGTATCTCGTCTGCCATCGATAACTAACCGTGAGTCCCAAGTCAAATGCCCTCTCTTATTACTGTCAACCGTTCCGTCTGCTTTCCCTCCCATTCATCTACCGAGGCTGTCGTATTAGTTTGTATTTACTACATGTATAACAGCGTTTGCAAAAATTGTGCACCACCTGCGCAGGGCAGTAACAAAATATTTCTCAGTAACGACTAAAACCTAATTTATTTATTAACAAGTATATACCAGTAATACAGGATTTGATCGGTGTCCACTTCCTAGTCCTTCACACGATCGATTGTCATAAGCTTGATATACACTGAAGCGCCAAAGAAACTATTATAGGCTGCGTATTCAAATGCAGAGCCTCGCGGATTGACCGGGCGGTTAGAGGCGCCATGTCACGGATTGCGTGGCAACTCCCGTTGGAGGTTCGAGTCCTCCATCGGCCATGGGTGTGTGTGTTTCTTTGCGTTTAAGTGGTGTGTAAGTCTAGGGAACTACGACCTCAGCAGTTTCGTCCCTTAGGAACTCAGACACATTTGAATACAGAGATATCTAAACAGGCAGAATACGGCGCTGCGATCGGCAACGCCTGTGTAAGACGACAAGTGTCAGGCGCAGTTGTTAGATCGGTTACCGCTGCTACAATGGCAGGTTGTCAAGATTTAAGTGAGCTTGAACGTCATGTTATAGTCGGCGCAGTAGGACACAGCATCTCCGAGGTAGCGATGAAGTGGGGATTTTCCCGTGCCACCATTTCACAAGTGTACCGTGAATATCAGGAATCCGTTAATTCACCAAATCACCGACATCGCTGCGACCGGAAAAAGATCCTGCAAGAAAGAGACCAAGGATGACTGAAGATAATCGTTCAACGTGAGAGAAGTGCTACCCTTCCACAGATTGCTGCAGATTTCAATGCTGGGCCATCAACAAGTGTCAGCGTGCGAGCCATTCAACGAAGCATCTTCGATATGGGCTTTCGAGGCCGTAGGTCCACTCGTGTACCCTCGATGACGCCTGGGGCCGTTAACACCGACATTGGACTATTGATGACTGGAAACATGTTGCCTGTTCGTACGAGTCTCGTGAAACGTCCCCTTAGAAAAAATTTATAAATGACAGTCCTGGAAAACCTCTACGTTATTTGATTTTCAAACAGCTGAGCAAAACTGAACGCACTCAGACATTTCTCTCTTATTCTGATCAACACTAAACTGACACACAATATTTTTAGCGCAACGCAGTCTGACTCTCAATAATCCCTACAAAAGACTGGCCCTGACCAACAATAACCTATACCTCTCATGAATCACTTACCTCACAAAAATCTTCGTTACTTGAACTACTGCAATACAGCGAGCGCCAATACTGCCAGCTAAATAAAAGATTCTAACTACTGAAGGCACTAACTACTGATAGGCATAGTTAGCAAACGAAAGATTTTGATAGAGAACAAACAATGTATTTACCTTAATAGTGTTCAAAAGTCATATATATCAGTTCATGACATCCAGTCTTACAAATTTCCTTTTTCTGACGGACACACGTCTAGATCGTCCGCTCTCCCTACATCCACAACTGCTAGCGGCTCACCTCCAACTGCGCAACGCTAGGCGCTGTTCACATCCAGCTGCCCAACACTACAATAGCGCCGGCCGGAGTGGCCGAGCGGTTCTAGGCGCTAAAGTCTGGAGCCGCGCGACCGCTACGGTCGCAGGTTCGAATCCTGCCTCGGGCATGGATGTGTGTGGTGTCCTTAGGTTCGTTAGGTTTAAGTAGTTCTAAGTTCTAGGGGACTGATGACCTCAGAAGTTAAGTCCCATAGTGCTCAGAGCCATTTGAACCATTTTGAACTAAAATAGCAAATATTCCAACAAAGAGTCCAACCAGCCACAGACTGTACACAGCGCAGTCAGTGATTTTCATACAGAGCGCTACGTGGCGTTACCAACATAAAAACCTAAACAGCCTACTTACACTCGTTTCAAATTGTATCGAGCAGATAGACGTGTACGGTTTTCGAGACAACTTCATGAATCCATGGACCCTGCATGTGGGCAGGGGATTGTTGAAGCTGGTGGAGGCTCTGTAATGGTTTGGGGCGTGTGCAGTTGCAGTGATTTGGGACCCCTGATACGTCTACATTTGTCTCTGACAGGTGACACGAACGTAAGCATCGTGTCTGATCATCTGCATCCATTCGTGTGCATTGTGCTTTCCAACGGACTTGGGTAATTCCAGCAGGACAATGCGACACACCACACGTCCAGAAGTGCTACAGAGTGGTCCCAGAAACACTCTTTTGAGTTTAAACATTTCCGCTGGCCACCAGACTCTCCAGAGATGAACATTATTGAGCCTGTCTGGGATGCTGTGCAACGTCCTGTTCAGACGGAATCTCCACCCCGTCGTACTCTTACGGATGTATGGACAACCCAGCAGGATTCATGGTGTCAGTTCCCTCCAGCATCACTTCAGACAGTAGTCGAAGCTATTCCACGTCGTGTTGCGGCACTTATGCCTGCTCGCTGGGGCCGTACACGATATTAGGCAGGTGTACCAGTTTCTTTGGCTCTTCAGTGTTCACGAGACGAGAGAGAGAGAGAGAGAGAGAGAGAGAGAGAGAGAGAGAGAGAGAGAGTAGCTTGTCTTAGTAGTTACGATGTTTATGAATCATGAAACCACTGCCACAGAAATTTCAACTTTATATAATTATTAATTGAAAGTTATAGCAAATATATGTCATTAAAATATTTAAAATGCATTTTTAGTATATGTTTCATTAAAATAGCGTTTCGGATGGTTGTGCAGCAACCAATCACCAAACATTATTGTGAGGGTGATAATCCCTACTTGCATACGGGTGTAAAACTGCATTTAGCCAGTGTAAAAATATGAGTAGAATCTATAGAAAGTCATTCGATTTTTGCGATTTATGGTTTGCACTCACTACAATTTTAATATTATAAAATGTTGGTTCGCAGCTCGTGGTCGTGCGGTAGCGTTCTCGCTTCCCGCGCCCGGGTTCCCGGGTTCGATTCCCGGCGGGGTCAGGGGTTTTCTCTGCCTCGTGATGACTGGGTGTTGTGTGATGTCCTTAGATTAGTTACGTTTAAGTAGTTCTAAGTTCTAGGGGACTGATGACCATAGATTTTAAGTCCCATAGTGCTCAGAGCCATAAAATGTTGTTCCCCAATCGAGTAAATGTTAGAGACCACTCGCTCGTAGTAAAAGTAGCAAAAATGTGTAAATAAGCATTCGAGACTACTTGCGAACAATTACATACAATTCGTAGAAGCCAGTCTGTCACAGTGTGTAAATATTATTATTCTGTTCATAAACAATCAACAATATTTACAGTGGGATTATACATTTTTCACCCAAGCTCTGCGGTTGGCTTTTGGAATGTTGAACTGTTTGTAGAGTTAATTTTAAACACGCAGAATAACGTTTTGATAGCATACAGTGTCTGTATCTCGTAAAATTCAGAATACGTCACGCTGGCCCACTACAATGGTGTTAGTCTACGTACAGTAGTCGATTTACTGGATACAGAGTCAGTTTGATAACTGTATGATTCGGAACACTCTATAAGTTGCTGAAATCGGCTTTTACCGTAAGATCCTGAATGCGACTCAGGATCAGAAAATGTGAAATGATAAAAACACTTTCCGAAATAGAAATTTGAATGAAATGGACCCTTCATCTACATCTAAAATTTTTCATTCTAAGGTACTCCGAGAGGGCAGTGCGAACGCATGCCTTTATTTGTAAAAACGTCTTCGCCGAAATACCTTTCCCTAGTCTCGGATTGCTGCTAAATTAATTCCCGAAGTCTGTTACTCCAGGCGGCAAACTACATTACTCCAAGCGACGACGAAACAAATTTTATTTGGAGGTACACCCGATATGACTAATTGCTGGAGGTGTATCCTAATGCGGAGGGACGCAGAAAAAAAAGTAAATTCAATTACATTTAAAAAGTATCCTTGCGTATGTCGGCAAGTTAAATTGGATGTATTTAATTAATACCGAGGCGTGCTGCAGACTTTGATGTGATTAAATTTCTGCTTTCTGCTGGGCGCCTCGCTTGGGTGCTGACTCGAGAAAATTATTTTAACCGAGTCGAGAGAACAACTAATGGCGGGCGGCGACTGCGCCTGCCCGCTCCCTCTTACTTTGTTGGCCGACCGCGCAGCCGGCATTCTCCGTGTCAGCGGGTTACCGATGTTGCCTCTCGCGTTCATCTGCGCTCGTTCTGACAGAAAATACTGTTATTAAAGCCGGCCGAAGTGGCCGTGCGGTTAAAGGCGCTGCAGTCTGGAACCGCAAGACCGCTACGGTCGCAGGTTCGAATCCTGCCTCGGGCATGGATGTTTGTGATGTCCTTAGGTTAGTTAGGTTTAACTAGTTCTAAGTTCTAGGGGACTAATGACCTCAGCAGTTGAGTCCCATAGTGCTCAGAGCCATTTGAGCCATACTGTTATTAAAGCCCTGACCTTTACGTCACTGTTCGGCTGTAGCTTTGTTTGGTGCCGTGTCTTTTGGAGAAGAGAGAGAGAGAGTCTCGTACAATGGCGATACTAGACCCAGCTACGAACATTAAGGCTGATGTACTACGGATTCTTGCCAATGGAAGATCGCTACAGTACAGAATTGTATGCCAGTGTTTTGAAGATTCGTAAATCAATCTAATTTTTATGAGTGGTTCTGTAGCCGGCCGCGGTGGTCTAGCGGTTCTAGGCGCGCAGTCCGGAACCGCGCGACTGCTACGGTCGCAGGTTCGAATCCTGACTCGGGCATGGATGTGTGTGATGTCCTTAGGTTAGTTAGGTTTAAGTAGTTCTAAGTTCTAGGGGACTGATGACCACAGCAGTTGAGTCCCATAGTGCTCAGAGCCATTTGAACCATTTGAACCACGCCGGCCGCGGTGGTCTAGCGGTTCTGGCGCTGCAGTCCGGAACCGCGGGACTGCTACGGTCGCAGGTTCGAATCCTGCCTCGGGCATGGGTGTGTGTGATGTCCTTAGGTTAGTTAGGTTTAAGTAGTTCTAAGTTCTAGGGGACTTATGACCTAAGATGTTGAGTCCCATAGTGCTCAGAGCCATTTGAACCATTTGAACCATGAGTGGTTCCGTTACGGTCTGACTATTAATCCTGTTACTTTTGAGCCGGCCGAAGTGGCCGTGCGGTTAAAGGCGCTGCAGTCTGGAACCGCAGGACCGCTACGGTCGCAGGTTCGAATCCTGCCTCGGGCATGGATGTTTGTGTTGTCCTTAGGTTAGTTAGGTTTAACTAGTTCTAAGTTCTAGGGGACTAATGACCTCAGCAGTTGAGTCCCATAGTGCTCAGAGCCATTTGAACCATTTTTGTTACTTTTGAAAAATAGATATTTTATTTCCTTTCTTTAATTTTCAAGTCATTTTTCCCTAAATTGGTACCACCGGAGCAGTGGCTAAGACGCTGGACTCATTTTTTGGAGCAATACGTTCAAATTTCCGTGACTCCTACGAGATCTACATTTTCCGCGATTGCACTTCATGCCGTTGGTTCTCAAAAAGTCCACGGACCTTCCTCTGTGTCACCCCCGCGATCCATCTCCAGCGACCTTGTCACCGGGACTGACATTCGATTTTAAAGGTAATCTTCCACCGTTTCACATAGATACAACGAAGCAATAAATTTAGTACGTAAGAGAAGACAACAACTTCTCATTAACAGCAAAGTTTTCATTAGAAGCATGTGCATTAATTTGTTACACCTTGCAGGTCACTGTGGAGCGCATAAGGAAAGATATTTTCTGTTGATATTAACCAGTCCCTTTTCCCAGTTCTCAAAATTTACCCACCTGGGTTTCACGAGATACGTTCGTCAACTGTCCTCAAACATACAAAGAGTCATGTTACAGAAATACGTTATGGGTAGATGTACTGCGAAGAAAGACACGTCGAGTAGGAGAGGACAGAAATTCGAAATGCTGTCAGACATCAGAAAGAAATAGGAATACTGTAAGTAGGCTGTTTAGGTTTTTATATTGGTAACGCCACGTAGAGCTCTGTATGAAAATCACTGGCTGTGCTGTGTGCAGTCTGTGGCTGGTTAGCATTGTTGTAATAGTCGCTATTGTAGTGTTGGGCAGTTGGATGTGAACAGCGCGTAGCGTTGTGTTGTTGGAGGTGAGCCGCCAGCAGTTGTGCATGCGGGGAGAGATATGGCGGAGTTTTGAGAGCGGATGATATGGACGTGTGTCCATCAGAGACAGTAAATTTGAAAGACTGGATGTCATGAACTGATATATTATGACTTTTTGAACACTGTTAAGGTAAATAGATTGTTTGTTCTTTATCAAAATCTTTTATTTGCTGACTATGCCTATCAGTAGTTAGTGCCTTCAGTAGTTAGAATCTTTTATTCAGCTGGCAGTATTGGCGCACGATGTATTGCAGTAGCCGGCCGCGGTGGTCTAGCGGTTCTGGCGCTGCAGTCCGGAACCGCGGGACTGCTACGGTCGCAGGTTCGAATCCTGCCTCGGGCATGGGTGTGTGTGATGTCCTTAGGTTAGTTAGGTTTAAGTAGTTCTAAGTTCTAGGGGACTTATGACCTAAGATGTTGAGTCCCATAGTGCTCAGAGCCATTTGAACCATTTTGTATTGCAGTAGTTTGAGTAACGAAGATTTTTGTGAGGTAAGTGATTCATGAAAGGTATAGGTTATTGTTAGTCAGGGCCATTCTTTTGTAGGGATTATTAAAAGTCAGATTGCGTTGCGCTAAAAATATTGTGTGTCAGTTTTGTGTTGATCAGAATAAGTAAAGAGAGTAATGTCTGAGTACGGTCAGTTTTGCTCAGCTGTTTGAAAATCAAATAACGTAAGGGGTTTACCAGCACAGTAATTCACAAATTTTTCTAAGGGGACGTTTCAATACAAAGACGTCTACGTGTAGTAGCACCCTTGAAAATAGGAGGAACAGTAAACCACAAAGGTTACAGGAAATGAAAAATATCGGGATATGCAGCACCTACTTCGGAACTGTCCTGTTTGCAAGAGGAACAGGAGAAACAGAAAGTGGGAAAATAACGTTTTTCAATCAATTACAAAAGCTTGTTTTCACTTGGAGTTAGCTGTTATTATAAATAACATTCTAGACAAAAGTGACGACAATTAACCAACCAGGAAGTTAAAGCTGGAACCGTTTACAACAGATGACAACATAAGCGAACAGCATCTATCTTCCAGTTTTAAATAACTGCGGTAATGAATCGATTTTGTCCTGTATAATTTTGAGTGAAAATGTAGAACCTCTGAACATTAACTGCGAAACTTTCGAGCTTGTGCAACATCTGTAATAACTGTTTTGATGAAGTCTGCACTGAATCGATGACAATAATAACAAAAACAATGGGATTCCAATCATAATGCAACCATCACGCGTGTCCAGATAATAGAGGCACATACTGCGTGACGAGTTGTTACTGAAAGTGCTAGCCTCGCAAATAAAAACTCGTTAAAGATGATAATAGACGTAAGAGAATACAAGTGCAAGGACAGAATATGGCCAAGAACACTCGCCGAATTACCGAGTGGTCGTTATGCACGTCAAGGTTCACGAAAACCAACTAATCGAAATTCTGCTGGCATAATACGCTCAGAATATGGTTTTAATTTTGATTGATAATCCATATCTATAGTGATAATCAAATCGAGACCCTACGCTGTTGAGAGGCATTGATATACATCAACGGGGACATGTTGAAAATGTGTGCCCCGACCGGGACTCGAACCCGGGATCTCCTGCTTACATGGCAGATGCTCTGTCCATCTGAGCCACCGAGGGCACAGAGGATAGTGCGACTGCAGGGACTTATCTCTTGCACGCTCCCCGTGAGACCCACATTCCCAACGTAATGTCCACACACTGCATTCATAGTGCACCTGCCCATGTCCGAAAGAACAGATACCATTTTACACATCTACAGTTGTCAAGGTTTTTGAGTTCGTAGTTCCCCTGACCAACTATGATGTTTTCGTGACTCCCCTGTACGGTATCTTGTAACAACTGAAATAATTCATAGGAAAAAATTAAAACAAAATACTACTCACTTGCATACTACTCCGACATTTGAGATTGTTTCTTGTTACACAACTTGTCAAATCTTGACATCCTCATTTCCTTCTCCACACAAACTCTTGGTTTTAAAGACAGCAACTACTGAAAACTAACTTTCGCAAAAATACGAGGTTAATGCCTTCAGGCTTTATTTTCAAGCTTGGAAAATCTTTTCTGAGTGTGTACTAAACTGTTGACAATATCAGTGATGAGAAGTTCATGTTTTTTGAAGAATCTATATCAGTTATATCAACTGCTGCTATTCTACAGTAATGAAATCAGTAGGTGAATCACCGAGCGTGGTGGCGCAGTGGTTATCACACTGGAATCGCATTCGGGACAACGAAGGTGCAAACCTGCGTCCGACCGTACTTGTTTAGGTTTGCCGTGATTGTCATAAATAGCTTCAGGCAAAAGCCGGGGTGGGACCTTGCTGTTTGGTCCCCTCACCCAAAACAACCAACCAGGTAAACCATTACCGAAGGGATATTGAACCCAATGAAGCCTACCGCAGTTTTCAAAATTAACATGAAGTTCAGATAAATGTCCTTCAACTGTAGAAAAAATACCTGCTGTAAGATCTATCCCATTATCGTTTATAAAATGCTGCAAAAACGGCAAGTAGACCATTTTTCCTCCGTCGTTTACTTTTCTGTTTCAGAGAAACAGCTTTTCTCTTGCCTGAAATATAGTGAATAATCTGAATGAAATGAGTTTCACGTCCTTGTAAAGACTTATTCAGTGAGTCTAACTTCTCAAATATACCACAAAAGTATGCGACCATTAATAGAAAGTGAGTGTGTAGAAAGGACGGACTTCTCGCCTAAGGTGAAACATGCGCGATAGTACATTTCTCCTGGAAAGCCATTGTGTGCTGTTATAAAATAAGAGAGGTGTATGTTCCTCCTCCATATTGACACATTTGTTTAAAAAACATAGATTTTTGAGGACGAGTTTTACTAAGGTTCACCACATTTATAACAGTTTGCAGTACGTGAGTCAGATCAACATTCAGATGTTGCACATCAAGCGCTTATCTATCGAAAATGCGAGGGGTACACACAATACCAGATTTGCGCGGATAAGTGCTTTTAGGTCACTGTAACGCCCCGACAGGGATCGCACAGCTCAGTTAATTTGGTTGTCTCTCATGAAGCTGTCCACTATTTCGAACAAAACTTTGCCTGTCGATACTGCATTTATTTGCTTACAAAAAAAAGGTCTTCCATCATTTGGTCTCTCTTTTCATAACAAATCACACATAACAAATTAAAAGCGCATCTCTATTGCTATCACATCCACATGAAGTTGCAAACCAAACTCCAGCCCTCTAATTTTTTCTATAAATTGTACATGAAGATTCTTTCCTAAGATTCGACGACATTCTAGTGTCACCCAAAGGAACGGGCGAAAGCAGTTTTTCCATAGGCTCTCCAAACACAAGGGACACCATGTCAGTAGCACACGGTAGAACTAGTTGTTCTGCAGTTTACGGGATTTCTTAAATTTTTTTGCCCGATAAGTTACATTGTAGTACTCTAGAAGTGCTTTTCCAAGATTTCCGCATGCTTAGAAAATGATAACTTTTGTTCTTTCATTAGACTCAGCTTCCTAGAAAAATATTCTCCTGGTTACTTTCAAACACACAACAAATCGTTGACGCTCTTCGTTGTCCAGAGCAGTGCACGTGAGACCAAAATCTAAGTAGCTCTTGTCGTGTTTTCTATACTTGCTTTTTCTATCTTCATCACCGTTGTCGTTGTTGTTCTCAGAAAGTCTCGCATTTTACATTCACTCGACAAACTTAAAAACTTTATGAACTATATAACAGAGTCACAGTACAGTAAAAACTGATTGAAATCGCAACAAATCGCAACTAGTGCTAACTGTAACACACGGTAGTTCAGCTTCGAGTTTATAACTGCATACGCAGGCTGGGCAATATCTAAAAGGCCGCAGAAGTTGGAAACGGAAATGGAAATTCCGACGACTGTCTTCTTTGCCAGTAAACACGAAATAAATTGACGGCCTTCCAGGCGGACATCTTGAATAGCACAGGTCCAGGTAGTGATCGAAGGCTTTTCGCGAAACATACATAAGAATAGTGACGGTTTCTTTACCCACAACTTGGAGCACTGTCCGCCCAGGATTGCTTCTCCCCCCCCTCCCTCCCCCCTCTCTCTCACCCCCTCCCCCTCTCTCTCCCCCTCTGCCCCCTCCCCTTTCCACTTACGAACCGTGGTGAACCTCACAATACTTCGCTACAGTGCGCCCAAGCACGCCGTCCGCCTGAGTTATAAAGCGGGGCGTGCCGGCTTCTTCCCAATGGCTGGCTTCGCCCGGGCTTCCACTCCGCACCTAAATGAAACATTCTTTTGCGACCCAAAATCTGCATTCCTGCGTGGTCACAGCAGCCAGCGTGAAGACTCTCGCCGTTTAGCGGCCAGCGGCTCACTTCTCCACAGCGCAATCTACGGCGGAAAAAAAATAATGAGGTACTCACTTTTCTTATCACTTACTTTTGGCTTGACAATACTTGTAGCGTTTCAGCAGGCTACAGCTTGCCAGTTCGTAACACACACCTTAGGCTCGCCACATACAAGGACACGTACGTATGCACCCGAGAGAGAATTCTGATAAAGAAAGAGGTATTCACTTACTAATAATACGTCCCTCCAATTAGAGATTTAGAATAATCCACGGGTGAATTTCTTTTGGAGCTATTGATGTTATTTCGAGCTTTCTAATACACTTAAAAAGGAAACGACGCACCACGAAGGAATAATCCGCATGGGACGGAAGTCAGTAGATATAATGTACATCTACAGACAAAAACATGATTACAGTTTCAAATTGGATGATTACTCAAAAGAAATGATTCAAATGGCTTTAAGCACTATGGGACTTAACATCTGAGGTCATCAGTCCCCTAGACTTAGAACTACATAAACTTAACTAACCTAAGGACGTCACACACATCCATGCCCGAGGCAGGATTCGAAACTGGGACCGTAGCAGCAGAGCGGTTCCGGACTGAAGTGCCTAGAACCGCTCAGCGACAGGGGCCGGCTACTCAAGAGAAAGAACTTCGAAGTTGAGCAAGTAAGTAAAGCGTTGGTATCCCTCTGGTCCTTATATCAAGCATTGATCGACAGAATTGTTGGATGTCCTGCTGAACAATATCGTGCCAAAGTCTGTCCATTGGAGCGTTAGATGGTCAAAGTCATTGGAGGGCCGTGCACATAATCGTACAGATGTTCTCCACTGGGAAGACATCCGACGACCTTGCTGGCCAAGGTAGGGTCTGTCAAGCACGAAGACAAGCAGTAGAAACTCTCGCCGTGTGCGGGCGAGCATTATCTTGCTGAAATGTAAGCACGGGATGGTTTGTCACGAAGGACCAAAACGGGATGTAGAATATCATCAACGTATCACTGTGCTGTAAGGGTGGCGCAGATGACAGTCAAAGGGGTCCCGGTATGAAATCAAATGGCACATCAGACGATCACTGCCTCTTGTCGGGACGTACGGTGGGCGAGAGTAAGGTTGGTGTACCACGGCTCTCTTGGGCGTCGCCAGACGCGTCTTCGCTCATCCTCAGTACTCTTCACTGAAGACAATCAGATTCCAGGCCGAAGACGTGTCCGGCGACGCCCCAGACAGCGGTGGGATCCCAACCTCACTGTCACATACGGCCCGACATCCAGCAGTGATAGTCTGGGGTGCCATTTCATTTCATAGCAGTACCCCTGCGGTTGTCATCTTTCTTACAGCAAAGCCGTACGTTGACGATATTCTATGCTCAGTTTTGTTGCCTTCGTGGCAAGCCATCCTGTGCTTACGTTTGAAGAAGAAAATGCCCACCAGCATTCGGGCTTGCCAAACCCTTCCTTGGTCAGTAAGGTCGCCTGACTTCTCCTCAATTGAAAACGGGATTTCGACGGTCTAGCGTTGCAATTGGACAGAATTTGGCACAATATCCTTCACGAGGGCATGCAACAGCTCTATCTATCAGTGCCAAGTTGAATGAATGCTTGCATAAGGGTCAGAGGTGGACCAACGCGTTATGGAGTTGTTCAATTTGTGAAGCTCTTTGACCTGAATAAATTTTCAAATTTTTCTGAAGTCGTAATCATTGGTTTGTCTGTACATGTATATCACATCTGCCGGTTCCCGCCTCATTCGGTAATTCTTTCGTGGTGCGTCCTGTGTGTGTGGGTGTCAATTGCAGATTAGCCTCTTAGTAAAATTTTCATGAGGAAGGAGACTGGAATACACAGATTCCTAAGCTACTGAGTTAGTGAAATCCGAAATCGGATTACAGTTGCCGTCAATCAGAGAAATGTAGATAACGTGGTCATACTGGCGTCAATAGTCAAAAAGTACGTGAAGTTTCCAACGGCATCTACTGAGCGTCATGCGAGCGCAATAAAACGTCATGGACAACCGTTTTCGACGGCTGGAACTCAAGCAAAAGGAGATACCTCAGTCAGCGTGAGATGTAGTGAAATCCCCATGCCATAACAGGCAGCCTTTGGCCTCTGCTAATCCTTTTGGTTGGCAAAGGCCCTGTTTCTTGGGTTCGACAGCTCACTCAATGTAGCATATCCAAGTCTGCCCCACAGCCGCCACCACACACATTTTCCCTCACTCATCTTGCATCAAGATCACCCTATGCGAGGCGACATCGATGTTTCCTGCGTTGCAGCATGCCACAGTTTGATGGCTCCTGACTTTGAGCAGAAAGTCATAATATAATTCGTGCTCATACAGGAAGTAGAAGAAAATGTGGGAACATCAAAAACACGTTACGATATCTAACACGGAGTAGGGAAACCGTTGACATTCAAAAGGCTTACATCATAAATTCAGTTTTTCAAGGGAATTTTATACCATTCTCCCTGCAAAATAGTGGTACGCTCGGGCAATGATGATGGAGATGGATAGAGATGACGCAACCTTCTCTCCAAATTAGAGCACAAAGACCCAATAATATTGATATCTATGACTGTGGGGAGCCGGGGCAGACGAGAGAAATTCGTCCTTGTGTCCACAAAACCAGTCCTCGACTATGCGAGCTGTGTGAACAAGGGTTCCGTCGTCTTGGAATACAGTATCAGCACAGAGGAACAAACACTTTGCTATGGGATGGACCTGATAACCAAAGTGGACCTTACCAGTTATGCGACCGTGCAGAGCAGTCGTTGGACCTAAGGAATACCACAATATGGTTGCCATGTTTCATTCTTGCTTCGTAAACTCGGCCGGAAACAGTGTAAAACGAGACTCATCGGAGAAAATGACATTCTTCTGTTGCTCCACTGTCCAGGTTTTATGGCTTCTCACCACGTTTTCCTGTTACAGGCCTTTGCATCACTTATGTGTGGTTTTGGAACACCGACTGGCCTACAAGTCCCTGCTTATGAACCTCCATTCGCGTTGTTTTGCTGGTGATATGCTTCCAGAGTGAGACATCAAGTTCTGTAGTGTCTTTTTTGGCTATCGTCCCCTTATTTTTCGTCACAGGCCTCTTCAGTGGCCGTCTGTCACGATCATTACACCCAGAATAGTAGGGGCTTCCGTGACGCCTTGGAGATGGCATTCAAGGACATACGATCTGCTACGTAATTATGCCTAAATTATTGGTTTTATACTGCTGCTAATCATGTTATGTAACTCTTTGCTATTGGTTTGGAGCATGTTTTGCTCTTTATCAGATCGTATTATCGTATGCTTATGGAAGCAGAAGATACTTTAAGAAATGCAAATTTAATAATTTAGAAACAATGCCTAGTGTTATCTTGACGCAGTTGCTTCTTGTGGCAAAGAGGGAGGTGGAAGGACGGCAAAGTGACGTGTGCTCCTGTTCTTGTGATGTTACGCTACTCCTTGTCCATTGTGGGACGACCTGCGATAGATGCTTCTCGATATTTTAGCGTCTGTTAGTATACTGCAATACTTACTTAACATTATCTCTGTATGTTAGAGATTTTGAGTACGAGGTACACTTAGGCACTACAGGCACAGTAAGTATGCCCTTTTAAGCAGTACAGTTTCCAGACCAACCTAATATCGATGACTACTTACTTTCTACGTGCATTTATGAATTTTAATAAAAGATGTGTAGATTCCATGTTATAAAATTGGTTTTCTGCATTTTTTTTCCTCGTTGTAAATCTGACACCCAGCTCCGTCAACAGGTGCTTTTAAACTCCGGAGATAAACGCCATTTACTGATCTGTCTGTGAATTCTGTCTGTCATGTTTAGTGTGCTTTCGTATTGTAATTGTTTATGCAGTCCGCACCTGGGGAACGAGGAATTTACCTACTGATAACGACAGCCTGCTTACCGTATGAAGCAAATTAAGAGGTCGTTAATCCGGAGCGAGGACGTAATTAGCTCCTAGTCTCACAAACTAACACGCACTGACTATAACATTACACAAACAGGGCATATTTCGTTAAACAGCAGTTTGTGAAATAATTTTTGCTCATTCCTGCAGTCAGAATTGATATAACGTTCGCCACAGTCGATACCAGTCGCCCAAGATCTTGTGACCGTGTGGTATGTTAGCCTCCTCCAGGAATGTCTCCTCCTAGTTAATCTGTCAAGAGCAGTCAATCAGAGGTCCCCGTGCTACCTTTCGCAAGGCTTTGAAGGTGTTTTGAGAGCAGGCAGTGCCTAAGTGATTGACTTCTTGCCTTTCTTCGTGTCTCCTTTTAGCTGCCGCCTGAAAAGTGGCGAAAATGAATGAAACTTAGGAGAAAAGGGAACAGGAAGCGCTCGCTGCGACTTGGTTGGTGAAAGGTGGGACCACAAGTCCGAACACGGGAGGTCCGTTGTGCTCTTGTTATGTTGGTCTTTAGCGGGTGTATGGAGAGAGTCTTCTCCATGTTCCTTTTTTTATTTTTATTTTTTTTTACCTCCGCTTCTGGGAGAGGCGACGAAATTACGAACGGGGCCTGGGTGTGGCTTCAGCAGAGCGTGGGATGGGACGAGCCTGCAGCGAGCAGCCGGCAGCCAGTAGACGTCGGCAGCTGCTGCCCTGGCTTCCGTCTGTAGCCTCACCTCACCATCTCCACTCCTCTGTCTGGACGTTCTACGCTGCGTGTCTGCCTCCTGAAAATGTGGGTCACGACGCTCGTAGGCAAAAACTCCCCTCGTCGCAGAAGTGTACGGCGGGCAGTGAAATAGGGTGCTCATAGTTAACTGATGTACAGGGTTGATTCTTTAGCCCCTTCAACGTCGCTCCTGAAAACATCATGAAGACAATATTACGTTAACAATAACACACGCAAATGCATACAAGCAAATAAATGTCTTCTGCGCGCTCCTTCCATCAAGGGAGTGGGAACATTTTTTTTGTGGTTAGCGGTGTGGAGCAGGGGTACGGCTAATAGTGAAAGAGGTGAAGGAACCAGAATAGTGAAAATGGAAATAGTAAAGATGCTAATGCCAAGTGTTGCACATTTACATCTGTAGAGATAGGAAAGTATGAAAGAGGTACTGGCAGATTCAAATAGTAAGTCGGAAACTAGACTAGTCTGCTTCAAGCACAGTCTGGATCATTTTTAACCAGTACTTACGTTTCATTAGGTATACATTCCGCTGCAGAGTGGTACGTTAGCTCTGGAGAGAAGATCAATTTCTCCACGGCCAACTTGAAACGCCTTTCCTAGCTTTTTTTACTCCCAGAGCATTGTTCGAAATTTCGTCTATTGAAGTCCTCTGCCTAGAATGTTTATGTACAGAGCTATTGATAAGTACTTCGGTATTTCAGAAGAATACTGCGTGAAAACTACAAGACGTACACAAAATGGGAACATACTGTAGTGTACAGAGCATCTCCACAAATTTTTAACTTGAATTACAGGTGCTCAGTATGGGGACTGCTTCTGACGCGACTGATATCAATAAGTGCGTGAAACTGATAGATGGAGATGGCGCCGACAAAAACTGCCCGGGAAGGCACGACGGCAGTCCGATTTGCAAGGTTGTTCATTCGATCAGGTGCGAATTTCCTCAGTGCAACAATACAGAGCAGACGTTCTGAGTAACTTTCTGACATGCCTGTCCGCTAGTACCAAACCCAGGACACGTTTTACGAATCGAGACTTTTAGAGATGTTCTGTCTAGTAATTTGTTGTTGTTGCTGTTGTTGTTGTTGTTGTTGTTGTTGTTGTTGTGCTCTTAGACCGAATACTGGTTTGATGCAGCTCTCCATGCTACTCTTTCCCGTGGAATCCTGTTCATCTTCGAATAAATACTGCAACTTACAACCTTCTGAAGCTGCTTACTGTATTTATCTATTGGTCTCGAAAATGGCTCAAATGGCTCTGAGCACTATGGGACTTAACTTCTGAGGTCATCAATCCCCTAGAACTTAGAACTACTTACCCTCGATACCACCCTCCAATACTAAACTGATGATCAAATGGTTCAAATGGCTCTGAGAACTATCCTTCCCGAGGCAGGATTCGAACCTGCGACCGTAGCGGTCGCCCGGTTCCAGACTGTAGCGCCTAGAACCGCTCGGCCACCCCGGCCGGCAACTGATGATCCCCTGGTGTCTCAGAACGTGTCCTTTCAACCGATCCTTTCTTCTAGTCACGTCCCCAATTCTATTCAGTACCTCCTCATTAGCTACGTCATCTACCCACCTAACCTTCAGCATTCTTCTGTAGCACCAAGCTTCCAAAGCTTCTACTCTCTTCTGGTGTACACTGTTTATCGTCCATGTTTCCGGTCCGGAACGAGACGTGAACTTTACACTTCGCCTGAAGATGGCAAGTAAGAAATTTGCTGAGACGTTGCCGGAGAACGACGCATTGATTCGGTTGTCAACCCAAGAAGATTTTTATCTTCGAAATTCGCCTAGAAAGCCTGCTTTCTCATATGATGTACACGGTGTTATACAGGATCATTCGTAAGTACTCGCAGGGTATCAGAAGACGACTGCGCGAACACGAAAAGTGCTAACCATACACAAAATTTATATTAGTTGCTGACAAGTGTGAATATTACCAAACTATCATTTTAATAAATCGTAGTTGCAAAACACTAAAGCGAATTATTTACAGAAGAACGGAAAAACTGGTAGAAGCCGACCTCGGGGAAGATCAGTTTGGACTCCAGAGAAACGTAGGGAACACCAGTCAATGCTGACCCTGCGCCTTCTCTTCGAAGATGGGTTCAAGGAAAAGCAAAACTACGTTTATAGAACTTGTAAACTGAGAGAAAGCTTTTGACAGTGTTGGCAGGAGTATTCTATTTGAAATTCAGAAGGTAGCATGGGTTAAATACAGGGAGCGAAAGGCAATTAACAATTTGTACAGAAACCAGGCGGCAGTTATGACAGTTCTGTGGCATGTAATGGAAGCAGTAGTTGAGAAGGGAGGGAGACAAGGCTGTAGCGCGTAGTAAAGGAAACCAAAGGAAAATTTGGAATGGGAATTGAAGTTCAACGAGAAGAAATAAAAATATTACGGTTTTGCAATGATTCTGCAATTCTGTCAGAGACGGCATAAGACTCGGAAGAGCAGCTGAACGGAATGGAAATTATCTTGAAAGGAGGATATAAGATGAACATCAACAAAAGCAAAACAAGGATAATGGAATGTAGTAAAATTAGATCAGGTAATGATGAAGGAACTACATTAGGAAAAGAGACACTTAAAGTCGTAGATGAGTTTTGTTATTTGGACAGCAAAATAACTCACGATGGCCGAAGCAGAGAGGATGTAGAATGTAGGTGGTAATGGCAACAAGAGCGTTTCCGATGATATAAAATTTGTTGACTTCGAATATAGATTTAAGTGTTCTGAAGAGTTCTCTGGAATTATTTGTGTGAAGTGAAGCCATGCGAGGTACTGAAACATGGACGATAAACAGTTTAGACCAGAAGAGAGTAGAAGCTTTGGAAGCATGGTGCTACAGAAGAATGCTGAAGATTAGGTAGCTAATGAGGAGGTACTGAATAGAATTGGGGAGATAGGAAATTTCTGGCACGACCTGACTAGAAGAAAGGATCGGTTGATAGGACACGTTCTGAGACATCAGGGGATCATCAGTTTAGTATTGGAGGGAGGTGTGGAGGGTAAAAATCATAGAGGAGACCAATAGATAAATACAGTAAGCAGATTCAGAAGGTTGTAAGTTGCACTAATTATTCGAATATGAACAGGCTTGCGCGGGATAGAGTAGCATGGAGAGCTGCATCAAACCAGTATTCGGACTAAGACAACAACAACAACAACAACAACAACAACAACAACATATTACTAGACAGAGCATCTCTCAAAGTCTCGATTCCTAAAACGTGTCCTGTATTTGCACTAGCGGACAGGCATGTCAGAACGTTACTCAAATCGTCTACTCTGTATTGTTGCACTTCGCAAATTAGCATCTGATCCAATGAACAACCTTGCAAATCGGACTGCCGTCGTGCCTTCTCGGGTAATTTTTGTCAGTGCCATCAATCAGTTTCACGCACGTATTGATATCTGTCGCGTCAGAAGCAGTCCCCATACTGAGCACCTGTAATTAAAGTTAAAAATTTGTGGAGATGCTCTGTACACTACAGTACGTTACTATTTTGTGTACGCCTTGTAGTTTTCACGCAGTATTCTTCTGAAATCTCGAAGTACTTATCAATAACTCTGCACATAAACATTCTAAGCTGAGGACTTCCATAGAAGAAATTTCGAACAGTGCACTAATAGTCGAAAAAGCTAGGAAAAGCGCTTCAAGTTGGCCGTGGAGAAATTGATCTTCTCTCCAGAGCTAACGTACCACTCTGCAGCGGAATACATACCTAATGAAACGTAAGTACTGGTTAAAAATGATCCAGACTGTGCTTGAAGCAGACTAGTTTCCGACTTATTATTTGAATCTGCCAGTACCTCTTTCATACTTTCCTATCTCTACAGATGTAAATGTACAAGACTTGGCATTAGTATCTTTCCTACTTCCTTTTAACTATTCTGGTTCCTTCACCTCTTTCACTATCAGCCGCACCGCTGCTCCACACCACTAACCACAGGAGAGAGGAAAAAAAAAAGGTTCCCACTCCGTTGGTGGAGGGAGCGCGCAGAAGACATTTGCTTGTATACATTTGCATGTGTTATTGTTCACGTAATATTGTCTCCATGATGTTTTCAGGAGCAACGTTGAAGAGGCTAAAGAATATTTGCAGACACTGTAGTTAAAACCAGTTTCTGGAAATTTTCAGAAAGGGTTTATCTAGATACTCGACGTTTTTCTTCTAGTAGTTGCAGTCTGACATTCTGGACATTTTTGTTAGTCTGTTCCAAGAGGAAAACGGGATAGAAACCTCTTGCGATCTTCTTCCGTATTTGCATTTGATGTATTCACTTAGTCTGACTCTATATGCTACTCAAATAATCTATCGATTTTTCGCTTTTATTATTCTCAGTTTGCGGTATAGTGCTCTATCACTGCTCCAAGATTTTGAAATATTTTAATTGTTGTTGAGAGAGGTACCTTTATTTCCCCGTACACAACGTAAGCTGCTGTTAATTCAGTAAGTTTAGAGTTTTGCCTTTTACAGTTCTCTACATCAGTTTATCCAGCAATTTATCAGACTCAGATGTCTGATCTTTCGAAAGTCCTCATATTTAGGTTTGTGTCTTTTTCGCTAGTTTAAGAGTTATTTTCTTAATTGTTTGGTTTATCACCTTTTCTAGATTAGTACTGTACCTCAGCGATTCCTGCTGACGTTTTAGCGCTAGTATCATTTATATTAATAAACGCTACTACACACGGGCGGGCATGATCATGCCTCAGTGTGTGGCACACGCTGCTATTTTATGTGTTGCAACTGGCTAATAAATCGACAGAAATTGTGTTTTCTGTACACCTTTCGGGACAAAGTTGCGTAATATCGTCACGAACGCTAAGAATAAAATGAGCTGACTTTGTTAGTGCTGAATCTAAATGACACACTTATTATTAAGAAGACATGTTTTACTCAGTCTCGCAGTTCCTCTCTGACAAATTCTGTAATTTAGGTTGGGCACGGCAATAGTACAGATGGAGAGAGTTAGATCGTTAAAAGGTCTCTTAACTGTTAATGAAACAGTTATTCACAGAAGAGGGGTAGGTGAAGCGTTAGGGATCCGCACACCGCTGAAATTGCAAGAAGTCATAATATGTCTTTGCAAATTGACGAAATGAGAATCCACTAAGAGAGAGTAATGATATGCCAGTTACAGCGATCAGAACTAATTTGAGCGCTCTGTCAGTCTCTCTCTCTCTCTCTCTCTCTCTCTCCACACACACATACACTCCCGATGCACACGTAAGAGAACAGTATGAGGAAAAAAAACTGAAGACTCGTGACTATTAGCACTATAAGAAGCAAATACTGAAGCTTTTGAATTCCCTTCATTCACCTTTCGGCCATTGACTGTGAAGTCAATAAAATCTCCGCACCATTCCTTCGTACTAGCAGGCAGTTCGGGCGTATATTCTACCTTTTCGAATACCACCGACGGAATGAATTGGAAAAAATTGGCAAAGAGTCGGCAGAAGCCCTGGAATGCAGAACGAGAGAACAGCACAGAAGAGGAACGCGAAAAAGAGAAGAAAGATTGCCATCCCGGATTTGCGACCGTCCTCGGCTCGCTCGAAGAGTGTTTTCGTGCGATAAATCAACCGCCAACTACACTGTTGCGGTATTTTTATACGCGGGCACATAAATTCCACGATGCTGTTATATTTTTAGAGCACCGAATATATGTTTTCAGCTGTTCAGTGAATGAAATATCTGACGCCAGCACTAGCACAGCTCGGCATTTCGGAGCGCTGCCGCACAATGAAGGAGAGCGCCGAACTTCCCAGTATCAATTGCTAGCGGTCCGTGCGGCGTAATTCTGCCTGTCATCAGGGCGAAGCAAAAGAAAGGCCGTTGCTGTTGCCGTCCTTTCACATTTGCAACTGCATTTCTACCGTTCCCTATTTGCTAATATTAGACAACACATTTCTTCGTGCAGATACGGTTGGTGATGTATGTTTAAGCGGTAAATTTTTGTAAGAAATATTCTGAGAAGAGCAACTAACAAAATCTCAAACGTTAGAGAACTCTTTCGTCCCAAAAAGGAGGGAACACGTGGACACAAGTATTAGTGGTCGGCACGGCGCAGAATTAACTACCCAGCAAAGCGAAAAACTGGCCAGGATGGTAACATAGTCATGTTTACGCCCGACGGACAGGGAAATACGAGAGCGTACACACTTGTATTTTTGGAAGCCGAGCGCTGTCACACGTTACACGTCCGTACACAAACGCCCTGCCTAGTACGTAAATTAAATACTGTGCGGCATTTTTGTTTAACAAAACTCCTCGTGCACTATAAGAGCAACAACATTTATTCACCATCCACGTTTCCACTGAACAGGTAACTGGCGTTAATTTTGACGCTCTATTTTTTTCGTTAAAATGGTTTTTTTATGTGTCGCGCCATTCGTACATTATAATCTGGCACATTTTAAAACCAAATAACACGGACTTTCTCAGCGTTTCAGTGCTAGCCTCGAAGTACGAGGTGCATTAAAGTTCTAAGGCCTCCGAATTTTTTTCTAATTAACTACTCACCCGAAATCGATGAAACTGGCGTTACTTCTCGACGTAATCGCCCTGCAGACGTACACATTTTTCACAACGCTGACGCCATGATTCCATGGCAGCGGCGAAGGCTTCTTTAGGAGTCTGTTTTGACCACTGGAAAATCGCTGAGGCAATAGCAGCACGGCTGGTGAATGTGCGGCCACGGAGTGTGTCTTTCATTGTTGGAAAAAGCCAAAAGTCACTAGGAGCCAGGTCAGGTGAGTAGGGAGCATGACGAATCACTTTAAAGTTGTTATCACGAAGAAACTGTTGCGTAACGTTAGCTCGATGTGCGGGTGCGTTGTCTTGGTGAAACAGCATACGCGCAGCCCTTCCCGGACGTTTTTGTTGCAGTGCAGGAAGAAATTTGTTCTTCAAAACGTTTTCGTAGGATACACCTGTTACCGTAGTGCCCTTTGGAACGCAATGGGTAAGGATTACACCCTCGCTGTCCCAGAACATGGACACCATCATTTATTCAGCACTGGCGGTTACCCGAAATTTTTTTGGTGGCGGTGAATCTGTGTGCTTCCATTGAGCTGACTGGCGCTTTGTTTCTGGAATGAAAAATGGCATCCACGTCTCATCCATTGTCACAACCGACGAAAAGAAAGTCCCATTCATGCTGTCGTTGCGCGTCAACATTGCTTGGCAACATGCCACATGGGCAGCCATGTGGTCGTCCGTCAGCATTCGTGGCACCCACCTGGATGACACTTTTCGCATTTTCAGGTCGTCATGCAGGATTGTGTGCACAGAACCCACAGAAACGCCAACTGTGTAGGCGATCTGTTCAACAGTCATTCGGCGATCCCCCAAAACAATTCTCTCCACTTTCTCGATCATGTCGTCAGACTGGCTTGTGCGAGCCCGACGTTGTTTCGGTTTCTTGTCACACTATGTTCTGCCTTCATTAAACTGTCGCACCCACGAACGCACTTTCGACACATCCATAACTCCATCACCACATGTCTCCTTCAACTGTCGATGAATTTCAATTGGTTTCACACCACGCAAATTCAGAAAACGAATGATTGCACGCTATTCAAGTAAGGAAAACGTCGCCATTTTAAGTATTTAAAACAGTTCTCATTCTCGCCGCTGGCGGTAAAATTCCATCTGCCGTACGGTGCTGCCATCTCTGGGACGTATTGAGAATGAACGCGGCCTCATTTTAAAACAATGCGCATGCTTCTATCTCTTTCCAGTCCGGAGAAAAAAAATCGGAGGCCTTAGAACTTGAATGCACCTCGTAGTGTTCTGTTGCATACAAGCTGTGAAGTTTTCGCGAAGATGGTGTTTCATTCTACTGTTCATAATATCATTGAAAGTGGTGCCTACCGAGTGATGGAGTACTGTGGTTAGCACACGGTATTGGCATACGAGAGGACGGCTGTTCAAATCCCTGTCTGGTCATCCTGATTCAGGCAAATGACGGAGTACTTCCTTTGAAAACGCTCTTCCGATTTCCTTCCTCATCTTTGAACCAGTTCAAGCTTGTACTCCATCTCTAAGGACCTCGCTTTACTGTAGAGCTTCATATGGTTCTGGAGACATACGAACAGGTGAAGCATATTCATGACAAAGAGTTTCTAATCTGCTCCGATTCCCTTACTGCCGTACAATGATGGTAGCACATCTACTAGCTGCTGCAGCTAACACTTGTCCAACTACACTTCATTCGACAATGGGCCCGGGGGAGGGAGAAAGGGAGGAAGTGATTATCATTCCACCGGGTGCTGCGGAGTTTGAGAATTTGGGGAACTGAACAAGCGGCCCGAACCCCCAGGGAGGACTGCAGGGAACGTGATGTAGGACAATGCGCCATTACCCAGCAGGCTGTCACCTCACTGTTGCGTCAGAGATCCGTACAGTTTGTAAGTAGGCTGTTTAGATTTTTATGTTGGTAACGCCACGTAGCGCTCTGTATGAAAATCACTGACTGTGCTGTGTGCAGTCTGTGGCTGGTTTGCTTTGCTGGAATATATGCTATTGTAATGTTGGTCAGTTGTATGTGAACAGCGTGTAGCGTTGTGCAGTTGGAGGTGAGCCGCCAGCAGTGGTGGATGTGGGGAGAGAGATGGCAGAGTTTTGAGAGCGGACGATCTGGACGTATGTCCGTCAGAAAAAGGAAATTTGTAAGACTGGATGCATGAACTGATATACGAGGGTTGCCCAGTAAATAATGCCCCATATTTTTTTTCTCCGAAATAAAAAATATTAGAAATGTGAAACTTTAGGTGCGAGTTATTTGAAGTTTCCCGCGTGTGTACGCAAAGTTTCAATTTCCTCCGACAGAGAGCGGTGGTGTAGGAATGTTCTAAAATGGTGTCTGCAAGTGACATCCGTCAGAAACAACGTGCAGTGATTGAATTTCTCGTAGCAGAGGAAGAAACCGTGGGCAATATTCATAAACGCTTGTGCAACGTCTACGGAACATCTGCAGTCGATAGGAGTACTGTTGGTCGCTGGGCACAGAGGGTGAAAGCATCAGAGGGCGGTGCTGCGGAGCTCCGAGATTTGCCGCGGTCGGGAAGGCCTCCCACGGCTGTCACGCCTGACATGTTGCAGCGGGCTGATGTTCTCATTCGACGGGATCGACGCATTACGACTCGACAATTGGCACTGGAGTTGTCAGTAAGCAAAGGAAGTGTGGATGTGATTATCAATCAGCTTGGATACTCAAAAGTGTGTGCAAGATGGGTTCCTCGGTGTCTTACTGTCGATCACAAATCCCAAAGAAAAGACATTTCTTTCGATTTGTTGCGACGCTTTCACGTTGACGGGGAGGCCTTTTTGTCACGGATTGTGACAGGTGATGAAACTTGGGTGCATCATTTTGAGCCCGAAACAAAAAGACAATCGATGGAATGGCGTCATGCTTATTCTCCACAGAAGAAAAAATTCAAAACAGGTCCTTCAGCCGGAAAAGTCATGATGACTGTGTTTTGGGATTGCGAGGGCGTAATTCTCATTGATGTGATGCCAAAAGGCAGTACCATTAATTCAGAGGCTTATGTCAAAACATTAGACAAACTTAAGCAGCGCTTCCGGCGCCTTGGGCGTCATGTTAACCCACAGGATGTTTTGGTTCAGCATGATAACGCTCGACCTCACACAAGTTTGAGGACTTGTGAACACATCACGAAACTGGGTTGGATAGTGTTACCCCATCCACCCTACAGCCCCGATTTGGCTCCTTCAGACTTTCACTTGTTTGGGCCAATGAAGAATTTCATTCGTGGAAGACGTTTTGCCGATGACGAAGAAGTGATTCACGAAGTGACAACCTGGCTCCGTAGGCAGAGTAAAGATTTTTACCGGCAGGGAATACACGCTCTTGTGTCTCGCTGGAAAAAGGCCGTCGAACTTGAAGGAGATTATGTGGAAAAATAAAGCAAGTAGACAAAACATCAGTCTTTCACATATGTAAATTTGATTGTTGTGGAATAAATACTTCTGGAGAAAAAAAATATGGGGCATTATTTACTGGGCAACCCTCGTATATTATTGGCGCTCGCTGTATTGCATCAGTTCGAATAACGAGTGAGGTCAGTGATTCGTGAAAGGTATAGGTTATTGTTAGTCAGGGCCATTCTTTTGTAGGAATTATTGAAAGATTGCGTTGCGCTAAAAATAAAAAAAAACAATTGTGTGTCATGCTTTTTTATTCCAGTCTCTGATCACAAATGAATTCTTTAGACGATGACCGGTTTCAGTCTGTAATGACCATCTTCAGATCTTTTTTACACCATGTCCTAAAGTGATACGACCATAATGGCATCGTCAAAACATATAAATATAATCAGCATAGCATCGTCACATAGATTTAAAATATGGTGTAGAGTAGGCCACATCGTCCACATAGTGATTATTGCCAACTAGCTACTAGAGTTTGTTGTACAGGATATACTAGCGCGGAGAGCTTCTTCAAAACAGTATTCGATCTGAAGACCACAACGAGAAACACACCACAGCTCCTTTGCTGTGCTTCATGGAGACCTTCGGAGAATGGAAAATCTTCATCTTCAGCAATCGTGAGCTGAATGTTTGATGTCATCAGACTGGGTTGAGAGGATTGTATGGTAAAGAGGGCGTACCGCAGTCAATTTATCTCACTAACACGCAAAACGCATAATCTACAGGTAAAAGAATGCATTCCTTATAAACAAATTAAATCTGTGTTTGTGCCACTTCGTTCCTTAAACTTTGTTGGAGAGACCCCGAACATGTACTATATTTTATTTAACTACAAACAGGAACTTCCGTGAATAACTGTGTACCACTCCATCTCTTCTCACAAGCACTTGAAAATCTCGTATATTACGTATCTTTACAAAATTGTGCTGCCTGGTTCAAAAATGGCTCTGAGCACTATGGGACTTAACTGCTGTGGTCATCAGTCCCCTACACTTGGAACTACTTAAACCTAACTAACCTAAGGACATCACACACATCCATGCCCGAGGCAGGATTCAAACCTGCGACCGTAGCGGTCACGCGGCTCCAGACTGTAGCGCCTAGAACCGCTAGGCCACTCCGGCCGGCTGTGCTCCCTAGAACTGATGGTGAACAACAATAACACTAGTCAACAAATTTTAAGTTTTTATTTGCATCTGGTTTGTAAATGAGTGGATTTACCTAATTTAGGGGTCTCAATTCACTGGTAAAAATCAGCTTCTCTCCGTCACGTCTCATTTAATACACTGCAGAAACAAAAACAGTACGGACGAGCACTGGCAGTATTAAAAGAAACAAGACATACTTATTCAGATCTTTAGAATTCAGTGCAACTTGGTACGTATATACGGATGTGACGCGAATAGGTGATCTAAATTAGTTAACAACATATTTTCAACTTTAATTTACTACAGTTTTCGAAAAATGTGGCTATGATAGCCTTATTTTATTTTCCGTTTTCTTATTACAGCTCCCGTGTAGTGACGATTTGTAAATTTTTTAGCATCCTTGTATCAGAAAAAACAAACGTTAAAAAGTTTAGGCATCTAAACAAAAGAACAGTTAACAATGAAATACGAGAAATGAACATTAGAAGCCCTTAAAAACTCAAAAGTCTTACGTGATAGAACATTTCGAAAGGTGGATTCGCTTTCTACTCACTAAAATACATACTAACTCGGCGAAATGGTTGTTGACTGGTGTAATTGTCAAAAGGAAATGCAAGACAAAGATCTGCAATTTGGCGTTTATTTTATACTGAATAGGTATTTTAACTCATTTGTTAGATACGTTTATTTCATTCTATGTTGAGTTGATATTTTTTAATTCATTTTTTTACCACTGTTATATACATTTATTTCGTTTGGCCAAATTACGAGAAGGCCGTAAGAGAGCTTCCTTACTTCCAGTAGAACACTGCTGATAGTTACTGCGACAAGGTGGAAATACAAGTAAGGTACCAGCACGCCTGTGTATTCCTCGTAATAATACAAAACGCGAATATTATGCTTCCTCAGACGTCACTTCGTGTACAGTCTTCCCTTTACTGGTAACTGACTTAGAAGGGTATCTTAACGTAACCCGTGCACCTGTCGCTTTACGACGCCAACAAGCACTTCGTGCAAGTTGTATGGAGTGTGGTTTATGGAGGAAGGTAATGCTTGGGCCTCAGGCTCGTACAGGAAGAAGCGGGCGTCATAACTAACCTCCGCGCAGTGCTCGGGAAAAACACAAACACAGCCGCGTCCCTGTGTTGTAACGGCGCGCTTTGGCTTTGTCGCTTCGCCTGCAGCGTCACCATCAGACGTCACCGCACTGGACGTTTACGGCCGCTCACCCCTGCGTTCACTTTCTGCCCTCCCTCGGCGACGGCGACTTAGTCGGTAATGGCGTTATTAAAATGCATTGCAATCGTGTGGACTTGGAAGAGGAATCACTGGCGTAGCTCATCCCAGCACCTGCGGCGCGGCCAAGAGCCGCGAATTACACAATAGCCGAACACACCGTTTCTTACACATTACTTAGTGTCTTCCTACGACACTGTTATTGACCAATAACTGCCGCTGTATACTGCTAATCACTTGCTGCGTTTTGATATCTAACGTAAAGCGCAGCTTTCATTATATTCAAATTTATTCCCTCACGACGAGGGTCGTGCAGTTTGCCACTTGAATATTGTGTGAATTGTTTTTACCAAAGCTAGTTCTGTAGCCTGCTACAACTGCGTCAATTTTTTATGGAAATAGCTATGACTACAGCAGCATACGCGTTATTCATCGTATCATTTTGAGAGTAAGGCTTACTCCGTGAACCGGTTGATGGGTCAAAAAACATTTTCAAAGTATCGAATGAAAAATATTTAATGATTGGAAACTGCAGAAAATATCTAATAAATTGAAAATTATGAAATCCCTAATAAAGGTTACTTCGAACATTGTCAGTATTAAATGAAACCAACCTTATTGCGGAAATGCTCACTAACACGGCCTATACATTACGTGTATATGTATGGAAGCGAAACGTGGACGATAAACATTTTAGACAAGAAGAGAATAGAAGCTTTCGAAATGTGGTGCTACAGAAGAATGCTGAAGATCAAATGGTTCAAATGGCTCTGAGCACTATGGGACTCAACTGCTGTGGGTATCAGTCCCCTAGAACTTAGAACTACTTAAACCTAACTAACCTAAGGACATCACACACATCCATGCCCGAGGCAGGATTCGAACCTGCGACCGTAGCAGTCGCACGGTTCCAGACTGCGCGCCTAGAACCGCGAGACCACCGCGGCCGGCAATGCTGAAGATTAGATGGGTAGATCACATAATTAATGAGGAGGGATTGAATAGAATTGGAGACAAGAGAAATTTGTGGCACAACTTGGCTAGAAGAAGGGATCGGTTTGTAGGGCATATTCTGAGGCATCAAGGGATCACCAATTTTGTATTGGAATGCAGCGTGGAGGGTAAAAATCGTAGAGGGAGACCAAGAGATGAATACAGTAAGCAGATTCAGAAGGATGTAGGTTGCAGTAGGTCCTGGGAGATGAAGAAGCTTGCACAGAATAGAGTAGAATGGAGAGCTGCATCAAACCAGTCTCAGGACTGAAGACCACAACAACAACAGTAGTGTGTGTCGAGAATGTGGCATGTCTAATTTATTTCAGGGCATGCACCAGGGAAATATCCTTCCAAATGAGTTCTGTAATCATGCGCTGATAATGCCTTACTTGCAAAGGCGCTCGATTCTGTTCTGTGTCAGATGATGATGATGATAACGATAATAACGATGATTGGTTGGTTTGTGGGACGCTCAACTGCGCGGTTATCAGAGGCCGTACAAATTCCCAATTCTAGCTCAATACAATCTCGCCACTTTCATGAGTGGTGATGAAATGATGAGGATAACACAAACTCCCAGTCCCCGGGCGGAGAAAATCTCCAACAACGGGAATCGAACTCGGGATCCCGTGATCCAGAGGCATGTTTTTTATCAGAATAGCTTCCAATGACAATACTGTTGCGGTGTAAGCTGATAGAGAAAACTGCTGCACTGCTTGCAGTAATTTACCGCTTGTCAAAGAAAGACAACACACCATCCACTCGTCATTCTGTTCATTTTAGTACTTATTGCATTTAAAATATATCCAAAATGAAGAATAAAATTATATCAGAAGTTATGTAATTTTCTCCAAATTTCAAATCAAACACTTAAACTCCTTTTAGTAAAATATTCATTCTTTTCAAACCTGTCAAAGACTGCAAGAATTACTGATGTATAATATTGGTATGTGTTTTACTTTTGAAATCTCCTTTCAACCAACAGAAGTGGATGGAACTTGCTAACACCGTGCACATATGACTGATAAATCGTCTCCTTTACGTAACTCTAGAAGTCACCGAACAATGGAAATTAACAATCTACATTATCTGCTAAATGCACACGAAGCAATACAACCAACACCTTTTTGGTGCTGAGTCGGTTCCACGTTAAAATCAAATTCCTTATATCTTTCCTCAAATGGTATTCAAGTCTTAACTGTACTCCACTTCTCAAAATATCTCATCTTCAAAAGGGAACCGCTTGCTCTGTCTCACAGCTCCTCGGCTAAGCCAACATCTCGCCCAAGACTCAACTAGGGCTCGTTCTCCCCGCTGCTGCTGTTCAGCCTATCGCTCGCTGTTTTACTCAACAACGCTTCTCTTAAGAACCAAAGACAATGTATCCTTTTATATAACAAAGTTTTACAGATGTATCTATGGAATTTAAAGTCTTTACAGTCGATATGCTACAAAAATGAGTGATGAACTAGTGCTCCTGAAAATTATGTCCCAGTAAATGGATACATTACAAATGCAGTCGACAAACAATTATTTTGTAAATAAGATGTCTTCAAACTACGAGGGGCGGGCAATGTGCTACTCTTAGATTCTTCTGCAATACAAGTAAAACTGGTCTATAAAATGTTCTTATATCATGCAAAGTAGGTGGCTTTCTCCTTACACATAAGTGGAATGAAGAGTAATGGGGAAAGCGGATAGCTTTGCTGAACATGTCTCTCTGTCTTAAGCCATTATGATTTCCAGCCTCCTACACACTGTTTCCACACCGGTCATACAGTATCTGAACTTTTTTAATAATGACTTTAAAACATTGTTTTCTCAATTATTCCCATATTTTACTCTTTGATATATTGTCACATGCTTTTTCCAAATCGAGAAATAGTACTATCAGGTCCTTTCCTTTTTCACAATACCTCTCCACTAACTAACGGAGACATAAAATGAGGTCTATCGTTCCCTTTTACTTCTGAATCCATGCTGAACTTTCTCAAATTCCCTCAATATTTCGTTAAAAATAGCCCTGCCATTTGCAATAGAAAAAAGAAAATCTGTCGCCACCGTTCAGTACCTCCACTGAGAAGTAAACATTTCTGAATAGTGCAGAACTGGTGCTGTCGGAAACTTCTCCAACACAATATTTATACTCCTCTCATGTTTTGCTAAACGTCTCACTGAAAACAATAATCTAACATTGCAATTTTCTTCCAGAAGCTATTGACTGTTGTTAAAAACAGAACATCTTCCCATTCGCAAACGACTTTTCAGTATACACCTGCGTTAGAGAATTATGCTTCAACAACATCTATATGACTACTTTGCAATCAACACTTCAGTATTTGCCAGAAGGTTCAGAGAACCACTGTCAGACTATTTCTCGACCTGCCTATTGGCTTCTGTCTCGGGTTCTTCGACCGGCGTTCATCTAATGATTTTTCTGACGTTTCGCCAGCACGAGTGGCTGGCATTGTCAAAGCTTCACCCTCCATTGCCGGTGGTGAACTGGAGCCGAGCTCGCGGGCGCAGACTATATGTACCTGGCGCGCCAACGTCCGAGGGCGCCTCCGCGGTCATTTCCGGTGCGGTTCTCCTCTTGCTACCTGTGACGGTCGTTCGCTGCAGTACGGGAAGCCAGGATCCGTTTACCTTAAGGCTTTCCTCTTTCTTGTTCAAACTGTTCGCGTGTTTTTGTATTGCCACAGCTTCTCTGAACAAGCGCGTGTGATAATGCTTCTCTACAGCCAGAGAAGCATTATCACACGCGCTTGTTCAGAGAAGCTGTAGAAATACAAAAACACGCGAACAGTTTGAACAAGAAAGAGGAAAGCCTTAAGGTAAACGGATCCTGGCTTCCCGTACTGCAGCGAACGACCGTCGCAGGTAGCAAGAGGAGAACCGCACCGGAAATGACCGCGGAGGCGCCCTTGGACGTTGGCGCGCCAGGTACATATAGTCTGCGCCCGCGAGCTCGGCTCCAGTTCACCACCGGCAATGGAGGGTGAAGCTTTGACAATGCCAGCCACTCGTGCTGGCGAAACGTCAGAAAAATCATTAGATGAACGTCGGCCGAAGAACCCGAGACAGAAGCCAATAGGCAGTTTGTCAATAGGCAGTTTGTCAACAAGTGGCCACGAAAGCCTTAACAATTTTGTATTTCTCGACCGTTCCACTCTCGAATGGCACGTGGTACGGATGAAACTCTAATTGTTTCCGTTCGAGCGCTGATTTATTTTTGTGAAGATGGTCATTTGCCCCTGTGTAGGTGCGAGTGGTGTTCAGAGAAGAAAGCTTATTTCGTGGAAATATCTCACCGCAACGAAAGAATCCTTGGTCTACCGATTGCATCCCCTCTCACTTACCATATACGTGACATACTGTCCGCTACCTCACGACAATACCGAACTGGCTCCCCTTCTTTTTAGCGATGTCCTCCATCAATCCATTTGGTGAAGATACCATGCCATGACACTCCAGAACAGGACGAGTAAGTGTGGTGTACTGAATCTCTTTAACATAACATTTCCTGTGTGATAGTTCCAGTTTAAGTCGCTCGCAATTGTAATCCTTGGGTATTAAGCTGTGTTATTTGTTTAGTAACTGAAACTGAACGGAATATTTTTAGTGCTCATGTGGAGGAACTCACACATTTCTGATTGTTTAGGGGCACTTGCCACTTTTCGCACCATCCACATATTTTGAATTCTTCATTTTGGAGTTGGTTTCGATCTTCTGATCACTCTGCTAAACGGTAAACGATAGCATCAAACAATTTGTAAGTAGGCTGTTTAGGTTTTTATGTTGGTAACGCCATGTAGCGCTCTATATGAAAATCACTGACTGTGCTGTGTGCAGTCTGTGGCTGGTTTGCATTGTTGGATTTGGTATTGTAGTGCTGGGCAGTTGGCTGTAAACAGCGCGTTGCGCTGCGCAGTTGGAGGTGAGCCGCCAGCAGTGGTGGATGTGGGGAGATGGCGGAGTTTTGAGAGCGAATAATCTGGACGTGTGTCCGTCAGAGACAGTAAATTTGTAAGACTGGATGTCATGAACTGATATACATATTATGACTTTTGAACACTATTAAGGTAAATACATTGTTTGTTCTCTATCAAAATCTTTCATTTGCTAACTATGCCTATCAGTAGTTAGTGCCTTCAGTAGTTAGAATCTTTTATTTAGCTGGCAGTATTGGCGCTCGCTGTATTGCAGTAGTTCGAGTAACGAAGATTTTTGTGAGGAAAGTGATTCGTGAAAGGTATAGGTTAATGTTAGTCAGGGCCATTCTTTTTTAGGGGTTATTGAAAGTCAGAGCCGGCCGAAGTGGCCGTGCGGTTAAAGGCGCTGCAGTCTGGAACCGCAAGACCGCTACGGTCGCAGGTTCGAATCCTGCCTCGGGCATGGATATTTGTGATGTCCTTAGGTTAGTTAGGTTTAACTAGTTCTAAGTTCTAGGGGACTAATGACCTCAGCAGTTGAGTCCCATAGTGCTCAGAGCCATTTGAACCATTTTGAAAGTCAGATTGCGTTGTGCTAAAAATATTGTGTGTCAGTTTAGTGTTGATCAGAATAAGTAGAGAGAAATGTCTCGAGTACGTTCAGTTCTGCTCAGCTGTTTGAAAATTAAATAACGTAGAGGTTTATCAGCACAGTAACTCATAAATTTTTCTAAGGGGACGTTTCAAATTTAAGAGGGCTGTTCGGATTCTCTCCTGTTAGCTGAAGGCGAAATTTTCGGCTCCATTGCGTGCTGACACTTCCCGAGATCATTTTTTCTATAAATTTTCGCTACGTATAAGAATGTTGCATTTTTTGCAAGGAGTTAATGAAGGAGCTAGACCTATCACTACAAGCATTAGGTCGAATAGCGAGAGCTTAATTTAACTTACGCCATTCGATTTCTGGAAGCTCCATGCTTTTCGGACACATCCCATTGCGTCTCTCAGGTAAGATCGGGCATATTGCGGTGTCAGCTTCAAAACCCCGAACCGTTTTCCTTGACAGCGCAATGAAAACTTAAAATCGTTCCCGCAACCCGGAAAGAAGGGACGGCTGCCAGGCACAGTCCCTGAGGGCAGTAAAAGGGTGTGGTCCGGGCCAGCACCGGCCGGGCATTGTCACAAAGGTACCTTCTCCCCAAATAAAATATTAAGGGCACCATCTTGTCGGCCATCGGCGCGAGGGGTCCCTGCGCTGGAGATTTAAGAGCGCTGTGTTCTGCAACGGGGAGCGACGTGAATAAAACACCGGCCCAACAGTTCCGCCGAGGAACGAACGTTTCTGCGCGGTCCCGTGAATTACGTCTGCTGCCGGGTCGTGCTTGATGCTGCAGCTGAAAATCACTCTAAGCTCTAAGGAAAACATCCACTTGGTTCAGTCAGGTGAGACAATTGGGTACACAGGGGATCGATACAATAAACGAAACACCATGGGTTAAACCCCCGCTTTTGGAGCTTTCGTTTTATGACTTGTGTGTATGTCGCTGAAGTTGTTCTCCACTTGTTCTACAACACGTCTAAGAGTGTTCTGAAACTCCTCCACTTTGGTGTGTCGTACTGAACTCTCGTCGTGTTTTACATTACAAATTACGTAACACTCCAAAATAACAACCTGACAGTCATATTTATGAACATACGTTTCCAGACGCATTTAGAAAAGATATGTCGTATTTTCAGTGGTGGATACCTGATATTCTACGGCTGTTCGGATACGATGCACCAGTGTGTCAGATTCTTAATTCTGAGAGAGCCATGCTGTCAGCATGCGAAAGTAAATGCGGTGGGGCATTCCGAAAACGTCAGAAACATATATGAAACTGATTTTTAGTAAACTCGTGCTCACCGCGTACAGAGCACTTACTTTTCATCGTTCACTCTGGGAAATTCCTGAATTTAATTTTGGTAAAAACTGCAATATCTCCCAATAACATACGAAGCGGTCTTTACGGGCGCTTCTTTATTTATTTCTGCATTTCTGACTAAAAGTAAAACTCACAGTTACAGAACTGTTCGTATGTTTTGATTGTATTCACCATCCTGCAGTTTCGCCATTCTTCTTACAACAACATTGTCAGCGATGTGTGGTTCACATGTTTTTCTTCCAGAGTATGAAACCCAAGGTTTTCCTCTTTGCTTGAATAAGCAGTTTCAAAATATTTATAGCGAAGAAAATCACACTGCGTGGTAGGTAAATGGATAAAGATGTTTGGCTTACAGGTATGTCACGTACCAAGATGAGGTTCTAAATAAGATTTGTGGAGATATCTGTCGTGCTCTTGACAGAAGCTGTACAAAATTAACCTAGGGCCTACTTCACTATAGTCCTCCTCCGTAGGTCAGTATTCAGCGTGTATGGCTGCCGTGTGGAGGAACCGGCTACGATTTCCGGTACTACCAGAGATTTTTCCATGGTGCGAGAACTGGAACAGGGTGCACTCAACCTCATGAGGCCTGTTGAGGAGCTGGTTGAGTGAAAAGTGCCGGTTCCAAGGCCAAGAAAGTCTATAAAAGCCGGCAGAGCGGTCTGCTGAACCCACTATACCGCATTCAGTGACGACATTGGCAGAGGATGACTCGACGTCCGGTCGGTTCCAAGTGGCCCATTATAGCCAGAACACGAAACTTCCCTTTGCTACTGGACTATGCTAAGACTAGAAGGAAATGAATGTTCAAATGTGTGTGAAATCTTATGGGACTTAACTGCTAAACCATCAGTCCCTAAGCTTACACACTACTTAACCTAAATTATCCTAAGGACAAACACACACACCCATGCCCGAGGGAGGACTCGAACCTCCGTCGGGACTAAAGGAAATAAATACACAGCGTGAGTGTGCTGTTAATTTGGGTATCTTCCAGTTGTTTCACATAAATAGGGGAAACATTAATTAGACTGACAAACTGCAGGGATGGATTCCTGGTTGGAAATGGAGGAAAAAAGGTCGTATGAACATGTGTCCGGAAATGGACGGTGTGTGTACAACGACAAAAAATCGTTCCGGAACACAGTACAGAGCTGCATGGCATCCACGTCACAACAAATGTTCAATGTGATCTCCATGGGATGCCATGCCCGCATTCATACGTTGCATTATGAATTTCCGCACTCTTTCGCACGTTTAGGCCTCTCTCCAAACAGCATCACAGGCGTCGCGAACACGATGTTGAAGGATCTGCACATCAGAAACTATTTTAGCATACACTCCGATTTTCAGATGCCCCAGAGGAAAAAATCCAGAGGGGTTTAGCTGTGGTGATCTATAGTGCCTCCGCGTCCAATCCAACGTCTCGGGAAGATGTTGCTGAGGTGTCGGCGAGCTGTAATGTGGAAATAGGGCGATGGTCCGTCGTGGAAAAACCACATAACCTGTCGTATTGCCAAAGGCACATTCTCAAGCGGCCCAGGTACAGTATTCCGCAGGAAGTCCAGGTATATTCCTCCGTCGAGGCGTTTTGGAATAATAACCAGTCCAAGTACGTGCTCGGCAAGAATCCCTGCCCACACATTGACGCTGAACCAATGCCGATGAAACGTCTCAACTATTATGTCGCCCACAGAGGACAAATATGCTGATCGATGATGCCAGTTCTGGTAAAGGTCCCTTCGTCACTCATGAGGACTGCTGACATCCCATAATTGTGATGGAATGCTGCAAAAATCATCGCCAAAATCCTATCCTTTGAGAGAAATACGCTGCTGATAATACCTGCACTCTTTGCAGGTGTAGGTATAGTAGCGCCTCTCATGCAGGTTACACATAATAGTACTCCGGCTTACACCAAGTTCGCGGGCAACTTGGCTGGGGTTCATCTCAATATCCTGTAGAAACCGATCCTCCATATCTGGTGTACGCACAGCCCGCCGCCTCCCTGCACATAAATCTGTCTGAAATGACCCACGATCACAAAAACACCCAAAGAGGGCTTCAGCTGTTCTGTGATGGTACCTGTTGCGTATAGCCTTGCTGCCTCTCGATCGTTTGCATCTGCTTGGTCGCAAAAAAAAAAAAAAAAAAAAAAAAAAAAAAAAAAAAAAAAAAAAAAAAAAATCTCGGCTTGTTTCTGACATGAATATCGGACCATTCTGTTGCTTGTAGTACGCTGCGCCAATCACACAGACTGCAACACGCAGAGAGCACAGGGCACGTGGTCAGAGGAAATTTCATTCGTGAGCGTCATCTACCGTGCCAACGATGCATTTCCGGACACACGTTCATAGAATTTTTTTTTTCCTCCATTTACAGTCAGGAATTCGTCCCTGCAGTCTATTGCCTTTATTAATATTCACCCTATAGCTGCTCTGCTTTTCCAAAAGAGTCCTATGGCGTTTATTGTCTGAGTTTTTTTGACTGTTGAGGCGCCCATGACCATTCTCTGTCTCCTTCTTCATGGGCTTCTGCAGTGCTCTCTCTACGTCTGCCATTGTAATTCCTAATAAGATATTCACGGACAAGCACGTATTATGGAATTTCTATGACATAAATGCATCAGAGTGATTATTACACACCACAAAATTTCTTGACATTCAAGAAAACCGCTGCTTATCAGTCTACTGTGTGTTGAGGCACGCACAACTGAAAATTTCCAACTTCACCATCATTTTCCAGAACTTCCCGGTCGATTTATTAATACGCCCCCACGCTCTTCTTGCTGTGAAAAATATGGCTCTGAGCACTATGGGACTCAACATCTTAGGTCATAAGTCCCCTAGAACTTAGAACTACTTAAACCTAACTAACCTAAGGACATCACACACACCCATGCCCGAGGCAGGATTCGAACCTGCGACCGTAGCAGTCCCGCGGTTCCGGACTGCAGCGCCAGAACCGCTAGACCACCGCGGCCGGCTCTTGCTGTGAATTCCGGTGCTGTTGTTAGAAATCACTAAAATGACGTTTGAAAAATACGAATATCAATGAGTCTGTTACTACTAATATTATGGTAGTAACTTGGAAGGTCATCCGGATGAAATGAAAAGGCGAAACATCGCAAGAGGAACTTCTTTAGTAACCCAGGCTACACAAGGACGATGTTTGTAAGTGTTCTGAGTGTGTTGCAAACTAAATGTATACAGTAAACGTGGATGTAGAGAGTGTATTTAATGTCTACTGCTACAAATTCTCAGTATCACGGGCTTTAGTTTTGCATTTGTGTATGTTTCCTTGGATATGTGTTGCTCTCGTCAAGAATGCAACGGTAAGTTATTTAAATGTTTCATTTAATCATTAATTCACTCCCAGGAATCAGAATCAAATGGTTCAAATGGCTCTGAGCACTATGGGACTCAACTGCTGAGGTCATTAGTCCCCTAGAACTTAGAACTACTTAAACCTAACTAACCTAAGGACAGCACAAACATCCATGCCCGAGGCAGGATTCGAACCTGCGACCGTAGCGGTCTTGCGGTTCCAGACTGCAGCGCCTTTAACCGCACGGCCACTTCGGCCGGCGAATCAGAATCACTGTGGTTTCAGATTCAAGTAGTAGATACAGGGTGTTTCAAAAATGACCGGTATATTTGAAACGGCAATAAAAACTAAACGAGCAGCGATAGAAATACACCGTTTGTTGCAATATGCTTGGGACAACAGTACATTTTCAGGCGGACAAACTTTCGAAATTACAGTAGTTACAATTTTCAACAACAGATGTCGCTGCAAGTGATGTGAAAGATATAGAAGACAACGCAGTCTGTGGGTGCGCCATTCTGTACGTCGTCTTTCTGTTGTAAGCGTGTGCTGTTCACAACGTGCAAGTGTGCTGTAGACAACATGGTTTATTCCTTAAAACAGAGGATTTTTCTGGTGTTGGAATTCCACCGCCTAGAACATAGTGTTGTTGCAACAAGACGAAGTTTTCAACGGAGGTTTAATGTAACCAAAGGACCGAAAAGCGATACAATAAAGGATCTGTTTGAAAAATTTCAACGGACTGGGAACGTGACGGATGAACGTGCTGGAAAGGTAGGGCGACCGCATACGGCAACCACAGAGGGCAACGCGCAGCTAGTGCAGCAGGTGATCCAACAGCGGCCTCGGGTTTCCGTTCGCCGTGTTGCAGCTGCGGTCCAAATGACGCCAACGTCCACGTAACGTCTCATGCGCCAGAGTTTACACCTCTATCCATACAAAATTCAAACGCGGCAACCCCTCAGCGCCGCTACCATTGCTGCACGAGAGACATTCGCTAACGATATAGTGCACAGGATTGATGACGGCGATATGCATGTGGGCAGCATTTGGTTTACTGACGAAGCTTATTTTTACCTGGACGGCTTCGTCAATAAACAGAACTGGCGCATTATGGGGAACCGAAAAGCCCCATGTTGCAGTCCCATCGTCCCTGCATCCTCAAAAAGTACTGGTCTGGGCCGCCATGTCTTCCAAAGGAATCATTGGCCCATTTTTCAGATCCGAAACGATTACTGCATCACGCTATCTGGACATTCTTCGTGAATTTGTGGCGGTACAAACTGCCTTAGACGACACTGCGAACACCTCGTGGTTTATGCAAGATGGTGCCCGGCCACATCGCACGGCCGACTTCTTTAATTTCTTGAATGAATATTTCGATGATCGTGTGATTGCTTTGGGCTATCCGAAACATACAGGAGGCGGCGTGGATTGGCCTCCCTATTGGCCAGACATGAACCCCTGTGACTTCTTTCTGTGGGGTCACTTGAAAGACCAGGTGTACCGCCAGAATCCAGAAACAATTGAACACCTGAAGCAGTACATCTCATCTGCATGTGAAGCCATTCCGCCAGACACGTTGTCAAAGGTTTCGGGTAATTTCATTCAGAGACTACGCCATGTTATTGCTACGCATGGTGGATATGTGGAAAATATCGTACTATAGAGTTTCCCAGACCGCAGCGCCATCTGTTGTTGAAAAGTGTAACTACTGTAATTTCGAAAGTTTGCCTGCCTGAAAACGTACTGTTGTCCCAAGCATATTGCAACAAACGGTGTATTTCTATCGCTGCTCGTTTAGTTTCTATTGCCGTTTCAAATATACCGGTCATTTTTGAAACACCCTGTAGTAGATAGTACATATGTCTTTCTTTCTAAAACAGTTATAAAGTAGCGGAGATGAATAACACTATTTGCGAGCACTAAGATTTTAATAAAATCGCAACAACCTGTTAATCACCACCACCAAATAAAATTCTTTTCGTGAACTATCAGTTCCTCTCGTAGAAGGAACTGTGCTAGGGACATGCGTGTTTAGGAGTGGCATATTTTCCAGTTTGCACTTCACAATAATAATATACAGGAACTGTAATTAATCGAGAGTTTCTTATGGAATAAAGTTTTATACTCTGCAGTGGTTGGTAAAGTATCTATATAAGCGAATTTACGATGAACTTCACTCATTGTCTCCGTTCGTTACCCGGAACGAGCGGTAACTTTCTGAATTTGCCTATGTTTTCCGTCAAACAGAGGTATTTTGTCCCATATCTACACATGCAGTCACTGCAGTGCCAATGCTCGTTTCGACGCTTACCAGTCCGGACGGAAAAAAAAAATGAAAATAGCGGACGGATTTGTTCTGAGCCGGCGAACAGATATGCCTTTGTATTTCGAACGACCTTTGTATTAAACACAAAACGGATCATTTTTATTCTCTGTTATTTTCAAAAAATCCAAGGCCGCATTTTGAGCAGGCGTGCTAGCAGACAAAGATGGTAAAAAGGTGGGATGGGAGGGGGGAGAAAGGTCAAAGCTAATTTCAGCTCCGGAATTGAAGAATAATACGGCACGTGGAAACGGCTTTTATATAATGTATTTTCTTTCCCCGTTTCAGCGAAAGGATCCCTGGCGCCAGAGGTCGACGCCCCGTTTTTAACAGCGCCATTACCAAAACAGCAATGGCGGCGAGCGCTGGACACGATGTCGCATATGGCGATCGGTTTCATACGTCACCGCGGACATGTTTCGTATAGCAGCGGGGATTCATCGATTTCCTATTAGAATCGCGACCGACCACCCTCCGTAATTCGTGTTTGATGATATAAAATAGCAATTAGCCGGGAAATGCGCTGTGTGTAGCGCTCACTACCATTCGCCACTCGCCGTTCGCCGCTCTGTTTCTCTGTGTTCGCACGAGAAATTATTTTCCGAAATAAACGCCACGAAGGTTCCACAGTTCAACCCCGAGCAGATATTAACTCGGTACGACATGACTTTTATTCCATTGAGGTGCGTATCGAAAGAACAGTTGGTACACCTGCGAACACATAGTTCATGAAATTCAGATCCGCTATTACTAAATACTGAGGGCGTCATACACTGCGAATAAAGGCCAATTTGAGCTCTCGTTAATGATCTGTTAGCATTGCTCGAAATGCAGAAAAGGATAGCACAGGGGGAAACGTAACTTTCATTCCGTGTCGATGTGTGTTGAATGCTGTTAGTTTGAAAATACACTCCTGGAAATTGAAATAAGAACACCGTGAATTCATTGTCCCAGGAAGGGGAAACTTTATTGACACATTCCTGGGGTCAGATACATCACATGATCACACTGACAGAACCACAGGCACATAGACACAGGCAACAGAGCATGCACAATGTCGGCACTAGTACAGTGTATATCCACCTTTCGCAGCAATGCAGGCTGCTATTCTCCCATGGAGACGATCGTAGAGATGCTGGATGTAGTCCTGTGGAACGGCTTGCCATGCCATTTCCACCTGGCGCCTCAGTTGGACCAGCGTTCGTGCTGGACGTGCAGACCGCGTGAGACGACGCTTCATCCAGTCCCAAACATGCTCAATGGGGGATAGATCCGGAGATCTTGCTGGCCAGGGTAGTTGACTTACACCTTCTAGAGCACGTTGGGTGGCACGGGATACATGCGGACGTGCATTGTCCTGTTGGAACAGCAAGTTCCCTTGCCGGTCTAGGAATGGTAGAACGATGGGTTCGATGACGGTTTGGATGTACCGTGCACTATTCAGTGTCCCCTCGACGATCACCAGTGGTGTACGGCCAGTGTAGGAGATCGCTCCCCACACCATGATGCCGGGTGTTGGCCCTGTGTGCCTCGGTCGTATGCAGTCCTGATTGTGGCGCTCACCTGCACGGCGCCAAACACGCATACGACCATCATTGGCACCAAGGCAGAAGCGACTCTCATCGCTGAAGACGACACGTCTCCATTCGTCCCTCCATTCACGCCTGTCGCGACACCACTGGAGGCGGGCTGCACGATGTTGGGGCGTGAGCGGAAGACGGCCTAACGGTGTGCGGGACCGTAGCCCAGCTTCATGGAGACGGTTGCGAATGGTCCTCGCCGATACCCCAGGAACAACAGTGTCCCTAATTTGATGGGAAGTGGCGGTGCGGTCCCCTACGGCACTGCGTAGGATCCTGCGGTCTTGGCGTGCATCCGTGCGTCGCTGCGGTCCGGTCCCAGGTCGACGGGCACGTGCACCTTCCGCCGACCACTGGCGACAACATCGATGTACTGTGGAGACCTCACGCCCCACGTGTTGAGCAATTCGGCGGTACGTCCACCCGGCCTCCTGCATGCCCACTATACGCCCTCGCTCAAAGTCCGTCAACTGCACATACGGTTCACGTCCACGCTGTCGCGGCATGCTACCAGTGTTAAAGACTGCGATGGAGCTCCGTATGCCACGGCAAACTGGCTGACACTGACAGCGGCGGTGCACAAATGCTGCGCAGCTAGCGCCATTCGACGGCCAACACCTCGGTTCCTGGTGTGTCCGCTGTGCCGTGCGTGTGATCATTGCTTGTACAGCCCTCTCGCAGTGTCCGGAGCAAGTATGGTGGGTCTGACACACCGGTGTCAATGTGTTCTTTTTTCCATTTCCAGGAGTGTAGTAAGAGATTTTTATAAACCAAGGGAAATTAAATCCGCTGTTTCTTCTCGAAGAATGTAGAAAGAATGCAAAGAGATCTCTCGAGTTTTTAGACACAAAATAGATAAATCATAAGTTCTAAGTACTGCAATTTCTCGGAAACTAATAGCATTTTGAAGAGAAGCACCGCTGACTTCGTCTCTTTCACAAATACGACAGTAGCAGGAGAAATTACTATAGTTCCAGTGGAAAAAGTGAAATCTCTGTAATTAATTCAGTTACGAAAAGAGAGGGTAGGCAGCAAAGTGAGGAGTTTTTCACATTTCATTTGGCTAAAAACAAAATTGCGATATCTTAAACGGTTAAACGAAAATATCTAAGGTGAACCTTTTAACTGGATCACCCTGCCGAAGTACATTTAGAAACAGAAAGATAATTTCTTTACATTACTATTTAAGAAAGGGTGCTGCGGGTGAAACTTGATGTACCGTCAGTGTAGAGACCATTAGCGGGGGAGCACGGATTTGGACAGAAAAAGATAGGGGCTTCATTTTAAAAGAACCGTTCCATCATTCGTACTGAAGTGGTGTATATAAACTCTAGGAAAACTAATTCAGACTACACGGATACGAACCGAGTCCATTTTGCTAACCAATGCCGTACGCCACTCATTTATTGACACGTTAGCGGGGACTAACAGTGCTGATGGGGAAGTTTACTGGTAATGAATAGAAAGAAGATAACAAGGAAAACGTATAGAAAATTCTGGACTTGTGTAGCCAAACTGTCTGTTACTAGCTTCAGCAGTATTGGCAGTTACACGATAAGCAGCGGTAAATTTCGTATTGCGGCAGGGATAACTGCCACATCTGAGTGCTAGCGTACGATATGCCGGGTAATGAGAATGAAATTCGAGATTATTTCGTTCGATAATACAGGATTACAGCTTTAGTCAGACAGCTAACCTACACGAAGTCCGCGTGCCATTACCTGTCTGAATAATGTCTGTTCCATCACGGCGATCCGTTCGGCGCCTGCCCGCATGTATCATTACGGCGTCCGATCTGGTTACCTGTACAGCGCGTAATGAACTCCGATGGTGGCCTGCATCAAGAACAAGCCGTACTGACGAACGGTGCTCGGCAAGTAATTAACGCAAACTTGCCGACCGCGTTACTCGCTGCAGATGTAATTAAGCAAACTGCGAGTGTTCTCAAAATTTTGCGGTAGGTGGTTTCGAGGTTAATATTTAAATAAGTGCGATTAACCGTCTCATTGCCAAGTAGCTTACTTCTGAAGCGTACAACTCTTTAGAGCAAGAACGGCGCATTCACATTCCAGGCCAAATGTAAAAGAGTCCGAAGAGCTTTTAGTCTGAAAAAAGATGATACACATAAAAAACTAGTTATTAGAAAATTTATCTATAGGCTGGACACATCGCTACACGTATTAAAATTATGTCTGATGAAGATTTTCGAAGTTCAGTACTCTGTCATTTCTACGATGCACCGGCACTTGGCTTGCAGATTTGCTGGAAGGCATGTTGTAATTTTATAACAGCAAATGCCCTGCGGAATAAAAAAAGGGAAGACATGTAATTCCCTTCCAAAACTCTATTTCTGCATCACGAATCCGTAGCTTCGATCCTTGATTTATTATTAACTTTTTTTATTTTCTTTCTTCCCTATATCTGTGCATTTTGTCCCAAATTTTTTGTCTTTTATTAACTTTTTATTTCTTAAAAAATTTCACTGCACAAATGAAAGCAATAAAATTTGTAAATCAATAAACAGCGTTTAAAGTAAAATACTCCTTCAATCTAAATATATTAATTTATCATAACAAAATCTTGGTATCCATGTTTTCTACAATACTAATAAATGTACCAATTATTAGTCACAAAATTGTGAGTAGCTCTCAGGAATGGTGTTGTGTAGAACAACCATGTAATTCATCTGACACATATGTTTAGCTATGAGAAATGTACGTGCGAGACTGAGATGTATCTTAAGGCCCCTAAAGAAGTATATTTCACGTGCGGAACAGGTAGAGAAGATTCTGAGAAGAGCTACAATCTTCGTCGCGGATCTGTTCGATAGACATAGAATTTTGTCCGCCTCTGTAGCTGCGTGACGGATTGCTAACCAAAGGGGCCCCGGTTCCATTCCCGGCGGGTCGCAGATTTTCTCCGCTCGGGGACTGGGTGCTGTGCTGTCCTCATGTTCGTAACATCATAATTGATGTTCAACGATTGAGATGGCTGTATGGGCACTACCCGAAAGCCAGGACATTTTTAAAAAGTAGAATTGTCAAGTAAATGTTTAGTGAACTATGCGTCACGGAGAGCTTTATTCGCAAAATTTGGAGAGATGACGTTCCAGTACGAATCTAGAATGAAACTGTTTCTTCCAGTTTATATCTCGCCTAATGATCACGAGAGAATGGTTAGAGGAATTAGGGCTTTTAGAGAGCACCGTTCAGGAACGAAGCAGGAAGGCGGAAGGTTACTGCAGTACATAATCCACAATGTTTCGTGTTATTGAGTTTAACATTATCTTTGTGTTCCTTCCATTCAGACGACTGATAAACGGAGTACTTTATGTTTTACAGTTTTGTAGCGAAAACTGCTAGCCGGCCGCTGTGGTCTAGCGGTTCTAGGCGCTCAGTCAGGAACCGCGCGACTGCTACGGTCGCAGGTTCGAATCCTGCCTCGGGCATGGATGTGTGTGATGTCCTTAGGTTAGTTAGGTTTAAGTAGTTCTAAGTTCTAGGGGACTTATGACCACATATGTTGAGTCCCATAGTGCTCAGAGCCATTTGAATTTGAAAACTGCTAACTGAAGAGTTCGGCTATTCTTTGTCGTCACTGAATCTCTATTCCATGTCTAAATACGAACTTATTTTAGCAATGGACAAACTGTGTTTGTTTACGAGAGTACATTCGGGGCATTTTTAATTCATCTTCAGATATACGGGATACAAACCATATAGCAGTTGCGATCGAGTGTCACTGACTGACTACTGTACGTACACGACAGCGAGCAACTACCCGAGGAAACAAGGGAATATTTCGAGCATCTCAGAAGAATTACAGGAGGATCGGAAAAGATGAATAGGGGTGAAACTTTCTGGCAGATTGAACTGGGTGCCAAACGAGATACTAGCCAGGAACCTTTGCTTTTCGCGCGTAATTTGCTGTACCTACTGAGTTACGCAGACACAACTGACGACTCGACCTCACAGCTTTATTTCCTCCAGTATCTCTCTTCTGTCTTTCAGACTCCTAATTACCTTGCGGGATACAGATGGCCTATCTGAGGAAACTCAGACCATGAAGAAACTTACCGTGGATAGCCACTTGTAGTAGCAGGAAAGGGAGAAGATAAAAGTATAGATGACCCGCTGCGGGAAGATCCATGAAAACTGAATGTGGAGTTTTGCAACACCTGATACCTGCGTGAGTTAAAAGTCATAAACTTGCGCACGATGCCCGACAAGACAGTGGAGGGGCACTTACGGCAGGGGTTATCAGCCACATCAAATAGTACCAAAAAGGCGTGTTAACCAGTCTCCCCTCTTCCCCACGAGACGTCATATTCGCTGGTTTTTTTTTTTTCAGTTTTCTGCATGTCGAGTGGGCCAATGAGAGTGCGTACAGATTTTCTCAGGGCGAGCCGAAAACGCGGTGAATGTTGGCGTGACTATAACGCGAATCGAAGCAAAACGTTTCGGCCAGCTGTTGCGCCTCGCACAGGGTTGCTGTTGCGGAAGACTCGACTCGTGCGTCGCGGCACGGCGGGGTCGGGCAGAACACGACAAGGCCGCGCCTGCAGCGCTGCGAGTGGCTCTTTCCGCCACTTCCTGCACACAACTTCCTAATTAACTTTGTTACGGAGAGAGCTGGGAGAGCACGTTTTATGTCTCCGGCAGACAGTGGTAATATTTCGCGCGAAACTTAAATGTGGCCGACCCGCCGGCATATGGCAGTCGCGTCGCGTCGCGTCGCCTGCGTGTCTCCCCACTCCTCCTTCCCCCTCCCCCCCCCTCACTGTACTTCCAGTTCTGCCACCTCTCTCGCAGCTGCTATAGCTGCCCCCCCCCCCCCCCCTCCGTGTAGCGTAGCTGCAGTCTGGTGCCACGTGAAATACTGAAGGCTTACGACGCCCGCAAGTTCTTCTTGTAGATCTATAAGCCAGCCTCAATTAAAAGAAACCGGTTTCAGAGACTAACAATCAGCTGAAGGAAATGTGCTCTGTATTTCAAAAAGCTCCAGATCTCGTGTCTTCCTTTTCCCTTTCTTCTCGCGCAGTAATAGAATCACTGCTCCAAACACATTAAGTCGTTCTCAGAACTACTTATGTACAGGCACTGCATATTCTGTCTGTCAGGTGCACACCTGGCATTAACTTAAAACTGATTAGTTAGTTTGTCAGGTAGTTTGTTTGTGTGTGTGTGTGTGTGTGTGTGTGTGTGTGTGTCCTTATCTCTCTTATTTAGAGACTAATTTCTTAAGAAACAGAGACATTCTGCCTCGTATACTTATTTGTTACCGTTAACGTCAGTGAAATTTGTGGTTTACGTTAGTCAGCAACATGTGGAAAAGGATTGATTCTTTCGATCTAAAGACGGGCTTGTAATTGTAAGTGGCTGTATTAGCGTACCCAGAGGTACATCAAATGAATATATAAAAACTTTCATAGGTATCATGAATGAGCACTGCTGATGGTGTTCACTGTGATGTTTTTGGGGGTTGTTTTGTTACGTTTTTCAGTCAGAAGACTGGTTTGACTCAGTTCTGCACACAGGTCTATCCTGTACAAGATTCGTCGCCTTCGCATTATTACTGTAGCCTACATCCATCTGAAACGGTTTACTGTTCTCCTTCTACAGTTATCCCCCTCCCTCCCCCCTCCCCTCCCCCCCACCAACACACGTACACACACATGCTATCCATTAAGTTCTTGAAATCAGTCTGCCAATAGGAATAAAGATTTTTCATTGTAAGTTGTGCAGGTTACAAACAATCGTACAATGAACGCTTTCACGACTGGATGTCTTAGATGCTGGTGAATCTTCCGGGTCGTATGGTCGTGGTTCGTGAAACACTTCCGTTCCGAATGTGTCGTCCAAAACTGCACTGGATATCTTCAGAGGTGCTCGTGATCCCGTAGGAGTCGTTAAGACTCGGCGGAACGACGAGCATCTGTGAAGATGCCCAATACAGCTCTAAACGAAACGTAGGGAACAGTTAAGGTTTCACGTACTAGAGCAGCTATGACATACAGTCGTTCCCACGAGCGCAAATTATCATGATAACTACGATTGGTATTCGTGAGAACTTAAACGATCTCTGAGCGACTGTATGAAAAGTAGTGTGTGTTTAAGATGAATTGCATATCCCTCTCGTCCCGGTGACTGTAGAGGGGCGTGCTGGTATGGCACTGAAATGCCGTTTGGAACTCGGGGTCATAGTTGAGAGCTGCGTAAAAGGCGCCCATGTTTCGCTCGATGATGTCCCACATACGCATATGAGGACTGAGTCGGGCGACCTGAGAAAACTGATAAGCCACTACGGATCTCCATGGATCGCACATAAAGACGCGGAGCATCAGACTCGTTGAAATATTCTGCAATTTCGAGACATCGCTCGACTCAGTGACTGAGAATCGTTCAATTGGTCTGACACAGAGAGTAAAGGTCGCCTGCCGGTGCTGTAGAAAAACAGACGGATGCATGCGATCGTACAGTAGCTTCCTGAACCTTTCGCAGATGAACTACGATGGCTCCATGTTATCAACCGCATGGGAATACCTACAAAACAAACCTGACCGTTTCCATTTTGGTGAATGGGATGCATCGCCTCATGTGGTTACCGACGTCCTTGTTTCATGTATAAACATGTACCGTGAATCGTCAATTCAAGCAATATTTATCTGCGCGTCGAGCGTTCAGTGGGTACTTTCCTGCCATGGCTCTACCCACCAGGAAAGCCTCGCGTGTCAGCACACCACTTACGGAATTCTGGAAGGCACTCTAGCCGTAGATCCAATCCGCCCAGCGGATTAACGACGGAGAACTGTGTACCGGAAAGCCTGGATGTGATTTTTAGGCGGTTTCCCACATCCGACTAGGTGAATAACGGGCTGGTACCCATATTTCCACCTAGTTACACGATTCGCAAACGTTTAGAAAACGTTCCCACGCTTTCACAGGGATAACACTGCACTGCCTTAAGTGTGTGAACTTAGAAATCGTTACCAGGCCCAGAGACTATCTAGATTCCGATACAACCCCTCTAGACCCAATGTTGATACATTTAACACAGTGGAAATCTGCTATCTGAAATTTGACCTTAACATTACGTGCTAGGGTGGGCAATTGCTATAGAATCAATTAATAACTATATTTTAAAAATAACAGATAATTAAAACGAGATGACGGGACATTACCTACTTTAAATGAAATTCAAATCAAAACGAACTGGTGGTTTGTTAGAAAAGTTCTTCTTCGTGTACAAGAAAAGCGACATACTGACTTTACGAATCTAATATAATAGACAATTATTCAGCGCAGTTGCGACGTCCAGGAAAGAATATGGATTCAGGCTGCGCATTCCGTCAATGATGTGAATAAACGAATCTGAATTTTACTATGAAGTGGTTGGTTGTCCGAACTGAAGTGAAAAGTAGCTATCCTCGTAATTGGAATCTAAAGGCTCTGTGATGTCGGTGTACCGTTACTAAATAGTAAACTCCTCCGTGAAAAGCCGGTGCTGCACAAAATGCTCACCAATCTCTTGTCGTCTCGATGGGCATGAAGATGTGAGTCAGCACGAGATATGCACCACCCTGGAATCTGCGGATCACGGTACATCGTCGAGACAACGTCCCAGCACAGAACACCAGAATTATTATCCCGTAATCAATCGATCACGTCTCCTCTAAGGCGACCTGTCCAGAGTGTCCGAGATCATGCGTCGCACGCATTGTGTACAGTATGAGATTTGGCAGTTTAAGTGTTGCTACACAACGCACGTATTATACATTTTTTATCGATATCATTCTATTTTTTTGATTCTGTAGCAAACGACATTACCGACAGACCCTTATTGGGATGGTGGCTTACCAGTGATTTGAGCCAATATCACTTCTGGAGATCACAGTTTAAACTGACCAAACCGGTAAGGTGAACCAAATAAAAGGTTTTCGTGTGCAGCTAACGACTAACATTTCATCTTTGCTGACATTCAGACCTCCAGATGTCAGACGCTCAGATCGGTACCAAACATTGCATGTCTATAGAGTATCAACCAAAACTGCTATTTAGTTCGTACTGTGTGCTGTCATCTAGCAGAACGTGCCTAAACGTTAATTAAAAGTAACACCAGAACTACTGAGCGCAGGAAGAGCATAACTGTGACTAATATGCAGAGCTGCTGTGAGGAATATGGTAGAGCGTTAGATAGTCGTACCAAAGGTCTTGGGTTCACATCCCAATGATGATACTTTTTTTTACTGCTTGAATACTTTTGCACGTGTGATGCAATTGTTTCTTTATTCTATTGTTCCGATTGTTTAGGTTTATTCTGTGAAACTACAAATGTACTAGCTGCTTCACCATGAGCTGTGTCTGTTTTGTCGCACATGTCCAACAGAACACTACACTTGTCTATACAACTATACTCTGTAAGTTTGCTACTTTCAACTAACGATTCGAAAGCAGACTACCAAAAGAACATTGCTACAAACCGCGAAATGTCCTTTTACATGTCAGAAAAATGTTCTCCCATATAACAGTTTCACGGCAAACGGTTAAAACAAACTGTCCTTAGTTCAGTTTGAGTGACGACCTCACGCTGTACTATTTCTTCCACGCGAGATCTACAAAACGTTCACTCACAGATACGCTTTTCCTGTGCTCCGTGGTTCTGATATTACTTTTAATTAACGTTTACGCATATTCTACTAGACGAAAGCACAAGCACGAACTAAATTGGTGTTTTGGTTGATTATCTACAGACAAAGTTTGTTACCCATCTGTCTGACATGTGAAGGTTTTGGCGTGAGAAGGATATTCCTCCCATCATTCTACTCCTTCCGACCGGCGGCATGAAGCAAGCAGACATACCCGACTGTGTTTCATCTACATCTACATCTACATCGATACTCCGCAAATCACATTTAAGTGCCCAGCAGAGGGTTCATCGAACCACCTTCACAATTCTCTATTGTTCCAATCTAGTATAGCACGCGGAAAGAGCGAACACCTATATCTTTGCGTATGAGCTCTGATTTCCCTTATTTTATAGTGGTGATCGTTTCTCCCTATGTAAGTCCGTGTCAACAAAATAGTTTCGCATTCGGAGTAGGAAGTTGGCGATTGGAATTTCGTGAGAAGATTCTGTTGTAACTAAAAACGCCTTTCTATTAATCATGTCCCGCCCAAATTCTGTATTATTTCCGTTACGCTCTTACCCATATTTGGCGATAATACGAAACGTGCTGCCTTTCTTTGAACTTTTTCGATGTACTCTAACAGTCATATCTGGTTAGGATCCCACACCGCACAGCAGTATTCTAAAAAAGGACGGACAAGCATAGTGTAGGCAGTCTCCTTAGTAGAGCTGTCACATTTTTTAAGTATTCTGCCAATGAAACGCAGTCTTCGGTTAGCCTTCCCCTTCCAATTTAAGTTGTTCGTAATTGTAGTTCCTAGGTATTTAGTTGAATTTACGGCCTTTAGATTAGACTGATTTATCTTATCGTCTAACCAAAGTTTAACGAATTCCTTTCAGCAATCATGTGGATGACTTCACACTTTTCGTTATTTAGGGCCTACTGCCAATTTTCGCACTATTTAGATATCTTTTCTAAATCGTTTTGCAATTTGTTTTCATTTTCTGATGACTTTATTAGTCGATAAACGACAGCGTCATCTGCAAACAACTTAAGAAGGGTGCTCAGATTGTCTCCCAAATCGTTTATATAGATAAGAAACAGCAAAGGGCCTGTAACACTACCTGGGGGAACGCCAGAAATCACTTCGATTTTACTCGATGACTTTCCGTCAATTACTACGAACTGTGACAGGAAGTCACAAATCCAGTCACATAACTGAGACGATATTCCATAAGCATGCAATTTCACTACAAGCTGCTTGTGTGGTACAGTGTCGAAAGCCTTCCGGAAATCCAGAAATACAGAACAGACCTGAAATGCCTTGTCAATAGCACTCAACACTTCGTGCGAACACTTCGTGTTTCACAAGAAGGGTGATATCTAAACCCATGTTGACTGTGTGTCAATAGACCGTTTTCTTCGACGGAATTCATTATGTTCGAACATAATATATGGTCCAGAATCCTGCTGCATATCGACGTTAATGATATGAGCCTGTAGTTAAGTGGAATACTCCTACTACCTTTCTTGTATATTGGTATCAACTGTGCAACTTTCCAGGCTTTGAGTACGGATCTTTCGTCGAGCGAAAGGTTGTATATGATTGTTAAGTTTAGAGCTAATGCATCAGCATACTCTGAAAGCGACTTAATTGGTCCACAGTCTGGACCAGAAGACTTGATTTTATTAAGTGATTTAAGTTGCTTCACTACGCCGAAGACATTTAATTTTACGTTACTCATGTTGGCAGCTGTTCTTGATTCGAATTCTGGAATATTTACTTCGCCTTCTTTTTTGAAGGCATTTCGGAAAGCTGTGTTTAGTAACCCTGCTCAGTAGCACTGTCTTCGATAGTATCTCCATTGCTATCGCGCAGAGAAGCTATTGATTGTTTCTTGGCGCTAACATACTTCACCTACGATCGGAATTTCGTTGTATTTTCTGCAAGGTTTCGAGACAAAGTTTCGTTGTGGAAACCTTTATAAGCATCTCGCAGTGAAGTCCGCGCTAAATTTGGAGCTTCTGTAAAAGGCCGCCTAACTTGGGGATTTTTCGTCTGTTTAAATCTGGCGTGTTTTCTTCGTTGTTTCTGCAGCAGTGTTCTGACCCGTTTTGTATACCGAGGAGGATCAGCTCGGTCGTTTGTTAATGTATCTGGTATAAATCTCTCAATTGCTGCCGATACTATTTCTTTGAATTTAAGCCACATCTGGTCTACACTTATATCATTAATTTGGAAGGAATGGAGATTGTCTCTCAGGAAGGCGTCAAGTAAATTATCATCTGCTTTTTTTAAATAGGTATATTTTTCGTTTATTTTGGGGGGATTTGGGCTAACAATATTCAGTCTCACTACGACAACCCTGTGGTCAGTAATCCCTTTATCCGTTTTGATGCTCGTTATTTACTCGGTATTATTTGTTGCTAAGAGGTCAAGTGTGTTTCCACAACCGTTTACTATTTACGTGGGCTAATGAACTAACTGCTTGAAATAATTTTCAGCGAATGCGTTTAGCACAACTTCGGATGATGTTTTATGCGTACTTCCGGAATTAATCACGTATTTTCCCCAACATATGGAGGGTAAATTAAAGTCACCACCGACTATAATTGTATGAGTCGGGTACCTGTTTGAAATCCAACTCAAGTTTTCTTTGAACCTTTCAGCAACTGTATTATCTGAATTGGGAGGTCGGTAAAAGGATCCACTTATTATTTTATTCCGGTTGCCAACAGAGACTTCTGCCCACTCACAGGAACTATCTACTCCAACTTTGCGAGAAGATAAACTACTTCTGGAAGCAACAAACACGCCATCACCAACCGTGTTTAACCTATCGTTTCGCAAAAATTTGATCTGAGCTTGTATCCGGCCTTAGCCAGTTTTCAGTGCCTGTAACGATCTGAGCAACAATGTTTTCTACTAGCGCTTGGAGCTCTTGTACTTTCCCAATACAGCTACGACAATTTACAACTGTTACACCGATGGTTCCCGTATCTTCGTTGTTCCTGTGTTCGGCCTGCACCCTTTGTGACTAAGCATTTCTTTTTTTTTCCGAGACCCTCTAACCTTAATGTTTTCCGCATTAAAGAGGATGTTCTGAATAGTATTACAGCTCATCGGATACTGTTGTCCTGCAATGAATTGGCTAGTGATATGGTGCACTGTGGCCACCATATATTCTCTGTTAGTCGATAGTCGAAGACAGCCTATGTAGTCAACGTAATACTGCCCTTGGTAGTTTATCGACTACTGCTGTTCTGTCTGAATTGAAGTACTCACCGTACACCCTCGACGTGGTGGCATGTCTTTGATGTGTTCAATGCGTGGGGGCCATTAAATGCATAGATATTGCTCGTTTCGCCCCTCCTGTGCTCAGCTGCCATGATGGCTACATACCCTGAAAACATTCATTAACAACTTCCCAAATTCTGTTTGCGGAATTCGAGTTGACCCTGCGTGAATATGAAATCACGATATGTGGACATGGAACCATCTGATAGAGATTAATGTGCCGGACCAAGCGGTCATTTCTATAATTGAGTGCCAAAAATTTATTTGAAAGTCAAATCGATCCGCATAGGCGTATACAGAGCTAAGTTGATTTATGTTTTGAATCAGAAGCCACGCCCTATAGCCTGGCAAGTTACCAACGTGGCAGCCTCGTCGGAACACCTGTTCGTACTTTGCGCTACAGTGCCAGGTGTGTGAAGGACGCGGAGCCTGTGGCTGGGAGAAGCAAAGGTCATGTTGCTGAATAAACAGTAGTTTTAATTGATCATTTAAATATCAGGAAATTAAATTGTTTCAAATGCAAATTGCAGCGGTTGAACAAATTGTTGTGGCAGTCGACCTTGTTTAGCAATCGCCGAAAGTAAAAAGGGCTGTAATTTTGTAGCGACAACTTTTTATTCAGATCGTACGAGAGATCGGAGAAGTGCATACTGAATACGCCGCCGCGTGGGGTAGCCGCGCGGTCTCAGGTGCCTCGCCACGGTTCGTGCGGCTCCCCCCGTGGGAGGTTCGAGTCCTCCCTCGGACATGGGTGTGTGTGTTGTCCTTAGCGTAAGTCAGTTCAAGTTAGATTAAATAATGTGTAAGCCAAGGGACCGATGACCTCAGAAGTTTGGTTCCATAGCAAATTACCACCAGCACTGAATACGCCAGTTCTAGTGCAGTAAATATCTCTTCTCTCTTAGATGGTTGTAATAAAATTAAATGATGAGCGAAGATTATCAGCGACCGTTTGAGCCACAGCAACTGCAACTTTCATAGCCTATAACTACATTATGTAACATGGATCCTCAGACGAAGTCACTGCCTCACGGTAACTCGGTTGCTGTTCCTGCAGATGCAGTCGTTTCGAAACCGGGTGGTGAAAGAAATTTGCATCGCGACGATTTGACTAGCAATGGAAGGAGACTTGGTAACACGCAAGTTCTGATTACCAGACTCGCCAGGGTTCTAGGGTACATCAGCCGTGTTTCTGCAGTGTCTGCCGGCCGGAGTGGCCGAGCGGTTAAAGGCGCTACAGTCTGGAACCGCACGTCCGCTACGGTCGCAGGTTCGTATCCTGCCTCGGGCATGGATGTGTGTGATGTCCTTAGGTTAGTTAGGTTTAAGTAGTTCTGAGTTCTAGGGGACTTATGACCACAGCAGTTGAGTCCCATAGTGCTCAGAGCCATTTGAACCATTTTCTGCAGTGTCTAATTTAATGATAGCGTGTAAAGTTGTCTGTTGGGACCCGTTCGTCGGATAGGTACGTGAAGCTGGCAGGCACATTTCGAGCAATTATTCGAAAGTATTTGGATTTGTATCGGCTGTAGATTTCAGTGTCTACGATCTTAGAATTCTATAACCATTCATTGCAACGCCGCCGTGGTGGACTAGTGGATAGAGCTCTGGGCTCCGACGTTGGAGGTCCTGAGTTCTAACCCGGGTGGAAGCGAGTAATTTTCCTCGTTCCAGTCCCTCCAGGACAGCCCCAGGTGCGGCAGTGGTGCAGTAACTTTGCAGCAGGACGTACAGACGTTCGTGACGCAGGCGGTCATGGAAAGAATAGTGTGTCAGCCGACGATCTTGTTCAGCGAGTACATCAGGCGATTCGTGAAAATCGTCAGTTAACAGTTCTTGTGTTGAGCGATTCGTCTATCGAAATTTGAATGTCTGCTCTGTATACCATAGTAAGTGAGAGCTTTCATTACAGCAACCTCTGTGCGAGAAAGGTTCCCAAGATGCTTTCCGGTCATCACAAAACACAGGGAATGGGAGCCGCCTTAACGTCTCTATAGCGCTACCATGATGAAGGAGAGGATTTTTTGAACACAATTGTCACAAGGTACGAGATATGGGTCCATATCGAAAGTGAAGAAACAGAAGAGCAATCCAAACCGTGTCGCATTGCCATTGCCCAAGTAAAACAAGCAGGTGCAGGTGAATCTTCTTCATCAGGAAGTGTATGGCTACTGTGTTCTGAGATATATAAGTTTGGTTGGTGGAATTCATAGAATCTGGCACGACCATCACTGCAGCCCCAAACAGCGTGACTCTTCAGAACAAGGGAAGAGGAATGTTGTCATCAAGCATTGTCCCTCTTCATGACAATCCTCGGCCGCACACTGCAGCTGCAACAAAGACGCTCCCCAGCGTTTTCGATGGGAAGTGTTTGATAGCCCGCCATACAGCCCGGACTTGGCTCCCTGTGATTTTAGGCTATTTACTCACATGAACCGCTGGTTATGAGGACAGAATTTTGGCCCAGACAAGGAGCTGCAGACCAGCGTAGAGAATTGCGCGAAGGCACAGGCGGCTGACTTGGATGATGAGTGTACTGGAATGTTGGAATAACTGATGATGACCGAGGAGATCGAATGTAAAGTCCACACTGGCAGTAGCAGAAACGTGTTCCCGAAAACGAGGAATTTTTGAACATCGAACATGAAGGTGAGTAATAGAAAGCCTTTTTCTCGAAGTATTGGTCTGGAGGATAGCTTGGCATGGAAATGGAACGTGGACGATAATCTGTTCAGACAGTAGAAGCTTTCGAGTGTGGTGCAACGGAAGAATGCTGAAGGTTAGATGGGTAGGTAACATAAATAATGAGTTGGTACAGAATAGTATTGAGGAGAAAAGAAACATGTTCACAATCTGACTAAAAGAAGGAATCGGTTGACAAAAATATTGTGAAACATCTAGGAATCATTCGAGGGAAGTGTGCAGAGTAAAAATTGTAGACAGAGATGAAGGTTTGAATACAGTAACCAGGTCCAGATGAACATAGATTGTAGCAGGACAGACTAGCTGGCGTATCATATCCGTGGCACTCTCCCTACTATTTCGAGATAATACAAAACGAACTATCCTTCTTTGAACTTTTTCGATGTCCTCCGTCAGTTCCATCTGATGCGGATCCCACACTGCACATCAATACTCTAGAAGGAGGCGGACAAGAACAGTGTAAGCAGTGTCTTTAGTAGACATACTGTATATCCTAGGCGTTCTGCCAACATATCGCAGTCTTTGGTTTGCCTTCCCCGTAAAATTATCTATCCGATCGTTCCAATTCAAGTAACTCGTAATTCCTAAATCTTTAGTTGCACTCACAGTCTTCAGATTTGTGTGATTTATCTTTTAACCGAAATTTAGCGGATTTACCTTATCGCTCATCTGGATGATTTCATACTTTTCATTATTTCGAGTCAGTTGACACTTTTCGCACCATACAGATTTACTATGTGAATCATTTTGTAATTGGTTTTGATCATCTGAATGACTTTACAAGACGGTAAATGACAGCATCGTCTGCAAAAAGTCTAAGAGAGCTGCTCAGATTGTTACCTAAATCGTTTGTGTAGAGCAGGAACAGCAGAGGGCCTGTAACAATTCTTTGGGGAACTCCAGATATCACTTCTGTTATACCCGATGTCTTCCCGTCATTTACTAAGAGCTGTGACATTTCTGACAGGGAATCACGAATCCAGTCACACAACTGAGTCGCTAGTCCCTAGGCACGCAAGTCGCTTGTGAGGAACGGTATGAAAAACCTTCCGTAAATCTGAAAAATCAGATCAATTTGACATCGCTTGTCGATAGCAAATCATTACTTCTTGAGAATAAATAGACAATTATGCTCCGCAAGAACGGTGTTTTCTGAATCCATGTTGTCAATAAATCGCATGAATATCTTTTTCTGTTTGGAAATACTGAAAATATGGTCACATAAGGGTGAAAGTTTACCAACATTTTCTGCAATTTTATCATCATTTCTTCCTTGAATAATTAATTAATCTTCCTCTCACCCCATCTCTCTCTCTCTCTCTCTCTCTCTCTCTCTCTCTCTCTCTCTCACACACACACACACACACATACACAGGTAGAGAGATACCCATTTGTTAAAAAAAAAAATGGCTCTCAGAAGGAACGACCGAAACAAATGAAAAATATCAAACCACACACAAAACGCAAACAAAAGACGAGAAACAAACAAAGAGCGACAGTTGACAACACTATAACACTATACTACATTCTGTAAACTCAAACATGTTGATCAAAAAATAAAAAATACAAGTGATGTGTTGTAATAAACGTAGGTGGAAAAAATCCTCTAAATTGGCTAGCTGCAGCGTGGAGACCGAATTAACACATCTCCAGGAGCACAATTATGGAGTAACAACACTGAAAATCGTAAGTACCACCGAACGATACCTTAACATCACGAAGTTTTTGTTACAAATGTTGTTTCTGATTTGAAGAACAAGAGAAAAACATGACAAAATGTAACACAGTAACGTACTGTAACTACTACATAATACATTTATTTTATGTATAAAAAGAAACAGGTATTACAGGCCAATAAAGGATGCGAACCGCCTCGGCAAAAAACACTTTGTCTGTGTTGACAGGTACCCTACAAGCTTGCTACTGACCTCCTACAGTGATACGGAGATTAGTTCCCAAATTTCCCATCCATAGCGCCATTTGTCGTCAATATTAACTTACTCGATTTATAATTAGGCCTTTTTACATTATTTACTACGCTGCTTATATCCACTTACAATTTCGTTTATGCCCTATGACAGCTATAGTTACTTTGTTTTATTATTTTATCGTACTTTCACCCCCCACTGTGAGACCAATTTCAAGATATGCGTGTCATTGGCTGATTGGCTCATGTTTTGGCATGATGTCTCCAATTTTTGTTTCCCTACTTTGTATTAGTTTTATGCAGACACTGTGAACTACCTGTAGGCATCTAAGAGCTCTTATTGTATTAATAGATTCAAATGGTTCAAATGGCTCTGAGTACTATGGGACTTAACTTCTGAGGCCATCAGTCCCCTATAACTTAGAACTACTTAAACCTAAGTAACCTAAGGACATCACACACATCCATGCCCGAGGCAGGATTCGAACCTGCTACCGTAGTGGTGGCGCGGTTCCAGACTGTAGGGCCTAGAACCGCTCGGCAACACCGGCCGGCGAATGGATTCAATGTTGTATTATTTATTGCTCTTACATATATATTTTTAGTCCCATTTCATTTTCCTGTATGCATTTGTAATCTCCCCCCTCCATCCTTCTTCCGCCTATTGTCCACATTAAACACTGCGCAGTCCAAGTAATTAATAAGCAAAGCCTTTCATCAAGATTTGAGAGGAGCGAAGTTTGCAATAAACTTTCAAGGTTACTTAGCTTGTTATGTTGAGATGGCTCCAGTTTTTCTCGTCTATGGCTTTGATTCTTGAAGTTGAAAATCTAACATCAGGTCCTCACGGTTGGTTTGAACTAAATAAATTGGAATATCGATTTTTGCAGAATTCTTTACGCAAATATATTTTTCACTGATTTTCTCACATTTTGGTACATCATACATTATTTTGAGTTTTCACTTTAATAAATCCAAAATTACATTGTTCGCACCTGTTATACAAAAATGCGTCCGATCACATCAAAGACAAGCTTACGACTCTCACACTCTGCGGGAATAACGATAATTCAAAGGGTTCACAGTTTTTCTTAACAAATGTTTTTTAAATTTTTCGTCCTTAATATTAATATTCTTCTGACTTCTTCTTATTTGTGGTGCATTTTCCTGTACAGCTTTCTGAAAAAGGGCACAAAGTGTCCGAAACCGGTAAAGAAATTTGATTTCTTTTATTTCATTATATACGACTACAGTTCGGTGGATGAAATACTGAACTGCCTTTCATTTAGTAACCCCCATAAAAGTTGAGTATTAGTTTGGCAGCGTGCGGTCAACGTACTGAGGGTACAAGATTATCTATTTCTGCCATTGTATTTCAGAACTTGTTCCCCTAGGTAAAAGCAGTAGGAAACAGTGATCTGAATTTGGCGCCAGCGTTCAGTTCGTGGTGGTGCCCACCAGATGGTCGCATTGCTTTGGAAGCCAGCAGTCGGAGCAGCCGCACAGGGCTCAGGGTGGGTGCGCGCGCGCCAGCTGCTAATCCTCGTGCGCGCCCGTCTGCTCGCACGCGCGACTCTTCGCTAACAGCGTGTAATTACGCCGGGACAAAAATTAACATAACGAGCGGAGCGGGCGTCGCACGGCCGGCGCGGCGTGGCGCTGCCGCCGGCGGACGGGAATCGATATCTCACGCACGCACAGAGGGTGTGGGCTGCGTGGCAGCCGCTGCACGTGGCGGACCGCGTCGCGCCGGCACGTCCGCTTCCAGGAAGCGGCGCTGGAGACGCGTCCGCCGCCCTTCTGGAGCAGTTCCGCGAGCTGCGCGGCCCACCTCATTACGCGCCGCCGACGTCCGCTCCGTAAAGACGTTCCCGCGGAAGAGAAAGAACGCGAGCGGCAAATTACGTGGAAACTCACAGAGCGCTCCACACTGGCAGGAAATGTGTCTGAGAGATCCGCCGCTTTTAGCTCTCAAAACAACAAACCGATTTTTTAAAAAAAGTTGGCATTTTACAGCGAGCGGGCTTGTCTGCTCCCACTGATGGGGTCGCGGCATTGTCACCTTCCGCTGTGTGACACTTCTGCTGCCCAAAGCATTGTTCCTGCCAGTTATAAAGTAGAAACCTCGACGCAAAAATGTCGCTCAACGCATAACAGCGTCCACAACTAAAATTAAGAAAAAAAAAATTATGTGTGTGGTTCTAATGGCTCTGAGCACTATGGGACTTAACATCTGAGGTCATCAGTCCCCTAAAACTTAGAACTACTTAAACCTAACTAACCTAAGGACATCACACACATCCATGCCCGAGGCAGGATTCGAACCTGCGACCGTAGCGGTCGCGCGGTTCCAGACTGTAGCGTCTAGAACCGCTCGGCCACACCGGCCGGCTTTTGTGTGTTTATTTATACCGTGGAAAACTATAGAATACGTGAATTTGAGGTTTTTTTTATTATTGTTTAGCGTAAAGATTTTACATTTCATACTTGTTAGGAGTTAAACATTGACAAAGTGGTAACGCAGTGTGATATGGAATTTTGGAAAGACCATTGTCAGTCGTTTTTGTAACCAACGACAAACAGAACATATTTTGGTAAATTCAATAACTTTCAGATACACTGTGATATTATGTTTATAATAATTACTTTAGATAGTTTAATTACAACTGAATAAAACAAAAAAGCACGTTTCTCCTTCATTATTTCAAAAACGTTATCAATGGCAAAAAATGGCTCTGAGCACTATGGGACTCAACTGCTGTGGTCATCAGTCCCTTAGAACTTAGAACTACTTAAACCTAACTAACGTAAGGACATCACACACACCCATGCCCGAGGCAGGATTCGAACCTGCGACCGTAGCAGCAGCGCGGCTCCGGACTGGAGCGCCTAGAACCGCACGGCCACCGCGGCCGGCGTTATCAATGGCCTTACATATACCGGGTGATCCAAAAGTCAGTATAAATTTGAAAACTGATTAAATCACGGAATAATGTAGATAGAGAGGTACAAATTGGCACACATGCTTGGAATGACATGGGGTTTTATTAGAATCAAAAAAATACAAAAGTTCTAAAAATGTCCGACAGATGGCGCTTCATGTGATCAGAATAGCAACAATTAGCATAACAAAGTAAGACAAAGCAAAGATGATGTTCTTTTACAGGAAATGCTCAATAAGTCCACCACGATTCCTCAACAATAGCTGTAGTCGAGGAATAATGTTGTGAACAGCACTGTAAAGCATGTCCGGAGTTATGGTGAGGCATTGGCGTCGGATGTTGTCTTTCACCATCCCTAGAGATGACGGTCGATCACGATACACTTGCGACTTCAGGTTACCCCAAAGCCAATAATCGCACGGACTGAGGTCTGGGGACATAGGAGGCCAAGCATGACGGTTGTCATGCGCAGTCACTGACGTTTTGCTATCCATCGCCATTTGTCGGACATTTTGTGAACTTTTTTTTTTTTTTTTGTTCTAATAAAACCCCATGTCATTCCAAGCATGTGTGCCAATTTTTACCTCTCTGGTTAATTAAGTTTTATTAAGTTTTCAAATTTATACTGACTTTTTGATCACCCGGTACACATATTTCTAGTTATATACATAAGCAGACTAAAGCGACGAATGGAAATTTATACCAATACTGGGATTCGAACCTGAGTCTCTTGCTCATTAGACACAAGCGCTAGCTACTACGCCCTCCAGGCGCATGGCTTTCCACAACTGCACGGACTACCGTAACACGCCTCCTCCCTCGATCCAAATTCCCTTTGACGCCTGCGCACTCTTCGTATTCCCCCCAAACTCGAACGGCATTGCAGGGACTTTCCAACTGTATTGAAACGGCACCTCAACATCAAACAAAACGGGGCCTGCTGACTTGAAAAGGTCTCTGGTTCCATACAGTTTTACACTCCTGGAAACTGAAATAAGAACACCGTGAATTCATTGTCCCAGAAAGGGGAAACTTTATTGACACATTCCTGGGGTCAGATACATCACAGCCGGCCGCGGTGGTCTCGCGGTTCTAGGCGCGCAGTCCGGAACCGTGCGACTGCTACGGTCGCAGGTTCGAATCCTGCCTAGGGCATGGATGTGTGTGATGTCCTTAGGTTAGTTAGGTTTAAGTAGTTCTAAGTTCTAGGGGACTGATAACCACAGCAGTTGAGTCCCATAGTGCTCAGAGCCATTTGAACCATTTTTTTAGATACATCACATGATCACACTGACAGAACCACAGGCACATAGACACAGGCAACAGAGCATGCACAATGTCGGCACTAGTACAGTGTATATCCACCTTTCGCAGCAATGCAGGCTGCTATTCTCCCATGGAGACGATCGTAGAGATGCTGGATGTAGTCCTGTGGAACGGCTTGCCATGCCATTTCCACCTGGCGCCTCAGTTGGACCAGCGTTCGTGCTGGACGTGCAGACCGCGTGAGACGACGCTTCATCAAGTCCCAAACATGCTCAATGGGGGACAGATCCGGAGATCTTGCTGGCCAGGGTAGTTGACTTACACCTTCTAGAGCACGTTGGGTGGCACGGGATACATGCGGACGTGCATTGTCCTGTTGGAACAGCAAGTTCCCTTGCCGGTCTAGGAATGGTAGAACGATGGGTTCGATGACGGTTTGGATGTACCGTGCACTATTCAGTGTCCCCTCGACGATCACCAGTGGTGTACGGCCAGTGTAGGAGATCGCTCCCCACACCATGATGCCGGGTGTTGGCCCTGTGTGCCTCGATCGTATGCAGTCCTGATTGTGGCGCTCACCTGCACGGCGCCAAACACGCATACGGCCATCATTGGCACCAAGGCAGAAGCGACTCTCATCGCTGAAGACGACACGTCTCCATTCGTCCCTCCATTCACGCCTGTCGCGACACCACTGGAGGCGGGCTGCACGATGTTGGGGCGTGAGCGGAAGACGGCCTAACGGTGTGCGGGACCGTAGCCCAGCTTCATGGAGACGGTTGCGAATGGTCCTCGCCGATACCCCAGGAGCAACAGTGTCCCTAATTTGCTGGGAAGTGGCGGTGCGGTCCCCTACGGCAGTGCGTAGGATCCTACGGTCTTGGCGTGCATCCGTGCGTTGCTGCGGTCCGGTCGCAGGTCGACGGGCACGTGCACCTTCCGCCGACCACTGGCGACAACATCGATGTACTGTGGAGACCTCACGCCCCACGTGTTGAGCAATTCGGCGGTACGTCCACCCGGCCTCCCGCATGCCCACTATACGCCCTCGCTCAAAGTCCGTCAACTGCACATGCGGTTCACGTCCACGCTGTCGCGGCATGCTACCAGTGTTAAAGACTGCGATGGAGCTCCGTATGCCACGGCAAACTGGCTGACACTGACGGCGGCGGTGCACAAATGCTGCGCAGCTAGCGCCATTCGACGGCCAACACCGCGGTTCCTGGTGTGTCCGCTGTGCCGTGCGTGTGATCATTGCTTGTACAGCCCTCTCGCAGTGTCCGGAGCAAGTATGGTGGGTCTGACACACCGGTGTCAATGTGTTATTTTTTCCATTTCCAGGAGTGTATTTGACAACTGTAATTATACTGATTTGTTTAACATGTTAGACTTGGTACTTTGAGGTTTTTCTATTTTCTATGACGTAATAACACTTTAAATTTATACTTAAAGATTTCGATATGAGACTTTAGAGTACTTTTTTAGGTATTCACCCAGTACGAATGAAAATAATTCTCAAAAATTAATCGATAGAACAAATACCCATTCTAAGTATTGATTTAATATACCATATGATGAAGATATGGATACAGAGAAAAAAATCTTATACTTACCGGCGTGTGTTTGGCACAATGAGAACACTTAAGGGTAAAATACGGATTGAGACACAACTGAAATTTTATATATTGTCATCGCTGTTCCTACTGTACCATTCTGGGCAGAAGACTGGACGCTGAGAAATAAAGATTTACGGCAACTAGAAGCATCAGAAATGAAATTTCTAAGATTTGTGAAAGGCTGCACTAGTAAGACAATATTAGAAACTAAGTAATACGGGAAGAAGGGATATAACCGATAACCCAAAAGACAATCCAATGCAAAGAAAAATGAAGGCAACATGTACTTCCTACCTCAACAGAAAAACCTCCTAAAGTAGCAGTGGTTTATAAACCATGGGGCAAAAGAAGTCTGGAAAGACAGAGGCAGCGATGGTGGAACTGGAACAGGCCCTCATCCGGGAGTACCAGAAGAAGAAAAATACAAATTGCTTAGTTGATGTTCTACAGGTGTTGTTCTTGCGGTTTTACAGTAGCTGTTCTGTCTACTGACATTCGAAATTTAATTTGCACAGGAGTAGAAAATTGTTATGATGACCTGACGCAACTACAACCGTATTTTATTGCTCTGGCGGATGGTTGATCGGAACTACAACGTATGAAATATTAGTTAATTTTATTACGAGAATGACAGAAATATTTACTTAGCTTTATACAGTCCAACGTTTACATCTGTCTTCGAACAGGAAAACACCACTGGATACACACAATTATGAACTCTTCTCTTGAAGTACAAGTTCAACGTTTACGAAAGTACAGTTCCGGCTGTGATTCGGACAGCACTCGTGTCCTAACTAGATGATGCTGGCAGCTTTGTCGCAGGTCACAAATTGGGGGCAAGGTGAATCCATGTTCGGCTCTGTATCGACCTCCGTGCGATGTCGCTGCGGTGCGGAGAGGGAAAGAAAGGAAGAGAGAGAGAGAGACAGACAGACAGACAGCGAGAGAGAGAGAGAGAGAGAGAGAGAGAGAGAGAGAGAAAAGCCTCCCATTCGTCGTTACGGACTGCTGCGAGACATCGCTAATTTCTGTGGTATCGATGTGCGTTCCCGGCTTTGATGCGACACTGCGATCTTACGATGAGAGATGAGGAATGGAGTCTACAGTTTGCATTACGTAAAAGTGCTTTGCTTACAGTGAAATCACAATATGTCGTCCTAGATGTGTTAAAGTCAGTAACTGATGTATCATTGTGTTCCATAAAGAAGTTAAACTGATGCTATACTTTATCCTCTTCTGCGTACCGTCCCCTTTCTTTCCCTTTAAAATAATATTAGTCTTAAATTGGTATACTGAAATCTGTTTAACTTGTTTCTCTCTTCTTTTTCAGGTAAGTGTTTCTCCTGTCATCGCTCAGGCAGCCAAATTTTGTGAGTAGACTGTCCTCGAACATTACAAAATGGTATCATCGTCTCCTAAACGCTATCCACGGCAGTTATTAGAAGAGGCTAGTATTAGTTAGTGACAAGTGTTAAAATATTCGTTGAATTTCGCTTTCGCATGGAAAAAAAGTATAACGACGTATGAGATGTTGTTCTTGTTTCAAACAGTATCCAAGCTTTAATTGTGCGACCTGATGCAGCTTCGGTGTTTTAATATTCGCCTATTATACAGTGACAATACTCCCCATTTGTTCAAGAAATCTACGTCCGCTAACATTTTGAGACACTCTTTTATCTTTCACAAAACCATACTGAGAGTGTGAGATTTAATATTTTCATGTTTATAGACTGATTGTCCGAGTAAGCATAATCTTTGAAGATGACCAATATTTCAACAGGCATCCTCCTTTAGAACGTTCAAAAATTTATCGCCATCAGCTACATGTGTGGTCTCTCTTTGCTTTTTGTCATTAATAACAGACGTGGTCTCAAAAGTGATGTCTCCATCCTCCACATTATACTGACGGTTCAAGTTATCGAAAAGGGTTTCAAGCAGGCTTCAGGAAGCACAGGTTTCTTAAGCAGAAAATTCTCGTATCGCTTTTCGTCTGCAAAGATAGTTACGTCACTGTTTTTGAACAAAAAGAAAAGATTTGTTAGCTCTTGAAGGCAAAAGCCCCATCGTGTAGAGTTTCTCAATGCATGCAATGAAACTACTATAAACTGCCGATCGTCTCGCCATAACTGAATGCCGAGACTGCCATTGCAGCTCCAGTTCATGCCATTTCTACAGCAGTGTCGCATAACAGGGCTGAAAAGTGCACTGTACCGCCCGACGTCGGTCTCATGTTTTGCCAATTTCCTCATTAAATTGTAATAATATTTCACTGGAGATGTTGGCGAATATGAAATGAGCGTATTTCTCTTTACGTGGCAGTTAACTCAAGCACATCGTACATTAATAAAAAAAAGTAAGCGTTACATGAATAGCTCTGTGGATAAAACTGCTGCAACTATAACCTTACAGCATAGTATACGCTCTTCTACGTTTTGCCATTTATGAAAATCCTAGTTTCTATATCTGGAACCGTTTATGAAATTTCATAACTTCTATGTTGAAGTGGCACATCCCGTATATTGCCTCAGCTGTCCTAAGGAAAACTCTGGTAATTAATCTAACTTGTAAATGTGAGAATTTTAAACCACACCATTCCCACTACACTACTTTTATTCTTCCTTTCTTGGCTCAATCCATTGCTAACCTCGTGCTTTCATTAGTAAAATTGCACTCGTAAGCTTGTGCTTCCAACCCCGTCTCCAGGAACTTGTGTCACCGCAGCGTTATTTCGTGGTGTACATCTGCTCCTCCACTCTACAGAGAACATTCACAAGAAATCTTACGAATGGTTGCGGACATCCTTCGTACCGCAGAACGAAGTACTGTTCGCTCGGTGGATGTTTCTTGTACAGTGTAGCCCTGACATGCGTTTTTGCCCCTATATGCGCACAGTGTTAGCCACAGCTCAAATACCTTCAAACCAGTCACAGACAACTTCCTTTACGGACCAAGGGCAGCAAGCTGAACTACGTGAACAGCGCAGACCACAAGGTCCCTACACCTGTCCTCTGTTTACAGTAAAGGTAACCAATCTAGAGGTATTTCATGCCGCACACCGCTGTTCCATATCTAGACGTAAACATTTCTGTTTCTATACATCCAAGCAGCTAAAATTAAAGCTTTTTAAACGTGGGGACAAAAAATGACTTAGGCGCAGAAGCACGTGTTTCAGTCAGTTAATGGATGTAGCCTACGTCGGAAACAGTCTTGCGGAAATCATAAGAATGTTTTTCTAGGCTTGTAGTATTAGAAGTGAAACACGCTTCATTGCATGCTTCATCATGTCTGTAGACATGTTACGTGTTTTCGTAATAAGTAACGCAGTTAACTTCCCTAACAATAGAGCACATGCTCAATAAAACGTCAGGTTCTGTTCGCACTGTACTGTACGTATTCTTCTGTTTTCCCACATATTTATCGTGCTGTTCTGAACAGACATTGATAGGCTATTTGGTTACAAAAGAATTAAAATCCCTATAATAAAAGTAATTATACTGCATTGGTGTCTTGTCAGGTCTAGAAGATTATAGACTGTAGGCTGTCGCAGCGGGTTCTTTACTTCAGTTAAACTTTCCAGGCTGAGGGACTCCCCGACGTTTCGTCTTCAACTGCGGCAAACATCTTCGACGGTAAAGAACCGAACTCCAATGTGTGTAACGTCGTGTCTCCCGATTTATGTGTCGTACGGTGATACGATTTTGCGGGTACATTCACTCGTAAATGTGGATACTGTCTGTAAAATGTATTGCGAATAGAGTTTGTAGGAAATAAGTAACAAATTAAAACATCGAGCTTCATGGAACACTATTACTGCACAAAAAGCTCAAGTGTAGTAAGCGATAAAGCATTTTCCTTTCATAATTTCGTCTACGATCGCAGGTTCGAATCCTGCCTCGGGCATGGATGTGTGTGTTGTCCTTAGGTTAGTTAGGTTTAAGTAGTTCTAAGTTCTAGGGGACTTATGACCTCAGCAGTTGAGTCCCATAGTGCTCAGAGCCATTTGAACCATTTTTCATAATTTCGTGGAAGGTGTTAGCGAGATAAATACTTTCTAAGATGTTTTAAATAATTTCTAATGTTTGTTGGAAGTCGCCCAGTGGTCTCATACTCAGATGACTGGATGAATAAAATCTGGCTAATTTACGCGCCTATGTGGCGTTTCTAATTGTGATACTCGACTAATGGTGTTAAACCCTTAAGATAATATTATAACTCTAAATGGGTGCATTATGATATCACTTTAAGTTTTTGGATTCGGTCAATAACTGTATGAAATACTGAGAATCAAATGTTATGGCACCTGGAAGTTGTAAGACAGGTGACTTGAAACTGATACCGTGCCCTGAGTTAGCTGTTTAGTAATACAGATACTGACCAAGGTCTCTCAGTCTGAAAACTTTAAATGAAGCCGCGCGGAGTGGCCGCGCAGTTTGAGACTCGTCGCGGATTACGCGGCCCTCGGACATGGCTGTGTGTGTTGTCCTTAGCATAAGTTAGTTTAAGTAGTGTGTAAGTCGAGGGACCGATGACCTCAGCGGTTTAGTCCCTTAAGACTTCGCACACACATGAACATTTCTTTAAATGAAAAGATCTACAGGAATTATAGCACTGGATTTGCCCCAACAAGATTTGCTTTTCTCTACGTAAAAAAAAAAAAAAGAGTACTGCTGACCGTTGTAATTACTAAAATGTTAAACTTTAAATGTAGTAATGGAGAGAGGCGGCTCATTGGTTAGCACATTGGATTCATATTATGGACGGTGATGTTTCATCCTCCCTTGTCACCATCCACAGACACTAACTTGAACTGAATGCCGGAATGGTTTCTTTGATGTAGCACGGCCGCTGTCTTTCATTCACACTTCCGCAAACAAAGCTGCTGCTTCGTCTCGTCGAGGGGATGTAAAAACCTGTTCTTCCTTCCTTTTCCTTTCGGTGGCGTAAACTTTTACGATCTAATGTTTGTCTGAAACATTTTCTTGCCGCATGAAAATGAGATAGTTCTTGCTGATGTCGGAGTGGGATGGGGACCCTGTATACGAGGGTTAGTTGGAAGGTTTCGGTTATCACCTCGAACAGAGATCACGTTGCCATCGTGAAGCTTGCTAATTGTGTTAGAGTGATTATCTACATTTTCACCCTTCCGTGCGACACGTTTTTCCCAATAATGGATGTTTTGACGGAAGCCTTGTAGCTTCCCGTACCCTCGTCTAGTGATTCCAGTATTATGCCCTTACGATGGTTTGCCGCTTACGAGACATAATCTGTTGTCAGCACACCATGGTACCGAGAAACGTAAAGTAACACTTTGCCCGATGATGTATTCGCCGTTAACAGTGGTGGCGAATCCGCATGTTTATACCGCTTGTTTTGCTCGTTTGTCTCAGGGTTATAGTGGCGCACTAACACTCGTTCATGGCGACTAGGCGGCTAAAGAAGTCATCTGGAGTGGAGTGGGCTGACACAAGTGAACAATTCCGCTGCTGTCAAGGTTCCGTGAGCTCTTTGAATAGGTGTGAGCAGTCAGGGATCCCTGTGGACAGTGGCCTTTTTCGTGTTCGGAACGTCGTGCAGGATGTTGAAAACTGATCCGTGACTGGTTTTCGGTTTTCCCCACAACCGCCTCAGTAGTGATTTTCCGGTCTTCAGACATTAGTGCCTTCATTTCTTTCGGGAATCCCTTATCCTTACAAAAAGATGGCTCTCCGCTTCGTGCTGCGTCACTCAAATTTGCTAGACTGCTTCCGTGCCGGCTAACCATTCTGTCGTAAGACAGAGCAGCAATTCTGTATAGATTGTGCTGACAATATTGCCCTTCAGATAAGGAAAAGAATAACCTCACGATACTCCACGCCATCAGCGGACGGCGCCGTTTTATTTTGGATCCTCTAGCGGTGTTCTACGATACTATGGCGCGCGGATTTTGGTGTGTGCCAGGACTGCAGACATGGTACACGCAGTCAGACAAAAAATTAGTGACGTAACTTTACTTATTTATTTTCTCATTCGATATTTACAGAGGTAATCATCACATTAAATGCTTTGCATAATATATTGGATACAATGTTGTCATAGCTCCATACTGAAATGAAATATTCTTACAAATACTTTGTGTAGGCGATGTTGAGCAGCTTTTAGGGAGATTAAGAACTGCTTTATAAAATAACCTGTCTTACCATTTATTTATTTATGGGCACTTCTTTTAATTGAGAATGCTCAGCTAAGATCCTTTAGGAGGAACTCTCTTGTATTGATATGTGATGTGTAGTCCGCCTGCTTAACTGGGTGGTAACGTGCTCGCCTCCCATGCAAGGGGGCCCGGGTTCGATTCCCGGCCTGGTTGGAGATTTTCTCCGCTCGGGGACTGGATGTTGTGTTATCCTCATTGTAATTTCATCCTCATCACCGGCGAGCAAGTTACCCAATGGGAATCAACTGAAATAAGACTTGCACTTGGCGACCGAAATTCCTCGGATGGGGCCTCCCGACCAACGATGCCATACGCTCATTTCATTTCCATGTGATGTGTGATATGTGATGGTCGGCTTGCGATGTCTCAATGCATAATGAATGTGCCTTGAAATTGTACACCCTTGTTATCTGGTCTCTCCTTTTGCTGCACCAGACCCAAAGAAGATCTGATGTCGGACCAAAATCGATTGCACTGAATAAAAAATAGTGAGTCTTCAGTAAAAAAATGTACAGCTGATTATTTTATTAAAATTCAGTAAAACAGTCTCGATCTCAACAGATGTTTATTTTAGTTGGCAATCGCTTTCTGTCTGTAGTTTAGACCACCTTCATGTCATAAGCACGATGATGGAGGCTGATAGAGGCGAGCATTTGACGTCCGTGTTTTTACTGATCTTGCTCCGTCCACCTTCACCAGCCACCATCATAGTGCTTACGACATGACGATGATCTATATTAAAGACCGAAACTGGTTGCCAACCAAAATAAATACCAGGCGGAGGTTCGAGTCCTCCCTCAGGCACGTGTGTGTGTGTTTGTCCTTAGGATAATTTAGGTTAAGTAGTATGTAAGCTTAGGGTCTGATGACCTTAGCAGTTAAGTCCGATAAGATTTCACAGACATTTGAACCTAAATACTAGAATTGTCGGCAAGTGAAATGTTCTTACAATTCTGTAGAATCTTACCAATACTTGCAAATATTGTTTAACCTCTTAATGGCTGAGTCAGAGAGTCTATGATCGCCTGCTTCGATGAGTGGTAACGTTTTTGCGTACCATGAAGTGGGCCCGGGTTTGATTCCCGGCCGGGTTGGAGCTTTTCTCTGCTCGTGGACCGCGTGTTGTGTTGTCATCGTGTCGTCATCATCATCATCATCATCATCATCATCATCATCATCATCAGCCTCGTGATGGCTGGGTGTTGTGTGCTGTCCTTAGGTTAGTTAGGTTTAAGTAGTTCTAAGTTCTAGGGGACTTATGACCACAGCAGTTGAGTCCCATAGTGCTCAGAGCCATTTGAGCCATCATCATCATCATCATCATCATCATCATCATCATCATCACCGCCTAGCAAGTCGCTCAATGTGGCGTCAATTGAAATAAGACTTGCAGCCTGGCGGCCGAACTTCTCCGGATGGGGCTTCCCGGCCAACAATGCCACACGATCATTTAATTTCATTTCGGGGAATCTATGTATGTCCTTCAGTTCATCCTCCTAGCCATGCACTTCGCATACAAAAAAAATCTTCAAATGTGTGTGAATTCATAAGGGACCAAACTGCCGATGTCATCGGTTCCTAGACTGACACAGTACTTAAACTAACTTATGCTAAGAACAACACACACACACACACACACACACACACACACACACACACACACACATGCCTGAAGGAGGACTCGAACCTCCGGCGGTAGGAGCCGCGCAGTCCGTGACAGGACGTCTCAAACCGCGCACAAATTCCCGCGCGGCCCTCTTCACTTACAGAGGAAACAGGCAGCAGGTCTTTACTTGACAAATAAATAAATAATACAAAGGAAATGGTCCATTGACTGGATTTCATCGCACTCACAGACAAGACTGTGATCGGTCACCTTTGTTCATCAGTTGCTTACATGTATCAACACTCGTTCTGACACGTTTCAAAATTGTCCATAATTTCCTCGTGAGGTTGAATCCTTAGATCTTCTCGTTGAGAGTCATCCACCAAATTTCGGACTCGTCTTCATTTTTTTATGTGATATACTTTTGGAACTACCCCCTACTAAATTCAGGAAGTCAACTGAGGATGGACAAACATCCGAAACGTTCCGTTGAACCGTCAGATCTTCTTTTTGGGGGTCGCTCACCAAATTTCGGACGTAACTACATTTTTTTGAGGTGGTAATTAAAATTTTGTGGCTACCGCCTCGTGAATTCAGGAAGGCATCTGAGGATGGGCAGATATCTGAAATGTTCCGAAGCGAAATAGAGTGTAAAATAAACGGACGGTCGCCGCATTTCTTCAATTAATTGTTGAAGTACTAACTGTGGGGTAGGCGGCCACGCGGCAGCTTCTGAGAGACAGTAAGCGCCGGCCCGCTGGTGGCTGTGACGTCGCGGACTCGGCGGCTGCTGCGGACGCTGGCCCGTCCCGCCAGCTGGCCCTTGCTTCCTGGAGAGCCCTCGGCCGGCCTGCAGAGTACACACTCGAGCCGCGACCCGCCTTATTGTACGGCTCGGGAACACCGGCTCCGCCTGCGGACGACTACAGCTGCGCGCTGCGTCGCCGCTGCGACCCGACCGGGCATCCGACTCCGGCGTCACCACTTGGGCCGGACAGCCGAGACAGCCTCGCTCGTTCAAACAATCCTCTCCTCTCCCCTCCCCTCCAACAGAGGCCGCGAGAGCTCCAGCGCGGAATCGAGCGGCCGAGTGTCTTGGATATTTCTCTCTCTAGGTCTCCCTGTCTCTCTTTCCCCTCCCCCTCTCTCGATCTTTCGATCTGTCCTCCCCCACTGGTAGCACCACTGAAGTTGCGGTTTCTGGGAGAAGTGATGTTGGCTTCTGCAGCCTGTAAGCATCCTGTAAGCATCTCTCGAGTTTCTTTTTGCGGGGAGGGGGGTGGGGGCGGGGGGGTTATGGAGCCAGCTGTTCGTGAGAGGCATTCTGCGAACGACAACAAGCGCTGTATCTAGTGGACGAGAGTGTTGGAACGTCGCGGGGTTGTCTACCAGGGACGTAGACGTTCGCAATAGTGTTAACATTCTATAAAATTCTGTGTCCATGGCTGTTTGTAAAATATTATCCCTAACGAAGTTCGTAGTTGTTGTCTCTATCAGTCACCCTGACTGTGCTGGATGATCTAGTAGCCTAAACTTTATAAGTTATTTTACAAATGACAGTATTTAACTCGTGGATTGTTAATAAATACATTTGTTTACGATCATAAGTGAATGAGCCGCCCGCGGTGGCCTTGCGGTTCTAGGCGCTGTAGTCTGGAACCGTGGGACTGCTACCGTCGCAGGTTCGAATCCTGCCTCGGGCATGGATGTGTGTGATGTCCTTAGGTTATTTAGGTTTAAGTAGTTCTAAGTTCTAGGGGACTGATGACCTAAGATGTTAAGTCCCATAGTGCTCAGAGCCATTTGAACCATTTGAATAAGTGAATGAGCTATTATCTGAGAATGGAGCAGAGACAGAGAGAGAGAGAGAGAGAGAGAGAGAGAGAGAATCAAAAATGGTTCAAATGGCTCTGAGCACTATGGGACTTAACATCTGTGGTCATCAGTCCCCTAGAACTTAGAACTACTTAAACCTAATTAACCTAAGGACATCAAACACATCCGTGCCCGAGGCAGGATTCGAACCTGCGACCGTAGCTGTCACGCGGTTCCAGACTGAAGCGCCTAGAACCGCACGGCCACACCGGCTGGCAGAGAGAGAGAGGGAGAGAGAGAGAGAGAGAGAGAGAGAGAGAGAGAGAGAGAGAGAGAGAGTTGCTACACTCCCAAATAGACGACTCTTAGTAATTTATCAATTCTCGATAGTAGGACGTGGATGACAGAGAGACGCACACTGTACGCCATGAGGCTTTTAAGTTGGCAGCACAAGCTGATCACAGAAACAAAAGTTATTACCTGTCACAAAAGCAACCCCATCCACGATAACATGCACCTCTCACGGTTTTTCTCGTCCAGTCGCAAACGTGGCTACTCGCATTCGGGGGAATGACGGTTCAATTCCGCGGCGGGCCATCCTGATTTAGGTTTTCTGTGATTTCCCTACATTGCTTCAGGCAGATGCTGAGATGGTTCCTTTGAAAGGGCATGTCTGACACCCGACGTATGTTGCAAGTGCTACTCTGAGGTGAAGAGGTTAGCACAGGAGAGGAAGAGAGGAATTGGTGGCGGGCCACATTGAAAGGTCTCTGTTGGATTCCTTTCATGTTAATTTCTTAAATCTGTTGTCATTTACGGCATACATTCCACTTCTAAATTTACTGTGGTGTTTCTGACGATCTGGGAGGAGACTGAGCAGTGAAACGTGTTACTTTTACACATAAACAAGAACGATCTGTCACACCACTACACTTTCAAACACAGTTTATATGTAATTCATGTCACACAGTCTATACGGAACCTACATCCGCTTTCTTTTATATACTGTGTATGATAAGATACTGTCATCCCCTTTGCCGGCCGGTGTGGCCGTGCGGTTAAAGGCGCTTCAGTCTGGAACCGCGTGACCGCTACGGTCGCAGGTTCGAATCCTGCCTCGGGCATGGATGTGTGTGATGTCCTTAGGTTAGTTAGGTTTAATTAGTTCTAAGTTCTAGGCGACTAATGACCTCAGAAGTTAAGTCGCATAGTGCTCAGAGCCATTTGAACCATTTTTTGTCATCACCTTTCCCTTCTGTGTGAGAGGATGAATGAACAAATGTATTTCTAGTTGCATGCTTGATGGTAGCAGACAAGCCTGTCTGCTAGAGAACAGTAGGACCAACGTCGGAACAGGTAGCTACGCTTTCTAGAAGCAAAGAAGTTTATATTCTTAGTATGGTCCTGTCCGTCCCCTGTCATGTTGGTATAGGAAGCTGCCTCTCTGGTCACTTCCGTTTGTATCTGTTAAGCACGCTCGGTAGGGGTCCAGGGCAGTCTGCCCGCGGCGAGCGTCTGAAGTGATAAGATCTCCGGCTAAGCGCGTGTCTGCTAAGTCCGTAGGACAATGGATTTCTTAAGATCAACCTAACTGAAAATTTAATCACCTTTATTTCAAGTTTAGCTCTAAAATATCTAATGTTATCTTAAATTGCAACGCAGTGTATTTCGAGTGTGAAGTTCAGAATATCTTCCAGTAGTTGCTTTGTCACTACTTTGTGAGTAAAGTGGAACCACGTGTTGATCAGTGACTCTAACTAAGTTCATCAATCTTAAATGCGAATGTGCGTCACATTATAACGTCTCGTCTTGACAATATTTTTCAATACAGCAACTTTTCTTTATGTTCAACCCACGTGGGGTGTACTTTGTGAGACCAGTACCACGTGCTTATGCAATTGTTTGACCCATCAGGTTAATAGTAAGACGACAGTAACCAGTTCGAGGTTTTTCTTTTGTAAATTGCTTTTTGATCTAATTCATTTTAATTATCAAAATTATTGTGGAGTTACACTCTTTGTGTAAACCAAGTTGATCACGTGAAGCATGTGGTGTAATCATCAAAGTAGCCCTCAGCTATTCTTTTCGGGAAGATTTCACAGAGAGTTAGTATGAATTTAGTATACCAGTGTGTGGTAATTACATGACGGACCGGATTGCGCTACGAACGTAACTTCTTTGGGTGAAAATTGAATCGGTTGGTTGTGGTTAATTTCCTCTTGCATATGTTTCAACGTTCTTCATGTGTTATTTTATGAATGCAGTGTTGTATGCAGTCTCCCAATCTTGGCTCGATATTTGATGTGTTCTGTAAGATTAAAAACTCACATTTTCACAATCCTAAATAAGGCACCAATTTAGTTATGAATCAAGTTTAATATGCTGAAATTTCAATGATCAATGTTAAATTAAATTTCCAAATATAAACTGATTTATTTCTTTTTATTTAAATTCTCTTTTATACATATAAATCACCAGTTGTCGTATGACGATTAAAAGATTATAATTAATGTTAGTCTGGTTGGGAATTTGGTAAGCTAGACTGGATACCTGGTGGAACAGTTGCTCAGTAATGCAAGGTTAACTTCCCCAGACAGCTCACAGCTTTTAACCCGCTTTTATTGTCTATCAGCACCGCTTTCAGAACAAATTAAAGCAACAACATTACAACATGAAACCAGTGAGAAGACTGATGACAAAAAAAAATGCAATTTCATTTTTGTGATGTGTAGCTGGAGTCATCTCAAACAATTAGTACTCATCACGTCTTCTGTGCGACACTCACTCTCGACGGAAAGCGTCGGTCAGTTTGTAATTAAAAACAAAATTATTTTTAAAGTGGAATTTTGCGCACCCATTCATTCGAGCAATCCAGTATTATTGCGATATTTCACTTATCGCTATATATAACAGGGACAGTAACACACGAAGAACAACCTGTACTCCAACAGCGACAGAGCAGCGCTGCTGTACGGCAGTAGGGACAGGGCACTCTCATCGCTGCTAGAGTACTCATTATTCTTTGTGTTTCATTGTGCCTCCCAACACACAGCGATGACGAGAATGTCGCACTAGACTAATTTGGAACTGCTAGATTGAATGGGCACATAAAATTCCGGTTTGAAAATAATTTTGTTTGTAACGGGAAACAAACCTTTGCTTACCGTCGAGATTAAGCCTCGCTTGAAAGACGTGATGAGTAGCAATTGTTTGGGCTGACTCCAGCTACACTTTGCAAAAATGAAATTGAATGTATCTGCGGAAAAAAACAGGGAAAATGCGCCTGACGACTTTTACGAGAGACAGACGGTATAGTATATGTGAATGTAGTCTGTCCGAATAATTGAACATGGGAGGGACTGTGGCGAAGTTTTTGCCACGTCTGCTTCACAGAGGCAACATGGCGAGGAAGTTTATATGTAACTTAAATGTTTTATTTCTTTCGAAGTTGGTCGCTGCTGATACAGTTGAGTTTTTGGTCATGCCTACTAAACTAAGTAGCAGTGGAAGAATTCTTCTCGTCGACCGAGATGTTTTACCGCAGATTTCTATCATTTTTGATGAAGGAAAAAAGGAAAATCTAACCACGAACGAATGGCTACTGTATCATAACAATGTGCGGCTACTTACAGCCTACACATTTCAGGCAATTTTTGCCAAAGACAAGGTAACAATTGTTTCCACCCACCGTAATCAGCAGACTTCCCCAAGATGAAAATCTGGTTGAAGGGCTGAAATTTTGACACACTGGGAAAGGTTCAACTGGAATTTCAGTCTTTCAGGATGTATTTCAAATGTGGCATAAACGCTGGGATCTGTTCATTCGTTCCAAAAAAGGACTGCTTCGAAGGTGATGGTGCAGAATGAGATCTATCTAAGGTGTAGTAACGTTAATTAAAATATTTCTTGAACTTGCGGATACCACCTCGGGACTGATAACACTTTGGACGCGGACGCGGTCTACCGGCGCGTGGAGCCGGTGACCGCGCGCCCACCCGCCGGCAGGTGGTGCTGACGTCCGGCGGGGGCGGCGGGGGCAGGTGCCGCCCCGAGTCGCGCCGCCGCCCACCCCCGGCCCGGCAGAGCCCAGCTTGACGAGCGCGCGCCCAGGCCGGAGGTGAGCTCCGACTAATTGAGAGCCGCTCATCCATTATCCAATTAGGAGAGACGCAACAGTTGCCCAAGTTTATGGGCCCGGCCGAGCCGGGCTTCTCCGGCGGCGCCCGCCGCAGCCTGCCGCCCTCCGTACGCATTAGCAATGAAAATTCGATAAAGCAATCCGAACGGCGTCATTTGCATTTCCAAATTCCCGTCCTCTTCTCTTCTCCCTCTTCTATCCCTTCCATCAGGCCCGCCCTTCGTCGCGTCCCTTTGGATTTCACCGACACCCCTCCCCTGGCCCTTTCCTTCACCCCCTCCCTCCTCCCCTCCCCCTCCCCCGCCCCACACCCACGCTCTGCTACCAACAGCCGCCGTCCCACAGCAGCGGCTGTGAGGCGGCATCGCCCGTGGAAGCCACCGTCGGAATGGGCAGATGATTTACATTTAAGACCCCTATGATTTATGACCCCGAGCCCCGGCGACGTCTCCCCGTCCGCCAGACTATCCACTTTTTCCTGTTTTTTAATTCCTGCTCCGTGCACGCTAAACATATATATTTAATGGTAGCGGAGATAAAATTCCGGAACGATCGTTATAGATTATCGACTACAGTAAATCATATCCTGCCGTGTAAATTACTGTGATGCTGTTAACTGCCTAGCTAGGGGAATAAATGAGGACTGATACGGGGGTGTTATCATAATTTATTTGGTATAATTTTAGGTCGGTCGTTGGAGTCGAGTCGTGAATTTAACTGTTCATTACGACAGCGGAGGATGTCTCAAGCAGTATCTGTAGAACATGGGGACCCATTGCTTTCAGCGCACAGTTTCACCACACCTACAGCATTCTGGATATTTTTTTTCATTTAACGATACACTTTCCCATAATTACCAATGCCAACTTTTGATCATCCATAAATGAACATCCTACAGTACCCAAAACAGTGACGAGATATCTCCAGAGGTCGTTACCACGTCCTATGCTACTGACACTCCAAACAAATCACAGGCAAATTCTCTTAATGCATTAAGCGAACGATAAATTTCTATTCGAAATCACTAGAAAAGTTACCAAGTTTCAAGAGAAAATAGGTGTAAGACCAATGGAATGAGCATCTAATACGTATCAAGTGCCAGACGGAGCGAAATATATTACTATAAAAAAATTATCTCAAACATATCAACCTAATCCGTGTGTCTCTCTTTTATTTATTATGAGGGAACAATCTCCACAGCCGGCCGCTGGCGGCCGAGCGGTTCTGGGCGCTTCAGTCCAGAACCGCGCGACTGCTACGGTCGCAGGTTCGAATCCTGCCTCGGGCATGGATGTGTGATGTCCTTAGGTTAGGTGAAAGTAGTTCTAAGTTCTAGGGGACTGATGACCTCAGATGTTAAGTCCCATAGTGCTCAGAGCCATTTGAACCATTTTTTGAACAATCTCCACAAACAACATGATGCTCACACAAATCCAGTGTTGTGGCATTTATGTTTCACTGCAGTCGGGAATCATTTGGCAAGACCAATGTTTTCCAGTCGTTGAGAGTCCAAACCGTATGGTCACAAGCCCAAGAGAGGCACTGCAGGCAATGCCGTGCTGTTAGCGTAGGTTCTCGCGTTGACCGCCTGCTGCCGTAGCCCATTAGCGCCAAATTCGCAGCACCGACCTATCGGATATGTTCATCATAGGTCCCACATCGATTTCTGCGTTTATTTCACGCAATTTTGCTTGTCTGTTAGCACTGACACCTCTACGCAAAAGCCGCTGCTCTCGGTCGTTAAAGTGAAGACCGGCTGCCGCTACCTTGTCCGTGTTGAGAGACAATTTGGTATTCTCGGTACTCTCTTGACGCCGTGGATCTCGGAATATTGAATTCCCTAACGATTTCCGAAATGGAATGTCCCATGCATCTGGCTCCATCTACCATTCCGCGTTAAAAGTCTTTTCATTCCAGTCCTACAGCCATAATCAAGTCGGAAACCTATTCACACGAATCATCTGAGTACAAATGACAGCTCCGCAAATACGCTGCCCTATTATACCTTGTGTACGCGATGCAACAAGGACCTCGTTTACGGGCAGAGAAACACCCAAGTTCGTCGAATCCGGCGCCCTTGCCTGCCGACTTACGGCCCAGAGATTCGGCGTCGCAGCTCGTTTCCATTCCGCGCGCATGCGGCGGCAATAGGCGCAGCAGCGCCACCCCACTGGCGCGCGGAGGGCCGGGTAATTAAGTGGCGCCCATAGCCGCGCCCGGTCGCCCGGGGAACAGCCTCGGCCGGATCTGATTACAGTCCTCTCGACGCGAGGAGCTCCGCCACATTGGGATTAAGGTCAGGAAACCAATATGTCCCGCCCCGCCCACGGCTCGGTTATTAGAAGGCGCACAGGTAGAAGCCGTAGCGACGACTGCCGCTGGACCGGCCGACTACCAGCATCCCCCAGCAACGTCCACAAAGTGTGTCGCCTGCACTGGAACAGAATATCACCGTCTAATTTCCAAACTCTTATTTTATTGTGCTACCAGTTTCGGCAGTTTATTACGCCATCTTCAGGCCCTCTGACCGACGTGTAGACAAACCTCGGTTCCGGTCAAAATAGGGGCCAACATTAAAGATTGGTATCTGTAGTTTTCTGCTTGATACAGTGATCGCTACAAATATCATCTACCGACTGAACACTCCAACCTCAGTTCCGGTCAAAATAGGGGCCAGCTTTCAAAGACTGGTATCTATAGATTTCTGCTTGATACAGCGAACACTTCAAACATCGTCTGCCAGCTTTTCAATTGGCAGATCACTTCAGACATCATCTGTCAATTGAACAGTTGGCAGATGAAGTTTGAAGTGATCGCTGTATCAAGCAGAAATGGACAGATACCAGTCTTTGAATTCTGGCCCCTGTTTTCATTGGGACCAATGCTGAATCTTCCTACACGTCGGTCAGGGGGCCTGAAGATGGCGTAATAAATCGGTGAAACTGGTAGCCCAATAAAATAACAGTTTGAAAATTAGACGGCTGAAAGGTGTTTGTAATGTAAATAAGTTATACAAAACTGCAACTAGTCACTTTTTAGAATAACTATGTTTTATTCCATGAACCGGGTTTCGAACTTTTTCAGGTACATATTCAGATGGTTTCAGGAAGTTACATAATTATTCCTAGCATAATGCTGTGTGCTGGCTCTATGACAAAAAGATGGAACACATTTTAATGTTTCGCCATGACTATAGCTTATCTGTCGATATGAAAGTAAATTTAGTGTTTTACTTACTGCGACAGTATAGGCGGCTTTTTTCGGTTAGTGTCCACCTGTCTGTCTCTATTTTGATGTCCACTTGTATCACTACACACACTTCCATACAAACTATACAAATTACATTCTGACAGCGGGACATTTCCAGCATCCAGCATGCGCTTTACAACTGTTGCTTGTAACAAACAACGAACCAGTGTTGACTGGTACATATTAGGCCCACATCAAAGTTCCAAACTCACCATGTCACCAGAGCGTCCCTACCCGGCCACTGGCATCACACCTGTGTGACTTTTTCCTATAATTAGAATGAAAAGAGGCTGGAGAGCGAAGCATGTTCAGAGCATAGAAGAGGAGAATCCAAACTCACTGGAAGCAAAACACAACATGATTCCGGGCGCCAAAAACTGTTTACGTCAGAAGCCGAATGAAATGTTGGTATTCGTAGGTGCACCAGGTGCGATGAGCACTATTTTAAAGACAGTGAAATTTTGTAAATTTTCCGTAAAATACAGAATATGTGAACCGATAATTCTAGTAACTTTTGGATCATACCTCGTATCCTTGATATGAGCGCAACTGCATACCACCTCGACTACGAGGATCTCAGTATGATCCGAAAACGCTTGATGACGAGTACTGACAGACTTCGACTTATACTCCAAGAGCTGTAAGTTGTGTTCGTGTCTGAAGATATTACATGCAGGTAAACCAACAAGTAGTAAAATTTTTGGAACTGTCATGTTTTTTCAATAATTCAGGTACACGGGCGTTTTTCCCGCTGCAGACGTGCGGTATTTCGTCGCCAATAAATTTCGTCCTCGTGGCGGAAAACTTTCTCGATCCGACCTCCGTCAGCGGTTCAGCGTAGGAAGAGAATCGCGCCAGCGTCCTCGTATATTGCTGCTGCAGTCGAGGCGAACTTTGCGATCTCCGCAGCCAGATGCGAAGAGCTCGCATTTCGCTGAATGGCGACTCTTTCGGTCAGCGGTTTCGATACGCGCACTGCAGGGGGAATAATTCATGAAGATTGTTCAGAGGCGCCCTCGTGTGGTTCCTCGCGCGCTGTATATTCGTACGGGTCGCGTCGCTTTGAGTTCTCCTCATGCGGGCATCGGTCAGCGGCCGCAAACCAGCCACACGGGTGAGACTCTGTTTCCAAAAAAGCTCTGCAAAAGAGGACACTTCCTTTTTCGGCTCAGTATTGTGCAGTATCTAAAACTACATTTCATAACAACAGAACATAAATATCCCCAGTTAGTACAGGTATTCAAAATTATTTTCTCATCTGTTAGATAGGATTCTGTGACTATCACGATAATCATTACTTCAAAAGTTCGTAGCAGCGTTACATGCCACGGACGAACTCTATTTTATCTTTACACGTAGTATTCTGTTTTGTTTTCAGGCTGCCTTTTTATCAGCTCTCCCAGTTATACGAGTAAGACAGTTAGAACCGTCTTTTGTTACTGTAATAAAAGTCTTATTTAGACCACACGTGTTTCGTTTTATTTCAAAGCATCTTCAGTGGTCACTGTAACAATTTGGTATTTCTTACAAAGTTCTTTGACAAGACTAAACAGAGCTCATGTTTTACGATACTACACTTAAACTAGCCAAATACAAGGAGCTGGACATAACTAACAGAGAACAATATATAAAAAATATTTCCAGTTATAAAATTAAATAAAAATCGAGAGAGACTTAAAAACAATGAATGCAAAACACACAAATGCAGTGACCCACATCGCTCACAACACACACACACACACACACACACACACACACACACACACACACCACTACTACACAACAAGCACACAGTACTGAAGCTTAACAGCCAAGTTGAGACACACTCACATATGGAAACAAGTTACCACAGAATTGGTAATATTTTTAAGAAACAGAGATTAGTAATAGCTTACTTGAAAGCAGAAGGGTTAAAGAAGGCGGATAACACAGACGTACATAAAAAAATTTGGAATTTACCACTTTGAGTTTACAGCTTTGATGCTTTATACTGACGACAGACCAGCAGGTATTTGAAACAAGATATGATGAACATAAAAGAACATGGAAGTAAGGCACCAGTCATTCGACATTTGCAGAACACCTCCGACAAGAAAATCATTCTCCAACGGCAATAGGAACACACATGAAAGTAATCAGACTCAACAGCAGAAAACATTTCCAAACACTATAAGAAAACTGCCAAGCTCAAAAGACAATCACAGAACAGAAACACATAATAACGTGTAAATAAACATCAGCAGCTAATTAAACATGAATAAATAACAATCTCCCTAGACACTGCATCACCATAGTAAGGTAGTTTTAACAAAGTAACAATCTGTACACTAAGAAGTTATATATCTCCCGTATGAACACACACACACACACACACACGCAGTGAGAGAGAGAGAGAGAGAGAGAGAGAGAGAGAGAGAGAGAGAGGGGGGGGAGGAGTAGTAATAGCAGACTTTTTCATAGCCATAAAAAACGAACCAATATAAACGATGTTTCTTTCCCGAGTGAGATTCATGCGAAGAAATATTGCTGCTCTCGCTCAGTGTTCGTGTTGTTCAGAATTTCTATGTTTCGATTGTTTCTACAATCAGTATCATCCAACAGAATGCACCCAATCTTCCTGAACAATAAACGTAAGAATAAAATTCAAAAATCAAGAACTGACATAAGATTAAATATAAGAAGATTAGAAATCAAAAAGGTTCTAGCCTCTGAAACTACCTTACACAGACATGTATTGTACAATAAATGTAGGACACTTACTGTGACACCTAGTTGTAATTTTAGAATTAATATAATGCCCTTGTTTCCTCTAACTTCATAAGAAACTTTCGTGAAGTAATTTTTAACAGACAGGGGTATATAAATAAAAAAATAAAATAAAAACAAATATCGGGTTTCGAACACGGGACGCAAGAACGAGAGACCGCGACGCTATCCACTTAGATGCATTTTAGCGCAATAAGCTCAGAAAAATTGGTCACTAAGTTACTTCTGAGAAACGGTTGAGTTTCTACGGATAAGACGCGTGTTTACTTACTTTGGCGCCTTTTCCACTGAGCAAAGTTTCTCCGGAATCGGTTTATGCCACTTGCGTGTTCTCACCGTAAGTACTTTCCATGTGTGTGTTCCCTTCCTTGATCGTACTAGTTCTTCTTCATTTTCTATTTGTGTTTTGTCTGTTCATTTTAATTTTCAGCATTCTCTTGTAACACATTTCAGAATAATGGTGAGCTTCAGGGTGTTCAGCCGAATGTTTCCATTTTATGCACGATATTTCGACAACCAACTGTGTCGTTCGTTAAAATACCGTGCATAAAATTGTTGTAAAATCTCGGCAGAACACGGTAAGATCACAACATTTCGGATGCTTGAGATTCTCTCTCCTTTGATTTCTCCGCGATCCACGTTTTATTTTTACATACGATGCTGTTCTGCAGATGTCATTTTGATTCACTACATTCTCAATTCCAACTAATTTCCAAATTCGGTGAATATGTTCTGTGAAAGAAACCGTCTGTGTCGTTCGCCAGTATCTTACTGATACCTTCCTTGCTTCAGCCACAATGCCTCATCTTTTCTCCTAAACATTCCGTTGTGTCTTCTGCAGAACATACTTCAGTTCTGATGCTAAGCAGATTTCTTAGCTTACGGTATCCTTCCCTCCATTTTCCTTTCCAGATCTTCTGTATTAGATCCCAGAGGATATCAGTTTCCTGTTTCCCCAGACTTTTCCATGCTTCTATTGGGTTTTGGTCTGCCCCTAGTGCCTTCCCATTTTTCCCAGTTTCCTGTTTCCCCAGACTTTTCCATGCTTCTATTGGGTTTTGGTCTGCCCCTAGTGCCTTCCCATTTTTCATTTTCTTCATCGCGTGTTCGACTTCTTACCTACTTATGCTATGGGTCACTCCTTCATTTATATCTCCTTCCTCATACTTCTCTCGTACATTTTCCTCATTCAATAGCTTTTCAAAATTCTCCCACCACCTATTCAGGATTTTCTCAAGGTCGTGTAATACTACAACTGATTCATCCTTTATCTGCCTCATTGATGTTATTTCCTTGGTCACCTTATCTCTTGCTTTAGCAGTCCGTTCCTTCTTTCCTTCCTTATTAAATGAAAGGGAAGAACTGCTTCTTTATATCTTTCCTGGAAGTTGAATATTAACAACTAAATATATGCAATGAAATGATCGTATGATATCATCGGGTGGGTCCCATGGTCCAAGTCTTCCTATTTGACGTCACTTCGTTCCCTTGCGCCTCTTTGTGATGACTATGAAATGCAATGGCTTATGACAATACAAACTTCCGACTCGCCCGAGAACCGAGCCCAGGTCCTGCGATCTATAGGTAGGGCCGCTGCATGTTAGACCACGAGCTGCGGACTAAAAATACGAAACTTCTATCACTACTTCATTTATTTAGCTCTGAAGAAAGAGAGGCATTCAATCACACCTACACACACCGTTATTTTTGGAGTTAGTTATTTTTTTACTAATCAAATTTTTCGACAATTAATTGTATCCAAATGTGTGTCTTGAAGGTTTTTGTAGCTCGGAAACATCCTCTCCCCTCTCACCCACCTGTCCCACTCCTCTCCTTAACAGACATCTTCACCTCCCCCCCCCCCCCCCCCCCCGTCTATCTGGCACTTCAGCGTTGTCCCTACTCTCGGCTTCGCTCTACTCACGCTCACAAGAGAGACGGGTCGTTCTTTGTAGCCCTGCACGCGAGCCAAATATTTCAGGAATGCCGGCTCGGAAACCATCCGCTGCCTTTGTTAACTTTATTGTTGGCAGTCTGCGAAAGCGGCCGGATAGTTGCTTCCCCTGGTGTCCTTTGTACGGCCGATGGTAGCAGGTAGACCGCTGTGGGCCTGTTCGTGGGCCCGCATAAGTAGGCGACTTCCTGTGAGTGGTGGCTGTTACCGACAAACAGGTGTCTGTCACTGACACTTCCTTTTCTTTACAAAATCAGGAACGTACTGTAAAATTACGTCACATTTCATGACGTTCCTGCTCCCATCGTCATGCCAACTTCTATATATTATACGCAGTTAGATGTGGACTTGAAACGAGGCTAATAGTAAAAATGAAGTAGGGGAGTAGAGAGCATACCAAATACATATCTCGTTAGTAATGTGGACATCAGTACGAACGTTAATAAACGTCCTTTACGCATGGCTTTCTCGAACATGCTACACCTCTGCTTTCTGTCAATATGAAAAACTTATTGGCGGTATGTATCTCAAAGTAGAAGCATAGCTGTCATGCTACTGCATTATTTTTTTCCATGTACAGAAAACACTGTCTGAAATGAAAATAACGTAAATCACAGTAGAAAAAAGAGCTCTTGACTTACGAAGGCGACTGGCATCATCACTAAGCTATCTGGAAATGTCAAGTTTTCCGCTGAAATAACAGTAGTAAGACTACTATATCATCAACAGACGGGGGCAGAAAAGCACATTGTATAGAACTATGTTTTCACCTAATGCCGAGCTATTTGGTGCAAAAGTGGGAAGGGATGAAAAAGTACCTCATACAAAAGAGTTCTTACTAAATTTCATATTGTGTAGTACTATGTCGCAGTGAAAGATCTAAACTATACAGCAGCGTTTCCCAAACTGTGTCCCGTGAAGCACTGGTGTTCCACTGGAAGTGAATAGGCGCTCTGCGAAAAACTATTAATAACATGGCGATTTTTTCTCGACATTTTGATATACCTATTTTTTAAATTTTATTATGATTTATATGTTATTAGTGAAGTTTAAAACAAGTAATTACTGAATGAAGCAAGGTGTTCCATCATACAGTTTTCGAAGTGTCCCATCAGAGAAAAAGTTTGGGAACCCCTGCTATCCAGCAAGACATAATAAACAATAAACTAGGTGTTCCATCATAGGATTGTTGAAGTTTTCCATCAGAGGAAAAGTTCGGGAACTCCTGTTATTCAGTAAGACACAAATATCTAGATCTAAAAGTAATCGCCTGGATATTAAAAATACGAAAGTACGTCATCTAAACAGAACGAGAACACAAATGTCTCCTCATTTATGGGGAAGGGAGTCTTTGATCAGCCATCACATAAAGGTACATTTCTGTGGCACTTGATGGACGGTAGCGTGATAAAAGGAAACATGTTAACATACACAGTAGCAGTATCCTATTTTCGTTTTTTCCCCTTTATAAAAAGGATTTATAAATATTCTGTAAGTTTTCTCTTAAAGAGTTCTCAGTTGATGTTAATAGTATTGCTTCATTGTCTTTTCCCCGTCCGGCCTATTGCTATTGTCGGACAATGTGTGGAGTTTCTCTCTCGCTTATTCTTTCCTTACTCATAAAATATATAGAAACTAATATTAAATAGCTACTTGATTAAAATACCATTGGAACTGTGTGTATGAAGTACGATCCAATTACTTTTTAGAAAGATCGGGATTGAATCTATGTAAAAAAACAATAGCGAAAACGGAAAAAAATTGAGAGTCGATTACTTGTCTCAAATTAATGGAAAGCGGCAAAGGCTGCGTGCAGTGCAATAGATATTCCCTAAATTAATTCCTGCGATCTCTTGAAATTATAGAACGAATATGCAGTTCACGATGAAATGTCATTTATAGTATACTACAGTATATATATATTTTTTCTTTTTGCCTATGCATAAATCCTGTTATAAAGCGAACGTAGAAGCTTTATCGAATTTCGCAGCCACGATATTGTTATCGGCCTCTGATGGAAATTTTCTGCCTTTCTGTTAATGGTAATCAAATCGTCTTCCCTCGTTCCCAGTGTTCTCCGTCCTGTAGTTGCGAGCTTCAGCAAACGGACGTCCTCGTGACAGGTACTACACTGCAACGGGTAACTTTTTGCCGTCCACGAGATGTGGATACTGGAATATGGCATGATCGTTCCTCGATTGTGTACTCTAGATGCCATTTTCATGGCCAATAACTGATCACTTCCAGCCTATCGCAATGCTCTTCATTTAATAAACGTACTAGGTCATCATCAGAGCACGAAATCCTGACAAAAACAACTAGCAACGTTACCTCCTCCTCGAATTCGGGAGACAGCCGTTCGTCAGTTTCAGCACAGCGAGTAATGGCGAGTTAATACGATTGGTACGACAACTCCATTTGAAATTTCGTACGATAGTCAACGTACCTGCACACAGTTTTAATCTGCCAGGAAGTTTCATATTAGCGCACACTCCGCTGCAGAGTGAAAACCTCATTCTGGAAACATCCCCCAGGCTGTGGTTAAGCCATGTCTCCGCAATATCCTTTCTTTCAGGAGAGCTAGTTCTGTAAGTTTCGCAGGAGAGCTTCTGTAAAGTTTGGAAGGTGGGAGACGAGGTACTGGCAGAAGTAAAGCTGTGAGGACGGGGCGTGAATCATGCTTGGGTAGCTCAGTTGGTAGAGCACTTGCCCGCGAAAGGCAAAGTTCGAGTCTCGGTCCGGCACACACTTTTAATCTGCCAGGAAGTTTCATATCAGCGCACTCTCCGCTGCAGAGTGAAAATCTGATTCTGGGAACGTACTTGTTATCCAATAGCATTTCCTCAGGTTTTTCAAAAGCTCGTGAAACCAGATTACTGTTATATACAATAGTACTATAGTTTATCGAGAGCTGTGCAAAGGTTGGGGTCGGGTGTCTTATTTTTCGTGGAAGAAAATAATTTCAGCTACCTGTGTGCTTGACATTTCCTTTAGAGAGGAAACGAAGTTTCCTAATCATACAATACTCCAAAAATTGCCATTGTGTTACAATGTTTCCCCTCTGTTCTTACCTCTTCTTTGTGTTAATCACATTTCGTTAGGTAAATATTGAAATGTACATGTCGTAGTATAAGTAGTAATAGTAGTAGTAGTAGTAGTAGTAGTAGTAGTAGTCAGTGTGGTGGTGGTGGTGGTGGTGGTGGTGGTGGTGGTGGTCTTTAGTCGGAAGATTGGTTTGATGGAGCTCTGAACGCTAGTGTTTCCTCTGCAAGTCTATTCATCTATGCAAGATGTATCTATCTGAACCTGTTCCTGCGGTCAGACCTTCCTTTCCCACTGCAATATTTATTTCCCACCTTCCCTCGCCCCCACACATTCCTCCATTAGCAAAATAAAAACTCCTCGATCCTTTAGGATGTGTGCTATCCACCGAACCCTTCTTTTGGTCAAGTTGCGCCATAAATTTCTTCTCTACCAGTTCAGTTCAGTAGCACATTAGTCACCTGATCGACCCATTTAATCGTCAACATTCTTTCGTACCACATTTCAAAAAGTCCTCATCTCCTCTTGTCTGAACTTCCCATTGCCCACGTTTCTCTTCCGTACATGGCTACACCGCAGACAAATTTATTTATTAACAGTACATAGTGTGCCACCGACTTGGGGACTATATTGTATCGTTTACTACTATAAAGTAGGAGCAAAGCTTTAGCTTCTCTCAAAGCTGTTATTCATCCTCTCTTTTACATAACTGTGTTAATTAAAAACACGTATGTGATATATAAAATAAATTTTTCAAATGGAAAACAAATTGTGCTATGTTCTTAATAAGAAAATAATAGATAATAGGAAAGATTTAGATAGAAGAGGAGGTCTCTTTACCTGTCTGTTTCAAGTGCTAGGGCTTCGGTAAACATTTCGAACCTGCCTCACCTGAATTAGCATATTATATTCTAATTTGGTTACTGTTATATCTAACAAATGCGTCTTTCACATAAATTGTTTCCTTGCTATTGCCAGTCTGCATTGTATATCCTCTCTGCTTCGGCTATCATCAGTTATTTTACTGTCCAAATGGCTATACGTCAACTACTATTTCTGGTGTCTTTTTTGATTATGCAATTTCCTCGGCATCACCTACTTCGTATCGTTTATGTAAAGGCCCCTACCGTCCAAATTTAGCTGGTACTTTACGTCCCATTATTAGTTCACAGCGTAGAGGTACGAACTACGCTGCGTTGGAGTAGCCAGAAGCTACCACAAACGTTACAGGAAAACGGGAAAGGTCGTCCACCATCGACAAAGCAATAATGTCGTGCGGCGGCTTCCTTTGAAAAGCACTAGAAGCTTCGAGACCTTGGTTAGAAATATGTACAGGCAGACAGTTGTGGCGAGGAATTGGAAGTACAGTACCCTATACTACAAAGATTTCTCTTTCGTAAACGTGCTTCGACGTGATAATTTCTATGTAGTAGTGAAATTGAAAGTTAATTATTACCAGAGATAACTAACTGCATCCGATTTTCGGGTTCCAATCAACGAAAATGATTCCTAATTCCCTTGAGGTCCACACAGCATGAAGTATAAGGCAAATTCTATCTCTTAATCATGACTGCAGAACTTTCAAATTGTATGTACTCTACACAATGGATTCATTTTCTGAAGTACCTTTTTAAGGACCTCTTCATTTCCAAAAATGCTAATCCAATATTCAGCGAATAGTAGTAACATGCTGATTTCTGATTGCTTTTAATACCGTCTTTAATTGGAATTCTGTTGCTTTTTTCGCATCTTAGCGTGAAAGTTAATCTTGAATAATGTTATAGATATGTTATGACCTTGCTTCGTCAGACCTTGATGCTTAATTTTGGAAATTTCTGGTAACTTCAGTGGGACCGAACTGCTGAGGTCATCAGCCCCGAAGCTTACACACTACTTAATCTAACTTACACTAAGGACAATACACACACACACACATACACACACACACACACACACACACACACACACACACACACACACACACACACACGCCCGAGAGAGGATTCGAACCTCCGACGGGGGGAGCCGCGCGAACCATGGCAAGGCGCCCTAGACCACGCTTTGCTTACAAATCTGCTTCACATCTTTATTTTTTTTAAATTGTTTATGATTGATGTTTATCAGGTTAAATATTTGTGTTTCTGTTAAGTCTTCAGATACACCCTATCAAGTGCTTGGAAAGCATTATACAGTTATTATATACTGCACGTTCATATTTGATCAAGAAACTTTTCGAAAATCAGTCCAAGTTCAGTTCCTTCTTCCCTTCTATAATCTGCTACCTTAGTATCTGTTGAAATTTCCACCGAGGTTTAGTTAACAAACAGTATGTGATTTGCGTTAATACAGCGGACGACGACGCATTTTACTGAATTTTTACAGTCCTACTCAGTGCAACATACTTTTTCGTAATACGGTTTTTTAATTTCGCTGCTCGGTGGAGGACTCCGAAATCGACGTCCACTCGGAAGAAGACTGCCGCGAGATATTAACCGCTCTCTCTGTCTGTCGCTTGCTTCTGCAGATCGTTCCTTCTCTCTCTGTTTTTAATTACCAAACTCTGCCTACGCAGAGCACAACTGTCATTGTAATAATTTCCTCCTGCGGAGTTACGGCTCTGTCACGACAGTCCAACGTTTTAATAACTGCCAGAGGCGTAACGGACGTTGTGCAGTGGCCAGCGATTGTAGAAACAGAGCAAAGGAAAAATAAAATCATTTGATAACAGCTTTGTTCTCCAACGATTATAGTTATTCCTTAGCTTCTTAACAATATCCCCAGAGTCATGTGGTGTGTGTGTGTGTGTGTGTGGATGTACGATGAAAAATATACTTTATTTCAATGGAGTTAGATAACGGAGTCTCTCTGGTTAATAGACAGATGTAGGATCCAACACAAACATTTGGTCGACAGTTACTCTTTAAGGGTTTCGACTAATTTTGAGAGCCACTTTTATCCTGACATTTCTCACATACGAATTGCATTGTCATCTGTGGAAATAAATCCATTGGAAGAAAAATAGTCTGAAAAACTAAATGTATGATTACGTTCGGATTTATATCCATTTTGATAGCTTCTGAGCCACCAAATAACACTGGTAAAACCTAATAAATTCGTGTATCAAATGAAGCAGATTTCTCTCCTCAGATGTTAAAATTCACAGCCTTCTCCAGACTTGGATAATCGGTTCAGCACTTTGCATCGTTCCTTTTTTAATGGATAAAGAAACCTTTGCCTGATTCCTATTTCTGATTCGCCCCCTCTCAAAAAGCACCAATTGCACGTTTGATTTAATGTAGATAACAATATTCAGCAGTGTTGTCATTCATAGGACAATATCATCTAAAGTACAGAGCCTGTCCATAACCTGCGTAATGGGTCAGACTAATTTTTCCGTCTTCCTGCTGGGTGGCTCTTCAGTTGAGCTCCTCATTCTAGTAACCTCCATCCTCATAGAGTTCCTCTGTGATTCCCTTGAACGCGTTAGGTGAATGCTAGAATGCTCGATTCAACAACACAAAAGATTTTTGTTTGATTCCAGACGCAGATCAACTGCACGAGATGATTCTCGGTGTTGCGTGCCAAGTATTTGATCGTTTCTGCTACCTCCTACACACTACCATCTGTATATTATCCAACAGCAGAACTGTGATAGGCTTTCGAAATTCCTTTGCTCGAATTTGAGGCATGACCAGCTTACTCTTTCCACCATCATCGTATATGAGACTTGCCTAAGTACTTCGTTATATTTTTCGCATATACGGAGCACGAGCGCCAACGAAGAGCAGCGGCTTGATGCTTTACAAGGGTGACGCGTGTCATCTGTGCTAGCAGTCTCGTATGAAGTCAGGTTTAGTAAGGTTCTCTCTAAGGTCCTGGACACAGGGACAGAGGCAACACAACCGTGCGGCCAGTAATACGTTCTGCGAACCTAACAAAAGATCTTACAGCGTGAGGTCAGGCTTGGTCTGATTGCACCTACAAGAACACCTTTGAGGCGTCGCTCGCATCTCTTCAAGGACACCTGCAAACCTGACTTCGTGAGCTTCGATACAAACGTAGCAACTGGGAGACATATGCTTTGTCTGAGCAGTGCAAAGCGCTTCTGTTTTGCAACTGAACGAAAAAACCGGACAAGCTGAGGCCGTAATAACCAGACGGCAACGTTGAAATCCCTCAAGATTCACACTTCTCCTACGATAGATGACGAAATAAATGTGCTGCCATCATAGAACTTGGTTCAAATGGCTCTGAGCACTATGGGACTTAACATCTATGGTCATCAGTCCCCTAGAACTTAGAACTACTTAAACCTAACTAACCTAAGGACATCACACAACAACCAGTCATCACGAGGCAGAGAAAATCCCTGACCCCGCCGGGAATCGAACCCGGGAAGTCGGGATCATAGAACTATTCAGCTGTAGACGGAAGTGTGACAACTTTAATGTCGGCTAAAACAATCATTGTAAAAGTGTCTTTAAAGACACTGCACTGTTGTTGGTATGCGTGCACGCACACAGTGTGTTTGTGTGTCTCCCCGTCACACCAACTGTGTTGGCGGTGCTCCATGTCCTCACATTTAAAGGACAAAACGTTAAGTTCATACATATTCTTCGTTCGTTCTCAGCATTACCCAACACATCACGCAGATTGACTGCATGGATGTTGTTGGTGCTAGTAAAAAGATCCAGCAATACTACGTGGTGTCTGCCTCCAGTAGCTGAGTGGTCAGCGGGACAGAAAGTCAATCCTAAGGGCCCGAGTTCGATTCCCGGCTGGGTCGGAGCATTTCTCAGCTCAGGGACTGGGTGTTGTGTTGTCCTAATCATCGTCATTTCATCCCCATCGACGCGTAAGTCGCCGAAGTGGCGTCAAATCGAAAGACTTGCACCCGGCGAACGGTCTGTCTGACGGAGGCCCTAGTCACACGACATTCAATACTACGTAGTTTCGTTAAGGCATGTCTACAGCACCTGTAGATTTAGAGAAAGCTTTAGCCAGTGTAGAGTGGAACATACTCTTTAAAATTCTGATGCTACCGTGAAGCCGGCCGGAGTGGCCGTGCGGTTCTAGGCGCTACAGTCTGGACCCGAGCGACCGCTACGGTCGCAGGTTCGAATCCTGCCTCGGACATGGATGTGTGTGATGCCCATAGGTTAGTTAGGTTTAGGTAGTTCTAAGTTATAGGCGACTGATGACCTCAGAAGTTAAGTCGCATAGTGCTCACAGCCATTTGAACCATTTTGAGCTACCGTGAATAAAATATGAGCGAAAGAGAAACCAGACAGAAGTTCTGAGTGTAGAGAGATATGACAGGGAAACAGTAATTGAGAGAGACCGATTTGCAACCTGTCTCGGATGTTATTCAACTTGCACATTGAACAAACAGTAAAGGAAGCCTAGGAGAAAATTGAAAAGGGGATCAGTATTCGGGCAGAGGGAATAAAATCTTTGAGGTTGTCTAATAATTCTGTAATTCTGCCAGAGATGGCAAAAGACTTGGAACACAGGTTGAAATATAATGGATAGTATCTTGAAAAGACCTCATAATATGAAAAAAGGAGTAATGGGATGCAGTCGAATTTGCTGAGGGAATTAGATTAGAAAATGAGACAATTAAGTATGAGTAGATATGTGATATTTCGGCAGCGAAATAAAGGACGGTGGGTGAAGCAGAGAGAAAATGGCTCTGAGCACTATGAGACTCAACTGCTGTGGTCATAAGTCCCCTAGAACTTAGAACTACTTAAACCTAACTAACCTAAGGACAGCACACAACACCCAGCCATCACGAGGCAGAGAAAATCCCTGACCCCGCCGGGAATCGAACCCGGGAACCCGGGCGTGGGAAGCGAGAACGCTACCGCACGACCACGAGATGCGGGCTGAAGCAGAGAGAATACAAAATGTGGAGTGGTAACACAAAAAAACTCTTCGCGATAGACAAATTGTTAATAATGAATATACGATGGGCATTCAATAAGCAATGCAACACTTTTTTATGTAAGCAGGTTGGTTTTCAAAAATGGCTCTGAGCACTATGGGACTCAACTGCTGTGCTCATAAGTCCCCTAGAACTTAGAACTACTTAAACCTAACTAACCTAAGGACACCACACACATCCATGCCCGAGGCAGGATTCGAACCTGCGACCGTAGCGGCACGCGGTTCCAGAATGTAGCGCCTAGAACCGCACGGCCACTCTGGCCGGCCAGGTTGGTTTTATTCAGGATTCCAATACACCATGTTATTCCCCACTATTTTGGCTACAAAACCCTATTTTTCAACAAATTCTCAGTTAATTGCGACGGCCTTACGCCTCCTTACTGGGAGGGTCTGCATGCCCGAATGTTAATACTCTACTGATCGAGGTCGGAGCCAACACTTTGCTGCTGCATCAACCTCCCCATCACCCACATATGCCTCCCGTGGAGTGCATTGGTCCAAACAGATGGAAGTCGACAGGTGCGACATCAGGGCTGCCGGGGGTATGAGGAAGATAATCCCAATGACGTTTTGTGAGCTTCTCTCGGGTGCGGAGACATGTGTGAGGCCTTGTGCTGACATGGAGAAGAAGTTCGTTTGCATTTTTGGGACTACGAATACACTGAAGTCATTTCTTTAGTTTCCCGAGGATAGCACTATACGCTTCAGAATTTGTTTGTAGAAGGTCATCAAACAGAATAACGTCTCCACAGTTCCAGAAGACCGTCGCCATGACTTTACGGGTTGAGGGTGCGGCTTTGAACTTTGTTTCGGAAGAGGGGTGGTGTGTATACAGAGTGTTGCAGCATTAGAAAATTGCAGGGAAATGCAGGAAGATCTGCAGCGGATAGGCACTTGGTGCAGGGAGTGGTAACTGACCCTTAGCATAGACAAACTTAATGTATTGCAAATACATAGAAAGAAGGATCGTTTATTGTATGATTATATGATAGCGGAACAAACACTGGTAGCAGTTACTTCTGTAAAATATCTGGGAGTATGCGTACGGAACGATTTGAAGTGGAATGATCATATAAAATTAATTGTTGGTAAGGCGGGTGCCAGGTTGAGGTTCATCGGGAGAGTCCTTAGAAAATGTAGTCCATCAACAAAGGAGGAGGCTTACAAAACACTCGTTCGACCTACACTTGAGTATTGTTCATCAGTGTGGGATCCCTACCAGGTCGGGTTGACAGAGGAGATAGAGAAGATCCAAAGAAGAGCGGCGCGTTTCGTCACAGCGTCATTTGGTAAGCGTGATAGCGTTACGGAGATGTTAAGCAAACTGAAGTGGCAGACTCTGCAAGAGAGGCGCTCTCCATCGCGGTGTAGCTTGCTGCCCAGGTTTCGAGAGGATGCGTTTCTGGATGAGGGATCGAATATATTGCTTCCGCCTATTTATACCTCCTGAGGAGATCACGAATGTAAAATTAGAGAGATTCGAGCGCGCACGGAGGCTTTCCGGCAGTCGTTCTTCCCGCGAACCATACGCGACTGGAACAGGAAAGGGACGTAAAGTGCCCTCCGCCACAAACCGTTGGGTGGATTGCGGACTATAAATGTAGATGTAGATGTAGACTACTCCATGGAGTACCGTTTTGTTTCTGTTTCGAAGGGATGAGCCCATGTTTCATCGCTTGTGACGATGTTAAACAAAAAATTGTCAATATCAGCCTCGTAACGCTCAAGCGATTCCGCACATATGGTGCTCCGCAGTTCTTTATGATCTTCTGTTAAGCGGCGAGAAACCCACACTGAGTATTCCAACTGGTGGTCGAGTGCGTCAGCACTAAGTAAAGAGACGTAGAGTTGTGCAGCAAAATGTTTGATTGTGAGCCTTCGATCCACCTCGAATGAGTGTGTCTGCACGTTCCAACATTACATGAGTCACAGGTGCGTGTGGCCACCTGGCAAGTGGAAGATCGGAAGGGTTTGTGCGACCTCGTTGCGATGATAGCAGACGCCTCGCCTAAGGACTCGACGTGGTCTCTGTATACACTGTGCAAATGCCTATTGGTATTTGCTATACTTTCTTTTTCCGCTAAAAGCAACTCAGTGATAACCCTCTGCTCTAAAGCACCTCCGTTACAGACACCATTTTGAAGGCTACGTATAACGCTGCCACCTATTATTATTAGTTATTTTATTTATTTATTGCCAAATTATAGACCTGTTACCTGACGTTTAAAACAGGTCATACATCTTACAATTTTCGTTTTTCATCTTTTTACAGTTTCCTTTTATTTTATTTTATCTACAACATTTACAAAGAATGATACAATAATTTAAGGTTGAAATATAAATAAAATTTTGTTGTTTTTTAAGAAGAATGTAAAAAAGAAGACAGGGTAGAGGAGAGATTTGTTAGTACCATCACCGAATGTGACTGACGGTGAATACCTCGGAAAGGTTTCTTCGAGCCGTTGACCGCCACACACACACACACACACACACACACACACACACACACACACAAATGGTTATTAGTAGAGAAACAATATTGCTTATCCTATTTGTTACTAATCCTATGAATTAACTACTTTAGGTGCCCATCCATGTACAGCATTTGGTGATTTCTTGGCTAGATCGCCAATACCTTATGCTTATTTACTGTCACATCTCAGCTTACTCCTCCTGTTCCTCCTCATTGTCACTATTTTCGCTGTCACTGTGGGTATCGCTGTCCACCCTCTGGAGATTGTTGTTATGCTGCACACAGGCATGTCTGTAAGGTCGTGTCCTCACGTACTCTTCACGTGTTGTTTTTGAAATACTGTTTGTAAGTGCCTTTAGTTGTGCCCATTGTTCTTCGTCTCTTATTGCTGTGTATATATCTATATCTGTATCCGCGTAGTCTAAGTGTAGTGTATGTCTATTGATCGCGTATTGCCGCCACCTATCGGAAATTCATGAATGACCTTGTGGATGACATCGGAAGTTCACTGAGGCTTTTTGCGGATGATGCTGTGGTATATCGAGAGGTTGTAACAATGGAAAATTGTACTGAAATGCAAGAGGATCTGCAGCGAATTGACGCATGGTGCAGGGAATGGCAATTGAATCTCAATGTAGACAAGTGTAATGTGCTGCGAATACATAGAAAGAAAGATCCCTTATCATTTTGCTACAATATAGCAGGTCAGCAACTGGAAGCAGTTAATGCCATAAATTATCTGGGAGTACGCATTAGGAGTGATTTAAAATGGAATGATCATATAAAGTTGATCGTCGGTAAAGCAGATGCCAGACTGAGATTCATTGGAAGAATCCTAAGGAAATGCAATCCGAAAACAAAGGAAGTAGGCTACAGTACGCTTGTTCGCCCGCTGCTTGAATACTGCTCAGCAGTGTGGGATCCGTACCAGATAGGGTTGATAGAAGAGATAGAGAAGATCCAACGGAGAGCAGCGCGCTTCGTTACAGGATCATTTAGTAATCGCGAAAGCGTTACGGAGATGATAGATGAACTCCAGTGGAAGACTCTGAGGGAGAGACGCTCAGTAGCTCGGAACGGGCTTTTGTTGAAGTTTCGAGAACAAACCTTCACCGAAGAGTCAAGCAGTATATTGCTCCCTCCTACGTATATCTCGCGAAGAGACCATGAGGATAAAATCAGAGAGATTAGAGCCCACAGTGGCATACCGACAATCCTTCTTTCCACGAACAATACGAGACTGGAATAGAAGGGAGAACCGATAGAGGTACTCAAGGTACTCTCCGCCACACACCGTCAGGTGGCTAGCGGAGTATGGATGTAGATGTAGATGTAGAAATTATAGTGGCTGAAGGGGGAATATTCGAATACGTCCCTCAACGAATCCTGCATTTCTTCGGCAGAAACTGGTCGACAAAATAGTGTTGCATTACTTACTGAAAGCCCCCTTGTAAATTTAAATATTAGGAAATCTTTCCTTAAGGAATTTGTCTGGTGTGTAGCGTTGTACAGTAGTGAAACGTAGACGGAAAACGGTGAAGACAAGAAGAGATTGGAAGATTTTTGTCACAACTTGGGTAAAAGAAGGCACCGGCTGATGGATGTGTCTTGAAACATCAAGGAATTGTCAGTTTGGCGATGGAAAGGATTGTTGGAGGGGGAGGGTGGGAGTTAAAACTGAAGGAGAAGACCGAGGCTGAAGCACAGTACGGAACTTTAGATAAGTGTGGGTTGTAGTAGTGGGCTTGCTCGGGCTGGACTACAACACAGTGGATGTATTGGGCCTGTTTCACACGTAGATCATAGTGCCCTGCTCATTAGTGCCTTCCGCCGTTGTGCTCGGAGACCCTTTAGTGGCCGCTTCCCCCGCACGTGTGCGCGCTGCATGCCAGTGGACAAGAGTCCCGCCGGGCTCGCTCCGGACTGCGGCGCGCTGCGGAGTTTCCATTTGCTTGCAAATGCCGCGCGGGCCACACTGCAAATTCAAAAGGTCGCCCGTAAAAGCCGCGCTTTCTCCCGCCGTGCAGTAATGGCGGGGCTCAGCAACTAGCTCCGGCCGGGATTCTGCCCGCAGTCGGCTGCCTGGGTACGCCCGCATCTCCGTCGCTCTGAGCCCTCTTCTCTCCTCTTGCGGAAAGACTTTTCTTAGCCCAGTACTCGCAGCGGAAGCCTTCCCATCTCGTTAACAGCGTACCCCAGATATTTTATTTCTAGTCTAGAAATAATCGAAAACGCCAGTAGCAGCAAACATGGCAAAATAAACCTGCCGCGCTTAAGATTAAGATTACCCATTTCGCTATCGCTTGCGCCTTTGTCCCGCATTTTGCGCTGGGTTGGCGTGGTTAAATCGGATTTGGCATGTGAATGTGAAGGGGTGGCCGGACGCCCATCCTGCCGCCACCCCGCACCACCCTGGACGGAATCAGAGTACCCCATCTATCTGCGTCCAGAGTAATGGGAAAGTGCGGACGTGTTTCAATCAAATGTCTGTGAGTCGCGCAACTGAGGCGGGACGTGCGGATCAGCCCTGTATTCACCTAGAGGGGTGTGGAAAACCGCCTAAAAACCACATCTAGGCTGGCCGGCACACCGGCCCTCGTCGTTAATCCGGCGGGCGGATTCGAACCGGGGCCGGCGCGCCTACCCGAGTCCAGGAAGCAGCAAATTAGCGCCCTCGGCTAACCTGGCGGGTCATTAAGATTACCCATTATGGACATTTTATAAATTTGTGACTCTACATTAACTGAATGTAATTACAGATAATTGTGACTAGTTACGAAATAATTGCTTATTTCCACGAACTAGGTTTCGAGAATTTTCGCTGTCATCTTCAGACGAGGCACGGATAAGGTACTTGTTCGTGTCTGCAGCGTCAATCTGTACATCGACGAAGCAATGAGGGAAATAAAGAAAGGGTCAAGAGTAGAATCAAAATACAAAGTGAAAGGAAATCAATGATACGATTCTCTGATGACATTGCTATCCTGAGGAAAAGTTAACGAAAATTACATAATTTGCTGGATGTAATGAACAGTCTAATGGGTGCAGAATATGGATTGACAGTAAATCGAAGAAAGACGAAAGTAACGAGAAGTAAGAGAAATGAGAACAGGAAGAAACTTAACATCAGGATTGATTGTCACGACGTAGATGAAGTTAAGGAATTAGTTTTCCTAGTCAGCAAAATAACCAATGACGGACGGGGCAAGGAAGACATCAAATGCAGACTAGCACTGGCAAAAAGGGCATTCCTGGCCAAGAAAAGTCAACTAGTATCAAATATAGGGTCTAATTTGAGAAAACAATTTCTTAGAATGTACGTCTGGAGCACAGCTTTGCATAGTAGTGAAATATGGACTGTGGGAAAAGCGGAACAGAAGAGAATCGAAGCATTTGAGATGTGGTGCTACAGATGAGTGTTGAAAATTAGGTGGACTGATAGGGTAAGTAATGGGGAGGTTCTGCACAGGAGAGGAAAGGAATATGTGGAAAACACTGATAAGGAGAAGGGACATGATGATAGGATATCTGTTAAAGCATCAGGTGTTAAAGCAACAGGGAATGACTTCCTTTTCTGCTGGGTAACTGTCGCTTTATTACCATTATTCGATGGCTCATTTTTGTGCCATTATATTTCAATTGTCGTTTCTTCGACTCCACAAATCTACCTAGGCACCATTTCACCATTTCTGCTCCCATCTGATGTGCAATCCTCCTCCTTCTCCTCTTTCTTCTTCGGTTTTTACAACGGCTTCTGATCAAGAGTATAGCATTCGTGATTTGGATTTTTCTCTTTTCCAAGAAATTCTTCAGACTTTGCTTCCTTTCTCTCCTCCTTTTATTTCGAGATATTCAGCGCCTTCCTCTCCTGTGTGCCCGATTTGTTTTCGTCTCTGTTGTTAAGAAGAATATTTCTTCCACTTTCCACTATTTCCTACCTCAATTCAATCTCTTTCTCTTCATTCATCAACTTTATTCCTGACCATCCCATCTTGTTGATCGCTGTCCACCTGAATTTAGTGCTCAAATGGTTCAAATGGCTCTCAACACTATGGGACTTGACATCTGAGGTCATCAGTCGCCTAGAACTTAGAACTCCTTAAACCTAACTTACCTAAGGACATCACACACATACATGCCCGAGGCAGTATTCGAACCTGCGACCGTAGCAGTCGCTCGGTTCCAGACTGTAGCGCCTAGAACCGCATGGCGACTCCGGCCGGCCAATTTAATGCTCATTCAAACCATATATTTTATCAGTCGACGAGCAAAACCTGCAGTTTTCCACTTGGTTTACACCTTACAATACCGCCACAAACTGGATACATCTGGTGTCGCAATTTTGTCGTACGCACTAACGAGATGCGGAACAATGTTGGTACAGGCCGCTTTAAACACTTAAACTTTCATAGCACACAGGACCACTCCCCATCACAGTAACGATTTCAAAGTACCACTATCATGCACTCCACTGATAATAACCCCTGCCTCCTACGCTCGACGTTGGCTTTTGACTGGGGAGAGCTGAAAGTTCTTGTAAGTATAGAACAGCAAAGCTAGGACCGTTCGAGAAAGGAAAGAAAAAATTTCCGAAAAACTGCGCTACTCGACGGATATGTTTTCATCATTGGTAGAGGGATAGAGAAAGGGGGGGGGAGTGAGGGGTGGAGGAGAGAGGAAAAGGGACACGGAGCGCGAAGGAAACGCGACTAGAAGCCACGACGACCGACGACAAAGGTAAGAAAGGGGACTTCCAAGTTGTCGTCGTCTTGGGAAATTGGCCTGCGGAGGCATTAAAGAGAGCGGCAAAAATAAATTATAAGCGCGGCGAAATAGGCGGAGCGCGCTTTCAGAGGAGCGATTTTTCAGGCGCCGCGCTCCACTGCACGGCGGGCCGAGGCGTCTCCGCTAATGAGTCGGCGTCCATCTTTTTGCGGCAGGCGGTGCGCGGCTTTTTGCCGCGTTGCGTCCGAACGGTGGCGCTGCTAGGTCCGCCAGAGCCCCCTCCCCCCCCCCCCCTTCCACCCTCTGCCGCTGAGGCTGGCCTGGGTCGACGCCGCCCAGCTATTAATCTGCATACAATGCGTATTTAATGCTGGCGGCAACACACCTGCTTCCCGGCGGCTGCCTCATCAATCAGGCAGCGCTCGTGTCCCCCCCAGTCGCACGCAGTTCGGGACGGAGCTCAGGGACTGCTGGTGGAGGCCGCCAAGTGACGGAACTGCCCACTGGTCGAACGGCTTCAACCTGCACGTGTTCGAGGCCTGGTTGGAGCCTCGGTTTCATCTCGGATAGTGCGTCGACTGTAGCAACGAAACACCAGTTATTTAGACATAATCTCGCCCAAGCAGAAGAACTTCTATGTACATGTCCATCTACTCACTCTATTGGTAATAAACATTTAGATAGCTGGACACCTGCAATGGCGTCCCAAAGTCGCTTACGTGTGTAGTATTAATATTCAAAGCACAAAACGAGGCTTACTCTTCTTCTTCAGCCTCTTCGAAACATATCCATGTCGGATTAAAACTGTGTGCCGGACCGAGACTCGAACTCGGGACCTTTGACTTTTCGCGGGCAAGTGCTCTACCAACTGAGCTACCCAAGCACGACTCACGACCCGTCCTCACAGCTTTAATTCTGCCAGTACCTCATCTCCTACCTTCCAAACTTCACAGAAGCTCTCCTGCATGGAGGAGGAGGACAGGTCGTGAGTCGTGCTCGGGTAGCTCAGTTGGTAGAGCACTTTCCCGCGAAAGGCAAAGGTCCCGAGTTCGAGTCTCGGTCCGGCACATAGTTTTAATCTGCCAGGAAGTTTCATATCAGCGTACACTCCGCTGCAGAGAGGAAAAATCATTCTGGAAATATCCGTGTCGGTCTTTGTTGGGCGGCCTGGTTCCAGTTTCTCTCGTGGCTCGTTGGGTGCCGTCTCTCGCCAGAGAAAACCCGAAACTTCACTTTGACTCAGTCGGACGACACTGCACCAGATTTCGCGTCCATTTGAAGTTGTTCCTTGCCATGCCCAACGCCGCTGGACAACGTCATAGACCGCCGTTCTTCTCCTTACATCTGCTTTCTTGACCCTGTCTCTCAGTGTTACTCCAACCGTTGCTCTGTCTCTCTCTCTCTCTCTCTCTCTCTCTCTCTTTCCTTACGACAGACTCTTGTTTAAGTGTCATAGTTACTGATAGCATACATGACTAATAAACCTTCATCTTTAAATTTATGCCGATAGTCGCCTTGGGGAGAATATAATCAAGTTTTCCGAATGCCATCCAGGTGACGCAAATTCTCCTGGTGATCTCTGCTATCAGGTTATCTTTTCCAAGCTGGATTTTATGTCCCATATAAATGTATCCATTAACTGCTTCCAGAATATGGTTTTTGATAGAGATCGTAATATCCACAAGGATCATGACACTCGTCTTTTGAAACTTGATTTTGAGGCCTTCAGCTTGAGAAGGGTCTTACAGTTCTTGCATCATTGCTGACAGTTCTTTAGTGTAGTAGCTAAAGAGGTTGATATCATTTGCAAAGAAAATACGGTTAATAGTAATCTCCGACCTTTCGCAACTGATGCACTTATCTCCGACGAAGTACAGTCTGAAACAAGCTGCACAAACATTCAGTCAGAGATTTGAAATGGTGAAAATATTGTCAACTTAGTTTAAATGTTCAAAAATGTAACATTGTACACTTATGAAAACGAACAAATTTCTCCTAGAATGATAGTATCAACGAGTTACAGTTGGAATCGGTAAGCTTATGCTAATAACCGTATTTAATACTTCGTAGAAACATAAAATGGAACGATCACTAAGATTGAGTCGTGGGTAGAGCAGGCAGCAGACTTGGATTTATTGGTAGAATGCTATGGTAATACAGTCACTCTACAATGGAGATTGCTCACAAATCAGCCTTCGGATCCATCGTAGAGTATTACTCAAGTATGTGGGACCCTTACCAAATAGAACTAAATTGGGAGATTGAACGTTTACAGAGAAAGGCAGCACCAATGGGCCGGCCGGGGTGGCCTAGCGGTTCTAGGCGCTGCAGTCTGGAACCGCGCGACCGCTACGGTCGCAGGTTCGAATCCTGCCTCGGGCATTGATATGTGTGGTGTCCTTAGGTCAGTTAGGTTTAAGTAGTTGTAAGTTCTAGGGGACTGATGACCTCGGAAGTTAAGTCCCATAGTGCTCAGAGCCATTTGAACCATTTTTGAAGCACTAATGGTCACAGGCTTGTTTGACCCACAGGAGGGTCTCACGGAGACGGTGAAAAACTGAGCTTGCGGACACCTCAAGAAAAACGAGAAAGACTACTTAAACAGTTTCAAGAACCGGCTTCAAATTATGAGTCTAAGAATACACTACAACTCCCTACACATAGCTCCCGCAGGGATCATGACAACAATTACAGCAAGGAACAGTCATTCTTCCCGCGCTTCGTATGTGAAATGAAAGGAGAAAAATCCCTAGTAACGGATACAATGGGACGTACCCTCTACCGCACAATTCACACTGGTTTGCAGAATATGGATATAGACGTGGACGATTTCAATTTGCGTTGATATGTTACTCTCCACAGGATAGACGTTGAACACATCATCCAGAGCCAAGGTGTGTAGCTTAGGTGGGATTCTGTCTCCTTGTCTGGCTCCTTTTCTCACCGGAATCTTTCCATTGATCCAGTCGTCATTTATTTTCACATACAAAGTGGCATTCTCTAAATATAGTGCATTAAGTTGGTATGTCTGTAATCAATGCCGCCTCCGTTCGACGCCCTCGTTATTGCCCAGGTTTTCATCGTGTCGAACACCTTCTGCTTCTCAATGAAGACCATTTTAAGTGAGATATTACGTTGTCCAGTAACATCAATACCTGTCAAAAGCCTGGATAACCACCTTTTACAGCGCGAACTACTGTGACACGAGCAGGAAGAGTGTCAATGATGTTGCGGAACATACCAGCAGGGGTGGGGAGCTATGTCGACTCCACTGGTGTGGACAGTTGCGCTAGGTCACTGGGCTGAGGATCTACAGCACGGAAAGCCAGCTCGAGGTCCTCCCACAGATTCTAGATTGGGTTCAGATCTGGTGAGTTTGGTGGCCAAGGGAGTAGGGTAAACTCATCCTGGTGTTCTTTGAACCACGCACGTACACTGCGAGCAGTGTGACACGTTGCAGTGTCCTGCTGGTAGGTGCCATCGTGCCGAGGAAATAAAACAAACTTCATGCAGGGGTAGACATGGTCCCTAAGAATAGGCGCATACTTGATTTGGTTCACTGCGGCTTCCAGAATGACGAGATGACCCAGGTAATGCCACGGATACATTCCCCAGACCATTAGGCTCTGACGATAGTTGCAGGGTGTTCACTTTTAGACGTTTCCCACCGTACACGCCAATGACCATTTGTCCGGTGGAGACAAAAAAGTCATTCATTTGAAATGGCCACCTGTCGCCACTCTCTGGACGTCCAGTTAAGGTACTGGCTTGCAAATTGCAGCCCTCGTCGCCGATAAATGATGATCAGCTTGGTTCATCTGGGCGGTAAGTTGCTCGATGGTTGTACGTTTATTCGCCCACACACATGCCTGTCGTATATATCCCGTGGTGCATCACAGTTGCCTCTGCACCGGTTTTGGATGGCGTCATTTTGCTATTACTTTAACCACGTCGGCACGCGAACTGTTTACCAACTTAGCCATTTCGGAAATGATTCCACCTTTCGACCTAAAGCCAACGATCATGGCCGGCCGGTGTGGCCGCGCGGTTCTAGGCGCTTCAGTCTGGAACCGCGTGACCGATACGCTCGCAGGTTCGAATCCTGCCTCGGGCTTGGGTATGTGTGATGTCCTTAGGTTAGTTAGGTTTAAGTAGTACTAAGTTCTAGGGGACTGATGACCACAGACGTTAAGTCCCATAGTGCTCAGAGCCATTTGAATCATTTTGAACCAACAATCATGCACTTTTTGGACGTCAGAGAAATCTTCATTTAGTACGCGCGAACGCGTTCTGAAGATGCTGACCCAGTGGCAGACACTACAAGAGAGGCGTTGAGCATCGCGATGTGGTTTATTGTCAAAATTCTAATCTCTTTAGTGATTCTTCCTACGTATATATCGCCAAGAGACCAAGAATGCGATGTTAGAGTGATTTGATCTCGCTCAGAGCCTTACCAGCAATCGTTCTACCTGCCCAACAACTTCGGCTGGAGGGAAGGTGGGGGGCGCCAGTAGAACACGAAGTACTCTCCTCCACACACCACAAGGCGTCTTACAAAGTGTGTATGTACATGTAGCACCTGGTATTGTTGCGAGCGTTGCCTGTCAATTAAGAGCACGAGCACTTACTGTGTCTAGAGGTAGGAAAAACTATTCCTCACCCGGATTAGCGCAGTTCCTACAAGGGCACCATCGCAGCTAAGACCGTGCCGACGTTGATTTCTCCAGCGAACCGGTACGTGCGTACCTGACGGGGCACCATCACGCGACCCTCGCATTACCGCCCGCGAGCCACTGGCGGATAACGCCGCTCTCTTGAGGTTGCCGTAATCACCGGCGCTAACAAATTGCTCTCGCAACCTAACAAAGGGGCTGCGAATAATTCTGGCCCTGTTCTCAGCTGGTGGAATTACTCGTTCGTTTACGGCACCGAGGCCGAAATGTTACCAACGAACCTGGTGTTAAATACGCCATGGATGTAGGCTGGTAAGTTCAAACAAAGATCAGCTCTCGGATAGTTTGGAATTCGCCACTGGTCTCGAACTCGCTTCTGCTGGGAACCGTAACAAAATTAGTGGCACAGTGGTGCTACTGCTCTTTAATTCTCACAGAGCGCCTTATTACTCCTCTTAAACATAGGTACAGTAGTTGGCTTTGTTCAGTCATCAGGAATCTTTCCGTATGCCCGTAACATACTCGGTATTCTGTACAGCCACAATTCCGGTAGGTGTGCAGCTTTGATCTCTTCTATTGTGATGTGATTTACTCCAGGAGCCTTGCAATTTTTAATTTCTAAGCCGGCCGGTGTGGCCGAGCGGTTCTAGGCGCTACAGTCTGGAACCGTGCGACCGCTACGGACGCAGGTTCGAATCCTGCCTCGGGCATGGATGTGTGTGATGTCCATAGGTTAGTTAGGTTTAAGTAGTTCCAAGTGTAGGGGGCTGATGACCACAGCAGTTAAGTCCCATAGCACTCAGAGCCATTTAATTTCTAATGCAACTTTCTCTACATAAAAATTCTGTAAATCTTCTCTATCCATATCCTTTGTGACGGTGATATTTCTTTCGTCTCCCCTCTATCTCATCACTTGTATGTGTTTCAAACTGTCCTTCATATAATTTTTGGAAGTATCCTTTCCATATTTTCAAAACTTCTTTTTCCTCCTGCATGGGGTTTCCTTCTTCGTTGATGACATTTGAACGATTTTCTGTCTTCTTCCTTCTGTTACCTAATATGTTATAATATCTTCCTGTCACTCTTAAAATTATTCTGTTTCTTTTGTGAATTTTTTCCATCCGATGCTACAATTTTCCTAGAAGCTCTGCTTAGTCGTTTCGATTTATCTCTGTTATGTCGCGTTCTGTTTTTGAACCGTTCTCTCCAGGCGACATTTTCATTGTTGACTGCTTCTACAATTCTCTCCTTCCACCATTTAGTTTCTCCGTGTCTGACTTTTATTAATGTCATTCGACATGTCTCTTCCACTGCATTGACTAGGGCCTGTTTGAATCTCCTCCATTCTTCCGCTATATCCTTCCTCCCAACTTCAGGAGACTCTGACTTAATCTTCTCCCAGTACATCCCTTGGGTTCTGTATCGTTCAGTTTCAAATATTTGCTTTCTGCCTGTCTTTCTTCCCCGTATGAAACTTTTCTGAAGTGTCCCTACCATTTGTCTGTAGTGTCCGTATACATTAGTGCTTGTTATTACCTTCATATCTGTCGGGAGTGGGGTATGTATTCTTTGTAATGTTAACTCTTTTGTGGAATTGTACACAGGTCGGTCTTCTCTGCGCTACGCATCGCCACTGACTGAAGCGGCGCGCTGCAGGAAGTTCGGTTTAACTTCGTGAAACACCGTACAGTTGCTTCTTGTGACTTAGTGGGATGGAGTAAGTGTGGACTCTCACGCTCGCTATGAGACTATGAGAGTGTCGTCAAAATGACGTAGCCGAGCGTGTGCAATGTATGCCCAGTCGACGAGTACAAATCGCACTGACTCGAATGAGGCTTACTCAGTTCGGGTGCGAAGAGTCACTCTCAACGTAGGCGGGCTTTCTGTTGAGCAGGTAATAAAAAAGTAAGAATATTTAACACGTGACTGAATCATAAAGTCTTCTGTTGTAGTATTATTTCGTGCTCTTCATACCTGAATAACGAAATGCAACATTGGTATATGTACTCCAGAAACAGTGCATGTGGAATACAAAAACCTGTGTAATTCCTGTGACGGAAAAACAAACAAGCCAGTTTGTTGCAATGTACCCCTTTCAGTCTGATTACGGCGACGAAAGTCTCACAGAACTTTAGTGCTTTATTTATATTTGCAAGTAATATAAGAAACTATTTACATTAGCACGTCATTTATAACATTCATTATCACATTTCCGCAACTGATATGGATGTGTCTCAGATGATCATTCTTGCAATTCGTTGGTCGGTATTTCCTGGCATGTTCACAAAATGGAAGAGACTAACTATAGACTCAGAGTGCTCTTGCAACATCGAACATTACAGAACGTATTCTTATTAAATTAATAGGAAGTGTTATTAGCTCGAAGATGAATGAAAAATTATTTTGTAGCAGCTGGTCACGAAACTATTCCTTCGGGCTTTGCAACCATGGCTACTAAATTACGGTGAGCTTCTGCTTGATATGGTCATGTCTTTATTTTAGGCTCTTCTAAGGCCATTAAATGCCGATATGTCACTAACTGACACTTTTTCGTAACAAATCGTACCAATAACGACATGTTTTTGATAAATCTTCCATGTGCCGTTGCCTTGAAATTGCATACTTTCATAACACGCAAGTTACACTCCTGGAAATTGAAATAAGAACACCGTGAATTCATTGTCCCAGGAAGGGGAAACTTTATTGACACATTCCCGGGGTCAGATACATCACATGATCACACTGACAGAACCACAGGCACATAGACACAGGCAACAGAGCATGCACAATGTCAGCACTAGTACAGTGTGTATCCACCTTTCGCAGCAATGCAGGCTGCTATTCTCCCATGGAGACGATCGTAGAGATGCTGGATGTAGTCCTGTGGAACGGCTTGCCATGCCATTTCCACCTGGCGCCTCAGTTGGACCAGCGTTCGTGCTGGACGTGCAGACCGCGTGAGACGACGCTTCATTCAGTCCCAAACATGCTCAATGGGGGACAGATCCGGAGATCTTGCTGGCCAGGGTAGTTGACTTACACCTTCTAGAGCACGTTGGGTGGCACGGGATACATGCGGACGTGCATTGTCCTGTTGGAACAGCAAGTTCCCTTGCCGGTCTAGGAATGGTAGAACGATGGGTTCGATGACGGTTTGGATGTACCGTGCACTATTCAGTGTCCCCTCGACGATCACCAGTGGTGTACGGCCAGTGTAGGAGATCGCTCCCCACACCATGATGCCGGGTGTTGGCCCTGTGTGCCTCGGTCGCATGCAGTCCTGATTGTGGCGCTCACCTGCACGGCGCCAAACACGCATACGACCATCATTGGCACCAAGGCAGAAGCGACTCTCATCGCTGAAGACGACACGTCTCCATTCGTCCCTCCATTCACGCCTGTCGCGACACCACTGGAGGCGGGCTGCACGATGTTGGGGCGTGAGCGGAAGACGGCCTAACGGTGTGCGGGACCGTAGCCCAGCTTCATGGAGACGGTTGCGAATGGTCCTCGCCGATACCCCAGGAGCAACAGTGTCCCTATTTGCTGGGAAGTGGCGGTGCGGTCCCCTACGGCACTGCGTAGGATCCTACGGTCTTGGCGTGCATCCGTGCGTCGCTGCGGTCCGGTCCCAGGTCGACGGGCACGTGCACCTTCCGCCGACCACTGGCGACAACATCGATGTACTGTGGAGACCTCACGCCCCACGTGTTGAGCAATTCGGCGGTACGTCCACCCGGCCTCCCGCATGCCCACTATACGCCCTCGCTCAAAGTCCGTCAACTGCACATACGGTTCACGTCCACGCTGTCGCGGCATGCTACCAGTGTTAAAGACTGCGATGGAGCTCCGTATGCCACGGCAAACTGGCTGACACTGACGGCGGCGGTGCACAAATGCTGCGCAGCTAGCGCCATTCGACGGCCAACACCGCGGTTCCTGGTGTGTCCGCTGTGCCGTGCGTGTGATCATTGCTTGTACAGCCCTCTCGCAGTGTCCGGAGCAAGTATGGTGGGTCTGACACACCGGTGTCAATGTGTTCTTTTTTCCATTTCCAGGAGTGTATAATACGAAAGGAGATAGATTGGGTTTAACTGCTCGTAGACATCGAGGTCATTAAGACCGAGCACAAGCTCGGATTCTATCAAATACGGAGAACTAGATCGGCCCTGCCCTTTCGAAAGAACCATCCCGGCATTTGCCTGGAGAGATCAGAAACAAATCTGGAAAGTTCGACACGGGTACTCGGCTGCGTCATTTTGACGTCACTTCCTTAGGCCGTTCGGCTGCAAACAAGCCTGACGACTACGCCTTTAGCCGAAAAGCTATTGGTCCAGTGTGGCGGTGGTCACCTGCTGTGTTCAGCGACAGCTTCTAAACGGAGCAGCGCAGTGTGCACATCCGGTCGCCGCAGTTCATTGGCTTAAATGTCGCCAAGCGCGGCAACCGGGCTTCGGAGGCGACGGCGACGACGCCCGAAGCGGCAACGCCGACCGATCCGAGCTTCTCGCTTTCAGGCCGGCCGGTGGGGCAGACAGGTTTTTCGCGTCCGCTGACAGGTTGCGCTCGCTGTCCCGCCGGGGCTCACTCCAGTTTCACGAAGAAACAAAGTCAACAAAACCGGCGCTGGCGCTGCGGTGAGTCAGCTCCGGCCTTTGTCGTGCCACCGGCTGACCGCCCGCTTGTCGTGGAGATCCGTATCGACTGTGAGGAGCGGCGCGGACGGCGACGAAGAGGGAAAGAGGAGCGAGAGGGCGTGCGCGGCGGAGATAGATAGATGGAGAGAGAGGGAAGAGGCGCTTTTCCGCCTGGCTGTCGGCGGCCCGCCTCGTGATGTGTCAGCACGAATCGGCGCTCCCGGGAACTGATAAACATCGAATTCAAGGGGCCCGCAGCTGGAAGCGCGTCGCCGTTTTTAGGGCCTCCCGTTCCCGTGATGTTTCCATTCCGAGGCGGACGAAAAACGCAACTTTCTTCCGTGAATGCCTGTGGACCTCAGCAGGCGCTTTACAAAACAGAAATGAAAACTGACGAGCAAAGTGCCATAACTTAGCTAATAGGATCTTTACCTCAGTATAAGCGTACAGATCTGACGGCGCGACAAGGGCGGGGACGTTTCTCTGTTTACATTCCTCGGTAACAGCTGTCGGCATCAATTCGCAGCGATATAGTGCAAGCTCAGGCACTAATTTACGGGAAAAAAAGTGTTCAACCAAGTTGAAGCTACTCGCGGGTTACAGGAATATACCGCCGGCCGGAGTGGCCCTGCGGTTCTAGGCGCTACAGTCTGGAACCGAGTGACCGCTACGGTCGCAAGTTCGGATCCTGCCTCGGGCATGGATATGTGTGATGTCCTTAAATTAGTTAGGTTTAATTAGTTCTAAGTTCTAGGCGACTGATGGCCTCAGAAGTTAAGTCGCATAGTGCTCAGAGCCATTTGAACCAGGAATATACGACATTTGTCCAAGCAGTGATTCTGTTCGTCCATACCGTTCATATGAGCATAATCTACATTCGGACCCGGCAAACCATTATAAACTCCATGTGAAAACTGAACTAGGTGAAGCAATAGCTCAGTGGTTTCCAACCTGGGATTAATTACCTGCTGAGTGGTAAAATGAAATTTTGTGACGGGTAAAAAGTAAGCGATTCGATTCTGTCACAGTCACGAAACTAAATTATTTTCAAAAGATCATTACTATTATCACAAATTTTTAAGACTCTAACATTGATTATATAAGTTATCAATAATTACTTATTCCCAATTAGTAGTGTTAATGCGATGGAGGTTACAAGTTCCTCACATAGTCCACCCACTACACACATACGTTATTCTTTGTTCCGTACATTGCTGATGATAAAAATGAGACATATACATAACGAAAGCTAAATATCTCAAGAAAATGTTTTCCCCAAGTTGTAGACAGTACCTGCAGTAGTTCAGAAACTGCTTCCTTACTCGCTTCGAAACACATAAATGAACTAATTGAGACCACGACGCAGTAATAACTACATAAGAGCTACTATAGCGCTGTACACAGTTTGTTATTATTATTATTATTATTATTATTATTATAAGAGTGGTTAGGCACAAACCATTACAGCTTGAAGTCTTCCAATTTAAAACTAAGGAGTACAGCAGTGAAGTGATTTACTAACAGCAAGTGTAGTTTATGCAAATGAACTTGTTTGGTTTTAAATGGGGGTGGTTGTGTGCGGGACAAGCAAGTGCCACAATGGAGAGGAGTAATGCAGGGGAAACGTGTTTTTTGACAAGTATCTACTCTCACTGTGGAGAGTTAGCTTTCTTTTCTGAGGAATTGTGCGTAGCACTTGGGATGCACCACGAATTTCTTCGTCATTTATTCCAACACACACACACACACACACACACACACACACACTCTCTCTCTCTCTCTCTCTCTCTCTCTCTCTCTAAATACCTTTCATGTTTCATCATTAAAAAAAAAAAGTGTTCCAACAAAAGTCTATCATTCTACAGTTTAGTTAGGTGCTAATGATAGTGATAATTTGGGGAGGGTGGCAACAGACGGTGTGTGTGTGTGTGTGGGGGGGGGGGGGAAGGGTAATAGCTAATGTCTGATTGTATTAATGGTCTAAGAAAGGTTGGGATCCAATGTAATAGCTGAAGGAATCGTATTGTACCCGTATTCTGCTGTTTTGATACAGATTTTGCAAAATTTGTCAAAATTAACTCAACACGACAAGGGCTAGTTTCTTCCAGCTCCTTCTTTCAACTGCTTTAGCACTTCATCTCAAATGACCTCGACATCGACGATCCATTAAATTGCCAAGTTCCCTTCTTGATAATATACAATGTTAGTATACACGCTACGTTCAGATGAGCCGACAATGAGTCTACTTCTATGCCTCTGTATGAACCAGAATATTTCGACAATAAATATTTTATGACGTACGGTAGTGAAGTTTGAGAAGCTCACCCATAGTGGACTTGCTGGTTGAAAAGATCCATGACGAACCAAACTGCTCCCTTTCTTCAGAACTGTCTGCTGTGCCACCAACACTGAAAGAAGTATTCAGCAGATGATCGGAGGAGACTACTTCGGAAATGTGATACGCCTTATAATTGTTCCCCAAAAATATTCTTATATAATGCTTTCAAGGACTCTGAAAATTTTGTTAGTGTAAATTGCTAGTAATTTACCACCAACAACACAATTATAAATATTGGTGACTTCATTATTTTCAGCACCTTAAATTTATTTGTAGATCTTGCCGATGACACAAAATATTTGAAGCAAAATGTTATGCTTACGAACTTCCATCATGCTGGCGTAGCAGCAGGTCAGAAACTTCTGTTAATCAGTAGAACAAAAAACCAGTCCAGAGTTGCAAATTTTACTTTTTTTGTTCGCTAGGTGATTAATTTAGGGCCGAGACCCATTTTCAAATCATTGTAACATAATCGAAAATGGCATTTGCGGAGATGCGGAAAAATGTCAAAAAAACCCAGCGAACAGTTATAGCGCATACAGATAACTTATACATGTCTAGTGAACCGCTGGAATCCGAAGATTCTGAAATCCTGGGGTAGCCATCTTTCTTTGCTGTGTAATGTGTGTGTCAGCGCCTTGCCGGTAAGCCGTGCGATCTAACGCAATGCTTTCCGGGCGGGAAGGCGTGCCGGTCCCCGGCACGAATCCGCCCGGCGGATTAGTGTCGAGGTCCGGTGTGCCGGCCAGTCTGTGGATGGTTTTTAAGGCGGTTTTCCATCTGCCTTGGCGAATGCAGGCTGGTTCTCCTTATTCCGCCTCAGTTACACTATGTCGGCGATTGCTGCGCAAACACTATCTCCAAGTATGTGTACACCATATTTACTCTATTACGCAAACATTGGGGTTACACTCGTTTGGTGTGAGACGTTCTCGAGGGGGGAGGGGGGGCGCACTGGGGGCCGAAACGTACAATAACCCTGGGTTCGGTGTTGGGCGGCGTAGAGATGAGTGGACTGCTGTGTAGCCTGTTGAGGGGTTGTGTACCACTGAGGCTACGTCGGGGACGAAGCCCCTCCGTCGTTTCTAGGTCCCCAATTCAATACAGTGTGTGTCAAATCTCTGCAAAATATATTATCTCAGTTATTATGGATGTATTACGAAGTTTGATTTCATGGTGTAACAGTTGCGCCCCCCCCCCCCCCCTCCCCGACTTATTCATTCCAGATAGTAGAGGGATCAGCACTCAGGCGCATATAACGTTTATTGGATATCTAGATTTCGGTCTCTGGAAGTCATCGATCTAATAAAGGCAACTTAAAACATTAATAACTCTTCTATATGCATATTGTCGCAACTGGAATATTCAAGTCAGACGCTGACTTAACAATCATTGGGACGCGAATGTAGAAACTCGGGGTGTATTGGACTCGAGTGGCACCAGGGACACTGCGTAGCTTTTCCTCCACAAAATACTGGAAGTGGACAAAAATATGGAATCACCAAAAAACACGTCACATTACCATGCCTAATAATGTGTAATAGAAGCGTTGGCATTCGAACCTGCTTCCAGTCGTCTTGTAATGCATAAATACATGCCCTGTATGGCTGGAGGACCCGTGGTCTAGGGATAGCGTCTTTGATTCATAATCAAAACGTCTTCGGTCCCGCGTTCGATCCCCGCCACTGCCTAAATTTTGATAAATAATCAGCATTGGCGGCCGAAGACTTCCGGCATAAGAAGTCAGCCTCATTCTGCCAACGGCCTTGTCAAAGAGGGCGGAGGAGCGGATAGAGGTTCAGGGCACTCTCTTGTCCTAGGGGTGGGAAATTGCCCCTAAAGGCGGAAGAATCAGCAATGATCAACGACATGAGGATGCAGAAGGCAATGGAAACCACTGCATTAAAGACACGTAACGTGTAGCCACAGGACATGTGGCCTGTAATTGAAGAATTATCATGATGATCTCTCCATTGGCAAAAGATTACGGAATAGTCCCCCATTCGGATCTCCGGGAGGGGACTGCAAAGGGGGAGGTTACCATGAGAAAAAGATTGAATAATCAACGAAAGGATAACGTTCTACGAGTCGGGGCGTGGAATGTCAGAAGCTTGAACGTGGTAGGGAAACTAGAAAATCTGAAAAGGGAAATGCAAGGGCTCAGTCTAGATATAGTAGGGGTCAGTGAAGTGAAGTGGAAGGAAGACAAGGATTTCTGGTCAGATGAGTATCGGGTAATATCAACAGCAGCAGAAAATGGTATAACAGGTGTAGGATTCGTTATGAATAGGAAGGTAGGGCAGAGGGTGTGTTACTGTGAACAGTTCAGTGACCGGGTTGTTCTAATCAGAATCGACAGCAGACCAACACCGACAACGATAGTTCAGGTATACATGCCGAACGTCGGAAGCTGAAGATGAACAGATATATAAAGTGTATGAGAATATTGAAAGGGTAATGCAGTACGTTTGAAGTTCTCTAACGCTGTATATACAGCAATAAGGAATAGCGCAGTACAGTTGAAGAGGAATGGACATCTCTAAAAAGGGCCATCACAAAAGTTGGGAAGGAAAACATAGGTACAAAGAAGGTAGCTGCGAAGAAACGATGGGTAACAGAAGAAATACTTCAGTTGATTGATGAAAGAAGGAAGTACAAACATGTTCCGGGAAAATCAGGAATACAGAAATACAAGTCGCTGAGGAATGAAATAAATAGGAAGTGCAGGGAAGCTAAGACGAAATGGCTGCAGGAAAAATGTGAAGACATCGAAAAAGATTGATTGTCGGAAGGACAGACTCAGCATAGAGGAAAGTCAAAACAACCTTTGGTGACATTAAAAGCAACGGTGGTAACATTAAGAGTGCAACGGGAATTTCACTGTTAAATGCAGAGGAGAGAGCAGATAGGTGGAAAGAATTCATTGAAAGCCTCTATGAGGGTCAAGATTTGTCTGATGTGATAGAAGAAGAAACAGGAGTCGATTTAGAAGAGATAGGGGATCCAGTATTAGAATCGGAATTTAAAAGAGCTTTGGAGGACTTACGGTCAAATAACGCAGAAGGGATAGATAACATTCCATCAGAATTTCTAAAATCATTGGGGGAAGTGGCAACAAAACAACTATTCACGTTGGTGTGTAGAATATATGAGTCTGGCGATATACCATCAGACTTTCGGAAAAGCATCATCTACACAATTCCGAAGACGGCAAGAGCTGACAAGTGCGAGAATTATCGCACAATCAGCTTAACAGCTCATGCATCGAAGCTGCTTACAAGAATAATATACAGAAGAATGGAAAAGAAAATTGAGAATGCGCTAGGTGACGATGAGTTTGGCTTTAGGAAAAGTAAAGGGACGAGAGAGGCAATTCTGACGTTACGGCTAATAATGGAAGCAAGGCTAAAGAAAAATCAAGACACTTTCATAGGATTTGTCGACCTTGAAAAAGCGTTCGACAATATAAAATGGTGCAAGCTGTTCGAGATTCTGAAAAAAGTAGGGGTAAGCTATAGGGAGAGACGGGTCATATACAATATGTACAACAACCAAGAGGGAATAATAAGAGTGGACGATCAAGAACGAAATGCTCGTATTAAGAAGGGTGTAAGACAAGGATGTAGCCTTTCGCCCCTACTCTTCAATCTGTACGTCGAGGAAGCAATGATGGAAATAAAAGAAAGGTTCAGGAGTGGAATTAAAATACAAAGTGAAAGGATATCCATGATACGATTCGCTGATGACATTGCTATCCTGAGTGAAAGTGAAGAAGAATTAAATGATCTGCTGAACGGAATGAACAGTCTAATGAGTACACAGAATGGTTTGAGAGTAAATCAGAGAAAGACGAAGGTAGTGAGAAGTAGTAGAAATGAGAACAACGAGAAACTTAACATCAGGATTGATGGTCACGAAGTCAATGAAGTTAAGGAATTCTGCTACCTAGGCAGTAAAATAACCAATGACGGACGGAGCAAGGAGGACATCAAAAGCAGACTCGCTATGGCAAAAAAAGGCATTTCTGGCCAAGAGAAGTCTACTAATATAAAATACCGGCCTTAATTTGAGGATGAAATTTCTGAAGATGTACGTCTGGAGTACAGCATTGTATGGTAGTGAAACATGGACTGTGGGAAAACCGGAACAGAAGAGAATCGAAGCATTTGAGATGTGCTGCTATAGACGAATGTTGAAAATTAGGTGGACTGATAAGGTAAGGAATGAGGAGGTTCTACGCAGAATCGGAGAGGAAAGGAATATGTGGAAAACACTGATAAGGAGAAGGGACAGGATGATAGGACATCTGCTAAGACATGAGGGAATGACTTCCATGGTACTAGAGGGAGCTGTAGAGGGCAAAAACTGTAGAGGAAGACAGAGATTGGAATACGTCAAGCAAATAATTGAGGACGTAGATTGCAAGTGCTACTCTGAGATGAAGAGGTTAGCACAGGAAAGGAATTCGTGGCGGGCCACATCAAACCAGTCAGTAGACTGATGACAAAAAAAAAAAAAAAAAAAAAAAACAAAAAACAAAAAAAAAAGTTTTCAATGAAATCTTATACCATAACTTCTGCAAAATAGAAGCAAGTTCAGGTAAAGATGATGAAGGTGGATAGCGATAATGCACCCTTGTCCCCAAAGTAGACCACAAAGGCTCAATAATATTGACATCTGAAGACTGTGGTGACCAGGGGAGACGGGAAAATTCATCCCTGTGCTTACAAATGCAATTCTGGTCGATGTGACTTGTACGAACAGGAGCCCAGTCATCATGGAATACAGCGTCAACATTGGGGGAACAAACACAGTACCATGGGATGGACCTGATCAGCCAATAACGCGATCCTGCAGTATAACCGTGGGCCCCATGGAATACGAAGTCTCACCGAACAGCCGCCTTGGTTCATTCTAGGGGCGTAGACTCGGCCAGAAGTTGGAAACTCATCCGACCACATGACTTTATTCCATTGCTCCATAGTCGAGGTCTTACGGTTTCAGCACACCCTTTTCCTGTTACGGGCATTTGCATCACTGATGAGTGGAATTGGAATTAAAGCTCGCACTGCAATTCCCAGCTTATGGAGCTTCCTTTGTGTTGTTTTTGGTTGGTTGGTTGGTTGATTGGTTGATTTTGCGAAAGGGGACCAAACAGCGAGGTCTTCTGTCCCATCGGATTAAGGAAGGAGGTGGAAGGAAGTCGGCTGTGCCATTTTATAGGAACCATTCCGGCATTTGCCTGAAGCGATTTAGAGAAATTACGGAAAACCCAGCCGGCCGGGGTGGCCGAGCGGTTCTAGGCGCTACAGTCTGGAACCACGCGACCGCTACGGTCGCAGATTCGAATCCTGCACCGAGCGAGGTGGCGCAGTGGTTAGCACACTGGACTCGCATTCGGGAGGACGACGGTTCAAACCCGTCTCCGGCCATCCTGATTTAGGTTTTCCGTGATTTCCCTAAATCGCTTCAGGCAAATGCCGGGATGGTTCCTTTGAAAGGGCACGGCCGATTTCCTTCCCCATCCTTCCCTCACCCGAGCTTGCGCTCCGTCTCTAATGACCTCGTTGTCGACGGGACGTTAAACACTAATCTCCTCCTCCCCTCCTCCTCCTCGAATCCTGCCTCAGACATGGATGTGTGTGATGTCCTTAGGTTAGTTAGGTTTAACTAGTTCTAAGTTCTAGGGGACTGATGACCTCAGAAGTGAAGTCCCATAGTGCTCAGAGCCATTTTTGAACGGAAAACCCAAATCAGACTGGTCGAACGTGGATTTGAACCGTTGTCCTTCCGAAAGCGAGTCCAGTGTGCTAGCCACTGCACCACCTCGTTCTGTGTGTTGTTTTGTTGTTGAAAGGATTCCCTAGTGCGACATTCAGTTCTGCAGAAACTTTTGCCGCTGTCATCCTCTCGTCCACGTTGTGCTTTGCCGATGATGGTTTTCCGCTTACCCTGTATGTGGTATAAATCTCTGATACGATGTATCATGACAAACCAAACATTTCGGCTACCTTGTTTACGGTAGCATCCGCGATAGAAGCAGCAGTAATTTTCCCACTGTCGGGTTCACTTAGCACCGACATAATACACGTACACGAAACACTGTTGTTACCACGATTGAGAATTGCAACGTGTTGAGGATATTGCTCAGGTGTCTTTCGTGGTCAAATACAACAGCGCAATCTGCAGCTTGGCTAGAACATAGAGCCACGCCCTTGATCGCAAAACACTGTGGGGAGGTAAGCGACTTAATCCAGGGCATAGATTCACTCTCTGATTGTCCGCCTCCTCTTACGATCAATTATTTATGAAAATTTCTCTCACAAGGATTAGAGCAGCTTTCGTTCTTCCGCCCCATTATATGCTTTCGAAATCTTGGCTGCGGAGCCTCGTAAGCGTGACACACACACATACACACAAAATTACTATTAAAGTTTTTTGTTGTTCAGATCGTACTATTTACTGTACATCCAACCAGGCTGTGTTAACTTACGTGTGAATACAGTCCGCTGCGCTTGTTTCGGCACAGCTGCAAGAAGTGAACCGCCTCGGCGTCCTTCCCAGGGCTGGGCACGGTTTCTCCAGGAGACGCAGCGCGAGCTAGAGCGCCGGCACCTCGGTATTTCGTGGTCCTGGCGAGGCTCCAGCGCGCGAGAGTTAATGTCAGGGAGCCGCACATAAAACGTGCCGGCGGCATCTGGAGGCGCCGACCGCAGCGCAGCACCCGCCAGCCCCGCTCCAGAATACCGGCTTCCCTCCCGCTCAACGCGGGCGTCTGTTTGTTGATCCACTGCCTAATGGCTCCCAGTTCGGCAGGATCAACACATCGGCGTCTAGGGTGCTCGTAGAGCCGCGAGTAGCCCGGCTAAGAGATTTACTGCGTCTGTCGCTACTCCAGCCGTCCACCCCAAAACAGCTCTTACGGCGATAATTAGGAGACAAGCACATTGGGCAAAAAATAAACTAGTCACCACCAAAGAGATACCATGCTAATAATGTGCAGTACCATCCACCGCCTCGATAATGGCATCAATTTGACAAGTTTACACAAATCATTAGGGACTTTTTTTTAACTTGCTGCTTTATTCTGAATGATTTCTTAATGTGGGTCTTCAACTGATCACCAAGCCGCTATGTTCGGTTGAGGTGTCTGAGGAGGACATAACGTTCCGACGTGTACCGCCACGTGGACGCTCTCTTTTTTTGTTGTCTCTTTTTTTATGTTCTCTAGCATTACTTAAAGCAGATAATTGGACATAAAATTTGAAATGGGAAAGGATGTTTTAACATTTAATAAGAATTAAAGCAGAAGATAGCATAGACGATAAATGAATTAATGGTTCAAATGGCTCTGAGCACTATGGGACTTAACATCTGAGGTCATCAGTCCCCTAGAACCTAGAACTACTTAAACCTAACTAACCTAAGGACATCACATACATCCATGCCCGAGGAAGGATTCGAACCTGCGACCGTAAGGTCGCGCGGCTCCGGACTGAAGCGCCTAGAACCGCTCGGCCACAACGGCCGGCAAATGAATTAATGCCGCCATTATTGTGATAGTGGTGTGAATACTTTGGAATTGTTGCTTCCAGCCATTCGAAATCAGTCACAGACCTTTAAATTATCTAAACAGTAGAAAAGATCATGTGCGGGAGCTGTAAGTTGGTACAGCAGCAATGTATGGGTTAGTCTATTGCAGTAGCTTAACTTCCTATTGTTAGACACTCTACGCGTATGTACATGTTTATAGCACGTTCACTGCGACAATAGCACGCATTTTCTTATAGAATTTCAAAGTATGTACTGGTTTAGAGTGCATTATGTTAGCAGTTTGCCTCTACTAACTTATATTGTGGTGTGGTTGTGTCATTCATTTAAAGTGTGTAGGTCAGTCGTCGCTTTCTTCTTCTTCTTCTTCTCCGCCATCTTCCATATGCAATCTGTCTCGATGTCACATATAGACTAGCGTTCGCGCAAATTCTTCATCTGTGGCTTTGGAGATTTTGTTTATTAAATGTCAAGTTGGATCCATTGTTCTTAATTTGCAGCTATTGTGTAGATCTGTGGCTCTGTATCACTGTAGTCGTGGCGTTGTGTGTCTCTGATGTTTCAGTGTGTTGTCCGAAGAAGTAGACAGTGTATTCTGGGGAAACGTATTTCCCCACATGTGCAGGAGTTGGCGACCGTCTCAGACTCGTCCAGTTTAAGTACGTGGGTTAAGTAAGGTCAGTATCCAGTTAAGACGACGGTTCAAATACGAGTCCGGCCATCCTGATCTAGGTTTTACGATATTTCCTGAACTCGCTTCCGCAAATGACGGGATGGTTCGTTGGAAAAGTACACTGCCGATTTCCTTCCCCATGCTTTCAAAAGCCAAGCTTCTGCTCTGTCTCTGATGACCTCGACGTCGACGAGTCCTTCCTTCCTTCCTTCTTCCAGTTAAGAAACACCCTCATCATACCCCCGCAGGGATCGATGTATTTCATTCTTAACAGCTCTCTCACATCGGGTAGTGATCTATCATAAGGCGAGTGCATTATAGAGTAGCATAACAGTGGAGGTCGTGGAGCAGTTTCATAATCAAGCTACTTGTAGACTGTAGACGCATACCAATTTTCCAGTACTGTGTAATTTCCTTTAATTTCTTGGACTAATCGATCCGTGCACCTCGTATTCGCACGGACTGCTACCTCCAGGGTCTCTTAATCGTTCGTTACGTTCCAGACAGTGGGCAGCTTTGCATTTATTTTCGTTAAGAGCAAGCTGTCAAACTTTGCAGGAGACTTAACATTCTGTCAATTGGTGACTCGGTAATATTATCGAATGATACGCTCACAGATGATGATATGCTTATGAGAAGTCAAAGACAGCGAGGAACACCATCGACTGAATCATTATTGTATAACATGAGTGCTTGTAGTTCTTCAGTGTTAAGGCTCTCGTGGCTACTTGCTGACAAACTGCCTTTTGGCTTTTGTTTCGAGTTCCTCGGCCGACGTTTCGTTTAATGATTTTTCTGACGTTTCGCCAGCTACTCGTGCTGGCGAAACGTCAGAAAAATCATCAGACAAATGTCGGCTGAAAAACCCGAGACAGAAGCCAACAGGCAGGTCGTAGATCCGTGCCACTTTTCTAAAGTCAGTATCCCCTGCTTTAAATTGTTGTGAAAATTTTTTTTCTTGACCGCTTCATCGCGGGAGACGTCTAAATGCAACAACCTGAAAACCTAAGGGCATTTGTAGTTCTGAATATCATTCTTTTACGTGATAACTTTCGCACGTAAGGAACCACTCCTACAAATCACACTGTAGGGATAGTAAAATTAGTTATACATTATTCCTTCAGTGAGTCACAATTTCATTAGTTTTGTTATAAATCAAAGAGAGTCAAAGACAGTTGCCTAACGAAGCTTACAGGGTGCAGATGATGATGAGGAATCGCCCCTTAGCTGACCGAAGGGAAGTCTGCTGCTTGTGATCGGCGAATGAGTATGCGGCAACTGAGAAATATTATGATCCATGCGATATCTAATGACGTAATAGATGATTGCGTGAATTACATCTGACAGCAATTTTTTATCATGGCAAACATAATAAAGTAGCCTCTTACTTCTGAGAAACCAGTCCAGGCCCAGATTTTGTAAATAAAGTAGAGCGCTTACATTCTTATTTTAGTAAACATTTTAGAGTCCATGAAGCCGTTAAATCGACTTCTTTAGCAAGTTTTCTTACCTTACATTCTCAAAGATGCAGAAATGAGAATCATCTCAGATTTATGATGTGGCTACATTTCTTCTTAAAACTGGAAATCGCCGTTGGCAGTCATCGAATATTGTCGTACAGTTCTCCTGGGCCCGCTTGATCTGCTTCAGGTCGGCGTACGGCTCCGCATTGCACTTACACAGGCCATAAAATTCGGTTCGTCACATATTTCCCGGGAAACTTATTAAATTTTTTATGCCCTCCTAGAGACAGGAACATAAAAACGAGTTTTATCTCTCGGTGAGGTAGTCTGGCCACGGATTTCATATCCGCGGGACGAAGTTGGATTTTTCGTCTAGTTAGAAGTTCGCCGCCTCAGCGACACTGTCCGCTACAATGATCAGTCCCCACAGAGCTGGGATACACAGACCCTCCCCCTCACCCCCACCCCCCACTTCCTCTACAGCTGTGACGTCACAATTGACGAAGATCTCAAGAAGGTATACATAATTCTGCCGTTTCGGAAGCAAGTATTTGTGAAAGGAGTAGAATATTGCGACAGTGATCACAAGGCCATCATTTTTTCCCCTTTATTTTATTTGGCTTGGCAGTTGGGATTTAATATCGCTGAGACGGGTCGGAATTTATGGCGGTTGGCGACGTTTCATCTATCTTTGGGGCGAAGTATTTGCGGCGGAATTCGTAATCCGTCACCGCAGAACGCTCCACTCGTCCCTCGTGATGGATTTAGCCCGGTTCGGATGTGGGCGGCACTTTCTGTGCATTGAGCATTACCAGCCGAGACTATTTATTTAAAAGTCTGGGGGAACTAACGATGCAGAGGAAGATTTGGTGACATCCAGAGATTACGGACGGCCCGCATAGAAATGATCTACATACAGCATACCAGCAGCAAAATTACTCTCGCCGATGCTGATGTGAACTTCACTCAATGTTGTTACCTCTGTAATACCGATAATAATATTCGATTGAGCTATAAATTTCGTCTGTAAGTCAAATGAGGTAGTTCTGGTTTTGCGGTTGATGCAAAGCTTAATACATCGTAGGAAAAAAATATTATTACTAATAAATGCTCTTACAGAAAATCCTCCGTAAATGTTTGGTTTTATTTGCGAATGAAATCTGTAGGAATACCTGACTGAGTTCATAATGAACTACCAGTTATTCTTAAATACCTGCTTTCAACATTTTTTTACTGAGAAATATTTAGCGTACTGTTTAAGAGGAAAAGAAAGAAAGAAAGGAAAAACTCCGGAAAAATTTAGGACCACAAAAGAACAAAGATGACAACTAGACGAAGAGTAGAAATGAAGATCTACACAGAAACTTACAAACAATCAGACACATTAAGAAAGAGGAGATTAAAGATTTACGGTCATATTTATGAAGTGAATGATAATAGGCTACCGAAGAAACTTTTTAATTTCATTTAGAAATTAAAAAGACAGCACGGGGTGGCCGGAAGTGACAAGAAAGGACTTGTGAAAATTTACCGTCGCAGAACACATTATATATAACAGGGAAAGTCTAGGCTGCTGGTCAATACTAAAAAAATTCCTGTCCAACAACTAAATTCACAAGCTAGGAGGATGGTATCAAATGAACAGAGGCAGGCCGTCAGCCTACGCATGAAGTACTTCTGGGACGATAAAAAGGAAAACATTGTGCCTTTCTCTTAGGTTCCAAGCGATCTATATGTGACGAAGTATTGTAATAAAAATTCTTATAGCATTTGAGTCTGCCGGCCGCGGTGGTCTAGCGGTTCCAGGCGCTCAGTCCGGAACTGCGCGACTGCTACGGTCGCAGGTTCGAATCCTGCCTCGGGCATGGATGTGTGTGATGTCCTGAGGTTAGTTAGGTTTAAGTAGTTCTAAGTTCTAGGGGACTGATGACCACAGATGTTAAGTCCCATAGTGCTCAGAGCCATTTGAACCATTTGAGTCTCTACGTGAATCAATCACGATGACTTAACATTTAATTGAATTCAGATTACAAATTAAATGAAAAATCAGCTTTCTCGAGGATAAATTGGCTTCTGAACACTGTTATGCAAATCCAACACTTCATCTGCTGTGCCATTCTGTTCATCTGAAGGTAGAATATCAATAATACGTGATCTGGGGTCATATATACACTGATAACCCTTCATTCACGCTACTTCACACAGTTGTCATTATTCGTCAACTGGCTCACTTCGAGTGCTTGCATAGTACCCAACTATACTGAAACAATCATAACAGATAAGCGCATAGCAAAAATACAACACACATTTCTTATTAAAATAAGTAATAATTTAATTTGTTTATTGCCCAATGTTTCTGAAACTATCGGGTATTAGTGCCGTTTCGAAGTCTTTCGTAAATAAAGACTGATATACAGGGTGAGTCACTAACTGTTGCCACCTAGAATAACTCCGAAAGTATGATAGTAGCTGAAAAGTTTGTGGGACAAAAGTTGCATGGGACAACGGGGGCCATAATATGACGTTGGTTTTTTGTTACTAGGTGGGATCGCGACAGAGATATGAAGGTCAACTTTGTTTTCCTTTTTTTTTTTTTTTTTTTTAAGTGGGATGCTGTAGTTTAGTACTTATTTTCTGATAGCAACTATCGGGACGAATTCAATTATGTGTAACGGTAAAGTCTTGAAGGTCAACGAAGGTCAAAAAGCTGTCATGAACGTCCATTTACAGAAGGTGCTCGAAGTGATGGCCACTGGTATCAATGCAGTGCTGCAATGTTCTTATCATGGATTGAGTTGTATTCCTTATCACTTCGGCACTTATCGAAGCACATATCAACATACCAGCATGTGCGCATTCGCATAGTAAGTGCGTAACACTGTTTAAATGTTATAGCGTTGTCTAAACGTTTGTAAGGCTTATTAACATATGTTGATTGCTGTCTTGAAAGGTCCGACAATCTGAATGGTTATCTGACAACAATCTTAGAAACGTCGTGTACGATGTTTGTTAAGAGGGGTAGGACGTCAAACGGGCCGACTTGGAGCAGGAGAGGCACCACAGGACATTTTAATTTCCACTGTCTATACTTTTACGAATAAATTCATAAAACTTAGTCAGCATGACCAGGAAGGATTCAGGATTCACACTCGTAGCAGCGGAATTTTTTTTATATGTGAAATTTCATCATTTTTTCACTTACTATTGGCTGCATTTGTTGCTATAGGTACACCTTTCTTCATAAGTAAGAGAGACTGTTCGATGAATTTTGCACAGCATACAAACTATACTTACAGGTGTCTGAAACTCTAGAATCTATTTAATTTATGAAAAAATGAATGAACTGTAACATTTTAAATTTTATGTTTAGAAAAAAATCAAATTTTGTAGTTAATTATCTCAATTTTTACCATAGTTTTTAATAGATTTGGAAAATTCTAGAGTTTCATACACCTGTAAGTATGGTTTGTATGCTGTGCAAAACTCATCAAAGAATCTCTCGTACTTGTGAAGAAAAATGTACCTATAGCAACAAATGCAGCCAACAGGAAGTGAAAAAATGATGAAATTTCATATCTAAAAAAATTTATTTTGTTATGTTTTTGCACTTCCACTGCTGTGAGTATGAATCCTGAATCCTTCCTGGTCATGCTGTTAAAGTTTTATGAATTTATTTGTAAAAGTATAGACAGTAGAAAATAAAATGTCCTGTGGTGCCTCTCCTGCTCCAAGTCGGCCCGTTTGACGTCCTAAGCCCCACAATGTGAATTCTAACATGATATTCAGTCCGTCTTCTGTTCGTGTAACCACAAACTTCATTAATCTCATTTACCTTGATTTAGTTGTCACTAGCTTCATCTATTCTCACAGAGTTCTTTCGTTGTGAAAAGGATAAAAGAATAAATAACAGAAGGCCTAAGACAGAGCCTTGAGGTATTCCGTAACTAACTTTTCATACACTGAAAGGTATTTTACATTTTTATGAAGTTTTATACCAACTGTTGCGTGTCAGAAAGTCACTATTTAAACCGCTAAAGTGGGAAGATGCCCCAAACAGAAATTCGTGTTGAAGAACACCTTTTGCTTTAATCAGAAAACTTAAGTTGCCCCAAACTTTCACTACCAGCGACAGCAGCAAAGGTGTTTCTTTTCTCTGACCTCGCAAACTTTGATGGATGGAGGTCAGCATTGTAAGCGCTGGTTCCGGAGGCACGGCTTTTTCAGAGGAACTAAACAGCGGAGCAGGTCGCCGTGCCACGGAAGGCGCGCCAGACCGGAGCGCGCCGTCCTCCACTCGCAGCAGACGCTACCTGCCGCCGCGGCTGCGCTGGAAATCCGCGCCAGATTTGCGCGGCCGCGCCCACCCACACACACAGCCATGCGGAACGTGCCCAGTCCCTCCCGCGCGGGATCAGCTTTGAGACCGGCGTGTGGTCTCTCACCTGCTGCTGCGAGCCCGCTTTGTCGCTGGCAGCCACATGTTACACTAGAGTCCGCAGCTCGTGGTCGTGCGGTAGCGTTCTCGCTTCCCACGCCCGGGTTTCCGGGTTCGATTCCCGGCGGGGTCAGAGATTTTCTCTACCTCGTGATGACTGGGTGTTGTGTGCTGTCCTTAGGTTAGTTAGGTTTAAGTAGTTCTAAGTTCTAGGGGACTGATGACCATAGTGCTCAGAGCCATTTGCACCATTTGTTACACTAGTTCATACGTACAGGAACTGGGCGTACTGCCTCAGGGAAACACAGTGATTGTCTTGTAAGAAAATTACAATACCAGCGTTGGAACTTTAGGAGTGGCATCGCTACCGTAGGGAAGGAAAGCAACGCAGCGCAAACAAGCAATGTCGTTTACAGCACAGTGAAGCCGCATACCGCCTTCCTTGTTGCAGGGCGAATGGCCTCGCTCCTTCTCACATCAAGCGAGTACGCAGTTAGGAGAACAGAGCCTCCTGAAGCGAACAGTCTGAATAGTGGTATCACGATGTTTTCCAAGAAAGGAGTACGGAGTTTGAAAAAAACTGAATGCGCAAGAGCTCATACAGCACGACTTTGTCGTCTAGTTCTTCATGAGGCTTGTAGGGTATCTTCATTTTCTTGCAGAATACTAGTAAGGTAGGTACAAAACCTTCAACCAGAGACACCAGAATATGGCCGGGTGGACCTCGTGTAGGGGAAGTAGTAGCATTTATTCTTACTGCGTTACTGGTCAGTGCTCGATACCAAACGATTCGTGTTGTGCCCCGGGAAACAGAATTAGCGCGTAGTACGTGTCTTAAACTGTGAAGGAACGCTCGGGCATGGCAAAAATTGCATCGCTATTCAAAATATTACGAACTCACTTCGCTTTACAAGTCCTGGAAGTTTGTAACGGGAATTTACGAACACCCTGTATCTTCAGGTGAGATAATCTCACGTAGTATGTGTTGGATGTCATCTTTTGCGGGGGTTCTCGTTGAAGAAATTCGTCACATTGTTGGAGTTGCGCGGATTTACCCCGTTTCGCAATTTTTTGAAAAATCGCCATTGTTGAGTTTGGGGACCAATCGAGACAATTATTTAAGTGGAACTTAAATTCAGTAGTGTCAGCGAGTATTCTTTTGATTCTTCTTTTCAAATCCTATATTGTACCATGTTCAAGTAAAACATTAGAAAAGTTACATGTAAACAGTTAAGAACAGACTTGTTTCGTTTTATGACCTTTAAAGAGACATGCCTGTACGAACTTTCATAGAACAAAAAGTTTCAAAAAGACAAACCTGCCACCGTGTGGTCAACTTTTGAATCGACAGCAGTCATTTAAAAAACACGGTGCAGGTTTTTCCCCAGATAAAGCTCCGTACCTTTTGTATAGCCGCTCACCGATATAGTACTCTTATTTGATACATTCTCTTATTTTTATAAGACGAGTCGTCATAGGCGAACCGTTACAGTGTGCCGGCCGCGGTGGTCTCGCGGTTCTAGGCGCGCAGTCCGGCACCGTGCGACAGCTACGGTCGCAGGTTCGAATCCTGCCTCGGGCATGGATGTGTGTGATGTCCTTAGGTTAGTTAGGTTTAAGTAGTTCTAAGTTCTAGGGGACTGATAACCACAGCAGTTGAGTCCCATAGTGCTCAGAGCCATTTTGAACCGTTACAGTGTGTATACGTGCGCGTGCACGCCGTGTCTAGATGATCGAGCGATCCTAGTTCTCTTTTCCTCTCTTCAAATCCTCCCCCCCCCCCCCTCTCTCTCTCTCTCTCTCTCTCTCTCTCTCTCTCTCTCTCTCTCTCTCTGCGCATGCGTGAGCTTGCGCCCGTGTGTGTGTGTGTGTGTGTGTGTGTGTGTGTGTGTGTGTGTGTGTGTGTGTGTGTGTGGAGAGAGAGATTATTGCGCGAAAGTACAAAATGTCGATTTCATGAATATTCAGCGACGTGCGCTTTTTACTTCCTCGCTAACTATATAAATTTTTATGGCCGTATCGCTAATGAAATCTTTCGACGTTTGAAATTCTCAGGAGTACTGAAGGTATTTTACTGTTCACGCAAGGGAAAGATAAACGGGTTAGTAACGTACAGCCGAATTATAATCCGTGTCATAATTCAGCGAATAGCCGTTCCGACTGTCGTTCTTCTTCTTTTGTATACGTTAGGGCGGATGTTGCGCAGAATGGTTAACTTTGCGATTATCAGTTACGCCTTAGTCGCCATACCCTTAGTAAAACAGCGTAGCCGCGTAAATAATGATTATTAAGTTCTGTTAGCTGATGAGTGTTTCACAGTTTCTTCAACGTGTGGACGAGAATGAATGTGTAGTGGATGCAGCCTACGAATCATACTTCGTATGAGATTCGAATATTTAGTTACAGCAATTATAAAACAACACAGTATTCCACGTAGGGTGTTTCATCACTTTCTTTTGTAGGGGAGGTAGCCTTAGAAGATGCAGTACTCCGGGGAATGGGTTAGCTAAACGGAAAATAAATGTATTTTGCATTTATACGTTTACTCTGCACTCATCTAACTTTACCTCTATAAGGGCAATATGTTTATTGCAATCGTTTCACGGTCATGAGAGAACTTTACATATTTTATCGTCGGTGTACATCAGCTGTAATGAAATGAGAGAAGGTAGTTTCGATGAAATTTGCTCTGATTGCGTCATAAAGGTAATAGCATCAACGCATTATACTACTAACTTAATTGAAGTTGAAGAAACCCAAGGCACGGGCCTGTCTTCTTCATGTGTTTGTGAACTTTCGTCAGTGTCTAACTACTCGCCAGACCTGTAACTAGTAAGACGCTAGTTTCAGTGGTACTCAGTAGTGTCAAAACTTGTCACTAGCACAAGTAAATGATACGAAAGAAGTGTGCACTGTTACCAGTTCGTCTGTTCATGATGACTACAAGTCACTCATCAACTAAAAAGAAATAGGTTTTTAAATTACGCCGATTAAGGAAATAAATCCGGTGCTGAAGTAACAATGTTTATTTTTGGGCTCGTTCGTTCTAATTGTTTGTATACTAATATCAGCGATTTTCTGCTCCAGTATTTATTTATGTGAATTCATTACTCGTTTCGATTATCACATCGTCATCATCACGTGTATTTAATTTCATTTACATCTTATATTCCACTTGTGCCAGAGGATAATATATCAGCGTTAATTAAACCACTGAATTGTGAAACTTCCTGGCAGATTAAAACTGTGTGCCCGACCGAGACTCGAACTCGGGACCTTTGCCTTTGCGGGCAAGTGCTCTACCAACTGAGCTACCGAAGCACGACTCACGCCCGGTACTCACAGTGTTCTGCAAGTTTCGCAGGAGAGCTTCTGTAAAGTTTGGAAGGTAGGAGACGAGGTACTGGCAGAAGTAAAGCTGTGAGTACCGGGCGTGAGTCGTGCTTCGGTAGCTTAGTTGGTAGAGCACTTGCCCGCGAAAGGCAAAGGTCCCGAGTTCGAGTCTCGGTCGGGCACACAGTTTTAATCTGCCAGGAAGTTTCATATGAGCGCACACTTCTACACGTGTGTAGAAACTCTACTTGTTGCGTAACAGAGTAGGAACTCTTGCTAACCGCTGCCACAGTGTACCGCGTGTGTTCCTCTACCCTTCTGAAAGCTATATTCTGCAACTGCTACAAGGCAAAAGTTTTAGTTATTGCGACGAAAATTTTGGAAGCTAGTGAGATCTCAATATGTAACAGCTCTTGACAACCGGATAATAATGATGCGGTATTTCGTAAATGTTAATCTACTATTTGCGCTCAGAAGGATAACGATAGCGAAGACACGTTCAGAGAACATTTTCTTGCCGGCCACTTCAGTTATCGACCAGGCAGGGGGCTTCGAGGCTAATCTTTTAGCCGCATGTGCTATCGACATTCGAAATCGATGGTGGGGCGGCTCCTGCAGACTGCGCGTTCTATCATACGGACTATCTCCGTAATAGCTTCCTCTCCGCGAGGCAGCCGTTCCAATTCACCAAAACAAATTCCACGACGTATTGGCGCCATACACGAGACCTCTGTCGCCACCGGGAAGTCGGCAGGCTCCACGTAGTCGTAGACATTAGCACAAAAAAATGTCCTATAAATAATGGGTTAGCAGGAACTTTGGTGAACCGCACGGCAGCTTTCACCAAGTGGGTAGGAGAGATGATACATACGATGTCTGAACAGAAGTGTCTAGACACATCTTAGTGGAAGTTAATATGGTGTGTTTCGACCCTTAACTTTTATGACGCCTTGAACTGTGCTGGACACACTTTCGAAGGCGTCTCTCAGTCTCTGTGGAGAAATGGCAGCCTGTTCTTCTTCAACAGCCGAAACAAGAGAAAGTAATCATGTTGGACGATGGGATCTGGAGCGAAGTCGACGTTCTGACTCGACGTGTTCCGTTGGGTTCAGTTCACTGCGGGCCGCCCAATCAATTTCAGGGATGTTATTGTTCACAAACCATTACCTCGCAGACGTTGCTTTTTGTCAAACTTTTTAAACAGTCATCGCCCCCGAATTGTTCATCTACTGTAATCAGTACGCAATTCTCTAAAATGTGTTCATGTCTATCCGTATTTACCGTTTGCTTAAGCGGAATCAAAAGCCCCCACCCTTACCACGAAAAATACCCCCATGCGACCTCCTGCTTGCTTCACTTTTGGCGCTACACATGTTGGCAGGTAACGTTCCCCAGGCGTTCGCTAAACCCAAGCCCTCCCACCGGATTGTCACAGGTTACAGCGTGATTCATCACACCAGATCACTCGTTCCCATGCACATACTGTTCAGTTGCGTCGCTTAGCTTTCAGTAAAGAAATTTGTGGCTTATGAGAAGCTGATCGACCATCTTACCTTATTTCTTTTAATTCCCTACGTACAGTCATTGCACTAGCTGGAAACCTGGTAGCTTTTTTGAACTCACGAGTGATTCCTTCCCAGATTTCATGCTGTCCGTCAATACATGCGGTGCGTCTGATCATTGTTTAACCGTTGTTGCTCTCCTTGCGCTTTATTTTGATCAGATTGTGTACATGCTTGTGAAAAAATGAGCCAATACGTTAGGCTGAGATATTCTTTCATGTTTTAAATCTATTTTGACCTGCCGGTTCGTCTCCATTACGCAACAGGACAGACGTTTCGCATCAATCCAGATAACTAAGTTTCAAGTAAGGTAATAGAATGCTCTTTCAGGCGGTGTCTGGGAGCTGTTACGTAACACTAATTGGAAACGAAAGCTTTAAAGGGTCCAAGCGACCTAATTTTTTCCTCCGTCGCGAACACAGGCCGTTCTTATTGTGGCTCAGCCCAAAGCCGCGGGGGTAGGCTGCGCCTTCTAAATGCATTAAGAGTGCCCTGGAACGAAATGCTGAACAAGCCGCAGGAGGGAAGCTCTCAATCCAATCGGCAAGTCAGTTTGCGTGTTGGCCCGCGGGCTTTTCCTTTTATACAGAACGCGCGTTCAGAGCAACCCCGCAATCGATTTGCTTTCGCTTCCTCACCCCCCCCCCCCTCCGCCAAACCATCTCACCCCTTTCTTTCCTTTCTTGGTCCTACCACGACGGCCACACTTGCAGCTAGCATCGCCTCCCATCCCATTCCCTCCTAACCGGTAGCATCCCGCCCGGCGACCACCTTTGCCAACACAGTACAACATCGGTCGATTCGGAATCCTGGAGCCTGTTTTCGCAGCGCGGCGTAGCTTTCCGGCTGTGCCGTTTCTCGTACACAGCCACCTGCAGTCTTCCTCCCCCCCCCCCCCTTCTCCATCACTCCCTTCTCGTCCCAACACCCCCCCCCCCCATCGCAACCCATCTTTTGGGGAACGCTATTCCATGCATAATAAATCCCTCTCCCCTCGCGCCTCAGTCTTCAGTTTCCACCCAGACTCCCTCTTCCCACCGCGCCGAGAAGTCTGCCATGACCTAGTTCACTAAATACGGAGCCTTCATCGAATAAATACTTCGGGGGTGAAAAGAACGGAGAAAGAGAAAGACAGAGAGATTCCGACGGGAGCATTTCACGACAATAGAAGCTGTTATGCTTCCCCGCCTGAAAAGACCGTCCGATTCTTCAATTCATTCCCTCCGAAGTTCTTTCTTTCTTGCCATCCATTTCGCGGAGAATCGTTCGTGATTAAAACGATGCGGCATTCAGAGCGAATACGACCCGAGCTCTTGTTCACAAGATTGTACCGAATGGTGGTCTGACTTTTGACCAAAGAACTTTGTGGCTGGTTGCGTCATTCACCAACTATCATTAACGGCCGTGAAGTTCACAAGATTCAACACGGATAAAATAACGAAGAATTTTCTGGTCTTTACACGTGTGGTACAGTACATATTATCAGTTTCGTATCAGATATTCCTGAACGATTGCAGCTATTCACATGTCATTCACATCCTCAGTAATTTCAACTATAAACCCAGATCTAGCCGGACCTGCATGCCTGAAATTATAATCGCTGATGACCTTCTTTTGCATCATCTCCTCGTAATTATCATCCTGTAATTAATGGTCTTTCTATACCACTATAATTAATTTTTGCACCCAGCTAGCGTCGCTAGCCGAACTTAGCCAGTTTTAAAAGCCGCCTATTGAGACGTGAACAGCATGTTTTAATTGTCGGCTTCACAGCTTTTACACTTGTCACATTCTACTGGTGATTATGGTAGTTAGTAAAGTGATGCTACAATCTGGAAGTTGATGCCAGTAGGAAACAAAATTACTAGTGTTGTGTATGTCGACAATGCACAATTTTTAAACTACGGGATCTTGGCGCCACGCGCTCCAGATTGACCGTGGGACTGCCCTGTTGCCGGATGCTCTGGAGAACGCATGACGGCTTTGCCTGCCGGAGATCGCGATGTATCCAAGGCGGCCCGCACGCCCGGTGATAGCGCGCTAGTCTTCCACTCTGTCGGCATGGGGGCGAATTCACCGGGGTCCCGACACATCCATTGCAGATTCATGATAAGGCTTACCAGCAACCAACCCGTCAACAGCTGTTAGTTCGCGAACAGAAAGTCTTTTACAAATTGTGTCGGCTCTGAAAAGGGCCATTTTTTTTTAGCTATGACATTGTTTACTTACAGCAGGTGCTCGAACTGTCAACCCTCTGACGCGACACAATCTTGGTAACGTCGAAAGGTGAAACTTCGTGGCAGATTAAAACTGTGTACCGGACCGAGACTCGAACTCGGGACCTCTGCCTTTCGCGGGCAAGTGCTCTACCAACTGAGCTACCCAAGCATGAATCACGCCACGTCCTGAGTCGTGTTTGTGTAATTCAGTTGGTAGAGCACTTGCCCGCGAAAGACAAAGGTCCCGAGTTCGAGTCTCGGTCCGGCACACAGTTTTAATCTGCCAGGAAGTTTCATATCAACGCACACTCCGCTGCAGAGTGAAAATGTCACTCTCGGAACGTCGAAAGGTGTTTTTCCCAACTCTTTCAAAGATTCCTGGCATTGCTCTGACGTGACTGGCAGCAACAGGGCAATGCCACGGCCAATCGGAGCGCGTGGCGTAGTTTAAAAATCGTGCGTTGTCGAACAGCACAACATTAGTAATTTTGTTCCCTAGTGGTATCAGCTATCCAGGGTTAAAATTCCGTGGCACAATTTTTCTCCACTCTGTATATATAAGAGGAAGCGATATATTGGTTGACTCTTCCAAAAAAACGTACGCTCTCCGAACTTTAACCGCAAATCACAGCATGATGCAGAAGGCCTCTCTTTCATCGTCTGCCACTGGAGGCGACTGAGCTTTTCCGTGAGGCTTAAGTCGTTATTGAATGAACATGTAACGAAACTCTGGTAACACTTGGACCCTTTCTGTATCCTCTATCAATCCTATCTCGTACAGATCCCAGGCACACGAACGAGTTATTCAGAGAAGTGGCTAGCAGGGTACTATGTCGCGGAGAGCTGCAGCAAATCATACTGAAGACTACAACGCCGCCGCCGCGACCACCACCACCAACAACAACAACAACAAAAACAAAACTTTTGAGCTTTTCAGTTGCGGACCATTACTCAGTGGTGACGCTGCCTTACTTCAGTCCTGCCATACAGTTGGGTTGCGGTGGTAGTGGTGAGACGTGAGCGGTCCGGGCAGGGTCGGTACTGGACAGAGTGCCGCGAGGAGCGCTGCTTGGTGCGCCGCCAGCCGCATAATTAGCGAAGCCTTGGCACGAACTCGGGCAGCGCGCGGCCACGGCGGCCGCAGACGCATCGCATCGCAGCACTGCGACAGACGCGCTGACCCCAGCCCGCAGCACTGCGCAGAACAACATTGCAGCGTTTAAACCAGACTTCAATGTGGAACTTTTATAATTCTCTGGACGCATCTGTGGGACCATTCTCAAAAATCACAAACCATATTTGTCTCACTCGTAATACCATTCCCACTCAGAAACCGAGCGGAGTGGTGCAGTGGTTGGCACACTGGACTCGCATTCGGGAGGACGACGGTTCAAACCCGTTTCCGGCCATTCTGATTTAGGTTTTCCGTGATTTCCCTAAATCGGTTCATGCAAATACCAGGATGGTTTCTTTGAAAGGGCACTGCCGATTTCCGTCTCAATCCTTCCCTAATCCGAGCTCGTGCTCCATCTCTGAAAAAAAAAAGTCGTGTGACTAGGGTCTCCCATGGGTAGACCGTTCGCCGGGTGCAAGTCTTTCGATTTGACGCCACTTCGGCGACTTGCGCGTCGATGGGGATGAAATGATGATGATTAGGACAACACAACACCCAGTCCCTGAGCGGAGAAAATCTCCGACCCAGACGGGAATCGAATCCTGGCCCTTAGGATGGACATTCTGTCGCGCTGACCACCCAGCTACCAGAGGCGGACTGCTCCGTCTCTAATGACCTCGTTGTCAACGGGACGTTAAACACTAATATCCTCCTCCTCCTACTCAGAACGTGGTATGTGTTGTGGTCTGCTTTCTAACGATAGACGACCATTCAGATCTTGCGCCAACCTCACTAGCGGTATCCACCACATTGTGTCTTGTGTTGCTTCTCTCCACGTTGCTTTGACCATTCTCATTTCTCTCTCATCTTTCATTGCTTCACAAACTTCCTTCGTCCGAATATTTGAATATTTTTAGTCTCTCTCTCTTTCTTTCTCTGTTGTACTCCAGGTCTCTGATGTATACTTATACCGGATGATTTAAAAGATTGTACAAAAATGGAGTAGCTGATAGAGGAATCGAAATATATCAGTTCTGGGTTAGAAACGTGGCTTTGGAAGTAATCGCGAGTCAGAGAAACTGTCTTGGAATTTCGGGAACAACAATGACAATTGACGGACAAACCCCGTAAGTTCAGCAAGTGTTAGAGGTGGTACAGCTTCATACGCGTCGTCAGATGTGAATCCAACTAGATGGAGCAGCTGAAAATTTTCTTGTGCAACTACGTGACGCACTCAGTGTCAGATACCCCGGGTCCAAATGCCAACTGCACATTCACATTGTCCCCATGATCTGAGGCATCATTTTTTCTCTCTTTTTTTAGGGCACTTCAAAAGCCTCGTAAAAGCGATTACAGTTCGATATTTTTTTTCGTTCTTCCATCGTTCCTCAGTAGCTTCAAAATTTGTGGAGGTATTTTTCGCCTTTGCAGCTAAATGACAGGCACTTTGTTTTTTTTCCCACACGCTTTCCGCTTCTGTTATTTACGAAGCATCCTCAGTGGCCTGTAATATATGGTTTTTTATCCGTATAACAAATTAATTATGTAGTACTTACAAGCTGGCCGCGGTGGTCTAGCGGTTCTAGGCTCTCAGTCAGGAACCGCGCGACTGCTACGATCGCAGGTTCGAATCCTGCCTCGGGCATGGATGTGTGTGATGTCCTTCGGTTAGTTAGGTTTAAGTAGTTCTAAGTTCTAGGGGACTGATGACCACAGATGTTAAGTCCCATAGTGCTCAGAGCCATTTTTTTAGTACTTACAATATGTTACTATGTTACATTTTCTCATGTTATTCTCTCGTGTTTCAGATTAGAAACAACTACTGTAGCATAGATTTCGTTAAGTTAAATTATCGTTTGGTGTTACTTACGATTTATAATGTTGTTTGTCCGTATGTCTGGTCCTGGAGAAGTGTTCATTCGGTCACCCATACTTCTTACCAGCATACGTGCAGCGTCCTTTGAGCTTCGTGCTATGTCTGGCGTACTTCGTAGAGGGCACCAGAATTTTCTACCAAAACGTTATGCCTATAATGAATCTGGCGGTCGCCATTTACAGCACCTACTGTAATGCACAATATTGCTGAACAAACAGTACATTATCTTTGCTAAACTTAAGGTGCTTGGGCATGATAGTCATTGTTCTTCCTTACATTCAAAAGTTTTCACTCACTCAACATTACTTCCACTTCGATTTGTCTATCAGCTCTTTCACTTTCTGCGCACACTTTTGTATCAGCGTATTTAATGTTAAAGTATACCAATAAAATTGCAGGTTCGTAATTTTAGTTTTGTTGAAACTATAACGGCATCAAGACGTAACTACCAATCGTCTTCTTATCTTCTTTAACCTTCTTTTCCTTATTAAACTCCGTCTGTTGGTAATATAGTTCAATGTATCCGCTTTGTGCAGTTTCATCGATACAATTACAATGTCTCCAGTACTATTTTCTCTCCTTGGCAATTTTATGAAATTTCATAATAATTTAGAGTTTCTACCCATTTTAGCTCCTTATTAGAGTCTTATGACGGACGGTAAGCTGATACAGTGTTACAGCATGGAGTAGATAGCCTATGAATAGTACATGATAATGCATGATGCTACTCACATAGAGATGTGTCATTAAATCTGATACTCATTAGTGGTAACTGAAAGAATGGTCTCAGAGGGATGAAGTTTCATTCACATATTTTGCAAGTTCCACGATGTAAATGACAACGGTCACGACTTGGCACAGCTACTGACAGACTGTTTGAGATAACAAATAGATGGTTCAAATGGCTCTGAGCACTATGGGACTTAACTTCTGAGTCACCCAGAACTTAGAACTACTTAAACCTAACTAACCTAAGGACATCACACACATCCATGCCCGAGGCAGGATTCGAACCTGCGACCGTAGCGGTCGCACGGTTCCCGACTGTAGCCCCTAGAACCGCTCGGCCATTCCGGCCGGCATTTCGTATAGGCTCGCACAAAAAGGTGTGGCAGTCGTATGTGAAGACGATCAAAAACGTGTCAGTCGTTATTTTGAGAGGTAATTTTGTTGTTCGAGACCTGTTGACAGTAGCGCAGACGACACAGATCGGCTTGTCATAATGCACGGAATGTGCTACAGTGCTATGCGGAAGTGATGCAGCACTTAAGCAAACCTGCAGAAACTCCCTCGCTCGCAGTCTAGCTCGTATCTGACACTGCGGTTCGATGTGTTAGTGGTAATCTCTGCTGATGTAATCGCGCGATCAGATGTGACTGCGGTTGAAGTTTGAATTTTTAGTTATGTACCGTATGTAATCAGATGAGCAGTTATCCAAGGAAGGAAAGATGGGGGGAGGGGAGGGTGACGTTGCTTGCACCACTAATACCAACAAAGGTAGATAACTGCAGTGCACAGTGTTTTTGCAAACAATATTCATTATTCAGTACGACAGCTCTAAAATGGACTGGACGTGCACGAATTTTGCTCGCTAGGGCCGTCGTGGTTTGTCTAGAATATTTAGTAACAGTGTGTGGGGTTCGAAACAACAGACCGAACTTTTAGAAAACCACATTTTCTGCCGGATCAGAGTTTTCGTGCTCAGTAAATCACTTCTAATTCTTCTCATCACTGCACTCCAGCAGCACCTCACGCAGATGGCGTTCCTAATTAATGTATTTAGGAAGATTCATTTTTATTAATTTCTAGTGGTGTAGCTGCATTAATGTCTAAATCTTCCGAATCCTCCCAGAATCATACAGGGTATTTCAAAAATGACCGGTATATTTGAAACGGCAACAAAAACTAAACGAGCAGCGATAGAAATACACCGTTTGTTGCAATATGCTTGGGACAACAGTACATTTTCAGGCAGACAAACTTTCGAAACTACAGTAGTTACAATTTTCCACAACAGATGGCGCTGCGGTCTGGGAAACTCTATAGTACGATATTTTCCACATATCCACCATGCTTAGCAATAATATGGCGTAGTCTCTGAATGAAATTACCCGAAACCTTTGACAACGTGTCTGGCGGAATGGCTTCACATGCAGATGAGATGTACTGCTTCAGCTGTTCAATTGTTTCTGGATTCTGGCGGTACACGTGGTCTTTCAAGTGTCCCCACAGAAAGAAGTCACAGGGGTTCATGTCTGGCGAATAGGGAGGCCAATCCACGCCGCCTCCTGTATGTTTCGGATAGCCCAAAGCAATCACACGATCATCGAAATATTCATTCAGGAAATTAAAGACGTCGGCCGTGCGATGTGGCCGGGCACCATCTTGCATAAACCACGAGGTGTTCGCAGTGTCGTCTAAGGCAGTTTGTACCGCCACAAATTCACGAAGAATGTCCAGATAGCGTGATGCAGTAATCGTTTCGGATCTGAAAAATGGGCCAATGATTCCTTTGGAAGAAATGGCGGCCCAGACCAGTACTTTTTGAGGATGCAGGGACGATGGGACTGCAACATGGGCTTTTCGGTTCCCCATATGCGCCAGTTCTGTTTATTGACGAAGCCGTCCAGGTAAAAATAAGCTTCGTCAGTAAACCAAATGCTGCCCACATGCATATCGCCGTCATCAATCCTGTGCACTATATCGTTAGCGAATGTCTCTCGTGCAGCAATGGTAGCGGCGCTGAGGGGTTGCCGCGTTTGAATTTTGTATGGATAGAGGTGTAAACTCTGGCGCATGAGACGATACGTGGACGTTGGCGTCATTTGGACCGCAGCTGCAACACGGCGAACGGAAACCCGAGGCCGCTGTTGGATCACCTGCTGCACTAGCTGCGCGTTGCCCTCTGTGTTTGCCGTACGCGGTCGTCCTACCTTTCCAGCACGTTCATCCGTCACGTTCCCAGTCCGTTGAAATTTTTCAAACAGATCCTTTATTGTATCGCTTTTCGGTCCTTTGGTTACATTAAACCTCCGTTGAAAACTTCGTCTTGTTGCAACAACACTGTGTTCTAGGCGGTGGAATTCCAACACCAGAAAAATCCTCTGTTCTAAGGAATAAACCATGTTGTCCACAGCACACTTGCACGTTGTGAACAGCACACGCTTACAGCAGAAAGACGACGTACAGAATGGCGCACCCGCAGACTGCGTTGTCTTCTATATCTTTCACATCACTTGCAGCGTCATCTGTTGTTGAAAATTGTAACTACTGTAATTTCGAAAGTTTGTCTGCCTGAAAATGTACTGTTGTCCCAAGCATATTGCAACAAACGGTGTATTTCTATCGCTGCTCGTTTAGTTTTTATTGCCGTTTCAAATATACCGGTCATTTTTTAAACACCCTGTATATTCCTAGATTGCACTAACAAGGGAGAAAAAATTGCACTCCCTAAAATGTAAGAATCTTTATAGAAGAATCAGGAGATTAAGTAGCTAAATCACATTTTTTTCTTACTAGAGTGCGTTAAGCCAGAGCCGCACGTACGTCTTCGCTTTGGAAAGGGTCGGAGACGAATTTGGGAGAACAGTTCCTCCGGGACGTGCCCCGCAAAACACGCGCCAGCTGTGTACAATCAAAGTTCCGAAGCAGCGTGCGGTGCTTCATGCATTTCAAACAGGCGGGCTGTCTCCGCGATCGTGTGCACGCAGTTCGCTTTCCGCGACTAATAACGCAGCGGCGGGTTCACTCCGCCCTGCAGTCCCTTCTCGCCTGTGCGGCTCTGCGGAACCTTCTGCAACCGCGGCCTTCGTTTATCTGAGCCGAGACCGGATTTCCATTCTCTCCTGCCACTGTAGTCAGATTCGCAGCCATTTCCTTGTTGCGTCACAGCCACATTTAAAATTTTTTCCTCTTTTTTCCAGATATATATCTTTGAATGAAAGCATTAAGTATGCTAACTGAAATAATGTTTAAACTACTGGTAATTTGTGGTCTGCGAAATGCAGCGATATGTGGCCTTTGTGACCATTAACATTATCGTTTGTAAAAAAAAAAATTTAAAAAAATAAATAAATAAATAAATCATTTGTATATACGCCTCATCAGTGCAAAAAGCCACATTTCACTATCGAATAAAAGAATACGTTTTCCGTTGTTGGCTGGATTGTGTCTTATTACAATCGTGCTATTAGTTAATTTCGGCCGTGAGCCACTATCAAGCACATTTGCGATGTCATGTTTTACATGTCGTGCTCGTCTCATTCTTTTGGCCATTCGTGCTCCTCACGGCAGCAAAACCTCCAGTATAGCTTGATCGATGCCGACAGTCACACAGCTGTACTATTTCATGTGTGTCTTATTTTTAGGGTTTATATCAACTACGCATTAAAATGTCAAAATATATTTCTTGCACTAAGACTACGTGATTTCAAAGACATTTTCATTTCCTATCAAAATAAAAGTTAACTGTATGCAGTAAAATTGAAATAATTAAATGCGGAAATTTTCGTTTGGTTCACAATCATTTCAAACGCTATTTGTGCGTAATTATCCATTACTTATTACAGTCATTAGAAGATGCAATCATTTATTTTCACGAAGACCGATAATACTTTTGTGTACAATTCTTCCGAAACGATACTTAATTTCTTTTCACGGTCAATCTAAATACCGAAGCAGCTGTTTCCAAGCTAACTGTGTGGATGCAGCTATATTTTTCAGTTTTAAATTAAATGAAAGTTAACAACGTCATTGATAATTCTTAATTTTTTTACGAAAGTAACTAAGAATAAATCAAAATATATTTTGGTCCATATTTTCTAATAACGTTACCGCCAAAGGCAGAGTTCTCTTGATGCACTGACAAGCTCTAGTGGCTAGAAAATGAATCCACAATTAAAACAGTTCTTCTTTCATCTTCTAATACCTCAGAAAAAAAACCTTCTATCGCAACATCCGTACATATTCCCTGTTGACTTTTTCAGAAGATGAGGGGGTTGCTACAATATGGTCGATATGAGACAAACTTTGTTTGACTTGCGTGCGAAACTTCCCGGTCGGCTCTTTTAAAACTACAGAGGTGACGGGAAGTGTCCATCTGCAGATACCGTTGGGAATTACTGTGTTACATGTGCGTCGTCTTACTGATGTGACTGCGCAGATGTGCCGACGTCTTTCGACTGTTTCTCTGGCAAGAGACCGACCGAACGTGATATCTGAATTAAATCCGGTCCGATGCTTTTGTACATTTTCTGTCTACCGCCCGTTTCCATAACAGCTCTGGTTCCAGCGGCAAATTCTTCACAAGCAGGTTAGTATAGCTGTCTCAGTACCCAGCCGTTTAAGTAACATGGACTGTTTCCTCTACACAACACCATGTTTCTTCTTGAAAGCGTACACCCACCCAGAAGAAGCTTTAAACATTTTTAGTCCCACCTCCACTGCTTTAAATTAATATTGTGGATCGTCATTTTTTTTTCTGAATGCGTTATTAAAATTAGCTAGACAGATTGTGTTGGCAACTGAATGTTTTCGCCGATGCATGCCCTGGTTTTCAAGGTATCTGCTCCAGATGTACAGATCCATTTTGTGTTTCAATAATGTAACGTTCCTCTCGGGCAGTTCTGAAAGCCAGATTCCCTTTCCTTCCATTTCTTCCCGAGAGATGAAAACTCCGCTACCAACGTTGAGGTCAGTATGGGAGTATGTGGCACAACATGGGTTGTCGTCCATGGCGATCACACACCCTGGTAAGAACCGTGCCCCTGCCATTTGTAATGCCCAGGGGCCTACTATCACTCGCGTTGACATCAGAGTAACTGTCGCTGAAAACCAGAGTACTCTAGTTCGCTTATAATTTTTTTAAATTTATTACCGGTTTCAACAGATCCGTGCTGTCATCATTGGATCTTGTGAAACGTCTCCTTAGAAAAATTAATGAATTACTGTGCCGATAAACCTCTACGTTATTTGATTTTCAAACAGCTGAGCAAAACTGAACGTACTCAGGCATTTCTCTCTTTACTTATTCTGATCAACACTAAACTGACACACAATATTTTTAGCGCAACGCAATCCGACTTCCAATAAACCCTACAAAAGAATGACCCTGACTGACAGTAACCTATACCTTTCATGAATCACTTACCTCACAAAAAATCTTCGTTACTCGAACTACTGCAATACAGCGAGCGCCAATACTGCCAGCTAAATAAAAGATTCTAACTGCTGAAGGCACTAGCTACTGATAGGCATAGTTAGCAAATGAAAGATTTTGATAGAGAACAAACAATTTATTTACCCTAATAGTGTTCAAAAGTCATAATATATATCAGTTCATGATATCCAGTCTTACAAATTTACTCTCCCTGATGGACACACGTCCAGATCACCCGCTCTCTAAACTCCGCCATCTCTGTCCCCAAATCCACCACTGCTGGCGGCTCACCTTCAACTGAGCAACGCTACGCGCTGTTCACATCCAGCTGCCCAACACTACAATAGCGACTGTTCCGACAATGCCAAGCAGCCACAGACTTCACGCAGCACAGTCAGTGATTTTCATATAGAGCGCTGCGTGGCGTTACCAACATAAAAACCTACTTACAGCCGGCCGATGTGGCCAAGCGGTTAAAGGCGCTTCAGTCTGGAACCGCGCGACCGCTACGGTCGCAGGTTCGAATCCTGCCTCGGGCATGGATGTGTGTGATGTCCGTAGGTTAGTTAGGTTTAAGTAGTTCTATGTTCTAGGGGACTGATAACCTCAGATGTTAAGTCCCATAGTGCTCAGAGCCATTTGAACCATTTTGAACCTACTTACACTTGCAACATATTACGATGACGACACATATCTTTCGAAACCGGTAATCATTAAGAAGATTTACTAGCGATCTTTTTAAGGATAATAAACAATTAAGATCGCCCCAACTATGACACAATGTCAAACATATGTTCAGTGTAATTATTGTCTTTGAATACAAATTACATTTCTGTCGGTCCAAGTTATCTTCTGTGGTGTAGAGTAGAAGTTCATTCTATGTACTGTGCAAGTTTCATCGAGCTATGTTACTTTGCAGAGACATATCATGGGAAAGCTACTTCCACATTTCAAGTTTTGTACACCAGTGTACAAATGATACCCGGGTGTATGTTGCGTACACTAGCTTACTCTCTATTAACAGTCAGCGCGCTATGGTGTAGTGACCGCCAGATGCAGAGTTGCAGGTGGCAGGCTATCGACAGCTGGCTCGTCAGTTTTTAGAGAGAAATTGTCGTAGAGCTCTGACAGCGTCAGATAGACAGACAGACAGGTAGGTGGGTGTGGCGGATTCCTCCAGCGAGCCGGACGCAATCGCGAACACACGTCACGTAGCGCGGCGGCAGCGACACCGAGACACTTTGTCGAAGCTCGTTAATACCTGGCTGCGTGGCCCGGCCGCCCGGGCAGCGCGCCTGAATACCAGAGCAGCAACACAGTAGTAGCAGCAGGCGCAGCCGGCCATGCATCGCGCTGCTGACACGTCCGTGCCTCTCATGTCTGAAGCTCTACGTTGCTGGGGCGATCTACGGAGCACACGTTGCGACACGTCACCTTTAATTATTTTTATACAAGATACGGCGGAATTACCTTTTTAATTAAAACGAGATGTATTGCAGCGAGTTAAAAGTTCACCACTTATTCAGATGTTCAGCGACACCGTAGGCGGAAACATCTTTCGTGTTCCACGCGGCGCTGTTCAGTAGTGCGAGAAGTCAGCGGTAGCGGGACATGCTTTATATGTAAGGTGACAACGGTCTTGCACTTACATGAGTCCATTTAACGCGACACTTTAGGTTTTGTTGGAGTAATACTCTAAATTACGGTGCAGGAAATCTATGTGGAAAGGCATCGGCACGCGCGAATTCCGCGATTTTGTAATTATAAGATTTTGCGGAAAGGCAGTACGCAAGACAGAGCTCGGCTACGTCCCCGCCTTACCGCTGAAGGCCACAGCCTGAAGGTATGAATGGTGAACTGGGGGATTTCTGTAATCCGTTTAGAGAGGCCACAGCGGTCGCCAACCTCTGAAGGACGTGCGGCTGCAGGGTTCAAGTGTTTACCAAAACAGAGCAGTGGATAGCTTGACGGGCTTTCCTGTGCGTGCTCTCACCTATGTCCCACTAATTTTACGCCTTCAAGTAACTCAAGTGGGGCAGGCGTTCTTCGAACATTTGCTGACGTCAGAAACCGCAGGGGGGGGGGGGGGGGTCGTGGGTTGCTGTTGGCAAGTGATCAGTCAAGGCTATCCAAACAGATATAGGTATAAAAGGACTGCAGTAGACGGCAGATGTTCAGTACTACTATCACGGAGTAATCTGATCTCCATCTCTTCTGGCAAGTAGTCTTTATGTTATGTAACAGCACTAACAGGTATTTATTACTATACTTATTTATTAATTTTATTTCTAGAAATGTCACACAATCCATCCTTTGAAGCTGTAGAAACTTTGGACACCAATTCGAGTGATTCTCTTCCATCTATATCAGACGCAAGGGCAATGTTAGAATGGGATTCAGACGAATCTGATGATATTATTACACACTCAGATGAAGAATCAAATAGAACTATCACTGATTCACAAATAAAAGAACGTTTGAAACATATTTCTTTCAAATGTACAAATGATATACGAAGTATAAATCCATTGAACTATAGAACTACATCTCGACCTGATGTATATTCTTTTGAATTAACGTGGCCTAAATGTGTTTTTAATTCACGCATTCGTCAAGTTATTGAAAAAACAACTTATGATATATATCCCAATGATAATAATTTTCAGTGGTCTTTTGACTGGAAATTAAAAGAATTTAGAAGATATGATCATTTTATGCGATATTTGTCTATAATACCAGATATATGTTGTGTAAAATGGTCACGACCAAATCAATATAAGTTTCCAATTACAGATATTATTTTGGTCAATTGTATATACCGTGTGTGTAATATTGGAAAATTACATGTTTTTTGTAATTTACATAAGAGTAATGTTTATAAACCACAATTATTATCAGCATTATGTCCTGAATGTTATATTAATGAAATTGTTAATAAGAAAGATAATGAAGCACTTAAAGAATTAACTAATGTACATGCATATGTTGACAGCAGACCTTATACCTATGCAACTTATTCTCCAAGTCAAGATCATTATGCGTTTCAGACAATGGAAATTAGGTGTAAAGATATTACAAATATGTTTGAAACAATATTGCATATGAGCTCAATTCTGTTTTGCAATGTATGTTTAAAAGCGACATTTGGAGAAAGATTTGTTGATAAATATATTTATCATGATCTGTCACAAATACAGACTAAAGTGTAATTTTAAAATGTTTTAGGTTACTGAAAACAGGAAAAGAAGACATCTATTATTTTCGTCCAAATCAAAAAGACATTAACCAATTATTTGGATCTAAAATCATGTCTAATAATAAAATTAGTGCTACTGTTTCCTCTTCAGACTATTCTGATACTGAAGACATTACTGACCAAGAACCTCCTAAAACCCTAGGTAAAGATTTAGAAGTTGTTGAAGCAGAGGAAGAAGAAGAAGGTACCAATACAAATTCAGCACCTAAGAGAAGGGGTAGAAAAAGGAAACTTGAAAGCACTGACAGTACTGATTCAGTACCATATTTAGAAACTATAACTTTACTAATTAAAATTGTTAAATTATATCAATCAGAACAAGAATGTATAGATTCCTTGTATGGTTATATAAGCACTTTAGCAAAAAATATACGAGTAGCACTATTCAAAATAGTGAATTGCATACAAGACAAGTGGAACCGTTCCAAAAACCAGAACATTTCGTTAATTTCTGCAATATGTTCAAATTCGAAAGCAATTGGTCACATAACGTCTTCAGGCAAAACCAATATAAAAACAATTATAAAATCATTACAGATTTTTATAGAAAATGCAAGAATCTGTGTTCACTACGACAGGGAATCTCGAGTGGTCTCTTGGGGGAAAACTTCCAGTAAACGTGTTATTGTCCACAGCTGTGGTTCTTCCCAGCCGGCGAGGGCGGAGTTTGCTTGTGAAATTTAGCAGAAATAAAAGAACTGTGGAAAAGAGTTCTATTCCGTTCCCGTACATTGGTCGGCACTGGCAAACTGGGTATTTGGAGAGCTGGTGATGTTGATTCGCTCGGTAAAAGTTGAGGTGAGAAAACAAAAGTGAAGAGCGATCTTGCTGGGCTCTCAGTAGAGGTCTTCCGTTCTGGGCTCTCGTACTGAGAGGACGTTAGCCAAGTCGTCTCCCCTCTTGGTCTTTCTTTCTGAGAGGACGTTAGCCGCGCCAGCTCATTGCTGGCGGAAACATTGTCGCAATTAGAGAAGTTTACGGACAGCAGTCTGGTTTTCGAATACTGTAGGATTGTGCCTTCCGAGACGCCACACGCCGATCGCACCGCCGCGCCGTCGCCGTCGGAGACCGTCGCTGAAATAGGAATATTACGGTGAGATCACTCCCGCTTCGGCCTGTGTTAGGAGTAACGCTAAATAGTTGGATCAATTGCAATTGCTGTTTCCACAGAGGTTTCAAAAATGGCTCTGAGCACTATGGGACTTAACATCTACGGTCATAAGTCCCCTAGAACTTAGAACTACTTATACCTAACTAACCTAAGGACATCACACAACACCCAGTCATCACGAGGCAGAGAAAATCCCTGACCCCGCCGGGATTCGAACCCGGGAACCCGGGCGTGGGAAGCGAGAACGCTACCGCACGACCACGAGCTGCGGACTACAGAGATTTCACAGTACTTTGGAGTGTAGGGTTCTTCGTATATATGTTATAAGAGATCGCGTTTTGGACAGATTTTAACACAGTTACTGCCAATGCCCGTTAGGAGGATAATTTGTAAATTGTTTTATTCAGCATCGATCTGAGGGTTATAATAAAATTATTGTGATTCAGTAGAGCCTTTACTTTCAGTAGTTGATCCTGAATTCACCCTTTTGCTTTATTTTATTTTTGTGTATGTGTTTGATGTCATTGAACACCCTAAGTGTTCGTGATCGTTCATGTTTGCAAGTAAAATTAGGTGTGATTTATCGTCAGCAGTACCACCGCAGATTAATTAGGGGTGACAGGGCCACATTTAAATCTAGTGTACAGTTCAACTCCCAATTTCACACGCAAAAAAACGGACAAGCAACGGGTGGGGTGTTACATATAAAACAGACACCGCATTGCATTTGCCGAGACATCTGTTATTACGCGGACTTCTAGTTTTTGGGACAGTGTTATAAAAGAAGCGATCGAGTTAAGAATTTCTGACTACGCCGTCAATAAAGACGGCGGCTTAACACAGTTTGGAACGGGGCCATCGAAATGTTCAAGCGGGCACCCAAGCCACAAATAAAACATTACCGTATATGGCACTGGAGCGAGCACCAGTGACATCACTGAAGACAGAGCGGCTATATAAGGACGGCAGCAGCAATCATTCGACAGTCACCGCTTGACAATGGCCGACGAGAAGTCGGCCGAAGCTCGTGGATTTTGAACCACTGGACGCGGCTGGGAAGCCCGAGAAAATTTTGTCAGTATGCATTCGTATACATACCTGTTTCCCTTGTCAATGGAGAAGACTGCGTGTGGTTGGGCTGTAGCCCCACCCCTAGCGCCAGCCCAGTTCAGCGGCTGGCGCAGCTGACGGCGCAGCAGCTGTCGCGGTTCCGCTGTTGTGTGGGCAGGTGGTCCGCGGACACCCCTGCCGGCTGCTGTTGGCCGCACCTGGCGCCCGCCGCCCCTAATGTGTGCCCCACCTCAACCCCTGGCTGGTGACCGCCTGCGTCGCAGCTGACCGCACAGTGGCTCCTCCGTTGTCCCAACTCTATCATTTTCGTCCCGCCTTTCTACACGGCCCCCTTACTCTGTTACACTGTTGACCATCCGCGCTTTCAAGAAGACCTTAGTATACTTCTTTTGAATGCGAGTTTAGCTACACAAATTACAGGGGATTACAAAATGTTAAACGTTGATTTAATGAAGCCACATCACTGCCGTAACTCAACATAGAGGAGCTGCACAAAATAATACTAACACCTGTGAAATGATACATTATCACTTGGCTGTTGGCGTTCCTTTTGCATGACACAGTTCGTGTCCGATTTTGAAGGAGAAATTTTAAATAATACACGACTGTCATTGGTAATTTAAAAGTGTCTTTGAAGGAAGAAATCGACTGCACTGGCTATCCTCGAAAATAATCTACGTCGGTAAGGCATTGTTTTGGGGCCATTCGAAATGATGTGCTTCATCGTGATGGTCATTTTACCAGAGTCGGATCGTTCCAGAACTGTGAATTGAAGAAGGAGCGCCACAAACACAGGTAGTTCACACAGTCGGCACAGTATCGAAAATGTTCAAATGTGTGTGAATTCTTATTTGACTTAACTGCTAAGGTCATCAGTCCCTAAGCTTACACACTACTTAACCTAAATTATCCTAAGGCCACACACACACACATACACACACACACACACACACACACATGCCCGAGGGAGGATTCGAACCTCCGCCGGGACCAGCCTCACAGTCCATGACTACAGCGCCCCAGACCGCTCGGCTAATCCCGCGCGGCACAGCATCGATGAAGACGTTTGCTGGGAGCGCTGACATAAAGTTGTGAAACCTAGGACTGTCACAAGTATGCGTACTCTTGGGTAGTTTTCCAAGTACCATATGTCGTTACGTCGTTTAAAATTGTAACCCCATTACCTGCACGTTGAGTGTGTTGCCTACCTGTTGGGCGTTATCTCATTTCGATCGCTTTGTTTGTGCATTATGTCAATGTCTTATTAGATTCCCCTGGAAACCGGAAATTGTGAAGCGTCTAGAAACTGAGTGAGCACATATAAAGGACTCATAGCGAATTTTATACAGAATTTCAAGCCTTTACGAAACTTTTTTCCGCTCTCGGCTCCCCCCCCCCTCCCCCCTGCAACCCGTCCCACGAAACGAAGAGTAGAAAAAGTTTATTGGTCACTACATTTTCCCTGTTCATGGAGTAAAACTTTACCGTAATGTATGACTTCTTAATAGATTATAACTTCTTTTGCAACACATTATCCACATATACTACTCAATGTACCTGCAAAATTATATCATCGCACGACAGTTGAGGTGATAAGACTTCATAAACATTGGGATGCATAAAGAACAAGTCTTTCTTAAAACGGGGTTGTTTTACGCATGGGACTTCGATTCTGAAAAGAATGGGGACGAGATAGGGTGTACTTTTCCTTTTTCTTTAACATCCATCGAACATTTTCTGCAAACCGAACTGAGCGCCGTCTTTATAATCTCTTCATTCCTGAGATACAAAAAATTCGCAGGAAATTTTGAATTTTACATTTTCCAGCAAACTATAAACAAGCATGACGCAAATGCAAATGACAATTCTTTTGATGATGATCCAGCAAGGCATAAATGGTATCAAGGAAACTTAACTAGTTCTTGCTTTGTATTTCTTTCCTTTTTCTCAATAAAAAACTTTTTATTCATCTTAATATATATTTTATTTGAAACAGTAAACTGTATATGCTAGCGCCCACGGGAAATAAGAATCTTTGTTAATATTTTTGAAATCTGTGAATTCCAATAGAGATTTCTATTGATTCTCTAAAGTAGCCCCACAAATTCAAGAAAGTATTAACCATACAATAGTTTCTGGGAAGTAATACATAGCTACTTCCAATAAATAAATCTTTACGTTTTATGGTAAGCTTCAAAACGATTATTTTTCACAGTACATAAATACATTCCAATTTGACGCACATGTCTCTTTCTTTGGCATTACATCCAGGTTTCAAACATTTTGAGGCATTGCTTCCCTCAACAAGTTAGGTAGTTGACTAGCACTGTAAACCGAACTTCAGAAACTGGTTGCAGCACAGCTCTTCTTAGATTTTTATTCACATTTTCTACTTCATCTACATCTTCACTGTCAGAGGAATTCACTATACATGGACGTCCTCTTCTCCTAGCTACTGGCAGACGAATGAAAGTTCTTATTGTTTAGCAGTCAGTTTCGTCTAGCTCAGTATGACAGTCTTCATTCAAAAACGAGAATTCATCATCTTCCCAGTAAGTTAACTCCGCATTGCTGTCTTCAAGAACAGCTTCTAATTGCTCCTCAGGCAATATTTCACGCAGTGCTGTAGCTTGTAGAACAACGGTTACTTCTATATTCCGTTATCGAGGACTAAATCGAAATTAGCAGATATACATTATGCCTGAGGTCCACATACAAGGATCTTCAGAAAATGTGTTATTTAATAGCAGCTTTAGTCCCACAGTATCACAACTCCCTGAGCTGTGACTTCGTTACGATATGAGTTTGTTTTTATGAAAAATGCCAGTATGTCAATATTGTCTTGTACTCTCTCTCTCTCTCTCCCTTCTCTGTCGTAGCCATCTTAGTGAACAAATGTAATAAAATATTTTTTCTTACGATGTTAATTTAGACAAGCTGAATCGGAATAATATGAATATTTACTTTATTCATTTGTGTTACTTAATTTACGTCTTGTCCTCATTTAATAATTTTTAATGATTACGCATCCTCGTGTTAAAGATAGGCCCACAACACCGGTTTCGCCGATTTTCTTCATACATATCTTCATTATAATCACCCTTTCTTTCTTCCTACTTCTATTTTTACTTCAAACAATGTCAACAGCTTGCCAAACGGAAAGAGCAATTATATAAAGAACAAACTTTGTTCAAATCTGAACCAGTCCTCAACATCTAGAAAAGTTAGCGAACGTTAGGTAAACAACCCAGATTCTCGGTGTAATATTTAGGCGTAATAATTATATTCACACCTGTTCGGTGTGTAGAAGTAAACATTTTTTGCATACGACCAGCTGTAAATTAACACGTGAATCGTTCCTTGCAAGGTGCTGCGCCCTGGTTTTCAAACTAGGAACTAGAAGCTCAACACGACTGTACCATTGGTCTATAAGGGGAAAAATACGCCTATTTAGGGAGGGGAAAAAAGTGAAGGAAAAAATGGCTCTGAGCACTATGGGACTCAACTGCTGAGGTCATTAGTCCCCTAGAACTTAGAACTAGTTAAACCTAACTAACCTAAAGACATCACAAACATCCATGCCCGAGGCAGGATTCGAACCTGCGACCGTAGCGGTCTTGCGGTTCCAGACTGCAGCGCCTTTAACCGCACGGCCACTTCGGCCGGCAAAAGTGAAGGAAGATCCGCATGTGTGCACCGAGGGAAAGAAGAGGTTAATGACTACGTTCCCGTAAAGGCGTCAGCTTTATTTTTAGTATCCTAGATCCGCAAATTTCATTAACGCAGTTTTTCCCTATCCTTCGGTCTGTTCTGTTGCGTTGTATTCCTCTACGCGCTGCCCGTTCTGCCAGCTCGCCTCTCTTGCTCTGCCGCAGCGGCGGACGCGCGCCCGGGTCGGCTGTGCCAACACCTGCGGTGTCCCGTCCTGTGCTAACGTCATCAGTTAGGAGCCCTAACACTATCGTAATCGCAATCTGCGGCCGCGCCGGCGTGTGCGACGACCTCGCCGCCTCTCTGCTGCTGTCCCGGCAGAGCTGGCTGGCTGGCTTGCCCGCCCGCCATTAGCCAAGGCTAATCCCACTACTGCAGAGCGCCGTCTGCTGCACTCATTAGCACTCATTAGCAGCGACCTGGGTCCGCCTCCTCTACCGCACCGTTCGTCATATCGTCGTCTGCGCACCACATTCAGCCGTCGACGTACCTGCCGTACACATGTTTTCGTTGATAACCTGCCTTCCAACGACTAGTATAGCTACTCGGTAATTCGTAGATCTGAGTCTCAGCTTACGGTCCTGTTATAATGGTTCGGCTTCTCCGTTATCTAAAGCAGTTATCAATGGTCCCATACACATAGTTACGAGATTCGAGCTGGCGCTTTTATCTAGTCGTTAACACTAAGGAAATAGCTTGGAAACAATGTAAAGGTAAATTATTGGCTGGGGCAGGCTGTTTAGATACCCAGCAGGGAAAAGTTTTTCATTCCCGCTATTTACTATGCAGTTTGACAATGCTAAATTTGAGTATGCGTTCGAAATTTAAAATCCATACATATTCTCTCTCTCTCTCTTTCTCTTTCTCCCCCCGCCGGCCGCGGTGGCCGTGCGGTTCTAGGCGCTGCAGTCCGGAACCGCGGGACTGCTACGGTCGAAGGTTCGAATCCTGCCTCGGGCATGGATGTGTGTGATGTCCTTAGGTTAGTTAGGTTTAAGTAGTTCTAAGTTCTAGTGGACTTATGACCACAGCAGTTGAGTCCCATAGTGCTCAGAGCCATTTGAACCAGTTTTTTGTGTGTGCGTGTGCGTGTGTGTGTGTTTTCCTTGTCTCCTCCTAAACCACTGGACCGATTTAATCCAAACTTGGTACACCTATCCCTTGCTGTCTGGCAACAATTGCTGTCTGAGTAAAAACCACCTACCTATCATAGTTCAGGAGATGTCACACCATTACCCATGTCTGAAAAATGCAGCATCTCGTATGACGTTTAAATTTATTACTTCTGTTCCACTAATTCTGTTCGCAATAAATTTCGCAGACAGTATCTACATATGCAGCTAAATGCACCTACAAAATTATACCATGGTATCACATATAGTTCATCAGGTATGACGTCATAAACACTGAAACGCGTGAAAAACTGTCTCATTGAACATGACGCTTAAATTTATTACTTATTTGCTACAAACTCTGTTCGCAACATATTTCGCAGACAGTATCCACTTACGCCGCTCAAGTTACTTACGCAAATATATCGTTGTACGACGCACAGTTGAAGAGAGATGACGTGATAACCATTGAGATGTGTGAAAAAATGCACCATCTTGCATGAGATTTTAATACATTTAGTCTTCATTATTAAGACACTTTTACAGTCGAGTTAACTAATGGAAATCACGGACACATAGCAGCGCTTTTGACAGCTGCGAATTGCGAAGCGCAAACGGCTGTAGACTAAAACGGTAGCTATGAAGAGGCGTTGTCTATAAAGACATTCTCAAAATTGCGTTGTATTCACACGAAGCAGCTGCACTACACAGTTTTATATTATGCGTATTTCTTAGTACTACTGTTTCATAATTTAAAAAGTGTTTTCACAAATACCTAGACATCAAATTCTCTCTATGTTGCACTACGAATATAATTCATTTTTTGTTTTCGTTTCTAACAGGAAATTGGCAAACTTAATGCCCGGGGAATTCTGAGTTTGTCAGCTATTCACATTTGTCTTGGTTGCTTTTGGACTTACGGCAGTTTACTCTAGCTGGCAGTCGATTTCAGATGATCACTATTTCGTGACTAGATGCTGTTGCCGAAGATAGGCCGTAAGAGTTGAAAGTGGTAAACTGCTATATGACCACCAAATGCGACCAAGAATTATGAATGAAAAAAATGTTGATCAAGTCACCAAACACTCAAAAGCTTGTCTGTTTAGTCCTAAGTGTGACTACTTAGTGTAGGTAACTGAAGGTAGCAAGTAGTTTGCTTGTATTATTGACGAGAATAACTGAAATACTTCGAGTAAGCGGTACTGGAGAGATTTTAGGAAGTTTAAGAATTGCTATGTAAAATACACAGGTGTACAACTTTATTGTACTGCAGATCATCGATTTCAGTTCTGTATCAGACCGTCTTCGGGCCTCAAAAAGGAATTCAGAAAGAGGGAACGAGATATGCTAAACCAATGCTGTTTTCATATCTATATCTATCACGCATCTCAAAACCTGTTCTTCACTGTCCATTGTAATAATTATACTGCTTTGTTCACTCCGCTGAAGCGAACGGACGAGGTTTCAGAGAAATGTAATCGCAGACTGTATCTGTTATGTAGACTGACCAAATATTGTGCTCTCTCTTCAGCAAAGTTATTCGTCATTTTAAATTCATAATATGCTTACGAACTTGTAACATACTGCAGGTGAAAAGTAATTATACTCTTCAGCTACAAACTTACTCTTATGTCAAGCCAAACTAGCTCTGTGGTAAGATAGCGATGTGTGCGTTTCTGGGAGTGCAGCTCTTATTGTTATCACATTTTTTTTTCTATTGCATTAAAATCGTGACGATTCGGAAAGTCGATAGAGCAGTTTATCATTCGCACTACATTTAAAGAAAATAACTAAGAAGTCTGGAGGCGAGAGACCGGTTTTTAACGAGTACAACATCTCTGTGACACTATATGAGATAAATTGTTCACTCTCAGTATCGACCATGGTGCCAATGTAGGAATCTCGCACTTTGTGAAAATGTAACACTGCTTGAATACCGTTGAGATTTTATTTAGTCTTATCTCTGTCACCCCCTCCGCACGCAGGGTATCGCAAGTTCGCATCCCTTTCCCTACGGTCACTGCTGTGGCAGTACGGTACTCGGCGTTGTCATGGAAACGAAGCGCTAACAATAGCTAACTTACCGTATTGTGTAGGCTAGCTGTTCATTAATATTCCTCGCACGGTAATAGCCGCTTACGCTTCCTGTAATTACGCTGATAGACAATGATTAACTTTAATGGCTTTAATTAATAAATTGTAGCTTCAACCATTGTCTCGTCGTTCAGCTATTCGCGATGGATTATACAGTAAGTTACAAAGCCCAATCTCCCACTAAAACTGTGGCTACCACCTATTTTTTGCAATGAAAATAAAGTTTGTGTGATAGTGTTCGTATAGTTAATTCCTGTTCCTTTTGATCACCAGTGCTGTTACACGTGCTTTTAAAGCAAACTGCTTTAGTATTCATGTCAAAGATAATTAGTATAGCAATAAATTAACTAAACCAACTCAAATATACAGCAAATGGAAGACGATCACACAAAGAGGGGCAACGATTACTTTTTTCTCATCAGGTATTATACACATCCACTTGAATCTGAAAACATGAGATAAACGGCTGTTTCCAAAACTCCCCTGAACATCAACTGGTAATCCACACTGCTATCATCCAACAGAATACGCTTATTTCCATCTGTATGCGCGAAGTATCACAGTTCATATTGTAACTATCTAATATTGCTACATAGAACGACATGGTGCTCGTAAGCCTTGTGCATTTTAGCTTTAAGGTATAACAACATCCTATGGTTTCATATCATACCGGTCAACTCGCACCATGGAATTCAGATTTGTACAATCCTAACTCGATTTTCACTACTGATATTGTCATTACTTTTTTATGTGGATGTGTGGACTTGCGCACGTCCGCTTTGTCTGGATTACGTCCTTTGATTTCTAGCTCTTTTTTGTGCAAAAAAAAAAAGAATCATTGGCAGGATGCAGAGGGAAAGCGGTACTTGGAAATTTGGAAATTTGTGGGGTCGTCGGTCCCTAAGCTTACGTACTACTTAATCTAACTTAAACTAACTTACGCTAAGGACAACACACACTCATGCCCGATGGAGGACTCGAACCTCCGACGGGGAGAACCGCGCGGACCGTGACAAGACGCCTCAGACCGCGCTGCTACCCCGCTACTTAATGTTCAGTCGAGTATTGGAACTAGTTGCTCATCTTCGTGCTCGCTTGATAAAACTCCTTGTTTAAGATAGTTTTCACTGCCACTACTTGGGTGCTTTTTGACAGTTTTAACAATGCTAGACAGCACTGCCAAAGACACGTATTTTGATGCAGATGGCGACCAAAAAGAAAACAGTAGTACTCTCCGGCGACCGTGAATTGGACAACGGAGTGTGGTGTTTATTATGGTCTGTATAATACACGAAGTTAAATTTATTCTTTATTCCAATATCTCAATTGTACATTTACTTTTATGATGACTGGATTCGATCAATATTTGGTGACGTACAGACCACAAAATAAAAAGAATAAAAACAAAGTATCTAATTCACAATTGCTATACCATAGACAGAAAAGTATTACACATAACAACTGCATTTGCCGAAGTAGTTTCGCAAGCAACACCTCATATCCATACAGAACTACACATTACGATGACACACCTAAAATTTCTCAACTATGCTTCACTCATGTATGTGGAATGCTGTGGTTTGCGACTGTGCACGTGTTGCGGTATAAATACGTAACTAGAGAAGGGGGGAGGGGCAGGGAAAGTAACGTGAAGCAAAAGCAAAGCTCAAGTTTCTAGTCGAGATGAGCCATTCAGGACCGACCGACTGACTGCCGTGTCATCCTCTGCCAATAGCGTTATCGGATGTGGTGTGGAGGGGCATGGAGTCAGCACATAGCCGTTGTCGGCTTTTTTGACCTTGAAAACGCCACTTGTCATTCATGTAGCTCCCTCAGTTGGCCTCACGGGACTGAGAACTACGGTATAATTTATTAATACTTCTGTCACAGTTGCATATAATTCAAAAATGGCTCTGAGCACTATGGGACTTAACATATGTGGTCATCAGTCCCCTAGAACTTAGAACTACTTAAACCTAACTAACCTAAGGACATCACACACATCCATGCCCGCGGCAGGATTCGAACCTGCGACCGTAGCAGTCGCGCGGGTCCGGACTGAGCGCCTAGAACCGCTAGACCACCGCGGCCGGCTGCATATAATTATATAATTGTTTTCACTGGTGACTAGACTCACTTTCGGACGCTTGCCTTCATTTTCAAAGTATTACCTGCTTCTCTAATGTTGGGAAGTAAATCATTTAAACGGAACATCGAAAACTCGATAGGAGCTTTTTAGTTGTTTATACATTCAAAATTTGACAGATACACTTCTATGTGGCTCATTTTGAATGAATAGACAACTAAAGACTCCTGTTGAGATTCGAATGTGCCATTGTAATTATATTACAACGAAAACACATTTGTTCTGTTGATCTAATATGTGAACAGATATTTCGAATGTTTTGTAAGTTTTCTATGAAAAATTGTTTATATGTGAGAAAAATGAATATATAAATTTCAAAAACTGTCTCCTGTAACGTGTTCTTTAGGTCTCGTATTCAGTTGCTAAGCAAAACTGACTGTTGGTTGGTCCTGTTTTAAGCATCTGAACAGTGTCGTAAAATAAAACTTTAATCATCGTGAAACGCAAAATTGGAAAAAAAAAGAAAATCAATCTAATTAAATGCCAAAAGAAACTAATTGCGCACTCAGTGAAAACTATATAACTAAAACTCGGTACCGCAGCACATTACGAACGATTCGTGATATGAAGTATAATGTTGGACTAAGAATATCCACAGAAATAAATTACTGCTCTATTCGAACGTAAATAACTGTTTGAATTACCAACGCCGTTCGCCGAAAATTAATGCACTTACTAACACGATAAATGACAATGTTGACTACACACTGGTTGCACAAAATACAAGGTGAGATCTACCCAGAAATAAAAGTGTTCATCATGCTAATTTTGTATCTGGAGTAGTCGCGTTCTCGAAAGCAAATATAAAGCAGCAGATGTAGCAGCTAAAGATAAATAATCCGCTCTTTTTTTTTTCAGAAACAATCTGTTGCTTTGTGTGGCATAAGGTGCAACGCACATTCGACAAAAATTCATAAATTTACTGTGAATCATAATGGTGGGTTTTAGTTTAAAGATATCGATTTTGAGAAATCAGACTCTGATTCTTGAAAGAAAGACAGCACAACATGAAAGGCTCTAACAATTACAAGATTCTCTAATTACAAACATACCATTAAAATTTCTCCAAAACCTTCTCCATGAATATAAAGAACAAGAAAGTATTATAAATGTGTTTTCATCTCGATAATAAAGTATTCCAGAAAATTTCTCAAGGTTCACAAAAAATAGATCTATTTTTCTGAAAAACTCAACTGCACGCTACTATGCCACGATTAAGAATGTCCCATGGCTGTACAACGGCGCTGGGTAGCCGCGTGGTCTGGGGGGGCCTTGCCACGGTTCGCGCGACTCTCCCCAGTCGGAGGTTCGAGTCCTCCCTCGGGCATGGGTGTGTGCGTTGTCCCTTAGCGTAAGTTAGTTTAAGTTAGATTAAGTAGTGTGTAAGTCTACGGAGCGATGACCCCAGCAGTTTGGTCCCACAGGAACTTACCACAAATTTCCAGTTTCCAGCGCTGCACAGCTGACTGACTTATTAGTCAACCCCAAGATAGAACTAAACGCAGTAAAGTATCTTTTTCTCATGCATTATGCTCATTCAGCTTTGTCCCATAACAGTAAATGTGACTTACTTACATCAGCAAAAAGCATATGAGAACCTTACAGTTTCATTAAAATTATGTGGAGCCTAATATTTGAGTAGCAAGAAATAGTTTGAAAGTGAACGCAAGCGTTCGAAAATAGCTACCAGTTAAAACAATTGTATGAAACTACGACGGAAACCTTAGTAAATTACAAACAAAATTCAGTTGCTAACCCTTATACCAACGCAATGTCGGAATTGCATGAACTCAGTTTTTCAGCTTGTTTTTTTCTGGATCTGAAGACAATCAAATATGAACGAACTAATCATCACAATAATACATGTGCTACTGAAACTGTGATTTGAACACAGTTGTGGAATCTGTCATTGCGAATACATGGTGATCAAAAAGTCAATATAAATTTGAAAACTGTATAAATGACGGAATAATGTAGATAGAGAGGTACAAATTGACACACAAGCTTGGAATGACATGGGGTTTTATTAAAAAAAAAATACAAAAGTTCAAAAAATGTCCAACAGAAGGCGCTTCATCTGATCATAATAGCAATAATTAGAATAACATAGTAAGACAACGGAAAAATGATGTTCTTTACAGGAAATGCACAATATGTCCACCATCTTTCCTCAACAATACCTATAGTCGAGGGATAATGTTGTGAACAGCACTGTAAAACATGTCCGGAGTTATGGCGAGGCATTGGCGTCGGATGTTGTCTTTCAGCATCCCTAGAGATGTCGGCGGATCACGATACGTCGATACATTTGCGACTTTAGGTAACCCCAAAGCCAATAATCGCTAGGATTGAGGTCTGGGGACCTGGGAGGCCAAGCATGACGAAAACGGTTGCTGAGCACACGATCATCAAAAATGGCTCTGACCACTATGGACTTAACATCTGTGGTCATCAGTCCCCTAGAACTTAGAACTACTTAAACCTAACTAACCTAAGGACATCACACACATCCATGCCCGAGGCAGGATTCGAACCTGCGACCGTGGTGGTCGCGCGGTTCCAGACTGTAGCGCCTAGAACCGCCTAGAACCGACACGATCAGCACCAAACGACGCGCGCAAGAGATCTTTCACGCCTCTAGCAATATGGGGTGGTTCTAATAAAACCCTATGTCATTCCAAGCGTGTGTGTCAATTTTTACCTCTCTATCTACATTATTCCGTGGTTTATTAAGTTTTCAAATTTATACTGACTTTTTGATCACCCTGTATATCGTTAACAGTGAACACACGAAGTCATTTTACTTGCTGCTAAGTTTTATTCTACAGTTCAACATAAAATTAGTGTTGACCGTCTCACGAGCGAAACAAATCTTAGTTAAGAGAGCGAGAGAGAGAGAGAGAGTTGGAGGGATTAGCGGGGGCAGAGCAAGAGAAACGCATTAAAAAACGCGCCCGAGTCGCTGGCTCCGCCCCCGCAACCCGGGCCGGCTAATATGTCGCCGAGACAGATGGCCCAGGGGCCGGCGTCCGACCGCCCCCGCGGCATTACGCCCCCAACATTTCACGCGCGCGCTTTTTAATATGCTGCAGTCAGCGCATGCACTAATTCAGAAGTCGTTACGGGCCGTACCTTCGCTCCGGCTGCTCTCCACATGACCGCCAGCACACAAACATGTCACCACACACACACACACACACACACACACACACACACACACACACACTCTACTCTGCCTGCCCCACTTCTCTTCTTTGTCCGTCAGCCACCGCACAGAGCTGCGTCGAATGCTGCACGCGGTCTTCGTGTGAGTGGGATTCACTTGAATTTTGAATGAACAGCCACTGAGGTAGACTGTGGAAGGGTTTACACCCATCTCATTAGGCACGAACACCAACCCTAAGACAAGTGTAATTATTATACAGCAGACACCACAATTATATTTTTCCCCCGAAGTGTCCCTTTCTCATTGCTCTTGGTGGATTGGCTGCTAAATTCGTGACGCTGTAATTACGCCACTAGTTAATGAATCAGTCCTAGTTACTATCCACAAATGTCGATAAGTTTGCGACATCTTGCTCATCGTTACATCGATACATGAAATTTTTAAAATTGCGTTTGAGAAAAACCATCCCATATCAACATTATTACACATACCAAGGGCGATATTGATTGTGCACTAAATGACTGAGCTATACGTACACTACTGGCCATTAAAATTGCTACACCAAGAATAAATGCAGATGATAAACGAGTATTCATTGGACAAATGTATTATACTAGAACTGACATGTGATTACATTTTCACGCAAATTGGGTGCATAGATCCTCAGAAATCAGTACCCAGAACAAACACCTCTGGCCGTAATGACGGCCTAGATACGCCTGGGCATTGAGTCAAACAGAGCTTGGATGGCGTGTACAGCTACAGCTGCCCATGCAGCTTCAACGCGATACCACAGTTCATCAAGAGTAGTGATTGGCGTATTGTGACGAGCCAGTTGCTCGGCCACCATTGACGAGACGTTTTCAATTGGTGAGAGATATGGAGAATGTGCTGGCCAGGGCAGCAGTCGAACATTTTCTGTATCCAGAAAGGCACTTACAGGACCTGCAACATGCGGTCGTGCATTATCCTGCTGAAATGTAGGGTTTCGCAGGGATCGAATGAAGGGTAGAGCCACGGGTCGTAACACATCTGAAATGTAACGTCCACTGTTCAAAGTGTCGTCAATGCGAATAAGAGGTGACCGAGACGTGTAACCAATGGCACCCCATAACATCACGCCGGGTGATATGCCAGTATGGCGATGACGAATACACGCTTCCAATGTGCGTTCACCGCGATGTCGCCAAACACGGATGCGATCATCATGATGCTGTATAGAGAACGTGGACGTTTTGCCATTCGTGCACCCAGGTTCGTCGTTGAGTACACCATCGCAGGCGCTCCTGTCTATGGTGCAGCGTCAAGGACAACCGCAGCCATGGTCTCCGAGCTGATAGTCCATGCTGCTGCAAACGTCGTTGAACTGTTCGTGCAGATGGTTGTTGTCTTGCATCTGTTGACTCAGGGATCGAGACGTGGTTGCACGATCCCTTACATCCATGCGGATAAGGTGCCTGTCATCTCGACTGCTAGTGATACGAGGCCGTTGGGATCCAGCACGGCGTTCCGTATTATCCTCCTGAACCCACCGATTCCATATTCTGTTAACAGTCGCTGGATCTCGATCAACGCGAGCAGCAATGTCGCGATACGATAAAACGCAATCGCGATGGGCTGCGATCCGACCTTTATCAAAGTCGGAAACGTGATGGTACGCATTTCTCCTCCTTACACGAGGCATCACAACAACGTTTCACCAGGTAACGCCGGTCAACTGCTGTTTGTGTATGAGAAATCGGTTGGAAACTTTCCTCATGTCAGCACGTTGTAGGTGTCGCCACCGGCGCCAACCTTGTGTGAATGCTCTGAAAAGCTAATCATTTGCTTATCATAGCGTCTTCTTCCAGTCGGTGAAATTTCGCGTCTGTAGCACGTCATCTTCGTGGTGTAGAAATTTTAATGGCCCGTAGTGTATATTATTTCGTAATGGGCGATTTAAGAACAGAATCATCTTTCCCGGGTATCAAGCTCTGGTTGACGTTTCTTCCGTGTGTGCGAACTCATTCTTCTTAAACTCCATCTTTCGCAAAACACTATATCTTTCATTTTCTATTTACCCGGCCATGTTTCGACCCCTATGTGTCATCTTCTGTGGGTCTAGATTTATTTCTGTAAATCAGCACCAAAGTACATGGTTGTTTTTCTATTTTAGGCGCAGTATTGGAAAACAACCACAAACAGAAATAATTCAAGACCCACAGAAGATGACACGTGTATATCGAAACATGTCTGGGTGAATAGAAAATTTAATACATTGTAACTTGTATAAGGCTGAGTTTTAAAAAATAAGAATAACAATTCTAGCAAGCTGTAGAATTCATCAGCACAACCTCGACAGACATACAAGTTCATTGATAGCTGATTAACGAAAGAATTGTCTTCGTGTACTTTCCTTGTCTATTTCTGCCTCGCTCACTGCGTAGCCAAACAAAAATAAATGCACACAAATCAACACACATTCTGTATTGTGAAAGAAATGAGAAATATTTGCGGAACTATAGTATCAAACCGTTCACCTGGTAGACATTAAAGTGAGATACTGGTGCGAAACGAAATGTTTATCAGAAGCAGTTGTTCTCATACAACAGCTAGGCTCACTGTTGTGTTTTAGTTGATTTTCTTCATCTGTTAGATACATTCCTACGCATTTCCCCATTTCTGCCTCTGACGTTGGTAAATGCAAGAGAATTGTTCATCAACACTGGGGAAGATCTACACCATATTGAGACGGTCAGTTTCCATGGCGTATATGCCTAAATCGCATATTTGCTCTTAGCAGGAGCTCTTAGCAGGAGGCTTTGTCGAGCAATTGACAGATTCGACTTAATAACAGCATATCAATGATATCAATAGGACCCGAGAAACACACACTCTCCGGTTTTGTTTCATTAACAGAACGGAACGGAAAAAATGAACTGCAAGGAACTGAGTAACAATACGGACCTGTGAAGGGCACTTAACCGCATTTATATTCATGTACTCACTTTATCTAATTACTCAAGAATTTCCCCTAAAATATTTTAACAGAACTGTTAAAAAGACTGTAGCCGAGAACACGTTTTTAATACGACTATGCTTCAGCAGCATTTCCCTTTCGTTTCACCAAACAGTGCACAGTTTTGTTAGTATGCTGAACAGGGTATGGGTGTTATTGCCTTGTTCCTCCCTTTCAGAGGTAAACACTAAAAGCATTTTTTCCAAGAAATGACGTAATCAGCTTACTGTATTCCTCTAATCAGCTAAATAAAAAACAAATTAAAAACGAGCGTACCAGATAACCTGTGGAATAATAACGAGTTTCGAGAGGTATTAAACACTCAGTGTTACAAAACGTAAACGTCGATCGTGTGATGTATTACCCCGCGGGTCCGGAGCAAATTCTAATTAAGTACTATTGCATTAAGTTTCACAGTATTTCCATGAAAACAGCAAATTAAAAACAAAATTTGTAATCTGGCCCTTACTGAAACAGATTTATTAGTTTGGAATGAAAAATGCAGACAGTGACATTTCGCTCCATTTACTTACCGTATTACACGCCTTATAAAGATGACGCTATGTTGGCAGATGGCTTTGAAATATTTGTGTAATAGTCGACATATATATTATCAAAACTTGGCTGCTAACCGGTGACTATTTATGCAAGCATAAGAATAAGAAAACTTTAAATTGTGCACTCACTTAAATATGAGGATGTCCACAAGTGGGGCAAATCCGACAACAGATCGCAAACCGCAGTCCAGCTGCTTTTGCGGTTTCTGACATCATGACAGGTTTGTAGATTAAAACTGAACAGATAGTTTACATATATAGAAACTCAATACACATTTGTGTAAAATCACAAAATAAAGTGAATGAGTAGAACGTTTACGCACTACGGAAACTGTACAGAAATAGCTAAGGGGGTTAGCTGCAGTTTAAGAGAGAGTATTTCAAAGTTGCATTTAATAATTTAAAAGCAGTTAAGAAGTGTCTGCCAGGTGTGTATTAGGCTGAAGGACTTTTGATGAGATTCAGATTTCTGCCCAGTGAAGGGCGCGAGACTGTATCTGGTAGCTGCGCTGCGGCCTCCGCTTAACACATTCTTAACAAATATAGAGCGAGACTAATGTGGTTCATGTGCAGTCAGTCTGCTGCTGACTGAAGAATTCATACTCTTCGTCACATTTTGATTTATTTAAACAGATTACGGTTTCTGCTTAACAGTTACAATTATCTTAAAAAGAGCAGTGACTCACAGGACGCTTAGTCGTAAATGTCAGTTTATTTAGATACTAATGTCACCAGTCTCCAAGCTAGCTCATTTCATTATGTACCGTAGTTCTGCCCGATGGATAAATATAAAACTTATCACAGGCCACAGACAAGAACTTGTACTTATTCCATAATTATTCAATAATTAAGTCTCCTACCTGGTGCTGAAAAACTTGTGTAAGTTATGAATTTCTGACATAAAACGAATTTGTTGCATGACTGTAAGAAAAATTTGGAACTTTGTGGTAAGGTCTTGTGGGACCAACCTGCTAAGGTCATCGGTCCCTAAGCTTACACATTACTTAGTCTAACTGAAACTAACTTACAAGGGGACTGATGACCTCAGATGTTGAGTCCCATAGTGCTCAGAGCCATTTGAACTAACTTACGCTAAGGACGACACACACGCCCATGCCCGAGGTAGGACTCGACTGTAAGACAGTTTCGGGTAAGACTAGCCATTTAAGGAATAAATGCGGCTATCTCTTTAATCTTTGATTGTAATCTATTTATACACAAATATGTAATTTAAGCTCTTACATATTGTTCGTTTCAAGAAGACAAGACAGGGTAAGAGCGAGCGTACAAAAACATTAACTGCGTACTCATTATCCGTCCGCCGGGCAAGAATTAGCTCTTGAAATGCTTCAGCAGTGGTCACAGAAATAAAGTCCTACATCTTCATAATTCATACAGTCCTCAGGTCACTATTTTTTTTCCTTTTGCATTATCACACTGTACTCAGACATCTGAAAATGACATTCTCATCATGGGAAATCATCGGTTTTAGGAAACCAGTTTCCTGAGGAGTTAAAAGCAATTTGCTTTTTACAGAACTAGGTTTCCTCTGCTCTAGATCATGTTTTCCTTTCCCCTTAGTTCTTCCTTCTCCTCCTCATCCTTCTGTTTCTGTTCGAGAATATTCTTCAGCGGTGATGAGGAGAGTATTTACGATTTATGGAGCCTCGGTTTCCTTGTGTCAACTAACTACAATTTTGGGAGAGGGCAAACTTTATAAATGGGCTTTAGCGCTTGTGCATTGCGCTTGCGACACTGAATTGCAGCGCTCCATCACAAGCTCTTGGCTGGGTCTCTTTCTCTAGACTGCCTCGAGATGACTGGGTATTTGTGTTGTCCTCATGATTTCGTCATCATTCATGAAAGTGGCGAGATTGGACTGAGCAAAGGTTGGGAATTTGTACGGGCGCTGATAGCCGCGCAGTTGAGCGCCCCACAAACCAATCATCATCATCATCATCGTCATCATCCTTCTCTAGACCACTGTCTCCAGTCATGCTGTTATATCCGATTATCTGAACTGCAGTTTCGTCTCTTGCCGTTACACAAGAGGGAGCAAAATCCTCCACCGAATAGACAGATATACTGTATGGCCACATTAACTGCACTGGCGGACTCTCGAAGACAGACGCCAACTATTCCGAGAAAGCCTACCAATAATGTTTCAAGAACTGGCTTTACATTATGATTTTAGAACTAGATTACAACCATATTCGTATCACTCTTGTGGTGTTCGTGATTAACTGCAGTTCGCGTCTAGGCATTTAAACTGATTCTTCCCGCGCTCAGTATGTGAATGGAACGGGAAGGAGGCCTAATATAGGGTCCAGTGGGAATCAACCGCCACCGCGCACTTCTAAGTGGTTGGAGAGTATGGCTGGAGATTTAGGTTCCGCTTACTTCATACCACTCTCCTGCCTTCTCTGCTTTTGCTGTCCGCCAATAGATACCTGTGAGTAAACCACCGCACCTTCACAAGTTGACAAACGTATCGTCAGATCCAACCAGATGACAGAAACAGCAGCTACCGCATGGACGAGGGAGTTCTGTCAAATAGATTTAACAGTTAGTGCAATACGTTGATTATATTCTTTAATTTTAAGAGTGCTGAAGGTGCAGTGTGTTTTACTTGCTAAAAAATGTTCAACAGCCTAGACAGCATAAAATATTTCTTTATTTTGGACAACCGGTTTCAACAGAATTTGCTATCATCTTCAGGGCTTAAAAATCTTTTTGTTGTGGAAATGTATTCGTTTTACGTTGAACTTCAAACCACATGACTATTTAGCGTGAGGTTCAAGGTAAATGAACACGTTTTCACAAAAACAGGTTTTTAAGACTTGAAGATGACAGCAAAGTCTGTCTTAAATTAATAGCTCACGCGATGTATGCTGTTGAATGTTTTTTAACAATACATTGAACTAAGGTGACTGGCTAAAATAACTTCAATGACGGATGTGTATGTTACTTTCGATTCTAACAAAAACGTTTCCTTGCCCGAATACGAAGAAATAATAGAGGAGCAACAAAAAACGTCTTGCCTTAATGTCACTATGAACTGCTTCAGTGGTTAGTCAATGCTCATTCCACTCCAAGTACAGTTACTATGTGCGTAGCCTTAGACAAAGCGTTGTCTTGACCAAACTTCCCTTAACTGAAACTTCCTGGCAGATTAAAACTGTGTGCCCGACCGAGACTTGAACTCGGGACCTTTGCCTTTCGCTGGCAAGTGCTCTACCATCTGAGCTACCGAAGCTCGACTCACGCCCGGTACTCACTGCTTTACTTCTGCCAGTATCTCGTCTCCTACCTTCCAAACTTTACAGAAGCTCTCCTGCGAAACTTGCAGAACTAGCACTCCTGAAAGAAAGGATATTGCGGAGACATGGCTTAGCCACAGCCTGGGGGATGTTTCCAGAATGAGACTTTCACTCTGCAGCGGAGTGTGCGCTGGTATGAAACTTCCTGGCACATTAAAACTGTGTGCCCGACCGAGACTCGAACTCGGGACCTTTGCCTTTGGCGGGCAAGTGCTCTACCATCTGAGCTACCGAAGCACGACTCACGCCCGGTACTCACAGCTTTACTTCTGCCAGTACCTCGTCTCCTACCTTCCAAACTTTACAGAAGCTCTCCTGGAAGGTAGGAGTCGAGATACTGGCAGAAGTAAAGCTGTGAGTACCGGGCGTGAGTCGTGCTTCGGTAGCTCAGATGGTAGAGCACTTGCCCGCGAAAGGCAAAGGTCCCGAGTTCGAGTCTCGGTCGGGCACACAGTTTTAATCTGCCAGGATGTTTCATATCAGCGCACACTCCGCTGCAGAGTGAAAATCTCATTCTGGAAACTTACCTTAACTGATTCACTAATAGTAATTATGTCTTCCACTGAAATATAAGTAGATGTAGAAATTTCGTTCGCATTTACATCAGTAATCGCAAATGTATGCGGAGAATTTCTTTCGCGTTTCGTGCCACGATATATGATGCCACCGCTTCCATCTTAAAATTCTGCGCTCAGCGCGTTTGGGAGGTGGGGGCCCACGGTGAAGCAGTGGTATAATGATGACAGGGCCGGCGCGGCTCTGCAGGTACCCAAGGTGGAAGCGGCGTCGTTGTTACTGCGGAGCCAAGTATAAGTCAGCTGGGTTGATGTTACTAATTAATGAAAATACTCGTTAGGGAAACTTCGCCGGTGTAATTATGACGTCTTGAGGTGGGGAGGGGGCGGCCGGGCCGCGGAGTTTGGCCGCCCCCACGATTACTGCGGCGGCGGCGGTCCCACTGTTTCCGGGATCGCGCCTCCCACACCCCACACGACCTCCCCCGCGACCACCGACCAGTCGCGGTTGCGATGCGCGACACTGCTGGCAGTTTGCCTGCCGCCTCGCGACTCTGACTCGCCTTGAACTGGATTTGTGGTTACTCTTTCGAACGTGTTTGACACGCGCGAGCGCGCCTTGAACTTTCAGTCTCGCTGGCGGCCCACATCCGGTGTACGCAACTATCGCTCTGTTTACACATACTTGGTGATAATGCGACACTGCCCGGTTGTTTCATAATCCCAATCTAATATCCAGCGGGGAAGGAATGAAAGTTGTCTACAGGGTACGACAAATTAAGTTTATAATTTTTAAATATAAGTACAGAATAGAAACTAAAAAGTAAACTCTTTTACAAATTGGCTTTAATGTTACTTCATCTACATACAAAGTCCGCAAGCCACAGTACGCTGTGTGGCGGAGGGTACCCTGTGCCACTAGTAGTCATTTCATCTTCTAATCGCAAACAGAGCGAGGGAAAATGACTATCTATACGCTTCCGTTCGAGCTCTAATTTCTCATCCCTTCATGGTCCTTACGCTGAATGTATGATGGCGGTAGTATAGTCGTCCTGCAGTCAGCTTCAAATTTTCTCAGTATTGTTCCTCGAAATGAACGACGCCTTCCCTCCAGCGATTCCCAGTTGAATTCCTGAGGCGTCTCCGTATTTCTTGTCGGTTGTTCGAACCTAGAGTTAACAAGTCTAGCAGCCCGCCTCTGAATTACTTCGATGCCTCCGTTTAATGCGCTCTGTTAAGGATCTCAAACACTCTAGCAGTGCCCAAGAATAGGCTGCACTAGCGTCCTACATGCTGTCTCCTTTACAGATAAACAACATCTTCCCAAAATTCGTTCAATGAGCCGAAGTAGACCATACCCTTTCCTACCACAGACCTCACATGCTCGTTCCATTTCATATCGCTTTGCAACGTTACGCACAAATATTTAAACCACGTACCGGTGTCCTCTGCATTATCTTACATTTCTCTACATTTAGAGATAGATGCCATTCATCACATCAACTATAATTTTTTAAAGTCGTCATGTATCATCCTACAGTGACTCATTTTGGACACCTTCCCGTATGTCACAGCAGCGCCAGCAAACAGTTGCAGATTTCTGCCCACCTTGTCCGCCAGATCATTTATGCATATACAAAATAAGTGCCGTCCCATCACACTTCCCTGGGGCACTCCTGCCGATAGGCTTGACTCTGAAGAACACTCGCTGGCGAGGACAGCACACTGGGTTCTGTTACTTAAGAAGTCTCCGATTCACTCACATTTTTGGAAAAGAAATCGATATGCTCATACCTTCATTAACAGTTTGCGGTGAGGCACCGTGTCAAATGCTTTTCGGAAATCCAAAAATATGGAATCTGCTTGTTGCTCGTCATCTACAGGGTGATTCAAAAAGAATACCACAACTTTAAAAATGTGTATTTAATGAAAGAAACATAATATAACCTTCTGTTATACATCATTACAAAGAGTATTTAAAAAGGTTTTTTTTCACTCACAAACAAGTTCAGAGATGTTCAACATGGCCCCCTCCAGACACTCTCTGCTAGCTCTGCGAGTCGATTTTCCGGGGCTGCGAACAAATGCTTGCTGGATGCGTGCTACATTTTCATCACTCGTTCTCGGCCGTCCAGAACTTTTCCCTTTGCACAAACACCCATCCTCTGTAAACTGTTTAGACCAACGTTTAATACACCACCTATCAGGAGGTTTAACACCATACTTCGTTCGAAATGCACGCTGAACAACTGTCGTCGATTCACTTCTGCCGTACTCAATAACACAAACAGCTTTCTGTTGAGCGGTCGCCATCTTAGCATCAACTGACGCTGACGCCTAGTCAACAGCGCCTCAAGCGAACAAATGTACAACTAAATGAAACTTTATAGCTCCCTTAATTCGCCGACAGATAGTGCTTAGCTCCGCCTTTTGTCGTTGCAGAGTTCTAAATTCCTAAAGTTGTGGTATTCTTTTTGAATCACCCTGTATAGTTCGCAGAAAAGGGCAAACTGAGTCTCGCACGAGCGAAGCTTTCTAAAACCTCGTTGATTGGTGGACATAACCCTTTCGGTCTCAGGGACATGTATTATATTCGAATTGAGAATAAATTCAAGGATTCTGCAGCAAACCGGTGTTAGAAATATTAGTCTATAATTACCTCACTGTTGTCTTCCGAACTCCTCTGTCAGCTTCCTGAAGTTGGGCGCAGCCTCCCGGAACATAACACGAATTCTTCCTACTCCCAGACTGACAACCTCATTTACCGCTAATTATTGAGCGCTTTTGTGTTAGTTATGCCCGAAAATTAGAAACAGTGACCTTTTAAGACGCAATATCTTTCTCGGTCACTGATGAAATGTCACTTTAGCCAAGGCTCCTGTAATCCTGCTCATTTTTCCTTCACTGCATAATTATTTAAAGCCTATGTTTCACTGATCATACGAACGATCCCCCATATCGAAGCTGTGCGACATGCGTGACATATGAACTACTCAAACATTCAAATGAAACGTAGAGGGGCCTATATACCTACTGAGTAGTTTGCATGTCAGGTATAATACGTCAATGAAATCTTGATAACCTTCTATGTCGTCGAGCGTATTGTAACACTAGCTGCAGATCAGCTACATCCTTGGATTCCTCCCAAAATATTCTTGTATCATTACGTTTCTTCCAAAAATATTTTCTTCAGCTTTACACAAAAATTTAACAAGGGTACTTTCTTCGTTATAGTGAAGTTCTTCCATAGGAACCATTCCCTGCAACGCCTTTTTCCACTGCTTCGTTCACGATAATGCGCCATCCCATACTGCTCTGTCAGTACAGCAATTTTGAACCCGAAAGCAAATTTCAGTACTACCACAGCCACCTTATTCGCCAGATATCGCTCCGTGCGACTTTTTTCTGTTTCCAAGAGTCAAAACGGCGATCAAGGGACACCATTGTCAAACAACACAAGATGTCCAAAAAGCTGTGACGAGGATCTTGGAGGATATTACAGAAGATGAGTTCCAGAAATGATACCATCAATGGTAGAAGCACTGGAAAAAGTGTGTGCAATAAGAAGGGAACTACTTTGAAGGAGACAACACTAAACTTGACTAAAATGGTAAGCAACATTTTTTTTCACATCAGACTCATTACTTTGTCTCACCTCGTATTTCCGAACATTCTGCGTTGGCACCATGGAAACAGTCGTACGAGATAGTACGATAAGTGAATAGCATGCATTTAGATACGGAGGCACTGTTGTGGTGGACATCACTGCTTCAGCCGTCTGCTGAGCAAACGGAGCGTGCGGACTCCATTAGCCGTGACACGTGAGCGGAACGAAGACGGACCGGTTTCCACAGAGAGCGGCCGCGCTGCCCCACTCATGAATAAGTGAGCATCGAGACACATTGTGTCAGCATCGCCTGTTGGCCCCCTCTCGATTGGCTGGCAAGGTAGGCTGCATCTGCTCCCAGGTCCCCCACACTGCGCCGACGGCTTACCATTATCGTTTCCCGCTCGAGGGGCTTGGGGGGGGGGGGGGAGCAGCGACCACGGCCAGGGCTTAGCTCGCTACAAGGGCTAAGCGACGTCGATCGCTGTGTGTATAAGACCCCTCTCCATTTTGGGGGAACTCGCTTCTCAATGCCAGTTTGTTCAAGAAGGGACTTTGGCCGTTGGGGAAACGGTGGAAAGAATAGCATCTGTGTATTACCCCCGAAGATTAAATCGTCAGACGAAGAAATGGACTCGGGAAATCTGAGGGGGGTACGGTTAACCTTATATCAGGAACGTCAGTAGCAGATCGCTGAAGGAATTTTTACCCATCGATACTCCACGCCTTTGTTCTTAGAGACGAATGGTTCATGTTACCTGCACCGGTAACGTGCATTATGTTTTCTGCCAAACTGTCCCTAACAAGGGAGAGGGAACAAGAGGCGGTACTTACACTCCTCCCCTGGAATCTGGAACAGGTAACAAAGTAATCTATCTATAACAAACATTCAGTGGATAACCATCAATTCTCTAGTATGCAGTAAGTTTCTTTTGTCACCTACAAAATTTAGTTATTGTGGATTGCCGCGTCTAGGAACTGACCAATTCAATTATATTGAAAATGGAAATTTAAGAGTCTTGTCTCCCCAAATTTGTGTGGCAGTTGGATTTGACAGTGGCCTGACACTGGTCTGCACACTCTCTGTCGTGGTTCCAGTCGATCACATCTGACAAGGGAAGATCGCCGTATTCTGCACCAGGCGCATGGTAACCCTTTCACATCTGTACAAAACAAGAACTGGACTCACCATCGTGCTCCATTGGTTTGAGTCCAGCACCAGCGGACTAGGGACTCACCGTTCCATGCGACGGCTGCGACAACACAAACGGCTGCGTCTGGAATGGCTCCGTGACCGGTAAACATAGACTGCTGATGAATGGTGTCACATTGTGTTCAGCGATGAATCGCGGTTCTTCACCACTCTGTACGGCCATTGACGGCGAGTATGGCGACGAAATGGCGAGAGGTCCCATTTTTACAATGTTTTGGAGAGATACAGCAGTGTTACTCGTCAGATCGTGGTGTGCAGTCTTTTGGTCTTGGCTGAAAGTCACTGGGGGAACTCTGATGGGACAACGGGCCACTGGTAGGTCACGGTCATCCTACGTCCTCGGGTGTAACCTCTCTTGCGACAGTGTTGTGGTCCTATTTTTCAATAGGAAAATGGTCGTCCGCAAATGACACGTGTCTCTATGAACAGTCAGAATCATATTTACATATTCCAATGGCTTACAACATCCTCAGATATGTCCCCGATAGGACATGTCCGACTGCCAGTTTTGAGGAAATCAAGCGTCACGACGTTTGTGGTCCCGCTGGCCTCAGTGAAAGTATACAATACCTACGGCACCCTTCCCAAGCAAATCAGTGCATGCATGCAAGCCAGACGGGGTACCACGTCGTGCAGATAAGTGGGTTCCTACTGCCGGCCGGTGTAGCCGAGCGGTTCTAGGCGCTACGGTCTGGAACCGCGCGACCACTACGGTCGCAGGTTCGAATCCTGCCTCGGGCATGGATGTGTATGATGTCCTTAGTTAGGTTTAAGTAGTTCTAAGTTCTAGGTGACTGATGGCCTCAGATGTTAAGTCTCATAGTGCTCAGAGCCATTTGAACCATTTTGAACCTACTGCTAATATATTTGTCAATTTGGCTCGATTTTGTACACATACCCTCTAAGCCAGTGAAGTTCCGTTTCCTCCTCCCGCTCTGGATGCTTCACTTCTTTTGTGAGGAAATGTGTCTAGAGAGTGCATCCACACTGAATAAAAGTAGTTGTAGGGGAAGCAAACGCCAAACTGATACGTGTGACAGCCATGTAAAATGCCGGAGAAACATTAGCACATCCTTTTAGAGGTTTCTAATTCGCTCAAGTTTTATTGTTGCAAGAGTGCATATCGAGTACATAGAATGATTACATTCACAGATCAGCAGGGCAAGTGGTCCTCAAGTACCACATATCGAGCCATGCTGAAACACCCATATTAATACGTGGTGTAACTTTCATGGATGGCAGTGCAGGCGCTAACTCTGGCATCCAGTCGACCGTGCAGGCGGCGAATACTGTCGTGCGCTTCGCTATCGGACGCCTACTCGACCTGTTCGCGTAGCTCTGTGAGAGTTGTTGGTTGACGAGTCACACAAGTGACTTCTCGTTCCATCATATCCCACACATGCTCGATTGGAGAAAAGCCGAGAGATAGCGCTGGCCAGGGAAATTGCTGCATATCTTACAGAGGACGCTGAGTTTCACGGGTAGTGTACGGGCGCGCATTATCCTGTTGGAACAACACGTCATCTTCCTGTTCCAAGAACCCCCTACAGAAATACCAAAGGTGTACTAGAGTTCCAGCTTATCGCAACGTAGTCCATAAGGCCTGGTGTGGAACCGGTGTGTCTTGGACGAATCCACTCCACGAGACAGCGCCCACCAGGCCTATGTCGCACTCGCAGGCGACTATCACTTGCACGCAGGCAGAATCTGCTGTCATCGCTGAAGACCATGGCGCGCCGTTCTGTCTTTCAAGTGATTCTCTGGCGGCACCAGTCGAGCAGCGCACGTCGATGCTGTGAGTGGAAGAGAGGCCAGAGGTGTGCGTGCCCGTAGTCCCACAGCTAATAACCGACTTGTCATAGTTATTGGAGGAGGAGGAGGAGATCAGAGTTTAACGTCTAGTCGACAACGATGTCATTAGAGACGGAGCAAAATCTGGGATTAGGGAAGAAGGGGGAAGGAAAGTGGCCGTGTTCTTCAAAGGCACCATCCCGGCGTTCGCCATAAGCGTTTTAGGGAAATCACAGAAAACCTAAATCAGTGGGCTTGAACTGTCGCTCTCCCGAATGTGATTCCAACGTGCTAACCACTGCGCATCAGCTCCTGTTGACAACTCTGGGCTCACAAGCGCTCTTGTCTGTGCTGTGGCGACTGTACGATCTGCCACTGCTGTCCTTACAATACGACAATACGTTTCTGTGCTGCGTGGGATCCAGAACCTCGTCTACGATTGTGAGAATGTCCAAATGACCGCTGTTATCAGGATCGTTGCACAGCTGACGCATCATATCGAACATGGCAAATTCCCCGAAAGGCATATCCTGCCACTCGGAAGGGTGCAAATTGACCCCTTCCAAATTCGTTCAGTCGGCTGTAGGAATCAAGTGTGTCTCCGTGTCATGGTTGTCTGCTTGCTTCACATGTTTCCACCACACAGAGCCATCTGGCCGTGAATATTCCTTGTTAAAGGGTAGAAAAAGATGGTGTTGTGGTAGCTATGCCACTACGCCATCTGTTGCGGGGCTCGTTGAAACCATGATCGGTTTTAAAGTTTTAAACTTGGCTGCGCTCGATATTTATCTTATACGTGACATGCCAACTTGAATATTTAAATTCTGATGAAGGCACTCATAATCGAAACCAGGTCAAAAGACTTCATTTTTGCGACCGAGTGCTGTAAATGCTTTAACTTTTATCATGATCGGTTTATTTTTGCCCAATTGGCATATGCCGTCATTGGACCGAAATCGATGTCGTATTTCGAGATGATAAAAAAAAAATCCGGTAAAATGGTCATCCTGTTCAGGTAGGTTCTGTACTATGAAGTTGGCAGCACTGTATCACCATTGTAATACACTGTCCACGAGATGAATCCTCACAGATGATGAAAATTAATGAGTACTATTACAGATGTGTGGGTAGAAGCGGCCACAGGTCACGCAGAGGCTGGGTATATGAGCCACGCATGTCAAAGGCGCTCCCTTGGGACCAGACAGCCCGTTTCTTCCGCTCCGCAGCCCGCGCCGTAAGCCACCGGTGTAGCGGCAGCTGCGCGACCCGTGTTGACACAGGGAGCGCCAGTCTGGCACCCCTGCGAGACGCACCTTTTTGCCGCCGCCACCACCCTGTCCTCCACCCATCCAGCTAGGACACCCATTGTACGCTAGCGTCCCCGCAAAGCAATCTTTGTCACCCCGCCAAAGCGCCCTCGGCCGCCGCTGGTAATAACCTTATTTCGGGAGATCTGATGACATAAGGTGGGGGACCGTCTTTCGCCGGTGCAAACGAGACTGCTCGGCTGCGCCTCAATGTGTAATGTCGCCTCGATTTGGCGCCTAATGACACGTCACGAGGCGACGGGGTGCGGGGCCCCGGGTCGCTATTCTGCTGCGCTGCTTCCTCATCTCCCCCCTCCCCCCTCCCCTCCCCCCTCCCCCCCTCCCCCTCCACCCCAGCCCCGTTACCCGCGGTACACGTGTCCGCCCCCATCCACCCTAATGTGCGCGGCGAGCACAAGAAGACGCCGACGGCCTAATGCGATAAGCGCTACCAGATGCTGACGCGCTGTGCTCTCCTCGTCAGGCACCGCGATACAATCTGTCTGATGACGTCGCCGTCATCTGCCCAGTGTCACTGATAAGGAGCTCTGCCAGCACGGCCGCTAAACGCGCGGGAACAGGTGTGTGACGCGCTTCTCTTTTGTGGGCGACGGTGTGACTCATCAGACCAATCGACGTCGTGCACTGGTAACACGCTGGACTTGTATTTGGGAAGACAGCGCTTCAAATTCCCGTCCGACCATTGTAATTTATAGATAACTTTAACATTGGGGCCAGCCATAGCTGAAATAGTCATACATAACAGAGGGAAATTCATACACAACAGGTTCCACAGGTTTTAAGTGTCGTCAAGATTGTGTAGGGAGTTGTTACAGAGCGCCGCAGAGTAACAGTTGGCGTGGCTAGGCAAAGTTCTCACCCCTCCTCCAGTGATGAAAACCGCCATCAATGACGACGTGTTAAGATCATGAACTGTCATCACTTTACCGATTAAAATGTTCACATTACAGAATAAATAAATACGAAAACCCACTGATGACGGCACAGTGGTGCCGAAACATGTTTGGGTATTGAGAAAAACGGTGTTTTGCATAACTGGTGGACCTCACATCCAACAGTTTTTACTACAAACACGGCCAACACAAGGAGCTGCAAATCAAAATGATGAAAATATGCTCCTTTCGGCCTATGTTAATTAAAGTACAATGCTCCTCGTAACAGTTATCCAGGGAAGTACTGGATCCTATAGCCGTCAACTTATGTGCGATTGTCACCAGCATGATAATAATCGTAGCAGCTGACAAGACAGGTTGTATGGCTACAGCGGACTATTGGACTTTTCATTCAGTTCTATATTTTCATAATTTTAACACTTGTACTTAAACACCTATTGTATTTACAAGTTTGTTTCTGAGGCCATCCTCCGCAGCAAGCATATAAATACTTGTTTTGGAAATAGGCCGGCCGTGGTGGCCGAGCGGTTCTCGGCGCTTCAGTATGGAACCGCGCGACCGCTACGGTCGCAGGTTCGAAATCCTGTCTCGGCAATGGATGTGTGTGATGTCCTTAGGTTAGTTAGGTTTAAGTAGTTCTAAGTTCTAGGGCACTGATGAACTCACATGTTAAGTCCCATAGTGCTCAGAGCCATTTGAACCATTTGAAAATAAAATTACGTTTTCCTGCTGCTACGTAAATCGTGAATTGACCTTTTAATAATCTAAAACTAAAAAAACTGTATCGTTATAGATCCCACTGATGATGCCTTAATAACAAGATAAGGCGAAACGTGTATGGGATAAATAAATCAAGTTGCAGCAGGAAAAGGCAGTTTTATTTAAATACGCAGGACAAACATTTGATGTCAGATACAAAGAACACATGAGAGCCTGGAAATATGGGACAAACCACTCCACATCTGCAGGACACCTAAGAGAACATGTTATCTCGGTAGTAAAATCACAGAGGACAATAGAAGCTTAATGGAAGGGGAGGATTCCATTGGCAAAACAGGTGTTTATGTCTCAGAAAACCAGTAAACATATGAATATCGGTGTCAGACAATATCTTTCAAAATCAATTGTATCGGATACACCGCTATATGGAAGTCAAAGTTGGACTCCGGGCAAGCTGAAAGACATATATATGCAGACGGATGCGACGAATGAAAATTGCACTAAGGTCATGATTCGAACTTAGGCAGTGCACCAACCACTACGCCAACTTGGTGTAATGGCTTTGCACAAGTCCACAAACTACCCTAACACGTCTCCCTCCTCAGTCCAGACTCCCATTCAAGCCTCAGCCCACTTGGTATTGCCGGCCGGGGTGGCCGAGCGGTTCTAGGCGCTTCAGCCTGGAACCGCGCGACTGCTACGGTCGCAGGTTCGAATCCTGCCTCGGGCATGGATGTGTTTGATATCCTTAGGTTAGTTAGGTTTAAGTAGTTGTAAGTTCTAGAGGACTGATGATTACCTCAGATGTTAAGTCCCATAGTGCTCGGAGCCATTTGAACCATTTGGTATTCCTCCTACACTCGAACAGTACTACAGAGGCTCTGCAGCTGTACCGGAATAACACCTCTGCACCGAACGAAACGGGGTATCCTTCTTGAAACATAAATTTTCAGAGACATTTTCAACTTTCAAACATCTCTGATATATTGGGTGAACATTATCCTTGTGTGCTGCAGGCTGTGTGACTGACGGAGCGTACTGTAAGCAACGGGCTGGTCCGGTTGTCACGTCAGAATGAAACCGAGATGGTCTTCGTGTACTGTCAAGCATATGAAAACGGTCGAGAGGCATCACGGCTATATCAAAAGGACTATCCTCACAGACACCAACTAGATCACACAACACATCAAGCCCTTCTTGGGCATTTGTGTGACCGTGGGTCCTTTCAGTTAGTCGTACGTTCAGGGAAGCAGCAGACTGTTCGTACACCAGATCTGGAGGACCGGGTTTTACAGATTTTCAGATGAACCCTAGTACAAGCTCTAGGCAAGTGGTCCGCCTACATGATGTAAGACAAAGTACAATTATGTGTATGTTGCATGATAAGTATATGTGAACGCGTGTATTGCCTCCTGCCTCCCATGGAGGCCACTTTGAACGTCTGTTGTGACGTGGATGTAATGCTGCTCTGTACTGTTCTCTGGGATTCCTGATGGAACCATATTTGATTTGTTGTCGTTTCACGCACACAATCCTTTTCCGGACGCCTGTTCATAGGACTTCTTCCTCCATTTCAAGTCAGGAATCGTTCGCTAAAGTTTGTTGTTTTTTTTTAATGGTCACCCTGTGTATATACAGACTGAAGGGACGAATGGAAATTTGTACAAAGGCCGGGATTCGAACCTGGGCCCCCCTACTCACTAGGTAGACATGGGTGTGAGAGCACCTTTGGATGTAAAGGATTGCATCACGGCGTGGTACACCTTCTAGAGTGCACCAAAGCGGACAGTGTGATTTTTCAGCCGGGGTGGAACTAATATTTTGCTCGGTAAGCTTATACTGCCCATTTGTATCAGCCACAATCCTCCTCTGCTTTAGCAGCGAAGATCCGACACGCCGGCCAGAGTCCGTTGCAAGAGCAGCGAGCGACAGCTAACACAGGTGGTGGCCCGGGTTGTGTAGGACACAGCGCAGCAGGGCCCAGTTTTGAGGAGCGCCCGGAGCGGTCGCGTCGCCTCGCCTCGGTCCGGACTGATTAGCTATTTGGGACGGCCGACTGACGTCACGTCGCGGCGAACACCTGTGGATCCGGTGGGCGGCTATTTGGGCGTCGCTCCCACCCCGCGACGAAAGGGCGGCGCGTGGGACGCCGCTGCTGCGATCTGGCGGCCAGATAGCCGCCCCGCGCCGGCCGCCTCTCCGCATTGTTCCCCTCCGTGACAGCGCGGCGCCGTGGGACGGCTTCTGCCAGGCCGGTTCCCTACTTCCCGATGGAAATCTCCGTGAAAGAGTAACGAGCCCGCGGCCACGGTTCGGGCACCGCTGGTAATGCAGGAACTCGTCCTCAGAAAATTGTGATTTCCTTATTAATGTCTTAATTTCAATCTGCAATTATGAGTCTACGTCGCGCTGCGATGACGTCAGAGGCCGAATACTTCTCATAATATGACGAGAGCCACATGGTGGCTCAAGAAGGTGAAAGGCACTGCCTGTTAGCACATTTTCAAATAGTGGCTTGCTGTATGACTGCTGTTATCAATTACGTGCTGTAGCTTCGACTTCCACATAAAGTATTAATAACACGTAATACAGGGTGCCCGTAAAGTTTCACTATTATTTCAGAAATGTCTTAACTTGGAAAATGTTAGAGATAGAGAAGCGTCGTTTGTTGTAAAACGTTTAGCAGTTATCAAAGTTTCATTTTTGTCCCTCTAGTCACTTATTGCAGATTTGACTTGGAGTTCATACAAATGGCGACAGACCAAGAAGCACGCAATGTGTAAACTGGTACGCAGGGTCCAGATCTGAGGCAATGGTACTGAGGAATTGTAGACGCCAGTATGCGACGGCACCACTGGAAGAAAAGAAAACTATGATGAGGTGGTTCAAAAACTTGAAAGAGACAGGCAGTGTTGAATACCTGCCGCGGGTAACAGCCCCTAGCATCTGAAGCACTTGTTGAAAGAATGTAAGCTGAATTTCAAAGCAGACAGGAGAAGTTAAATCTTCGTATATCACGTGAATTTTAGGGACTAAGATCGACTGTCCCTAGAGTGTTACATAAGCGGTTACGCCTTTTTGCTTACAAATTGCAAATGGCCCAAGCATTGCAGCAAAGCGATAGGTACTGTGCGATATGCACTCACGTGGTCCATGCTAGCTAGACTATGAAGAAGATGATGATCACTATCTGAAAAACTGCCGGTTCTCGGATGAAGCAACGTCCCACATTTCTGGACATGTGAATCACCAAAACATTAAGAACTGACACTCTGAAAATCCACACAACAACACATTTGACCACATCCCTGATAGCCTGAAGCGTAATTTAAGGTGTGGCTTAATGCACCACAGGATGATAGTCCCATTTTTCTTCGCAGGGAGAACTGTAGCGGGAAATGTTTACTTCTCCATGTTCGCGCCGTCCCCGGTACAGCAGATCGAAAAGCTGCTTCATTCCACCATCTTTCAGCATAATGTGCAGTCCACATGGGAGTTTAAACGCGAGTCTTGTGCTGTACGACACATTTCCTGAGCGGTGAATGCGTCGTAATGGTCCCGTATATGGCTTTCGCGCTCTCCGGATGTCACGCCAATAGACTTCTTTTTGTAAGATTACGTCAAGGATCGTCTGTACACCACATCAGTCAAGGACGTTGCTATCTTTCGTGCATGGATCAATGAAACAATCACAGCTTTTGGTGCTGCAGTACCTTACACAGGTAGAATTCCAATATCGCCTTGATGTCCTCCGAACGACGAGTGGGGCATACATGAAATTCTGTTATAACACCTAAAAAGATTGAAAGCTGCTAAACGTTTTATAAGAAACCTCCCTGTTCTATCCCTAATAGTTTCCAAGTTATGATTTGACAGGGCTTTGTGGTCCCATATAGTACTGTCCTAGCTTAATTTCGAAACTCTCGTAATTATTCTCATCTAAAATGAGCTAAGTTTGTCTGAAATTTTATTACACGTACAAATCAATAACTGCTGAATATTAATATCAATAATAATAACAATAATAATAGTCTTAATTTGAAACCGGCCAACTCTGTACTGCGTAAAGCAATTACGAATGTTTTACTTTCTATAGAAATTTCATCTCCTCCGAAACCTTAGCCGTTATTACGAATATAGTTCATTAAATCCCTGAGGGTGGATTTTAGTTGGGTGGGGTGTAATATTGTGTTTCATTTCGTTGCCGTTGTGACCGAACCAGCTGTCTGTTATTAAGTGGACAATTTCGTGAATACAACAGCTATCTCGCCTGTAAAGTGTTCAAATGTTGAAAAATTTGTTTTGTTGATCTATGTTCTGCAATTCATTCTACGTGCGCAAGAAACAACGCATCTATCTTACGGATACGGTGGGAGAGGTTTGGTTTTTTTCTGTAAATTATTTGTTGTTTCTTACTGTGTAACTGTCATTTCCATGAGCTTTCAGCTCCATCAGTATTAGAACGATTTCTTTTTCATTCGTTCTGTTTCCATAGTCTGAGCGTCAATACGCGTTCCACTACAAGGGCAGAATGTTATGCATAGCTGTTAGGGTAATACAACTGTTCACTGGAAAGTCCACTTTAGGTCATATTTCCTCTTCATAGTCTGGAGCCAGTCTTGCGATCGAACGACTGTTATAAGTAATTGAAGAGGCGTATATGATTCAGCAATGTCTTTAGCAGCTTGGAGATTTTTAAAAATTATGCTATTTCATTGTCAAATTATGTCTTCGTTTCAATTTGTATGATATACCTAAGCAAATATTGTAACTGACACTGAACTACGTTTGAATCTAAGGTGCTAAGGAGATCCTTTTTAACAATGAATGGTTTTTCGAAATAAGCTCCCTCCCACCCCCAACCCCTCCATCCCGCAGCCCCCCCCCCTCTCTCTCTCTCTCTCTCTCTCTCTCTCTCTCTCTCTCTCTCTCTCTCTCTCCTCTTCTTTCTTTCACTTGCTCTAGCCGAAAGTATTCATCGGCCCTAATGATGGACTTCACTGCTAATAGAATATGGCTTTGCTAACAGTCTGACCGTGTGTTCCTCTTTACCGACTCGATATCAGTAATTAAATGTTCGTTCCCATCTCATGTATTTGGAAGCTGTCTAGCCACGTTTGACATCTCGGGTTTCCGATAAATCAAAAGCTTCTCTCGGTGAATGGCGAGCCGGCACCCGCCGCAATTAATTTCTCTGACTGCTCCCCACTTTTCAAAACGTGTTGAGGCGACACGCCGGTTTCGGTTTGCAGCGCTGATTACCGGCACGACCTCGTTTCGACGGTCCCGTCTCGTCTCCTCTTCAGATTCTTTTTCAAGTTTAAAGTGTCGGCTAATGAGCTCGTCGGCGATTATCCCGGCAGGTATTCTGCGAAACTGCTAATGAGCTACCGGAACTGCGATTGCTTGAATATCTTAGGAACCTTAGGTCGTCCGCAGAGGAAAAAAAAAAAGAAAAAAGACTCCCCAGATTCCAATTTCTTATACGAAACCTACAGGAACCTTTTCTGAATTTTTTCCTTAATGTAGCCCAGAACTGACCTGATTAATTTCTCTACAATTTGATTCACATTTAGATTTCGACGATGCGCTTCGTAACTGTTATAAGAATAAAATGAATGTATCACTGTGTCAGTCTGTAATAACAAGATCTTCTTATTACAGCTGGTAAACAGTGACAGTGACAACTCAATACATAGAACTTGACAATGAAGAAAAACAGACACTGTAAAAACGTAATACAGCAAGAAAACCACACCATGTGGTTAGAAGCCACAATAATAAAACACCCACTGATGATGCTGCAACTGCAGTGAAACATGTCTGGGACAAAAAACAAAATTGTGTTTTGCTAAAGCCGGACCCCACTCAAAAACATGTGTTACTGTTAAACACAGACAAAAGAGCTTCAACATCAAGATGATTATTTGTTTTTTCCAGTTTAAACTTACATCAATTTAGAAATACAAAAGTGTGGTGTACACTGCTTACTATTTCCTCACTATATGTTGAATTTATCAATTTTGCAGTACCTCTACATGTGCAGAACTGAATTGTTGTTGTGGTCTTCAGTCCTGAGACTGGTTTGATGCAGCTCTCCATGCTACCTTATCCTGTGCAAGCTTCTTCATCTCCCAGTACCTACTGCAGCCTACATCCTTCTGAATCTGCTTAGTGTATTCATCTCTTGGTCTCCCTCTACGATTTTTACCCTCCACGCTGCCCTCCAATGCTAAATTTGTGATCCCTTGATGCCTCAGAACGTGTCCTACTAACCGGTCCCTTCTTTTTGTCAAGTTGTGCCACAAACTCCTCTTCTCCCCAATTCTATTCAATACTTCGTCATTAGTTATGTGCAGAACTGAATATGTTTTTGAAACTGCGAATGATGAAAGTGAAGAAAACCGCTCATTAATAATTTTAAGAACATTATTTACCCTTTCTTTTGTTGCTGTGTGTTAGGTCTAGTAACAACATTAGTGTCATCCGCAAAAAGAACCGAGTCTGTCTGTTGGATAGTGGTCGAAAAGTCATTCACTAACACGAGAAACAATGATGGACCTAAGATAGAGCCTTGTGGAACCCCTTAAGTGATTTCTCCACGGTCAATAGAATCCCCCCTAGTTATATTGTTTGCATAATTAAGTACGACTTTCCGCATTCTTCTGGTTAATCAGGACGTTGTTCATTATATTCCATAAAACCTAGGTTTATCTAAGAGGATACTGTGATTCACAAAATCAGATCCCTTATACAGAAAGCATGTATTACCATTGCAACAAAGGTACATTACTGTACATATTTTCAGTCTGTTGTTAAATCTGACAGTTCATACGTTGCCTTCCGCTCTATTTTCGGCCAGAGATGTGCGAAGTCAGTGCGGCACTGCATTGCAGAGAACCAGTATTGCACATTCGCCATGCGTCTTGTCTACGAAACGTACCAGCAATTTTCCGCAGTGCTGCGCAGTGCGGGCTACGGTAGATGGCCCGAGTCTGGGGCAATATTCGCTCGCGAAGTGACGACCCCGGCAGAGGCAGAGGTGAGGTGTAATACCTCTCTGTCGCCACCGGTGCCCACTGGAGCGGCAGCGACTTGGCGGCAGTCAGCTGCAGCTGGCGTACTCGGCTCCACTGGGTCGGGCCACCGTTTCCCTGCAATTTCCGCCCCCGCGCTCCGGAGGTGCACGCCACACTCCGGGCGAAGCAGTTCAGCTTATACGGTGTTCTCAGAGCAGAGCCGCGTGTGCCAGGCACGGCCACGGGCGTGCGGCTTCTGCGCTGCTGCCGTGTCGTGCCGGCAGGGGTTCGCAAAGGAACAGAGAGCCTCGCGTGACCGCCATGTGATATGTTGGCGTGTGTGAGCGACTCCCGTACCGTATCTCGGAAATAAATAAGTACAGTTTCAGCTCGCATAAGCCAACTGCAAAAGAGGAATACAGCTATAATACACAGGCGGCAAGAAACTCAGAAAGCTAAGAAGGAGTTGGTACGCGTGTTTCTACATATCAAAGATGATGTGCAACCAAATTTCGCGCCACTCTGAGGATTCATATCTGGTTTGCTCTAAATACACACTGTAACGGTAGTGAGCGTTAGTTCCATCTGAGACTGGATGTAATGAGTTGATATTAGTCAAGATTGCCTTTAAGGCAGAGAGACGCCATTATCAAAACCTCGTAAGTTTGAAAGAGGTCGTGTAATTGGGCTACAAGAAGCTAGATTTTTTCCTTGTGCGGTACTGCGGAAAGGAAGGAATGTAGCCACCGTATATGATTGCTGGCAGCGGACTCGCATTCGGGAGGACGACGGTTCAATGCCGCGTCTGGCCATCCTGATTTAGGTTTTTCGTGATTTCCCTAAATCGCTCCAGGCAAATGCCGGGATGACTCCTTTCAAAGGGCACGGCCGACTTCCTTCCCCGCACTTCCCTAACCCGATGAGACCCATGACCTCGCTGTCTGGTCTACTTCCCCTAACAACCCCCCCCTCCCCCCCCCCTAAACCACCCCTACCTGCGACTTCAGTGGCGTCAGGCGAGAGTTCAGTGAAGGGCAGGATGGAGGTCTGTTGTGTTCTCTGATGAAAGCTGGTTCTGCCTCGATGCCATTGATACCAGTGTGTTGGTCGTAAGGAGGCTAGCTGAGGGACGCCTGCAGTTATAGTCTGGGATCCGATCTCGTATCACAGCAGGAGCACTCTACCGGTTATTCCACGCACCCTGACTACATATCCGCCCGTCAGTCTGGTGATTCGACCTGTTGTGCTCCTAGTTATGAAAGGCATTTCAGCTGGCTTCTTCCAACAGGATAACGCTCGCCTACCTAACGCTGTTGTTGTCCAGGAAGCTCTACAGACTGTCTATATGGTAGCTTGGCCTGCTCGGTCACCAGATATGTCTCCATTCGAACACATGTGGGACGTCATCGGACAACTCAAGCGTCATCCACAAACTGCATTAACCGTCCCTGTTTTGACCGAACAAGTGCAATAGGCACGGAACTCCAGCCCACAAGCTGACATCCGGCAGCTGTACAATACAATGCATACACGTTTTCACGCTTGCATTCAACATTCTGGCGGTTATTAACGTACCAGCATTTCACATTTGCAGTGACTTACTTCGCACTTACATTAACAGGTGGTTTTGAAATATTAATTACTTAATTATGTTACCTGGACAAATATATTCCCAAAATTTGATTGCCGGCCGCAGTGGCCGTACGGTTCTAGGCGCTACAGTCTGGAACCGAGCGACCGCTACGGTCGCAGATTCGAATCCTGCCTCGGGAATGGATGTGTGTGATATCCTTAGGTTAGTTAGGTTTAATTAGTTCTAAGTTCTAGGCGACTGATGACCTCAGAAGTTAAGTCGCATAGTGCTCAGAGCCATTTGAACAATTTTTTTTGAACCGAAATTTGATTATTCTATATTAATTTTTGTTGTTGTTGCTATCTTTTCACGTCAGTGTAAATACCGACTTCAGTGGTGTCAACCGAGTTAAACGAAAAAGGGCGAAATATTTTTTTAAAAAATTAATTTTGATTTCGATGTCTATCAGTGGTGCTATATTTATAGTTTTAAAATCACCAGGTACATGCCGGTTGAGGTGCTGGCATACGCAGATGATATTTATATTTATGCAAGAACGCCGTGAGTAATGAAATCAGACTTGCATAGAAATTGATTCATGTAAGTCTGACGTCGTGTGAAGTTTCACGTATCTTGGGGTCAGAAATAAAGTATAAGAACAAAATCAGCTCTGAAATCTAAAAACAAATACTGCTCCCTAACCAGTGCTACAGTAGCTTCACTAAACATCTGAAATTCAACCTGCTTTTCAGGAACTACAATTATGATGCATAAGGTTTAAGTGTGGTCTGCACTAACACACGATGCTGAAACATGGCCACTCACGAAATCCCATGAATAGTAACTTGGCATATTTGAAAGAAAGCACTTTAGACAAATTCTTGGGGGCAATCGACGAGAACGGTGCCTGGAGAAGGAGATGCAACTATGCATACAGGTATGATGAACGCAACATTCACGGCTTGATTAAGAATAATGGTTGGAATGGGCAGGACATGTACTGATAGTGGATGACAGAATTATTAACAAGAATTTAAACACAGTGCTTGAAGGAACCGAGAGGGTTATAAGGCTTGCAGAAGACATCAAAGAGGACATAAGAAAAACTGAAATTGAGAATCGGTGGAGGTCGGCAATAAATAGGAAAGAACGTAATAATCTTCTATAAGATGCAAAGACTCAAAAAAGGGCTGTTGTGCCACTGATAGCATAGTCAGTGAATTCATATTATTTTTCGTCCAATAACTGATATAAATTTTGCATGATATTATAGTAACTTAATCTAAAATCAACCAAACGTTAAAGAAACAATAATTTCAATGTAGTCATATGCTTAAGATAAATACATATAATATACTATTGAGAAATGCCGATCAGTTCCGTACGGCAAACATTAGCAATATACCAGCTGTACTACAGACGGCACACAGCTACATGATCTTCAATTATGTGATGTCAAGGAACATATTTTGCTAAAAATGTTATGGCTATAAATATCATAATCACAAAAACATCATGCCAGATTTTTACGTGTTACTGAAGAGAAAATAAAATGAATCCATTGAGGATTATCAGACTTCACGTAAAAATGTATAGATGTTAAAGAACAAAGATTGTGTCTGATCAAGACGGAACACTATTTCGATAATTGGCTAATATATATATATATATATATATACAGGGTGTTTCAAAAATGACCGGTATATTTGAAACGGCAATAAAAACTAAACGAGCAGCGATAGAAATACACCGTTTGTTGCAATATTCTTGGGATAACAGTACATTTTCAGGCGGACAAACTTTCGAAATTACAGTAGTTACAATTTTCAACAACAGATGGCGCTGCAAGTGATGTGAAAGATATAGAAGACAACGCAGTCTGTGGGTGCGCCATTCTGTACGTCGTCTTTCTGCTGTAAGCGTGTGCTGTTCACAACGTGCAAGTGTGCTGTAGACAACATGGTTTATTCCTTAGAACAGAGGATTTTTCTGGTGTTGGAATTCCACCGCCTAGAACACAGTGTTGTTGCAACAAGACGAAGTTTTCAACGGAGGTTTAATGTAACCAAAGGACCGAAAAGCGATACAATAAAGGATCTGTTTGAAAAATTTCAACGGACTGGGAACGTGACGGATGAACGTGCTGGAAAGGTAGGGCGACCGCGTACGGCAACCACAGAGGGCAACGCGCAGCTAGTGCAGCAGGTGATCCAACAGCGGCCTCGGGTTTCCGTTCGCCGTGTTGCAGCTGCGGTCCAAATGACGCCAACGTCCACGTATCGTCTCATGCGCCAGAGTTTACACCTCTATCCATACAAAATTCAAACGCGGCAACCCCTCAGCGCCGCTACCATTACTGCACGAGGGACATTCGCTAACGATATAGTGCACAGGATTGATGACGGCGATATGCATGTGGGCAGCATTTGGTTTACTGACGAAGCTTATTTTTACCTGGACGGCTTCGTCAATAAACAGCACTGGCGCATATGGGGAACCGAAAAGCCCCATGTTGCAGTCCCATCGTCCCTGCATCCTCAAAAAGTACTGGTCTGGGCCGCCATTTCTTCCAAAGGAATCATTGGCCCATTTTTCAGATCCGAAACGATTACTGCATCACGCTATCTGGACATTCTTCGTGAATTTGTGGCGGTACAAACTGCCTTAGACGACTCTGCGGACACCTCGTGGTTTATGCAAGATTGTGCCCGGCCACATCGCACGGCCGACGTCTTTAATTTCCTGAATGAATATTTCGATGATCGTGTGATTGCTTTGGGCTATCCGAAACATACAGGAGGCGGCGTGGATTGGCCTCCCTATTCGCCAGACATGAACCCCTGTGACTTCTTTTTGTGGGGACACTTGAAAGACCAGGTGTACCGCCAGAATCCAGAAACAATTGAACAGCTGAAGCAGTACATCTCATCTGCATGTGAAGCCATTCCGCCAGACACGTTGTCAAAGGTTTCGGGTAATTTCATTCAGAGACTACGCCATATTATTGCTACGCATGGTGGATATGTGGAAAATATCGTACTATAGAGTTTCCCAGACCGCAGCGCCATCTGTTGTTGAAAATTGTAACTACTGTAATTTCGAAAGTTTGTCTGCCTGAAAATGTACTGTTGTCCCAAGCATATTGCAACAAACGGTGTATTTCTATCGCTGCTCGTTTAGTTTTTATTGCCGTTTCAAATATACCGGTCATTTTTGAAACACCCTGTATATATAGTAACAAGTCACAATGGTGAATGACTATTACTCTCGTAACTTTAATTATTAGTGACACGTTTCGAGTCACTAGTGCTTATTTCTAGTCATCAAAGGCAAACAAATCATTCGAATATTAATTATGTTACTAATACTATTAGAAACATTATCGTTAATTCCTTGCGCTGCCAGCGTCTTCATGTGCCCATTTCATGTATGTCCGCTGGCTGAAGTGTTCGAACGTCTCTCCTCAGTTTTGCCCACTTCTTGGCGCTGATTTAAGTAACGTTTCGTTATCCACATTTTCTTAAAGTGAAGCTAACAAAGCACAACAAATAATAATGCGATTTTTATGCGCTCCATCTGGAAAATTATACGTTGTAGTTGCGTAAACCATCACACCATGAGCACAAGAAGGTGGTCGTGTAAATAGATCATTAAATACGAACTGCAATAGTGAGTAAAGAGTGCTTCATATTCAACGTCTTGGCTTAGTGATGCCGCAGGAGACGGAGTAATGTCTCTCATGGTCGCAGCTGGGAATGGATAACTGTCTCCTTCGAGGAACAATTCTGGCATTCGTAAGGATGTTTTAAGCCTCATGTCACACATATGGTATCGTGACAACTTTCGGCTTATTGCCCAGTACCATCAGATGATTTGAATACTTTACCTAGTGACTCCTCAAATTAAGGGACCCGGGAGGTGCTCGTGTAAAGCAATATCCATTGTCTGTAGTTTTTCTTTCTTTTCCATTCATGAAACGTAATTAGTCTCGTCGTTCTCAGGTGCGAGTTCATTGTCTTAAGCGCTGGGAAACGTCGTTAGCGAAAACTGAAAAGAAGAAGCAGTCGGTCTAACGTGATAAGCTGTCATATAGATAAATAACAGAAGGAAAGAACGGCACATAATGTCTACAGTTAGTGATGCAGCTACAATTACTACACTTTTCGGTAGAAAACATCAGAAATTAAATAAAAGTGAGCCAAATGAGAACATAGTAATTCCAATGCCAAAGAACGCAGGTGGTGACAGTTGTGAAAATTACCGAACTCTCGGTTTAATAAGTCACGCGTTCCAAAAACTTACGCTAATTCCTTACAAATGAATGGAAAAACTGTCAGAAGCCGACCTTGGGGAAGATCAGTTTGGTTTCCGTAGAAGTATTGGAACACGTGAGGCAATACTGACCCTACGACTTATCTTAGAAGACGGATTAAGGAAAGGCAAACCTACGTTTCTAGCATTTGTGGACTTAGAGAAAATTTTAGACAAAGCTGACTGAAATACTCTCAAATTCTGATGGTGCCACGCGTAAAAAATACAGGGAGCGAAAGGATATTTACAATTTGTGCAGAATTTAGATGGCGGTTGTAAGAGTAGAGGGGCATGAATGGGAAGCAGTGGTTCAGAAGGGGTGAGATAATATTGTAGTGTATCCCCGATGTTATTCAAGCTGTATATTGTGCAAGCAGTAAAGGAAAGAAAAGAAAAATTTGGAGTAGGAATTAAAATCCATGGACAAAATAAAAACTTTGATGTTTGCCGATGACATTATAATTCTGTCAGAGACAGCAAAAGACATGTAAGAGCAATTGAACGGAATAGGCGGTATCTGGAAAGGAGCACATAAGATGAACATCAACAAACGCAAAACGAGAATAATGGAATGTAGTCTAATTCAATCAGGTGATGCTGAAGAAATTAGATTAGAAAATAAGACACTTAAAGTTGTATGTGAGTTTTTCTATTTGAGGAGCAAAATAACTGATGACGGTTGAAGTAGAGAGGATGTAAAATGTAGACTGGCGATGACAAGGAAAGTGTTCCTGAAGAAGAGAAAATTGTTAACATCGAGTATAGATTTAAGTGTCAGGAAGACCTTTCTGAAAATATTTGTAAGAAATGTAGCCATGTATGGAAGTGAAACATGGACGATAAATACACTCCTGGAAATGGAAAAAAGAACACATTGACACTGGTGTGTCAGACCCACCATACTTGCTCCGGACACTGCGAGAGGGCTGTACAAGCAATGATCACACGCACGGCACAGCGGACACACCAGGAACCGCGGTGTTGGCCGTCGAATGGCGCTAGCTGCGCAGCATTTGTGCACCGCCGCCGTCAGTGTCAGCCAGTTTGCCGTGGCATACGGAGCTCCATCGCAGTCTTTAACACTGGTAGCATGCCGCGACAGCGTGGACGTGAACCGTATGTGCAGTTGACGGACTTTGAGCGAGGGCGTATTGTGGGCATGCGGGAGGCCGGGTGGACGTACCGCCGAATTGCTCAACACGTGGGGCGTGAGGTCTCCACAGTACATCGATGTTGTCGCCAGTGGTCGGCGGAAGGTGCACGTGCCCGTCGACCTGGGACCGGACCGCAGCGACGCACGGATGCACGCCAAGACCGTAGGATCCTACGCAGTGCCGTAGGGGACCGCACCGCCACTTCCCAGCAAATTAGGGACACTGTTGCTCCTGGGGTATCGGCGAGGACCATTCGCAACCGTCTCCATGAAGCTGGGCTACGGTCCCGCACACCGTTAGGCCGTCTTCCGCTCACGCCCCAACATCGTGCAGCCCGCCTCCAGTGGTGTCGCGACAGGCGTGAATGGAGGGACGAATGGAGACGTGTCGTCTTCAGCGATGAGAGTCGCTTCTGCCTTGGTGCCAATGATGGTCGTATGCGTGTTTGGCGCCGTGCAGGTGAGCGCCACAATCAGGACTGCATACGACCGAGGCACACAGGGCCAACACCCGGCATCATGGTGTGGGGAGCGATCTCCTACACTGGCCGTACACCACTGGTGATCGTCGAGGGGACACTGAATAGTGCACGGTACATCCAAACCGTCATCGAACCCATCGTTCTACCATTCCTAGACCGGCAAGGGAACTTGCTGTTCCAAGAGGACAATGCACATCTGCATGTATCCCGTGCCACCCAACGTGCTCTAGAAGGTGTAAGTCAACTACCCTGGCCAGCAAGATCTCCGGATCTGTCCCCCATTGAGCATGTTTGGGACTGGATGAAGCGTCGTCTCACGCGGTCTGCACGTCCAGCACGAACGCTGGTCCAACTGAGGCGCCAGGTGGAAATGGCATGGCAAGCCGTTCCACAGGACTACATCCAGCATCTCTACGATCGTCTCCATGGGAGAATAGCAGCCTGCATTGCTGCGAAAGGTGGATATACACTGTACTAGTGCCGACATTGTGCATGCTCTGTTGCCTGTGTCTATGTGCCTATGGTTCTGTCAGTGTGATCATGAGATGTATCTGACCCCAGGAATGTGTCAATAAAGTTTCCCCTTCCTGGGACAATGAATTCACGGTGTTCTTATTTCAATTTCCAGGAGTGTAGTTTAGACAAGAAGAGAATAGTAGCTTACGAAATGTGATGTTACAGAAGAATGCTGAAGATTTGATGAGTAAATCACGTAACTAATGGGGAGGTACTGAATAGAATTGGAAAGAAGAGGAATTTGTGGCGCAACTTGACTAGAAGAATGGATCGGTTGTTAGGACACATTCTGAGGCATCAAGGGATTGCCTATTTAGTACTGGGGGGATGGGTGGGGGTTAAAAATCGTAGAGGGAGACCAAGAAATGAATACAGTAGGCAGATTCAGAGGGATGTAGGTTGCGGTAGTTACTCATAGATGAAGAGACTTTCACAGGATAGAGTAGCATGGATAGCTGCATCTAAGCAGTCTCCGGATTGAAGATCACAACAACAAGTGATCCAAATGTAGTAAATAATGGAATACGTAAGTCGTCATTGCTGACGGAAATGGGACAAATGGATCAATGAAGGCAGTGGTCTACTGGGGAGTAGTCTGATATGGCAATAAATAGAAAAGAGAACATGTGATGCTTTATTTTGTTATAATCTATGACAACGATATGTGCAAAGTTTACAGAAACGGTAACTGCGTAATTTTTATATACAACTTTTGTAAAACCGCCAGTCATCCTTATTTTCTGATACACGGCAAGTGGTGGTTAAAAAGTACGTACGATGAATAACTTAGTGGAAGCGAAACTTTGATGAGATTAAAAGTGGAAACGGAGGAATAATTCACGGTGCACACTAGTTGGTCACGTGTAGGTGGGGCGGTCGACGCTGTGATTGTATTAAAGCACGGGATGTCGACGTCAGAACACGCTTCCCGTATGCAGAATTCACGCCGAACACCATCCGCCATGTGGCCTGTTCAATATTTCAGCACGCGGCCGCGTGGCGTTTCTCGGTAGTGCAGCTTACAAGGAAGTCGCAGCCCGTGTACTGTGACATGTGTCCTCTAATTTGCCGGTCGTCTTGTCCGCTTGAATAATTCACTGAGGCTAGCAATAAGCGCCAATATTAGGCCTTCGGTCTGCTGATTGCTGTTCGAGACACGATAACGCACCACGTGTCCTCCTACTCGCACGTACAACCTCGTAGAGCACATCTCTCCGTCTAGTCGGCATTCCGTTCTTTGAGAAAACTATCAAATTAGGAAGAAGTGAAGATAAATTTTATCTTCCTGTCGACACGGAAGTCATTCAGACGACCGAGTCCCAAATCTCGGCTGTAGCTGCAAAAGGGCGATCAGAAGAGTATCCTTTCCAACGGCTGAACGGTTTTCTCATAAAGTTACTACTGTCCTCTAATCCTACAGTTGTGTCAACCATGAATGGAAAATTACAAGAAGTAATACATCTGTTGCAATTAAATAGTTATATAAGATCAAAGTACAATTATAATAATACACGAAATTATAAATTTTCCATGTTCTGGTTTGCATTGACGGTCTTATTTTGGTAAAGAGTTCCGTACGGTAACTTTCGCATATTCGGTGACACAGTTTACGTTCACACATTGCATTTAGTTCATGATATGACGTGATGTTGCAAATAAGATGGTCAAACCATGGACTGCCATCCTGGTGATCACGTGTCTCATTTCGAAGCTCTCCTTTGTGCATGTTCGGTCAAGGATGCCGCCTGTGCTGTAAAATTCTGAAGGATCTTCGCATTTTTTCCTTTGTTATTTTTAGTAGACGTTCCGAAGCGCTGGTGTGGGGTAGCCGTAAGTCTTCAATGAGGCAGCATTCCCTCGCCAGCTGGTATACGGATCTGGATCGTGTTGTTTTAGAAACTTCTATCGCTTTCTTTATACAGGGCACCTTCTTCTGGTGTCTTTAGATTTTTCACTGAGAGATATGGTCCGATGATTTATAAGCCATACATCAGTAGTGGGGAGATTTTGGCTCTGAATAGTGCCATTGCTGTCTCTAGGCTTATGGATGTAATGTGTTCTGTTTTATGAATACCAACTAATGCTTCTACTGCTTTCTCTGTTATATGTTTAGTGAAACATTTTGCTCTTGGTTGTATCGTGACCCCCTAGGTACTTGAAGTCTGCTACAATTTTTCGTTTTTTCTCCTGTGGGAAGACCTCAGCCGATGCAGGTGCTCTTCCTCCATTTCTGAGCACCGTCATTTCTGTTTTTGCCACGTTTATTTCAAAGCCGTGTTCGACGCCCCTGTCTTCCATATTATTTGTTGTTTCTTGTAGGTTTGCAATGTTCTTTGAGCCTATTGAAATGAAATGAAATGTCGTGTGACGAGTGCCTCCCGTCGGGTAGACCGTTCGCCTGGTGCAAGTCTTTCGATTTGACGCCACTTCGGTGACTTGCGCGTCGATGGGGATGAAATGATGATCACAACACCCAGTCCCTGAGCGGAGAAAATCTCCAACCCAGCCGGGAATCGAATGCGGGCCCTTTGGATTGACAGTCTGTCGCGCTGACCACTCAGCTACCGGGGGCGGACTTTGAGCCTATTGCAATATCGTCTGCGTATGAGAATGAGCTAAAACTCTCCGTCCTCGTAATTTTGCTTTTATTTTGGCACTACAAACAAAATTAAGTGAAATAGTAAATAAATTTTAACTACCACCTCGAAAAATGAAGTTACATAATGAGTTCTTTGTTTATTTAGTCACACATCTGCAGTTCTGTTACACAGTTATATTCACAGCGATACTCTCGCGTTACAGCACCGTGCCACGTCACTAATGGAGCCAAAACAAAATAGCGCAACCCATTGCTACGTAGTTTCAAGGATTGTGCCGTGATTTTTTTTCGGAAGCATTATAAATGCTACGGCTGTGTCAAGCCAATTGAGACGCCTGAAGAAATCATCTCGTTCGGCGTGACACAGTTGCAACATTTCCGCTGTTGTTGAAGACAAAATACGGTTTATCAATGGGCTGGATAGCTTTATTTTGACCCGTCTAGCGGCGCACTAGGATAGTATGGTGCTGGGATATCAGTGTGTACCAAAAGAGCAGTCCTATACCTATAAATGAATAAAATATTAATTACACAACTTTATTTTGATGCGCCGGTTACAGATTTATAAATACCCTGATAATGTCTATCATCAGTTTAGATTGGCTCTTAGTGCTGCTTGCACAGATCACCAAGCAATAGGTCACGTTAATATTGAAGTGTTGCGAAGTTAATAACGAGAGTGATATACAGTGAAAAGTATAAAAGCAAAGGAATGAACTTGGCCTATCGACAACTTAACATAACCTAAACTACACATGAACGATTTTCATAGATTTTTCCAGCACATACATACCGGATGGGTATAATTAACGTGCAGCTTCTCAAGCAGGTACAGTGTGGCTGTGATAACCATAGGGCAGCGAAAGTTGGTAGATATGGTAATGCGTTAATTCGGAAGCGATTTACGTCGTAAAGAAAATTGGTTCCAATTTTGGCCACCATTCGCAAATCTGGAGCCGTACAGCATCTTGTCGACGTGGACGGTGCTAATACTGAACAAAATGAGTAATCGACGAATAAGAATGCCTTTCTCACTTGTTTGATCTTTTCTGCCGTTGTACCATTCGTAATCCATTACATAAGGAAACGTGTAGGAATGCCTTCCTTGCATTCACAGCACCAGATTTGCATCTGACAGCCAGAATCTGAACTAAATTTTTGTAGCGTAAATCGTTTCCACATTTGCACATGAGAATATCTACCACGTTTCGCTGCAGTAGGATAATTACAGCTCACACGGGCATCTGTGAGTAGCTGCACTTTAATTATAACCACCCGGAGTAATTACATTACATACTGGAGTTGAAAAACGTTGTTCTGCCTGAATACTTTAAGAGGTATACTCACTTAAAGTATGAAGCACACTGAAATGTTCTGTTATGAACATAACCAATAGTATACATTCACTCATACGTCTGTAGTTCGTTGTATTTGGTCTTGATAATAACGTACGCTGCATAAAAATTAAAACTAAACATGTATTTAAAATATTGTAATAGTCATGTTGAAGAAATAAATAAATAAAATGTCAGAAATCATTGTCGTTGCCACTGTCGTCAGCTTAAGGTTGCGCGTCTGATCATTGTTCCACATCAAAGCCAGTGCAAAATCTTGCAGTTGAAAGGCGATGATTATGCGCCTATAATAAAGAGCAGGTTATGTTTTGTGGACCCATTCTTCCTAATGCCAGTGATTCTTCGCTACGTTTTATCGGTCTTTTCCGTGGAGGCGATCGCAGAACCATGATAACGAAATGATTATGAACAACTACTGATCGCAGTAAACCAATGTCACCAAATGAAACTGTCACGGGTGACAGACATGTCTAATTAGTCTGTTTGATATAATCGGCAAGATAAAACTAAACGAAAGTTTGTAAGGTGATGCTTTTACCTTCTCTCGCTGTTTAGTTCGGGAATTGGCTAACACAACTACTGTATTAGCGGTGAACGCCTACAACTTCTGCTTGCCCGCAACACTGTCTCATGAAGTCCAAGGCGCGAACATCGGTGTAGCTACTGCTAAAAAGTCAGTCAATGCTACACCAGAAAGATGTTAAAATGTTTCACACAAAAACCGATGCGCAAAACTTTCTGTAGCCCGCAGGTGTATCGCTAACATATTTCCGTGTTACGGAATACCGACCGTCATTCTGTTTAAGCAGTCACTTAAAAAAAATTACGAACATTTTTTTGGTTTAACTGCGAAGCATACTTTTTTTAACGCGAGTTACATATGAATATACAAATATCTAGTACACAGTTTATGACTGCTTCTAGTGGGGATTACTCTTACGTCTATCAACTGCGGTTTGTATTGGATGATTCGAAATTACTTCTGCGTCTGTTTTCCAGCTCACCTCACTGATTTCTGCGTACTTCATAGAAAACTTTGACGTATTTTCCCAACTGTAATTTCAGATACAGTTAGCCTTCCATCATATTAATTACTGTGATGATAGATACATGTTCTGTCATGAAATCTTTTGCATGGACTATAAAAAAGATGCATGTCAAAAATGGCCGGCCAGAGTGGCCGAGCGGTTCTAGGCGCTACAGTCTGGAACCGCGCTACCGCTACGGTCGCAGGTTCGAATCCTGCCTCGGGCATGGATGTGTGTGATGTCCTTAGGTTAGTTATGTTTAAGTAGTTCTAAGTTCTAGGGGACTGATGACCTCAGAAGTTACGTCCCATAGTGCTCAGAGCCATTTGAGCCATTTTTTGTCAAAAATGATCGCTTAACGCCAACAGAGCCGCCTGTTTGAGCACTGTCAACACTCCTATTACCAGGATATTTTTTCTCACTGAGTACCGCTGGGATCATTAAGATACCGCTTGTATCATAAAGACTCAAAGTAAATTACACAGAATATAAGCCTATTCGTAGTGTTTTAAAGAACTAACATAAAAACATACATTACAGTTTCTCAACGTGACAGTCATCATTCTGTTTTCATAAATATTACATTAAAAAATCAAAAGGCAATTCAGATAATGGTGATATTCACCCCAGTGTTACTCAGTGCAGAAAACCACGAATAAAATTTAATGTGGTGTAAATATAAAACTAAATAGAACATTACTTTTGAATACATTGTGGAAGTATACAGTGATCAATGTTATTACAAATATTTAGTATCAAAAACAGTCTTGATGAGGTCGAAACCGGTAACCGGAATAAATAATTTGTGATCAAGACTGTTTTTGATAGTAAATATTTGAATAGAACATCACTGAGTGCAATGACTCAGAGGAACAAAACCATACTTTTGAAAACAATAGCTTTGAAAAAAAAGGGAGTTTGAAGTCTATTTCAGCACACTTCAGTATTTCTTGGCCAACGTTGCAGCGAATATTTCGAAAATAGGGTGTAGTGTAGAAACGTTGCAGTCTACAATCTGAATTCCAAAACTCCGCCGTCTGTCACATTTCAGCTGGAGACCTCATACTGGCTTTCTAAATCGCTTCTTCAGCCAGTATCACTCGGATTTTTATGTTTGTATGGAATTAGAAAAGTTCACGACAAGATCTGGCAAAGTGAAATTTCAATGCTGGCTGTGAGGTATGTATCGGTAGTTCAGATGAAGTAGCACTGTCCGATGTGGCAAACAGCTTTAATCAGACGGTATGGAAGATTAATTTGAATGATCGCCGCTCCAAAACGAGAACATTATTTCCTCCAAATAGAATTTCATCAAGATGATGCTAGTAAAGAGGTGAAAGAAACTCAAAATCCTCGGAGATCTCTCATTCTGTATAGTACGCTTTATAAATTTGCCTTCGAAATGAATCTTCCACTCTACAGTGAAATGGGCGCTGTTTGGAAACTTTCTAGTATAAAACTGTATGTCGGTTTGGATCTGGAATCCAAAACCTTCTCTTCCGTCGGTAAATTTCTTACGGACAGAGCTCCCCGGGAATTAGTCCCGGCCCGCCCTCACTTCGCTACATCTGTTTTGTACCTCTCTCCTACATTGCATACTTCATTTATTTTGTTTGTTGCCCGCCCAGGTATATATGAAACACTTTGACAGCTGGCGGTCGGCAAAATTACTGGTGCCGACTGGAGGCAACAGCAGAGCCCACGCACCAAAAGAAGGGTGGAGGGAACGAGAAATGAACCCGCCAGGGGGAGAATAAGGGTGGGACGAGAAACATATTTCCACATGAAATGGTAAATTCCTTGTTTCCTAAAACAAGATTCTGGCCACATACCCTCCCTTGCACGTGCCATCGGGCAAGCCAGAAGTCTCTCCAGCTCCACCCCTTCCCTACCCACCCCAGCGCTCCCTGCCGCCCCTACTGCCTTTCTACCCCTCTCCTCATCCGTTTGCTTTCCATTGAGATGGCCACAATAATTGAAAATGTGCGCCAGCGCAGTTCCTCATCCCGAGTCCGAAACCAATTTCGAAGCTCAACCCCCACCGCCGCCAAGCTCCCCCCCCCCCCCTGCGTCCTGCACCGAGCACCACCGACGACCCCGTCCGCGGCTCTCCGTCTCTGCTCTCCCGTAAGCACAGAAATCTGCTCTGAATGGCCCAGTACAAGCGACTTCGGCCCGGCCTTTGACTGCTGGCGAGCTATGACGGTCCCGTGTACTGGCCGCTGCTTGCATGTCCATAATAATTTCCAGTCGAATCAAGGCACACCGTCTTGTGTCTCCTCTCTCTCTCCCTGCCTCTCTCCCTCTCTCTCTCTCTCTCACTCTCTCTCTCTTTGCTGATTCTCTTCCTCTCACTCACTCCTCACTTTCTCATTAGTCTGTCACTCACTCTTTCTCTCTTCTCTTTCCCTCACTTACTCTCTCACTCTTCTGAATCACTCTTGTCCCTCCTTCCACTCTGCCAAACTCTCCCGCATGTTATTAGTGAAAGCTGACAGGAACCATGCCCTTTTACCTTTATTGCGTTCCACGAACACCTGCATGTGAATGTAAATCCTTTCCTCGAAATAGACTATGTTAACGGATTTTAACTGCGCAGATTCTTCGAAAAGCACCGGCGTATTTGAGTTAGCAGAAGCAGCAGCAAAAGCAGTGGTGGTAGCACTGCAAATGTTAACTTCATTAGTTCTGAGTCAGCGCTATTTATTCAACCAAAAAATTTTCTGTTCAACATTGGACACACTACCCACAAAATTTTCAGTTTCTAATCAAAATGGCTCTGAGTACAATGGGACTTAACTTCTGAGGTCATCAGTCCCCTAGAACTTAGAACTACTTAAACCTAACTAACCTGAGGACATCACACACATCCATTCCCGAGGCAGGATTCGAACCTGCGACCGTAGCGGTCTCGCGGTTCCGGACTGTAGCGCCTAGAACCGCACGGCCACTCCGGCCGGCTCAGTTTCTGATCACTTTGGTCATACATATCGTGGTTTTTTGGAATGTTTGTCTCAAAAACCTTCCGAACTGTTTCGGACATAACCAATAAGCTTTTTATTTAATAAATTATAACTTTATATTCCTTAAAGAACAATTTATTTACTGGCAAGCATTGTAAAGCTATGTGCCTAATCAGGTATCAACGATGTACGTGTGTTTCTCAGAATATGAAAGAATTAGAGAGTAGCCAATGGCAAATTGAACTCATCTTCCATTGCTGCGGTGTGCTCGCTGAGCTCAGTTTACAGAAATCACTAGAAGTTGTGGTTAGAGTCCTGACCTGGTACACAGTTTCAACATGCCGTTTATACTCCACAGCATTACTTCGCTACTGCTATATTGATACCAAGCTAATAGTTGCAGAAATTCTTATAGTCGCCTATGGGATTGGGCCTGTCAGCAAGCAAAATTCAACAGTGTGCATTACCTCCTGCGGAGGAATACTGTGGATATTCATCCGTTAAGTAATGATAAATCATTCGAATGTGTCGTTTCTGTAAGACCATCACCAGTTCCCATCAATGAAATCCAGGATTTCTGCATAAAAACGCCATTAAGGTCTGCTATGCTTCCAGCAGAGATTACTACAGTCCCCTTTGAGGAACAGTAAGTCAGTTATTAGGTAATTATAAACAGATTTCGCTAGTGTTACTCCAGAGGACAGTGGGATGTTGAATTCATGCAAAAGCTATAGTTGTTTGTTTGGAGCAGATTACGAAATTATTACTCCGTACTCCATACAGCGCAAGTCGTCAGCAGGTTGGTGAATAATGCTTTAGTTACGGCATCATCCGTCAGCCAAGTTTAATAGTAAAAGTAACTTATCCGGTTTAACGGAATACTAAGATGTTCTCCAAGTACAGTTCGCCATAAACAATTCAGCAGAAGGCGGAAACGTAATTGAAACAAAAAGAGCTTAATGAAAATTTTTCCACTAGATGGGGCTGTAAGACTTATTACGTAAATAGATTCGGCTACAAATGACATATGATGACGGCTACCCGGTGTGAGACACACATTAAGCCAACCGCACTGTGCAGTGTACATGGCATTCATCAGTTGTGGAACTGTTTGCTGGTTAGGTAAGCCCATCCACCACGCATGGTGGTGTTACATCGGATGTATAAAATCATATTTTAGTTATTCTGAGGCAAAAACCTGCATAAAAAGCATCAATGAAATCGGCGTTTAACTGTCGGAAGAGTAGCGTAAGACATGTTCAATATGCTATCTAACGTATTCTGCCACAAGTAGAAATTGAGAAACAGAATGTCTCAGAGTCACGCTCAGAACGTGTTGTGCATTGCTGGCTTTTAATTAGGCTACGTTTGTAATCGGGACACTGGAGAGAGTATCTTATAGATAACCCCACCACCAGGTTTTCCGGACGGCGAGGCTGTAGGGAAATGACGGCTGATAATTCTAGCATCTCCACAATGCCTCTGCAGCAGCTGCTTCATTGGTTGCGAAATGTGCGAAAGAGCGACATCTCGAATAAAAGTTGTCCTATCCATACATCTACACTGTTGAAGAAAGGAAGAAGGAAAGAAGATTAGGTTTAAAGTCCCGTCGACATCGAGGTCATTAAAGAAGAAACGTAAGGTCGGATGGTGTCAAAGTTGGGGAAGAAAATCGACTGTGTCCTTTCAAAGGAACCATCCTGGCATTTGCCAGGAGCGATTAAGGGAAATCACGGAAAACCTAAGGTTGGATGGCCGGAAACGGGTTTGAATTGTCTTCCTCCCGAATGCGAGCCCAGTGTGCTAACCACTGCGCCACCTCGCTCGGTACGCTGTTGAAGGGCCGGGATGACGATTCGCAGAAGACTCTCTCAGGGTGTACCAGTGGCGTTACAGGTTACAGGAACCGCAGGAATCTCCAAAAATATCGTCCTACGGTAAACTATGCCGTGAGCCCGCACCATATAGCTACCTTTTCATAATGAAGCGGTACTGATTGATGTGCGAGCGGATTTTCCGTTGCTATTCTACAATTCTGTGTACTGACATATTCTTGGGGATGAAAATGGGCTTCGTCTGTCCACAGAATGTTCCATGGTCATCATTGTCCACTTCCATGCGTTCAAGAAATTCTAGAGCAAACGTTTGTCTTTCTTGCAGGTTAACATGAAGCAATTCCTGAATGTGGGTAATGTACTGTGGATAGTTATGCAGGATCTTACGTAGGATTTTATTCGCCGTGCTGACAGGTACGAACAAAGTTGGTCGATTACCCCGTGCACTGCATATCTGCACACCACCACTCGACCCCTCCTTCTGGTCACCTCTTCTACCGTTGCCGGATCAACTGTTTTCCTCCCAGTGTCACACTACAGAATAGCAAGTTTTTTTCGCATTCGTTATTTTCTGCAGACAGTTGGTAGACATCGAAACAACGCATTTTTTCATACCCTTGATTGTTCGAAACTCCTGCAAAGCTGCTGGTGCACGGCCACAGTTCTTGTAAAAGAGCTCTACCAGCAACAGGCGATCGTGCTTTGAGACAGTCATACAGAGCGCCTCAGACGCAAACTGAGAAACAGACAATTTTCTTTCCATAACGTTTACCCCTTCTTCGATAATTTCAGTTCGGATTTGACGTCAGTGGTTCGTTTTGTTACAGCGTTTTCAAACTGGAATTGTAATTACAATCTTATAATCACACTATATATGGGTGTAAGAATTGAAAGTAAGTGGTGGCCTCCAATGTCAGCACGATTTCTTTGCCTCTTTCAATGCTCTGATGCACTGTGCGGTGTCACCCACCGCGCTGTGTTTGCTGCCTTTGACAGATCTGATGTACTGCAAAGGATGCCTCCCGAGCTACTCCCCTCGCACCAATAGTGACTCATGCGGCTCGCTGCAAGCCTTTACCAATTTTTAAAACAAACTGTCGGCACAAATTGACGGTCAACATCCGGGACGCCGTCTGCCATAGGTAACATTGTGTGTGTGTGTGTGTGTGTGTGTGTGTGTGTGTGTGTGTGTGTGTGTGTGCTCGTTTGTGTGTGTGTGTGTGTGTGTGCTCGTTTGTGTGTGTGTGTGTGTGTGTGCGCGCGTATGCGTGCGTGCGTGTGTGTGTGTGTGTGTGTGTGTGTGTGTGTGTGTGTGTGTGTATGTGAAGAGCATGCCTAAGATAAACTGACGTCAAATTACGAACCGTTTTTAATTCCATCGGCGTTTACACACCGTGTTTAGCGCTTCTGTTGTCACAGCTGCTTACTCTTCTCTCTTGTCCGGATGCATAATCCGACACCACTACACACAAGGAGACTCGTTGGTGTATTATATGCTCTTGACAGACAATTACATTAATCGTTGCATCTGTTTATGAATTTACCATTTCTGACAATCTGCTCCTACGTGTAGGCCTTTCAGATCTACGTCATACTCTGCAAGCCACCTAATGGTGTATGGCGGAGGGTACTTCTGGTACCAGTATGTGAACCCTCCAATCCTGTTCCACTAGCGAATAGTGCGTGGGAAGAATGATTGTCGGTAAGCCTCTGTATTGGCTCTAGTTTCTCGAAATTTGTAGTCCCGGCCACTACGCGAGATGTACGTGGAGGGGGTGAGGGAGGGGGGGGGGGGAGTAATATGTTGTCTGACTCCTCCTGCAAAGTGCTGTCCCGAAATTTCAATAGTATATCTCTCCGTGATGCACAAAGCCTCTCTTGGAACATCTGCCAGTGGAGTTTTTTTCTACCATATCCGTAACGCTCTCTCGCCAGCTAAACGATCCCGTGACGAAACGCGCCGCTCTTCGTTGGATCTTCTCTATCAGTCTTACCTGATAGAGATCCCAGACAGATGAATCGGGCGAACATGCGCCTTATAAGCCACTTCTTTCGCCAGCCGGGGTGGCCGAGTGGTTCTAGGCACTACAGTCTGGAACTGCGTGACCACTACGGTCGCAGGTTTGAATCCTGCCTCGGGCATGGATGTGTGTGATGTCCTTACGTTACTTAGGTTTAAGTAGTTCTAAGTTCTAGGAGACTGATGACCTCAGATGTTAAGTCCCATAGTGCTCAGAGCCATTTGAACCACTTCTTTCATGGATAAGTTACGATTCTTCCGATGAGTCTGAGTCTGGTATCTGATTTTGCCACTATCTGCTTTATGTGGTCATTCCACTTATGCTCGCGCTGGATAGTTACGCTTAGATATTTTACGGCAGAAGGTGTCTCCAGCTGTTTGTCATCAATGGTGTAGCTGTACATGTCTAAGGCGCTGCAGTCATGGACTGGGCGGCTGGTCCCGGCGGAGGTTCGAGTCCTTCCTCAGGCATGGGTGTGTGTATCTGTCCTTAGGATAATCTATGTTAAGTAGTGTGTAAGCTTAGAGACTGATGACCTTAGCAGTTAAGTCCCACAAGAATTCACACACATTTGTTTTGTAGCTGTACAGTAGTCGATTTCTTTTCGTATGTATGCGCAGTACGTTACATTTATTTACGTTCAGGGTCATCTGCCGGAGCCTGCACCAAGTTTCAGTTTAGATTGGATAATAATGTCTTGAATACTGTCCACACTGTGTGCATTTACAGCACATTCCGAAAAGAACATAGCAACGTTCAGTACATAATTAATTATAGACGAGGTTGAAATATGTACCTGGGCCAGGTCTAGGGACATGAAACAGAGTTCCGAGAACACAACAGAACTTAAAACGCGTTTTGTGAAAAAAATTGCACTTGTAACGTTTATTTTATATTTACACTCCTCGATTGTAGCTCTGGGCAGATGCTGGCACGACGGACTTGGGGCTTGCGGCAGAGAGCTGATACTGGAGAGCGCGCGACGTGGCTGTCCTGGGGTGTGGGTCGGTGTGGTGAGTGCTGTCGGGCTGCCACGACCAGCCGCCCGGCGAGCCACGCTCGATATACAGCACTCGCGGGGAGCAGGGCCGAGCGCCGGCGAAGAGGCACCCGCGCCATCAGTCGGGCCCGCGCCCGAGGTAATGGCACGTGAACCCGCGCTCCGTCTCTGTCCGACACGCCGCGACAAGGATTACGACCGCCAAACAAATGGCTGCTCTCTGCTCTGCCCTCCTTTTCTCCCGCGGCCCCCAGCCGCTCGCGATCTTCTTAAACGGCCGCGCGAGCTGCTTTGACACTGATACTCGTGTGACGCATCGCCCCCACGTCGACGACATCTGTTCCGGACGATTCGCAACTTAAAATCAAGCCTCTCTTCCCCGTCTTCCACACATACGGCCGCCGCCATTCCGGAGCCAGGTTTTTGTTCGAGTCACGCCCTCTCTCCAGAACGAGGATTTATCGGCGTCATTTATGTAGACCCGAGCATACGTGGTATGGTCAAAAACGTATCGCCACAGCTTATGTTGCTAAGAAACTGCCACGGTGTATTAATACGCGGCTGATTTTTGGGTCTTGAGCTGTATCAATGTGTCGTTAGAATCGATCATCTCAGCATCAGTGTGTAATATTACAATAACATCGATTTATGTGGAAGATGACGTCCCGGAGACACTTCGAAAATAACTCAAAATTTCCAGTAGCAATTAAAATCCAGGGAGAAGAAACATTTCCTGCATCTCACGTTGGGTGCTAGTGTTAATGTCCAATGGTTTCCACGTTATTAAGACGCTCTGCTTTATCTCTCTGCCATTTTAAGAGGATGGATAGACCGTCCCAAAGCAACTCAGAGCAGACGAGACCGAGGATCGTTACCGGTAGTTACTGGTACACGGCGACTTTAGCTATTGAAGAACCAAAATATCACTTTTTCGCATTTATGTCGCCGGGCGAGCAGATTATGGAAGTGTCGCTGATGAAATTTTCCGGGGTTATAGTGCGAGTAATGGTGTCATCGTGTAATGTCACCATTTGTAGTTATCGTTAGCAGTAGTGGCTGACATGTTTAGTGGGTGACCCTTTCACTGGTAGTCTATAACGGTCACGTCGTGCTTTTTCTGCTACAGTCTTTAGTGTGCTCTCCCGAGCTCCAAGAGAAGATAGCGGGAAGGGCAGCCAGAAACACGGGTCCTATACGGTGAGGAAATAAACAAAACAATCCCTTTTAAGAGACGACCAGTGAGTATACAGAAAGTGTTTGTATAAAAGAGAAACTCAACGAGGCAGTGCTGTATACAGAAGGACCTTTATAGACCGTCGTATTTCAGTAGTGTTACCACGAGCACCACTTGCTGGTAAATCGGTAACAAACTTCAGGGCCGAAGATTTTGTTCATTTAACGATCTATCGTGACAGCATAATGACTACTTAGCAGTCATGTTCCATAACAGCATTTACTTATTAAAACGCAGACAACGGTATTTCCTCGACGTATGTCATCCATGAGCGCATTATAAAGCAGCCACGACTCGTCAGTGTCTGTGATACTAGTTTTCCAGATTGTATTCAAATAAAATAAGGCCGAACACAGTCATTGTTTCAGGTATCGTACTGAAGTCAGTGCTTATTGATCACTTGATAGCTGTCTTAGAGGCCTAAGTCAGCTGGTTTTATTATATTTATAGACATTTATTTATTTTATATATCGATTTACTTAAATTCGCAAGATTGTGGCCTTTAGGCTCTCTTACTTGTAATCTTGCATCCTCAGTGAGTGAGCTTTAAAATTTGTGTAGTGCACCAGAATTTATAACGGTGATGATGATGATGATGATGATGATTATGATGATCATGACCATTATAATAATAATAATAATATAGTAATAAATATATGGGATTTGGGAAATGTCAGATTTATTAGTATCGTGCTACGCATTTCCCTCGTTACATTCTTGTCGAATGTGAGTAATGTCTTGCAGTACTGCGGAAGACATCGACATGGAGAAGTTGACAGGTCAGAGCAGGAGCGATAAATAATAGGGTAAGCCTAGCAGAAGACATGAAAGGAATAAAACAGAAATAGAAATGGATGTCAAAGGCACAAATAGTTCAGTAGTTTACAGCGTGACAGATGGCTTATTGTTGGGCAGAAGGAAAACAGGAGGAGGAAGCTTTGCTGATGATACAGATAAAGCTTTATTCTCTTGAATGCAGAGTGGGTTTGGATAAGACGCAGGTTACACTCAAATTTGTAGTAGCACAGACGTGCGATGTAAATGAAGAAGGAGGCAGGGACAGATTTAGTTTCATGCAAACGTACAGCGTAGATGATGCACTTATCCGATCCGGTGTACGTTTATTTAGTAAAGATAGTCTGATAAAGGGAAAATGACGTCAATAATTTCTTGAAGCGTTTCTCATTCCTCACTGCACAATTTCACGGAGTATGGGTTACCCTACGCTGGTGATTATTAGGCAAAAGACTGACCTTTATCCCATGATAGGTTGCTATTAATACACACCTCCTTTCCCATATGATGTTCTGATTTCTCTTCTCAAAATGCCATTGTCTCATGTCACTTATAATATCGCGCATCTCGGCAGTTAGGTCAAAGTACGAAAATACTGTCCAGAGAACGGCTGTTTGCTTTGAACAGACCCCGAAATTGTTAAATACTACACCGCAATATGATAATTTTAATACAGAGACAGAAAGGCGGTTGCATTCTGCCGACGATACTTTGACGAAACCATTTCGAAATCCACACACTGCAGTAATCGGGCTGTTACGGGAAACCCGCGCTGTCGTTGCGTGTCTGAAACTATTGTCCGCCAGGCCAGCGAGGAAACTGCCGAACTTGTTTGTCGAGTCCCTCTTTTGTGCTTGGTCACAGAACTGGCTCTGAAGAGCGTTTTCATTAATGGATGCTTCGAGACAAATTACGTGCTGCCACAGAGGCAGTTGTCCTTTTATTACTGCCCATTCGCTGTTCATCTAGCTCGCTTATTTCACAAAACGTATCCACAGAATGTACAATGGCAAATTCAGGAACGAGTTGCGAATGGGCGGTCTTGAGCGACGGCCGAAATACAATTTCAACATATTCTGTGTAGTTGTATTTAGGACTCTATTATAAGCAAGTTTACCGCGTCGTATTTTAAGTCATTAAACTGGAAGAGTTCTTTTTTGTTTTACAGGTAAGTTTGTGCAGAAAGTGACGTCATCAGTGACTGAAACTTCTTGTAAGTACACATGCTTTATGGATAATATACATAATTTTTGTCTGCTCCCTTCCCCATCCACCTCACATACGCACTATATAAGTCTCCTTTCTGGCCTGTGAGACTCCATCCTTTCTGCTGGAATAAAATGTCGATATGTATAACGCCCATTCCCTTCCGATTTTCTTTATAGATTGGAAATGAGAAACGCTGAAACCCCGAAACGTCAGAACGTAAGAAAACAGGAAAAACCATGACAGATTCACAATACAAAAATTTTATTGGAATATATGCAAATTATTGTACTTTCACGCTGTCCGTAATGTATTACATAAAAAATGTTGCAAAAGACGTTAGACACAGTCGTACAATGTAATTTCATTGTTATTAGTTTCGGTTGGCTATAGCCATCCTATGTGACAATATTAGGGTAATTTACTGTCGAAGTATGACTCGTTATGTTGCAATAAAACAGCACTTCACTACATTCCAATACATGCGAAAGAAATACTTAGCTCAAATCACCTGGAGCCGAGTCGTTACGAAGTATATTGTACGTAAACGAAAATCATATAAGATGCCGCGCGGTATAGTTTCGCGGTATTGGGCGCCTTGCCACGGTTCGCGCGGCATCCCCAGTCAGGGGTTCGAGTCCTCCCTGGGGCTTGGCTTTGTGTCTTGTCCTTAGCGTAAGTTAGTTCAAGCTGCATTAAGTAGTGTGTAAGCCTAGGGACCGATGACTTCAGCAGTTTGGTCCCATAGGAACTAACCACCAAAACATATAAGATACTGAATACAAACTTTTTTCCACAAGTAATAATTATTGTTATTCGCAAGGTATTAATTGCTACGGATACATTCATTCTTCCTTCTAACACATCGCAACAACTATTAGTTTGAAAAGATCGTTCCACTATAATCATATGGCGCTTTAGTAATGTCCAAAAGTATCTTTAACAATGTTTCACAAAATTAGACTTAACGCCTGTCTCTTCCAACAAAGAATAATAGCATCTCTACAATGAGTTAGACCTTGACTGAAATAGTTTGATATGACCTTCAATGTTTTCCTAGCTGAACCCCCACCCCACCCCCCACCCACCAAGGTATCATTTCCGAGATCATCATACGCTGCAGGGCCCTACGAAGCTCAAGTAATCCATCACTATAGAAGTGATTTAGATTCGATTATCGGTATATATCATCGCTCGTGACAGCGTTTACCGGTTAGCAAGCTGTGGACTGTACAAATGGCAGCGGCGCGAATAAGCTGACAGCAGCATTCGCGGTCGGAGTCGCCTAGGCAGTAGGCTACCCGCCGAGGGTATTCGGCACGCCACGTTAGACGTCAGATACACATGAATTTCAGCCTCAAAGTGCTCCTTAACGTTCCCATAACACCTGACGACGCTAGAAAATTTGTCTTGTGAAGTTCACAAGACCTTTCACCTTCACAAATATAAACCGGCTGCGAAACGAAAAGAAAATAAAAAAATTATTATTTGTTTTCTCCTGTCAAAAGCATACGGACATTAAAGACAGACACAAAATGTGTTCCGTTTTCATTGACGTCAGTGATATTTTCTGCAAACACTGCATACACACTACGTTTCCACATAACAATTGTTATACCGAAAGTTTTTGCTTATGAAAGTTTGAGTACAATTTACTTACGGCGTTTGTTTCTCCTCTTTATATATTTTTAAAGTCAGCAGATTTTATCCTCGTTGCTAGCGGACGTTTCAGTTGAATGAACTTGGTTCCACTCTCAACTTTCAAATTTTTTTTCGCTTTTAGGAACCCGATTTTCTTTCTTCTGCGTATAGATACTTTGTATATCATTTTGCTTTTGTAAAACTTCCGAATGTTGCCTTCGTAGAAATTTTAATGTGGCTTCTCTTGTATTTGCATACGGTACTGTGTTTTTGCGTACGTTGTCCGCAACTGACAGTATCACAAGTGCAGTTTTTTTTTAAGTACCGTCTCGTATTCATGTCTGTGGGAATCATAAGAGCTGTGTTCAGAGTTCACAGTTCAGGTTTGTGGTATTGAGTGATAGGAGGGGCGGTAGAGAAAGCGGCGGTAAAAAAAGAAAACAACAGTTGCCATATGTCGTTCGTTGCGGAAAATGGACATCGTAATAAATGGACAAAATGTAACTTCGTTCTCTACATCATGGTCTTACAGCTCCCATTGCGCGATTTTTAATTTTTTCATCCTTTTCGAATAACATTTACACCGGAAGCGTATGGAATCTCACTGACTTGTAGAATTATCTTCAAAGGTGACTCCCGCTTCGAACTGAGCCCAGACGATCAGTAAAGACGTGTCTGGAGGCGCCCAGGACAATGGTGGGGTACCAATCTGAATGTCGTCCTCCATACGGTACGACGACCAGGAGCAACATTCTGGGGTGGCATTTCATTTCATAGCAAGATCTCTTGTCATCCCCGGTAGCCTAAGAGCACAGCGGTACGTGTGCGATATTCTGCGCTCCGTTTTGTTGCCCTTCACGGGAAGTCATTCAAAAATGGTTCTGAGCACTATGGGACTTAACATCCGAGGTCATCAGTCCCCTAGAACTTAGAACTACTTTAACTAACCTAAGGACATCACATACATCCATGCCCAAGGCAGGATTCGAACCTGAGGCCGTAGCAGTCGCGCGGTTCCGGACTGAAGCGCCTAGAACCGCTCGCCCACCGCGGCCGGCGGGAAGTCATTCTGGGTTTGTATTTTAGCAAGATAATGCCCGTTCGTAGACGACGAGTGTTTCTGCTTCGTGCTTGCCAAACCCTATCTTGCCATCAAGGTCGCCGGATCTCTCTCCAATTGAGATCGTTTGGAGCATTATGGGCACCTCGCGATTTTGACGCTCTAACGCGCCAGTTGGACATAATTTGACACTGTATCCCTCAGGAGTAACTATCAATCAATGTTAAACCGAATAACTGGTTGCTTAAGGGCCAGAGGAGGACCAAGGCATTATTGATTTTCTCAATTTGTGAAGCTCTTTCTCTTGAAGAAATCATCGAATTTTTCTGAATCTGTAATAATTTGTTTTTCGTCCCCTTCGGATAAATGCCCGCATCTCGTGGTCGTGCGGTAGCGTTCTCGCTTCCCACGCCCGGGTTCCCGGGTTCGATTCCCGGCGGGGTCAGGGATTTTCTCTGCCTCGTGATGGCTGGGTGTTGTGTGCTGTCCTTAGGTTAGTTAGGTTTAAGTAGTTCTAAGTTCTAGGGGACTGATGACCATAGATGTTAAGTCCCATAGCGCTCAGAGCCATTTGAACCTTCGGATAAATATTTCGTATTGCGTTTTTTAAAGTGTGTTTATTCGAACGGAAGGGAAAAAATAACAACCAAATAATACTCGAATCATCGATTAGCAATATGGAGCGCTATGAACTTTTCCTTCATCCTTCTGTGTTTTACGCTTCACGAAACTGCTCATAGCCGGCCGGTGTGGCCGAGCGGTTCTAGACGCTTCAGTCCGGAACCGCGCTGCTGTTACGGTCGCAGGTTCGAATCCTGCCTCGGGCATGGATGTGTGTGGTGGTGTCCTTAGGCTAGTTAGGTTTAAGTAGTTCTAAGTCTAGGGGACTGATGACCTTGGATGTTAAGCCCCATAGTGCTCAGAGCCATTTGAACCATTTTTGAAACTGCTCGTAGAACATGCGCCTTTGTCTAAAAATTTACATGGGCCGGAACTCGAATCTTGGCTGCCCACAAGGCAGCATTCCCGTGGTCCTTAGAAATTTTCCCAGGTTTGTGATCATCGGAAAACTTCAAATTCGATGTTATCGACAATTTTTGACTGTTGCAGTGAGCTGATTTGTTGGACTGATACGTACGTCGTGGGTTTCACGTATCATAAACATAAAAAATTACAGAACTCCGAGCTCCTTGTGGCTTTTTTGTGACATACCGTACTGAAGAAAAAGCAGGTTTTGTATGTGTTTCTAAGGACGGCAGTTATGGTTGAAACAACCGATTTTCAGTGATATCCATTTTTTCCAGGCCAGTTTAACCTGTTAAAACTATCAAAATACCGGTCTCTGAAACAACCAGTTTTCGGTTTTTCATTCCTATTGTTTCCTGTAAGAAACGTACGAATCGAACAAATACCGAAAAAATGTTGGAACTCTCAGTTTCAAGGTAGACAGGATCAAAATATTAAATTAAATAGACAAATAGACAAATTGTAGAAATCTTAATCAACCCACTATTCGCTGCTTTTCTCGAAAAGTGGCAAGTTGTGGAATACTACAAAAAATCACCTTTTTTCTCCTATTGATTCTAATTTCTTGAAACGCTGCTCAAAAATCTCGTTGTAATCTCAGATCATACCACTATTGGGGAATTACGATGAAAACTGAGGTTGAAGAACTATATTTTATTGTTAATTTGTCCGTCTTCAAGAGCTGCAGGCAGATAAAGACATATTATGTAGACACAGGCTGCAGATCAAGTGCTTTGTATTTTTATTCTGTAGTACGAATGAATTGTTGTTAAGTTTTTAATTTATTACTGTTATCGTAATTTGCTTCCTCTTTTGTTATTTCATAGAAATGGCTCAGAAATATTTAATCTTTTAAAGCAATGAAGCATTGTATTTCATTGCTACGTTACATCGTAAAAATATTTCCATACTATGGTTAGTGCCATTCTTCAATACAGCAGATGTCCGGCGATGACAGGAAGAAACTACCATATTGCCCAGGTTGGGGCAAGTCTTGTCCCCCTGCACGTACACGCGTACCTTAAACCAGGACACGAGGTAGCGGGGACATTACTGTCTCAGCAATGCTGTACCAATTCCTATGCCTCGTGTTTGTTGCTACTTTCTGTCGGCATTGTTATTAAAACAACACTGACCGCTCTTCCAAATGGTTCCAATGGCTCTGAGCATTATGGGACTCAACTGCTGTGGCCATAAGTCCCCTAGAACTTAGAACTACTTAAACCTAACTAACCTAAGGACAGCACACAACACCCAGCCATCACGAGGCAGAGAAAATCCCTGACCCCGCCGGGAATCGAACCCGGGAACCCGGGCGTGGGAAGCGAGAACGCTACCGCACGACCACGAGATGCGGGCACGCTCTTCCATGCAATATTTCAGATCAATGCAAATGTTACGAATAAAAATTACTCCTTGTTTCGGCGTAAAGTCAAGCGCGGGTACGCCAGTCGGGAACGATACAGAAGAGACAGTTGTGAGAAGTCGTCAGCCAATCGCACGCTGATCGAACTCCTTCCATGACGACAACGCGACAGCAGCGGCCCGTAGGTGAAGCGGACATTAGCGCCGCGTCCGACTTGTCGCGGCCCAATTGAAGAGTAGCTTCGAGATTAGCGAGTTCTATAACAGCATCGACAATAGTTACTTTGCTTGTACAATCTATGAAACATGACTTAGGACTGTTTATACCGAAGTACATTGCTTATCTTGTATGTCGTCCTTTGCTTGGGACGCACCTGTGTGATGACCAAGTTAAATGTTCTAACGATCTCCTTTTGTAGTAAAACTCATCAATGTGACTTGTTTGTATGTTGTCTAGCGATTCGAGAAAGCAGGTTTCCTTGGCACTCCATATTTCACGACTAGACTGAGTTTAACACTCCTTCTTTCAGAACAGGTTTACGTAAAATGGTTCAAATGGCTCTGAGCACTATGGGATTTAACTTCTGAGGTCATCAGTCCCCTAGAACTTAGAACTTCTTAAACCTAACTAACCTAAGGACATCACACACACCCATGCCCGAGGCAGGATTCGAACCTGCGACCGTAGCGGTCGCGCGGTTCCAGACTGTAGCGCCTAGAACCGCTCGGCCACCCCGGCCGGCGTTTACAGTAAAAACGAGAAATTCTTGCACTATGGCTTTCGCTAATTGATATTTCGTTTCTTTTTACTCGGTTATCAGTAAGAAATAAAAATCTCGTGTCATAACCAATATCAAACAAATGCCTAAAAATACTGGTTATTGAGAACTAAAATACTGGCGTCGGTTTAAGCGGTAGGTTCTTCCCATCCCCATGTGGTGTCTTGCGACTGCAGCTGCCATTATCCGGCGACAGACAGGGGCTGTCCCTCGCTGCACCGCCTCACCTGCGCCTATGCTGCATAGGCGGAAGGCAAGCAGGGAGACGGCTTCGTCAATTACGGTTTTGAGTTTCACGCAGGAAATTGAGTTGCCGGGCAGGGCTTCCGACGACAATACGCAGAGTCTAGCCCAAGTCTGGTGGGGCCGTCAAGGGGAAGACGTGTCCAGAGCACACCTGGGCCCCGCCGACGGAAAAAGTTGGCCACCTGCCGACCGGTGAGGCGGCCCTCTCCCAATATACTGCAGGTCGATTATGTCAGCCCGCCTAGGCCGGGAAAATTAGTTATGAATAATAATAGCGGAAGTTAGTTTAAATGCAGAGCGGGGATCGGGTCATCGACCTCTTCCCGGCGAGGCCCAGGCAGTTTTTTATGCGGTCACAAGATTTGGTTGGCAGCACGGGACGCGAAGAGTTTTGAATGGAGTAAAATCAGTATTTGGATCACTTGCAGCGTATGGCAAATTCTGCCTTTTGCCATATTGTGTTTAACGACCCGCAAGACTAGAACCGTTTCTTGTACGTATTTCAAACACAGCACAGTAACTACACGAAGAGGCCAAAGAAACTGGTATCATGATATGTAGAGCCCCAGTGACCATGCAGAAGTGCCACAACACGATGTGACATCCACTCGACCGAGCGAGGTGGCGCAGTGGCTAGCACACTCGACTCGCATTCGGGTGGACGACGGTTCAATCCCGTGTCCGGCCATCCTGATTTAGGTTTTCCGTGATTTCCCTAAATCGCCCAAGGCAAATGCCGGAATGGTTCCTTCGAAAGGGCACGGCCGACTTCCTTTCCTAATCCGATGGGACCGATAACCTCGCTGCCTGGTCTCCTCCCCCAAAACAACCCAACCCAACATGCACTCGACTAATGTCTAAAGTAGTGCCGGAGGGAGCAGACACTATGAACCCTGCAGGGCTGTCCATAAATCAGTAAGAGTACGAGGGTGTAGATATCTCTTCTCAACTACACGTTGCATGGCATCCCAGATATGCTCAATAATGTTCATGTCTGGGGAGTTTGGTGGCCAGCGGAAGTGTTTAAACTCAGAAGAGTGTTCCTGGAGCCGCTCTGTAGCAACTCTGGACATGTGGGATGTCGAATTGTCCTCCTGGAGTTGCCCAAGACCGTTGCAATGCACTATGGACATGAAAGGATGCACGTGATCAGACGGGATGCTTAAGTTCATGTCACATGTCAGAGACATGTCAGGGGTCCCATATCACTCCAACTGCACACGTCCCATACCATTACAGAGTCTCCACCAGCTTGAACAGTCTCCTGCTGACATGCTAGGTCGGTGGATTCATGAGGTTGTCTCCATACCCGTACACGTACATACGCTCGATTCAATTTGAAACGAGACTCGTCAGATCACGTGACATGTTTGCAGTCGTCAGCAGTCCGATGTTGGTGTTGGCGAGCCCAGGCATACTTGTTGATGGCCCAACATTGGAATCTGCAATAGTTTGCGGAAGGGCTGCACTTCTGTCACGTTGAACGGTTCTCTTCCGTCGTCGTTGGTCCCATTCTTGCAGGATCTTTATCCGGCCGCAGCGATGTCGGAGATTTTATGTTTTGCCGGATTCGTGATGTTCACGGTACACCAGTGAAATGGTAGTACGGGAAAATCCCCACTTCATCGCTACCGCGGAGATGATGTGTCGCATCGCTCGTGCGCCGACTACAACAGCCCGTTCAAACTGAGTGAAATCTTGATAACCTGCCGTTGTAGGAGCAGTAACCGATGTAACAAGTGCGCCAGACAGCGCCATATTCTCTATGTTTACATATCCTGTATTTGAATACGCATGCCTATACCAGTTTATTTGGCGCTTCAGTGTATAAGACAGCTTTGAAATTTTTCAGAAACGTGGTGGTAGTCACTTGGAGTTGCAACAAAGTACTGACAACCAACGTGGATGCGAATGGAGATGGACGTACTCTAGGACAGGATGCGTGACACAAATGCAAAGTTGCTAGTCCTATAATCGGGAGGAGATGGAGTCCAGCTCCCATCTCGCACTTCTGTAACATATTTTCCGGCGCCTACGTTATTAGTCTCAGGGCCTTCCCGAGATGATTCGTTATACACGCCAAGGCCGCTACATATTGCATATCTCATCCGACTGAACTTTTGCTCAGCCACAAACAACATCAACTGGGGTCGGATAAAAATATGGAAACCCTGCCAAAAGCACTTGCTTGACGATGTGGATAACAGCCGAGCTTGCAAAGTGCGCTGTTGTATTTGACCAGAAACGAGACCTGTGCAGTGTCACGTTGCACGTGTCAGTCGTCGTCGGAAGAGTGTTCTGCGTAGCTGTGAATTCATTACTTCGTAGTTGCACGAATTCTAACTGGGGTAAGTGGTTGGTGCTCGCATGGTGCGTGCTTCCGTAATCAAGTCAACCGAAGTGTTCGGTGTTTCAAGAGGCATCGTATCGAGGATTTTGTTCTTTGGTGCCCGCAGTACAAAATATGTCTTTTAATGACATGATTATTATGAATAATACATTACAATGTAAATTGTTTGTATTTTATCTCATTCGCGATGAGCCTTTTTCGGCAAATTGCCATCGTCAGGTGCTCTTACATGTAACATCGTTGCTCTCATGTCCTGTCTGTTTTAGAATTATTACTTTCTCCCAGGTGTACACTGGAGATGTACATCGGATGTTACGTGTTTTCCATATATGCTACTTTTCTGACAGCTTGGATGGCAGTGGATCAGCGGTGTTACATGTTTACATATTACATGTATCGAGGATTTATACCGAATACAGGGAAAGCGGAAATAGGTCACCCGCTAACTGTGCGTTGAGTGATCGCGACAGACAGTGATTGAAGAGAATTGTGAGGAAAAATAAGGAGACGAGAGCTGCAAAATTAACGGCACAACTGAATTTCGGACTCGCGAACCCTGACAGCACCGAAACAACATGAAGGGAGCTTCATAAACAGGGAGTTGTAGGTCGAGCTGGGATCCCAAAGCCACTGATGAGTGACGCAAATTAGCGTAACAGGAAAATGTGGGGCCGAAGTCATAAAACCTGGACTATGGAGCAATGGGAGAAAGTCGGTGGTCGGATGAGACTTTTTTCACATTGTTTCCTGCTTCAGGCCGAGTTCACGTTGCAAGAGAGAAACATGATGAGGGTTCAGCGATGATTTGGGCAGCCATATCATGGTATTCCATGGTCCCATGGTCACTCAGCAAGGTCGCATTAGTGCCAAAGAACTATGCGACGATTTTGGCAAATCAGCACCATCACTTGTTACAGTATTTGTTCGCCAATGGCGATGATGTGGGCCCCTCTCCACACAGCTCAGATCGTCGAGGTCTGGTTGAATACGGCGATGAATTGGCACAACATTCAGAAGATCTCAATATTATAGAGCCTCTGTGGTCTACTTGAAGAGAAAGGTGCATGATCGGTATCCACGTCCACTATCGTTGCCTGAGCTTGCCACTATTAAGCGTGATAAATGGTATCAGATTCTCTTGAAAACCACACAGAATCTGTTTTTATCCATTCCGAGACGACTGTAAATTGCTTTAGATGCAAACAGCGTTCCTACATCGTACTAGGCATGGTAATGTGTTGCGTTTACGGTGTTTCCATATTTTCGTTCAACCTCCGTATTTCATCAGCGTATAAGCGCTGAACAAAGAACGTAACATTGATATTTATCTATTGCAGATTTAAAAACCTGATCTGATGTTTTAAAACAGGTTGTAGATTTCACATTTTCGTTGGTCATCCTTTTTGTAGTTCTTTTATTTCCTTTTTATCTGCATATTTGACACGAAATAAATATTTAAAAAGAAGCAAATAATTTGAGGTTGACATATAAATAAAATGTTATTTTAGAATGTAAAAAAAAAGATAGGATAGAGGAGAGATTTGTTAGTGCCATCACCAACTGTGACTGGTGGTGAATACCTCGGAATGGTTTCTTCGAGCTGTTGACCATCAGTAGCAATAAAATTGCTTATGGTTAGTAGTAGAGAAATGGTATTTCTAATCCTACGCATTGACGTTAGCTGTTCATCCATGTACAATGCTGGATGCTTTCTTGGCTAGATTGCCAGCACCTTACATCACATTCACTCTAGTATTCGTAATCCTTAACCATTGTTTGAATTATATGTACAATTTGTCTGTGAATTTTGCCACCTTATGTCTAATTCATAATTCTAGATGTCTTATTTACTGTTAACCTCATCTTCCTCCTCTTCAGTGTCACTATGGGTTTCGCTGTCCACCCTTTGGAGATTGATTGTTGCTACGTTGCGAACAGGCAGGTCTGTAATATCGTGTCCGTAGGTACTCTTCATGTATTGTTTTTGAAATACTGTCTGTTAATGCATTTAATTGTGCCCATTGGTCTGACATTTGTAGAAGGAAAGTCGGAGAAGCGTTTGAGATCTCCAAGAATGCAAGAAACGTCTGTATGGATGAAGACTGTGGGCTCGTAGCTTCCAGGCTTCGTCGATGGCCATTAAGGAAGCAAATACCCAGCGACGATACGCAAGGAATACAAACAACTGCTAGCGGCACGAAAATAATATTTCGGTAAACATCCCCCCCCCCCCCCCAGCCACTAAAATCTAAAATCCTTAAGAATTTTACCAAGAGAGAATCACTGTCGGTCTCAATAATTTACAGTGAAAGTGGCTGACATGCTGAGCAACGACAGCACAATTCCAACATAATTCTGCAGGGAATCTAGCTTGGACTGCTAGTGCCCACCTCCCGCCTCCCCCCCCTCCCCTCCCCACCACAAAGTAGACGCCGTAGCCAGATCTGCCCCCTGCGGTGTGGCGGGAGCAGGCAAGAAATTGTGGCATCCTTTCTCCCCCCCTCCCCCCTCCTATCCCAGACCCTGGCCTGATCCAGAGTCCGAATGAAAGTAGCCATCCGAGTGAAAGACACTCTCTGGAAGTGGCGGCAAAGTTGGCTGGGCAGACAGTCAGCACGGGGCCGCAATTTTGCGCCGACGCAGAGGAGTAGCTGTCGCGGGACAGAAAGGTGGAGCGGCTGTCGCGGCCGCCACTGTGGGGAAACCGTACAAAGGTCCCGGCTGGGCCGCAGTAAATTGCCCGCATTACTGCCGAAGCACGAAACTGGCCGACGCGACGCCGCGGCTGTCCTGTTACGACACAGCTGGCTTCCGAGCGCAGCCGTCGCCGCTGCCGTCACACCTACACTCGCGAACGCAGGTTCGCTGCCCCGCCACTGCGTGAGCCGGAACACTATGACGCAATGGCAGACGAGATGTTTTCCGAGGAACAGCACAGCATTCATTCGCCTCATATGATTAGGGCCAATTCTTTGGGGCGAGGGTTAGAGCACCTATATTCCCCTACGTTCCCCAATAATATAGAGAAGAATGAGACTTTCACTCTGCGGCGGAGCTGGCCGATATGAAACTTCCTGGCAGATTAAAACTGTGACCGAGACTTGAGATCCTTGCCTTTCGCGGGCAAGTGCTCTACTATCTGAGCTTCAGTTCTGCCACTTCCTCGTCTCCTACATTCCAAACTTCAAAGAAGCTTTTCTGCGAATCTTGCAGAACTAGCACTCCTGGAAGAAAGGCAAAGGTCCCGAATTCGAGCCTCGGTCCGGTACACAGTTTTAATCAGCCACGAAGTTTCAATATAGAGAAGAATTTACATGACATAGACAATGGGGAAAGAAACGGAAGGGATGGGTGGGAATTCGTGATTCCCAGACACAATGTAAAGGGACTTTAACGACCCCGATTTACCGATTCTCACGAGTGGTTGCCTTAACCGCGTCGGCCATCGGGACACAGTCCCTAACCGACTCAAATTTCCAACTTACCGCACGCTGTAGTGCTGAGTCCCACGTCCAGCAACGACTTACCCGCACCTTATTGATTCCCGTAGGAGTTCGCACGACATTAGTGCATCAGAACTGTAAGAGCGCGACGGTTCCTCGACGTTTGTTTCACTGCGGATGCTCCAATAGTGTCCGAAATCCTACGGAAGTCAATATTTTACGAGAAGCGGGTTAATGGACCAGGGACCCCTGCATTGCAGCTTGTGATACGTTGGAAATTTTGAGTTGGTTAGGAACCGTGTCCGTGTGGCAGAAGCGGTTAAGGCAACCGCTCTAGAGAAGCGGTAAATCCGCGTTCGAGTCCAGTCCAACTTTCGCCATTGCTAATGATCTTTCCCTCCTGGAGAGCCAGTGCATTACCACAATGCGGCTGCATGCTTGCTCGGTTGATTTGAAGGGAGGGGGACCAACAACGAGGTCATCGGTCCCATCGGATTAGGGAAGGAGGTCTGCCGCCCCTTTCAAAGGAACCACCCCAGTATTTGTCTGAAGCGATTTTGAGAAATCACTTTGCTGCTGGAAGTCACGAATTCCCACCCACCTGTCCTTCACTTTCTTCCCTCCCCAACCTCCATTTCATATAAATGTATGCTGCAGCCGGGCCATAAGGAGCGGTGTCTCTTCTCTCTGCTGAAGAAAGTAAAAGAAAACTGAGGATCTGTTAGATGACGATCGGCTTGACTAGGGAAGGTAACGGAACCAGACAGGCAGTCTTCCTCAAAAATCAAGACTCGCTCTTAAGATGTGTCGAACTGCAAAAACCATTCGACGTTGTAAAATTGGAATCCGTTCCTTGTGAATGCGCATACAGTTTTTTTTCCCCCGAACGCACCTCCTCTCCGGGTTTGCTTTGTCAGCGCGGATGCAGCCGAGCGTGCAAAGAGGTGATGCAGACACGCCGTCGACTACGCATGCGCGTGAGTCTGTTGGGCCTCTCTTCCCCGGCCCGGGGCAGCTCTGATGATTAGAGCTAACCAAACCACGGCGCGTGCGCAGCCATAGAGCCCCGTCGAGCCGCAGCTGGCCCAGTCTTTTGTGCGCTCCGGATCGCGGCAGTAGGCGTCGCCGGTGCCACGTGCCGCGGGCCGGCTCCCCGCCAGATGACTGGTAATAGACTGTTTGCGGAAGGCGTGACGTAGCGCGGGGCGTCGGCACAAACGCGCGCGCTGTCTGCAGTCGTCGGTGCGCATTAATGACGGCGCCCCGCGGGCCCGCCGCGGCTGCCTCACACAATGGGAACCGCCGGATCGGCTCTGCTCGCTCGCTCGCTGGTTGGCTCGCTCTCAGGAAAGAGGAGGCGACACGTCTGCAGGGGCGAGAACAAAGCCAGGCCGCTGGCGCGACAGCCGGCCGCCGATTCAACCCACTGTCGACTCATCGCAGTGAAGACGGCCGCTACCCGTTCATCCCAGGTCTGATGTGATGCGTGCACAAGTCTCGGCCCAGACACTACATCTGCTTATACAGTCCGCAAGACACAGTAGAGTGCATGGCGGAAGGCTCATCGTACCGATGTTATCGATCCCTTTTCTATTCCATTCGTGTACTGAGTGGGGAAAAATGGCTGTATGCGGGAGCTACTGTTTCTCCTTCAAACTCTGCGGAATGAGACCCATAGTCAAAATAAAAAATGTTTATTTGGAAGATGTAGCTACATGATCCACCTACTTCTCTGCGCTGTTGCCACTACAGAATAGACGTTTGTCGTAGCGTGGTACCAACTTTCCAATACCCTCGTCAAAAATGCACCACCCGTGATTTTGACGAATTCCCTGCACTGGTTTGCAGCTCGTAGTTTGGCCAAAATTCTGTCTTCATAGCCAGCGGTTCATCCGAGCGTAGAGTTGAAATTCAGAGGGAGCCAAATCCGGGGTGTGTGATGGGTGATCAAACACTTGCCACCGAAAACACTTCAGGAGCATCTTAATTGCACTTGCAGTATGCAGCCTAGAATTGTCGTGAAGGAGGAAATGCTTGCCGGCCGGTGAGGCTGTGCGGTTCTAGGCGCTTCAGTCTGGAACCGCGTGACCGCTACGGTCGCAGGTTCGAATCCTGCCTCGGGCATGGATGTGTGTGATGTCCTTAGGTTAGTTAGGTTTAAGTAGCTCTAAGTTCTAGGGGACTGATGACCATAGATGTTAAGTCCCATAGTCCATAGTGCTCAGAGCCATTTGAACTTCTTTTTTTTTTTTTTAGGAAATGCTTGACAGTTACGTTATGTGGGCCGCATAAAATCATCAGGCGAAACCCCTTTGCAAGCGTTTCACATTATAGCGAGACGCTAGCTTTGTTGACTCTTTTTACGTGCTCACTGTGCGCTCACAACTGAAAAGCGCGACGTCACATGATATATGGCATAATGGCATACTAAAGACACTGTGCAACGCATCTGCACAAAGCTTCACCAGGTTTTCACTGTCGCTATTTCTCGGCCTATCGGATTAAAAAAAAAAAAAAGTAGCCCTTGTATTTGCCTCTTTATATTATATCTCGTTTCTCAATTTTACAATCACTACACAAGATACTCGGCGACGGCAGCGTAATGTGCGCAGTCTTCTTTGAATAACGGTTCTCTAAATTAAGAATGAAAAAGAAAATTGAGGATCTGTTGCATGAAGATGACTTTGGTTTCAGGAAAGGTAATGGCACCAGAGAAATAAATACTTTTGATATTGCGAATGATGTTGGAAGCAAGACGTAACAGAAATCAGGTGTGTTCAGACGATCTGTCAACAAAGAAAAAAGATTAGACAATGTAAAATGGTACAAAACATTCCAAGATTTCTGCAACATATACATGAGTTGTAGGGAAGGACTGGTGATATGCAATTTGTATAAGTACCAAGAAGGAAAAATAGGAATGAAAGATCAAGAAAGAAGTATTAGGATTAGAAAGGGAATAACACAGGGATGTAGTCTATTGGCCGTTCTGTTCAGTTTATACATCGAAACGCAATGGTTGAAATAAAAGATAGCTGAAAATATATCATTGATAAATGTTCACTGATAACACTGCTATTCTCAGTGAAAGTGAAGAAGAATTAAAGAGCTGCTGAATGGAATCAACAGTCTAATAGTAAAGGATATGGACTGAGAGTAAACTGAAGAGAGACGATCGTAATGAGGAGTAGTAGTAGAAGAAAGACTTCCGATAAACTTAAGAAGTAAATTTGGGGCGACGAACCGTACGAAATGAAGGATTGTGCTACCTTGGAAACAAAGTAACACATGATGGACAAACCATGGGATACATAAAAAGCAGACTTGCAGAGACACAAAGGGCAGTTCCACCCAAACCAAACCTACTAGTATCCAACACCGACCTTAATAGCCCTTGTCAGTAGGTGTACAAGGTTATTCAAATGTACCTCATAGGTCTCAGAAAACGATTGCGCAAAAACTACAAGAAATACAAAAAAAAATGTATCAGTGAACAGGTGACCTCTCCAAGTTTGCATCCCAATTAACAAGTGCTAAATGTGGGCAACTTCTATGGAGCGGGAAGCATCAGTGTGTTCATGCAATTCACTAAAGTCGCTGCTCCATGTGGCTGGGAGCCTGCTCTGGAAATTTGTTCATTAGGTTGGTTTTCTGCAAGAGGATGTTGGTGTACCTATTCTGACATACCTAACCCCCCCCCCCCCCAACTGGTGCGCTCTGTGGATACGCCATGACGTGTATTACGGTTCAAAACATGGAGAGATGGTCCATCCACTGGTATGTGCCATTTTCCTTTTTGTATGTCTTACGGTTGTCGCATAGTGACCGTCTGAAGCCTCAGAGGTATAAGTATTATTCGGAAAGTAAGAAACGATCGGTCGCGAAATGGGAAGCACAGAGAAAATTAGGTGAAGGTCAGCACAGACGTGTTGGGCAGTGTCTCTGGCATGCCCATAGCGTCGCGTCGCTCTTCTGAGTTCTAAACGCACAGTGAATGCGTAAAGATGCCTACAAAATAGTATCTCCCTCACAAGTAAGGATGTGTGTAGAGATTTCGCCTGAATTCCTGCAGCCCCACATAACCTAACTGTCATGAATTTACTTCTTCATGACAGTTCTCGGCCGCAAACTCCAGTGTCAATGACGACCCTTCTACAGCGTTTTAGATGAGAAGTATTTTATCACACACCATACAATCCAGAGACTAGGCTCCCTCTGATTTTCGTCTCTGCCCAAATGAACCGCTGGCTATGAACAGTGAGCGAACTGCAGTCCAGTGTAGAAAGTTGTCCGAACGCGCAGGAGGCTGCCTGCTATGACGAGGGTGTTGGAAAGTTGGTACAACTCTGCGACAGATTTCTAAGTAAGAGCGGCTGTTATGTAGAGAAGTAGCTGGAAGGCGAAGCTAACTGTTGCAAGGAAGACAGTGTTTATTGCCAGTGTCGTTTCCATTTCACGACCGATCGTTACTTACTTTCTGAACAGCCCTCGTGCTTACGAATAACTCCATGTTGTTGGCGTTCACCAGTACATGGTCCTTTTCCGACCGATGTTGTTTTACACGGGGCGTTGAAAACGCACCGCTGTAAATGCAGTCGCCGAAAACGTTGCTTTAATGAAGATATAAATGTATTAGGCCTTTTGGAGATCGATGAAAGAGTGTAACGCTTCTCGGGATAAATAAAGCTGTGCAAAAAGTGGCATGTTTCTGCATTTCTTCAGCTGATGTAATCCACAGTCGTGGATCTCGTCCACCGGTATCACTGCAAATTAATGTTGGCAAAGAAGTGACACCACTGCGAATAGATCAACGTAAGAAAAAAGAAGTTTCCCCGGAAAGTAAGTTGCAGAAATAGTGGTTCCGATTGAAACGTCTGTTCCTTATTAAGTCAGTGCTCGCGCCGATGTCCACTGCAGCAGAAGTTGGCAGCAGTGTGGGTCGACCCGACCGTCCGCCCCGGCACCTGGCGAGCGCCTTTAAGTCGCTCCTCCTTTTATTAAATTTCGACCGGCCGGCCAGCAAACTTTTCACTTTTGTCATCTAATTCCGGCTTTCTCGAAATTAAGAAGTTTGATACGATCATCCTTCATAAAATTTCATTTCCCGCGGGGCCTCCCGGCCAGGCTGGCCCAGCGCTGCGCGGAGCTGCGTGGAGTTGTAAGCCCCCGGGAGGTGAGGCGAGGCCGCCGGCGCGCTACCCGCTACCCGCCTACCCGCCTCGCGCACGTATTAATGAGCGTCGTCGTCGCCTGTTTGGCGCCCCTGCCGCCGAGATTGCCTGCCTGCGCCGTAATTACCGCAGGTGATAACCAGGGCCCGTCTGCTGCTCTGCTCGCTTCCCCAGAGCCAAGTTAGCCTCTCTGTCTGTGCCGCGCCTGTTCAGTCACTGTGCGACGAACGCCCTCTTGCACGAAAATCCTCGAGTACAGTTCTACACTAAAGCTAAAGCAGTGGCTAAGCATCTCGTACTATTCCCTAGTGGTTTCCAATACGTCGTTGAGTATGTACACTGAGATGACAAAAGTCATGGAATACCTCCTAATGTCGCGTAGCACTTCCTTTGGCCCGACATAGTGTGGCAACTCGACGTGGCATGGACTCAACAAGGCTATGGAAGTCCCGTGGAGAAATATTGAGCCACGGCTCCTCTATAGCCATCCATAATTGCGAAAGTGTTGCCGGTGCAGGAATTTGTGCACCAACTGACCCCCGTTTATGTCCTGTAAATGTTCTATGCTATTCACGTCAGGCGATCTGGGTAGCTAAATCATTCTCTCGGATTGTCCAAAAAGTTCTTCAAACCAATCGCGAAAATTGTTGACCGTTGAGATAACGCATTGTCATCTTGTCTCATCTTTAAATTCCGCCAGTACCTCGTCTCCTACCTTCCAAACTTCACAGAAACTCCTTGCAGAATTAACACTCCTGGAAGAAAGGATATTGCGGAGACATGGCTTAACCACAGCCCAGGCTGTGGCCAAGCCATGTCTCCGCAATATCCTTTCTTCCAGGAGTGCTAGTTCTGCAAAGTTCGCAGGGAGCTTCTGTGAAGTTTGGAAGGTAGGAGACGAAGTACTAGCGGAATTAGAGCTGTGAGGACGGGGCGTGAGTCGCGCTTGGGTAGCTCAGTAGGTAGAGCACTTGTCCGCGATAGGCAAAGGTCCCGAGTTCGAATCTCGGTCCGGCACACAGTTTTAATCTACCAGGAAGTTTCATATCAGAGCACACTCCGCTGTAGAGTCAAAATTTCATTCTGTCTCATCTTTGTTTGTCTGCAAATGGTCCGGACGCAGGTTCGAATCCTGCCTAGGGCATGGATGTGCGTGATGTCCTTAGGTTACTTAGGTTTAAGTAGCTCTAACCCTAGGGGGACTGATGACCTCAGATGTTAAGTCCCATAGTGCTTAGAGCCTTTTGAGCCATTTTTTTTAGCAAATGGTCTCCAAGTAGCAGAAAATACTTTCCAGTCAGCGATCGGTTCAGCAGGAACAGAGGACTCAGTCCTTTCCTCGTAAAAGCAGCCCACATCATCATAGAGCCACCATCAGCTTTCACAGTGTTTTGTTGACAACTTGAGTCCATGGCTTCGTGGACTCTGCTCAACACTCAAACCCTACCATAAACACTGAGCAACTGAAATCGGGATTCATCTGACGAGGCTACAGTTTTCTAGGCATATAGAATTCAATCGACATGGTCACACGCTGCAGGCGATGTCACGAGCCGGCTGCTGTGGGCGAGCGGTTCTAGGCGCCTCAGTCCGGAACCGCGCTGCTGTTACGGTCACAGGTTCTAATCCTGCCTCGGGCATGAATGTGCGTGATGCCCTTAGGTTGGTTATGTTTAAGTAGTTCTAAGTCTAGGGGACTGATGACCTAAAATTTTAAGTCCCATAGTGCTTAGAGCCATTTGAGCGATGTCACGCTGTTAGCAAAGGCACTAGCGTTGGTCATGTGTCACCATAACATTAACGCCAGATTTCGCAGCACTGACCTAACGAATACGTTCGTCGTATGTTCTACATTGATTTCTGCGGTTGTTTCACAAGGTGTTGCTTCCCTGTTAGAACTCTACGCAAACGCCGCCGCTCTCGGTCGATAAGTGAAGGCCGCCAGCCGCTGTGTTGTACATGGTGAGAGGCAAGCCTGAAGTTTGCTATTCTCGGCACACTATTGACTATTGACACGGTGTATCTCGTAATACTGAATTCCCTAACGACTTCTGCAATAGAATGTCCCATGCGCCTAACTCCAGCTATCATTCCGCGTTGAAAGTCTGTTAATTCCCATCGTGTGCTATAACCACATAGGACCCCTTCTCACGTAAATCATCCGAGTACAAATGAAAGCTCCGCCAATGCACTGCCCTTTTATGCCTCGTGTACGCAACACAACCGCCATCTGTGTAAGTACATATTGCTATTCTATGACTTTTGTCACCTCAGTGTATACGTCATACTCCTCTGGTGGTTCACGGTAAGTTGCTGGGTATGTAAAGAGTTTACGAGCCTTTACTTACTAGGAGACATCACCAACTTGACCCCATATTTCAAGCAGAAAGGGAGCCCACTAACAAAATATCAACGTCAATAGTTGCTCCCGCGGGATGATTTGGGCCATAATTCTGACAGTACGCTGTTATGACCTTCTGAAAGTACGGCTTTCACACTTTCGTGTTCACCGGCCGTCTATCACTCGCTCCTCTCCCACTTCAGCAGCCTAATGCCCAAGAGCGAAGTACTGTACGGCGCACCGACAACCCAAGGCCAACCTTTCTCAGGATGTTGAAGGCAAGGGAAGAGGAGGAGAGAGGTGAATACGTCTGCCCAATGTCTCTTGAAATCTTGATCGAGAACACTTGTTACAGCATGGGAAAAATATTAATATGAGTACGTCTACGTAACCTCATGCACGTACGAGGGCTGTTCAGAAAGTGAGGAAAGATCGATCGCAAAATAGAAAACATAGTGAAAATCGTACGAAGATTAGCACAACTGTGTTGGGTGATGTCTCTAGTATGTCCGTAGATAACGTCACGTCGCTCTTCTCATTTCTGAGCGCACACTGAACGCGTAAAAACGCCTAAAAAAATAGTGTCTCCCGCCAAATATTGACCCTGAGCAAAGAGACACATACTGATCATTGAGAAGAATAGATTTTTTAAAGTAGTGAATATCAGAATATGGAGCGGAAATTACCAGTGTACGGGTCAACTGCGTGAGCCATTATTGGATTGTAGTGTCGTATGAATTATAGTGTTCACCACGTGTATGTATCATCAGGATCGCTTGTGGCAATATTTCAAGCTACTTGACCTGTGTTGAGATTAGCCGTGGGCGACCTGTAAGACGAAGGCGGTGACTGTCTCGCATTGTGTCTAAAACTGAATACGCTGATTTACATAACGCAAACCTGATAGTGAGTTTAATCATCATAGAAACTATACTTGGACTTTCAATCGATTTGTTGCACAGTCGGACATCAGTTGTAACATCTACCTTACCCAAAACCGATTGTTCTAATGTTGTTGTTGTGGTCTTCAGTCCAGAGACTGGTTTGATGCAGCTCTCCATGCTACTCTATCCTGTGCAAGGTTTTTCATCTCCCAGTACCTACTGCAACCTACATCCTTCTGAATTTGTTTAGTGTATTCATCTCTTGGTCTCCCTCTACGATGTTTACCCTCCACGCTGCCCTCCAATACTAAATTGGTGATCCCTTGATGCCTCAGAATATGCCCTACCAACCGATCACTTCTTCTAGTCAAAAGATTTATAATTTAAAACAGCAACCAGCCTGAAGTATGATTTAAAAAAAGTAGAAGTATATACAGTACCACGCAAGTTTTCACCACATTTGATTCTTGATTAACTTTCAAAGCATTTCATAAACGTTTCTGTAAAGGACAAAAGTGAAACGGGTGGGGGGGGGGGGGGGGGGGGGAGATAAATATGCTTCTGTCGTAAGTTTACTGAATTCTGAACAAAAAAATTGTTTATTTTGGTGCAGCAAATCAATAACAACTACAAAACGAAGCCCCATGGGAAAAGCAAGGATATACGTAGGAGTCATCCCATGATCGATTTATAACAAATCCGAAGCCAGTAATGGTTTCATTTAAGTAAACATTTTTTAAAACAAGCTTGTGACCGGTAGCTGTCGTAAATTTTAAAACTTACAGATGTTATACAGCCAGAGTTCTCACCATGTCTACTTTCAATAAGGTACTGATTATTCTTACCCATTAGGCACGGTCACAAAAACTAAAATTTAAGCTAGTTCATTCTTATAAATTTTTTGGCAATGAATTGATCGTGAGTGTTACAGGTAGCATTTGCGAGACATAGTAGTTTGAAAAAGCAGTTATGAGGAGTCTATCTCAGTCCCTACAGCCTGAAGTTTTGGGAGTCGCGACGTCTAATCTGATTTCGCCAGGAGAAACAGTCAGCGAGGCGGATTGTATTTATGTCAAGGACGTCTCCCTTCCTCTCGAAATAACGTCCCGAAAATAACGCGCCGCCACGTAGCTGAGCAGGCATCTCACGGGGCGCCACAATAAACACACTCTGCTGTTTCACTCTCGTCCTAAGTAGTTTGTGGAGGCCGCACGAGTGGAATATTAAGCCATTCTAGCATCTGTTCCGTGGAGTTCACACCAACTTGCCTGTGTTTTCTGCGTTATAATTGCCCCCCCCCCTCCCGAATTACTTATGTTTCCCATTGTCAGTATAGAAGGATAGGTGTACCAGTATAAATCTTTCGGCGTAAAGATTTATTGTAGTTCTGTTTTCAAACTCTTTTTGAGCTTCTTACACTGTGAACCTAAAATATAGTTATTACGCAGACCCCTGTAAACGTTTCCTTCAGTAGTAATCGAGTAAAATGGAATTAAATGAGGCGTTTGTGTTGGGATCTCTTGAATACTAGTGTGACCTGTGCATCTTTCCAGTCTTTGGGTACGGATCTTTCGTCGAGCTAGCGGTTGTATATGATTGTTTAGTATGGAGGTAATGCATCAGCGTACTCTGAGAGGAACCTAATTGGTATACAGTCTGGACTTTTATTAAGTGATTTAAGTTTCTTCACTACTCCGAGGACATCTACTCCAAAGTTATTCATGTTGCCATCGGTCCCTGACTCGAATTCTGTAAATTTATATATATTATACTAAGATGGTATCTGTTCTTTCGGACATGTCCGAATGAACAGGTACCATCGGTGACCATGCAGCTCGTTAGAATGAAATTACAATGAAATAAACACCATTAGCTGCTTACAGGCGTTGACATACGTCAACGGGGACAGATGAAAATGTGTGCTCTGACCGGGACTCGAACCCGGGATGTCCTGCTTACATGGCAGACGCTCTATCCATCTGAGCCACCGAATGTAGTGCGGGACAATATGTTGAGAATGTGGGTTTCGTGGGAGGCGTGCCAGAGATAAATCCCTGCAGTCGCGCTATCCTCTGTTTCCTCGGTGGCTCAGATGGATAGAGCGTCTGCCATGTAAGCAGAAGATCCCGGGTTCGAGTCCCGGTCAGAGCACACACTTTCATCTGTCCCCGTTGACGTATTTCAACGCCTGTAAGCAGCTAAGGGTGTTCATTTCATTGTAATTTCTGTAAATTTACTTCGTCTTCTTTGGTGAAGGAATTTCGAAAGACTGTGTTTAATAACCATCAAGTCGGTCCGGGAGAATGTACGGCCCAATTAAACGCAACTCCCTCACATGGCCGTAGCGCCTTTTCATGGCGTTTGCGACCCCCGGTTCCTATGTGATCACTGATCCTTGTTGTATGCCCGATAAACCACGTTAAGTTGAAAACATTTTTAGGGGGGCACCCCGTACAGCGCTATGACTTGTGAAGCACTTTGCTGTTCAGACCGACCTTCGTGTTGAGGACAGCTTTTTCTCATAAAGAAATACCGACAGCAGTCTTCCCATGCACCCTCCGCCAATAAAATGGGACAACGCACACACAGCCTCACTGCGTCCGTCGAGTACTTAGCTGTAAAGGAGAGATGTGGGTTATTCGACTGTCTCAAGAGACTGCGCTCGCGGCGCTGGTGCTCGGCTGTGAAGCGGCGACCGGCTGAAACGCTATCCCCGCGTCTGGTCGCGACCGCTCCGGGTCCACCGGTGTCAGGTGTCCGGCGCTGGACGGGCCGCCCCAGCGCACCCGGCACGCAGCCGAGACCTTCCGGTCCGCGAGCGTCGCGCCGGCAACTACGGCCGAGCTGCAACTCCCCGCCACTGCTTCGCTGCTGAGTCTGCGGCGCCGGTTGCCGCCGAACTTGGTAACGACATCTAAACGCCACTACCAAAACTTGGTCGGCGCGTCTCGGAGCTGCCGAGACAACAGTATCGGCGCACGCACTTGCTCGTGCAAACAAGCAACAGTCACTAATCGCTCTGGTCTGAACCCTACATAGCTAAGGCGGTTATCGCTGACAGGCAAATACGAGGGTCACTCCAAAAGAAATGCACACTATTTTTGTGAAAGTACAGTTTTCATTCTGCATGTGTGAAAGTTTTACAGTGTGTAGATACATCTTTCCCGCTTGTTTTCAAACTTACAAGGGGAGGCCGCCAATTGTGAAATTCAGATTCGATTCATACTGCGCATAATAACAGCTCATGGCCAGAGGTGTAATGTGGCAAAGCACCAAGGTGCACTTCTCAGCCGTTGTCGAGAAAATATACAGTTAAAAGAAATCGTTGCGGTGAAATACTCTCTACGATTAACAGTTTCCTACAACGTCGTGGCGCAGCGGTAAGCGCTCGGGTTCGTAATCCGAAGGTCGCCGGATCGAATCTCGCGCCATCCAACTTTTTTTTATTGTTTGTTTTTTGTAATACAAATGTATACACACACACACAGAGAGAGAGAGAGAGAGAGAGAGAGAGAGAGAGAGAGAGAGAGAGAGAAAGGCTGTCCTGGTAACCCGACACGACATGAACAAGGTGACGCATTCGTATACGGCACAATATTCAATCACGATGTCTGGACGAGTCTTGCCTCTTGTTTTCGTATGCCTCCAAGAGTCCACAGGTACGTTTGGACCCAGAGTACAGAAGACAGTCGACGAGTACGCCAAGAAGTATACCAACGTTGTTATTACATCCTCCAAATCCGGTAAACTAACAACGGGTTTGTTCATGGACTTCTTGCGTAATGCTTTGCAACCATACGTACAAAAGAAAGAGTTTCTCCTTCTGATCGACTCTTCGGGTGGGCAAACGAACTCGGCGTTATACGATGAGACGTTCCAGGACGATAAGAAGTTACCAACGTGCACTATAAAAGTCATTCCTCCAAAGTGCACTCCTCTCGTCCAACCGTGTGACGCGTATTTTCTACCGGCAGGTAAAAAATTCGATCAAGCGCCTTCAAAATTGTGCTTTTTTAATCGAGCGAAACCGTGACATCAACTCCAGAGACGATTGTATAAAAATCGAATCCATCGTCCACCACCAATTGTCTTCTCCGATTTTTGCCGATATGATACGATACGCGTGGTATGCATCAAACCTGACGAACGATGGAACAATTTTTCAGAATGTCAATCTGGTGTGTTTCCCAACAGATAATTTAAAAAACAATTGTTCTTGTAAAAACGCATCGTTTATCAGATGTGCTCGATGTCGTGCTGTTTTCTGCTTTCCATGTCTCTATGATAACTATCACTGTGGTTCGTGCGATACTCCAGCTACTTCTGGTCACTAATTGTTAATTATGTGCGAGTGTATACCGAACTTTTCAATAAATTGTATCCACTTGAATATTATTTGTGATATTGTGTTTTATTTCAAGTATTATTTTTCCACGACAAACGACTTTCAACAACTTATTATATGCATAATTGTTGCAACTGATTGCCGGGAATTATATATATATATATATATATATATATATATATATATATATATAAAACTAACTAACTCCGTCTACAGGCCGCAAGCGACCCATCGGGACCATCCGACCGCCGTATCATCCTCAGGTGAGGATGCGGATAGGAGGGGCATGGGGTCAGCACACCGCTCTCCCGGTCGTTATGACGGTTTTCTTTGACCGGAGCCGCTACTATTCGGTCGAGTAGCTCCTCAATTGGCATCACGAGGCTGAGTGCACCCCGAAAAATGGCAACAGCACGTGGCGGCGGGAGGGTGACCCATCCAAGCGCCGGCCACGCCCGACAGCGCTTAACTTCGGTGATCTCACGGGAACCGGTGTATCCACTGTGGCAAGGCCGTTGCCTATATATATATATATATATATATATATATATATATATATATATATATATGTGTGTGTGTGAGTGTGTGTGTGTGTGTGTACACATTTGAATTTAAAAAAATAATAAAAAAATTTGCATGCCGCGAGATTCGATCCGGCGACCTTCCGATTACAAACCCGGGCTCTTATCGCTGCGCCACGATGCTGTAGGAAATTATTGATCGTAGAGAGTATTTCACCGCAACGGTTTCTTTTATCTTTTAACTGTCTATTTTCTCGACAACGGCTGAGAAGTGCATCTTGGTGCTTTGCCACATTACACCTCTGGCCATGAGCTGTTATTATGCGCAGTATGAATCGAATCTGAATTTCACAATTGGCGGCCTCCCCTTGTTAGTTTAACCTGTTCCCGTGAATGGCGCCGTCACAGCGTGTCATCAAGATAGCTGCAACAGTTGACGTTCGTCAGAAGCAACGTGCTGTGAAAACGAGACAGTGGGAAATATCCACAAGAGGTTGAAAAAGGTGTATGGAGATGCTGCTGTCGATCGCAGTACAGTTAGTAGGTGGGCAAGAGGGTTACGTGATGAAAGCGGGCACAGCAATATTGTCCTCGCACCGGCAGGCCTCGTACTGCACACACTCCAGACAATGTGCAGAGGGTTAACGAACTGGTGATTGCTGAGAGACGCATCACAGTGAACGAATTGTCACGCTACGCTGGGATAGGGGAAGGAAGTGTTCGCAGAATACTGAAAATGTTGCCGTTAAAAAAGGTTTGAGCCAGGTGGGTTCCCAGGATGTTGACAGTGGCTCGCAAAGAAACAAGAAAAACGGTATGCAGCGAACTTTTGGAACTGTACGAGAATGATGGATATCAATTCCTTGGAAGAATTGTGACAGGTGATGAAACATGGCTCCATCATTTTTCACCAGAGACAAAGAAGCAATCAAACCACCATAAATTCTGATGCGTATGTGACGACACTGAAAAAACTTCAAGCTCGACTGAGTCTTGTTCGACCACATCGGCAAAAGCAGGATGTTTTGCTGTTGCACGACAATGCGCGGCCACATGTCGGTCAAAAAACCATGGAAGCGAACTCGGATGGACAACACTGAAACACCCGCCTTACAATCCTGACCTGGCTCCCTGTGACTATCATCTCTTTGGGAAACTGAAAGACACTCTTTGTGGAACAAGGTTTGAAGATGATGACTCCCTTGTGCTCGCTGCCAAACAGTGCCTCCAACAGAATGGTCCAGAATTTTACCCTGCGGGTATACAGGCGCTGGTTCCAAGATGGCGTAAGTCAGTTGAGAGGGATGGAAATTATGTGGAGAAATGAAAATATTGTTCCTAAAGGATGTATCTACACACTGTAAAACTTTCAGACATGTAGAATAAAAGATAGATTAAAAAAAATAGTGTGCATTTCTTTTGGAGTGACCCTCTTGGTTTACTATGATACCGGTATTTTTTCAACTCCAGTTTAACCTGACTATTAAAACCGCTCAAAATAATCTTTTTCTTATACAACCGATTTCCGCATTTTTATTCCTGTTATTTCCTGTAATAAACGTAGAAATCGAACAAAGAGTGAACAAATCGTGATTCCCTCAGTTTCAAGACATATAAAATCGAAATATTACATTAAATAGGCAAATAAAAGGTGTGCTGGCATAAGCAGTTGTCTGCACACCGGTCGGCAAAGAGGTTGCGAAAAGATCGATAATAGACGGTGAACGGTGGCCGAGCGGTTCTGGGCGCTTCAGTCCCGAACCGCGCGACTGCTACGTCCCAGATTCGAATCCTTCCTCAGGCATGGATGAGTGTGATGTCCTTCGGTTAGTTAGGTTTAAGTAGTTCTAAGTTCTAGGGAACTGATGACCTCAGATGTTAAGTCCCATAGTGCTCAGAGCCATTTAAACCTATAAGGAGAGAGACCAAAGACAGACTCGCAAGCAACGTGCCGTCAGCGACCTCTCGACCTTCAGTATTTAGATCGCCGCCGAGCATCAGAGGACCCAGTCAGTCACAGACAGTCATCCCAGTCGCAGTCGGAGTTAGTCGCTGTTGCTATTCGGGTCTGCTTCAGTCAGTTCACGTCATAGGGTACGAGAGAGTAGTGTTTGTAGCGGGAGTTATACTATACTAACAGTGAGGCTAACGTGGACTATTACGGAAGAGCTTGTACGACAACAACTTGCATAGAGATAAGTAGCTTCTTGTTCTGATGAATAAAGAGCTCTATTAATACATGTGTGCAGTTTTGTTCTAGAAAGACGATAGCGGCCACCAAACATCATCCTCTCCCTAGCTTCCCCTGGTACAAGACGCTATACACTGTCAACGACGACACAAAAAAGAAGTCCAACCACTGTTCGCTGCTTTCCTGTATAAGTGATAACTGTTTGAATACTGCAAAAAAAAAAAAAAAAAAAAAAAAAAAAAAGTGACTAGTATCCTCCTATCGATTCTAATTTTATGAAACTCTACTCAAAAATCGTGTTGTAATCGAGGATCATACCACTGTTTGGATATTACGAATAGTCATTGCTACAGGGTGAAATCCGAGGTTTGAAGTATTATGGTTTTCGTGGTAATTTGTTTTATTTCCTAAAAGAAGGTAAAGGGATATTATTCGGACGCAGGCAGCAGCTTTCTGTTTATATTGTGGACTATTAAGGAGTTAGTAATTTTTAAGCTTTCTCCTTCTAACGTTTGTATTCTTTTAAAGCAAATCGAGCATTGTACTTCATTGGTACCGCACTTCGTAAAATACTTCCTGATTAGGGATGTTACCATTCTGTAATATGAGCGCAATTTATATCCGAAGACAACAGCGAGAATGCCAGATGCAGCAAGCCTTAATACTGCATGTACATGCCCACCAACTAAGAGACAATGCCACATGGTTACAGATGCATTAGTAGTGCCTCAATATTGCTACAATAACTCTTATGTCATGTGTTTATTGCACGTTTCTGTCGGTATTGTTATTAATAGCACTGACAGCTTTTCCCATTTCTATAGTGAAATAATATTTCAAATCAGTGGAAATTTTAGGAATAAAAATTACGTTCCTTAAAAAAGATTTATTAGAAATAAAAGGTTTTAGCACAAGTGCTGTTGCTAATTGATATTTATATTTCTTAAATCTGGTTATTAGTGGAAAAGTAAAAATCCGCTGTCTACCCGCAACCAAACGAATACCGAAACATACCGGTTATTCAGAACTAAAATACCGCTATCGATTTTAACCGTACGGTTTTCCCAATCCCTCACCCTACAGCCCTACCGAGAAAGATGCAGAGCGACAACAGCCTATTTTGGAATTATTTGAGGGGACGCTAGAAGGATTACGGTTCTTCGTCTTGACTGATCTCTATAAGGTCGCATGTCCGCTGTTTTTCGGTTTTCGTGCTGCATCAGATTTGTTTGCATTCTCAAGCTGCAGAGATATAAGCTCAGTTTGCTACCATCTAACGGAGTCAGCATAGCTTCTACCGTTCACCACAGACACGACAGTAATCTCTGTCTGCGGTGATACACCATTCATTAGTACCACAGTTCATTCGTCACCTTGACGACAGAGGAAATTGTAGAAAACTTGAGTATACAAACGAATTTAACGCGGCTAGAAAATTAAAAAATATTTATCCAAGAATGTCACCGCGGTGAGCCACATTCTCATGTTAAAAATTGCCTCGACTGCCCTACGAACTCCGTTCCTTTCACATCCAACCATGAAATGGCTGTTTCTTTGCCAGATGTTCGCTTAGCTGCACCTGTCTCTGGTTTTGTCCCTTGCCGTAAGGAGTCTTACAGTGAGACAGAGCGAATGGTAATTAGTACGTTTTGCAACTACTGTAGGCGTAGTAAACCAAGAATATCTTTGACCCTCATTATTTTACACCTACAGCACCTGTATGCTGCACACATCTACCACTGCATTTGCCAAATTCTTTTGGGAATACTGTAGTAAGGATGCTAAAAACAGCGCACTTGGGGTTCGAACCAAGAATCAGTTTCATCATCTTTATCATCAGCGCAATTTTAATACACCAGTAACCTATCAGAAGGTCACCCTCACCACTCAGTGTTTTACTTGTATGGTATTTCTGAAGGCTGGAGGTAGGGGGGTTAAGATTTTGCGTTCTTCCTAGCTGAGAATCAGCCTACTTAACCCCATTGAAATAAGCCCAGCGAGGTAGCGCAGTAGTTAGTGTAGTGGAATTTATTCGAGAGATAGGATTCGGATCACTTTCCTGCCGTTCAGATGTAAGCTTTCAGCGGTTTGTTGGAAAAAGCAAGGACGATTTCTTTCTCCATCGTGGTGAAACCAGAAATATTGATCGCTCTGTAATGACATTACATCATCGTGATTTCAAACACTAAACTGCCTCCTTTATTACCTCATTCAACAAGAAATAAAAAATAAATATTTTGTAATTATTTCTCAAATCATAATGGGAAAAACTCATTAATTATGTGTAAAAAAATATTTACCTCATTTCGTTGAGGTTCCAGAAGCAACAGTGTGACCGAAAACTCTGCAATGCCTCACTTTGCCAGTTCTCTTAGTCTAAGTCCGGAACCGTGCGACTGCTACGGTCGCAGGTTCGAATCCTGCCTCGGGCATGGATGTGTGTGATGTCCTTAGGTTAGTTAGGTTTAAGTAGTTCTAAGTTCTAGGGGACTGATGACCACAGTAGTTGAGTCCCATAGTGCACAGAGCCATTTGAACCATTTTTTTCTTAGTCTAAGTACACTGCACTTTTTTTACATCGTTGTTGTGGGGTATATGTAGTTATACACTGAATTTCACACACGCAGAATACAAATTATGATTTGCATCATATTACGACGAAACAAGTTTTCTTTTCTGTAATGGACGTACAGTGATGTTCTGTGGAACAATGTGAAAAGAGAGAGTTTTACACACACACACACACACACACACACACACACACACACACACTGAGACGACTTTAAAGAATAGAGAAGAATGGAGCTAATGCTTGTGCTACTAATTGCGTATCGAACACACGTTGTGAATAGTCATCAGCGGGCTGCATTCATAACACTGTCCTACAGAACCATGACAACCGGTGATTTTGCTTTTGTTCCTACGTTGCCATTTTATTTATTGTTGCAGCTTTCTTTCACCAGCAGTGGCGTAGTCTGTTTTAAATGCGAGACGCACGTTTTGTAGCGCAATCCTGTGCTGTCTTTTATTTGCCTCCTTGTTTCCCCGCTCGTAGTCTGCCGAGAAACCCGCTTTTCTTTTTGTTTCCTTTTTTTTTTTGCACAGCCATTGTTCTGCGGCGAGAATTGGTTTCGGTTCAGCCCGCAACAAAGAAGCGGAAAACCATACTCCGCCGCCGCGGCTCCGACGCGCTCATTTGCCGAAACAGACCGGCGGACGACCAGCTTGAAATTATATTCCGCTCGTAATGAGAAATACGTAATTATTGTGTATCACGTCCGCAAAAGGAAACGGCGCGAAACGTTTGCTTTGTCCGCTTTTGAACTCGCGTCACTTTATTGTATTTCACAAAGGCTCCCGCGGGTTCGATTCTGCGCAAATGGCGTTCACGGGCGGCCTTCTATCAATCATTGTACTAATTAGCCATCAAAGCGGAAGGTCGGTGAGGGGGAAGGGGCGAATTACACATGAACAGCTGGGAATGTTAAAATATACAGCAAACGTGTGCTGCTCTTTCCGTTTTGTTTTACACGAACTAAAAACAAAGAAAGGGGGAAAAAAAGTTTTCTGTGGCTGCGGCATGTAATGAAATTGCCGTGTAAGATGATATTTAAAACAGAACACGTTTGATGTTCGAGCTGACGTAATTAGCCATGCCGAAACAATGCCGCCTAATGGTGTCAGAGGCGTACAAAACTGCATTAGGAGGCCTGCCATTTCGTTAAATGCAAGCTGGGGGACGCGGGACGGCTCAAACGGAATACATTGCGTTTTGAAATGCAACGCTGATTATTCGTTAGCTCAAAAAAGCGCCCCACTCCGCATTACGCGTTTTTATCACTCCATAATTATTTTTGTTAATTTAATAAGCAATAAAACGTCTCCCACAAACAGAAATAATTTTTTAATGTGGAATGCGTCATGAGAGTACCCCATACTGTTCCTCCCAGCAACCACTCGCTACCGCTGAAAAAAACAAAAAAACTAAAGCGGCGCAAGAATACTTTCAAAGGCAATGAATACGATTTCCGGTAACTTCACTTGCTTGCTTTCCGAACCGTGCATTTATTTCACCTGGCACATCTGACCAGACATACTTAGCGAGTGAACATTACAGTTTGTATGTTAAAGGCAAGGTAAGGTTAGCCGTTCTGATCCTGATTGGCCAATGGGACCCCACTAGTCAGCATGTCAACCATTGCCAGTAGCGTCATTGGATGCGCCTTGGAAGGGCCATCTATACATCAAACCTCTGTCCCCGCCGTTGTCGGGTTTCTTGACCTGCAGCCGCTACTAATCGCTCGAGTACGATCCTGAGTGCACGCCGTATCTGGCCTGCCACCTAGGGAAAAAATTCCTGGCAACACCGGGAATCGAACCCAGATGCTTGGGATGCCAGTCAGCCAAGCTGACTAGCCAGCTACGGAGATGGTTGAAAAATGGTTCAAATGGCTCTGAGCACTATGGGACTTAACTTCTGAGGTCATCAGTCCACTAGAACTTAGAACTACTTATACCTAACTTACCTAAGGACATCACACACATCCATGCCCCGAGGCAGGATTCGAACCTGCGACCGTAGCGGTCGCGCAGTTCCAGACTGTAGCGCCTAGTACCGCTCGGCCACTCCTGCCGGCAGCTACGGAGATGGATAATTTGTACGGTTCATAAGCAGTACATAACGATGATGATGATGATGATGATAATGATGATGATGGCTCTGAGCACTATGGGACTCAACTGCTGAGGTCATTAGTCCCCTAGAACTTAGAACTAGTTAAACCTAACTAATCTAAGGACATCACAAACAAATGATGATGATCATGAATATTAATATGTGTAGCGTATGGAATTGAGGAAATTTCACTCTCATTAACATCGTAATAAGCAATCGCGTCGAATGTGAACAGAAATGTAGGCCATCACTACGGAAGGAATCGAAGTAGAACAGCAAGTTGGTCATAGAATGAGCTAGGATTATAGAGTAAGATTAATAGATGAGATGGAAGGAAGAAGGAAGAAAACAGAAATAGAAAGAAATGAGAAAAGCGCGCATCGTTTACAATCTGCATAGAAAATGGTTCCGCATCGTAAGCGTTTCATAAAATTAGAATCAATAGGACAATACTGATTATTTTTTTAGCAGTATTTGAACGCTTATCACTTTTCGATGACGAAAGACAAAGCTCCACTCTCCTCTTGAATTTAGAAAGATTCTGACTAATACGAGGCTAGTTCGTTCCACAGTCGTATGGCCGATACGAGGAAGAAGAAAGATTTGTTGTTATCAAAGGTACTGCTGATCACGTACTGCATTAGAGGAATAAGGAGACGCATTAAGGACACCAGTGGTAAAGATACCATCGAAGTAAACAGTGTGTAAAAATGACGTCGCGATTCTCACCGCAGTCAAAGTGACTATAGTCAACAGAACTAAGTGTTGTGCACATCAAATACTTTGCATCACACATAAAGGTGGCAGAAAGAGAAACCTCTCACCACAGAAAACATTCGCTGTTTTTGAGATAGCTTGCTAACCCCGTAGTAATTCAGTAGCTTCGTCACAGGGCTAAGCAGATTTAGTGAAACTGTGACTGAATAATGCTGTAAACACAGAATAAGTGACAGTTAACAATAATTAATTAACAAAAATAATGTTCAAATGTGTGTGAAATCTTATGGGATTTAACTGCTAAGGTCACCAGTCCCTAAGCTTACACTCTACTTAACCTAAATTATCCTAAGGACAAACACACACGCCCATGCACGAGGGAGGACTCGAACCTCCGCCAGGACCAGCCGAATTAATTAACATTTATGCGCTGCGTAACTTGATGAGGTTTGGCAGTGTTGTTAAAAGTCACAAACTACGAACACTGACCTAGTCCTGAGTCCAGTGAATTATGACTAACTAACTAGTAGAATGTCTGGTCGGGCTTTGTTGGCATTGGCACCGACGGTTGACGCGCGCACAACGCGAATCTCGGCGGATGCTGCAACGCTGCGAGATTGCGTCGAATGAAGCCGTGCGGCCGTTTAGATCCGCGATTGGAGGATGAATGTTCGCTTGACAACTACTTGCGTGACGTCAGGCAGGACCATGCGAGTCCCACGAGAAAGACAGGCCGCTGCGCGTACGTCACAGCACGTGACACTGCACGTCTTCAGAGCGCCAGCAGACGTCTCCGACTGCGAGCGAATAACTGTTTCAGACGAATTTAATAATTCTTGGCTGCGTGTTTAAATGCATGCAAGTTCTCGATAGCACACGACGAAGTTGAGGGTTTTAGGGGGTTCCTTTTCAATTAAATATTGTACGGAACCGAACGCTCGCGAAGTATTGCGGAGAAGCCAACTAGTGTGACGTCACAAGTTCGTCGCAGGGTCCGTATATCTTGCTGGCCCTGGATTCCGTGTTTTGTGCGCCCTCTATGGCGTCGGACCATAACTACATTGCATCACACTGCAGACTGGCCTTGCAGTGTGGCGATGCCTAAGTGTGCAGTTGTGTACCAAATCTACTGGCCACCACGACCGTGCGTTATCGCCTGCGTAAGGAAGAGACAGTGTGAGCGGATGGAACACTCACGACTACAGATGCGTCGTTCGCGAACTTTTTTTTTTTTTTTTTTTGGTTATCAGTCTACTGACTGGTTTGATGCGGCCCGCCACGAATTTCTTTCCTGTGCTAACCTCTTCATCTCAGAGTAGCACTTGCAATCTACGTCCTCAATTATTTGCTTGACGTATTCCAATCTCTGTCTTCCTCTACAGTTTTTGCCCTCTACAGCTCCCTCTAGTACCATGGAAGTCATTCCCTCATGTCTTAGCAAATGTCTTATCATCCTGTCCCTTCTCCTTATCAGTGTTTTCCACATATTCCTTTCCTCTCCGATTCTGCGTAGAACCATCTCATTCCTTACCTTGTCAGTCCACCTAATTTTCAACATTCGTCTATAGCACCACATCTCAAATGCTTCGATTCTCTTCTGTTCCGGTTTTCCCACACTCCATGTTTCACTACCATACAATGCTGTACTCCAGAGGTACATCCTCAGAAATTTCTTCCTCAAATTAAGGCCGGTATTTGTTATTAGTAGACTTCTCTTGGCCAGAAATGCCTTTTTTTGCCATAGCGAGTCTGCTTTTGATGTCCTCCTTGCTCCGTCCGTCATTGGTTATTTTACTGCCTAGGTAGCAGAATTCCTTAACTTCATTGACTTCGTGACCATCAATCCTGATGCCGGCCGCGGTGGTCTAGTGGTTCTAGGCGCGCAGTCCGGAACCGCGGGACTGCTACGGTCGCAGGTTCGAATCCTGCCTCGGGCATGGATGTGTGTGATGTCCTTAGGTTAGTTAGGTTTAAGTAGTTCTAAGTTCTAGGGGACTGATGACCACAGAAGTTAAGTCCCATAGTGCTCAGAGCCATCAATCCTGATGTTAAGTTTCTCGCTGTTCTCATTTCTACTACTTCTCATTACCCTCGTCTTTCTCCGATTTACTCTCAAACCATACTGTGTACTCATTAGACTGTTCATTCCGTTCAGCAGATCATTTAATTCTCCTTCACTTTCACTCAGGATAGCAATGTCATCAGCGAATCATATCATTGATATCCTTTCACCTTGTATTTTAATTCCACTCCTGAACCTTTCTTTTATTTCCATCATTGCTTCCTCGATGTACAGATTGAAGAGTAGGGTCCATAGGCTACATCCTTGTCTTACACCCTTCTTAATACGAGCACTTGGTTCTTGATCGTCCACTCTTATTATTCCCTCTTGGTTGTTGTACATATTGTATATGACCCGTCTCTCGCTATAGCTTACCCCTACTTTTTTCAGAATCTCGAACAGCTTGCACCATTTTATATTGTTGAACGCTTTTTCCAGGTCGACAAATCCTATGAAAGTGTCTTGATTTTTCTTTAGCCTTGCTTCCATTATTAGCCATAACGTCAGAATTGCCTCTCTCGTCCCTTTACTTTTCCTAAAGCCAAACTGATCGTCACCTAGCGCATTCTCAATTTTCTTTTCCATTCTTCTGTATATTATTCTTGTAAGCAGCTTCGATGCATGAGCTGCTGTTAAGCTGATTGTGCGATAATTCTCGCACTTGTCAGCTCTTGTCGTCTTCGGAATTGTGTGGATGATGCTTTTCCGAAAGTCAGATGGTATGTCGCCAGACACATATATTCTACACACCAATGTGAATTGTCGTTTTGTTGCCACTTCCCCCAACGATTTTAGAAATTCTGATGGAATGTTATCTATCCCTTCTGCCTTATTTGACCGTAAGTCCTCCAAAGCTCTTTTAAATTCCGATTCTAATACTGGGTCCCCTATCTCTTCTAAATCGACTCCTGTTTCTTCTTCTATCACATCAGACAAATCTTCACCCTCATAGAGGCTTTCAATGTATTCTTTCCACCTATCTGCTCTCTCCTCTGCATTTAACAGTGGAATTCCCGTTGCACTCTTAATGTTACCACCGTTGCTTTTAATGTCACCAAAGGTTGTTTTGACTTTCCTGTATGCTGAGTCTGTCCTTCCGACAATCATATCTTTTTCGATGTCTTCACATTTTTCCTGCAGCCATTTCGTCTTAGCTTCCCTGCACTTCCTATTTATTTCATTCCTCAGCGACTTGTATTTCTGTATTCCTGATTTTCCCGGAACATGTTTGTACTTCCTCCTTTCATCAATCAACTGAAGTATTTCTTCTGTTACCCATGGTTTCTTCGCAGCTACCTTCTTCGTACCTATGTTTCCCTTCCCAACTTCTGTGATGGCCCGTTTTAGAGATGTCCATTCCTCTTCAACTGTACTGCCTACTGCGCTATTCCTTATTGCTGTATATATAGCGTTAGAGAACTTCCAACGTATCTCGTCATTCCTTAGTACTTCGGTATCCCACTTCTTTGCGTATTGATTCTTCCTGACTAATGTCTTTAACTTCAGAGTACTCTTCATCACTACTATATTGTGATCTGAGTCTATATCTGCTCCTGGGTACGCCTTACAATCGAGTATCTGATTCCGGAATGTCTGTCTGACCATGATGTAATCTAATTGAAATCTTCCCGTATCTCCCGGCCTTTTCGAAGTATACCTCCTCCTCTTGTGATTCTTGAAGAGGGTGTTCGCTATTACTAGCTGAAACTTGTTACAGAACTCAATTAGTCTTTCTCCTCTTTCATTCCTTGTCCTAAGCCCATATTCACCTGTAACCTTTTCTTCTACTCCTTCCCCTACAACTGCATTCCAGTCGCCCATGACTATTAGATTTTCGTCCCCCTTTACATACTGCATTACCCTTTCGATATCCTCATACACTTTCTCTATCTGTTCATCTTCAGCTTGCGACGTCGGCATGTATACCTGAACTATCGTTGTCGATGTTGGTCTGCTGTCGATTCTGATTAGAACAGCCCGCATCTCGTGGTCGTGCGGTAGCGATCTCGCTTCCCACGCCCGGGTTCCCGGGTTCGATTCCTGGCGGGGTCAGGGATTTTCTCTGCCTCGTGATGGCTGGGTGTTGTGTGGTGTCCTTAGGTTAGTTAGGTTTAAGTAGTTCTAAGTTCTAGGGGACTGATGACCATAGATGTTAAGTCCCATAGTGCTCAGAGCCTGATTAGAACAACCCGGTCACTGAACTGTTCACAGTAACACATCCTCTGCCCTACCTTCCTATTCATAACGAATCTTACACCTGTTATACCATTTTCTGCTGCTGTTGATATTACCCGATACTCATATGACCAGAAATCCTTGTCTTCCTTCACTTCACTTCACTGACCCCTACTATATCTAGATTGAGCGTTTGCATTTCCCTTTTCAGATTTTCTAGTTTCCCTACCACGTTCAAGCTTCTGACATTCCACGCCCCGACTCGTAGAACGTTATCCTTTCGCTGATTATTCAATCATTTTCTCATGGTAACCTCCCCCTTGGCAGTCCCCTCCCGGAGATCCGAATGGGGGACTATTCCGTAATCTTTTGCCAATGGAGAGATCATCATGACCCTTCTTCAATTACAGGCCACATGTCCTGTGGCTACACGTTACGTGTCTTTAATGCAGTGGTTTCCATTGCCTTCTGCATCCTCATGTCGTTGATCATTGCTGATTCTTCCGCCTTTAGGGGCAATTTCCCACCCCTAGGACAAGAGAGTGCCCTGAACCTCTATCCGCTCCTCCGCCCTCTTTGACAAGGCCGTTGGCAGAATGAGACTGTCTTCTTATGCCGGAAGTCTTCGGCCGCCAATGCTGATTATTTATCAAACTAACGAGTCCAAAGGAACGGTTCACCTAGATAAACGGAACGAGCGAGGAACGAATTCTAAGGAACGGTCTTTCATAGTTCACTTTGGTCGCGGCTTTCTACTTAGAGTTCTCGGGAACGGGAAACGGTCGGTCTCGTTCCCGCAACGGCACGTCGGCCAGTCTCGTTCCAGCCTCGGTCCCGTTCCCGTCTGTTCCGGTGTGTCTCGCTCGGCCGAACTCGTCCTCCTCCGCGTGGCCACTCTTTCCAGTTCCACTGCCGACTGCTCATAGTTAGTTCAGTATCGAGTTGTTGTTTGTTTCGTTCGCCTCGCACGCCCATACTAGATCTGTTTCAAACTTTTTTTGAACTCTGAACTTATGGTTCTTTTCGTATTCTATTCAGCGTCCACGACCGGTAATTAAAATTTATTTTATAATTACGTCAATTACATAAAAATTACCTGATATGTAATATGTACTTCACTATTTCGATAAACAGCAGAAGAAATACTTGTAAAAAGGCAAGATTTTTTGTTAGTACACATGCAAAGGACGTCGGCACGGCACACACGAGTGGCTATTTTCCGTCTCATTTTGATCCAAGGTAAAAGAGCATGTTCATTGGTATGGAAGGCAGACCGACTTACGACCGAATGAAACCCGCGCTTCGTAATCGAGCGTATGGTGTCACATTTTGTAAAGAGAATTTGATAACTCCTGCAATATTATTTGAGGGGTACAGGGTGGTGCACGAAAAATCGGCCCCGAGCACTAGACTGCTCATTGTTGCTTACCAATCGTCTTCGTCGAAGTTGTTTGCAGTAGCTTATTTGTTATTTATTCACTGCCTAATTATTACATGTTCATCTATTCTACTCGTAGTGGTCAACAAATCGTGCGTAATTGGCAAGCAGTCTGTACTCGGGGCCGGTTTTTCTTGCGCCATGTTATATTATTTCACTGCGATCAGCCACATAACGCTGCAGTTGGCTAAACGAGATGTTTTGCAGAATGAAGAGAATTACAAGTGTTATGAATAAGAACTCTGTACTCGAGGGGGGAGGCAAGTGCCCCTCTTGGGGCCTTCCATCCTGAGCTACTAATTTTCAGTTTTTCTTAAGAACCAAATACCAAGCACAATGAACGGTGAGCGAGTAAAAATGAACGGTTCCCAAAAAAGAACGATCACCAGTGAACTAATTCCTAAGGATAAACGACTTGGCCCATCTCTACTCACGACATGTGCCTGCAGTGTACATGTCGCGCTGTAACGCCCACATGAAATGTCTGCCTGTTACATCATCTTCTACCTCTACATCTACGTACACACTCCGCAATCCACCATACGGTGCGTCGCGGAGGGTACCTCGTACCACCACTAGCATCTTCTCTCCCTGTTCCACTCCCAAACAGAACGAGGGAAAAATGACTGCCTATATGCCTCTGTACGAGCCCTAATCTCTCTTATCTTTGTGGTCATTCCGCGAAATGTAGGTTGGCGGCAGTAAAATTGTACTTCAGTCAGCCTCAAGCGCTGGTTCTCTAAATTTCCTCAGTAGCGATTCACGAAAAGAACGCCTCCTTTCCTCCAGAGACTCCCACCCGAGTTCCTGAAGCATTTCCGTAACACTCGCGTGATGATCAAACCTACCAGTAACAAATCTAGCAGCCCGCCTCTGAATTGCTTCTATGTCCTCCCTCAATCCGACCTGATAGCGATCCCAAACGCTCGAGCAGTACTCAAGATTAGGTCGTATTAGTGTTTTATAAGCGGTCTCCTTTACAGATGAACCACATTTTCCCAAAATTCTACCAATGAACCGAAGACGACTATCCGCTTTCCCCACAACTGCCATTACATGCTTGTCCCACTTCATATCGCTCTGCAGTGTTACGCCCAAATATTTAATCGACGTGACTGTGTCAAGCGCTACACTACTAATGGAGTATCGAAACTTGACAGGATTCTTTTTCCTATTCATCTGCATTAATATACATTTATGTATATTTAGAGTTTTCTACCATTCTTTACACCAATCACAAATCCTGTCCAAGTCATCTTGTATCCTCCTACAGTGACTCAATGACGACAACTTCCCGTACACCACAGCATAATCAGCAAACAGCCGCACATTGCTATCCACCCTATCCAAAAGACCATTCATGTGGATAGAAAACAACAGCGGACCTACCACACTTCCCTGAGGCACTCCAGATGATACCCTCACCTCCGATGAACACTCACCATCGAGGACAACGTACTGAGTTCTATTACTTAAGAAGTCTTCGAGCCACTCACATATTTGGGAACCAATCCCATATGCTCGTACCTTAGTTAGGAGTCTGCAGTGGGGCACCGAGTCAAACGCTTTCCGGATCGACTGGAATACGGATGTCAAGCTTATGGCTCTGCCAGACCTTCCTACCTCAAAATGTTGGACGTGATTCACCATGAGGGTATTAGGCTTTCAACGGGGGCTTATCGCACGAGTCCGGTTGCTAGTCTGTGTGTCGAGGCGGGAGAGCCTCCGCTGTCCATTCGGCGTCTTCTCCTCGTGGTACGGCACGCGTACAGGGCCAAGTCCACTCCTCTTTCATTGGCGTCCAACACCTTTTCCCAGCCGGCGCTGGAACGTCTCTTCCGCCACCGTCCGAAGGCAACAAAGCCGTTTGGCATCCGTGCGAAGGAGAGTCTCGAGTTAGTACACCTGGAGGGCATTAAGGTACTCCACCAGGGATGGAGTAGGGGATCTCCCTGGCGACTACAAAGGCCAAGATTACTTCTTGATCTGGCTGCTTACAGGAAGTATTGTACCCCAGACCACCTTTTTAAAATTAAACTTACTGAGATTTTAGAACGCCATTCCGATTTTATTACTGTTTACACGGATGGGTCTAAACAGGGTGATTTTATGGGCTGCTCTGCTGTGTTTCCCGATACTGTCCATCGTATAGGGCTCCCGGAGCAGTTCTCAGTTTACTATGCAGAACTGTTTGCCATTCTGCAAGCATTAGTGCATATGCGCCGACATCGTGGCACGAAATTCATCATCTGCTCCGATTCCCAAAGTGCTCTACACGCTCTTGAACAGATGTACCCAGCAGATCGGATGGTGCAAGAGGTGCAGGACGCACTCCTGCTCTTGCAACAGCAGGGTAAGGATGTAATTTTCTGCTGGGTTCCAGGGCACATAGGGATTCCTGGCAATGAACTTGCAGATGCGGCTGCCAAGGAGGCTTGCTCCATCCCACCTTCTGCTCGCTGTTCCGTCCCCCTGCAGGCCATTACGTCTTTCGTGACTCGGAAGGTCATGCGTTGGTGGGAGGCTCAGTGGCTGGACGTGAGGGATAATAAGTTGCGAGCGGTGAAGGATTCTGTCCGACCGTGGCTCACCTCCTTCCGCCACCGACGCGCTGAGGAAGTAGCCCTTACACGGCTTCGAATAGGACATTGTCCTTTGACACATGGTTTTCTGTTACGTCGTGAGGAGCCACCAACGTGTCAGACATGTGGGACACAGCTGTCGATACGACATATTTTAACTGAGTGTGTTTTATATGCGGGTTTGAGGGAAGATTTCAGTTTTCCACCAGACCTACCCTCTCTTTTAACTAATAATGAGGCGAGTGTCGCTAGGGTTTTACGTTTTTGTGTGATGTCTGGCCTTCTTCCCAAAATATTGGGATTGCAGTCTTAATGTGCTGTCCGGTGGTTTGGTCACCCATTATTTGTAAGTGGTCACTCAGCCACCGTTAATTCCTTTTTTACCCGTTTGTACTGCTATTTTATTTTTAGTTTTATCACCCTGTCTTGCTGTGCTGTGTCCAATCTTGCAATTTGAACCATAACATTTCTCTCACAATTCGGCTCTGAATTGAACTTTTGGGAACGGGCGCTGATAACCTCGCTGTTGTGCGCCCTAAAACACTAATCATCATCATCATCATCGCTTTCCGGAAGTCAAGGAATATGGCACCCGTCTGATACTCTTCATCCATGGTTCGCCAGATATCATGTGAAAAAAGGGCGAGTTGCGTTTCGTAGGAGCGATGCTTTCTAGAGCCGTGCTGATGCATGGACAGCAACTTCTCTGTCTCAAGGAAATTCATTATATTCAAACTGAGAATATGTTCGGGAATACTGCAACAAACCGATGTTAAGGATATTGGTCTGTAATTTTGAGGATCCGTCCTTGTACCCCAATCTTCACGATTATGACCGTAATGTCGAATGGAGATGTAGTGTGACGTTCAGTCTCTAATAAGTGAACAGATGGCTGATATGTTGTACGTGGCGGCGTAGTACCTTAACAGATACGCTACAAATATTGTCGGAAACGTTGGACGCTGGCGCCGTGAGAGCGGCCGTGCCATACCCGGCTAGCGCCCAGCAGCGGCCTGTTCCGGTGGGTCGAGTCGAGCGGACGGCTTTGGCTACGCCCGGTCGTGAGCCGGGCCGGGCTGTAATTTCGCGTCTCGCTGCCGCGCCACACCACGGAGCCCGAGGCGCGAATACCTCCACACAGTACGGCGCGGCGCACCACTTGTTTTCGTTCCGCCCAGAGACAGCCGCAGGCAGCCGGGGCAACAATCCCATTACGGTCGCAGACGCAGACACCGGTGCCGACGCCTCTGCCGTCGTGAGCCACGCTCCGGGCTGGCGCCAGCTCTCGGGGCGTTTCCTGGCGTGCCGCCCTCGCCGACATCCGCCTCCTCCAGCGTCCGTCGTCGTCCCGGAGCGCGCTACCTCCACAGTCAGCACTTGTCAGCAGTACACACTCTCCAATCAGAAGGATACACACATGCCTATGTAATACGTAATTCAGCACTAGATGCCAACAAGCGGCGAACCCACCAGTACAAAAGCAGACGAGGGGGAATTTTGCTGTCAGTAGAGAAGCACCATCACCACAAATGGATCTGTCACTAGAGCTCAGTGACATCGAACATGGGCTAGTCATTGGATGTCCCCTGAGTAACAAACCCATACGAGATGTTACAATCCTTCTAAAGCTGAACGAGTCGACTGTAGGTGATTTGATTGTGATGTGTAAACCCGAAGGAACAACCACAGCTGAACAAAGACCGTACTGTTGGACAGGGACTGTCGAGCATCGCGGAAGGTGACTGTAAGAAAATTACATGAAATCACCGGAAATAGCCCCCCGTAAGTTCCAAACCGCTACCAGCTAGCACAGGGAGTTACGTAGTATGGAATACAATGGCCGACCAGCTCCCCTAGTCACTGCCAAATGACGCCAGGGGCGGTAATGCCACTCAACAGTGGATGACTGGAAACGAGTGGTTTGAAGTGATTAATCACGCTGCACCCTGCGGCAATCCAGTGCAAGGGCTTAGTTTAGGCGAATCCCTTGAGGACGTTTCCTGCCATCATGTGTAGTGCCAAGAGAGAAGTATGCAGGAGATGGTGTTACAGTACGGTGGTGTCACGCTGAAGCAGACGCTAAATGGAGAATGATATGAACACATCGCACAGCGTTGTTTAGTGCGTAAAATAGAGGAAAAGTTTGCGGACGATGACTCTATCAGCGAAAGTGTGTGTGAATTCCTAAGGGACCAAGTAGCTGAGGTCATCGGTCCCTAGACTTACACACTACTTAAACTGACTTATGCCAAGAACAACATACACGCCCATGCCCGTGTTTGTATGCACTTGACAATGAAGCCTGTCGTGAAGCAGCGTGTTTGCGGCATTGGTCTCTGGATATTAAAATTCCTAAAAAAGACGAACCTGCTCAGAGTCCTTTCACCCTTTGGGACGAGTCTGAACGTCGATTTCGATCCAGACCCCACTGTACAACATCAGTACCTTCTCTCCTTTCGCTCTTCAGGACGAATGGGCTGAGATTCCTCCACGTACATTGCGACATGTCACTGAAATTGTCCCCCGTGAAGTGTAAACCCACACACAGCCGAAGGATGGGCACACGCCAAATTATTTTGTACTAACAGGTGTACAGATACTTGTAATTAGCACTGTTGATTATTTTAAAAATAACGGGAGTCCGGTATATCGATATTTAAAAGCTGTCATAATTTCCCCTCGACATTCGAAAAAAGTATTGGTATATCGATATACTGACAGAAAATATAGCGACTTACCGGACTATAAAAATATCGGCTGTACCTAGTAAATATACTGCCTGCTTTTAGAACTGTATATTTAAGTATTAATTTGTTGTTATTCTGTACAACAAGCTAGCAGCCTGCCTATCTCCTTAGAGCAAAAACTGGAAGGAAGTCGATGAACGTTCACGCTTGGCTATAACAACTTTGCTAATAGTGGTAACTGCATGTAAGTGACACAATAAAAGGTGTCTACTGCGTCCGTCATTCGTTTCGTCACATATCGAATTTATGCGGAGTACTTCATGTAGACTTCACAGTTTTTTCCATTTGTGCCAACGCCAGTGACCTAGCTATTGGAGTGTCAAAACTGCGTGGTGATGTTAAACGCTGCAGTTTCTCTTGGCAGGACCGAGCACCTAATACGCCAACTTTTCCCCTCAACTGTCTCCGCCCAACGCATTTAGATTTTTGTTCAGCTGTTTCTGAAGAAACACTAGTTGCGTTAAGAATTGCTTTTTAACGCAACTGATGTGCTATTTCTGCACACCGGAAATCTTGTTATTCCACTCACACCGCCACCCCCAGTGGAATTGGACTTCTTCTTTGTGCCACCTATATATACTTGCTTCACACAGCCAAACAGAAAGAGAGTACCTGATGAATGTAAGACTCCTTCACAAAGTGAAAGTAAAATTACGTTCCGGTAGAATTCAAAAGAAGAATTTCAAATATTTACCGAAAAACGCGAAAAAATAAAATAAAAAATAAAAATATCGGTCCTCGATATTGCCAATTTGCTATCGATATGTCTACGACAGCGATACACCAGATATCTATTGATACACCTTGGAGAAATAGACATGTCGATATATCGATATTATATCAACAACCCTACTTCTAAGACGTTGACGGCTGCACGCATGGTGTTTGACATTTCAACGCCATGCCAGGCGTGCTGTGGCCGCCTGCGACCTCGTTGATCAGATGGTGTACTAGAACATAGCCGAGTCGCATGGAACCAGTATGGTGTCGGACGAACAGGGACCACAGAGTATATGAAGTGGAAGGTGGAGAGTTTGGTCACAAGGTACTCTGAATCACGTGGCGCCGTACATGTCACCAAAAACAGCTTACAGATCTTAAAGAGCCATCCTTGGCCGAGAAAACGTTTCCACTCATATCAGGTAGAACTGTAGTTTAATATGGTATTCGAACCAGTGATGCACCCTTTGAATCTGCAATCTGACACTTAACACACAGAGTCTCCGAACCACACGATAGAGGGGGGGGGGGGGGGAGGGGGCACGCACACACACACACACACACACACACACACACACACACACACACACACACACACACACACACACACACACACACCATGGCCATGGGAGGTTGGGGGTGGGGGCAGATGGTTGGGGTTCCCTGCAGAACTGGCGCTCAGACGACAACGTGTGAGTCAGCACTCTCAAGGGCGCACTCGGCCCATCTGCGAGCTGTCGCTGCCCTGCGGCTACTACCAGACTGGCGTACCTCGTCTTCCCACGCCGCCCACTCGCGCCAGCCGGGCCTGGTGAGCTAACTCCTGCTGACCATTCGTTTTAATGACCTCAGCTACTCTTACTGCCGTCCTCTCCTCTCGTCTGCTATCCTCTTCTCTTTTTCCCACCCGCGGCCGGTGGCGGCAGGTACTGACTGCAATGTGGAGCATGACATCACCTCCGGACCGGTTATTGATTCCCGCTCGTGACGACAGAAGTGGTCCAGTCAGAGAACATAAACGTCGAGTGGCAGGAACTAGTCGCTGCAATAAAATGAGACCGACTCTGATGAGCCAGCATTTTACACAATTTCTACAGTCAGATGAAGATTACTCAGTGAATCTATGACTCCTAAATTTCCCCGGTTATTAAAATGGGAAGGAAAGCCTCTACGAGGTATGATAAAAAAGTAGCAGGACTTTTTGTTTATCTTAAAGTATCTTTATTTATTCGTCAATATCAACTTTGTCCCCTTCAAACTAATCCCCCTCAGATACAATACACTTGTGGCAGCACTTTTTTTCAATCTTGCGAGCACTTCTGGAACTCATTTTTTGTTATGGTGTTCAGCTCCTTAAGCGATTTTGATTTAATAACAAGAACGGGAAGATTAGGTTTACCGTCCCGTCATCATCGAGGTCGTTAGAGACGGAGAAGCAGCACGGATTGCGTCAAGGATAAGGAAAGAAATCGGACGTGTACTCTCATAGGAATCAGCCCGGCATTTGCCTGGGAAACCTAAATCTGGACGGCTGAACGCGAGATTGAACCGTCGTCCTCCCGAATGTTTTGATCTCTTCAATGGTGGCGTCCTTTCATGGTTCTCTTCGGCTTCGGGAATAGAAAGCAGTTTCTCTACTAATAACCTTTTGTGTGTGCGTGTGTGTGTGTGGGGGGGGAGGGGGGTGCGTGCGTGCGTGCGTGCGTGCGTGCGGTCAACGGCACGAAGAAATCATTCCGAGGTATTCACCGTCAGTCACATTCGGTGATGGTACTAACAAATCTCTCCTCTATAGTACAATCTTTTTATATTCTTCTTACAAAGCATTTCAACCTTAGATTATCGTCATTTTGAAAAGTATTATTCTTTGTAAATGTTGTAGATGAAACAAAAGAAAAGAAAACTGTAAAAAGACGAGAAACGAAAATTGTAAGACGTACGACCTGTTTTAAAACATCAGGTAACATGTCTATAATTTGGCGATAAATAAATAAATAGAAAGCAGTTACAGGAGACCATGTCCGGCGAGTACGGTGACTGAGGCAATATAACAGGTTTTTTTTTTTGTTATTTATTTTTGGGACGGATGGTTTTGCCACTGTTCTGGTCGTTCGTTATCTTCAGATTCCTTCACGCAGACGGCGCCTAACATCCAGGTAGTATCCCAGACTAACCGTACTCCCATAATGCAGGAACTCATAATGCAATCTCACATTGTAATCGGAAAAAACAGTGAGAAGAATCTTCACACATTATCGAACTTGTCGAATATTTTTCGGTCTTGGCTCTTTAAGCAATTTCCATTGGGACGTTTGGGGCAGTATAACCATTTTTCGTTACCTGTTGTAATCCTCTTGATCGTTGTCATTTTTATTTGGTAGTTCCTGAGCGACGTCTGCGCGACGTAGTGTTTGATCGAAATTCAACAATTTCCAAACAAACTTTGCTGTTACACGTTTCATCCCCGAAACACCCGAAAAAGTGGCTTGGCTCGAGCCAAAGCATATTCCATCATCAGTAGCAACCTCTCTGATGGCGATCCGGCTATTGTCCAGAACCATTATCTCTCCTCCTCCCCATTGGCGTTAGCAATTGTAGTGCTAGGGTGTCCAGGGCGGTCATAGCCTTCAACGTCTTCTCGATCCTCTTTCAAACTTCGATGCCACTCATAAACTCTTCTCTTACTCATAGCAGATTAGTCGCAAGTCATAGTAAACGTTTCGAATTCGGTGCTCCACTATATTTCGTTTCTCGAGCAAAATTTAATGCAGATCTATCATTTTCGTTAGTAAAAATTCGCCGAGCACTCGTTCACACGTATAGTCTTATCGATTGTCGACAATAAACTACACATTCAAAACATCTGTAAATGCAAACATACATCAGGAACATTTTTACCAACAAGATAAAAAGTTTTGAAAACGGATGTATAATGCCCGCGCAATTAAAAAATTCCCGTTGCTTTTCATCACACTTCAGACAAACATATTACGACGCCAACTCCTATTATGAGGCAGTACATCCTGGAACATACGAGAGTGAGTCACAAAGTAAGTCGTAAACGTCAGAATATAGCACATAGTTTTAAATTTCGCGCATATACGAATGTAGAACGTAGCAGCATATTTCGCGCGGCAGGTAGTCCATAGGCAGTATTCCATGGCCAGTGGTTAGTTATCTGCAGTCAGACCAAGGTAACAGCTGTGCTACAAGTGTGTTCCCGACTAGAACTACGCGACTTTTGTGAGCCGAGGGACCGTCCGCAGACTAAGTCCCTAGCGAAATTCGTTCCTTAGATAGTTAGAACTGTGTCTGAGAAATTTATGTTCAACTGGATACAGGAATTCAGCAAAGGACAATAAAAGTCACATACTAGGAGCGTTCTTGCCGCCCTGATTGTCCAGTGATGGGACAGGGATATTTCGTTACTCCCAAGACACATCGGTCTTGCTGGCTGCAGCAATTTAAGGAACAAATGAAGGTGTCATATCCCTAGAGGTCACTCGTTATATGCAATCGCTACCACAAGAATTCTATGCTTCAGGCATTTAACACGGTGGGATAAACGTTAACGTTTACTAGGGGAATATACTGAAAAATGAAAATAAGTTTCATGCTGGTACATGCGGCTGTGAGTCTCTATCCCTGTTTGCAAGTTACTTATTGACTCGCCCTCGTATGTGAAATATAAATGCTTAGGCTTTCGCGACTGCCGGCAATCTCACTAAAAGCATTCTGGGTACACAGCATGTAATCAAAAGGTATGGCCAAACTTTCAGGAAACATGCTTCACGCACAGAGGAAGAAAATATGTCACGTGGAGATGGGACCGGGAGCGCTTTATTTGCATGTCAGAGCTCATTTTCCACTTCTCTTCATAATCGCATTAATCATATGAAATACACAAAAACGGAACGTTCCAGAATTACATGAAACGTTGTTTTTCATGAAACGTCCAAATTACCGTGTTGATTAGGTTTGGTTAGTATGTGCCGAAAGTGTATTCTTAGGTTCACAGTAGGTGTTATATGTTCTAATTGAACGACGGTAATATTGACCTGTGACTCACTTTAGTACTTGTACTGACATGCGTAGGCTTCTAAATACTAGAATCCGTGACGGATAGATAGAGTTGGATTAATTCTTTGGTCTCCACACTCCCCAGACATGAACCGACTTGACTACTATATGTGGGGCCATTACACAGAACCTGGGTACTAGAATGCTTTCAGTGAGATCTGTGAAACGGCATTGACAGTTATGACGACACGTTTTGTCAAGAGGCATAAGGAAACGGAACTGATACACCGCAGAATGATTTTGATTTTGTGAAAAGCCGCTATTCGGATTTACCAGGTGTAGAAGTATGAAACCGGACTTTCCCTGTAGATGGTCTGTCCGTCAGCGTAGGCCCCGTGAGACCGCGTCTGCTTCCTGTAACGGCTGAAGACGAATGTCAACACACAGGAACCCAAGTTCCATACATCGATATCTGTTTAAAACCCGTACACACGCCAAGTTTTTAGCCTACGAACTACGATTTGAGGACACTATTGGTTTTCTGTTATCATTTGAAGAAAACAGATGCAGAATCGCATCGAATACTTGTCGAAGCTTTCGGCAAACATGCTCTTGTGAAAACACACTGTTTCGAGTGGTTAAAAAAATTCAAAAGTGGTGATTTTCACGTGACGAACGACGGTCGCGAGAAATCACTGAAAAAGTTCGAAGACAACGAATTGTAGGCCTTATTGGATGAAGATGATACTCAAACACAACTGGAACTCCCGGAACAATTGAATGTGACGCAGAAAGCCGTTTCTCTTCGGTTGAAAGCTATGGTACAGGTGCAGAAAGTGGGAAAATGGATTCGGCAGGAACTGAATGAAAGACAGCAAGAAAATCGAAAGAGCACTTGTGAAACGCTGCTCGCCAAATACAAAAGAAAGTCGTTTTTTCATCGAATAGTGACAGGGGATGAAAAATGGATATTTTTTGAGAATCCTAAGCGTCGTAAATCATGGGTGAATCGAGGCAAACCATCGACGTCCTTTGCAAGACCAAATCTCTTAGGAAAGGAATGCTCTGTGTTTGATGGGCTTAGAAGGATGTCATCTATTACGAGCTGCTAAAACCTGGTCGAACCGTTAAGTTTGATCGCTACCAACAGCACTTGATCGATTTAAATCGAGCATTACGTGCAAAAGACCGGAATATAGAAAAAAGCAATAAGAAGTCATATTGCTCCAAGATTACACACAGCAAAACGGGTCAGGGAAATGATGGGGGCGTTCAGTTGGGAAATACTAGGGTACGCGACTTATTCCCCAGACCTGGCTCCGTTGCATCACCTGGGCACGCTCTCGCTGAACAACGCTTCATTTCGTATGAAAATGTACGAAAATGGCTCGCTGACTGGTTCGCCTCAAAATAAGAACTGCTCTTTTTTTTGGCATTCATCGCCTGCCGGAGAGGTGAGAGAAATGTATAAATAGCAAAGGAGATTATTTTGAATAAAATTGTGTTCACTTTCAAACGTGTAATTTTTGCAAGCAGATTCCAGTTTCATACTTCCACACGTGTAAACCATTACTGCTGTGCTATCCCTCCATTCTTAACGTTTTCTCTCCGAAAAGATAGGATGGTTTGAGTGTCTAAATCGAGGAAGGAACGCTACGAGAGCCGAGATCGAATATCAAGTTTAGTATAGGATACAAGACTGCAATTCTCGTAGAACACAACGAGGACAATATTGTGTTGATGTAGACGAAATGGGACGCATCATGCATAATCTGGACTAACAAAGGGAAGGAATTTAGAGAGGTTTGGAAAGCAAGAGTCTTTCACATGAGGTGTGCGACACGAACCCCAGGCATATTCACCAGAGACCCCTGCTCTGAGACCGTGTCACTGTGTGGTGCGCCATATCGCGAGTAGGCATCATAGGCCCTTACTTTTTCCAGGAATATCGTCGTGCTGTAACTGTAAGTTCGGATCGTTACTTAACAGGGCCGCAGTAGTTTTTCGAGCCAGCTTTCGAGGCAATGCAATTACAGGATACTTGGTATCAACAAGACGGTGCCGCTGCACACACAGCGGGCATTACCGTGAATTTTTTGAGGCAAAAGTTTCCTGGAAGGCTTATCTCTCTGATGGGGGATCTCAAGTGGCTCATACGATCACCGCACTTAGCACAATGCAATTTTTTTTTTCTTTGGGGGCCTGCATCTCGTGGTCGTGCGGTAGCGTTCTCGCTTCCCACGCCCGGGTTCCCGGGTTCGATTCCCGGCGGGGTCAGGGATTTTCTCTGCCTCGTGATGGCTGGGTGTTGTGTGCTGTCCTTAGGTTAGTTAGGTTTAAGTAGTTCTAAGTTCTAGGGGACTTATGACCACAGCAGTTGAGTCCCATAGTGCTCAGAGCCATTTGAACCATTTTTCTTTGGGGTTACCTGAAATCTGGAAGACCTACAGAACAATACTGAGGCTGAAACTGCAACAAAACCAGAAGACATGCGTGAAAGAGTGCATGAGAATTTCAGAAAACGACTGCGGCAGTGTGTGGGTCGTGAAGGTAGACTTTTGACAGGTATATTGTTTAAGCCATGTAATTATGAACTTCCATTACTGCCCAATATGAAAATAAAAATGTAAGTTTCTAAATGTTTATAATTTTTTTATTTCATTCCCAAATCGCAACTTACCGCGCTCCACCCTGTACTATACCTGCAATCAGGCATTTAGCCCAAACACATGCTACTACTCTACGTGCAATGAAGCATCTAGCCTGAACACTGGCTACTATTCTGCCGGCAATAGGTCCATAGCCCAGGGACTGGCTACTATTCTATGAGCAATCAGGGTCATAGTCACACACTGGCTACTACTCTTCCTGCAATCAGGACCATAGCCTGGACATGGGATACTACTCCATCGACCAGTCGCAAGCTACCATTACAGACCTTATTCTTAATAACTTCAGTGACACCAAATTATATCCACTGATGTTGTCAATGGGTCCCGATGGACAGTAAGCGCACCATATTTATTAGTGGTTCTCAGACGTTCAGTTAAGACTTTCGTTCTTAGCTGTATGTGACACGGTTGTGGGCAGCGAGTAAGTTTGCTGGTGGCAGGGTGGCATTGGCATGGAAGGCGGCAGGAAGTATCGGCAATAGAAAGCACGGGAAATGGGGGGGAAACTGCTTCCGCAAATGCGCGATGGAGACGCAGGCAGCGGGCGAGGGTTGCTCGCTGTGGTAACGCGGTGCACGTCCCGTCCTGCTCTCGTCATCGCCGGCGACGCGTCACTGGCGTCCCGCGCGGAATGCAGATGAGCAGCGCAGCCCGAGCCCGGCCCGGCCCAGCCTCGCGGCACAACTGCGTGTTGAGACGGGCCTGCCTCGCGACGCCAAGGTGATCGGGTCCCGGCGGTGAGCGAGCCGCTCCAGTTCCGTCTCGCGCAGCGCACTGGGAAGAATCGTGTAGTAACGCTCTCTACACGTCTCGTGACGCAATGGCCCGGACATGTAAGGCGATTATTTACTAAGTGAGGGCTCTCAACAGCCTTGGGAACTTTTATACCTACTGCATCACTTGCTGGTAGACGTTCGAAATTTGGTACGTGCCTGTGGTGAAGTAAACTGCCTGACAAAAAAAGTGAAGCACCTAGCAGGGAGTTCACCACGATAGCTGAGTCGTCAGTGCGAAGGACTGTCGTGACAAGGGGCCCGGGTTCGATTCCCGGCAGGGTCGGAGGTTTTCTCCGCTCAGGGACTGCATGTGTTGTCCTAATCATCATCATCATCATCATCATCTCATCCTCTTCGACATGCAAGTGCCGCCCGCGGTGGTCTAGCGGTTCTAGGCGCTCAGTCGGGAACCGCGCGACTGCTACGGTCGCAGGTTCGAATCCTGCCTCGGGCATGGATGTGTCTGATGTCCTTAGGTTAGTTAGGTTTAAGTAGTTCTAAGTTCTAGGGGACTTATGACCACAGATGTTGAGTCCCATAGAGCTCAGAGCCATTTACCACGCAAGTCGCCGAAGTGGCGTCAACGTAAAAGACTTGCATCAGGTGACCTGTTTACCCGACGGGAGAAAAAAAATGGCTCTGAGCACTATGGGACGTAACTTATGAGGTCATCAGTCCCCTTGAACTTAGAACTACCTAAACCTAATTAACCTAAGGACATCACACACATCAATGCCCGAGGCAGGATTCGAACCTGCGACCGTAGCGGTCGCGCGGTTCCAGACTGTAGCGCCTAGAACCGCTCGGCCACACCGGCCGGCCCGACGGGAGACCCTAGCCACACGACATTTCATTTCACCAAGGAGGGGAGGAGGAAACGAAGTGAAACTTCACGTGCTGACAGGTCGCTAGGCAGTGCTTACAAAGCCGCGACGTACGGACAAAGAACATAGCAGTATGAGCCCACTCATCAGTATGAAGCTGCTCCCCCTTTGCAATGGATGCACGCACTGATTCCGTTGGGAAGCGAGTCATAAAGCTATTGTATCTTCTCCTGAGACAAGCTGAACCTCAGCTGTCAGTCATTGATTCGACAATGGCACAGGGAAGTTCATATCCGAATTGATCCCACGCATATTTCATCAAGGACAGATCACCTTGCTGGTGACGGGAGTGCCTCAACATCAGGCAGACAATTCACTGAGATACGTGCCATGTGTGGACGAGCATTGTTTTGTTGAAAAATGGCACCACGATACTGACGCATCAGAGGTAACACACGAGGACGCAGGGTATCCGCAACACAGTGTTCTGTCATCATAGGTCCCGCAGTCACTACCAGCCATGATATGGAAACGCCGCGAGAAGTGTACGGTTGAACATAAATGAGAATGCTAGCCAAGCCTGCAGGCTGAATTGTTGTATTCCACAACAGAAACTGTGCAGCAGCCCCAATACGTTGCAACTGTCAGTCGTAGTATGAACAGTGTCCTGTGCAGTTGTGAGTGCTTTACGTCTGATCTAAGTGAATTATAACGTGAGCAAATTGTTGGGGCTTCCACAAACAAGGGAGCCGAAGTTTTGATGTTTCAAGAGGCACTGTATCGAAGATTTATACCGCACACAGGGAAAGCGGAAAAACATCACGCACTAAGTCACAACCCGAACGAAAGTGTTTGTTGAGTCATCGGGACGTATGGTCATTGAAGAAGACTAGCGAAAAGTAAGAGGTCGAAACATGCAGAAGTTAGTGCAGGACTGGATGTCGCACTTGCGAGCTTTATCAGCAGCAAAAGAACTCTAAGAGATCTCCATAAGAAGGAGGCTGCATGGCGAGCTGCAATTTCAAACCCACTTATCAGTGTTGTAAAAGCCCGTAACAGGAAAACGTGGTGCTGAGGCCATAAAATCCTGATTATGTAGGAACAGTAAAATGTCGTTTGGTCTGATGAGTCTTGTTCCACACTGTTCTCAACTTCTGGCGGGGCTTCTGCAATGATTTGGGTAGCCATATAGTGGTATTCCATGGGCCCCATGGTAACTCAGCCTGGTCGCATTATTACCGATTATTATGTGATAATTGTAGCTGATCATATCCGTATTTTTCCCCAATGGTGGCGCTGTGTTCCAAAGCGACAGAGCCCTATTCACACGCCTCACATCGTCCAAGAGTGGTTTTGTGAGCACGAGGATGAATTGTTGGCTACCAGAGCACCCAGATCTCAAAGTTACTTGTAAGATGACTATAACTTTGCACCTTACAAGGACTCATCTATGTACTTTGCCGTGATTTACAGGCGGAATTAGGTATCAATTGATAGGTTGTACATCGTATATATGAATATTTAAAGAAGACTGACGTTGTCACGTACACCTTGTAAATAGTTGTTAACGCTTATTGCATGAAAGGTGTTGGATTGTCTTTATTATCAAGCTGGCGTAATGAATGATTGTTTATACTAACAGAGGTTGGAACGCTAGTGGAAACGAAAGGGCAGGCGTAACTCAGGCTCTGGATGGAAAAGCCCTGACAGGTGTGTTGGTCCAGCTTAACACAGACTGACTGACAGGAAATGGCCTGTGTGAGATCCTGGCTGCATAACACTTGAAGTAGCCGAAGATGGACGGTCGGGGCACCTGAGTGCTGAAGCACAATAGAGCGGAGGCCGGCCGGTTTTGCAGCGAAAATTAATGGGAATAGGTATTTCCTCGCAAACTTTCCGTGCTGGACGACAGAAGACTAAAACGTGGTTGGTCAGCGTTCGGAAGAATCTGTAGAGAGGGAGAATATTCCGTGGATTTCAGAATATGTTTCGCTTTCTGCAATTACGAGGGAGAGAGCCGAGCTTTGCTGGGAAGCCAGCGGTGGAGAGAGGTCTTCCTTTTTGAGCTCCCTTGTTTGACGGGTACTCAGTATCGGCTTTTGTTGCTACAGACGGACTCGCTGTCTTTGCTCTCAGGATATTTTATAATTAACGAACGGTTAGACACTGTACTGTTGCGAACTTATCGATTCTGGACTTTCCCTCCGGGTAGGGAGTCGTTAAGTATGCAGCGTTCAGTGATTGAGAGCACTTCTGTCTATACTCACGTTGAGACGTTATCTAAATTCCGTCCTTGTGGCTGGGAGTTCGGATTTCTCGTCAGTAGAGCACAGAGAGGAGAAGTCAGTATTAGATTATACTAGTCGTAGGACCGCCTTCTGCTGTCCTAGTGTTTGAATGAGGTTTTCCTTTATATTTTGTGGCTGGATGTCTTCCGTCGACGCAGACGTGTACGAGAACCATCACTCTGATGCACCGGACGCAGTACATACGGTGATACTGCTAATCACTTCGGCTTATTAGGGCTGTCAACCATCTCGCGTTATTTATATTAATTCTCGACCGAGCGAGGTGGCGCAGTGGTTAGACACTGGACTCGCATTCGGGAGGACGACGGTTCAATCCCGTCTCCAGCCATCCTGATTTAGGTTTTCCGTGATTTCCCTAAATCGTTTCAGGCAAATGCCGGGTAGGTTCCTTTCAAAGGGCACGGCCGATTTCCTTCCCCATCCTTCCCTAACCCGAGCTAGCGCTCCGTCTCTAATGACCTCGTTGTCGACGGGACGTTAAACAACACTAACCTAACCTATTAATTCTCGTATCCATAAAAAAGGCAGATTTGGGTGATTTAGTTAGGAAATTCATTTGTATCTCTTTATGACCATTGGACATCGATATATAAACGTTTGTGATATATAAAGGGGCACAAGCAGAAACAATATTTATCTTTTTGTAGTTACTAGTTCAAATGGATTTGAGCACTATGGGACTTAACATCAGTCCTCTAGAACTTAGAAATACTTAAACCCAACTAACCTAAGGACATCACACACATCCATGCCCGAGGCAGGATTCGAACCTGCGACCGTAGCTGTCGCGCGGTTCCAGACTGAAGCGTCTAGAACCTCTCGGTCACAGCGGCAGGCCTAGTTACTAGTTCCCTTAATCATTCATTTATGATTTAAGTTGTAATTTATAAGTATATTAAAGAGTAAGAGATCCTAAGATCGGCTTCAGGGGGTAGTCAGACAGGGCCAAATCATCATTTTGGCGTTCAGTATTTTCCATTGCGCACATTCATTTTTACACCCGCCAGGAGTAGCATCTTGAATACTGATTCTTTGTGGTTTACGTTCGAGAGACGGGAACGTGTTCGCTATCCACCACATCATCGTTAACTGAACTTGGCACTATTTTGCAGGATTAATGGTATCACATTCCTTTAAAGACACACAGGACATTTCTTATCTATTCACAGATGACTGGAAGCTGTTTTGAACGCCTACGGTTTTCCTGTACTGTATTAGACGTGTTTATGTAATTTTGGTGCTAGTATATTTTTGTACACGCTCTGCAGATGGGAGCAAATATTGTTATCAATCTTTTACAACTGAATATTTGTTCTGTTTTCAACCGAACATGTTTTACCTTTTCATATTAGCATAATCAGTGGCTTTTGATCTCTTTTCTTCTGTAACACTTAATCGTTTTCCTCTCCGATATTCATAAAGTGAACCAATCGTTCCATAGCAGTACTAAAATTTTCTCACAGTCGATTAATTGACATTATACAGTCCCTTAAAAGGTTTCGTGCCTTTCGGTGTCGGGACTGCAGCAACGTCTGTAGGTTTCACCATAAAAGGAAGCGACAGAAAAGCCGTTAATAAGTAATGGTGGCACTAGCTGCTCTCTGACGGGGAAGAACAAAGGTTTCTATATTATCGCCGGTGTACATTATTTAGTGGTTCCGGTGCTGGACAAAGGCGGACGCGGAAGGCTTCTGGAGGGCAGTGTCGCCAGCAACATGCAAGAAATATTAGCCGATGGTGAGTCATGCGGACGCCCCGCTGCAACGCCGTCCGCATGCATGTCCTGGTCTTCACGGGAGCTGCCTGGCCGGAGAAGCCGGCGGCGGTGGCTTCGTAAGCGATAAGCCTGAGAACGAGAAACCGGACGCCGCCGCCAGACTTCTAACAGAACAGTCTTCATTCAGTACTGTCTTACACTTTTGGGTCGTGCTGATGCCGACCCTAAAAATTAAAAAACTTAGGACGAAATAAACTACGACGTTTGTTGAAAATCGGTATTTTGATCCCTTTCTCTTACGTTAGCCTCTGAAAGGTACACACACAGGTTTCACTTGCTACACAATACATATGTCTGTGTAACAACTCCGCAAGCCCCGTTAGATGGAATAGATGACCATACTTTGCACCGTTTATCTGTCATTCTTTTCTTTGCTCCACTCATGAATCTACTCAGGTGGGGCTGAACCGGGATGGGGAAGAGGATATGTGATCTTCCTCCTCCTCCTCCTCCTCCTCCTCCAAGAAAAGTGTGTTTAAATTAGTCACATATTCCTACAGCACATAATACGAGTATCGGTCAAAACCGCAAGAAAAACTTCCTATAATCATACTTCCTGAGACCAATACCTATTGAGATATTGGCCGTTCTAGTTTCAACGAGTAAGGTGTAGTAATTGCGAACAGGGAGGATTCACAAGAGAAGGCATTCTATATCACCTCACTATGCAAGTGTGGACGTTCTTACACGATGAATTACTAGTACTACTTGAGAAGTTTACGTTTGCTGAAAAATAACGACTGTGTTTTATATGCGCAGCGGGGTATCAAAATGGTTCAAATGGCTCTGAGCACTATGGGACTTAACTTCTGAGGTCATCAGTCCCCCAGAACTTAGAACTACTTAAACCTAACCAACCTAAGGACATCACACACATCCATGCCCGAGGCAGGATTCGAACCTGCGGCCTTGGTCACGCGGTTCCAGACTGTAGCGCCTAGAACCGCTCGGCCACCCCGGCCGGCGCGGGGCATCACCTCAGATTCTGTTGATCTTGCAACATTACATGGCTAGTGAATTGATCAAGGAGCATGACCGGAGTCGATTGGATTTCTGACTACGGAGCATTTAAAAGCTTACTACAGGAGCGTGTGACTAATCCAAGTGACGCATTCCGAATGGAGCCAGGTTTATTTGAAAGAGTGCGTGATGCAGTTCGAAGAAGGGCTGAAGGATGTGTCAGGATGAGTAGTAATCGCATACAGCATTGGCTGTAGTTTCTACTCTCTACGTAACAAAGAAATTGGAACGAGAGTATAATAGAACAGTGTTATTGTCCACGTACCTGGTGTGCTGTTAAGATCTGACGTGCTTATGTGCTAAATTTTGTAAAGTTTTAATTACAGTGATAAATACGCGATTAAAGTATTTTTCTACGATTAAGAAGATCAGACAAATCATTTAGGTGCCGCATGAGCTCGTCCTTACTTAAGATTATTTATTATTGTAAAAAGCAGCAAAACATGCATAAGAAAGGGCGTCGCTATTAGGCTTTTGCTCTTGTTACATCCGTTTGGGAAAATGCCTTTTCTACCACAGAAAATGGGATGTAGGCAGACCGGTGCAGAGTGTTGAAATAGGGGTACTAGGACAGGTGGCCCTGTCGTGTTCCGTTTTGGGGACACCTTTTACACACAAAAATACTTTACCGCAGGCAGACTCCACGGAGGAGAAATAGCGAGAAAGCAGTAACAGTGGGCAGTCGTGTTCTTTTGATGCAGTCCGCAAAATTTTACGTTTTGTGGTTACACCCGCACAAAACATTGGAGGGAGACTGTTATTAATACTCTTTAATAAGTAACAGTTGTGGTTGCAATAATTACCAGACTCAATTATTGGTTTACAGCAGTGCACAGTTTCACTCCAAGCACTGAATATCTGCAGCTCTGGCGACTCTGTGTCTTTCTTTATCGTTTTAATCAGAGACATGAAGAAATTACAGATGTGTTTCTTACGCACCTATCTTCAACTGTGCTGCAGTTAACAAGGAAACTATGAACTTCTTTAATTTTCATTAACGTATAGGAGAGTCAGATTCAGTTTAACTTGTTTGTGATCAACTGCGTTTCCTACAGTATACTGTCATTTATTCATACAGAGTGTCACTTCGATTTCAGAATCCACTTCATTTTTCTTGAATCTTTTGTTCAAATGCAATGACGGTAATGCTAACAGCAGATACAGTAGCTCCAATGTTGTCTCAAAGTTAGTGTGTCGTAATATTATGCATTTGTGATGGGTCGCTTTGCTACGTTATTTCAGTAAAATTCATCTGCATAAGGTCAATTTCATAAATATCCAAGGATATAATTTCTTTTTTTAAATTACAAGTACTAACTTTAACTGATTTGTGAGAAATACTGAAAGTACTGAAAGGAAGCCAATAACATTTTTGTCAGTTTCATTCCGGTTCTCAAAAGCAAATTTTAAGTTAATTTAGCTTAAATAACTGTTCCAAGTTAAGTTAACAGAGCCAACTTCCAAAATTCGTTCGTTGAAAGCGTGGCGTCCATATATGTAGTAAACAGAAGCATTAAGTTTCAAGAGGAATTTCTAAAGGTGAGTTTAGTCACAATTCCTGTTCCAGTGGTGAATACAGTCACCATGTTTAAGTGAGCCGTGAGATGCGTCGAAATCTTCGCTGCTAAGCGACGACCCAATGGTTTGTCTACTAAACACTTCAGCAGAAGTCCGATAGCCAAATGTAATTTCAGCTAGGTAAATACGTGGTCAACGTAAAGGTAAAGAGTGCATTTTAGTTAATTGTAGTGTCCAAAATGAAGTTATTATTGTTGTTTGGTTTCGCGTTCATGCTTTTAGATGTTACAGGAGGAGTGTTTAACATCCTGTCGAGAATGAGGTCATTAGAGACAGAGCATAAGTTCGGATTAAGGAAGGATGGGGAAGGAAATTGGCCGTGACCTTTCAAAGGAGCTATCCAGGCATTTTCCTGAAGTGATTTCGGGAAATAATGGGAAACCTAAATTCAGGATGGCTGAAAACGGGTTTAAACAGTCGTCCTCCCGAATGCGAGTCCAGAGTGCTAACCACTACGCCATCTCGCTCGGTTTTGATGCCGCACCAGACAGGCAAAGTTGTAGCAAGGTCGCGCTGCTTCACAGTCGCGAATTGACTTGCGTAAAAACTTACGTAAAGAGAAGACAATATAATTGAGCATAGGAGAAAGGTAGTTAAATGAGGACAGATTGGTCCATATATGCATAGGCTTTGGTTTCTGGATACTGACAGTAGGAGCTTTCCTTCTACTACAATAAAAAAATTCGCTACAGTTGCCAGTAATATCCTGTTCGTTGCATGACCGCTTCCGAAGCGTAAAGCTCCATCTTCAGTAGTCGCCCAATAATTATGGGAACATGAATGTGAGGCAGTCGGGCCAGTCACTCTTGGGTGGTTACACTCACATCTAACAAACGCATGGGAGAGTAGGACCAGCAGCCATGGTGACCGTCTCAATAGCTCAACACGGAAGTTGCAATAGTCAGTTATGGACACTATACCGTCTGGAAGCTTCGGGAAGTGATGAAGATCTGGTTGTAAAGATGGCTATTTACTTCTAATGAGGTAACAAGTGAACACAAGAACAAATGCAGACATTATTGTTGCTTTAGTAGATACGTCATTAACTGTCGTTTGAATATGTAGCTATTACTCTGTTCTCTGACGTAATGAGATAAGTTAGTCCAGAGTTGGGTTCCATCTACTAAAAAGTACTTCGCGAAATCGGCTGGTTGATAGAATGGGACAGAAAGGATTATATTCTGACGGGCACAAGTGTTTCCGACACGTCGTTCAGACAAGAGGGTTAAGGTCGAGAACCGGAAGTGGTACGATTAGAGTTGTAAAACCACCCTAGGGTACTGTAGACTGTCACAATTAAGTATAAACTACGGTAGCTTCCCACTGTCTTTGTCCAATTAAGATCGTAAGCGCAGCATCTGTGCGTTAGGTGCGTTGCATATCTGTTGGGCGTTACCTCATTTCGCTCGTTTTGTTTGCGTATGCGATCAGCGTCTTACTAGATTCACCCAGAAACCGGAAACAGTGAACCGTCTAGAAACTAAGTGAACATACATAAAGGGCCACGTAACCTAAGGAAATTTTTTTTTTTTACGTAGTTACCCTCTTGTCCATTACTTAAGAATAAACAGTATATATAACAAAACTGAAACTGTCAGTGTTTAATTTAGGTTTAATTCGAAAATAGTGGTTTTTTATCGTGGAACAGAGGGACGTTGTGTTAAAAATTAAAAAATACAATGCAGGTTTATCACATAGCGCTATAAAACTCAATTTACTCAAAAAAAGATAAAATTTAAAAAAAAATAACGACAAGAGTCAAAGATATCATGCATCACTTCAGTACTTCGTCCAGCTTATATAAAACATAGTTTCGTTATTCATAAACAACATTATCACTTGTCAATAATGACAGGAAAGTCTTGTAACTGATCACGATGGAGGACGTTTCATTACGTACGAGGAACAAAAATAATAATATACTACTTATGTTTGTGTATGTGAAATGTACTTGTATCAAAAGTAATTGCTTTGGCTACATAAAAGCGCAGAACCTGCACGATCAACTCATTTTTATCATTTATAAACTGCAATTTACGTTTTGTAAAGATATAGAATACGCTGTGTACTAACATTGAACCATGTGCGTTTCTAATTATGTGCAAGACAAACAAACAAACAAAACGAAGAAAAGTTGTTGGCTCCCAATGTCTCGTTAATTTGTTATTCTTTCCCTACTAGTGCAACCAATTCTACCGGTTCAAAATGGTTCAAATGGCTCTGAGCACTATGCGACTTAACGTCTGAGGTCATCAGTCGCCTAGAACTTAGAACTAATTAAACCTAACTAACCTAAGGACATCACACACAGCCATGCCCGAGGCAGGATTCGAACCTGCGACCGGAGCGGTCGCTCGGCTCCAGACTGTAGCGCCTAGAACCGCACGGCCACTCCGGCCGGCAATTCTACCAGTAATTCTACCAATTTCTACTTCTTTTTTGTATTGTACCAAAACAACCGAACCGTAGTTTTGGCAGAATGCAACTCTAGGTATGGTGTTACCTTTCTCCGAACTATGAACTCTCTTACTGAAGACGTTATAGGCAGAGTACATGAACTTCGAACCATGGCGCGACTCATTATTTTTCTCGCCATTTAAGAACGCCTTATTTGAAATAAATGGTAACTGAACTATAAAAATCTTAGAAGTGACCGAGGGCTAAATATTTCCCGCCTAAAAGGAGGACTACTATAAAATATCTATTGTGAAGAAGTCCTTATCTCTGCCGCCTTCTGAGACGTATTGGTTCAGTCAAGAATAAATTAGATGGGAATAATCAGTTAATGGCGTCATAACAGTGACCCAACAGGACATCAGTATCGTGGCGCAACAGGCAGCTGCTTCTATCTTGTAAGAAGGAGTGACTTCGTTAAAACAAGTTTCCAGGAAATAAACGACAAACGGAGTCCATAACACTGACAGAGAAATCTGCAGTAGTGCTGATAAGGGTAGACACATGGGCTGTGTAAGGGATATACTCGAGAAACAAGGTATATCTTTCGTGGAGACAGCAGATAAGCAACAGTGAGGCAGGACAGAGATTCCAGTAGGACAAGGAAGAAGCGAGAGTAATGTAGGTGGTTCGTTATGTTGAATGCTGGCGCAGGTATGCAAAGGTGGCAAGATTATCTCACAAAACAGAAAGGAAAAAATAATATACGACACCATTAAAGAATCTAAAGAGACACAAGTAGTAAATGAGCGAAAGGAAGATTGTTACGAAAATGAGAATGGGCAACGAAATGGTCAATGGGGACCAACTTGACAGTTTTTGATCTATTACATCCAGCGAGAAATGCAGCCGTCGGCAAAAAGTGGACCTCCTCGTAACTAAAAAAATACATACGCTCGACGCGTTCGAGCGCAGCTGCCAGCGGAGTAAGAAATGAGTCGGAAGCGGCGGACAGATGAAGACGCGAGCAGCTAGCGGGCTGGTGTGGGAAAGCGGCGGCGGCGGCAGCAGCGGCTGTGCGCAGTGGGTGGCGGGTGGACCGGTTGTGGAGTCCGGAGACCACACCGCGACCGGGCGACCGGGCGACCGGGAGGAGGCAAAAAGTCAGGCCTCAGGGCACCTGCCGCGGGCGGCCGACTCACTGTCGTAGGAACAGGTGGAGCTGTTGCTTACCGATACAAGTGATTGCACCTAATGCTACTTTTCGGTAACTGATGTTCGTAATTGTGATTTGTACTAGTTGTAAATAACGTTTTACGAATTCGGAACCTCTACAAGAACCTAGAGGAAGCAATAAGATGGGAAGACCAAGAACGAAGTGCACAGATAAACAAGCTTCGAGACAGAGTTAAAGTCTTTCGCCCCCTGCCGTTCAGTCTATACAATGAAGAAGCAATGACAGAAATAAAACAAAGGTTTAACAGTGGGATTAAAATTCTGGGTGAGAGGATATCAGTGATTAGATTCGCTGATGAAATTGCTATCGTCAGTGAAAGCGAAGAAGAGTTACAGGATCTGTACCATGGAATAAACATTCTAGTTGTTGTTGTTGTTGTTGTTGTTGTTGTTGTTGTAGTCTTCAGTCCAGAGACTGGTTTGACGCAGCTCTCCATGCTACTCTATCCTGTGCAAGCTTCATCATCTCTCAGTAACTACTGGAACCTACATCCTTCTGCATCTGTTCAGTGTATTCATTCCATGGTCTCCCTCTACGATTTTTACCCTCCGGTTCAAATGGCTCTGAGCACTATGGGACTTAACAGCTGAGGTCATCAGTCCCCTAGAACTTAGAACTACTTAAACCTAACTAACCTAAGGACATCACACACACCCATGCCCGAGGCAGGATTCGAAACTGCGACCGTAGTAGTCGCACGGCTCCGGGCTGAAGCGCCTAGAACCGCTCGGCCACCGCGGCCGACTTTACCCCCCGGACTTCCCTCCAGTACTTAATTGATGATCCCTTGATGCCTCAGAACGTGTCCTACCAACTAACCCCTTCTTCTAGTCAGGTTTTACCACAAATTCTTCTCCCCAGTTCTATTCAGTACCTCACAGTAGTTATTTGGGAATCCAATGGAAGGGTTTGGGCTTTGGCGTTGTATGGAGAACGTCACCTAACGTAATGAGTAGTGCCAATACTGAAGTATCGAAGAGGTGGTGTTAAGAAATGAGACAGTTATTCGTGTTAAGATTGTCGGCCGCGGTGGCCGTGCGGTTCTAGGCGCTACAGTCTGGAGCCGCGAGACCGCTACGGTCGCAGGTTCGAATCTTGCTTCGGGCCTGGATGTGTGTGATGTGCTTAGGTCAGTTAGGTTTAAGTAGTTCTAAGTTCTAGGGGACTGAAGACCACAGATGTTAAGTCCCATAGTGCTCAGAGCCATTTGAACCATTCTTTTTTTTTTTTTTTTTAAAGATTGTATTCCCCTTGTTACGCTTAGGAAAACCCTAGATACTGAAGGATATGACCACATTTTCCAGCATTGTGTACGGCGTACGGTAGAGGACCAGTTCGTAGATGATGACTGTAGCCTGTCTTAAAGTAGCACCTGTGGAACAATGGTTTGTGGACAATTACATTCCGGAAACGAGCTGCCCTGTCCCGACCTGAACCCAGTGGAGCAACCCTGGGGTGAGTTAGAATGCTGACTTCGCTACAGACCCCTAACATAAGTACCGTCAATGGTTTCGTCTCTTAAAGAAAGAATGAACTCTCATTCTCCCACAGACATTGAGAGACGTCATTGAAAGTGTGCTTAGCAAAGTTGAAACTGTCGTAAAGTGGAATGGTTAATATCGAGTAATAGACGCCTGGATACGTTTGATCAAGTTGTGCTCGCTTTTCCACTGAGGAAATCTTTTGTATGAATTTCCTTACATCATGAGTCTGTTGCTTTTCCGTTCGCTGAAACTATGAAATTCCTCGGGCTCAGGCTTGACAGGATACTTTCTTTGTCCTCCCAAGTGTCGTACCTGGCCGCTCGCCGTACCCGACCCCTCAGCGTCCTGTGTGTCCTAAGCGGTACTTCCTGGGGAACGGATCAGACCACCCACCTCCATCTGTGCCGTCCATCGTCCGTTCGAAACTAGATCATGGGTGTTTTGTTTATGCATCTGAACGTTCGTCTATCTCACCCCGTCTAAATACAATCCATCATCGTGTAATCAGCCCACTGGCGCCTTTTACACTAGCCGGGTTGACAGTCTCTATGGAGAAGATGCCGAGCTACCGCTGTGATACCGGCGCGATGTTCTACTCAGCAGATTCGCATGCCGTTTGTCTGCCATGCCCAGCCACCCATCCTGTGCCTTCTTCTCTGACGATCCCTTTGATCGCCAGTATGGAGAGCGTCCTCTTCTCTGTTGCCTGCTGGAGTTCGCTTTCGGCTATTGCTCCGGCAGCGTAACTTCACGCTACCTGCCTTTTTCCCGATGGGTATGAACCCTTCACCTTCTTGGCTTCGTGCAGCGGCCCTTGTTAACCTTGCACTTCATTCGCCTCCTAAGGAAACTACTCCAGATTCGATCGATCACTTTAAGTTTCTCTACCTTCGCACAGAACATATAGTACCGTCGTGTACACTGATAACTCTCGGACTGACCGCGGTGTCGGATGTGTCTTCGTCATTGGCACCGAACGACATACGAAACACAACTAGTTATTTACAGCACAGCTGTTCGCCATGTATCAGGCCACGCACAATACATCCGGCGACACCGGCTTTTTATTTGTGTCATCTGCTCCGACTCTCTCGGTGCCCTTCAGAGCCTCTGAGTGCTGAACACAGTCCATCCCTTAGTGCAATGGGCCCAAGAAAGCTTCCACTCTCTCACTCTTGAGGGAGCCGCTATGATGTTATGTGGGTTCCTCGTCAGGTCGGTCTGACGGAAAACGACGCTGCTGCCACGGCTGCAGTACTCCTACCTCGACCCAGTTCTTCCATTCCTTCTGATGATCTCCGTGTTGCGGTCTGTCAGCTATTTGTGTCACTTTGGCATCACCACTGGTCTTCCCTTCATGGGAACAAGCTGGCCGACCTCCTCTTGGCTCTGTCAACGCCAGGAGATCATTTTAGGTAAGTTTTCCACATAGGGCACTGTCGTTTTACCCATCGCCATTGGTTAAGTGGCAATCCCCCACCACTTTGTGCTCATATCATCAGCCTTTGACCGTTCGCCATTTCCTGTCCAAATGCCCTTTTTTTAACCCCACACATGTCTGAGTTATCGGCCGTTTTAGGAAACGAGGCGCGGATTGTCGCCCGCGTTTTGCTTTTTGTCCGTCGTAGCAATATGGCGAAAGACATTTAATCTCTAGTTCGGAATCTCCTCTGTCTCTACGGCGTATTACATACACCTTTCTCCAAGAGGAAGTCCTGAGCATGTAGTCTTGGACCCTCTCTTTTGAGCCCAAACCGACGGATACCTATGGTAGATCGGGGAAAACCACCGTTCAGGCTGTGTTGCTGGCGGGGCCGGAAGGTGCTAACTGCCACACCACGTATCATTGCAAGTCTCATTGGCTCAGCGTGAATTGTTTGTACAACCAACCTACACAGCCTATACCTCAACCTCCAATACACAAATAACTTCTGATCTGAAGCTTAAAGTTAGGCACCTCTTCAAGGGACCTACGCCCCCTGGTAAGAGGCGGCGCACGGCCTGGATGGAATGATCTTAATTGCGGTTCCTCTCTTTTGAGCCCAACCCGACGGATACCTAAGGCAGATCGGGGAAAAGCACCGTTCAGGTCGTGTTGTCTGCGGGGCCGGGAGGTGCTTGCGCCTGATGTTCTCTACTAGGAGCCTTGTAGGCTCAACACAAACCGTTAGCGTCATTACCTTATTACTTTTACCACAAGTACCCTTTCATTAGCAACTTTGAGCCAAGCACAAAATCAGTTACCTGTCTATTGTATATCGTAAATAGTTTAGTAGGCTGGACATGGAGGTCTTAGTCTTAGTTTCTAGCTTTAACGTACCCTAATCTCTTCTGGTTAAGTTAAGTTTTTAGGATGGTAGATGTTAAAGGCATGGTGAGCGACGGCCAGCGTCTTGAGGGTCATTCCAAGACCCAGGCCGCCGCCCACAGCCAGGTGACGGGCAATATTATACCTATCTCTTCTCTATTCAATTCTCTTCCTTCCTTCCTTCTTTCTAAATATTTAATTTCGTTTTGTTTATTAATATCTCACTTGATTTTGTATTAGTTATAAGTTTTTCTAATGCTGCACAAAAAAGATATAAAATGGATGTAAACAAATAGAGCCCGGCTCCAAGTGGCGGGACACGGGCAACGGTGTGAGTGGGGACGGGAGCCGGACCCAGTCACAGCGGCTAAGTGGAAACATACGACCCACCATAAGAAATTAGACGGTGGGTCATAAAATATAAGCAGCTACTGAAAAAAAAATTGTAGTCGTTTTTACATCCCTTTTCGTATTATTGTTCTAGGGTTCTGACATGGGCGCGTATGACCTTAGTTGTTTCTGCACCCTAAAACAAAGCAGAACAATGATCTAATAGTGTGCATTCTGATATCGATGTTGACAAGATGACACCGCCCTACAGCTGATTGAGACGTTTTCGTTCACGGTAAACTCTCCGTAGAACGAGAGCGAGAACGGACGCTGCGAAAGGTGAAGAGAGCGGCATACAAGCAGACAGACAGCCGCGGTCTGCAGCCAGTTAATAATAGCAACATTCCAGGGCGTTCTTTGTTCGTGGTTTTCCGGCTGCTGGAGCGCCTCACGGGGCGTGATCGCGAGGGACCCCGCCTAATGCCTCGGGCACCTCCTTAATGGACAGCCTAATTCCCGGCGGACAGCGCCGGACCGCCTGAGGAGATCTGGGGATGGAGCAGGAGAGTGGAGGATGGAACGCGCTGGCCGCGTCATCCCCGGCCGCTGCCACTTGCGGCCCGGCGCGGGACAAAAGGCGCCGCGGCTCACCGCCGCCGACCTAATTACGCCTCCACCTCCCCCCTCTGCCCCTCGCACTCGTTTCTTTTCACTTTGCGCGTTCCTCCCTCCCAAACTTCGCAGTTCACAATGATGGCTCCACGTCTTCTGTTTGCCTCATACCGCTGCTGAATCCTAAACGGACAAAACTTGGAATAAAGAAATCCGTTGTTTTGAATTCTGATCTTGTCATATTTACTTTGATTTTGGCGCCTGCAGTAAGATTCTCCACATGACCATGTCAATTAAGATAACATTAGCTTTCTCCTTTATCACTGTGAGGCGTAGCGCCATATAACGATCCTGCCTTGGAGGCGGTTAAATTGGAAATGTGTCTCAGAGCAGGAGAGTGACAGATGGTGACGCGAGACTGGACGCGCACGTAGTTTATGTATCAGCCGATAAAGAACAGTATTGGATAGGGGACTGATATAGTTTCGTTTGTGCCCAGTAGAGTGCACTAATATAATAGAATGTTTTTCATAAACTGTTCTGGTATTTTCATAAAGTGGTATTATGTCTTTTTGTGTATGTAAAATGTTATAAATGTGTTTTAGCAGTATGAATGATGCGTGAGTATGGTTTAAGGTTAATATGAAGATAATTGTTTAACGAGTTGTATAGTAGGATTTAGTGTGGGAACGTTTCAAAGAAGTATGGATATGAACAAAGGGGATTTTTGTATAATAGATTTGTAAAGTAAGTTTATGGTAAAGGGAAAGTTAATTCGGCTATAAATAACAATAGTAAATAAATTTATGCATAAACAAAACTCCAGTATATTAGATAATTACGTCGGTAAAAAGTGCAGTCGTTAGGTTTACTATTTTGCGATTGGTTATTGATGAAAAGCGCGGACTGACGCGGGAGAGTGTTGTTTTTCTATTGGCTGTTGAGTAAAGTGACTAATGGTCAATATTCTTCGCGCGCCTTTCTCTGCAGGTAGAGAAGACTTAGTGTTCTAGAGTGGATGATTCAAATGGCTCTGAGCACTATGGGACTTAACATCTATGGTCATCAGTCCCCTAGAACTTAGTACTACTTAAACCTAACTAACCTAAGGACATCACACAACACCCAGTCATCACGAGGCATAGAAAATCCCTGACCCCGTTCTAGAGTAGAGTCAAAGCCTAGCCATGACAGAGATCGTACGTGTACAGTAGTAGTTCCGATGAAAATGGTAAGTTGCCGGATCTAGCAGTGTTTCATACATCAAAAGTGTTGGAAAGTGACGGCATAATTATTCCAATGTGTGTGTAGAAATTTCGGAATTTTTAAGTGAATTTTGTGACGAGAAAAGACATATATTCTGCGTGTCGTATTGAGCAGGTCGGTGGCTAAAAACTGTGACTGCATTTGGTACCGACAGACTTAATATTTGGCGAGCATTAGCGATCTAAAACAATCAGTATTTTTGTAACTATTACCTTTTCGGGAAATACAACACCATAAACTTGCTAACGTGAGTGAAAGGGATTGTGAGTGACTGTGTTAAGACTAGCACGGGCTTGGCAGTGATACTTGTTCACCTAAGTTTCAGAATATATTAATTGAGGACAAAATTTCCAACCTTTCATTTCGTGTTTCTCCCGAAACGTGGATTAGTGACTTTAATTGCAGTCTGGTTCACGTCGAGGTACAGTAGGCTTTCCTGCTGATGATCTGCTGAGACAATGTTTACAGGTCCGTCGCAAAGGGACGGAAAGAACCGCGCCGCCGCATCTGACAAACGCTGTCTCAGAACCCACAAAGCATGACTTATCATTAGGGACAGCTCGGCCCGAAAGAAGAATTACTGATAGCATTTCGGGTCGGGTCGCATAACGTCACTCGCCTGCTACTTCAGAGACTCCGTATTGGACTTCATCGTATTCTCTTGTTTCTGTATCATAGCTGGTGTGTTATGACAGTATGCAATTTCAAGACAGTGCAGCACTGAAGATTTTTTTTCACAAAATTCACTCTTCATACGATTTGTTAGAATTAAATTTCAACTAACGACACATTAGTGATAAAGAGCCTTTAGGAAAACCCATACTAAATAATAGTACGTCCAAACTATGAACTTGAAATACGTGGTCTTGTGGTTAGAGACATGTGGTTGTGGTGTCGGAGCATATGTATTTATGTTTATAGTACGAGTAGCGATCGTAGGTCGTAAGATTCATCTTTCATCTACACTTACGGTAGTTTTCAAAGAAGTTATTTCCTAAATACTTCTTGAGATTTTGATGAGTTAGTAATAAGTTTATAATTAATATCATCAGGGCATTGTGAACTTTTAATCTGAATAAAATTGTGATTTCTCTGTCAATTGCTCTTGGGATCAATCGACAATAGTTTTACGTGTTTTAAATTCTACTATTGCTTGATTTTCATTCTGCTGAATTCATAAATTGGTGAAATACTGTAGCCAGTGTACTGGAATTGTGGGGACCCTGCTTTCTCTGCCTTATTCAGATCACACTGCATTCGGTTTTCTCTCTCTTATTTTCTGTAAATGTTTTCTGGTATATCAAAAAAATGGTTCAAATGGCTCTGAGCACTATGGGACTTAACTTCTGAGGTCATCAGTTCCATAGAACGTAGAACTACTTAAACCTAACTAACCTAAGGACATCACACACACCCCTGCCCGAGGCAGGATTCGAACCTGCGACCGTAGCGATCACGCGGTTCCAAACTGTAGCGCCTATAAACGCTCGGCCACCAGGGCCGGCTGTGGAATATCATTTATAAAAAGATCTCATTATTGTCCATCAACTGTCTTAACGTCCTCTAATGTCTTTTTTTGATTTATTGACACTTTATTCTGTGATTTCTGTGACGGATCTCGACTCGCAACTTCCTTTCTCGTTTCACTAAATTTTATTTCGTTCATTGATGATAAGTGTATCGTAACTTTTGCTGAGTAATAATTTTTTCTTTGTAACAATGGAGTCCCATCGAGAAGTATGAAATGTGCCTCTGTAACTGATTAAATCTAATTTATGATAACATTAACACTCATGTGTTAATGAGAAACATATGTTCGCTATAATCATAAACAGTGATCATGTTTCCCTACAGAGTCCAACCAGGTAACTGCGTACCTAACAATGTGAAGTCTTGCGCTATTGTCAAGACTTCTTTATACCAACTACGTGGAAAACTGCATGTTTGACTCGTTACTGTGCATTGCACAGACTGAAAGCTGATTAACCAATGGTTGGATAGGTAATTTCCTAGATTTATTTGCAAATTCACATTGATCCTTTATTCGACAGTAGAATCTCGCAGGTGTTCATACTTTACGAACCAGTAAGTCGTAGTTGAATGTTCCAACAAACGAAAGTATCAGCACAAACTGGATCAAATTTCACAGGGAAAAGTTCAGACGGAAAGAAAGTGCGTTCGACACTTGGTAGAGACTGGGTGCTCGCCAGCCGCTGCAGTCTGCACCCTATAAACACATCGCATCGGCCCCCGCTTTAATAAGCGTGGCCCGTTTATCAATTGTTTTAATATTCCAGGGGCAGCGCCTTATGGCGCGTGCGTGCTCGTCCCCTCCCCCTCCTCTCTCTCTCTCTCTCTCTCTCTCTCTCTCTCTCTCGCTCTCCCTCCCCCCGTCCCTCCTCCCTTTCCTTACTTTACCCTCTACTTCGCGCAGAGAAAACCACGCAAGCTTTCTACATGCTTCTCCCGGCTCAGAAACAGTGTTTCCCGTTAGAGATAACGGTGCTTTGTCCCCAAATGAAGTTCGGTACTTCAGCCTGGAACTGGATCTCTTTCACATCCCGTCGTCTTTCCATTCATGTTTTGTTACATAGGGGTATTTCAACCCCAGGTCGCAAAATGGTTATCATTTACACTATCGGCTAATCATCTTAAGACAATTTGCTAAATTCGAAGAAAAGGGTCGGTAGTAAAATATTTGGAAATTAAATTACAACTCAGACTAACCTCTCTATACACAGTAACTATTTACAAAAAACTGTGAACATAAAGCAGAACGCATAGATCGTCATGTGAAGGGTAGGAGGAGAGGTACAGGTGGAAGTGAGTCATGCGTAAATATTTCAGTCGACAGTGCACTTGCCAGCCAAAAGGGAAAGGTGCCAGGTTCGAATTCCGCTCCGAAACACAGCTTGAATCCGCAAGAAAGTTTCATTTCTATAACTGCTTGACATGGAGAACAGTGCGTCATGCACGAAAGGAACAGAACAGGGGCATTGTGTCTAAACTCAGTTAGTGAGCCTTATAAAAGTTAAGCATCGCACAAATTAAGATCAACGACTTGTGTGAAAATCTAACTTCTTGTAATTACTACTCTCGTGTCTTAGTTACTGCCCGACACCGCTTGTGCTTTGTGGTCCACACGGCCAATACTTGTTAGTTCGAAACATAACAAAGGAGAGAGACGAGAGATACGGGTCGTCTATGCGAAACAGCAGGGCGGTCACACAAAATGTAAGAGGCTCCTAAACGCTTTGGGGAAAAACACTGACCAAAGGCGCCAGGGCGCCGACGGCCGCGTATAGCGATGACGCTAAAGACTGCAAAAATAAGAGTGATGTAATTGCAGAGAAGGAGCGATGGTAAGAGAGGCGTAAGGAAACGAGTCTTTGAACGGGGCACCTATACGTCCTGAAGAGCCTACAGCAGTCCTAAAACATTAATGAAAGATGCCTCCCTCTTCCAATTCAGCCTCCAAAGAATAGTGCATAAGTAGAATCAGTGAGACGGTGAGGGCCCTTCTACAACAAGCCATGTCAGCGACTGGTGAGGGTGAATGGGAAAACTGAATAAACCTCGGAAGCAAGACGCTCTGAGTGGGCTACTGCAGTCAGATTAGGAAGTTGATAGCTGTATAGGCGGAGGCAGCCTAAGAGAGTAGCCAGGCAGGGCTAAGCAGAGTTATCTGCTGTAGTTGCAGTCTTTCAGCCAGGGAGTTCTGCTTGTCGAGGTGAGGATGAGGGCTCAGTCAGTACCGGCAGTTTTATTTGAAGTGGACGGAACGATGCAAGTTAGTCACCGCCTTTCTGTAAAGACTTGGTGTCTTCATGGGTCCAACTCCATTAGAGCAAGTACGAGCGGCGTTTAATAAGTAATGGAGTACTTGTTTTTATGAGAACAGGTTGGCTCTATTCAGGATTACAGTACACCACATTATTCCTCGCCCTTTTGGCTACAGAACCCTATTTTCAACATAATCTCCGTTCAATAGAACGGCCTTAGCCACTTTATTGGGCTGCCCTGTGTGCCCGCATGGTACCAATCAACTGGTTACGTTGGAGCCAACGAATTGTTGTATCAGTAACCTCTCCATCATCCGCGTACTGCTTCCCGGGGAGTGCATCTTGCATAGCGCCAAACAGATTGAAGTCGGAAGATTTGAGACCTGGGCTGTAGCATGCATGACGAAGAACAAACCAATGAGCTTTTGTGAGCTCCTTGCCCAATGACTCACCGCACTTTTGTTCACTGCCAGGTCTCCGAAGACATTCCACAAGCGCTTATGAGTATCTGCGATGCTCTGGTTGTCCGCCAATAGAAACTTAATTATAGCTCTGCTTGGAACCCACCTCCGTTACATAAGCCATTTTGAAGGTTACGTATAGAGCCGGCATGAGTCGAAAGTTCATGAAACAGTAGCGGCTGAATTGGGAATATTCCACAATGTCTCACAAAAATTTCCGCATTTTCTCAACCGAAATCGGCAGAGAAGAAGTGTTCCATTAATTACTGAATGAATGCTCCCGGTATTTCTGAATAAAGTCAGAAGTTGTAAAACACTCAACGTTTGTCATTTCAATACTTATTCCAAGCCTTCTTTTTGAAATAAGGGAATTTTGAAACATAGTCAGGTCAAGGCTCCCTTTCACTTACGTCAATCGACTATTTTCCTTCTTCCAGAGTCCTGCCGCCCTGTTCCAAGCAACACTCAAGTTTGGGACGCTACAACTTGACAACGGCGAAAAAGCAACTCACAATCATTAAAGGAGGAAGTATCAAACCATTTTATGTAAACTGTAAAATCCGCCTTCCTCTTAAAATTTTTACAATTGAGAAAAATATTTCGCTATAACAGTACCTCGCTCGAGAGTCATTTTTTTTTCTCGAGTCGACATCAAGCCCTCGCTAACGTGAGTGAGAATAAACACAAGTCGGGTATGGTTCTGCACGTTTATGATGCAGTTTTCAACTCTGGTAAATCCAATTCCATAACCTTTGAGAACCACCACCTCTAACAGAACTTCACAGGACGAAAAATGACAAGACATTGCACCTGCTTTGACGTAAAGTCACTGTTTAGCCGCTCAGAAAGTGCTGGATTGTACACAAGCTGGGTGTCGGTGCCAACTGTTGCTGACACGGCGTTTCAATAGTGCCGCCTGCGCCCATCCCTTCTCTAGGGGACCTTTCAATTCCAGTGGCGTGACGCCTGTCAATAAGACTTCCAAAAGTTCTTTCGGAAACCTGATGATGTGACTTTCGTGTTTGTTCTGTGAAACACCGCTCACCCTATCGATCACGGAGTGCACACGAAAAGATAGACTGGAAATAGAGAAGCGCCAAGAGAAAGTAATTTATGCAGAGTTTTCATTTAAGACCTGAGGTAATAATTATTTTCAGTTACCACGCGAAGTACAGCGTGAAATACGTGTTGCTGGCATTTCCCAGTTGCAGCTTGTATTTCTGTATATTTGTGTATAACTACTTTCTCGCGTGTTACTCGGCTGTGAGTTATCCTAGTCTACAAGACAGTTACTAATTGAATGCAAATGCTGAGATGCAGATAACAGTTCGTTGTTTGCTGCGAAGCAAAGATAGATGCAATATTCCCGGCCGTGGCCACAGCTCAGCCCTCGTAAGTCCAACGATGGTACTGGAAGTCGTAATCCACATTTTTGCCACGTTCATGAGTAATTGCAGATGCAATATGTTAGATATGACGTACAGCTCCATGTTTAAGACTTTCATTGACTTTCCTTGTGATTAACGGGTGCACCAAAGAAATTGTGAAAATTTCCACAGTGACATACCATTACGATAGCATATGTCTATTCTTTCCCAAAAATCTCATTCTGGAAACTTTCCCAAAAAGTTTTACATATCAATTCATTTCGGTCAGTAACATGAGGAAGTAGATAAATTATTCCACTACAGTCGGAAAGTTGAAACTGATTAAATCGTACTTCACATGTAATTTGATGTTGATCAAGAGGTGATCAAAATGGTTCGAGCGCTATGGGACTTGACTTCTGAGGTCATCAGTCCCCTATAACTTAGAACTACTTAAACCTAACTAACCTAAGGACGTCACACACATCCATCCCCGAGGCAGGATTCGAACCTGCGACAGTAGCGGTCGCGCGGTTCCAGACTGAAGCGCCGAGAACCGCTCGGCCACCCCGACCGGCAACAGAGAATACCTTCAGTGTTTATCCGTTGTTCTCAATCCAACGTTTCCACCTTGGGTCTCTGCCGGAGACTCGCTTAAAAAGTTTTGCCGCCGTGGTGCGGTATGTTTCGCCGCTATGGTGTGCGAGCGTGTGGTCTACTCGCGTGCGCTGGCAGTAGTTGGGCAGTGTGTATCACCAGAACGGGCCAGCTCTTTAATTAATTTCTGCGCGCACGCGCCATTAAATGATTGTGTTGACGGTGTAGGCACTGCGCGCGCGTCGCGTCGCACTAGCAGTTCGCCGCTCCGCGGCGCCGGCTCCTGCGCTGAATTATTTATCCCACTAATAAGCGCGCGTGTACGGCGGGCTCGTCTTCCTGCAGGCGCTCGCTGTAGGATCGCCCGTAAACCGCGGCGCGTCTCTGACAGCATTCGATGCCGCCACTTACTCTCCAGAGTTCGCCCACGCTAATTTACGTCTGTTTGTGGTGCCCGGAGCAGAACGAGCCACACGGATCCTCCCGCCCTTCTGTCAATGCTTCCCCCTCTTCTCATAGCTTCGTATCGCACCCGTCCTCGAATCCTCACTCCGTCCCTCAGATCTCTCCCTCCGACTCCCTTATGTTTCCCCCTTTGCCTCCCATCCTTCCGATCACCCTCATGTCTGCTCCAAGTCCGGACGCCAGTTCTCATCTTGTGATATGAAATTCCCACCACTGTCTTCTTCAGAATGTAAAAGATAACTGCTTACAGCGTACCTTAATCGTGTAAGGGAAGACGAGACCAACAGTTCGACACAGGATACTTGCGATCTATGAAGCCGGCAAACAAACTGGCCTACAAACTCCACTTAAGGGGGAGCGCATGCGCGCAGAGCGACCATTTCAATATCCTTTCGCTCTCTTACATCACCAGCTTAGTCGGATATTTCGCTAACATTATTAATTTAAACATTCCTTTTAGGGTAATGAAAGAAGAGAGGCTTTCGTAAACATCATGTTAAACACTAATTACATCGTAATTCAACCTAAACATAACCCTTGCAAGCACAATACTTACGTAGTCTGAAAGCCAGACAAACAAAACAACTTAATTACTAACTTCGCAGTGTTAAAATTTACAACATTTTGAGGTAAAATTTATACAAACGTCGATTTTACGTTTGAAGTGCATGAACAATGGGTTTTTAATATTCAAGGACGATTTCAGCCAAAATCTCGCGCGACCCGCATGCGCTGTAGGTCAACATGAGACTGTCTCCTGGCTCGATGGACTGCAAGTGTATTGTATAAATTTGTCTCGACTTCCCTTACACGACTGCGGTACACTGTAAACAGTTTTCTCGTACGTCCTGTGTAATAGAAAAACATGTCACAGAAACTTGGTGGTGATAACTCCACCAGAACCTCACAGCAAGCAGGTATCAGAACAGTTCGCTATTGTGATAAAACGTAGGCTACTATCTGTCTTTTGAACTTTGAAAGTATTTTAATTTATCTAATTAATATTTTGTGTAATATTGTCCCAAAGTCGAATTCCTGATAGAGAAAATGATTTGGAGAACACGGCTCTGTTCTGTAGTGGTACAGAGAGAATTTTACTTAGTTGAGAACGAGTATTTCTCCTGTGTCGTTCAAACAGTAGCGTAAGGGTTGAAGACAAATAGGAAGGAGTGCAATGACTGGGAAGTTGATGCAGCAAACACAGGGTACTACAATCGTTACATTTAAGGGCACGCAGCCATGTGAATTGTTCATAGGCAAGAGTGATATGGTCGAAAATGCTGCAATATGCCGCCGCGTGTGAGACTGTGAAACCTATCGGAGTACTGGACCTACCCAGACCCCATCACACTCCTTTTAAGACTCCATGCAAACTGTAAATTTGGCAGCGGAATCGTATATTGAAATGTCCTAACATAGAATCACAAGGTGGGAAATTGCAGTAATCCTACTATATAACTATCCGTTCAATCAAGAGGATTGATCAGTGAATTGAACGGAACTACCTGCTCTTTCAAATAAAAATGCAAATGAAACATAAACCGATTATTTATTATGCTGAACAATTTGTATCAACATTCTACCAAAAAAAAAAAAAAAAATTGCTGGCGATAACTAACAAAACCTCCAAGTGGTGGGTTGGCTACGGTATCGTAGATGCACATTAAATCATTAATGCAATACAACTCAACGAATAATGTAGAAACTCCAGTGGTGGATTGAATACTGCGAAAAACGATAATAAGGCAGGAATTGTGTTTAGCGAAGCTGCGGCAACGGTACGATTCCTGTATAACATTAAACGCCATCTAGTGAGCCGTACTGCTGAATACTCTGGTCATTCTGCTATGGGGGTAAGTCGGAGGATTGTGGTCGTAGTGGAGAATCAGAATCTCGTTCGTCAGGACTCGGACACCTCCAAGCGCCACTTCTCGATCCAGCGACCTGTATCCATCCACCATCAAATAAAGAGTGTCCCTTTTTCTTCCATTATCTCCCGACTCGGCAGTTTGCGCCAATCTGTCCGGAAACGTGAATCCGGAAAAACCTTACTGTTTTCCACCAATATCGTGACAATGCCACGTCTTACAAATTCCCATCCTAGAATGAGCCAGTCAGAGCACATCTTCCTCGCTAGTCTGTCCCAGAAATTCCCATCTGACGTCGCCGGCGACGGATGAATCTGAACGTTGTTTAACGCTTTCTGCATTTCCCGAGATACCTGTTCTCACTATGGTTTGCCCCAATATTCCGAGACTTGTACATTTCCGCCATAAATTGTGGCGTCCCAGCAGGCACTTGAAACAGTTGCCCTCGGTCATCTCCAGATTTACGTTTCCCTGTAACAAACCAACGTAATGAGACTTTAAGGAGATGCAACCAATTTTCCTGCCTGTCGCCAGTCGTGAAAAAGAGCAGATAAATTTAGTACAAATGGAAGGAGCAAGCCAGACGATTTGTAACCTTCCATAGCGTAGATCACAAATATATCACGCACAAGCAGTCATCGCCATTTCCAGCCGACGTGAGCTCTCATACGAAAATTCTTTGACAATAGGATCACCATAATCGTGGAAGGGGAGTATTAGTGCCTCTACGACTTTCTTTTTAAGCTCCAAAGGAAACCCTTTTTTATGCAGGATGTTTCCGTAAGACTGTGCAAAAAGGTAACAGGACGTAGAAAATGCTCCACTGGAAAATTTGGGGTAGGGAACCCGCAGTCGGAGAAGACAGCTTAAGGATATATGAAAGTAAACTTGTCTATCAGTTTGTGTAGAATTACTGTTTTCCAGATTATTTACAACTGGCATGCGTACAAGTTTACACGTTACATGTTTATATGTACATTCCATATTTCATGAAAGGAAAGGAGTAGAACAAGCCTCATTAGTAGGAAGTTTACCTGCCCGTGTGAATGGCTACCAGTACTTGAGATTCGTGCAAAGAGTTCTGAGTTGTTGGAGAACTTACTCTTGACTGTTCGTGAGGGGATCTCCGACCCGAGATTTCCTACCTCAGATTGTTCAGTGGAGCACTCTCTATGGTTAAATTTTTGCACGCTCTTACCGAAACGCCCTATATTTTTGTAGTGAATGAACTGATGCCGTAATATATAAACGCGCTCTTTTTGTAATGCACGGATACCTGCTTTTAGATGCAAATGCTCGTTTCTGTTGCTAGAAAGTTAAGATTCAATCTGGTAAAAAAAACGCCAACTGCAGAGCTACATAGCCTCTCGCTCTACGCCTCGGTCGTTACAAGAAGTTGTTGCAATTTCTCTTACGCTCTCGAAACCAGATCGGTTTCTCAACTGCCAGTGGTGCGCGGTATCAGTAATCTAGGACGATTGCTGATTAATAGCGGTGGAGCAGGGGCCATATGTCCGCGCCTGTCTAGGCAGGGGCGTGTCCCTGCGGCGGGCTAATGGACGCCGAATGTCCGTGAAAGCTTTGCGTCGAGCGGGCGTGCGCTTTTGTATCTGCCCGACTAATGGCGCACCCCGCAAAAACCTGCCGCCGCTGCTGCTCAACATGTTTGTTTACGTCCGCCGGTGGTTGCTCGTTTCTCTTCCGGGAAAAAACGTCGCCGGAAAACAAAACGAAGAGTCGCCCATCTAATGTCGCCGGTATTCCGCCGGTCGTCCAGCCACATCGCGGGGGAAACTTTTCCCGTTCCTTACATATTTTTCTTTGTAGAACTTATCGCTCGGACCGTAATGGTAAAGTTCAGCTCATTATTTTTAATGAATGCAGCATTCATTATTGTAATAGGAAAAAATCGGCCACGGTTACGTTCCCTGGCTCTGTGTAAGGAAAATAAAAAGTAAATCCTATTATCCCAATAAAATTCGTTTTTAGCTCACTGAAGATATCAGTTGTGAAAGGTCATCCAATGCGTGTGCTGCCATTCTGTGTCACAGCAATTAAGTTCTGGGAGTCTGAGAAAGAGAGCCGATTGCACTCGCTGGTCGAATGGAGTCGATGTGTGATTCAGGGCATAAATTACAGTGGATGGACCATGGGCATACTGATACTGTGACCAGAAGCGGAGGTAACACAGACTTCTCCTCCAACAGTCACATTAAAGCGACCATTTGTCAGAAGCCTGAAAAACCACCGTTTTGCTGTGCTGACGTGCAGAAAATGTCAGTGAGGTTACTGACAGGGATGTGGATTCATGTCGACTCCAGTGCAGTGGCCACATGCGTTAGGTTTCTCGGTTGACGATCCACGGCACGAACGGCCCGATCGAAGTGGCCCTACAGATTCTCGATTGGGTCTAAATCCTGGCAGCTTGGTGGCCAGCGGAATACGTTAAAGTCATCCCTATGCGATTCGAAGCACGCAAGTACGTTGCGATCTGTGTGGGACACGTTGCATTGTCCTGCTGGTAGATGCCATCGTGTCAAGGAAAAACAAATTGCATGTATGGGTGAATATGCTCCGAAGGATAGACACATACCTGCGTTGACCCTTTGTGCATACCAGAACGAGATCACAATGCCATGGAAACATTTCCCATATCGTAACGCGTCCTCCTGCGTCCTGTACCCTTCCGAAGATTGTTACAGGGACATACAGCTTCCAACGGCCACCAATCCGATGGAACAAAAAACGTGATTCATCAGAAAAGGCCACCTGTCGCCACTCAATGGACGTCCAGATGAAGTACTGGCGTGCAAATTCCAGCCTTCGACGGCGATGGACAGCTGTCAGCATGAGTGCATGAACCAACCACCTGCTGCGCAGGCGCCTGTTCGCCGACGTTTGCTGGTAGATCGTATAACAGACACTGTCTGTAGCTCCTTGGTTCATCTGGACGGTTAGTCTATTTGACCGTACGTATCTCCGCAGCCGTCGTTCACCCCAGTCACCTTTGGCCCGGGGCGCATCACTGTTGCCTCGGCTACGTTTTTGGATAACGCCATTTTGGCATGCGTGATGTATTTTAACAACAGCGGCACTCGAACAGCTTTGAAACCTAGCCGTTTGGGAAATGCTTCTACCCTTGGCCCGGAAGCCAATGACCATGCCCTTTTGGACTCAGATAAATCGCTCGGTTTCGTATTAACACAACGATTGCACTATTTTCGGCGTCACCCCCTCCCCCCGCGTTATATACCAAGTGGTTCAAATGGCTCTGAGCACTATGGGACTCAACTGCTGTGGTCATAAGTCCCCTAGAACTTAGAACTACTTAAACCTAACTAACCTAAGGACAGCACACAACACCCAGCCATCACGAGGCAGAGAACGTTATATACCCTCCGTGGCTAGTGCTGCCACCTGCGGTCGGTGAGTGGTTATTGCACGATGACGGTGGTCACATTAATGTGACTGGACCATGTACATGTAACGGCAAGAATTTCCTACAACAGTTCCCAAATATGTTATTTGTTGATCTACACAATGATTCTGTTAAATGGGTCAAAGTGCTGGAAATTATCCATGAGAGGATAAGAAGCAAAATGGTTTATCTGGACTTGTTCTTGGAAGTGTGCTCTAAGGGAGATACACCCACTCGAAGGTAGAGAGAAAATATCCACGAAGTGTAAATTACAGCGACTGGAAGTCCACATAGCCGGCCGCGGTGGTCTAGCGGTTCTAGGCGCTCAGTCCGGAGCCGCGCGGCTGCTACGGTCGCAGGTTCGAATCCTGCCTCGGGCATGGATGTGTGTGATGTCCTTAAGTTAGTTAGGTTTAAGTAGTTCTAGGTTCTAGGGGACTGATGACCACAGATGTTAAGTCCCATAGTGCTCAGAGCCATTTGAACCATTTTTGAAGTCCACATAACAACACACCAGGGAAGTGACAGTCTGTACCAGTAGTTTAGCTCCACACTCAAGATGGTAGTAACGTTGTCCCCGACAACTGCTAGTATCCGTGTCACGTACAACGCCTGCAGCTATTACTACCTACGGAATTCTCTCAGGGGCGACTTTGCAGCATAGATACCATGCACGCTGTATTTACCTAGCTGAAACACTAGTATAGACAGAACGTTCCCTCCCATTCTACATCGTAGAATCAGACTCATGACTTCCGGCTCAACAATGGTCTGAACTTGTTTTAGCCACCAGAAGGGCGATATCATGAAGGACCGACGACAGAAAAAGATCACACAGGTGGAACATTTGCGAGACAGCGAAATGTACTGTGTACCAGAGGAAGCGTCTGAGAATATGTACACAGAATTGCGGATTAGTCAAGAGGTACAGTGTTTCTGAATGAGTCTCTGCACATCTTTCAATTTTGCTGCTGCCAGCCCGCATCTCGTGGTCGTGCGGTAGCGTTCTCGCTTCCCACGCCCGGGTTCCTGGGTTCGATTCCCGGCGGGGTCAGGGATTTTCTCTGCCTCGTGATGACTGGGTGTTGTGTGATGTCCTTACGTTACTTAGGTTTAAGTAGTTCTAAGTTCTAGGGGACTGATGACCATAGCTGTTAAGTCCCATAGTGCTCAGAGCCATTTTGCTGCTGCCAGTCACGATGATCTTTCAACGTGGCAGTTGCGATTTCGCAACTGTAATCTGTCTCGTTTCATCCAGCTTGGGTGAAAGCGATGTCCAGCGGTGAGGGGGGGATGCTTTTATCTTTGTCATATCTTTACTTTCCCTTTTTTTACATCAAAAATATTGCTGCTACAAGTCACGATGATTACGTGTTTACGTTATTCACGTTCTAGTGTTTCTGGAATTAATATCAAGTCTTAGATTTGTTTTCAGGGTTGCTTACCTCAATCGGTAAAAACAGAACGCTTATAGGATCACTGTCTTTCTGTCTGTCTGACTGTTAAAACGCCCATCTTCTCGCGAATGCGTGGACGAATTAGGCTGAAATTTATATCACATATTATGGTTCCTCGTCGGTGTAAAAAATTAAAGCTTCTAAGACGATGCAGTCAAAAGATACGACAATTTCTGTCACATATTTCAGTATTCGCAAGGTTTCACGGTACAAGTAAAGGGAAAAAAATCCGGAAAGTGATAATTTGTAATTATATCTGATTGTCTGCCTCTCCTTCTGATAAGACTCCCTTTCCTCAGGAACGGGTAGACGTATATCTTGCCAGTATCGATAACAGGCAAAAATATTCGCGATTCTAGATTCCCGGCAGGTTCAGATGGCCGTGAGCACTATGGGACTTAACATCTGTGGTCATCAGTCCCCTAGAACTTAGAACTACTTAAACCTAACCAACCTAAGGACATCACACACACAATGATGCCCGAAGCAGGATTCGAACCTGCGACCGTAGCAGTCGCCCGGTTCCGGACTGAGCGCCTAGAACCACTCGACCACCGCGTCCGGCAATTCCCGGCAGGGATGAACTATTTATATACATATCTGTATACATTGTACGGAAACCCTGGTGCGCAACTCGCACTTATCCGATTTTTTTACTACATTATGATATCTTAAATATTAATCAAGAAAATTACACTACCTACTCGAGAAGAAAGACACAAAAATTTTGAAGACAAATACTAAACCGTTCGTGTTACAACTACTAGATTTAAACGATCATTTTATAGAGAATGACTTTAGTTGTAATGCGGGCGCACAAACATTAAAGGCCTACCACGAGAAACTGAGACTACACATATACATACGTGGCGCTCTTTCATACGTGGCTCTGTTTCGCATCTTTCGTGATGTCTTAAATCATCTCAAGACAATAAGGTCGGATGGATTTAATTGAGGTCATGGTCGCTTCCGTCGCTTCCCTCCCTATCTCTCTCGTAATTATGCGACTCGAACTTGTTCTCCGTTTCCAAAAAGGTAGACATCTGCACAATCAGATTGCAAGTTTCCCCGTATCGGTACTTCTCCTCTCGTGAGAATCCTCAACTGCCAGTTTCAACTTAGAGGATGTCAGTGAGACCGCATAAGTCGCCTTCTGAATTTTACATTGATTTACTGTTCTGTGACCGTTTTCAAGTCCCTCAGTCTCACCTTCAGATCGATTATATTAGCCTACTGCTACTGCTACTACTACTATTACTACTACCGTATTATAAGATTCACTTCCTTCTTCAAGTTATATGAAATTGTTGGTTGCTTTTTTTTTCTCAATTACGAGAACTAGAATTGAAAGATACACTGAAGCGCCAAAGAAACTTGTATAGGCATGCGTATTCAAATACAGAGGTATGTGAACAGACAGATTACGGCGCTGCGGTCTGCAACATCTGTATAAGACAGCAATTGTCTGTCGCAGCTGTTAGATCAGTTGTTGGTGCTACAGTGGCAGGTTATTAAGACTTAAGAGAGTTTGAACGTCGAGTTATAGTTGGTGCACGAGGGGTGGGACACAGCATCTCCGAGGTAGCGATGAAGTGGGGATTTTCCCGTACGACCGTTTCACCAGTGTACCGTGTATATGAGGAATCCAGTAAAACATCAAATCTCCGACATTTCTGCGTCCAGAAAAAATCCTGCAAGAACGGGACCGACGACGACTGAAGAGAATCGTTCAACGTGACACAAGTGCAACCCTTCGGCATAATGCTGCAGGTTTCAATGCTGGGCCGTCAACAAGTGTCAGCGTGCGAACCATTCAAGGAAACATCATCGATATGGGCTTTCGGAGCTGAAGGCCCACTCGTGTATCCTTGATCACTGCACGCTTGGCTTGGCTCTGAGCACTATGGGACTTAACATCTGAGGTCATCAGTCCCCTAGAACATAGAACTACTTAAACCTAACTAACCTAAGGACACCACACACATCCATGCCCGACGCAGGATTCGAACCTGCGACCGCAGCGGTCTCGCGGTTCCAGACTGTAGCGCCTAGAACCGATCACTGCACGACACAAACATTTATACCTCGCCTGGGCCCGTCAATACCGACATTGGACTGTTGATGACTGGAAATATGTCCTGATCTGACGAGTCTCGTTTCAAATTGTATCTAGCGGATGCAAGTGTACGGTTATGGAGACATCCTCTTGAATCCATGGACTCTGCATGTCAGTATGAGACTGTTCAAGGTGGTGGAGGCTCTGTAATTTTGCGGGGTGTGTGCAATTTGAGTGATACGTCTAGATGCGACTCTGAGAGGTGACAAGCACGTAAGCTTCCTGTCTCACCTGCATCCATTCATGTCCATTATGCATTCCGACGGACTTGGGCAATTCCAGCAGGACAATGCGACACCCAGCGTCCAGAATTGCTATAGAGTGGCTGCAGGAACACTGAGTTTAAAGATTTCCGCAGGCCACCAAACTCCAGAGACATGAACATTATTGAGCATAATTGGGATGCTTTGCAAGGTGCTGTCCAGAAGACATTTCCACCCCTTGGTACTCTTACGTATTTATGGACAGCCCTGCATGATTGATGGTGTCAATTCCATCCAGACATTAGTCCACGCCACGTCGTGTTGAGCCACCTCTGCGTGCTCGCAGGGGCCCTACACGATATTAGGCAGGTGTACCACTTTCTTTGACTCTTCAGTGAAGTTTCTCTCTTGGGCAGTGTTACTAAATGATATCACTGCCGCCGTCACTCCGATTTCGATAACACTGTCCGAGAATTGAACTATCTACCACATGTATAAGAGTGTATGCTCCACGCCCGTCGGTTGTTAGAACTGCACAGGCAATAGTCTACTTACAACCACATCTCCACATGCATCTTGACTTCAAATTGTCCAGTGACATACCAGAAAACGATGTCTGGTCTCACAAGATAACCTATATAAGAAGTCACATACGCTTGACCCACGAGAAATACGAGCCCCGGAACGAAGTTACGACGCCACAGTTACCGATCTCTGGCTCCAAGGGGAGCCCCTTGGGAAACTTTGTTGAGTGCTATCGACAGCTTGCATGCATTTGAAGGCCCAGTTAAGAATTTTTAAACTCATCAGAAATAGTTACCCGCTCCTTGCTGGAGATAGCTGCTGGTACTTGGGAGACCTACGGTGTCCGGTGTTGTGACGTACTCGACGCGGCCTGTCCTTGTGGGCCTCGTAGCAAAGACCAAACCAAGGACGCGACAGTTCAGCTGACCTGAAGAGTGCCGTCGTAAAGACGATCGTTACGTCGGAGCCGGCCGGTGTGACCGTGCGGTTCTAGGCGCTTCAGTCTGGAACCGCGTGACCGCTACGGTCGCAGGTTCGAATCCTGCCTCGGGCATGGATGTGTGTGATGTCCTTACGTCAGTTAGGTTTAATTAGTTCTAAGTTCTAGGCGACTGATGACCTCAGAAGTTAAGTCGCATAGTGCTCAGAGCCAAGCGTTACGTTGGCTTGAATGTGGTCTCTGCTTATAGAGTCGTGTCCTATCATCCGACATTCTTTTATTCAAGTGTCCTTCAGTTCATTTCCATAATTTTCCACATTTTAGGAGAGTAATGAGTTTCCACGCTTTTAACGCCAGGTTGTAGACTTCGGATATGTCGTTACATGTGACTTTCAAAGAAAGGGGGGGAGAGGCCAGGGTGGAGGGAGGGAACGCTTGAATTGAACGTATTAAATGCAACGCTGACGGCACCGTCTGTCCTGTGCGATGCACTATTCAGGAAGTTGAGGAGGTACACGGATGTCATAACATACGCCGATGTAGAGCTAATAAACAGTTGGGCCGCCGGGTGAAGCGAATTCTGCCAAGAAGCGGTCGGCAGAGTGCGTGGTGTTTGGTGGCGTGGCCTGGCCTGGCGTGCCGTTAAGACTTGTTGTTCTAAATTTACGCGCGGCCATAAATCGTGGCGGAAGGCTGGCCCCGCCCTGCCACTCTGTGGCGCTGCCTTCCGGTCCGCTGCAGAAACGCAAAGCTGCTGCTGCGGCGGCGACGGCGACCAGAGAATTATCGCCGCTGCGGCCTTCCGCAGAAGCCGGCGCTGCGCCGCGCCGAAAATCACGCCGCGAGTGCTGGCTGGCACTGGCTGTAAGAACGACTGCGCTGCGGCGCTGACAGCTGACACCGAAACAAACCAACGCGTCCAGTGACGATGTCACCCGATCATTTCGTCTACCACCAACTGAACGTTCCCTAAGAATGAAGCGCGTGAACCTTGTCTTCACCGGTTGTTGAAGTTAGTCATTCTCGATGAACGGCGTCATTAGCACAAAAAACATCTGCATTGGATAGTAATGTCCATCAGTCACAGCCCACTTTTTGCAACTTTTATAAAACTACTAGAAAAACTGGCAGTGAAGCCTTTCTTTTGTCATCAAAAGAAGCATTTTCAGGCAGGTAGTTGTGAAGGTGCGGTACGCGAAATGGGAAACAAAGATCATTGCACTGGTCCTGTTGTCACCCGCTAGTGATTAGGCAGTGCGTGTCGTGTTCGACTTTAAGAAATGAATGAACACTGTAGCACCACCATTTTGCGTTATGAGATAATCTGTGTGTACTCTGTGCCATGATTAGAGCTACAGTGTTCTGTTATTTCTCTGCAACATTTGCGTTTTGTACCACGAAATAACATCTTCACAACAAAACAGTTTTGAGCACGAAGGATAAACCGAATGAAAATAAAAGTATAGTATGACATTGATCGCTTATCTGTGTAAAGTCTGTCAATTTGATGCCACTTTGGCGTCTGGTGTGTCGATGAATATGAGATGAAAATGTTAGGACAACACACACACAAAAACCAGGAAATTGAAACCATCACCTCAATATCTAGAGTCTGATTACTAGACAAAGAGCTGAGAACAACTGAATGCAGTTATAATTTGCTAAACAGTTCAGAATGGCCACACAATTTTAAATTCCCTCTTTTTATTTAATCACTTAATGAAAATGTTAGAGTGGATCCTACTATAAGACTACAGCTAATTGTTATTTATATAAAGGAGAGTGTACATATGTATTTGGGGGATCTCATTCCAAATCCCTGTCTCGATTCCAGTTACATTTGGCACAGAGACAGCAGGACTCACTGGTACCACCACTGTGAGGTTCATAACCTCAAGCTCTGATAGGAGAGGAGATAGAGGCGAAAAGTTTTTTTTAAAAACCTAGTGTAGAGGCTGCCATGCACAAGAGGCAGTAAACAGTATTGGCCTGCCAAACACATTTGGAGCAAGATATGTTTTTCCAGGGTCTGACATATAGGCTGCCCTGTATGACAGGGGTGTTGTGGGAGTAGTATATGTCTGCCTTACTGAACTGTAATGCACAGGCTACACATTCTGACAAGCATGGGTGGAGACGAGTTGAGAGCGATCGAGGAGGGGCCGACCTTTGTGGCCACGCGGTTCTAGGCGCTTCAGTCTAGAACCGCACGACCGCTACGGTCACAGGTTCGAATCCTGCCTCGGGCATGGATGTGTGTGATGTCCTTAGGTTAGTTAAGTTTAAGTAGTTCTAAGTTCTAGGGGACTGATGACATCAGATGTAAGTCCCATAGTGCTGAGAGCCATTTGAACCATTTTTTGGTAGAGGAGGGATGGAGAAAGGGAGAGGGAGTGGAAAATAGGCATGGAGAGGAGAGGAGGGGGAGATGTGTGAGGCAGATAGGGAACGGAGGAGGGGTGGTGGGCAGATGGAAAAAGGAGAGTTGAAATGCAAATGAAAAGAGATAGGGGAGGATGAAGGGGATGGTCAATAAGAAGGGGAGGAGGATCTGGTAAAAGAAAGGGGAGAAATAGAGAGAGGATATATATATATATATATATATATATATATATATATATATATATATATATATATATATATATATATATATATATATATATATGTCTATCATTCCCATGGTGGGTGACTTTGACGAAATAAAGTTCTTCTGACCATCTGCCCTGTGTTTCTTGTGTGTTGCAGACGGTGTACTATAAGTAGCAGAATGGTCCGGTATTCATGTCATACTGTTTGTGTACAGCCAGGAGATGAAAACGGTCGAGAGGCAGAACCAGGACCTCCTGATCTGCAGTCCGCCGTTTCCCTGCACGTTTGTCTGAAAGGACGCGTGATCATACAAACACCCAAAAAGGCCTATAAATGTTGTGTGATGTGGTTGGTGTCTGTGAGCGTACTTGTTTTGGTATAGTCGTGCTGCCTCTCAGACCATTTCCATCTGCTTGACCGTATACAAACACCATCTCAGCATGTTCCCGTCGTGAATGCAGGAATATTCTGCTGTTTTCAGCACGCTGCGTCAATTACATAACCTGCAATACACAAGGAACACACGGCACGTGGGCAGGACATTCATCAGCGCCATCTACCGTGGCAACGAAGCATTTCCAGATACATGTTCATGGACCTTTTTTCCTCCATTTACATTCGTGCACACCCACTACAAACAACATGATCGTTAAAGAGAGATTCTACATGGCCATTCGATATAACGATCCGAATGTAGTCTAGTGCGATATTCGTTTTAGAGACATGTATTAACAGGGACAGTAAAACACGATGAATAAACAGTAATGCATCAGCGACAGCGCTGCCCTGGCTCTCGCTGGCTGCCACGGCCATGCAACAGCACTTCTCATTCGCTGCTGGAGCACAGGTTATTCCTCCTGTTTTAGTGTCCTCTTAAGTAGAGGTAAACTTATAGTGAATAACTGAGTCTGAGTTTTATGAGGACGGATGTTTTTTTTGCGACTGCGGAATAAATTATTCTGCTACTACCGAGTTCGAGTCTCGGTCCGGCACACAGTTTTAATTTGCCAGGAAGTTTCATATCAGCGCACACTCCGCTGCAGAGTGAAAAATCTCATTCTGGAAACATCCGCCAGACTGTGGCTAAGCCACGTCTCCGCAATATCCTTTCTTTCAGGAGTGCTAGTTCTGCAAGGTTTCGCAAGAGAGTTTCTGTAAAGTTTGGAAGGTAGGAGAGGAGGTACTGGCAGAAGTAAAGCTGTGAGTACGGGGCGTGAGTCGTGCTTTGGTAGCTCAGTTGGTGGAGCACTTGCCCGCGAAAGAGATTGGTCCCGAGTTCGAGTCTCGGTCCGGCACACACTTTTAATCTGCCAGGAAGTTTCATATCAGCGCACACTCCGCTGCAGAGTGAAAATCTCATTCTAGAATAAATTATTGTTAGTATTAAGTCGTACTACCGCTTCTTTCTTTGATGTTTATGTGAATCTTTTTTGTTTCAGGTAAGTGTCTCTGAGAACTCACGACTGCACAGTATTGCCGTACGTAAGTCCTCTTTCGCTCTTTGTATGCTTAATGTTCCAACTACACGACACACATTGGCTAGCTGTTTTAACCTTGTAACATGACCGCTATCTGGACGCACACGAGCTGCAAAATTCCTAGGGGGGGAGGTAGCGAAAGAGAGAGCGAATATTGAGTCTCCTTTACCTAAAGCACTACCATACATCTTCTACCATACATCTAGCTACTACTATACATCTAGCCGGAAAGTGGCATTTTCCCTTCCAGGCACTGAGGCGGCCAGTTCTAGTCATTTAAATGTGGCCACCTTTCTCGGCTCCTTCCACTTACCACCACTAGCGTCGCGTTATTATATGTCCTCCTCGATCATTCAGCTGATATAATTTCTCCACAACTTTCCTGTCCTCAACTCGTGTGTCATTTTTCATCAAGCTCTCTGACGGCAGTGTCTTAGTGGTCTGCACGCAACTAACATCATTTGCATATTCTCGTTCGATGTTAACGTAACTGAAACATTAAATTGGCGATTTTGGATTCTTACAACGAGGTTAGGAAAACCATATAAATGTCTTATGCTTCATTTGTCTCCACCTAGTTATCAGGTAAATATAGACATGTTTCCTAAAAACTCTGTGATGGTTCTGGGTGACAAAATCGTGAAAAATTAATATTCTTGAAGTATATTCCCTTTTAAATATATTCCTTGTCGTTATTGTACCCTTTCTTATACTGGTGACAATCTTATACAGAATTAAATAACAGTGTACACTTATTACACGAACTCATAAAACGAGGTGTCTGTGAGGACATCTGAGTACAACTTGTAACGCCCAAACAAATTTACAACTTTTCTGCATACGTTTTTACATATACTGTCTTATGTACTGTTTTCAGACACGATCTTCCACGTCTCCCATTCCGAGGCGCTGCTTCCGACGTCCCTAGAAAGATGGACGCTTTGTACCGTAACTGCTGTGACCTAAAGGCGTCTGATAACGAATTTCAAAAGCCGCACGCCTCCCAAGGAGTACCTCATGCAGATAACAATAAAACACAAACAAATATCTGTACGAACAGAGCATATACTATACAAAAATGCGGACCTGTTCTCTACTTTAAAACATATCTCTTTACTTAACATTGATAAACGACACGATTACTCTTTTATATAAGTCGACGAGCGTACAGAAAACTTCGCACTTCCGCTTTTTCAGCGAGACATCCTGAATTTAACTATGCAAACATTTTTACGCTCACACTTCATCACTGTAAAGAGTAACTGCGGAAGAAGACTTCATAAAGAGAGAAATTTTTACTATACGTCGATTCGATAACGAAACATACTTTTCGTCTCCGTTCTAACCACGAACCTTTTAAAACTTGCTACTTGACTATGAAGTTTTAGTATGAAACTCGCTTGAAAACGGTTTCTTCTTCTGCTCCGGCTTTTTCAAATTGATTCTTTTTTAAACTGAAATAACTGCCTTTCGTTTCGTCTCTTTAACATATAACCGTTCTGGTATTGTACTAGTACTACTACTAATACTTTCAAATATCTGCTAGTTTCGATGAACATTACGTCACCAAGCATTTGACCACAACGCTGACGTGTCGATCGATGCCTCCCTTGAGTCACATTGTGGCGCGCACCAGGTTCATACAGCGCCCATAGTACAGCTTCCGCGGGGCGCTGAAATGATTTCCAAGCAGAGGTCTGGCAACCCGTTTCGTTTGTTTTTTCCGCCCAAACAAGCAGCACGCTCGAATAGAGCGCTCGCTGCCTCCGGACACAGAGTGCTGGGGGGAAACCCCTAACCCCTAGCCCCTAGGCCCGGTTGGTGACAACGCTCTGATTTAGCGTTTACCCCGGCGTGTGCAGCAGCTCCCCCACGGTTTCGAAATTTAGTTGTACAAAAAAAGAAAACCTTTCAATAGACAATTAAGGAAACAAGGGGGCGCACCCAAAGCACTCACGCCCCTCATTGACCAGCGTAGCATTGCTCGGTTGTGCTCGAAACCAAGTAGTCATTGCAGAGTTCTCTGTACCATTCCAAATCGGAAACGTCCAAAGTCTGCACTGTGTGTTTTGAAATACGTTTGTATGTCAAGGTTTACATAAAAAGAACAAAAAATAAAGAGAAAATCACAATATTACATCCATATTACGAATTTGTTACCTAACTATAGCAAGTCTGAAATGTGAAAACACACTGGTGTCCCAAATTAAAGATACAAACGGAAATTTTGCAAGGTTGCATTTATTTTGTCACAAAACAGTGTAAAAAAGTGATAGTAAAGTAGAAACAATGTAAAGAATACAGAGTGTTGCCGGCCGATGTGGCCGAGCGGTTCTAGGTGCTTCAGTATGGAACCGCGCGACCGCTACGGTCGTAGGTTCGAATCCTGTCTCGGGCATGGATGTGTGTGATGTCCTTAGGTTAGTTAGGTTTAAGTAGTTCTAAGTTCCAGGAGACTGATGACCTCAGATGTAAAGTCTCATAGTGGTCGGAGCCATTTGAACCATTTGAATACAGAATGTAAACAACTGCAACATGCATAATGGTAGACGGAAATGTTCTGCGTTTTTTCAAACTTAACTGATTTACATACACATTCCGACAACTGATTAACGTGTGCAGTATGCAGCGTGATCACCTCTTGCAGCAATACAGGCCTCAGAATGGCGGGGCATGCTATGAATGATGTCATCAATTTCCTGTTGAGGCAGCAACGCCCATTCTTTCTGTACAACTGCTCGCCAGTCTCGGAGAGTAGTTGGTGGATGTTGACGTGGTACAACCCGTCTCCCTAATGCACCCCAGACATGCTCTATGGGATTCAAATCGGGAGAACAAACAGACCACTCCATGGATGCAATATTATTTCAAGATTTCCAATTTTAGCCATTGTCGCCCATCTTCAGCTCGTTAAAATATATAGCAGGAAACGACAGGTTACATGATAGTATATTTTCTAGAAGTAAGGATCATGGATCACTCATTACTGAGAAATGTGTCCGGTTAGAAATTTCGTCATGTATTGTTCCAAATCGCGCTTCATAGTCTGGGAGCTTGCGAATGATAAATTAATATATCATGCCTCCTCGAGACACGAACAGTCAAGAGACTAAAACAGTGATACAAACTTGATTGGCTACTCGAAAGATACGACAGAACAATACAGGAAAGAACGCAGGTTCAAACTACTGTTTTCCGGTTTCTTCTTCATTAACGTTATACGTAATTAGCAGAAAGTATTGCGTAATTCCACATTGCACACATTCCAGAAACTGTCAGGGCGGTATGTGCTAAGTATCTGCGGGAAACTGAACTAAGGTCGGTAGTAATCTAGCTTCATAACAACATAAAAAACCGAGACCAACATATACTAATAATTTGGCATATATATCTAAACCCATACTCAGCACTCACCTACGCTGTGAAACGGAAGGTGCTTCAATGTGCCAACAGCATTTTATCCACCTTTCCTGATCCATTTGCGATTGTCGGTTAGTCTCGGCATGAGCTCGGGTTTCTCCGATATTCTCCTCGTGGTTGTTTTGCGAGTGTTGCCTAATTCCCTGAGAGTACAAATGATGATCAACTTATTTGCTTTCCCACAGCTGCTAAACGTCAAAACCATAGTTCAGCTCTAGACACAAATGTTTAAAATTGAAATTTTCTCTATGTCAGGAATGACATGCATAGATTTTTGACAAAGGTCTCTAAGGTTTCATCGGGTCAGTTGTTATGTGCTAGGTAATTTATGTTTTTGTCAAAGCTTATAGGGACCTGTTACCATAGTTGTAACACTCAAAATATAGCAGCTCATTACAATCAGGTACAAATTCACTGAATACTCGTAAACGGCCGGCCGAAGTGGCCGTGCGGTTAAAGGCGCTGCAGTCTGGAACCGCAAGGCCGCTACGGTCGCAGGTTCGAATCCTGCCTCGGGCATGGATGTTTGTGATGTCCTTAGGTTAGTTAGGTTTAACTAGTTCTAAGTTCTAGGGGACTAATGACCTCAGCAGTTGAGTCCCATAGTGCTCAGAGCCATTTGAACCATTTGAACTCGTAAATGATAGTGCGAAACGTCTGGAAAATTTCTTGTCACAGTGATTTTGCGGAGACACAGTTAAGAAATCCATTGGAGTTGCCATTTCGTCACTACTATTTTGTGTGTACTTTTCTCATTCTCTTGATGATATCACTGCTTAAAATACATAATTTTCTTTAACGCTTGACGTGGACAGGATGTTTTTCTTTGTGGCTGTTCAACAATTTGATCTGTTTGTTATAGTAGAGCTCTCATCAAAGCAGAAGATGAAAATGGCTGCCTGTCGGTCTGCTTGCACTTTTCATAAATGGAATTTTGGGTGGCTTCTTTATTCCACGCAACACATTAAACTTCGTACAGGGAACCGCGTACCACATAATTCCGTGATTTTTGCTTCACATCCGCATCAAACATATTTGGTATTTGGTGGGAACATAGGACGATGCGTCGCAGGAATGTATAACTCTCCGCTATGCGGCACAAATATGCGTCCCGTGGCATTTCACTGAATTCCGTCTCCATAAAAGGTTCATCAGTGGCTGTTCCCAGCCGTTTTATGGATACAAATAGCCATGCATATATATGCGTATTTATTGTGAATAACACCGCGAAATCTGTCGGTCATCATCTTTGTGGGCATAGAAGGATGTGAAATGTTTGTTGGACATTTACTGGTATTAATTCATGGAAGGAAGAAAGGAAAATTGTTTGCCTTTAAAATTCTGTCAACGATGGGACCTCGGATTGATCGAGGCTGAGCGAAGACATCGGCCGCGTACTTCTCGAAGGAACCACCTCTGCGTTCACTTTACTTGAAGCGTCACACAGTTGCTCATGTCTGCGTACCTATTCACCCAGGAGGTATCTACGATATACCTATAACGGTGATTCTAACGATTGTTGTTATGGGTGCGGTGCACACCAGTAGAACTTTTTTTATCGAATTTCATGAGTTTACCGTCCCATGTAGTGTCTCTCTGAAGTTCGCCTCACGAAAGAAACATTGCGAAAATACCTATTTGTATGCTCGGAACGCATCCTAATCTCATCAGTCACTTGGGATTTTCCTTATTTTCGATACCTGATTCCCGCGTAAATAACACATTAAAATTTTAGCCATTCAAGTATCGCTCCATTTATTTGTTGTTATCTATATCAGAAATCCTACGGGGAAAGGGCCGCACACGTTAACTTGGAGTCCGCACCGCGTATCGTTCTTGGCGAATCTTCACGTCATTTTCAGATCTGTAATATTGTCGCAGCAGAAGCTGAGTAGCACCGTGCTGTAGTGGTGATGATACTAAACTGTTGCATGGAGGAACGTGAGTCCAAAACTCACCTGGACGGTACAATTTTACTTTCTATATTCGGTTCGAGTACATTCTAGAAGAATCCACAAATGTTAAGAATCATTGTACTGAAACGTTCTTTAGCTGTATATATACTGTGTGTGTTCTGGCCTGAGGCAGTTCGCTCCGCGCTCTTGTATGTACAAGTGCTGAATAAACCTTCGTAAGTGAAGCTAGTGTTCGTCATTCATCTACTTACACCCTCTTCTACGTGACAATATAATATATCGACCAGTATCTCTACAATGTTGGTACATTCTATAAAGCACACACTTTCACTATTTTACAACTTCGAGTGTCATTAGTTTGTAAGTCATCGTGTCATTTGAGATGTGATATTTGATGGAGATTATAAAATCTCTTTCGCTTATCTATTAATTTTGCATGTCCCGAAAGTTGCTTCCCAAAATTCTTCCATATATTCCCGTATATCCCAGATGACGATATCTGTAACTTTCTACTATTTACTGAAACGTTCAACAGATGTGTTTTCATCGCACATCACATACGAGTTTCACATCTGGATACTTAGCAGTATAACTGAGTCCAGCGTCTCATCACTATACTCTAGTTGAAACTGTTAGTTAACGTCTACCACGCGTCATTCGGCTTACGCACAGCGACTGTCAACTGTCTCTCATTTTCACGAGGCCCTGTCAAACAATTAGTGAGTTGACTACGAGAACAGAACGCATTGTTGGCAACGGTTTTTGGTTATAGTTGCACTGACTACTATGAGGTTTCGATAACGAATAGCATATGTAATTTGGTTAATCAGATTTTTATTTATTTCGTGTCAGAAGCAAACTAAAACATTATTGCATACATTACTGCATTACATTACTACATACATTATGGTTTGTAGATTAAATCAGTCAAAGAATAAAATATCCATACACTCATAGATTATATTAACAAACATTGGCCGCGCGTTAGAGGCACCATGTCACTGACTGCGCGGTCCCTCCCGTCGGAGGTTCGAGTCCCCCTCCGGGCATGGGTGTTCGTGTTGTTCTTCGCATAAGTTAGTTTAAGTAGTGTGTAAGTCTAGGGACCGATGACCTCAGCAGTTTGGTCCCGTTGGAATTCAAACACATTTGAACATTTTGAACAAACAATGGTTAATTTAACTATACAATTTCTGCCCAAAAATTAGCAACGTCCAGTGCACTTTGTGTAGCATTTACAAGATCTTCCATAGTGCACACAGTTGGAGGTAATGTACACAGTAGCAGATGTAATGATGTTTTCACGGCAGCTCCAGTCGCACGTGGAAGAGTTTACATTGAAGCCCCACCTCTGCAAGTTGCTCATCGATCTTGTGACACAGGAACGCAGGCTATTAAGTGATTTCCATATGGACCATTTCTCTGTGTGGCCTGGGGGAAGAGCTTCTTGTGGAATCAGCCACTCATCCAAATACTGGCATCTCTTCTCCCGGTTTGGTGTGGAGTATCAGCGAGTGCCTCTGTGCCGCTAAGATAGCTCTTCGCAGAGAAGAAGTCATTGCTGTGCCGAATGATGGCTATGTTGAGGGTGGGCTTTGGATGTTAACGCCTCATTCATTTCATTTTGTGCTGTTTTATCCCGTCGGATGTCCGGAGAGGCTATGCCGGATAAACAGTGCAGTTTTTCCACTGGTGTAGCTCTCAGACAACCCGTGATGATACGACTTGTCTCGTTCAGAGCAACATCAACTTTCTTGGTATGTGTGGATCTGCACCATACTGGAAAAGCGTGCTCAGCTGCAGAGTAGCATAGGGCTAATGCGGATGTCCGCAATGTATTTTGTTGTGCACGCCAAGTTGTTCCTGTCAGCTTCTTAACAACATTGTTCCTGGCAACCACCTTTTGCTTTGAAACTTCATGGCAGAATAAAACTGTGTGCCCGACCGAGACTCGAACTCAGGACCTTTGCCTTTCGCGGGCAAGTGCTCTACCATCTGAGCTACCGAAGCACAACTCACGCCCGGTATTCACAGCTTTACTTCTGCCAGTATCTCGTCTCCTACCTTCCAAACTTTACAGAAGCTCTCCTGCGAACCTTGCAGAAGCTCTCCTGCGAGCCCGCAGCTCGTGGTCGTGCGGTAGCGTTCTCGCTTCCCGCCCCCGGGGTCCCGGATTCGATTCCCGGCGGGGTCAGGGATTTTCTCTGCCTCGTGATGGCTGGTTGTTGTGTGATGTCCTTAGGTTAGTTAGGTTTAAGTAGTTCTAAGTTCTAGGGGACTGATGACCATAGATGTTAAGTCCCATAGTGCTCAGAGCCATTTTTAGCTCTCCTGCGAACCTTGCAGAACTAGCACTCCTGAAAGAAAGGATTGCTTTGTTTTTAAGCAGTACTACTTGTATGTAAGAACACGGTCCAGTGATACTGAAAGGGAACTTGTTCTTTAGTGTGTTATACACGCAATGGTGCACAGTTAGCGCGTGACCTAAAGTACTCTGGGAAAACTGAGTTTCAAGGTATGAAGTGCCAACTAACAAGTAATTCTAATCAATATATCCCGTTTTTCTCATGTGAAGTAAATGCGTTTCTCCCTATTTAAGGAGAGCCAGCGGTTAAGCAAACCACACGAATATTTTGCATCACAAATCCCAGTTTCCAATCAGTTAGTGAACCCAATTTGTTGTATAGTTGCAATGCACCATGAACAAGAAACGTCAGTATGCAGTTCAGATCTTCTGATAGGTCGTTCATAAATAATTAGTTTAGGAACAGTCCTACCACAGTGCCTCTGGGCCTGTGCTATTGTTTCGGACGAGCATCTTTCAGAATACATACTGACTCCTACTTGTTAAGGAGGAAAAATGGAGCGAGCATCTGACAGCGGCCTAAGTAGCTACGATAATTTCTCTCTGTCGGTGCTAAGAAACAGTCGGATTGTCCGACAGGCGGATTACGTTTGCGAGAAAACCGCTCTGCCGGTGGGAGGAGCAAACGACTTCGCCTACAACGACAGCAACAGTTGCAACAAAACAACCGCCTTTTAAATTAAATGCTCGCCTGTTAACAGTATCTGAGGAAACGTCCGTCACACGGCAGCACAACAATGACACGACGCAGGAAACAGTTGCCTGCTCGGCAGACACAATGGCGTCCATTGTGCGGCCGAGGTTGGCGGGAAGCGGGCGTTAAGATGCGGACAAAAGATAGCCGGACACGACCGCCCTTCCTTTCGGCCCTTTCTCCCTCTCCGCGTGCGACGCTTCATTCACGCTGCGAGGTGCTCTCTAATCTAGAGACACCCCGCCCACTTTTGTTCGTGAAATTGTCAGATGTCAATACCCTTTCCCCGCGCCGACCGGGTGCACGTTTTAATGAACTGCTACCTGTTTGGGGGGGGGGGGGGGCGTTGTTTTATTCTCTGCGTGACTCGGCCCGCCAGCGAGATAAGGAAATTCATAACAGGCCTCGTGACGAACTCCTCACGCCGGAGCGAAGCGGTTGACGTGCTGCTACTGGCGTGCCACCCTTCCTGTTCCCAGTTTCTTTCGTCCCTCCTCCTTCCCTTTATTTCCCGCTCCCCTCCCCCCTTGCCACTCCCCACAATTTTAACGATTTAATCTGCGGTGACACTGTAATTTCCGTTCTATAAAACTCTGAATGCGTGGGAGGAGCGAGCATGCGACATGCAACATTAAACGCGCACATGCCCAAATTGTGTACGTCCGTGGCGAACGCAGAAGTTAATTCCTCACTATTTACGTCTGACCACTGTATCATTACGCCGCTGATAACAACCCTGTTTCTCTGTAAGAGACGGACAGAGAAAAAATTAAAGAGTATTGCTAGTTATTTCCATTTGTTATTCATTCGCGTTGCTGAAGTCTGTTTACAAGTGTGCCGGTTGTTGAGGAATTGCCGCCCGGTACCTGTCCGGTAAAATGTGGACCAGCAATTTACTTTAATTTTACCGGAACATTCAGAGACGCTACATGGAAACAGCGCTTATATTCATGTTACTACTGTGAATAGTGCAACATATTCAAGAAATTTCGTTTGTCTTGCATACGGCACGTGTCATCTTACAGTCTTCAACTCGAGAATTGTGTGTGCTGAACTGACACTACACGAACGAATCTAAATCGATCATCTGAGTGGCAGTGGACTAGTAGTTTGCTACAGACGTTTTCTTGCGCTGTGTCGCAAAATGTCGTGTACGAGATCTCTTTCCTCTTTGCCATCACCGGACAAAGACGCAGGGACTGCGGAGACCATGGAAATAGGTATAGCGGCTACGCCACAAGCGGCTGTAACTACGCCGTTTGAACGCCAGCCATGCAAATCGGCCATTCTGAGGAATTATGAAGAGGCAGTACAGGGTGATTTTGCTAACTGAGGACAAACTGGAGCAAACTAGTCGTCAGAGGGCAAGGAGCAAACAGGTCATGACCGCAAATGCGTTCCAAGGGAGGTACGCGCATTTGCAGGTGGAGATATAAGATCTTTGATAGGGACCCCACTATCAGCACGAGGTACGTAGCTCCAAAAGTAGAGAAGTGTAAGTTAATGCGGATATGCAGGGAAAACAAACCAGTAATGTTCGGATACAGCATAAGTGTCCTGCTTGCCACAGTCACATCATTTAAATATATGCGCTTAATGCTGCAAAGCGATATGAAATGCAACGAGCGTGTGAGGATTGTGGTAAGGGAGGCGAATGGTTGACTTCGGTTTATTGAGAGAATTGGAGAAAAATGTGGTTCATCTTAGGAGACCGCATTCAGGACGTTAGTACGACGCTGCTATTAGAGATGCTTCGGGAACTCACGTAGGAATCCCTGGAGGCAAGGTGACATTTTTTTTTAACGGAGACGAGAAAATGCAGAAAACCGGCATTTGAAGCTGACTGCAGAACAATTCTACTGCTGCAAACATACATTTCGTGGAAGGACCATGAAGATAAGATACGAGAAAACATGGCTCATACGGAGGGATATAGACAGCCGTTTTTCCCTCGCTCTGTCTGCGACTGGTTCAGGAAAGGAAAATGCTAGTACTGGTACAGGGTACCCTTCGCTACGCACCGTACGGTGTCTTCCGGAATATGTATGTCGATGTCGATGTAGATGTAGAGGCATATATCCCGCAAACATGGGATATGCCAGACGACCGTGTGGAACATTCTCCACAACCGCCACTATCCGTTTCGCGTACATCATTTGCAATCGTTATTACCTACGGACTTCCCCTAGATACGCTCAGTCAGAGCTTCATCTCCGTACAGCCATCACAAGATTTCCGAGAGAGTCATCAGAAAACTGTGTTTTTGTTGTGTGCTACGAAGGTGGAACAGCGGAATTTAGAACAATGTTACGCTGTCAAGTTTAACATAAAACTTGGGGACGCTGCGAGTGTGACCTTTGAAAAGTTGAAGCAGGTCTACGGGGAACATTCCTTATCAAGAGTCGGCGGGGCATGGATTTTCTCTGCCTCGTGATGACTGGGTGTTGTGTGATGTCCTTAGGTTAGTTAGGTTTAAGTAGTTCTAAGTTCTAGGGGACTGATGACCATAGATGTTAAGTCCCATAGCGCTCAGAGCCATTTGAACCTTATCAAGAGTACAAGTTTCTCTGTGGTAAAAATAATTTCTGGAAGGCAGTGAACGCCTTGAAGATGAACCTCGACCAGGGAGACCTTCAGCTCCAAGAACCTACCAAAATGTCGAACGTGTGCGTGCTCTTGTGAGATCAGACCGACGTTTAACAATAAGAATGACGGGCAACCTGTTAATCTTAAACACTTCCACCGTACATCAAATTTTAACCGAAGATTTGCAAGTGCGAAAGGTTTGTGCCAAAATGGTAGCGAAATACCTCACAGCTGAGCAGGAAAATCGAAGAAACGTGTGCGTTGGTCTTCTGGAGAGGACTGCCACGAAAGGTTCAATCGTTTGATCACAGGTGATGAAACCTGGATTTCTGACTAAGATCCTGAGATAAAGCGGCAAAGTGAGGAGTGGCACACTAAGACATCTTCTCGACCGGAAAGAGCTCAAATGAGCACATCAAAGATGTCCACCAGGACGGACTGTGAACCAAGGGTTTTACAAAGATGACCTTAAAAAACTCAGGAAAAAAGTGAAAAAAAGTGAATGGGGTGAGACCGGACATTGCAGACAAGTGAGTGCTGCATCATGATAACGCCTCATGTCACATGGCCACTTCCATCATGAAATTTTCAACCTCAAAAGGCGTTACTGTTGTTCCACAGGCCCCCTATTCACCTGATCTCAGTTCTTGTGACTTTTTTCTTTTTTTCGTTTCTCGAAAGTGAATAAGGTTTTAGAAGGGCGACAGTTTGGGACCCAGGAAAACATTCAAAAGAACGTGACTGACGTGTTAAAGGTCTACCAGTTGAAGTCTTTCAGCGCTGCTACCAACGGTGGAAACAACGACTCCGACGGTGACGGTGTATAGCTGCCGAAACTAACGACTCTGTAGGTGACAACATTGTTGTTAAAAAAAAAGCTAAAGCCTTTGACAGATAAAAAGTCAGTGTTATTTCTTTTCTCACATACCTCGTACACAATGGGTACTAGAATTAATGCTTGCGTTTTGTTTTACTGCAAACACGTGTTTATTTTAATAGAATGGTATAAGATTATTTTACTGCAAATCGTGTGTTTTGGCAGCTGCAACCTTTTCCCACTTTTCGCGTAGCAATTGGATTCTGTCATTAAAAAAAACTTCAGGTTATTTTGAGGTCATCTACTCATGGAACCAGCTTTCGAGATCGTTAGAAGATGTATTCAGAAAGGCCGTGCTGTTTCGACCGACTCGCTTCCCGCGTCCGGGTTCCCGGGTTCGATTCCCGGCGGGGTCAGGGATTTTCTCTGCCTCGTGATGACTGGGTGTTGTGTGATGTCCTTAGGTTAGTTAGGTTTAAGTAGTTCTAAGTTCTAGGGGGCTGATGACCATAGCTGTTAAGTCCCATAATGCTCAGAGCCTTTTTTTTCTTTTTTTTTTCGTCTGAAACAAATGGTAACTGGAAGTGGGAGGGGGATGTCTGGTTAATGTTCAAGGTGGCGTAAGACGTTCCATCGAAGTCCCTTACAGATTTTTCTTCGCTCAGCTTGCAGTATATGATTTGGCGTTGGCATAATGACTTTTTCATGTCTCTGAACATACTGCGAGCATTTCTGTTTAAATGTACCGTCCAGATTGAGTAATTGTGCTTCGCTGCGTTCGTTCGGCGTTCACAGTTTGACACGGATGCAGCAGTTCACAGTACATCACACCGACCAACACGAATTTTGTCACTCAACTCAAACTTGTTGTGTTTCAACTCTCGAAACTGATCTCTGTGCACTTTTTTCCGACAGAACATGCTCCCCGTACGCTTCCTCTAGCAGATGATGACTTTCTGCAGCACATTTCTTGAGATGAAAGCAAAAGCGTAACACTCACTGCAAAATGCTGTTTTGCATGCACAAAACCTGGCATGTTCAAGCCACTAAACTGGCACGTTATTTCCACGCTACTCGAAAGACGCACACAGATCTCAAAGCTTAATGTTCTTACGGTTAAACAAGTCTGTGTCGCTGTCCGTAATACTGCACTAGTGTAACTACAGACACCTCTTCGTCCACAGCGAGAATTAACTCAAGCTCCGAACGCTCCAGTTCAGGAAATTTTCCGAAGCGACGCCGCAAAACGTGTTTTAGTGGTTCTAATTTCGGGATATCCGACTTTTCCCGGTCGGGCCTCGCGGAAAACGGCTGCCACCAATTTCCCGTCCATTATTCCAATTTCGGACAGCTCGCGTGCCGTAGTGTCCGTATGGGCACACCGGATACCTCCCGCACCTGAAAAACGCCCCTGACAAATGAACAACTAGTGCAGCGAATATTTTCGAGCCCCCAGCGTTGCAGCAGTTGGCAATTTCCGATGCCGAGGTTTTGGGTTCGTGCCCGGGCGGTTTTCGCGGTCTCTGCGGCCGGCGAGCCATCCACGTGTTTCGCTCGGCGGGGGAGGGCGGCGTTTTTCGGTGCGGACGAAATTCCATTTGCCGTGCGGCGCGGGGCGTGGGTGGCGGGCGGCGGGCTGGTGTTTTGTTAATACAGCTTGTCAGGTCCCAGCGCGACAGCGGGACACTCACGCAGCCTGCCGTTTCGTTTATTCTGCGCTGCCGACTTTTTTCCCCGACTCTGTACACAGCGTCAATCCTTTCTGGCGATCGTGTCCCAGATACTACATATTTTATGCCGCTGACGACAGCAGATTTGTGGCGGAAATATCCCGCCGAGACGAACTGCACGTTACGTGGATACGTCGCAGTATCTGTCCTCACCGTGAAACCCAAAGCGACGGCTATTCCGAGCGTTCGCTAAATATCAGATAGTTGCCAATTCTGTCGGTTATACACTGCCTACAACACATATATATGTTATTATTTGGCTCTGTGATATGATTCTACACGAACTCGTCCCTGATATCTAGCATGGTTGGTATTACGCTTACCAAAGCTTGCTCTCTCTGCTACAGTCACGCCTGGCCCTCGCGAAATCACAGGAATCAAAAGTAACGACCTAAATTGCTATTTATTTTCTGTCTTACACTACCTGTATTCGCAGTTGCGAACATGAATCACTTTCTGCTGCATATCAGAATGACTACAATAAAAATTCGCACCGGACCGGGACTCGAACACGTATTTCTCGCTTGACGCGAGCGGTCGCCTCAGCTTTACGACTATCAGTGCACGAATCACCGCCAGAACTTAAAACAACTTAAACATTGCAGGAACAACCTAAGCTCATAGCAATTGTTCAAAGTAACGACCAGAAGTCTCAGTGCGTGCATTACGACGGCGGCATGAAATGCTGCCACATTCTCCCAAATACTCCTTCAGTGGGTCAGGCTGTTAGCATTCTATCAACTTGGGGGCACCAACCAGTCCTTGTTCAGAACCGGGTTGCTTTTTTACCTCTTCTCTTAATCTCATCGGTCACACAACAGACGAGTGTCTACTGTTTTTAGGACTCCGTGCCTCAATCGGTAAAAGAGTGAACCGTTATAGCATCGCTTTGTTGGCCGTCCCTCCGTCGGATTGTTAATACGCCTGTTTCTCAGGAACGGGTATAATTATCAAGTTGAAACGCTTATCAAATACTAAAGTCTACGGGCTCTAGGTGGTGTAAACAAAATGTAAGCTTATGAATCAATGTAGATACACTACACTCTCATTCGTGCCACATATTTTGATACTTGCAAATTCACTCGTGAAAACATGTAGCGTACTTGCAGTTGACATAGAATCATAAAATTTGGCAAGAAGCAAGCTTTGACAGTGGAAGTAGAGGAAAACCTCAGAAAGTTATTAATTTGTAGTTTTATTACGTAAAAATATTTTTTTGCTATTTGTGGACCGCTTGTCAGTTTGCCCGTTGTTATGACCCCTTTTCTCAGAACCGGGTAGAGTTATCAAGGTTAAAATTTTTATCAAATGCTAAGGTGTACAGTCGCTTGGCATTGTACAAAATTTTAGCTTTTAAGTCAGTGCAGCAAAAGATACAGCCATTATTTCAGCGATCAGTTTCAACCTCATTTCATTTGGCAACCAGTTTCCGCGTTTTACTATGCCATCTTCAGGCCCCTGACCGACATGCAGGAAGAATCCACATCGGTTGTGATCGAAATAGGGGCCAGCAATACTGGTATAAGTTGATGTTTGCTACTAATACCAATATTTCCGGCCCCTTTTTTGATCACAACCGAGATAGATTCTTCCTGCAAGTGGGTCAGGGGCCTGACGATAGCGTAGTAAATCGCTGAAACTGGTTGCCAAATGAAATAAGGTTGAAATTGACGGCTGAAAGATGTTTAATTTGACATCCTGTATCGAACAACAGAGTCCCGCAACCATTTCTAAAAAAAGTGGACATACAGAGATCACGTCAAATATTTTGACACTCGTAAACTCACTCATCAAAACCTACAGATGAACTCTTTACACACACAATGAAATTTTTATAGCGCCCTCAGAGCGTGAGTACTACTCTCGCTTTTCATTCATTTCCGACTGTTGGTTCCTTGTCGCAAAATACTAGTTTTGGATCCTCTGCCAATTTGTATAGGTTTGATTCTCCAGCTTTGGGACGCAGTGTATACAACACAAGCATAAAATTGCACATACATCATGAGCTATGTTTTGTAACATTACTTGTTGTACGTGGATATAATATTGTGACGCAAGAGTGTTAAGTGAGGAAAGTTTGTTTTCACCTCATTTTGCAGGAGATGTTAGCCTGTTATCATCTGTGCGCGAGGTGCGGTTGCGGTAGTGAGAGAATTTGGATAAGATGACAGGGATTGTGTAGGGGTGGGCCTACGTTTGGGGGTGTCAAATGATTAATTGTCGGAGGCGGCAAGTGACACCTCGTCGCGTATCCTGACGCCACGCCGGCGGTTGATGGATGCTGCGGGAGATTGAGCCTAAGCCTAGAGAAGTCGAAGTGTGGTGTGGTGGGGTGGGGTGGGGTGGGGTGGAGCACGGCTGGAACCTCCACCGCCCGGACCGTATCTGGGGGCCGGCCGCAGCTTCCCAGCGCCCGGGTCCCCACAATGAGCTGCTGATTGAATAGCAGACAAGCCGCCGCCGCTACCGCAGACGCATATTTCATCTTTAACAAACAGCCCCGGGAGCAGGCGCCTGCAGCCCTGGGCGCGCAACCCTTTCGCCGCGCAGAGATAACGGCGGAAGCGGGTAGCGGGCCTTGGCAAAGCGGCGCGGGGTGCGTCCGCGTGCGCACGAGCGTGCGTGCTTGCCCCCCTGCTCATCCCGCGAACAGCTGCGTGCCCTTGTCTCCCCACCAGCTCTTTCTGATGTCGCGCCCCAACTCCATCGTGACGGCAAGTTCTGTCCCTAATATAGCCACATGTGAATATTCAGAGAGTGCTACGAACCTTCATTTCTTCACTTGTTCCAACTGATACCGTCCGCACCACTCATCAAATCTAATTGTGTTGCGGAGACTGCTGAAGTTCGTTGTCCTACATCACCTTCTGACAGGTCACAGCCCTTCACCGGTGTGACCGAGCGGTTCTAGCCGCTTCAGTCTGGAGGCAGGTTCGAATCCTGCCTCGGGCATGGATGTGTGTGATGTCCTTAGGTTGGTTAGATTGAAGTAGTTCTAAGTTCTAGGGGACTGATGATCTCCGCTGTTAAGTCCCTTAGTGCTCAGAGCCATTTGAACCATTTTTTTACCCTGCGGACTTAGGCCGCGTAGGCCGCAGACAGAGTGCGACTTGTACGTGTGTGGAACATGAATCCCCAGAACACATACGTTTTCACTGTCACCGATACAGAGCAACACACCCGACACCACCGCAGTACAACAGCGACATGACACGGGCGACAAGAAACAAAGACGAGTGGGTTCAAAATGGTTCAGAGGGCTCTGAGCGCCATGGGATTTAACATCTGAGGTCATCAGCCCCCTAGAACTTAGAACTACTTAAACCTAACGAACCGAAGGACATCACACACATCCATGCCCGAGGCAGGATTCGAACTTGCAACCGTAGCGGTCGCGTTGTTTCGGACTGAAGCGCCTAGAACCGCTCGTCCACCGCTGCCGACAGACGATTGGGAAATAGTAAATAAAATAGCTGGTGATCTCTCAAGGACATTACATGAGCAATACAGACAGACAGAACACTGCAACACACACGATTCACTTAAGACAGCAGTTCCAATTCGTACACCAACACAGACAGCATCACCGAAATGCACACTTTCTCAAAGAGCGAACGCTTCCACCTACACATACCGCAGACAACCTTACACACCATCTAAAGTAATTGAACTGTATCAGAATAAAGAGTGAAATGTAATCAACCCTTTAAGCCTGTTCTAGCATAAATATAAACAGCAGGCATATCCATCCCGCGGTCATTATACCGCTGTTGGGATGTAACATTTGTAACTCAACACTTAGTATATAAGCAACGTAAGAGGTAAAATTCAAGACACATAATATTGGAACTGAATGTTAATTAATTAACCCAAGAGATAACATATTTTACATTGACACACCACTCCGCTTTCGACAATGTACGTAATAGTTATAGTGCCGGCCGGTGTGGCCGAGCGGTTCTAGGCGTTTCAGTCCGGAACCGCGCCACTGCTACGGTCTTGGGTTCGACTCCTGCCTCGGGCAAGGATGTGTGTAATGTCCTTAGGTTAATAAGGTTTAAGTAGTTCTAAGTTCTAGGGGACTGGTGACCTCTGATGTTAAGTCCCATAGCGCTCAGAGCCATTTGAACCAGTAAATAATGCAAACATTTTACTTCTGAAAGCAGGCTGTTTTTATTCAGGATTTCAATACACTAAATTATTCCCCACTCTTCTGGCTACAAGACCCTATCCGTTCAGTGAGTCGGCCTTTCACCATCTGACTGGGAGGACCTGTATGCCCGCAAGGTGCCACTCTACTAATCGATGTCGCAGCCAACGTTTTGCTGCATCAATAACCTTCCCATCAATCACATACCGCACCCCGTGGATTAGAGCGTCCATTGCACTAAACAGATGTAAGTCGGAAATTGCGAGATACAGGCAGTAGTGTGGATGATGGCCCCAGCGACCACACATTTTTGAGTTCCCCAATTGGTGGCCGAGTCTGTGAACACTACCAACATATACATCCTGTTTTCCAGCAAGGTGTTTGGGATCCGTATGTCAACTCGAATGAGAGTGTCCGCACGTTCCAATACTTGAGGAGTCATAGATGTGTGCGGCAAGCCAACACGTGGGAAATCGGACAGATTTGCGCGACCTTGTTGCGATGGTGACGGACGCCTCATCCAACGACTCACCGTGCTTTTTCTCACTGCCATGCCTCGGTAGACATTCTGCAAGCCCCTATGAATATCTGTGATGCTCTCCTTTTCCACCAAAGGAACTTAATGATCAATCTCCTTGATGCCAAATTGACACTAGAAAGATGCCTACATAAACTATTACCTTGACTGATCAGAAACTGTAGATTGCAACATTTACGTACGAGAAATGAGTGGAAAGTAAATCTCTCTATCTTTTAAGTAACTAAATTTTCAGGGGAGACAATACGAAAGCACTGAATTCCTCTGGTCGCATTTGCAAGGTCATGGACCCACTTAAACGCCTACCGTACCTTAGATTTAACTCTGTTACATGATGATTAGTCATTGTCTTGCTCTATGAGCAGGCTGTTGCACTCTTATTCCCCCAGAATAAAAACAAAAAATCATATCCGGCCATCCTGTTTTACTTTCTTGCGTCGGTTGCCGGTGAGTAAATGTAAAGTCTTCCGAAGGGCACTATACAACTGATAATCTTTTTTATTCGCTGTTGACTGATGGCAGATCGTGATTGTAACGGAATTTATAAGAGCTATAGTTTAGTTCCACCTTGCAGCGCTCTGTTAACAGAATCTGAACGAAGTAAGATGACTTTTGTTCTTTATCTTAGTCTTTTAATAGAAATAAAAGAAGTAAAATGATTTTTGTCGTTTACTGAAGAAGGGAACGTCTCCCTCCGAAACACGACTGTATTGTTACATCGAGATATTATACCTGCGAGAGAACTGGCTACGTATCTCTTACTATCAGCACAGTCACTTCTGTGAACAGTAATATAAACTCCTGGCTGGTGTACAGTTCAAAGCACTGCGGGAACATAGAAATCCAGTTCACCGTCATTCCTTATCAGAAGACGAAAGGCAAGGACGCTGCTCCCTTCCCACTAAAAGGAAAGAAGTTCCACATGGAAATGAACTGATGTCTTTATTTTGCTTGTTGTTGTTGTTGTTGTTGTTGTTGTGGTCTTCAGTCCTGAGACTGGTTTGATGCAGCACTCCATGCTACCCTATCCTGTGCAAGCTTCAAAAAAAATGGTTCAAATGGCTCTGAGCACTATGGGACTCAACTGCTGTGGTCGTAAGTCCCCTAGAACTTAGAACTACTTAAACCTAACTAACCTAAGGACAGCACACAACACCCAGCCATCACGAGGCAGAGAAAATCCCTGACCCCGCCGGGAGTCGAACCCGGGAACCCGGGCGTGGGAAGCGAGAACGCTACCGCACGACCACGAGATGCGGGCGTGTGCAAGCTTCTTCATTTCCCAGTACCTACTGCAACCTACATCCTTTTGAATCTGCTTAGTGTATTCATCTCTTGGTCTCCCTCTACGATTTATACCCTCCACGCTGCCCTCCAATACTAAATTGATCCCTTGATGCCTCAGAATATGCCCTACCAACCGATTCCTTCTTCTAGTCCAGTTGTGCCACAAATTTCTCTTCTCTCCAAATCTATTCAATACTTCCTCATTAGTTATGTAATCTACCCATCTAATCTTCAGCACTCTTCTGTAGCACCACATTTCGAAAGCTTCTATTCTTCTCTTGTCTAAACTATTTACCGTCCACGTTTCACTTCCATACTTGGCTACACTCCATACAAATACTTTCAGAAACGAATTCCTCACACTTAAATCTATACTCGATGTTAACAAATTTCTCTTTTTCAGAAACGCTTTCCTTGCCATTGCCAATCTACATTTTATATCCCCTCTACTTCGACCTGATCAGTTATTTTGCTCCCCAAGTAGCAAAACTCATTTACTACTTTAGCCGGTTGATACACATAAGAGATCTCAAGCCCCTCTATAGTGTGCTGCACGTGGTAGCCGCGCGGTCTCAGGCACCTTGTCACGGTCCCCCCGTCAGAGGTTGGAGTCCTCCCTCGGGCATGGGTGTGTGTGTGTTGTCCTTAGCGTAAGTTAGTTTAAGTTACATTAAGTAGTGCGTAACCGTAGGGACCGATGACCTCGGCAGTATAATTCCATAAGACATTACCACAAATTTACAAATTTTACCTATATAGCCGGCCGGACTGGCCGTGCGATTCTAGGCGCTTCAGTCTGGAACCGAGTGACCGCTACGGTCGTAGGTTTGAATCCTGCCTCGGGCATGGATGAGTGTGATGTCCTTAGGTTTAAGTAGTTCTAAGTTCTAGGCGACTGATGACCTCAGAAGTTAAGTCGCATAGTGCTCAGAGCCATTTTACCTATATAGTGACAAAAGACATATCGGATAGTAGAATTAAACTGAAATTTATTCACATTTGAGGCACTTGTATGTACAGCTATCGTTGTGATCTGCCACATTTCTGTTCTTTGAATCCTGAAAGATAATGACAGTTCAAAATGGTTCAAATGGCTCTGAGCACTATGGGACTTAACTTCTAAGGTCATCAGTCCCCTAGAACTTAGAACAACTTAAACCTAACTAACCTAAGGACATCACACAACACCCAGTCATCTTCCAGACTGTAGAGCCTAGAACCGCTCGGCCACCCCGGCCGGTGATAATGACAGTTATTGAACGCAATTTCTTTTTCATCTCACTTTTGATGACGTAATGCGTATACTTTGGCGTAAAACCGGATGTCATTCTCATTATGACCTGGGCCTCTTTTCTGTAAATCGCTGCCAGAGGACCTACAATTTTCAGTCTCGACGTTGCATGCCTAAAAACGTGTCGAGAGGCTGTAGACTTACACGGATGGTCAAGGGGGGGGGGGGGGGGTAAACACTGACAGAACGCGTCGACACCATACTCGGTCGCCACCCCTGCGCTTCAGAATCGCTGCCCTCAAAGATAACCGCTGCTGTGGCGGGGAGGTGGGCGGGAGGGGGATATGAAGGGGAGGGCGAAGAGAAGGGAAGAGTTGAGCTGTGGGGGCGGCAGCGACCCGGGACGCACGGTGTGGGGTTTGCGTCAGACACGCGAGCCGCAGGGAAGGTGCACACCGGTGAGCGGGGCCGCGCGCGCTTTCATTCGCTGTGCGTGTGGTCGTGTGGCGGTGCGGTCGTGTGGTGGTGGTGTGCAGCTGCTTTTGAGAGATAAAGCACGCCCCACAAAGAATCCGGCCGGCGGCGGCGTGTGCTGTGCTGCGGACAGGGTACCACCACTCCGCGGAATTCCTCACACAGTGCGCAGTTGTCCCGCTAGGCCCGTGGCAGGCAGCCGGTCGCTACGGCGTCCCTCTCTCACAACCATTACACTCAAATATTCCACGAGACACATTGTCTACCTGTTATGCACACATACTCTGATCCAAAGGGACCGGACATCCATACGTAAAGGGGATGTGACCGCTAGAGGTCATGAGAGGCGTACCTCATAGTATTAAAGGAGGCGGGTAGCACTCTTTCGTGATAGAGAAGTAGTAATAGCAGAACGAGTCAGCCAGGAGAGGAAAGCGACTTCGAACGTGGGCCTGTCATTGGGTGTCACCTAAGAAAGAAATCCACCAGGAACGCTTGACCCGTTGTAAAGTTGCCCTAGTCAGCTGTTGGTGATGCAACTGTGAAGTGTCAACTTAACGAATAAAACACAGCCAAACCAAGACCAGGCGGAATCCATGCAGGGACGAACATGGATCGTCGAACATTGCGGACGATGGTCGTAAAAATAGCATGCAACCAGCAGAACAAATTACTCGCGAGTGCCACAGTGCTGCCAGGAATCCAGCTAGCACATTTACAGTGGGTAGGGACTTGTAAGGATGGGGTACAGTGTTCTACATCTACATTTATAGTCCGCAAGCCACCGAACGGTGTGTGGTGTAGGGCACTTTACGTGCCACTGTCATTACCTGCCGGCCGCGGTGACCGAGCGGTTCTAGACGCTGCAGTCCGGAACCGCGGGATCGCTACGGTCGCAGGTTCGAATCCTGCCTCGGGCATGGATGTGTGTGATGTCCTTAGGTTAGTTAGGTGAAGTAGTTCTAAGTTCTAGGGGACTGGTGGCCTAAGATGTTAAGTCCCATAGTGCTCAGAGCCATTTGAACAATTTTTGTCATTACCTCCCTTTCCTGTTCCAGTCGCGTATGGTTCGCGGGAAGAACGACTGCCGGAAAGCGTCCATGCGCGCTCGAATCTCTCTAATTTTACATTCGTGATCTCCTCGGGAGATATAAGTAGGGGGAAGCCATATATTCGATACTTCATCCAGAAACGCACCCTCTCAAAACCTGGCGAGCAAGCTACACCGCGATGCAGAGCGCCTCTCTTGCAGAGTGTGGCACTTGAGTTTGCTAAACATCTCCGTAACGCTATCACGCTTACCAAATAACCCTATGACGAAACGCGCCGCTCTTCTGTGGATCTTCTCTATCTCCGCTGTCAACCCGACCTGGTACGGATCCCACACTGATGTGCAATACTCAAGTATAGGTCGAAATAGTCTTTTGTAAGCCACCTCCTCTGTTGATGGACTACATTTTCTAAGGACTCTCCCAATGAATCTTAACCTGGCACCCGCTTTGCCAATAATTAATTTTATATGATCATTCCACTTCAAATCGTTCCGCACGCATACTCCCACATATTTTACAGAAGTAACTGCTACCAGTGTTTGTTCCGATATCATGTAATCATACAATAAAGGATCCTTCTCTCTATGTATTCGCGATACATTACATTTGTCTATGTTAAGGGTCAGTTGCCATTCCCTGCACCAAGTGCCTATCCGCTGCAGATCTTACTGCAAAAAAATGGCTCTGAGCACTATGGTACTTAACATCTATGGTCATCAGTCCCCTAGAACTTAGAACTACTTAAACCTAACTAACCTAAGGACAGCACACAACACCCAGCCATCACGAGGCAGAGAAAATCCCTGACCCCGCCGGGAATCGAACCCGGGAACCCGGGCGTGGGAAGCGAGAACGCTACCGCACGACCACGAGATGCGGGCAATCTTACTGCATTTCGCTGCAATTTTCTAATGCTGCAACTTCTCTGTATACTATGGCATCATCCGCGAAAAGCCGCGTGGAACTTCCGACACTATCTACTAGGCTGGTAATAAGCTACACATTTCAGGATTCAGTGCTAATCGACGCTTGAGAAGGTGTAAACAGCGACGCCATTGGCCAGTGGACGATTGGAGACGCGTGACTGGGAGTGACGAATCACGTTGTACCCCGTGGCGATCCGGTGGAAGGATTTGAGCTTGACGAATACCTGGAAAGCGCTTATTGTCTTATATAATTTTTTGTAATAGAGAGTCTCTTCGCCTCGGGCATCGATGTGTGTGATGTCCTTAGGTTAGTTAGGTTTAAGTAGTTCTAGGGGACTGATGACCACAGCTGTTAAGTCCCATAGTGCTCAGAGCCATTTGAACCATAGAGTCTCTTCGGTGCAATACACTGCATCTCTGCTCAAAGAGTAATGGTGAGATCAGTGACAGGATATTCAGGTCTGTTATTCAAACATACGTATAAAAATAAGATTAAAGCGTTTACTCACTCCCTATACTGTTTCTAGTCGACGGTTTTGACATTCTGCTCCTTTTTTTGACATCGCTGAACTTAAGTGTAACTCTTACTGTTAATTGAGTCTGTACTGGAATTGGTCTTTGTCCGAAAATAAAGCAGCGTAAAACAGCGCAAAAAAAAAAAATGGCTCTGAGCACTATGGGACTTAAGACTTAACTTCTGAGGCCATCAGTTCCCTAGAACTTAGAACTACTTAAACCTAACTAACCTAAGGACATTACGCACATCTATGCCCGAGGCAGGATTCGAACCTGCGATCGTAGCGGTCGCGCCGTTCCAGACTGTAGCGCCTAGAACCGCTGGGCCATCCAGGCCGGCTAAAATTCCGCGTTCTGGTATTAAATGGGCCAGTCGGGCCGGCCGACCACCGTGTCATCCTCTGACAATGGCGTCATCTTATGCGGTATGGAAGAGCCTGTGGTCAGCACACCGCTGTCCCGGACGTTGTCGGGTTTCTTGACCACGGGACGCTTACTAATGTACCGAGTAACACCTCACTTCAGCTCACGAGGCTGAGTGCATTCTGCAGCAGTTCTCCCTCCAAGGAAATATCCGTGGCAGTACGGGAATCGAACCAGGGCCCCGCCACACGGCAGTCAGCTGCGCTATCCACCGAGTTACGGAGGCACACTCCTCTACCGAAACTGGTCGCATATTAAAATAAACCTTGTGACAGTAGTATACTGTGTTACAACATGCCGCTCCCGAATTTTATCAAAGCTGTGGAGTACAACTGTGTTCATATTTATAAGATTTCTCTAAATTATGCAGCATGAAGCGTTAAAGAATACGTCCGTGTTTGAGTATCGAGCAGTGCAGTGCTAACATTTGACACGGTACCCCTCTGCAGATTCTCAACGGAAAGTACGAGCATACGGAATAAGTTCACAGATGGCTCGAAGACTTCTTAGGTAATAGAACTCAGTATGATATCTTCGACGGCGAGTGTTCGTAGGAGACAAGTGTATCGTCTGGAGTGCCCCAGAGAAGTGTGATACGACCGCTAATATTTTATGTATATATAAATAATCTGCGGTTTTTGCTGACGACGACGATGATGATGTGGTGTACGGGAAGGCGTCGGAAATGAGTGACTGTAGGATGACACAATATGACTTAGACAAAATTTCTAGTCGAAGTGAGGAATGACAGCTGGCTCTAAATGTAGCAAAAGTTAACGTGGATGACCAAAAAAAAATAAAAAATGTGATGTTCGGATACAATGCTAGAGGTGATCTGCTTGGCACGGTCCCTTCGTTTGAATATCTGGGTGCAATGTTGCAAAACGGTGTGACATTGAACGGGAATTTGAGGATTGTGGTAGGAAAGGCGAATAGTCGACTTCAGTTAACTAGGAGAACTTTCGCAAAGTGTTGTTCATCTATAAAGGAGAGCGCATGTAGGAAGCTGGTGTGGCCTGTTCTTGAGTACTGCTCGAGTGTTTGCAATCCGCACCACGTTGGGCTAAAATAAGATATCGAAACAAATCAGTGGTAAGGTGCTAAATATGATACCGGTAGGTTCGAACAGCACGCAAGTGTCACGGAGATGCTTCCGATACTCAGATGGGTATCCCTGGAGGGAAGGCAACGTTCTTTTCGACGAACACTATTAAGGAAGTTTAGAGAACCGGCATTTGAAGCCGACTGCAGAACGATTCTACTGCCGCCAACATACATTGCGCACAAGGACCATGAAGACAAGACAAGAGAAATTAGGGTTGGGTTGTTTGGGGGAGGATGGTTCAAATGGCTCCAAGCACTATGGGACTTAACATCTGAGGTCTTCAGTTCCCTAGACTTAGAACTACTTAAACCTAACTAACCTAAGGACATCACACACATCCATGCCCGAGGCAGGATTCGAACTTGCGACCGTAGCAGCAGTGCGGTCCCGGACTGAAGCGCCTAGAACCGCTCGGCTACAGCTGCCGGCCTTGGGGGAGGAGACCAAACAGCGAGGTCATCAGTCTCATCGGATTAAGGAAGGATGGGAAGTCGGCCATGCCCTTTCAAAGGAACCATCCCGGCATTTACCTGAAGCGATTTAGAAAAATCACGGAAAACCTAAATCAGGATGGCCGGACGTGGGATTGAGCAGTCCTACTCCCGAATGCGAGTCCATTGTGCTAACCATTGCGCCACCTCGTTTCGTCGCCTCATGTGATAACTGCCGTGCTCATGCACATAATATATGGGAAATTAGCCCTAACACTGAAGTATATACACAGTCGTTTTTTCCTCGCTCTATTTGCGAATTGAACGGAAAAGAAAATTATTAGTTGTGGTACAGGGTACCATCGGCCTAGCACCGCATGGTCACCTGCGGAGTATAGATGTAGATGTAACATGTTGCTATTAGAACAACGAAACTCAAAATGCTCGCATGTGGCGAGCGAAATGGGTAATAATGTATCACACTGTGCGTGACCTGTTGCTGTTTTTTCGGAATATTAACTGAGTGTATGGTTTCTCTAAAATAAAACTGCCGAACGGGATATTGATCCCCCTGTTGTTCCTGAATACGACACATCTGTTTTCTAAAATACACGTGACAATTCCCATTTTTGTGCGACTGCAGAGCGCAGTCGTGGCATTCAGCTACGACAGTCGCCTCTTCCGATAGTCGTTGCATTTTGCAAGAACCCCGCGAACGGCGCACTCCCGGTGGACACACTTCTCTCACTTCGCGCCTCAAATTCATACGTTCCACATCAATCAGTGTCGTATTGTCGCACAGTAACCCTGCGCGCCACGGAGAATTCCTAATGCGGCTCGGACGGGATTCGCGACTGACAGAAGAGGAGGTCCGGACGGTTGCAGTCTGATGGCAGACAAAGAGCAGCTCCGGCGCCTCTCCGCCGCTGGCGCCACGGCCGGCCCTGCTGCATATTGCAGCCGGCAGCCGGTTGGTTATTGAATGGTACACAGCGAGGCATTTGAGCGCCGACGGGTGGCCGCGTGAAACTTTCAGCGAGACGCGCCCCCGCGGCCCCCGTGCCGCCCCGGCGCCCTCGCTGACACTGACATCGACGCCCGCCTGTCAACGGTCGAGTGCGGTTCCTAGTAGCGGCGCCGCGCCACCTGCTGTGTCTGTGTTGACTATGCTGCGGCCGGCGCGCCGCGTGTTGTTCCGGTCCCGCCCTCAACGGACACTCCTGTTTAACCTTGCAGCTTCCAAAACTGGAACACCGTTGCAGTCGATAGTTACGCCGCGGCGCAACAGTTGACTGAATGGTTACGTTCCTGCCTGCGATTAACTAGGCTGCATCGGTAACCGCGTTCCGTTATGGGGTACGTGCACTCCCATGACCGCCAGAGGGACATCTATGTCCCGAAGCGGTGCAACACGTCTGCTCTGTCGTTCAACCTGTGTAGCCTAATCGGGCGAGATTTTTCTAACTGGGGAGTAGGGGTGTCGGTTATCGCTGAAGCAACCAGTTTTCGGTTGTACCTCTTTGGTCCACGAAAGTTTAACCTACTGTCAAAACCGTTCAGAATACAGGGCGACAGTCATTGAACTATATGAAATTAAATAGTCAAAACTTCTGAACAGTTTTTTAAATTCTTTATTGCAATTTTTATAATAATTATACAAACGTAACGCACTTCCTTAAATGATTCAAAAAATGGTTCAAATGGCTCTGAGTACTATGGGACTCAACTGCTGTGGTCATCAGTCCCCTAGAACTTAGAACTACTTAAACCTAACTAACCTAAGGACATCACACACATCCATGCCCGAGGCAGGATTCGAACCTGCGACCGTAGCAGTCGCACGGTTCCGGACTGCGCGCCTAGAACCGCGAGACCACCGCGGCCGGCAAATGATTAGTGGGTCCTAATTTTAACCAAACATTAATTGCAGCTAGATACAAATTTGATTAATTAGTGAGCTACAGATAACTAGATAACAGTGGGCAACTAATTTATATGTTATTGTTAATATTAAATTTACATTACCTACGCTTAACAAAATTCTATTGCCTGCAGCGTCAAAGTTGTGTCAGTAGTTAATAAACCTACTTTTTAGGGCCTTACCCATCGAGCTAATCCCGATGGGCGTGCCCCTGACACTGAGCAGGCCAAGGATGTTATACGTTGCAGGTTCCTAAATAGCTAATTTCCTAATCTAAGTCCTACTAACTAGTTCTAACCTAAGTCAAGTCCGGTGCTTTGCTCCTGTACCGGCGATGTTGTACCCCACACCCCCTAATCCTGTACGCGGCGGATTCCAGACTATGAGGTAAGTCGGCCTGTCCACGCACAGGCGATATGGGAATAGGGATCAAAATTCAGTATTTGGTGTGTCTCAAATTGTTCAAAATGTTTCAAATGGCTGTGAGCACTATGGGACTTAACTTCTGAGGTCATCAGTCCCCCAGAACTTAGAACTACTTAAACCTAACTAACCTAAGGACATCACACACATCCATGCCCGAGGCAGGATTCGAACCTGCGACCGTAGCGGTCGCGCGGTTCCAGACTGAAGCGCCTAGAACCGCTCGGCCACACTGGCCGTTTCTCAAATTGTTAAGTTAGTTTATGTCCCTCAGTTATTCTTTTAACACTTTTCGTGATCCTCATCTGCCAATTGGTTAAGAGTTTGAAAAGTGTCTTCTTGTCTTAGTAAGTGGTATGTGTCATGGTCAGGTAATTGGTCACGTAATGTGGATGCTACATCATTTAAAAGGGGGCACTCATAGACCACATGATCTGGAGTACCCTCTCATTCACAACATTCACACGCGGGTGTGGCCCTTTTCCGGAACCGACATAAATACAGGGTGTTTCAAAAATGACCGGTATATCTGAAACGGCAATAAAAACTAAACGAGCAGCGATAGAAATACACCGTTTGTTGCAATATGCTTGGGACAACAGTACATTTTCAGGCAGACAAACTTTCGAAATTACAGTAGTTACAATTTTCAACAACAGATGGCGCTGCGGTCTGGGAAACTCTATAGTACGATATTTTCCACATATCCACCATGCGTAGCAATAATATGGCGTAGTCTCTGAATGAAATTACCCGAAACCTTTGACAACGTGTCTGGCGGAATGGCTTCACATGCAGATGAGATGTACTGCTTCAGCTGTTCAATTGTTTCTGGATTCTGGCGGTACACCTGGTCTTTCAAGTGTCCCCACAGAAAGAAGTCACAGGGGTTCATGTCTGGCGAATAGGGAGGCCAATCCACGCCGCCTCCTGTATGTTTCGGATAGCCCAAAGCAATCACACGATCATCGAAATATTCATTCAGGAAATTAAAAACGTCGGCCGTGCGATGTGGCCGGGCACCATCTTGCATAAACCACGAGGTGTTCGCAGTGTCGTCTAAGGCAGTTTGTACCGCCACAAATTCACGAAGAATGTCCAGATAGCGTGATGCAGTAATCGTTTCGGATCTGAAAAATGGGCCAATGATTCCTTTGGAAGAAATGGCGGCCCAGACCAGTACTTTTTGAGGATGCAGGGACGATGGGACTGCAACATGGGGCTTTTCGGTTCCCCATATGCGCCAGTTCTGTTTACTGACGAAGCCGTCCAGGTAAAAATAAGCTTCGTCAGTAAACCAAATGCTGCCCACATGCATATCGCCGTCATCAATCCTGTGCACTATATCGTTAGCGAATGTCTCTCGTGCAGCAATGGTAGCGGCGCTGAGGGGTTGCCGCGTTTGATTTTTGTATGGATAGAGGTGTAAACTCTGGCGCATGAGACGATACGTGGACGTTGGCGTCATTTGGACCGCAGCTGCAACACGGCGAACGGAAACCCGAGGCCGCTGTTGGATCACCTGCTGCACTAGCTGCGCGTTGCCCTCTGTGGTTGCCGTACACGGTCGCCCTACCTTTCCAGCACGTTCATCCGTCACGTTCCCAGTCTGTTGAAATTTTTCAAACAGATCCTTTATTGTATCGCTTTTCGGTCCTTTGGTTACATTAAACCTCCGTTGAAAACTTCGTCTTGTTGCAACAACACTGTGTTCTAGGCGGTGGAATTCCAACACCAGAAAAATCCTCTGTTCTAAGGAATAAACCATGTTGTCTACAGCACACTTGCACATTGTGAACAGCACACGCTTACAGCAGAAAGACGACGTACAGAATGGCGCACCCACAGACTGCGTTGTCTTCTATATCTTTCACATCACTTGCAGCGCCATCTGTTGTTGAAAATTGTAACTACTGTAATTTCGAAAGTTTGTCCGCCTGAAAATGTACTGTTGTCCCAAGCATATTGCAACAAACGGTGTATTTCTATCGCTGCTCGTTTAGTTTTTATTGCCGTTTCAAATATACCGGTCATTTTTGAAACACCCTGTATGTTAAGACTTTCAAACTGCGCGGTTGGCCGCGGGGCATGATTGGAATTAGTATGCGCATGCGCACACGCATTGTTGTTGTCGGCCATTTTCATTTGGATGGGTTCGTCAATAAGCAAACCTGGTGCATTTGGGGGACAAAGAATCCGAATTTCGCAATCGAGAAGTCTCTTTTCCCTCAAGGGGTGACTGTGTTCAATGTCCACTCACGGAATCATCGGTGTGATATTGCTTGATGGCACGGTGACTACCGAACGGTACGTGATGGTTTTGGAAGGTGATTTCATCCCCATTATCGAAAGTAACCCTGATTTCGACAAGATGTGGTTCATGCAAAACGGAGCTCGACCCCATCGAAGCAGGAGTGTGTGATGTCCTGGAGGAGCACTTTGGGGACCGCATTCTGGCTCTGCAGTAAGCAGAGGCCACTGGCGAGGGCATCGATTTGACGCCGTATTCTAAGGATCTGAACACATGCGACTCCTTTTTGTGGGGCTATATTAAAGACAAGGTGTACAGCAGTAGCCTGAAAACCATTGCTGAACTTAAAACAGCCATTCAGGAGGTCACTGACGGCTTCGATGTTCCGACACTTCAGTGGGTCATGGAGAAGTTCGCTGCTATTCGTTTGCGCCACATCATCGCCAATGATGGCAGGCGTATCGAACACGACATAAGCTAATTCCGAATATCTATGGTGACGTTTACACGTTGAATGAAGTGTGTGCACGCCGTAGTTTGTAGCTACGTTTTTTTTTCCATGTAGTTCTATAACTGTCAACCTGTAACTGGTCTCTGAAAAAACCGAGTTTCGATTTTTTATTCCTGTTAATTCCTGTGATAATGATGATCACATCAGTTCTAGTTCCGTCGTCGACTCCGACGTCGACTGTGAAACAACGGTTGCGCAGCCTCCAGTTACGATGAAACTACCTCTGTGAAATCATCTCTGCATCTACATACATACTCCGCATGTCGCCATACGGTGCGCGAGGGGGCTGAGGGGGGGGGGGAAGGGGGGTACCTTATACCACTATTAATCGTTTCTTTTCCTGTTTCACTCTCAAATAGAGCGAGGCAAAATCAACTGTTTATATGTGTCCGTGTGAGCCCTCATTTCTCGTTCCTTATCTTCGTTGCCCTTACGCGTTGGTGCCAGTAGAATCTTTCTGCAGCCAGCTTCTACCGTCTTCTCTCTGAACTCCCTCAATAGTGTTCGTCAAAACGAACGTAACCTTCCCTCCAGGTATACCCATTTGAGTTCCCGAAGCATCTCAGTGACACTTGGGTGTTGTTCGAACCTATAGGTAACAAAACTTAGCAGAGCGCCTCTGAACTGATTCGACGTTTTGACGTTTTACTTTAATCCGACAGGCTGCTGATCCCAAACACTCGAGCAATACTCAAGATTAGGCCGCACTAGCTTTCTACATGCGGCCTCCTGTACAGATCAACCACACTTTCCCAAAAATTCTCCAAATAAACTTAATTCTCTCAATAAACCGAAGAAGTCCCTACCAGAATCCTCACATTGTCGTTCCATCTCATATCACTTTGGAAGGTGACGCGACTGTGCCAAGCAGGGCTCTAGTAATATTGTAACCGAGCATTACAGATTTGTTCTTTCTACTCATCCGCATTAACTTACATGTTTCTACATTTATAGACAGCTGCCATTCACCACACCAACTAGAAATTTTGTCTAAGATGTCTCTTATCATCCTGCAGTCACTCATCCCCAACACCATCCCCTACACTACAGCATCATCATCAAACAACCGTAGACTGCTGCTCAACCTGTCCGCCAGATCATTTATGCGTACAGAAGATAATAGCAGTCCTGTCATACTTCCCTGGACGTTCCTGTCACTACCCTTGTCTCTGATGAACGCTAGCCGTCGAGGACAACATACTGGGTTCAATTACTTAAGAAGTCTTCGAACCACTCATACATTTAGAAACACATTGCGTATTTTCGTACCTTCGTAATATCTCCAGTTGCAGCCTTCGGCTTGGAAGCGGTGAAAGAGAAAGATAGAGCGAAAGGGGGGGGGGGGTGCGGTTGTTGCCAGTTGATATCTTTGAGGGGAAATAAGTCAACAGAAAGGTGAGTCTGCTTTGATGCGCCTGATTTTAACTGACTAGTAACGAAGCCGTTTAACGGCCGACACGCATGCTAAGGCGACCGCGCACTGCTCTGAAAGCCTTCTGCTGCTGGGTGTCGTCGCAGTGAGATACGCCTGCCGCCGCGCACCGCCGCCCCGGACCAGATGGGCGACGCGTGGGCCGGCACGGCACGGCACAGCCGCCGTGTCCTCCCGCTGCGCCTCTATCGACCGGCCACGCCAGCCCGGCGGCCACGGCTGTGGCAACCAGGTCAAGACGCAACCAGGCGCCCCAACCCCTACCCCTAACCCTAACCCTCCAGCCCTCGCCGCCCAGTCGCTCGCCGCCATTAAAGAGTTTGTTTGCTCCTGAAACAGCCCGGACTCTAACACATCATCACATCAATGACGATCAAGTGACGCTCATGCTTAGACTGAACGAAGCAGCAGCGTTGTGACTGACGTGGTTACTAAGTTCTGTAAGTTAACTAGAGCAGTCAAAGGTAGGGTTCTTAAAGCACAGTGCTATTATCGACAGTGTCTCGTACTGTCACTCGCTTGCAGCGTACTGAGACACAAGACATTACTCTAAGTACTTTTGATAACTTTTGTTGTGTCTTGACCACACTTTTATTTTTCCAACAACCTCACGCGTTTCGACTTTACGTCATTTTCAAAGGCAGTTCAAAACGGCTCTGTGCACTATGGGACTTAACTTCTGAGGTCATTAGTCCCCTAGAACTTAGAACTACTTAAACCTAACTAACCTAAGGACATCACACACACTCCTGCCCGAGGCAGGATTCGAACCTGCGACCGTAGCGGTCTCGCGGTACCATACTGTAGCGCCTAGAACCGTTCGACCACCCCGGTCGGCTCAAAGGCAGTGTATGTCAGTTATATAAAATAGTTCGTAGATACAAGTGCACTTGTCTCGTGATCGCGGATGTTGACGTGATGCAATGTATCTATGAACAATTTTTGACACTGGCTTTGAAAATGTCGTACAGTCGAAAGGCGTAAGGTCGTTGGAAAAATAAAAGTGTGCTCAAGACATGAGAAAAGTTATCAAAAGTGCATCCAAATGGCTGCGTCATCTCACAGCATTTTCATGCAAAGTGCAACTATTACTCCAGGTGTTCAACACGTTTCCTTGTCTCCTACTGGTGGATCTGAGCTCACAGCATCAGGCGCAGCGTATCAAATAAGGAAAGTACCGTCTTCTTCGTTTCCGATTGGCTGGATAAGGAAGAACATAGCGTGACACTGCATGTCTGTATTGTTCTGAATACCATCCAAAATTTCTTTGCACATGAATGCATGTCCAAAGGAATAGGCACAACGGATGCTACAGACGTCATGAAATGTCCTCGCAATTTCGAGTATGGACAACTATCAGCTGTAGAATGCAATGACGACCGGGACTCGAACGCGGATCTCCCGCTTATCGTGAACGGTCACCTTACCATTCCCAATTGCGAATATATTTAATGTAGTTCATAACGGCTATTGTCGTCGCAGTGCCTAGTCCTTCGGACATGCAAGCATGTACAGGGCAAGCGACTTTAAAGTACAGTGTCTCACCTGTACAAGAATATACATAATGGATGTACGAGTACAGGTCGTAGACGCATCGTTGATGATGTATCGAAGTATGGGTCTGCTCGTGAGTCGTGCACGGGTAGCCAATGGTTAAGCGACTGCTCGCGATAAACAAGAAATCATTGACGTCATTCCATAGAGCTGATGGTTGTCCATATTCGCTATATCGAATGCATTTAACGTAGAACATAGCGTGGTCGTCCTCAGCTCGTGGTCGTGCGGTAGCGTTCTCGCTTCCCACGCCCGGGTTCCCGGGTTCGATTCCCGGCGGGGTCAGGGATTTTCTCTGCCTCGTGATGACTGGGTGTTGTGTGCTGTCCTTAGGTTAGTTAGGTTTAAATAGTTCTAAGTTCTAGGGGACTGATGACCATAGATGTTAAGTCCCATAGTGCTCAGAGCCATTTGAATAGCGTGGTCACGAATCTGCGAACGAAGCAGGTTAGTGTTACATAGGGACACTATAGAGGAATCCTCGCAGTAACATGGTAAAACTGTTCCTTTCACCTCACATACAGGTTTGCAACTACTAGAGTACGCTCTTAGTTAAATTTTACAGCTGCTGAATTTGGAACAGCCATATGGGACACATATCTGGCTCCGAGCTCAGGAGTCAGCTGTCTGGCTGCTATACGGAAGACCGTGTTCGACTCCTGGAACTGCCAAAGAGTTTTTCCTTGATGGGAAGGCTGGAACGGGATCTACTCTCGATCGTGATGCCAGTTGAGGAGCTACTTCATTGAGAAGTAGTGGCTGCAAGATCAATAAATCTAACAATGACCGGGATAAGGGTGAGCTGACCCCATTCCCCTCCATACCACATCCAGGGACACCACTGGCAGAGGATAGCACGGCAGTCGTTCGGTCCTGTTTGCTCCATTAGGGCCAAGACGCGGAGCTTTGCTTGCTTTACGCGTTTGAGATTTGGTGCTTTTAATTAATGAACACTGTTTTGCCTTTCCTCGGTTCATTTTATAACGCGGTGCGGCACTGCTGACTTCGATATCTTCACGTAAACGGTTACTGTTAGTTGGATCTCTAGAGGATGATTTACATTTAGTTCCTTGACACTTTGCAATGCCAGATTTTGCGTAAAATCATAATTTATTAAAACTCTTGCAGCTAGTTGACCAAAGAAAATTCACTGTTAGTAGATACGCTGAACTTCATTCCTAAAATGACTGCACGTCATCCCTGCTCCAATGCGAAGACCTCTAGCCACTGTGACAGGGCCCCCAGAACTTGCAGTGCTAAAGCCGAAGTCCCAATACAGTGCAGTCTCTTCCACTAAGACAGTTTTTACAAATTTTACACAGACGTTATTATGGGTTTTGCCCATGACGTTTTGAAAACGAAAAAAGTGTGTGCAAAATTAGTCCCATGCACCTTGAATTCCAAACAGAAACAACAAAGCTGGGAAGCAGACCGCTGCTTGACTGAAATGCAAAATGCGGACAATTCTTTTCTATAAGAAATTATCACTTATGATGAAACATGGTGTTGTCAATACGAACCTACCACAAAACGTCAAAGTGCAGAAATTTACGTGACGGTCGATGCTTTGACGACGTAATCGACATTCAAGGCAGTGTGAGGTATGAGTTGAACAACATCCCAAAGAAGGACTTCTCTCTCACATGGTTGTATTGAAAATAAAATAGTCACGTCGCAAAGATATGTTTATTTAAAAGTAACGCGTTTGGTCGTGAAACTGTCAAATGAAGCTCACTAGGCCGGCTACCAAAGCTCCACGTCAACTGAAACGTCCCCTTAGAAAAATTAATGAATTACAGTGCTGATAAACCTCTTACATTATTTGATTTTCAAACAGCTGAGCAAAACTGAACGTACTCAACCATTACTCTCTTTACTTATTCTGATCAACACTAAACTGACGCACAATATTTTTAGCGCAACGCAGTCTGACTTTCAAAAATCCCTACAAAAGAATGGCCCTGACTAACATTAACCTATACGTTTCACAAATCACTTACCTCACAAAAATCTTCGTTACTCGAAGTACTGCAATACAGCGAGCGCCACTACTGCCAGCTAAATAAAAGATTCAAACTACTGAAGGCACTAACTACTGATAGACATAGTTAGCAAATGAAAGATTTTGATAGAGAACAAACAATGTATTTACCTCAATAGTGTTCAAAAGTGATAATATATATATCAGTCCATGATATCCAATATTACAAATTTACTCTTTCTGATGGACACACGTCCAGATCGTCCGCTCTCAAAATTCCGCCATCTCTCTCCCCACATCCACCACTGCTGGCGGCTCACCTCCAACTGCGCAACTCTACGCGCTGTTAACAGCCAACAGCCCAACACTACAATAGTGAATATTACAAAAATGCCACACAGCCACAGACCGCACACAGCACAGCCAGTGATTTTCATACATTGCGCTACGTGGCGTTACCAATATAAAAACCTAAACAGCCTACTTACACAACCACATACACATATAAAACCGTCTGTGTGAAAATCCGGTCGTTAGAATTGTAGTGCCACTGCCCGTTAGATCGCCCAGCTGTTTGGTATCCAGGCCAATATGATGGCTCTGCGTCGTGCTCTACTTGCTGCTATACAATTTTTTAAGTCCCCAGTGTGCTTTCTAGTTATTCTGACGGCCGGATTTTCATCCGGACTGTTTCATGATCGTGGGGTTGACACAGAGCTTTGGTAGCCGTCCCAGTGAACATCATTTGACAGATTTACTTACTCTGATGATGCCTAACTACGGCGAAACCCATTATTTTTAAATGAAATAACTTTGCAACCGAGGATGTTTTATTTTGAATGTACCCGTGAAGACCCAAGAATGGATTGAATACTACAGTTTTACGTGACTGAATGTACGAGGGCTATTCCGAAAGTAAGGTCCGATAGGTCGCGAAATGGAAACCACAAAAATCAAAAATGTTTTATTTGCAACAGTTAGATACACCTTGCAGCTACTTATCTCCATAGTCGCCGACCCGACTTAGACGTGTATCGTAGCGTTGTACCAACTTTCCCATACCCTCGCTATAGAAGGCAGCCGCCAGTGCTCTCCGCCAATTCTCTACGCTGGCCTACGGCTCGTTGTCTTGTGCCGAAATGTTGTCTTCATAACCAGCGGTTCATGTGACCTGAGCTGAAACTCAGAGGGAGACAATTATGGGCTGTATTGTGGGTAATCTCACATTTCCATTTGAAAACGATGCAGGAGCATCTTCATTGCCCCTGCAGAATGCGGCTGAGAATTGTCTTGGAGACGAAACAGCACGACAGTTATGTAATGTTAGCTGCATAGCTTCAGGGGAAATTTCTCACCAGGCCCCCGTACTTGGCGGCAGACACTATTTTCTAGACATCTTTACGCACTCACTGCGAGCTCAGAAATGAGAAGAGCGACGTGATGCTAACTGGGGTTATACTAGAGACACTACCCAACACATCTGTGCAAAGCTTTATCGGATTTTCATAGTCGTTTCCATTTCGTGACCGATCGGACCTTACTTTCGGAATAGCCCTCGTACGTCCCGTGCGTTGTACTCAGGGGGTGGTATCGAAGGGGAGGGGGGGAGGAGAGGATAAGAAGCTTACGTAGAACACCTGAGGAATCAAAAAAGTATTAAAACTTACATTTTAACTTTTTCTAATTTACTCTTCAAAATTTTTCGACTAATGGCGATCAACGTCCATTTCCACCTATTTACTGCAGTTAAGCCTCGGTCGCGATCTACAGCTTTTACCACCTCCACATCTCCCACCCCCTGCTCCCGCCTTATATGATGATGATGATGATGATGATGATGACCAACGTATGATGTTAATGGAAGATGATTACTGCAGATTGTCGTACCTTTTAACCCAACTGATTCTTGTATTTCAGACACAACTCGAATCGCCACTAAAGTAAATGAAATCACGTCCCTGTAGCGTACCGGGCTGTATAAGTAAGCTGCGAGGCGCCTTCGCAGCGGCGATAAGCCATCGCAGAGGGCGTCGCTACGGCCTCCAAGGCGCCACGCGCGTTGTACCCGGCCTAAAAGAGAGGAGGCGCCACTAATTTAAATATCTTAATGGCGGCGCGTCGCGGCGCGGGGACAGCGCAGCCCAGCCGCGGGCAACTAATTAAAGTAACGAGATTGGCTGCCGCGTCGGCTTCGGCGTCGCCTGCCACTGGTGACGTGGCGAGGAAGCCGGCTTACGAGCACCGGCTCCGGCCGGGCCACGTGTTCGATTGCCATTGTGTCTCCGGTACGGTACGGTCGCAGCCTTTTACTTTCGTCAAATCTACTTTAATTTTCTACATTATGTTGTCGAACTTTCTAGCACTGCCACCTACTTTATGTATGGAACTTGATACACTACTCTATAAAGACGTTTGCATAATCTCGATGAGAATGAGTCATGATAATGCCTGAGAATGGGTCGGAGTGTTTAGGATAGACCTAATAATTAGGCAGGATCTAAGAATATGGACTGATTTCCATGTTATTATTTGTGTAGATTATAACGAATTCTATTCTCCATCCAGGCTAGAGATATTTCTGTCATGACCTATTTCGTTCCCATACAACCACTTTAGATTAGTATAGGTGAGAAAAATAAAATAGCTAACCATCATACAACTTAAGATGCACAAAGATGCTATTACATCATATATACAATTAAATTGTACCTGATCGTTCCTGAGTATGTCGGCTACAACAATAATCCGCCAGTTTTAATTATCAACATGCATGCTACGTCGCAGTCCGCTATAGTAGTGTGTTAGCTTTCGCGCTGTTAGTATACGCCCTCAAGGGGCATGTGTTAACACCGCGAATGCTACCACAGTGCCATATTGTTCTACGTGACAACGAAACAAGCAACAGTGCCCGCCCAGCGAAAGCCAAACGCAATTTTAATCGTGGCCATCCGTCTGACGACGGGTTCGAAACCAGTAACGGCACTATGTTCTTAGTAAATTGTATTATTAACAGTGACTGGTTGCTAGTTTTATTGTTTTTGTAAGAAATAATCCGAATTTTTAGATAGCCACTGTCTCACCACGTCAAGCTTTGACAAAACGGCACTATACTATACATATTTACATCTAAATCGATACTCTGGGAACCACTGTGAAGTGCATTACAGAGGGTATTTCTCCTCGTATCAATTTTTGGGGTTTCTTTCAGTTCCATTCAAGTATGGAGCGCGTGAATAATGATTGCTTAAATGTTTCTGTGCACGTTACAATTAATCTATTCACGTCTTAGTACTTATACGAGAGTAAACATACTAGAAGATTGCAGAAGGTTGACGTTAACAGTACAGATAGTCTGCAAAAATCAGCAGTCCTCTGACTGGGGAGGCATCAAGAATGGTATCCCACAGGTTTCAGTATTGGGCCTCTTATTGTTTTTCAAATATATTAATATATTAATGACTTGCCACTCTGTATTCATGAAGATCCAAAGCTAGTTTTTTTTTTTTTTGCTGATGTTACAAATATGCGAGGGCAGTTCAATAAGTAATGCAACACCTTTTTTTTCTGAAACAGGGGTTGTTTTATTCAGCATTGAAATACACCAGGTTATTCCCCAATCTTTTAGCTACACAACACTATTTTTCAACGTAATCTCCAATTTATGCTACGGCCTTACGCCACCTTGAAATGAGGGCCTGTATGCCTGCACGGTACCATTCCACTGGTCGATGTCGGAGCCAACGTCGTACTGCATCAATAACTTCTTCATCATCCGCCTAGTGCCTCCCACGGATTGCGTCCTTCATTGGGCCAAACATATGGAAATCCGACGGTGCGAGATCGGGGCTGTAGGGTGCATGGGGAAGAACAGTCCACTGAAGTTTTGTGAGCTCCTCTCGGGTGCGAAGACTTGTGTGAGGTTTTGCGTTGTCATGAAGAAGGAGAAGTTCGTTCAGATTTTTGTGCCTACGAACACGCTGAAGTCGTTTCTTCAATTTCTGAAGAGTAGCACAATACACTTCAGAGTTGATCGTTTGACCATGGGGAAGGACATCGAACAGAATAACCCCTTCAGCGTCCCAGAAGACTGTAACCATGACTTTACCGGCTGAGGGTATGGCTTTAAACTTTTTCTTGGTAGGGGAGTGGGTGTGGCGCCACTCCATTGATTGCCGTTTTGTTTCAGGTTCGAAGTGATGAACCCATGTTTCATCGCCTGTAACAATCTTTGACAAGAAATTGTCACCCTCAGCCACATGACGAGCAAGCAATTCCGCACAGATGGTTCTCCTTTGCTCTTTATGGAGTCCGGTTAGACAACGAGGGACTCAGCGGGAACAAATCTTTGAATATCCCAACTGGTGAACAATTGTGACAGCACTACCAACAGAGATGTGAAGTTGAGGACTGAGTTGTTTGATGGTGATCCGTCGATCATCTCGAACGAGTGTGTTCGCACGCTCCGCCATTGCAGGAGTCACAGCTGTGCACGGCCGGCCCGCACGCGGGAGATCAGACAGTCTTGCTTGACCTTGCGGCGATGATGACACACTCTTTGCCCAACGACTCACCGTGCTTTTGTCCACTGCCAGATCACCGTAGACATTCTGCAAGCGCCTATGAATATCTGAGATGCCCTGGTTTTCCGCCAAAAGAAACTCGATCACTGCCCGTTGTTTGCAACGCACATCCGTTACAGACGCCATTTTAACAGCTCCGTACAGTGCTGCCACCTGTCGGAAGTCAATGAAACTGTACGAGACGAAGCGGGAATGTTTGAAAATATTCCACAAGAAATTTCCGGTTTTTTCAACCAAAATTGGCCGAGAAAAAAAAAGTGTTGCATTATTTATTGAACTGTCCTCGTAGTAATCACACCCAACAAACAAAGATTACCCGATGGAATTGTAAATAATGTCTTTCAGAAAATTATCAAGCGGTTCTCTGTAAAAGAACTCTCACTAAATTTTGAGAAAATACAATTCTGTGCAGTAAATGGCATAGTTACAACACTAGAAGAAATGATGATCTTCACTGTTCTGTGTTAAATGTGACTTTGGTACAGAAAGGGGTGACTTATGGTGCCACGAAAATCTTTGGTCATTTGCCAAATAGCATTAAAAGTCTGACAGATAGCCAACTAGCATTTAAAAACAAATTAAAAGAACTTCTGAATGACAACTCCTTCTGCTCAACAGATGAATATTTAGATATGAAGTAGTAACTATAGAAAAAGTAAAATAAAATTATATCGCATAAATAAAACTTATAAACTCACACGTTCAACAACATTACGAAATATCGTATTCATGATGTATGGAACAATGTAATATAATAACACTATATTGATATCAGCGTGAGGGCGTTGTTGTTGATGACGGGGAGGTGTGTTTTCTGGAGAGCCTCGCATTCGTCGTTGCGGACTGCAGTCGCTAGCGCCTGTGGCATCGATCCGCTTTGGCACGTTCTCTGGACGATACATTGTTTCTCACATTTATATCCAGCCACTCTCTACATCCTTGGTGACTTTAGTTACATGAGCTATGAGGACGTGGTCTAAACATGTTTTGTGCATAGTACTGGAGACATCCTCAGTGGCTTTTCGACTGATGGTCTTGTCTGAGTTGTAAAATCAACCAACGAAGTCTTTATAGACTCTGATGATGTCTTCAGCATTAGGAGACGAATATGTTCAGATACATGCCTGACGACGCGTCCTAGTGCCCTACAGCTTAAATCGTGGTTTTCGGCTGATAGTCGCTGTCTTTCTTAAAATGTGTGCCACTTCCGGCTTTCTAGGTTTCATGTGGCGCACTGAGATGGATGAAACAAGCCCGTGACCAGCATTAAAAAGCGCCAAAGACAGCACCTCCCACAACCCATAGCGGAGGAGAAGTAGGACGGCATCTGAAATGCGGACAGGAAATGGCGAGTGATATCCGCTGCCAACCGAGGCCCGTTTTGCGGGAGCGGAACGCCGATTTATCAGCGGGACCTGGGAATTGGGCGCGGCGTCGCCCTCGCCCCCTGGCAGCCGCGTCGCGCGCCTGATCTGGCATGCAGGGTTTTTACGCCTTGCTCCGCCGTGAGGAAGGGCCCGGTGAAAAATACCGCGGCACTGCCGGGGCAGTCGGCGCCGGCGGATCGTCAATGGTACAAATCAGCGCTGTCAGAAGCAGGCCGGCCGCAACGGATGGCGCGCGAGGAGCCCGCCGGCTGGCAAGAAAAGGCCGAGGGAGGGGGCAGGCTTGAGATATTGCTCTTATCGCGGCTGCGGCAACAACTGCGGCAACGCCTCGCCGCCACCTCCGCCTCCGCCCCTGCCGACGGCGAATAAACACGCCCCGAGGAAGAGGAAGCGGGCCAGTTTTCTGCAGCGCCCTCTCAGGCGGCTGCACCTCCGGCGCCGTCGGCGGTCAAATTGGCGGACCACACGCTCCCTTCCGTTGCTGTCTGTTGCGAACATTTGCATGCTGCAGCTAATATGCATTAGTAACGCTCTGAGCTCCGAAGTAAACACCTGCGGGCGCTCCTCACTCGAAAGCACAATGAACAGCTTGCAACGTTGGCCTCTGTCCGGTACGGTAATACCTCCACATGGTAACAGCAGTTTAGTATATTACTGTTCACACACTCCAAGACAGAAAACAAAAAAAAAAAAAAAGACGCACCACGGAGGAATTATCCGAATTGTACAGGAAACGATAGATTTGATGTACACGTACAGAGAAACAAGTGATTACAGTTTCAGAACAATTGGATGATTTATTGAAGAAAAAGAGCTCGGAAATTGAGCAAGTCAATAACGCGTTGGTCCACAAGTAGTTATTCGGCTTGACATTGACTGATAGAGCTGTTGTCCTTCTGGGGGATATCGTGTTAAATTCTGTCCAATTGTTGCGTTAGAGTGATTGTCTGGGGTGACACGTCGTTTCGTAGGGGGATCTCTTTGGTTGTCATCCACGGCAGCCTTACAGCACAGCAGTACTTCGGTGATATTTTACACCTAGTTTTGTTGCACTTCTTGGCAAATCATCCTGGGATTACATTTCAGCAAGATAATGACCAGGCGCACACAGCGAGAGTTTCTGCTGCTTGTCTTCGTGTTTGCCAAACCTTGCCTTGGCCAGCAAGGCTGCCGGATCTCTCCCCAACTGGGAACGTTTGGAGACTTACGGGCGGGGCCTTCCAGCCAGGTTGGGATTTTGCCGGAGGCGGACAAGCGCGTTATTGACTTGCACCGTTTGTGAAGTTCTTTCTCTTGAACAAATCGTCCATTTTTCTGAAACCGTAATCATATGTCTGTCTGTACATGTACATCACTTCTACAGTTCTCCGTCTCAGTCGAGAAATTATTCGTGGTAGTTCTTTTTTGTTAGTGTATTTATGAAATATATATTGCCATACATGGAAATCTATGTCACAATTACCACTTATATTCAAATTAAAAACCATCTCATGGAAAAAAAGAAACAAAGAGAACACAGAACAAAACTGGAGCTAATAATGTGGAACTTACACTAACATCGTTAAGAAGACTGAAAAGGAGAAAAAGGGAAAAGGATACACCAAGATCGGGCGATATTCTACCGACCGCCATGTCATCCTCTGTCATCCACCATCGGGTGCCGTACGGAGGGAGAACGGGTCAACACATTGCGCTCCCGGCCGTTACCGACGTTTCAACCGTGGAGCCGCTACCTCTCAGTCACGTAGCTCCTTGGCACCACGAGGTTGAGTGCTCTCCAGTCCAGTCACCTTACCACGGAAAACCCCCCGACAGTGCTAGCAATCGAACCCAAGTCCCGCGCATGGAGGTTTGTCACATTGACCACTCGACTACAGAGGTGGGCTAGGAAGACTGAAAGAACAACCAAAACTGAACTCGTATTTTCAAACAAACAAGGGAAATCATCGAACGACCTCCGCGTCTGAGATGCACCAACAACCAGAGCTGCACAGAGTACAGACTCTGATAAGTCAAACTAACATCTCATGCAGTAACAGAAAGCGACACGTCTTAAAACTGCAGAGTCAACACGGGAGTACCCCCAGGAAACAAACGACAACAGTGCCAGGTTACGTGTACTCAGCCCAGTCTCTCCCTAGAGGGGCGGTAGCAATACTTGAAGCCAATATAACGAATGTAAACATGCCTCTAATATGAAAACATAGGGTAATGCTGCAAAATTTTCGTCATATGGTGTTTAAATATGCATAGACAATTTCTAAGGTTGGTATCGAATTCGAACGGTCTTTTACTATTGGTTGACGAAGCGTAGGTGGCCTCTAAAAGTGAAGAACATACACAGGAATTGTCGAACAGAAACTGTTGTTGAAACAGGGCTGAATTTCTCACCATTCATGAGAACGGAAAGGCTGGATTCTTGTTGACATCCATGCTGAACATACAGTTGTTACACGTACATGTCAAGTGGGCACTTGGGATTTTGAGGCACCGTCGCAGCGGCTCTAACTCCTAGAAAACGTAACTTCAGAATACGCCGAGCATGCCCTGGGGATTATCCCTGGACGGCACCCAACTCTTGAAGAAAGCTGAATCTGTCACAAAATCACATCAAACATGGGATATCTTGGAATCCGCTTCCTTAGGCAAGAACTTTTCAGCCACCACCCAACAGTCTGAATTGTCTGCCATGATTATGAAATCAAATGAAATGTACCTGAACTGATACAGGATCGAGATGCGATCTGTACGTCACATTACAATGTATTTCCCAGTCCATCATATACAGCCGCGAAACCCACGGCTGTAGACCAAACTGGCGCAGTGGTTGGCGCAATCACATTCGGAAGGACGACAGGTCAAACCCACGTCCAACAATACAATCTAGGTTTTCCATCATTTCTCTAAGCCACTCAATACAAACATCTGGAATGGTTCCCTTGGAAGGGCAATCGTAATTTTCTTTCCTATTCCTCCATAATGTGAGCTTGTGCTCCCTCTCTAATAACCCCGTCGTGTGGAGACATTCCACTCTAATCTTTCTTCTATAAAGGGGCCGAGCGGACACATCTGCGTGATGTCAGGATAGCGCGAACCTGTGAAACGCCTTCGAAGCTAGTAAATGTTGTCACATACGCACAGCGTTTACAAGTCGTCGTCCCTACACACCAGCGTCGGCAGATGCTTCATTCAACTGTGTGTTAGATTTTAGCTGACGTCTGTACAGTCTTCATGCCCAGGCGAGATATTAACGACAACGGCGCTACAGCAGGTTGCCGGCGAGAAAGTGCAGCCTTTGCCCAGCACACAGTGGTCTCGTGCAGGAAGCTAAGGTATGCTCGGTACCACTCCAAATTCTACAATGACCCTTGATGACCCATCGACAAAGTACCTGGTGTCAGTAGCCGTGTGGCTGATTGCTCTTCTCCACATCAGCCTGACAGGTTTCAGCTTTCAGGACACCTGGATGTTGAAGAGGAACATGAAACGCAAGAGGTTCTGTTTGCTGTTTTCCGCACTAAAGTTCAGTGCTGCCAGCACTTGGCCATGTGGTATTGCCGGAAGACAGTCAGTTTCTCCATCAGCAGATCGTAGGCAGAGATCAATAGGAAGTTCATCAAGTGAAGACATTCATCTTTGGCTAGGTGATACATGGTGCTGGAGCACCTAGGACTTAGATTCACTACAGTATCGTTATTACAGAATCGAGTGCTGTGAATGCCATCGATCCCAATGCTCAGCTCACGATGAGAGCTGGAATGCTGTAATATTTAAAGAGAACCTGCGTGAGGCTGTGACACGAGGATCAGTTCATAATCATCACATGTGTTCACCATATTCACCTAAAAGGCTGCGTCAGTTTCTCACTACATGTTGTTGTGCAAGAAATAGAGTTTCTTGCAACATGTCTTATGAGCTAACAAATATGATCATCTCACTTCCTTTGGTTTTCTGTCGCAGCCTTCTTTCTGCTGAATGTGTGCTCTCACTCAGCAGACGGTCTCTTAATGTGTCGAGGGCCTGACCCACATGTAACATACTGGCTCGATTCCTGCATCTGCCTCTGTCTCCGGCATGAGTTCATTTTGCCTGTGGCAGTGTTAATGAGTTTTAATAACAATGTCTACTTTCCTACCCCTTACTATTCGGTGCCATAAAACTTCTGTCCTTTCACTATTCTGATCCATGACAGGTGAAGTGACACTAGTGGCGAGAAATCGTTTTATTTGTTTTTCTATGTAATTTACGAAACACAGGACATCTCATTTATCTTGACCACCTGAAATAACTTGTCGTCAAGAAAGAAAATAAAAAATAATATTTCATGCAAATCTTGTTAACTTCCAGGGGCACACTCACCAACAGGGTAGCTTTACTTGTAATTTTGTTCATTACAGAGACATAAATAACAGTAACTACTTTTACTTTTTGTTTGATAATCCACTTCCTCTCCTCAATCCCTGCGAAAAAAACGTATCACACTGTACCAGTTACATTATTATATACTGAACACAAAAGTGAATGTCTCTTCTAAAGTAGCACCTATTCAGGATAAGGTGGCTCTTACACTTGCCACAGTTGAAAATAAGCAAATGGTAAAAATAAATGCCCATTGATCGTTCAGCCAAGATTACCCCGGGTATATTTCATTGTATGTTCGTACAGATAAGTGAAGTCAGTCTCTCGTTGCGTTTTTAATAATGACATATTTACATGAATACTACACTGTTATATTTTTTGAGTAGGTATTGAGGAGAAAATGTGGATTACCGAATGGGGCCACTTTCACTCACTAGACTACTGGAATGTGGTTTTACATCCTAACCTAAACCATTCTTCCCCAAGAACTCCTGGCACTGACGCGCAGAAAGGAAGGAGCGAGAAACCAGCATCGGCGGCCATTACGGCGCTAGCTTTTTTCCCCCCCTCGACGACGCGCCTTCCTTCGGCTCCAGGGCGATATCATTACTGGCTACGCACGGTCTGCGTGTGTGCTTCTGAACGACGATCACCGCTCGCGGCGTGCGTCCGCCCCCACGGCGGATGGCCAGAGGGCAGTAACGCTTCTTCCTCCGCCCCCACCCGGAGGACAAGAGCTGCGCCCCCGAGGGCGGACTCGGAATTACTTTTTATCGCCGTGTGCGACAGACACTCGAGTGTCCATTGTGGCAGAGGCCCCCGGGCAGGTATAAGGCGTCTATTTATGGCCCCAGAGAGCTGACTGTGCTGGACAGGCGGCGCTGTATGGCGCCGTCGCTTCTGATGACCCCCAGCGCGGGTCTTACGAAGGTAGACGACGAAAAAGAGAGAGAAACTGGATGGAAGAGCGGATTTCAGACAGAGGAAATATGTTTGGCTTGCTTTTCATGCGGAGCCATTCATAGTCAGACATATATACAGGATGTTTCACAATTAATGTTACAATCTTGTAGAGGTTGTAGAGGGCACTTAGTAGATCAAGTTTCCCATAGGAACCCAAGTCCGAAAGCGTCATCAAACGACGCTATAGAGCGTCATAATTAAAGGCGCCGGTACAAGTAAATGTGCCTATATATAGTAAGTGATTTCATGATGATGTTACAAACAATCAGGGATGATGGAGGTGGATAAATGTATCAATTTGAGTAAGTGTTCCTGTTTCGTAAACAAACGAGTCGAAAGTTACAAACGAAAATCATTCTAATACTTCTAGCAGTGGAGTGCATGTACTGGTACTGTTGTTGCTAAGAATTTACGGTAGGCAACTTCCAGAGGTGGTTCAAATGGCTCTAAGCACTATGGGATTTAACATCTGAGGTCATCAGTCCCCTAGAACTTAGAACTACTTAAACCTAACGAAGGACATCACACACATCCATGCCCGAGGCAAGATTCGAACCTGCAACCGTAACGGTCGCCCGGATCCATACTGAACCGCCCAGAACCGCTCGTCCACAGCGGCCGGCTCCAGAGGTGCTAGTCTGGACCAAGACGAGAGAAAATTCAAGTAAACATGGCATCTAAAATGCATATCTGAGGAGCTATGAGCACCTATTCATCTTCGATGACGTGAAACACGTCTCCTGTATTGAACAAGTGCTCATAGTTCTTAAGGTATGCATTTTAGAGCCCATGTTTACCTAACAATTTTTCTTGTTTTAGTCCATACTACCATCTCTGAAAGTTGCCTACCGTACAATCTTAGTACGAACAGTACAGGTACATGTATTCCACTGTCAGAGGTATAAGAACGGTTTTCGCTCATAACTTGCGACTCGTTTGTTTCCGGTACAAGGACCCTTACCTCAAACTGATACATTAATCCCTCCCCATCATCCTTGAAAGTCTGTAACATCATCATTGAATCACCCTGTACATACATACAATTACAGGCGCTAGCATCTATAATTTCGACACTTCGTAGCGTCATTGGATGATGTTTCCAGACGTGAGTTCCCATAAGAAACTTGATATATAAAGTTCTCTCTACAACCTCTGGAAGTGTTGTGAAACACCCTGTATGTACTGGGTGCTCGCAAATTCTCTTTGCAAACTTGTGGAGAGGAGTGAGCACATAATATTTTGAATAGGAATCCATGTCCGGAAACGCACTGTTTCCGTTCTACAACCGTTTCATTTTAGATATTTAGCTCGTCCACGTCTGCTTAAGGAATTGAATAATGTGTGATGCAGTACAATTATTAGGTAAGAAATCGAAAGGAAACATAACGAAACATCCATTTATCAGTTCAGCACATTTGATTCTATTAACAATTAAATACTACATGCCAGTGTTACTCTTAAATAATTAAAAAAAGAGACAGCATACTGTACGTGGAGATCAGTACTGATGCATTACAATAGCTGCTCGATGTGGCGACCACCAGTGCTGTTACAGCCATTGTACCTACGAAGCACATTCTGGTACACACTCTCCGTCCCACCTAGTGTCTCTTCAGTTCCTATTGCAGCGGACAGAAATCATACCAGCAGGTCTCCCTCTGTCTCTACTGGAGTCTCGTGAATTAAACTTTGCATAAGATCCCACGTCATCCTGTCTACAATATTGGATACCATGACAATCAGCTCTGCCACTTTTCTCCTTCTCTCAGCAGGTATGGACGCATTATGCATGTGTATGAAGTTACATTGACATCCGACTATGTCTTCTAGGTGCTTCACTTATTTTGTCAGGCAGTGTACATCATAATTAGCAGTACTGCGTTTCCTCTCGGCTGTGGCATGTACTGCTGCCTTGAATGCTTAAGGTATCCAGACACAGAAACGAGTTTACGAGAGTATTAGATGTGGTCTTATTTCCAAAATGATATTATTCCACTGTTGTAAATGCCATAATACTATATGAGCTTCTCGTGGTAGGTTGTCCTTTGAAGGCGAGAATATTAAAAAAAAGAAATAGAAGAACGGGGATGAAAGACGTTCCTAACGCCACTCATTTATTAGCTACACGAACGACTTAGCGAGAAATCCTGTCCGGGGTAGGTCCACGCAAATGCTTCCCAGCATGAAGAACCCCCTGCGCTGCTCGGCGTGGTGTGGCGTGCATTACTGAAATTAAAACCGCGGATTTAGCGCAGAGTACACGAGATTAAGCTGTCCTCCCCTCCCGTCCCCCCCCCTTTTTTTTGCCTCTGGCGCGGGCGGCGTGCGCGGGATCAGGACTTCAGCACTATTCCTCGGAGTTAGTGGCCACTGTATATTACGGCGCAAAGCCGCACGCGGTACGTCGCTGCGTCCGCTGCAGTCCACGCTCAGATTAGCTTTCTGCTGATGGGACGCCGCGTTTGAAATGCAGGTAGCAGATTTTGTTATGAGGCACGTGAAATACGGTTCGTTATTTTGTCACGTCATTAGGCCTTTTCCTGCGTTAATGAGTGTAAAAAGGTTCTGCTGAACAATTAATCCTGTTTGGTGGGGAATAAATAACATTAAACTGAAAAATTTTCCGTGCTCTTTCATTTTTCTGTAGAGGAGTAATTTTGTAGATATTATAATGTTTATTAAAAATTCATGCCTGACATCATACGCTGCACGAGTTATAAATAATCCAAATGTCGAGCTGTGCTAACAGCGCCAGTGTTTTACTAGATCTCCATCCACATTTATACCCTGAAAGCCACCTTATGGAGTGTGGCGGAGGGTAATTCTGTTACTTTTTTTCCCATTCCAATCTTTCCGTGCACATTTAAAATGTCGATGAATGGACTACCGACAAGTTTGCTTACTGTCTCTTTGACCTTATGCATACCAGAGTGCTATATTAATGTTGTGGAGTGTAATTTAATTTACCAGCAGATGACCTAATAACCTGATACCTAAATATTAGGAATTTAAAGGTTTTATGAAATTGTTTAGGAAGGCGTGCACTTCCAAAGCAACGGACCACACAAGAGTTCTCTGTCTACTCACGGTGGATGTCACTCACTCCGTATAAGCAGTGATAACACCTGAATCCTGTTAGAAAAGCTAAACACATTTACTCATACCAGTAATATAACTAGTGCAGGACGATGTTTCTGGAAAGAATATCTTTGAAGTAAAAGACCTTTTATTAAAGTTCAAGTGGAACATTTATATAACTCCACATCTATCTTCTTACATATGTTTCGTAATACCAATATTTAGTACTATGCCAACACAGTAACATCGCCCACAGGAATATCAGACGTTTGAGGTATTACAAATCTGAAAAAGAATATGTTCTTTAAAATTTTGACTGGGTACGGTGCACAATTATTTTATATTAACAGCAGAACTGGAGCATATGAGAAACAATCACAAGAGATATTCATCATCATCATCATCATGTCACCTGTTCCAGTCTCTGTTATCCATCTGCCTATGATGTCTACCTAGGTCTCTCTTTCCAGTCGGCAGATAATTCATTATTTTTTTTTTGGCAATCTATTTTCTATCATTGTAAACTGTGTGATCAAAAATATCCGGACACATGGCTGAAAAGTTCGTACGAACTCCATCGGAAATGCTGGAATTCAATATGGTATTGGCCCATCCGCAGCCTTGATCACTGCTTCCACTCTCGCAGGCATAAGTTCAAGGTGCTGGAAGGTTACTTGGGGAATGGCAGCCAATACTTCACGGAGTGCCGAACTGAGGAGAGGTATCGATGTCGGTTGGCGAGGCCCGGCACGAAGTTGGCGTTCCAAAACATCCCTGAGGTGTTCTTTAGGATTCAGGTCACAACTTTGTGCAGGCCAGTTCATTACAGGGAAGTTATTGTCGTGAACGACTCCGCCACAGGTCGTGCATTATGAACGGGTGCTCGATCGCGTTGAAAGATGCAATCACCATTCTCGAATTGCTCTTCAACAATGGGAAGCAAGAAGGTGCTTAAAATATTAATGTAGGCTCGTTCTGTGATAGTTCCACGCAAAACAACAAGGGGTGCAAGTCCCCTTGATGAAGAACGCGACCACACCATAACACCACCGCCTCCGAATTTTAGTGTTGGAACTACACACGCTGGCAGATTACATTCACCTTACATTCGCCATACCCACACCCTGCCATCGGATCGTCACATTGTGTACCGTGATTCGTCACTCCACACAACGTTTTCCACTGTTCAATCCTTACACCAAGCGAGGGGTCGTTTGGCGTTTACCGGCGTGATGTGTGGCTAATGAGCAGCCGTTCAACCATGAAATCCAAGTTTTCTCACCTCCCGCCTAACTGTCGTAGTACTTACAGTGGAACCCGATGCAGTTTGGATTTTCTGTGTCATGCTCTGGATAGATGTCGGCCTATTACACATTACGACCTTCTTCAACTGTCGACGGTCTCTGTCAGTCAACAGACGAGATCAGCCTGTACGCATTTGCGTTGTACCCGTTCCTTCAAGTTTCCACTATCACATCGATAACAGTAGACCTATGGATGCTTAGGGGTGTGGAAATCTCGCGTACAAACGTACGATACAAGTGACACTCAATCACCTGACCACGTTCGAAGTCTGGGAGCTCCGTGGAACGCCCCATTCTGTTCTCTCACGATGTCTAATGACTACTAAGGTCGCTGATATGGAGTAGCTGGCAGTAGATGGGAACACAATGCACCCAATATGAAAAACGTTTGGTTGTGTCCGTATACTTTTGATCAGTTAGTGTTTCAACATAATTTTACCGTTTTGTTGTATTCTCTTCTATTTTGTCGTTAACAGAGAAGTAAGTTTCCTCTCAATCTGTTTGTCATAGTTGAAACTAATATCACATCCTAGATAATTGAAGTTGGATACTTATTATAAAATTTCCCTTTTTTATTATTTTCGATCTGACTGCATTCTTCCCTGTGAAAGCCGTTATATTCGTCTTATTTGCAGGTATAGATAAATTGTAGTATACTGCTTTTTGGATCAATCTATTTACTACTCTTTGTAAATTATCTTTTATTTATGCATATAATGATCTGGTCGTCAGCATCTGATACATTATTTAATGGTACGACAGAGACTGTTTTAATTCCTAACTGTATTTCATCTTTCCGCTTCATGACTAGGTCGTCAGTACATAGGCGAAATAAAGTGATTGATAGACTACACTCTTGTCGAACATGTTGGCGTATTAAAATTTTATCCGACATTGTCGAACCTGAACTTACAACTGTTTTCGTATTTACGCATAGACTCTTTATGGTGTAAAGGAAAACTTTAGTTGTGATGCATTGATCACAAATAAGAAACGCAACATAACGAAATTCTTTGCAAGTGCATCTTAAAGTCACGATTAGCCTGTCATGTACAAGAGAACCAATAAGAAATCGAAGTGTCAAAAATACTTATCACGCTACGAACGGTGAGTAGTCTGATATGGTCGTGGAATAGAGCTCTGTAAGCGTTTCCACTGTTACATTCCGAAAAATTTTGGGAAAGGGCAAACGATTTGTGCCTTGCTTTTAGGGCACAGCAGGAAGGTAAAGGTGTAATCAGGAACGGCAGTGTACGAGGAACACTTGTCAGGAAGGAAGGCAGTCGTGAGCTAAGTACATACATGTGAAAACTGGCACTGATGGCGTAATTATCATCCGTTTACACATTTCCCTACAGATATTAGAAGTTCGCATGTAAATCTGTTTGGAGTACTACGATGAATACCGTACTATGAAACTGGCGTCCTCGAAAGTCGTATTTTGACAGTCCCTGTTTCAGGCAGCAGGCCTACAAAGTTTCCAGCCCGGGAACAAAAAGCCGCTCTGAGACTCGCCTTGAAAGTTGCGCAGCCCCGGACGGCTACTGAACCCAATTTGTGTTGTTGTCCGGCCGGTTGTTCTGGACGCTCTAATCCCGTTACTACTCCGCCGTCTGTCCTCCTTTTTTTCGCTTTCGTACGCCACTCATTTCGCGACGAGCCGTCTTTCTTCGCTAAGCGACTGCAGCACTCACCATGTTCTAAATTTTCACGCAACTTCTAATGACTTCTTAACCAGCGCAGTTTTGTAGGAAAATTTATGGGCTGTCACTTAACAATTTTTTTAAAGCGAATGCTTTCTCCATTAACAGAAATGATGAAGGGATCACTGTTTTCACACTTAGCGAAATGTCAGTTTACGATGCGTAACATTGCAGCCAAAACCTCCATTTACAAGTGTGTTACGCAAGTAACAGTTTAGTGTGGAGAGCATCCAGTGACAATAAACAGCTTGGCCAAAATAAAATTTATTCAGATATTGCTTGGGGCCGTTGTCTACTTAGCATTAAGTAAGTGTTTTGGGGACAACTGGATTCTCAGTTTTTCATTTGTTAAACTGAAGCTTGGTTTTGTGTATCTAGTTACACTACTGGCCATTAAAATTGCTACACCAAGAAGAAATGTAGATGATACACGAGTATTCATTGGACAAATGTATTATACTAGAACTGACATGTGATTACATTTTCACGCAATTTGGGTGCATAGATCCTGAAAAAAACAGTACCCAGAACAACCACCTTTGGCTGTAATAACGGCCTTGATACGCCTGGCCATTGAGTCAAACAGAGCTTGGATGGCATGTACAGGTACAGCTGCCCATGCAGCTTCAACACGATACCACAGTTCATCAAGAGTAGTGACTGGCGTATCGTGACGAGCCAGATGCGCGGCCACCATTGACCAGACGTTTTCAGATGGTGATAGATCTGGAGAAAGCTCTGGCCAGGGCATCAATCGAACACTTTCTGTATCCAGAAAGGCCCGTACAGGACCAGCAACATGCGGTCGTGCATTATCCTGCTGATATGTAGGGTTTCGTAGGGATCGAATGAAGGGTAGAGCCACGGGTTGTAACACATCTGAAATTTAACGTCCACTGTTCAAAGTGCCGTCAATGAGAACAAGAGGTGACCGAGACGTGTAACCAGTAGCACCCCATACCATCACGCCGGGTGATACGCCAGTATGGTGATGACGAATACACGCTTCCAATGTGCGTTCACCCAGATGTCGCCAAACACGGATGCGACCATCATGATGCTGTAAACAGAACTTGGGTTCATCCGAAAAAATGGCGTTTTGCCATTCGTGCACCCAGGTTCGTCGTTGAGTACATCATCGCAGGCTCTCCTGTCTGTGACGCAGCGTCAAGGGTAACCGCAGCCATGGGCTCCGAGCTGACAGTCCAAGCTGCTGCAAACGTCGTCGAACTGTTCGTGCAGATGGTTGTTGTCTTGCAAACGTCCCCATCTGTTGACTCAGGGATCGAGACGTGGCTGCACGATCCGTTACAGCCATGCGGATAAGATGCCTGTCATCTCGACTGCTAGTAATACGAGGCCGTTGGGGTTCAGCACGGCGTTCCGTATTACCCTCCTGAACCCACCGATTCCATATTCTGCTAACAGTCATTGGATCTCGACCAGCGCGAGCAGCAATGTCGCGATACGATATACCGCAATCGCGATAGGCTACAATCCGACCTTTATCAAAGTCGGTAACGTGATGGTACGCATTTCTCCTCCTTCGTGGTGTAGGAATTTTAATGGCCAGTAGTGTGTGTGAGATCACAGATCACGTCAACAGCACATCAGAAAACTCTCCGAACGTTCCGAATCAGTTTTATTTTGACCATCCTGTGCAAGATACCTCTGGCAGTGTGGGGGATTTGTTTTTAAGAAAAACAAGAAGATACAAAAAATATACCTATACGTACTTCTGACGATACCTCTATTGGCTGCAATACACTCGTCATTCCGTTTAGAAGTCTGCTGAACACTGTCTGTGAAGAAATCTGGTTCATACGTCTTTTGATGTCTTTTTAAATGAAACAGCTGTCTAAACGGTTATGACTGTGGCATATGCTACACTGCATCGAAATAATAGCACCACGTTTCATCTCTGATGGTGATTTCAAAAAAATATAGCTCTCGGTCAATTGTGTCAATAACATCTCAAGAAGTTCCTTGTTATTTTCTGTTCATCAGTCAGTATGAGTAGAATCACACCGAAAACAGATCCTCTACTTACCAGAATCTTTCTAAACTGTTATTAATTTCCTCCTAGCTAATTCACATTTTCCCTTGAATCAGTTTCAGCAAAAGTTGCTAATTTTGTGATAGCATCGGTTGCAATCATTCTCAGTGCTGTCTGTCTTTATGGTCGTGGACGGTCAACCCAAACGTGACACATCATCAGCAGTTCTGTATCCATTTACCTTCCTTCTTACAAATTATGTTCGGTATGCTTACAATGGCATAGCGCATGTCTTCATCGTTGTTTCTTACAATTTCTAATGACACTAGATACTTGTACGTTGGTTGATTGCAGTATGAAATGATTGTTCATACCCACTACCAGGTAACTTTGCCTCAGCTAAATGTACTGCACGTTGCATCTTGACATCTACCCACTTACTCTCGGACGCATTTCTAATAAACATTGCGTTTCAGTCCATTCAAAGACCTTTTTAGACACACTTGATATTATTAGTTACTTATTTATTAGTATTTGCGAACAAAATCATTACGATTACATAAAGCACTCAGAGGTGACAATTTGACTTCCATTGCTCCCCTATTTCTGTAATTTTCCTATGGGTTTCATTTCTCATTTCAGCTCATGTTATTCAAGACTTCTTCTACGGTGTTTCTCTCGGTCAACTTGTCATCTGCGAATTTTGGAGGTTTTCCGATTACCGTCATCTTCTGGTGCCATTTCTAGCCAATTTCGGGTCAGTTTTGATCTTGCCAATACTTACTCGTGTCCGTTTTGGCTTTGCTCTTGTTGTTAAGGAATTCAACTACTTGTTTTTTTAAGTGTGTGTGGGTTCATTATTTTAATGTGTCTGTCGAATCTTAACCAACGTTTTCCAATGTCACAGTGAATTTGTGTGTATTGTTAGATTTTCTGTTTACGTTCGATTCGTTATTGTTCGCCTACAATTCTTCGCTCTAGAATTTTTCTTATGGTTGGTTGGTTGTTGGGATGTTTAAGGGGGACTAAACAGCTAAGGTCATCAGTCCCCCATTTCTTATGATTTTGTGTTACTTTTTCTCAGTGTTTTCAATGTCTAATCTCTTGTTCAAAAATAATGTGTCTCATCCATAGAGGCATTCTGGTTTAATTGCTATATTCTAATTATTAACTTTATGTCCTTGGAGATTTCTTGTTGTGGATATTTTGGGTAAATCGATATGCAGATTCCATCTTTTGGCATCTAATTTCGTTTGCTTTTGTTTCAATTCAATTTTCCTGAATGATTTCATTCGTCTGATTTTGCCATATTTCGTCCCCATGAATTTTGTCGCTCGTTTCTTACAGGTCACGCACTATGTCTCATCAAAAGATATGTGGATACCGACGTTTAGTGCAGTCTCATTCAAGAGTTCAGTCTGATTTTGGGTCGTCGAAATGTCGCGAGTTAAGATTGCTAAATGGTCTGTGAATGCTAGACATTCCATAGATAGCTTCTCTCTGCCTAAAAAGATTGGTTGTTCAGTTTTGAGAATTTTCTTTATGCGCCAATATTGAATCACTTTATGACGGACGCAGTTAAAATGTGATGGAGACCGCCAATATCCTTGTCTCAATAACATTCTAATTTCGAAGCGATCTGAGACGTAACTTGTACTTTGTGTCAGTCAGACTGTGTTTTGCGATTGCAAGTCTTTTCGTGTCCTGGTCTTGTTCTTTTAAAATTTAGAAGAGTGATTCATGGTCAACTGAGTCATGGGCTTTTTCAAAATCAACAAAGTGCAGATTAAATGTTTTCTACAAATTTTCTTATGTTTTATCATTTGCTTTAGGTTCAAGATTTCTTGTTATAATGGAGCATGGAAGACGTTGAACGTCTTCGCCCTTCTTATCAGATACAATTTCTCTCTTTTTATCAGCCCTAGCACTATATGATATGGTGAGAACTCCCAGTGAGTAACAGACGCGTAAAGATAACATGAATCGGTTTCGACTCTAACTATTTATTGGCCAATTTTGGCTATCACACAATTTTCAAGTGGCAGTTGTGGTGTGTGGGTACACTTTTTTTTTTAATCACTTTCGGCAAAACGTCAATTACGAGATCTGCTGCCATATTTAGCATTAAGTGGAAACACATTAGTCTTGATCACCGATAAATGTTTTTTAAAACGTCATCATTACGCATTTTGGGATATTTCCATCATCAGCTCTGTGATATAAAGATATAATATAAGACAAGAAATTAAATTTTATGTTCATACGACAGATTCGATGATGGGGACACCCCGAAATGCGCGATGGTGAGGTGTTAACAAAAACCGTATTGGTGACCAAGAGCACATATGACTGAGCGTCCAAGCCACGAGTATATGGCGAACAAAATAACACTTAGGACAAGTAGTTTCTTTCAATCTAAATGTTGAGATGAACGGGATCAACGCCTCCAGATAGTCTAAGGTTTATTTTATTCGTTGAGTAGCATAAGGGTGGCAAGTGGGGAGCGCCCGTTTCATCCACTACTTTAAGTGTTTTGTAACAAATGAATGCACGACGACCTGTCGTAACTGTTATGTTGGCATCCCTTATGCTGACGACTGGATAGCTTAGTGACTGGAGCTCTGCACATCAGCGATGGCCTGAAAATGGCATAAAATTCAAAACTGGCCAGTAGTGGAAAATAAATAGTTATAATGGAAGGCGAGACATGTTGCAGAAATTCTGTACGACGTGGAATCTGTCTGAAGAAAAATTAGAGGTGTCACATGTAGATGGCAGAGTGTTTCTGTCCGTAATCACGTAACATCATGGTACTCGAGTCATCCAGTGCAAGAACGAATTCTTGCGGTTCAGAAATAGCAAGTATAGTATAACACTAATATAGATCTATATCTACGCCTACTTACTTACTCCGCAAGTAACCATACCGCGTATGGCGGAGGGTACCTTATACCATTACTAGTCTTTTCGTTTTCCAGTGGTAAACAGAACGACTGAAAAACGGCTATCTCTGTGCGTCTGTGCGAGTTCTTATTTCTCTTACCTTCGTACTTCTTATGCGCAATGTACATTGGCCGGCAGTAGAATTATTCAGCAGCCAGCTTGAAACGCCAGTTCTCTAGATTTTCTCAGAAGAATTTTCCGAAAAGAACGTCTTCTTCCACTCACGAATTCCTATTTGACTTCACGAAGCATTTCCGTAATACCTGGGTTGATTGGAAGAACCAATAAGCCCCACTGAATTGCTTCGATGCCATTCTCGAATCCGGTCTGTTGTGGATCCCAAACACCCGGGAAATACTTAAGAAAGGGTCGTACATGTGTTTCCTGAGCGATCTCCTCTATAGATGAGCTACGCTTTCCTAGAATTCTACGCGTAAACCATCGTGGACCAACTGCTTTCCCTACAACTGACCTTACGTGTTCGTTCCATTTCTTGTTGCTCTGCAACGTTACATCTACATAATTACCAGATGACAAAATGGTAGATATCGAAATAGACGACAGAGGGATAGAGAAACAATTAAAATCGCTCAAAAGAGGAAAGGCCGCTGGACCTGATGGGATACCAGATCGATTTTACACAAAGTACGCGAAGGAACTTGCCCCCCATCTTGCAGCGGTGTACCGTAGGTCTCTAGAAGAGCGTAGCGTTCCAAAGGATTGGAAAAGGGCACAGGTCATCCCCGTTTTCAAGAAGGGACGTCGAACAGATGTGCAAAACTATAGACCTATATCTCTAACGTCGATCAGTTGTAGAATTTTGGAACACGTATTATGTTCGAGTATAATAACTTTTCTGGAGACTATAAATCTACACTGTAGGAATCAGCATGGGTTTCGAAAAAGACGCTCGTGTGAAACCCAGCTGGCGCTATTCGTCCACGAGACTCAGAGGGCCATAGACACGGGTTCCCAGGTAGATGCCGTGTTTCTTGACTTCCGCAAGGCATTCGATACAGTTCCCCACAGTCGTTTAATGAACAAAGTAAGAGCATATTGACTATCAGACCAATTGTGTGATTGGATTGAAGAGTCCCTAGATAACAGAACGCAGCATGTCATTCTCAATGGAGAGAAGACTTCCGAAGTAAGAGTGATTTCAGGTGTGCCGCAGGAGAGTGTCATAGGACCGTTGCTATTCACAATATACATAAATGACCTTGTGGATGACATCGGAAGTACACTGAGGCTTTTTACAGACGATGCTTTGGTGTATCGAGAGGTGGTAACAATGGAAAATTGTACTGAAATGCAGGAGGATCTGCAGCGACTTGACGCATGGTGCAGGGAATGGCAATTAAATCTCAATGTAGACAAGTGTAATGTGCTGGTTCCCTTATCATTTAACTACAAAATAGCAGGTCAGCAACTGGAAGCAGTTAATTCCATAAATTATCTGGGAGTACGCATTAGGAGTGATTTAAAATGGAATGATCATAAAAGTTGATCGTCGGTAAAGCAGATGCCAGACTGAGATTCATTGGAATAATCCTAAGGAAATGCAATCCGAAAACAAAGGAAGTAGGTTACTGTACGCTTGTTCGCCCACTGCTTGAATACTGCTCAGCAGTGTGGGATCCGTACCAGATAGGGTTGATAGAAGAGATAGAGAAGATCCAACGGAGAACAGCGCGCTTCGTTACAGGATCATTTAGTAATCGCGAAAGCGTTACGGAGATGATAGATAAACTCCAGTGGAAGACTCTGCAGGAGAGACGCTCAGTGGCTCGGTACGGGCTTTTGTTAAAGTTTCGAGAACATAGCTTCACCGAAGAGTCAAGCAGTATATTGCTCCCTCCTTACGTATATCTGGCGAAGAGACTATGAGGATGAAATCAGAGAGATTGGAGCCCACACAGAAGCATATCGACAATCCTTCTTTCCACGAACAATACGAGACTGGAATAGAAGGGAGAACCGATAGAGGTACTCAAGGTACCCTACGCCACACACCGTCAGGTGGCTTGCGGAGTATAGATGTAGATGTAGATGTAGCTGTACCCGATGTGACTGTGTCATACCACTAAAACTGTATTCGAACATTGCAGGATTGTTTTTCCTGCTCATCTCATTTTCCCACGTTTAGAGCAAGCTGCCATTCATCAAATCGAATAGAAACTCTACCCAAGTGCTCATGTAGCTTCCTACATTCACTCAGAGAGTACACTTTTCGTAGACTACAGCGACGTTAGCAGATAGTTGCAGATTGCTGAACACCGTATTCGTCAGGTCGTGTATGTATGCAGAGAACTAGAGCGGTTCTACCAAACTTCCCTAAGACACTCCTGAGATGTGGTTGTCTCCGATGAAGACTCACCGTCTAGGACAAAGCACTCCAGACGGGGCGAGACAAGACATAAATGTGAACGGTGTATCACACTGGAATCACTAGCTACGTGTTACTACAGAATAAAACTGACCCGCAGCGCCGCTGCGGAGGCTGGTGCAGTAGCGAGCACAGTGTTTGCGGTGGCAAACTCGGGAACGGCCGGTTATACGACCCGCACGACACGGCGCTAAGTTTTAATTACCGCGGGGCAGGCCCGGCCGCGCTGGCTCCGCCCTCGGGGTGCGTGCGTTGCCGACGCTGCGCCTGAGGAACGGCCGTATCCGTTACGCGAGGATAGGGCTCTGCCCACTGCAAGCGACGCTCGCTACGGAGCGCTCAGCGCCTCCGAAATTAGTTGCCCGAGAGGCTTACTACCAACTTTTAATTATGGGCTGCTGCTTGCACAGTTACAGCAGAAACGACACCGAGTTTTCACGGTCGGGTGGGAAAAAAGACATGTGTGAGTATTCTGGGATAACTAAATAAAAACTGCGGAAACAGAAAAATGAATTTCCTTAAGGCGCTTTTGCTGCGAGTGCGTATGTCACTGGCACAATACCTCGTTCATTACTTTCACCCCAGTGTAAGCAAACATCTGCTCATCACGCGCGGTGGTTTGTCTTCGGACTCTGTGCTTCTATACACATATTGTGGTGTCGCTGGAAATGATCCCTCATTATGCGTTAGTCATTTCGTTATTCTAGCATGAATAACAATGTCACCGCGTTAAATGTTTAACTCGTGTATTTCTTATGTAATGGGGGGGGGGGGTGGTAGGACGTCAAACGGGCCGACTTGGTGCAGGAGAAGCACCACAAGACATCAAGACATTTTAGATTCCACTGTCTATATTATTACAAATAAATTCATATAACTTGGTCAGCATGACCAGCAATGATCCAGGACTCAAACTCCTAGCAGTGGAAGTTCAAAAACACAACAAAATATTTTTTTTACTTATGAAATTTCATCATTTTTTCACTTACAATTGGCTGCATTTGTTGCTAAAGGTACACTTTTCTTCGTAAGTAAGAGAGATTCTTCGATGAATTTTGCACAGCATACGAAAAATACTTACAAGTGCATGAAACTCTAGAATTTATATAATTTATGAAAAAAAATGATTGAGCTGTTACATTTTATTAAACTTCGTGTTTAGAAAAAGCTCAAATTGTATAATTAATTATATCAGTTTTTACCACAGTTTTTAACAGATTTGGAAAATTCTAGAGTTCATACACTTGTAAGTATTGTTTGTATGCTGTGCAAAATTCATCGAAGGGTCTCTCTTACTTATGAAGAAAAGTGTACCTATAGCAACAAATGCAGCCAATACTAAGTGAAAAAATGATGAAATTTCACAGGTAAAAAAAATTTACTTCCATTGCTATGGGTGTGAATCCTGAATCATTGCTGGTTATGCTGACAAAGTTTCATGAATTTGTTTGTAAAAGTATAGACAGTGGTAATTAAAATATACTGTGGTGCCCCTCCTGCTCGAAGTCGGCCCATTGATGTCCTACCACCCACCCCTCCCCCGATTAAAACCTCATTGGACAGTCGCCAGAACCGACTCCCTTGTCGTACAAGTTCTTGGTATCATGCGCTGTGAAAATGTATAAAGTTTATGGTGTTTTGCGGTGAACTATAGGAGGTGGGAAGCCGTTAAAATGTGTACACTCGAAACGTTTTGGTTAAATTTTTGAACGGGGCGAAAACAAGATTTCCACGAAATTACACAATGTGTTTTTTCCGAATTTTCATAGCCAAACAAAGGATTAGAAATGGGATAATGGAATGTGAAAGTAACCATGGTGATGCCTAGTTTTACAAAAAGACATATTTAATGGCTTTCAGTTAATCAGAGTAATTAAGGAAAATTTAGTTAGAGTGCCAGGGAATATTGAAATGTTTCATGAACAGCTGCCGCTAGCTAAATAAGTGAAGTGTCAAAAAGACCATATTTTCAAGGTCTATCTACACTCCTGGAAATGGAAAAAAGAACACATTGACACCGGTGTGTCAGACCCACCATACTTGCTCCGGACACTGCGAGAGGGCTGTACAAGCAATGATCACACGCACGGCACAGCGGACACACCAGGAACCGCGGTGTTGGCCGTCGAATGGCGCTAGCTGCGCAGCATTTGTGCACCGCCGCCGTCAGTGTCAGCCAGTTTGCCGTGGCATACGGAGCTCCATCGCAGTCTTTAACACTGGTAGCATGCCGCGACAGCGTGGACGTGAACCGTATGTGCAGTTGACGGACTTGAGCGAGGGCGTATAGTGGGCATGCGGAAGGCCGGGTGGACGTACCGCCGAATTGCTCAACACGTGGGGCGTGAGGTCTCCACAGTACATCGATGTTGTCGCCAGTGGTCGGCGGAAGGTGCACGTGCCCGTCGACCTGGGACCGGACCGCAGCGACGCACGGATGCACGCCAAGACCGTAGGATCCTACGCAGTGCCGTAGGGGACCGCACCGCCACTTCCCAGCAAATTAGGGACACTGTTGCTCCTGGGGTATCGGCTAGGACCATTCGCAACCGTCTCCATGAAGCTGGGCTACGGTCCCGCACACCGTTAGGCCGTCTTCCGCTCACGCCCCAACATCGTGCAGCCCGCCTCCAGTGGTGTCGCGACAGGCGTGAATGGAGGGACGAATGGAGACGTGTCGTCTTCAGCGATGAGAGTCGCTTCTGCCTTGGTGCCAATGATGGTCGTATGCGTGTTTGGCGCCGTGCAGGTGAGCGCCACAATCAGGACTACACACGACCGAGGCACACAGGGCCAACACCCGGCATCATGGTGTGGGGAGCGATCTCCTACGCTGGCCGTACACCACTGGTGATCGTCGAGGGGACACTGAGTAGTGCACGGTACATCCAAACCGTCATCGAACCCATCGTTCTACCATTCCTAGACCGGCAAGGGAACTTGCTGTTCCAACAGGACAATGCACGTCCGCATGTATCCCGTGCCACCCAACGTGCTCTAGAAGGTGTAAGTCAACTACCCTGGCCAGCAAGATCTCCGGATCTGTCCCCCATTGAGCATGTTTGGGACTGGATGAAGCGTCGTCTCACGCGGTCTGCACGTCCAGCACGAACGCTGGTCCAACTGAGGCGCCAGGTGGAAATGGCATGGCAAGCCGTTCCACAGGACTACATCCAGCATCTCTACGATCGTCTCCATGAGAGAATAGCAGCCTGCATTGCTGCGAAAGGTGGATATACACTGTACTAGTGCCGACATTGTGCATGCTCTGTTGCCTGTGTCTATGTGCCTGTGCTTCTGTCAGTGTGATCATGTGATGTATCTGACCCCAGGAATGTGTCAATAAAGTTTCCCCTTCCTGGGACAATGAATTCACGGTGTTCTTATTTCAATTTCCAGGAGTGTATTTTGCACATGAAAAGTTACAATAGTGCGATATTCAAGAGTCAAAAAGTTTCCCTTCAAATCAAGCACTATATTTAGGATATTTCGAGAACAGGAGACGGTAGAAAGACAAATGAGGTGTCTGAATAAAACAGAATGGAAAGACATCGGTCAAATATTTTCTAAATGTTTTGTCTGAAAGAAATAAAATTGATTAGAGAAAAGTTTGATGTTCTTTTGTATCATGCTCGAATGACCACAAACATATACCTTGAGATACAGTATAAAGTCAATAGACAAAACTTAGTAACAGAACAGGTGATAGGATTGTAGTTGAGTCAGTTCAAATATAAGACGTGACCAGATCGCAACCTGAGACCCATGACGACACATATTACTAGCCTAAAACGTTACTGGTACACATGGACGCTTCATTAAAAGGTCACTCATTTTTTCCTACTTGCTTTAGTCTTTCTTCCACTCTTAACTGTTACTTTTCTTACTCACATAAGAAACACCGGTCATTAATTCATCTTTGAGACAGTCGAAAAGTCTGTGATCATTTTCATATACTATAAATATTTGGCTAGCGATCTTCGTAGTTGATATAGATGACGAAATTCTTCATGAGGATTCCTCACTTCCTAAATTTCATACACAGTGCTCCTTTTTTTGCCTTATTTTCGAGTTATAATAATCTGCGGTTTATGAGTGCCATTCTTCAGAAACAGCTGGTCGGCTGTGGGAGCCATCTTGTATTGAGAGTTCATCGCTCGCAGGCGGGAAACTGTACGATGTAGCCCTATGCTGCTGCTTGTAGCAGAAATGTTGTGCATCCAGCTGTCACGCAGTGTCGGTCGCTTCTGTCGCGAACATGGGACACGGCTCTGCCGTGTGTTCGCTTCAGAAAACGAAGCAGCCTGTGGATTTACGTTCTCCCACCGTTCCCCACAAAGTGGTGCCGTTGTCCACTAGCCCCTTCGCCTCACTCGCCTGCGAGGTATTCGACCAGAGAGCTCATACTAAAAACTCGTTCCGGCGGTTACCTTCTTTCGCGATCCGACCTCGCACCCCTTCAGCGTGACCTTCACAGTCCGTCCGGTGCACCTTTGTGGCATAACGCGGTGGCCGCGTCAGTGCATTGCAAATTAATCATTTTGTTTACGGAACACTTTCTGCCACTAATTGCCCTCAACAGGTGCGAGAAACAATCTGCCCGTATATTCACGTTATTATTACGCACGCGGGCGGGGGGAAAGCTCAGAGCGCGGTGCAATTAACTCTAGGCTGCGTAGCTAATTGGCATCAGAGATCTGGCTAGTAGCGCCCGACTGCATGCTACGAGCTGTGTTGTGCGACAGAGTTCGGGGAATATCTTCCAAGAATCATTTTGGCTACCTACCGACATAGAGTGAAGGAAAAAATTGGAGCTTGGAATACGTATTTACGTGTCCGACACCGGAAGAGTAGAATGAGTTGGTAGAGAGTCTTCTAAGAGTCACTGAGGGTACTTCAAAAGACATTTCCTTTGTTTTCCTTTATAACACGATCTTAGTATTTCGCTTTCTTGTTGTCTAGTGCAAATTTCGCAATTGATTTTACAGTAACTTGCAAATGAACTAGAGACTTGAAATTCTAAACATACCTCAGAAATGTATGACAATGCAGTACTAACTCACTTTCTTGTCGGTGTGTTCGATAGTGGTGTAAACAGTTGGTAACACCATCTAGGACCGACATGTTGTGCGGGTAGTTTCGAAATGGTTCCCGGTGACATGTGACCGGATAAGCTCGACCGATCAGAGAGAGAGAGAGAGAGAGAGAGAGAGAGAGAGAGAGAGAGAGAGAGGGAGGGAGAGGGAGAGGGGGAGGGGGAGTGTGTGTAATATAGGGAAATGCGCGTACGTTGGTGAAGCTAGGGAGAAAAAACTAAGAAGCAGAAAATAATTATTTTAATAAAAATAAGTTTTTAGCGTAAAACGTTTAAATTGGACTGAAAACTATAAAATAATGTTTCCTCGCTCCTTATAGCTTACTAACGCCATACAGATAGTCTTGAATATTTGTGCTTTAATTTTTGGTAAATATGACAATACTTGTGTGATTTATGACGAAAAACGTGAGCTGCATGAAGTACATAATAATTAGGAAGAGTACTATTCAAGCATCTAGTACGTACTGCACATGTCCTGAGTTATTCGTTTAAAATCATACAAGTATTGCCATGACTATCAATAATTCACAAGCACAAATGTTAAGAGCCCTTGTGTTAGGAATCTATAAGTTTTATATTGTATTTTTTTATAATTTTTAGATCGATATATACACATTTTACACTGTTGTTGTTGTGGTCTTCAGTCCTGAGACTGGTTTGATGCAGCTCCATTTTACACTGAAAATTTATTCGTTTCTTTTTGGTTGCATCTCGCTCACTATAAGGTCCAAAGCAATCGTTCATACCTTAGGCTTGACAGTTGTTTCTGTCGCTTTGCTCACGTCATAACGTATCCGTAATACGCGGTATAGTATCCATTTTTCTTTAGCTTTTTTTGTATTTTTACGGTATATGTGCTGTACTTCTGAGGTGGACGAGATGAACTGGCTTAACTTACATCTGATGTCTGAAAGTACATAGTATATTATGTCTCGGGTTTTAATGCCACTTGCATGAAATTTGTTCCATGAAAACAATAAAGCCATTTGACAACTTTTAATGAAATGTGCGATAGTGTATCAACTGTCATAGCGCAACAGAATAATAAAAGGGCATTTAACGTAACTTAAATCTAGATTAATTGCAGTCAGATCTTCGACTGCCCTGCTACAACCTATATCTGTATCACTCTTTGTACAACTGAATCGTGCCTTGCATATGTAGATGAACGCTGTGTTTTATAACACCTAATGATTGGAAAAGGACTCATTTGGAAGCAAAGTCTTGATGTGTTCTTCGGTGCAGTACGTACAGTATGTTGAAGATCACTGTAACTCGCACACCCCTTAGTTAGCTGAAGAAAATTCACAGCGTCATGTTTTGCCGAAGGCAGTTTAAGAGATTTTTTCCCTGCTGAAGGTAGTTCAAGATATATTTCAAGTACGTTCCACGTGAGTGTAGTGCTTTCAGCAACAAAGATTGACTGAGCACATGTGCGGACGAATATGATCGGAGGACTGGAAAATGACTCCGTGAGGAACTTAAGAAAGAGAGTTGAATTTAAAATCAGTTATAACTCAGAAAGTAGACGCAAAGGCTCAGGAATAACGCATCCTCTAACTGATCACACAAGATAGAAATGCAACCACATATTCGTAATAATCCCCGTAATAATAAGTTAGAGAGAAGTGTGATTAGCCACGGATATAATTGGACGACCGCGAACAAAGTGCTAACACTGCTCACGTTGAACACAACCGCAAAGTATGTCCCATAAATAAACCTTAATGTCATGTATGTTATATAATAGAGCAGTGCAGCATGAGCAAACAACAGTCTCACCATGGACCTGGACGATATCGATTCAGAATTCCCATTCCAGTTATCACAAGATAAACGTATATACTTTACAAGTCAGTAGCGGGAAGACATTCACAGTTCCAGGCAGAAAGGAAGAGTGCGTCGACGATCCAACCTCGCCAAGAAACATGAATGCCCGGCGTGACTCATCGTCGAAAATACGGAGTAGACATAGGCTTCACACTACCCAACCAAAGATTAAGCTACTCTCAGATGAGGGAAATCTTGACTATAGTGTGTCTAAGTCACACAAGTACTTAAGAATTAGCATATGAAACCACGACATAGCTTTCAAGGATGACAGGAAACTGCAAATTCTCAATCATTTAATGCTTAACTGAACAGGAATATTGGTACGAAATGCCCTCTGCCAAGCACCGTTGAATGAGTTATGAAGTACATACCTCGAGATATACTTTTGTCTCAACCGTTCGATAACATGATATTTGTTACTATTTTAAAGATATGGATTACTTTGCAATACCATGAAATAGAATGTCGTATATTCAGCATTTTTGACTCTGGCCATGGACACCTCTGATATTTTAATAACTGAAGTATGTCTGCTTCTTGGCTAAAGCAGTGAAGGCCAATGAGCAGACTATGCTGCCTTCATATCACCCACGTGTGTAATACATTAAGCGTCGAGAGCAAATTGTATAGCACATAGACGCTTTGCAAATACTGAAGAACGGGTTAATGTTATTACGACGAGTTGTGTATGTTAGAACAAGCCTGGAAGGTTTGCAGTCGAAATCGTAATGCAAGAACTTAAGTGTAACCGAATGCGTGCCTTATATCTCATAGATTCTTGATTGCTATGGGAGAACCGAGAAATTGATATGGAAATAAACCGTTTGACTTTAGTGTTCCCATCGTACATCGATATTACCACCACAGTTTCAGCTGTACTCTTGGCCATCGGAGTTCGACATTCATGCCTTTAGGTAGAGATTTATAATTACAATGAGAGCTTGTGAGTCATGTCTGTAATGTTCCTGGTTGGGTGTATAAGTTAGAAAAGCCTAATGGTAATTCAATATAGTCCTCACCAGTCTTTTTTTTTTTATTATTGTGAAAAACGGCGTTGAGTGATGCTTTTTCTGTTACTTCAGTCTACACCAGGGGTCTCCAAACTACGGCCCGCGGGCCGAAACCGGCCCGCGTTAGCTCGCCGGACATCCCCGGTCTCCGGCCCGCCAAATATTTGAGGTGGTACCTATACTGCCAACAATTGAGTTTCGAGGCCTGTCGCGACCAATACACCGCGACATTGGCTCTGCTACTCGCTACAAGACTACATAACTAAACTTATTGTTGCGCCGCTTGAAATAACAATGCGTTGACATACTCTACCTCTGTTACGTCTTACAGTAATAGTGTTGCTAACAATGATTTTGAGATTTCGTTAACTCTGCAGGACGCTTTCGTGAAGAATGTGCAGTGACATACTTTTTTGTCGGTGAAATTCGCCAGAATAAAATACGCCAGAATTTCGGTCAGGTACGTCCACCAATCAAAATTATGTAATTAAATAAAAATCGTAGTTCTTTTCAGTGCTAGCTATTCCCACAACTTTAGATTTTTGCGATTTCATCTTTCCTTTAGCCTTACATTACGGTGATCGTGGAGTGCTAGGGTGCTTTAATCCCACTAGGTAGATCTTAGCCCTTATGACTTGGTGGAGGAGTCAGTGTGGCCCGTGGACTAAAAAGTTTGGAGACCCTGGTCTAACCACAACACAAACATAATAAAAAAGTATGTCGTTGCTCAGAAAACCTGCTCGTTGCGATGTAAATCTGTCACTAACGACAGAAAACAAATTAATAAAATGCCTGTGACGTGCAACAGAGCATACTTGAAATTCTGCATAAGATTCCATTCCTCCGCTATAGGCATACTTTATAAACGACTAGTCAACCGATCTTTCAGAAGACAAACTATAATCAGCCTAACGATGTTTTATCACATCGGAACTGGAGAACGCAAATTCTGTAAGGAAATGATGCCGACAGGTCTGCAGGTATCACGAGACGAGAGAACTCCTGAAACGGCGATCTGTTTATTTTTCATTAGCAGTCAAACGCAGCTGACAAGTCGTGGCGTCCAAAGGCGACGCCTTTCCTCACTGCACGTAAACTTTATTCAACCTCCTCCTCTTCGTTTACCGCCCGCTACCAAATATGTCTCCCTTCCGGAGGCTAATCCTGTCGATCGAGAGGGGAAAAAAATCGAACAAATGGATGAAAAGTGTGAAGGTAGCGATGAGATAGCGGTTAGGGTGGAACTGTGGCAGTGCCAAGCCACAGGGGAATGCCCAGCAGTGGCGTATGGACGCTCCAGGCGGTTCTGCAAACGAACCTCAGGTGGACTTTTTATTTCCACTGTGCACGTGCCGGTGTATCGGGATGGGGGTTTTAAAATGGGTAGCGGCACCGGATAAGAGGAGTGGTGGCACGCAGTACAGGCTGACGCCGCGAGGGGTGGGTGGGCAGGGGAATTCGGGGGTGGGAGTTGGGGAGAGGGGGAAGGGGCTGGCCGGTGCACGCCATGAATTACGCGGGCCTATTACGGATCGGCGGACGCCGGCGGAGTGACACTGACTGATGGCCGCGGCAGAGGCAGCCGCCGTATTAGCGCCTTTCCCATTCAGCAAACCTGTCGCCGTCCGAGATCGATAGTTCTCCGGACGTACGACACGCGTTTTCGCAGCAGGCAGCCCGTCCATTTCTGGCGGGAGTCGGCCACCGTTGAAGTGTATGCGTGCGAATCTGACACATTGATTATCGATATGGTACCTTTTGTCGCATCGCTTGTTATGATATTGCTGACATCGTCCTTTGTAATAGCTTATTTACGTGGGACGGTCACCTCTAGTACTGAGCTTCATGACCGACTGATCTTTTCCAGTCACCATCATATCTCGTCATAGACGAGGGGTCCAATGTACACAATGATTCTTATTAAAGTTAAAAAAAAAGCTCCGAAGCGACCTATATGACACTGAGACAAGTAATTTAATATAAGACGCATGTGGCTGAAATGTCGAGAAATACCCCAAAAGTGGACGTCACTAGGTAGTGTATCTCGCGTCTCTTGCAGCCGTCTGTCACACCTGATCACGTCGTTGTGGCTCTGAGCTCACGTACACTATTTTAACGATCAAGGGTCTTGCGTCTGGCAAGCAGTATCTTTTTACTGTTTTAGACAATTATGTGTTTCCAGAATAAGATTTTCACTCTGCAGCGGAGTGTGCGCTGATATGAAACTTCCTGGCAGATTAAAACTGTGTGCCGGACCGAGACTCGAACTCGAGACCTTTGCCTTTCGCGGGCAAGTGCTCTACCAACTGAGCTACCCAAGCACGACTCACGCTCCGTCCTCACAGCTTGGAAGGTAGGAGACGAGGTACTGGCAGAAGTAAAGCTGTGAGGACGGGGCGTGAGTCGTGTTTGGGTACCTCAGTTGGTAGAGCACTTGCCCGCGAAAGACAAAGGTCCCGAGTTCGAGTCTCGGTCCGGCACACAGTTTTAATCTGCCAGGAAGTTTCAATTATGTGTTTATTGCAAAGTACAAACAACAGAAATCTACCGTACTGCGTCACAATTAGGTGAGCATAAGCTTCCGAATTGTGTCGTACTAGTAAATGATCTACGTCTTCTTATAACTAAATAACGACTGTAAACAAAAAAAGAATGGACAAAAGGAAAGAAACAAAATAACCGCTGCTTTTACGTGGTTACGGCAAGGATTATAATTTTGTAGCTTCCACGCTTACAACAAATCACATTCACAAAAGGTGTTCGAAATTTGCACCATTTGCTCGAATACAAGTATTGCATAGATCAATCATCCGTTCACGCCCAAATCAAGCCGCTGCGCGTGTGGCGAGTTTTGTCATCTTATGACGTCACATGATCAATACTTCTCATCCTTTTTTCGGGTATTTACCGACATCTGCGACCCCATATGTCTCATACTAAATTACTTGTCTTAGCGTCATATACTTTCCTCCCTTAAAGGCCGGCCGTGGTGGCCGTGCGGTTCTAGGCGCTGCAGTCTGGAGCTGAGCGACCGCTACGGTCGCAGGTTCGAATCCTGCCTCGGGCATGGATGTGTGTGATGTCCTTAGGTTAGTTAGGTTTAATTAGTTCTAAGTTCTAGGCGACTGATGACCTCAGAAGTTAAGTCGCATAGTGCTCAGAGCCATTTGAACCTCCCTTAAACGTTAATGAGAAGATATACCTTGTGTATATAGTGAGGTGCATTTTCTCTGGTGTTCCGGCAAATATTTGAAATTTCGTTTTTGCAACGTGTAGCTGGTATCAGCCCAATCCAGTTCTGTTCATGAAGTCTTTAATATGACGCCTAGCGTCGACGGAATGCGTCGGTTTCCTTCCCGTTCAAACAAAATGATTTATAAATCGGACTTACACGTGCCCGTTTGATAGAGCGCTACCAGGTAAGTCTAGTGCAATTTTCGTTCTACCGATATGTACTAACATATACATCTACATCCATACTCCGCAAGCCACCTGACGGTGTGTGGCGGAGGGTACTCTGAGTACCTCTATCGGTTCAAAAATGGTTCAAATGGCTCTGAGCACTATGGGACTCAACTGCTGTGGTTATCAGTCCCCTAGAACTTAGAACTACTTAAACCTAACTAACCTAAGGACATCACACACATCCATGCCCGAGGCAGGATTCGAACCTGCGACCGTAGCAGTCGCACGGTTCCGGACTGCGCGCCTAGAACCGCGAGACCACCGCGGCCGGCACCTCTATCGGTTCTCCCTTCTATTCCAGTCTCGTATTGTTCGTGGAAAGGAGGATTGTCGGTATGCTTCTGTGTGGTCTCTAATCTCTCTGATTTTATCCTCATGGTCTCTTCGCGAGATATACGTAGGAGGGAGCAATATACTGCTTGACTCTTCGGTGAAGGTATGTTCTCGAACCCGTACCGAGCTACTGAGCGTCTCTCCTGCAGAGTCTTCCACTGAAGTTTATCTATCATCTCCGTAACGCTTTCGCGGTTACTAAATGATCCTGTAACGAAGCGCGCTGCTCTCCGTTGGATCTTCTCTGTCTCTTCTATCAACCCTATCTGGTACGGATCCCACACTCCTGAGCAGTATTCAAGCAGTGGGCGAGCAAGCGTACTGGAATCTACTTCCTTTGTTTTCGGATTGCATTTCCTTAGGATTCTTCCAAAGAATCGCAAGTCTGGCATCTGCTTTACGGGGGATCAATTTTATATGATCATTCCATTTTAAATCACTCCTAATGCGTACTCCCAGATAATTTATGGAATTGACTGCTTCCAGTTGCTGACCTGCTATTTTGTAGCTAAATGATAAGGGATCTATCTTTGTATGTATTCGCAGCACATTACACTTGTCTACATTGAGATTCAATTGTCATTCCCTGCACCATGCGTCAATTCGCTGCAGATCCTCCTGCATTTCAGTACAATTTTCCATTGTTACAACCTCCTGTTACTAACAGGAAATTTAAAAAACGACGAATAGCCCGCATCTCGTGGTCGTGCGGTAGCGTTCTCGCTTCCCACGCCCGGGTTCCCGGGTTCGATTCCCGGCGGGGTCAGGGATTTTCTCTGCCTCGTGATGGCTGGGTGTTGTGTGATGTCCTTAGGTTAGTTAGGTTTAAGTAGTTCTAAGTTCTAGGGGACTGATGACCATAGATGTTAAGTCCCATAGTGCTCAGAGCCATTTGAACCATTTTTTTTTTAAATCCGACGAATAATCAGTACTCGAGCAGAACTGAGCAGTGTGCTTTTTCGTGGCGGTAGCGGTCACCGAGGGCCAGGAGGGCGCTTTCGTTATTGGAGTGGTCGTAATTCCTCGTTTTTTACTGTCTCTTTTAATACATATTGTTAAAACGAATATCGCACTAAACTAATTTGGGACCGCTCTGTCGAACGCGCGCGCAAAATTCCAATTTAAAAATCATTTTCTTTGTAGCAGGAAACAAACCGTCGCTTGCCTTCGACACTAAGCATCACTTGAAAGACTCGATGTGTGTAATATACATTACCATTTTTTATTCTGCTTTGTATGTAGGAAATGTGACGTCGTAGAAAAAAACTGATTTTACCAATGTATTCAGCACCCCAAAATTAGGTAAATCCACCCATTTGCAAACCAGATGCTGAAAAAAGTTTAATTTGTTAACTAATGTTATTACAATTCGTAGCGATCTTAGTGAGATAGCCCGTAATGGTGGTTAACAGACGTCTCTCAGACAGATCATGTGCGTTCATACATCACGAGTCACCGCGTTTCCACTTGTCAATAACACATCGGAGAGATTAATGGTAATAAACAATAAGACATGAGTCAACATTTAAACGAAATAAATATGTATTCTCATTTACATGAGCTTGCAGTGATGCATGTATCTTAACAGACCCAGGCCAGGAGGAGAAAAGTTGAAGAGGGGAGTGACAGGTAAAGAATATCAGATAAAAGATGAACATTAATTTTACAAATATGGTCTTGCCAGTCATTCTATTCCTCCGAAGTTTAACTGACACCATTTTTATGATTTTACAGTTGAGACCATAAGTTCTTTTCTTATTACAGATAACATATTCGATAGGTAGACTATTAAATCTGTTCTAAAAAGAAATAAATTTCTTTTAACAAGGAAGTGAAGAAAAAATACTATTATGTCTCTATAAACTCAATCTGGTATCTAACTTTCCTGCGATTTATTTTATGTGGTAATGTATATCTCCAGAAATACCAGGAAAATGCGCCTGAAGACCCTTAGGAGAGAGATACTGTACGGGTTGTGTGTTCCAGAAATGTAGCGACAAATTTCGAGAGGTCTGCAATATTTTTCGGTATACAGGAGAAAAATAAACTGCTGATGGAACCCTGTGTCCGAAACCGTCATCCATCTAGCCAACAGAGCGTCGCTTTCATAGGAGACAAGACCTTTCTACTGAGCAGCTACCACTATTTTCTCCACTAGCGATCTTGGCAATCAGTCGCCATCACTGACTTACAAACAACATTACGATTCCTTTAGCGCACGGTCCGTCTGCGTACAAAGTCACGTTTGCTGCACAGTAGTAGACGCCCGCTCCTGTAACTTCGTCGCTCAGTAGCGCCGCTGAATAAGGTTTCCGGACACGTCCCCCTATTCTCAAATTGTTCCTCAAGACAACTCTTCGAAGTTTGTCGTAACGTTTCTGGGCCATATATGGTTCGATGCGGCCCATAATGAATAATTCTCTTGTGCCGACTTCTTCATCGCAGAGTTGCACGCTATGATTTTAGTGAGTTTTTGGACGTTTTACGATCGCTCTCTTCCCTTGCAGACTGGCTCGTTGCGTTACATAGCACTTTGCTAAAGAGACGCGTTTTAAAATTACAGGTGTGTGAAAGTTTTAAATTCTGTCAGGCATCGATATTCTGTCGAATATAGTTAGCAGTTTTGTCGTGGTTATACGGAAAAACGGTTTTTAATAATCTTTCCTTTTTTTTATGGGTATGTCGTTATCCCACTACACCAACAAATATCCACGTCTTTCAACTATCGGAACTTCACGTAGGCTCTCCTACACACCTTGTTGGAATAGCACTTCTAGAAGAAAAAAAAAATGTAACGAAAAATTGGCTTAGCCACAGCGTACAGGCTGTTACCAGAAATTATTAAGCCTGACCATAATCATAGTTAATGCTGCAGTAGCAAGGACAACACCATCGCCTGTATTTACTAGTACTATTCATATGTAGCTAGTTATAGTGTCAGAATACATCGTCTTCAGGATCTTCTATGAGGCTGAGTGAACATGTCGACATCATTTATACTTTCCGTTCAACCTCCAAAACATCGGCGTCCGCTAACCTGAATCTAATTATCGCCTATGGCGTGTACAGCGGCAATACAAGAACTCGAGTAGCGTTGATGTACTGCGACTCTGCGGACCATTGGCTGTAAGACGATTCAGTTTAGCATATTTCGATGTTTCAGACCTTATGCAGATTACTGATATCAACGTGATCGCTCAGAGCTGTAGAGAGGCCTGAAGACGTTGTGCTGTATCACCGAAACTGGCTGCGTATGAATGAAACTAACAAAGCGAACTGATGCTGTTATCATTACTACACATCGTATGATTCAGTTGCCCCTACCCATTCGTTTTATGCAAACTGCACTACATCTGTATCAGGAACGGTATCCAGACAGGCAATAGCCACGTAATCCATATAACGTCCCTCTCAGAGCTCTGGGCGACTTTTATCACAAGGAAACATGTTGTAAAAAATACAAGTGAGGGATTGGCCGTGAGCTACATGGTATTTTTGGACCAATATGTACCTTACTTCTGCATACTTATCCTACAGTCTCCAATCTTTCTTTGTGTTTACAGTACTTAAGCTTTCGTTAACGGTTTAGAGGTTATATACCGGAAGTTAATGCTACACATCCCATTTTCATCTCTCCTGTTAATTTCGTTGATTCAGACTTTATTATTTATTTACTAGAGACTAAGTCTGTAAACGCAATAAACTTGAAGAGATGTCCAAACGTGTATGATTACACCACTAATGACACAAAGAAAGACCAGAGACACTTGGATAAGTATGGCAAAAACAAGATATATTTTGGTTCAGAAATACTGTGTAACTCACGGCGAATCCTCACTTGTATTTTTAACAGTATGATTTCGTTTGCTAGCGATCGCCAAAAGCTCTGAGAGGGAACTTACACAGATTACGTGGCTGTCGCATGTCTGGATACCGTTCTGATACACGTAGTGCGGGTTGCGTCAAACGATTCGGTGAGGGCTGCTGAATCACCATGTACTCGTATAGGACACAGTAACAGCTGTCGTCCCAATATCCAACAGACGATGGACGCTCGGGAAGCGCACTGAATGGGTCTTCGTTATTGGTTTGTTCACTTTGACGGACGACGCCTGGAGGGAACACTTACGGAAAGCTGGAGTGCTGAACTGTCAGAGAAGCTACACGCAAGCAATAATAATGACGGGCATAGAGCCGTGCCACCGTGTGGAAGTCGCCACGGTGGTGACGCACTCGCGGCGTCCGAACGTGCCGCACTGATTCCAGGGTTCGGATTTATTTTCGCAGACGGCCAGTAAAACCAGCCGCCACTGTGGTGTGGGCCCGCTATCTGCCTACATGGGCCGCCGAGTGCCGCCGCTCTGCATAATCCACACTGTTTGTTCAGCGCCGCGCCGGCCTTAAAATAAACTTCACACGTCTCGGCATCGGGCGGCCGCGCTCTCTCAGACGCCACACCGCCCTCTCCCTAAAGGTGCGATTCCAGTGCGGCGACTCTGGTGACACGAGACGCGCGGGTAACTGTGCGGCTGTGCATTGGCTCTCCTTTAACATCTAACTGGGTGCAACTCTTTCCAAAGAAGCGTCCATAGTTACGCAACCGGAGGGACACTAAGGCGGTGCACTGCTTGACTATTCAGCCATCTTTAATGACAAATTACAGGAAAAAAAGAATTCGGATACACCTATGTAATGCGGTGTCAAGAGAGGTGTATCCGCCTGTATAAAAGGAGGTCAGGAGAGGAACGCGGATTGACCGATGACCTCGCTGTTTGGTCTCTTTCCCCAAAACCAACCAACCAGGAACGCGGACGATTCATTGGATGTCACCTAAGTAACAAGTCCATCAGGGGCATTTCAACACTTCTAAAGCTGCCTACGTCGTCTGCTGGCGAAGAGATTGTAAAGTGGAACCTCGAAGGAAGAATCAGTGTCGAGCATTGCAGAGGTTGAAACTTCCCGGCAGATTAAAACTGTGCCGGACCGAGACTCGAACTCTGGAGCTTTGCCTTTCGCGGGCAAGTGCTCTACCAGCTGAGCTATCCAAGCACGACTTGGACGTGCTTGGGTAGCTCAGATGGTAGATCACTTGCCCTCGAAAGGCAAAGGTGCCGAGTTCGAGTCTCGCTCCGGTACACAGTTTTAATCTGCCAGGAAGTTTCATATCAGCGCACACTCCGCTGCAGAGTGAAAATCTCATTCTTGAAACATCCCCCAGGCTGTGGTAAGCCATGTCTCCGCAGTATCCTATCTTCCAGGAGTGCTAGTTCTGCAAGGTTCGCGGAAGAGCTTCTGTAAAGTTTGGAAGGTAGGAGACGAGGTAATGGCAGAAGTAAAGCTGTGAGGATGGGGCGTGAGTCGTGCTTGGATAGCTCAGATGGTAGAGCACTTACCCGCGAAAGGCAAAGGTCCCGAGTACGAATCTCGGTCCGGCACACAGTTTTAATTTGCCAGGAAGTTTCATATCAGTGCACACTCCACTGCAGAGTGAAAATCTCATTCTGGATTGCAGAGGTTGGTTGTAAAACTTTTGAACTTGTAGCAGGGAATGACTCTCGAGTTCCGAAATGTTACCAGTAGTCCGTCTAGCACAGTAACTGCTCGTATGGAGTTAAAAATAATGGGGTACAATGGTCGATGAGCTCCACTTTAGCCACACATTTCGCTAGTCAGTCCTAAGCGACGCTTTAGATGGCGTAAAGAGCGAGGCCACTGAACAGTGAATGACTGGAAACGAGTGATGTGGGTTGATGAATCACGCTACACCCTGTGGCAATCCGATGGAACGGCTGCTTGTCACCATGTGTAGTGCCAGTTGTGAAGTATGGAGGAGGTAGTGTTATGGTACGTGTCTGTTTTGTGGTTAGGGTACATTTCCACTACTGAGCTTAAAGGATACTGCGTGCAGCAGAGGAACGCAGACAACGATAGTATCAGCACGACAATGCCCCCTGCGTAAAGCAGCATCCGTGAGGCAATTGTTTCTGGACAGTAACATCCCTGAAACGGACTATCGAGAGTCTCGACCTGAACCCAATGGAACACTTTTGGGATGAGCTAGAACGTCCTGTCCAAGTCCCAGCTTCCTATATGCAGCAAGTATCTCTTTTGATTTCAGCTCTTGAGGAAGAATGGGCTGCCATTCCTCCACAGACACTCAGATACCTCACTAAAAGTATTCCCAGAAGATTTCAAGTCGTCATAAAGACGAAGGCTGGACACTCTTCGTATTAAGGATCACTAATAGCTGCCGGAGAGTTTCGGCCAGGTTGTGTTCTTCCCCGTCGAAACTGGCTATGACAGAATAAATAAAAAATAAACTGTAACTGTGAAGGCTTTATTTCGTGAAATACAAATTTGGATGATTCACGACTCTGCTCACATCGTAATTTAGTCAAGGTAAATCGAACCTTTTTCTTTATCGTCCTCCAACCTACCAGCGGTGCTCGACGCAATCTTAGCACTAGTCAACAATCTGACGGCACTTTGCTCGGAAACAGCTCCTATGAGACCTGTGCACATGTGTTTTATCCTTGCCGGATAGCTAATCGCACGTTTCATAGCTTCAACTACGTATCCATCAACAATTCTACCGCACAAATCAGCTTACAGTTAGTCGCGAAGGATACTTGGGGTACCATTACCTTTTCACATCTTTCCCCTTTTATTTCCGATGGTGCGTGGGAAAAATGTCAATGCGGAGGAAGGAATACTCAGGAGTTTCCAAGCTCTTCCTATATTTTTTCAACATTAAATCTCTCTGTGATGAACACCACCTCTTGTGTCGTCAGCCGCTAGAAGTTTCAGACAACCTCTAACGCTCTCGCGCTTGGTAAACGATCTTTTCGTTAGATCTTCTCTATTTCTTCTCTCAATCCAATCTGTTTAGGGTACCACACCGATGAGCCGTATCCAAGAACCGCTCGAACTAGTGTTCTTTAAGCGAATTCTTTCGTGGCTGAATTATATTAAGAGACTTCTTAGGTTAAGAGGCCTTCTTACATTAAGAGTCTTCAAGTGGATTTCAGCCTGACGTCTGCTTTCCCTACGACTGGTTTTATACACGGAGACTTCAGAAAGAAAATTACTCATTATTACATCTAGTAACTCTTTTTAAACGCTGCAACACATTTCAACGTCACTTAGGTGCGTCACATACTCTTCAAGCAAGCAAGTCTCCGTGAAAGTCGGAATGTTGTACCAGTCGCTCAGTTCCTCGACGACAGAAATCGGCTTCTCGGCCACGGAACCATTCGAGAACAGCTGTGTGAACGTCCTCAACTTTGGGAGATACTTTTACTCCAGGATGTTCTTTCAACTTGCGGAAAAGATGTAAATCGCATGGTGCAAAATCTGGACTTCCCGATCCGTTTCATCCACGTGTGTGCCACCTTGGTCAAGTCCTTGGCACCATTTTACCATGTCTGTACGCGGCACTGCGTTTGGTCCGTATTTCACTAGAATTACACAATGAATCTGTGTGCAGTTTTGGCGTTTTGCCTATAAGAATCGTACCGTGACGCGTACTTCAACTTTGGATTATGTTTCCGGTGGCTGCGCCGTTTCACTTCCGTGGTATGATGCACATGTTATCTGTTCCACGGCAGAACTGCGTCTCCAGGAAACGCGGGGCATGTACCCTCTCCTCTGGCAACCTGCCGCTGTGCGCTTAGCGTGACACGACGTGTGTAACTTACATTGTGAACTTCCTATGGATTTTTGTAACACTTAAGCTCATCCTGGGCTCTTACTCGTAGGCGTTGAGGTGTTCCACGGTTGCTACTTTTCCCAGAAGTTTATATCGCCAACAGTGCAATGGAGCAGTCAGAAATCTATTTATTGATACAGTTCAACAACGGACAGGCGCTGCTCAGTCGCATTTTGTGACGAACGCATCATAAGGTTACTGCGTAGCCCTTCGCCTTCACGGAATTCCATAGACCGCCCGTTTCTTGGCCAGTGCCCAGCGTTTGCGGTTGTACGCAGACGTCGACATATTTTGCTGCGAGCCTGTACTCCACATGGGTTTCATATCGTACCGAGGTGAGTAGCCTGGGTGTGTAATTACAGTCGACGTCTAGTGCCCTAGTCCCCCCACAGCCGCTGCCTGCATTCTCTCTGCGGTTTCCGGCAATGCGCGCTGCCGCCAGATGAAATAGCCGCCGCTACTTGAGCGTTGGCTCGCGCGCCGCGGTCGAGTGGGGTGTCGGATCGCCTGCCGGGAGGTGCTCCAGCGGCCCCCTGGAGTCTGCGAGAGCCAGCGCGACTGGAGCGCTGGAACAGAGGCGGCCGGCAGTGCGGGCAACCGCTGCTTCCGCCGCCGCAACCGCCGCCAACCACTACCCCGCCGTGCGCTGCGTCACCTACCCGACTCTGAATCAGCTCCCCGTGTGCCTACCGATTTCGCTTATTACTGCGTTCGCTCGTTCACGCGCGTGCGATTGTGGACGCCACTGGGACGGAAAGATCGCCCACTGATGCGCTCCGTGCTCCCCACGCACGTAAACACTGGTCTGGAAGAGAGATAATAGGCGGCGTAAATGTAGAACAATGTTGACCGCTTTCGGTGATATTAACTAATGGGCATTGTTGTTTCATTATCTGACTCGTAACAAAATTATATTCCACCCAATAGAGATCACGGTGTTAGCATTTTTGCGCACAAAATGTCTTCCACCCCGTATCCGGTCCAGTTCCCTAAACGTTATAGCCGACTATGGTTAAAGTATGTTGATCATTAGGCAGACGATGTAGCTATCGAGCTCTTTCAAGCGCTACAAATAAGTCTATACTGAACAACAGTGATAGCCCCTTACGTCGTACATTACACCCTCCCCCCCCTTCAATTTCTTATGACAGCGTTAACTTGTGACGCCAATAGTTTCTTTGTTAACCGTTATAAAAGCATTGGATTTTCTGTGTATCTGGCGATGAAATTACATGGCCCGCCTTCGGTCTTTTGCGCACTCAGATGACCTTTTTTCTTTAAGTTACCATTCAGGCCATTTAATGGAGGTACAGCGTGGATATAAATAAACTTCCGCTACCTGAGCCATTGTAGACGGAAAACTATTTACCCATTTGGGTGTCAAACTTAATAGGAATAAGTCATGACTTGCTCTTAAGCACCGGTACTGGTACGGTGACGTAGGGCTGAAACGGAAGCACAGTGTACATTCCTGCTGCTGACAGTCAACAACATGGGTCTGGACAAGGTCTGCAGGGCTCTTTTGTTTTTTTTAGAGCTACAAGGACTGTTCGGAAAGTAAGGTCCGATCGGTCGCGAAATGGAAAGCACAGTCAAAATCAAAAATATTTTATTCACAGCAGTTAGCCACACTTTCCAGCTACCTCTCTAAATAGTCGCCGCTCTGACTCAGAAGTTTGTCGTGGCGTTGTACAAACTTTCCAGCACCTTCGTCACAGAAGCCGCCGCCTATGCTTTCCGCCAATTCTCGACTCTGGTCTGCCTTTCGTTGTTTGTGCCAAAATGTTGTCTTCGTAGCCAGCGGTTCATGTGAGTAGAGATGAAAAACGGAGGGAGCCAATTAAGGGCTGTATTGTGGGTGATCACTTCCCATCAAACGCTTGCCCCTGCAGAATGCGGCTGAAATTGACTTGAAGAGAGAAACGCATGACATTTATGTTATGTGGGCTGCACTGCTTCAGGCGAAATCTCTGACCAGATCCACATACTTGGCGGGAGACTCTGTCGTTTTAGGCATTTGAACTGAGCAACATTAAGTGATCGACAGGCACTTCTAAAGACACTTCCCAACACGTCTGAGCAAAGTCCCATCAGATTTTCGCAATAATTTCCATTTTGCATCGGATCTTACTTTCCAAATACGCTTCGTATTTTATCAAAACAACAGCCCACAGTGCTGCTACTTTACACGAGTATCGGCGCATTAAAGGAATACGGGGAAGTCCTATTTCCGCGCAGAGGTTGGAGTACATCATTAGGAAGTACGAATTAATTGGCGGTAAGGGAACTGATGCTGGGAAAGGCTGACGGCCAATTGCGCCACAAATTGTTGAAAAAGTTACTTTGACATTGCTGAAAATGATGGACACAATTTGCGATTTTTAAACAGTATACGACCTGTTTCACGACAGCTGAACATCTCACGCTCCACCGTTCCAAAAGTGCTGCGAACAGTTATGAAATGATATCTCTAGTGCGGTTCCAAACTGAGCATCGACCTGGAACGTCTACATGGTGCGCAAGCACAAATGTTAACCTTCCATTTGGAGATTAAAATGTGGTTCTTTCAATTATTTATTCGCTATTTCTCTTCCGCACATCCTTATAGATGATTCCACAAAGTTTCGCCGTCGTACGGTCACTAATGTTTCTTGAGAAGTTTTTTATAGTCAACTTCTGTATTTTTAACGTACAGAGTACGGTTGTAATAACAGTGGAAATACTGCCGTGCTTAGAGACAGCAGAGTTTTCATTAATAGTATGTTGTAACTTACTCTTGCTGCTTCTGTTGGGCAGTCTTCCTTCTGCTTTTCAGAGTCTTTTAATTTCCTTGAGAAAGCAAACCAGTTCGATTATCTGATCGTTCAACTCTAGAAATACCCCTTTGTGGTGATGAGAAGACAGAATAACGTAAACAACAAACACATTGGCAATACTGATATGAACTGCAGAATGGAAGGTACTACGGTACTAATTACCCACGCTGTAGTCATGCACCCAGTATCCTAGAATGGGAATGATAGCATTTGGAGCGTTCGTGGAAACACTGTGAAGTGTCGAGATGTCACCGACGTATAATCTTGATATTCTAGTGCTAGTTACTTAAATCATAATCATTATAATTTCTAACTAATAAAAGAAGTACTTTCAGTTGTTAGCGTGCATAACTCGAGTTTCAACGTTACAGTCGCAATACAACATAAAAAAAGCGATCGTTAAGAAACTATAGGTAATAGTAAATGCTAAACGGACCGATTATTCTAACCTGACATAAGGAGTAGAGATTATATTTCCTTATGGGTGAGAGAACTTATAACGAGAGTCTACTATCTCGATACAACAGTCACGACATAGATCGCATTATCAAGCAACTGTTCGGAACATAACCACCAGGCCGTTTGCCACTGTCTTGGGTTAAATTCCAAACCAGTAACCATGTCCGCAGCTCGTGGTCTAGTGGCCGAGCTGGCGCGGTAGCTCAACGTGTTCGGTCAGAAGGTTAGCTGCCCTCTGTAATAAAAATAATAATAATAATAAAAATACTGAGTTAGTGGATCACCGCTGAACTTGAACAAGCATCATAGGACGTCCGCCCCGAACAAACAGAACCAACACTAACGAACAAAATGAGATTTAAATAAAAATGGCTAGCATTGCTGCCTCTGGATCACGGCGTCTCGGGTTTCTATTCCCGGCCGGGTTGGGGATTTTCTCTGCGCGGGTACTGGGTCTTTGTGTAGTCCTCATCATTTTATCATCATCATTTGTGACAATGGCTAGAATGGACTGTGAAAAAATTGGACTGTTTAACAATTAGGACTTTGTATGGGCACTGATGGCCTCGCAGTTGAGCCCCACAAACCAAACTTTATCATCACCAGCAACCACCCGACCCGCTACTCTCTAATGAATCGAATTCTCATACGCGGAACATTATAGTTGCTAACTATACATCGTACGATAATATAATTTTGCTGGTACCTTCATTGGTATATGTGGATATTGTCTCCAAAAAGTGTTGTGAACAGAGTTAGCAGGAAAGAAGTAATGAATCGAATCCCGCCTAACTGTCGTCGAACTTGCAGTGGATGCTGATGCAGTTTGGAATTCCTGTGTGACGCTCTGGATAGAGGTCTGCCTATTACACATTACGACCCTGTTGAACTGTCGGCGGTCTGTGTCAGTCAACAGACGAGGTCGGCCTGTAGGCTTTTGTGCTGCGTGTGTTCCTTCACGTTTCCACTTCATAATCATATCGGCACAGGAACCTAGGGATGTTAAGGAGTGGGGAAATATCGCGTGCAGACGTATGACCCAAAGAGACACCCAATCATCTGACCACGTTCAAAGTCCGTGAGTTCCGCGGAGCGCCCCATTCTGCTCTCTTACGATGTCTAATGACTACTGAGGTCGCTGATATGGAGTACCTGGCAGTAGGCGGCAGATCAATGCACCTAATATGAAACATAGTGTAGGTAACAATGTACTAAATGTTCAGCCGAGCGGTTCTAGGCGCTTCAGTCCGGAACCGAGCGAATGCTACGGTCGCAGGTTCGAATCCTGCCTGGGGCATGGATGTGTGTGATGTCCTTAGGTTAGTTTGATCTCAGATGTTAAGTCCCATAGTGCTCAGAGCCATGTGAGCCATTTGTTCAGTCGAAGACACTGGCGCATTTTGTGTTGATCGCGAACTGTATTCCTCCATCGCTCTTCCCTTATTTTCCAAATTCAGATAATGAAATATTTCTACGTCTCGTTAATTTGCCACCGCCAGCAACTCCTAGCATACAGACGAGCTGTTGCAGTGATAGTGACGGGTTCGCGTGGAGAACAGAACAGGACACGGCGCCTGGGCCCCCTTCCCGCCACTCCGTCCTCGGCGACCTTTTAAAAGCTGCAGGAGGACGCGTGTCCGGCGACCTCTACTCGGCCCGCAGACGACTTTTACGCCCCGCCGCAGGGGCGCCGTACGGCAGTAAAGAAGAGGGACGCGCGACAGCCTCTGTAAATACACTTTGTCCCAGAGGCGCGCGCGTGGACACCGCGTGGCACTCGTAGCGGCGGGCACAAAAGGCGCCTACAAAGTGGACTCGACACGACGACACAGCGCCCGTCTCCATCAGCGACGCCGTAAATGCCTGCACGCTCCTTCCCGATCCCAGCCGTATTTGTCCTTTCGTTGTGAAGAGCGCCTTACCTTCCGCCTCGGTCATTAGGCGACGAGGAAGTGAGAAGCGAGACAAGTGTTCTTTCACTTCGCACAGGAGAACACACACTGGCGAGTCCAACAGTACCCGTCAATATGAATTCCTCTGTTGAGTACAGGAAAAGATCGAGCCTCGTGTAACAATGCGCCGTTCTTCTTCACAGCGCGGTGTTTCGAAATCACGTTCGTGCTACGATCCACACACCCTCGGACATTCGAAAAGCGCGAACCCCCTGCACGACATAATTTTACCACTGCGGGCGAAGAAATTGGTAATTGGAGGACCCTAATCGACCCTGCACTACAACATCAAAATTCCTGTCGAGTCTGTTGGTCTAATGGTACGGCACGAATCTCGGAAACCGAAGGTGGCGGAACTGAGTACTGGTCGTATAGTGAAGTATTTCAGATGGTTCAAATGGCTCTGAGCACTATGGGACTTAACTTCTATGGTCATCAGTCCCCTAGAACTTAGAACTACTTAAACCTAACTAACCTAAGCACATCACACACATCCATGCCCGAGGCAGGATTCGAACCTGCGACCGTAGCAGTCACGCGGTTCCGGACTGAAGCGCCTAGAACCGCACGGCCACCGCGGCCGGCTGAAGTATTTCAGTCTTCCTTTAACCTAGCCTTCACCTCTCGATAAAGTCCCAACATGTGGCTCAAATTCCACGTTAAAATGTTGGTCCCGTTTCTCCAGTAGGATTACTGCCGTAGGTTAGGGTCACGCAGGTCGCCTAAACGGTGTCTATTGAAAGACCCGCACCAAGCCTTTGAGCAACAGAACAATATGTAATTATTATTGGCAGCTGCGTAGTTTTCAGTGAAGCTGCCCTCTCATGGGACGTGAAAATGTACGTGGACAAAGAAGCTGGCCGTCACAGCAATGCGAAGCTTGAATTGAAGAATCTGGAACGTTAGATTTTTGCCTCGTGGAGACGAACGTGGCCAGTGAGGCGTGGCATCTGTTTTACGACACACCGAGCGAGGTGGCGCAATGGTTAGCACACTGGACTCGCATTCGGGAGGACGACGGTTCAATCCCGTCTCCGGCCATCCTGATTTAGGTTTTCCGTGATTTCCCTAAATCGTTTCAGGCAAATGCCGGGATGGTTCCTTTGAAAGGGCACGCCGATTTCCTTCCCAATCCTTCCCTAACCCGAGCTTGCGCTCCGTCTCTAATGACCTCGTTGTCGACGGGACGTTAAACACTAACCACCACCTGTTTTACGACACAAGCAGAACTTAGAAGACGCCATAGTGTGTGGAGCTCAACTACGTATTTTGCATTCCCCCCGCCCCGATGTATATAGAGTACGTGGTATGAATATAAGCTGTTTCAAAGTACCAGCGCTTGCGGGATCTCTCGAAAACGCGTCGTTTAAAGTACGATTTGTTATGATAAAATGACAGTAAACCACATATTGGTAGTCAAAGGCTTCGACAATTTGATGCTTTTAGTGTTAGAACTTGGGTGCTATGAAAGTATACCTTTTCAATGCTAGTGCACAAAAATGACCGATCAAAAGCGTTCAAATAATATTTGTAGGTGCAGCCGTGTACACCAAAAACCTGAGGCGACGCTGTATTGCCGAACTTGTGGTGTAGTTGATAGCATGGTGAATTATTAAGTGAAAGGTAGCAGGTACATGCCTAGATACTTTAAAATTTTATTTTCACCTTTTGTTTCCTAACAGATTCTGCGTCCTTCTTCTTAATTTAATTGATGTATTATATATAAATTATTATTATGTATATTTATTATAAATAATGTTTCTGCATCAATTCTTGATGTACAGGCCATGATTGGAGTGTTTCCACAATGGCCACAAATCGTAACGTGAGTGCCGGCTTCTGACAGAAAGTAAACGCAAGTTACACACTGAAAGTTGTTGTTATGAAACTACGAGTAAAATAAATATCCCACTCTCTTAGTTATAGAGACTTTCTCAAGTTCGTATCTCGCCAGTAGACATATTTTTCAGTGGTACTGAGCAGCCTCGAAAAAAATATTCTCTTTCATTCGAATGGAGTTACGAAACGAATCCCAATCTCGAAACCTGTGTGATAAAGTACGTTACTTTAGGGTGACGGTAGTCAATAAAGTATCGTCTCGAGAATATGGGTATTATCCTTTAACTGTATTCAGTTTCGAACCGAAAATGTGATGGAGATTCAACTGAATTAGTGAATAATTTCTACTAGTGTGTGCCTCAGGTAGTTGCACTCATTATGTAGTGTTCCTCTAGCAGCAATTCGTTGTTCAAGCCGTCGAACAGTCTGGGATCTTCTTCGCCCTTTTGTCTGCTCATCTTCAATCGCTAACACAGTTAACGGAGCTATTTTACCCGCGTCCATTTTCTGTGTGACTTGCGCGCCGGATGCAGCCGAGAACTGCCACTGAAGAGTGCTGGGGTCGAAAGTCACGATGAGCAGTACGTTCCGTGTCATGTGGCAGGTCGCTTCACAGCACCCCAGCATCAAGCACGACAGACATCACGTCTCTCAAGCTTCGCGATGAGAAACACGTCCCGTGTGAGGGCGGGCTGATGTGCTGGCTGCCTCGATTTGATAACGTGAAAAAGTCGCCTCTCTGCACCACCGTGATTTCAGGCGTAAGTTGGACCAGACTGTCAGGTAATGTAGGATATATGAAAATTAATAGTGAAAACTGACGCGAGTGAATGTACACGATAATACAAGCGGGCACGTTCCAGTATGGGTCTGCAAATAAGTTGTTTGATACAGAAGTAGCAAATGTGTGGTTACGACTCATCACTGACTTTAGTATAAAATATTGCTCTATTTAGCACAAATGTATGTGAGAAATGTAAGCTTTTCGGTTAATTTACCATCTAATTAGTCTGTAATTACACATAAGCCCCTGTGCAACTTTGAGAAATGTGTTAAGTCCACGATGGGGCAACAGCACATTTTCTGTCATGTGTAAGACGACATCTAAAGCGCCAGTTTGGTCCAAGATGGAAAAGCCAAACAGGGCCCATACTTGGGCCTCAAAGATCGCGTGAAGTCAATCTTCTGGATTTTTCTGTCTGGGACCACCTCAGATGTGAGGTCTACAACATTCCTGTTAACACGGTTGGACAACTGGATAAGTGAATGACACAGTCTTGTCAAGATTTACGAGATGGTCGAAGGCTATTTGGAAGTATTCATACGCAACTCGCTGCGAAGCAGAGAGCAGCATTGCATCCCCACTCAAGGACGACGTAACAGAAAAATTACTCTTTTGTAGATCTAACTAGAAATTACCAAAATATTACTTTGAAAAGAGATTTTGGCGATGTTCTGAGTGCTGGGATGGCACAGCACTCGAAAATTTATTGCTTAAACGTCGAGTAATGAGACAACGACATTTGTCGTCTTGGAATAGCAAATCTGTATGTGTCAAATTCAATGATACGGCTGTTCCGTACGTCTACCAAAACATTTGGGTGCAAAAATACAGTGAATGAGGAAATTTTTGTGCTGTTATTGCCGCCGTTTGAATGGCGCGCTGGTCTCCATGGAGACTAGGGCCGCTGAGAGAAACTATACGTGAAGTTTACGCCGTTGTCGGCGAGTAGTGGAGACGGCAGTAAATGTCCGATCGGCGCGCCATTCAAACATCCGAAAGAACAGCACAAAGATCTCTACTCTTGATGTATTATGACTTAGGAGTTCTTTATCACATCTACAGCCCGCGGCTCGTGGTCTTGCGGTAGCGTTCTCGCTTCCCGCGCACGGGTTCCCGGGTTCGATTCCCGGCGGGGTCAGGGATTTTCTCTGCCTCGAGATGACTGGGTGTTGTGTGTCTTTCATCATCATTTCATCCTCATTCACTCGCAAGTCGCCGTAGTGGCGTTAAAGAACTTGTGGAGCGGCGGCCGAACGCCCCGCGAGGGGTCTCCCGGCCACCAATGCCATACGCTGATTATTATCGCATCTACAAAAGAGTTTTTTTTATGTAGAGATCTGCTATTATGGGACCCGCCAGGTTAGCCGAGAGCGCTAATGTGCTGCTTCCTGGACTTGGGTAGGCGCGCCGGCCCTGGATCGAATGCGCCCGGCAGATTACCGACGAGGGCCGGTATGCCGGCCAGCCTGGATGTGGTTTTTAGGCGGTTTTCCACATCCCGCTAGGTGAATACCGGGCTGGTCCCCACGTTCCGCCTCAGTTCCACGACTCGCAGACATTTGAAAACGTTCGCACTCTTGCATGGCTTACACTAGAGGCAGACAGCTGGGGTACACTAATTTCGTACTGGGGGGTTTGGGGTGGCGGCAGGAAGGACATCCGGTCACCCTCTGTAATTAATACCGCCAAATCAATAGTAACAAGGCCGACTCCGATTTGTAGCGGGGCAAAGGCCTCAAGTACGAAAGAAAGATCTGCTATCATCAGGTAAACAATACGCTACTCCCAGTTTTTAAGTACGTTAGTGAGCCTTCTATTTTTTTTTTAATAATATACGTTTCAAGTGATAGCGTGAGGAGCAAGAGCTTTTGTGACCGAACTGTGTGAACTATTTTGTTCTCACATCAAAATTAACGCAGCTCTTGCAGATCGCAGAGTTGGGTGGAACATCGTGCACGAATGGCTTGGCGGCTCTGTACAGAACTGTTCCGTTCCGTACATGGGCGTAAAAAGTTACTAAAATGTCGTCCCACATTTGCCATTTCGCTGCGCTTTTCATCTCTAACGGTGTTCTGCGCATGCGACAGTTTCCAGTTTTTATCGCGCTTTGTTTTAATCTGTATGTGCTCCCGTAACTGTCTGGCTGGGTCAGTTAACAAGTAATCTACACCTTCCCCCTTAACCCGTCCCCCTAAAAAAATATGAATGTGGTATCCAGGTGCCGTCCTACAAGTGCCAAACGTTCCTCATTTGCTGCAAGCAGTCGGTGTCCCGTCAGTGCCACGATCCAAACTGTACGCGCGACCCCACCTGCACGACACGGTTCGCTTTATAATCAACCTGAGCGCGCAGCTCACCTGCTGCAGGCCTCCCCTCAGTGAAAAAAAAAAAGGCCAGAAACAAAAAAATGGGACAAAAAGGGAGACTGGAGGGGTAATAATTCCCGGCGTAGCTAAGCTCGTGTCGCGTCCCGGTGACGACGACCTCCATCCCACGCGCATCAGTGTGTGCGGCTCAGGGAAATATTAGATCGAGCGCGCGTGCTGGCGTGTACCGGCGGGTAATTATGACGCACGGGCTGCATGTAAAAATGTTCCCGTTAATGAAACCGAGCGGACGCGAACATCAGCAGCTTGTAGCGGCGGGGAGATGAATGCGCCCCGGGCGGCGCTGGGGAGAGTTGCTGCGCGGCGACTCCCCTTCGGCTTTAACCTCTCGCAACGACCTGTTACAACCGGGCCCCGCCAAAGTTCATCCGGATTAAAAAAATAGAATGAAAGTGCTGCAGGGACAAAACTAATGTGATTGCGCCGGCTCACACCGGCAGCTATACTTAGCAGCGTCGCGCTAATTGTGCCCTCGAGTTATCACAAAAAACTCCCGGTATTTTTTTTATCGTCGTTTCTCTGAAAACGATTTGTTAGTATGAAGTATTCTTAAATAGATTTCGAGTCATATCTCTCAGAAATATTTCCTTTGTAGTGCTCTCAGTGACACATTTTAATGGGTTACTAATTTTAAGTCTCCGCATATCCATCTTCCGATACAGCTTGGGACGACAGCTGTTCTATATACGTATGTAGTAGAAATGCCAACTCCACCTGTATTTATAGGTTTCACTTTATTTTCAGTCGATTACAGTGTTACATTACACCTTCAGGCGCCTGAAGATAGCAAACATATCTTTATCGTATCTGTGCAAAGTGTTGCGTCAAAATATCTATACTTTCGAATGGATGGTATATTTATTCCTTTAAACTAGAACAACACCATTACCGTAAGTTCATATAACTACCAAAGTGTTAAAATTTTAACAAAACGCAAGGGTTATGCTATATCATATTTATAATTATTGCACTAAAATTAGAGAGCTTGCGACATAGATATGATAATAGGAAGTAGCAATGAAGGCACGCACAATGATAAGATGAAAATGGTGTGTGAAACCACAGTGGGCTACATCAGCCTCAAGATGGACACTGTAGCCCTTTTGTGTCATTGACTTAGTATACTTCAGATGACGTAACGATTAATACATGAGGTGCTACCCGAAAGCAATGTAAAATAGAAATGTTACATTCAGCATAGGTAATTAAATTGTTTAATCGCGTGACGAAATCCTTCAGTGAGGGCAGAGTTCCACTCACTTCTACATTAAAAGCACCGATCAAGGTGCTGCAGTGGTTGAGGCAATAGAATCCGGAGGAGTGGGTTTCAGATCCCCATCCACTCATATGGATGTTTCATGCTATTGTCCATTCGCCTACAGCTCCATCTTTAATGACCTCGATATCGACTTTGAACCACCCACTGACCTTCCTTACTATGAAATCGGTGGTGGAGCATCATGAAAATCGGTTGGATCTTATAAATATGGTCGGTTAGGTTACGTTAGGTTAGGTGTAATTGGTTCAGACTCTATACACTATTTTCCTTTTGTCTCCCTTATTTCAGTCTTATTTTTTTCAAATTGTTGTTGTTGTGGTCTTCAGTCCAGAGACTGGTTTGATGCACCTCTCCATGCTACTCTATCCTGTGCAAGCTTCTTCATCTCCCAGTGCCTACTGCAACCTACATCCTTCTGAATCTGCTTAGTGTATTGATCTCTTGGTCTCCCTCTACGATTTTTACCCTCCACGCTGCCCTCCAATGCTAAATTTGTGATCCCTTGATGCCTCAAAACATGTCCTACCAACCGATCCCTTCTTCCAGTCAAGTTGTGCCACAAACGTCTCTTCTCCCCAATCCTATTCAATACCTCCTCATTAGTTACGTGATCTACCCACCTTATCTTCAGCATTCTTCTGTAGCACCACATTTCGAAAGCTTCTATTCTCTTCTTGTCTACACTAGTTATCGTCCATGTTTCACTTCCATACATGGCTACACTCCATACAAATACTTTCAGAAACGACTTCCTGACACTTAAGTCTATACTCGATGTTAACAAATTTCTCTTCTTCAGAAACGCTTTCCTTGCCATTGCCAGTTTACATTTTATATCCTCTCTACTTCGACCATCATCAGTTATTTTACTCCCTAAATAGCAAAACTCCTTTACTACTTTAAGTGTCTCATTTCCTAATCTAATCCCCTCAGCATCACCCGATTTAATTTGACTACATTCCATTATCCTCGTTTTGATTTTGTTGATGTTCATCTTATATCCTCCTTTCAAGACACTGTCCATTCCGTTCAACTGCTCTTCCAAGTCCTTTGCTGTCTCTAACAGAATTACAATGTCATCGGCGAACCTCAAAGTTTTTACTTCTTCTCCATGAATTTTAATACCTACTCCGAATTTTTCTTTTGTTTCCTTTACTGCTTGCTCAATATACAGATTGAATAACATCGGGGAGAGGCTACAACCCTGTCTCACACCTTTCCCAACCACTGCTTCCCTTTCATGCCCCTCGACTCTTATAACTGCCATCTGGTTTCTGTACAAATTGTAAATAGCCTTTCGCTCCCTGTATTTTACCCCTGCCACCTTCAGAATTTGAGAGAGAGTGTTCCAGTTAACGTTGTCAAAATATTTAAAATTGTGTAGCATCTAAAACTGGAGGCAGAGCACGGTCTCAAAATAACACTGTCTTGGTATTCGCCCTAGTGGTTGGGGGAGACCACGAAAAATCTAGATTTGGTTGGTCGGACGGGGCCTTCAACCGTTGCTATCCCGAATGCGATAATTTTCAAACGAGGCTTCAAAAGTACACAGGAACGATCAAAACGAGTGCACATCAAAAGTGTGCGCTATCCTCTTAAAAATAATTGAAAGAATATTCATTGCACCAGGTTATTTACTGTAGACAGGCACAACAGTGCGCATCTGCTGTTGACTTTAGTAACGTACCCTTTTTTCGTACCGGATGAAAACGCCCCGCTGTCTGGTTTGCCAAGTAATAGGAAGTAATCAGTAGGTTCAGGGAAAGACGGTTGTCCTGCCCGAGAATCTCTTCGTCCCACATAAAGCTACTTCCTTTGGTAATGCTCCACATACCTGAAAAATTTATTAATTGCAACGAAGTACGAATTCTACCTTAAGCTGCTCCTCCTCTGGTAGATGGCTGGGTAACTGATTTCACAGAGGGAAGTTATGAACATATCACGTCAGGAACATTGTTCGTAAAGTATGGCAGTGTTCAAACCGAACTTCGTAATTGCGACTGCTTTAATTGCTAGAAAATCTGTCAAACAAACACTTTCCAAAACATCATCAGCCTCCTGCAAGTAGCCGCGATTGCTTTTCTTTTTTTTTAATTGCATTCGAAGTTTACTGTCGTCAACAGCTGTGTGCTGGTAGCAGAAGATACACGAACTAGTGGTGAAGGGGCTAAAGGAAAGCCGTCGCAGCTGAGGGACGGAACACCTGTTACGCTTATGCAACGGCTGAGTGGATTTACGTTGCGGCGAGACTATTGCTAAACGCCGACCGCAAATAATCGCCGAGGGACGGACGCAGCTTTCGTTTACTCAGATTAACCTGTTTTGGAGATGGAAGTTACAATATCGGGCATCGTTTTAACATGGGCGATACGAAGTAAGGTCAGGATGATTGTGCAGCCCGTGTCAAGTGAAACGAGTCGTTACCTTCTTCGAGGACTTTCAGTTCTTTTTTCGCACCAGCAAAGCGAGCTGCCGCTGTTCTTATGCTTCTGAAAATAAACACATCACTGTCACTTTGGTTGCTTTTTATCTTTTATATCATTTGGAGATCGTCGCTGTTCTGCAAACTTCACATAATTCTAGCTTTTCAGTGTTAAACTAAATCCCTTATCTGAGTCTTCTGCACAAGCGTGGACAGCATTGGTTATCCCTTCAGATGTGAGAAAGTCAGTGTTCTTCGAACTAACGCATGACCATTTCCTTTTCCCTCTCTCGTCCAAATGAGCTGCTGCACATTGTCCAATCACCTCGGAAGTGCGCAGATGGTATAGTGACCGGGAGTTATTCCTCCGTATGTGAGCCACAACAGCCCTTACGTTGTTATTGTGGTAGTTTCGAAAAACTGCTGTGGTATTAGGTTGAAAGTTTTACAACCAATTTGGAGCCTTGGTTCTCTAAAGTTACATAATATCGTCCTCCGGTGAGGATAATTCCTTACTCCCTGCAAGGACGATCTTCAACGATACGTCAGTTTTTGTCGGTGTTACATTATAGCGTATGTCTTACTACAACGTTTGTGCGAAGTGTAAAATGAGCAAAAGCACTTCACAGCGAAGTGGCAATGCAAGGTGATAACTAAACTTTTATATAAGTTTAGTTACAAAGCCTTAATTTACTCTGATCGGATTCAGCACAAACTACAAACTGACGACACATTCGGCTTTAACTTCCTGCTTCAGATGCGGGGTTTCTCCTCTTGTGTGGTAAATTGCGAACATGGAGTATGAACACTTATGAATGGTTGCCCAATGATCTTCTTGAGACAAGAAACGTAAAAACTATACCAGTTTGATGCTTTACAGATACCTCGCGTCCAGAACATACTATATACTGCGTTCCTCACAAGAATAAACCTGATGTAAACAAACACAAACGCGATGATTGGTCAACAGCCGTAGCTCCGGAACACTAGTGTTGTTCCGCTCTTGGAAGTAGGTCCATCTTATGCATTAGATAGTTTATTACTATGTCACTGTAAATGAAACTTTAAGACATTCTTATGCTTCAACAGCCATCAACGTTCTCCTTAATCATACTTTACCTATTTAATTTTTATTTCGAAAATCGAGAAATCGAGTACAGTCACAGTCTCAGTAAGTGCTATTTGTACTCTGTCTCACTGTTCATATGTACCACGAATAGGGATGACACTGCTTCCTGCTTCGTAGTGAAACACGCGTGCGGGGCACAGTTAATGGCTGAAAAACAAATTGTTCTTAATGTTTTTCACAACATTACAGAAAATAATGTGCTTCGACTTTTAATAAGACGCGTATAGATATAAAAAAAAAACGCAGGTGTAATTGCAAACTTGGCGTAATCTGTAGAGTCGTTGGTAGTTAATCAGGCTTGTTAGCGGATGGTGGTTCGAAACCCGTTGAGATCAACAGTTTCTTTTGTTCCGTTTGAATACCTAAATCATTTAAATATGAAATTTATTAATATGTGGTAATTAACTCATACATAACCGTCATTTTTTCCAAAAATTGCAACTCTTCTGGTTTCTGATTACATATCACACGCAAAACTCTGGTTTCCATTGCAAATACACGTTCTTATTTACCGATATACTATAAAAGACCGTTACAGATTTTGAAGTTAAGAAAACATTACACAATTAAATTTTTTGGACAAAAATGAAAATCAAATACTCTTTGTTTGAATATGCTCACTGTTTCATAGCACAGATGTCCCGCACGAGGCAGAGTGACAAGCGTCGTAGAAACACAGAGAACAATTTTCACGGTGTCGAGCAAACTGTAAAAATGCTGCATTTTTACAGATGTCACCGTACCACTGCTATCTGAACCAAATACAATTTATCTGGAGCCAAGTTAAGGGATTTGTTACGAGAAATAACAAGACATTTAAGCTGCCAAATTTACTGGAAATAATGCATTAATCTTTATGAAACGTCACTGCCGAACGATGGCGAAAGGCAGAACAGCACGTCATAAAAGAGGAGGAGGAGCATGAAATATGGACTTTCTGGTGGCTTGAAATTTTGTTGTTGATCGCCTCGGTATCAGCATAGCAGTACTGAAGTGTACGCTTTCTTCCGAGTCCTATATGGAAGAAGTTCAGAGGTTGTCAGACTACTGACTGCAATACCTTCAGTGGCTTCAATATTTAACTACATGGTGAAATCCCAGCAGTGCGCTTTTACGCCGCACATTGCTCCTGCAGAGAAATTTCCCTTGTTAGAGTCTGAAATTTTCATCACTCTCGTTATCAATTACAGTACTATGGTATGGAACCGTATCGCCTGAGTTTTACCATTATTTCCTTCTGTTCAACAATAAAATAACATTCAAGACTATATTGTTCTCTGTTCGTCCGTTTTTAAGCCTTTACTACAACTGTTCACATCACTGCAGGTTAGTTGGACCAGGTGGCTGGCTTGTGCTTTCCAAGTTAAATGCACCGGTAAAGCTTTTGTCCCGTATTATCGCTGAGTCGATGTGCGCGTAACGCACAACTAAAACGTATTCTCGTTATCGTACTTGACTGTACACGAGAAAGATTGGTATCTGCTCCACGTGGAACGAAATCCAATGAGGTTCCAACAAACGCGGAGAACGCATAGTGTAACGTTTACATGAGGTGTATTCTTATGATGAACGGAGTGTAGTAGAACCCCTTTCAAACGTGTCAAAAGTATGCTTGTACGAAGAATACCAGTTAAAAATTATGAACCACACACTCATCTGAGATCTATAAACTGTAAAGAGAAAAATAAACCGCCATCCACAGCGCAAGTAATTCGCAGCTTAACCAAATGAACGTGGAAATATGTTAAATGTTAATGGGTAAGTACAGCGACAATCGGAAAATAAAGTCCCTGCCTGCAACTTGCTTATATATTACTTCCGCTGCACTCAGTTATACCAGCACCCCCTATACAGGGGGTGCTGGTTATACCCGTCCTTCTTTGTCTTCATAGTTTTCTTTCATCACAGAGTAAAATAGCGCTTTTATACATGGTCAGACCGAAGTAATTTATAGCTGAGGAAGCCGATGGAGAAACTGCGAACTGCTATTCTCAGATAGTGGCGAGGATGTCATGCTTTCCACTACACACACAGCCCACTGATGCGAAGGAAGATGCAGGAAGGAGCTGCGATGAGTACAGAGATACGCCCTCTGCTCTTCTGTATCGCTGTAAGAGGATGCAGCTGCGCCGAGAATTTTTTTAAAGAGGGGAAGGCAGTTTGCGATATGGCAGTGTCGTGTTCATAGCATTCGCAGATAGGCAAATAAGCCTCACTTGTTTATATGAACGTCCCAACCAAAAGAAAAGTACCCTATCCGTCATTTGCTGTTATCTCGTAGTCTCTTCGTTCTCAGCATTCTGCAGTCAGCGCTGGTATATATTACAAGGCTCCAACGAAGAGGAAAGAATGCATTAATGGGCAGAATCTTATTTTCTGTCTGAAACAATAACAGTAAAGTGAAAGATGCGTTTCGATAACATCCACCTTATACTAAATGTTTTCTGCGAGACACTCGTCATTAAATTACGCAATAACGAATTCGTATGCAGATGATGTAGAAAATTTATATCTGAGTCCGTAATCGACCAATTTCTCTTAAGTATGTAGCAGATGGTATTTTTATTGTACCAGATGTCAAACTTTTTGGACAATACATTCATGGATAGAGCAAGGAAAGTAGCAGTGCTTCCACGGTTCTGTGTAAACTGTTGCCAGTTTGATCTCACGGGCTCTGCGAGATCGCGATATAGGAGGCTGAATAATTTTCCTTCATTGCACTCCGCAAACTGTCTCTTTCAGTTTTCTATGAATCTACCTCACATTTAGAATGTCTGGCAGGTATACTGCTTTTCTATCATTTCTGTGACTCTTATTTGCTGGTTAAACAAACCTGTCAGCACTCTTTCTGCTCTTGTTAAAATTAGTAATTGAAAAACATGTTTTTTTAGAAAAATCTTTTACTGCATATTACAAACGTATACAATATGCATGACCTATCTCTATTTATGCGGCAGTGAAAAAAATCACAACTATTCTCAGTAATCTCTAACAAATGTCTTCCTACATGAAAGTCTATTTGATACTTCCTTGAAGTGAAAAATTTATGACGGGACTTCCTTATAACAATAAGTGTGTATTAGCGTGTGTTACAGACAAAGACTCTTTCATTCCGCCAAAGAGTCCACTTCAGAGTTAATTCGACAGACATCTGCAACAGTCCCATACGCTCTGAAGAAAAGTTTCATTTCACTAGTTTCATGGAATAAAAGAAAGAAAACGTTTAGCCTTCATATTTACATCAGCAATGTTTTGTTATCTTCTTTGAACCGAGCTATTATCCTTGGTTCCTACTCTTTGCATTTTCAGAACGCTACTTTTACATTTATTTTATTTGTACTTTCATCAGGTTCGAAATTAATCCCACTGCACCAAATTAAAGCGCTGTTCGCAATATGTATTCAGTGTTCTCGTTTAGAACATACAAACAGGGCTGAACTGTACTTTATCTCCTTCCTCGTAGATGAAAGATACGGAATGAAAAAAATTATTTCGCGCTTTGAAAACAGTCGTGTTGGTTCTAAGGAAATAATTTTACCTGTTCTCGTTAATGCTTGGCGTACACGCAAGGCAAACTAGTTTGCGTGTATTGCCGTAGTCCCTCATACACAAAACAGGTGACAGAAGCCATCATTTCATAAGGGCTGTGGAGATACGTTCACCAGAGTAAAATCGATTTCATGTTATGACTTGTTATTTGTTGCTCGAAATATGAATCGAACAAATCTTAACCATTACACATGGCCATCAGTGCGTGCACTTTAGTACTTATTTACAAACACATAATTATCTTAAACATGCCCATATTGCATGATTGCAAATTACTCGTATATTGAATGTTTGTTCCATGGATAGCAGAAGTTAGGGAACGTTTATTCAGTAATGCTAAAAGTAACTACTGACTGCGTGCTAGGTAAAAAACATAATTAAATAAATAATGAATATAGCACTGTATAACATTTGCTATGATGTAAATATGTTTGTAGAAATAATGTTGGTACTCGCAGTGTAGATATTAACTTCGCTGTTCAAGTATATCTTGACAGTTGAGGAACGTTTGTCATGTTCTAGCAACTCCACTGTAAAATAATAAAAAAATTATATGATAAAGTGTGAAGTGCTGGTGCTGTGTCGGCTCTTGGATTCCGTGAGCCAGATAGGGATATGTTCCTAATGCGTAAAGGTAAACGTATGTTTCAAACTATTTAAATAACACAACCCACAGAAGTGTGCACATTAACATTCGTTGTACCTGGACAGCGACAAAAATATTTCGAACACAGCCACATGGGCACACCAAGCAAAATCTCTTTTTGCGTTTCACAGGAATCTATAATTAACTGTTAGTGTGAAGGTAACAGTTGCGCACCAACTGATGCCAATATGCTTCCGAAACTCATGGGCCAATAAATATTGCAAAAATAAACGGGATGTTATTTTCTTTTGCAGTTACGCCAGCTGGGATCCAGTCACAGATATGGAACTCGATGTTTGGGCTAGCGTCGATCCTTTGAGGTTTTCGCATGGGGACGTATCTGGCGAATACGGAGGATAGGCTAAAGTGACACCATTCTTTCTGGTCAAAAATTCGAGAAAAAGCAGCAAAGTGTGGACATATGGATTATTGTAGTGCAAAATTCATGAATTGTTTCGTCACAAATCCAGACTGTTTATTTATTTATTTATTTTTGGACTGTTTCACCTAAGTGTTTTGTGGGTCATAATCCCTTTGATCGTTCGATCTTGAAACAAGAAGTCATACTTCAGTATACCTTTAAAATCGCAGTACACAGTGAACATGATTTTCACATCTGACGCACTTGTCGGGCATTTTACGACCTTGGCAATCCGGAACGCTTTAACTAGGGCGATTGACCTTTTCTTTCGAGCGTAACATCCGTTAACTGCATCTTTCGTCGCCCGTCTGTTCGGACATTTTTCGTTAGTTCTGCATCGTTCTTGATTTCATCTACCGACTCCTGAGCAACTTGCACTCGCCGTCGTTTTCGGTCGAAATTCGATAATTTTTCAACATGTTTTGTTACATCACTTTTCATACCCAAAATACCCGAAAATATTCATGCTATCAGACAATCGACTTACCAGCATCATCGGCGACTTCTCTGATAGTCATACCATTTCTTTCACCTTTTGCATCGTTTCTTCGGTTGATGATCTCATGGCTTTTGGGCACTCACAATTTTCAGCGTCTTCATGGACTTCTTCGAAGTGCTTATACCACTCGTAAGCCTTGGATTTAATGGTAACAAAACCCCACTAACAGCAATATTTAAGATTTTTACCCTTGACTGCACTTCTTTCCGTTCTTATAGCGAAAAGTGATATGAATTCTCTGATACTTTTATACAAAATAAATAATCGCCATTACTACCAGAACATGTTTAGCACTTTTGGCAGCGGCAACAGACGAAACATCCGATATAGCTTACACGGTACAGATACTTTTTAGATTTATGTATCAACGCAACAACGAATAAAATCGCCCAAACCGGCCTATTACAACACACAAAATTACAGAATTTTCGTTCCTTTTTGAACACATCTCGCAGGTAAATATTTGCCTGACGTAGAATACAATAACAAAAATTAATATGTGGTTTCTTAAGGATAAAAGAGGATGAATTGGAAGTATTACACTGACCTTCCCAGTTCCCTCAAACGTCTTGGAACACTGGTTCCCAAACTTTCTTACACCATCACCTCTTAATGTAATTAGACTTTAGATAGTAACCCCCCACCTCCCCTTTCCCCCTCTTGGCATCTGTTGTCCCCTCTCCCATATTATCGCTAATTTTAGCACCTAACCGAACTATAGAATGAAAGACTTTTCGTGGAACTCTTTTATTTTTAAAACGATATAATATGAATGATATTTAGTTTCTGCGTGCTCGCGACTTCGCACGTGTGTGTGTGTGTGTGTGTGTGTGTGCGCGCTTAGAATGAATCACGAAGGAATTCGTAGTGCATCGCAAGTGCTACCCGTAACTCCTTCTCAGATAAGGGAACTAACTCTCCACAATGAGCGTAGTCACTTGTTGCATACTATATTGCCCCTGCATTACTCCTCTCCACTGCGGCACTTGCTTGACCTGCACACTGCAACGCCATTCAAAACAAAACAGGTTCAGATGTGTGGACTATACTTACTATCTGTAAATCACTTGACTGCTGCACTCCTTGATTCTGAACTGGCAGAAATTGGACGACTTGGTACTGTTAATGCTTTGTGTCTAACCGCTCTAACAATAATATTAACACTGCGTACAGCACTGTAGTATCCCTTATGTAGTTACTGCTATGTCGTGTGAATTAATTCATTTACGTGTCTCGTAGCGAATAACGAAGCGTGGTGGTGGGGACACGTACGAGAATACACTGGCATTTTTTGTCAGAAAAGATAGTCTCGCGCTCAGTTAGGACGCGGAAAATGAGAAACTGACGCAGAGGGATGGTACTGCCAGGCTTCCAGATAAGCCGACCTTCTGTTCGGCGAACGCGTTACTCTGTAATCAGGAAAGAGCGGGACTTGCGGCGGCTTCCAGGCTTGTGGGCGACGCAGCGCTTCCTGTTAGGGTCGCGTCCAGCCGCGGCTGGGAGAGCATTAAACTTGCAGCCGGGCGGAAGGCGGCGAGAGCCTCGGATACCGGAAATTACCGATCCTGCAGCGCGGCCGGAGGAGAGCTGAAACATGGAAGAGCTGGCGCGCACGTGCTGCACGCACTCATGCCCGCTTGCCGAGCCGATGCGCACTTACAGAGTACTGTGCGGGTACCGTTATCGATATCCTCACCGACGATGTGCCTAGCAGCTTACCGTCCAGTATTTTTTGGTGTTAATGCCCCTCTGTGACGGATGGAGCACTGTCGACTCTCGCCAACAATGCTTGCTGCAGCGAGCGCGCCGAGTACGTAGTGAGTCTGAGTCGGCTCAGTTAAACATGTGGGGAAGGAGTCGCGCGGAAAGGCCACTTGAAATCAGAGCATTTAGAAGTTGTACTGAACGGTATACAGGGTGTTACAAAAAGGTACGGCCAAACTTTCAGGAAACATTAAAAAAAAATGTTCAAATGTGTGAAATCTTATGGGACTTAACTGATAAGGTCATCAGTCCCTAAGCTTACACACTACTTAATCTAAATTATCCTAAGGACAAACGCACACACATGCCCGCGGGAGGACTCGAACCTCCGCCGGGAACTCAGGAAACATTCCTCACACAAAAAGAAAGAAAATATGTTATGTGGACATGTGTCCGGAAACGCTTACTTTCCATGTTAGAACTCATTTTATTACTTCTCTTCAAATCACATTAATCATGGAATGGAAACACACAGCAACAGAACGTACCAGCGTGACTTCAAACACTTTGTTACAGGAAATTTTCAAAATGTCCTCCGTTAGCGAGGATACATGCATCCACCCTCTGTCGCATGGAATCCCTGATGCGCCGATGTATACCTGGAGAATGGCGTATTGTATCACAGCCGTCCACAATACGAGCACGAAAAGTCTCTACATTTGGTACCGGGGTTGCGTAGACAAGAAATTTCAAATGCCCCCATAAATGAAAGTCAAGAGAGTTGAGGTCAGGAGAGCGTGGAGGCCATGGAATTGGTCCGCCTCTACCAATCCATCGGTCACCGAATCTGTTGTTGAGAAGCGTACGAACACTTCGACTGAAATGTGCAGGAGTTCCATCGTGCATGAACCACATGTTGTGTCCTACTTGGAAAGGCACATGTTCTAGCAGCACAGGTAGAGTATCCCGTATGAAATCATGATAACGTGCTCCCTTGAGCGTAGGTGGAAGAAGATGGGCCCAATCAAGACATCACCAACAATGCCTGCTCAAACGTTCACAGAAAATCTGTGTTGATGACGTGATTGCACAATTGCGTGCGGATTCTCGTCCGCCCACACATGTTGATTGTGAACATTTACAATTTGATCACGTTGGAATGAAGCCTCATCCGTAAAGAGAACATTTGCACTGAAATGAGGATTGACACATTGTTGGATGAACCATTCGCAGAAGTGTACCCGTGAAGGCCAGTCAGCTGCTGATAGTGCCTGCACACGCTGTACAAGATACGGAAACAACTGGTTCTCCCGTAGCACTCTCCATACAGTGACGTGGTCAACGTTACCTTGTACATCAGCAACTTCTCTGACGCTGACATTAGGGTTATCGTCAACTGCACGAAGAATTGCCTTGTCCATTGCAGGTGTCCTCGTCGTTCTAGGTCTTCCCCAGTCGCGAGTCATAGGCTGGAATGTTCCGTGCTCCCTAAGACGCCGATCAATTGCTTCGAACGTCTTCCTGTCGGGACACCTTCGTTCTGGAAATCTGTCTCGATATAAACGTACCGCGCCACGGCTATTTCCCCGTGCTAATCCATACATCAAATGGGCATCTGCCAACTCCGCATTTGTAAACATTGCACTGACTGCAAAACCACGTTCGTGATGAACACTAACCTGTTGATGCTACGTACTGATGTGCTTGATGCTAGTACTGTAGAGCAATGAGTCGCATGTTAACACAAGCACCGAAGTCAACATTACCTTCCTTCAATTGGGCCAACTGGCGGTGAATCGAGGAAGTACAGTACATACTGACGAAACTAAAATGACATCTAACATGGAAATTAAGCGTTTCCGGACACATGTCCACATAACATTTTTTCTTTATTTGTGTGTGAGGAATGTTTCCTGAACGTTTGGCCATACCTTTTTGTAACACCCTGTATGTAGTCCACACGTAAAGATTAACGAGAAGAGAAGCCGAGCGTGTTTCAGGTTGAGCGGAAGTGAATTTACGGAACCAGATGTCGATGTAGGCAAGTTATAGGAACACTTATTGCTAGTGCGGACACCAGCAAGCGAAATAATTTATATGCGGGGTTACTCAAAACCATATTCGCAATGAATTAATGTGAATGGAGTGTGGTTTCTCTGGAATAAAAGGAGACATGCGCGGAAAAATGGGCTGCCTCTGAAATGTCAGAGCTTAGAGCTAAGTGTTGCCATCTGTTGCTTGGTACACATTAGGATATTTACGGTTGAGACGAATATCAATTTTAGTAGTTCCCGTACCCAGCAACAAATGGCACCACTTATCTCTAGGTTTTAGCACTTGAGGGTTAGCCTGGTTTTCCGCGCATGTCTCCAATGGGCTTTGGATGTGTGAATCACGTGATCTCCGCTGCAGAGGCGAATGTCCTTGCGTTGATGTAGAACAATTTTCCAGTAGTCTGTTAATACACTCTAAGACAAAAAAAAAAAAACGACGCAACGAAGGAGGTACGCAAATTGGTCGCATATTGATATTCTTACAGATATCGATGGAAAGCACAAAATTGTAAACGGGAGGGTTGAAAAATCGCAAAGACACTCTATGGTTTGGAACGGTCCGTACATGTACACCAGAGAAAAAAACGTAGTCGGGCTCTAACCCGTGGTGCGAGGGGGCTGGGAAGAGGTGGGGGGGGGGGGGAAGGGGGGGTCTACAGGCCTACGATGTCCTATGTCCTTACGTAAAGGTTGTTTTTTTTTCGGGGGATGACAACAGCGTCAAAGGTTGTGAAGAAAGTTGCCCTGTTGCTCATTGCACTTCGAATTGTTATTTACGGCCGCGAAATGTGTGAGAATCAACGAAGAAACAGATACAATAGCTTGGCGTCGCAATTGTAACCTCTGTCACAGAGGCGTCTAAAGAAGAGCGGAAATGTGGGTAAGAGTGAGTGTGGCGGCCTTCCCCTCGTGTGAATGTCCATGTGACGTTGAGAAACGTTATGGTAAAATGGTGAGAATGTGACGTCGTTAATCTTCCTTACATCTGACGTGATCGACTGAGCTGTGGCCTTTCTTTTGCGTGTGTCGTTATCCTACTGTTTGTAGCGTCGCCAAGACCAAGGATGACGTCACAGGGCGCCATGCTTTTGCACCATTACAGAGGCGTTACAGAGGAAGGTCGTAGGCAACTTTGAGCCAAATTTCGTACTTCTGCGTCGCAATAGGAGACAGTTAAGGGGTCTCAAAAAAATGATAATTAAGTTGTGTTTCGTAGTGTCGTTTGTCCGGTGAGCTAAAAAATAATGTTCGCAAGCTTTTGTATTTGTGTAGATCCACAGCCTCCACATGCTTAACAAACGTAAACATTGTCCGTGGTAGGCTGTAATGTGACGTTTGTGTAGTCTTGTGATTAGCTGATTTTGACTAAGCGTCATTGTCAAGCACGTGTGGACCTCTGTATTTCATGTCATTTTCAGATCATTCTAAATTACAATTAAAAGGTAGCCATGTACCTTGATTTCACGAAAGGATCAGCATTACAGTGACACCTTTTAAGATCGTATTCTGAACTTTGCCCTATGTACAATAACATGGTAACAGTTACTAAGTAAAAACTGGCCATATTCCGTCGTTTTACGAAAGGATCAACACTACGGTGACACCTTTTAAGGTCCAATTCTGAACTTTGCTCTGTAAGTTACCATGTTGTTGTACATAGAGCAAAGTCCAGAATAGGATCTTAAAAGGTATCACTGTGATGTGGATACATCTACATCTACATGATTACTCTGCTGTTTACAATAAAGTGCTTGGCAGAGGGTTCAATGAACCACCTTCAAGCTGTCTCCCTATCGTTCCACTCTCGAACGGCGCGCGGGAAAAACGAACACTTAAATTTTTCTGCGAGAGCCCTGACTTCTCTTATTTTATCATGATGATCACTTCTCCCTATGTACGTGGGTGCCGACAGAATGTTTTCGCAATCTGAGGAGAAAACTGGTGATTGAAATTTCATGAGAAGATCCCGTCGCAACGAAAAACGCCTTTGTTTTAACGATTGCCCCCCCCAATTCACGTATAATGTCTGTGGTACTACCTCCCATATTTCGCTATAATACAAAACGAGCCGCCCTTCTCCGTACTTTTTCGATGTCATCCGTCAGCCCCACCTGATGTGGGTCCCACACCGCACAGCAAAACTCCACAATAGGGCGGACAAGCGTGGTGTAAGCAGTCTCTTTTAGTAGACCTGTTGCACCTTTTAAGTGTTTTGCCAATGAATCTGTCTTTGATTCCCTCTACCCACATCATTATCTATGTGATCGTTCCAATTTAGGTTATTTGTAATTGTAATCCCTAAGTATTTAGTTGAATTAACAGCCTTCAGATTTGTGTGACTTATCGCTTAATCGAAATTTAGTGGATTTCTTTTAGTACTCATGTGAATAACTTCATTTTCTTTATTCAGGTACAATTGCCACTTTTTGCACCGTACAGATATATTATCTAAATCATTTTGCAATTCGTTTTGGTCATCTGATGACTTTACAAGACGGTAAATGACAGCATTATCTGCAAACAATCTAAAGACGGCTAGTGAGATTGTCTCCTATGTCGTTAATATAGCCCAGGAACAATAGAGGGCCTATAACACTTCCCAGGGGAACGCTGGACACTACTTCTGTTTTACTCAATGACTTTCCGTCAATTACTATGAACTGTGACCTTTCCGCAGCTGGTCCCGGCAGAGGTTCGAGTCCTCCCTCGGGCATGGCGTGTGTGTTTGTCCATAGAATAATTTAGGTTAAGTAGTGTGGAAGCTTAGGGACTGATGACCTTAGCAGTTAAGGCCCATAAGATTTCACACACATTTGAACTTTTTTTTTTTTTTTTTTGGTGACCTTTCCGACAGGAAATCACGAATCCAGCCGCACAATTGAGGCGATATTCCATAAGCACGCAGTATCGTTACAAGACGCTTATGAGGAACGGTATCGAAAACCTTCTGCAAATCTAAAAATGTGGAATCAACTTGACATCCTGTAGGAAAGCAGCCTACTCACACCGTAGTAAATTTACATCAGTCTTTCCATTGTGTGCCAGCCTAGTCCGCTGTAACTAGCTCTGACGTCATAAATGTTGCGCAGTACTTTAAAAATCAAGTGAATAACCTGAAACGGTTCTAGCATGTCAGGAGTAATACTAAATTAATATGTGTTGAATATCAGTTCGATAACTTTAACCATTTTCGAAATTTGGACGTTTTTCTGTAAAAATCATTGGCTCAACAGAAAAGAGCTAGAGACTTAAAAATTTATATTTAGATTCCTTTTCCATAATAATTTAATAGAAACAGTACTTTGGATCTCACAAATTAAGATTTTAGTTGAAATTCATAATTTTCTGGTTTTTGTCTTAAAAATTAAGAAAGCAAGATAGATTAAGTAGGCTAATAAATAAGGCTAAGATGTTTATATTTAAGTAGAATGGAGATCCGCTATAAACATTAAGATGTGAGAAGTTTCATTTGAATAACTATAAAGCTATAGCGATAGCGTATCTCCAAAGGGCAAGTTCAGAGCTCGTCTACTGCGTGCAGTGTTATTAAATTAATTCTCTCGCGAAAAATATTTAACTTAGCCACGTCAAACTTTTATTATGATTACTTACCTGTGTGTCGAATGCACATTTAAATTGAGAGTTTCATCGGCCATCAGCAAAAGAAGCTATGATTTATTCGGTAACTTAAAGTGGTGCATTACTACCCCAGCGGCTAGTCGGGAGAGCCGATTTGATCAGGCGTTCCCTTAGCCGTCCGCATCGCGGCTTTATATATAAGAACGCTGCGCGAGGAAGAAAGGCCCCAGTTCTCTCCAGACGCTGAATAGCACACCATCTGTGTCGGGAGTCGCGTCGCGTCGGTATCATTGCTAAAAGCAGCCTCGGATGCCGTATTAAGTTACTCGGGATACGCGTAACCATGAAATCATTTTCGAGTGAAGTGTTAATTCTGGGATGACTTTAATAATCTATCTTCAGTTTGCGTATGTCGTATTTTCACGTGCCGCCGCGGGACAGACATTCTACCATTATTTAGCGTGGCGTTTGATGAGCATTATCATCAAATTATGACGAGCATTCACTTAAACATTTAATTTGGACAGATATAGTTGCATTAGCGCATTAGACTCTGAACTGCTGTGTTAGTCAGATTGTGTGGATTCTTTTTTTTTTTTTTTCATCTGTGACTCAGAAAATAGAGAACTTTTTTTTTTTCACGATCGTTTTTAATTATAAATCCCAGACAATCTCCTAATTCCTCAGAGCTATAAGCTGTAGCTATAAGTGTATTTCTCAGATGAAGTGGGCACTAGGAATTCTAATTACAGGCTTCACGTTTTGCTAATCACTTTCTGGTTGCCAATATTGTAGTTAGAGAGCCAGTGTTGAGAACGGCAAAAGACAGTATAAATAATAGGAACATTTATATAACAATTAATTCCACCCACATAAAGTGAAACGGCAGGGAAATGCATCTGTTTCCACATTCTACATTAAATAATAAACAACACAATTTCCAACCGCCGCCCCACATATGGTTAATCGGCCGGGAAGTGTTTCTACATTCTACAAAATTTTATATAACAAAAAAAATAACTACTCGCCGCCCCACAATCCCCAGTCGATAGCATTCATTACTTCATGAGCTAGTTGTGTTTCGCAAAAACGATATTTTCTGAATCCGTGCTGACTATGTGTCAATAAATCGTTTTCTTCGAGTTACTTCATAATGTTTGAATACAGTATATGTTCCAAAACCCTACTGCAAATCGAAGTTAGCGATATGGGCCTGTAATTCAACGGATTACTCCTACTTCCCTTTTTGGATATTGTTGTGACTTGAGCAATTTTCGAGTCTTTAGGCACGGATCTTACTGAGGGCAAGCGGTTGTATATAATTGCTATATATGGAGCTATTGTATCAGCATACTCTTACACTATTTTCGTAATGTGACGGAATATGACTACTTTGTTGTTGTAATTAAGAATGATTTGAAAATGACGTGAAATACAGGTGCTACAAGTGTCCTTGACAATGAAACTTAGTCGAAATTAGCTAATCGCACTATTAAATAAACATCGCATTACATCGTACTACAGATCGTGTTTACGTCTATTAAATAATGTTGGATTTCATGACAATTTTCTTTAGAGTTAAAGACGGCGCAACATGGGTAAGGTAACAGTTGAAACTCCTCCTAGTTCAACCGTGACTGCGTAAGGGGAAAGTTTTGAAGTGGAATTCTTGCTGCGCTCATTGTTACCGCACAGGGATGATAGCACGTAATAGCAGGTCCTAACTGCGCTGCGGAACCGCGGTGTCAGAAAGCCGACCGTAACAGTAAAAAAGAGGAGGACCGCCAGCATGAAGCGAACTGCAACAAGCGGCCGACAACGACCGCCGGGATAAAACACGCCGCGCCGCCGGCGTTATCATGTGCGCGCATCAAACGCGGGCCGTAAACTGAATCCGAGGCAGGCCTGCCGGCCGCCGGCTGTGTAACTAGCAGCACTAAAGCGAGGAGAGCGTCCGCGCGCACGTTTACACGCTTTCCCGGCCGTGTTCTATTACAGTACGCAACCAGAGTTATTTGTGTGGTTAACACCGGCCGGATGCTCGCGCCCGCAGCTGACTGCAAATGAGGGCCGTGGCCGGCTATCCGTTATCCGAGTGTTCTCCTAGATAAGTTACTGCCATTTATTCGGGGGAAAGGGTCTGGAAAATTTTCTAATTTGGTACCTGTTAAAAAAAAATCCGAAGACAACGTGTTACGTATCGTTTACGAGTCTCCTGGGAATAAGCGTTATATAAGGGCGACATGAAGGAAGAAAACAGTAGACGGGGGCGGGATTTTCGAGTTAATAAGGCGAGCGCGGGCGTTTTCTAGATTTACGGAAGACTTAACTGCACTAAGTCTGGCCTGGGTCGTTACGTTTTATTACATAACTGAAGCTGACGAGCTTGGTTTCGTGATGACGTGATGCAGAGTGCTATTTTGGACTGCCGTTGTGTTATGCTGGTATATACAGATGATATAATTTGCGAGGACGCCAAGAGTAGTTGAAGAAGCCTTGTCAAAAAGTGGCGCAAGAAACGTAATTGAAGGGAAAACTAAGTACATTCTCCTAACTAATGAAGGGTATCCTAATGAACCATCATTGAAAAATCGAAGGAATATGTGGAAAACACTAATAAGGAGAAGGGACAGGATGATAGGACAAAATAATGGGGGGGGGGGGGGTGCTGTGCCCACTCCTTCGGCCGTTGTTAGTTTCGCAGACACGCTGGCCAATTAGCTATCGAGGCGGACGTAAAAGAAATGTCGATCTTCTTTTGTGTGGGAGTGGGGGTCGTCAACAGTCTTCTGGCTGATAGCATGCGACCACTCACAAATTCCTCTCTTGTGCCAACCTGTTCATCACAGAGAAGCACTTTCAACGAACGTCCATAAATTAGTTTTTGGGTGTACTGCAATTTGGTCTTTCCGTACAATTTTAGGATCCTACAATTCTCTCAAACACCATGGAATTTATTCCTTGATTTCTTAACGCTTGTTAGCCTGTTCCTTCTTCTTCTCCTCAAAGTTTTCGACGTGTCCCTTTCCACACCGATTCCGAGGAGAACCTCGTTTCTTCCCTTTCCAGACCACGTAATTTTCGACATCGCACTCTTCCGGTTTCCCCACAGTCACTTCGAACCATTCTGTGTTCCAGAAGAGCATTCTTCCTCAAATTAGACCCATGTTTGACTTCTTTTGGGCAGAGAAACCCTCTCTGTCTGCGCTAGCCTGCTTTTTATGTTCTCCTTGCTTCGTCCCTAAAGTTATCTAAATCATTCATACACGGCGGTTCATCAGTTAAAAAGCCTGGGCTGTTACACTGTTGATCGACACACTGATGTAGTGAGAATTCATTGCGTGTATAGATATTAACCTGTGTCGTTTGGAAAACCAGACACAATCAGCTATCGACTAAAGAAAATTCTCAGTGTTGATGGTATAAACATAGTGAAACATGTATGGATAAAAAAAAAATGTATTTCTGTGTGAAGGTAGCCTTGCAAATCCTAGATCGGTTTCTGCAGACATGATCCATAAAGAGAAGTACTGTCTAATTATTGACTTTTATATGGTGTACAGAAAACTGGCAGTGTTAAAAATCAAAAACTTTTCTTAAGTTAGGAAATACAGTATCCGGCTTTTATCATTCAAACGTTGAAGAGTACGCTTTCACATTGGACGAAGCCCTGAAATGTTGACTGGGTAGCGTATTTTCTCTACGAAGACGTTTTCGCGTACCTGAAACTTCAAGCATAGGGGACCGCTTGCTTAATGAGTGTGAGAACCTCTTATGTTTGGATATAAGCGAGTCCTTGTCGCCTTTTCTCACCGACGCCCACCTCGGATGACGTAAGCGTCCGGTGCACATCTCCCAGCGTCACGCAGGTCGTGCTCGGCAAACAGCTGCGTCACGTCTGCGTGAAAGGATGCGCCTGCCGAGAAAAGCGCTCCTGCTAATATCGCCATCTTCCTTTTTTCCCCGAATCACACGGCTGGCACGAACTCTCTCTTATTTATACGAAGCCTTACAGGAAGGCCTTCATTGTCTCGTTCTCACTTTAGGTGCTGCTTCCCTCTCCCTTTCTACAGCTTGCCACACACGTGCATGAAATCGTTTCGTTAGCGTACTAAGACTTCTGTGGAGCCTGGGGCTGTTGCTGGGGCAAGTAGCTTCTCACAGTTAGCATGTAGGCACGCTAATAATAATGTTTGCTGTTTATCAGTGTATCACAGCGTGCCTCAGTCTACAACACGTGTTACTACGAACTAGTTGTAATGTACATAGAAAGATTAGAAAACTGCTGCCAGTCATTTTACTAAGGTAATTTATTTTGCTCTTACCATTTTCAGGCCGGTTTGCTCATTTTCAGACGAGATCTAGGTTAGGCTGTAGTGTGGAGGTTTGATTTTCAGTCGATGAAGCCAATGAATGTGGAAACAAAAAAAAACTACCAGCATTTCTTGAACTCTGTTGAAATAATGTCAACACACTGCATCTCAGCCCTGTTGTCACAAGCTCCGTTTCCCACCCGCATCACGTTGGAGAGCATTTAATACTTTCCTGCCCTCTTCAGCGTCACTTTTCTGTACAGGAAAGGAAAGCAGGTGCTGGATAGCAAAAGACAGCCGTCATCGCTGCAAGCTGCTGAGGAAACTAAAAAATTTTATTGTGGTAAGATGGGAAGGAGGGAAATACACTTGTCTGCATATTCCACAGTCTTGACGGAACAAATCTCTGTAGCTGCAGATGTGTTCTCGTTTAGTTACCTGTCGTTAGGCTTGAACAGTGAATTTACTTTCAAAACCTTTTCTTAAGAATTTACTTTATTTACTAGCGATTCATCAAGAACATTAACACATTTAATCACACTATGTGAGCGTGGAAGTAGTTGCCAGTGGGTAACTGATGAAAACAAATTAAATTTCTTTCAACAAATGGAAATTTGATTTCTAAAGCCTATTTTTTAAAAAACAGATTTAAAATTATAATCAGAAAGCGTCCTTTAAATATCAAGTTACAATTTATTCAGAAGCAGAAAGAACAAATTTTGACAGTATGAGTTTTCGGGCTGAGAACCTTGCCGCTCCCTTTTGACATGGCCGTAGTCACGACCGCTCACAACAACCTCTGAAAGACTACACTGGTGCAAATCTGCAACACATCAGACTACTTTAAACTTAAAATTTTAACAACTCACACAAGCACATAAACTATGCACCCCGTAGGAGGGATGGAAATGGTACAAAACACTAACATTAGAAAAATTAACTTGCCACCGAAGGTGCAACTTGATTTTAAAAATAACTCTTACGGTGGAAGGGTGGCAACCTTATATACTAAAACGGGATATAATGCTCCAAATTTTTGAGTGTACGTACTGATGAAAACTGTAACTGGAAGAAGCGTATTACTGAACTCCCCAAAAAATTAAATTCAGCTGTTTTTGTTCCTCGTATAATTGCTATTCTTGGAAACAAACCAGTCTGCCTCCTGGCATATTTTGCGTATTTCCACTCAGTAATGCCTTAAGGAATAATTTTCTGTGGTAACTCACCACTTAGAACAAAATTGTTGAATGCACAGAAGGGAGCAGTAAGAATGATACGTGGTGCCCACCTGCAGTCGTCATGTAGGTACCCCTTCAAGAAGTCAGGCATTTCAACTGCAGCTTCACAAGACCTATATTTGCTAATGAAATTCGTCATAAATAGTACAGGACAGATTGAGAAGAATAGTGCTGTCCATACCTACAACATTAGAGGAGAAAACAACCTTTATTACCCATTATTAAAGCTGTCAGTGGCTCGAAAAGAAGGTCAACATGCAGCAACAAACATTTTTGATCATGTGCGCAGTAACATAAAATGTCTGACATTTAACGAAGCAAGTTTTACATATAGCACAAAATCATTTCTCCTGAACAACTCCTTCTTTTGCATTGACGAATTTCTATTCAAAAACTGGTAGCCTGTAAAAAACAGTTTTTACGTGTAGCGGCATGATTAGGACTATAAAATATATTCGTTAACAGTAATGTTAACACTAATTATATCGTGTGAACTGACTCGTTCCACATCATTTGGACCTGTGAACATGTAACTAACTCACTAAAGTGGCAGACTACAAATCTTACGTCTGTTGTTGGATCCCCAGGTCAATTTCAGGAGTTTTATCTTCCACTTATCACGTCTTTTGCTTCCGAAAGTATGTGTTGATGTGAAAAACGCCGATTTGCCTCTATGGTTCTAAGTCCACGTTAAACTGTTGGTTCCTATACTGTAAGTGGCTGAGCAAGTTAAGGCTAGCGCATCCACCATACGGTAGGGCCACGTCTACTAAGTAAGCACTGTGCGTTCGAACCAAGCTTCGGGTTAAGGGTAGCATAATCAAATACCTGTACCCACTTGCGATAAGAGCTACAGGCGGATCATCTGCCGCCACAGTGCTTTGCCCAACACCAGACAGCGATCTGCTGTCGCGCATAGACCCTGTAGTTACTTTATCGATTGTTGTTAATTTAATGGGAGTAATCTTGCACCGAATTCTGGGTATTATGAAAAGAATATAAATCTGACTGTCACAATTAATTACTGCATCTGAATGTACATATTAACCCCGCAAGTTATTTCCTACGTGAAGTTGGATAAAGCACGAGAGTAAAATAATCCTAACAGCTAGCGCTCAATGGTTCACTGATTACTGGGAGAGAGGCCTGCTTAAATCATGTTTTCCAAAGATACCTCGTGTTCCGACTGGAATTCTCCGTAGGTCACGTCTTCTAACTTTATCATTTGCAACAGTGAAAGTAAGTGAGGTCATGAGACTCGTTACTATTGTGAGTACAAGAATGTTCATAACTATTTCTATTGCTGACTGAGAACGGTGTACTGAACAACATTACATCAGTATTTACGTCATTTTCAGACTAATAATTACAGCTATTACAAGTCGTATGTTTTTAGGCTGGGCAGTACCTCCAAGTACGTGTGACACAAGCAAGCCATGACCAATAGAATACATAAATACAGCGTCTTTTGATCGAAGGGACATAACACTGACGCCTAGTTTCCATTTGGCGAAGTGCATAAGTTTCTACTTGGTAGGTTGGAATTAACAAGAGTACAACCATTTTGTTTATATTGGACGAACATGGTGTGTTTTTCGTCTGAAGTGTGGATTACAGCAACTTCACTCCTATTATGGAGCGCATCTGGAATTTTACACAGCGCATCGCTTCATTTTCGCCTTAGACCCTCTACAGTCTCAAAACAAAGCATCTTCAGAGGCCATCTGGAGTCGACAGTGGGTTATTTCGCCATGTCATTGCTACTTTACAACTTTGATCGTGCACTGAACTTCTGTACTGAGTCACAGCCAGACTTACACTAGTGCACTATCTTATGAGAGGGTGCGAGTCGACGAGTGGGAAGCGACCGCTGCACCTCCGTTCCCAAACTCGTCATAGTCGCACAGCGTGAAGGAAGAAGCCGGTGTAGCACCGATGTAATAGCGACGCCTTGATTTCTAATGTATGCAACCCACAACACTGGACTCGCATTCGCTCCGTTTCTGATCTTTAACGCACAGCCACAGCAGTAAACGTATCTCGTGTGTGTGATATTAAATCATGATCCACAACGTGGCGTAAACGCTACGCTTTCCTTACTCCTTTTGTCCACCACTGGTGGGTGTGTACCGCCTACCTACCGCTTTGGCGGCGTCGCCGGGCCATCGCGCCAGCCGCAGCCTGCAGCAGGCGACCACGCCACCCCCCGCTCTGCCCTGCTGCCCGCTCCTCTCGCATCCTATCCTAGCCTGTCCCAGGCAGCCGGGCCGGCGCCGGGCTGCGGTGCGCGCGCCCTGAGTGGCCCTGTAAATCATGCAGGCCGGCCCAGCTTGCGGTGGCCGGCCGCCGCCCCCGCACCACCGCGCTGGTCACCGCGCCCTCTGATGTGCCGCTGCAGCCACCGAAATCCAAACGTGCGACGCCAGGTGCGACCGGCCAGAGCGAGAGGCGCTAGACCGCTGCGTGCGACGCCTGTGGGCGCATAAGTAAGCGACCGGAGCGGCACTGCGGTCGAAACTCGGCACACACGCGACCCACTGTCCGACAGCCTCCATTAGTTTGGACGTGCCCTATCCCGTAGCAGTCCCTCCATATCTCTATTTCGTAATTCAATATGCGTATCCGATATTTGTCTAGACAACAATTTTTTTTCACTCCTCTGCTTTCTCTAGCACCTGGTTAGCTACTGCTGTCAGCCTTAACACCTAACACAGCAATATACAGGGTGAAAAGTATTCAAACCGACAAACTCTGGGAGATTTTTTCCTATGAGGTGTATTTAAACCGGTAGAGGAAGATTTCTCTGGCGGCAAATTAATTAAACCAACAAACAGTTTTCTATTTTTTATGACCAAGAGACAACACATTAAAGCAACCCAATTTCAATTACAGTAGATTTTCAAAAATGCCTCCATTGAAACGTAAACAAAGGTTACACCGTCGGATCATGTTCTGTCTGACACGGGCAAAAACCCCAGAAGTACCTGAAAAATGGTTCAAATGGCTCTGAGCACTATGGGACTCAACTGCTGTGGTCATAAGTCCCCTAGAACTTAGAACTACTTAAACCTAACTAACCTAAGGACATCACACACATCCATGCCCGAGGCAGGATTCGAACCTGCGACCGTAGCAGTCGCGCGGTTCCGGACTGCGCGCCTAGAACCGTGAGACCACCGCGGCCGGCAGAACTACCTGAATTGTTCCTGCTACTGCTACTCTCCGGGCAACCAGATCCTCTTCTGTTGCAACAGGAGTTGCGTAATCAAGGTTGCGCATCTCTCCCCACACAAAAAAGTCCAGAGGATACATATCTGGGGATCGAGCAGGCCATGGTACAGGACCACCTCTGCCAATCCACATTTCTGGGAACCGTCGGTCCAGGAATCGACGCACACGACGACTGGAATGTGCCGGCGCCCCGTCATGTTGGAACCACATGCATTGTCTTGTAGGGAGCGGGACGTCTTCCAGCAATTCTGGCAATGCTCTGGCGAGAAAATTGTAATAGTGCCTGCCATTTAATGGCCTAGGTAGCAGAAACGGCACAGTTAAACAGTTCCCAACAACACCGACCCACACATTAACGAAGAACAGCACTTGATGAGCGCTAGTAACTGTGGCATGTGGGTTATCCTCACTCCAAACATGCGAATTGTGCATGTTGAAGACTCCATCACGCCCGAACGTTGCTTCATCGGTAAAGAACACAGAGGATGAAAATGTAGGATGCATTTCACACTGTTCCAGGTACCACTGCTCTGGGTGGATAATCAACTGGTTCCAGGTTGTGGACATGCCGTAAGTCAAATGGACCTAACAATTGCTCTCCAAGGACTGTTCTTACATTCGTCTGATTCGTCCCCATGTTACGCGCAATTGCACGAGTGCTGATTGAAGGATCCCGCTCCACATGCTGCAAGACAGCTTCCTCAAATCGCAGCGTTCTTACCGTGCGACGGTGTCCCTGTACAGGTAATCTGCTAAATGACCCGGTCTCACGCAGACGTTGGTACACAGCAGCAAAGGTCGTATGATGCGGGATACGGCGATTAGGATATTGTTGTTGATAAACCCGCCGTGCAGCTCGTCCGTTGTGGTGCGCTACGTAGTACGCACCAACCATATCAGTGTACTCACTCCAGGTGTATCGCTCCATTAGTAAACAGAGACAATGCACTACTACACTGCTGGACAGCAGTTGCCTACAACTGAAGATCGTAATACGACCTATAACAACTGAAGAGCGTAATACGGCCTCCACCGGTTTAAATAATCCTCATAGGAAAAAATGACATTAGGGAAAAATATTTGTTTTGATGTCCACTACAACCTCGAAGAGTTTGTCGGTTTAAATACTTTTCACCCTGTATCACATCCTCTAATAATTCATTCTCCATAAAATGATGTTCTCACTTACCTACATCTCCATATATATTCGGCAAGCCATTTTTAAGATATATGCCAGAGGGTACACCGTACCAGAATCATCGCATATCTTTCCCACTCCATTGGTGTGTTGAGTGAGGTACCGATGAATGCCTGTCATCTTAATCTCCTGGTCTCTACGTGATACAGCGCCGTCTGGTTAAAACTGTCTGGACACCTACTAGAGGACTTAAATATAGGGTGCGTCGATCCTTCGTCTTCGTGATGGCTAGAACTCAGCTGGGGACACTTTCAGTGGGGTGCCTGAAAGTCTCCAGAGGAATGGCAGCCCATTATTCCTCAAGAGCTAAGACTAGAGAAGGTACTATTGTTCGGTGCTGGCATCTGGGACGAAGTCGACCTTCTGTTCATCCTAAAGATATTTCATCGGCTTCAGGTAGGGACCTGGGCAGGCTAATTCATTCCAGGACTGTAATTGTCCAAAAACCATTGCCTCACAGATGCTACTTCATGACAGAGTGTACTGTCATACTGAGACAATCATCGTCTCCAAATTGTTTCTCTACAGTACGTAGTACACGACGCTATAAAATATATTCATACTCTTCGCGCATACTGTTTTCTTAAGCGAAATAAGAGGACCATACTCTAACCGCCATAAACACCCCATGCCATAGCAGTATCTGCCCCATACTCCACTGTCGGCACTACCCACGATGACAAGTAATGTTCTCCAGGCATTCACCGACCCCAAACACTTCCATCCCGTTGCCACAGGGTATAGCGTAAGTCATCACTCCAAATCACTCGTTTCCAGCCATCCACTTTTAGTGTCGTCACAACCTTAGCCTCGCTTGACATTGGCTGCAGGAGCTGTACCCCGTTCTGTTCAACTACACACGCACAGTTACTGTGCTATCTTGACTTCTGGCAGCACTTTAGAACTCACAAGTTATTTCTTAAGCTGGCTTGATGAGAGTGTTTGTAACCACCCTCCACAGTGTTCGAAGATACATGTCGGTCAGCACACGAGGTCTTCCTGCTGTTGCTTTAGATATGGTTGTTTCTTCGTGTTTCCACTTCCCAATGACATTACCAACAGTCGACTTGGACTGCTTTAGGGTTCAACTGCACCTGATGTATTTGTCACTCAGTTGACATCCAGTGACCACCCACTTGGGCAGAGAATGGGCTCTCCTGACTGATCCGTTCTGCTGTCACTGCTTCTCTGCCCATCAAACATTTATGGGACGTAATGGAGAGGTTAGTCCGTGCACAAAATCCTGCACGAGCAGCACTTTCGCAATTATGGACAGCTGTACAGCCAGCATGGGTCATTATTTCTTCAAGGGACTTCCAATGAGTTGTTGAGTCCATGCCACGTCGAGTTACTGCACAACGTTGGGGAGGAGGAGGCCACAGTCCAGTCTGTATTCAAATAACGGGTAACAGGCAACAATGTAATAAATAAGCAAACAAGTAACCAAAAGTAACAATTATAAATGCTAATGTAGATGGCTGAAACGGTTCAAATGGCTCTGAGCACTATGGGACTTAACATATGAGGTCATCAGTCCCCTAGAACTTAGAACTACTGAAACCTAACTAACCTAAGAACATCCATGCCCCAGGCAGGATTCGAACCTGCGACCGTAGCGGTCGCGCGGTTCCATTCTGAAGCGCCTAGAACCGCCCGGCCACCCCGGCCGGCTTACGTCTGTCACTTCTTGATAGAAATGCAAAAGAAGAACAATTCTTTTCTGGAAGAAATCGTCACGGCCGACGGGACTTTTATCAGTATGAACCAGAACACACCACAGAATAACAAAGTACAGAAATTCACATGAAGTGTCAACACTTTCGTGACAGAATCGACTTCAAGACAGTGTGATGCGCGAGATGAGCTACAACTCAAAGAAGGGTTTTCCTGATAGCTTCACATGGTTATACGAACATTCAGTCCATTGTATTCCGTGGGGTGGGGGTGGGGGGGTGGGGGGGTTGGTGGGGGGGGGGGGGTAGGAGCTATGAAAAACACTTAAAGCAACAAAATCATCACCTTCACTGTTCTCTATTTTGTTTTGAACCAGTCTCGAAACGGCAGAGCCTGGGGGATTCTAAAGATATTACAGTAGTAAATAGCAATTTCATCTTCTGTAGGCTACCAATGAACAGCTGATGTATTTGCAACTTTCCAATATTTTTTTTCCATGTTCTGTTATTTCGTGCTACTGTGTTACAAAATGTGTTCTTTGACTGAGTTTGAACTATTTCAGTTTTTTGCTAAGATATGTGTTACATGTAAGTCGACTTTTTTTGCTCCAATGCGAACTCCAATGAGTGCAACACATCGTCTGCGCAGGCAACCCGTGCAGGCTCAGGGGCGGATCGAAGAAGGAAGCCGGGCACGCAAACACTTTGGCGCGCTTCCGCTACCCGGCTGAGAGCGAAGACGAATCGCCACAATCGATTTGGGCGCATATTGAAATTGACGAGAGCGGAGCGGGGAGCAGCGGCAGCGCTTCTGCTGTGTGAAATATGGCCGCCATCCGTCAGCGCCGGGACGCTGGCCGCCGTCTTCCCAGCCGCGCGCGCCGTTTCTAATTTCTGCGAGAAACTTGCCGCCGCTGCGGGATTAGGAACCAGAAGTACTACGCTGGCTGCGTCTCTGCGGCCCGTCCTTTAGAAGAGCGCCACCTCGGGACGGAAAATTATCTAAAGACATAACTGCTACATCTTTTCTTCGTTAGGGGAGTGTGTTAAAACCCTGAACTTCATCGGAAAAGGCCTCGGAAGGCCCAACGGTATCGGCGACCGCCGTGTCAACGGATATGGAGGGGCATGTGGTTAGCACACCGCTCTCCCGGCTGTTGTCAGCTTTCGTCACCGGAGCCGCTACTTCTCAGTCAAGGAGGTTCACAAGGGCTGAATGAAACACGCCTGTCAACAGCGCTCGGCAGACCAGACGCTCACCCATAAGAGTGTTTGCCACCCTCAACAGCGCCTAACTTCGGTGATCTGACGGGAACCGCTGTTACCACTGCGCCAAGGCGGAGTATACTATGCCCTCTAAATCTGATTCAGCCTGGATCTGGTTGAAGTCCGTGACAATGAATACAAATATTTTGATCTCAGGAAACACCAAAACCTCTGTGTCATTATGCTATTTACTCATTTAGAAACACAGCTGCTTTCTCTCTAAAAGGTTTTGCAAGGCTCTTTTACAAAGGTTTTCGACAGCTCTACCAGTTGTTTAACCGAAAATAAATTACACAAGCGTCGACCGTCTGTGAGATTCTTTCATCTAAGCAAATAGAGATCCTACAGTCTCGCGAGAGGAACATGCTGTTTTTATTCTGGGTTTCTAACTAAATGAGTTGAACACGTACTGTGACAAAACTCATGAGATTCTTCTTTCCGTGATTTTGACGTGCGTTGAAGTCTACATCTCCTTGTCACTTTCAATCTTCCTGTCGTATTATTTTTCGAGTTTCCCTTTTCTCCTGACTTCGTAGCTAACTATTACATTTTTCTTCAGCTTTCTTTTGTACTGTGAACGACTGTGGATCGTGCTGTCCAATCTCTCCTTCGAACAATTATCATCACTGTGGATCGTGCTGTCCAGTCTCTCCTTCGAACAATTATCATCATCAGCATCACCGTCATGTATTGTAATCTTTCGTACAATTCCTTCTGCATATCTTCTGATTCTTGACCATTTGTATTCTTTTCTTCTGTTAAATGCATTAGCGCTTCTCCTGGGAGGGAGGGGGCGGGAGATAAGGAGGGAGAGAGAGAATTGAGCTTAAGTTGTTTCCGATCATTGCTTGCAATTCTGTGTCTTCGTTCAAATCTCTTCAGTGTTCTACGACCTCTCGCCTACCTGTATAGACTATTCGGGACTTGAGCATTGTAGGCATTGTCGTAGGTTCTGCCTTCATCTTTCGTGATAAGCACTAAATGCCTCAGCGTGTACATTAAAAAAAACGTTTATTTCCTCTCATAGGTGCTTAGCCTTATCTGGAAAGTGCTGGGAGATATGAACGACCAGAAGACATAAGAATATTGAATTTCCGAAAAGCAGGAAATTTTATTAGTGTAGTGGGGTGGAAATAGTCGCATGTGGATCTTTGTGAAGAGTGTTCCTGCAAATATACAAGAAACTTACAGTCTTCTCTTCAGTATTACAGCTGCAAGACTCATAAATCAGTGCTGTAAACGTCACCTTCGGTCAGCTGTTAGTTGTCTCCCACTTTTAAAACATCTAAGTAATTGAAGTATGGCTGCGTCGATATCATAATCCTTGAAGGAATGTTGAGACTGTCTTCTTTACGGATAAAAGAATAAAAGCGAAAGAAGATCAACCGTCACAGTTCGAAGTGGAAGAGAATCAGCCTGGTGATTTACTGGTTTGGAACTGTATACCTCTGCAATGCATTTAATCAAAACAATCATCTCCAGTCTTACATCTACATTTATACACTATAAGTCATCTTACGGTACTTGTTAGAGGGTAATTCTGGCACCATCTGATCCCCCTTTTCCTGTTCCCTTCGTGAATGGGGTGCTGGAAGAACGGTTGTCGGCAATTCTCAAGAATCGCTCGAACAAGTGTTTTGTAAGCCACTTCATTTGCGGATGACCTACAGTTTCTTACGATTCTCACATTAAATCTCAGCCTGGCATAAGCTTCTTGTACAATTAATTTCATGTAGGTTTTGGGCGGTTTGTTTAGACAAGTCATGGGCTGATCCTCGATTTCCTCTGAGAGAATATATCACATATACAGATAACATATGGTAACGCGCGGGACAAATTTTACACGATTCACAGTCAGACGGCTCACGTGATTTCCCTACCTTACGACTACCTACCATGACGACTGTAGCGTCACAAACGGCATCCGGCTGCAAAGTTAAATGATAAATAAAATAAACCAAATTCTGAAAAATCGGATTTTGGACCAGGCGGGATAAGCGCTGGTAGAAACAAGAAAGAAGGAGACTGAAACTTCCTGGCAGATTAAAACTGTGTGCCGGACCGAGACTCGAACTCGGGACCTTTGCCTTTCGCAGGCAACTGCTCCCGAGTTCGAGTCTCGGTCCGACACAAAGTTTTAATCTGCCAGGAAGTTTCATATCAGCGCACACTCCGCTGCAGAGTTATAATCTCATTCAAGAAGGAAACCGTTTCCTGGGAATTGTCGCAAATAGTGTAATGCAACAGCAGTGGATTTCCTCGGCTTTTTATAAAAAAAAATGGCTCTGAGCACTATGGGACTTAACTTAAGGACACCACACACATCCATGCGCGAGGCAGGATTCGAACCAGCGACCGTAGCGGTCGCGCGGTTCCAGACTGCAGCGCCTAGAACCGCTCTGTCACTCCGGCCGGCCGGCTTTTTATACGCAGTGCGTTAAGTTTGTTTACGTTCATGGCAACTGCAAGTCCCTGCAGCAATCACCTGTCCTCTGGAGGTCTTCCTGACTGTATCCGTTGCCCTAGAAGTGTCCATGCCTACATTCCAATTTTGCAGGCCACGCGGGTTGGATGAAATTCTTTTTTAGATATAAACTGTGTACTGCTCTCTGATTCGGAAACCCTCGTTGAGCTCTGCTAGATACAATATGATCTTGCTTTCGGCGTGATCTGCCATTGTTACGCAAACACAGACGATACGTCGTCTTTAGGGGCAAAACATTTGTTTGATTTTCAGCGTAAACGCTCTAACATCGGTGAAGTTTTTATTTGTATCGATGAATATTGCACATGTCGCGGGCACTCTCGTTCTCCGGCCGGTTTGTTCGGAGCTCTGCACATAGAGCTCGGCATTTCAATAAATAATCATACGGCCCTTTTGTTTGCTTTGGCCCGTGGAATTCTCGCTGCATAAACAGAGCGTGCCCTCATTTTACGACTGCCAGAGTTCGCCGTCACCAGTCCCGCCTACAGGGAGGTCTGGTTCAAAACCCTTTAAAACAAACATTGTCGCCAGCGCTAATATTTTCTTTACGGGGATTTTTCTGTTCATACCATTTAAAAATAAATGGTTTCACTGTAAACAGTCGTATCTTCGTTTCCGATCTTCCGCGATGGCTCGACGCGCGGAGTGGCGCGAAACCAGGTTAGAGATCCTCCGTATCGTCCCCTTTTCCGTCTTACCTAGTTAAGGAGCGGTCGACTCGTTAAATTCCGTGGACAGGTGTTTGCTGCGGGATTATGTGAGAGTCGCGTTCAGACGCTGCTGCGTTAATAAAGTATGTAAACAGAGTTATGAGGGAAGCCAAGTGTGTAGTTGGGAGGACAACGGCACGTTACGTAAATAACTTGAAATTCAGAGTGGTCATGTTATCTTTCTTGTTTATACTTTTGTACGTCTACAGAGAGGAGAGGACTACGATATGTAAAAGTAGACAAGCGTTCCATATTCCAGGAAGGTTGACAATCCAAATAGTTCCATCTCTCTGCCTCTGACGGTCGCCTGTGCGTAGTGATGTCGTTGCCGTCACAAAAGCGCTTCTCCCTGTCGGTTAGTGGAATTCGTGGTAGACAATCTTGGCAACGATGACGTTTCCATCAAGCCTTCTATCCACGAGAGTACTGACAATCTTCTTAACAAGAAAAAATAAGTCAACTTACGTTACTTAAGTGTGGAGAAAGAAAACGAGTCTGATCCCTTCAACCCCCACAAACCAACTAGCCAAAGAAAACGACCGTATTCCTTCTCCTAAATAAATATATGTCGTGTGATTAGGGCCTCCCGTCGGGCAGACCGTTCGCCGGGTGCAAGTCTTCCGATTTGACGCCATTTCGGTGACTTGCGCATCAATGCGGATGAAATGATGATGATCAGGACAACACGACACCCAGTCCCTGAGCGGAGAAAATCTCCGACCCAGCCGGGAATCGAAGCCGGGCCCTTAGGATTGACATTCTGTCGTGCTGACAGCTCAGCTACCGGGGGCGGAATTCCTTCCCCTAATATTCCATGATCGCAGTCATATCTTAAGAAATGTAGTAGGTGGTTGACTATATTTAGTACCAAATAACGTACTTCTGTGTATAGATTCACACTTTAGCTAAAAAATAGGTACATGAAGCTTCACTTGTTTGCTTCTCGGCAAATATCTCGTGTAGATTATAGTGTTACTTCATTTTTATTAAGGTCTTCACAAAATTTATATTTCCAAACACTGTGGAAGCAGCAGCATAACCGTCGCTCTAAAGTTTTGCAACAGCACAGCGCAGACGTAAAGACGATACGATATACCAGCAAAGTACGCCAGTAAGGTCTCTCTCTCTCTCTCTCTCTCACTCACTCACTCACTCACTCTATCTATCTATCTATCTATCTATCTATCTATCCCTCCTCCCTCCCTCATTCCCCATAAGCGCATCACAATACATAATCTTCCTCATAGACGACAGCCTGCTATGCACAAATTGAGAAACAGCGTAGTACAGGAAGTTTTCTAGTAACGAAACATTCTCGGCTTCACCGAAAGGCCTCTCTGTGAGCATAAATCACGAAATGTAGTTAGCTAACCCACCAGCATCGCGGTATTTCGCCCAACATCACTTCTGCCGCTTCTCTACATGATAGGGCATGAAAAAAGAACTGTAAGACTTCAGAGCTACTTTTCTGTTCATAGATATTTAATTTGTTAATAGTGTTGCGTTTGTGCACACATCATGGAGCGAATTGAAATAGCGATTAGGACACTGGGGAGCCATTCGGGAAGAGCGTTGTCCATTCCCCATTCGCCCATCCGTTTTTCCATAAGTCCCTTACCTCAATTAAGGCGAATCCCGCGACAGTTGCATAGCACTGATTATGGCGACACTGTCCCCTGGACTGATGACCTCTTCGACGACGGAGCATTAATCCCAATTCTTCCCTCCTTCTGAGTTCATGCTGTCTGAGTTTGTCTTAGTTATCCATTGCCTGTTGGTTCATCAATATATCTTGTACTTTACCACACGTTGTCATTATTTGTCATCAGTAATGTTTTTTTCTTCAAAACCCATCTGTTTCTCTCGTACCATAGACTCCTTCCTTAACTTGTGTTCCATATTCCTAGTACACTAGCTGCTGCTTCATTTACGCGTGTTCTCATTCCTTTCAGACACGCAATTTCCTTGCTTGCCTTATCTGTCCCAATTCTAAACTCATGTGTCTTATTTCATAGTATTTCTGCATTTCATTTAGTCAAATGTGAACTTAGTAGTTTCTCTAAGCTTACATTTCACGTGCCTACACTACTAAGTGAGCATTATCATTGAAAAAAGAAATAGAAGTAATTCATTAACAAAGGAACATTGCAATGTCCAAGTAAGGGAGAAGTTTGCAAGTTACTTACTCTGAAAATTTTAATGTATCGTTGTGAAGGGTATGTCCTCGAGAAGAATGAAAGAAAAGTGTGAAGTTATTCATGTGAATACTAAAAATAATCCGCTAAACTTCGATTACGCGATAAGTCAGACAAATCTGAAGGCTGTAAATTCAATTAAATAGGTAGGGATTAAAATTACAAATAACCTAAATTGGAACGATCACAAAGGTAGTGTTGTGGGTAGAGGAAACCAAAGACTGAGATTCATTGGTAGACCACTTAAACGGTGCAGCAGGTCTACTAAAGAGACTGCTTACACCACGCTTGTCCGCCCTGTTCTGGAGTATTGCTGTGCGGTGTGGGATCCACATCAGGTGGGACTGACGGATGACATCGAAAAAGTACAAAGAAGTGCGGCTCGTTTCCTATTATCGTGAAATATGGGAGATAGTGCCACATACATGATACGTGAATTGCAGTGGCAATCATTAAAACAAAGGCTTTGTTCGTTGAAACGGGAACTTTTCATGAAATTTCAATCATCAGTTTCGTCCTCCGATTGCGAAAACATTCTGTTTGGCACCCACCTACCTAGGGAGAAATGATCATGACGATAAAATAAGAGAAATCAGGACACCCAGCTTGAAGGTGGTTCATTGAACCCTCTGCCAGGCATTTTTTTGTGAATAGCAGAGTATTCACGTAGATGTAGAAGAAAGGATTAAATTTTTGAAGTAATACAAAGAATCAGAAAACATTCTGGACTGGAAGAAAATCCAATAAACAAGTAGGAGAAATAGTAATGGGAGAGTGGACGTTGATAAACACTTTGCAGAGAAATAAACTGAATTAATTATACAAATAATTAGACGTTAACAATTTATAATGACCATCTTTGAGAGAAGAAAATCTAGAGAGAGGCCCATTGTTATCATGCTGCGAAGCGCAATTAATAGCATGAACTGTGGCACTTCGAATCGAGTGGCACAGATGGCAACAGACAGAGTAGGAAGCCTACATCAGCAAGGCGTAACCTTCAGTGAATGACGATCACGCTTGTAACATTTGAAACAGTCTTTCATTTTAGATTGAGCACCTCCCCATCAATCCGACTGCAGCTTGGACTGCCAATGCGGGAGCGTCGCCCTATGCCTTAGTATCGACGAATAGAAGGAAGACGGCAGCTGCTTCCTAGAAAGCTTCATTCCAGGTTTCGACAATCGGTCTTCCACGAACGGCACCTTCGCTACCCTTGGCAGCCAATATTAAACCTAAAAATACGGGAAATAAGGACTCTTACTGAGGCATACATACTCCTTATTTCAATATTTGAGCCACGACTGTGTTAGAAAAGACGTATTTTTTACTATTTGCTGGTGTTAAAGCCTCTGCAAAATTATATAAATAATAGTTTTCTATTTTCCTGTTTTCAAGTAAGTCACCAGTCTTTGCCCAGTGTGCGTTATTTAATCAGTATCTAGTTTCCATAAGAGAAGTTTTATGTCGTGGCAGATTTGCAAAAACCTCACATTTTTATTCAGACATCCCCTGAAAAAAATAATACGAATCTGTTTGCACTAGTTTAGTATCTTGGACAGTTGAGAAATACGTTATCAAAATCTCTGAAGGCAGTATCATGTACTTCTATGAACCTTAGGTGATTATTTCCAGGAGCAGTTATGTATTCGAAAGAAGCCAGAAATGTGACTAACTGGACAATAATAGATAAACCGTTGCAACCTGTTTCATGGTGTAACGGTTCTGGCAGGAACATAAAAGAATGCAGTGATGAAATTGAAGATGCACCGAATTTGCTGTAAGAAATAATTAGAAACGTGGGTACACAAACGAAGAAACAATACATTCGTTAGGTTTTCCAGGGTGTCTGACACATTTTTTAGACAATTAGGAGCAGGACACTTCATAGTGAAGTGCATACATGGGATAAGGGATGAAGACTTATTTTGGTTCTTTAAGTTGGGTAAACGATCACGGTTCCTAGTAGACAGCAGTATTATTGGTGAAAATATTCACTATATCTTCTAAAACAGCGCTTGTTAACTAGAAAGAGAACATGAAACGTAAATATATTAGATATGATATCTTTGAGTGGGGACTAGGACATAGAATTATTGTTTCTGAGGTGAGAAGAAGGCATTAGTGTACTGTTTACATCCGGAAACATTGTAACTTTGTTGGTTCATTACTGCAGTTTATGTGACGAATCGTAATAAGGAGTCATAAAATATACATAGACAATGATACATCGACCGAATGCTTTTATCGAAAATCAAATCGTTGCTGAAGTTTCCGTCATGTGTTTCGATTGTAGCGGTTCGGAGAGCAGAGTTTTCTTTTCCAGGTTGGGGGAATATTCCCCGCCGGAAAAAGAAGAACTTGGCATTCTGAAACTCCTCTCGGGCAGCTGTTCCTTCTAAGCAGAACTCGGAATCGGTTTTTTCGCCGAAGTGTATCCGATTCTCGCCGCCGTCAAATCCAGTTTTGCCGCGGAAACTTCTTGGATTCAGCCTGTGGGGGCAGGGCGGTCGTGGTGGGGGGGGGGGGGGGGCGTGTGTTAGCGTGCGCCGCTGGCTGCGTTTGACCGGCTTCTTGCTACTGGCGACCATTGGTTGCAGCCGGCGATAAATCCACAGAATAATCGCATCCGTAAAGCAACACTCGTTAGCTGTTCAATCAAAGCTCTTGTGTTTCATCTTATTCTAAGCAGATATTCTTTCTTCACTGCTCTGATATATCTGGTAGATGAGAATGCACATACCGTATGTCTCTTCCAAAAATCCTTGCTATTTCCAATTTTTTCAACTTTGTTAGTACAAAGTGGCTCGATGGCAAAGTACTGTATTACAAATCTGAATCCACCGTTAGATCCCCAGGTGGTCCAATGATTACTTTTATTTTATTTTACCTTTTGATATAGAGTCGCGCAGGAGGTCAGCGTGCATTATACGATTAACTAAGAGCGTCTTTAACGCTGCTTTAGGTCACTAAATAAAAAATATCTGCTTGCTATAAAAATCCTATCGACGCTTACCGGTCATGGTCCACCATCAGAATATCTGAAGCAAACTTGATATAAAATATCGTGTCAAATGGTAACCCTATTAAATCGGCACAGATTTACCATTTGATTGGCTATTTGTATCGAGTTGGCGATTTGTATCGAGTTTGTTTCTGATGTTCTTACGATGGGCCGTGCCTTGAAACGTGTCGATAAAATTTTTATAGGATGTGAATTCTTGTTATTTACCGATATGACGAGGTGTCAGGGCGTGTTCAGTTAATAATTTTATTTCTTTCACGTGTTATTTCTTGCATATCCGGGAATAACTGGTTCATATAAAGATTTTAAAGTCACACTGTTCTTCGGAATCCGAGTTTAACTGTTGGTCGTCTCTATAACCGGCTGGTAAATCACTTCAAAGAGAGAAAGAAGAAAAGTGCATACAACCTGCAACAGAACTGTACCTGTTACAGCACTGTGGTTTTCAAACCAACCTTCGCGTTTAAGACAACTTCGTGGTTTTCAAAATACTGGAACAAACAAATGGAAGTTATAAACGGCTATAATATTCTGTATAGACATAAGAATAATTCCATAACCACACCAAGAACAAACAGAAATATTAAAGATGAAGCGTGATATAATACTTTTAAAACGAGCTGTATATTAAACAAAGGTCTCTAATTATGGTCAAATGAAGAAATTGCCGGCCGCGGTGGTCTAGCGGTTCTAGGCGCTCAGTCAGGAACCGCCCGACTGCTACGGTCGCAGGTTCGAATCCTGCCTCGGGCATGGATGTGTGTGATGTCCTTAGGTTATTTAGGTTTAAGTAGTTCTAAGTTCTAGGGGACTTATGACCACAGATGTTGAGTCCCATAGTGCCCAGAGCCATTTTGAAATGAAGAAATTCGCTTTTTTCGGCTGAGAAACATGAGATAGAGGCAAAAATGAAATGTAATCTCATGAAGAATAAGATAAAGAGGTCATAAAACCACCAACTAGGAAGTCTTGCAAAAAACTGACGAAGATAGGTCTTTTAGAAGAACAATAGAGCGAAAAAAGTACGAGTAGATTCTTCGGATAATACACACAATCAGTTCCCTCTAGACGCCCTAGAAGGAACATTACCAGAAAAGATAGTTCGAAAAAGAGAGCGACTAACTTTTAAAAGCAAGCTATACATTATTCAGGAGTTTCTAATTATGGTGAAATGAAGAAATTAGATTTTAATAGATCCACATGAAGAAGACAAATTACAGCAACAGACATGACAAGAATGTGTCCAATGGCATTCGAGTAAGATTCTTTCTTTTAACGATAACGGCTACACCTCCTCAATTCCAGCTACACATGACCAAAACTAAACAGAAAATACCTACTAACACTAGATGAAACCCCCACGTTAATTGTCTCCCGGCAGAAAGTGCTATGTGTACCAAGTTTTGTTATAGTCGCCCACGGTCTTCCACAGCACTCTTGATACACACACACATATAGCTTTTCATGTTCGTTTCGGTCTGTCGTGTGTGCTAATAACTCTCATTTTTCTGTTCACGTAAGAGCTATTTTCCTCAGTTAACATACGCTAGTAACTCACATTTTGATTACGTAGTAAGTATGTCACTCTTGTTTATCTATATCTTTTTTGATCCATATAACACGTATATCGTCTACGTATGGAAACACGTACAGCTTGCAATGTTCACTTAAATCCATTATCTATGCCTGAAAATATTTTATTCTGTAGTTTAATGCAACTCACGTTGAAGATTGCGGTGCAGCAGAGTGTGCCGTTTAGCATCCTTGTACCCTTTGTGCTTGCTTTCATTGTTTGCTTACTGTGAAAGCAAGTGTGTGTGTGTGTGTGTGTGTGTGTGTGTGTGTGTGTGTGTGTGTGTGTATAAGCTGTGCGTTATTGGAATAAAACTGTTGAGGATACTATGAGGCAGTGCAGTGTAAGTATCCTAAAGCATAATTACCTTTTCGTTTCGAAAACAATTCGCCAACTTGAGCCTATATTTCCGTTATTTCCTCCAGCACCTTAGCGTCTAGCTACACATGGTACAGAATATAATGTTCCTGTAACACCTGTGTCTGAGTATCGAATTGAAAAAGCGACTGGCTAGATATTGTACAGCCGTGGAGGAAACGAGCGAGACCCCCCTCCTTTTCGTTATGCTGATCCGCACAGCTGTAAAGTCTGCAACACAGTATAACAGGCAAGGCGACGAAGTGCTACCAACATACGAGGGCTATTCCGAAAGTAAGGTCCGATAGGTCGCGAAATGGAAACCACGGTAAAAATCAAAAATGTTTTATTTGCAACAGTTAGATACACCTTGCAGCTACTTATCTCCATAGTCGCCGACCCGACTTAGACGTGTATCGTAGCGTTGTACCAACTTTCCCATACCCTCGCTATAGAAGGCAGCCGCCAGTGCTCTCCGTCAATTCTCTACGCTGGCCTACGGCTCGTTGTCTTGTGCCGAAATGTTGTCTTCATAACCAGCGGTTCATGTGACCTGAGCTGAAACTCAGAGGGAGACAATTACGGGCTGTATTGTGGGTAATCTCACATTTCCATTTGAAAACGATGCAGGAGCATCTTCATTGCCCCTGCAGAATGCGGCTGAGAATTGTCTTGAAGACGAAACAGCACGACAGTTATGTAATGTTAGCTGCATAGCTTCAGGGGAAATTTCTCACCAGGCCCCCGTACTTGGCGGCAGACACTATTTTCTAGACATCTTTACGCACTCAATGTGAGCTCAGAAATGAGAAGAGCGACGTGATGCTAACTGGGGTTATACTAGAGACACTACCCAACACATCTGTGCAAAGCTTTATCGGATTTTCATAGTCGTTTCCATTTCGTGACCGATCGGACCTTACTTTCGGAATAGCCCTCGTACTACGCACAGGCGTGGAATTGACGAACTATCCAAACTTTGTCAGACTGTTTTCAATCGTATGTAAGACTATACGAGGGTTGGAACTTAAATAGTGGCAACTATTTATTCACAACCGATACAAAAGAGTTACATGTTTGCACCTGTTACTGTCCATCAAAGTAGTCACCAGCGTTGTGTAGAACCCGTTGCCGTTACACGCTAATAACACTATTTCGTTATTTCGATAAACATCCCGAATGATTGTCACATCGCCGGCCGCGGTGGTCTCGCGGTTCTAGGCGCGCAGTCCGGAACCGTGCGACTGCTACGGCCGCAGGTTCGAATCATGCCTCGGGCATGGATGTGTGTGATGTCCTTAGGTTAGTTAGGTTTAAGTAGTTCTAAGTTCTAGGGGACTTATGCCCACAGCAGTTGAGTCCCATAGTGCTCAGAGCCATTTGAACCATTTGATTGTCACATAAACGGTGACATAAAGGTAGAAAATTCATGTTTTAGAGTCCAGAAAGCTGTATGCAACAGAAACTGCAGATCATTTTGCCATTTTCTTTGCGAAATTGCCGGCTTATTCATGTCTGGGGTAATAATAGAGGGCTGTTTGCCTGGGTTGCCTGCTAGCATAGTGAAAGGTGTTTGCTACTGCAAGGGAGGTTGGCCGTGCGGTTAAAGGCGCTGCAGTCTGGAACCGCAAGACAGCTACGGTCGCAGGTTCGAATCCTGCCTCGGGCATGGATGTTTGTGATGTCCTTAGGTTAGTTAGGTTTAACTAGTTCTAAGTTCTAGGGGACTAATGACCTCAGCAGTTGAGTCCCATAGTGCTCAGAGCCATTTGAACCATTTGCAAGGGAGGTCTGGTTTGTTTTCGGTTCTACTCTCGATGGAGGCAGATAGACTATCAGTAAAGCAATTTTAAGAAATTCACGCGCCTCCAATACGTTTTATCGCTATATTTATTCTGTACTGGCGCCCTGTGGATGTCAATATGAAACTCTTGTAGAATTTCGTACTTGTTACTGTCTTCCTTATTCCGCTTCTGTCCATAACTGAATTGACTTACATGTGGCACTGAATGATTTTTTAACTGAATTTAGATATGAATCTTCACGCATTGCTAAATTTGCACACATTCATGGTAGGTCAGCAACGGTAATCCACTATGACTAGTCTGAAAGTAGACACAAACCGTTTCGCGGCCGAATGCGCATGATATTTAGATAATTCAAAATGGTTCAACGCTCAGCACTATGGGACTTAACATCTGAGGTCATCAGTCCCCTAGAACTTAGAACTACTTAAACCTAACTAACCTAAGGACATCACACACATCCATGTCCTAGGTAGGATTCGAATCTGCGACCGTAGCGGTCGCGCGGTTCCAGACTGAAGCGCCTAGAACCGCTCGGCCTCCCCGGCCGGCTTAGCTAATTCGTAACGATCTGGGGTACTTTGTCTTACTAGAACAGTTGTGTTATCTCGATAAGCTGAAATTCATTTTCATTAGTACAGTTCATTCTAATTAGCGTTTCTTCTTTCATTTATATCTTATATTCGCCTGTTGTGTTTAACACACTAATCAGCATTCATATAGTCTTACACATGATTGAAAACAGTCTGACAAAGTTTGGATAGTTTATCAATTTCACGCCAGTGCATAGTATGTTAGTAGCACTTCGTCGCCTTGCCTGTTATGCTGTGTAGCAGACTTTAAAGTTGTGCGGATCAGCATAACGAAAAGGCGAGGGGTCTCTCTCGTTTTGTCCACGACTGTACATGCATAAACCGGAAGTACAGATTTTAATGTTTCTGCACTCTGAAAATTGGAAGACAAGTATGCAATTCGTCCCGTACCTAGCTGTCCACCTATAGTCATTCCTTCGCACCAAAATCCGTCGCTGACACCCGCCGACCGAAGCATGCTTCCTCGGCGAGTAGACGAGCACCTGGCCTCCTGGAAATGCCTGTGCGAGGTCGCCAGTATGCAGCCAGCGACGCGCGGCGGCTGGAGGCGTTGCGTCTTAACGTGCGCCGTTATGACGCGGGAGCTGACTGCGATGGCTGCGAAATGTACACATCTCGCGCGCTCCGGCTGCGCGTTTGCGCTGCCGGCGCTTATACTCCACTCCAGCGCAAAGGGTTCTCCAGGTCGGCGGCAGCGACGGCGGCAGGCGCTCCACTTTATACCGCCGGAATGGGACGAATATTGCCCGCCGCCTGAATGGTCCCTTTTGCTGTCGGAGGGAGTGTAATACATGCAATACTCCGGGCACACGCCGAATGGAAGAGTCTTCGCGGAGAGATCAAACACGGCAGGCATAAAACTTAACGCAGTGCCGTGTTCCAATTCCGACAAAGTAGTTCCGCCGCTTTGAAACTCTGGCGCGCGCGCCATCGAAGTCCGCGTTACCTCCCAGGGGCGACGTGCCCTTGCCCGCAGAGCTCCGCAGAGAGGGTAATTTCGGAACGCTCTCCACCGCAGAAATTGCTGTTATCTGCAAAGGCCGGATAATGTCCGTATTACGAGATAAAACTAACGTCGCGAGATAAAAGATTCCTCTCAAAGGGAAGTAATCACTGTTCTAAATAACTTTCTCGTTTCGGGTGGCTCTGCAATTGCTTTGAGCGCGACCATTGTATATCCTGAAACCCGCAGTCTCTCTTACGTGCCAACGTGAGAATGCTCGAAGTTGTTATTGCTTAAATTTCCTCTAAAGGATCTTAGTAAGACGGGCTCTTTTTACACTTCCACATGTATGCGCGGGCGCGCGCGCACACACACACACACACACACACACACACACACACACACACACACACACACACAATTTATGTATAAAAATACCCAGCACATTCCAGGCTTCCTCTTCCCCCTCTCTTCATCACGTTTTTCTCTTTCCATATCTACCTCTTTCTCTCTGTCACAGTTCTTTCTCCCACCTTTCTCTTTGTCCCTCTCCTCCTCTCCCTCTTTCTATGTCCATTTTCTCCTCCCCCTGACTGTCTCTTCCTACTCCTTCCTATTCGACTTCCACCTCCCCGTCTTTCTTCTCAGTTGTCCCTGTCCACACGTATAACTCCTGGAGCGCATTCTCATACTCTCCACGCAACAAACCAGTCATGCAGGACCTTTTCACCCCCACCCCCACCATTACAGGAGCTACATAGTTCTTACCCCCACGTGATATTTGTTTTTCGGGAAAAATGTAGTTTGTGTACCAAGTATAGGTGCAATTGATGCAGTGGTTTAGTAGGAGATGTGAAACATACATACACACATACGTCCCTTCATTTATAATTTCTTGTTTGTATTACTTCGCTCTCTCTCTCTCTCTCGCTCTCTCTCTCTCTCTCTCTCTCTCTCTCTCTCTCTCTCTCTCTCTCTCTCTGTCTATCTATCTATCTATCTATCGATCGATCGATCTTTCTGACTGTGCTGTGAGTGAATAGGATAATCCCTGTGAACGTCACCGTCTGATTTTCAGTTTTGAGCTGAACATATCCAGTAGACAACGGCTGCTCACCTTGGTTCCTCTAATAGGAAATATATTTATTTCACGTTCATCTATCCGTATGAAATGATAATTACTGTCAACTATGTACCACTATTACAAAATTCTACAATTATAATTAGTGGCAATGGTTGCCTAGCAGCTAGAGATCTAGTCTCGAATTCTGTAGTTCCCACGCTTAATCCCAGATAGGCTGTCGATTTTTCCTCACCCACTCGGCCTCGGAGTTCTCTCCCGGCGATAAAAAGCGGCCGGGGAGATGGGGAAACACCTTACTAATTATGGTGCCGAGGCGAAGAAAGGCTGTACCCTGCCGCCAGTCAGAGATGTAGTCCTGTCACGGGCTTTCTTTTTACAATTATTATTAACTTGTTAGGTAATCACCAATTATATTGTCAGTTATGTAGATCACTTGTATATTCACAATACTACAATTAGCACTATCACTACACTTCTTTCCTCTTTAGACTACCATTTTCATGCATATGTTAAACAACTAAACTCTCTCTGACTTTTTTGTCGCCTCTGGACCCGTCTTGAAATTTTCGAAGTCAGAGGCCATTGTAAACTGGATACACTGAGCTGAAAACTGCTCGTCAGATGCGTTTGCATTCTTGTTACAACTGCGTTATCACCAGATCAACACTATAACTTTTCACACTAACATAAAGAAGGTCGCCATTGATATCCAGTTTTCTTTCAGTGGTTCCTCTCCTCTCTTTATGTTCCTTTCTGAAGGTCTGTAGGCAACAGGCAATCGCTAGTCTTGGATGTGATACTTGTTACCCGGGCCGACTACCATTCCTGCCACTTCTTCACCATTTCAACTTAAGCTTGGAGGACAAACCATGTATGTCATCGCCTGTTACGGAACGATGACCAGGGCTAATCGACGTCATTAGGGAAAGCAAATCGCCAGTACCCTTTCCAGAGGAACCATCCCGGCATTTCCCTGGAGCGATTTAGGGAAATCATGGAAAACTTAAATCAAGATGGAGACACGAAGAAATTACAGACATGATTGAAATCAATGGGGCAAATTGAAAATTTGTGCCGGACTGGGATTCCTGCTTACTAGGCAGATGCCCTGACTACTGAGCCGTATGGACGCTGTGGCCATTGCACCTGCACGAACTACCTTAGCACGCCTCCCGTCAGGCCCAATTCCTAACTTATTCACACACTACTAATGTAGAGTCTCTTGCCCACAATTCTCATTACTCGGGGCATTTCGCCGATTCCCGTAAGGGTTCGAGCCTGATGTGAGCATTGAAGAGACCATTGGCGGTCTCACCTTGATTATATGTATATAACGTGTCTGTGTGTGGGTGTGTTTGTGTGTAGTGTGGGTGGTGTCTGTTCTTTCAACCTCATACTGGAACCGACAAAATGATGATAACGGTTAAGGGGCACTACGTTAGTATTGTGTGGATAAGTTAAGAATTTGGGTCTGACAGGAGGCGTGCTAGGATAGTCCGTGAATTTGCAATGGCCGCTGTGTCTGTATGGCTTAGTGTTCAGAGCATCTACCTAGTAAGCAGGAGACCCACGTTCGAATCGTAGTTCGGCACAAATTTTCAATTTTCCCCAATGTTTTCTATCAATTCCTATTCGCAGCCAGTGTCTGTAATTTCTTCGTGTCTTCATCTGCGACTCCCAGTCTGGGACAAAATTTCGATTTTCCCGGTTGATTTCAATCAAAGCCTGGTTGCAGCCAAAGTCCTGTGTGTCTTAATTCATCATGGCTGCCAGATCAGAATGATTCGGACATGTCCGAAAGAACAGCACCACATATGTACAACAATCAAGATGGCTTGACGTGGATTTGAACTCCAATGCGAGTCCAGCTTGCTAACTACTGCGTCACCTCGCTCGGTCATTGTGTTCGAACGGGAATAAGAAATCAAACGAAATGGAAAATACCCCGTGAAGAGCCAGCAGAGGCCACGGACACATTATACCAAAATATCCAGAACGATCTTTGAAATTTTGTCGGTGTGTACCTTCGTAACTGCACGGTCAGTGATCGGGTTCCTAACCGAAGCGGCCTGGTTTCGATTCCCGGCCGGTTTGAAGATTTTCTCCGCTCAGGGACGGTATTGCGTTGTCCTCACGTTCGTATCGTCATAACTAACATTCAACTATTGAGATGCGTGTGTGGGCACATCCCGAAACCCAATAAATTAAATTTAAAATATCGGCGGAGTTAGGGTTATCCCTGTATTTACTAGGACGCCATCGATTAACGCGATTTAATAATACCTCATACAGACCGACCCGTTCACAAAACTGGTGCCCCCTTTCGTGAGTTTAGAGACAGGGAGACGTTCCTCGAAAAGGCCGCAGTCAGGGGGAGAATAAATGAGGCGAAAAAGGTTCGTTCAGCTTCTCAGGCATGAGACATGAGCGCCGCCGGTCGGCGACAGTAAGAAAGGCCGCCTGTCCGCTGCAGGGCGGCAGGGCGACGCCCATCCCCGGCGTCGCGACGCCACCCCCGACTCCGGACGGCGCCGGTTTTTGCTCGCCTGGCAGGAGCGTCTCTCCTCTGGGGGTCGGGGTGGCGATGGCGACGCCGCCCGGGAACTGCCAACTTTGCCACTGAGACGACTCGCGCCAGATTTTGAGCAGCGCTCATGCAGACCCTAGCTTTGTTTTCCTGCTCCTACCTCTCTCACTACAAACCCCACTACCCTGCTCACAAGGCGTTTGTTTGTTTTTTGTCTCTCTGTCGTAACAGCTACTTTTTTTATGTCAGCACTGACGCTTTATCTGGAGAAACCAAGAAAATGCTAGGTCCAGTTCTCAGTCAGATCAGGAAGGAAGATTGCGTCTCATCATCCTCCTCCACATCGATACAAATATACCGCTAAAGTGGCTGAAATGGACGAAGTGCAGGGCTGTCGGGGGTGGGGAACCAGGGCGACATTTTTTAAGGACACTTTCTGGCTCGAATTCTTACGGTGGGAGAAATTTTCGTCGCCAGTATTCGCCCAGCAAGGAAATTACAGATGGCCACGTACAGTTCCTGGTCAGTACAGAACGATTTAAATTCGCTGGAATTTGACAAGGAGAGGGTAAACTGCTGCCTCCAGTGGTAGTCTAATAGCAAGGTGGCATTATATTGCCATTCGTGTTGCGCAAAGCATTAAGGCCGCCAGGCATCACGTGCAAATTTCACTCATTTCAAGAAAAAAGTACGCCGTCCCTAATTAAAAATAATTATAGATTACTGACAGGCTTCCACACATTTCAGAGATTTATACCACATGTGAATTTCAGTTTTGTTTAGGACATAGAAGTCTTAAACTTCATATTTATAACTAGTTAAATTATTACAAAATTGCAAGCTTATACAGGATGAGTCACTATTGCCACCTAGAATAACTCCGATAGTATGACTGGAACTGAAAAGTTTGTGGGACAAAAGTTGCACGGGACAACGGGGGCCATAATATGACGTTGGTTTTTTTGCTACGTGGGGTTGCTTCATCCCTCTGAATCTGAAGTTGAGCCCATCGGCAGAAATCAATGCGACTGATACAATCCGTACCAGTTAATTCTGGGTGGAGACTGATTTGGTAAAGATGATATTTATGGCAATTCAGAACACGAAAGATCTCGAAACGCAGTGGCAAGAGTACCAATTTCCGTTTCCTCGTTAGTACTTGCCTTTTTGGGATATGTTACCGATGCGTTAAAGATCCAGTTGTTCTCGATTTATTATACACATGTTTAAATGTACGACGTATAGGGTGAGTACGTTGAGAATAACTTTCAGCGCATAAGTCTCTAGCTCTCAATGAATTTCGTTGGCATTCCCCGTAAATGAGAAGCATATCGACTTGTTCCTCGAAGGAATACATCATTCACATTCGCTTGATACGACGATACTAGTTAGTGTTGTATTGCGAAACCGTCGAATGGTGTTTACATGTCAATTGCATGTTAGATGGATACACCGTATTCGGCGAATATTTACTATTTGTACCATATACGAGAGAGAATTGTCGGAGCATGTGCTTCGATAAGTGCCGAAGTGATGAGGAATACCACTCAACCCGTGATAAGAAAATTGCAGCACTGCATTGATACCAGTGGTCATCACTTCGAACACCATCTGTAAATGGACGCTCGTGCCACCTTTTTCACCTTCGTTGACCTTCAAAGACCTTACTTTTACACATCATTGGATTCGTCTCGACAGCCGCTATCGAAAACTAAGTACCAAACTATACCATCCCATTAAAAACAAAAAAAACAAAAACAACGTTGACCTTCATATCTCTGACGCGACCCCACACAGCAACAAAAAATCCAACGTCATATTATGGCCCCCGTTGTCCCATGCGATTTTTGTCCGACAAACTTTTCAGCTGTTATCATATTTTCGGAGTTATTCTGGGTGGCAATAGTGAGTGACTCACCCTGTATATACACGGTGACCTATATGAAATAAAACCGCTAGAATGTCTGAATGGTTTGCGTTAGGACGTTCAAACTGCACGGTTGGCCGCGGAGCGTGATGGGAATTAGTATGGTTGCTCTAGCGACGAAGCCCACTTTCATTTGGATGAGTTCGTCAGTAAGTAAAATTGGAGCATTTGGGGGACTGAGAATCCACATTTCGCAATCGAGAAGTCTCTTCACCCTCAACGGGTGACTGTGTGGCGTGCAATGTGCAGTCACGGAATAACTGGTGCGATATTCCTTGATGGCACGGTGACTACCGAACGATACGTGAATGTTTTGGAGGATGATTTCATCCCCATTATCCAGAGGACCCTGATTTCGATAAGATGTGGTTCATGCAAGACGGAGCTCGACCCCATTGAAGCAGGCGAGTGTTTGATATCCTGGGGGAGCACTTCGAGGACTGCATTCTGGCTCCGGGGTACCCAGAGGCCACTGACTTGGGCCTCTATTGGCCGCAAGGTTCTCAGGATCTGAACTCATGCGACTCCTTTTTGTGGGACTATATTAAAGACAAGGTGTACAGGAATAACCCCTAAGCTATTGCAAAGAGGAAAACAGCCATTCAGAAGGTCATTGACAGCATCAATGTTCCGACACTTCAGCGGGTCATGCAGGATTTCGCTGTTCGTCTGTGCCACATCATCCTCAATGATGGCAGGCATACTAAACATTTCACAACCTAAATCTGAATACCTTTAGTGACGTTTAGATGTTAAATAAAGTTTTTTTTCATATAGTTCAGTAATTGCCACCCTGTATCAAACTCTGTGCGATAAAACTGGAAAGATGCGGTTCCAAGTGAGGTACTATGGTTACCTACAGAAAGAAATATGTGTTTCAACGAGTTCAGTTATTTTTTAGGTTAGCGTGATAAGGCCGAAACTATTTTCAAGGCTTGAAAATTTCTGTGGTTAAAAAGAATGGCTGTATTTCGGGCTTAATTAATAATAAGAACAGAGTTTTTAAATGCTTAGTGGCACTGTCAAAATCCATACAGTACGTGAATTTCAATTACCTTTTCTTTCGTGTGAGTTTTGTAGCAGATGATGCCTGTAAAGCTATTTTTAACCGACGCTGAGTGCTACGGCCACATCCAGACATTACTTGCAGCAATGTCGTAATTTGGGACCTGAAACGTCAGATACCAGCTAATTTAAACCTGACTGTGCATGGCGCTTATTGCTGCCAAATTGAGGACCTCTTGCACAAGGAGGAGAAAGTGACTTCGCAATGATTATTCTTAGTTGGAGTTGTAGTTCAGGGGCCGGCCGGAGTGGCCGAGTGGTTCTAGGCGCTACTGTCTGGAACCACGCGACCGCTACGGTCGCAGGTTCGAATCCTGCCTCGGGCATGGATGTGTGTGACGTCCTTAGGTTAGTTAGGTTTAAGTAGTTCTAAGTTCTAGGGGACTGATGACCTCAGAAGTTAAGTCCCATAGTGCTCAGAGCCATTTGAACCGTTGTAGTTCAGGGAAGGTAACTGCGTACCAAAATTTTTGTCTACAGGTAGGTTCAAAATAGCGAGGAGGAGCTAAGAAGGTAAACTGAGAGATATTGCATGTTCTTAGACTTGTATTACTGAGATCCATATTGAAATACCGGAGTTGATGTACTTTACTCTTCTTTGACTCATCTCCCCTGTTTCTTTTTTAATAATATTAGTCCGTCACAAAGTTACTATATTGAAATCTATTTGACTTGTTTTTCTGTTTAATTCAGGTAAGTGATCCTGTTGTCGTCACCACCGTAGCCAAATTTTGTGAGTACGCTATGTTCAAACACATCAACAAAAATATTACGAGATTACATCATTGTCTGCTAAATGCTCTTCTTGGCAGCTACAATTGGGTATTGGCAAGTGTTAAAATATCTGATAAGTTTCCGTCTTTGAACGGTAAAAAAGTGCAACGATCAAAATGTCTTTCTTTTTGAAACACTATTAAAACATTAATCGCGCCGCATGACCCCGTTGTTGATGTCTTGACATTCATCTTTCCTCGAGTGGTAGGGGACCACACTTGATCAAGAAGTCACATTCGTCATTACTCTAACATTTTCATTTCTACTCCACAAAAGCATCTTAATTGTATGAAAGCTAGTCTGTGCCGATGTATATACTGTTCCAATCACAAACGGTACTTCAACCGGGAAAGTCGTCGAAGAAGACCTTTATAACGACAGGTAAAAATTTAGCATCTGCATTAGGTACATGTCCTGATTGTTCATTTGATAATGAATCGACCGAAATCATTCCCTGTTGTTACTACTTAGCCGAACTTGTATTCCTTTTGTAATGACCCAGTCGAAGACACTATGTTGAACAACCAGTTTTTCATTCTTTTTGCACTCTTGGAGAATGAAGACTGGCAATATCTGAAAACATATAAATAAATCATTGTGCAGAACTGTTCACCATGAGCACGTTGTGCATCGTAATGTCACAAGTTTTTATAAAATGGTTTAAGGGGAGGGAGGGACTTTATTTTACTCGTCTTAATGGTGGTTGAGTTAACTGGATACGTGGATTGAAGTACCTGAGGAATTACAGCAACCAGCCACTTTTTATGTAAATTTATTTGTATCAAGATTCGTTTGGGACTTTTTCCCATCATCAATTGACTTGATACACTTATATCGTCGTGAATAGGTTCTTTGGCTGATGAAAACGTTGTATTGACGGAGACATAATCATATTATGTACTGAAGTTGGATGAAAGCCCAAGCCGCATCTTGGTATGAATACATCTATGCAACAAAGTGGGTGGTTGCCGTATTTCTTCAAGTAAAGTAAAGGAAGAATAGAGATCCGTCGACGGTGATGTCATTAGAGATGAAGCATGGGCTATGATTGCAGAGCCGCGACGAGCGAGATGTTCGTGATGTATTAAAAGGAACCAATCTGGTATATGGCTAAGCGATTTAGGGAAAAGAAAAAAAGCTAAGTAAGAATTTTAAACGCCGTCTTCCCGAATGAGAGTCTTAACACTGCACCACTTTGCTTGTTTGGTCTACGCAAATGGCTAACTGGTCTGATGACAACGTTGAAGTGCAGTGTTCTGTCATTGAAATGTTCTCCCTTATTTACATTCAAAGAGATTAGCTTCGTGGGAAGATTAGTTTTTGAGTTCCACGCATAATTCGTGAGGCTTTTCCACATTAATTTGTGGGGTTTTTGTTTCTTTGGTATTTGTATCAAAATTCAAAAGAGGTTTACTTCACGCTACAAAATAATCTGCGAATTACGACGACAGTTGAATAACAGCTTTCGCAAAAATAGGTACCTACCTATGAAGCCTGCAGTAGAGAAACGATACCGATATGTTATACGGTGAAATCAGTCGCTTAAGATTGCTCATTACCTCTTTAGATGACATCATCCTCGTACGTTTATGTCTCTCTCTGTTTTGTCGTGTTAGGCTTTATAGTTGCTGACACATGTTTGTTGTGGTTCCATGCTGCCCTAAATTCACGTTTTGCCATGGAAAATACGTTTGATCATTGCTTATTGTGTATAACGCAAATTTGTCGCAAGTTATAAGCTATCTCGAGAAAATCATTATTTTCATAACTAAGCTTTTGCAAGCAATTCAAGACGAATGTTTAACATTTATGTATAAAAAAGTATTTCAGGTCACGTTTCAACGTCTTCCAAATTCTTCATTTTGGTTTTGCAACTGTATCGTTATTTTGTGAGGAATCTACGAGTAATTTCTTGCAGTTATAAAATGCCCATTCACATGCAGTTTTGCCCTAACATTCTACTGAACAAGATAGTTAATTACTTATGGAACTAAAATCCTACATGAAAGAAGCTAAGATCATACCTTCTCCCCACATAGTATATCCGTAGGTTCCCAGATGATTTCAGACGAAGCCTTCACAGCGCTAAAGACAATAGACAGTAACTACCCACACCATTACGCTTCACTATCTTACCTACCTCTGCCTCACAGTCGAGGATACGTTAACCTCCAACAGGGGAAAGGACCAAACCGCCAAGTCGCACATTCTTGAATGACGAGATACGGCTGGTCTTGCATTCCATTAAGAATATCTAGACTATCTGGTTATTTTCTTTCCAAGAAACCAGTCAGTAATTTCTCGGGGAAGTTTGCACTGAATTATGATGCAGCAATGCTTTGGATACTACACATTTTAGTGCGAGCTTTCTTGCGAAGCTGCAATTTTTTTTATGGTTATCTTTCTTGAAACATTCTCTCTAACGTGACGTTTGTTGGACGTACCGATCCGCAAGCACTCATTATAAAACAGCTCATCCTTTTTACGCACGTCGAGGACTTTACTCAGTACTCCAATGTGCTCTAGTGTAAGTGGCAGAGAGTATGTCGGTACAGGGACTTGAGCAAATCTGCCGAAAGGTGAGTACTGTCGTACGCTTCGACGTTTCCAGAACCGTTTTAACCGACTATAGGGTTGGACGACTCTTGAAAGGACAGGGGTCATGCAAAACTCACAATGGTCCCAAGAAATACATAAGGTTTTCAGCACGAGAAAGACGCGACTCTGGAAACTAGCCCGAATTACCACTAAGTAAAGACGGAACGCACGAACCCACTTATGAATATTTACCTATGACAAACCTACGTGCTTCAGCTTTGAGAAAGGTCTTCTTTTAATTTATTTTTGTTCCATTCTTCCGTTATTAGCTCGGACCAAGTTTTTACATATCCTTTAACTAATTTTCAAGTTCGCAATTGACTTTGATTACTGCTTGGTTACCTATAGTAGTCAATTATTGTTGTCCTTCCATCAATCAGATTTCTTTCTTTTCTCAATATGAATGCCGCTGCTAAAGGATTCTGTTTGATAATTTTGAAACACAATGTACGTAAAATGAGTAGTTTTTTGTTGCTCCAGGATAGATTATACTAAACTCAACACATGCAACAATCTAATATGTGCCACGGTTACTGTCTGTACATCATTCTGAAACTTCGTATGTAGTCATGTGAAACACATTTCCCTCAATCTTACCTACGGCATTGTTTTCCACACACTTCTGTCCGCAACACGAGCCTCAGAAAACTCTGAACTATCACTGTCCGCGAACAGTATACATCATACGTTCTCGTTCTTCAAAACCTGACAACGACGACCTTCCTGCAAAGACTCAAACTGCTCGCATCTTAAACGTTGAAATAATTTATCTACATTTGCGCTCCAGAAAGGCTTATCTCCTCTTACATTTGCTTGGAGGTCGATAGTGACTAGCCAGTCAGTGAAGTAATAAGTAAGGCAATGTGTAGAAAGTAAATTATAGGGTATTTGGAAGTCTTTGCGTCAAACTTCTGGGAGTAAATAACTCACATGAGGAGTAACAACTTTTGTTGGAGGCAAAATTTTCATAAACTCTGTGCGGCGACATGAGGCGACATTTTGTTTTAGTTATGCCACTGAGAAGCAGCGGTCTGGAGGCATACTGTGACGTGCATATTAGAGATCAGAAACGGAGCGAATCCGAGTCTTGTGTTGCGGGTTGCGTACTTCACAAATCAAGACGCTGCCTTTAAATCAATGCTGAGGGGCGTCCTTCGTTCGCGATGTAGTTCCCAGAGTACGACGCGAATGAGAACTGTGGCGCTGCGGTCGCTCCGTACTCGTCATCTCACTGTCTCTTATTGAAGCATGCAGGTGTGTAAGGCTATTAGTGACCTATCGTTACTACTGAAGATGAGTACACGATATAGCTACCGTAAACTGGCAATGAAAAGGTGAAGAGAGCTACTGTCGGGACCAGATGGCCATTAACGAAACTGTGTTTTGTGAGACAGTAGAGGGTGTAAGACGAAAATTAATTGATACAAAGTACGCGGTGGCAAATGTGGTAAATCAGGGGAGGAGTTTTATATGGAATACGTTTCCTAGCCAGCTGCTGTGGCCGAGCGGTTCTAGACGCTTCCGTCTGGAACCGCGCGACCGCTACGGTCGCAGGTTCGAATCCTGCCACGGACATGGATGTGTGTGATGTCCTTAGGTTAGTTAGGTTTACTTAGTTCTAAGTTATAGGGCACTGATGACCTCAGATGTTAAGTGCCATAGTGCTCAGAGCCATCTGAACCATTTGAATGCGTTTCCTGCTGTAGTGACTTCAGACGAAACACGTATAAGATTCGTCCAATGCTGACCCTCGAATCATGAAACGACGCGACGCAGTCATGTTTCGATTCATGAGGGTCAGCAACTGATAAAAAAAATGGGGCCCCGCGGGGTCCCAAGGTCGCGATGGCGGCGGTCCCTATCCCGCTGAGATAATTTTTCCTTTTAGGACAATTATCTGGGCAAGCACCCACGCCAGCAAAAGGTTGGCGCCAGCCATCTGTCACACCTAGATGTGTCTGCAGCTAGTGATCTAGCGGCTAGCATTGCTGCATGTTGATCAGAGTCCCAGGTTCGATTCCCGGCCGGGTTGGGGATTATCTCTGCCCAGCGACTAGGTGTTTATGTTCTCCTCATCATTTTATCATCATCATCATTCATGACACTGGCTAGATTTGACAGTGTAAAATATTGGACTGTGTAAAAATGGGGTCTTTGTACAGGCGCTGATGACCACGCAGTTGGGCGTCCCACAAACCAAACATCATCACACCTAGGCGTCTGATCTACATCTACATCTACATCCATACTCCGCAAGCCACCTGAGGGTGTGTGGCGGAGGGTACCTTGAGTACCTCTATCGTTTCTCCCTTTTATTCCAGTCTCGTATTGTTCGTGGAAAGAAGGATTGTCGGTATGCCTCTGTGTGGGCTCTAATCTCTCTGACTTTATCCTCATGGTCTCTTCGCGAGATATACGTAGGAGGGAGCAATATACTGCTTGACTCCTCGGTGAAGGCATGTTCTCGAAACTTCAACAAAAGCCCGTACCGTGCTACTGAGCGTCTCTCCTGCAGTCTTCCACTGGAGTTTCTCTATCATCTCCGTAAGGCTTTCGCGATTACTAAATGATCCTGTAACGAAGCGCGCTGCTCTCCGTTGGATCTTCTCTATCTCTTCTATCAACCCTATCTGGTACGGATCCCACACTGCTGAGCAGTATTCAAGCAGTGGGCGAACAAGCGTACTGTAACCTACTTCCTTTGTTTTCGGATTGCATTTCCTTAGGATTATTCTAATGAATCTAAGTCTAGCATCTGCTTTACCGACGATCAACTTTATATGATCATTCCAATTTAAATCACTCCTAATGCGTACTCCCAGATAATTTATGGAATTAACTACTTCCAGTAGCTGACCTGCTATTTTGTAGTTAAATGATAAGGGAACTATCTTTCTATGTATTCGCAGCACATTACACTTGTCTACATTGAGATTTAATTGCCATTCCCTGCACCATGCGTCAATTCGCTGCAGATCCTCCTGCATTTCAGTACAATTTTCCATTGTTACAACCTCTCGATATACCACAGCATCATCTGCAAAAAGCCTCAGTGAACTTCCGATGTTATCCACAAGGTCATTCATGTATATTGTGAATGGCAAAGGTCCCACGACACTCCCCTGCGGCACACCTGAAATCACTCTGAACACTCTGTAGGTGAATCACGTCCCACACGAGAGTACAGTCTTCTCACACACTGGTCTGGCAGCGTCCGCGGTGGAAACCAACTCTGATCCGTGGGAGTTCCTACGCGGGCCGGTAATCCACGAGACCTCGGCTACAAGCATTGCGAATTTTTCCGCCGGCCAGCCGCGGAGCTGCAGTTTTAGCGGGGCGGAGTGAGCGCCCGCCGCTGTAGGGACGGCTGGCCGCGCACGCAGCACGCGCTGTCAGCGGCGTCGGCTTACACAGACGTTTCCTCCTCCCGGAAATTTCGCGAGTGTGTTCCCGTGTTGCCACTCTCTGGAGCCGGCGGTCCGCGGCCGCTTAAAAGGGGGCGCTAATCGACGCCACGAAAGCTGGCGCGACACCCGCTGCGGGCGGGCGAATAAAAGAGGGGAAAAAAAAGACCGAACTGGCGGGGGTGGGTGTGGGGGTGGCAGGTCGCTAATACCCACCGGCAGTCCGGCGACGGGGCGATCCACAGTTTCCGCACCACCGGACGTCAGCAGCTTAACTTCACCCCCCGACGGCCGACACTGTTCTCTCTCTCCTCTCTCGTGGGAGAGAGGGTGTTGGGGAAGCGTGTTTTTTATACCCTTGTATTCTTTTTCTGGCAGCTTAAAATTGCTCTTTTCGAATATAAAGAGCCCTCGCCCCTCCTATTCCCTGTCTAATGTAAGTTTTTTTTTTTTACTCCGTTACGTGTAATTAATTAAAATTTTCTAAACGAGCACTTCTCCAAGGGGCCACCGCGGAGGGCGAATAAACGCCAAGTTTCGCCTTCCCCTTTGGTGGCACACCGCTGGGCGGTTTGGGAGAGGTCGCCGAGATCGGGAACCGGTGCCTGTTGGTGGCACAGATTTAGAACGAAAAACTTTGTCGTACGGCGCGATTCCGGATCGCTGGGCGCTTTTTCATCGTTCCGCAAACTGCTTCTCGCCAGGAGCAAACCTAATGGCTGGGGCTATTTTTCCCAGAATAAGCTACAAAATGTACTCTTTACACATTAACTCACAGACTATTTCCTGCAGTTAATCACCACAGCGCATAAATTACTTTCGGGAGCATGGCGCATACTTATGTGATAATAATTATCTACGGATCTACAATCAAATCACGCAATAGCTGTGGGAAAAACGGAACGCTTAAAACCGATACCGATATTTTAGTCCTGAATACTTTGTCCCGGTTATAGCAGGTATTTTTATTTTTTGGTGATAAACGGGTATAAAACCAATCTATCAATTTGTTATAGCAGTGGTGCTAAGATCTTTTGTTTTTAAATAAAACGTTTTGTAACAAACGAGTTTGGAAGGAAGTTATGTGGCTTCTGTCAGATCCGTATACGAATTATACGGATGAAAGGAGTCGATCTACAAATCAACACATCATAGAACGACTGTTTATGAACAGATAGGACAATAAATATTGGCCACTGGATTTATCATTATTGAAACTGTAACTAGTCATGTATTGCTCATGGTGTATATCAAGTTTCGCCCACTATCTAAATTGTTCAGTATCATTTTTTTGAAAGATGATTTTTGGTGTTGTCAGTAAAAAATCAATTGTATTACAATTCCTATTAAATAGCAAAGATATATATTACAGTAAAAACGAATTTTTCATTCGAAATAGTTAAAAAATGCCACAAATTTTACAAAAATGCTAATTATTTGTCATTTCCATGAAACGATAAAAGAGAAAGGAAGTTATAGCAACTGCAATAAATTACAAATTCAACAACTGATTCATAGTTTATAATAAATATAGACAGTAACTGATCTGCTGCCTGTGTCTACATAATATGCCTTTATCTGCTTTGTAGCATTTTGAAATAGACAACTTATCTCCAAAAGTAGAGTCCTCCAAACTGAGTTTTTCACTCTTTAGCACTGACGATTTGTAACTCCCAAATAGTGATATGGTCCTCGATTAAAACATGATTTTTGAGGAAAAATTTGAAAAATTAGCATCAGTAGGAGAATGCTGGTGAATTTAATGTAGTGTTCACACTTCATTAATTTCCAAGAAAAGAACGAGCAGTGGACAAACAAAGTTTTCTTTTATTTACATATTTTATTCGATATTTCAGTTCCATCCATCTAGGAACGTGCAGTGCAAAAGTCTTGAGGGAGTTTTAGAATAAAAAACCTTTGTTAGACGTCTACGTTTGTTGCTGTAAATAATAGCAATACAACACCGAAAATGGGTTACTTTGGTTGGTTTTAACAGTCAGGTTGAACAGGAGATAAAAATTCCGGTATAGCCGAAGACAGCTTGTTTGGGAAGAACTGCCACCTCCAATGACGGTTGGTACTTCGTGCTTCGCAGTCGCTTCCCAACTTGCTGATCAAGTCGCGAATGGTAAGCCTCCATGTGAACTTGAATCTCTTTACCATCGTAGTCAACTCTCAAGGTCTCGTTCGTAGGAGGAACTAGTAAACTGCATGAATCTTCTAGCAACGCACACTTTTTGAGTTTTAACAGTACGTCGTATCGTGATGCACAGTGCTTCTCTTATAGCGCTGGATGACCATATCCGTGACGCTTTCGCACTACTAACCAAATCTGTGACGAAACGCGATGCTCTCCTTTGGACCTTCTTTGTCGATATTATCTTATACAGGTCGCATACTGACAAGCAGTACTCACGAATGGGTTAATGAGAGTTTTGTGAGCTACTTTCACCGTTCTTCCAATGAACGTGAATCTGGCGATCGGTTTTCTGCGGTCGTTCCACTTTAAGTCGTGCCGTACATATGTTCCCAAATATTTAACGGATGTGGCTTCTTCTAGTGATTATCTGCAAACCGACCGAGCGACTTGCCACAGTTGTTAGCCCACTGGACGCGCACTCTGGAAGACGACGGTTCAAATTCCCATCCAACCATCGAGATTTAGGTTTTCTGTGATTTCCCTAAATCGCTTCAGGCAAATGCTGAAATGACTTCTAATAACGGGCAGGGCCGATTTCCTTCCCCGTCCTTATCCAGTCCGAACTTGTGCTACGCCTTTAATGATCTCGATGTTGACGGATCGACAAGCTAATCTTTTCTTTCCTTCTAAGCTTTGCGACTTTTCTCTGTACAACATCTTCATGGAACTTCCGACTTTATCCGCTTTATCAAATACAATGGTACGTCTTACACGATATCCAGTCCAGGTATTTTTGTGTGTTCTTCATTTAAACAGCTCTGTCAACAAGCATTACCTTTAACTTCTCTGACTTGCGTAACTTTAGTAATCAAACGTCTGGGAAGTTCACCGGTCTTTACATCTCCTACACAATTTTTAGAAGTCGTATCTCATAACTGCATCCCAAATGTTTCGCTGACGGATTTGAAATACGTTTCTGGTGGGACGTCAGAAAACACATGACAGGGCTAGTTTTAAAATCAATGTTGTCCAATATGTTTCAGGATATCTGTGATTTACGAAATATTTCCGCACACTACCACTCCAGGAATGTCACGCTCATATGAAATACGACTGACGGAGCAGATTTGTGTTCAGAGCCAAGAAAAGGTGCATGGTTTTGAATTAATAGCAACAAGTTTTCGCTGATCTCTTATGTATATGGCCTTTTCGATGTCCGACGAATTTACAAGTTTAAATTTTATTACCAGTGAGAAAATCTAAATTTTTAAGGGTACATTTACTTCAGATTTCTATCTGATAATCATCTAAACAATTTATCAGCTTTTACCGTGGGTAATCTCCAAATTTGGTACTTATAAAACGGAGAAATCACAAGTGTTTTAAAACAACAGCTATTTTTACCAGAAACAAAATTTAATGGAAAATAAATGTAGGCCTAATAGGGATTTACCTTGCTGAATTTATTGAATGTTTGCGGTTTGTCACAACGAGAACCTAGGCATTCACGACGCCATTTCTCGCAACTTAACGTTTTCCCTAAGTGCAGCGCGGCTGAAAAGCAATGCTCTTTCTCTATAGTTGGCACCACTGATAACAACCACATCGTAAGCAACGGTCCGGTCGTATAAAGCACCACTTAAAAGCATTGTGGTAATATTCCAGAGGCGCCACCTCCATATATAACTTCGCTTTATCATTTGCGACATCTTAAAACTTTCGTTTCAGATAATAAGGGTGTGGAACATATTTTATTGCTTCGCCTACCTTTTCCACGACCAACGCATTACTCAGCCTCAACGCTCCTCATTATTTATTCACATTCTTCCTTCTTTTAAGTGTTCCACTTCAGAATAAAGGCAGTCTAGTGCAATCCATTAAGCGAACTGTACCCTTTGGGACTTTCTAATAGGTGATTATTATATGCTTTGCATATTGTCGATTATTTATGAAGTTTACTGAACATCTGTGTTCCCTTTTAGTATCCTCAATTTACTTTAAAGCTTATTTCCTTCACAAACAGAACTTTGTTAGCATTTCGAAGTATCTGGATGTTGAGACACATCGTACTTACATAGCTGCATATTCACTGACATGCGAATTTTTTATTTTCTTGATACAAACAAATACTTCAGTGAATGAGATGGCGCGTTTGGTAGTAGCAGCTTTTGAACGCAGCCCAGTAATCGCGATTTAGACCTTGCGTAATTTACCTAAATCACTTCTGGTGAAGGTCGAGGTCGCACGTACAAGAAGGCTATACCGTCACTTCGTATTCGCGTTCACTTCTAACGAACGCATCATCTCAAACAATATTATTATCGAATGACTGTATAACATTCCTATATTTCTAAAGTGACCATATTTTTATTTATTAACGTACAGTCTGAAAACTGTAAGTATGTTTAGGTGTTGCGGTCAGACACTAGTAAAGGCGTCTAATTTGTTAAAGCAGAGTACGATATTTGTAAATGAAGAAACGCAAAACTACTTAATTAAATCTGTGACGTAGCACAGACAGTGGTTTCAAATTATAGATCGACAACTTAGTTCGCTGAATAAGAGCGTGTTGTTGATAAATTTGAACACCCTAAAATAAAAGCAACTTAACTCAGTGTACATGAGTTTTGGCGGTAAGCACGCAACTGACAGCAACTCCGACAATGAGCTAAGAACTAGTACTGCTCGTAAATAATAATTTCTGTTGCATGAAACTGATCAGTGAAAACGGTCCAGGTGCTGGAAATCAGTGTTATAGAGAAGACATGTGCCAACGCCAGTTACGAAATGCGTTACTCGTAGCTGCTTAGCTACGTCGAGTTTCACGAATCAGAAACGTCTTTTGACTCATAATCAGTTAACGGAAAAGGCCACCTGACGATGACAGTAATTGTCGAAACCGACAGTAGAGTACCATAATTGTTACTATATGTGATAAAGAAGAGTTAAAATATCTTGTAACTGAAGTTCCACGAAGTTCAAGCCATTCTGTGGCACATACAAATAAAGTTAGAAAGTTTTTCCTCGATTTCTTTGTATTTTATCTTTCCACTATTTTCTTTTTTTAGAAGTGATAGATTTTGACCCTTTCAACTTACACAATAAAATAAGATGGATTAAGATTATGAAATTATGTAGACATTACACTTTGTTTTTTAATTTCATTTTATACTTGGTTTCTTTTATACTTCAAATATCGTAAAATAACAGGAGGGTTTCGTGGTGCAAGGCTGTCACTGTGTCGGCTTTCGTGAATAGCCGCAGTCAGCATTTATTGAGAGACCTTGTCGATATTTGTTAGCAGGGCGTTACGCCGTGGTCTAAGGCTTGTATATGTCCCTTTCTTCCTTACCACTGGAGGCGTCCTCAGAGGCTATAAAAACTTAGTTGATTTTCGAACAACTCAGCAAACCGAACTGTTTACGCATAACCACAAGACGGCCGGAACCCGACGTCTTCATACTACTGTCAAACATCGCGAAGTCGCTCCTGTGTGTCTTATGGAGCTTGTGCTGCCGAAAAATTGATGCAGTTTGCTTTATGTCACGACTTGTCTAACTGCAGTCCTTCTCCGCTCCCGTTACGCACGCTAACATCGAGTTTACCGCTGAGACGGAGATAAAAGAAAAATTACCATTTTTAGATGTTCTACTGGAGCAAAAATCAGATGGGTGGCAAGGGCACGCTGTTTACCGGAAGCCACCGCTTATTGGCCGATAAGCTTTTGTCATCCAGCCTATAAGAGAGCATAATCATCTTTGCGTGGAAGCTCTTTTTTCCGTGTTTGCTTTAACAATACATATGTTTTTGGATAGGGTCCACCTTTAGCAAAACACAATTTTATTTTTTAACCCAGACATGTTTCACTGCAGTTGCAGTATCTTCAGTGGGCTTTTATTTTATGACCGTTAAAGATAAAGAATATTCTTTACTGTTTGTATACATGTAACTATTAGTTTTTAAATCGTAATTACAGATAATTGAAAAAACAAATAAAATTATGAATTCATGCCTTTTTACCACATGGTGTGGTTTTTCTGGTGTATTGTGTTTCTATAATCACTGTAGAAAATTATGAATTCATACCTTTTTACCACAAGGTGTGGTTTTTCAAGTATTGTGTTTCTACAGTCGCTATTGGAACTTCATGAAACCATAATGACTGAAGCGGGAATATTTCACTATGTCCCACTAAAAATTCCGGATAAAAAAAAACGGCTTACTGAAATCGTAGCTCCTGATGATTACGGTGGAGGAAGTCATCGAAGGCTCTAGATAGACAAATCTGAACTGGTTGGAGTGGCCGAGCGGTTCTAGGGGCTTCAGTCTGGAACCGCGCGACCGCAACGGTCGCAGATTTGAATCCTGCCTCGGGCATGGATGTGTGTGATGTCCTTAGGTTAGTTAGGTTTAAGTAGTTTTACGTTCTAGGGGACTGATGATCTCAGAATTTAAGTCCCATAGTGCTCAGAGCCATTTTAACCATTTTTTGACAAATCTGACCCGGCTAGAAATCTGTGAAGCAGTTATTCTACTGTTTCTGTGTGGGTGCGTCTTTTTCAATTTTTGTGGGTTTTCTATACGTTCTAGCCTGGTAATGAAGGGCGCCGAGAATCAAAGTTGGTGATTGTTTGTTACGCACAGAAACGTCCCTTAGACCACAGTTCATGTAACTAAAAAGGGCAAGGATGTAAATACTGACCGCCTTCGCCTGCGTTGTGTGAGTTATCGCGAGACTTGTATCATACAGTATTTGATGCAGACAGTGGAAAGTGGATACTTTTTATCTTGGTAAACGGTGAATTTCACCCAGGCAGGTTGTGATATACACGATAGCTGTAAGTCCAGAATTATTGCTGACGTAAACAAAGAAAACCGCCTGTCCTTCTTTGTGACTAACACTGATTCGTAAATCAAGAGGGTGATGTAAAGAACACACGGAAACTTGCGGTTTCCCCACAGACAAGTCTCTGTGATTTGCAGAAGACCGATGTGAGTGCGCAGGAATAGACGACGGCTGCCGGGAAGGCTGGTTCGCAGCCTTCGTGCATGCAACATATTAGATGCTATCGCCCTGAAAACATGTCAGCGTTTCATCTGGCACTGTCCGCTGCAGCGCGGCACGAGTGATGTCGATGTGTCATGCCACGGCGCGGGCTCGCTGCAACCCCGGCAGGTCCAGACTTCAGGGCATCCGGTCTCATTGCGTATACCACTCACCTCTGGGTAACACGATTCCCATAACGAAGGCGGGCGGCCGGGCCCGACCGTGATTAACGCTCCGGCAACGGCGGACGCGAACGCGTGCGTTACGAGCGCTCCTGGGTTCTAGATAAACGCGGCCAGGGCGAGGCCCTGCAGAAATATAAGACTCTGCAAGGCAGGCGGGGACGTGCCGTGGGTGTATAAGCGGTGTTCCAGCTCGCAGGTGCCTTGCGCGCCGTGGCCCCGGTCAGTAAGTTTGTCCTGTCCAGGGGCCTCGGTGCACGCTTTCATTACCGCTGCCTGCCGCGCCCCAGGTATATTACATACATATTAGCCAGTCCGTATGAGAGCCGGCCGTTTCGTGAAGCTGCCGCCAGGTGGCGTACCGGCTGATTAAGCGGGTATTCATACGGCGTGCGGTAGCGCGCAGTCCTTCACGTGTCGCAGCTGCGAGCCAGTTTCTTGCGAGGTTTTTCTGCTGACGCTCGGAAGGCAGTCGGACGCGTCCTTGGTGAGCCTGCGCGGGTAGCTGCGTTCCGAGGCGTCTCTCGCCAGCCTCCGCTGACGAAGTTTCTTGCTGAAGCCGCCGCAATGTACATGTACTCGCAGACAAAGAGTTTCGGTCAAGGGACTATCTTCGAGACACGGACTAACACTTGAAACCAATCTGCATTAGCGACGGTTTGAGCTCCGAAATAGAAACGCACGACCTCTACGCACACCTCAGCATAATAATAAAAAGTAAAAAAATCTTTGCACGTTATGCTACGAAGACGTGGTGCAGGCTTTCTTTGTCAGGTCCTCGAGCATCGCCACACTTTTCATGAGCACTGGTTCGGGGTTGTCAAACCGAATGCCACGAAGCTTTGCCGTTCGCGATGGGAATACATCGCTGGGAAAAAATTGGTACATTTTGTAATGGTACTTTAATTACGCAACCATTACGGCACCTCACCTCAATCTCTCGATACCAGCAATATCCTACCGTGTTTCTGTAAAATAGTTAACATATTTCTTGACAACATTCAGATTTGGTTTCATTAATGTAGAGGTACTTCGATACATCGATATTTTATATTGCAATGATATTATTCTTATGTGTATTCTTTCTTTTGTCACTACGATCTTTGACGTGCTTGTAACTCTGATTGCCGCGCGGGATTAGCCGAGCGGTCTGGGGCGCTGCAGTCATGGGCTGCGCGGCTGGTCCCGGCGGAGGTTCGAGTCCTCCCTCGGGCATGGGTGTGTGTGTTTGTACTTAGGATAATTTAGGTTAAGTAGTGTGTATGCTTAGGGACTGATGACCTTAGCAGTTAAGTCCCATAAGATTTCACACACATTTGAATATTTTGTAACTCTGATTTTTGGGCGCGTAAGCGGTTATTAGAGAGTCAAGCTTTGGTCGTCATGTTAAAAAGACGCAAATTGTAGTCAGTTTATGAAATGTGAATTTTAACAGTGAGGAAGGTATTTTCAAGTATGTTTTATATTGTGAAGTGATGCTTTAGAACGAGTTACGTGATATTGCAACAAAAGTAATAAAAAAGAAGTGTAACTTAAATTCGGAGTGCTGATTACTTTTTTACATCACCATTGTCCTCACTTGCAAAATTTTAATCTTCAAGAATGGTTTGTGAAACACATCTATAAAACTTTTGAATATCGCAGAATAACACCTAGGCCTCTTTGCATCCGAGCTTGGAATCATCACTACCTAGATTTTCGACGATTGAGCCATGAGTTCACAACGAGACCAGCGTGGGAAACACGAAAAGATGAGTGCTTAGTTTATCCATTATTTCAAGAGATGACTGTATTAACTGTGCTCTTATGACACCTGCCACATAATATAACTTTATTGTTGCCCGAAAATACAATATTTAGGAGCGTGAGCAACACTACAATCATAATTAATTTTTGACCTTTGTTGTGGTAGGGTCGTTAGAACCTGGAAAGACGACGTCGATTTTGATCCGATGACGACATATGCCACCTGGAGGGTAGAAAACTGATGATGGTATCAACGTCGTTCAATAGATAGCGTAGTGGCACAGCTACCAGAGAGCCATCTGTGTCTACCCTTTAATAGAAAACAGTCGCAGCCGGATGGCTCAATGAGGCGCAGGCGTGAGAAGCAAGCATGCAACCATGCCACGGGGGCGTACTCGTGCTTCCTATAGCCAAATGAGCGAGTCTGAAAGCGGTCAAATTGAAATCGTGGCCTTCGGAGTGGCGGGACACTCCTTTTTGAGAATTGCCACACTAGATGTACGTGCTGCGTCAGCTGTGCTACGATGCTGGTATCAGTGGTCACGCGAACACCCTTACATCCGTAGACGAGGTTCTAAACGTCCATACAACATAGACACCTGCCAGGATCGTCGTATTGTAAGGGCAGCAGTGGCAGATCGTTCAGCTACCATAGCACAAATAAGAGGGCTTGTGAATCCAGTCATGCCAACACGAAATGTTGCGAATTGTTTATTAGTAGTGGGAATACGGGCACGCACACCTAAAACCCGTCTTCCACTCACGTCACAGCATCGACGTGCACGGCTTGACTGGTGCCGTCAGATGATCAACTGGAAGATGGAAACTGTGCGGCTGGTCCCGGCGGAGGTTCGAGTCCTACCTCGGTCATGGGTGTGTGTGTGTTTGTCATTAGGATAATTTAGGTTAAGTAGTGTGTAAGCTTAGGGTCTGATGACCTTAGCAGTTAAGTCCCATAAGATTTCACACACATTTGAACATTTGAAGATGGAATGGCGCGCCAGACTCTTCAGGAAAGCAATTTCTGTCTGCATGCAAGTGATGTCCGTATGTGAGCACGAAGTAGACCTGGTGAGTGCTGTCTGATAGTGATAATTTTTTGAAAAAACAAATCCATCAGAACCCTTTACAATCTTATAATGGAAACCCCCGTCCAACTGATATGAAAATAACCTTATTCGTGGTAAACTGCTAAAAGAATCCAACTGTCCCCGCGAGGTAAGTTTGTATTTTAGTAGACAATATTATAGAATTGGAGTTGCAATATTATTACGTAAGGCAATGCGTAGCCGAAGGGCATTCGAACTGTAGTCCTGCGCATCGCGGAAATTGAATACTCGTTCCCTGTTTGCCGTCGATTTTAGAGTCCTGCTAACGTAATTTTGAATATTACATGTAGTAAAATCTCTGCCGACGATTTTACCTACCGAATCCTACTAACCAAATTTCCAAGATTACGCGTAGTAATGCTGTGTCAAGTAAAAGATCGAAAAAATATTTATCACCCTTTGAATCAAGATTATCAGGTCAGTCGTTCCAGCATAACAAAAAAAAATGTATCATTGCACTTCCAGGGCAGACTTAGACTCTCTCAGTTGGGGAATAGATTGTAGGTAGAGTTTTAATAACGCTGATGTTAGCGTCCTGCAATTTGCTACGCAAGCACCAACTAAAAGAATAGTATTGAATTACTGTGTAACTTTCGGCAATCCCGGAAATAATGGTATTGTTCGTGACCTCAATGTCGATATAGTAGGTCGGTGTTGATATTTGCTGCAGAGTAGGGTCGTCCTGCGTCGTTTCTCGTGTTGCCTACGTTTTGAGATAGAAACTGAAACAAGTTCTATGCGAGAAATCGTGTAAAGAAACACATGCAATGGTGCCGTCCCGACCACTGTCCTACAAACCTTATAGTGTAATGATAAAGATAACGCGGTACGCAATGTGTCTCGCATTTGGTCTTTTTACCATCTTCAGGACTATTCTGCCATGCTGGTAATTTTAGAGGTAAAAATTCTTTCTATTATGGTGGCCTCTAACATATCACACCTTTACTACTTTCTGAATGCAGACGGGGTGATATGCGTTATAATTTATTCAAAGCTCTGCTGATTTCGGCGTCTTCCATGGCCATTCTGCCAACAGATATTAAATCTGAACGGCATGTGTCTCAGCTGAATGATATATCATCGCATACGAAGTGCACCAACGCCCAAGAAACCTCCGCTATTGGGAGTTGCCATTTTCTTTCCTACTTAGCAATTGAAATGCTCGAAAGCCGCTTTCCTCCAACGGCACGTTCTGTCAAGACATCTGTCATTGCTGGCCGTCAGTGCTAACACGTTCCGGACACTCTGGTGGGGACGCTAACGTACTAAAAGGTGAGAAGTGTCCTTTAATTGCCAGCACGTTCTTGACGCATTGCTACGGCGTGTCGAAATCTTAATTTTCCTCAGCGGGAGACTTCATCTCTCATTGTCAACGAACAGTTAGAGCGCCATGGAAGATAATTCAGACGCTCTAGTGCCATTTGAGCTGTACTAGTAGGCACTGTATCAAGATAGTCCTGACTGAGAATTCATTTTCACTGACAATGATTTATTCTGTCGAACGACTTTTCTATTGTCCTCGCGCTGCTATGCTGTTGTTTTTATCAGTGCCAGGGCAAGTAGAAGACAATTTACATTCTGTCACGAATGTACGTAACTCATCTAGCTTCTTCCAATCTCTTCCACAGAGAAATGAGTTTGCTTAAGAATGACTCGTGTCCTTTCCGTGTACTCTTAGGCTCTGACCACAATAAATAAAGTATTATTCCCTGTGCTTCCAGAATATCTGTAAGAAACGAAAGAAAAATATGCACAAAGAAAGATATGCACCAGTTTCATTATTCGCGTCTCCTTAAAGATGACGTATAGTTCTTTATAAAACTTACTATTTTCCGGTACAGTCACACAAAAATTCAAATGGGAGTTACCGATTTCAGCTGTGACTGGCCTCTGAAGATGGACGGTGGCAGCCAAAACCGATAATTTCCATTTGAAACTTAGTCACTGTGTTAAAAAAGCATTGTATCAATCACAGACATAACCGTCACAACTGAAATGTCGTTCCTTCCTAATCTAGAGTTCTTCGTGAGTGTTTTCCATATTTCTGGCTGTTTAGTACTTTTAAAACAACCGATATTAGAGTAGTTGCCTCATAACCTTCTAAAGTAACGTCGTTGTTGCCATCGATTCGTATTCTTCACATCAGAGCCTGAAGTAATTTTCGTACATGGTATCAGGCGAAATTTTTTTATGTTTCGCCCAGTTAAGATTCATTATCATTCATCCCAGATAAGATTCATTATCAATCATCCCCGTATTCAAGGGACCGTTAAGATCCATCCCTCCTTCTTTCCTCGCGGTTAGAGAAATTCAGAATGAAGTTACTTCGGCATTGGAGATTTCTTCAATAACACTACAACGTGCTGATTATCTACAGGCGAATTCTGAAAGTTTTTAATGATACTGACATCATTACTCCGCACACTCTGCTCACACTACGTCAAACAGGTTCAGCGACGTTCGAGACACAAGTACAATGATAAAACGTTGCATAGGTTGCTGTATAGCTTCTTAACTTCGTGTAGAAACTGCGTCCCATTCCCATTTGGTATGGAGGATAGTAACTGAAATGTTACAGGCAAATTTTTAACAATATGTTGCAATACTTTAGGAAGGCACGATTTGCAGACGTTTCATATTTGTCACTTAGGACACACACATGGAAAGAAAGTCATACTCATCTCCTGTCTTGGAAATTAGTCTGAGACTTGTCGAATCGCTCTATACGTATAGGAAGTTAAAATCTTCGCTTTCTTGCTTAGTAGTAAGACACACAGTACGATTAGTGGTGTTGGGAGACCGGGGCAAGTTATTACACTTTTTTTATTTATTATTTTTTTAAGCTCATATATTTCGATACAAAACACTCTGTGTTACCAGCTAGTGACGAAACGAAGAAACTGCTCTAATGGCAAAATTTTTATTGTCTCGTAACAACCTGCCCCATGTAACAAATAGCCCCGCTCTCCCCTAGTCTCGTGTTGCTTTACGTCATCTGAAAACCACAAAATACTTTGTTGCAGTTTATATACATGTATGCTATATATTCAGCTTATTTAAATAAAGGTCCGCAGCTCGTGGTCGTGCGGTAGCGTTCTCACTTCCAGCGTCCGGGTTCCCGGGTTCGATTCCCGGCGGGGTCAGGGATTTTCTCTGCCTCGTGATGACTGGGTGTTTTGTGCTGTCCTTAGGCTAGTTAGGTGTAAGTAGTTCTAAGTTCTAGGGGACTGATGACCATAGATGTTAAGTCCCATAGTGCTCAGAGCCATTTGACTATTTAAATAAAGAAAACAGAAACGAACTGTTTTATGATCTCCAGATAATACATACCAAAACAAAACTGTATCCTTGGTGATCCCACTGATTGTGCCTTAAAGTGAAAACGGCAAAACGCGTCTGGGAGAAATAAAATACAATGCAGCAACGAAAGGCGGTTTTCATTTACAAAACAAATATTCCTGCCTCTCATCTTTATCATGCTACACAACAGTAATATTTATTTTGTTTACTTTCTGAATCGAAAAAATCATAAAAATCTCATAAAAATCCAGCCTTAATTCAACTGTCGACCAAACGAACCAGCCAAGTTTCTGGACTTTGCTGTTGTAGTTGGTTAGTTGGTTGGTTTTGGGGAAGGAGACCAGACAGCATGGTCATCGGTCTCATCGGATTAGGGAAGGATGGGGAAGGAAGTCGGCCGTGCTCTTTCAGAGGAACCATCCCGGCATTTGCCTGGAGTGAGCTGTTGTAGTTGACCGAACCCTAAATAGTGGTTACCCATTGGTACTTTACAAAACTTATCTTCGTGTATAAACTTTTTTCTCGTGCCGTTACTATCCATACACGTTCCTGAAAATGGAATTACAGAAATCCGAGGGCGGCTTTTGCTTAATACGTCATAAAAACTGGAAAAAAATGACCCTTATTCTCTGACCGCAACTCTGTCAGGAAAACAAAACATTTCGTTGAACCACGATTCCCGCATTTTCGGCCCCTCCCGTCTCATTCTGTGGTCATAAATATGTCACCTTTCCGGAGCTAAGAGGTAATTCGAAAGTAACGAAACGACACACAGCAGGAAAAGTTTCTTTAAAGCGAGCCATTAGTCGAAGACAGCTTTCGCCAGCGGCAGGTAAGTGGGTAGGTATCACACGTGGGACACAGAATGGCGGCCGGTGTTGGGTCACCCACTCCATTCAGCCGTGTGGGAAAAAAGGGAGCGGCTGCAAGGTTGCGCAGTCCGGTAATTGGTGCCTGGGAATGCGCACTGAATGCCCTTCCCCCTTCCCCTGCCTCCAGCAAATCACAGACACGCCTGGTCGACTCAGTCGGTTATTTGCTGTGTCGACTGCCACCCAACTGGATACCCGTCAGCAAGTATGCAGTACTATCGTCACAGTTACTGGTAGCTGAACGTTCATTTCGACTAGAGTATCAGGTGACATATGCAGGGTGTTACTAAAATGAATGTAAAAACTGAGAGGGCTCATTGAGTGGGTCGTAACAAGCAACGTTTATACAGCAACCCATGTCCGCATCCCTTAGCGTTCGGCGCTAGGCATCATTTAAAAACATCGAACACCGCCGGGAAAGTAGGCATACCACCCGACATCGGAGTCGACATGGTAGCGGGACTGCAGGGCAGCGTTTTCAGTTTCTTTGTCACATCAAGATAGAGGAGATGTGCGGTTGGCGTTTCAAAGCGAACAATACGACGAGAGAGAATATAGGATCCTCACAGACAGTAGACGCGATAGCTCGGCTGTCTATTACAGAGAGCTGTGTGGAAAAGGTTGCACTTCGCAAATGAAGCGACTCCGAATGTGGGATGGTGATCGCTGTAAATCATAATGGTAACAGCATATCAGAGAGCACACAAGAATTTGTGTTTCCGAGGTGAACAGTGTCTCGTGTGCATTTTCAATATCGCACGTGTAAGCCTCTGTAGAAAATGACCACAAGTGTATGACGAACCGACTTCACGTCGCCTTTGCAGAGCAATATGGGGAGATCGTCTGCCTACTGCAGACATAGATCGGGTCAGGAACTTATTCCGGCTGGCCTGTGTGGCCGAGCGGTTCTAGGCGCTTCAGTCTGGAACCGTGCGAATCCTGCCTGGCATGGATGTGTGTGATGTCCTTAGGTTAGTTAGGTTTAAGTAGTTCTAAGTCCTAGGGGACTGATGACCTCAGATGTTAAGTCCCATAGTGCTCAGAGCCATTTGAATCATTTTTGAACTTATTCCTACAGTAAGATGGACGACCAGTTCCCAAATCCTGAATAGGTAAAAGTCAGTAGACGTCGAAAGGCTTCGGCCGTTAGTCGTTTGTTTTAGCAGCAGCCAGCGTTACTTGGCTGACAGTACTGTGTGAGGTATTCATTGTTGACCTCTTTGTTACTGTGTTGTACGTTGTTATGTTTCCTATTGTTCCCTCTCCTGTTGGTAAGTTTACGTAATTGTTACAGTTACAGTCTTTATTAAACATGTCAATACATCAGACAATACCAATTTTGTTTACGAAAAACCTTCACCGATTTTTTACCTCCGTGCTTTCGTGGAAGCATGAATCACAGGTCAAGCTGCCTCCACTGTGGGAGTTAGAGGTGGCTTGTCCCCCCGTCCCTCCCAATCGCACGGCTGCTCACCCCGTGGTGGTCTATGTGGGTGCCGATCTTCCTTCCCTCGCTCCCCGAAACTCCCCCGGACAACGGCCAACTGACAGATAACCTTGTGGTTCACTTGCCCACTGCAGTGAACAGCTGTTAATGTCGCATCTTTGCCGTTATCAATTAGTACTGATGCTGCAAATGCACGCTGTCCACTCCAGTGGACAATCGCTACTGGTGCTGTGCCCTGCGGGCATTTGCAGCCACGGGACTGCAAGGAAAAGCCAAAGAAGTGACCATTAACAGTTGTCCGCAGCAGTGGACATGTGCACAGCATGGTTAACGCACTGTATTTGTACTGCACGGAGACAAACGCACCACATATCATTCAGCAACCGACGTATAACTCGCGCCAATAGGCTTCGCATGACTTTATCACTTTGGCTAGTTATTGTAGCTTCTCAAAAAAAAAAAAAAAAAAAAAAAATGTTAACGTGTGTGAGATCTTATGGGACTTAACTGCTAAGGTCATCAGTCCCTAAGCTTACACACTACTTAACCTAAATTATCCTGAGGACAAACACACACACCCATGCCCGAGGGAGGATTCGAACTTCCGGCGGGACCAGCCGCACAGTCCTTGACTACAGCGCCTTAGACTGTAGCTTCTCCGTTGGCGTTCCATCAAAGGAATGATAAACGCGTTCTGAGTCTTCGGTCCTCCATACTGGACGTGGACGTCGACTTGCCAGCGAGAGCCTAGAACGTACGTAGCCGTAGATAGCTTCTTTCAGGGAACACGGTAGGACTCTGTGTTGTTTACACGAGGCACAGTAGTGGCGGGGTGAGCCGCGTTGGCCAACAGCTGAGGGCAGCGCGTCCCAGGCCGTTGCGTCGCCCACGGTACAGGCGCAGCCCGAGCACGCACACCTGTGCCGACCGGGCGGCCTTGGGCGCAGCACCTGAAAGGCCGCGGACGCTCACGCACATGCGTAGCTGCGTTTCACAACGTGACCTCCGGCCCTGCTCGCTGGCCGCTAGCCGCCGCTCCGCCACGCCTGTTTGCGACCCAGCGGACACAATTCCAGCGGCGTCCGTACTGCTGCGCGGGGTACTTCAGTGTCAGCCCCAAGGCCGAAAGCTCAGCGTAAGCCTTTTCTGTCTTTCTTTATTTCCATCTCAGCATTAACAAACTTCTTTAGCTGACGTGAACCTTCCTGTCTCTCTCTCTCTCTCTCTCTTTCTTTCTCTCTCTGTGTTATTTTTTATTTACACGTCAAGTTCCATAGGAACAATTTGAGGAGCAACTCTCCAATGACATGGAACGCGTCAGTGCATGAAATTAAAACATAAAAGTAATAACAGATAAAAATAAAATGTTTATGAACCCGAAAAAAGTCAAACCATAAATTTTAGTAAACGCAATCAACATTACAACAATAGAAGAAGTGACCCATGAGGATACTCTTCAGTTTCGATTTGAAAGTGCGTGGGTTACTGCTAATATTTTTGAATTCTTGTGGTAGCTTATTAAAATGGATGCAGCAGTATACTGCACACCTTTCTGCACAAGAGTTAACGAAGTCCGATCCAAATGCAGGTTTGATTTCTGCCGAGTATTAACTGACTGAAAGCTGAGTAATCTTCGGAATAAGCTAATATTGTTAACAAACAATGACAGTGATATTAAAGGGCCAATGTCGAAATGTCAAAATACCCAGACTCGTGAACAGCGGCCTACAAGAGGTTCGAGAACTTACACCACTTACTGCCCGAACCGCCCGTTTCTCAGCCAAAAATATCTTTTTAGAATGGGAAGAGTTACAACAAAACATAATACTACACGACATAAGCGAATGAATATAAGCAAAATGTGTGTGTGTGTGAGTGTGTGTGTGTGTGTGTGTGTGTGTGTGTGTGTGTGTGTCAGAGAGAGTTGGATGCGTGGGTTCGTGCGAGAGAGTGAGTACCAGATTTAAATGAAAAATATGGAGTATACCATGGTGGAGGCTAGTTCCAATACCTACCGAAATGGTGAGCTATGATTCTACAATGTGGCGTTGTCTACAACGAATAAGAGTTTGATGAAGTTGTCTCCAATCGAGAAAGCCTGCAGACAGTATCCAGTACACTTTTTCAGCCTGATAGAAGTAGCCCTGTAGCAGTCTAATAGAAGGGTCTGGGTTTGATGAACGCCTGGGGAACCTTAGCTACCGTCATCTGTAGTGCTAACAAGTGGTGTTACAGTACGGGGGTGGTTTTCGTGGGTAGTTGTGATTCCTTATAGCACTTAAAAAAATGACAAATGCTGGGGAATATGAACATATCTTACAGTGCTATGTACTCTTAGAGTACAGAAACAGTTCTGAGACGATGAATGCATCAGCGTGACAATGCACCCTGACGTAAAGCACCATATTTGAGGCGATGATTTGTACACAGTAACGTTCCTGACATTGTCGGGGCCGTCCCGACCAGAACACAATGGAACAACTTTGTGAAGAGTGATAACATCAACTTCGCTGTAAGCTCCAGCGTCCAACATCACAGTCTTCTCTGGTTTCGACTCTTGACGCGGACTGGGCTGCCATTCGGCGACAGACAGGCAGACGCCTCACAGTAAGTGTCTCAAACCGGGTTCAAGACATAATAAGAGACAAGGATGGACAATCCCATTCATTATTAATGTCCACTAACAAGTGTCCAGATTATGTTCATTGGATAGCGTATACTTCTTGCAAACTGCTTACAGGTTAGAGTTGCATATGGACATCAGTTTTTGTTGTTTACTGCTACGACGCACCTTACAAACAAACACACACACACACACACACACACACAGAGCGAATGGGAGAGAAGCAGAGAGAGTGAAAGGGAGGGGCAGCCTCAGACAACGACACGTCATGTTTTTTTATATTTTACGATACCATCGCAGAAGAATTTCATAAATGAAAAGCACAATATTGTGTACGTTCTACAGGATCAATTTATTCTGTTTAAAGATTTTGAATTGTTACAACAGAATACACTAAGTACACAGGTAGTTAAAATAAATTAAATGAAACAGAAAAATGAATAGAAAGGAAGATAAAGTGTGGGAATCATTTGGAAAACTGTGAGGATTTAGTGAAATTTAGAAGAGGGGAAGTACTGAGCCGTGTTTAGTCATTGAATGTTAACTCAGGACTGTGGACCTGATGTTTGTTGAGTTCCAGGGCTTCCAGGAAGCCCAGGTATTGGTCTTCTGTAACTGGTAGTTGTCGCCCTTACTCAGTACATGCTCTGCATAAGTGGAGCCATACTGCGTAACCAGCTTCAATTAATCAATGGTCATCATCACACTGTAAATAGATAAAAAAAGAGGAGACACTGAATCATTGTAGAATGTGTAAAATCTCCCAATTAAGTATTTACGTAAGATTAAACAAAAATAAAATTGTACATAAAAACGCCGACGTAATGTTCCTGTGGCGTTAGCGACATAACATTTTTGTTTTAGTATTACCTAGACATTGACTTACTAGCTTTTGTACTCGCCGTAATAATTCTTTGTTCTTTTTTCTGTCCATTCACAGTCTAACGACGCCGACTTGTTGGCCGAAGCTGGTTACTGCGTAGTGAAATGCTTTTGTGATTGTCGTAATATATGAAAGTGCAAAATAAATTACTTAGTTAATCCCCACGGACAGCATGTCCCTTTTTTCAAAACATATCAGTTCAGTGTTTCTGTACGACTTTACAATAATACGCACTCTGTTGCGCTATCATAACAATCGGATGCGCGAAGTAAGCAACAGATACTCTGCACGAAAAGCTGAAGGTAAAAAATGTGTGACACAGGGGCAGTTGATAGAGAAGAAGCATTAGGTTATATGGACAAGAACTGCGTACTCGAACATTCGCAGTCTTCGTAGAGGAATTCATCCGGGCATTCGCTTGGTGTGATTTAAGAAAACCGCAGTAAACGCAAGCGGTGATAATAGGAATTAGGCGGAGACAGACACTCGTCCCTGCCGGATTCCGAGTCCAAGTGTAGCACTGTTACGTCTCGCTCTATCAGAGTGGTGGGCAAGGACGTATGTTTTGGTTAATTTAAAGGAATCATCACGGCTTCTTCTCGATGTAAATATTGTTTGTTTATTTATAGACGCAGTCACATTCTTATGACACAGTTATAAACAAAAAAATTTTACAAAATAATCAACCACTCACTCCACTGACAAACTGTTGTTTCTTTTCGATGTGTTGTAAGCCAACAGTGGAACACCTTAATCTGAGCGGATGAGGATTGGAACCACGGTCTTACCTCACCACAGTATCGCTTCTGGGTAAGAATTTTCTCAGAGGTGTGGCCGAGGAGATGATTGAAGGTATCATATTTGGGGTGGCGAACTGTTCCAGTTGGCTATGATAAAATAATGTTGTGTGGCTTAATGATCTGGTGCAGGTCTTTCAATTGGACGCCACTTCGGCGACTTGCGTGTCCATAACCCACCCTAGTTGTCCAACCAGTATAGGGGTTAAATACTTGCGTGTCCAAAAAAAAAAAAAAAAAATTGTCTTCCAGCATAACCGAGATTTAAACGGAGAAGAGTCTCCGGACCTGTAGGTGTGGTTTCTTAAGGGCTGTACTGTTTGTGCGAAACCCTGAATATTGCGGGAGCTCGGCAGCGCCCCTTGCCGGCAACTGGAGGGGTCGTAATTCCGGGACTAAGCGCCAAGCGCCACCCTCCAGTCCATAAGTCACGCACTTGAGGTCTCCTCCCTGCTCGGCTCATGCAGCGCCCCAGCACCCACTGCACTGCTGTTGGCTCTCCCGCTGCTCGTGGAGGATGATGAACAGAACGCCTCTAGAATGAAGTCCTCCCTAAGCTGCCTGGTGGCGGCAGGCATCGGGCGGTGCAAAGCTACCGGCTCACCTGCCACGCCCGTGTGTGGGCGGCCGGCAGGCACTGGAGGCTGAGCTGGAGCACTGGCCTTGTCCTTGCCCCCACGTGCCCGTGCAGATAGTTCGTGGGCGACAGGGTACGCTGAGTGCACATGCGGTGAATATGGGTCACCTGGAACACACACTCCTCGACTAGCACATCCTAGATCCCACAAGATAGCTGCGCTTGACACGCCAAGATATCGGACAATCACTACGAGACACAAGAAAACGGACGGAAATAAATACGATACCGACGACACATGTAGAACACAAAATAAATAACATAGAAAAACCTAATCATGTTGTTGTTGTTGATGTGGTCTTCAGTCCCAAGACTGGTTTGATGCACCTCTATATACTACTCTATCCTGTGCAAGTCTCATCACTCAGTAACTACTGCAACCGACATCCTTCTGTATCTACTTTCTGTATTTATGTCTTGGCCATCCTCTACGATTTTTACCTCCCCCCCCCCCTCCCCACGCTTACCGTGACACCTTGATGCCTCAGGAGGTGTCCTACCAACCGATGCCTTCTTCAAGTCGAGCTATGCTACAAATTTCTTTTCTCCCCAGTTCTATTCAGTGTCTCCTCAGTACATACGTGATATACTCAGCATTCTTCTGTAGCACCATATTTCAAAAGATTCTATTCTCTTCTTGTTTAAACTGCTTATCGTCCATTTCTCACATCCGTACATGGCTGCACTCCACACAAATACTTTCAGAAACGGCTTCCTGACGCTTAAATCAATGCTCGACGTCAACCAACTTCTCTTCTTCAGACACCCTTTGCTTGGCATTGCCAGTCTACATTTTATATCCTTTCTACTTCGAGCGTGGCCGAGTGGTTCTAGGCGCTACAGTCTGGAACCGCGCGACCGCTACGGTCGCAGGTTCGTTCGTGCCTTGGGCACGGCTGTTTGTAATGTCCTTAGGTTAGTTAGGTTTAAGTAGTTCTAAGCTCTAGGGGACTGATGACCTCAGAAGTTAAGTCCCATAGCGCTCAGAGACATTTGAACCATTCTACTTCGACCATCATCAGTTTTTTGCTCCCCAAATAGCAAAATTCAGCTACTACTTTTAAGTGTCTCATTTCCTAATCTAATTCCCTCAGCATCACCTGATTTAATTCCACTACATTCCATTATCCTTGTTTTGGCTTTGTTGATGTTCGTGTTACATCCTCCTTTCAAGATACTGTCCATTCCGTCCAACTTTTCTTCCAAGTCCTTTTGCTGTCGCTGAGAGAACTCCAATGCCATCGGTAAACCTCGAAGTTTTCATTTCTTCTCCCAGGGCTTTAATTTTTACTCCAATTTTTTTTGTTTCCTTTACTGCTCGTATTTCCTCGTGTGTTCCTACATTTCTCCCGAATCCAACCTGATCTTCCTCGAGATCGGCTTCCACAGGTTTTTACATTCTTCTTTAAGGAATTAGTGTTAGTAGTTTGCAAATCACACAGACAGAGAAGGCGAAATCTCCAGCGGAATCCAGTGAAGACACTTAAGGGTAGAATCTTCTTGTTTTTCATTAATGATTCCAAGACAGTTTGAATGGTGCCATTATTACAGTAAGGAAAGTCGAAAGTATGTGCATTACATTTTACATTAACCTGTGAAATTAAAGGAACCTAGATATTTTAATGGCCTGAAACGTTACCTTTACATAAAATCTGACCCATTTGTGAATAAACGTAATCTGTTTTTCTTTTTTTGAGGTTCATAGTGGCAGAACTGGCTTCACCAGTGATCATATTTTATTTAAATATAATTTCAGTTACGTCGATAAGTTCATGTTGCTCTTGAACTTCAAGATACGTGTTTGCGTAGACGGTGACTTAGAGATATATTTATGTTATCGCACAAGCTCAGGTCCCTTCAATTTACTGTGTGTCGTACGATAAAGAGAGCAAAAATATTTGCCAAAATGTTTGTATTGTTGGTAACTGTATGAGATCTACTTACAAGTGCAAGAATTATATGCTATAGATATAATTCTTAACAGGCAAGTAGTTTTGCCCTTTGTTTCCCACAACGGCTAGTAAATTGGAGGGACCAGTGTTAGTGGGATATCGGAAATATATCTCGAAGTTTTCGTCTGTTGAAGCTCAACGCCAAGTTGAAATTTCATTCAAATAAAATGTGATCACTTACGATGGCAGATTATTCTCTCTCGGTATGAAATATAGTTAAAACGAACACACCACATTCGATAACGCAGTTCTTAAGCGATATGGAGGTAAGGAACACGTCGAGATTTTAACTTGAAAGAAGACCAAGGAGAGTGAATATAAGTTCATAAAAGAAAAAGTCCCAAATTCTGTTTACACTTCTAGTGTTTCATATACAAATCTCATTCAACGGACCTCGTGTCTTTCCATGACCACATAAAATCAACAAGGAAAATCCTGATATGTTAACACTGACGCCAAAAATATTATTTGATAAGTGGAAGAGCGATGAGATAATCACCTCGAAAAATAGTTGGATAGCCACGTGAGTCAAAAAAGCAGTGAGCGAAAATAAAGTTCTAATGTTTCACAAGTTAAACACAATTTCAAAGTATTTCGCGAAAGAAATCTAATGTTCCATAATCTGCAAAATACCGTAGACTTAACCACGTAAATGCAGTGCAAGTATGCAACCCATCAACCATCTCACGCTAATCAAGAACGATATCGCTTAGGTGTACGTCATTTCATTATCACAAGACGAAGATTCTATACTAAACAATCAGCCAGTCCTCACTGTATTACCTGGAAGAAGAGAGTCCCCAGCGAACGGATCCTCTTTGTCTGCCGACGACGCAGCAGCGTGAAATGATTCTGTCGCCAAGATTCTCTGCTGGCTGACTCAGATGAGTCGCTAAGACATGACTCAAGCTTTCCACTCAAAGATGTACTACTCCAGCAGACAAGAAGCTACATATTCTTTGAGGCAGACAAGCGCCTATCGACGCACGCTTGAATAGAGGGTGAAAGGTGTCCAACAACAGACACCTTATAAAGTGCAGATATTCTTGTACTTAGAACTCAAAAATAGCGCTAAACGGATTATGTAAGTATTGATAAATAATACTGCAATGAAAAAAAAGGCATTTACGATCTTAAACCCAGAGCATTTGCCAGGATGAACATTGGTCAATATAAAATAACGGACCATAACGAAATGTCTTCTGTAGAAAAGGCCGGAAATGCAGCCTCTGGGGAAACGCGCTCGATATCTTTCGCTTTGCTTCTTGATGTTATTGCCAATGCAGCAGCGGTGCTTCCGCCTCGCTGGAACTGCAAGCGATATGTTGAGCGGTACGGTACGTTTCACACACCGCTAGTTGCACTTTGCAAGCAGGCGAGCATCCGCTCGCGTGGGAAACAGAACAGCGGGCGGCGAGCAGGACACGCTGCTGCAGATGCAGCGACGACTAACTTAAGCAAAGATCTCAGAAATTGAGACGGCGTTGCAAGCTATCCGCTTTTGTCTCCTATCCCCTTTATCCTCACAGTTATATTTAACACACTTAATAATTATTAATGATGCTTTAAAAGAAGGTGGACCAATTTTAGTGTGTTCAGAGGGGATGAAAAGAAACACCTTTTTTGTGTGACAAAACTGTGACAGGTGCACCGTTTTTCCGCTAGGACACTATCAAGGTTTCGACAGTAGTTGTGTTCAAAGACAGTGTTCAAACTGACGTGTGATAAGTATGGTTTAGAGATGTTGCTGAAACTGTCGTCCTTTTACATTACTGCTGTCAAAATGGAGTGAGATGGTGCAGTGGTTAATAAATATGCTCGCATTTGGGAGAAAGTGGGTTTAAATCCGTGTAACCATTATGATTTAGTTTTTCTGCCGTGTATCTGAATTGCTTCCTGTGAATACGAGCTGGTTCCTTTGTGAAAGGTACGACCGATTTCCAGTCTGAGCGTGTACTGCATTTTTAAAGACCCAGTCGTCGATGGGAGGTTACGTGCTAATGTACCTTCTTAAGAACCCAATACTCTGGAAAATTTGTTACACATTTCGACAGCACTTCGCCATCTGTGCCTATGTCATGTTTTCACTTGCGCATAAATTTGCTTCTCAGTCTGTAGAAACGACTTTCTCACGTTTAAAATGTCAGAAGCTCCAAAGGTCATCAAGAACATTACTCATAGGATTATACTTCTCTCAAAACTGTGTGAACTTCTAGCATTCATCAAGCCGTGCGGGTGAAAGTGGACGAAGAAGCGTTCTGTTGTAAGAGCACAATCAAGCACCTGCCACGGGCTGTAATACTTTTACATTACGTTAATATATTATTAAACTGCTTATTTGAAATGACAGATAATGTTATTAATCGTTCAGGCTCACTTGGGAAACAGGTCGATCGACTGAGGACTGCTTTTTTACGGTAAAATTCTATATCTCGGAGGATTTCAGTTCGAAAAATTGTTTGATACAACTCTCCCATGCTAATTTGTCGTGTGCAAGCCTCTCTTTCCCCAAATAACTACTGCAACCTACACGGATTTGAACCTGTTTACTATATTCGTGCCAAGATCTCCACCTACAATTTTTACCCCCAAGGTTTCTTTCATTTCTGAAATGAAGATTCCTTAATGCTTCATGACATGTCGTATCAACTGATTCCTTCTTTTAATCAAGCTGCGCCATATAATACTGTTTTCGCCAATACGATTTAATATTCTTCAGTCACTCGATCAACCAATCTCATTTTCAGCATTCTTCTGCAGCACCACATTTCTAAAGCTTCTGTTCTCTTATTGTCTGAACTGTTTATCGCCCACGTTTTTTATCCATACAAGGCTACACTTCAGACAAATACCATCAAAAAAGATTTCACAACACTTAATATCTATGTTCAAGATTATCTTTCTCAGAAAAAATTTACTTGTTGTCAGATTGCATTTCATGTCCTGTATGCTCCGATCATCATCAGTTATTTTGCTGCTCAAAGAGCAGTACTCATTTACGTACTGCATTTGGTGTCTCGTTTCCTAATCTAATTTCGTCAGCACTGTCTGATTTAATTCGACTACATTCCATTACACTTGTTTTGCTTTTGATTGATGCTGATGCTATACCTCCTATGCATTCCATTTAACTTCCAGGACACAGAGGAATTAAAGACATTAGCCGCCAATGGCCACTGATTTAAATCAATGGGGAAAGTTGAAAATTTGTGGCAGGCCAAGATTCGAACTTGGATCTCGTGGTTACTATACAGATGTGCTGACCACTACGCCATCCGTACACAGTGGTCGTCGCAGGTGCACAGACTACCCTAGCACGCCTCGCATCAGACACAATTTCTCAACTTATCCGCACACTACTGATGTAGGGCCTGTTGCCCATATCTTCATTACTCGCTGCAATTCGCCGATGACACGGCGCTTAATCGGCCATGACTGGCCCGTCTCGGCCCGGGATGCAGAACTTTACCAACTTAACATAACGGAAGGACTGACTCATCATACCATAAAGTTAAAACAACCTTCGATGACATTAAGAGTGCAATGGTGATTCCCCTGTTAAATTCAAAGGAGACAGCGACTAGGTGGGAGGCGCACATTGAAGGCCTCTATGATTGGGGGGACGTGTCTCATGAAGAAGCAACACGAGTCGAGGGGGAAGAGATATGGGATCCAGTATTAGAATCAGAATTTAATGGAGCTTTGGAAGACTCAAAATCAATTAAGGCTGAAGGGATATATGATAAAAATGGCTCTGAGCACTGTGGGACTTAACATCGGAGGTCATCAGTCCCGTAGAGCTTAGAACTACTTAAACCTACTAACCTAAGGACATCACACACATCCATGCCCGCGGCAGGATTCGAACTCGCGACCGTAGAGTCACGCGGTTCCGGACTGAAGCGCCTAGAACCGCTCGGTCATAGCGGCTGGCGGATGTAAGACATTCCATCGCAATTTCTAAAAAGACTGGGAAGAAGTGGCAACAAAACGAATTCACGTTGGTGAGCAGAATTCACGAGACTGGCGATGTACCATGAGACTTTCGAAAAAAACATCATCCACAAAGTTCCGAATATTGTAAGAGCCATCAAGTGCGAGAATTATCCCACAATCAGCTTAAAAGTTCATGCATAAAGTTGCTGACAAGATTAGTATACAGCAGAATGGAAAAAAAAGCCGAGGATGTATTAGATGACGATCGTTTTGGCTTTAGGAAAAATAAAACCACTAGAGAGGCAATTCTGATGTGGTTGATAACGGAAGAAAGACTAAAGAAAAATGTAGACACCTTCATAGAATTTGTCGACCTGGAAAAAGCGTTCGTCAACGTAAAATGGTGCAACATGTTCGAAATCCTGAGAAACCTAGGGTTAATCTACGGAGAGACGGGTAATATACAATATGTACAAGAGCCAAGAGGGAATAACGAGAGTGGACGATCAAAAACGAAGTGCTCGGATTAAAAAGGATGTAAGACAGGGATGTAGTCTTTCCCCCTTACTGTTCAATCTGTACATTGAAGAAGCAATGATGGAAGTAAATAAAAGTTTGAAGAGTGGAATTAAAATTCAAGGTGAAGGGATATCAATGATACGATTCGCTGATGACATTGCTACTCAGAGTGAAAGTGAAGAAGAATTACGTGATGTGCTGAACGGAATGAAGAGTTTAATGAATACAGAATATGAATTGTAAGTAAATCGTAGAAACATGAAAGTAATGAGAAGTAGCAGAAATGAGAACAGCGAGAAACTTAACATCAGGACTGATGGTCACGAAGTAGATGAAGTTAAGGAATTCTGCTACCTTGGCAGCAAAATAATCAATGACGGACGGAGCAAGGATAAATCAAAAACAGCACTAGAAAAATGGGCATTTCTGGCCAATAGAAGTCTACTAGTATGAAACGTAGGCCTTAATTTCAGGAAAATTTTTAAGAATGTAAATTTGGAGCACTGCATTGTATGGCAGTGAAACTTGGACTGTGGGAAAACCAGAATAAAAAAGAATCCAAGCAATTGAGATGTGATGCTACAGAAGAATGTTAAAAATTACGTGGACTGATAAGGTAAGGAATGAGGAAGCTCTCTGCAGAATCGACGAGGAAAGGAATATATAGAACACACTGACAAGAAGAAGGAACAGGATGATAGGCTATCTGTTAAGGCATCAGGGAATAACAGCCATGGTATTAGAGGGAGCTGTAGAGGGTCAGAACTGTAGAAAGAACTGCAGAAAGAAATTGGAATACATCCAGCAAATAATTGAGGACTTAGGTTGCAAGTTCAAATGTGTGTGAAATATTATGGGACTTAACTGCTAAGGTCATCATCAGTCCCTAAGTTTACACACTATCCTAAGGACAAACACACACACACACACACACACACACACACACACACACACACACACACACACACAGACCTATGCCCGAGGGAGGACTCGAACGTCCGCTGGGACCAGCCGCACAGTCCATGACTGCAGCGCCTTAGATCGCACGGCTAATCCCGCGAGGCAGGTTGCAAGTGCTACTCTGAGATGAAGAGGTGGCCACAGGAGAGGAAGTCGTGGCGAGCCGCATGAAACCAATCGGAAGACTGATGACTCAAAAAGGATACCCTACACCGTTCTGAATCTGACTATAAGGTCTTATGAATAGCTTATCAATGGTAGCTGGAGAATTGCCCGAGTTAGTAACACACGAACGCAGCCCACGGACGCCGGCTGTGAGCGGCGCACGTGAAGCAGCAGGTGTACGGACTGTAAGGACAGGAGGCATCGATTGCGGTGAGGCGGCCGGTCGGTGCCGTGCCTGGGCGCCGTTAGCCGGGGGTGTTTTCCTTGCCTTCCATCCGAAGCTGTTGTTTGGCGCACACTTCCGTCCCATAACTCAGCCGGCGCTGCCTGCGATCGCACGCGAGCGCCCATTGGTTCGGCCCCAGGCGCCTGCGCCCCGCACTGCCAGCCGCTGCAGCAGCTAAATTGGCCCTCCCTGCGAGCAACGGTTAATCATCGCCTGCTCTAAAATGAGAAATTTCCGCTGTCGCCGCCGGACTTCGCCCGCCGTCGAGTGCCGGCCCTAATACGCAATATCCCGGCGAGTTTAATCTCGAGCCTCGTCCGCCCTTTCTCACTGGGACAGTCGTTCGTCTTCCGATGGCCTACTTTCGCCTTCTCTCGCCCCCATTCCTGACGCATCTGGTGACCCTGAGTCAATCGTTACTGGTCCTGTAGTGACACAAAAGCAATTTACCAGACACCGTACTTACCGAACGGTTTCATTAATACTAGAGTGCATCAACAAACGTCTTGCCTCAACCCGATATGTCATACAAGTTTATAACTGGTTTGACGGAACCTGTATCGATCGGAACGTTACCCCCTAGTGTTGTTTGTAAACATAGACACCACCAGCGCTACCTATGGCTAGAACGTCGCAGTCGAATGGATTGCGGCATTTCAGTTGAAAGAAGAGCACAATTGGGAACGCACTAAAGACGTCTGTGGAACAGTAGAGTGAACGTCCGTCATGACACGAAGGACAATCACAACCAGTGGTCGGCATCATCACTTCACGCGCAGAAGGCCTGTCAACCAGGGAAGTTGCTCTACATGTCACCGGAGTCAAATTGAAGTGTTGCTGACATGGAGCCAGCCGGTGTGGCCGTGCGGTTCTAGGCGCTTCAGTCTGGAACCGCGTGACCGCTACGGTCGCAGGTTCGAATCCTGCCTCGGGCATGGATGTGTGTGATGTCCTTAGGTTAGTTAGGTTTACGTAGTTCTAATTTCTAGGGGCTGATGACCAAAGATGTAAAGTCCCGTAGTGCTCAGAGCCATCTGAACCATTTTTGCTGACATGTAAATCCCCATCCGGCGATCCAGTTTAAGTTTTCCGTCGTTTTGATAATCGTGTATAAGAAATACTGGGATTAGATCTTTGAAAGAATACGCAGACTGTTTCCTCCTCCAGTTAGACCTTGTCATCCGTGTCTGGTTTCGCCGTCGACGCAGCGTTAAACCCTAAACTTTCCCCCTTCTCAGAGTGAAAAAGCACTCCGTCTTCAGGCCACGAGTGACCTACTGGGACCATCCGACCGCCGTGTCATCCTCAGAGGAGGATGCGGATAGGAGGGTCGTGGGGTCAGCACACCGCTCTCCCGGTCGTTATGGTGGTATTCTTGACCGAAGCCGCTACTATTCAGTCGAGTAGCTCCTCAATTGGCATCAAGAAGCTCAGAGTGGTGTCTTTAATCAAAAGCACAACCAATGCCCTTCCCAGACTTTTGCACATGTCACCTTGTGATCGACTTCTAGTACTTTTGAAACCCACAAGACGGGTAATGCTCTTACTGTTTACGGCAAGGAGTCTATGCATTGTGGAAAAGAACAGTAGCTCTGCTCACTGATCGTCTTCTGCGCTGTACAGAAACTTCGTGCCATTTCAGTAAGGGCCTACAAATGTCTAGCAACAAAGAAGACAGCTTGGAGACTTGCGACAGAACATCGGGCTGTAGGTCGTTGGGTTGCTGCGCAACGCGACGCTAGAAAGCGGCAGAAGACGCGCAACACTAGACAAACCGGACTGTGCCGCCGGGCGACCGTACGTCTTAATACCAGCCCACGGCTCCGCTTCCTTACGACAGCGTATCTGATCGTCACGCAACGCAACTTCGTCCCACACCCTCACAACGACACAAACTGGGTGGAAGGTAAAGCTCTATATTTCTACAAAGCTTTAATTCCTAAATTCCAAATATACGACCGACCTCAGTCTCCGCAGACGCTACACAGCTTCCAACTATCAGAGAAGAGGTAGAATCACACACCTTTGTAAATTATTATCTGTTTCAACAGATTCGCACTCTGCAATGCGTGGAAGCGGTTTTTTAAATATACTTTTCATTCTTTAGTCCATTCGGTCGAGCGGTTTGCTCGAGAAAGGACACATTTGATAGACAGACTTGCCATCCAAATACCAGGCCAGCTGGTTGTACTGACAAAAATAATCACAAATGGAATATTTGGAAGGATCCTCCCAGGTGCAGAATCTGCTTTACAACGTAAGGGAACATCTCAAAAACCTTTACTGTAACTCTGGGAAGATATGTCCCACACACAGAAACTTGAAGAGCCGATGTATGAGTCGGAATATTGTATTAAGTGTTTCTTTCCTTCTTAGTAGTATATTTTGTACTATATGAATTAAAAAACACGACTCAGGTGTACAATCTACATCGCTACACCACACACAACTACTAATACACTGCACCACTAGACAATCAGGTGTACAATATTTTTTACTTTGCATACCCATTCTAGGCCGCTACACCATCATCTGGTACAAAGATAAATATTTGTGGCTGTGAAATTCTTGTGAAATCAGAGATATTAAACTAGTGCATCTACAGACTATCTCCGCTGTCAGAAGCTGACTAGCGGCTAATTATAGGTGGGTTGCAAACATCGACGTAGGCGGCGCTAGTTACTAACGAGATTGTAGGCCCTTTGTGCGTTGTCCAACAGGATTAAGGGAGCCTAGGGCACAACTGCAGCTCCGCCACCTCTTTCGAACGTGGCCAAGAGGGAGGCGTTTAGCGGAGGGGTGCTCTGGAAACTGGTTTCGTAGGCCATCAATGCACTCGGCTGCCGAGCCACTGTTCACGGAGTACATGTATCCAACCAGAACAAAATCCGAAGCCAAATGACTAGTTGATAACATCGTTCATTTAAGCTTGTCATCCAAGGAGGAAATTCTGTAATACACATTCCACGCATTTCTGAAAGATGCAAGTGTGGAACCACTGTTACGTACTGTCCATCCCTGTTGCCGTCGTACATTTGCTCTTCCCATGTAATATAAGAATGCAGGAGAAAGATAGTGATATTCAAGAGCTTCACGTGTGTGTGTGTGTGTGTGTGTGTGTGTGTGTGTGTGTGTGTGTGTGTGTGTGTGTACCCGACCTTAAGCAGCGTTTTTCGCGGAAAGCATATTTTCAATTTAGAGCCACAGTGTTTCACACAGTATAATTCAGGACGACTTGCCTCGAGGATTTGGTTGCAAAATCTGTGACAAGATCTTTGTAGATCATGTGTAGCCTGTAATCATTTACACTCCTGGAAATTGAAATAAGAACACCGTGAATTCATTGTCCCAGGAAGGGGAAACTTTATTGACACATTCCTGGGGTCAGATACATCACATGATCACACGTACAGAACCACAGGCACATAGACACAGGCAACAGAGCATGCGCAATGTCGGCACTAGTACAGTGTATATCCACCTTTCGCAGCAATGCAGGCTGCTATTCTCCCATGGAGACGATCGTAGAGATGCTGGATGTAGTCCTGTGGAACGGCTTGCCATGCCATTTCCACCTGGCGCCTCAGTTGGACCAGCGTTCGTGCTGGACGTGCAGACCGCGTGAGACGACGCTTCATCCAGTCCCAAACATGCTCAATGGGGGACAGATCCGGAGATCTTGCTGGCCAGGGTAGTTGACTTACACCTTCTAGAGCACGTTGGGTGGCACGGGATACATGCGGACGTGCATTGTCCTGTTGGAACAGCAAGTTCCCTTGCCGGTCTAGGAATGGTAGAACGATGGGTTCGATGACGGTTTGGATGTACCGTGCACTATTCAGTGTCCCCTCGACGATCACCAGTGGTGTACGGCCAGTGTAGGAGATCGCTCCCCACACCATGATGCCGGGTGTTGGCCATGTGTGCCTCGGTCGTATGCAGTCCTGATTGTGGCGCTCACCTGCACGGCGCCAAACACGCATACGACCATCATTGGCACCAAGGCAGAAGCGGCTCTCATCGCTGAAGACGACACGTCTCCATTCGTCCCTCCATTCACGCCTGTCGCGACACCACTGGAGGCGGGCTGCACGATGTTGGGGCGTGAGCGGAAGACGGCCTAACGGTGTGCGGGACCGTAGCCCAGCTTCATGGAGACGGTTGCGAATGGTCCTCGCCGATACCCCAGGAGCAACAGTGTCCCTAATTTGCTGGGAAGTGGCGGTGCGGTCCCCTACGGCACTGCATAGGATCCTACGGTCTTGGCGTGCATCCGTGCGTCCCTGCGGTCCGGTCCCAGGTCGACGGGCACGTGCACCTTCCGCCGACCACTGGCGACAACACCGATGTACTGTGGAGACCTCACGCCCCACGTGTTGAGCAATTCGGCGGTACGTCCACCCGGCCTCCCGCATGCCCACTATACGCCCTCGCTCAAAGTCCGTCAACTGCACATACGGTTCACGTCCACGCTGTCGCGGCATGCTACCAGTGTTAAAGACTGCGATGGAGCTCCGTATGCCACGGCAAACTGGCTGACACTGACGGCGGCGGTGCACAAATGCTGCGCAGCTAGCGCCATTCGACGGCCAACACCGCGGTTCCTGGTGTGTCCGCTGTGCCGTGCGTGTGATCATTGCTTGTACAGCCCTCTCGCAGTGTCCGGAGCAAGTATGGTGGGTCTGACACACCGGTGTCAATGTGTTCTTTTTTCCATTTCCAGGAGTGTATTTCGCAGTTCTGACCTCGCATGGTATTTAGCCTTGTGGCTGGTCACTTCCTTGTAGGGCAATCGTGCTGTGGTGAACATGACAAGTAGCAGAGACGAGAAAGGGTTTAGCATCACTTTTATTTGACATGCATGAACCACCTCGTTAAGGTCTTAATTAGTAAGTAATTCCCAGCAAAACTTGTCCTCTTGCGTCTTTGTTCTTGCCGCAGATTGAGGCCAAGCATTGTCGTGAAGCAGAACGACGCCTTAGAGGGCAGTCCCCGCCAGTGATTTGAATAGAGTGCCTGTGCTTTAATAACATTTCACACTACCTCTCAGCATTTATTATCATTCCTTTTGGCAAAATGTGTAACAGAAGAATGGCTTTCCGGTTCCAGAAAACCGTGGCCATGACTTTTTTGTTTTAGTGGTTTCGTCGGGGAGTTTGAATGATGCCACTCACTGGATTGACGTTTATTCCCTAGAGTGTAGTGCGCAATCCCTGTTTCATCACCTGTCACACTGTGACTCAAGAACGTGTCCCATACTTGCGATAGCGCTCCAAAGCGGACAAAGAATGTGGTATTCGTTTTGATTTGTGTCCTTCTGTCAATAATTTCGGCACCCATCTCGCACATATTTTCTTGTAGTCAAGTTTGTCAGTAACAACATGAAAAACTAGTAATCTCGTAACTTGTGCAAATTTCTGATGGAGCCCGTCAATAGTGAAGCGCCTGTTTCGGCGAACTTCTTGGTGTCAAGTCTTCATTCAGGACATTAGGCCGTCCAGATCGTTCTTCATAATGAACATTTGTCTTTCCTTTATTAAACAGCGTACGGTACTTACACACATTCCCATCATTCATTACACCTGCTCCATAAACTTCAACAAGCTGCCGGTGAGTTTCGGCAGGACGAGATTGTTTTGTATTTAAAAATGAATAACTGAGCGCACTTCACAGTCGGCGGTGTTACTGACTGACTTGGCGACAAACGAAGCAATGTAACCATAACAACCAACACCGGTAGAGACGTGATACGTAACGGCGGTGTCCGCAGCTCGTGGTCGTGTGGTAGCGTTCTCGCTTCCGCGCCCGGGTTCCCGGGTTCGATTCCCGGCGGGGTCAGGGATTTTCTCTGCCTCGTGATGACTGGGTGTAGTGTGATGTCCTTAGGTTAGTTAGGTTTAAGTCCCATAGTGCTCAGAGCCACTATTTTTTTTTTTTCGTAACGGCGGCGGAGTGAGGGACTGGCCAAGAGTGGGCGACCGTGAACGGATGTAATGTGACAAGATGTGCGGACACTATGCACGATCGGTTCTTATTTTCAAAATTACCCTCGTACTTACTTACTTACACTGTTGTTTGTGATTACGATCTGAAATCATTCTGTGGGTTTCATAACAGCACTTTTAGCATGCATATACGAGTGCAACTCCCGAGTGTAAGGGCTGCGAAGGTGTTACGGCGTAAAATCAAGCGCAGGCACGCCAGTCGGGAACGAAAGATTAGAGAGGGCTGTGAAGAAGACGTCAGCCACTTGCACGCTGACCGACCCCTCTGCAGGACGACAACGCGACAGCAGCGGCCTCTTTGCGAAGAGAACGTAAACACCGCGCCCGACTGGCCACGGCCTAGTTCAACAGAAGCTTCACGACCAGCGACCTGAATAGAAGAGTCAACTGTATTACGTCACTTGCATTAGGAATTGTATATACTGAAGAGATTTCTTATTTGCATGTCGCCCTTTGCCTGCGACATTTCTGAGTTACTGTCAACCGCTCGGCCATCACACAAATTGTTCATATTGTAATAAAACTCATTAATATGATTTTTCTGAAAGTTGTCTAGCGATCCGAGAAGGCGGGTTTCCTAGACGCCCCTTATTCGACGACTAGGCAGAATTCAACAGGAGGTACGGTGAGCCGCACTGTCTGAAGATAAGCTGCACAGTAAATTCAAATCGTTGGTAGCACTGCGATTTTTGTTTAATCCTGACTGAATCCTCCTCCCGCCCAAAAAATATTAATCGCGCTTCTTCAGATATGCCGGCCGCGGTGGTCTCGCGGTTCTAGGCGCGCAGTCCGGAACCGTGCGACTGCTACGGTCGCAGGTTCGAATCCTGCCTCGGGCATGGATGTGTGTGATGTCCTTAGGTTAGTTAGGTTTAAGTAGTTCTAAGTTCTAGGGGACTTATGACCACAGCAGTTGAGTCCCATAGTGCTCAGAGCCATTTGAACCATTTGAGCTTCTTCAGATAGCACCAATGGCTTTGACGCAGAGGTAAAAACGTTTCCCGTCAGATCATCGTAGTTATGCGCTGTCGGGCTTGGCTGGACTCTGAGGGGCCACCGTCTGGGTCTGCCGCGTGCTATTGGCAACGAGGGTGCAGGCCAATTGAGGAGCTATTTGACTGAGAAACAGTGGCACCGGGAACGAAAACTGACAACGACCAGGAGAGAACAGTGTAGTGACCACATGCCCCTTCGTATCCGCATCCGGTGACACCTAAGGGCTGAGGATGACACGGCGGCCGGTCGGTTCCGTTGGGCCATCAAGGCCTGTTCAGACGGTGAATTTTTTTTTATTTTTCTCTTCTGAAGGATCACTATCGTGCACTCCGCTGGGTACCAAATCTATCGTGACTCCGGTACTCTCTCTCTCTCTCTCTCTCTCTCTCTCTCTCTCTCATACAAACACACACACACACACACACACACGTCCCTTTTGCAGCTGTTAACAGGAAAGCAAACGGCTCGGATTGGAACCGCTCTCGGCAGATTACGTCACTATAGGACGGACTGCCGTGTAAGCGGACTGCCTGCACGGAAGGGAGTGTCGCGTGCGACGCCGGCCGAGACAATTGGATGCGGGGCCGGCGCGGCGCCGCGTGGTCAGCCGTCCTCAGTCTAGGCGGCGTGCCCCCGGGAGCAGGCGTCGCCGCGTATATCACGTCGCCAGCGGCCGGGCCGGCCGCCGTTGGCGCTGCTGCGGCTCCATTTGGTGATTGGGCGGCATTATCCGGGGACCAGTCCCGACACGGGCATTAGCCACACGCCGCCCCGTGCCCCGGCGTGCTGCGCTGTGCCCGTCCACGGCCATGTGGACTCGCGGACACTCGAGACCAGAGAAGCACCTTCTAGCAAAGGAAACGACCGCTGCCGCCGTCCACGTGCCCGAGGAGAGGAGTGGCGCGTGTGAGTGCGCTGTGAGACGTGGATGGATCGCCATCTGTAAATCAAATATTAATGGTGGGCCCGGGTCAACTGCCCACACTCATCTGTACACCATGTGATCAAAAAGACCCGGGCACACCTACAGAGGGTGGTCCATTGATAGTGACCGGGCCAAATCTCTCACGAAATAAGCATCAAACGAAAACACTACCAAGAACGAAACTCGGCTAGCTTGAAGGGCGAAACCAGATGGCGCTATGGTTGGCCCGCTAGATGCCGCTGCCATAGGTAAAACCGATATCAACTGCGTTTTTTTTAAATAGGAACCCCCATTTTTTATTACATATTCGTGTAGTACGTAAAGAAATATGAATGTTTTAGCTGGACCTCTTTTTTCGCTTTGTGATAGATGGCGCTGTAATAGTCGCAAACGTACAAGTACGTGGTATCACGCAACATTCCGCCAGTGCGGATACATTACCCGTGTTAAAATGAACCGTTTTTCAATTGCGGAAAAGGTCGATATCGTGTTGGTGTATGGCTATTGTGATCAAAATACCGAACGGGCGTGTGCTATGTATGCTGCTCGGTATCCTGGACGACAACATCCAAGTGTCCGGACCGTTCGCCGGATAGTTACGTTATTTAAGGAAACAGGAAGTGTTCAGCCACATGTGAAACGTCAACCACGACCTGCAGCAAATGATGATTCCCAAGTAGGTGTTTTAGCTACTGTCGCGGCTAATCCGCACATCAGTAGCAGAAAAATTGCGCGAGAATCGGTAATCTCAAAAACGTCGGTGTTGAGAATGCTACATCAACATCGATTGCACCAGTACCATATTTCTATGCACCAGGAATTGCATGACGACGACTTTGAACGTCGTGTACATTTCTGCCACTCGGCACAAGAGAGATGATGGGACTATGACAGATTCTTTGCACGTGTTCTATTTAGCGACGAAGCGTAATTCACCAACAGCGGTAACGTAAACCGGCATAATATACACTATTGGGCAGCGGAAAATCCACGATGGCTGTGACAAGTGGAACATCAACGACCTTGGCGGGTTAATGTATGGTGCGGCATTATGGGAGGAAGGATAATTGGCCCCCATTTTATCGATGGCAATCTAAATGGTGCAATGTATGCTGATTTCCTACCTAATGTTCTGCTGATTATGTTACTACAAGATGGTCACCTTATGACAGAATGGCGATGTACTTCTAACAAGATGGATGTCCGGCACATAGCTCGGGTGCGGTTGAAGCGGAATTGAATAGCGTATTTCATGACAGGTGGTTTGGTCGTCGAAGCACCATACCATGGCCCACACGTTCACCGGATGACGTCCCCGGATTTCTTTCTGTGGGGAAAGTTGAAGGATATTTGCTATCGTGATCCACCGACAACGCCTGACAACACGCATCAGTGCATTGTCAATGCATGTGCGAACATTACGGAAGGCGAACTACTCGCTGTTGAGAGGAATGTCGTTACACGTATTGCCAAATGCATTGAGGTTGACGGACATCATCTTGAGTATTTATTGCATTAATGTGGTATTTACAGGTATTCACGCAGTAACAGCATGCGTTGTCAGAAATGATAAGTTCACAAAGGTACAGCCGCCCGGGGTGGCCGAGCGGTTCTAGGCGCTACAGTCTGGAACCGCGCGACCGCTACGGTCGCAGGTTCGAATCCTGCCTCGGGCATGGATGTGTCTGGTGTCCTTAGGTTAGTTAGGTTTAAGTGGTTCTAAGTTCTAGGGGACGGATGACCTCAGACATTGAGTCACATAGTGCTCACAGCCATTTGATTTGAACAAAGGTACATGTATCACATTGTAACAACCGAAATAAAATGTTCAAACGTACCTAAGTTCTGTATGTTAACTTAAAAAACCTACCTGTTACCAACTGTTCGTCAAAAATTGTGAGCCATATGTTTGTGACTATTGCAGCGCTCTCTGTCACAAAGCTAAAAAAGTGGTCCAACTAAAACATTCATATTTCTTTAAGTACTACATGAATATGTAATAAAAATGGGAGTTCCTATTTTTAAAAAGACGCAGTTGATGTCCATGAGCGCCATCTAGTGGGCCAACCATAGTGCCATCTGGTTTCCCCCTTCAGGCTAGACGAGTTTCGTTCTTTGTAGTTTTTTCGTTTGACGCTAATTTCGTGAGATTCTTGGCCCGGTCACGATCAATGGATCACCCTGTATAATGCGGAACTGACCCCCAGATGTCGCAAGAGGCGGATCCGCCAGTACAAAAGGAGGTGGGGGTATTGCGTTGTCAGTAGAGAAGCAGAAAGAGCAGAATGGGTTGGTCAGCTATTCAGGTCAATTGCTGGTGATGTGACTGTGTAGTGGAAATGCGAAGGAAAAACCAGTGCCAAACCAAAGCCTGGCAAACGCCGTGTACTGACGGACAGGGACTGCCGAGTATGGTGGATGGCTGTTGTAAAAGACCGCATCAAATCAACAGAAGGAATCACCCATTAGATCCAAGAAGCTACCAGCAATCCGGTTAGCATAGTGTGTGTAGGGAGTTAAAAACAATGGGGTACAACGGTGGAGGAGCTCTTCGTGAGCCAAACATTTCTGCACACAGTGCGAAACGATGCTTGAGGTGGTGTAAGGAGAGACGTCACTGGATAGTAGATGACTGGAAACGAATGACGTAGAGTGATGAGTCACGCTTTTACCAGCGGTAATCCGAGAGAAGGTCTTGGTTTTGGCTAATGGTCGGAGAACGTTACGAGCCATCATGTGCAGTGCCAACTGTAACGTACTGAAGCGTTATGCTGTGGGATGTTCTTCGTGGTTAGAGGGTTCTATCGTTATTGCGCTTAACAAAATGTTAAATGCGGAAAAATATTAACAGATTTTACGGCGTTGTGTACTGACAAGGGAATCTCCCCATCGCACCCCCCTCAGATTTAGTTATAAGTTGGCAGAGTGGATAGGCCTTGAAAAACTGAACACAGATCAGTCGAGAAAGTAGGAAGAAGTGGTGTGGAACAATGAAAAATTAGGCAAAATATACAAACTCAGGAGTCCATGCGCAAGATAGGCAACATCAAGTTGAGTGTGAGCTGAGGACCACCGTGGTCTTCTGGTTAGAGTGAGCAACTACGGAACGAGAGGTCCTTGGTTCAAGTCTTCCCTCGAGTGAAAAGTTTATTTTTTTTTATTTTCAGACAATTATCAAAGTTCAAGCACTCACACATAAGCAACTTCGCTCTCAAAAATTCCAGGACATGTCCAGATTTGCTTGGACATCCGCAGGATTTGACGGTCTACACACGGGAAAATTTGAAAACGTTAAAAACATGTTTTGACAGAGCACAGAGGAAACTGTGCGACTGCGAAACTGTTGCACTCATTTGTTGCAGTTTATGTGACAAACTCTTATGTTTTCATCACTTTTTTGGGAGTGATTATCACATCCACGAGAACACCTAAATCGGGCAAGCTAGAAGAATCTTTTTACTCATTCGCCAAGTGTACAAGTTAGGTGGGTCGACAACATATTCCTGTCACGTGACGCACATGCCGTCACCAGTGTCGTATAGAATATATCAGACGTGTTTTCCTGTGGAGGAATCGGTTGACCTATGACCTTGCGATCAAATGTTTTCGGTTCCCATTGGAGAGGCACGTCTTTTCGTTTACTAATCGCACGGTTTTGCGGTGCGGTCGCAAAACACAGACACTAAACTTATTACAGTGAACAGAGACGTCAGTGATCGAACGACAGATCATACCTTTGCGAAAATAAAGAAAGTAAAATTTACACTCGAGGGAAGACTTGAACCAAGGACCTCTCCATCTGCAGCTGCTCACGCTAACCACGGGACCACGGCGCTCCTGAGTTGACGCTGTCCTTGATGTTGCCTATCTTGCGCATGGACTCCTCAGTTTGTATATTTTGCTTATTTTTTTCATGGTTCCACACAACTTCTTCCTGTTTTCTCGATTGATGTGTGTTCAGTTTTTCAAGGCCTATCCACTGTGCCAACTTATAACTAAATCTGAGGTGGGTGCGATGAGGAGGTTCCCTTGTGAGTGCAGTAGAGCAGCAGTTCGTAGACGATGATGGCTTGTATCAGCATCACAATGCACCCTGTCGTGAAGCAGTATCTTTGGGGCAATGGCTTGTGGAAAACAACATTCATGTAATGAGATGACCTGTCCAGAGTCCCGAGCAGAAGGTATTGGTTGGAACACTTTGGGGTGGGTTATACGGTCAATTTCGCTCCAGACCCCAGTGTACAACATCACTACCTTCTTGGATTTCTGCTCTTGAGAAATAATGGGCCGTCATTCCTCCACGGACACCAGGCACCTCACTGAACGCGTCCCCAGAAAGTTCGAGGCGTCATAAAGGTTAAGGATGGACACGACCCACATTAACATCGGTTAATTGGTATCTCGACATTGTTGATCAGGTAGTGTACAATCTTTACTCAGTCCAATGAATGATGATGAGGATGAAACGATGAGGACAACATAAACACCCAGACCCGGGCGGAGAAAATTTCCAACGCGGCCGGGAATCGAACCCGGGATCCCGTGATCCAGAGGCAACAACGCTAGCCACTAGACCACGTGCTGCGGACCTAGAATATGCTGATCTGACGTTTATCAAGGTTTTGATAATTAGCTGTTCGAATCATCCCATGTAGGCTTTCACGGCCGGCGTCTTCATCAGTAAAGACTTCCGGGCTAAATTGCCGTGGTCGATCTGTAGAACTTCTTCTCCCTGACGTTTCGTTCTCAACTACGTAGAACATCTTCCGAGGTGAGTCGACCACGGCAATTTAGCCCGGAAGTGTTTACTGATGAATTAGCTGTTCGGTTTCACCAATCAGGGCTATGTCATCAAACACCCAATATTAACATTTGTGGCAGTAAAGGCTGGAAGTACTGTCCTTTAACAACTCTAGTAGTAATGATTTCGTTTGCCCTGTTGCCTGTTACAAGTTTTTCGAATGGACGCCACTTTGGCGACTGTGTGTCCCTTTAGCTGAGTAATCCTAGGTGACAAAGGTGACCTATTGCTTAACGTGGAATCGCAAACACGTTTCGTTTCTAGTGAGTCTTCAGAGCTTTGAGACGTGATGTCATATTAAAGGCAGGCTCAAAACTCACACCCTTCCGAGGTCGGACAATAACTGCAATAATGATCTCACACAAAATTTTAGGGAACGAATTGATCCTTCGCTTCCGAACCTGCGAGGAAAGTTAGACGCAACATAAGCCACTCACTTCCGACAAGGAGTAAACCACTTCCACTTTCTCAAGCGTTCAGCTGCGTCGACGCAACCTGGCACGGCGGCGTCGCTCTTAGCTCGCAAAAGTTGGCCAGCCCGCTGGCGCGGGGAAAGTTTGAGTGTCGGTGGTGGTGGCGTTGGTGGGGACTGGGGGGGGGGGGGGGGCAGGGGGGGGGGCAGTCGGTGCTCACTCGGCGTCCAGATCGGCGGCTTTCTCTCTGAAATGTCACGTGCCGCGGCTCGCCGCTGTCAGCTGGTCGCCTGTCAGCAGGCACCGCGTGGCCCAGCCGACACCGCCGCACTTGTTTCCATTGTGACGCCGTCATAAGCCGGACACTGGGAAGCTGCACGTAACACTGCTGTCGTGTCGTGTCTGGTCGGTAGAGCGCCCCCGCGTCATCTCCGGCTGTGTCATCTGCTCCAGACGGCATTATTTTCTGAACGACACAACGTAGATTTTAAAAAATGTGTTTTATTGCTGTGATATGTTTACACACAAAATTCACTTTCCTAATACCAATCGTTATTAACGACTTACACTTCACATTACTTGTGGCTATTGTAGAGTCTCGTAAATACTGCTCACCTACAAATACCATCAACAATAACAGCTGTTAGTATCTAAGAGTTCGTACCTACTAATATAAGTAATGAGACACAAACTATAATGAAAACAGGAAATGATAAATAAAATAGCAAACCTTCTTTATTACAGTACTAGATGAGTACACGATGTTGCCTGGGTATGTATTCATTCCAATCTTCTGTTAGTCAATTTCCTCCTCCCCCTCTCTGTGTCCATCACATCTTTCTTTCTCTGTCCCTCTCCTCATCTCTCACTTTCCATTTTCCAGCCTCCCCCCCCCCCCCCTCTTTTCCGTCCTTCTCCACCATCCTCCTATCTGTCCTTCTCCTCCTCCCTTCTCCCTTCACGTAGTCACCCCCATCCCAATAGGAGGGTTGAGATTCTTAATGACACAGTATTTCTTTCGAATCATGACTAATATGTGTAATAAATTTGGTTTAAATCGTTACAAGGATTTAGGATGAGCTTTTTAACCGTGGCTTTGCCCTTGTACGTACCTGTCAAACATATTCCACATATATTTAACATATTTCACAGTTGCGCGGAGTGGCCGCGCTGTTTGAGGCGTCATGTCACGGATTGCACCGCCCCTCCCGCCCGAGGATAGAGTCCTCCCTCGGGCATGGGAGTATGTATTGTTCTCAGCGTAAGTTACTTTAAGAAGTGTGTAAGTTAGCTACCCATGACCTCAGCAGTTTGGTCCCTTACGAATTCACGTTCATTTGAACATCTTTTTGAACATATTTCACACGTATTTATATAGCAGATATTTCACCTACATCTCTAGCAAAATTTGCCCTGCAGTTTCATTTTCACGCACCTCAATGATTACGACATTTTATCTCCTGCACTGTGTCTCGTACAATGATATAATTTTGCTGGTACATTCAGTGGTACATGTGAATACTGTATGCAGAATTTATCGCGAATACATTAATTAGTAAGGAAGTAAGAAATGCTTCATAAGGTAGTTTTATTGTGTGAACAGCCAAGATGTAGTAAGCGATAAACTTTTTTGTTTTCATCATTTTGTTGGGGACGTTGGAGAGAAGAGGCTTTCAGAAAATAGATTAATTTTAACTACAACTAAAGGCTGTACACACAGTTTCTAACACAGGCTTCTTGTAACAGCGAAATTTTACAGTTTCAGACTGGTCAAACACCCAGTGAAGTCCACCATTCTTAGGACTGAAGGGAGGTGGAAAGCTTTCTTGGAAGCATCGTATTCCAGACCCTGTGGAAAACTGAGTGATTGTCTTGTATACTTCGGTTACTTTCATCCTATTTTCCCCTGTTGTGTTACATTTTTGGCCACTATGTGCACTTAACACAGATCTGACCCAAGGAAGGGCTGACGTGCAGTTATGCAGAGTCATTTCGCTAACTTCCTGCAGGTTATTCTCCACAACTCTCTTATTCTAACTCTACCATCACTGTACATATATTGCACTACAATAGTTGTTGCTGGGAATATTTACTCATTCGAAAGACAATAAAACATTAATTCACTGAACAGTAGACGGAAAAACAATTTGTGCTTGGATAACACTTCTTTAAGCACTGTAGAGAAAGGTGTGCACTATTCAAAATATTTCATTTTCAGTAGATCTCAAGCACATCTTTCTTCCTTACTGTCCACCAGAAGGTGAAAGATGATAGCTTCGTCATCAAATTCCCAGTGCCGGAAAAAATCAGAGGAAACGCAAGCACTATGTATCAGAGAAGTTACTTTCATTTTATATTTATGGTGAGCCTTTGGTTTCGTTTAAGTTTTCACCTCACACTCTGATGTCCTGATAGAATATTCGTCCGAAGTCGTTTATAGGATTCCGCCGGTGACTTTTCGTCGTCATTTTGTTTTTCTAAAGTACTTTTCGTGACTCGAAGAGAACAGTATTACAAAGTATCCACCGCTGTTTGCCACGTACTGTTTCACTTTACATGTATATGTCGTGTGAGTAGGGCCTCCCGTCCGTTAGACCATTCGCCGGGTGCAAGTCTTTCGGTTTGACGCCGCTGTTTCACAAGCAGTGCGTTTGTACTCCAGGACAAAGGTTTCGCCTTCTTTTTATACCTACCCGCTTAACGGTGAAGCGAGGCGGGTAGTCTCCGTCGGGCGTAACAAGGGGCGACCATCAGCGTAGATCACTGCATCAGAATTTCGAATCGGCCTAACAGTCTAATTCTAGTGTGTCTGATCTACTGGCAGTTTTGTCGACTGTCCTCTGTGAATTTATGATTTAACATGTGTGTTTGTGTGTGGGGTAAGAAAAGTAGAAGTAGTAATTTACTTGACGGGAATATTTGCGCACATCACTCAGTAAAGGTGCCGACAAATGGCTCATGAAATTCCGTGTGGCATATGGATACCATTTGTTGCAACTACAACAAATTCCCAGTTTCGCTGTATGTTAATCCAGAGACGCGAGTATTCGACTCGGCACTGACCAGGCTAGCGAAGTTCTGCTTTGTCTAACACAATGGACTCATATTCATGAGAAGCGTTCTTCGAGTCCTGGTACTGCCAGTTTGATTTATACACTCCCTACTTTCTTCAAATAATATTACGAGATGCGTTCAATAAGTAACACAAGACATTTTTCTGAAATCTGGTTGATTTTATTCGGGATGCCAGTACACCATATTATTACCCATTCGTTTGGCTACTAACCCCTATTTTTCAAAGATTCCGTTTAATGCGACGTCCTTACGCCACCGTACTGGGAGGACCCTTTATGAGTGCATGGAACCCTCGATTGAGTCAAACAAATGTGTGAGATCCGGACTGTACACTGGATGAGGAAGAACAGTGCAATGAAGTTTTGTGAGCTCCTCTTGGGCGCGCAGATTAGTGCGAGGCCTTGCGTTGTCATGGAAAACAAGTAGTTCGTTCCATTTCTGTGGTGACGAACGTACTGAAGTCATTTTTTCTATTTCCTTAGGGATGCACAGTACACTTCAGAGGTGATCGTTGCACCATGGGGGAGGACATCAATAATAATAGCCTCTTCAGAGTCCCAGAAGAATGTCGCCTTTACTGGCTGAAGTTGTAGCTTCTAATGTTTTCTTTACAGGACAGGTAATGTGGCGACACTCCAAGGATTGCCGTTATTTTCTGGCTCGAAATGATAAACCAATGTTTCATCGCCTTTGACTGTGTTCTACAAAAAATGCTGACGATCAGCCTCGTAAAGCGTTGCTCGTTATGGTCTATGGTTAGGCAGCGAGGAACTCAGGGGGCACACACATTTGAGTGCCCCAGCTGGTGGACGAATGTGTCAGCACTACCAACACAGGCGTCCAGTTGTGCAACGATGTCTTTGATTGTGAGCCGTCAATCGTGTCGAATGAGACACTCCGATGATATAGTTGCGGAACAGTTAAGAGAAAATTTGAGTCTCGTAAGAAATAAATACCCCACTCATACGGTTATAGTTGGTGGGGACTTCAACCTTCCCTCGATATGTTGGCAAAAATACTTGTTCAAAACCGGTGGTAGGCAGAAAACATCTTCCGAGATTGTCCTAAATGCTTTCTCCGAAAATTATTTCGAGCAGTTAGTCCACGAACCCACGCGAATTGTAAATGGTTGCGAAAACACACTTGACCTCTTAGCCACAAACAATCCAGAGCTGATAGAGAGCATCATGACTGATAGTGATCACAAGGTCGTAGTAGCTAGGCTCAATACCGTTTCCTCCAAATCCACCAGAAACAAACGCAAAATAATTTTATTTAAAAAAGCGGATAAAGTGTCACTAGAACCCTTCCTAAGAGACAATCTCCATTCCTTCCGAACTGACTATGCAAATGTAGACGAGATATGGCTCAAATTCAAAGATGGAGTAGCAACAGCAATTGAGAGATTCATACCTCATAAATTGGTAAGAGATGGAACTGATCCCCCGTGGTACACAAAACAGGTCCGAACTCTGTTGCAGAGGCAACGGAAAAAGCATGCGAAGTTCAGAAGAACGCGAAATCCCGAAGATTGGCTAAAATTTACAGACGCGCGAAATTTGGCACGGACTTCAATGCGAGATGCCTTTAATAGGTTCCACAACGAAACAGTGTCTCGAAATTTGGTAGAAAATCCGAAGAAATTCTGGTCGTTTGTAAAGTACACAAGCGGCAAGACGCAGTCAATACCTTCGCTGCGCACTGCCTATGGTACTGTTACCGACGACTGTGCCGCTAAAGCGGAGTTATTGAACGCAGTTTTCCGAAATTCCTTCACCAGGGAAGATCAATGGAATATTCCAGAATTTGAAACACGAACAGCTGCTAGCATGAGTTTCTTAGAAGTAGATACCTTAGGGGTTGCGAAGCAACTCAAATCGCTTGATACGTCTTCAGGTCCACATTGTGTACCGATTACGATCTTTTCAGATTACGCTGATACAATAGCTCCCTACTTAGCACTCATATACAACCGCTCGCTCACCGATAGATCTGTACCTACAGATTGGAAAATTGCGCAGGTCGCACCAGTGTTTAAGAAGGGTAGTAGGAGTAATCCATCTAACTACAGACCTATATCATTGACGTCGGTTTGCAGTAGGGTTTTGGAGCATATACTGTATTCAAACATTATGAATCACCTCGAAGGGAACGATCTATTGATACGTAATCAGCATGGTTTCAGAAAACATCGTTCTTGTGCAACGCAGCTAGCTCTTTCTTCGCACGAAGTAATGGCCGCTATCGACAGGGGATCTCAAGTTGATTCCGTATTTCTAGATTTCCGGAAAGCTTTTGACACCGTTCCTCGCAAGCGACTTCTGCGGGCCTATGGGGTATCGTCTCAGTTGTGCGACTGGATTCGTGATTTCCTGTCAGGAAGGTCTCAGTTCGTAGTAATAGACGGCAAATCATCGAGTAAAACTGATGTGATATCAGGTGTTCCCCAGGGAAGCGTCCTGGGACCTCTGCTGTTCCTGATCTATATAATTGACCTGGGTGACAATCTGAGCAGTTCTCTTAGGTTGTTCGCAGATGATGCTGTAATTTACCGTGTAGTAAGGTCATCCGAAGACCAGTATCAGTTGCAAAGCGAGTTTGAAAAGATTGCTGTATGGTGTGGTAGGTGGCAGTTGACGCTAAATAACGAAAAGTGTGAGGTGATCCACATGAGTTCCAAAAGAAATCCGTTGGAATTCGATTACTCGATAAACAGTACAATTCTCAAGGCTGTCAATTCAACTAAGTACCTGGGTGTTAAAATTACGAACAACTTCAGTTGGAAAGACCACATAGATAATATTGTGGGGAGGGCGAGCCAAAGGTTGCGTTTCATTGGCAGGACACTTAGAAGTTCCATAAGTCCACTAAAGAGACAGCTTACACTACACTCGTTCGTCCTCTGTTAGAATATTGCTGCGCGGTGTGGGATCCTTAGCAGGTGGGATTGACGGTGGACATCGAAAGGGTGCAAAAAAGGGCAGCTCGTTTTGTATTATCACGTAGTAGGGGAGAGAGTGTGACAGATATGATACGCGAATTGGTATGGAAGTCATTACAGCAAAGACGTTTTTTGTCGCGGCGAGATCTATTTACGAAATTTCACCAACTTTCTCTTTCGAATGCGAAAATATTTTGTTGAGCCCAACCTACATAGGTAGGAATGATCATCAAAATAAAATAAGAGAAATCAGAGCTCGAACAGAAAGGTTTAGGTGTTCGTTTTTCCCGCGCGCTGTTCGGGAGTGGAATGGTAGAGAGATAGTATGATTGTGGTTCGACGAACCCTCTGCCAAGCACTTAAATGTGAATTGCAGAGTAGTCATGTAGAGTGTCCGCACGTACCAGCATTGCAGGAAACACAACTGTGTGCAGCCAGGTTTGAGCGACCTAGTTGCGACGATGACAGACGTCTCACCCAACGACTCGCCATGGTTTTGTTGACTGCCATGTGTCCGTAGACATTCTGCAAGCGCCTATGGATATCTGCGATGCTCTGGTTTTCAGCCAAAAGAAATTCAATGACAGCTCTCTGCTTGGTACGCACCTTCAATTTGGAGGTTACGTATAGCGCCGCCGCGGAAATTCATGAAACTGTGGTGGTTGAATCGGGAATATTCCACTATTTCCTTCAACAAATTCCGTACTTTTTCAATAGGAACTGGCCAAGAAAAAAATATATTACTGAGGGAACGCCCCTTGTACCGACACCAATATTGAGGAGATGCGGTGCTCCAATCTTCCTGTATTCCTTCTTGACCGATTCACCTTGCAAATACCTGACTGAACTCGGTGCTGAGGAAGAGCCCCCTCATCCCCCTCAACAGCTGGTGGTAGTAACCGCTCTAGCAGTTACGTTTCCGGGCGCACCTCTGATTATGCGACGCAGGTACGAGCCGGTGAGTAGGTCGAGTGCTGTGGAACAGAGCTCGCAGCTTCGTGGATGCTAGGAGCGTGCCGCAGCGGCTGGTCTGGTCTCGCGGACAATTAGAGCGCTGGGGCCGACCTCTCCGGCTAATGAAATTGTATCGATTGCCCCAGAGGCAGCGCCGGCGGCCCACGGGGGCAGAGCCAGCGCGCCGCAGCGCCGTCTTGGCTCTTGCCGTCGCAGGAGACACGGAAGTGTCCGCTCCGTGCAGTCGTCACACGTGCTTCTAAGAACAAGTGACGGGCAGGTCTGCGTCTACTTGCTCTACACCGTTGTGTCTTCTCCAAAGTTCTGGACTGTCCAACAGATTCCTAGTTTGCACACTATCCGTTAAAGGACACCCCTACGTAACATCGAGTTGGGCAGTAGATGTCTCGAGAGGCTGTTCCTCCAGTGTAAGAAAACTCAAACAGTATTCTTTTGTTAGTAGAGAAACAGTAACAGCAGAATGGGCCGGGCGGGAGAGCTTAGTGACTTCGAGCATGGACTAGTCTTTGCATGTCACCTGACTAACAAATCGTTCGTGCTGCCGAAGCCGCTGTTGATGATGTGACAGTGAAGTCGAAACGCGAAGGAACAACGACAGATAAGCTAACACCAAGCAAATCTCATGTCCTGATGGAGAAGGACCGACCAGCATTGCGAAGGGTGGTTGTAAAAAAAAAAAGTTGCGTGAAGTCATCGGAATGACTCACTCGTGTGTTCCAAAGTGCTGGCAGCAGCCGAGCTTGTACAATTACTGTGCGTAACGAGTTAAAAGTACCAGGTGTAGAAGTATGAAACCGGAGTTTTCTTACAGATGGTACTAGCCGTCAGTTTAGGGCCCGTGAAACTGCGCCTGCAGCGCCATGTGCTTCTTGTAACGGCTGACGACGAATGTCAACACACAGGACCCAGCTTCCATACATCGGTATCTGTTTCAAACCCTTAAACATGTCGAGTTTTGTTGTTGATAATTCTTCCGGGTTATATGGCCTTGGTCCATGGAATACTTCTATTCCTAACGTTTCGTCCAATACTACGTTGGACATCCTCAGAGGTATGGCTGGTCCTGTTGAGTCCTGCCGAGTCGGCAGGACTCAACAGGACCAGCCATGCATTAGTGCATGGTCCCCTTATTGCGCCTAAGAAATCTCTGAATGTTGAAGAATGTCAATACATTTTACGGCATTGTGTGCTGCATGCAGCACAGGAACACTTCTAAAGCATTCATTAATTCAGTCAGCATTGCAATGTACCCTGTCCTGAAGCAGCACCTCTGAGACAGTGGTTTGTGGACCACAACACTACTGAAATGGGCTAGTTTTCCAACAGTCATGACATGAATCCATGTAACACCTCTGGGATGAGTTGGAATATCGACTTTGCTCCGGACCCCAGCGTCCAATATGACTGCTTCCTCTTGTTTCGGCTCTTGAGAAAGAATGGGCTTCCATTCCTTCACAGATATTCAGATCCCTCACAGTAAGTGTCCCTAGCGGTGTTCAATCTGTCATAAAAGCGAAGAGTGGACACGCCCTATGAAAACGCCGCTAGTCAGTGTCCGGATACTTTTGATCAGCTTTAAGTGTTGCGGCAGTTACTGCTGATGTTAGACACTCTTCTTCATGCTCTTGGACACCGATAACACGCAATTCTCGTAGAATCTGCTGATCCGATGTTCTGAATTTCTTGTAGGGACCCTCATCCAGCGACTGACTGCACGCTGTGGAGCACTGTCAATCTTTTACCTTGGTTTTGGAAGGTGGGGAAGATGGGCTACTAGTCTTCTGACTGGTTTGATGCTGCCTGCCACGACTTCGTCTGACGTACCGACTTCTTCGTCTCTGAGCAGCAGCTACAGACAAGGTCGTTGATTCCAGTATTGGTCTTCTCCTACAGTTTTCGCTCCCTACAGCTCCTTCAAGTGCCATGAAAGTTATTCTCTGGTGTCGTCATACACGTGCTGTTATCGGATACCTTCTAGCCAGTGTTTTCCACGTATTCCTCTCCTCACCTAGTCTGCGGAGGATGTCTTCATTATCCGTTCAGTTTTCGGCACCCTTCTATAACATCTTATCTCGAACGCTTCGATTTTATTCTCCACAGTTTTTCTCACAGAACTGTATCCACTTTTATCGCCATTAAATGTTGATAACTGACTGCTAACTTCCACCAGTCAAGGCTACATCATCAAATAACCAGTAACAACACCCATGCCAACAAAGGTTGGAAAAAATGCCCTTTGATTAGCGCTGATGTGCAGCCAATCCTGCAAGAGGTCCCAGCAAGAAGACCGGATCTGAAGATCCTACATGAATCACGGGGTACCCATTACCGAACACAACACTCTGCTTGCCTTCCTATTCACGAGGTGTCACCCCATCGATCGAATTGACTCCACTATCCGTCCTCCATTTAACCTATTCCTTCTTTGGTAGGCATCTTTTAACTCCCATTATTTCTAGAATCTCCTCGCTCAGTACTTTATCTGTGCATTGATTTTATGGCATCCTATTTCAGGTGTTTCCTACTCCTTCTTCTTCCGTTTTCCCCACAGTAAAGTTTCATTTCCATACTATCCTGTGCTCCAGACGTACTGCTCCGTATAAATATAACGGCTCTATAGGCTAAGAAAGCTTTCTACATCTGTTTGATGTCTCCCTCGCTTTGGCCACGTCGTGTAATCTCGCTTCTTACGTACGACAAGTATCTCCTTTATTGCTCCTTCGTTTCTGACACGACGCAAGTCCGTATTCTCCTTTCCGTTATTATTTACCGATGTTCGTCATAACTTGTTTAATTCTTAAGCCAGATAGTGTGCTAAGTAGGTTACGTTCTAGAACCAACAGTTCGATGCCTGCTTCATTTTTTTGTTCCCTCTGCACCTGTCTTCACACTTGTTCCATTGTTTGTTTGTATATTTGTTAGACTGCGATGGAGATAAAGTAGAATCCTTCTTACCACTAGCCTATATTCTCTGTCGGATAAGAAACTAACAGTGGAATAGTGTCTCCAAGTCGTTGGCAGTGTTTCAGCAGTTACTTGAAACCAGTGTTATAGTTGTATCTTTCAATCTGCAGTGGAAAGTAAAAGTATCATTTCTCTTACTTCATGATAAATATTATTTTAATGTGGTGTGTGGATAGTGTATAAAATGTTCCGATGAATGTGTTGCGTCAGATTTTTGTGTCAGATTCCCGAGGGTATAATTTCCTGTTGTACACTACTGGCCATTAAAATTGCTACACCACGAAGACGACATGCTACAGACGCGAAATTTAACCGACAGGAAGAAGATGCTGTGATATGCAAATTATTAGCTTTTCAAAGCATTCACGCAAGGTTGGCGCCGGTGGCGGCACCTACAACGTGCTGACGTGAGGAAAGTTTCCAACCGATTTCTCATACACAAACAACAGTTGACCGGCGTTGACTGGTGAAACGTCGTTGTGATGCCTCGTGTAAGGAGGAGAATTGCGTACTATCAGGTTTCCGACTTTGATAATGGTCGGATTGTAGCCTATCGCGATTGCGGTTTATCGTATCGCGACATTGCTGCTCGCGTTGGTCGAGATCCAATGACTGTTAGCAGAATTTGGAATCGGTGGGTTCAGAAGGGTAATATGGAACGCCGTGCTGCATCCCAACGGCCTCGAATCACTTGCAGTCGAGATACAGGCATCTTATTCGCATGGCTGTAACGGATCGTGCAGCCACGTCTCGATCCCTGAGTCAACAGATGGGGGCGTTTGCAAGACAACAACCATCTGAACGAACATTTCGACGACGTTTGCTGCAGCATGGACTATCAGCGGTTACCCTTGACGCTGCATCACAGACAGGAGCGCCTACTCAACGACGAACCTGGGTGCACGAATGGCAAAACGCCATTTTTTCGGATGAACCCAGGTTCTGTTTACAGCATCATGATGGTCGCATCCGTGTTTGGCGACATCGGGGTGAACGCACATTGGAAGCGTATATTCGTCATCGCCATACTGGCGTATCACCCGGCGTGATGGTATGGGGTGCCATTGGTTACACGTCTCGGTCACCTCTTGTCCTCATTGACGGCACTTTGAACAGTGGACGTTAAATTTCAGATGTGTTACAACCCGTGGCTCTACCCTTCATTCGATCCCAACAAAACCCTACATTTCAGCAGGGTAATGCACGACCGCATGTTGCAGTTCCTGTACGGGCCTTTCTGGATACAGAAAATATTCGACTGCTGCCCTGGCCAGCACATCCTCCAGATCTCTCACCAACTGAAAACGTCTGGTCAATGGTGGCCGAGCAACTGACTCATCACAATACGCCAGTCACTACTCTTGATGAACTCTGGTATCGTATTGAAGCTGCATGGGCAGCTGTACTGTGGTATGCACCCAAATTGCGTGAAAATTTAATCACATGTCGTTGTAGTGTAATATATTTGTCCAATCCCGTTTATCATCTGCATTTCTTCTTGGTGTAGCAGTTTTAATGGCCATTTGTATATAAGCGTCACACCGAGATAACGTAGCAGTAGACACATTTTTATCTTCACATCTGCCAGTGCCCAACGGTCGAGTATCCCCAGTAAGAGCGACCATGTATATTTCACAAGGTTTTGAACCGATAGCAATCACAAAAAACAAAGAGGCGCGGCCTTATTGTGGTGAAGCAACAAAGCTAAAAGAGGAAAGTAGACTATTTTACAATAAATCCTTGTGATCATTTTAGATACTACGCCTCGAATAAAGAAACGTCACCAAGTTTTATGGGGCCAAGTGGCAGTAAAGTGTGGATCTGCAACACTTGCGTATTACTGCCATCGTAGCTCATGCTACGGCCTGTAACTATTCTAATATATTCCGCAAGTATGTGGCAGTCCACATAACAGATAACAAATCATCCGATTCGCATCTAACGACGGTACTTGGCCGTCGGAATAAAGCGCCCGATGTCGGCGTTCGTACACGTCCGACGGGCGGGGCATTAGTGCCGTGTTGTTACGGCCACCTGTCTGGATATTAACACTGCCTAGGTTGCATGCGCTGCAGGCGGCGTGTTTTATGGTGATGGCAAATCGACCATTCACTTAGGTCGTCGGCAGAAGTCCTCGCAGTAGCTAACGAGCGAGGGCGCCGTCGTGGCCACAAAAGGAAGGCGGAGCGACTGAGGATTCATTAGCCTGCCGTAACTGATTACCAAACACGCAGCGCCGCCTGTTACTTGACTGGGAATGAGGGAGACGCTGCACATGTTTTAGACGTTCACTAACAGCTTGCAACCGACACTGTTTATTAATTCCATATGCAGAAATAAAACCATTAACGATTGGGTTATGCTCCAGTAGTTTCAAATAATATGTTTATGAATGCTCGCAATGCTGGCACGGGAAAGTAACTTACGACATATTCATGACATTTTACCTCTTCGTTTCTCACCTACACTCGTAACGATAAAATGGTGACATGAAACAAACTGCAGGAAAAGTAGATGCTAGGCTGAGATTCATTGGAAGAATCATCAGAAAATGTAATCCATCCACAAAAGGAACGTATAAAAGACTGTGGGTCAAGATTGTCAGTTCTTTCAGAGGAAAATTTTTACTGCTGGCTATGGGACCATGATTGTACGCAGGCGTGCACTTATTCGTCCGAATCAAATATTGGTCCATGACTTTCTTGCGCCAGGGCTCCAAAAATATGGAAATCGTATGGGGAGGGATCCGACCTTCATATGTGATGTGTAAGAGCTTCGCAGCGGAACTTCTGAAGCGCAGTCGAAACAACCTTGTCAAGATGTGGCTCCCGCCACAGAAGTGTAAATGTACTAATCGTTTTGAAATAATTAACAGTTTACTTATTTTTCCATCCGTCTCATTTTCATGTGACTACCTCTTATATATACTAAGATGGTATCATCGGTGACCATGCAACTCGTTAGAATGAAATTACAATGAAATGAACACCCTTACCTGCTTACAAGCGTTAACATACGTCAACGGGGACAGATGAAAATGTGTGCCCCGACCGGGACTCGAACCCGGGATCTCCTGCTTACATGGCAGACGCTGTATCCATCTGAGCCACCGAGAACACAGAGGATAGCGCGACTGCAGGGATTTATCTCTGGCACGCCTCCCGCGAAAACCACATTCTCAACGTATTGTCCCGCACTAGACTCTTACGGGAATCGGCAACGCGCAGCGAGTAATGAGTATAATGGGCTGGGGCACTACGAATGTAGTGCGGGACAATATGTTGAGAATGTGGGTTTCGTGGGAGGCGTGCCAGAGATAAATCCCTGCAGTCGCGCTATCCTCTGTGTTCTCGGTGGCTCAGATGGATACAGCGTCTGCCATGTAAGCAGGAGATCCCAGGTTCGAGTCCCGGTCGGAGCACACATTTTCATCTGTCCCCGTTGACTTATGTCAACGCCTGTAAGCAGCTAAGGCTGTTCATTTCATTGTAATTACCTCTTAAATATTGTAAATATACAACTCGTGAATTTTACTGACTTCCAGGATGCTGGTATGTTGAAGGGTTGGCAACTTGTTTCACTATTTCAATATGACAAACAGCCCTAGTTTCAAAATAGCTCTTTTTGCTAGTGGATGATGACTAGTCTCGGGTTTTTATTAATAACCCATTCTCAGATCATTCATCCGTTCAGGTTAAATATTACTCCATATAGCAAAAAGTCATGAAAATCGTTATCCGAAGAAGTACAATATAAGTGATCATTGTACTGCTCTGGATATTTACTGTCATGATTTTTTTGCCATGTGGAGTATTATTTATTCTGATTGGATAGATATAAGATAATGGGTTACAGATAAAAATTCGAAATTAGTAGTCTTCCAGTAATAAAAAGAGCTATTTTGAAACTATGGTTGTTTGTCATATTGAAATTGCGGATTTTTGCAGAAAACTTTCTTTGTTTTTTTGCACGTGGTAGCTGCAGCATCCAAATTTAAGTAAATATCTTTAATGATATGCTAATTGAAAGATTTAAAAATGTGTTACGCCAACTGAAGGTGGGCGAAATCCCGAAACGCATAGTGGTATAAACAAATATACATAAAAAAAGTGGCTGACTGCTGAATGTGTTCAAGCAAAATCAATTTCTCTTTTAGTAGTTCAGCAGACTAACTACATTACATATTTTACTAACTACAGAGGAATCATATAGGAGCTCATGTTTCTTCTCCATAGCATGTGTTCTTCACATGTAATGATGTCTCCTCGAAAGAAATCGATGCAAAAATTATAATAGTTTTATTGTCTAGTTTCTTTCGCCTCTATCAGTGTTTTGTTTATGAGCAGAAAAACGTTGTAGTGTAGTTCAGATTCCAATATAACCGCCTTGGCATGTGGAGGGAAGGCGGGCGAATTTCACTTTCAACAGAATCGTGCCTAATAAGTTTCTGCAATGTTCAGCCTGAACCTTCGGCTTGAAGATCGCTTTACCTTGCTCATGGTGCGCAAAAGCTTTTCGGCCACCCATTTTAAGCCCTATAAAAATCCACCGGGCACAAATGTGACCCCCAGGGTTACCGAAACGTGTGTGCGCTGATTTTCGAAAACACCGAACTGCGCAGTGCTTCGATTTTGCAACAGCCGCGCCAAGTGGCATGTGTGGGCGACCCTTCTCGGCGGAACGCAATATTTGAAACAGGATCGAGAGAGCCACGCTCTGATTCCGCTCGCCACTGGTATCCGGACCGGCTTTTTCAAGACCTCCTCTTTCGACACACTCCTTGCGCAGGCTGCTCGATTGCACTCGACGTTTCTCCACGCGGTCAAGTGCGACCGTTTTCCAGTTACGCTACTCTGCGAGTAATCGTCATGCTTAGAGTTATCTGTCTACCTGCTGTAAGCATCATAAAGGAAGCAACACGGAGATCTGTAGCGACCACGGATGTTTGACTTTCGAGGTGAATGTGGCACTAGCAGCAAAACAGCTCTCAAATTTCAGAGAAAAACATAATAAAGTTCGAGACTTACAGATCACGTACACGTAGAAAAATGTAAGTTAATGCGTATGACTCGGAAAAACAAACCTGTAATGTCCGAATACGGTGTTAGTAGTGTCCAGCTTGACACGACGACGATAACGATGAGGTCTCATACTCCGAGGAGCGTAGGGGACGATGTGAGAGACGCGCACCGCTGTACTAGGCAAGGTCCTAGTGGAGAGGTTTGCCATTGCCTTCCTCCGACCGTAATGGGGATGAATCATGATGATGATGAAGACGACACAACACCCTGTCATCACGAGGCAGAGAAAATCCCTGACCCCGCCGGGAATCGAACCCGGGACCCCGTGCGCGGGAAGCGAGAACGCTACCGCAAGACCACGAGCTGCGGACTGAAACATCTGGGCGTAACGTTGCAAAGCGATATGAATTGGAACGAGCATGTGTGGACTGATGTAGAGAAGGCCAATGGTCGACTTCAGTCCATTGGGAGAATGTTAGGAAATGAGGTTCATCTGTAAAGGAGACCGCGTATAGGACGCCAGTGACCTATTCTTGAGCACTGCTCGAGTGTTTGGGATCCATACTGGCTCACATGAAAGGAAGACATCTAGGCAATTCAGAGACAGGGTGCCAGATTTGTTACATGTAGGCTCGAATAACAAGTAAGTGTCATGGAAATGCTTCGGAAACTCAAGTGGGAATCCTTGGAGTCGACATTGTTTTCGAGGAGCAGTATTAACAAAATTTAGAGAACCGGAATTTGAGACTGACTAAAGAACGATTCTACAGCCGTCAACGTACATTTCGCTTAACGACCTTGAGAGTAAGATTAGAGAGCTTAAGAGCATGTACAGATACGTATGGATAGTCCTTTTTTCATTCGCTCTCTCTGCTAGTGGAACAGGAAAGGAAATGAGAAGTAATGGTACAGGGTACCCTCCGCCACGCGCCTTACGGCGGCTTGCGGAGTGTCGATGTAGATGTTAATGACACTGTAATTCTCTCAAGAGACGGCAAAGGACTTGGAAGATCGTTTCAGAGGAATGGATAATGTCTTGAGAACAGGGTATAAGATGAATATCAACAGAGGCAAACCACTAGTGGTGGAATACAGTCGAGTTAAATTGGATGATGCTGAAGGAATTAGGTTAAGAAATGAGTCACTACAGGTAGCAGATGGAATTTGTTATTTTGGCACCAAAATAATTTTCGATAGCCGAAGTAGAGATCAAACAAAATGCAGCTGGCAACAGCAGGGAAAGCGTTTCTGAAAATCTGAAATTTGTTAACATCGAATAAAAATTTAAGTTTCGAATTCAAGGTGTCTTGCAGCCTTCACATAGTTGATGAAACATACTTTTATTTGCGTATGTAATGACAGGGTCTCTCAGTTTTTATATTTTTTAATTAGCCGGACCGGTATCGAGCTCATGCTCAGCATCGGCGGTGTTACATTTCACTTTTAAGCCTTCGTATAATTTTTCAGATGTTCTATTAATTTTATGTATTTTCTAGCACACACTCGTATTATTGTAAATGAGGAAAATTGTGCTTTCAAATGTCACTGACGTATTTTGATGTCAAATATGTCGCTGATATTTGAAAGCACGATTTGACTCACTTATAATCATTTGACAGTGTGTTAGTATACAAAGTGGATAGAACTTTCGAAAACAATGTAGGAAGGCTTAAAAGTGAAATATAAGACCGCTGATGATAAGCATGAGCTCGATACCGGTCCGGTAAATTAAAAAATATAAAAACCAAGCAGCCTTGTCATTGTATACACAAATAAAAAGTCTTTCATAAATTTAAGTGTTAGGAATTATTTTCTGAAGGCATTTGAATGGAGCGTAGCCTTATACGGAAATAAAACGTGGATGATAAAGAAAAGAAAATAATAGAATGTATTTTATTTTTAGTTCTTTCATATTTACATTAACATTTAGGTTTAGTTATTAGTCAAAGACCTCCACAGAGCCGTTTTCTGAAATAGTATTTTTTTTTCTGTACTACACAGTGCCACATCTTACCCCATTAACGTAACACAACATGCATCATATTAATACGTACAAATAAATCGAACTGATGATGATGGCGCTTTAAACGTTTGAAACGTTTTGTGTGAATAAACAGTGACTGGTAACAGTAAATCTGTTGTTTCATTCGAGAACAGAAGATTCCGAGACTTTGAATGAGTAGAGAGAGCACTGAATAGAATTGGCGGAAAAAAAAATTGTATGCCACAACTTGACTGAAAGAATACATCAGCTGACCGGACATTCCCGCTGCGTCAGGGAATTGGCAGTTTGTATCTGAGGCAGGTGTGGACAGAACATATTATATTGGATTGACTACAGTAAGCAAATTCGAAAGGAATGCAGAGGACAGAGTAGGGTGGAGAGCCGCATCAAACCAATCTTAGGACCGAAGACCACAATAACGACAATAACAAGACTGCTCTGAAACATCTCATTTTGTCCCCTCATTGCTAACGACTCGGGGCACACTTGGCTTCTTCCAGAGTGTAGAGAGTCGCTAACTCGCACTGAAGTGTGGAAGCGAAACTACTCGCTAGATCAAGGAACATGAAGCGTAAGCGAATTCATTCTCGCGTAACACGTTGTAATCCGTTCGAATAAATGAATAACGAAACTGCGCTGGCTGATTGTATTAGCATACAATGCGAGAGGGGCGTATCCCAGAGAAGTGTAGCGCTTAGCAGACCGGTCGGTGAATTCATTTCCAGAGGTACTTCTCCTGATGTCACCCGTCCACAGCTCCGCCGGGGTGTGAACGCACGCAGCAGGTGTTTCGCAACTGACCAGGCCAGCCAATCTTTCTCCGAACAGAGAATGAGATGCGGACGGCCTCTTTGGCGCCATTTGCCAAGTCACTGCGTGACAGCCCACTCAGCGTCTTGACGTAGGCGGAGGCATGCCTTAGAGCGCATTCATTGTTCGGCATGGCCGCCACTTGAGACGATGAAATACCTGTCTCCGATAACTTCTTTTGTACTCGCTCAGAACACGTAAGCCGAAAATTGCCTAAAAAAAGGAAGGTTACAATTCAACGCGTAGTTGACAGCTCGTGTGTTAGTAACGAAAGAGAAGTCTGATATGTTTAAGATGCATGACTCTTATTCTGCACTAATCACAAGTGATCTAGACATACGGTTTCCGCAGTTCTGAACAAGATTTTTTTCACCACCCTTGCCTAAATGAACTGACGTCCCAGCTCTGGTTATCTCGCTGTCGGGGTAACTTAAAAACTAGTTCCCTCGCCTTCTTTACGAAAAAGAGTACCGTACCTACCCGTCACCATCGATTTCATTCACATTTATCGTACACGTAGGGCTTGGTCAGAAATGGAAGTGGCAGAAGTGGGGGCTCGAAATGCCCATGCATTTAGAAAAAATAGTACTTTTGGTGCGGGTCGCATGAGTCATGAGCAACTTACCATAGTGTAGTACCACACAGTGGTTGGCGCAGAGAAAACAGTGCAAAACCGTAATCTGAAGGTCTTGGATTCGAGTTCCTATATGGAACTTTTTTGTATTTTCAATTTTTAGGTTCCTTACACAGCAGAAAAGAACCAAAATAACATTCAAAATATTATGTTTGGTAATATTCTCAAAAGAGCCATTAAAAGGGAAGACAGAGGAAAATTTTGATTTGCAAATAAATTTCGAGGAAGGCGTAAAAACAGGGGAAGCAGTAATTTTCTCATCATCTAGTGCATGTTTCAAACGCCATATTTTTACGATTACATGTTTTTTTAAGGTTTCTATACAAAAACAAACTTGGTTTACAACTATAAAAGGTTCCCTCTCATAGCACAGTTTGGCAGTGAACCACTCGTAACTCATCATTTCGCCAAATGCTGGCGATGATAGCTCGTGATGCACAGTGGAATGTAATTTGGTACCGTCTTCTCGAGATGAGATTTCTGTCTCTCTCTCGGCAAAAGCAGTAATTCAACACAAGAAATTTGTTCTGTTGCACACAGGGTACATCACATTGGATACAGTGTATTTGCTGTGTAAGTAAAATAAAAATAGAAAATAATAAAAAAAGTTTTCGCACTTGGTCTCGATCCCACGAATCCCGGATTACCGTTCTGTACTCTCTCCGCTGCGCCAGCCGCTGACTAAAATTCACGCTCACATAAGTTGCTCATGCCACACAGAACCCAGCCAAAAACGCTATTTTTTCTAAACTCTTTGTCATCTGGAGCTTCCATTTCTGTCACTTTACGTATCACAAATTTGTATGAAATCTAAGATGACGAGCAGGCGTCATCCCCTTATAAAGTAATGTGTATGACTTCTGTACAGTCTCTCCACTGCCGTCACTGTTCGCTCTGACAGGAGTGTCCAACTGATCAAACTGAATGGTGGCGTAGATGTGCACAAGTAAATACAAGTACTCATCGCTAAGATACGTACGTTCCTCTCAATTGCGAAGGACAGAACTGGGGCTCTGCGAAGAGTGAAGACGCTAGAAGTAAAGTACATCGGATGCTTAGGAAAAAGGAGTTGACTGATCGTGGTACTTCATTACAATTACATGTCACTCATTAAAGCGTTACAAAGCGACATTTCTCCCAATGGTTAGGGGGAAACCGGGCGATATCACTTTCTCGTTTCCTCAAATGATAGGCTCAGTGAAATTTGTAGATCCTAAGATTGACCCTTTCCTGTTCTAAGCCGTTCTGTTGCATTACATCACATAGGTATCTAATTTTCTTAAAACTATTAATCTTCCCTTGGTTTAAAATCATCCATTCTAGTACATAGCTGCTGTCTGTCATGTATTTTGTCTTCTCAATATTACTATTTCTTTTTTTTTCACTTTCTGCAAGGATGTTTCAAAAGCACTGCTCCCTTTGTTTCCCTTTAATGCAAAATGTCAGAGAAAGTTTACTTTTTCATAATTTGGCTTCATGAACGATCCAGTGTGTACAAACGGTTACAAAAGTATTTTTTTATTGCATAATGAAGTTTTCCTGAAAAATATTACAGTAAAAATACATTTTTTAAGAAACTCTTCCAACATTTCATCTAGTGGTCAGAAGAAAATCAAGTTATTAAAAGATATACCTCGAAATACCTTTCTCCATAAATACTTCCCAGGACGGCTAAAGCCGTCACTGTGTGACATCCTATTAAAGCCGTTATGTCTTTCACTGTACGCTCCTTGGTACAGTTCCTGATTGTTAGCTGCGTTCTGCTGCAGAGCAATTAAGTGCTGGAGGTGCGCGTCGCTCGTGGCGTGTTAAGGCGTCAGGCGGTACATTTGTGTAAACGGCAAGGGCAGCAAAAGGTATCGAACGCGGTCTCACGGGCGTATCGCCTTCACGCAAGTGCTCACGCATGCTCGCGTGACCCCCAGCCGTCTCACGCACAACGCAGTTCCCGCAACACGGACGACGAAGAGGGTGTGTGCGCAACTGGCAAGGGTCGAGTTTCACTTCACTTACAGAGTAGTCGCCACGAAATGAGACAAGTGTGACAATTTTTAAAACTGCGTATCACATGCGATAGCACTAACTCTCACACAAACTTAACAGCCACTCGAGTACCTAATTTCCAAATTTAACGATCTGCATCAGTAGCACAGTTAGTTCTTTAGGAAGCTATCTTCAGTAGAATCATTGTGGTGCAAGAACTATTAGCTATAAATTTTTCGCCAGCGAGCGGAAGAACCGCAACTAGTAAGTATTATTCTGGGTTAAAATGCAAACATCTTCGCCTGTGATACATTTACATGTTCCATAAGCGTAGGAGTAATTACTACACTCGTTTTTGTAAATTTTTGTTCGGAATTGGTACACGTACGATTTGCTATTTTTAATAGTCTGTGGTGGTGAGACAACCCTAGCGCCTCTAAGGGTGAATTCTGGATGATACTGGAGTAACAGTTACGATTCATTGAAAAAGCGCAACGTTAAGGAGTAGAACGCACAGTTCTTGGGGTAGTTAGGCGGATTGGTTCAAATGGCTCTGAGCACTATGGGACTTAACAGCTATGGTCATCAGTCCCCTAGAACTTAGAACTACTTAAACCTAACTAACCTAAGGACAGCACACAACACCCAGTCATCACGAGGCAGAGAAAGTTAGGCGGATTGTTGACAGTCTCATGGCATTTAATACTAGAACAGGAGTCCGTAAACACTAGTTACAGGAACAAAACGAGCAAGAAATCATTTTCCTATGCCTTTATGTTCAGTGGTTTTCTTCATCTTTCTCCTCCGTACTTGTCCCTGCTTTTATGCTGAGAGGCTGTAGAGGCAAGGATAAGGAAAGTGCCGTACTGCAATCAAGTCTTTTGTTACATTAATGAGATTGACAATTTGAAAGATAAATTTCTTCGTTGTAGCTCTACATAGTTTTTTGAAAAAAAAAGCAATTAAAACACCGCAAAACTGCACTATAGCCAAATACGATCCCTTTTCTGTCTAACATAAGACTGAAATCGGTGGTTAACGGGGCTACGCCTGTCAATTACCTTAACTATTTGACAAATGCCAATTATTTATTTATTTTTGAACTCTTCATTCTCTTCTTATAGGGGTAGAGCGGTTTGTTCGATCAGACCTCCATTCTATACGAGCAAATAGTAAGCAAGCTTATAATAGAGTCGAGTGGTTCCCAATGGGGATTAGGTGGGAGGACTTACTAGTTCCAGCATTTGCCTTCCAACCGAGACAAACCTGTCGAAAACTGGTTAGACTGTGGGGCAGTTTTTTCCAGACGAAAATGAAAACCTAGTGCATGCAGAAGTTCATCTGCTTATGAGTTCACAGGGTAAAGTCGATGAGTTTTTCGAAATGTGCTATGTACCTACGTCACTGCTGATCGCAGCCGATGTGGATAGCCAACCTTCCTATGAAACTCACCATTTCGCCTGCATCAAAAATAGCAGAGCTTACAGTGGAAATGCAACACAGTACAACAGGTGCAAAGCAGTTTAATTGTTCATCTGACTGACTCCAGAAAACCAGCCTTCTGCATACAGCAAAGGAAAAATAATATTTTTTCTCGCTTCTGCTCACTCCTTCCTCATTTTGCTGAGAGACCTGCCATTTTTCGTGTGAAGAGACCGCTGTGTAGTCACTCTCCCTCAGTTTCATATGCGCGGATCTGAAAAAGAGTCCCGCACAGTCATCTCTACATGGCAGGATCACGTCGTAAAAACTTTTACTGCCATAAAGCATTTACCTAATTGTGCCGACGGCGTGCGGAGCGTCGGGCAGAGTCCATGAAGCACGAACCAACCCGACGCGGCCGGAGGCGGTGAAATATTTAGGTGGGAGGGGTGTGGGTGGGGGAGGGTAGGGAGGGAAGAGTCCGCCATAAGGCGGAGGATAGAGCCCCCAGACATGCTGCATTAATGCGGTTCGAGAGGCGGAGAACGCCGCAGCGTCCGCCTAAGAATATCTACGCTTATCCTGCCTTAGACTAGGCTGACCCGTCCGCCCGACAACCCATTTAGTAAACTTTCTTTTTTCTCTGGGGCGTCTTTCACAGGCTGCCTGCCACGCAATATTTTTTTTTTCTTTTCGCTTCTTACTAGCTTCGTTCCATTTCCTACCTTTCCCTCCCTTTCCACCTCGTGCAGCTGCTCCAGCGCTCGACGCCTTACAAACCTGCTCTGCCCCTGAGCTCCTGAAAGGACCCAGAGATCGCTCTCAAAAAGTTGTCGCTAGACGAAGCTGCTCTGCCGAACGCGCACCCACACAATATTTTCGAGAAGCCGTACACGTGAATTCAGCACTTTGGCCTGCCTCCTTCACATACGTCCTTCTGTTCACCGTTTCTTAGTTTCTTTATCGGCTTCTGCTCCTCATACGAAACTTTCGCGCAGGCGAGCAAACATCCAGACCAGCAACAGTTATGGCACGTTTGCTGTGCAGTCATTGAGAGAAATGAGCAATTGAGTCTGCGCTCTGGAAGCAAAGGCGAGACGCCTCACCGCAGCCATAACAGGTAAGGACTGAGAATGGCTGTAGCGGAGAAAAATCAGTGACGTAGTTGTGAAAAGGTACACGTCCCTTTTTCGAATCGTGGCATTTGATACAGTTGTAAGTGACTATTTATAGAATTTCAGTAACTGTACCGTTCTATAAACAGGTTCCAGGTCCCACGTTCATCATTATCTACAGAGTATTCTAAAATGATTTTTACATTTTTGATCACGTATATTTCAGAAATGAAGATAGGCGGAAAGGTGCAGTGTGCAGTATAATGCAGATACACACACACACACCATATGTTTTAGTAGCCGTTTAACAGAGACCAATGCACCATCGATAGCACGCAGGACACCTAAGCGATACTCCAGGTCGTCTCACGTCCGACCAAGTATGTCGTCATCAATGTGTGCAATTGCTGGTCTGACGCGACCTTGCAGTTCCTGTAGGTCTCACGCTCGCGTCTCGTAGAAAGCATCCTTCACAAAGCCCAGAAGAAAAAAATCTAAGAGGGGGAGGGGTAGTTTGCATCTGGACACCTTGGGGCCCAGAAAATGGATCCTACTCCTGCAAACCAGTGGCTTACAAATGCATCGTTCAGAGCCTTCCTAACGATCGAGGCCCAATGAGGACGGCCACCATTCTGCTGCAGCATGATGTCAGATTGCAGTTCTTCGGCCTGTGGAAATGCAGACAGTTCCAATATGTCGAGATCAACAGTCGAAGTTACTGACGCTTCTACAGTGAGAAACGGTCTCACCACACGGCCATGAAATATACCACACCACTGTTTAGTTTTGAAATGTCGCTCACAATTTCTGTGCTAAAGTAGGGTATCTCAGAGTCCCAAATCCTCAAATTGTTTTGATTTACCTTCCAAGACAATTGAAAGCCAGCTTTGTCGTCGATGCTACTCAGAATCCCAGTTAGAAAATGCTTTGCGTTTTAGCCTGTCATCAGGCAGCAGCTTTACCTTGTAAGCATGAAGCTTGAGTCCGTTGTGTAACACCCTGTGCACAGTGGTTGATGGTAGCTGCAACTGGCGAGACAGTTGCCAGATTGATTTGGTTGGGCTCCGGATAAATGCGTGTTGCACGTGTTCCACAACTGCATCACCCGTGCTCGGACGCCCAGATCTCGTCCTCTTAATGAAAATTGTGGATTCCTTGAAGTCGTGTACCACTGTCTAATGGTCGGACGTGATGGTGGTGTACTTCTCTAACGTGTCCGGAAGTTGCATTGGAGCTGGGTGTCAGATTCGGTCTCTATCAACCACTCCATAAAATGCGCCATTTGCGGGGGTGGCCATTTTCGTCAATAACTAACTTTAAAAACAAACAAACCAACAAATTTAAGGTGTGTGCCACATTATGCTGCAAACCGCATCTTTCTACCTAGCCTCATTTCTAAAATGTACGTGGCAAAGCTTTAAAGATAATTTGCAATACCCTGCAGTTTCATCATATAGGTACCGAATACATATACACTCTCCTCCTCCTATACCTCATAAGACTTTCTCGTATCGTCTGCTGAGTACTTTTCTAGTCATTTCAAGTGGGCAAACAATGCATTTAAAGAGTGACACACGTCACAACGTCCCATACTTTTTTTTTTCCCCCACACGACGTACGTATCTCCGTTAAGGTCTCAGTTGTTGCTTCAGTCGCCTGAAAATCACAAAGAAGCTGCGAAGCTTCCAACTTACTTTCAGTCTGTTTGTACATCGTTTCTTCGTGAGCAAAACTGCTACAGACAACTACGACAGTTTCCCGAATTCAGGAATAAAAGTAAATCGTACTGTTTTGTGTACATCGATCATTGTGTCGATTTGTTTATTTGTTTATTGCCAGTTTGACATTAAATCCACTGAAATATTTATTTTGCTTTCTTACCCAGTTTGTCACTCTGGAAACACGTACCTTCCTTATTTAGCCGGCTAGTCAGTCTATGCACAACCATTGTGCTTTCTTATTCAGCGAGTTTCTCTGTTTACTTTACGAGAAACGATGGCTCACAGCAAAGTCGCCTCCTTACGCTAAGGGAATAGCTGACTTTATCTTTACCGTCATTGATAATTGATTCAATTAGCATTTTATTCTCTTGAGTAATCATTAGCATGTTAGCAATTACAAATAAAGACATTATAAGCAGCAAGTTAAACAAAAGGTTACTGTACAATCGTACAGTTGCGGAACAACCACTAGAAGCAGTCGCTTCCATGAAATGCTAGGAATGTGTGTACGCAGTGATTTGAAGAGGAACGACCACATAAAATTACTCGCGGGTAAGGCAGGTTCGAGAACGAGAATCATTGGAAGAGTCCTGTGCAAATGTATCCATCAACAAAGGAAGTAGCTTGCAAAACACCTGTTGGATCAATAACCGAGTACTGCTCGTCAGTCTGGGATCCTTTTCAGATCGGACTGATAGATGAAATACAGATCCAAAGATGATCAGCACATTTCGTTACAGGTTCATTTAGTAAGTGCGAAAGTGTCGCAAAGATGTTCAGTGAACTCCAGTGGTAGACGCTGTAAGAGAGGCGTCCTCCTTCACAGTCTACTGTTAAAATCCCGAGACCGTACGTTCTTAGACGAGTCAACCAATATATTGCTTCCTCCAATTTACGTATTGTGGGAAGACTGTGACGAGAAAATGAGAGAGATTCGAGCCCATACAGAGGCTTACCAGACGCGGTAGGAGCTTTACTGGGGGAAAATACACACTCAGATTTTCAGACTAATGACTGAAAGCGCTGGCTGCCAGGATCTTGGTGGTTCTCCAAGCTGGTCGCCGAGGTGCCAGCAGAATCAGAGCCTGGTTGAATGACTTCGTTTCTGGAAAGAGACTGATTCATCCGTGTACTTGCCCACTACCGAGGTGTCCTCTTACATGAGGTGAAATTGCTTAGCACCATGAGGCACTGAACAGGCGTAGACAGAAGAGTATCATATGCAATGTGCATGGCTCGTCGAAGCTGAATATCCACTACGTGGATGCGGGAGTTGTTGAGCTGTACAGCTGACCATCACTCAACTGACGAATAAACAATAGCCGGTACTGTTCTTCTCAAAGCGTTTGCGTCACTTCTCCAAGAAGTTCCAGTAAGCTTTTGCAAACATTTACTGCTGCTATTCACCTTATTAGGCGTCCTGACGAACGCAAAGTAACGGCTAGGTACTTCAGAATGTTGTTACAGAATGAGATTTTCACTCTGCAGGAAGTTTCATATCAGCGCACACTCCACTGCAGAGTGAAAATCTCCTTCTGGAAACAACCCCCAGGCTGTGGCTAAGCCATGGCTCCGCAATATCCTTTCTTCGGGAGTGCTAGTTCTGCAAGGTTCACAGAAGAGCTTCTGTGAAGTTTGGAAGGTAGGAGACGAGGTAAAGGCAGAACTGAAGATGTGAGGACGGGTCGTGAGTCGTGCTTGGGTATCTCAGATGATAGAGCTCTTGCCCGCGAAAGGCAAAGGTCCCGAGTTCGAGTCTCGGTACAGCACACAGTTTTAATCTGCCAGGAAGTTTCAGAATGCTGTTACATTGTAATAAACTGCTCTAAATATTACCTGCGTACAGCAGTTTGTATATTTTTTGCTCAGACGGAAAGCTGGAGCTACCGTCTTCACAGGGTTTGGATTTAGTTTCCAACTCTCATCTACAGCAATACGGGCAGAACCTCAGTCACTATTTCTTCTGTATCGCCTCCGGTAAGGAAAAAAGATATGGGCATCTAGCGTCTGTTGACGTGAGGGTTTTATCATTTTATCCGTCATCTAAATTTTATTTTTCTTATCTTTCCACGAAACGGCTGCATACCGGAAATTCCACAGTGCTCAAACGACTACAGCGGGTGCGGAGCTTCGAGATTCAATGCGTATAGCTCGGGTAGCTTATTAATAAAAGACGGCCGCCCGGTTCTGTTGCCATAAAATATTCCCAGTCTGCCGAGTGCAGCGCAACATTTATCCGCAGAGAATGAGCTTCGAAGCTGGGGAATGTAAAACAAAACAACTGCATGGTAATTTACACAAGAGAGAGCAGAGAAGGAATCAAGTTGGATACCCTCGGCGTTTCCTCCGGTGTAGTAGAGCCTACGGAAAGGCAGCGAGAAGCCAGCATTCCTCAAAATTCGTAATGTATTCCTTAATGTGGACGTGGAGCCAGCATTGCCGGCTAAGTTTTCTGAGCTGACGGCGACTGTTGTGTGCGGAACACGGCTTACTGCACCGCAGCACGCGTAAGAGTCACAAGGAGCAGTTCCACGGGGCAAAGCTTGTAGGAAAACGCAGCGAATCACACCAAGCGCTAATGCATCACCACGAATAGGAGTATGTCCCAGCTTACAGCGTGCTATAATTCTAATGTTATCCTGACCAATTTTGTATCATGGCAGTGCTTTTGAGCCTTCAGAAATGCTGGCAAGGTCGTGGTAGAGGAAATGCGCCTTTAAGGCAGCCTCACAGGGAATAGCAAGATTGAGAAGCACGCCCGTGTAGGAACACACAAATCCCCTTCTTGTCCTCACTGATAGATCTGGCGCCAGTTGAGATGAAATGAGAAAACAGCGCAGAGAAGCAGCATAGAACAGTTTTATTAATGAATTAACTGATAAACACGGCGTTGCTAAGATATTTTTTTATTTCAGTCTTGTGTTAGTTCATCTCCTCCTCTCTCCGCTCTGTGTTCACTTCCTCTAATCCTACTCTCTGTCCAACTCCTCCTGCCACTCACTCTGCCATCTCCTCCTTCTCCCTCACTGTCTGTCCACCTCCTCTTCCTCCGTTCTCTCTCAACGTTATCAAACTCACTTCGATAGGAAGCTGGTGGTTCTTACCCCTACATTATTTCTTTCCAGGTCGTAATTATACGTGTACCAAATTTGATTGAAATCTTTCCAGAAGCTTAGGACGAGGTTTCAACCCATTGCTTTGCTCGCATACAAGCACGTCAAATTTATTTCAGACATATTTATCATATTTCATGCGTATTTGTGCACATGTTTCACCTGTATGTCTAGTGAATTCGCACTTCAGCTTTATTTTCACACAGCTTAATGTTTATAGCGTCACATATCCTGAACTATGTGCTGGACAGTGATATATTTTTTCAGACACATCACAGAGTGAGGTGGCGCAGTGGTTAGCACACTGGACTCCCATTCTAGAGGACGACGGTTCAAACCCGCGTCCGGCCATCCTGATTTAGGTTTTCCGTGATTTCCCTAAATCGCTTCAGGCAAACGCCGGGATGATCCTTTGGCAGGGCACGGCCGAGTTTCTTCCCCATCCTTCCTTAACCCGTTAGGACTGATGACCTCGCTATTTGGTCTTCTCCTACAAATCACCCCCCCCCCACCCCCCACCTTGCAGATACATTCAGTAGTAAACGACGACAATTAGATGGCATTGCAATTGCATGCGAAAAAAACTGTAAATAACAAAAAATAAACGAAAGAAGAAAGGTGATGTGTCGTGTAAAGACTGGTTCTTGTTCACTTTCTGCTCTTTATGCCCTATTTTCATGGGGTTGTCATGTAAATTATTGTATTTGCCCGTGTTGGTAGTAGAGGGTGGTCGATTGCCCTTTCTATGGGCTGTCGCCCTCTTGGCCAGTAACTTCACAGACAGCGGCAGTGATGGTGGTGATTTGTTGCGTGCGGTAGGGGAGGGAAAATGGTACTGTTCAGCTACTGCAGCCTGCTCACAAGCAGAACATTGAAGCTACAGCTAAGCGAGTCTGCAGAACATAGTATTAGCAGGTCACGTCATTATGACGAATAATTGGACAAGTCAGTAGGCTCTGACTAGAGTACCTAATAAGAGAAATGGCTCATCAGGTGAGATACGTGCTTCGGCGGCTGTCCCTTCAGAATAAGGCAGTGGACAGGCCCAACGCCGAGAACGACAGTGGTTCCCTGTGAAGGCGCCGAATTACTTTGCGCGAGCTCTACGACTTTCCTCAACCACGGGTAGCTGGTGAGATTTGAGGTGAGTAACATGGGGATTTAATAGAGACGTTCACAGTTGAAATACGTTTGTACTAACTAAAACAAGGAGGTAGTGGCAGCTCATAACCACAGTTTCCAAGTATTTCGCAAACATGTCATTTGCATTTATACTTTACAGTTCTATTATCTTTTATTCTGGATTCCAATACACCATATTATTCCCCACTCTTTTGGCTACAGAAAAATATTTTTCAACATAATCTCCCATCAATGCGACGGCTTTATGCCACCTCTGCCAACGTCTTGCTGCATCGCTTATGTATTGCTTCCCGCGGGGTGCATCCTTCACTGGGCCAAAGAGACGGAAGTGGGAACGTGCGAGATCCGGGCTGTTGGGCGCATTAGGAAGAGCAGTCCAATGAAGTGTTGTGAGCTCCTGCCGGGTGCGCAGACTTGAGTAAGACCTTGTGTTGTCATGGAGAAGAAGAAGTTCGTTTACCATTTTGTAACGGTGAACACGCTGAAGTCGTTTCTACAGTTTCTTGAGGGTCTTTGCGGCCAGCCGGCATGCGGGACATAGGGCTATTTTGTGCGACGTTGTTACGATGATGCCATATTTCTCGCCCAACGACTCATCGTGCTTTTGTTCACTGCCAAGACTCCATAGACATCCTGCAAGCGCCTATGAATATCTGCGATGCTCTGGTTTTCCGCCAAAAAGCAACTTCATGACAGGTCTCTGCTTGGTTGGTTAGTTGATTCGGAAGAGGGAACCAGACAGCGAGGTCGTCGGTCCCATCGGATTAGGGAAGGTTGGGGAAGGGAGTTGGACGAGCCCTTTCAAAGGAACCACCATTATCTGCTTGGAACGGCCCTCCGTTACTGATGTAGGGTACCTATAGCGCCGCAAACTTCGCGATTTCACGAAAGTACAGGAGTTTGAGCGAGAATATTCCACGATGCCCCACAACAAATTCCGCATTTTTTAAAACTGAAATTGGCTGGGAAAAAAAGTGTTTCGTTACTAATTGAACGTCCCTCGTAGACTACGGATCCTCGTCGTGTTGACCGAATTCTCCTGTTCCTCAGATACAGTAACAGCGTGAACACGAAATTTACTAGTAACAGAGACTCGCGAAGAAATAACAAACGCAAAGTCTAGCCCCAGAAATGTGCGTGTGAGGACGCTGGTGACTTCCTAGCCGCAACTGCGTCGTCACTCTATTTACAAGTCAAAGGACCGGATGTGTCACGCCGTTAGCAATGGCTGCCCGGGACGCGTCGCGAAAGGATGGCGAACGGTACGTCGGCACGCGCGGGCGGGCACGACGCACTGTGCGGAAAGGGCGCTGCCACCCCGCTCCAAGCGTGTCTGGTTGCCATACTAAAGGAATAATTAAATTTTATGCTTCCGAGGGCCGGGGCGTCGCTCGCCGCTGTGGCGTCCGAGCGTCGCCTCTCGAAAACAAAAGGCCCGCACCCAAACCCCATCCTGTTCCCGCTCACACCCCTTCCACCCTTTCACTGGCGGTTAATACTCGGCGCGTTTGAATATTTATTCGGCAGCCGGAGGCGGTTCCTGATTATACCCACTAGCCGCATTAGGACCCCGTCCTTTGAGGCCTGCTCTGGTTGTTACTTCTTTGTGGTGTGTGTGTGTGTGTGTGTGTGTGTGTGTGTGTGTGTGTTGTATGCATGTACCTGTGTTTGTCTACCCCTGTGTGCGTTTTCTGGAGTGCGTATCCATTTTTAAAAAAAAAAGAGGTTTTTAAGTACAGTTTTTTTCCCGCGTGCTCCTTGCTTTGAAGATGTGGAGGAGCTAAAAATAACTCGCTCCGCCTCCTCCACTGGGGCGCCTGGCGCGAACTGTGATGTGCGCATCTGAGGCCATTGGAACATTCGTTTCGGATAAAAAAAGAGAATCGTTTCATTTAGCTGAGAGGAATGTGTAGAACTCTTAAATTTTCGTCTTGATGAAGTAACCTGACATGTGCGTGCGTACCTCGCTGCGACGTTGATGGGTGTTTTGCTACGAGACCTGCTTAAACCGCAGAGATTCTTGTCAACTTCTACTCAAAAATTATCAGCATAGCGAGATTATACTGTTTACCTGCCTCTGACAGTGTGAGTGATGCATGCAACTATAAAGTGATGAAATTCGATTATGTGAATGTTGAGAGGAAATTGAGGCTAAGTGTGTGGTTATGCGAGTAGGTGAATGAGAGAAAATTAATAATTCGATGTATATATTCCCAGCCAACGTCCTTGCCGCAGTGATAGCACCGGCTCTCGTCAGATCACCGAAGTTAAGCGCTGTCGGGAAGGACTATCACTTGGATGGGTGACCATCCGGTCTGCCGAGCGCTGTTGGCAAGCGGGGTGCACTGAGCCCTTGTGAGGCAAACTAAGGAGCTACTTGATTGAGAAGTAGCGGCTCCGGTCTCGTAAACTGACATACGGCCGGGAGAGCGGTGTACTGACAATATGCCCCTCGTTATCCGCATTCAGTGACGCCTGCGGGCTGAGGATGACACGGCGGCCGGTCGGTACCGTTGGGCCTTCCAAGGCCTGATAGGACGGAGTTTTAGTTTAATATATTCCCAACACTGTCATGGTAAGCCCTTTTCTTTTCTTTTTAAAACTGTGCCTCTCAACTTTGAAGTGAACAACAATCTCTTCAACTTACTGTAAACTGGAGAAAACTGCCTCGATCTCATATCTCGAATAGCCAAATCGTAGAAATTTAATATGTTTTTATGAAGTTCTGAACATTTATTATCCTGAGAGATTTTCTACAGAATGCGCAAATTCGGCATTTATACCCGTACTCAGCGAATCACTGTAAAGTGCATGGTAGTGTGTGTGTTCCGCTGTACCTGTAATCACGGCTTTTTCCCTTTTCCATTCACGTGTGGAGCGCGAGAGAAATATTTGTTTAAATGCCTGCTGTAATTAATCAAATCTTATCCTCTCGATATGTATTGGAGGAATATGGAGATGGTTTGCAGTATATTCCGAGAGTTATCATTTAAAGCCAGTTCTTGAAACGTTGTCAGCAGACTTTCTCAGGATAGTTTCCGTCGGCCTCCCGAGCCCACCTTTCACTTCTTTCAACGTCTCAGTGACGCTCTTCCGCGGGTCAAGTAAACTTGTGACCATCCGTGCTAGCCCTTCCATGAGATCATCTGAATGATACTTCTGGCACTGACTGTATGTACAATGTCAAAGGAAAGATACAAATTCTGCACAATAAAGTGTGTGTTTAAAAATTCATTTTCAATATTGAAAGGAGAAAAACACTTTTTCTTGCACTTCGACTTCCAATTAAATTATCACCAATTTTGCTCCCCCTCTCCCTATACGTTGGACAAACAAGGATGGGCCTGGTATCCTGTACCCGAAACAGACATGTGTGTCCAATTTAAGTAATTTCCAAGCCGGTCAAATAAATTAAACAGAACTGCTTATCTTTATCGGTGGTAAACGTTTCATATTCAGCTTTAAGCGTATCTGTTATAGCTATAAACTACACAGTGTGACGTTGTGCCTTTGTAGGTAGTGCTAACTTATTACTCCGACACGCAATCACTTCACAGCAACAACACGAACAGACTTGTACAATAAAACTGCCCGTACACGGTGTGCCTGACACTTTGTTACTGCCGCAAAAAACCACGCCCCAGCGACACTGTAGTGCTGAGCTATTCGTAAAAAATGAATAAAAGACCTGCTCCCTAATAAAGCTTCTACTTTGTCATGTAGCGATCTAGTCGGCCGCGGTTGTCTCGCGCTTCTAGGCGCGCAGTCCGGAACCGTGCGACTGCTACGGTCGCAGGTTCGAATCCTGCCTCGGGCATGGATGTGTGTGATGTCCTTAGGTTAGTTAGGTTTAAGTAGTTCTAAGTTCTAGGGGAGTGATGACCACAGCAGTTGAGTCTCATAGTGCTCAGAACCATTTGAACCATTTGTGGCGATCTACTTTTAATCTATCCTTATCATTAGTCGCCACGTACCGGTAAATATTGTGTCGTGGTCAATGCTGAATGGAATCCCTGACTTACACGGAAGAAATACTTATGATCCTTGTTCTTATATGTTATACTTGCTGTTACATGTCACAATACGAAGCACAGATTCCATTGAAATATAACCAGCAGGTAGCATGCTCTCAACTTCGTCATATATAATACAGGATGTATAAAAGAAACTCCAAGACAAAAAAAAAGAAGACACACCGCGAAGGTATTTTTCGAATGGGACGGAAATTGGTACAGGTGCAGACAAACAAACTGTTACACTTTCAGAAGAATTAGATGAATTATTCAAGAGATAGAGCTTCACTAGTTGGGCAAGTCAATAACGAATTGGTACACCTCTGGCCCTTACGCAAGCAGTTATTCGGCTAAGTATTGATTGACAGAGAATTTGAAAGTCCTGCTGGGGGATATCAGGTCATATTCTGTCCAACTGTCGCATTCGGTCGTCAAAATCCCGAGACGGTAGAGGGGCTCTGCCCATAATGCTCCAAACGTTCTCAATTAGGGAGAGGTCTGGTGACTTTACTGCCAAGGTAGGCATTAGAAATGCTTGCTGAAAAGTAAACCCAGGGTGGCTTACCATGCAAGACGGTAAAACGGGGCATAGAATATCGTCGACGTACAGCTGTTCTGTTACGGTGCCGCGGGTGGCAACGAAAGGAGGAGAGGTGGTTCTGTTATGAAAAGAAATGCTGCCCCAGAACATCACTCCTGGTTTTCGGGCGATAGTCAGGTTGGAATCACACCGCTCCCCAGACTCATCTTCGGCCTGGAATCTCATTGACTGTAGTAGAACTGTCTTCAGCGATGAGTCCCGCTTCGAAGTGAGGCCCGATAACAAGTGAATACGTGTCTGGAGATACTCTGGAGAGTGGTAGGACACCAACCTGAATGTTGCCCGTCATACGTCCTAACAACCACGAGTGATGGCCAGCAGTGCCACTTACTTTGGTAGCAGGACCCCTTTGGTTGTCATCTATGGCTTCCTTACAGCACAGCGAAACGTCTACGATATTCTACGACTCGTTTTGTTGCCCTTCACGTTAGCCATCCTGGGATTACGTTTCAGCAAGGTAACGCCCTTCCGCACATTTAAGCGTTTCTGCTGTTTTCTTCGTGCTTGCCCAGCCCTACCTTGGCCAATAAAGTCGCCGGATCTCTCCCCAATTCAGAATGTTTGGAGTATTATGGAAAGGGCCCTCCAACAATTTTGGGATTTTGACGATCTAACGCACCAGTTGGACAGAATTAAGCACGATATACCACAGAAGGACATCCAACAACTCCGTCAGTCAATGCCAAACCGAATAATTTCCTGCATTAAGGCCAGAGGCGAACCAACGCGTTATTGACCTATTCAACTTGTGAAGCTCTCTCTCTTGAATAAATCATCCAGATTTTCTGAAGTTTTGATCATTTGCTTGTCTCTACATTTACGGCAAACCTATCGATTTCCGTCCTATTCGGATAATTCCTTCGTGGTATGTTGTTGTTTCTTTTCCCTTAGAGTGTACGTCCATCCGGTTTCACAAGACATGAATGAAGACAGAAGTACATTTTAAATTCCGCATCGAAACTAAAAGTTTACTTTGGCGCCAGTTGTAAGTTACCGGTTCATATGACGGCTGGCGGAGCTCCTCCTGGGGCAGGTAGCTCGTTCGCTTCTTCATTACACAGCGCGTGCCGATTCGATACAGCGATAACAAAAAAATGGTTCAAATGGCTCTGAGCACTATGGGACTTAACATCTATGGTCATCAGTCCCCTAGAACTTAGAACTACTTAAACCTAACTAACCTAAGGACAGCACACAACACCCAGCCATCACGAGGCAGAGCAAATCCTTGACCCCGCCGGGAATCGAACCCGGGAACCCGGGCGTGGGAAGCGAGAACGCTACCGCACGACCACGAGATGCGGGCACAGCGATAACACATTCACAAATTACGTTTTGCATTCTCTGTTTCAATAGCAGCAATTCAGTTACGACTGTTTGATGTGAGTTTCGCGGAGAGCGTGGCAGTGCGCGTCCTCACCGCCTCAACGGTCGATAGGCCTTACTGATTTCTAACGGAACTGTTGGTCTCCAACGCAGTCCATGTAGACGATGTAGTCTTCTAAAATAGAATCAGTTATTTTCTAACACTAAGTATTTTAACTTTCAGTAGATTAGTTGTAGTTCAAATGGTTCAAATGGCTCTGAGCACTATGGGACTCAACTGCTGAGGTCATTAGTCCCCTAGAACTTAGAACTAGTTAAACCTAACTAACCTAAGGACATCACAAACATCCATGCCCGAGGCAGGATTCGAACCTGCGACCGTAGCGGTCTTGCGGTTCCAGACTGCAGCGCCTTTAACCGCACGGCCACTTCGGCCGGCTTAGTTGTAGTGGGTGGCAGTGACGTCACAGTGTGTTTGAGGGCATGTCTCAACAGAGCAAGAGACAAGTTTATTCTGTTTTCACCGGCCACCTGGCCAATATATATTCCATCTAACCAACGTGTTTTTGATAAATGAGTCCAGTCAAACTTCACTTACCCCACCCCGACCGTTATTCGTGTTCTCGAACACATTTATAGGTTTCCTTTTTTTAAACCTGTGGCAGAATATCACCCCGTTTCCACATCGTTTTCGGTGATTGTATGCAAAATGTTGAAACTGAGTGAGTCACGGTCAGCCGCGCTTTGGCAGGAGATGTTTTGATCAGCTGAGCCCTCAACGTATGCAACATGATCCGACTAAATGCTTAACTTGCCACTGCCCCATCTGCAGTGCTTTATTTGAGTCACCTGTCTTCTGATTGGTTTGATGCGGCTCGCCATTAATCCTCTCCTGTGCCAACCTCTTCATCTCAGAGTAGCACTTGCGGCCTACGTCCTCAATTATCTGCTGGATATATTCCAGTCTCTGTCTTCCTCTATAGATTTTACCCTCGAGTACCATGGAAATCATTCCCTGATGTCTTAAGAGGTGTCGTATCATCCTGTCCTTCTTCTTGTCTGTGTTTTCCAATACATTCCTTTCGTCGCCGATTCTGCGAGAAACCTCCCCAGTCCTTATCTCATCAGTCCCTCCTAATGTTCAGTATTCTTCTGTGGCACCACATCTCAAATGCTTCAATTCTCTTTTGTGCCGGTTTTCCCACAGTCCATGTTTCACTGCCGTACAATGCTGTGCTCCAAAAGTACAGTCTCAGGAATTTCTTCCTCAAATCTAGCCCTTTGTTTGAAACTAGTAGACTTCTATTGGCCAGGAATATCTTTTTTGCCAGTGATGATCTGCTTTTTATGACCTACTTCCTCCATCCGTCGTGGGTTTTTTTACTGCCTAGGTAGCAGAATTACTTACCTTCATCTGCTTCGTGAAGATCAATTCTTATGTTAATTTTCTCGCTATTTTCATTTATGCTGCTTCTCATTATTTTTCTCTTTCTTACACTTAGTCTCAGACCATATTCTTTGCCCATTAAACAATTGATTCCATTCAACAGAACATGAAATTATTCTTATTTACTTTGACTGGGGGGGGGGGGGGGGGGTAGCAGTGTCATCACGAAATCGTTTGATTGATATCCTTTCACCCTGAATTTTAATCAAAGTCTTGAATAAATTCTATTATATACGGCATTGGTATTTCGATATATCGATAGAACAGTACAGTTGAAGGCTGCATCCCTTTATAATCCGAGCACTTCGTCTTATTGCTCCCTCTTGATTCTTGTGTGTATTGTATATTACTCGTCTTTCCCTATTGCTTACCCCTATTTTTCTTGGAATTTCTAACATCTTGCACCATTTTACATTGTCGAACGCTTTTTCCAGGCTGACAAATCCCATAAACCTTGTTTTTTCTTTAGTTTTTCCTATTATCAACCGCAACATCATCACTGCTTTCTCTGGTATCTTTACCTTTTCTAAAGTCATATTGTTTGTGATCTGACATTTCTATCAAACTCTAAAGCCAGGCAGTCTCACCCGAACAAATTTTTTGGACGTTCTCTTGTGACCAGCGTAGGTAGAACGAAAAGATTTCCGTAATAACAATGTGCTTCATGCATGAGAGATAGTTACACTTCAAAAAACTGAAATATGAGCTGTTTCATATACACTAACAGTTTCACCATAATTGAAATTGCAGTTTCTTTTAGAAGTAGCTTATCAGTCCTTTTATTTAGGAGTCAAAATTGACTGAAATACTAAAGTCATGACCAAATGCTACGTTATTTCTGTGTCAGATTTAGCGTACGTATTAGTGTGCTTGGTGCTGTAAATCTTATTTCAGCATTCTCGTTAGTCCTGCAAGCACAATGTTGCTACTTTCTCTTAGGTTTTGTGATTGCTCAACAGAATTATCCTCTGTGTGCATGATATGATCAGCGTTACTATGTACTCCAGGCATACGATCTGAAATGATTGCTTGAGGCATCACGCCCCAACATGCTACCACAGACAAAATTGAAAGGCCACGATTCCCTTAAAAGAACTAGATATCAATTTGATCTTCCCAAAACGCAGGTAACAAGTGCGATATAGGCGTCATTTTCGAACAGAGGTATTTAACTACTCGTTAATGAATCACAAAACATTTTTTTTCAGCAACAGTGGTAATGGAAACTGATCTGCAGTCGTCATATGACTGGAGTGACGACGCTGTTTCTCCTCTAGCTCTTGGCTTAATCCTCAGACGGCTACAGAGCTAATGCGCGCTCCGTGTCCGATAAATTATTGGAAGCAAGGTGCTGCCGCTCCAAGGTTAATATTGGCAGATTCCGTGGGATGACCACTGTCGGCCCGCCGCCCATTCCTTAGCAGTTTCTGCGTGCGGTCACTCACCGTCGCTGAAATATGTATACCTGCTTCAATAACTTACCGGTGGCCAGTCTCATCGTTTAGTGCGAACGCAGCCATCAATATTTCACCTGAAAGGGGTTGGTGGATAACAGTGGAACCGTCGAAAGGGAGACTTGGTAATTTATGTTTTCTCCCTCACGTATTACTAAAACTCTCTCTCTAATTTCGTTCTACCGCGCAAACGTCAGAGACTGTGAGGACAACTTCATGAGTTGTGCCGCTCAACCGAGTTCACTTAAGATCGCCTTCTGATGGTAGAATTAGATTAGGAAATGAGACTCCGAAAGTTGTAGACAAGTTTTTGTATTTGTTCAACAAAATAACTGCCGATGGCCGAAGTAGAGAGCAAGCAGCTAGGAAAGTGCTTCAGAAGGAAAAAAGAGATTTGTTAACAGCGAATATAAATTTAAATGCTTGGAAGTCTTTCCTGAAAGTAGTTGTATGGTGTGTACGCTTTTACGGTAATGAAACGCGAACGGAAACAGTTCAGACAACAAGAGAATAGAAGATTTTGATGTGTGGTGCTAAGGAAGAATGCTGAAGATTAGATGGTTGCATCGAATAACTAATGAGAATGGGCCGAATCCAATTGGGTAAAAATGAAGTTTGTGCCACAGCTCGACTAAAGTTACCGGTTGATGCAACACAGCCTGAAGCATCAAATAAATGTTAATTTGGTAATAGAAGCAAGTGTGTGGGTAAAAATTGCAGCGGGAGACAAAAGGATGAGTACAGTAAGCAGGTCCAAATGGATGTATGTTGCAGTTGTTATGCGGCGAGAAAAAGCCTTGCACAGAGTAGACTGCACCAAACCCGTCTTCTGACTGAAGACCATAACAACAACAAAAACAACATAATAGAACGTAAGCATACCTATATACTCTATATATTGGTAAACTGCAGGAGTATCCAGGGCAAGGTTCCTGAATTAGTATCTCTTATTGAAGGAAATAGTGCGCATATAGTATTAGGAACGGAAAGTTGGTTAAAACCGGAAGTGAACAGTAACGAAATCCTAGACACAGAATGGAATATATACCGCAAGGATAGGATAAACGCCAATGGTGGAGGAGTATTTATAGCAGTAAAGAATTCAATAATATCCAGTGAAGTTATTAGCGAATGCGAATGTGAAATAATCTGGGTTAAGTTAAGTATCAAAGGTGGGTCAGATATGATAGTCGGATGCTTCTATAGACCACCTGCATCAGCAACCGTAGTAGTTGAGCGCCTCAGAGAGAACCTGCAGAACGTCGTGAAGAAGTTTCGTGATCATACTATTGTAATAGGGGGAGACTTCAATCTACCAGGTATAGAATGGGATAGTCACACAATCAGAACTGGAGCCAGGGACAGAGACTCTTGTGACATTATCCTGACTGCCTTGTCCGAGAATTACTTCGAGCAGATAGTTAGAGAACCAACTCGTGAAGCTAACGTTTTAGACCTCATAGCAACAAATAGACCGGAACTTTTCGACTCCGTGAATGTAGAAGAGGGTATCAGTGATCATAAGTCAGTGGTGCATCAATGACTACAAGTGTAATAAGAAATGCCAAGAAAGGAAGGAAAATATATTTGCTTAACAAGAGTGATAGGGCACAAATCGCAGAATATCTGAGTGACCACCATCAAACGTTCATTTCTGAGGAAGAGGATGTGGAACAAAAATGGAAAAAATTCAGAAACATCGTCCAGTACGCCTTAGATAAGTTCGTACCGACTAAGGTCCAAAGCGAGGGGAAAGATCCAACGTGGTATAACAATCATGTACGAAAGGTACTACGGAAACAAAGAAAGCTTCATCATAGGTTTAAGAGTAGTCGAATCATAGCTGATAAGGAAAAGCTGAACGAAGCGAAAAAGAGCGTAAAGAGAGCAATGAGAGAAGCATTCAACGAATTCGAACATAAAACATTGGCAAACAATCTAAACAAGAACCCTAAAAAGTTTTGGTCATATGTAAAATCGGTAAGCGGATCTAAATCCCCTATTCAGTCACTCGTTGACCACGATGGCACCGAAACAGAGGACGACCGAAGAAAGGCAGAAATACTGAATTCAGTGTTCCGAAACTGTTTCACTGCGGAAAATCGTAACACGGTCCCTGACTTCAGCCGTCGCACGGACGCCAAAATGGAAAATATTGAAATAAACGATATCGGAATTGAAAAACAACTGCTATCACTTAGTAGCGGAAAAGCATCCGGACCAGACGAGATACCCTTAAGATTCTACAGTGATTATGCTAAAGAACTTGCCCCCTTTCTATCAGCAATTTATCGTAGATCGCTGGAAGAACGTAAAGTACCTAGCGACTGGAAGAAAGCGCAGGTCGTTCCCATTTTCAAGAGGGGTCATAAATCAGATGCGAATAATTATAGGCCTATTTCGCTTACGTCAATCTGTTGTAGAATAATGGAACATGTTTTGTGTTCTCGTATTATGACGTTCTTAGATAATACAAATCTCCTTCATCATAACCAACATGGATTCCGCAAACAGAGATCATGTGAAACTCAGCTCGCCCTATTTGCCCAAGAAATTCACAGTGCCGTAGACACTGGCGAGCAGATTGATGCCGTATTCCTGGACTTCAGGAAGGCATTTGATACGGTTCCGCACTTACGTTTAGTGAAAAAAATACGAGCTTACGGAATATCGGACCAGGTTTGTGATTGGATTCAGGATTTCCTAGAAGAAAGAACACAACATGTCATTCTTAACGGTTCAAAATCTGCAGATGTAGAGGTAATTTCGGGAGTACCGCAGGGAAGCGTGATAGGACCTTTATTGTTTACAATTTACATAAATGACTTAGTTGACAACATCGGTAGCTCCGTGAGGCTATTTGCAGATGACACGGTTGTCTACAAGAAAGTAGCAACATCAGAAGACTCGTACGTACTCCAGGAGGACCTGCAGAGGATTAATGAATGGTGCGACAGCTGGCAGCTTTCCCTAAACGTAGATAAATGTAATATAATGCGCATACATAGGGGCAGAAATCCATTCCAGTACGATTATGCCATAGGTGGTAAATCATTGGAAGCGGTAACGACCGTAAAATACTTAGGAGTTACTATCCGGAGCGATCTGAAGTGGAATGATCACATAAAACAAATAGTGGGAAAAGCAGGCGCCAGGTTGAGATTCATAGGAAGAATTCTAAGAAAATGTGACTCATCGACGAAAGAAGTAGCTTACAAAACACTTGTTCGTCCGATTCTTGAGTATTGCTCATCAGTATGGGACCCTTACCAGGTTGGATTAATAGAAGAGATAGACATGATCCAGCGAAAAGCAGCGCGATTCGTCATGGGGACATTTAGTCAGCGCGAGAGCGTTACGGAGATGCTGAACAAGCTCCAGTGGCGGACACTTCAAGAAAGGCGTTACGCAATACGGAGAGGTTTATTATCGAAATTACGAGAGAGCACATTCCGGGAAGAGATGGGCAACATATTACTACCGCCCACATATATCTCGCGTAATGATCACAACGAAAAGATCCGAGAAATTAGAGCAAATACGGAGACTTACAAGCAGTCGTTCTTCCCACGCACAATTCGTGAATGGAACAGGGAAGGGGGGATCAGATAGTGGTACAATAAGTACCCTCCGCCACACACCGTAAGGTGGCTCGCGGAGTATAGATGTAGATGTAGATATACTCAATATTTTGTATGAACTTTGTAGCTAATGTATACTGTGGAGAAACATTCAAAAGGGCTGTTTTACACGATTGGCTAGAAAAGCAAAGTCGGTGGCCCTTGAATCAATCAGTACTTACATTCCTTCCCTCTGGCTGGTGCCACAGTATTACAAAATCTTTACAACAACAACATTTCCATCTTCTGCTGTAATTATTATTTACTTTCTACTATCGTCCTGTTTCGGTCGGTGCCGGTGCTATAAAATTCTATTTTATCATGGTTGACTTGTATTTAGGAGCGTTCTCGTTTTGCTTCTAATCTTAAATTGTTTATATGCCTGTTGTACGAAGGACTACTTGCATACGTATTATATTTGCTCCGCCATATCTCGGTGACAAGACAGCTTGGTGTTTTGTGTTTCTAAAAGGACCCTTGCCCACTCTTTTCCTGAATCCAGTCACCAGTAGATTTGCGGTTATTCTAATCAACCAACTGTCTTGCGATCTCTCGGTATCATCCTCCCATGTCCCTCATGCCAATCACTCGACCTATTTCAGGAAAGACCTACAGTTAGCGACAAAATGTATGTGTATGTCTTCGGGGTTTTCTGTGTAGCGTTCTGCACCAGAAAAGTTCCAGTAACGTTAGACACACCCAACAGACGTCTTGTAACGATTTAAACAACTTGTTGAGGGAGTTATCAGCTTGTAAATGCTTCATAAAATGCATGACACACGAATTCTGACTTTACTTTCATTTTATTCTAACCGGTTTCGGTCATAGACCATTTTCACGGTCCTGCACGAAATATAAAACAAAAATCACTTCAAAATGCAGAACGGAAATAACCTACAAGGCCACAAGATTATTTCGAATGTAACAACAGAAAAATACTTCAAAAATGTTTCAAATGGCTCTGAGCACTATGGGGCTTAACTTCTGAGGTCATGAGTCCCCTAGAACTTAGAACTACTTAAACCTAACTAACCTAAGGACCTCACACACATCCATGCCCGAGGCAGGATTCGAACCTGCGACCGTAGCGGTCGCGTGGTTCCAGACTGTAGCGCCTAGAACCGCTCGGCCACTCCGGCCGGCCCAGAAATACTTCTGTCAAAAAATTAATCAGTAGCCAACATTACATGTCAGAGCTAAACGTATCGCTCATTTCGAACATTACGATTTCTGTGTAAGAGCAACTAGCTGAAGAGAACCAACACGAGACATACAACGCCATTACAGGTCCAGAACTCTCAGTAAAGAATTCAAAGACCAGGGGCTACGAGACATCACTTTCTTAGGCAGGAAGTAGATAACACTTATCACACATCTGTCAACAAAACTGTATTCCAGCTAAACATTTTCAAGAAGAAAATGTCGTAAACATTTAAAATTTCATTACGTAAGGGTTTCTTACGTGCTTAATTACGATAACAGCATCCTTTGTGATAAAGACGAAAGATTTAAGTACGGAAAAAACCTTATGTTATAAGATTTTAAATGTTTCGTCAGTGACTGACAGCCACGACCCTTCTGCTTGGCTGGTAGTTCGGGCGCGTCCAACTGTACTCACTACCAGAGGATATAGTCAAACTTTGCCTATCAAACCCCTTGTTTTATTTTTATTCCCATTCGATGCCCACAATTCGTGACAAACACATTGGCATCTACACGGTAGCGTCTGGTCGTGGTGTGGAAATTGCCATATCCGTCGGTGTAGTTATCAATGGAAAAACGGGAAAAAACGAAAAAGGAAAGCAAACAACGCTATTTCCTACTGGAGTAGTACTTGTTTTCCGTAAGAAAATTACTGGAATAAGTAAACCAGCGCTGACTAAATACGGCTACCACCTGTCTCGACACACCGCTGACGTCACCCGAGGCGCTCGGGAGTCCGCGGTCGTAACGGCGCTGCCACGCCCACTCACCGCCGACAATATCCGGCGGTCGTGCGCTGCGCGCGTCCGCCCCCAGAGCCTCGCTATATGGCTGCGAGGGAAAAAAAAAGGCCCGGAGGAACAGCTATCGTATAGGTAGTTAGGCCCGGCAATAAACGTTTAGGAGCATTACATTAGCTTAACGAGTTTTAATTCGGAGGACGGCCGCAGCACCGGCCTTTGTTCGGCGCGCCACGTAATTGGGGCTGTCCACGGGGGTGGTAGTAGCAGCAGCGGTGGTGGTAGTAGTAGTCTTGTAGCGGCGCCAGCGGCCTGTGTACGCGGCTCACCGAAATCCGTGTCCTGTGCTGAGTCGGTGTTACGAGGGCAGATGTCCGTACCGCGCCGTCCGTTTATTCCCGAGCAGGAACGATCACAGCCAGGTTCAGCTCCTACCACACGATTTAAACGATGGAGAAACTTTTGAGCACAATTTTCTGCTTAGGAATCTTGCCCCAAAATTTACGCATTTTTTCTTGGCGCCTTAGTCAATGGAGTAGCTCATTCGTCGTATTATCGTTTACTTGTTTTCTTCTAATCTACCTAAAGAACTGACCATGCGATCTCGGCGATGAAACTCTGATCTCTATTGGAAGGAGAAGGTTCAAATATGGATTCGACGACCATCTGGTAACATTTCATGTTGGTACTGGGATCATTTATTCATCAAGTCCGTGTGCTTCCCTTCTAGAATGAGATTTTCACTCTGCAGCAGAGTGTGCGCTGATATGAAACTTCATGGCAGATTAAAACTGTGTGTACCGGACCGAGACTCGAACTCGGGACCTTTGACTTTCTCGGGCAAGTGCTCTACCAAGAAGGCAAAGGTCCCGAGTTCGAGTCTCGGTCCGGCACACAGTCTTAATCAGCCAGGATGCTTCCCTTCTCTTTTTCGGTTAACTTAGCACACTCTCAACTCTAATTCAGGTCGCTAAATGACAAGAGAGAACTTGGTATAACAATTTTATTGATTCGTTTATACCATGGTCTGTTATCAGAAAATCCCAAACAAATCTGATACACCCACGGTAGTAAACATCCGAGAAATGGAGAATACACTCTAAGATAAAAAGGATAACTCACTATAAAGGAACTACCCGAATGGAACAAAAATCGGTAGATGCGATGTTCATGTACAGACAAAGAAATGATTACAGTTTATGAAAAATGGGATAATTTGTTCAATAGAAAAAGCTTCACAAACTGAGCAAGTCACTAACGTGTTGGTCCACCTCTGGCCCTTATGCAGGCAGTTATTCGGCTTGGTATTGATTGATAAGAGTTGTTGGATGCCTTCGTGAGGGATATCGTGCCAAATTCTGTCCAATTGGCCCCTTAGATTGTCAACTTTCCGAGCTGGTTGGAGTGCTCTACACACAATGCTCCAAACATTCTCAGCTGGGGAGAGAGCTGGCCACCATACTGGACAAGGTAGGTTTTAGCAAGCATGACGGTAAGCAGGAGAAACTCTCGTCGCCTGCGGGCTGGCATTATCTTGCTGAAATATAAGCCCAGGATGGCTTAGCATGAAGGGGAACAAAGAAAGATGCAGAACATCGTCGAAGTGCCGTGGTTGACAAGTGATCCTAATATGAAAGTAATGGCATCCCAGATCATTCTTCCTGGTTGTCAGTCCGTATTGTTTGGTATTCCACCGCCGTCCACTGCTGAGATTCCAGGCCGAAGACGTGTCTGCCGGCCGGTGTGGCCAAGCGGTTAAAGGCGCTACAGTCTGGAACCGCGTGACCGCTACGGTCGCAGGTTCGAATTCTGCCTCGGGCATGGATGTGTGTGATGTCCTTAGGTTAGTTAGGTTTAAGTAGTTCTAAGTTCTAGGGGACTGATGACCTTAGAAGTTAAATCCCATAGTACTCAGAGCCATTTGAACCATTTGAAGACGTGTCTGAAGACATTCCAGACATCGATGGGATACCAGCCTGACTGTAGCCGCCATATAGTCCGTCAATTAGGAAGGATGGTCTGTGGTACCATTTCTTTCCATAGTCGGACCATTCTGTTTGTCACCCGCGGTAACCTTACAGTACAGCGGGACGCCTATGATATTATAACCCAGTTTTAAATATTTACTACCGAGAACAGTCTTGATCACAATTTATTTATTACAGTGACCGGTTTCGACCACTGCTGTGGTCATATTCAGACCAGTGAGTAAGAACCTCCTTCTGGTGGTAAATCACTACTAGTAATTGTTTTAGATAGTAAATATTTGTAACACATTGATCACTGTTCACCCCCACAATGTATTCAAAAGTAAATAACACAGTTTTTTTGCCCTTCCTGGCAAGCCATTCTGGCCTTCCATTTCAGCAAGACAATGCCCACCCGCACATGGGGAGAGTTTTTTACGCTTGTCTTCGTACTTGTTAAACCTACCTTGGCCAGCAGAGGTCGCCGGATCTTTAACTAGCGAGAACATTTGTAGCATTGTGGGCAGGACTTCCAAGCAGCTCGTGATTTTGACGATCCAAATGGCCAATTGGACAGAATTTGGCACGATATCCCTCAGGAGGATATACAACAATTATTATCAATCAATGCCAAGCCGAATAACTACTTGCATAAGTGGACCAACTCGTTATTGACTTGCTCAGTTTTTGAATCCCTTTCTTTTGAATTAATTTCCCCTATGTTTCTGAAACTGTGATCATTTGATTGTCTGTACATATACATCACATCTAATGATTTTCATGCCATTCGGATAATTCTTTCGTTATTTTTTAAACTTTTTAAAAATTTGTTAACGACTGTATTAAATTGCAGGAATGTCGGTTGGTACGTTTCATATAATGTGTGAAGAAGATGAGGCGATTTAGCGGGTTAATAGTGGTACATTAGGCAGCTTGAATATTCGTCGTAGCAAGAACGTATGCTGCAGCTCAATGAAGACGGCTGTTGTCATCTTGGAAGACGGGAGTGTCCGCAGTAGAAGAAACGGAAACCTTGGTCATCGATAATATAAACTTCTCTGCCAGTATTGCCATACTTGAAACATAATCCCTGGTTTTTGTACTGTCCGTGACTTTGCCGGTATTTCTATCATCAAGTTTAACGATATTGTTCTCAAATAGTTCTTCAAATACATATGTAATGACCATGACCAAAATTAACGAAGTACATATATATCTAAGAAATTTCATCAAAATTATCGAAATAATTAATTGGTAGTTATGAGGCACTGTGTTGTCGTGTTAAAAGGTGAGTAATATTTTGTCCGGTAGCTCACATTTTACATCAATAAAGGCACAGATTCAAGGCAGAATTTACGCTGGCGAGTCTTCGAAGCCAGAAGGAAATCACCATAAACTCATGGCGTGAGATGAGACAGTGCCAAGCGGCACTTTTGTTGCTTTTACAACGATTGACCTCAGTCTGTGTTAAGAGAGTGGTCGGAGGGATGCCGCGAATGTCTCCCCCGACGCGACTGTGCGCGGTGAAGTGAACGCCCCTCGGGGTCACCAGAACCAAACATTACGGAGACCGCCGCCGTCCGGCGCAGAGCAAAACAAATTAGGGATCCCGGTCTGGCGCTGTTGTTTCATTAGGTGGGTCGGGCCGCGACAGCCTACTGGCCCGCGCTTGCCATTTGGCGATCTATTAGCGGCGATAAGTTCGGGCACGCTCTGTGCAGATGGCCCTCTGTCACGCGACCGAGTCTCATTTGCGGGGCCTCCAGACGCCGAAAGTTATCCGCGGGATTTATGCCCACTTGCATAGCCGCTCCCCTGGGCAATGCCGCTACTCCGCTGCTACTGCCCTGCCCCACGGTCGGAGATCGATGGCTGAAGCCAATCAGGCACGTGTTGGGCACTAACAGTAGTGCGCAATACTGTTTCGTCTGCTATTTATTGTCTGATGTCGTATCGGCCCTCATATCTAAACGCCGCCGACGGGTAGTAGTTTGTGGGGAGAATTCACGGGAATTTTTCGGATGCGGCATTCTCTCTAGATGTGTGCCACAGTTGATGTGAGTGGCTGAAGATAGTATTCATACACTTGCGTAGCAGTTAATATTCGCAAGTGATTTGCCTGGAACATTTTCATTTTGAAAATAATAAAAACTGCAAATTGAAATGTATTTCTTGAACAGGAACGTATTACGATAGTGTGAATCCAGTCGTAATCTCTGATCATCACAAGAACGACGTTGTCCAATGAATCATTATCGGTTATTATTACTTACAAATCATGAATTTCCGATTCACTGATGAATAAATATTGTTGAGCTACTTTGGTTCAAATGTTTCAAATGGCTCTGAGCACTATGGGACTCAACTGCTGTGGTCATTAGTCCCCTAGAACTTAGAACTACTTAAACCTAACTAACCTAAGGACATCACACACATCCATGCCCGAGGCAGGATTCGAACCCGCGACCGTAGCAGTCGCATGGTTCCGGACTGCGCGCCTAGAACCGCGAGATACTTTGGTCTTTCCTCAAATAAGCTGCCAGTTTTTCCCTACACTTTTTTTAAAAAAAATTTGGATGTTGGGCTGTTATATCGTAGGTGAGACTCAAAACTACACTCCTGGAAATTGAAATAAGAACACCGTGAATTCATTGTCCCAGGAAGGGGAAACTTTATTGACACATTCCTGGGGTCAGATACATCACATGATCACACTGACAGAACCACAGGCACATAGACACAGGCAACAGAGCATGCACAATGTCGGCACTAGTACAGTGTATATCCACCTTTCGCAGCAATGCAGGCTGCTATTCTCCCATGGAGACGATCGTAGAGATGCTGGATGTAGTCCTGTGGAACGGCTTGCCATGCCATTTCCACCTGGCGCCTCAGTTGGACCAGCGTTCGTGCTGGACGTGCAGACCGCGTTAGACGACGCTTCATCCAGTCCCAAACATGCTCAATGGGGGACAGATCCGGAGATCTTGCTGGCCAGGGTAGTTGACTTACACCTTCTAGAGCACGTTGGGTGGCACGGGATACATGCGGACGTGCATTGTCCTGTTGGAACAGCAAGTTCCCTTGCCGGTCTAGGAATGGTAGAACGATGGGTTCGCTGACGGTTTTGATGTACCGTGCACTATTCAGTGTCCCCTCGACGATCACCAGTGGTGTACGGCCAGTGTAGGAGATCGCTCCCCACACCATGATGCCGGGTGTTGGCCCTGTGTGCCTCGGTCGTATGCAGTCCTGATTGTGGCGCTCACCTGCACGGCGCCAAACACGCATACGACCATCATTGGCACCAAGGCAGAAGCGACTCTCATCGCTGAAGACGACACGTCTCCATTCGTCCCTCCATTCACGCCTGTCGCGACACCACTGTAGGCGGGCTGCACGATGTTGGGGCGTGAGCGGAAGACGGCCTAACGGTGTGCGGGACCGTAGCCCAGCTTCATGGAGACGGTTGCGAATGGTCCTCGCCGATACCCCAGGAGCAACAGTGTCCCTAATTTGCTGGGAAGTGGCGGTGCGGTCCCCTACGGCACTGCGTAGGATCCTACGGTCTTGGCGTGCATCCGTGCGTCGCTGCGGTCCGGTCCCAGGTCGACGGGCACGTGCACCTTCCGCCGACCACTGGCGACAACATCGATGTACTGTGGAGACCTCACGCCCCACGTGTTGAGCAATTCGGCGGTACGTCCAACCGGCCTCCCGCATGCCCACTATAAGCCCTCGCTCAAAGTCCGTCAACTGCACATACGGTTCACGTCCACGCTGTCGCGGCATGCTACCAGTGTTAAAGACTGCGATGGAGCTCCGTATGCCACGGCAAACTGGCTGACACTGACGGCGGCGGTGCACAAATGCTGCGCAGCTGGCGCCATTCGACGGCCAACACCGCGGTTCCTGGTGTGTCCGCTGTGCCGTGCGTGTGATCATTGCTTGTACAGCCCTCTCGCAGTGTCCGGAGCAAGTATGGTGGGTCTGACACACCGGTGTCAATGTGTTCTTTTTTCCATTTCCAGGAGTGTATATGGTAGATAGCACTTCAGGCACTCTTGAAGGTAATGTTTGGTGATTCTCTAATATTCTGCGATATTCACTTCAGTCTTTGACACCAATTTTGGCTACGAGGTCGGGTTCTTTTTAGAAGTTACAAAGTTCATGGTCATGTAATATTATCCGTCATCATCTCGCGCCTATGCTACCAATGGCACCGCCTCTCGCTTCCCGTTTTCCACTTGCCATCTCGACTCCAGCTCCTTCTAGGTCACGGACGCTTTCTTCTTTCCGCTTGCGTCCACTTTCACACTTCTTTTGGCCATCGGCTGTCGTCCATCCCTTCTACATGTCCGTACCTTTTCAGAAGTTTCTTCTCTATGACGTCTATTATTGATTTCTCGACACCCAGAGTTTCAAACTCCGCTTCCTGTATCATTGCTTTAACTGATTGATATATATTAGCTACAGTATAATCCTTGATATGTGATGCCTTGGCTGCCTTTCTAAGTTGATAAAGGAAGCGTTATGAATCCTTGTGCAATCTTAACAGATTGTATCGAAACTCGTAAGATTTCACACTTGCCACACCTTCACTTACTACTTCTTTCCGTCTGAAGGGAAAAGAGATTCTTAAAATCAATAGTAATGGTATGATCCACGTTCGGGGCGTCGTAAAACTGTCCCGTCATTTGTAAAAGGCCTTGTTTTTCGTCGTATTACCATGTAGTTAGTTACTGGTCTTTACACGTGTATTCGTGTATTGACTCAGACCTAAGCCATCCATTCGTTATCTTCAAAGCATATTGCTGAAGCCGGCCGGAGTGTCCAGCGGTTCTAGGCGCTTCAGCCTGGAGCCAAGCGACCACTACGGTCGCAGGTTCGAATCCTGCGTCGGGCATGGATGTGTGTGATGTCCTTAGGTTAGTTAGGTTTAATCAGTTCTAAGTTCTAGGCGACTGATGACCTCAGAAGTTAAGTCGCATAGTGCTCAGAGCCATTTGAACCAACCATATTGCTGAAATAGGTTTATCAGCCTATCCCCATTGTCAGTTTCACATTTTCTCCATGCTGACCAAGAATGAGGTTATTAGTTTTCCATCCAGTATGTGCATTCAAGTCCCCAGTAATTAAAATTTGTTTTCCATCACCTTTTAAAGTCAGTTGCGCATACAATTTTTCTTTTACCTCCATCTGGGAATCATTGTTGTTGCTTCCTCATACAATTCCGAAAGAATGCCTCCGAGAAAAGCGTTGTCTGTATTGAAATGGATTCCCACGTAACAGGATAACAACGGAGACTTTTCACTACTGGTCAAACCAACCAGTAGAATTTTCCTGGAATGTTGCATGGTCGAAGAAGAGGGGGACTTTGCTTAGTAACGCTAACTTTTGGAGGGCTACTGCTTTCCTTCTGAAAAACTAAGAGAGGAGGATAGGTTTCCCCCCTCTCCAAAAAAAAAAAGCCCATTTGTGAAGAAATATAGTTCTTCCTTCACTCATAGGTGTCTGGAGAAGCGTTTCGCGAAACTGCGATAAATTTTGTAAAGGCGACGGCTAAGAGTAACAGTACAGCACGACTGATCTGATATTGCGTCGCAAATCAGTGTGCGAAATGTGCTTCTACACTTAATGCTACGCATTGTCTTTTTTTTTTTTAAAGGTTCATAAACGTTTGCAGAGTTACGAAGTCATCACAATGCCACTACCACAGTCAGAGATCAGAAATAGGCATAACGAACTAATTGGAGAGACACAATATGAAAGTCTTGTGAGTGGTGGCGCACTGAAAAATCGACCCTATCTTAATTTTACATATATTAACTCCCCGATTCCCATCGAAATGTTGTAGAACAAGGCAAACTACGATAACGCGATTTATTTGTTTGTGAGGAAACGTGTTCTTCACTTACAGATTAATAGAAGGCTGACATTTCTGATATAGTCAAGTTACTATTGTATTTCCTTTTCTCTGCTGTATTTCTTTGTACCCTGGAACTCTGCGTCATTTATTTGCCCCATCCTGTAGCTTACTACAGCAGTATTGTTTTTCAATAGTAATATCTTCATTAGTAACATTCGTTCTGTGACATATAGTTTGAGAAAGATTAGACAACGCCACGGCAACATTGAACTCATTAGGGTTGATCTCCAGAAGCCAGATGGTATCTGTTCCATATTTCCTTCAAGGAGCGTTTTCAAGAGTGATTTTGTTAGTTCAGAGGACATGTAAATGTGTATGGCTGGACGGGTATACAAACGCCGTTCATACCGAGTACGAATCCTTATTTTAGTATGTGTTTAGCAAATTTACTTTCTCTCGAGTGAAGGAAGTTTCCTGTAAGGCAGTCACAGAAATATAGGTCCTCTAACGTAGGTACCTGGGCATATACTGTATTTTACAGGCGAGCTTCTCGTCAGAAATGGAGAGCGAGCACGAACTGTTTACGATTTCCCGTTTTGACGAGTCAATCGGAAGAGCCGCATCAAGAATCGATTACCGAGCCGTCCCAGGTGGCCGGCACCACTCGGTGAATTAAACGAGCGATGGCTGGAGGCGGGTCCGCAGCACACGCCGACGCCGACGTCGCGATGCGGTGCGGCGGTGTGCGGGTCATTATCCGCACCGGCTAATGTGTGCGGGCCACACCCATGCGCAAACATATTACCGTAATGGGCGTCACCCTGCGACAGATGTCCGCCGCGTGTTTGCCGCCAATGCGCTCCCTCGTTTTCGTTCTTTTAGCCGGACCCCGGACGCTGTTCATTAGGGCTGGCGCGCCTGCGGAAACAGGTGGCTGCGCCGCTCCGATTCATGTTTTGTTTTTGTTTTGTTTTCTGTGCCGCTTACAAAATGCAAGTCAGGTCCATAACGCGACGTAGTGGCTGGCGTCTCGACGCTACCGCAACGACGGAGATTATCGTAGTGACTGCGTAAATTCACGACAGGTGCACGTAGATAGCCATTTAGCTATTACCGACTGAGCTATCCAGACACAACTCACTGCCCTCCCTTACAGGTTTACCACCGCCAGAACCTCTTCTACCTTCCAAACTTCACAGAAGTTCTCCAGCTTATCTTGCCTCGCCAGAAAGTTCAAAATGGTTCAAACGGTTCTGAGCACTATGGGACTTAACATCTGAGGTCATCAGTCCCCCAGAACTTAGAACTACTTAAACCTAACTAACCTAAGGACATCACACACATCCATGCCCGAGGCAGGATTCGAACCTGCGACCGTAGTGGTCGCGCGGTTCCAGACTGAAGCGCCTAGAACCGCTCGCCAGAAAGTCTCACATCAGTGCACACTCCATTGCAGAGCGAAAATTCATGCTATAAACAATCCCCTACGCTTTGTCTAAGCTATTTCTCCACAATAGGAGCGCTAGTGCAACAATGTATGCAGGAGAACTGCTAAGGCTGGAGGATAGGAGAAGGGCGGAAGTAAAGTTGTGAGGGTGGGTCGTGAATCGTGCTTGGGTAGGTCAATACTTGTCCGCGAAAGTACAGGTACCAGGTTTTAGTGTCGATCCAGCGCACACACTTGTAATCTGCCTTGAAATTTCGTTATAAACGTTTGTCACAACATTTCTGTTAAAGGGTTCTCGTTTCCAAGACATCGAGTGCATCATTAAAAGTATCTTATTGCTTCGTGGATACTGACAAGACTATTTGCGAAAAAAATGTCTAACGAAGAGGAGCACAAATTGAAATGGTTCTCTTTGTGCTTTAAATTGGCGTGGACTGTTGTGGACATTCCCCTGTTATTTCACATATAACATTAAGTAAATAATGGTCTGTAGTACATATGTCACTACGACGAACCTTTCGAGTTCAAGTGCATTTCAAAACTTTGTCCTAGAACTGGCAAAAAATTGTCGAAAAATTTCTTATTTTGTAACTTTTCTGGCCATTCAAAACCACACCAGGCTCGTGTCTGTCTCATTTGGCAGACAAAGATTTGGTAGAACAAAGTTTATTTAACAAGGTAGAATACATTTCTTTGGTGAGGTTTAGTACAATGTAAGAATTAATCACTTGACAAAGACACTTACTTCTTGAATAAGGAATAAACATCGTTGGAAAGAAAGTCTCTTCAAGTAGTGAAATAACACAAATATAAGTCCTGAACAAAAACAGTCACTTCTTGAAAGAACGAATAAACATCAGTATTTCTGAAGGCCTTTCGGAAGAAAACAAACACCGTTAGAAAAATCACTAACAAATACACCATGCGCTAAACTACACAAAGTTCAAGTCCCGACAGGACAGTCGAAAGATAGAGTTTTGGTCTAAGGCGCTGCAGTCATGGACTGTGCGGCTGATCCCGGCGGAGGTTCGAGCCCTCACTCGGGCATAGGTGTGTGTGTTTGTCCTTAGGATAATTTAGGTTAAGTAGTGTGTAAGCTTAGGGACTGATGACCTTAGCAGTTAAGTCCCATAAGATTTAACACACATTTCATTTCATTTCAGTTAAAGTTTTGAATACTTAGACACGGTACTAGTTAAATTCGCAGAATGACAGTTCAGTTTCAAAATTTCAGTATGATAAAACACAGTCAAGTCTCGGATGAAAACGGAGACAAGAAATCATAAAAGCCCTCTAACTGCTTGCAGTGGCGCCAAAGTGAGTTTCTGATTGATGCAATGTAACTGCATTTGGGTCCTGGCTCAGGAAGCCCACTCTAACTGAATTGCCCAGACGCCAGGGTACCATAGGCATTACTTTCAGACATGTGGCGAACGAAGAATAGTTCTGTGGTTTTGGAAATTTGTTGTAAGTTCTATGGGAACAACCACTGCTAAGGTCATAGGTCTCTAAGATCACACACTACTTAATCTAACTTAAACTAACTTACGCTAACTACAACACACACACACACACACACACACACACACACACACACACACACACATGCGCGAGGGATGACTCGGACCTCCGATGGGGTGGAGCTGTGCGAACCGTGTCAAGGTGCCCTTAAACCGCGCCGCTATCCTGCGCGGCAGTTCTGTGCTGACAGCGATCTCTGCCGGCGTTTAGGATGCGCTCTCTCTGGGGGCCAGGTGGATCGTGGTCGAAGATGGGAGCCAATGAGTTATGTGAGTCCTTCCTTAAGTTGTAATGTTGGCTACTGGTCGGATAGGTGCAAGACCTACCCATAAAGGACGGATTTCTGAAAAGGTTCTCAATTTCCACTTCTTCCAGCAGTGTGCCACTCTGAGGATTGAATTTCCATTCCAAGCATGCACGCTCGCCTTTGTGTGTGTGTGTGTGTGTGTGTGTGTGTGTGTGTGCGCGCCCTGAAACTTTCGCGCGGCAGTGGAGTGCATGCTGTATTGAAACTTCTTGAAACTTTAAAAATGTTTGACTGAACTCTGTTCTTTACAGACACCTCGCAAACTGTACTTCCCATATCTTGATGGCCTAGCAGTTCTTGAAGTAACGACATGGCAGAGAACAGCTTAGGCCATAAGCAGTTGGTTTATTTTCTTCATAGGAAATTGGGAGGGGAGCGGGTTAGGCATTTGTTGGGATTGCGTGGAGCAGAGATGGGTGGAGGGGTTGGGGGGGGGGGGGGTAGAGAAGGGTATGAATATTGTGCCTGAAGATGAGCGTCGCTAACCTCAAACTAGGTGCAAATTTCAAATATGATGAGTGACATATCAGCGTTGAGACTGCTTGCGGAAGTACATGTTACCTATAATGATAAAACAATTAAGGAATCCACTAGGGCGAAAAGACTGTAGTTCGTTGACAGATTCTAGCACCAGTACTGAGGCAACTGTCCTTAACAATATGCATTTCGAATAGAAGATCGAGTGATGAACCATTTAACACCACGTTGTAATGAAAGTATAGCTTTCAAAGGTACTTTAAGCGGTATAAAACGGTTTAGTAAGTGAAATATCGGCTCCAAATTGTCGATTTGCGTTGAAACATTTGTCGATGAGAGGAAAAATCATCATATACTTCTTTAAGTTTTAAATTTTTAAACTTATTGCCTTCGTATTACATAAAGGTTATTTAAAGCAGACACTCGCACTTACCACGAATTCATCTTCCGGGTTTTCACATTCTCTTTAGGTATAAATGGTAACACCAGAAGTTTTGAATGTGAATATTTTTAATCTGATGTGCTTCTGTTCTTTGATTGCTGCACAGCTTAGTTTTACTTTTCAAAAATTTAAATATTAACTTTTGTTGCAGTTATGAATACGTTTGATGTCTTGTACTACTATGTATGTTCGCTATAGTTCAGACCTATTTTACGAGCCAATAAGCAATAAAATGAAATAGGCGAGGCCACGTATTGTTCTTTGATATACTATTAGCAAGTGTGTGAAATGTTGTTTTCCATTTTGCCCACAATCCTCAACTGAATTTTTTTTGCTATCTTGGATGACACATGATCTTAATTGAGGTTAGTAAGGAACCCGCTGTCTGTACCATCCGTCTTTCAACCACATAAATAATTTCTGCATAACAGTGATTTCATCTGAATCTGGTTCTACTCCCTTTTAAAAAGCAACGTCTAGACTCATTACACTAATCAGAAATGTCGAAGGCTAACTGCGAATACAAGATTAATGGGATGGCTGCATTGCGCTGGCGCAAAGGAGTTCGAACGTAGCTCCAGGTATTGAAAATGATGGGTGTACAATACCTTATCTGCACACCATTAGTGGTTCCGACGTAAATACAGGTGCAGAGCAGTAGCTGATCTATGGCTGAGATTTTCATAACTACCGAGCCATGAAGACTAATCAGGTTATCCGACTCGGAGTAAGGGTATCATGTCATCAAATAGCATGTTTCTTGTAAATTTTGAAAGGATTTTGGTTGATAGTACGAATCCGTACTGGATCACGGGAAGTCGTGCATTAAGAAGAACGCAGCTTTTATCGAAATTACTTTGTCAATAGATAATAGAACTCTTGTAGAAGTACAGTGCCTGTACTTGCTTTACTGGCTGAAAAACAGTAATACGTTCTTTGTATAATACTAGCTCCTATCTTTTTAACAAACAACAGTTTGCAGTTGTACCTCTTAAAAAATTACCTACACTATGGGTGCCACTCTGATAAACACCCAGCACACGTTCGTTACCATTCAATCTAATGCAAGTTCTATCTATCCCCTGCGTACTGCCAGTGCTTCATTTCTACTTATTTAAAGCAAATGGCAATTATCAAACTGAAACTGACCGACTGCTTCAGCCTTCAACCTAAAAATTGTTCACCGAGTAAGAAACGAATGGCGAGCTGTCAACTTCATCTGCCGTTTCTGTTCGGCGTTTCGGTACAACACTATTATTTCCACTAAATTACTCGTTAAGGTCGCCTACAGGTCTTACTTTTTCCAAGTCCTTAAGTTCGGCCATAAAATTACACGCAGAAGATAGCGCAAACGGCAATCAATATTTTGGCTCGGATGCTTCGGTTACCCTAACTGCAAGGCGCAACAGTTGTTCGGTAAACAGATGTAATTGAGAAATCAGAAGATAAATAAATACTGCACTAATAATAGAGTCAAATAGTAACTTGACGACGTGAAACAGTCGCTAGGGTAAAACGAGATTCTTGGCTTATTGGTATTACCTGTTGGTTGTGCTCACGGCACGAAATAATTTGACAAGATAATGAAAACGCAGTCATTGACGCTTTCTGATATTATTATTAACATTCTCTTTGATACGTTTCTCGTTCATGCTAGATGTTCTGATCTAAGACGTCATTCAGTAGTCCGGGTTCAGATACGCCATATCCTTCCCAAAAATTCAACCCTAGTTTCTACTTCTTACTTGCACTTTCCATTTGGTCAGGTTACCAAGAATGTACAACTAAACGAAAGACGATATTAACATGTACCAGCGAACATGTTATAAGAAGCAATGTCGAGTAAAGAGTTGAAAATATTCCTTTTTAATAAATTTAGTGTGATAGTTTACGTGAAAATGCTAACCGTCAGCTGTACTGGTATACCAGTACGTAGCCGTCTTATAGGGTCCACTTGGTGACATTACTTACAATTATTTGGCTCCTTAGGATTACTCCTGTTGCATGGATCATATCAGAACAAATTGTTTATGTTTGTTAATCATATTAATTAAACAATACTACAGTACTAACACGTAACCTGTCCATATAGCCGTGTGAGTTAAAATGCCGCATCCGGGACGAGGAGGTGCGTCAGTCCTTGATCGAACGCCCGGCGTATTAACGACGGAGGTCAGTGTGTAACAACGGAGGTTAGTGTGTCGGCCATGTTGGTTGCGGGTTTTAGGCAGTTTCCCACATGCTCCTAGGTCCAACTAAAACATTCACATTTCTTTACGTACTACACGAATATGTAATAAAAAGAAATGGGGGTTCCTATTTAAAAAAACGCAGTTGATATCCGTTTGATCTATGGCAGCGCCATCTAGCGGGCCAACCATAGCGCCATCTGGTTTCGCCCTTCAAGCTAGACTACTTTCGTTCTTTGTAGTTTTTTCGTTTGACGCTTTTTTCGTGAGATATTTGGCCCGGTCGCTATCAATGGACCACCCTGTATATGGGTTGTTATCTTCTTCAGACCAGTGCAGTGTGCTTACCCCATAGATAGTGTGCTAATTTTTACTAGAGGGATGCGGAAACGTGCTGTAAGAGGTGATATACAAGAGGTTGGCCCCTGATTGGTTGACAGGCCGGTGATACGCGGCGTGCGCTGCTCTCCCTCGCGACTGGCAACCCCGCTGGTGCACTCCGCATAATCCCGGCGCTTCCGCGGTCCTTGTCGCCTGACGCCGGCAAAAACCGCTCCTAATTAATAATTAATGAGCGAGCACCACGGGTGGTGGTGGGTGGCGGGTTGGGGTGGGGGGGAGGCGCGCTTCTGGCCGCCATCGTGGGACGCTCCCGGGGGGGGAGGGGGGCTCGCTGGTGTATTCACGGCTCCGTTTCAACGTAAGTGGCCGCGCGCCTGGCTGCCAGCGGCCTTAACGTTCGCGTCCTAAGAGAGCACTGTGCGGCTGATCCACCTACATCACTGCCCACACACGTAACGAAACGCTATCATGTTGAGGGAAATTTTAACTTAATACTTCTCCAGTGTTAGCGCAATTGGTTGCATTAAAAACATTACACCCATATTGAGCAACTCGTAAAATATGTGGCTTTATTTTTGGCAGATAGACTTGCTTGCGGCCAGCGGCCTAGCCACAGTGATAACACCGGTTTTCGTCAGATAACCGTTGTTAAGCGCTGTCGGGCTTGGCTTGCCTCCTACCATGGCATAAATCATCCTTACTCCGCTGTAGGCACCACAGGTGATGGCAGGAACCGTCCTTAACACATTCGCCTAATCCAGACCCTTTCATGAGATTGACACATGGTATACAACACAAATGAACATGTGGATTAACACGGTTCTTTATTTACATGGACTAGAAGTATTTACTTATCTTGGATACAGTACATGTGTTGTGATGCAAGCTCATCAGCAATAGTCTTCTTGCATACAATACTATTAATCTTGCTATAGTGACAAACCTGGACTCTATGTACTGTCATAACCTGCGATGTGAACTGAGCTCGTTCTGCAAATGAATAACAGACGTCAGACTGAAAATGTGAGTCAGTGAGGCCCCCCGGTCAGCGGAGGCGGCCTAAATACTTGCTGTCGTTGGTGGCCTGTTGCTTGTCGATGTGTCTCTGGCCTCTCTGGTGACAGTCGCGTTTAAACCTGCGCCTGCTTATCGATATTCACGGTACGTTTTTGCCTACCGTTGTACTGGATACAGCTTACGCCAGCACAGTTGAAATGTTTCTTATGGATTTGTTACTTCAGTTACCTACAGTGAGTAATCTACATTCGAAGTCATTGCCCTCTCCTGTTTCTGCTTCTCTACTGACAACGCAGTACTCCTCGGTTCCTTTGATACATACGTATATGCCCCTCGCGACATCCTGTGGTTAATTCTGCGTTACGTAAGGGTGTCCGGATACTTTTGATGGGTCTATTTAGCTCTTCTGGCAAGTGGGGTGCACTCAGCACTTGTGAGGCCAATTGAGAAGCTACTTGATTGGGAAGTAGCGGCTCCGGTCACGAAAACTGACAACGCCTGGAAGAGCGATGTGCTGGGTACATGGCCCTCCATATCCGCACCCAGTGACGCCTGTGGGCTGAGATGGACACGACGGCCTGTTGGTACCGTTGGGCCTTTGGTACCCTGTGTATATAGTCTTTTTTATTTAAGTACGGCGGCTTAGTTAGTACTGAATTCTGTATTCGCAGAATATTGGTCCACTATTGGGCTCCCGCTATCATATATTTCACGTTGAGATTAATAGAATAAGATACCAATATATTACTAGAATAGACACCAGATTATTGATATGAAAAAAAGTTACATTGCTGATAGCGGAAGATACTGAATTTGAGGTGCAGATTGTAATGCGTCATAGAGATCTAACCTAGGCTAAGCTGCTGGTGAGTGTATGTTAGTTTCTAAGTTTTTTGGTCACCCAGGCTGGGTTAAAATTCAATGTCTGATAGTTTCTGCATGTTTTGTCACACCTGGTTCAGCGTGCAACTCTTTCACATGTTACGTACAAAGTGCCCTTTTCGAGTTGATTGTTAATTAATTTTTATGTGTGTGAGAAGTTTGCATCATCATCCTCGTCATTCATGACAATGGCTAGATTGGCCTGAGAAAAAAATTGGACGGTGAAAAAACTGGGACTTTGTACAGGTGCTGATGACCGCGCAGTTGAGCGCCTCACAAACGAAAAATCATCATCATCCGTTAATACTAACAGTTTCCATCCTTACGTGGCAATGTACCGGGTCGTTACTGTGAAAGTCCAGCTGCTCAAAGATATCCAGTGTGGGCTGTCAGTGTCGTATGACAGCGAAGCTCGTTAGATATGTTAAAGCGTTAATAAGGACCCGATTTATGCTGCAAAAAGTTAGTTCCAATTATGGCCATTGGGTCCAAATCTGGAGCAGTGAGTGTGAGAGACACGTATAGAAATATTTCCATAAGTAATAGATTAAGAACGTGGGCAGAAAAAGTCCAACAAGAGAGAGACAAGCATAATGTTTGTCTTATTGTTAAACGCCGTTTACACAGTTTATTCAGTATGAGCAATGGATACGTCAATGAGATACTGAATCCGTAAAACTACATGATCAACAGTTGCTTGCAACAATTCCGGTGGAGCAATTTGTTCTTGTATATCGGCCTTCAGATCAAGTGATGACCGAACCTGTCCGTGGCAAACGCATTCTTTTAGATACTCCAAGAGTCAAAAGTCCCATGGATTCACATCAGATGATCTTGCAGGCACTGCGTCTGGAAAACATCTGGAGATAACACGTACGTGTAAGATCTTTCACCAGCCGAGCGACATGAGGTGTTGCCCCATCTGTTGTTTCCAAACGGTTGGCGGCTCCGCCCCATCGGAGGTTCGAGTCTTCCCTCGGGACATGGGTGTGTGTGTGTTTGTGTGTGCTGTCCTTAGCGTAAGTTAGTATAAATTAGATTAAGTAATGTGGAAGCCTAGGGACCAATGTCCTAGGCAGTTTGGTCCCATAGAAACTTACTACCACCACCACACGGTTGCGCTCTTCCAAATCAGGAACCACATGCTGTACAAGGAGGCCTCGATAACGTGCAGACGTAACTCTACACCTAACGGGCCCTCTTGGTGTATTCTCATCAAGGAACGGACCGAGAATTAAGGTGCTTGTGGATCCACATTACAGAGTCACATACAGCGAATGCAATGGCTCTTCCCGCACAACACGCTCTTTAACACCACCTCAATTGCGTCAGTTCTGTGTATTCAATGCAACTTTTAGTGTAAAATGTGCCTCGTCATTCCATGGAATATTTCCCAGCCACATATCATGAACTTCGATCCTTGCTAGAAACCTAAGGGCCAATTCAGAAGGTTGCTGCGGATCAAGAGGTTTCAATTGCTCCTCCGAATGGTTCAAATGACTCTAAGCACTATGGGACTTAACATCTGAGGTCATCAGTCCCCTAGACTTAGAACTACTTAAACCTAACTAACCTAAAGACAACGCACATATCCAAGCCCAAAGCAGGATTAGAACCTGCGACCGTAGCAGCCGCGTGGTTCCGGACTGAAGCGCCTAGAACCGCTCGGCCACAGCGGCCGGCAATTGCTCCTCCGTCTGGATCTTGTACGGGTAGCAGTCTAAAATATACCGCAAAACTTTCCATATTGTTGATCAAGGGATAGACTGCTCTCGTCACACTGCACGGCCACTGGCACTACACGGGGCACGTGCTGCGAGGTTAGTTACAGCAACAGCAACATCGACAATAACTTCCACCCGGATGGGACGTATTCCTCTTTCAGGTGTGACACCAAGCTCACCAGCGTTTGCGAATTTCATTAATATCACCTTTAAATCATTTAATGACATCAGACCTCTCGTCAGACCTTACAGTCGGTTCAAATGGTTCAAATGGCTCTGAGCACTATGGGACTCAACTGCTGAGGTCATTAGTCCCCTAGAACTTAGAACTAGTTAAACCTAACTAACCTAAGGACATCACAAACATCCATGCCCGAGGCAGGATTCGAACCTGCGACCGTATCTGTCTTGCGGTTCCAGACTGCAGCGCCTTTAACCGCACGGCCACTTCGGCCGGCCTTACAGTCGGTCATAGCCTCTCAATGCTCCACTGTAATTGCTGTTTTCACCAACAACTCAGCCGAGCGGTCTAAGGCGCTGCAGTCATGGACTGTGCGGCTGGTCCCGGCGGAGGTTCGAGTCCTCCCTCGGGCATGGGTGTGTGTTTTTGTCCTTAGGATAATTTAGGTTAAGTAGTGTGTAAGCTTAGGGACTGTTGACCTTAGCTGTTAAGTCCCATAAGATTTCACACACATTTGAACTTTTTTTTTTTTAACCAACAGCTCACATTCTCTCTTCTCGATAGCAATACTGTTCATTCACTTTATGGTTTGTCAAATGACAGAGTGGATGTCATAACGTCATACAAACAATGAACAGCGCCATATTTGCACCTGATGGCCGAAATTGGAACTAATTTTTTTTCCAGTGTAAATCAGTTCAACATTAACGGATTAATATATCTGCCACGTTTCGCTGGCATACGATAGTTGCAGTCCGTGTCTAGCCGCACTTTAATTATAGCCGTCCGGTAGGGTAATATGAGATTAAAAAATTTATAAATAGGTTGTAAGTAGGGACAGGGGTTCCACTTCTGATGTTTCCTAGCACGGTCAAGCTTATGTGTGAAGCAGGTGGCTGCAGCGCAGTTGAAGTTAGGTGACGCTTCGTTTTGTCAGAAAATCAAGTGTGCCCTGTCTGCGGCAAGTGCACGGTTGCCGCAACGCGAGGGGCTGCGCGGAAGCGGGGTTGGCCCGGACAAATCTCGAGGGTGCCGTGGGCGGGCCGCATGTGGCTGGCGCTGGGCGGCGGGGTCGATAGGCGCGCCGGTCATTTCTCGGCCAGTGATTGAGGAAATAGGCCCCGACCTGGGGGAGCGCGTCGCCTGCCTTCAATCAGCGGCGGCGCGCCGTTCCCCGGGGCGAAACCGGCCTGCCTGCCTTCCCACTATTTTTCTTTTTGAGGTTAAGACCGTCTCACCCCCCGAATGAAACTTCTTGGGCGGTGGGGACGGAAACCACTCGACGGTTGCGAGCTACAGTTCAATGTTCTTCCGCAGTGTCCGCTTACACATCTCCTCCAGGCCCTTGCCGAGAGTGGTGTGTTCTCCGACCCGTGCTTCTTCCCCTTTGCTCGCGGACACTGAGATCCGAATCAAGCATTTACTAGCATACGGCAGAGGTGGAAACTACGTCGCATTTTTACGCGGAAGAGGAATCGTATGCCATGGTTGTTGTTAACTTGTGAACAGGGAGATAGAAAACAATGGGAATGTATAGAACGGGGCTATAAAGAATTGCTACGACTATGAACCGATAAACCTCACTGCGTGTAATGGAAGGGCCGTAAATCTGGAAAAAGTTATAAAGATTAAAACCTGCATTACATGCATCTGAATGCCAGGATTCGACTAACAGGGAAACCACCCATCAATCGGACTTACATAATTCTGTATATTAGTGGCACGTGAACATCAGAACTCAAATATTGATCTTCCATAGCAGTTCCATGCAACTCCCGAAAATTCTCGGGGAAATAGACTTTCAAAATTTTCCAGGAACTTTAATTCACCAAAGTTGAGGTTATTTAAACGCCAGGCCGAGTTGCTCACTCAGTAGCGTCGGAAATTGATAATAGCGTAATCAAAAGGTCGCTGGATCGAATTTGGTATTTAGTTTTTCTTTAATTTCATTTGTTTCGTTAAGTACGAATTCCTACATCATTTAATGCTAATTAACACATTTCTGATCTTCGCTTTTTACGAAAAATGCGACCGGCCTCTGTGGCCGAGCGGTTCTAGGCGCTTCAGTCCGGAACCGTGCTGCTGCTACGGTCGCAGGTTCGAATCCTGCTTCGGGTATGGATGTGTGTGATGTCCTTAGGTTAGGTTTAAGTAGTTCTACGTCTAGGGGACTGATGACCTCAGATGTTAAGTCCCATAGTGCTCAGAGCCATTTGAACCTATTACAGCTTCGATAAGGATGCATGTTCGGAAATATACCGCCTGGATATCAAATAACTTTGAAGATGGGTCACTGTAAAATGTCCAACTTTGCTGTACGCATACAAACTCAGTAGGGCACGCCGTCGTCAGTCCTTATTGTGATTAACTTCACACGCCATTTTCGTCCGGTTACAAGAAAGGTTGTGAGAAATTGGTACGTCTGACATTTGCAACATAGGGTGTTACCATATATATCACAAAAACGCATTCAACAGTTGCCAATAACATTCGACAGTTGGCAACACCGACCAAAACAAAACATCAAACCGAGTGTTCAGTTCCTACTATTCTGAAGTCTGAAAACAATATCAACAACATCAGTTATAATAAGCAGAACAGCGATAACAAAGGAACAAAAACATGAAATTTAGGTAAACGTCCACGAAAGCTGTAAGTAGAAATTTTAAATTATTACTGCATTATAGGAAATCAAAAAGCGCCAGAACTGTTTATAATCTACATATACAATATTCTAAAAGTGCTAGCCCACAACGATATTATTTCAGTTGGCCGTGTGTGCCCATTTTCGGGAAAACAGAGTGACGTTACGCTAAACAAGTACAGTGGTGACTAGGGAAAACGCATGGTATTGTGAATGACTTCAAGACAGTTGTGCATACGCCATCAAGAGTTTCATCGAGTCCTCGTTAAATATCATTACGAAAACTAAGCATAAGCCAACCGAAGAGCTGTCACTTCCAAGTGCAATAATATAGTGGTCCACTATTAAACTGAGTGGTATAAACAAACATATATCCGTATACCATGCCACTGAAGATGCCTTGCAGACAATAAAGGCGAAACGCGAACAGCAGTAAAATTGTGTTTCATTCAATTGTAATTAGACGGTTCCAGATTAAGTATTATCAGCCTACCTTGAAACCTTCCCGTCTCCTCTGTACCTCTTTTGTTAATGATAACCTTCCCTTTTACAATAAACTATGAAACCTTTCCTTAGGATATCTGTCTCTTGCTTAATAATAACAAATGAAATCCTCCCTTTGAAATTTATTCTCTTTCTCTATCTTCGCATACAAATTTAATTGCTGCTTATTAAATGTGATTTTCTGATTGTTTCGACGAAACATAGAATGTGTCTTCGTTGTGGCCCTCAGTCGTTATCTGCAACAACCCAAAACTGTTCCTTACCTTTTTTACTGTTACTGGATCGCCATCTGACGGCTACATCGAACTGCGACATGAGTATACTTACTCTGTTTTACTACACTCTATTAACTGCTGGTGGGCTTTCATAATAAGTGGCTGTATTTATTACCAAAGCTGACGTTATTCTTTAATAGCAAAGCTGACGTTATTCTTTAATTAATTTGACTGAAGTTACGTAATTCACAGTTAAACTTTTTCTTGACAACAATAAAATGTTGCAAAGTTTTACGTTGATGGTTTTTGGGATGGATTATAATTAGAAATGCAATGTTGCTGGCAAAAATTAATTATATTCTGAATGAAATGATTTTACAAACGTTCAAATGGGACTTACTTTTTACAATAATCCTACAACTAGCAATGCGCAAACACACCTTCAGTAGTCTTGAGTTTCTCAAAAAATTGATTCAATAATATTAGTTCCTCTTATTATAATAGTTAGCTGATGTCTATGTACATCCGTTTATAATCTCTCGTAAATCATAGCTAGTGGCTGGCAGGCACTCCGCTCCTCTCAACCTCTCGCTTCAGACCTGCTACCAACTCGCTTCACATCTCGCTTACTACTGACTTCCTACGAACGCTAAACTGTGGCCTCTCCTGCCAACAATGCTTTCTGGTGCAGACAATCCCTGCTACCATTACAAAATGTATCATTGCGCGGTCTTTCCCGCTCTTTTCTTAAAATGTATCCATACGCGGTCCCTCCCGCCCTTTTTAAAATTACACTCCTGGAAATGGAAAAAAGAACACATTGACACCGGTGTGTCAGACCCACCATACTTGCTCCGGACACTGCGAGAGGGCTGTACAAGCAATGATCACACGCACGGCACAGCGGACACACCAGGACCCGCGGTGTTGGCCGTCGAATGGCGCTAGCTGCGCAGCATTTGTGCACCGCCGCCGTCAGTGTCAGCCAGTTTGCCGTGGCATACGGAGCTCCATCGCAGTCTTTAACACTGGTAGCATGCCGCGACAGCGTGGACGTGAACCGTATGTGCAGTTGACGGACTTTGAGCGAGGGCGTATAGTGGGCATGCGGGAGGCCGGGTGGACGTACCGCCGAATTGCTCAACACGTGGGGCGTGAGGTCTCCACAGTACATCGATGTTGTCGCCAGTGGTCGGCGGAAGGTGCACGTGCCCGTCGACCTGGGACCGGACCGCAGCGACGCACGGATGCACGCCAAGACCGTAGGATCCTACGCAGTGCCGTAGGGGACCGCACCGCCACTTCCCAGCAAATTAGGGACACTGTTGCTCCTGGGGTATCGGCGAGGACCATTCGCAACCGTCTCCATCAAGCTGGGCTACGGTCCCGCACACCGTTAGGCCGTCTTCCGCTCACGCCCCAACATCGTGCAGCCCGCCTCCAGTGGTGTCGCGACAGGCGTGAATGGAGGGACGAATGGAGACGTGTCGTCTTCAGCGATGAGAGTCGCTTCTGCCTTGGTGCCAATGATGGTCGTATGCGTGTTTGGCGCCGTGCAGGTGAGCGCCACAATCAGGACTGCATACGACCGAGGCACACAGGGCCAACACCCGGCATCATGGTGTGGGGAGCGATCTCCTACACTGGCCGTACACCACTGGTGATCGTCGAGGGGACACTGAATAGTGCACGGTACATCCAAACCGTCATCGAACCCATCGTTCTACCATTCCTAGACCGGCAAGGGAACTTGCTGTTCCAACAGGACAATGCACGTCCGCATGTATCCCGTGCCACCCAACGTGCTCTAGAAGGTGTAAGTCAACTACCCTGGCCAGCAAGATCTCCGGATCTGTCCCCCATTGAGCATGTTTGGGACTGGATGAAGCGTCGTCTCACGCGGTCTGCACGTCCAGCACGAACGCTGGTCCAACTGAGGCGCCAGGTGGAAATGGCATGGCAAGCCGTTCCACAGGACTACATCCAGCATCTCTACGATCGTCTCCATGGGAGAATAGCAGCCTGCATTGCTGCGAAAGGTGGATATACACTGTACTAGCGCCGACATTGTGCATGCTCTGTTGCCTGTGTCTATGTGCCTGTGGTTCTGTCAGTGTGATCATGTGATGTATCTGACCCCAGGAATGTGTCAATAAAGTTTCCCCTTCCTGGGACAATGAATTCACGGTGTTCTTAATTCAATTTCCAGGAGTTTATATCAATTTGCGGTCTCTCTTGTCAACAATACTTTGGTGCAGACATTCCCTGCTACCACAATTATTTCCAACATGACAAATATTAATTATTCCTACTTAATCCTATTAATAAAATATAAACATCTTTCATAAATTGTGATTTGACAATAAACAATAGAAATATACACGTCATACAACCTTAAAAAGTGATACCCTAAACGAGAATGAAAAGTGATACTCCTAAATGACAGTAAGGTCGAATACGTCGGCGGTATTGTGTCCCACGTTAGTGGCTGCCGGAAAGAAGGCGAGACCAGCTGGCGTCAGGATGAAGACAAGCAGACAGGCTGCCGAGCGGCAGCGCCCAGGGCTATCGGGTTCCCGGCAAACCCCTCCGTCAGTGACTCACTGGGCTGCGCCGAAGTCCCCGCTGCCCGCAACACGCGATATGCCGGAACTCCGGCGAGACGGACGCGGTGGGCGGCGTAAGCGAACACGCCGCGGCCTCCGCGCCGTCAAAAGGGACGCGGTGGGGGCCCGTCAAAGTCGAACCGGGCTTCTTTCACGCACAGATCTCGTATAACAGCATTTTCACGCAGATAGTTCCCGCAGCGCTCAGGTGCTTCGATATTTGCTACCCCATAGTGGAAGACACTTCCCGTTAAGGGCAGACCTAAGGCAAAACGCATTCTTGTTATACTTAAACATATACAGGGTGTTACAAAAAGGTACGGCCAAAGTTTCAGGAAACATTCCTCACACACAAAGAAGGAAAATATGTTATGTGGACATGTGTCCGGAAACGCTTACTTTCCATGTTAAAGCTCATTTTATTACTTCTCTTCAAATCACATTAATCGTGGAATGGAAACACACAGCAACAGAACGTACCAGCGTGACTTCAAACACTTTGTTACAGGAAATGTTGAAAATGTCCTTTGTTAGCGAGGATACATGCATCCACCCTCCGTCGCATGGAATCCCTGATGCGCTGATGCATACCTGGAGAATGGCGTGTTGTATCACAGCCGTCCACAATACGAGCACGAAGAGTCTCTACATGTGGTACCGGGATTGCGTAGACAAGAGCTTTCAAATGCCCCCATAAATAAAAGTCAAGAGGGTTGAGGTGAGGAGAGCGTGGAGGCCATGGAATTGGTCCGCCTCTACCAATCCATCGGTTACCGAATCTGTTGTTGAGAAGCGTACGAACACTTCGACTGGAATGTGCAGGAGCTCCATCGTGCATGAACCACATGTTGTGTCGTACTTGTAAAGGCACATGTTCTAGCAGCACAGGTAGAGTATCCCGTATGAAATCATGATAACGTGTTCCATTGAGCGTAGGTGGAAGAACATGGGGCCCAGTCAAGACATCACCAACAATGCCAAAAAATCTGTGTTGATGACGTGATTGCACAATTGCGTGCTGATTCTCGTCAGCCCACACATGTTTATTGTGAAAATTTACAATTTGATCACGTTGGAATGAAGCCTCATCCGTAAAGAGAACATTTGCACTGAAATGAGGATTGACACATTGTTGGATGAACCATTCGCAGAAGTGTACCCGTGGAGGCCAATCTGCTGCTGATAGTGCCTGCACACGCTGTACATGGTACGGAAACAACTGGTTCTCCCGTAGCACTCTCCGTACAGTGACGTGGTCAACGTTACCTTGTACAGCAGCAACTTCTCTGACGCTGACATTTGGGTTATCGTCAACTGCACGAAGAATTGCCTCGTCCATTGCAGGTGTCCTCGTCGTTCTATGTCTTCCCCAGTCGCGAGTCATAGGCTGGAATGTTCCGTGCTCCCTAAGACCCCGATCAATTGCTTCGAACGTCTTGCTGTCGGGACACCTTCGTTCTGGAAATCTGTCTCGATACAAACGTACCGCGCCACGGCTATTGCCCCGTGCTAATCCATACATCAAATAGGCATCTGCCAACTCCGCATTTGTAAACATTGCACTGACTGCAAAACCACGTTCTTGATGAACACTAACCTGTTGATGCTACGTACTGATGTGCTTGATGCTAGTACTGTGGAGCAATGAGTCGCATGTCAACACAAGCACCGAAGTCAACATTACCTTCCTTCAATTGGGTCAACTGGCGGTGAATCGAGGAAGTACAGTACATACTGACAAAACTAAAATGAGCTCTAACATGGAAATTAAGCGTTTCTGGACATGTCCAAATAACATATTTTCTTTATTTGTGTGTGAGGAATGTTTCCTGAAAGTTTGGCCGTACCTTTTTGTAACACCCTGTATATATCTCCAAAATTATTACAGCTAAAATAGTAAAACTTGAGACTATTATGTAAAACATATTTTTTTCCCTAAATATATTGGCCGGCCACGATGGCCGAGCAGTTCTAGGCGCTTCAGTCCGGAACCGCGCGACTGCTACGGTCGCTGGTTCGAATCCTGCCTCGGGCATGGATGTGTGTGATGTCCTTAGGTTAGTTAGGTTTAAGTAGTTCTAAGTTCTAGGGGACTGATGACCTCAGATGTTAAGTCCCATAGTGCTCAGAGCCATTCGAATCATTTTTTTGATGACAGAAGGTGGCGCTCTCTTTCTGACTAGACAATAGAGTCTGCTGGGTTCGTTTCTTCCTTAGAAACAAGCGATGCTCCAACCCAGGCTTCCTCCACTCGCACAGCACCAACCGCTACGGACGCCAAGGGGGCGGCTGGCTTTCATTCCGCCGCCCCTCGCCCCCACCCTCCGGCTGCACGGTCCTCTTGCACCGCCTCCTGCCTCCTGCGGCACATTCGCAAAAACACAATTAAGCAAACGGCGCCGGCTGGCTGCTGCAACATGGCCGCCGCGTTGGCCTGTCGTAAGCTTAAGCTTCTTGCGGCCGCAGGCTTCCGCGTGTCCCTGCTGGGACACCCTGCCCGCCGCCAAGTAGTTTACCGCCTTGCTGTTTAGAGGACGGCATGAAAGAGCAGGAGGAGCAAAAAACATACTGCTCACCGAGCTAAAGTGCCGCCGCCACCGCCTTCAGCTGCGGACAGCCTCTGTAATGACCGCCGCTTGTTCTTCGCCAGAGAACCAGGCGCACTAATTTCCTTACCGCTTAGGAACACTGCAGATATGGCGCCGAGTACTGTGCAGTTAGTATCACTTTACCAAAACAGAGCTCGCGCGACACCAGCAGCAGAGAAAAACAGCTGCTGATGTAGTGAAGAGTTCCATTTCTCCGGTCTCTGAGCTTCTCCGGCGATGCGTGAAGTCCCAATCGCGGTCGCGCTCGGTGTCCACACACTCTCTGCGATGCTAGGCGTGTGAGACAAATTACATGACGTAATGCTTAGCATGTTTAATCAGAAGCCCATTCTGGAGGATGCTGATAACTTCTCTGCTCTGACACACTAAAGAAATCAGTCGAAATGAGGGTCACCTGCCTCGCTCTGACATGCGAGACTGCGTTAAAATTATTTCTCTTTCGAAAAGATTCCGAAATCCGACCGTTGGACATCAAATTTACATCGCTGGTCATTCATACCTCGCCTAGAGCAGACTTCTAGCAACTTCCGGCGATAATACAAGTATCCCCAACAATCAAAACAGCAATACAATTTAACCTATTCAGACCATCTGGCTACAATTGTGTACGTCAACTTTTACCGCGTCTTAGCTGCAACAGATGTATTTTTTTCGCAATGGAAGCCTGAGGTACACATTTGTGAATGTTCAGCCTTTTCATCATGCACAGCTGCTGGCAACTGTTGGACATCATTCCAAACATTTTAACAAGTCAGTGTAGAAGTGCGCAGCAGTTCGCGACCACCCAAATACGTGGTTGAGGTTCGTTCACTATATTCCACTGTATAATTGGTTCAAATGGCTCTGAGCACTATGGGACTTAACATCTGTGGTCATCAGTCCCCTAGAACTTCGAACTACTTAAACCTAACTAACCTAAGGACATCACACACATCCATGCCCGAGGCAGGATTCGAACCTGCGACCGTAGTAGTCCTGCGGTTCCCGACTGCAGCGCTAGAACCGCACGACCACCGCGGCCGGCACTGTATAATTGAATGCTGTTATTGCTATTTAGCATGGTAATTATGGAATGGCATTTTACTATTTATTACAATAGAGAAAATTTCTTAATTAATTATTTTGGTCCATAATATGAAGCCAAGTGTACAAAGCATGTTTTGAAAACGCGTACATAATTTTGTATGCCTTGCTTGTAATATTAAAAAATCACCTAAGAGCTTTAGCATACTAAAGATATTTCCTTCCTCCAGAAAAAGGGCTAATGTTAGTGGGGCAAAAGTCACTCAAAAATATCACTATAATTTTTCCAAGGAAACAGTTGGAATTTATTGGCCTCAATCAAAGCGGAAAAACAATTAAACGGCTTCCTCCACTCGCGGACAAGAACACATCGTTCGGATTGTCTAACTTTACCGTATTGGAAGAAAAACTTCAGATATCTTAAATCTTCGGTCCAGAAACCTGTAGTACTCTCGTATCAGCACCTTCGCTCCGATGAATTTACGACTTCAACTCTAAGGAGGGCTGATGATCGACCTGATACATTTTGAGAAATCCAAACAAAAATGGTTCAAATGGCTCCGAGCACTATGGGACTTAACTGCTGAGGTCATCAGTCCCCTAGAACTTAGAACTACTTAAATCTAACTAACCTAAGGACATCACACACATCCATGCCCGAGGCAGGATTCGAACCTGCGACCGTAGCGGTCATGCGGTTCCAGACTGTAGTGCCTAGAACCGCACGGCCACTCAGGCCGGCAAATCCAAACAGTTCCGCCGAAGTTGTTTCAACATTCAGCCCTTTCGGCCACTCAGACCTAGAAGCCGTTTACAGGCAATTTCTTTGACTATTTCTCGCTCTAGGTAATAACACAGCACTTCAAAACGTTGCTCTCAACAACTTTATAAACTTTATTTGCAACAGTTAGTGCGAAACACCTGTATCGCGGAACTGTCACTCGTCCTTGATCCAGCCCTTTAGACTACCACCATAACTCACTAGGGAGAAGTAGGGAAAGACTAGCGCACCATATCTTGCCTGCCTCGAGTGATGTGTTAAAAATTTGTCATCCACACTCTTCTCAAGTACTCAGTACCTCATAATGTATTCCATCAATTCGTTACTACGGCTTCTCTCGTCTGACGTCCACGGTGCATTGACTGTGGCGTGCGGGATTTGACGCGAGCCCGATTGCATGTAACGAACGAGGCGATACAATGGATGACTTGTACTCCAGACGTAGCAACATGAACTTCCTTAACTTGAAATGGTATACCCTTGCATTCCTCAGCCGAACGCATTGACTTACCAGTCAGTTTATTAGGGTCTGCAGTTTAATTGGGTTCAAAAGTGGTTCAAATGGCTTATGCACTATGGGACATGCATCTGAGGTCATCAGTCCCATAGACGTTGAACTACTTAAACCTAAATAACCTAAGGACATCACACACATTCATGCCCGAGGCAGGATTCGAACCTGCGACCGTAGCAGCAGCGCGGTTCCGGACTGAAGCGCCTAGATCCGTTCAGTCACAGCGGCCGGCGTTTAATTGGGAACTCAAACAATTTTAAGAATAGATCCTTCACTCTGCGATGGAGTGTGCTCTGTTTCTAAACTCCTTGACAGCTTGAAACTGTGTGCCAGATCGGGATTCGTACCTGAAACCTTGCCTTTCAAGTCTTATAGGCCGGGTTATTCAGGCATGCTGATGAGCTACTCTGCGTTTCCGAATGTAGGACAGAATTACAGACACAACTGTAACTTTTAGGGCAAGTCATGACTCTTGCTTGAGAAGGTAAACTTCCAGGGTTCGAGACCAGGAACAACATACAACTTTTCAATCACTCAGAAGGTTGTGCAAGGAAATTTCGGGCGATCAGCGAGACGTCTGTAACTTCTTCACTTCACTATGCTTAACTACATATACCTGAAAACGGCCAGAAGACTCTGCGTCGAAATATCGTTGCAGCAACTAACAGGTATCTGAAAGTTCGCCCAAAATTTCGAGGAAAAATTTATGCACCGGGAAAGTTTAATTTCACGTCAGAAAGTTATTGAACCAATTGTTTATTACCCATATAAAGAATTACAAGAAGTGAATGAATCAATCTGTGACACAAAAAATCCTAAAACAATCCTTGGATCCAACTTCACAGATTTCTCAGCTACGTTCCTACTACGGTCTGTACGGTTAGAAAGTTTTTAGCGGTATCGTTAAATACGTTCATGTATGCTGTATTGGTCGATTCTTACCAACTTAGCGCGCGCGCGCGCGCACACACACACATATATATATATATATATATATATATATATATATATATATATATATATATATATATATATATATATATATAGTCGGCGCACGAGCGATGGAAACAGCATCTCAGACGTAGTGATGAGGTACGGATTTACTCGTACGACCATTCACCTACTGTGAATATTAGGAATCCGGTAAAACATCAAATTTCCGACATCGCTGCGGACGGAAAAAGGTCCAGCAAAAAAGGGGCCAACGACGACTGAACAGAATCGTTCAACGTGACAGAAGTGCAACCCCTCCGCAAAATGCTGCAGATTTCACTGCTGGGCCATCAAAAAGTGTCTGCGTACCATCTATTCAATGAAATATCATCGATATGCGCTCTCGGTGCCGAAGACCCAGTCATGTATCCTTGATGATTGCAGGACACAAAGCCTTATGCCTCGCCTGGGCCCGTCAACACCGACATTGGACTGTTGATGACTGAAAACATGTTGCCTGGTCGGACGAGTCTCGTTTCAAGTTGTATCGAGCGAATGGACATGTACGGGAATGGAGACAACTTCACGAATCCATGGACCCTGCACGTCAAAGGGCACTGTATAAGCTGGTGGAGGCTCTGTAATGGCGGCGTGGGGCGTGTACAGTTGGAGTGATATGGGACCACTGATACGTCTAGACACGATTCTGACAGGTGATACATTAGCATCCATTCATGCCCATTATGCGTTCCAAAGGACTTGGGTACTTCTAACAGTATAATGCTACACCCCACACGTTCAGAATTGCCACAGAGTGGCTCCTGGATCACTATTCGGAGTTTGAACACTTCCGTTGGCCACCAAACACCCCAGATATGAACATTATTGAGGATATCTGGGGGGTTGCTTTGCAATGTGCAATGTGCTGCTCAGAAGAGATCTCTCCCCCCCCCCCCCCCCAGTCACACTCTTACAGATTTATGGACAGCCCTGCAGTATTCATGGTGTCAGTTTCCTCCAGCATTACTTCAGACATTAGTGAAGTCCATGCCACGTCGTGTTGCGGCACTTCTGCGTGGTCGAGGGTGCCCTATACGATATTAAGCAGGTGTACCAGTTTCTTCGGCTCTTCAGTGTATTTATCTGCTACTTCGAATTTGTAGTGCCCTTAAGATTCAGCGGTGGAAGTAAAACATTTATGGATCGCCATTAAATACATCAAGTCGGGAACAACTGCCTGACAAAATATTCAAGCAGTTGACTCCAGCGCCACTTTTTTTAAGAAATGGAGATTTTTAGCTAGTGAGCGATTCACCGCAACAGCCCGAGTTGAAATTCAGATGACGGGCTGTTACTCGGAAGCGTTGAGGATAACGCAGCAGGAACGACTGCGGTTATTTTTCCTCAACTCCGCTCCGCCGACAGAGCCTAGTCGCAAAGCGGGCGTTCGAAGCGGCAAGAAATGCGCTGCGGAATATTAATGTTTTATTGTGAGACGTGAAAGGAATATAATTCAATGGACTTCCTTTCACTTTAAACATTTAGTGCTGGTTGCGGCTCGGAATGCGTAATGCAGGAGAGCTCCGAGGAAAGAAGTTCGTCGGCCGGCGGACGAAAGAAACAGCGCAGGCGAGATGGAGCCGCTTTCTCGAAGAGGCGGACCACCGCAAGTAGACTAGAGCGCCCCCTGCCGTTCACCGACGCAAAGTGTTTTAATCCCGCTTCCGTCTGAATACATACCTTCCGTAAGCCGAGGACGCAGTCTTATGGTTTCTGCCCGTCGGTGACCCGCTTCTTGACATCCCGGTAAGGTTTCACCGCTCAAGCCGCCGTTATTTTTCTTTGCCGAATAACAAAACTTACCTCGACAGGCGCCAGGTCAGAAGGTTGCCTCCACTAGACAATTCGACACCAAAAGTATAACGATCGCGGAACATCAGAGGACGCCGTTGTTGCTTAAAATGAGGTTCAGAGGGTAATAAACTGCAAAGTCGGAAGCCGTACTGCTCGTAACGAGATGCTAATTTTAATGCACAGTGGAAAGCTTAGTTAGGAAGCAAAAATGCTGCGGAGATGAAACCCTACTCAGAGCGGGAGCAACGTTGGGCGTGTACCTTGACGGTACTCTCACCGTGTAATGATGAATCAGCAGCAGCGTTCAAAGTATCGTGAAGAACGAAGAACAGCAGGAGAATAACACTTTAAAGCGGCGTGGGGCATTAAGAAAAGCAAAAAGGAAATACAGTGGAACGTCGTTTACCCGGAGAAGGTAAGAGCGTCGCCGTTTTTAATCGAATAATCTGGAAAATTATAAAAAAACTTTAATGCGATGGTCAAAATACCATAAAACATGTTATATATATTTTGACGTAAACGCACAAATTATACTTTATTTTCACGTAAATGTGACAAAATACCGAAAAAATGCAGTGACTCTTATACTTTGGAACAATCAGTAAATTTTTTTGAGCCAGATTCGCAGCACAATAAAGTAGTCGTTTCACCATAATTAATTCGGCCGAAACTGTTTCCATCTGGCATTCCAAATAAGCCAGTACTTTGTCCAGCTGCGTTATGGCCTCTGCATGTGCCATAGTGTCTTCATATTGAGCGCCAAATTCGCCATCTAATCCATCATCTCTATCGTCACTGTTAACAGGCGAAAAAATGACAGTGGATTAGAGACAGAGCGGCACTTGACATACTTGTTAGCTGCCGCCGTGTTAACAGCCTTTCGGATATAAGAAATGTGAAGTTTCGTTTCTGATGGCGGCAGACCTGCTTCCCCAACCCAACAAATGTATCCTATTTTCTGTAATGTCCACTCACTTTAAGTCGTTCGATATCCGGTACCCGCAATCGAAATTTCTATTATTCGGCCGTCACAAATCGATGCGCGGTTTTCCGCTTGGCCTCTAAAGGTAGCCTCATAAATAAAATTGCTCTGTGGATGACAGAGTCCTTTACTGAGCGATCTCGACGATGAAATGAGGGCCACTTGTCTCGTTGTATACTTCATACAATATCGAGCTGTCACCGCTGGGGGCTGACGTGAGTTGCTGCCGTTTCACGAAACGGGAGGTGGACACAATCTGTTGTTTTCTATTATGGCAATATTATTAGACACCATGTCAGAGTATCAGTGAATCGCGGCAGAGTGCCGAATTCATACCTAAAGAATGGGGAACAACATGGCTGTAGAACAATCTACTAATTTCAGATACTATACAAAATGTGTGTGTGGCCATTTTTGAATGGCGCTTGTTAATCTGGTCACTCTGTAGTTTTCCGGTGTGTCGATGTGGAGTGTCCAGTAAGACATGACAGTCAGTAGGTTGTTTGTCGTGGGATCTGTTAAGACCGGGTTAGCCACAGAGGCCCCACGGGGACGTCATTAGAGCTCTATAATACGTCGTGGCTGTTCGTACTGGTTATTAACAGATAACAGTACGTAGTAATGACTGTTCGTTAGCCAGAACAACATGCTGTAGCATAGAGATTCCTTCGTTTCCCACCGCCTGCTCTGTATGTGTGTCATCACGATTTAAAAATTCTTAATCTTTTGTATAATAGTACGAACTGTAGAGTGTAAGTTGACGCAAAATTTTTGTAGCGGTTGGTCTCACTGGAAGGATTAGCGAGTTTCTGTTAGCTCTCCTCCCGCCAGGAGACAATACTTTAATTAGGCAATACTTTATGTACCAAATAATTATAAAAAGGGAAGCGGAGTTTCGTTCCATTGATTGCGTGAAGTTTCGAAGAGTAAATTTTAACTGACGAACCATAATACCGTTCATCTTTCTTCTGTGAGCTGTCTAGTCGTCCACGGATTATGAAAACAATGTCACTTCGTGACAACACCGCAGAAACATTTTGGCTACACAGAGCTCTTCATCAATTCAGTTCACCTAGTTTTACAGAGAGTACTCTACTGCATTGGCTCCTTACTTAGCTTTCATTTATCGCGAATCTCTTGCCCAACGTAAAGTCCCGAGCGACTGGAAAAAGCGCAGGTGACACCTGTATATAAGAAGGGTAGAAGGACGGATCCTCAAAATTACAGACCAATATCATTAACATCGGTTTGTTGCAGATTCTCGAACATATTCTCAGTTCGAATATAATGAATTCCCTTGAGACAGAGAAGTTGCTGTCCATGCATCAGCACGGCTTTAGAAAGCATCGCTCCTGCGAAACGCAACTCGCCCTTTTTTCACATGATATCTTGCGAACCATGGATCAAGGGTATCAGACGGATGCCATATTCCTTGACTTCCGGAAAGCGTTTGACTCGGTGTCCCCCTGCAGACTCTTAACTAAGGTACGAGCATATGGGATTGGTTCCCAAATATGTGAGTGGCTCGAAGACTTCTTAAGTAATAGAACCCAGTACGTTGTCCTCGATGGTGAGTGTTCATCGGAGGCGAGGGCATCATCTGGAGTGCCCCAGGGAATTGTGGTAGGTCCGCTGTTGTTTTCTATTACATAAATGATCTTTTGGATAGGGTGGATAGCAATGTGCGGCTGTTTGCTGATGATGCTGTGGTGTACAGGAAGGTGTCGTCGTTGAGTGATTGTAGGAGGATACAAAATGACTTGGACAGGATTTGTGATTGGTGTAAAGAATGGCAGCTAACTCTAAATATAGATAAATGTAAATTAATGCAGATGAATAGGAAAAATAATCCCGTAATGTTTGAATACTCCATTAGTAGTGTAGCGCTTGACACAGTCACGTCGATTAAATATTTGGGCGTAACATTGCAGAGCGATATGAAGTGGGACAAGTATGTAATGGCAGTTGTGGGGAAGACGGATAGTCGTCTTCGGTTCATTGGTAGAATGTTGGGAAGATGTGGTTCATCTGCAAAGGAGACGGCTTATAAAACACTAATACGACATATTCTTGAGTACTGCTCGAGCGTTTGGGATCCCTATCAGGTAGGATTCAGGGAGGACATAGAAGTAATTCAGAGCCGGGCTGCTAGATTTGTTACTGGTATGTTTGATCATCACGTGAGTGTTACGAAATGCTTCAGGAACTCGGGTGGGAGTCTCTAGAGGAAAGGAGGCGTTCTTTTCGTGAATCGCCACTGAGGAAATTTAGAGAACCAGCATTTGAGGCTGACTGCAGTACAATTTTTCTGCCGCCAACTTACATTTCGCGGAAAGACCACAAAGATAAGATAAGAGAGATTAGGGCTCGTACAGAGGCATATAGGCAGTCATTTTGCCCTCGTTCTGTTTGGGAGTGGAACAGCGAGAGAAGATGCTAGTTGTGGTACGAGGTACCCTCTGCCACGCACCGTATGGTGGATTGCGGCGTATGTATGTAGATGTAGAAACAGCAAAGAACTCGTAATAGCACAATGAATAACTATTTACTTCACGTTGTTCATAATGATTTGAAATGTGCGGTCTGTATCTTGTATATCGGACGTAGGCGGTACGAGTGTTGTAACTGGGAACAATATTAATTGCCGACTTCGTTTCTTGTTACAGGTGAGGAACGGGTGCAACGCTTCCTCGGCAATGAATCGCACAAAGACCACTTCAAGCTGCTGGAGAAGGACCACAACTCGCTCCTCGTAGGAGCTAGGTGAGTACAGACTGCCATTACTTACCCTCACAGCGGCCGATCTGGAATGTAGAAATCAACATACAAGTACACGATTCCCACGTTATTTCATATAACCGTGGACTAACACGTCTGTATCTAGTCCCTGACATATCGCGCTACGGTCGCAGGTTCGAATCCTGCCTCGGGCATGGATGTGTGTGATGTCCTTAGGTTAGTTAGGTTTAATTGGTTCTGCGTTCTAGGTGACTGATGACCTCAGAAGTTAAGTCGCATACTGCTCGGAGCCATTTGAACCATTTGACATCACCCCAATATCGGCCGGCATTTTCAGATGTGACTTCCCATGTAAATAATGTCACCGTCACAACTAGAAGAAAAAGATTAATTACAAGGTTCAGTGCTTCCAGTAGACAATACGCAGATGATACATCATTAAAGCAGAGAGGTACTGGCGAACATAATCTGAGAGGGCGGGTAATGAATCCTGTTAGGATAGCTCAGTAGAAGAGCACTTGCCCTCGAAAAGCGAAGGTCCCAGGTTCTAGACCCGGTCCGGCACAAAGTTTAAACCTTCCAGAATGTTTCCGATCCGTGTAAACTCCGCTGGAGCATTAAAGATTAATTATCGACGACTGAAGTTAATTGCTTGACCACTGTCACCAAGTTAATCGGTTGCAATGAAACATGACACAACCTATGACCGTAATTCAACGACAAATTGTTCCGAAGCAAATGTAACAGCCCTTTTTTGTTATGCCTCGTATGATTCTCGTTATCTGTGTGGTGGAACTACTTTTGTGAAGGCCGTTATTTCTCAGGACCTTGAGACTCGCCTCACTTTTCTTGAGCGCTGTTTCAGAGTTCTGAAATCGAATGCCCAAAAGCTTTTCCTTTAGTGGTGGGAACAAAAACAAATTACAGGGTGCAAGATCGAGTCTACAAGGCGGATAAGTATACAGATAATGCTGAACCGAAACAAAAACTGCGTTACTTGATTTGCAACGTGAGGCCGGGCATTATCATGATGAAGTAACCACCTAGTCCGAGAAAGTTCTGCTCGTTTCCTGGCTATGTGCTTCCTGATTTTAGCCAATACCGACGTTTGGTTCAAATGGCTCTGAGCACTAAGGGACTTAACTTCTAAGGTCATCAGTCCCCTAGAACTTAGAACTACTTAAACCTAACTAACCTAAGGACGTCACACACATCCGTGCCCGAGGCAGGATTCGAACCTGCGACCGTAGCGGTCGCGCGGCTCCTGTAGCGCCTAGAACCGCTCGGCCACCCCGGCCGGCTCCAATACCAACGTGTACTGTGCTGCTGTAAGATCAGTGTGAGCGGGAACATGCTATGACAGTCAGAAAAATGTAGGCACCATCACTTTTCGTGCAGATGCTGAACACATTCCCACATTCGCATTTTTTGCTATTGGAGAACCTGGCGATTTCCACACTGTGCCGGGCTCATTTTCCTTCAGTATCATAATGATGTAGCCATGACTCATCACTGGTGATACTGGATTTCAGAAGCACTTACCCTCCGTCAGCAAAGAGACGCAGTACCTCAATCTGTTGTTCGGGAGTCAACTGACGTGGCACAAACACAGATCATATGAAGATGATCGTGCATAATCGTAAAGACATTGCCATACGAAATTCTCAACACTTCACTGAGGTTACGTAATGTAATCGTCACGGACAGTCACCGCATCTGTGCTGTTGACTTCAGTCACATCAGAAGCTGAAACACGAAGTCCACCTAGCTTAACACATACAAGTCGGCCTTCTTTGAAGTCCTTGAAATATCTAAAGAATGTTGCACGAGGTTGTGTATCATCTTATCACCGCACTCTTGAAGCTTTTTTTTTAAGTCTCAGTGGTTGCATGGCTTAAACAAACAAAGAATTTTATTGCTCCGTACTGCTGCTCTCGCGTCACCTCCGTTGTTTGGTATGCGAAATGCAAAGAGCGTCTGCAAGATACAGCATTACTAACAACCAATCGATACGATAGTGCTGCCGCCTGTGGACATTACACACAAATACGCGCTCTTTTCATATATTGATGACACAGATAGGAACTTTATCACGGAAGCTAAAGAAAAAAAGCAATCTCAGTCCTTGTTATATAAATTAGCGAAAAACAGTCCAAATCGCAAAGATTATTTTATTTAAAATAACTGATAGTAAAAACTGTACTGGCACCACTTCAGAAGACACCTCCTCATTATCTTTGACAGCTATGATCGACCTCTGTCGTTATGCTAACACATGGCGTCCATGATACACAGTTTTGATATTTGCTGGCCATCTTACTACGTCGTCTCCATAGCAACGTCATCCGTAGATACCAAGTTCGGACCAGAAAGTGCGCCATTGTTCTACTAAATTTCGTGCTATTGAGAACACAGCGTAATTACTCTCTAATTTCATAGATGATAATTATTTTACACAAATGCATTTGTTTATTCTATGCACACATTCTACTGACAAGGTAGCCGATGCTATGGATATGTTATCCTGCTTAAATAAATTATTTTCGCCACATAGTACTACAAGAAATACGAGATATAACTTTTAAATAATCTTATTACAGTACTCACTATTTTTAATAATATTTTCTGCCCTATAGACACTACTTCTTTATAGTTATTCACTTTTAGATAAACTGCACTTCAAATGATACGTAATCTACGTAAATCGTTCCTCATTCGCCAATGTTGACGTTACACAGCACAAATACACCCTCACCAGATCTGCAGCACTGGCGATTAAAATTGCTACACCAAGAAGACATGCAGATGATAAACGGGTATTCATTGGACAAATATATTATACTAGAACTGCCATGTGATTACATTTTCACACAATTTCGGTGCATAGATCCTGAGAAATCAGTACCCAGAACAACCACCTATGGCCGTAATAAAGGCCTTGATACGTCTGGGCATTGAGTCAAACAGAGCTTGGATGGCGTGTACAGGTACAGCTGCCCATGCAGCTTCAACGCGATACCACAGTTCATCAAGAGTAGTGACTGGCGTATTGTGACGAGCCAGTTGCTCGGCCACCATTGACCAGGCATTTTCAATTGGTGTGAGATTTGGAGAATGTGCTGGCCAGGGCAGCAGTCCAACATTTTCTGTATCCACTAAGGCCCGTACAGGACTTGCAACATGCGGTCGTGCATTATCCTTCTGAAATGTAGGGTTTCGCAGGGATAGAATGAAGAGTAGAGCCACGGGTCGTAACACATCTGAAATATAACGTCCACTGTTCAAAGTGCCGTCAATGCGAACAAGAGGTGTAGCCAACCGCACCCCATATCATCACGTCGGGTGATACGCCAGTATGGCGATGACGAATACACGCTTCCAGTGAGCGTTCACCGCGATGTCGCCAAACACGGATGCGACCATCAATATGCTGTAAACAGAACCTGGATTCATCCGAAAAAATGACGTTTTGTCATTCGTGCACCCAGGTTCGTTGTTGAGTACACCATCGCAGGCGCCCCTGTCTGTGATACAGCGTCAAGCATAACCGCAGCCATGGTCTCCGAGCGGATAGTCCATGCTGCTGCAAACGTCGTCGAACTGTTCGTGCAGATGGTTGTTGTCTTTCAAACGTCCCCATCTGTTGACTCCGGGCTCGAGACGTGGCTGCACGATCCGTTACAGCCATGCTGATAAGATGCCTGACATCTCGACTGCTAGTGATACGAGGCCGTTGAGATCCAGCACGGCGTTCCGTATTACGCTCCTGAACCCACCGATTCCATATTCTGCTAACAGTCATTGGATCTCGACCAACGCGAGCAGCATTGTCGCGATACGATAAACCGCAATCGCGATAGGCTACAATCCGACCTTTATCAAAATCGGAAACGTGATGGTACGCATTTCTCCTCCTTACACGAGGCATCACTACAACGTTTCACCAGGCAACGCCGGTCAACTGCTGTTTGTGTATGAGAACTCGTTTGGAAACTTTCCTCATGTCAGCACGTTGTAGGTGTCGCCACCGGCGCCAACCTTATGTGAATGCTCTGAAAAGCTAATCATTTGCATATCATAGCATCTTCTTCCTGTCGGTTAAATTTCACGTCTGTAGCATGGCATCTTCGTGGTGTAGCTATTTTAATGGCCAGTAGTGTATATAAGACAATGCAGCCTAGCCAAGAGCAGCAGTTTCAGCGACCTGATATCGTCAGCTTCAGCTGATGGGTGACCACTCTTCGATTTTAATAAGTATAAATTACTTATATTAAGTCACTGACTTCTTTATGTAACTAACACGATTCCTAACCTTCACGGTGCTACTGTGATGATGGCATAAGTCTCGGCCGAAACCGATCATTTAAAATAAAATAGCCATTGCGATCTAGACTGTTATTCACTAATTTTATATAGCTTACAAGATCGCTTTTCTCCGAAAATGTTACCAAAAATTTTCAGTCCTTTTTGATCATCCCTCGTAGGACACGTGCGTACGTCTTCTCGTCTTATGCAACTGTTAGACCGCTTGCATCCTGCGTGTAACCTGTGAGGCCAGACGAGCAGGCGCAACACGCGGCAGTCAGACTTTCCAGCAGCTGTTCTTCCTCCTCCTCGCTCGCAACTGCGACACGTCCCCTGCGGCTGCTCTCGCAAAGTTTTTGCTGCTGGCGCTGCGAGCCGCCGCGGCGTGGCGCCGTCTCCCTGCCCTAATGAACGCGTGCGCCGGCGTCACAGAGTTTCATTACGGCGGCCTGCCAGATATATCGGCGCGATTAACCCCGCCGCCATCCGTCGCGTAGCTGCGGCCGTGCCGGAGCGCCTTATCGCGGACCGGCGCCGACCGTTCTCGCTGGTGGCGGTTGGCCGCCAACCACACTTGTGACCCGCTGCCTTGGCCTGGTAACCCGCATGTGTGCTGTCTTTCCTAGCAAGGGATGAAAAAACTAGTTGCCCCTTACCACACAGACTACCTTCAAACTACTCCCTCCGCCTTTCTCCCCCACTGAGGAGCGTGGATACACACTGGTGTGCAAAACTTAAGAACGAAAGTATGTTTCCCATGTGTCATTGCCAATGAACATAGCTCGGTGAAACTTGGGCCATGGACAGAAACAACTACCACAGTGCAGCACAAAAGATACTTGAAAGAAATACTGAATGATGCGAACAGAGCTAATTATACTGACGTCACCGCTGTTCATGATGGCCTCCCGTGCATTACAAATGACGGGACAAGGTTTCTTAATAGGGCGTGTGATCACCAAGAACAGCAGTGCATGGTCTAAAACGTGCTCCCATGCTGCCTGCAAGGTCTGTGAGGAGTTCTTGAGGAAGGACGATGATTTTCTCCAGCAGCGTGGTTCACAACAGCTTTGATACTCGTTGGTGCATGTAGGTATTCTGGAATACGTCTACCCAACGCACCCCAGCACGTTCTCCAAGGCAATTAACTCGGGGAACGGCCACGACAATCCATTCACCGAATATCCTCTCTTTCTAAGAGTTGATTCATATGCTCTGTTCGAATGTTGTAACTCCCGTATGGCGTGTGAGAAGGCTGGTCATCGGGGCTCAGTATGACGTGGAACTAGATCACTGGAGACAATTCCACTCCAGTTAGTCCGATTTCAGACCGAAGGCGCCTCTGGCGACGCATCGAGGATCTATTTCCCGTTTTATTATCCTTAATGGCAAACCATCTCGGACTTACATTTCAGCAAGATAACGCCCGCCCTCATAAGACGAAAGTTTTTACTGCTTGTTCTCATGGGTACCAGATACCACCCCTGCCAGCAACCACGCCAGATTTATCCCCAACTGAGATCATTTCGAACATTGAGGGCAGGGTTCCCCAAAAATCTCGGGATTTTGATGATCTAACGCTCCAGTTGGACAGAATCTGACACGATATCCCTCAAGAGGACATCCAACAACTCCTTTAATCAATGCCAAGCGGAAGTGTTTAAACTCAGAAGAGTGTTCCTGGAGCCACTCTGCAGCAATTTTGGACGTGTGAGGTGCCGCATTGTCCTCTTGGAATTTCCCAAGTCCGTCGGAATGCACTATGAACATGAATGGATGCACGTGTTCAGACAGGGTATTTACGTATGTGTCACCTGTCAGAATCGTGTCTAGACGTATCAGAGTTACCATATCATTCCAACTACACACGCCTCACGCCGCCATTATAGAGCCTCCACCAGCTTATACAGCGCCCTGTTGACATGAAGGGTCCATGCATTCATGAAATTGTCTCCACCCCCGTACATGTCCATCCTCTCGATACAATTTGAAACGAGACTCGTCCGACCAGGCAACATGTTTTCAGTCATCAACAGTCCATTGTCGGTGTTGATGGGCCCAGGCGAGGCATAAAGCCGGCCGGGGTGGCCGAGTGGTTCTAGGTGCTACAGTCTGGAAACGCGCGGCCACTACGGTCACCAATTCAAATCCTGCCTCGGGCATGGATGTGTGTGATGTCCTTAGGTTAGTTAGGTTTAAGTATTTCTACGTTCTAGGGGACTGCTGACCTCAGAAGTTAAGTCCCATAGTGCTCAGAGCCATTTGAACCATTTGAGGCACACAGCTTTGTGTCCTGCAGTCATCAAGGATACATGAGTGGGCCTTCGACTCCGAGAGCCCTTATAGATGGTGTTTCATTGAATGGTTCGCACGCGGACACTTATTGATGACCCAGCAGTGAAATCTGCAGCACTTTGCGGAAGGGTTGCACTTCTGTCACGCAGAACGATTCTCTTCAGTCGTAGTTGATCCCTTTCTTGCAGGACCTTTTTCCGGCAGCAGCGACGTCGGAGATTTGATGTTTTACCGGGTTCCTGATATTCACAGTTGTTGTTGCTGTGGTCTTCAGTCCAGAGACTGGTTTGATGCAGCTCTCAATGCTTACAGTAAAGTTGCATGCCCTCGGGAAAAATTACGGCTGTAGTTTTCCCTTGCTTTCAGCCGTTCGCAGTACCAGCACAGCAAGGCCGTTTTTATTAGTGTTACAAGGCCAGATCAGTCAATCATCCAGACTGTTGCCCCTGCAACTACTGAAAAGGCTGCTGCCCCTCTTCAGGAACCACACGTTTGTCTGGCCTTTCAACAGATACCCATCCATTGTGGTTGTAGCTAAGGTACAGCTATGTGTATCGCTGAGGCACGCAAGCCTCCCCGCCAACGACAAGGTCCACGTTTCACAGTGAAATGGACGTATGGGGAAATCCATACTTCATCGCTACCTCGGAGATGCTGTGTCCCATCGCTCGTGCGCCAACACCATGTTCAAACACAGTTGAATCTTGATAACCTACCATTGTAGCAGCAGTAACCGATCTAGCACTTGTTGTCTTATACAGGTGTTGTCGACCGCAGTGCCGTCTTCTGCCTATTTCTGTACTCGAATAGGTAGTTTCTTTGGCTCATCAGTGGAGTACACACCACGGAAAGCGACCACGGCTGAACGGCGACATCGGACGGGAGAGGATAAGTTGGCCCGGCAGGCCCGAAGTGCAGGCGAGAATAAGGAAGGACGCGGCTTGTGCCTCCGAGGCGACGCTCGCTAGTCGATCGGCGCCGGCGACAGCGCCTCCGCTCGCCGCGGCGACGTCTCGCCGGAAGACGGATGGCCCCGCCACCACCGACGCCGCCTCTCCCGCAAATGAATACATTCGTCGTGTGGAGCTCCGGAACAAACAGCGTGCGGCGCGCGCTGCTAATGCGTCGCCTGCTCTCGAGGCGCGCAGTGATGGATCTCCGCTGGAGGACTTTCTCCGCGCTGCCACTCACTGCACTTTGCGCGTCTGGCGCCGAGTCTTCCCGGCGATGGCGGATTCGTAGAAAGTCCTGCTCCTTCTGCTCTTCTGGAGCTTGCTTGCCCGCGTCTGCGCGCATAATTCAAGTCTGACGAGCAAGAGGACTGGTCTTAAACTTTTATTTATTTATTTATTTTTTGTCATCAGTCTACTGACTGGTTTGATGCGGCCCGCCACGAATTCCTTTCCTGTGCTAACCTCTTCATCTCAGAGTAGCACTTGCAACCTACGTCCTCAATTATTTGCTTGACGTATTCCAATCTCTGTCTTCCTCTACAGTTTTTGCCCTCTACAGCTCCCTCTAGTACAATGGAAGTCATTCCCTCATGTCTTAGCAGATGTCCTATCATCCTGTCCCTTCTCCTTATCAGTGTTTTCCACATATTCCTTTCCTCTCCGATTCTGCGTAGAACCTCCTCATTCCTTACCTTATCAGTCCACCTAATTTTCAACATTCGTCTACAGCACCACATCTCAAATGCTTCGATTCTCTTCTCTTCCGGTTTTCCCACAGTCCATGTTTCACTACCATAATACTCCAGACATACGTCCTCAGAAATTTCTTCCTCAAATTGAGGCCGGTATTTGATATTAGTAGACTTCTCTTGGCCATAAATGCCTTTTTTTGCTATAGCGAGTCTGCTTTTGATGTCCTCCTTGCTCCGTCCATCATCGGTTATTTTACTGCCTGGGTAGCAGAATTCCTTAACTTCGTTGACTTCGTGACCATCAATCCTGATGTTAAGTTTCTCGCTGATCTCATTTCTACTACTTCTCATTACCCTCGTCTTTCTCCGATTTACTCTCAAACCATACTGTGTACTCATTAGACTGTTCATTCCGTTCAGCAGATCATTTAATTCTTCTTCACTTTCACTCAGGATAGCAATGTCATCAGCGAATAGACGAGCGCAGTGAACGAAACGAACAACTGGATACAGAACTAACTAGGAGCAGTCGGCAGTGGAACTGAGAAAGGTGGTCATGCGAAGAACGACGAATGCGGCCGAGGGAGACAGAGACTGAGACGAGCACGCGACCGAGGCTGGAACGAGAATTGCCGAAGTGACCGCCGCGACCGAAGCGAACTAGTGAACTATGAACCGATCGTTCCTCGTTCCCGGGAACTAAAAGTAGACCGCCGCGACCGAAGAGAACTATGAACCGATCGTTCCTTGGAATTCGTTCCTCGGTTCTTTCGTTCATTTTGGTGAACCGTTCCTTTGCACCCTTTCGTTCACGAACTACCCATCTCTACGTCTAAAGTTAATCAGTTAATTTTTAGTTTGTTTGTTTTGGTACGGTGGCGTTAGCAACGTCGTGGGTTGAGGAGTGGAACTGACTGGGGTTTATCTGGAATGTGAAGCCTCCTATTGCTCCCTACTGGCACTTCCACGATCGTCGTAAGTGTGATGTCCTTTTTCTATGCCCAGCCGGTATTCTTCACCTTGTCGAGACACGTGAAAGCGAGGCGACACAACACTATCTGCTACTTCAGTTAATATTTGTTGATAATGTCCGCTCTATGCACTAATATGAGTCTGTATTTGATGTTACAAAAATCTTTTAAAGTCTCTCTCGCTAGTAAGTTCAGATTCAAATTATTACTGTCGACTAGTTGCGTTGTTTATCAGTTGCCACGGAAGATGCTATTAGCAGTTACTATGGGGCCGATTCGCGTTTCAAGATGAATTGGTATCTTTGATTAGCGTAGCACCTGTACACCTCATTTATTTCCTTCAAAAGAAACAGGGTCCCTTCAACACAGCACGATGTTTTGTCCGCTGAAAATTATTCCCTTTAATATTAATGTGAAATAAAATTGTATTATTTGTTTTATTGTCCAGAGATAATAAAATAGTTTCTTTGATATGATTAACTACTATGAATGGTCACACTTTAGCTCGATGATAAATGTCCAAACAAGGTCTGTATTCGAAAGACAAATTGCGACGCGATATTTATGTACTAGCTTCAGCAACCACTGAAGTTCTTAAATTGGCATTAATGATGTCGATCTTTTATCGATTGAGATGTTCGCTAGATATAAGCGTCATCTCAGTTCTGTCAATTTTCGTACTTCTGACAATAAATTAAACAAACAGAATTTACTTTCAATTAGGCTGGCTTTCAATGAAGTTAACTTTCACACTCATGCCCGAGAGAGGACTCTAACCTCCGGCGGGAGGGGCCGCGCAATCCGTGATATGGCGCGTCAAACCGCGCGGACACTCCGTGCGGCAAACGTGGAAGTATCCCTTCTCTTGTTAACGTAATATTTGTTGTGTTTACTTTTTGTCAGCTGTAATGATGCATTATGTTAGCGTTCTCATTGGTGTACTAACAAGGTCATTGTTAAGTGGCGCTAAGTGGTTCATGCTGCAGATAAAACAGAGTGGTGCTAAAGGCTGGTGCATCACATTGCGCGTCTTCTCTCCTGTTATTGTGCTACACCTTTCTACGTGCATCGTAACCAAAACACAAGTAAAAAAAGGAATATTGTTAACTGAATCCGAACAATTTTGTATCAAGAAATAGTTACTGTATTTTGGCAAGCTAAACCGTTGTAAGAAATAATTTCTGTAGTTTTTCCAGGGAAATTTTTCTTAATAAAATCATTAATTAATTTGATTTTGTAGAGTTGGCTGTTGTGTTTCGCACAACCCAGGCTTCTCCAAAATCGACGACACAGCAACGTTCCTCGAAAATTTTAACTGCCTCATACGTAGAAAAAAAAAAAAAAGAAACCTACCGATGAGGTAAACAAGCATATTACAGTAATAAGTTTATTTTCTCGAGTGATTGCCTGGTTATGGTCCAATACGTAAAGAATATTGCTCATTGGAATCCTACAGCCAAGTACGTAAGAGAAGCATTAAAGGTCACCAGAGCATAGGGCAACGCAAACAGGTCATGGATTTTTTATTTGTTTCGTTGCTAAGACTCATATTTTCGCATACCTTTTTCGGTGACTGTCGTAGTATTGACTTGCTAATGCGATCCGCCAGCAGGGCAGTACGGATGTCCGTCTCTCTAGCTGCCAGCCATATCGGGCGCATACAAATGCGAAATATATGAATACGACCAAGCCGGATTTAGTATCCTGTTTCGTTCGCCTTCCCTGTCTAGCGGGCATTTACATCACTCCCGATATATATGGGTTCAGTTGCGCATTGATTTATTTACATAGTGAATATGATAGAAACATTCATTAAAATTTTCTCTGAGTTCACAGACTGTTTATTATAGCCAGACCAGTCGCTGTGTGTATCTGTCAATGACGACAGTCCTGCACTCGTTGTTCATCGGAGTAAAGCACATTGATTTATTCATACAGACAGGAAAAAAAATGGAAGTTAAATGTGTAAGTATAAAGTTTCGCAGTGAATAGTAATCATCTTTCTGTGGAAGGAAAACAAAGCTTATTGTATAGTCAAGAACTTCTGTGATACTCCATTGCTCTCCTAGAACACCATTCTCTTACTTGAGCTATATAAGAGCGTAATATTGCTGTACTGCTAAGACTGGAAGTTATTGGTCTCCTCACGGAGTAACGTGGAACTGGAACCAATTCGTCTCAAGACAATGCAAAGGAAGAAACAAGTTAACATTGTTAGACTGGAACATCCGAACGAATAAATATTCATTGCACTGAATACTGTAGAAGTATTTTTAAAAGCATGCTTTTTGAATGTGTGTTTTTAAATATATATTTGTAAAGACATTTTGAAAGATGTATTTTTTGAAACTGTATTTGAACAGATATATAATGAAATGGGTTTAATATAAGAATAACACATCTACATATTCGCCCATAAAAGCGACGATTCAGGTTTATATTTGTATTTTATATGAGAGTTTAAATGTAGTTGATAGTAAATGGCATTTATTTACCATAGTTTGATTATAGTGCAGTAACTGAATTAAACTGATATCTCGTGACATGAATTCAGAGTAACATTTATGAGGTGCCCCTGAAGGAATGGTCAGTATTCACGGATATGACAGGAAACATCACTCAAAGCAAAGTCTCTAAAATGCATACCTTAAGAGCTATGAACACTTCTTGATCTTCAGTACAGTGAAATTCATGTATTTTTCTGAAAAGTGCCCAAACCCTTAAGGTAAACATTTTAGAGCTCATGTTTACTAGACTTTTCCTTCAAATGATAGTTTCTGTAATATCCCTGGATACTGGTCATTACTTCTGGAACAACCTGTGTGTGTGTGAGTGTGTGTGTGTGTGTGTGTGTGTGTGTGTGTGTGTGTATGTGTTATGTTGTTTGTGTCCTTGTAGCTGCCCTACAATCTTAAATTCAAGAGTCGCTGCTTCCCATATATATCCGTTCAGAGTTTTATATAAAGCAGAGAGTATATGTCTATGTCTGGGGTCTCCTCCAAAACCCCTGGATGGATTTCAACCAAATTTGGCACAGAATCAATAGGCCTCAAGAGCATCAGCACTATGGGGTTTCTAACCTCCAATTCGGGAGGAGGACGGTTCAATCCCGTCTCCAGTCATCCTGATTTAGGTTTTCCGTGATTTCCCTAAATCGTTTCAGCCAAATGCCGGGATGGTTCCTTTGAAAGGGCACGGCCGACTTCCTTCCCAGTACTTCCCTAACCCGAACCTGCGCTCCGTCTCTAATGACCTCGTTAACACTAACCACCACCACTATAACCTCCAATAGGAGCAGAGATACGAAGAAAATGTGTTTTTCCAGCTCCTGGCCTATAGACTGCCCTGAATACACGTATGTTGTGTGGAAACAGTACTAGCATGCCAACTCAACCTGCTTTGCAGCGCAGCCTACATACCAGAGACATGAAACATTTTTCAGCAGCCATCATCTAGACTGCCATGCATGACAGCGTGTTGTGTTGGAGCAGTATTGACCTGACTTGCATGGCGGTCTGCACGGCAAGGATAAACAAATGATTTTCAGGAACGTGGGGTGGAGCCACCGTGCATGACAGTTATTTGTGGAAGTAGTGTTGGCCCGCTTTGTTGAATTATGTCGCAGAGGCCGCCTGGGCTGATGAGCATAACTGGCGACAGGTTGAAAGGTTGAAAAGAATACAGGAGGGGATGGATGTGTCAAGGGAGAGGAGGAAACGCACAGAAACAGGGACGAGGAGGAGATGCATGAGGCAGTTAGCAGGTGTAGGGAGTGGTGAGCAGGTTGAAAAGGAAGAGTGGGAGGTGGCGAATGAAAGAGAGAGGGGGAGGAATACATCGTCAGAAGGAGGTGGTAGGAAGATATGGTCAGAGAAAGGGAGCTGGAGGAAATGTTATGTTTTTACTTCCGTTTAAAGTCTTCAGTGGGGCGGCGTGCCAAATACTTTCTGGAAATCGAGGAGTATGGAATCTGCATGTTGCCATTCATTCATAGTTTGCAGTATGTAATGGTTCTTTATTTACGTGACCATTACGGCACTCCAACCCCAGTTCTCGATACCAGTAATATCGTACTACTTTTCTGCGAAGTAACAGACATATTTTTGTGACAATATTCACATTTGGTTTTATTAATGTATAGGTACTCCGATGTATCGATATATTACAGTGATATGGTTCTTGTGTGTATTCATTTCTGTGAGATTATCATAATCTTTAACTTACTTGTAACCGTTTTGGCGCCAATGCGCACAGACCAATCTTTGTTTCACTTTCCAGAAGTTAAGTTGTTATCTCGCTTTGTAAAAGAACAGTCAAGTCTTGTGTTTGGTTAAAGTGGAAATTAAATATATGAAGATTGATACAAAACTGTTTTCGTGATGATGTGACAATTAAGAAGAAGTATATGTGAATTTACAAGAAGTTTAATAAAAATGTGGATCGTGAACACCAAGTCAAAAATTATTTCTACCATACCATTGTTTTGATCTGGGATTGGTTGATCATTAAGAATTTCCTGAAAAACACATTTGTTAGGTCTTCAAATATTGCCAAAATACATATCTGGACCTTCTAGCAGTCAAAGTAGAATCACCCTAGAATCAACACGATGAGCCATAACAACTTCGACGAAATCTACGTGGGAATCCATTCAAGATAAGTGCCAAAATTAATGACATTTTACAGTGACTTCATTATTTCCATTCTGACGATACCATCCACAGTCAATAACTTTGTTGTTGCCCGATAAAGCGAACATATGCTTCGTGAGCAATATTATTAATCTGATTTCTAACCCACTTTGCAAGTGGTGGTATTGTTAGAAGTACATCATATGAGATAAGGGCAGGCTGAGTTTAAATGAGCGATCCTTTCCAAAATAGTGCTGAATTGTGGACAAAAGCTTTCCCCTCTCAAGGAAATGTATTATGTTCAAACTGAAAACATATTGATGGATTCCGCAACAAATCGACGTTTAAGATACTGGTCTGTAATTTTGCAGTTCCGTTCCCTTGTCCTTGTTATATACAGGAGTCGCCTGCGCTTTTTTCCAGTCGCTTGGGACTCTGCGCTGACAGTGACAGTCGCGATAATGCAACCTAAGTGAGGGACCAATGCTGTAGAGCACTTTATGTAAAACCGAATTGTGATTCCATGTCGACCTGGCGAGTTATTTCCTTTCAACTCTTTCAGTTCTTTCTGTACACCAGGGATGCTTATTACTGTGCCTTCCATACGGGAGTAAGTGCAAATGTCAAACGGTGGTATGCTTTACGACTTACTGCGCGAACGATTTCTTAAGTACGAAATTTCACCTAGGCCGGCGGGTGTGGCCGAAAGGTTCTAGGCGCTTCAGTTTGGAACGGCGCTACCGCTACGGTCACAGGTTCGAATCCTGCCACGGGCATGGATGTGTGTGATGTCCTTAAGTTAGCTTGGTTTAAGTACACTACTTGCCATTAAAATTGCTACATCAAGAAGAAATGCCGGTGATAAACGGGTATTCATTGGACAAATATACTAGAACTAACATGTGATTACATTTTCACGCAATTTGGGTGCACAGATCCAGAGAAATCAGTACCCAGAACAACCACCTCTGGCCGTAACAACAGCCTTGATACGCCTGGGCATTGAGTCAAACAGAGCTTGGATGGCGTGTACAGGTACAGCTGCCCATGCAGCTTCAACACGATACCACAGTTCATCAAGAGTAGTGACTGGCGTATTGTGACGAGTTAGTTCCTCGGCCACCATTGATCAGACGTTTTCAGTTGGTGAGAGATCTGGAGAATGTGCTGGCTAGGGCAGCAGTCGAACATTTTCTGTATCCAGAAGGACCGTACAGGACCTGCAACGTGCGGTCGTGCATTATCCTGCTGAAATGTAAGGTTTCGCAGGGATCGAATGAAGGGTAGAGCCACGGGTCGTAACACATCTGAAATGTAACGTCCACTGTTCAAAGTGCCGTCAGTGCCAACAAGAGGTGACCGAGACGTGTAACCAATGGCGCCCCATACCATCACGCCGGGTGATACGCCAGTATGGCGATGACGAATGTACGCTTCCAATGTGCGTTCACCGCGATGTCGATGCTGTAAATAGAACCTGGATTCATCCGAAAAAATGACGTTTTGCCATTCGTGCACCAAGGTTCGTCGTGGAGTACACCATCGCAGGCGCTCCTGTCTGTGATGCAGCGTCAAGGGTAACCGTAGCCATGGTCTCCGAGCTGATATTCCATGCTGCTGCAAACGTCGTCGAACTGTTCGTGCAGATGGTTGTTGTCTTTCAAACGTCCCCATCTGTTGACTCCGGGATCGAGACGTGGCTGCACGATCCGTTACAGCCATGCGGATAAGATGCCTGTCATCTCGACTGATAGTGATGCGAGGCCGTTGGAATCCAGCACGGCGTTCCGTATTCCCCTTCTGAACCTACCGATTCCATATTCTGCTAACATTCATTGGATCTCGACCAACGCGAGCAGCAATGTCGCGATACGATAAACCGCAATCGCGATAGGCTACAATCCGACCTTTATCGAAGTCGGAAACGTGATGGTACGTATTTCTCCTCCTTACACGAGGCATCACAACAACATTTCACCAGGCAACGCCGGTCAACTGCTGATTGTGTATGAGAAATCGGTTGGCAACTTTCGTCATGTCAGCACGTTGTAGGTGTCGACACCGGCGCCAACCTTGTGTGAAAGCTCTGAAAAGCTTATCATTTGCATATCACAGCATCTTATTCCTGTCGGTTGATTTTCACGTCTGTAGCACGTCATCTACATCTACATCTACATTTATATTCCGCAAGCCACCCAACTGCGTGTTGTGGTGGGCACTTTACGTGCCACTGTCATTACCTCCCTTTTCTGTTCCAGTGGCGTATGGTTCACGGGAAGAACGACTGTCTGAAAGCCTCCGTGCGCGCTCGAATCTCTCTAATTTTACATTTGTGATCTCCTCGGGAGGTATAAGTAGTGGGAAGCAATATATTCGATACCTCATCCAGAAACGCACCGTCTCTAAACCTGGCGAGCAAGCTACACCACGATGCAGAGCGGCTCTCTTGCCACTTGAGTTTGCTAAACATCTCCGTAACGCTATCACGGTTACCAAATAACCCTGTGACGAAACGCGCCGCTCTTCTTTGGATCTTCTCTATCTCCTCCGTCAACCCGATCTGGTACGGATCCCACACTGATGAGCAATACTCAAGTATAGGTCGAACGAGTGTTTTGTAAGCCACCTCCTTTGTTGATGGACTACGTTTTCTAAGGACTCTCCCAATGAATCTCAACCTGGTACCCGCCTCACCAACAATTAATTTCATATGATCATTCCACTTCAAATCGTTCTGCACGCATACTCCCAGATATTTTACAGAAGTAACTGCTACCAGTGTTTGTTCTGTTATCACATAATCATACAATAAAGGATCCTTCTTTCTATGTATTCGCAATACATTACATTTGTCTATGTTAAGGGTCAGTTGCCACTCCCTGCACCAAGTGCCTATCGGATGCAAATCTTCCTGCATTTCGCTACAATTTTCTAATGCTGCAACTTCTCTGTATACTACAGCATCATCCGCGAAAAGCCGCATGGAACTTCCGACACTATATACTAGGTCATTTATATATATTGTGAAAAGCAATGGTCCCATAACATTTCCCTGTGGCACGCCAGAGGTTACTTTAACGTCTGTAGACGTCTCTCCATTGATAACAACATGCTGTGTTCTGTTTGCTAAAAACTCTTCAATCCAGCCACACAGCTGGTCTGATATTCCGTAGGCTGTTACTTTGTTTCGAATCGTCCCCTTTGAACAATTATACAAGACTGTGCTTAAACTGACACACAATATTTTTAGCGCAACGCAATCTGACTTTCAAAAATCCCTACAAAAGAATGGCCCTGACTAACATTAACCTATACCTTTCACAAATTACTTATCTCACCAAAAATCTAGACTGCACACAGCACAGCCAGTGATTTTCATACAGAGCGCTACGTAACGTTGCCAATAAGAAAACATAAACAGCCTACTTACATAGCCCCCATGCTCCCCACAAAAAATTTTACAAATTGTTTTGGGCAGTGGCCAATAATGATTTGATAAAATTTTTCATAATTACAATAACAAAAATATCAAATGCACACACTTATTGATACAATGTTGGCCAACAGCTAAAATTTTCTCACAGTCCATAAAGACAGTCCTGATCATTCATCACAGTAAAATTGCAGTGTTTTTCTCAAAGGCTGAGCAGTAAAAGAAAATGCACACGGAAGTAGTGGATTTCCATGCAGTCTTGAAGAAGTAGTGTTGTCCTTCCAACGGAAAGACAGTGCTGACTCTCGACATGCAGACAGGTAATGGTCCACAACAGAGCAAACCCACCATAGAGTCAGTCGAAGTTTTGCAGAATATTGGTAGGTAGGTCGTCACAGAGCAGACCCACTGTAGTCCTGGTAGAGATTACGGTATTGGTGGGCCACCAGAGGTGCAGACCCACCGTAGTCCTTGTAGAAATAATGATATTGGTGGTCCATCAAAGATGCAGACCCACTGTAGTCCTTGTAGAGATGGCCAGCAGCCATCTGTTGCGACTGTGCAGGTGCACAATCACCATCGAAGAGCCTTGCAGAGAATATAGCAAGTCCATAAACCACCACTTGTGCACGCACAAAGTTTTTGGAATTGTCGTTAGAAGTCTTGCAGGCAATATAGCAAGTCCATAAACCACCACTTGTACACTCACAAACTTTTTGGAATTGTCCTTAGAACCAGCAATGATGTTATCCAGTCCCTTGCTGAATTATTATCACACGTGCAGACACTAACAGTCCCTACTTCTCACATATTGTCCATATGCTATGACCAACAGAAACATGTGCTGTGAAATGGAACTTACAAGTAAATAATATGATGAACTGGTGTCAATTACAATTTTATAACATAAGAATACAATTACGAAGGTACAAAATACATCATTAAAGAACATAACAATACAGATAACATTTGTAGTACAGGCTTTACAAAAGAATCGAAATAACATATACATCAGTGTTACAGGAATTATGGCATGAGTACATATATAAAATAATGAGAATAGTTTTCGAAACATTAATTTCACACTTGAGCATAGAAACAGAACAGAATTAATAATGTCTAAACATCTTTAGAAAGTGAATAACATATTATTAATGCAAATTATATTTGAGGATAACAGTATTCCTCATCATAGTGAATGTACCTTAGTACTAAAAGAATTCTACAACATAAATCGTATTAGCTAAACACATAAAGACAAGAAGAACACAAATATACAAGAGTACACAAACACATAGCGGAATAACAGAAAGGGAAAGGACAGGGTTTGTTTTACTGCAGTATCTTGCAAACAAAACTTTCTTTACTTCTTGGAGATCTCCCTTCATTCTTCATTATTTCAAAAAGTGCTATCTATACCTGCTTTCTGTACTTTATTCGTAAAACTTCTCAATGCATTTCTTCCAATTCATCGCAACTCATTCTCTTATATAGTCTACCCCCTCTTAAGCTAACTTAAATCTACTGAGCTCAGATGCTAAACTAAAGGACAAGGCAATGCAGCAGCACACAACAATTAATACAAACAGCAATGAAAAAAATGGAAAGTTGCAAAGCAAGCTACAGTAAATCTACATTACCAAGCAATGCAACATTACAACTAATATGAGCCAATGTGCAGCAACAAGAAAAATAAATCAGTAGTAAAACTAGCTTAACAGAGTAATACAAAGTGAAATTTAGTAACACTATGCCTGGCAAACAGCTGCAGAAAATGCAATAACTTATATCTAAACATGAGAAAGCTCAAGCAGAAAAAATATTACAGTAAAAACGGCCATGTTTAATCCCTATGTCACATCTTAACACTAGAGTGATGCATCACTGTAACTTGCTCTAGCAGACAAGTTACCAAGTCACTGACAAAAATTATGTATGCAATTCCAGTGAAGTGGAAATGTCTTTTTGTGCTCCCTCATTTTTTTTGGAGTACATCCAACATGAAGTTATTTTTTACTGGATCTGTAGGCATAAAATATTTATATTAGTACATCTATAAAATTTTATTTTAACCAATGCTGCAGTGCAGCTAGGAACTAGATATTAAACAAAATATACAAAGCAAGGTGTGAAATGTCGTTCACTAGCCCTATGGCATTTCATAATGCAGTAAACAATCTTTCAACTAGCAAGACAATAGACATAAAATGTTTCTCATCATTTCATTTCAGTAAATATCATAAATTAAGAACTCTACAGTGTAATCATGTTTTCAAGTTTGAGGGTGTCGTATTTACGATGTTTTTTTTACAAAGGAATGCCAATAGCGAGGATAATGGCCTATTTTTTTTCTTTTTTTTTCCACCTGTGCCTCTGAAAGGCAGACACTAATGGCTTTTTTCCAGGCGTCTGTAGCGCAGCTGGGTACCCACGACACATTACGTGAAGGTGGTCACTTAACTTTCTTGCCGAAATATTTACGACAGCAGTTTCCGCTACAGTGACAGTCTCATATAAAAATATTTCACAGGTCAAGAATTTGTGTTACAAATCTGTAGAAACAAAATCCTATTGATATAACAGAGTCCAAAAAATGTTCGTCGGCATTGTAATACATTCACGCATTTACATACATTTCATAACTCTTAAAGTACGATTCTTGGTTTCCAACAACCTTTTTCACAAACCAGAGTCCCTAACCACTACTCATTATTCCTTACCTTATTCGTTGACACTTCTTCAATATTTCATCATAACAGATATGTAGCATACTCAAATAACTCATATAGCATCAGCTTATTGATCATAAACATACCGCAACAGCATAATACACACAGTCATCGTGATAATAACATCACAACACCTCAGTCAACTCTCAAAATCGTCGTAGCTTCCTCCAATAATTTCAAAACCTAAAAAAAATTCTCTGCTCATGTCAAAAGTGTCATCTGCCTCAAACGTACTTTACAAATCGTGATCCCATACCAAATATATCATTAAAAGCTCTCATAATATCACAATGGGTCCGAAAAAATATGAACAGTTCACAAAGTACAGACAAAATACAATTTCGTAAGTGTGAAGTTACCCAACTGTGTAATTGCGTAAACATGTGTCACTGATGTAGTAAAAAAATGTTTGTTTCTCTGTTAAATAGTCAGGTAGCTGTGTAATTCTGTGTTGGAGAAATATGGTACCGATATGTAAAGTTGTATAAGCAATTACCATATTAGCTAGGGCTCCTTGTGCTTGCCACACACATGGTACACAAAGTAGGCGTGTACCCCCCTGAGGATTAATGTAATTATACCCTCAGGTGTTACAGATTACAGCAATTGAATGGAATGTATCACGGAAAACCTTTGTATCATTGTACTTCAAATATCTTTAAAAATAAATGATTTAAGTACAAAATTAATCACTCAAATACGTGTCCTGTAACGCTAAATGTGCATCTTGCTGTAAGATAATCTCTGTGGAAGTGTCATAGTTATTGTCCTCCGAAAGCTAAGTTCTGCAGAAGCCAATGTACATACCTCATCATAAACGAAAGTGAAATGCTTTGCGTATAGATATCGTAGTTATTAGGTACCTTACCGTGTTCAAGAAAGTTATATAATGTAACGTATTGTTGTGATACGGAAAAGGCTGTCTCATTGTAGCTATACCACTAAAGTTACTACTAAAACATGTTTTACTTTCCAGAATAATTCAGATATAAAACAGAAACACCGCAAAAGCGACATTGTAAATTGTCACTCATTAGTAGTGTCGTGATAAAATCGTGTAGCTGTCACATAAACTAACCACTGTGTCATCTGGTATCTCACAGAAAGTACTTTAAATCCAGAATGTATTTTCAAGTAAACCATAATGTTGCATTAAAAACTCATTAGCAGTACTGGTAAATGTTCTAAGTATGTGAGCCTTATAGTCGTTACGTAATCGTGCAACTAACAAGCAAGAATGTACACACACAATAACACTGTGTTGTCTGTTCACAATAACAATACATTCGTAACTACTGTCTAAATATGTATCCTAGGTTCTAGATTGGATAGTTAACTTCAAACACTGTTGCATGTTAACAGTTTCTAAGTCTAACAAAGCATACTAGTAATGTAAAGTGAAAAATTTTATGGCAAAGACTAAGTTAAAAAGCTGATTATCTCTCAATAAGCGGTTTTATATGTGAAGTGTGGTAAAATCCTTTACTCTTCATAGTACTCAGAGTTTGAACTTGAATGCAATTGTCATCCGGTATACATCGGTAAAGAAAACTGGAATTTTTCTCAAGGTTATCGTCTATGTCATTTCTCTCTGAGCCAGCCGGCGCACGTGGCTGCCTGCGGCGCGGGTCATTGTCTGTTTCTTTGTTGGCGTGCGTCGTTATTGGGATTAGGAGACCTAACTTCTACAAATTCACCTTGACGAGAAGGCCCTGCTCTGTTTGAAGCTCGCCAGTTCTGATGGAATTCAGGTCTGTCGTTTTGTCGGTAGTTTACATAGTTTCTTGTTTGTCGGTCATGTGGTGGAGAATTTCTCCTGGAATCGTAACTGCGTGGTGGACCGTTGCGTCTGAAGTTATTCTGTCTCCCTTGATAATAATTATTTTGGTTCCCATATTGTCTGATTCTATGGTTGTCTCTGTCACATTCATTACTATGGAAAAGCGATCTTTCTCTGTAACTATTATTCTGCCAACGGTTGTCATACGGATGGTGTCTGTTTTGGTCACGATTTGTGTTGTGAGAATAGCCTTGTCGTGTCCAGTTATTATTTCTTTCATCGCGGAATTGCGACGGATGTGACCTGTAATTGTTGTGTTCTTGTTTTCGCGTTCCACGATTATCAGTGTCAATTTCTAATTCTTGTAAGAGTCCCTGAAAAGCTTCAATGTCGTCTTTGCAACGTCCTGCCAAAATAATATGGCGCAAATGTTCAGGTAATTTGATTAAGCAAATGCGGAAGAGTTCTGAGGGGCTGTATGGGTTTGACAGGTACTGATTCTTGTGCAACATGTCATCAAAATATTTCACAAGACTGGAAAATTCAGATTGTTCGAAATGTTTCATCATTATGATGCTATGTTTTACTCGGTCTTGTGTAGCTTGAGACCAATATGCTGATAGGAAGGCATGATAAAATTCTCCTTCACTGTGGCAATCATGAATGACCGATCACATTCTTACAGCTGGTTCATTCTCTAAATAGCCACACATAAAATCTTATCTGTGCTCTAATGACCAGTTGGGAGGAAAACAGTGAGAGAATTGATGGAGCCATGCTTGTGGATGAATGCCGTTGCCAGAATTCTTAAATGTTTTGAATTTACGTGTAGTAATGAACAGCTTATAGTCAAAATCATCATGTCGGCGAGTCGCATGTCGGTCATTGTTACGTCGTGTCGGCGGTTCCATCTCAAAATTCGGTGCACATTGCCAATTTCTTTCATAACTTCCGAAATGCCCTGTGTTATTATTCTGCGGCTTTTCCGTATGTCTAAGTCCCTCTTCCCGTATTGGAGCGCGAGTGTCCTCTGAAATTTGTAATTTTTGTATTACTTGTGCCAACTGATCTTGTACTTCCCGGATTTCTCTTTTGTGTTGCGTATTAATTTGATTCTGATTTTGTTTGAATTTGTTAATTTGTTCATACTCTTCTGTGTCAGTTATGGCTACAGGTCTTGTGTCATTCAGATCATCATCTACCTTTGTAGATAAGGTAGTGAACTGATCCGAAAGTTCGGCTACTTTCTCCGATAGTGTACTTATTTCCTCAGTGTGTTTTTCTGAACCAAGTTTCAGAGTGTCAATTTGTGTTGAAATCGTATCTACTGTGTCCTTTAAGTTTTCCCGAGTTTTTACAAGTAGCGTAAGCGAATCGGTAGATGCAACTGAGTCAATTTTAGCCCACAAGGTCTCATGATTTTCATGAACAATGGTTTGCAGTTCTTTTATGGCTGCTTCGTGATTCTGTAATGCATTTTCATGCCGCGAAAAAATAGGTTGAAAATGCTCACAAATTTGTGTTTTTACGTCATTACAGACTTTTTGACATTTCGATTCAATGTTATGTAACTCAGTATGATCACTTACCTCACAAAAAATCTTCGTTACTCGAACTACTGCAATACAGCGAGCGCCACTACTGGCCAGCTAAATAAAAGATTCAAACTACTGATGGAACTAACTACTAATAGGCATAGTTAGCAAATGAAAGATTTTAATAAAGAACAAACAATGTATTTACCTTAATAGTGTTGAAAAATCATAATATACATAGCAGTTCATGACATCCAGTCTTACAAATTTCAAAACTCCGCCATTTCTCTCCCCACATCCACCACTGCTGGCGGCTCACCTCCAACTGCGCAACGTTACGCGCTGTTAACATCCAGCTGCCCCAACACTACAGTGGCAGACAACAATGCAAACTAGCCACAGACTGCACACAGCACAGCCAGTGATTTTCATACAGAGCGCTACGTAACGTTGCCAATAAGAAAATATGAACAGCCTACTTACAGTTTATCAGGCGACAGTGCGGAACTGTATCGAACGCCTTCCGGAAGTCAAGGAAAATAGCATCTACCTGGGAGCCTGTATCTAATATTTTCTGGGTCTCATGAACAAATAAAGCGAGTTGGGTCTCACACGATCGCTGTTTCCGGAATCCATGTTCATTCCTACAGAGGAGAATCTGGGTTTCCAAAAACGACATGATACGAGAGCAAAAAACATGTTCTAAAATTCTACAACATATCGACGTCAGAGATATAGGTCTATAGTTTTGCGCATCTGCCCGACGACCCTTCTTGAAGACTGGGTCTACCTGTGCTCTTTTCCAATCATTTGGAACCTACCGTTCCTCTAGAGACTTGTGGTACACGGCTTGTTAGAAGGGGGGCAAGTTCTTTCGCTTACTCTGTGTAGAATCGAATTGGTATCCCGTCAGGTCCAGTGGACTTTCCTCTGTTGAGTGATTCCAGTTGCTTTTCTATTCCTTGGACACTTATTTCGATGTCAGCCATTTTTTCGTTTGTGCGAGGATTTAGAGAAGGAACTGCAGTGCGGTCTTCCTCTGTGAAACAGCTTTGGAAAAAGGTGTTTAGTATTTCAGCTTTACGCGTGTCATCCTCTGTTTTAATGCCATCATCATCCCGGAGTGTCTGGATATGCTGTTTCGAGCCACTTACTGAGTTAACGTAAGACCAGAACTTCATAGGATTTTCTGTCAAGTCGGTACATAGAATTTTACTTTCGTGGTGTATCAGTTTTAATGGCCAGTAGGGTATTTTCTTCCCCTACGGGCAGTGGCTTCTCTTGCCATTTTTTATTTCGGTTCTACACGAGTGGGTGACAGGGGCGTTTGCTGCTGCCCACTTGCGGCTACCGGCACCGACCTCCACCGAGCCTACGGTCGAGATCATCTTCGACAGTCGGATTCTAGTGCCCAGAGGCGGCGGCCCCGACTGCGTGGCGGAGCGGAGGACGCGGCGCGGTGGCCGTATTTCATTACCTCAATTACAGGCGGTGGGCGGACGCCGCCTCCGGAGGTGGCCAGTGTCCGCGACAGCGACAGCGGCGGCAGAGCGGGACGAGTGATGAATGGAAGCGGGGACGCGCCGTGAGGGGGCGCAGGTTAATTCAATTAAACGGCCGCGGCGCTTGCTATCAATTTGGATGCCGGGCCTCGGCGCGCCTGCTGAGGTAAGGAATTGCGGACGGCAGTCGCCCCGCCGTAACTCACGTCCGCCTCGATGGACGCCGCCTCCGCCGCCGCCGCCCCCGCAGCCATCGCCGTCGTCATTGCAGCGTGGCTGCCGGTCGGCCTGAGGGGCTAGGACGAAAGCAGTCACCAGCACTGTCTGCCGTCTGAAGGAAAAAAAATGGTAGTAACCCCGTAAAAGAGCACACTCGTCGGTTTGAGAGCTGGAGAACGCATTGTTGTTGTGGTCTTCAGTCCTGAGACTGGTTTGATGCAGCTCTCCGTGCTACTCTATCCTGTGCAAGCTTCTTCATCTTCCAGTAACTACTGCAACCTACATCCTTCTGAATCTGCTTAGTGTATTCACCTCTCGGTCTCCCTCTACGATTTTTACCCTCCACGCTGCCCTCCAATACTAAATTGGTGATCCCTTGATGCGTCAGAAAATGTCCTACCAACCGATCCCTTCTTCTAGTCAAGTTGTGCCACAAACTTCTCTTCTCCCCAACCCTATTCAATACCTCCTCATTAGTTATGTGATCTACCCATCTGATCTTCAGCATTCTTCTGTAGCACCACATTTCAAAAGCTTCTATTCTCATCTTATCCAAATTATTTATCGTCCATGTTTCACTTCCATACATGGCTACACTCCATACAAATACTTTCAGAAACGACTTCCTGACACTTAAATCTATACTCAATGGTAACAAATTTCTCTTCTTCAGAAACACTTTCCTTGCCATTGCCAGTCTACATTTTATATCCTCTCTACTTCGACCATCATCAGTTATTTTCTCCCAAAATAGCAAAACTCTTTTACTACTTTAAGTATCTCATTTCCTAATCTAATTCCCTCAGCCTCACCCGACTTAATTCGACTACATTCCATTATCCTCGTTTTGCTTTTGCTAATGTTCATCTTATATCCTCCTTTCAAGTGACAATCCATTCCGTTCAACTGGTCTTCCAAGTCCTTTGCTGTCTCTGACAGAATTACAATGTCATCGGCAAACCTGAAAGTTTTAATTTCTTCTCCATGGATTTTAATACCTATTCCAAATTTTTCTTTTGTTTCATTCACTGCTTGCTCAATATACAGATTGAATAACATCGGGGAGAGGCTACAACCCTGTCTCACTCCCTTCCCACCTACTGCTTCCGTTTCGTGTCCCTCGACTCTTATAACTGCCATCTGGTTTCTGTACAAATTGTAAATAGCCTTTCGTTCCCTGTATTTTACCACTGCCACCTTCAGAATTTGAAAGAGAGTATGCCAGTCAACGTTGTCAAAAGCTTTCTCTAAGTCTACAAATGCTAGAAACGTAGGTTTGCCTTTCCTTAATCTAGTTTCAAAGATAAGTCGTAGGGTCAGTATTGCCTCACGTGTTCCAATATTTCTACGAAATCCAAACTGATCTTCCCCGAGGTCGGCTTCTACCAGTTTTTCCATTCGTCTGTAAAGAATTCGCGTTAGTGTTTTTCAGCTCTGACTTATTAAACAGATAGTTCAGTAATTTTCACATCTGTCAACTCATACCAGGAACTAATTGAGCCTTGTTACCAGAAATTAAGATTTTGCTCTCAAATCTGCCGGCTTGCTTAGTTTTGAACCAAACAGCCACTTTAAAAGCTAACCGATACCTCGGGCAATCGTACAGGTTTATCTGCCACCACAACATCAAAAAAAATAATGTAGATGAAACGTAAGAAAAATTCTAGGTTCTGAGAAAAACAAGGAAAATAGGTGGATTAAAAGGAGAAATGAAGACTTATACAAAAATACAGAAAATATCACAGATACAATGAGGAAGTGACGGCTAAAGTCATATGGACATTTAAAAAGAATTGAAGAAACACAGATTACAAAGAAAATTTTTAATTACGTTAGTAAGCTGAAAAAAACTGCAGGATGGATAGAAGCAGTAAAGAAAGACGCAAACAAAATAGGTGTTGCAGAAGAAATAATATGTGACAGGAATCACTTCAGGTTACTGATAGAAAACGCAAACTATGGAGAAGATGAGCCAAAACGTCGACCCAAGAGAGTGTGGACAGATGAGCAGAGACGAGCAGTTGGCGAGAAAATGAAGAAGAACGGAAGAAAAAGAAACACCATAAGTCTTAAGTTGTAAGCGGCCCTTAGCCGGCCAAAATCATAAATAAAAAAAATAGAAGAAACATAATACTGTCGATGTTGTATCTCTCTTTGTGGGCTGTGACGTCACACAAGTCGTCACTTAATGGGTCAACCCGGATGTCCGGCGTCGGTAGGTTCATCACACTCCTTTTGTGTGTTGTTGTTGGCTGTAGCCAGATCTTGTGAGAATTAATACCTAGAGGATGCTGCAGTGACCAGTTACTGTGTACAGATATAATGATAAGGTCAAAAACAGACCACTAGGAAACGGCGTTACGTGTTTTCATTTTCCTCATAAAGAGATCGTATCTTTTACGTAAGTCGTGACAAAGTTCAACAACAGGTAGGAAGGAATGTAGGACGCCAACAGTGGCGCCAAGACTGGCCCCTCTGTCTGCAAGTGAAACGTGCTCGTCAACATCCTGGGCCTGTGCTAACCGTTTCTTTTCGTTCCCGGCGCCGGTGAAACCGAAGATCACAGGAGGAGCCACGGTAGCGGTAGCGGCTCGCCTCGGCCCGGACAAAGCCAGACTGGAAACAAAGACGGCGGCCCGCTGTGTCAGGTTTCTCCAGGCTGGAAATTTCCAGAGAAAGAACTTGTAAAGGGCCTCCTTCCTCCGCGCCTCTGACACGGCCCTTTAACTTCGCTATTACACGTCGCATTTGCATATTTAGCAGCACGCTCTTTGCGGGTAACCTTAAGATAACGTGCCTTACGTCATATCGCATTTCTGCGAGACAGGTTGAGACAAATTACCTTTCCCTTTTACTCGCAACTCATTTTCTTTGCTTTCCTCTTTTTTTTTTTTTTTCATGCCTGTCGTGCTGACTTGGAGTTACTGCGTCTGCGCAATGAGAGCGTCGGTAATGGGGAGGGTCGAAACGAGCGCATCTGGAACGTGACTGATACACTGGTTTCTATAAAGAGCAAGATTCATTGCAGTACTTTGGAGGAGACAAAATTTGATAGCCGAAAGAAACAGTATGTGTGACTGTGTCTTGTGCAGAATGAACTAGTACGTTGTCGTGGAGCAGAAATAGCCCCTTCGACTACTTCCCGCGACGTTTCTTCTTGACAGTATCCTCCAACCTCGTGAGAAAACTTCGGTAGTATGCGACGGTTTAAACCTTACGGTTATACGGGAGTCGTTGCATATTGATTTACACTTTATTTTCTTCCATAATTTATTGATTGTCATTTGACTCATCATGACAGTTGCAAGTATGATTAGCAGTTCGAGGTTATGACGCAACCTCTACGCCGACATCATTTCGCAGACTAAGAGAAACTGTGAGATGCTGTCATGCGATGGCTTTGATAGAGAGTAGAAAAGAAGTTCGAGGAAGCGCTACAGAAGTTAAACGGGCCTGGTAATTGAAGTAATGGAACGCAGTATGTTGTCCCCGAGAGCGAGTTTTCGTCAGAGACAACTATGTCGTCAGGAGTGCTGTAGGCGAAGTGTGACAGGACCGCTGTTCTGTATAAATAAATGATCTAGCGGACAGGATGAGCAGCAATCTGCGATTGTTTGCTGACGATGGTGTTGTGCGCGGGAAGGTTTCGAAGATGAGTGATTATATTAGGATACAAGATCATATAAACAAAATTTCCAGTTGTCGTTATGAATAGCAGATACCTTTAAATGTAGTAAAATGTAAGCTAATGCGGATAAGTAGAAAAAGCAAACCAGTAACATTCGGATATAACATTAGTAGTGTCCTACTTGAGACAGTCACATCATTAAAATATCTGGGCGTAATGTTGCAAAACAATATGAAATAGAACGAGCATTGAGGAGTGTGGTAGGGAAGGCGATTGGTCGACTTCGGTTTATTGGGAGAATTTTAGGAATGTGTAGTTCACCTATAAAGGAGACAAATTTAGGACACTAGTCAGACCTATTCCTGAGTTCTGCTAGAGTGTTTGGGATCCGCCCGAAGTCGGTTTAAAGGAAGACATCGAATCAATTCATAGGCAGGCTGTTACAGCATGCAAGCTCCCTATTACATCCCAACTGACCCACTAAATCAGCTGATATTCTTCACACAGCACATGATACGCAGCAGTTGACATCCCTTCAATTTAATCTCACCCATTTTTCGAATGTTCAGCACTCATGACTTAGTTTCGAATTTTCTGACGATGTGCCATGTCAGAAACAAGTACTGCCGAAGTGTTTGGGATCCGTACCTGGTCGGATTAAAAGAAGACATCAAAGAAATTCGGAGGTGGACTGCTAGATTTGTTACTGTTAGGTTCGAACAAAGCGTAAGTACTATGGAGACGCTTCGGGAGCTCTGTGTTTGACAATCACTCTTCATGTTGTCCGCCCACGTAGTGACAGCAGTTGGGGAAAATGGGCTGTAGTGGGCAGGGATACACCTCCAATGATTGTCCTGACACCTACGGTTAGAACAAAGTACTACTTAGTTGCAACTGTAACGGAGAGTCAAATACCAGACCGTCAGTCACTGGAAAAAATAAAGTATAAGTCAATATCGGACGTCCCTTGTAATCTGTTATCACCGTACTATGACTGTCTCTAAAATCAACACCAGCTTTCCGGATGAAGATTCGATCTTCGTCTTATTCAGTGATGGTGAAGCCACCTGCTTTCCCTCCTTATTTTGCTCTCTTGTCTCGGGATCGTATTGATAAATGCAGCACCCGTTCGTGGGTATAAGGTGGCTAAAGAAATCCCTCGAATTGGCTTGACACAGCTGTAAAAAGTTTCGCTGCTGCCTCCACTAGACGTGCTTTCGGAATGGCTGTTGAGCAGTCGCGGAACTCAGTGAGCGGCCATGTTTGCATGCTCCAAATGTCGCACAAGATGTTAGCAACTGGTCCACTTTTTCACTATCACTTCGATTGTGATAGACTAGTCTTCGAAAACAGGGGATCCACTTATCTTGTGATTCCCAGTGCTCCAAAGAGATAGTCTGCTATTTCGGGCTTCGTCACTCAGACTTGTTCGACCGCGACGAAAGCACCTGCGCCGCATAATCATTTCTCATATGATGGTGTATTGTTGCTGTATACTTCCAACTACTCACCATAGATTGTTGCAGTGTTGTTCCCAAACGGATTACCGCACGGTACTCCACTATGTGAACAGGCTAGGCCATTTTGTTCTTGTCCCTATAGCGGCGTGCTAACATACTACGGCGAAGGAATTTCAGTGTATACCAGGACTTCAGACAGGTGCCGGCAAACAAACGAAAAATTACTGCTTCAAAGTGATAATTAAACCCCTCCCGCATTGACGTCAGTCAACAAAATTGGTTATAGTGAGACCTGACATTATAAGATGTTGGAGAAAAGCGGTAGAACGATCCTGTATTTTTAAAACTTTTAAAAGTAATTTACAAAGTATTGTCAATTATTCGAAAAAAAATGGATGAGATTTAAGTGATTGCTAGTTTCTGTTGCTAAACAGTCGTCTTTAGATCACTCATGGTAAGGACACTGTGCCTACATACGAGCGCTTCGCGGCTTTGAAGATCCAAGGGATGTCTACTGGCCACGGTGTCATCCTCTGCCTTGTGGCATCTTGCAAATGCGGTATGGATGGACATATGGTGTGCACACTGGTCACCAAGCCGTTTCGCAGACTTTCCAGACAATGGAGCCGCCACTGTGCAGTCAAGCAGCTGGTCAATTGGCACCTCGAGGGTGAGACCACCCCGTCCCAGTCCTTCCACCGAGGAAGAGTCATTGGCAGTACTGGGAACCGAACCAGCTTCTCTGGGTCCTCCGCATGGTCGTCTACGCTGACAACTCAACCACGAAGGCGGATGTGTCTTTATACACTGTAGCTTAAAACGCCACCGACTCGTATTACAACGTGGTACATGCTAATGAATGAGCCAAGTTTCCATACACTGTCGGCTATACCAACGAAGTGTCCGCCCCCGATAGATGAGTGATGTCGGCATGGTAGCTCAGCGTGTTCGGTCAGAGAGCTTGTTGGCCTCTGTAATAAAAAACTGAGTGGAAGGATCAACAAACGAACTTTAATGGACGTCATGTGACGTTCGCAACGACCAAACACAACGAACAAATTGCAAAAAATAAAAAAATAAATAAAAAAGTGATCAGCGCGACAGCCTATCAATCCTAAGGGCCCGGGTTCGATTCCCGACTGGGTCGGAGATTTTCTCCGCTCAGGGACTGGATGTTGTGTTGTCCTAATCATCATCATTGCATCCCCATCGACGCGCAAGTCGCCGAAGTGGCGTCAAATCGAAAGACTTGCACCAGGCGAGCGGTCTACCCGACGGGAGGCCCTCGTCACACGCCTTTATTATTACACCAACGAAGTTACAGAGTGCAATTCTGAGCACTTATTAAGAAGTGTGCCTCAGCACCAAGTTCTTGGTTACGAATTGTAACTCGTTAGTATCATTCTACAGGGATTACATTTCGTAACGGGGACGTGTTAACTTTGCACTCAGGTATACTTTTTTATTTCACATTCTTAATACGAAGAAGTTAAGGTTCATTACTAGGATGTGTTAACTTGGAACTCAAAACACTTCTTCCCAAGTGTTTAAAATTGCGGTCTATCACTTCGATGGTATAGCCAATAGTGTATCGAGACTTGGCCCATCCATGAGCATGTACCGAGGAGTAGTAGCAGACGATGGCGGTCTAGCCTGCAGTGTACGTAGAGACAGTGTTCTTACTGTGAGTGATCTGAAGATAGCTGTTTAGTAACCGAAACTTGTAATCAACTGTAGGTAACATGAAACTTCCTGGCACATTAAAACTGTGTGCCGGACCGAGACTTCTTGGGTAGCACATTTGGTAGAGCACTTGCCAGTGAAAGGCAAAGGTCCCGAGTTCGTGTCTCGGTCCGGCACACAATTTTAATCTACCAGGAAGTTTCATATCAGCACACACTCCACTGCAAAGTGAAAATATCATTCTGTAGGGAACATACTTTTTGCGATTAAACAATAAAATTGTTACGTTGAAACCATGGTAAACGGATTTTAATAAAACTCCAATTTTGAAATTGATTGGCTGTTTACTATTTCTGCAAGAAGGTAATTATCCTTTTTTAAATATTGGGTAATCCTGCAGTCGCCTGTCACCCTAGCTGAAATCGAGTTGTACTCAATTCTTCTGCAGCAAGTCACTAAGAAATGTGTGTTTCTTTCGTCGGTCTACGCAGCTAGGTTTCTCGCCAAAATTTGCCATTCGAGTTTGCTTCTTACACTCGTACAAGGTAATGGAGTCATCGGCTCATCTCACTTCTTCGTCCCGGATCGTACGTGTGTGTGCGTGTGTGTGTGTGTGTGTGTGTGTGTGTGTGTGTGTGTGTGTGTGTGTGTGTGTGTTTTGCCCGGCCAACCATAACGGAGGGTAAGCGCCGCCGGTCTTGGGGGAGCTGCACCACGCCGTCCATAAGCTTACGTCGTCACGGAGCGCCAAGTGAATCAGGCGGTACGAGGCGGCGCCGTGGGCATCGGCGCCGATAAGACGGCGTCCCGTCTCGTCTCGTCTCGTCCCTTCCCGCCTCGCCTGGTCCCCTGCTAATAACCATCTCGAGCCGCTATCAGGCTTCGCCAGGCCCTGCGACAGCGCTCCGCCGTTACGGTCCGGCGCGCCTCTCCGCCACCCAGAGGGCGATATCTGGACGGCTTCCTCCGATGCGGATGCACCCACACGGACGCTTCCTTCGTTTAAGAAAGACCCCTAACTGGTGCGCCCACGTATGAAGCGGGGCGCCTCGCCACCATACTCTAAAGGGCGTGTCTAAGGCACAAAGCAAACCATTCATCCACCTTCCAAAGTTCATGTCCACCCCTTCCGACACACACACACACACACACACACACACACACACACACACACACACACACACACACACATGCCGTTATTCGCATCTAAGAAATCCTGAGATTCCATCCGAGCCAAAGTTACATTTAGAACAAGTCACTACGGAATGCTAATAAAATAATCAGACGCAGGAAAGAAGAGGTGTCTCCTAAGACCCATGTACCTCTTAGTATTTCAGTAGATTTCCTCAGTTTCAAAAATGGTTCAAATGGCTCTGAGCACTATGGGACTTAACTTCTGAGATCATCAATCCCCTAGAACTTAGAACTACTTAAACCTGACTAACCTATGGACATCATACACATCCATGCCCGAGGAAGGATTCGAAGCTGCGACCGTAACGACCGTAGCCGGTGATTTTTGTGCATATCACTCTTAAAATGGAGTCTAATTTGTCGATATTAAGCGTTTTAATTTTCAGTGGCACAAACGAACCAAGAATTACCGTGTAGGGATATATATGACAGGAAAAAAGCACTCCGTCTTCAGGCCACGAGTGGCCTACTGGGACCATCCGACCGCCGTGTCATCCTCATGGAGGATGCGGATAGGAGGGGCGTGGGGTCAGCACACCGCTCTCCCGGTCGTTATGATGGTATTCTTGACCGAAGCCGCTACTATGTGGTCAAGTAGCTCCTCAATTGGCATCACGAGGCTGAGTACACCCCGAAAAATGGCAACAGCGCATGGCGGCCTGGATGGTCGGTCACCCATCCAAGTGCCGACGACGCCCGACAGCGCTTAACTTCGGTGATCGCACGGGAATCGGTGTATCCACTGCGGCAAGGCCGCATATATGACAGAAAAAATGAATAAATTCTCCAAAGACGGCAGGTAAGCCAGTTCACGAAAAACTATTGGAAAAAGCGAAGGGAAGGGAAGTCTGTCCCTAAGAAAGCAGAGTACTAGAGTACTATTAACATTGTACAGGGTGTCCCTCCTAAGAGCCGTCGGGCGTATTTTCTCTGGTGTTTCTACTGATATTTGCAATTTCGTTTTTGCACCATTTATCTGGAATCGGCCCAAAGAAATACTCTCATCACATTTTTCATGCGACGCTCCATGTCGGCGGCAAGTTCCGCTTGTTTTCCCGCTAAAAAAAAAAAGAAAAAAAAATTAAGCGGAGTTTGCTGTAGCCATTTGATAGAGCGCTCCCAAAATGAATGATCTAGTGCGATGTTCGTTTTATCGGTATCTGTTAACGGGGACAGTAAAACAAGAAGAATAGCTACTTCTGCAGCAACAATACCACCACACTGGCCCGCGCTGATTCCTACCACCATACAGCAGCGCTGCTCTGTCGCTGCTGGAGTACTCGTTAGTTTTCGCGTTTTACTGTCCCTGTTAATATAAAGTGAACAAACATCGCATTCGAGTAATCTGAGGTCGCTCTATCGAGTAGGCACCTAACATACCGCTTTAAAAATAATTTTGTTTCTAACGGGAAACTAACAGAAGATTTCCGTCGGCACTGGATGTCGCATTAAAGAAGTGATGCGTAGTATTCGTCTGGGTTGACTCCAGCTATGACGGTATATACTGCAGAGATTACAAATATTATGCCAGTTAGATTAGATGATTTAAGGTTTATCGATTGCTCTATTATCGGCTCTGTTATTAACCGCTAATTCCATTCTCTGCTGGTATGACACAACACGGAGGTGCTAGAAAGCCGAGATACACGATCCTCATGTGCTGACACCACTGATTATCCTGATATTTATTTTTATAAACTCTGAATGTCCTTACCAATCTTAAATATCTATCCCAGAATACGACAGCGCTTTGCACAGTGAAAAAAAGTAAAGCAAATAATAGAAATAAACCTAGGTGTAAAAGGATATCTCTTGAAAACTATTTCATAAATTATTTGCCACTGATATTAAGTTGTTATTCCATCCCGGATTAGTTCAACCAATTCGTAATGGAAAATTAAACCCAAAAACTGTGAATGTTTGTCAGTATTTATTTTTCGTATCAGCTAGTTTTCGACCTACAAAGTTACTGGCAGGTAACTGCAGATTATCATCTACAAAACTGGCGCCATTCCTAACCTTAGCTTTAGCTATCTCACTGAAAAATTTTCTCACTTCTCATAGTTTTCTGTCATCCTACCTATTCATTGTTTAGAGATTTCATGCGCATGTACACACTACTTCAATCTACTCTTTTGTTTTAATGCATTAATAGTTTTCTGCAGTTACCTGTAGTTCTTCACACATTTGCCAAAACATCCCCCAGAATAGATTACCTATTTGTTTCCGAGAGCAGTTGCTTAGGCCATAGGTTAGATCTCATGTGCATAAACGGCTCTCGGTGTTACAATGTTTTCTCGACCGTGTTTCCACAAACTAGCAGGCTGACACTTTATGACAATCTGGTTTGAAATTTAGTTGTAACATTCGCTTAAGAGGCAGTAATTGTGTCCTCCCTCACACCACGTAAACCGCACCCCTCCCCTCTCGCCTACGCGCAACTGCCATTGAGTGTTATTTTGACTTGTTTCCCAGTGCTATCACAAGCTTATTCACGATATAGACAGGTAGAGACTCATTTTGACATTTCGATCCTCCCCTGACTCGGCATCGGCTTGGCCCCAGTGGAACGGCTCCCCCAACAGCGTCCCCCCCACCCCACCCCCCGCAACACGACCGTTGGGTGCGTTAACTGCCCGCAAGAGATACTGCTGGCCACGGGGCCATATCTGTTGGCTGCCATCATGCCGATAAGCCGCGCTGCCCACCTACACGGAAGTAATGCCCCTTGTCCGTAGGCTGCCGGGTGATACAGCGTGGATACGCTCGCTCCGTCCCGCCAGCCAGAGGGCTGGTGAGTCGGCACAGAGTTATCGATGTCCCACGTGTTAGCTGAACCACTCGGCTGCTACACGTGGAAATGCCGTGGTTGTACCCATGTCACTGTTGAAAATATTTGGACGGGCAAATGTCTCAATTTTTTCCACCACTTAGTATAATGTACGTCTGTTCAAAACAAAAATTCCAGAAGAAAGCAAATACTGTATGATTTACTGGTGCTTTAAGACGGCTGATCACATTCGTACCATTGAATCTTGCGTTGTTTTCCCAGACCTGCTCCGTCTCAAACGGTGAATGAGTAAACACACGTTTACATTACAGAATAAATAAACCAACCAGTCTTATTAACAACTGACAGAAGTATCGGTGTGTTAGTGATGGTCGCATCCAAAGATTCCAGTTATGAGGAACTAGCTCAGACGTCTGCTCCCCAATAGGTTCAAATGATTGAAATGGCTCTAAGCACTATCTGACTTAACATCTGAGGTCATCAGTCCCCTAGACTTAGAACTACTTAAACCTAACCTAAGGACATCACACACATCCATGCCCTAGGCAGGATTCGAACCTGCGACCGTAGCAGCAGCGCGGTTCCAGACTTAAGTGCCTAGAACCACTCCGCCACACCGGCTGGCTCCCCAGTAGGTGAAGGACACAGTTAAGAATCAACGAACTCACTTCCCTCTGCATAATTTACTGCTTATCATAATTCTGAGTTTCTGTGCTATGTACCCTATCCCCCTTCTCACTCTTCATTTATGGCGAACGATTTGATTTTAGAACGAATCTTTAGGTTTAATAAAAATTCATGACTGATAGACCTTGTTAGGGTCTCGGTCCAGCCCTCGGGTTTCGTGTTTCAAGTTACTTCGTATCGTAAAATTTCTGACGGGAGTAGCAGTATCATATTTTTTCGTCGATCAAGCAGCCTAAATCGCTTAGTGTATCTTTTTATTTATAACCGCTTTCGGCTACTGCCAATATCAGGTCAAAACTGCGACATCATAATGCGGATGTTCTAGTTCAGGGTCCTGGATGTGCTGTCAAATAAACGCAGTACATTACAACAATTTCCTCGTCATCTCTTGGATAAATTCCCATAACTTCAAAAAAAGTGGATTATGTAAAGAAATATAAGTACATACAATTACCAACCTCTTTTTTAATTACCGTAAAGATGATACACAATCCTTCTAATCAAGTCCGTAAGTGAAATACAACAAAAGATACGCTGCAGACAGAATAGTCGCAAGGAGATACGTGAGCTAGCTAGTGTCTGCTCCGTGTAACATTCGCCTTGTGCCGGAAAACGTTAAGTTATATAAAGCACGGTCTGCAGGCGGCACATTGTCTTGGCAGGTACAGGAGGTTCATTCCCATGAACTATAGAGCACGCAGTGATAATTAGACGAACACCCATAATTACTACCCATAAATTAGACGGAGTGAGGGAAAATGGCGGATGGGAACAGAATTACAGGAAACTCTCGGAAGAATGGCCCAGTAATTCCGTTCGCCATGTTTGCTGCATATAGATCAGCCTGTGTAAACTGCAGCGTTACATTCTAGCTTCAGTAGGGTGCTACGGTAACATTAATTGCCCCCCTTCTAAATTTGTGGCTCGTCCCAGGCATGCTTTCGAATTTCATTTAGTTTGTACCTTAGAGCAATTAAAATCATCGAAGTACATGCAGTTACAATTTGTCTTATTAGTATAACTCCTGATTACAAAACATTAAATTATGTCCATATTTTCCAGAAAAGCCTTTCGCACATTACCGCAGAAATAAGATAGGTTTCATATTTGAAAGATACGGGAGGTGTCCTGAGCTTCTCAGCTTTCGTCGCATAATAAAGTGGCTCTCCTCGTTTAATTTCTCTCGAGCTTTTAAAAGGGATCTGAAACTGAGTAATGATGGTAATTTGGATAATTGTGGAGCAGTGCGCAGCAGGTCACTTTCGTGACATTGCGTGGTATAATTAGAGAACGTGGCGTCAGGTCTGACGTCATGTAGCAGTTTTGCGTGCGGTGTGGTAGCAACACCACGTTCTGTACGAATCCTCTCGAAATAATAAATAACAGGCTGCCAGATTCTTAAGGAAGTGTCTTACTCGATTGTACTTGAGCAAGATGTTTTCTATTTATTTTTCATCCCTGTTAAAACTGTCAGCTTCAAATAGGCACATATAATGGAAACTGTAAATTTTAACGTATTATCCAAGAGCATAAGTGATGTATCGATTACAAAGATGTACGTGTGAAAGAACGCTGCGAGACATCTATCGCTCAGGCAGAATATGTGTGACAAATAGCTTATGGCAGGTCGCACAGTAGTGGGCAATTGTTGCTAGCAGTAGCAGGAGTAGCGCGTTAGAGGCTGGCAGTGTCTGTTGCGATTCTCCGGAGTGGGCAGTAGCTTAGTACTAAATATTTAGTGTAATATATTAACGATTTATGGAAGAAATAAGATTTGAGGTCATATTAATTAAGAAAATGTTCCAATATTATTATGAAATTTTGATGAAGAATCTTGCTACATATTGTTACATCGATCTGCAATAAGGTAATCAATATTTATATATTTATGCTCTTTTGCTGTAGAATGATTTTGAAAGAGACCATCTTTGTATGTAGCCCCAAGTTCTTATTGTATTTTTTATAAACATGTGATATGGCTTAATATTGCAAGTCAGTTTCACATTATAGCAAAATTTGCAAGTAGGATATTGCAGGCATTCTTCTCAGTCATGTTCCGCCTCTCAGTTCCAAGTCGTTTTTATTTAAACAAATTCTAAATGTGTCTCAGTCAAATTTCTTGCAATTTAGTTTTTGCAACTGTAGTTAGTTTAGTAGTGCTGCGAGCAGAACAGCACGTTATCCCAGGCGGCACCAATACGAAGTAAGAAATTTATTTCACACAATTTATGGATTTTCGCACAGGGACCACTTTTGTACTTGTTCATATTTACAGGGCCGCAGTAAGATCGCGTAGATTTGAGTGTACTTAGCCGGTCGGAGTAGCCGAGCGGTTCTAGGCGCTTCAGTCGGAAACCGTGCTGCTACTACGGTCGCACGTTCGAATCCTGCCTCGGGCATGGATGTGTGTGATGTCCTTAGGTTAGTTATGTTTAAGTAGTTCTAAGTTCTAGGGGACTGATGACCACAGATGTTAAGTCCCATAGTGCTCAGAGCCATGTTTTTTGTGTAATTACATCTAATTTGTGATTATCATACATAGGTTTTAATTAGTTTGGGTTTACTGGTATTACTTTCTTGCTGGTAGACAGATTGTTTAAGACAGTCAGGTAAATACACAGGTACACGTAATCAGATACGCAGTCAGCACAACACATGATATAACTGTTCTTTGTTGGACGTAAAAATCACACCTTACTATGGACATAAACGTTCCGAGCTCTACGCAAACGCGGCTGCTCTCGCTCGTTAAGTGAAGGTCGTCGGTCACTGCGTTGTCTGTGGTGAGAGGTAAAGCCTCTAATTGTGAATTCTCGGCACATTATTGACACTGTGGATACCTGAATATAGAATCCACTAATCGTTTTCCAAACTGAGTATCTCACTATCGTTCTAAGTTCAAAGTCTGTTAATTCCCGTCTTAGGGCTTGTAACCGCCCTGTTAAACCGTTAAAAACTTAGTCAGCCGACATTTTGAAATGAGAGTTAGTATGAATGTCGCGTAATAAATATTTCCCGTGAAGCGACGTTGCGATAGAGACGAAGGTCAATTGTGGAAACTAAACCAATGCATATTAAAAGTAACGTTATTAAGGAATACACCCGACTGACTACACAAAATAAGAGGGCACGTACATTCCAGAGTAAGTGGTTCAAAATAAGAATTACTACTGGGAGGGAAGTGGGTCATACGTATAGTTACGCCGGTACACACTAAGTTGTATGCGAACGTTCTAAATATTATGATCCCCCGTGGCCTGGGTAAAAAGAATTGTGGTTAAAATACATTTATTCACGTGAGAAAGAAAATAATTGGATTTAGTAATTAAATGAAAAGAAAGATTGCAGATTCTGAATGTCGCGGCAAATATGACCTAAATATTGAAACTGACATTGGCGGCTACGAAGAGAAGGAAATGAACACATTGACGTGCCTCTATTTTTGAGCAGCGCCGTCGTGAAGATCGTCGCCTCCATCTAAATTGTCCATACAAAAATAAAATAATAATAATCTTCCACAGTTACAGGAACTGGAATCCATGGTATCGTAAATGAGAAAATCGTATTGTGTCAGAAGTTGCTTTCGTTATTCAGCACAATTTCACTTGAAATTACAGAGCACTTCGTTTATACGTCTTATCACCAAGACATGTCCGCTACTCGTGGTCTCGCGGTAGCGTTCTCGCCTCCCGAGCACGGGGTCCCGGGTTCGATTCCCGGCGGGTCAGGGATTTTTACTGCCTCGAGATGACTGGGTGTTGTTGTGTCGTCTTCATCATCATCATCATCATCATCATCATCATTCATCCCCATTATGGTCGGAGGAAGGCAATGGCAAACCACCTCCACTAGGACCTTGCCTAGTAGGGCGGTGTGGGTCTCCCGCATCGTTCCCCTTCGCTCTGTCACGGAGTATGGGACTTCATCGTCATCATCATCATGTGAAAAACGAAAGGTCACTATTACTAAAGCTAATAAATGAAGAGCGTATCTTCTTTCGTCCGTCAGTGTTAAATACTTTAAATGAATCTTTGGTATGAGAGTCCAAACATTATTGAGTTTCTTTACAGGCTATATTCATGTCCGAAACCTTTGCACTTGAATCAGCTGAGTACAAACGACAGCTCGGCCTTGTGTATGCGATACTACCGCCATCTGTATATGTGTATATTGCGACCCAAATTACTTTTGTCAGCTAAGTGTGCAGGACCCATTGAGTCCGTCACCGACAGTTCCTGCCTATTCACTGATACTGAAGCGATCCTGCTGCCTCGTCTCCACGATTTCTCGAGGATCTGCATCTGCTCGCACATGCGTATTAGATTAAATTACTATGTCATCTCTTGTGAGTCCTGTTTATGCTACCGAATACCTCACATTACTCGTCACGGTTATACGACCCATATCTGAGCAGGTAGGTATCTGTTTTCGGACATATTACAGGAACTTTTTTTTGTATGTGACACCTTTTCTTAAGATGTAGAACTTGCAAGCAATGAAGCTGGAGGACCGGACAAATGTGGGCTGCCCCTGCAGCGAGCCGTGCAGATGCAAACGCAGCAGGGTCGACAGAGGACGCTGGACGCGAAAGAAGGGCACGGCGGGTCCGGCTCCGAGCAGATAGCCGCGTCAGCGGTATCGGGCGGCGGCGTTTGATGGCCGGCCGTACGAGCGGACCAGAGCTGGCCCACATCATGCGCAGCCCTAACCCCGGCTTTATTAACACATAAAACCTAAACGGCGTGTTATCTTCAGCCTCACGGCCGCCCCACCTGGATCGCGGGCGGAAACCGGCCGCCTGTAAAACGCGCAGGGTCGCCGGGGACCGCTAGCCGCCCGGCTGCTGCTGCGCACGATGAGAGGGGGAGGTACAGCGTAGTGGGCGGGAAAATAAAACAAAAAATGTACAGTCGTCTGTGGGAGCGAGGGAGGGGGGAGGGGCGGGCAGTGGCTCGTGGTTGTTGCATCGTGGCAAGACTGTATCATCTTACGGCTGAGATACCATTTATGGCGGTTTACTACCTGGCACGTGGCCGACACGGAAAGGTCTAGTTTTATGTTATTAGGTTTCGTTAGCCGGTAAAGCAGGCGCCATCAGACCTGTTATCAACTTTAGCACCGGCGTAATGGCTGCCCGGGCGCCGTAATCCAAGTCCACGACTTACGGCGCCAGCTCGGAAGCACCTTCGTACGGTCGCGCCGACCCGATGCTACAAGACGCAGCACTCTCGAAGATTCACAGCGGAGTCACATAACACTCTAGGACGCTTCTCTCTTGATGCGATTCCCGTAGACGAAACCACAACTGATGACGCTCGAGCAGCTGCTCGTGTTCTTCGTTTCATTACTTTGACTGGCTTGTTCAAAGACATCTAACTCTTTCACTTATTTTATCTGCATCTTTGTAAGAACTGTGGTGTCACTGCCAGACACCACACTTGCTAGGTGGTAGCTTAAATCGGCCGCGGTCCATTAGTACATGTCGGACCCGCGTGTCGCCACTGTGTGATCGCAGACCGAGCGCCACCACACGGCAGGTCTCGAGAGACGTACGAGAACTCGCCCCAGTTGTACGACGACGTTGCTAGCGACTATACGGACGAAGCCATTTCTCTCATTTGCCGAGAGACAGTTAGAATAGCCTTCAGCTAAGTTAATGGCTACGACTTAGCAAGGCGCCATTAGCCTTAAATAGCTTGTATATAAAGAGTCACTTGTATCGCCACAATCTCCAGATGTCTCATCAAGAACGATGTATACAAGGATGTATTAAAAGTTAAGTATATTCCCAAAGATACGTATTTTCTTTATCACATTCATTAAGTCTCCTGTTTCAGACCTCACTCCATCCTTCGTGAGTTAGCGCGTGCATCTTGGCCGCCTCTTTCAACTAGTGTGCGTAGTGTTGGCAAGTCTGCCGACACTACAAGAACTTTCTGGTGTCTCCCCCCCTTGAGTTTTACTAGATTCTATGTGTTCTAACAATTGTGACTGGGCGCTAATGACCTCAGTAGTTGAGCGCCCTTAACCATCCCCCCCCCCCCAAAAAAAAGAAACCACAACTAGGTTACAATGCGGATTGTCAGACGAAGAATCCGACATTTCATTTAGATTTTACTTACTTCCAGCATTTGTTTATTTTGTGTCATCAGCCTTCTGAAGGGTTTTCAAAAAAAGTGGTTCAGATGGCTCTGAGCACTGTGGGACTTAACATCTGAGGTCATCAGTCCCCTAGACATAGAACTAACTAACCGAAGGACATCACACACATCCATGCCCGAGGCAGGATTCGAACCTGCGACCGTAGCGGTCACGCGGTTCCAGACTCTAGTGCCTAGAACCGCTCGGCCACCTCGGCCGGCCATGTAGCAGTTTCTTTTCATAGTTTCCACAAGGGGCACTGCGAGCCTGTCGAATCATTGAACTTAAGTTCAAAACTATGGTTGTGTGCTAATAAGTAGGAGGGTGCGTGATGCGTTCTTCACAGAGAGGGAAAGAGAATACCTTCTGGCATTGTCAGAGTGTCCTTTGTCGCATGTCACACGATCCAGCTGTTGCCTACCCTGCTACTGGAACGCCGCGTGAGCTGCACGTTGGGTCACTGTTTCTGCTTCTAATTCTGCCTAGATCGTAGTCACGTAATATAACCCAACCACGATATTACTGCACATGGCCTCCCGTGGACGTGCCGCGCGGGATTAGCCGAGCGGTCTGGGGCGCTGCAGTCATGGACTGTTCGGCTGGTCCCGGCGGGGGTTCGAGTCCTCCCTCGGGTATTGGTGTGTGTGTGTGTGTGTGTGTGTGTGTGTGTGTGTGTGTGTGTGTGTGTGTGTGTGTGTGTCCTTAGGATACTTTAGGTTAAGTAGTGTGTAAGCTTAGGGACTGATGTCCTTAGCAGTTAAGTCCCTTAAGATTTCACACACATTCCCGTGGACGTTACCGTAAACATGTGGTGACGTCACATATCAAGTAGTTCAGCGTGTCCTCTTGGAATATCGCGATAAAAACTAACGATAAGCAGGCTGAACGGCCCTCACTGCTAGGTGCAATAATATTGTCGTGTTTAACTTCTACCATACATAACGAACACTACAGCAGCTAAGTGCTCTCATCACACTAATACTAATAGCTAAATCAATAATGAATGGTCTCCACATACGCCAAACCATTCGAGGCACAGAGAAGCTATTTGCTACAGCATCACGTGATACGCAGACCCTTGCCACTGCGCATCGCTCCACCACCCGTCTTCTTACGTACACATCACTATAGGCTTCAGCAAAGTACAAAAATTCTGGTGAAATATGCAGCATTTACTTAATATTTCATTGTCGTACCTACCGTTTGCCCTGCACCGACGAATTATGGCGGAGAAAAGCCACCGAGTATTTCGAAATAGCGCTGTGAACTGCCGTTTGGAGGCCGCACCGCACCGCCGCCGCCCCCGCCCGGATCAAACCAGTTGTTTGTACAGCAGACAACAGCCCGGCAGTCAGGGGCAAATATTCAGCTATTGAAAGCCAGCCCTCACAATGCGGCACCGGCAATTTGAGGCGATCCCGTGTCGTCTGCCATAACTGCTGCCTCGACCTGTATTGTTAACACTGGCTACAAAAGGGCCGCCGGATTTTCGTTCCCGTGGGCAAATTACGCGGAGCGCTCCGACACCGCTGCATTCGCATTACCGGCGCCTGCGCACACAAAGCGTTCGCGGGCGAGAGATGGAATTCCCGATTTAACTTGTGAAGAATTCATACAGCGTAACAGCTGTCGGTCGTCTGCGAGAGGTAACATTTCGAGGTCGTGCCTTCTGTTACCCTGTTTGCGTAACGGATGAAATTTTTACCGGGGAAAATAAAGACTGCCGCCTGATAGTAACGCGTATTGCTTCTCCGCTGATGAACAAAAACAGGTGTCTCTACTTTAGTACGTCCCGGTATTCATAAATTACGAGCGCCCGTGTCTGACGGGTGTTAATGGAAACGATTACGCGCGTGTAATTCAGCGCGAACGCTGCCTCGGTCGATAGCTACGCGATGTAGTCGAGTAGCGAAGTTTCTGTTCCGCCCTGCGAGCTTTTCTTATACACCGGCGTACACGTGTGCTCGGGAATAGCTACAAGCTTTCAATATGATGATACCGTACCGTCTCGCAGAAACTTACCATACCCATCTAGGTATTACAGGACGTTTTCATTAATGTACACCTCTGTGCTGCTGATTTGAGACGCAAAAAGACCGTGTGCCAGACAGTTAGTGTCGAATCACACGATTATACACATTGCACTGTTAGACAAAAGAATGTACTGTGTTTATTGTCCACAGTGTCCTTACCCATATCGATGTGTTGTAAAACCGCAAAGAGCACAAAGAGCACAGTTAGATTCTCTCCTATATCTCAGTGGAACGTCCCAGCACCACCTCCATCACACAGTTTATTTATGTTGTTATATACGCGAGAGTAAGCGTACATAAATAGGAAAATAGCCCTCAACTTTCATCGAATGGAGGCGGCATTTTCCCGTTTAGATTGTATTCATTTAGATCTCCCCTACGTTACGCAACTGTTATCGAGTATTTAGCTTGAGCAAGGTGAGACTGAACGAAAGTGGTATTCATATGGTGTGAAGACTGCATCACCTGTGAAAAGTCGGTTGATGCAATTAATATTTACTTGCGGCCTTACTGGCCACGTTTGGAAACCGTGACTGCGTGGAATATTTACCTATTTTCTGCTACCAGTAACTTTTATTTGTTTTTTTATATTTCAGTTAGCATATCGCTAAGCGTTTCGAGCATGATCTGCTCATCGTTAGCCGCGCGGGATTAGCCGAGCGGTCTTAAGCGTTGCAGTCATGGACTGTGCGGCTGGTCCCGGTGGAGGTTAGAGTCCTCACGCGGGCGTGGGTGTGTGTGTTTGTCCTTAGGATAATTTAGGTCAAGTAATGTGTAAGCTTAGGGACTGATGACCTTAGCAGTTAAGTCCCATAAGATTTCACATACGTTTGAACATTTTTTTTTGCTCATCGTTAGGAGTTTATTCATACAGAAATTGATGTCCAGTGATGTCTTCTGCTGGTATGGAACTGTGTCTCGTTGTTTATTGAGACTGACACGACAGCCTGCGTGGGACGTAGATTGTTTGGCATCAGTTGTTATGGTCCAAAAATTGGGTGACACGCTTTTCTTATTTGACAGTTGTTCACTTACGCTTTTGGCGTCCCAAAGCTTCTTTTGCATCACTGGTACACTGGCTGAGCTGTTGTGAGACGTCACACTGTAGTACCATTTATTTTGGCACTATTTTTCGGCATTTCACTGAAAAAATTTTTCTACATAACTGTAAACACTGTACACGTAATACAATATGGCGGCCTTGCAGGAAAACTTGATGCATCCCGTACAGTCTGTCGTTTCAGTCACAATGAACAATGAGACACAGTTCCACACCAGCAAAAGACATCGCTGGACATCAATTTCTGGCCAACCACTGCCCCTTCCCCTTTTTTTATTTTTAAGTGATAATTTTCTGAATGAATGAATAAACTCCTGAAGATCGAAACATGCGCTAAACGCTTTGCAATATATTAAATTAAAGATAAAAGCAAATAAAAGTTACTGGTAGCAGAAAATAGAAACAAGCAATTAACATCGTCTGCCAGGTGATTAATTTACAAGATCTATCTTCCTACAGACCAATGGACAACAGCTATTACTATATCTTGAAGCCGTGATATATTTACAGGTCTTATTTTATTTTATTTGCTATCGATTTCAGTATTATATTACACAATTATCAGGCCCCTCTATGACACCAGATGACCATGTGGATAATGAGGAATTTCATCATACACCTCATAGAGGGGAAAAAGGAACCATGTCCGTTATGCTGAAACTTCTTTCCTAACAATGTTGATGTGCTGCCTTCGTTGACTCTATAAATCGGAAGGAAGGTACATCATACCGGACACTGATTCTTAGTACCCTCTATGAGATGTATAAGAATGTTTACTAGGTATTTACAAGATTCTCTGGTATCACAGAGAGGCCTCTAGAACGTGGAATCTCATACGGAAGTCAAAGTGAAGTAAGGCCCATAAATACAGCTGAAGGAGGCATTCTACTATAAAGTGTCTTTCAGAGTCTTTACATCAGACTGCTGGGGGTTGGTATATCACGTCGTGGAGAAGGCCTTCTCTTAGAGAAAAAATATTCGCTGACACTCTCCAGTGACGCTAGTCGTCGTTTTGTTATTGATCATGCATCTGGCAAGATGTGGACACTACTAATCAGGTGTACTGCATCTGCATACTAACTACCCAAGTAATTTGATAGAGAGATTCTCAAGAAGAAAATATTAAGTATGAGTGGCTCTAGGCGGAGTGAATGACGAACTTCCAAAAGTTGTTCCACATGACGTGGTCTAGAAGTCATATGCAAAAATTCTGAATACAGAGATACCACAAGGAACCCAACACACTCCCCTCGGGTACGACCGAAGTTACTTCTACTTCTGTCGACGGTTCTCCATCTAAGATAATATGCTGTGTCCTGTCAAGAAGTCCCTAACACAGCGAAAGCGTGCATTTAAAACAAAAAAGTTAATTTAGAAGGGTCCTTGGGAAATCGGAAGATACTGAAGGACAGTGTAGCGGAATTTAGTCGAAGAAATACCAACAGTGCCATTGTACCCTGAAGAATGCCCGAAAAACTCACACTACGAGCGATACTTGTCTTTTTCTAGAGCGTTCCGAATGCACGCCGGATCGCGGGTCACCGGAGCGGCAAACTATTTTCCACCTCGTTGTTGCGAGAAACGCCCTGTCGCCCTTCCTTAAACGGTTCTAATTTTTCGCTCCGTTGGCGCTGCGATGAGTCGCAGGTTGTTGTTGTTCTTCTGCCTCTGCTGCTGCTGCTGCTGCTGCTGCTGCCGCGTGTCCGCCAGGAACTCGCCAGTAGACTGCCTCCCCTCTCCGTCTACGACGCGTCCCGAGCCGTCTTTCATGGCGAGCTGGCAGCCTGGAGATGTCGCCCAGTCACGCCAGCGACCGGTCTATCCGCACTTCACTTGCTGACTCGGCCGCGTTTGTCGTCGTCTTTCCGTGACTCCGTGTCGTTACCACTAATTCTCTGTCCCGCCGCAGTTCGGCCACTTCCTACCTCGTGGCGCAGCGCAGAAACTCCTAAACTTCGTCCGCGGGAGTGCTTCGTGGCTCGAGCTCTGTGTAATTACTGCAACCTCGGTGAGCGCCGAAGTCACAGTACGCTGCGCAGACCCCGGTTCTGTGAGCTTACTGACTGGGACGCAGCAATAAGCACCAGAGAGCGCCATTTTCCACGCCGCACTGAGTTCCAATCTGTTGCCACTGAGGTGGCGCTCACGGCCAGATTTCTACTTCCGCTACAAGACTCTCAGAGCGGCAGATTCATCCTCCGCTAGTGGTATCAATTGCTAGAGGGGACGCTGATATACGGAACATTTGCCTCTTCGCTGATGCGAGATTATTATTACTATTATTATTATTATTATTATTATTATTATTTTAGAAGGTGGCTAGGTGACGATCAGTTTGGCTTTAGGAAAAGTAAAGGGACGAGAGAGGCAATTCTGACGTTACGGCTAATAATGGAAGCAAGGCTAAAGAAAAATCAAGACACTTTCATAGGATTTGTCGACCTGGAAAAAGCGTTCGACAATATAAAATGGTGCAAGCTGTTCGAGATTCTGAAAAAAGTAGGGGTAAGCTATAGGGAGAGACGGGTCATATACAATATGTACAACAACCAAGAGGGAATAATAAGAGTGGACGATCAAGAACGAAGTGCTCGTATTAAGAAGGGTGTAAGACAAGGCTGTAGCCTTTCGCCCCTACTCTTCAATCTGTACATCGAGGAAGCAATGTTGGAAATAAAAGAAAGGTTCAGGAGTGGAATTAAAATACAAGGTGAAAGGATATCAATGATACGATTCGCTGATGACATTGCTATCCTGAGTGAAAGTGAAGAAGAATTAAATGATCTGCTGAACGGAATGAACAGTCTAATGAGTACACAGTATGGTTTGAGAGTAAATCGGAGAAAGACGAAGGTAATGAGAAGTAGTAGAAATGAGAACAGCGAGAAACTTAACATCAGGATTGATGGTCACGAAGTCAATGAAGTTACGGAATTCTGCTTCCTAGGCAGTAAAATAACCAATGACGGACGGAGCAAGGAGGACATCAAAAGCAGACTCGCTATGGCAAAAAAGGCATTTCTGGCCAAGAGAAGTCTACTAATATAAAATACCGGCCTTAATTTGAGGAAGAAATTTCTGAGGATGTACGTCTGGAGTACAGTATTGTATGGTAGTGAAACATGGACTGTGGGAAAACCGGAAGAGAAGAGAATCGAAGCATTTGAGATGTGGTGCTATAGACGAATGTTGAAAATTAGGTGGACTGATAAGGTAAGGAATGAGGAGGTTCTACGCAGAATCGGAGAGGAAAGGAATATGTGGAAAACACTGACAAGGAGAAGGGACAGGATGATAGGACATCTGCTAAGACATGAGGGAATGACTTCCATGGTACTAGAGGGAGCTGTAGAGGGCAAAAACTGTAGAAGAAGACAGACATTGGAATACGTCAAGCAAATAATTGAGGACGTAGGTTGTAAGTGCTACTCTGAGATGAAGAGGTTAGCACAGGAAAGGAATTCGTGGCGGGTCGCATCAAACCAGTCAGTAGACTGATGACAAAAAAAAAAAAAAAGAAAAAAAAACTGCATGCACACACCGACGTGGTGACCATCTCAAGAGATGTATTACCAGCTCCGTATTTGTTAGTTACTAATCGAGGACTTTACAGGACATGGGACCGTGATATTATCCTTGCGTCTGGATAGGATTACCCACTAACACGGTCGCATAGAGGAGATAGATAATGAGCGAAAAGCGAACGCGGAAGGGTATTGGTTTCAAGGGCAGAGATCGATGGGGGAGGGGGGGGGGGGAGTGCCAAGACAAGGGCCAAGAGGAAAAAAGCTCTGCGACAGTCTGGTCGGCTAGTAAAAGCAGTAGCGGTTTTCTTGCCACCTGCGACATGCAAGGGTAGGATGGTTGTTAGTCTTGGATACCGTACAATGCTAGGTACCTTTGTCGTAGCTTAGGTTGTCGTAAAGAGTATCAGGCCTTTCAAGGAGGCGTACTGCTGCGCTGGGCACTTGCGAAGTCTCCTGGGCCAGCTGCAGCGTCTGTACCTGTAACATGCCAAGATTGTCATATCAGTAGTCGACTGGTCGTAAATCGCTCACTGTATAAGGGTTTGTTAGCCTTTAGTGTGCAATACGGCTTCTCTGCTTTGCTGGTTGGTCGGCTAGTTTACAAATGGTTCAAATGGCTCTGAGCACTATGGGAACTAGAACTTAGAAGTACTTAAACCTAACTGACCTAAGGACATCACACACATCCATGCCCGAAGCAGGATTCGAACCTGCGACCGTAGCGGTCGCGCGGTTCCAGACTGTAGCGCCTAGAACCGCTCGGCCACCTCGGCCGGCGGCTAGTTTACACCTGGCAGTGCTAATTAATTTTGCTGTGCTGTAGGGAACCAGTATTTTTGGGTTGGTGGTGTCCATAGGTGGTTAACTTTCCCTAAGTAGTAGTGTTTTTGGGCGGTTGTGACCTATGGTTGTTGCGAGATTATTCCGTCGGTCTTGAGATAAATAGCGACTTGTGCCACTCTATCCAAACTCACGGAGAGTTCAGTTCCGGTTCACGGAGTTCACGCCGAGTTCATGTCCGAGTGGCTAGAGTTGTATAGCTCAAGTTTACATCAGCCGACGCGTTCTTCAGTTGCCACCGTAGTTGTAAGCCGCTATTTAGGAGTGATCGTCATACTGTTCCACGGCAAGTGTCTAGTGAAGTTATTAGCCAGAGACAAAATTCAAATGTGTGTGAAATCTTATGGGACTTAACTGCTAAGTTCATCAGTCCCTAAGCTTACACACTACTTAACCTAAATTATCCTAAGGACAAACACCCACACCCATGCCCGAGGGAGGACTCGAACCTCCGCCGGGACCAGCTGCAAAGTCCATGGCTAGCCAGAGACGGAACTGAGTACAGGTACATACTATAGTCTTGATAAACAGTTATAGGTTAGATAGATATCTTCAGTGAATTAGCATAGTCAGCGAATTAGACTTTGAATACGGAGCCACACTGCTGTCAACGCTAAGAGTGGGGAACTACTTCCCTACTATAAAAAATAAATGTTTGTTACTGATACTCCTATTATCCATCTTGTGTGTGTTGGGTAGCTTCATAAGGGTGAAATGTCCCTGGTAGTTCTGTTACTCACGTGACATCCAATGGTTAGTACACGTTCGAAGCTACTGAGCTCTCCTCACCGACCCATCTGTTGTTACTGCTTCTCTGTTGACAACTCGGTATTCCCCGTCTCTCGTAATACGGGTCCGCTTCTCGTAGTCAATTCTCCATAATATACGGGTGTCCAGATACTTTTGGTCAGATAGTGTATTTATCCTCGTGTCAGTGTAGTCTGCAACCCCGCTCTCATAACTGCCACACCTACCATGCAGCAATATGTATTCTCCTGAACACCTTTCCTTTTCAACCTTGCTACTGACCAATACCCACCCTCCGCTTCCACTCTTCATTATCTTTTGTGCATACTGAGCAACACAAAGTCATTTGAACCTCTTGAGAGCAATGCGCCGAGACACGGGATTCACTAATCCAATTAGGGAGGTGGCGCTGTTTCGGTCATCTCCCTGCCGGGGCAGGCTGCGGCCTCACCCGCGCGCCGTGCTTCCGGCTTTTGCACAAAACTTTAAGCTCCGGCCGGTAGCTCCCTCCGACACCCCGCGGCGCAAACGATCCGCCCCCGCGCCTCCCTCCTGGGCGCGCTGCTCATCTTGCCGTCCCTTTTCGGGCTGTTTTTTAAGTTCCCGGCCGGCCGCTGACGTAGCCGGCTCGTGACTGAGCTGCGAGCCCGCCGTTCGCCGCAAACCTCCTCCTCCCCCTCGGCGTCATAATTCAAACTTTTTAAAGAGCACACCAACTTCCTGTCGGCTCTTTTTCTTTCATTCTTTTCTTCATTTTTCTCTTTCAAAGTGAAAGAAGTAGATGTCTTTTTTTTTTTTTTTAGTGAGGAAAAAGTAATAAAGGAGAGCATTTAGAGGAGACAAGGCGAGAAACTCATCGGCAGCGATTAAAGGAGACGTGACGTCTCCTCCATATCCCACCGTCGTACCCGCTTCTCGTCACAAAGGTGAACTCTTATTCTGCATCCCTTGTTCCATTAGTGTACCGTACTCCTATTTATGAGTTTCTGACATGTTTAGTTCAAAAAAATGTTCAAATGTGTGTGAAATCTTGTGGGACTTAACTGCTAAGGTCATCAGTCCCTACGCTTACACGCTACTTAACCTAAATTATTCTAAGGACAAACACAGACACCCATGCACGAGGTAGGACTCGAACCTCCGCCGGGACCAGCCGCACAGTCCATGACTGCAGCGCCTGAGACCGCTCGGCTAATCCCGCGCGGCTGACATGTTTAGTTTTGACTTTTATGTTATTGTCAGTTGCTGTTGTTATGATCTTCAGTCCGAATACTGATTTACGTAGCTTTCCGCGCTAGCTTATCCTACTAGTCAATCCCCCTCTTCAATACTGTTACCGCCCACATTTACCTCCATTATGAAATTTCCGATTCCACTGATGCTTCATGTATCAACTACCTCCTTTTAGTCAGGTTTTGCCATAAACTTCTTTCCTCGCCAACTTGCTTCTGTACCTCTTCATCCATCGTCTGTTCCACCCACCTGATTTTCAGTATTCGTCTCTACCACCACATTTCGAGACGTTTCATTCTCTTCTTTTCTTGTCTGAGCACTTTACGTCCGCATAGCATTTCTGTACAAGGCTACCTACAGACAAATAGCTTCACAAAAGACATCGTAACACTCAAATTTAGCCGGCCGTTGTGGCCGAGCGGTTCGAGGCGATTCATTGTGGAACCGCGCGACCGCTACGGTCGCTGGTTCGAATCCGCCTCAGTCATGGATGTGTGTGATGTCCTTAGGTTAAATAGGTTTAAGTAGTTCTAAGTTCTAGGGGACTCATGACCTCCGATGTTAAGTCCCATAGTGCTCAGAGCCATCTGAACTTAAAATATATATTCTGTATTAACAAATTTCTCTTTTTCAAAGACGCTTTTCCTTGCTATTGTCACCGTGCATTTTCTATCCTCTCTTCTTCACCCATCAGCTATTACTCTGCTGCTCAAATAGCAAAACTCATCTGCTACTTTTGGTCTCTCATTTCCTATTACAATTCTCTCAGCATCGCCTGATTTCATTCGGCTACATTCGGTTAATCTAGTTTTCTTTTTTTTAACCATTGTTAATGTTCGCCTCACGTCTTGACAAGAGTACAGACGTCTTTTCACAGTCTCCACCAGAAGATATGGTGTGAACCATCGAAACGCAGTGTGGCGAAATAAACAAGTCACTGACACAGAAACTGTTTTATTTGTACTGATCAACAATCGCCGACCTCATAATGCCGTCCCTTTTGGACGGAATATCCACACTTGCGACTGTAATGATGAGCCAAATGGCGCACCATGAATGATTAGAAAAAATGAAATATTGATCAGTATGGAACGTCCCTCTTATATGTTGGGTAAAACTACCAGCTTCGCTTATTAACACAATACTTGTCGCGTTTGCTATATACTATGCACAATAAACAGTGTCAGAATACCTTCACAAGATCTAAATTCACATGAAACCAACACCAAATGTTGTATATACACCCTGAAGCAAGCGGTGCAGACAGAGGCGTCAGAAATCATTGGAGCACCTCGCGATACACGCGCTTTGTTGCAAAAGCCACGTTGTTACATGCACACCACTATAGCGTTGTGAGTTGGCTGTGCAGCTTGGCTCAGTAGCACTATGCATTCGCTGCCCTGATAATACAAATCCAGTCAGCCGACCGGCGTGGCCGAGCGGTTCTAGGCGCTTCAGTCTGGAACCGAGCGACCGCTACGGTCGCAGGTTCGAATCCTGCCTTGGGCATGGATATGTGTCATGTCCTTAGGTTAGTTAGATTTAAGTAGTTCTAAGTTCTAGGGGACTGATCACCACAGAGCCATTTGAACCATTTAGAACAAATCCAGTCAGCGTTGAGAACGTCAAGCGGAAACGTAGCATCTTCGCTGGCTTTCATATGAAGTCACTTAGGAAAACCAAACTCATGGTTCTCAACTTACAATGTAAACGCACTCGGATCGGGAACTTGTAAATTTCATCAAGCAAAGATAAATGCATTGTTGCCTAGCATCTGAAAAACATAGCACCACTAGCGCCAGTTTCAGGCCACTCATTCAACAACGCCGTCGTTTCCCTGGTGTAAAAACCCGCGCCGACTATTGGCCATCCCGCACGGCCGAAAGCCGGTAAACACCAGTGCCCTGCGGCAGCAGGAACAAGAGCCGTGCAGCGCCTCGCGGCCGAGCGGCTGTTTGAAGTAATCCCGAAATTGGTAGCGAAAGTGCGGCGCGCCGATTGGCTCGTCCGGGCGACTGGCTAGGCGCCAAGGGGCGCCCCCGGCCACTGCTGCCAACCCTGGGTGATAAATCTCTCATCGAGGGGAGATTACACGCGCCAGCCGTGAGGCCAGGTACTGGCGCCGACGAACGCCACGCGCCGAAACGAAGACTAAGGGAGTGCGCTGCCGGCCTGGGAAAAAGTGTATGCGGGGGAGCGACGCGGCGAAGACGAACGGAAAAAAGGAAAGAAAGGAAATAATAATGTGGTGTGAGCATTGGAAAGATGAGACAGGAGAAAGGAAGAGCGAGCCAGGGGAAACAGAATACATTCTGCTCCCCAGAGAGCAATAACCTTACTCGGTCCAGATAAAGAAAAATGAAACGGGCTGTCCTCTTTTTTTTTCCCAACTCCTCTCTGTCCGAGCTCTGCCTCGCTAAAATTTGTGAACACCAGACATGGTGCACTTTGTGTGTCCGTCGTGCAAAACGTTGTGTTGGATGTATTGTCGAACAAACAGTGCCGGATTGATAATAGATTATTGGGGAAGGATAAGAAAATGGAAGATAAAGTACGGTTCAGTTTTGAACTTTGCTGTGCTGCAAAGATTGAACACGAATAAATTTTCAATTTTACAGAAATATATAGAACTTAATTTTCCTCATGGGTGCTACAATGAGTCACTCATTTCTTTCAGGACGTCGAATTATTGGATGAAAAAAGCGCTCGAAGAAAGAAGTAAATAAAAACAGAATTGCACAGTAATTTATTCGTGCTGAAACACACATTCATCGGTTCAGCAACCTAGAAACTTGACTTCATTTTCTTTCTTCACTCACTTCTGTCATAGACACGAGTAAACGGTGTAGCCAACGTTTGTAATCTAGACTTCGTGACTTGTGCCCAAAATTGATTTATGGTGATGTCTCCAACTTTCACCTATCGCCATCTAAATCTGTACAGCACAAATCGATAAGATATGAGTGGTAGAGAAGATTTTTCTTGTATAACTTCCTGTTATAAGGTTCATTGCCAACAAGCTATTTTCTTCTTTCCCAAATTGGAACATTGTTCATACAGTTTACATAAACTCCTTTCGTAGAACAAATTGTTTAATCATTGTGGTAAATCCAACAGTAATTTTAGTTCATTTCAAGTAGAAATCTATAATGAGTTGGTTAAGCTTCGATGGAGCTGTAATAATTTAATCACATCCTTCATTTCGTGGAACAGAAAAGAAATAGTTTGCAAAAAGGGCACATATGTATAGAATTTGGACCCTTTTTTTCCAGCGCAAATTCTCTGCTGCAACTGAAATGTCTTTATTAACGCAACCGGTTTCGAAATGCGTTTATTCTATATTCAGATGTAAGTACAGCAACCATATGCGTAAATAAAGGAGAGTGATTTAAGTCAGAGCGGCGTATTTAAAATATATTCCAACTAAAGAACTGATTCTACTGCACGCGCGTCATCAGAATTAAGAAAACACCTGTATGAACTGGTGGTAATAGGGAGTCCACGAAACCTTATGGTGGAAAAGGCACAATTTACAATGTTCCACAAATTTTGTACACTACCTTTTCCTTTTTATTGATAAACAATGTCATTCTGCCTGGGCAATCAGCCCTTTAAGGGCAATATCTTCATTGTTGACTCCCGCGTAACACAACTTCTGTCCTTCATATTACTTTTGTTTCCTTTTGGTATTCTCACTGTCGTAGTCCTTAGTCATTAGGCGTGACTGCCGTAGTACCCGTTCTTGCCTTCTCATTTTGTTGATGATTCTGAATTTAATTTTTACATTCGAATGTATCAAAATGTTTCGAGTGGTATCGCTTCCTTCCTTTCTCCCCTTTTTGTAACCTACTGCGTTGTAGTCGTACACTTAAGAACGAAAGTAACTTTCGCAAGATGTGACACTGCCAGGTAAAATAACTAGATGAAACCATGACCATACATAGAAAGAGGGGCTCCAGTGTATTAGTGAAGGTGATTTGAAGAATCACGCAATGAGACAAACAAAAATGACACTTTTACTCATAGACAATAATTACACTGAAGTCACCGACGTTCATGACGTTCCCTTGGACAACAGAAAAGGTGGGACAGGATCCTTAATAGGAATAGAATGTGAGATCACCACGAACAGCAATACATTCTCTGCGACGTTCCCCTGCTGGCCACAATGTTAGTGAGACGTTCGTGTTATAGGGCGTTCCAGTAGATAACGGCTGGATGGTCACTGATGCATGTGAATGTGTGGTATGTGGAACATGCTCGAAGGGATTTAAGTCTGGAGAACGGGCTGGCCGGTCCATTCGCCGACCGAATATCCTCTCGTTCAAAGAGCTCATCCACCAGCGCAGTTCGATGCGGGCATGCTTTGTCATCCACAGATCGAAGCTATGGCCGAATGCACATCTGAAAAGACGCTCAAGGGGAAAGAGTAGTGTGTGAGAATATTGTTGACTGCCGACTGTGTCGTGTTCAAAGACCTGAAGATCTGTACGTCCATGCTACATTACGCCTTCCCACTCTGTAACAGCTGGACGGCCAAAACATTCCTCTCCGAGGGATATTGTCGAGCTGATCGTTTTGGCGGACCAGGTGTTACTGTTTGGCATAATGTTGCTTTGGCGTACTGATATCCATGTGTCTGAATACGGTACACTCACCGTTCGGTGATATTGTGACACTGTACTCCTTCCCAATATGCGTGTTTTCAGGGCTGCATTTGACTCTGACTTCATTTTTATGGATGAAAATGCACGACCGCAACGAACAGCGTAGCGGAGGAGCTCTTGGAATGAGGGAATATTCGGCGAATGGATTGATCTGCCAGTTCCCTCGACTTAAATCCCATCGAGCACGTGTGGAATGCAGTGGGTAGATGTATTGCCCTTCATCCATATGCTCAAACGACCATCGAGCAGTTGTCAACAGCACTGGTAGATAAATGGAAAACCGTAACCGTAACCAACTTCGTGGCCAGCATGCATTACTGTCCGTGGTGATCCGACATCCTGTTAAGAATCAAGCTTTTGTATGTCCATCCTTTTGACTGGAGGTCTGGTGAACCACGGCCGTTTGCTGTCGTAAGAAAATGAAACGCTTACAGCCGTCCTTATGATCTTATTTATGGGGTAGTTACCAGTTTCGGTGCTTCAATGCGCCATCTTCAGGCCTTAGCTATGCTGAAAGTGTATCACGATCCATATACACGACGCATCAGTGGCCGACATAGCTGGTTTACACAGACTGTCTTTAAGTGGGTGTCGTCTCTCAACCACCAACTGAAAGTTAACAGTTACTGGCTGGAGAGACAACATCACAGTTACAGATAGTCTGCGTAAACCAATTATGTTGGTCACTGATGCATCGTATATGTGGATCGTGATAACCCCTTCAGCATCAACGAAGGCCTGAAGATGGCGCATTGAATTACCGAAACTGGTAGCTGCATACTAGGTAAGATCATAAGAACGGCTGTAGGCGTTTCACTTTATTACAATATTAAGAAAGATGTTCCGCCTTTTTTTCTTTTGTCCAGGGGACCAACATGAATCTCGGTGAGTTCAGTGTAACTGTTGTCTCTGAATGAAAGTGTCATTTTTGTTCGTCTCACTGCGTAATTCTTTCAGTCATCTTCTGTACTACATGGGAGCATTTCTTTCTACTTATGGTCTGAGTTTCAGGTAGCTACTTTAATTGGCCGGTCGGAGGAAGGCAATGGCAAACCACCTCCGCGAGGACCTTGCCTAATCAGCAGTGTGGGTCTCCTGCATCGTCCCATACGCTCCGTCAAGGAGTATGGGACTTCATCATCACTTTAACTGACAGTGACACATCATGCGAAACTCACTTTCGCACTAAAGTTTCGCACACCGGTATATATTCCCTTTGGTAACGCAAAATTTTGTTTGAGAGCTGATATTTACTTATTTTGCTGTTGGAAAACTCGTCCCTGTGTTGTTTGTATATTTAGAATACTTAGTTTGCTCGTTAATGAAGATCCTTTTCTTACTGTAACATCGTCTGCAGTCGGACATAAGGGCTCTACTTATGTAGGGGCCAACATTCACTTCTCCGTTCATCGTAAAGGATTATATGGTATGGGTGTTCGACGGCAACAGATGTTTACAGGCCGCTGTATACACACGTGTTCGTGAGAGGGGTACAGTAATTCTCCCGTTCAGTGCTGACAGGTCAGGCCCGCGTCCTGTAACAGCCAGTGGACGATACGCGCCTGACAGCTGTTAATTCGGCGCGGAGAGGTGGTCTTGTAACCACGTGCCTGGATTTAGAGCCGAGCGAGTGCCACATCCGAGCGAACGCGTGGAACCGACGCTGGTGTGATGCCGCAGCTACCGGCCGCTGCGAAATTCTGCGTCAATAAGTAATTAATAAATTACAGCAGTACACGGCAGAAGGCCTGGGAATGGTTGGTAATGCGGAGTGTGAAAGGGGTGGGCGAACACGGTCGAAATAAATGGGTGGAACGCGCTATAAATCCTTGTCGACCACCTGTGAATGACAGAAACAGTAGCGTGTCCCGAAGAGTGTACTCGTATCGGTCTTTTATCTTCATGATAGTACAGTGTGCCGAAAAAGCTCTGAAGGGAGACATATTTTGTGACATGGTCTCCAGTACACAAAATGATTCCAGAATGAATGATTATACGTTGTTGTAAATTTTCCTGGCAGATAGAAATTGTATGCCAGACCGCGACACGAACACGGACCCTTGTCTTTTGCGGATAATTCTGTCTGTGCTACCCAGGCACGACCCACGGTCAGTCCTCATAGCTCCACTTTCCCAAATCTCTCTCTTCTGAAAGCAAACGCCGTATGCTGTAGCTAAGCCATCTCTCCACGATACAATGTCTTCCTCGTGTGCTGATCCACCAGGGTCTAGACCTTCTGTGAACTGTGAGATTTGAAAAAATAGAAGAAAGGTACTGGCAGAATGGAATGGGAATGTCCGCTGGAGCAAAAGTGCGATTTCAGCTTCCCTAGAGACACAATGTTTTAATTTGTCACGAGGTTAAACCCAATGTGATTCTTTTTTAAAATGATAGTAAGACCCAGAAGGTATCTGGGAATAAGTAAAATGTGTTTTCAGAGAGGTTTTGTTTCGGAGACAAGAGAGCGAGGTAATAATTCAATTTTTCTAACGTGGTGTCATCGTCTCAGAAGATTTGTATCACACAATGGAACAGACAGTATGTTACATACATTGCAGAAGTCAGTATGCTAACGCTTTGCTAGTATCCTTTAACAGTGTGTCATTTGACATTTGAATCAATGAAGAAACTAGAGTCAAATTTATAATGACAATAAAAGGAAAAACTTTCGCAATTTATTCGAAAACACACTCTCTCTCTCTCTCTCTCTCTCTCTCTCTCTCTCTCTCTCTCTCTCTCTCACTCTCACACACACACACACTGTCGCTTCCTCCTCCTCCTCCTCCTCCTTCCTAAATCCATCGTTCTTTTTTTCTGCCCTTATTCTGGCCATTTCAATCTAAAAATTATTGTTCAGGTCGGACTTAAAAGACTCACAGTACCTTACAATCACGGCTCTTATATTTATTTATTCGTTTAATTCGACTGGAGCTTCGTCTTAATGACATATGAACTTACAGTATGTCGTTACATAACTTCGTGAAAGAAGATCAAAGTAAAACGAAAACCTACGAAATGCCATAAAGAAAACACCAGGGGAAACAATAAGAATTTCGTACATCTGTCTTTAGGGTTATTGTGTTTTGGCAACACTCACATTGAAAAGCATATTTTGATCCTTTTACACTTGACGGGATATTTCGACCAACGTAGATAAAGCAACAGACTATTTTCTGTGTTCCATAAGAAGATTAAGACGACCTTGAAACGCTGTTATTCGTAATTTTACATACATATCATTTTCATTATCATGGAACTTTCATTTTCACGAAGTTGAAACATATTCATGTGCTTATTCTATGAGAGGTGAACTGGAGAACTTTTGGATCAGCTCGGACCGTTTTTAACTTTTTCATTGTGATTGCTTCTATCACAAATGATTCTTTTCTTGAAAATAGCCACGTAACCATAGCATCCCAGTAACAACCCAGATGCAAAATTTTGTTTCAGTGTCTCGTACAAAAAAGAAGGAATATTTTTGGAAATATAGAGCTTTACTCCCGCCATTGAAACTTACGTCAGTTTCATGTTACACAAATGGTATCGAGTTGTTACCACGCCAATATCAAATGAGTGAATATATTACATAGTAAGTAACCCGTCCTGTGAGCGCCTCCCGGGCCTGTTCAGTTTATCAAACGTCGTGAATAAAACGGACTAGACGCCCTAATATATTTCTTTATTTACTACATCATATAGGTTACTTCCAGTATAAAAATATATGTAAGATTGGAGGGACATAAAAATATAAACGCTTTTGTTTTGCATTATAAGGCTACAAAAGGTAGAAAAAATTATAAAAATTTTAGAAAGGTCACTCATCCTAACTTACAACTTGTAAAACGACGTTTAATGTGTCAATAAAATATAAATCTAAGCAGGATGTCACCTGTTATCTTAGCTAAAAAAATAATAAAGAGGTAAAAGTGATAGCCGAGATGGATCGTTAGTGCAGAGGACATTGCGTTCATTTCATTTTCTTTCAGGTCCTATTTATAAAATGGAATTTCTTAAAATTAGATATATTCAAAGTGAAAGCAAAAAATATGATTTAAATGGGCACTGTTAGACCTTGATAAAATTAGCTTTTCAGATACTAGCAGTAAGTTATTGAGAAGTCCACCTAAATATCACACATAGTATTCATTAAATCTGCTTTACAGTCTATACAACAGCCGTACAAAAGTAGTATTAAATATATTTTGCCTTAACATACTGTTGTGCACCAGAAGATCAAAACCAATTGCAAAATTATTTAGATAGGATATTTATATGGTGCGAAAACAAACAGTTATCTCTGAATAGCCGTGCGGGATTAGCCGAGCAGTCTTGGGCGCTGCAGTCATGGACTGTGCTGCTGGTCCCGGCGGAGGTTCGAGTCCTACCTCGGGCATGTGTGTGTGTGTGTGTGTGTGTGTGTGTGTGTGTGTGTGTGTGTGTGTGTGTGTTCGTCCTTAGGATAATTTAGGTTAAGTAGTGTTTAAGCTTAGGGACTGATGACCTTAGCAGTTAAGTCCCATAAGATTTCACACAGATTTGAACATTTTTGAACATCTCTGAATAAAGTAATGTGTGAGGTCATCCACATGATTACGAAACGAATTGTGGTCAGCATACGGAACTCGCTTTCTGGAGGACGACGGGTTAAACCTTTGTTCGGTCATCCAGATTTAGGTTTACTTTGATTTCGTAATTCGCTCCAAGCAAATACCGGGATGGTTCCTTTGAAAAGACCACGGTCGATTTCCCTCCCCATCCTTGACAGAATCCGAGCTTGTGCTCCGTCTCTAATGACCTCAATGTCGACGGACGTTCAACTCAATCTTCCTTCCTTGTTTCCTTCCTACGAAAATAAATCTGTTCAATTTTGCTTACCCGATAAATTACGCAAATTTAATGGCTGTCAATTCAACTAAGTGCCTAGGAACTACAGTCACGAACAACTTAAGTTTGAACGACCACATAGATAATGTTGTGTGGAATGCAAACAAAGACTGCGTTTTTTTGGCAGAACACCAATTACATGCAACACGTGTACTAAAGAAACTGACTACACTGCGCTGTTTTCGTCTTGTCCGTCCTCTGCTGGAATACTGCTATATGATATGGTTCAAATGGCTCTCAGCACTAAAGCAGTTAACATATGAGGTCATCAGTCCCCTAGACTTAGAACTACTTAGACCTAACTAACCTAAGGACATCACACACATCCATGCCCGAGGCAGGATTCGAACCTGGGACCGTAGCAGCAGCGCGGTTCCGGACTGAAGTATGCGGTATGGGACCGTTGCTAGATAGGATTGACAGCCGAAATCGAAAATGTCTAAAGGACGACACCTCGTTTTCTATTCTGCGAAGTACAGGAGAAAGTGACATGGATATAATAAATTAGGTGGAGTGACATTCATTGAAACAAGGACGTTCTTCGTTGCCGCGAAATATTTTCACGAAGCTGATTTAATTGATCATTTTTTCCAAGTGCTGTTACAGAGTGGGACGGTAGAGAAATAGTCGAAAAGTGGTTCGAAGAACCCTCTGCCAGGCGATTTTGCTCTTAAAATTACACATGTATGATATGTAAAAGATGTGCCCTATCAGCTGAAACTTTAAATGGATTTAGGAAGGCAATTTCATCTTGCAGTAGAACGCTGCACAATAATGGCAGACTCATTCAGAAAGTTTATTTCCTTTCTCAGTAACAATGTAACGTATTCAGATGATCTGGTGATGACCTGGTAACAAGTGCAAGCTGGCAATGATACCATTACACCTGAGGCTGCACTGTACAGGGTTATTCTTGAGTACCTACGGGGCTTTGAGAAGATAACCGCATGATAAATAGCAGGCATACACATCGTCTGTGAAACGGAAAACGTCAATACGTGCGTGCTGTTCACGGAAATCGTTGCTGCTTCTGTTCGGGAAGGCGCAACCATTGTAGTTCTTGTTGCCTATCTGTAGGCGTGGACTAATTCGATGCGACAGTAAGGAGTAGATTATTTTTCCACATTCTTCGACTCACCTGCCCCCTAGTGGTCCGCTCTACAACTACGTCACGACGGGTATTTCTGATCACGCTGATACACTTCATTTTTATGTGTGTCTTTTAGTTTTCATGCAGTCGGCTTCTGAAACCCTGGAGTTTCTTATGGAGAATCCTCTACAACAGGGGTTCCCAACGAAATTTTCTCGAGGACCCCCTCATCGAGCATGACCGGTACCTTGTCATATCACAATATCAAGTACCTAAAAAGCCAAATTAAGAGTCTTCTTATACGATTTCTATTGCTGGTACTTAGAAAAAACATTGACATATTCTATATTGAAAAAAATGTTGAGCTTAAAACTGCTCATGCAGGAAGTGGTCAAAACAAAAAATCTGTTATCATACGAAATATACTTTATATTCTAATAGCTTCTTGCGGACCCCTCTGGCATAGCTCGCGGACCCCTCGGGGACCACCTGTTGGGAACCACTGCTCTACAACAAAAGGAAGATTTACACGATCGACACTGTGCTGCGCTAAGTCAGTGCACATAGACAGACAAAAGTAGTCTTTATCTGAATTTACTTGCGCAGAGTGAGCTGAGTACGTTTCTAGAAACATTTCCACAAAAAATCTGTGTGTAAGCAGTAGGTTATCGGGATTGCCCTTAAAGTAGCAACGTCTTGTTAAAGGAAGCGATGAAAGCGACAGAAATTGAATGGTAGCTCTTGAGAATAACGATCCCGTCGGTGACTAGAGAGGTCGCAGTAGCACGGTGTGCTGCCCAGGTGTCGGTGAGCTTCGCACTGATTGACGGCCTAACAAACGAGCCTCGGATCCGGCGCCGCGGCGGGAGTTATTTATTCGGAGTTATTTCGCGTTTTCGCGGCCGACTGCTGTTGTCTCCGGGAAAATCCGCCAGAGGGGACCGTAGCCGCCGCGGCGCCGGCAGAGCGAGAAACACTCGGCGGTTTCTGAGGATCCGCGCGGCATCTGGGCGGGCCGCCCGCTCGCGCGTCTTACCCGGGCCAACCTTGTTATCGGCAAGTTGTTTGTTAAAGCGTTCCGCTCCGCTGCCGCAGTAGCAGCACACAGCTGAAAGGAAAGGAACGAACGGGGAAAGAAAAGTCCCGCGGCGCACAAAAAGGAATTGTGGGGGGCTGGAGTGGCGCCAGCGGCGCCGGCGTCCGTCCGGCCCTGGCTGCGTAACTTGTTATGCGGTCTCCACAAGGACTCTGTGACGTTCGGGTAGCCTACATCCGGCCGGTGTGCGGTGCAAAGAGGATCACTCGCTGTGAGAAGTACTGGCGATCGGCACGCGTTGCCATATTTCCGATTGATCCCGGTGGAAGTCGAGCCATCAACACAAAGAGAGAGAGGTCACAGGGGTAGGAGACTTGATAAAGCCACAGTCTTTCTTTCTTAACATGTCAGCACAAATGATCCGTCAGGCGCGAATCTAGGGTTCGACTGACAGAGGGGAGGGGTCACAGTTTATTACTGTGGCTCTCCAAAATTCACCACTTAACCTCCAAACCTCACGCAAAAATAACTTCCTAACCCCTCCCCCTCCTCCCCGAACCGCACCTTTTAACGTGTCACAAAGGTCTAGAACTTCGATAACAACTACTTTGCCGGCCGGTGTGGCCGAGCGGTTCTAGGCGCTACTGTCTGGAATCGCGCGACCGCTACGGTCACAGGTTCGAATCCTGCCTCGGGCATGGATGTGTGTGATGTCCTTAGGTTAGTTATATTCAAATAGTTCTAAATTCTAGGGGACTGATGACCTCAGATGTTAATTCCCATTTTGCTCAGAGACATTTGAACCATTTTGAACAACTACTTTAAAGTATGTAGGACGATTTAATACACTTATAATAATAATATGTTTACGTCAGTGCTTATTGATTTATCATAACTTCCAAGAAATGGCAGTACAGAGAAATACATCGTTAGAAGATCGGTCGTCTGGAAATTTAGCAGGTGCAGGGTGACAATTATTGAACTATATGAAAAAAAATGTAAATTAGTTACAAACTACGGCGTGCACACACTTCATTCAACATGTAAACGTCAGTACAGATATTCGTATTTAGGTTATGACAAGTACGATATGCCTGCCATCCCTGGGGATGATGCGGCGCGGACAAATGAAATTCTGCATGACTAAGTGAAGTGTCGGAACATCGATGCTGACCTCCTGAATAGCTGTTGTCAGCTCAGCATTGATTTCGCGGTTGTTGCTGTACACCTTGTCTTTAATATAGCACCACAAGAAAGCAGTCGCACGTGTTCAGATCCGGAGAATATGGTGACCAATCGAGGCCAATGCCAGTGGCCTCTGGATACCGCAGAGCCAGAATGCGATCCCCAGAGTACTCCTCCAGGATAAGAAGCACTCTCCCGCTCCGATGCGATCGAGGTCCGTCTTGCATGAACCACATCTTGTCTAAATCAGGGTCACTTTGGATAATGGGGATGAAATGGTCTTCTAAAACCTTCACGTACCCTTCAGTAATCACCGTACCATCAAGTAACATCACACCGATAACCCCGTGACTGGACACTGCACTCCACACAGTCACCCTTTAAGGGTGAAGAGAGTTTAGATCGCGAAATACGCATTCTAAGTCCTCCAAATGCACCCATTTAGCTTATTGACGAACTCATCCAAATGAAAGTGGGCTTCGTCGCTAAACTAAACCGTACATGCGCATACTAATTCCTATCATACCCCGCGGCCAACCGTGCAGTTGGATGCCCTCACGCAAACCGATCAGAAGTTATGATTTCATGTAGTTTAGTAATTGTCACGTTGTACATGCGTCAGTCCAATTGAATCATTGCAATTAACACTCATAACTTTGACAACATCATAATTTACATAACATAAAATTGAAGTTTGCACTGAACATTACCTCTGCTTCATTTTGTACTACGACTGCGATCGCAGGTCTGCAGAGTCTGTCTATGGGACTGTGTGAATGGAGAGAATTAAAGAGTGGAAATGTCAAACTTCCAACCACAAATTGTACATTTGTCAGGAGAAGCGGAAAACAATGTATCTCCTGTATTCCGTTATTTTTCGGGCTTGCTTTCGGGATATTTTAATTCATGTTCCGATATGTCGGCTGACAGACCTTCAGCCACTCTCAAGGTGAGTCGCCTGCATGTTTTAAAATCACTTCGCACACCATGGAGTAAACGCTCATTCGTCAATTATAGCTTTGTTGGTGAAAAGAGCGTCAGTCATAGATTAAGCCTGATGCGTCTAAGAGTAAAACAAATGAAGCGCAGATTACGTAACACGTAAGTGGGCCTTCCAGGGCGTGGCCACGTGTGACTCACTGGTCGTGGCCACACGCCATGCACGCAGTCAGCCACCCGAACAAGCGAAATGTTGCAATGCGGCCCCGGCAAGTGTCGCCTCGCAGAGGTGTGGCAGCCTGCTGCCCAGAGGCTCGTACGGCAAAGGACGCAGTGGAGAACGTTCTCACACTTTGACTCTTGGCGAATTTCGTAGTCGAGACATTTTCGCTTCAAGACTATCTTCTACGTTATCGGAACGTAGCAATGAGAGGATTCTCCTCACGGGAACCAGCTCTGAGACTATGATCACTTACAGCTGGACCATTCCGTTGAATAATATGACTAGAATACCGAAAACTTACGATTTTCTGAGTTATTTATTTATTCATTTATTTGTTTATTTCTGAAAAATGTCCCTGTTGCAAGACTACCTTACTTTATGCGTGTAATGCGATTAATGTCCAAGCGAATCACGCATCAGATCCAAAGATACGTCGACAGTACAAAGAAGGGGAACACGTTTTGTATTATTGCGAAATAGTAAAATGATACAGATTTGGGGTGAACATCATTAAAGGGAAAGTGTTTTTCGTTGCGGCGGAATCTTCTCATGAAATTTCAATCACGAACTTACTCCTCCGAGCCGGCCGCGGTGGTCGAGCGGTTCTAGGCGCTTCAGTCCGCAACCGCGCGACTGCTACGGTCGCAGGTTCGAATCCTGCCTCGGGCATGGATGGGTGTGATGTCCTTAGGTTAGTTAGGTTAATTAGTTCTAAGTTCTAGGGGACTGATGACCTCAAATGTTACGTCCCATAGAGCTCAGAGCCATTTGAACCAATTTTTCTCCTCCGAATGCGAAAATATATTGTTGACACCGATCTTCATAGGGAGAAACGATCACCATAATAAAATAAGGGAAAACAAAGCTCGCACGGAAAGTTGTGTTTGTTTTATCCGCGTGCTGTACGAGATTGGAAAATAGAGAATTATTGCGAAGGTGGTTCGATGAACCCTCCACCAGGCACTTAAATGTTAATTGCAGAGTATCGATGTAGATGTACGTAACCGCATCGCGATTTGGTTTCCGTTAATATCCAATAGCTGCTAATTTAATGTGGCATTCGTGTTTCATACGTGTAGCAGCAATTCTGATTCCTTTCTACAACATTTTCGTGTTATAGGGCGGTATTGTGTTAGTTGTACACAATCTACTGTATTACTTATACACAAAGATGTTTTCCGAGCTAGGTTGGGCACTGAACTAGCATCCGTGAGCACGGCAGTTGAAATCCCCATCCTGTCATCCAGAATTAATTTCCCGTGATTTCCTAACATACCTTAACGCAAATACTGTAATGGTTCTTTCTTCCATAATCCGAGCTTATGCCCCGTCTCCAGTGACCACGTCGTCGACGGAGTCTTAGTCCGTAATACCCCTCTCTCTTAATAGGGGCTGAGCAAGAGTGACAGTTTTGGTAACAGTAAAAATTACTTTCGTTACTTTAAAATATTTATCGTGACAGGGTAAAAGAAAATCTCACTGATATCAAGTTCATTTGTTACGACACCTTGCTGAGCGAAGATTTATATTGCTTTCAAGGCAGTCATAAACAGATAAATCTTCTTCCTCCTCTGCTCTGCCCTCTTAGAAACTACTGTGTGACTTAGAATACAGCTACCACAGAAGGTGTATTCACTTCCCTTCCACAAGCATGTTCGCTAAACTAGATCTGTGATTCGGTTATTACCAGCTGTTGTTGGTATTGGCAAGACAGCTGTGCCTTGTGCACTCACCACTTTCTGACTTTTTCGACGGTGAACATGCTCATCATCTTCGGGTAAGGAGATCTACTGTTGGAAAATTCCCATTTGTACTCGGGTGAAAAACGTAGTGCATAGGCGATAATGCAAGAAGCGTCTTAGAATGTTTTTCTTAGCGTGATATGGGTCCAATCATTCAGGTTATCTTGAACGTCAACCAGGACGTTTGTTTTAACATTCTTTGTGACCAAGTATTACTTTTTCTTCTCCATTTTGATGATCAGTATTCTCCCGTCTACCAAGATGACCACATCCGTGTACAAAGGCTGGCAGGTCTACGTTGCTAATTTGACCAACACTCACGTACTGTCGCACATAGAATGGCCTGCTAAATCATTCTATCTTAAACATGTATAAAAAGTCTATATTTATTTGGAACAACGGGAGAAACGTCACTGGATATGCCATACTAGCATCGTGTGAACTATGGCCAAAGTGCTGACAGAGTACATGTGGGCGATATCACTCTCCAGAATACACACTGATAAACGGTCTCCTTACCGCACGTGTAAGACCAACTCAAAGACAACAAGACGTAGACATGATACCTGCTACAAGTAATCAAGCTGAATAGGGGACAATAAATGGGGTTGCTGATGACATTTTACGAATATTACATGACATATTTAAACAAACACAACTGTATCTTGGAACACAGTCATAATATATACAAGAGCACGAACCATGCGAAAACATTTGTACAAAGAAAGATACGAACACTGGCCAGAACTGCATTACGTGTACACGATAGTATGTTTTGCTTGCACTATATTTAGATATTAAACGTTACGATAGTAACAGTACGGTAGTTTTAGCCATCTTATGGTTATTGCATCACAAAGGAAATGTAAAGCCTTTAACGGAACAGCAGTTTTTGATTATCTCACGGTCAGTGAACCTACAAAAGTAATGTAAAACCTGTAGTGGAATAGACGCAGACGAGAAAAGCTATACTATTTGCTACACTACATCATGATTTTCAGAAGATCGTTTTAAGTAATTAGCTTCGTGTTTCTAATTTTAAGAACAACTAGCGTAATGATGTTTGGCTCTGACAATTGTGATCTTGGACTGCCATGGCTCGAGAACTTTCCCGACGCATTCGGGCCTGGATGGCTCAGTGGAGGATGCCATCCACTCTCTTTTACTATATCTTTCCTGTCTTCTATTTTTTCATCTTCTTAACTATTATTAATTATTTGCATTTCTTCGTATTTCATCTAAGCCAATTTAATTTTTAATAATTTTAACTCAGCCGGCCGAAGTGGCCGTGCGGTTAAAGGCGCTGCAGTCTGGAACCGCAAGACCGCTACGGTCGCAGGTTCGAATCCTGCCTCGGGCATGGATGTTTGTGATGTCCTTAGGTTAGTTAGGTTTAACTAGTTCTAAGTTCTAGGGGACTAATGACCTCAGCAGTTGAGTCCCATAGTGCTCAGAGCCATTTGAACCAATTTTAACTCTATATGTAAACCATAATTGTACGCCACAAAAATTTACTAGTAAAGACAAGTGGTAGTATACCCACTATGTAAACGAGAAGACTGGTCCTCCTCTGCGTGGCTAGAGATGGGCAACATCGAGGGCAGCTACCTAACTATCGACTTCCCACGATGACTAAGTGACCAGTAAATCTTCGAGGGTGTATTCTAACGTAACAAACCGTAATAAAACAATGACCAACCTAACAACAAAAAGAAAACTACGATATGTGTGGACTCTCACATTCATTGAATTGATGCCAATATCAATGCAGTACTACAAGGTATTAGCATGAGATGGAGGTGACAAACTTTTTTTTGTCTCCTGTGCTTAGCAGTAACGGACAAAAAAAATGGCAGTCAAAGAAAATCATACACTAACACAATATACTATATATGTTCAGCAAATTCAAAGCCTTCTGTGTAGACAGACGCCGGTAATTACGCTGATACAGAAAGGCTATTCTTGCATGTGTATTGGTCACCTTTCGAGTCAGGATTTTTAGTGGGCACTGAGGTTGAGCAGCTGAGATTGTGGTCGCCACAGATGCAGAAGTCTGAGCTCAGGACCTGGTGTGGGAGGCTGTCATATACCCTAAGGCTCCAGTGAAACAGCATTGTTTGGAAACGTGTTTATTGCTTGTAATTTTACGGTTGGGATTGCCTTATCTGGCCCTGCAGAAGGGGCGCTGAATCGCACGCTGGAGTGTGACAAGGGATGTGGGCGCAGCGTTTTTGTCAGCCGCGGTAGTGGTGTAACATTGATGTCGAGCAGGTAGCCAAAACTGGAGTCTGTAGGCGCAGCCCTACCATGGATCACCAACAACCAGCACGGACCGCTTCAGCGATCTCGAAGACAGACGTGCACTTAAGCAGGTGCCAACAGGATATCATGGACAGCAGCTGCCTTGGAAGGCCAGGATCCAAATCAGCAACACAGTGTACAACCAGGGAAATGGCACCCAGATGCCTTGCCCAACAGACAGAATGTGGAAGTTTGCAGTCACATGGTATGGCCCTTCACCAGGGAAACCCCAGTCTTGTCAACATCTTCTATCAGTCACGTTAGTAAAAAACCAGCAGTGGCAGCTTGCCGTGGCTAAGTTCCAGTATAGCCGGCTGGCCCCAGTCTTGGACCCGAAGTCTTCTCACAGCAGCAGGCACCACATCTCTATTCGCCAACCAAGTTATCCTGTAAAGAGCGAGACTCTCATTCCATCAGAATCAGAGATGCAGACGGGATGACCAGACAATGAGACTGACGCTTCTGAAGTGGATATCGTGCCCACAGGTGCCGCTGGACTGGCCACCCTGCCTTCACACTTTCCGTCAGTGTCAGGACACCGTGGAGCGGCTGAGTTTGGATGTTACATCTTATGGCTCCAGATTGCAAGACTCGCACAACAACGTAGTGGGTGCTGCCGTACTGCGTCTCTTGATTACGGCTCGGCTCGATGTGAAAATGCGTTGTGAGTGACGCCCCGCCTTCTGCAACATTGGCACTCTTTGCGCGCCCCGGGTACTGTGACACACGATATGAGCAAATTACACTACTGGCCATTAAAATCGCTACACCAAGAAGAAATGCAGATGATATACGGGTATTCATTGGACAAATATATTATACTAGAACTGACATGTGATTACATTTTCACGCAATTTGGGTGCATAGATCCTGAGAAATCAGTACCCAGAACAACCACCTCTGGCCGTAATAACAGCCGATACGCCTGGGCATTGAGGCAAACAGAGCTTGGATGGCGTGTACAGGTACAGCTGCCCATGCAGTTTCAACACGATACCACAGTTCATCAGGAGTATGGACTGGCGTATTGTGACGAGCCAGTTGCTCGGCCACCATTGACCAGATGTTTTCAATTGGTGAGAGATCTGGAGAATGTGCTGGCCAGGGCAGCAGTCGAACATTTTCTGTGTCCAGAAAGGCCTGTACAGGACCTGCAACATGCGGTCGTGCACTATCCTGCTGAAACGTAGGGTTTCGGAGGGATCGAATGAAGGGTAGATCCACGGTCGTAACACATCTGAAATGTAACGTCCACTGTTCAAAGTGCCGTCAATGTGAACAAGAGGTGACCGAGACATGTAAGGAATGGCACCCCATACCATCACGCCGGGTGAATACGCCAGTATGGCGATGACGAATATCTCTTCAATTTGCGTTCACCGCGATGTCGACAAACACGGATGCGACCATCATGATGCTGTAAACAGAACCTGGATTCATCCGAAAAAATGACGTTTTGCCATTCGTGCGCCCAGGTTCGTGTTGAGTACACCATCGCAGGCGCTCCTGCCTGTGATGCAGCGTCAAAGGTAACCGCAGCCATGGTCTCCGAGCTGATAGTCCATGCTGCTGCAAACGTCGTCGAACTGTTCGTGCAGATGGTGGTTGTCTTGCAAACGTCCCCATGTGTTGACTCAGGGATCGAGACGTGACTGTACGATCCGTTACAGCCGTGCAAATAAGATGCCTGTCGTTTCAACTGTTAGTGATACGAGGCCGTTGGGATCCAGCACGGCGTTCCGTATTACCCTCCTGAACCCACCGATTCCATATTCTGCTAACAGTCATTGGTTCTCGACCAACGCGAGCAGCAATGTCGCGATACGATAAATCGCAATAGCGGTAGGCTACAATCGATGATGGTACGCATTTCTCCTCCTTACACGAGGCATCACAACAACGTTTCACCAGGCAACGACGGTCAACTGCTGTTTGTGTATGAGAAATCGGTTGGAAACTTTCCTCATGTCAACTCGTTGTAGGTGTCGCCACCAGCGCCAACATTGTGTGAATGCTCTGAAAAGCTGTTCATGTGCATATGTCGGTTAAATTTCGCGTCTGTAGCACACCATCTTCGTGGTGTAGCAATTTTAATGGCCAGTAGTGTAAATACGCATCCGAGAATTGGCTCTGCTGTGCAACAGATGTACTTACAACTGGTAACCCGTGAAATTTAAATTTAGAAAACAAGATATTCAGTATCGAAGTCCACGAGGTGGGCGTTACTTGCAGACGCATCACCACAGCATTCGTCGTATGGGAGGGTCTCGACAGAAGTGTCGAATCTGATCGGTAATCGGTGCCATGTGCGACGAGAACCTTACGGGGTTCCCGAATGGCCGAATCGCGAGCGTTGCAAAAACGATAGGTCGGCTTGATTCATGTGGCCGGCGGCCGCGGTGCACAGTGGCGGTATTTATGCATGCAGATGCCGGCTGGACCAGCTGGCCTGAATGTCACACGCGGCGGCCTTTGAAGTGCTTTGCTGTCTGCACCACAAACTGGCGCGCAGTGTGTGGTTTGGACGGGCCGTATAAAGGGGGCCCGGAACGCGACGCCCGACCGTTCCCGCCCCCGCCCCCACCCCCACCCCCACCCCCACCCACGGCCGCGGCTTAATATTCGCCACCTGCTAAACAAAGCGCCGTTATTAATTTTGATTTTCGAGTAGGCCATTTGTTCGCTTTTGTCGGCGTCGGTGGCAAGCTTTGTCGACGTTGACGCTACCACCTCCACCGAGCGGCCGCCAAAACGGGATTAAAGTTTCGAATCTGCGAGCGCCGCTAAAAGAAACACATCATTGTGAGAACAGGACAATTTTTTTTTCGTTCTCGTTTACCTTTTACCCACCTACAATTTACAATTCCTATCCTTCGCGTTCTCCTTTTGTTTGCTCCAAGCTGTTACCTGTTCAATACATCGAATTTTGGTCCTGACTTTTGTAGAAGTAAAAACATTATTAACAGTTAACGTCTGCCAAAGACGGACGCAGTTGACTGTGAAAATGACAGGAATTGTGGCGGTCCAGTCTTAGCTCTTAAAACCTACGCCGAGAAAGGATGCCAGAACAAAATAAAGAATGAAACTTTCTGGCAGATTAAAACTGTGTGCCGGACCGAGACTCGAACTCGGGACCTTTGCCTTTCGCGGGGAAGTGCTCTAGTGGTAGAGCACTTGCCCGCGAAAGGCAAAGGTCCCGAGTTCGAGTCTCGGTCCGGCACACAGTTTTAATCTGCCAGGAAGTTTCATATCAGCGCACACTCCGCTGTAGAGTGAAAATTTCATTCTAAAAATAAAGAATATTGTCTTTAGCGATCTCATTTCGGCCTTTATTAAAATTTAGTTATTGTCCTTATGATCTCTATCCATAAAAGCACACAAAAAATTTTGAAACCGTTTCATTCGATTCGTAAAATTTCTTAGCAGGTTTTCCAATTCATTTATGCAGGTTGGCTTCAGCATACTTTGATTAACTACGTTGAGAGATGTAACGAATTAGAAATACGTTCAGAATTAGGCATTATATGTCAGTAACCTATGTCAGCTATAAAACTGGGAGAGAAAAATCATAAGTTAAGTCACACATTGTATCACTAAACCAGGGGACCAGCGCGAAACTTACGCACATTTATGCAGTCGTTGGGCCAAGAGAAGTTGTGGGAATGAATAGACAACGTACCTAAAAATGAACTGAACGACATGAAATAACGATAGTGAATTTGTGATACATCCCTGTATATACTTGCACGTTCCCATGTGTTCAAAAATGTGTTCTGGATTCGATATGTTTGTCCCGGCTTGTTCGATGGGCAGAGATCGGGGACTATCAGTAGGGCCACTTAACCTATAACTTCAACTGAACAAACATTTCCAGTTGCAGTAAGCACGTTAAGCCTTAGTAGCAATAGGTAAATCACAATTCAAGGCAACAACGACAAATACGTTCGTCGTGTTAAAAAGTATATTCGTTTAGAGAAGTCAACTTGTACGACGGGCAGAGATAATGGATTGCCGCAATGGTCACGGTATTTATCTATGACAATGTTCTACACAAATTATCTAGTCAATAAGTATTTTAAAACAAATAAAACGGTGTCTGTAACAAAATAATGTAAAAAGGAATGCTCTCATTCATCATTAATAAGTCAGCTTCTTATAATATAGGTATGAAGCTAGGCATCCGTGATCTCCTTTTGCCTTTTATGTTAAAATGTCCAGAAAATCATAAGTTTTAGCGCAGGATCAGCATGCAGTGTCAGAAGCCGGTTAAAAAACGCTCCAACGATGCCTCATTCATCCCCATACGATTACTATGTGTTGATAAAAACGAATATTGACTTGAGAAATAATGTATATGATAATTAATAGACCTATGTAAGTGGAAAAAGCACTTGTACGTGCTTTATAGATCCTACATAAGAGGCAAATTCAAATTTGTACGTTAGTTCTGTCTTATTTTAACAGTTATTCATTTGATCTCGACCTAATTTAACATATGGATCAAAGAAAAAGTTGCCAAACTATCAAGCGTCGTCAGGTGTTACACTGACTTAAAAAAGGAAAATGCTTTTTAGAATATATTACTGGAAAGTTTCTACATCAATGCTTTCTTTCGGTCAATAGGTTTCTCACGTGGGAGAGCATCATCTCACAAATTTACATATGCCGACGACGAGACCATAGAACACAAGAAGAAATGCGTTACGAAAATCTGACCAAATCTCACTAAATATCTGGATACTTTATAAAAACGTTACACCCAGTGACAACTGTATTCCAGACGAAACACTATGACTCATTCGTTTAACACTACCAACACCATTGTACACGCAAATATTCTTCATGCATGCATTGGTTCCTGATTCGCTATAAATTTTCTTTTTTATTGTTTTGTTTTTTGTTTTTATTCCTGAGTGTTCCATATTCGTAGATACAGGGAGCTATAGCGAATGGTGATCGTTTGTTGACATTATTAATACAGTATACAGTGTTACAGCATAGAGTAATTCAGATACCAACAAATTTTTCTTTTGGCATGGGCCTATTTGTTAGGAGATCGCTGTCTGCATCCAATTTCCACAATTATTCACGGTACGAAACAATTTCAAAGAAGCATCTTGTGGTCTTTTTTTCGGTATTTCGTCTTGTTCGAGTTCTTGTACCAGCACGACCGAAACTAAATGTGCTGCTTCACTGTGCACAATGAAGTCGTCAAAGTAGCTAGACCACTTGTCTTCTTTTATTATTTTTTTCATTCTGAACGGAGCATATGTCTGGAGGACAGCAGAATAGCAGAGCATTCGATACGGGAGTGCCAGCCGCAAGGAGAAAATTTGAGGCGCAGTGTTGTTACTTATAAGTGGCTATTCGCTGCGCTTGTCCTGCAGTGATTGAAACATATTCTTTCAGTGTTATGTTTAAGGACGGTCCCTTGATACAGGATCTCGTCTTCTTCATTTCGGAACTCCACTAAAAGTATTAAGTTTTAAATGTAATGGATGGTTTGTTACCTTTATGGTGGCTTGAGTCTCAATTGGCAACCCTTTCCAACAGCCTGGTGAAAATAGCGGAGCAAGTTTGATCATGTGTGTTCGACTAGCAAAAGTTAATGAAGAATTTTAATGCATTCAGGATTATTTCGGATGTGTTTCAGTCTCTGTCTACCTCTACAGTTTTTATTCTCTAGTACCAGAGAAGCTATTCCCTGATGTCGTAACAGATGTCTTATAACCATGTCCCTTCTTTTTATCAGTGGTTTCCATATATTCCTTTCCTCTCTGATTCTGAGGACAACTTTCTCATTCTTTAACTTATCTGTAAACCTAATTTTCAACATTCGTCAGTAGAAGCACATCTCAAATGCTTCGATTCACTTATCTCTTTTTCCACAATCTTATTTTTCACTACCATACAACTGTGTGCTCCAAACGTACATTCTCAGAAATTTCTTCCTCAAAGTAAGGCCTATGTTTAGTGCTAGCAGACTTCTCTTGGCCAGGAATGCCCCTTTTTCCAGTTCTAGTCCGCTGTTTATGTCCTCCTTGCTCCGTCCATCGTGTTTTATTTTGCTGCCTTGATAGCAGAATTCCTTAATTTGACTACTTCTTGATACCCAATTCTGATGTTAAGTTTCTCGCTGTTCTCGTTTCTGCTACTTCTCACTACTTTTGCCTTTCTTCGATTCACTCTCAGACCGTATTCTGTACTGATTAGACAGTTCATTCCGTCTAGCAGATTCCTGTAGTTCTTATTCACTTTCACTGAGGATAGCACAGTCATCAGCGAATCTTATCACTGATATTCTTTCACCTTGAATTTCAATCCGACTTTTATTTTCGTCTTTACGTCTTCGATTTATAGATTGAACAGCAGCGTCAAAAGACTTTATCCACGTCTTATGCCCTTTTTAATCCAAGCACTTCGTTCCAATCTTTTTGTTCCCTCTTGTTCCTTGTACACATTGTATATTATCCGTCTTCCCTATTGATCGTCCCTATTTTTCTCAGAACTTAGAATATCCTGAACATTTGACATTGTCAAACGGTTTATCCTAGTCAACAAATCCTATGAACATGTTTTGATTTTTCTTGAATCTTACTTACATTATCAGTCGCAACGTCATAATTGCCTCTATCGTACATTTACCTTCCCATACGCTAAACTGATCACCCTCTAATATATTCTCAGTTTTCTTTTCGATTCTGATGTATTTTATTCTTGTCAGCAAATTGGATGCATGAGCTGTTAAGCTGATTGTGCAATACTTCTCGCACTTGTCGGTTCTTGCAATCTTCGGATCTCTGTGCGTGATAGTTTTCCGAAAGTCTGATGGTATATCGCCACTCTCATATATTCTACACACCAACATGAATAATCGTTTTGTTGCCATTTCCTCCCAATGGATTTATAAATTTCGATGGAATGTTATACATCCCTTCTGCCTTATTTGATCTTAAGTCTTCCAAAGCTCTTTTAAATTCTAATTCTAATAATTGATCCCCTATCTCTCCTCAGTACTCCTTTTTTCCTTCCAACACATCATCAGACAAGTTTCTTTATTGTGAGTATGAAGGTACTAATAAACTCTTCGTCGTGTCCCTTGGAACCTCCATTCATCAACATCACATTTCCAGTTTTGTGGCTGAATGTATTTCTTGCTGTCTCGCATCCAACACTGGAACTTGCGTTTTGCTTGTTGGAGTAACTTTCTTAAATTCAATGCATTTCGCATCAGTTGGTCTCTTTGCCATACAACGGTGTTCGTCTGAACGTCTCTCAATTTAGCCAAGATTTCTTTGACGTCACACCTATGTCCTGTACGCTCTGCCAACTAGAGCCAAGATATATGCTGTAAGATCCGGGGCGAACTGGGGTAGCGAGGCAAGGATATGATATTGAGTTACCGAGTCAAGTTGTCGTCAGCAGCACGTCACTACCAAGAGGCTGCGAAAAGTGGAAAATCCGGCTCCCGGTTTCCGCAGCGCTCACTTCCCCTATGCCCCCTGAGGCTTTGCCTGCTTTACTTTTTCGCTCCGTTCACACTCCTGTTCTTCCTGCGGCACTGCTTCACGAGATGGAGAAGAGAAGCACGTGTCTCCGTCAGTGGCCACCAACGAGGTGAGATAAAAATGTCGTATTCCCTCAAATACTCTTTTGTATATTCGTGACTTGATCGCTACAACATCCCCAAACAGGATCTGTGTGGAAGTGCAGCAGCCATACTCTCTTAATTTTGCAGGACAGTGCAGTTTCCAATTGTATTTTACTTTCGGCTGTGTGTTGGCTCTACAGCGCTTGGCTGCTTAGAATTTTTACCATAGTTTGCAGCCTACCATTATTTCTAAACGCCATTCACAACTGAAGCACGCAATGTGAGTAGCGAAAAGTTTGATTACAAGTATGTCCAGTCACAGCGTTTAACAAACGAGTTGTTAGAGTTTTGAAATGATCACAGGGTTCAACTTGCAAAAATCTCTGGATTTAAGATTGTTGTCCTGCTATACAAAAACGAAGACTTTGTTAAAGAAAGAGTGTCGTGAAAGTTTATATGAAAGTTTCTTTAATCCCCATCAAGGTATGTCAACAAAACCTGTCAGCAGCTGAGGGTTTCAATTAATTATCATTCATTCTAGAGAAGCTGCATGATCATCAGTGGTATCTGTTCTTTCGGGAACAGTTACTATCTTCATATATAGTTAAATGGCTAACCGGACATTGACCTTCGTCTGTGCGAGTGCGTACAGGTTGCCCGAACTCTTACGGGAATCGTCAACTTAAGTTGGCGCGAGTAACGAGCGGATGGGCAAAGTATCTATTAGGAATATTACGTATGTATATTGTGGACAGTTGGGAATGTGGGTCTCTCGGGAGGCGTACAAAGGATAAGTCCCTGCAGTCGCCCTATTCATCTGTATCCTCGGTGACTCAGATAGATAGAGCGTCTGCCATGTAAGCAGGAGATCCCGGGTTCGGGTCCCGGTCGGGGCACACATTTTCAGCTGTCCCCATCAAGGTATGTCAACAACACCTGTCGGCAGCTGAGGGTTTCAATTAATTATCAATTTTGACTTAATCCATTTGATGATGGGCGTTTAAGATTCGTAGAAACAGGCATTGATACAACAATAATGGAAGCAATTGCCTAGGGAATAGATACCTTGAAGTACAAGCAGTTGTAACAAGGTACCCTCTGCTGTCAATCATATGGAGGTTTGCTGAGTATGTATGAAGATGCCGATACAGAGTAATTTGTCAATTTTTGCCTCTTACACATCTCAAAAGACACACATTGCTCCTACGTAAATCACGCGAAGAGACCATGTAGATGAGTATTAGAGATTTGAGCTCACACAAAGGATTATCAGAACTCGTTCCGCCCAAGAACCATTCGCGACTAGAAAAGCAAAAGGAGAAATGGCAGTGGTGTACAAATTACCCTTCACCCCCCTCCCCCCCCCCCCACACACACATGCATGCACCACATAAGAAAGAGAGCTTGACATTGCATTGTCTTCCTGTTCTAATATATGTTTAAAATTTCAAGTCTGTAACTCACTCAGAGGTTACTTTAAAATCAGTTGCTAAATTTGTATCGAACAGGAAGGCAGATAAGAAAGCGATATCCATTCCATCTTCTCTTCCCCCCCTCTCCCCCCCCCCCTCCCCCATCCCCTCGCTCTGCTCAGCCATTTCTGTCCGTTCACATACCGCCTGGAATGCATTCCAATATTATGTGCACTCATGCCAGTCCTGCAGGGCAGCCGAGATGTCAGGTGTTACCAAACCTTTACACTCCCATTCCTATCTCTGTAGGTCAGAGAAAGAAGGAAGCGAGTTAATGCTGCACAGTCGTCCAGTACTGAGCTGTGTTTAAAATTTATATGGCTAATCGGGAATCAGTTGCAAAATTTGTACAGAACAGACAGACAGGCAACAACAATGCCATCTAAAAAAAAAGTTAAGATGGATGCCTGCAATCTTTTTCTTGCCAGTTCATGTATAAGTAGCTGAGATGGAGAGAAAGTAGTACAGAGTGGAATTTATGCATTGCTGAACACTCGTAGAGTGCTAAACGTTTTTTTGTGCGAATTTTAGCACTACGATTTCGTAGGAATGACGTTCTCAAACTAGCTTACTGCGGGATTGTGTGTGGGTTCGAGGACAAAACTTTTATTCATAATGCTTCTGAACGAGATTAACCGTGAGCTGGGGGCCGGTGGTTCATTGTCCCAGGAGCAGGCGGCCGAGTGCAATGCGCGCCAGATTAGAAGTCGGCACAGGCCAGAGGCTGACGTACGACCACGAGGAAATGAATGGCTTCTGCAGGGATTGTTGCGTGAAGCACGGCGTGCGGGGAGCGCCATATGCAGCGACGCGGGGGCACTGCCAACGATCGCAGAGATCCAGCGACCAGGCACCAGGCAGCAGGCAGCGCACAGATGCGGGCCGCAGAGGGGCGATCAACCATAAACAGCCTCCTGGAGGTGACCTTAGTATTTACCCAGCGCGCCCTCTCCCTGAGTCATGCTCCACTCAGTGTAGAACCGATAGAGGTACTCAAAGTACCCTCCGCCACACACCGTTAGGTGGCTTGCGGAGTATGGATGTAGATGCAGATGTAGGCAATAAAAAGTAGACCTTCTGATTAGAACTACCTGGACACTTTGTTAGCGGACAGTAACATGCAGTATGTGCATCCTGAGCTTGGCCGCTACTGGAGACACTTTCACAAAGATGTCTCGACGTCCGCTGCGGAACGACAGCACATTCGCCCTCGAGAGCCGAATCTAAAGAAGGTAGTGACGTCTGACGCTTGTGTCTAGAGCAGAATAGACGTCTTGACTCATCCCAAAGGCGTTCCATTGACTTCAGGTCAGGACGCAAAACAGTTCATTTTGTCAATGTTACTGTCCACAAACCATTGGCTCACAGTTGCTGCTTCCTGACAGTGCGTAATGTCACAATGATACAAGCATCGTCTACGAAATGTTCCACCACTTTGCGCTGCACACAATGCTGTGAAATGTGTTGATATCCTTCTGCACTTAGCGTTTTCTTAAGAGCAATATGGGGATACCTCCCTAAACACGAAAAGCCCTCCAATATCAAACACCCCATCCTCCGCTCTTCATAGAAAGGGTGGCTACTCAAGGTTGAAAAAAAAATCCGCAAGTGTTCCAGATATGGGAAGGAAAATGATGTCATAAGAAGCTCCTAAGAAATCAAGTGTGCGCCGGGGAGGGGGTTTGAGCATCTCACAAAATACTTATCTTTCCTCTCAGCTGTAGTTTTACCGTAATTCTTAAACATCGATAATTTGTATGTACTAATATCCGAATAACTAACACACTTTCAAACATTAACTCCTTTAAAATTTCTAATTTATAAAATTAAAAGGTTAAAAATCCAGAATTCCCTGAGATTTTACAAAATTCCTGAAATTTCTCTGGTTGTTCCAGATAAAATATTATTCCCTGAGGATTTCATGTTTTGCAGAAATATCGCCACCCTGACCATTGGCAGAACACGTAACGACGGTTAAGGATATCGAGGCATTCGGCAAACCCAAACGATTCCATCGGGTTGTCACGGGGTGTAGTGTGGTTCATCAGTCGGATCCACTCGTTGTTCTTCACACTTGCTCAGGAGTCGTTTAGCACTGAATACAAAAATTTGTGTCGTATGGAGAGTTGCACGGCCACTGTACCCCATCCTATTTAAGTCCCTATGCACACTGGTTGTGCTACTTGGACTGCTGACAGGACTTTGGAACTCATGAGTGATTCCTTCCGCTAACTGCATGCGATTTTCTACGATCAATCTCCGCACAGTCTGACTGTCCCTTTCTATCAGTACGTGAGGTCTTATAATAGCTACCTTGTTGCAGCGCTTTTCCACTTCACAGTCACAGCATCAACAGTCAACCTTGATAGCTTTGTAAGGGTTGAAATTTAATGACTAGGCCACGTTCGAAGTGCACGGGATCTCGTTGGGGTTGGGTTGTTTTGGGGGAAGAGACCAAACAGTGAGGTCATCGGTCTCATCGGCTTGGAGAAGGACGGGGAAGGAAGTCGGCCGTGCCCTTTCAAAGGAACCATCCCGGCATTTGCCTGGACCGATTTAGGGAAATCACGGAAAACCTAAACCAGGATGGCCGGACGCGGGATTGAACCGTCGTCCTCCCGAATTCGAGTCCAGTGTGATAACCACTGCGCAACCTCGCTCGGTCGGGCTCTCCTAGTGGTAGCTCAATGAAACTGGATGTAGCAAAATACTGCACCCCTTTCTGCATCAGAGTGAAGGTGGTAAGATCCAGGTGCTGATCGGATTTCTGCTTAGTGTTAACTAAATCGAAACTGATGTTTAAATTGGGAATAAAATAATATTGTCAACAACAAATGAAATGAAAGAAAATATATATTGAGAGGCCTATGCCAGAACTGCCTGAATCCTGAACGGAGGTCGACAAGATGTTCGAGAACTCACACCACACACTGCTCGAATCGCCCGCTTGGTTCGCTCTAAGCACTATGGGACTCAACATCTGAGGTCATCAGTCCCGTAGACTTAGAACTACTTAAATCTAACTAACCTAAGGACATAACACACATCCTTGCCCGAGGCAGGATTCTAACCTGCGGCTGTAGCAGCAGATCGGTTCCAGACTGAAGCGCCTAGATCCGCTCGGCCACACCGGCCGGCAATCGCCCACTTCCGAGCCAAAACTTACCCTCTGTGAATGGGAAGAGTTACCTCCAGACTATAACACCGTATGTCAGAAGCGATCGAAAATAAGGATGGTAGACTAATTTCCGTGTCTGACTACCAATTATTGCATATAGTGTTGCAATGGTAAATACAGGGCGTTTCAGAATGATATCTTATAAATTTGAGGACAGGTTCTATACACCAAAACAAGAAAAAAAGTCCAGTAAATATGGGCTCTAAAATGCATTTCTTAAGAGCTATGAGGAACTTGTTCATCATCGATACTGTGAAACACGTCTCCTCTACTGTAACCTCCTTGCTTTCCATATTTTGGGAGGAGGTAGTACGGACCAAAACAAGAAAAGAATGTCCAGTAAACATGGGCTCTAAAGTACACACCTTAAGAGTTACGAGAATATGTTCAGTAGAACAGATCTGTTTCACAGTGGCTCATAGTTCTTTAAGTATGCGTTTTCGAGCACAAGTTTACTGGACATTATTTATTGTTTTGGTGTACGAAAACTGGCTCCAAATTTTTAAAACGTCGTTCTGAAACACCCTGGAAAGTAGCTTTCAGTTTTTGAACAAGATCCTGAACGTGGGCTTTCTACGACAGTTTACTGTCTATCTGAACACCTAGAGATTTGGATTGTTCAGACTGACTAATCGTATGTCCATTCTCTGTAATCAGATTGTTAGTTTTAGTTAAATGTTGTGTTAGAAACTGTGAAACGTGAGTCTTACTCTGGGCCGTATTACTGTCTGGTACCAATCCCAAACAACCTACAGAGCACCAAAGCGACCAGTGTGGTCTGTAAGGTATTGATTAATAATTTGTTTGGCGATCTTATTTCCTGAAGAGTCCGCCTGCAGAGCTGAGTGCTAACGTGCTTGCTTACCATGGAGCGGGCTCGGGTTCGATTCCCAACCGGGTTGGAGATTTTCTCCGCTCGTGGGCTGGGTGTTGCGCTGTCCTCATCATCATGCCCCATCACCGAGGCGCAAGCTGCACAGTGTGGCGTCACCTGAAATAAGACGTGCAACCCGGCGGCGAACCTCCCCAGATGCGACCTCCCGGTCATCAATGCCACCCAATCATTTCATCACTTAATCTGCTGAAGAAGCTGATAGACCAGTGAACAGCATATATAGGCCTTTTCCGTGGCACGATGGCAGCGCTCGGGATACCTGAGCACCGAATTGTTCCTATCCATCACGTTCCAGTTGTAGGTGTTTTGGAGTGATAATGAACTTCGCACTCGGGACCATGTGTCCGCAAGCAATTTACTTATGTGAGGGTATCAGCTCTTTGCCCTCCTGAGAGGTGCTAGTGTCCGGAATCGGCAGCAGTGCCCTTCCAGCTCGTGAAGTCACTACACGAGGCGCCGTTCTGGTCCGGCACCGCATGGCGCCGCACTGACACGGAAAAGCCATCGGCCGCCCCGCCGGGATCGTCGTGGCCGCCTGCCGCCCCCGACAGACGCCCCCAACTGCCACCCCCGCTCACTCCTCGACACGACGCCCGCGCCCCCACTCTCTCCCACATGCTGTCCCGGCCTCGTCAGCTGCCAGTCTTCCGCACAGGGCTGGATCCATCGACTTTACCACCTTGATGCCCGGCGAAAAGGAGCAATGTGATTAGGACGAAACTTGCTCGACTGGAAGAGAAGTGGTGGTTCGTGCACGCCTAGATATCGAATTGCAGCAGAATACGGGTCAGATTTGTTTTATTTATTTTTTAATGCTTATAGACAACTCGGTGTACCTTATTGATCGGCTTCGTCATTGTACAGCGTAAAACTTCCAAAATACGGCAGTAATCAAACCCTTATAAAACTCACATTTCATTGACATGAACACTGAGGTGACAAAAGTCATGAGATAGTGAAAGTATCACATAAGCAAGGTATAAAAGGGTAGTGAATTGGCGGAACTGTCAGTTGTACTCAGGTGATTCATGTAAAAAGGTTTCCAGTGTGATTGTGGCAGCTCGGCCGGAATTAATGTATTTGAACGCGGACTGGTTGTAGGAGCTAGACGCATAGGACTTTCCATTTCGTAAATCATTAGGAAATTCAATATTACGAGACCCACAGCGTAGAGAGTATGCCGAGAATACCAGATTTTAGTAGTCACCTCTCACCACGGACGTCGCAGTGGTCGAGGGCGTTCACTTAACGACCGAGAACAGCGGTGTTTTCGTAGATTCGTCAGTGCTAACAGACAAGCACCTCTGCTTGTATGAACGCAGAAAGAAATGTGAAGTGTACGATGAACTTATCCGTTACGTCAGTACAGCGAAATTTGGCTTTTACGGGTCATGCTAGCATCACATCGCCGGCAGCACATCTCCTGGGCTCGTGACAATATCAGTTGGATCCTAGAAGACTGGAAAACCTTAGCCTGTTTCAGATAAGTCCCTGATGACAAGAGCTGATGGTAAAGTGTGGCTCAGACCCCATCAAGCCATGGACACAAGTTGTTAGCAAAGCACTGTGTCAGCTGGTAGTGGCTCCATAATGATGTGGGCTGTGTTCAAATGGAGCAGACTAGGTCCTCTGCTCCAACTGAACCAATCATTGTCTGCAAATGGCTATATTCGGCTACTTAGAGACCATTTGCAGCCGTTCAATGACTTCATGTTCCCAAACAGCGACGGAATTTTTGTGGGTGACAGTTGGCAATTTCACCAGGGCACGATTGTTGGCGATTGGTTTGAAGAACATTCTGGACCTTTCGAGCGAATGCTTTGGGCACTCATAAAGCGCGACGTGAATCCCATCGAACATTTATGGGGCATAATGTAGAGGTTATTTCGTGCACAAAATCCTGCACTGGCAACACTTTCGCAGTTACGAACGATATAGAGACAGCATGGCTCATTAGTTCTGCAGGGAATGTTGAGTCTATGCCAAGACTGGTTGCTGCACTACACCGGTCAGGAGGTGGTCCGACGCGATATTAGGAGGTATTTATAACATTTATCACCTCACTGTAAGGCGCATTAAAAAAAAGAAAGCATAACAGGACGTAAAATGAAAACCGCTGAAAGAATCTTAATATCATTGCCTGCAGAAGAAGGCGAGCTGCCTGCAAGAGCTTTGAGTCCCAAAATTCGCTGCTAGAGGGACATGGGCACACACCCACGTGACGTCAGAGAGAACACGCACACGCTTCGTCTGTTCACTGCACTCTATAGTGCTGAACGTCGTGAAATGGAGGCTTCAAAGGGAGTACAAAAGGATGTAGAGCGTTTTCTGACAGCGGAAGGAGTTCAGGTAACAGAAATTCTTTGAAGAATGGCACAAGTGTGCGGAGAGCACTGCATGTCCTTTGCAACGGTCAAGGTGTGGTATAAGAGTGTCAGGGAAGGGCGAAGTCGTTGGTTAGTGGTGCATTGTCTGCAACAACCACCCAACTTACCGATCCCATTTCCTGCTGATGTATGCCCTCAGTGCTCATGACTGGCGAGTCACAGTAGCAAGTACTGTCGCAGAGGTCGGATGGTGCCTTCGAAATGTTCACACCATCATTAAGAACAAATGAAAATTTCGCAAAGTGTGTCCGCCAATGTGTGCCTCACAGGTTTCAACCAGCACAGGAAATGTGTCCAATGGGACTCTCGTGAGCATCTGCAGCGCTATACCAATCCTCCCCTGTCTGTCCACATCCTCCTCTCCCTTGTTCTTTGTCTGTCTCCTCCTGCCCCCCTGTCCCCACACATCCTTGTCCCCACCTCACTGTATTGATCTCCTGCTATCGAGCTCCTCCTACCCCTCTATCTGGCATTTGCCCACTCTCTCTATCCATACCCTACAGCACTTCCTCCCTGTCTATAGACTCATGTCCCCTTCCCTCCCTATTCATCCTTTCCTGCCACACTCCTCTGTCTGTTCATCATCTCCTCTATCCATCTCAACCTTCCCCCAGCCATACCCACCTGCATGTGTAGCCCCTGGACAACAGGACGACACAGCATGGAGATCTTACTGGCACAACATACATTTCATAGAGGGCAGACTACACATGCAGGTCTTGAAAACAGCCTTCTTACCCTGATGCGTAGGATGCCCTGCAAAGCACACTGATAAGCCAGGCCTGTGCACCGTAACACAATACACCTGCCATACTGGACAGGCTACAGTCAAAATCCATTTTTTGCCACTGACATGTAGGCTGCCCTGCAAAGCAGTTCTAAAAGGCACGCCAATGCTGTTGCCACACAACATGCCTGTCATGAAGGGCAGTCCAAACAGCTGGGGCTAAAAAACCACACATTTGCCCATATTTCAGCTACTGTTGGAGCTAGGAGCTTATGAACCCCAGAGTTGCAGTATGCAATGAGGGTTGGAACTTCAATGGTGGCAACTAATTATTTACAGCTCGTACAAAATAGATACATGTTTCAAAGTTAGTCGTAGGTTGTGTTCCAAAAATGAACAGCATAGAGACAGAAGTGATGACACTTTCAGCAGGACCTGACCATCATTTTGCAGGACAATGCTCAAGCACGTACAGTGCAAGCTGTTACTGATTTGTTTGACTGATGAAGCTGCCAAGTGCTATGCCACCTGCTGCACTCCCCTGACGCAAGCCCTAGTAAGTTCAACTCGATTTCTAAACTGAAGGAAAGACTTCACGGCATTCGCTTTAGAACTGCTACAAATTCGTCGGCCAATAGACCGCGCCGCGCAAACTGTCAACACAACTGGCACTCCGAAGATTATCCTACGACTTCCACATCGCTGGCAACGGGTTATACACAATGCTGGTGACTACTTTGAAGGTCAGTAAAACTTTGAAACACGTATATATTTTGTACAAGCTGTAAATAAATAGTTGCCAGTATTAAAGTTCCAACCCTCATATATAACACAAAACACACATTCCATTTTTTTTTCTTCACAAACGTGGGTTGTGTTTGCTGTGCCCCTTAGACCACAGTTCTGCACTTCCACCACATTCACATAATTCTGATGGGCATTGCATTTCTTGGAATGTGAAACTGCGTGGCAGTTTGGGTATTTGCAGCAGTGAAAATGAAACAATGTTTCTCCAAAATTACTAAGAAAAGGAATTTTTACCACTTATTGCTGTGCTCCCGACACTCAGTTTAAAAATTCATTGTCTTTACCTAAGTTCGAAATTAATATTTTAGTAGGAAATAATGAAACGTATGTAACTAGACTGATAAAACTGTTATAAAACTTTTTTGTGTTTAAGCATCTTTGTGCAGTCATCAGTGGGCCTCTTTAGTCATTTGTTATTTTGTAGAGTATCAGGCTCTCTAACACCTTCTTCACGTTATTGTACAGAATGCCATAGTTATTTTCGTATCACCTGTTCTCGTTTTCAAGCTCATCTGAACTTCCCAGAGCACAATATTCATACTACTGTTATTGTGTGAAAACATTATGTTCACGTTGCTGCTGTTTTGTAAAGTTCAGAAAGGTAATTTGCGGATGTAGTTCTTCAAACAACAAAAAATGGTTCAAATGGCTCTGAGCACAATGGGACTCAACTGCTGAGGTCATTAGTCCCCTAGAACTTAGAACTAGTTAAACCTAACTAACCTAAGGACATCACAAACATCCATGCCCGAGGCAGGATTCGAACCTGCGACCGTAGCGGTCTTGCGGTTCCAGACTGCAGCGCCTTTAACCGCACGGCCACTTCGGCCGGCTTCAAACAACAGGTGAGCATGCGAATGAGGACAGGTGCTACAACAGAAGGCCTGGTCAACTGTACAATAATGTGAAGGAGGTCCTGGAAAATGAGAAGTGAATAAAAGTACCCACTGATGATGGCAACAAAGGTGCTGAAACATATTTGGGCACTAAAAAGAAAAGTTGTTTTTATAATGAGGAGACCTGAATTCCTACAATTATATGAAATTGCACTATGTTCTTTTGTATACATGATGAGGAATCCTGTTCTATTATGCACATGCAACATATAAACATGGTTGTCCTCTTGATGTGAATAAATGTGCATTGACGGAATTCATAACGCGTTCTTACGTCAGAATGGGCCAGCAGCCGAAATCACAGTAGGTGATAGTAAAAAAATTTAATAGTAAGAAATAAAAGGAAACGTTGTCATTTTTATAATGCTAAAATACTGTGGGCCAAGTAATCAAAAAATGGTCTAACTAAATTCACGTTTTTCGTCGTTTGCCTGCCTATAATGAAATAACAAGATCGATATTCTTCCCTATCAGTTCTACCTCGTATTCTGCTTGCACTAAAGTAGTCGACGGTACGTTATCTTCCTTCACTTTTTACAGGTGGTGATTTTATATGACCCGTCAAATCTAAGCCACATGATTTCTCGTCATCTTCGACTTACGTAATGGTACATTAAATATGAATACATCTGTGTTAACGGTAGGCATGTGAAGTAATGGTTGCCTCACATGTACAGCAGCAAACAAAAACTAGTAACGTTCGACGCATTTTCAACGGGAATGTATTTTGAGAGGCAATTTCTCTTGTATGCGATGCAGCTGGCAAGTGGAGTGCTATTTGTCATACAGACTCAGTGCATTAGGTTAAGTGCTTTCCTTTGAAGATTTACCTTCGCCCCTATTTTTGCAACATACGGAGGTGGTATTTGCTGGAAAATGTAGTCGTTAGCTCCGTCCGTTTCTTCTCTTTCCAAAACGTAAGAAAAATACAGTTCGGTTAACTTTACCTTTAGTCTCTAGAACAGTGTGCCTTAGAATACGGCATCACAAAACCCGAGACATTACTCGAACATCCTCGGTGTTTATCAGTTAAGCAATAACATCTAACTTCAGTGTTTTTCTGTTTGTTGCAGGAACATCGTCTACAATATCAGCCTTCGAGACCTCACAGAATTCACCGAGCAGGTGAGTACTCACTGGTTTCACAAGACATTCTGTCCGAGAGGCCTTTTATACTTCGGAAAATCTGTTTATTACGGTACCGGACCTCAAGTCGGTAAAAACGAAACCCGTATATGATCACTTTATTGTTGCTCCGTTAAGACTCCTTTTTCCCAGGAAAGGGTAGAGCCATCAAATTGAAATTTATGGCAAATACTAAGGTATAAGGTCCCTTGGCGGTGTAAAAAGTTTAAAATTTTAAGTCAATCCAATCAAAAGATACAGCCATTTATGTTACGTAATTTCCTGCCCACAAACTCGCCCATCAAAACTTATAGAACTATCCATATCCATAATGAACTTTTCACAGAACGAGAGTTCTATTCGCACTCATCCGATTTTTGTTACATCTTTTGGTGGTCGGGTAACGTCGTCTACTGGATGTTTAATTGAGGATGTAATGCGTCAATTGGGAATTTAGGATCGCTTTGCGCCGTTAGCTGGATGTTTACAACGTGTGGAACTTGACCGCGTCATTAATATCCATCCGCGTCGAGTAGAGACAGCTTGAACGCGCGAGGTATTACGCTCGTGGGGAAACGCCGATAAATAGGCTTGTACAGTGTAAGCTGACGTAAATACGCAGTCAGTACAGACGCAACAGGAAACGTTAACTAACTCGTGACAAGTGGGTAACATTCGATTTGTTATTTTGCGGCATTTCAATAGTATCTCACCAGGCCAATGATGTAGATCATGAGAAAATTTCTCTTATTCAGACTGTTTTAGATAACCTAGTTCCTCCTATTTCTGGCAATTAATCTCCAGTCAACAGTTTATTCAAAACAGAGTTATAAATTAAAAGATTAGTTTTTGTCAGGAGGTAATTGATAATGCGAAGTGTATGGAACGCGTCACAGAATTCTGAAAACGTCCAGTGCTGAAATATTTCTGTATTTATAGCTAACAGAGAAAACAGGTGGGAAAGGAAAACTGTATGAAAAAATTTTAGAGCGGGACTACAAGAGTTTTATAGTGACCCACAGATATTGCACGAGCCACCACAACCAGGTGTCTGTATAACTTACACATGTTATTGGGACGATCTCTGTTTATATATATTGTGAAAGCGAAGATCGTTGGAGTTTTGAAGGTCTTTATTCCAATTTGTAGTTTCAACACAACCGTGCTGTCATCTTCATATTGGCATTACACTTTGCGTATACGTTCACATACATGTGTCGTCGACATTTTGAGCACAGAGTTTAAATACATTAAAAAACTCCACATGATTTGTCATTTATAAAACAGAATGCTCCCAGATGGGTCACAAATGAATAAAAGGTAAAAGTACAACATCTAAAGCACCAAAACTACATGCCATGTCGACGACCTCACGTTTTCTATACGCAAATTGTAACGCAAGTCTGAAAATACAGCACTATTCTGCCGAAACTAATAATTGGAGTAAAGGCCTTAAAATCAAGCGATCTTGGCTTTCAGTGCTGTCTGTGTTGAAGAGCTCATCCGCCCATGAAATGACACTGTTACACACTGCATTTGTTTTCACCTGGTGATTGTAACCGTCATCACGTTCCGATATAGTTGAGCGGAGGATGAATTTCAGCAGAAAAACTCTATCGTTTCGTAAAGGATTCTTGTCACTTCTGTAAAGATGTCCGTAACTTCCTGTTAAATTTAGTTCACGGCGGACGGTTTGTATGAAAGAAACTTGCGAGTTCGTACTTGAGGTGCTTTTTCTGGATTCGGAGAGTGTTAAAACTGGAGTATATGACGATTTAATGTACTGCTGTTGCAACTTAACGTAATGTTCCATATACTTACGACAGTTAGGAGAAAAATGCACAGCTCGTTAATGGCAAAGTGTGATTTTATAGATGAAAAACGCACTTTTTTTCATGAAATCTCCTTTTGAGCCATTGCACTGTGTCCAACTATTTTTCAATGAGTAGATTCGATTTTTGAATTAACATCTTGCGAGACCTGAAAAAAAAATTACGATTGCCACAACGTGTTCAAATAATGTAAAATATTTTCCAGACTCAAACATTGTACACCTGGTGTGCTTAGATCCGGTGAACATAGTAGCTGGCTTCCTATCGCGAAAGGATATTTTGTAGTAGTATTTTGATTGTTTGGTATGAAATACTGTATAATTTTTGTACGTTGCTGTTTTATTTTCTTAAGAGGTAATCAAAAAATCATAGGATGCTCTAGCCGCAAACATTCCACAGGTGAAATCGACACAGGTGGGCCGGCCAGAGTGGCCGAGCGGTTAAAGGCGCTACAATCTGGAACCGCACGACCGCTACGGCCGCAGGTTCGAATCCTGCCTCGGGCATGGATGTGTGTGATGTCCTTAGGTTAGTTAGGTTTAAGTAGTTCTAAGTTCTAGGGGATTTATGACCGCAGCAGTTGAGTCCCATAGTGCTCACAGCCATTTGAACCATTTTTTTGACACAGGTGAAACAAATCAAGACGACTCTTTTTAAAACGTTAAGACTTCTGAGGAATACTTTTGATGAACTTTCGACAGTTGCGGTTATCACCATCCACAAAACTTTTTTATAGGTAATTGTTAATGCAAACAATACTGTACTCTTTCTCATGGTACGTCTTCGGCTCAGCTATGTCATAAGCCTTTAATCGCCTGCCGTCGAATATCAAATTACTTTCTCGATGTTTGGGTGTATAGTTGCAAGTTTGGGACGTCCTTCACGAGTGTTATTTTGACCAGAAGCACGCCCATGTCTGGTTTCAGCCACCCATTTCTCAACCGTCGATAACTAAAGAGCACACTGCTTATGAACTGTCTTTAACTTTGAATGAATTGAGCTGGGTGTAAACCGTCCAAAACAAATAAAATTATAATGGTATGATTTCCAGTCCACCCAACTGAAGCTGCAATACAACTACTTTGAAATGCTGTGCAAAAGAAACAGTTCTTGATATCTAGTAGCTATTATACTAACCTTACTTACCAACATTTACTAAAGCAACGGAAAGAGCGTTAATATCAACGCCATCTTTATGGCAGCATTGTCAATGCTGTATATTTTTATGACAACAGTGTCAAAAACTGCCTTAAACCTTTAGGTGAATGTTACCTCTACTGCATCGTAATACAATAAACGAGTAGTATGATACATGTGCTCCCTTTCCCGTGATGTGATTTCGCAACAATACGTCCTAATAAAGCTGAATTTTTTGAGTGCTATCAAGTGTTTCTAGATTATATAAAAAGTGTATGTCTTTCTTATTACTTCTAAATCATCTGAAAATCTTAAAAAATTAAAAGCTTTTAAAATTTCATTAGATCAAGTTGCTTCTTTTGTTATCTGTACTCTGTAGTCCATTTACACAGTTTGTAGCACTACTATTACTTCCCTACTCGCTAGGTTACAAACCAATGGCTGGACGAAATAAGTAATGGTAGTGGAACAAACAGAGGCAAGAACAGCTATGAATCTGATGCTGAAGCAAACGTTCTCATCCAGGTCGTAACTGGTAAGAGGCAATACAATGAGTGCTTTGTGTACTATACCCTGTATTTAGGTCATTTTAGCACCATTAGAGTGGAAAAAACAAGGGGTAGTTATCGTTAAGAACCGGTACGTATGGACTTCTCCCTTGCGGAGTTCATTGCGCATGTCGCTTCTATTCACGTAAAAGATGAAAAACAAATAATATAGCAACCAAATTTCCCGTAAAACCAGATGTTTCTGCCTACCTTGATCCCTCTCAATATTCTCCCCTTGTCCCTCCCCCCGCTCTCTCTCCCTCTCTGTCTCTCCCCCTCTCCCCCTCCCCCCTCCCCCCTCTCTCCCTCCCCGACCCATCTCCCGCCATTCCGACTGCTGCTTCACCCGAAGCAAATATCAAACTATGTGGGGCAATATTCCTGAGCGGCGGAGCATATTGCATTGCAGCTAAACACGTCGATCCGCTGCCAGCCCTCTCCTACAGCCGAAAACAAACATTTGTTCCATGTGCTTTAAGGAAACCAAAGGCCTCTGCGGTTTCGGCTATCGTTCTCTCTCTGTGTACTTCACAAAACAAGTGGTCTCTAAGCCGTATTGGAAGGCTGGGAGAATCGAGGGCTTACGTGTTCGCTCGTCCGTGGCTTTGTCCACAAATGCTGTGTCCGGCTCAGAAACGTATTGGCCCTTAAAATACATCGATTATCGTTCTAGAAAGATACCTTACAAACCTAGCGTTCAGTTGTCCAGAATAATACATAGCGGCCAACACTGAACTGGTCACAGATATATACTTTTCCTGACAATATATACTGCACTGGAGGAAGTTAATAATAGCAAGTGGAAGAGTGTTAATGAGACTGTTGCTGCTTAGAAAGAGGCAGGCTGCTACTTACTGATTATCCGCTTCCTTCAAGATAGTAGTAACCTGACTACAGCTGACTGGAAAGTGTCAAATGAACTGGTAATTAAATATCTAAAGAATCTCGCAAACATTGTGCAACAACAGTTCAAAAATTATATACTGTCAGTACAACGCTACGTCAGAAAGTATTATACCTGTTCTGAGCAGTAGTAGCTTTGATTCAAAAACATAAGAATTAAATTGTAAATTTAATTCAGCCGAAATCATTGGCGCGTTACTTACAATGTATATAGCGCCGTTATTCGTGTTTAATGGATTGAACATCTATTGGAAATGAGTGGCAAAATATGTAAGACCTTCATTCGCATATCACTGGAATCGCCAGTACAAAAAAAATGGTTCAAATGGCTCTGAGCACTATGGGACTCAACTGCTGAGGTCATTAGTCCCCTAGAACTTAGAACTAGTTAAACCTAACTAACCTAAGGACATCACACACATCCATGCCCGAGGCAGGATTCGAACCTGCGACCGTAGCGGTCTCGCGGTTCCAGACTGCAGCGCCAGAACCGCGCGGCCACTTCGGCCGGCTCGCCAGTACAGACAAGTAAAACTGAATTTATACAACCACTGGTGGCGTCAGTTCTTCCGTTAATCTACATAAAGCAATGATATTCATAGAGCACACCACACAACACCCTACTGTGACAGGCCTCGGCAGTACATATGACATATATCTTCTTAGAATCTGAATAATTTTTGTTGTTTTTTGTTTCTTTCGATTTCTAATGTATTTTTAACGTAATATCACTTCCATTGTAACTGCTGAAAACAATAACTGCTGTTTGTAATGTGGAATATGTTTTGTAATCCACATTAAAACTGTAAAATGAACGACCTTTTACAAAATGTAAGGCGGTAGGTCTCTCAATGAGCAATAAATCAAATAAAATCATTACATATGACAGAAGTAGTTAAGGTAGACACAGGAACTTGTTATGGATTCCAAGACTAAAGACATTTAGTCAGAATGAAAGTGAGCTAGCAATCAGAAGGAAAACAATAATATGGGAGACTCAGGCTTGCGTGTCTGGCACACTGAGCGCGGGTCATAGAAGTTCGTGGTCCTCAAACTGTGACAGTAAAAGTACCAATGAGGAATTCATATCCGGGTCGTTTTTGTTTTAGCCTGTAGCGCTGTCTGTTGAAGCGTTACAACGCACGCTGTCTCTCTAGAGAATATTTTAATACTGAGCCGAGGGATAGCAACAGAGCGAGACTAAAGGTCATGCCAGAGCGTGAGAACTGTGCAGGGGAAGGAAGACCTCACTCGGGGCCCGCAAAACGCCGACTCGCTGCAACCAACTCGTAAATTATGCTCGCAGTGCGACAGAAGAATAGCGCTAATTCATCACGGTGTCATTCCGTGGCGCATTCGTCACAGCCGAAGCAGAACAGCGTTATTAATCGCAACCCGGTTCCTTAAAACTGCTGCGTGCGAACCCCCTTGCATGATGTAGTGCGCGGGTAGGCCCATCCATTACAGTTCAAGCCGAACGCCGCTTTCTCTTGCAGAGAGCTCTGAACCTGTCCCTATTTGGAGGCGGTTTCTGCTCCGTTACATATCCTAAGCGGGGGAAAACCGAGTCTTACGACTCATAATCCGCCATTACTTACGCTTGTAGGCCACGCCTCCAATAAAAACTTCTTTGGCACCAAAAGAGTGCAAGGAAATTTAAACGTACAGGGTGATTATAACCAAACTTTCGCTACTTGAGAGGGCTCCCACGAAAAACATGTGATCGTAGGGCACTGAAACTGTGTTGCAACATTTATAGGGACAGGCGAATGGGAAGTAACTAACAGACCGTTGAAAGAACCGCATTGTAACTTCCAAACGAGAGAATTCAAATGTGATTATATTGGTGATTACACAGTTTGGAAATATCGGACAATGATTCAGTTTTCTACATATGTACCGGGTGATCAAAAAGTCAATATAAATTTGTAAACTTAATAAACCACGGAATATTGTAGATAGAGTGGTAAAAATTGACACACATGCTTGGAATGGTTCAAATGGCTCTGAGCACTATGCGACTTAACTTCTGAGGTCATCAGTCGCCTAGGACTTAGAAATAATTAAACCTAACTAACCTAAGGACATCACACACATCCATGCCCGAGGCAGCATTCGAACCTGCGACCGTAGCGGTCGCTCGGCTCCAGACTGTAGCGCCTAGAACCGCACGGCCACTCCGGCCGGCTGCTTGGAATGACATGGGGTTTTATTAGAACCAAAAAAAATACAAAGTTCACAAAATGTCCGACAGATGCGCGTCGTTTGGTGATGATCATGTGCTCAGCCGCCACTTTCGTCATGCTTGGCCTCCCAGGTCCCCAGATCTCAGTCCGTGCGATTATTGGCTTTGGGGTTACCTGAAGTCGCAAGTGTATCGTGATCGACCGACATCTCTAGGGATGCTGAAAGACAACATCCGACGCCAATGCCTCACCATAACTCCGGACATGCTCTACAGTGCTGTTCACAACATTATTCCTCGACTACAGCTGTTGTTGAGGAATGATGGTGGACATATTGAGCATTTCCTGTAAAGAACATCATCTTTGCCTTGTCTTACTTTGTTATGCTTATTATTGCTATTCTGATCAGATGAAGCGCTATCTGACGGACATTTTTGAACTTTTGTAATTTTTTTTTTGGTTCTAATAAAACCCCACGTCATTCCAAGCATGTGTGTCAATTTGTACCTCTCCATCTACATTATTCCGTGATTTATTCAGTTTTCAAATTTATACTGACTTTTTGATCACCCGGTACTACGGAATAACCAAGTGATGTCACGGTAAATATGAGCTGGAGCTGCATCGTGTATCAAAGCAACTGAGTTCAAGGCACCTCTCTCCCGTAAAGGAGAGATCACATGTTGGTGAAGCAGATGACAGTAAGGCATGCCGTTCACGCTGCATGTCCTTGGTCCTTGAGGTCCGAGTTCGTCAAAGAAAAATGGACAAATCATGAACGGTGTAAAAAAGACACTCCACACAGTGACTTGTTCATTATTCAAGGAAACTTCACGAACATTCTTTGGCGGTGATGATCCCAGAGTCCGACAATTCTGAGTGTTCATTGCCCCAGCGAGCGTAAAGTGTGCATCATCATTTCACAAAATGTTTCAGGGCTACTTGTCATCAACTTCAACCCTTACGAGAAGCATAAGAGCAAAGTCTACTCGAAAGCCACGTTGCAAATGGTGGTGAGTGCGGACACCTTTTCAAAGTTGTTCGCGGCACTTTTCGAACGGTGGACCATAGACGTTGAGCTGTCGTGACACGACTGGTTCACTGCTAGAAAATCGCCAACTGCGTCCAGCATTCTCAACACTAACTTCTTACAATTTGTGGCGCAAATGGCCGTCGACCTCTCCCAGGAGTGAACCGAATTATTGGCCGATCGTTCGGAACTGCATACATTTACATTATAGAATTAATCTGCAATTCACAATTAAGTGCCTGGCAGAGGGTTCATCTAACAACCTTCAACTATTTTTCTACCGTTTCACTCTCGAACTGCGCACGATAAAAACGAACACAAAAATGTTACCGAGCAACCTCTGATTTATCTTATTATATCGTGATTGTCGTGTCTCCCTACATAGGTGGGTACCAACAAAATTTTTCGCTCTCTCAGGAGAAAGTTGGTTACTGAAATTTCACGAGAACACCTGCCGCAACTTAAAACGACTTTATTTTAATGATTGCCACCCCTATGCACGTATTATATCAGTGGCAACACAAAACGAGAGTCCTTTCTTGCACTTTTCCGGTGTCCTGCGTCAATTGTAACAAATGAGGATCCCACACCTCACAGCAGTGTTCCAGAAGAGTGCGTACAATCGTAATGTAAGCAGTCTCTTCAGTAGACCTGCTGCATTTTCCATGTGTTCTGTCAATAAATAGCAGTCTTTGGTTTGATTTTCCCGTAACTTTATCTATGTTTTCCAACTTCAGTTATTCGTAATGGTAATCTCTAGGTATTTAGCTGAATTGATAGCGTTCAGATTTTTATGCTTTACTGTGTAACCGTATTTAGCAGATTCCTTTTACTACTCATGTGGATGACTTCACGTTTTTCATTATTTAGAGTCAATTACCACTTTTCGCTCCATACAGATATAACCACGTGGATAACCAGATTTTAACCACCTCACGTGGAAATTAAAATATATTTCTTTCAATGGTTTATTCGTCGTTTCTCTTCCGCATGTCCTTACAAATGTTCCAACAAAGTTCACTGTAGTACAATCACTCTTTTTTCATGCGCTATTTTCATCAAGTAGCGAAATCTAAATTATAACTACCTTGTACGTAGCTGTTTCTTCTCTTTTCTCCCCTCTTTAACAGTGGTAAACCTAACATTTTAATTATAACCTCGAAGAAACTTGGTGGTGGTGTTATCCTTCTCTACCTATTCACCTTTCAATGATGAGAGACATTTCCCCAACGGCAGATAATTCGGCGGAGTTCTTTGATGTAAAAGTCTACACCTTGGATGTTCAGAAAGAGTTACACCTTGAAAATCGCCTCGTCATTATCTTGGAAATGCCTACTACGCAATGATTTCTTCAGCCTAGGAAAGAGGGAGAAATCACTGGGTGCCTTGTCAGGAGAACACGTGAGGTTGAGGCGATATTTGGTAGCCCAAAGAAGTTACTGAGCAGCTTTCCGGTGACACTCCGTCTTGAAAGCATTCCACAAATTCGTTAGGAGAATTCGGTAATATGCTGCTGTGGCGCTTTTATCTCTTACCAGCATAAACTTCGGTTACATGATAAATCAATGAAATCTAAAGGCCCTAAATTCAATTAAATACATAGGAAGTACAATTACAAACAAGTTAAATTGGGAAGAACACATAGAACACGCAGTGGGGAAGGTGAACCGAACATTACATTTTTCTGGGAGAACTCTTAGAAGATGCAACAGATTTACTAAAGGGACTGCCTACACTACAGTTGTCCATCCTCTTTTGGAGTGGTACTGTGCGGCGTGGTACCCTTACTTACCAGATGCGATTAACAGCGTAAGCTGAGAAAGTTCAACGAAGGGCAGCACGTTTTGTATTATCGAGAAGTAGGGGAGAGTGTGCCACGCGTATGATACGGGATTTGGGCTTGACATCATTGAAACAAAGGCATTTGTCGTTGCGGAGAGACTTTCTCGCGAAATTTCAACCACCTCCGAGTTCGAAAATATTTTGTTGAAGCCTACCAACACAAGGAGAAACGATCATCATAATAAAATGAGGGAAATCAGAGCTCGCACGGGAAGATACAGGTGTTCATTTTTTCCACGTACTATTCGAGAGTGCAATAACAGAGAATTATTGTAAAGATGGTTCTGTGAATCCTCTGCCAGGAACTTAAATGTGATTTGCATAGTAACCATAAAGATGTAGATATAGATTGTTTCTTGACTCCACGGTAATCGCATAAAACAGCCATCTAACCTTGCCGAATATGATTGGGGCTTCGCCTTGACGGTGGTGGTGAATCCACGTGTTTCTTCCGATTTTCTTCCTCCGTTGTTTCGGGGCCGTAGCGATCATCGGTAACACAAATACCGGCCGTCGTGGAAGCCTGAATTCGATGAAAAAATCGATACTTTTGTGTCGATGTGCCATACTCTATGCATTGTACGGTAGCGATGGGAAAAACCAACCGCTTAAAACAGATATCAGTGTTTTAGTTTTGAATAACCCGTTTTTTTGGTATTTATTTGTTCTCGGTTGTAAATGGTGTTTTTTTTTTATTTTTATCTAACAACCATGTGAAAAATCTAAATATCAATTAGCCGTAGCAGCAATGTTAAATTTTTTGATTTTCCAATAACCATTTTTAAAATAGAATTAATTTTTATTCGTAAAATTTTCTTTGCTTTGAAATACTGCATTATTAAAAAAATGGGAAAAGCCATCAGTGCTATTTTAATAACAATGCCGACAGAAACGGGCAACAAACATATGGCATAATGTACCTGTTACCATGTGGCGTCACCTATTGGATAGTACGCAAGGCTTTCCCCATTCTGGTCTATATGATAGTTTCACGCTGTCATAGTACAGAATGGCAACATCCCTAGTTTGCAAGGATTTTACGAAGCGCGGTGCCAATGAAGTACTGTGCTCTATTCCCTTTAAAAGATTAAGAACGGGAGGAACCACAGCAAACTTGCGACATCATATTAGGAGGTATCTCATAACTTAACAACTCACTCATAGTTTACAATAAAAACTGGAAGTAGTTGATCTGTTGCCTGTGTCTGCGTAATACACCTTTTTATGCTTGTAGCTCTTGAAAACGGACAAATTAACACGAAAAATTGAGTTCTTGAACCTCAGTTTGCACCGTTTAGCTCTGACTATTAGTAATGCCCAAATAGTTGTATGAATCTCGATTACAACATGATTTTAGCACAATTTCAAAAAATTAGAATCAACAGAAGAATACTGCTTACTTTTTGTAATACCCAGCCATTAATAGCTTTGCGAGAAAAGCAGCGAACGGTAGACGGACTAAGTTTTCTTTTTATTTGCCGATTTAATTTAATATTTTGATTCTGAGCTTCTTGAAACTGAGCGAGTCAAAATTTTCAGTCTTTGTCCGATTTCTACATTTATTACTGGAAATCATTGGAATAAAAAACCGAAAATCGGTTATTTCAGGAACCGGTTATTTTGAGCGCTTTTAACAGTCAGGTTAAACTGTTGTTGTCGATAACCACCATCCCTAATGTGTTGAAGCTGTACGAAGTATGCCGGCCGGAGTGACCGAGCGGTTCTAGTCGCTACAGTCTGGAACCGCGCGACCGCTACGGTCGCAGGTTCGAATCCTGCCTCGGGCATGGATGTGTGTGATGTCCTTAGGTTAGTTAGGTTTAAGTAGTTCTACGTTCTAGGTGACTGATGACCTCAGAAGTTAAGTCCCATAGTGCTCAGAGCCATCTGAACCATCGGTACGAAGTATGTGTGGAGGAGTAGATGTGGAGGAGAGGGGAGGTTGTGCCCGGAAGGAGGTAGGTAGGAAAATGAGACAGCAGAGGGCTCTTGCTCTCACGCAAGCGAGGTGCGTAATTGTTTAAAACCGCCGCCCCCCGTCCCCTTCCGACCAGACGCGTGACTTGGCGGCTCGATCCTCCCGCAGTTGACACGTCCAGGTATCGCTGTCTGCGGAAAGGCGGCCAGCCCACGCACACGCGACGACACACTACTGAGGGCAGCGGGTCACGCGACACGCGAACGCAACCCCAGGAGTGGCTGACGGCTGGTGGCTGCAGGGACGTTGCGTGCCGCGCGCCCGCTGGGGGCTTCCCCTGGCCACTCGGGGGGACTCCCAGGGTAGCTGCCGCATGCCGCCCGAGACTCACAGATTTCTCCAGAACTACGATCGACATTTACCTCAGGATGTAGCTGTCTACCCACAGCGAAGAGGGCGTCGTAAAAAGGACTCAGCGTAGAAACAATGCAAAATGTTTTCTGTAAAATGTAAACTTTCACGGCCGGAATTGTCACAACAAAATACTCCGAGCTGTTATGCCGTGGTCGAAGGGATTTCACTTTAGAACCCAACGTTTAGATCCCATCTGCGGAGGACATTTTCAAGGGGGATCTTAGCTTTGTTGAACGTCCGATTCACACCCTGGCTACAGCAAAATTTCACTGCTGCGAGCTCCCGCGCAGTGGCGTGACGTTGCTCCCGTATTCATAACATGTGACGTCACGCCGCTGCACGGACGCTCGCGGAAGCGGAATTTTGCTGTATTCAGTAGCGAGCCTGGGTGAAATCGGACGTTCAACTAAGCTATGATCACCCTTTAAAATGTCCTCCGAGATGGGGACGAAACGTCGGGCTCTAAAGTGAAATTCCTTCGGCCACAGCATAATAGCTCGGAATATTTTACTAGAAATGTTTTGGGTTAGACAACTTTTTGTATTTGACCTGATCATGGAGTTGTTTCTTTTGTTATTGTCAACAGTCCGAAGAGTGCACTGATGCTCTTCTCCACGCTTGTGCCTCTTGTGGACGTCTTACCATATCTGCATAACCCCTGCAATCTACAGCAGTTTGGATTTCATTTGTATAATGAAAAACTGCGCCGGCCGCTGTGGCCGAGCAGTTCTAGGTGCTTCAGTCCGGAACCGCGCTGCTTCTACGGTCGCAGGTTCGCATCCTGCCTCGGGCATGGATGTGTGTGATGTACTTAGGTTAGTAAGGTTTAAGTATGGTTCAAATGGCTCTGAGCTCTATGGGACTTAATATCTGTGGTCATCAGTCCCCTAGAACTTAGAACTACTGAAACTTAACTAACCTAAGAACATCACACACATCCATGCCCGAGGCAGGATTCGAACCCGCGACCGTAGCGGTCACGCGGTTCCAGACTGAAGCGCCTAGAACCGCACGGCCACACCGGCCGGCAGGTTTAAGTAGTTCTAAATCTATGGGACTGATGAACTTAGATGTTAAGTTCTATACTGCTTAGAGCCATTTGAACCATTTGGTACAATGGTCGAGCCGCTCCTCATAAGCCACACAATTTTGTAGATTCTTGTGGCAATCCAATGGAAGGGTTTGGGTTTGGCGAATGCCTGAAGAACATTAGCTACTGTTGTGTCGATTCCCTAAGGTCTCGACACAATGAGTGGCTAGGTGCACGCGAAACTAACGCAGACGGGCGTAAATTCTGAAACAGGAGACTGGATGAAAACTATAAAGAAAAGAAGAGAGATTTTAATATACTTAACTTTAATGTAGTCTTGTTCTTGTTGAAATACATCTCTTGCATAGTAGTAAGCAATTAGCACTGATACACATGGCGCCTTGCTAGGTAGTAGCGATGGACTAGCTGAAGGCTATTTAATCTGTCTCTCGGCAAATGAGAGGAATACTGGGTAGGTCTAGTCGCAAGCTATGTCGTCCGTACAACTGGGGCGAGGTCATGTCCGTGTCTTGTGACCTGCCCTGTGGTGGCGCTACGTTTGCGAATACACAGTGGCGACACGCGGGTCCGACATGTACTACAGGACCGCGGCCGATTTAAGTTACCACCTAGCAAGTGTGGTGTCTAGCGGTGACACCACAGCTACTATCACGTGTAGTGTCAACAATGAGGTATGAAGGAGGCCGGATACGGTATGGGACTGTTTTCCGTGGTTACGGTGTAATTCCCTTACTGCGCTTAAGAATGTGTTAAATACGAATGGATAGGAATACAGTTTACAGCACTGTACACAGCAGAGCAACAGCAAACGGTGATAGTATCAGCGTGACAAGTTACTCTGTCATTTAGCAACATCTGCGAACCAATGGTTGGTGGATAATAATACCTCTGAATTGGACTGGTCTGTCCAAAGTCCCGACCCGAACCCAATGGAACCCCTCTGGTACGCCGGCCACGGTGGCCGAGCGGTTCTAGGCGCTACAGTCTGGAACCGCGCGACCGCTACGGTCGCAGGTTCGAATCCTGCCTCGGGCATGGATGTGTGTGTTGTCCTTAGGTTAGTTAGGTTTAAGTAGTTCTCAGTTCTAGGGGACTGCTGACCTCCGATGTTGGGTCCCATAGTGCTCAGAGCCATTTGAACCATTTTGAACCCTCTGGTATGAGTTACAACGCTGACATCGCTCTAGACCCCATCGTCCTACGTCACATCCAGCTCTGGTTTCGCATCTTGAGGAAAAATGGGCTCCATTCCTCCGCAGACATGACACCTCACTGAAAGTGTGCTCAACTGAGTTCAACACGTTCTAAAGGTGAATGTTGACGCAAAACTTATTAGTGTCCACCACTTGTTATCCGGAAACTTTTGGTAACGTAGAGTATATTTAGAGCCACCTGCCGGTCCTTACACCAGGTGCTAATCATCCGCGATGTGTTGTAGGTCGCTTGTGCAGGATGAGAAGCGCGAACTAGGCTACCACCCGAGAGCTGTTCCTGCTGTCACCTCTGCAAGGGGCGCCCTGTTTCCGCCGCGCATGCGCTGTATACAGATCAGGCGACAGAGGCGAGCTAGAACGGCAGGTGCGAGTTGCCTCCGGGCGTGCCTTGTTTACACTGCTGTCCCGGGCGGGCTACGCGCGCCCCGTGCTGTTGTGTCTGCGGACAGTCGGACAAAAGGCGAGCGAGGCGCTGTGTGCGGGGGCTGCGGCAGCGGCTGGGGACGGTGCGAGGGAGGCGACGACGCGCACCATTGTGCACGCGAAGCGGCCCGTATTTCTTGCACCTCCATTTCCAGCGCGCCCGGCCAGTAGAGGAGATACTACCAGTGCTACATCCATTCAGGCACTTCTCTAGCACGATACGTCGCCTCGCTTCTTTTTCCCTCACTTTCCCCCACCTTTTTTCCCTCCTTCCTTTCCTTTCACCTCTTCGGCGCCCTCTCCAGGTCTTCCGGCGAATCGGAGGCCGCAGGTTCTGCAGCCGGGGCTGCCCGCAGGGGCGCTTAAGGGTCGAATGAAGGTTCCAGAGCGCACCCAAAAACTGGCGCTTCACCGTAGCTGGCCCTGCGACTCGGCGTAAGGTGCCTCAGCAACATTCCTTCATTGAGTTTTGGGAATTTGAACCCATTTTCTTCCCAACATTTCATGCGTTCTGCCTAAAAGTAAGCACCAACAAAGAAATCTCAATTTCTCAACAGTTAATCCTTTTCATTATTTTTTCCTTGTTGAAAGGTTTCTTCTAAATATTTGTTAGGGACTCTACTAAATGGTTCAAATGGCTCTGAGCACTATGGGACTTAACTTCTGAGGTCATCTGTCCCCTAGAACTTCGAACTACTTAAACCTAACTAACCTAAAGACAGCACACACATCCATGCCCGTGACAGGATTCGAACCTGCGACCGTAGAGGTCGCGCGGATCCAGACTGTAGCGCCTAGAAACACTCGGCCACTCCGACCTGCTGGGGACTGTACTGTATTATTGTATTGCACCGTACATCACTTGCTAATTGGTTTCTAAATAACGATGCCACATGATTTCATTTGCGTACCCATCGCCTTTCATTACAATCAAGAAGGTCCACAGAAGACCGACCAATAATAAGTATTGCAGTTTTCAGATCCTACGTTTTCAGATGATACTGGCATTTCGCCATCACTAGTGACCTCTTCGTCAACAAAATCATTATCGTCATCATCGTTCGTATTTTGCAGCCCCAGGTTGCGTCCGTTTAGAACATAAGCCTCTCCTTCTTTTCCTGCCCTACCTCCAGGTCTATCTCTCCGCTCAATCCCAGTCTTCTCCACTCTTCATCACACGTACCTTTACTTTCCTTCGCTTCCACGACCTATTTTTCTCTCGGCCTTCGTCTAGTTTCTTGCCTTGCCGACGAAATGTTAAATCATAAACTTCTTTCTTTACTGACCCTCATGAGGTCAGTTTTCGAGATATTCTTGAGATGCTCGAGGTTTAGTATTGAAAAGTGCGGTCATAAAATGACTTGCCTCAGCTACTACTTAATATTGCTACCAAGCTATATACACTGCTGGAAAATAAAAATGCAACATTCTGAATGACAAGGTAATTTTATTAACAAGTGACGTGACAGGTAGTTCATCAGTGTAAGAGTACATTATAAGAAATTCGACCAAATGAAACACACAAGTCACAGTAAAACAGTCGCATCAATAGATACTGTACAGTGACAACGTAGGCCTGTATCGTCGCACGCAAATGATCGCAAAGGTGCGGAATGGCAACCTGCCATGGACTGTCCCAAGCATCTTGCACCGTTTATCACAGTTCAGGAAAGGTTCTTGTAGTCTGTGGAGAATGAGCAAATTCCCGCTTCACTAGGTCCCATATATGTGCATTTCGCGAGAGATATGGTGATCTTGTTGGTAGGGCAGTTGTTGCACACCACGAAGAGGAAGTGACGTCGCAGCAAAAAAATGGTTCAAATGGCTCTGAGCACTATGGGACTTAACATCTGTGGTCATCAGTCCCCTAGAACTTAGAACTACTTAAACCTAACTGACCTAAGGACATCACACACATCCACGGCCGAGGCGGGATTCGAACCTGCGACCGTAGCGGTCACGCGTTTCGAAACTGAAGCTCTTAGAACCGCACGGTTACACCGGCCGGCTGAAGCGTTGTACCAATTTTCCAATATTCTCGTCATAAAGGCAACTCGCGGTCATATTTGGTGTTTCTGCAGGATAAAGTAGCCAGTGACCGATACATTATACGTATTGTTACTCCCGTGCTACGACCCGTTATTTGGCAACAAGGTGATGTGCTTTTCCAGCAGGACAATTCACATGGTCAAGGTTTAATAAACCTTTGTTTTCCAAATGCTAGACTGTTATTTCTAATCCATTGAAGCTACGACAAATCGAAGCGGTGGCTATATAGAGAAGTAGCTAGAAGATTTAGCAAACTATTGTAAATAAAACATTTTTGCTCTTTTAACTGTCGTTTCCATTTCGCGACCTATCGAACCATACTTTCCGAATAGCCCTCATTGATGCAGGACGTCGTGTACCAGTAGTTCGGCTTGCTCACTGCTGTGAGAATGAGCAGGGGGCAAGAGCCGGTGCCAGGTCAAACGACTGAAAATACTTCCTCACGACTGGGCCATCCGCCCGTCACTCAAATGCCAGTTGAGTTTATTAATTGAGATAACTTAGTACGTGCTCTCTGGTCTGCGAAGTGGACCGTGCCGTGTCCGAGCTCCTCGGACCTCTGCACAACCTGAGCAGGGACCGGTGTCGGGTTGATAAGACAGCGAGACATGATACATGATGGGCAAAAACCAGAACCGTGGGGCCGATGTCGAAAGAAGGCAGATGCGGGGTTGTGGCGGCGGCGGCAGCGGCGGCGGGCCAATGCAGTTAATTAAGCGGCTCTTGGCGCAGTGAGTCACTGCCACGCAAATGAATTACCCGCGGTCCGCGACAGGTATTAATGTGCAGGCCGGGATTAATGCTGGACAGATAGCGCAGAGCACGGCCCGCACCGCCCCGCCGCTTTGATATATTAACCAGCAGCGCGCGCCGCCGCCCCCTGATATCATAACTCGATAGGCCCGGTCACCCGCAGCTCCGTGTCTAGCCACCGGTCACCGGCCGCCGGGTCGCAGTAGGAACCACTTGCTGTGTCGTACGCATCTCCCCTATCTCCACTCCCCCACCCCCTTCTACACCCACATACACTGACAAGCCAAAACATTATGACCACTGCCCACCACGGCGCTGCATTGCCGCCTGGCGGTGTTGTGGGCTCGTGACGCGGTAACGAAGTATGTAAGCGTAGCAAATGCTGAAGGGGGATCACCCTGGGGAAGATATGGGCTGCAGATGGGGAAATCCACTGAGATAAGCGACTTTGACAGATTGTTAGTACGCTGGGCCTGTGAACTAATATCTCGAAAACGGCGAACCTGGTCGAATGTGCACATCCTACTGCCCTGAGCATCTACGGAAAGAGGTAGAAGGATAGCGAAACCAACACTAGGCGCTAAATTATTGGACGTTCACGACACTTCACAGAACATGCGGTTCGGAGGCTTGTCTGCCCTGTAGATTAGGGTAGATTGTGATCTGTGGTATCTCTGTCGAGAGAGCACGATGTTGATGCACGACAAGTGTTTCGGAGCGCACCGCTCATCGTACGTTGCTGGGCACAGTGATCCGCAGCAGACGGGAAGATGTGGTTCATCGTAAGAGAGACAGCGTATAGGACGCTAGAGCGACCTATTCTTGAGTAGTGCTCGAGTGTTTGGGATCCCGACAAGGTCAGATTAAAGGAAGATATTGAAGCAACTCAGTTGGCTGCTAGATTTGTTACCGGTAGCTTCGATTAACACGCGAGTATTATGGAGATGTTATCTGGATTTATATGGGTTCAAAAATGGTTCAAATGGCTCTGAGCACTATGGGACTTAACATCTGAGGTCATCAGTTCCCTAGAACTTAGAACTACTTAAACATAACTAACCTAAGGACATCATACACATCTATGCCCGAGGCAGGATTCGAACCTGCGACCGTAGCGGTCGCGTGGTTCCAGACTGAAGTGCCTAGAAGCGCTCGGCCACTCCGGCCGGCATTTACATGCGAATCCATAGACGGAAGACGACTTTATTTGCACGAAGCTCTACTGGAAAAATATAGATAACCACCATTTTAATCTGACTGCTGGACGATTCTACTGTCGCTAACGTTTATGTCGCGTAACGACTATGAAGATAATATACGAGAAGTGAGTGTTCGTACAGTGGTATATAGACAGCTGTTATTCCCTAGCTCTATTTACGAGTGGAACAGAAAAGGAAATGACTAGCAATGGTACAAGGTACCCTCCGACATGCACCATATTGTGAATTGCGTATTATGTATGTAGATGTAGATGCAACCTTACCTTTAAAGTGAAGCGCATATTGAATGTACAAGAGCAGTGTTATCATTTTATAGTATATCTCTAAAACAGCAATATCTCTGTCCTCGTTACCAAGCATTTTCATGACTCTCAGATAGTGGTTGTACCGGTCACAGACCTGTCAACATGTTGTGAATCCATTCACCGTCCTCCTGCTTATTAGAAATACTAGCTTTCGAGGTAGAGCCCTACGAGACCTTTGCAAGCGTTTTATTTCCTACATTAAGAACACTGCTTTAAGGATTAGGTATCTCATTATGTGTCCCAAACATATTTTCATATGGATTACAACGGAGCAACGTATTTTAGTCATCATGAGTGTATGTCGCCACACTGAAGTAGTTATTTAGTGCCCAGGATCGGTAATTAAAGATACTTTGGAAATTTGTGGTAAGTTCCTATGGGCCCAAACTGCTGAGGTCATCAACATGGTCCAAATGGCTTTGAGCACTGTTGTGTACATAGTTCCGCGTAGTCAGCGCGTACACAACTTTCCCACTAGAGCGCGCCCCACTAAGCACAACAGCGCAGGCGCAGCGCTCGTCCGTCTCCGCACTACGAGATGGCGCTGTCTTAGAGACGGACCAAATTCTGCTTCCGCCGATCCGTATATTAATATGTAACGCAGCCAATGAGATTGCTGCTAACGTAGAACCTTTTCTCCTCGCGGATCACACTCGCGCAGTGATACCTGGACGCGCGAGGTATTATAACGAGTGTACAGACCTCCGATCAGTCAGTCTGCATTAGTCTGCATTTGTCTGTACCAGTCTATAGTCAAGTTTCAGTCTGCGCCTAATAAGATTATCATATTCCTGTACATAGCCATGAAGATAAATGAATAGACACTTTGTCAAGTATCAGAGATATGTGAGAATAAGATTAACGTACCAAGACCAAAGGAACTTCAGACTGTCAATTGTAAACAGCATCTAGAATCAACTTAAGTAATTTGTATGCTTTTTATTATTTTAATAAATATGTGTGAAAATTAATCAAGTTCTGTTTAAAGTTGGTCACCGTCAATCTGCTACTCTAAGCGTGCAAGTGGCATTTCTATCGTCTGATCTAACGGCAGAAGATAAACACGCCACGATAAGACCACGAGACATATTGCTGACACTCGCCTACTTCGTTAGAGCGACAAGTCAAATAATCTGATGGTGTATGTACCGAAGGTCTTACAGTACGCACACCACAAGCACAATGGGACCTAACATCTAAGTTCATCAGTCCCATAGACTTAGAACTACTTAAACCTAACTAACCTAAGGACATCATACACATCCCTACCCGAGGCAGGATTCGAACCTGCGACCGTAGCAGCAGCGCGGTTCTGGACTGAAGCGCCTAGAACCGCTCGGCCACAACGGCCGGCGTTGAGGTCATTGGTCCCTAGTCTTACACACTACTTAATCATCTAACTTAGGCTAAGGACAACAAACACACACACACACACACACACACACAAAATGGATCAAATGGCTCTGAGCACTATGGGACTCAACTGCTGTGGTCATTAGTCCCCTAGAACTTAGAACTATTTAAACCTAACTAACCTAAGGACATCACACACATCCATGCCCGAGGCAGGATTCGAACCTGCGACCGTAGCAGTCGCACGGTTCCGGACTGCGCACACACACACACACACACACACACACACGCACACACACGCACACACACACACACACACACACACACACACACACACACGCCCGAGGGAGGACTCGAACCTCCGACGGGGGAGGGAGCCGCGCGAACCGTGGCAAAGCGCCCCAGACATTTAAAGATACATTTGTTTACAAATTGTTAACACTAAGTTACGAATTTCCAACGTCTACTGGAGGCTCACTTGAATTTGTGGATTAAAATTACCAGGGTGATGACAAGAACAAACGTGTGAGAGTTTCTGCTATTTCCGTAAGCTTGTGTTGTAAAAGCGTCATTTCAGTGCCTAATAATATAGCAGCAACTGTAGTTAATATTCAGTGCATACTGTGGAGTCATCACGATCGATGAAAGGCCAGATAGAGAGAAACGAGCTGCAGGGACAAGCCAGGAGATTCGATGGACAAGGCCTAATCTCTCCAATACAAAAATCCCATAATCGCACCATTGAGCACCCAATTTACATCTGTAGCGTGGGTCCATCGGAAAGATGTGGTTGGTATTTAAAACGCAGGGCCGTAACAAGCCCACTGCGCCGCCATTTAACTGGGATTCACTACCGATAAGCGTTAACGGGGTTTTCATGGCGACGCGGTAGCCAGCTTGGCGTGATGCGATTTGGCTCTGATAACCACATTTGAGACAGCGTTCACAGCGATTCATTATTCAGAGAAAACACGATTAGCGGCTGTTCCGCTGCGTGCAACCAGTCCCACCACACAGCAAGAGCGACGTGCAGGCTCTCTGCCGTCGTCCTCGTCTAAGCGAAATACCCAGTAATTTGTGCTAACAGCTATAAATTTCACCAACACTCTTCCTTATGCAATTATTTCTCTATACTTTTAACTGTCCAAGGAGAGGAAAAGAATATTCATAGTAAGAAATTGTCATTGATCGAAGAATTTGGGGGTGGAGAGGGGATTCAACGAAGTTAAGAACTGTACTGTCGTATTGCAACATATACCTTTCAACATTTCATCGAGCATGTAAGTATTTTTAATCCGCACAGCGTCACAATTCTGTTCTTTGTAGGCTTAATAAATCCACCGAGAATAACAGCCGTCGTGGTTTGCTTAACATTCGGTATCTATCAGATGTGGAATCCCAACGAGATGAAGATAATTTGCTGATGTTATTGGCCCTATCTTCTCGTGTAAGCTGTCTTCTCGTGTAAGCTGTAATTGTATCTGTGTAGTCACCCATCTGTCGCCTAAAGCTCTACTCAGTATTTGGTGCTTTTGATTTACCTGCTCCCTTACTAACTACTTTGAACTCAGCCCTGTTGGAGATAAAGGTTCTGGTTTCATTAACTTGATGCAGTGTCTTATGTTCGATCCAAAAGTGAGTATCCTTGTAGAAGTTTCTTGCCAGATGATAGGTCTGCAGCGGTTAGGGTTGGCCAAGCCAGGAGTGCGGGAGTGGTCGAATGTTGCACCCGGAGGCATCAGTAACACATCGACATCTGGAATGATATTTTAATGTAGCTGCTTCATAGTGTCGTGTGGGTAAGAGTGCGGGCCTCGGAAGTGCTAGTAAAAACTGCTGACACGCATCGTCAGCGAGTTCTGAAGCTGATGCAGCAGGTCGGTGGTTGGCGGCTGACGCGATGGCGTGCGGGCTGCGGACTGGTACACGAGTAGGCGTTATCCGCCACCGGGCGTTTTGCAGCACAGAACGCCTCTAAACCCCAGTGCTCTCGTGGACGGTCCTCTTGCAGTTCAGCGGGTGTAGCCGACTGCACGGTCCTGGATATTGGTTGTCGTCAACGACAGACCCTGGTCTCTAACTATGGGATGACCAAGATTGCCACAGATGCTCAAGGAATGGCAAGGGGGCTGCACGGACACGCCACGCCTGGATGGTGTGTGGATGACAGCTTTCATGAACGACCCTCAGTAGGTAGAAGGTTGGCTACACGCTAGTCTTCTCCTCATCCACGATATACCAGAAACCTGCAACGGCAGACCACAGCTGTGGCTTTCATCGGAATGGCTGCATCTCGATGTCCAACTCGGCACTCACTTAGCAGGCAGACCATCATCATTCAGTTTGTTGTGGTTTCACTGAAACTCAGTAGACCGCCATTCTACCTGATTTTGGCGGCGCAGACACAATGGCGGCGTGACTGAATATGTCCGAAAGCCCGTTTATTTAAGCAGCACAGTTCGCTTCAGTGGCGCAGTTGCTCTACGTGGATGAGGGAATTTTCCATTACTGGACTCGTCAGCGTTCCTATCCTCTGTTTTTGATAGGCGAGATGCGGTCTTTCTAATTACGAAGCGTCACTTGAAACTGTGCAGATATGATGTAAAGCGTTGTTTGCTCTTTTGCTTCCCTCAGTCGCAGGTTGTGTTGTAACGATAGACTAGTGCTCTGCTTCTACGATACTGACGGTACACCGTGTTGACGTACCGACGTAGACACCAGTCCCCCTCTAGCCTGCTTGGCTCTAAACTCGCTTAGTGCTCAGAGCCATTTGAACCATTTAATAAATACTATGTATTGACCACTTTTTCGGTTTGGAGTACAAGTGACGTAAAACTGAAAATAAAAAATAAATAGTTAAAGAATCCGCATACGAAATCGAATCGACGTTGGTAAGCCGGCCGGCCGACAGTCCTCGTGAGGATGGGATTGCGACAGAAATTCATTAGTAAACCAGAGGAACAGTATAGCGAGTTGTGCGTGGAAGATAGAATGGAAGAAATGATCAGCTACATGAAACGCAAAATGTGGATTCGTGCGGAGTATGCAAGGGTAGGGAGGGGGGCAAGGACAGAAGTGAAAAACTTGTAATGCATTGCCTCCAAATAGTGATGTAAGAACTAAAATACGGAACTTTCCTTAAGTTTAGACTAGAATGTATTCTTAAGCTCAGAGACACATTTTACGTACATGATACAGTTTAAGCATCTGTTAGTACAAATCAGGAAACTAGATTCCGGATTTTTACCACTTGCAGATGTTTAGAAAATATAGGGTAGTATGTTTATTTATCTTAGAATTTCGCTTCTTTAAATCAGATAACAAGAACGACACACTGCAGCTGAAGATGATGTCGTTTAAATAATTTTGTTACTTATTGTGTAGGCTATAATAAATGAAATTTTACAAGTGGTAGAATTTAGGCAACCCCCTACTTAAGATAAAATTTGAGTTCATTCAGAATTACCAGTCCATTCCAGCCTGTCTCTGATAATAGTGTAGTGGTGGTTTCCTTTTTAATGTATCGGTAAGAGCAATTCAAAAGAACTGGCACAGCGTTATGAAGCAAAAATGATAAGAAACAAGTTTTTTGACGCCTACCTCTCAAAGAAAACGATTTAAAAGCTTTTGTCTCCTAGGAGTGCACTTATCCTCCGCCCAGCTCCCGTCACCCATCTACGACGAAAAGATGACCGCCTCGCTGCGAAATCGTGGCCTGAGCTTTCCGAGACCGGGCCAACTTAATCTGTTTTTAATGGATGACTACGCCTGTTTCCGAGGCGCAGTCGACCAAATCATTGCGGGCAATGAGCATTTAAATCCGCCGACAGTCACGGCGAGCGTGGTTCACGGACTAGAAGGGACAGCACGTTGAAAGAAAAATCCCCGAAAGAGGGGCGAAAACAAATTAGAGCGCTAATCTTCAGTACCATCGTTCGGTGTGAGCTAGTCACTGCGAACAATGGCCGGTTGGGGCTGCAGTTTTATCTCTGCGCGCCGCGAATCGAACCTCTGAGCACGGTCACACGGTGGGAACGTCCGCACTCTGCTTTGCCTCCCCCTCCCCCTCTTCTTTTTTTTCCGACCCAACAGGTGCGCTATGCACGCACTGTGCATAGTGAGCCCTTCCACGGGTCCGCGTTTCGTTCTCATCCAGAGCTGAAAGCAGACGCCGTCATGTCGTGTCGGTTCTCGCGAGCCCGTGATTCATTTAAACGACCTTAATGCCGCCGCCGCCGGTGCATGAGAATTCGATAATGGAGAAGGCGAATTATGCGTTGCTACTGTAAATTAACTCCTCTAATTACAGTCGTTTTCCTGCAGGTTTATCGCCGTAACTGAGCCACGACGAATATTGCCGCTAATGGAACAGCGACCGGCATCGGGTGATTACGCTCCCACACAAATAGGCCGCTTCCCCCCCCCCCCTTCCCCACGGCACACATATACACACACTCAGTGGCAAGTTCATATCAGGCAGCAGAGGATTTGGTATCCGGACAGCTTCTCTCTGTATGTCCTGAGAGAGCTTTGCTCGCTGTAGCAGCGCAATGGTCCGCAGATATTGCCCTACATTACGCGACGGTGTTTTCCCGATGTGACGTAAAATAAATACTGGCAGTATAGCTTGACCTCTAGTGGAACATGATTTGCCTGAAGCAGCTAGTTTTTGAAGCGCTGTGTACTGCATTCTTACATTAATTGTTCTTCGTATATCTGAAAGCACCGAAACATAAACGTGCAAATACGTGTGAAACTCGCGAAGTAATGAGTGCTGTCGACAAGGGATCTCAAACTGATTCCATATTCCTAAATTTTCAGATGAATTTTTGACACCATTCCTATCAAGCGAGTTCAAATCAAACTGCATACCTCACTTGTGCGACTGGATTCGTGATTTCCTGTCAGAAAGGTCATACTAGTTAGCAACTGACGGAAAATAATCAAGTGAAATACAAGTGATATTTGGCGTTCTTCAAGAACCAGACAATAAAAAGTGTGACGTTACACGCATCGGTACTAAAAGGAACCCGTTGCATTTCGGTTACACGATAAATCAAACAAATCTAAAGAATCATATAAATCATATAAATACCTTGTTTGATTACGATTAAGAACAACTTAAATTGGAACGACACACAGAGAATGTTTTACGGAAGGCAAACCAAAGTCTAAGTTTTATTGGCAAAACTGTTAGAAGATGCATCAAGTGTATCAAAAAACCTTCCTACACTACGCTTGTCCGTCCACTACTAGAGTATTGTTACACGATATGGGATCCTTACTACAAAGGATTGACGAAGGACATCGAAAACGTGCGAAGAAGGGCAGTCCCCTGCAGAAGTACTGTGCCATGCTGCCTCTTCAGGCGTCCATAACTGAGAAACTGCTTCTGGAGCAGGACGATGTGGACGTGCAGACCTCTCTATTACGCCTCATAAATGTTCGATACCATTCATGTCGAATGATCTGGGTGACCAAATCATTCGCTCGAACTGTCCAGAATGTACTTCAAACCAATCGCTAACAGTTACAGCACGGTGACATGGCGCATGATCAGCCATAAAAATTCCATCGTTGTTTTTGAGAACAAGCAGCCGAACATAACCATTCCATAGGTTCAGTTGGACCTGAGGACCCAGTAAATCCCATGTAAATACAGCCCCCACTATTATGGAATCACCACCAGCTTGCACAGTGCCTTGTTGGCAACTTCGTGGGGTATCCGCCACACTCGAACCCTACCACCAACTGTTACCTATTGAAATTAGGACAGATCTGACCAGCCCACGGTCTTCCAGCCGTCTAGGATCCAGCCCAGGAAAGGCGCTGCTGGCGATGTCTTGCCGTTTTCAAAGGCAGCCCATTAACGCGAAATTTCGCACCACTGTCCTAAAGGATACGTCCGTGATATTTGTGTATGTATGTATTTGTGTATGAGGAAACGGCCTTGCCGCAGAGGATACACCGATTCCCGGGAGATCACCGACGTTAAGCGCTGTCGGGCGTGGTCGGCACTTGGATAGGTGACCATCCACTACTCGACCGAATAGTAGCGGCTTCGGTCGAGAATACTATCATAACGGCCGGGAGAGCGGTGTGCTGACCCCACGCCCCTCCTATCCGCATCCTCCACTGAGGATGACACGGCGGTCGGATGGTCCCGGTAGGCCACTCGTGGCCTTTCGACGGAGTGCTTTTTTTATGTATTTGTGTGTACATGCGTATATGCATATGGGTGTACATATGTTGGCAGAGCGGTTCTAGGCGCTTTAATCCGGAAACACGCGGCTGCTACGGTCGCAGGTTAGAATCCTGCCTCGGGAATGGATGTGTGTGTTGTCCTTAGGTTAGGTTTAAGTAGTTCTAAGTCTAGGGGACTGATGACCTCAGATGTTAAGTCCCATAGTGCTTAGAGTCATTTGAACCATTTGTACATATGTAAATGAATAAAATATTTTTGAAGACTTCTGTAAACTTATTTTAATATTTAATTTCTATTCAGCTTCGTCAGAGGCCACCTGATACCGACAATTGGTTATCCTAAGTCACGAGTAGCCTTATAGCCACGTACGCCTCAGTAAGGGGAAAGGAGCCGACGACTAGGAAGCGACCGCAGCGCCATCGTTCTCAGACGCGCCATAGTCGGGGAACTACGGCGGTAAAGAAGAGAGCAGTTGTAGCGCTCTTGTAACAGTGGTGCCTCGATTTCTAAAGTAAGCAAACTACAACATTAGACCGATACTCACTCCGTTTCTGATCCATAGTAGCTACCTAGCACAAATTGCAAACGCCAAAATCGCAGGCTGCCCTGCGGGGAACAATAAATCTGAAACGCCTGTCGCCGGCCGCGGCAGCGCATTCCATTTTGTAATCCCCGGCCACCAGCTATCCGGAACCCCGATCTGGGCCCGTGTCTCGCGGCGCCTGGCTTTTGAATATTTAATAAATCTGGTGGATTTAAAACGAAACGAGGCGAGGCCGGGCCTTGGCGGCCGGAAGATTAAAAGCGCCGCTGCCATTAGTCGCACCCGCTTCTGGGGTGGAGGAGGAGGATGAGGAGTAGTGGGCACCCTCCCCCCAGCGCCAAAATTCGCCGCCACCCCCACACGCACCCCCTCTAGCGGCCACGGAGCGCTCTGCGAGCGGCACACATTAGCGATTTTGCGCGCGTTCCCCTCGAGCGAATGAACCGGCGTGTGCCTTGACCAAGCTGGGCACAGCGCGCTACGCGCCAAAGCTGCTCGCTCATTCTCCGATCGGAAAATCCGCTAATGGTCTCTGTAAGAACGTGGGCTGCGCCGCTCTGCTTTTTTTGCGTCGGCCGCGTCGCGAGTTGCCATACGCGCAAGGCGCAGACGGAAGCTCGGAAGGATTCGACCGATGGTGCAGCTTCACCGTTTTCATAGCGAGCCTCATTTCTTCGAGAAATGTCACTGAACGCTAAACTGAGTGACCAGAGATCATGGGAAGTGTGTCCCATTTGAAAATGTAGATGTGTACTTGCGCAAATGTTGCGGGCAGAAGTGGCGTATGTTGCGAGGGTAGGCACTGTATCGGAGCAGTTTGTTTTACACAACACAACAGCACGTCGCCGACTTTGAACTGGGATGATAACTGGCGGAAACGCATGACTCGTAGGAGTTGTGTATTTTGCACTTCACCCCTTCCGTAAAACTTCACACAAGTACGTCCGTAGAAAAATGGTTCAAATGGCTCTGAGCACTATGGGACCTGATGTCTGAGGTCATCAGTCCGCTAGAACTTAGAACTACTAAAACCTAACTAACCTAAGTACATCACACAAATCCATGCCCGAGGCAGGATTCGAACCTGCGACCGTAGCGGTCGTGCGGTTCCAGACTGAAGCGCCTAGAACCGATCGGCCACCCTGGCCGGCTGTCCGTAGAAATTTTGCTGTGGCCTCACCCGCTTTTAGCAGAAAATAAACAGATCACAGACGATCACACCAACCTATCAAACTACACACTTTTAAAATGAATAGAACACTTGCACCGCACTTCCAGAAAGTTCAAAATTGATTTCATTTGTGGCGTATAAGTGACGTCGGCATGGAAACTACCGTGGCACATTGAACTAAGTAGTGCGAACAAGAGATGGTCATTCGACCAGTTGATTGCCAGCAAGCAGAGTTACGTAGTGGTCGTGCGGCCATAGTGCGTCAAGTTGATTGTTGTCACAAATCGTAATGAAGCAACAGCTCCAAATCACCTGTTCAACACATTGACCAGAATGTTCTGAAGAAGAGAAAAGCGTCTGCAAAAATCTGATTCGCACGCCTTGACTCCCGAACAGAAACAACAGCCCATGGACACTTGCCGCGACTTGGTTGAAATGCAAAACGCAGACAGTTCTTTTATTTTTAAAAAAAATCGTCACGGGTGGCGAGACTTAGTGTAATCAATAAAACTCTACGACAAAACCACAAAGTGCAGAAATTCACACGGAGAAACAATCATGTGACGATATAAATCGACACTCAAGCCACTGTGACGTGCGAGTTGAACAACTTTCCAAAGAAGGACATTTCCGTCAGTTTCACTGCGTTGTATGAATGTTCTGTGTCTTGTACTGAAGTGCGGAAGGGGTGGTCGGGGGGACTGTTAAGAACATCTGAAGCATTAAAACCGCCATCTTAACTTTCGTCTGTTGTTTATTGATCCAATTTCGAAACTTTCTGGACTGACAGGATAGTATAAGATTAGATATAGACATACGATCCCACTTGTCCCTATGTCACACACCTGCCCCTCCCTATAGAGTTTCAATAAAGCACACTTTTCCTCCTAGTTGTTTCTCCTTGAAATGGAACTACGATGATTTTTGGTATGTCAGCGGTGTTGCATTTCATGTGTGCGATCTGTAACCCTCTTGTCTGATATCATTAGATTTATTTGATAAAATTACTTTTGATCGCCTTTCTTGATGTCTGCTGAGGTGCATCTTCTATTCAGTTCCACTTAACCGTGCTCCAGCAGATTTTACAGGACTACTTGTGCGTGGATGGATGCTGAAAGAGAGTGTTAATTGTCTTCCAAGCTGCTTGGATCACGTAAACAACTGAACTTTGAGTCTTCTGTATTCACATATTCTCTTCCAATAACACTATCTTTGATGACACAAACTCGTATACTAAACCCGTTGACAGATCGTCTTAAACGCACGCATCTTGAGCAAGATCAAGACAAGAAGTATATATTAGCACTAGCCAATTGGAGAGTCATTGTTCCCGGCCTCTGTTTCGGCTTTGACCTTTTCTCTTCCTCTCCGTGTCTCTGTCTTCTAAACATCTTGAAAGCCTGACGCCAAGGAACAAGCGGCCTCCACACACTAGCTGGATACACTCATTCGCCTTCTCGCATTGTAGAAGTGATGGTTTCATGCCGTTCTCCCATTTGCACATACCGTAATAATATCTCACACACTGGGACGTCCAGAAACTTACTTACTGCTAAATGTCACGAACATCTATCGTCGTCACGGAAGCTTGGAAGTGGAACATGCTATGCTAAAAGTGTCAAGTCGCACTTCATCCTAAAATCACTGCGTCACTACCCCTCCTTGACGATTTCTACGCCTCGCCTCTTTTTCCCACGTCGCCTCTCTCCCCTATCCAATCACGTCTCAACGAAACTCTTAACACATAATCACTAATGTACACACACACACACGAATACTGAAGTGTACTAACGGTAGGCATTTTTCACAATCCACACGAAAAATAAATAAACACACAAAAGCACAGTGGTATCCGCAAAACTGGTGAATCCTCCAGCACAGTTGATATATGGAGTACTCATGTGACGTTTAACGGTAGTGGAATAGAAAAAAAGTAAATGTATCAGAGGAAAAATCGAATTCTTAAAAGATGAATCGATTGCGAAAGTGCAACTAAGTTCTTTTTCTTTTTAATTCAACCTCTGATAACAACTAGGGTAACAGAACATCTAAGAAATTGTATCAAACATTGTAAATAAATTCTACAGGAAGTTAACTTCGAAAATCTTCGTTTAATCTAAAAAATGGTTCAAAAGGCACGAAACACTGCGGGACTTAACATCTGAGGTCATCAGTCCCCTAGACTTAGAAGTAGTTAAACCTAACTAACCGAAGGACATCACACACATCCATGCCCGAGGCAGGATTCGAACCCGCGACCGTAGCAGTCCCGCGGTTCCGGACTGCAGCGCCTAGAACCGCACGGCCACCGCGGCCTGCTGCGACCTTAGCAGCAGCGCGGTTCCGGACTGAAGCACTTAGAACCGTTCGGCCACAACGGCCGCCTTCGTTTAATCTGTTAACAGCAAAATGTATAAAAGTGTTATGTGCTCTACACTGACGTAACAGAAGTCATGGAATAACGATATGCACATGTACACATGGCGATAGTATCGCGTGCACAAGACATAAACGGGCAATGCATTGGTGGAGCTGTCGTTTGTACTCGGGTTATTCATATGAAAAGGTTTACGGCGTGATCACAGCCTCATGACGAATATTAAATGACTTTGAACGCGAAGTGGTTGTTGGAACTAGACACATGGGACATTCCATTTAGGTAATTCAGTATTCCGAGATCCTCAATGTAGAGATTGTGCCAAGAATACCAGATTTCAGGCAGTGGCCGATGACCTTCACGTAACGGCCGACAGCAGCAGTGTTTGCATAGAGTTGTCAGTGCTGAGAGACAAGCAACACTACGCAGAAATCAATGTGGGACGTTCGACGAACGTACGCGGTAGGGAAATGAGGCGAAATTTGACGTTAATAGGCTGTGGCAGCAGACTTGAATGCCTTTGCTAATAGTACGGCATCTCCTGGGCTCGTGACCATATCGGGTGGACCCTGGAATACGTCTGTCTGGTCAGATAAGTCCTGATTTCAGTTGATAAGCTGTGGTAACGTTCGACCTTGGGGCAGACCCAACGAAGCCATGTACGCAAGCTAACAATGCACTGTGCAGACTGGTAGTGGCTCCATAATGGTGTGGGCTGTGTTGAAATGGAATGGACTGGGTCCTCAGCTCCAACTTAATCGATCATTGACTGAAAATGTTTGTATTTGGCTACTTGGAGACCATTTGCAGGCATATATGGACTTCATTTTCCCATGACAATGCGCCGTGTCACCAGGCCTCAGTTGTTCGCGACTGCTTTGAAGAACGTTGCGGACAGTTCGAGCAAATGATTGGGCCATCCAGACCGCTCGACCCGAATCCCATCGAACATTTGTGGAACGTAATCGAGAGGTCAGTTCGTGCACAAAATCCTGCACCAGCAACACTTTGGCAATTATAAACAGCTTCACTACGCCAGGCCAAAGGAGATCAGACACGATATTAGGAGGTATCCCATGACTTTCCTTAGCTCGGTGTACGGTTACAGAAACAAAACTGATGATGCTTTGTAAATGGACGACTGTTCAAACCCACGTCTAGCCATTCCGATTTAGGTTTTCCGTGATTTGCCTAAATCGCTCCAGGGATGTTTTTCTTTGAAAGGACAAGGCCGATTTCCTTCTCATCCTTGACACATTCCGAGCTTGTGCGCCGTCTCTAATGATCTCAATGTCGACAACACCTTAACCCCAATCTTCCTTTAAATGAAAGCGAAACACCTGTGATGTGAAATTCCCTCAGACTGCACTATGCTCGCTTAAGCACTCCGTCTTCAGGGCATGAGTGGCCTACTGGGGCCATCCCACCGCCGTGTCATCCCCAGTGGAGGATGCGGATAGGAGGGGCGTGGGGTAAGCACACAGCTCTCCCGGTCGTTATGATGGTATTCTTGACCGAAGCCGCTACTAATCGGTCGAGTAGCTCCTCAATTGGCATCACGAGGCTGAGTGCACCCCGAAAAATGGCAACAGCGCATGGCGGCCTGGATGGTCACCCATCCAACTGCCGACCACGCCCGACAGCGCTTAATTTCGGTGATCTCATGCGAACCGGTGTATCCACTGCGGCAAGGCCTTTGCCTACTATGCCCGCTTAAGACGAAAAATAATTGATAAATAGCAGCTACTGTTATAAATATTTCAGCTTGCGACCAAGTTATATTTGATCCCGTTGTCAAACTATCTCTTCTGTCGACAGTGTGAATTCCAGTAGGCCCATCATTTTTGCAATGTGTGATCCTGGACGTATAAAAAAATATTGCGGCAACAAATGTTTATGAACGTGAAAAAAGTCGTGCGCTGTCAGTGTGGCCACCGTACATGGAGACAGCTGAGAGTCCTGCGTGGAAAATGAGGGCGGAGAAAGCCGCCCGTGCGGACAGCAGGAGGCGGAGGGCAATGAGTGCTGCCGGCTAGCACAGCGCGTAATTACGTGGCGTACAGCGCGCTGCTCCTCTCCTCGTCAGCTGCAGAAGGGCGCTGGACGCCGCCGGCCGGCCGCGGCGCAATTAGGCAGCGGCGCCACCTGCGGCTAACACGTGGATGTGACGCTTCCCGGCCGCTCGCTGCACGTGCCGCGCACGTGCTTGTCACCAGCCTGCCTCTGCCCGCGCGCGCCAGCACGTTCCGGGCCGGGGAGGCTTGCTAGGCGGGCTCTGGCCAGCGTCCACAGGCATCACCTGTCACCCTAGCTCTCCGTTCCAGGCAAGCGAAATCCCACGATCACAAACGGAGTAGATTACACAAATGTTTCTATGCCTGGCAGTGCAAAAGCGTCTTTTTTGTTTACGTCAAAATACATAATTTTTCTGGGTAATTCCCCTCATCCAAAGCTTTTCTGTTCACAGTATTCCAAGCCTGATTTACGATTATAGAAGCCTTCGAAATGCCCATCGAGGCAAAGCGAGTGTTCGTCGGAGACCAAGGTTCATCAAGAGTGCTCCAGGGAAATGTGTGTGACCGCTCACGTTCTCTGTCTACACAAATGATCTGACTGGTAGAGTGAGAAGACTGGAATTGGGTGACTAGCGACACTCCTCCGGAGAGACATTTCGCCGGAGCTTTGAGCTCCTGCTGTGATTAAGAGGATATTCGCTGATAGCATGCAGGTTCACTAAGAACTTGTTGGCTGTCAAGCAATGCAGAAAGTTTAGCCTAGGTAACGTGTTATAAGGCGTTAGTTTCAGTACATGTTAGGATGAAAAATTCTAAGCAGTCACGTTTTAATAATAATTTATTTTTCCTTTACCAGTTTCAGCCTTCTTTGCTCGGCTTCCTACTAGGTATAGGTTAGGTTGGAATGTGGCAGCTTCATTGTGATTTCCCTCAGATATAAATTATACCGTCGCAGCTCTATGGGCAATCGACGGCAGAGAAAATATATAAGAAAATTGAGGTACTAAAATGGAGGTACTAAAATTGTAACTCTTTTTGTTTTCTACCCGCTTTTGTCTCTGAGAGCGGAAGCTTAACTTATTTATTAGCTAGTCTTGGTCGGATGAAGACAAAAAAACTTATTGATGTGTAGACGTATTGTGGAAGTTTGTATGACATTTGGAGGAGGGAAGCAACGTAAAATACATTGCATTCAGTACCAAGATAGTTTTGATTTGTATACAGTATTAATTCCTGGACAATGAAATTTATTGCAAAATTTCGGAGCAGCTACGACTTTTCACGCAGAAATGAAGCTTGAAGAACAAGACCTGGACGCCGCACGAGAGAAGACATGTTAACATGGCAAAGGATGAACTCTTATCTACGCCATTTCCCCCTGCTAATCACATTTTGTTAGTCTCTGTTCTCTTTCAAATAATTTTTGTAGTGGAAATTGGTTTGACTTTTGCTCAGAAACGCCAAAAGGACCACCCCAACAATAGCTTTTCCGAATCACGAAGTCCGATAACTTTTCTGTAATACGAAGTCCGATTTGCATTTCATTCTTTCCCCTTTTCACGGTCATTAACGATTTTAAAACCCCTTTTTTTATTCACCATTTCTTCCCACATTTTCAACCTTTTCTTTTCTTCTCTTCTCTTTTTCTTTTTTACTAACCACTACACAATGAATGTGAAACAGTAAACCTGGCTGTGGTGACAGACCGATGTGTAGGTAACCCCGAAGCTTAGGTTGGACTGGAATGTAACTGTTCGGCCCTGAAGTGGCGAAGCCAATGAATGTGAAAGCAAGAAACTACTTGAAGTGTCCTGCAATCCGCAGAAAAGTCAACGCATTTTGTCTCCGCACAACTGTCACGAACTATAGGGTGAGCAGCGATCTGATACAGCGTCATTTTGAGTCACTGCAGGAGGATACAGAATGACCTGGACAGAATTTAACCGTGCCAGATAGCGCGGTCGTTAGAACACTTGACTCGCTTTCGGGAGGACGATGGTTCAAATCCGCGTCCGGCCATCCTGATTTAGGTTTTCCGTCATTTCCCTAATACCAGGATGGTCTCTTTCAAAGGGCACGGCGACTTCCTTCCCCATCCTTCCATAACGAGATGGGACCGATGACTTCGATGTGTGGTCCCCTCCCCCAAATCAATCATCCAACCAACCAATAGAATTTCTGTCTGGTGTGATGAATTGTAGATTGTTCGAAATGCAGAAAATACGAGGGCTATTCGGAAAGTAAGGTCCGATAGGTTGCGAAATGGAAACCACGGTAAAAATCAAAAATGTTTTATTTGCAACAGTTAGATACACCTTGCAGCTACTTATCTCCATAGTCGCCGATCCGACTTAGACGTGTATCGTAGCGTTGTACCAACTTTCCAATACCCTCGCTATAGAAGGCAGCCGCCAGTGCTTTCCGCCAATTCTCTACGCTGGCCTACGGCTCGTTGTCTTGTGCCAAAATCTTGTCTTCATAGCCAGCGGTTCGTGTGAGCAGAGATGAAACTCAGAGGGAGACAATTACGGGCTGTATTGTGGGTAACCAAACATTTCCAATTGAAACGATGCAGGAGCATCTTCATTGCCCCTGCAGAATGAGGCTGAGAATTGTCTTGAAGACGAAACAGCACGACAGTTATGTAATGTTAGCTGCATAGCTTCAGGCGAAATTTCTCACCAGGCCCTCGTACTTGGCGGCAGACACTATTTTCTAGACATCTTTACGCACTCACTGCGAGCTCAGAAATGAGAAGAGCGACGTGATGCTAACTGGGGTTATACTAGAGACACTACCCAACACATCTGTGCAAAGCTTTATCGGATTTTCATAGTCGTTTCCATTTCGCGACCGATCGGACCTTACTTTCCGAATAGCCCTCGTATAAGCTAATGCAGATGAGTAGGAAAAAACAATCCTGTAATATTCTAACACAAGATCACAGTTGCGATGCTTGACACAGTCTTGTCGATAAATATTGTGAGAGATTACAAAAATGGTTCAAATGGCTCTGAGAACTATGGGCTAAACTTCTAAGGTCATCAGTCACCTAGAACTTAGAAATACTTAAACCTAACTAACCGAAGGACATCACACACATCAATGCCCGAGGCAGGATCCGAACCTGCGACCGTAGCGGTCTCGCGGTTCCAGACTGTAGCGCCTAGAACCGCTCGGCCACTCCGGCCGGCTGTGAGATTGCAAAGCGACATGAAACGAACAGAGCCGGTAAGATCGTTAGCAGGGAAGACTAATGTGCATCTTCATGTTTTCACAGCGGAAAGACTGTTCCATAAAATTCGTGCGTGCAGCCGCATAAATTCAGTTTCTTCTAATAATTCGGCTGAATACAGTCCAGCCGTATTCAGAGTGAGCCGAGCTGACTACCGGTCCAGTACTTGTTCCGTCCTTTTAAACCCGAGGACCGAAGCTCTGCGTATGCGTCCAAAAATACAAGGCGCCAGAGACGTTGGTAGGTGGCAAAGAGGTGTAACATATACATGGAAATTAAATCTATGGCTGCGCAGTCGTTCTACACGGCGATATCGATTTGTCACGGAGAGCTGCACCGTCGTGACGTCTTTGTGATTTAATTACAGAAACTGCCGGGTTCCATGATTTGTCCAAGCTGAAGCCGCTATCTCTATTAATTAAATTCGTCGCCAACCGAATTTCAATTGCTTCTTTCACTACTGAGTCCCAGAATGACGAAGTCGAGGCTAAAATTTCGACATTATCGTACACCATAGAGCGCCCAGTGTCAATACAGTGCTCCGCCACCGCAGATTTCTTAGGTTGTAAGAGCCCGGTGTACCTGCGGTGCTCTGTGCATCTCTCCTGGACTGTACGTGTCGTCTGCCCGACGTATGAACGGCCGCACTCACAGGGGATCTTATAAACCCCGGCTTCCGAAGCACCAAATCATCTTTAACGGATCTCAGGAGTACTGCAGTCTTTGTTGGAGGGCGAAAAATCACTTTCACTTTGTGTTTACTGAGGATCTGTCCTATTTTTTACGAAAGGCTTCCCACTTATGGCATGAAAGCCATGGATTTAAAACTTTTCTTGTGCCCACTGTTGATTTCATTTGTAGTGCCTTACGTATCTGCTGTGGAGAGTACCCGTTGGCTTCAAAAACTCTTCTCAGGTGTATAAGCTCGTCCTCCAGACTACTCTCATCAGCAATGACGTGTGCTCTGTGTACTAGAGTTCAGAGTACACGCTTCGTCTGCAGAGGATTGTGGCAGCTATTTGCACGTAAATATAAATCCGTATGGGTCTGTTTTCGATACACTGCATGGCCCAAAGTGCCATCATGTTCACGCCGTACCAACGCATCCAAAAATGGAAGGCACTGAAAAAGATGGACGCTCGTACAGAAACTATAGATAGTGTTCTTTCCTCGCTCTATTTGCAAGTGGAACAAGAAAAGGAATGGCTAGCAGTGATACAACGTCCCCTCCACCACGCACCATATGGTGGGTTCCGGAGTATGCATGCAGATGCAGATAAACCACTAAAAAAATTAATTTAGGTAATTGTTTTCTTTTTTATTAGGTACATGTCCGTAGTACAACAAATTGAATCAGATTCAGCAATATCATAGTGCTGGAATGTTTTGACATGTTATCACTGAGAAGAAAATGACATCCAGATCTTTAGCTTCAGTTTCCTGTAATCCGTGTTTCATCTCATCCAATATTAAAGCTACAAAACAAAATTTTGCGTGAATAATAATAATACAGCACTTACTTACACAGTGAACCAGATTATTGAACATCTTAAGCTGGCGTGTGTCATTTTTTGTTAAACTGTTAGGAAAAAAAACTGACTTCTAAAAAACATTTTTAAACACACAATACAATAAATTGATAAATATTCCTGCTATGTTATTTTAACAAGTTCGTGATTAAAAGAACAATCTTTTGACTTTTTTATTTTCAGTAGCGTAAAATACAAATTATATAATAACTAGCAAAACCAGAAGCAATGGTTCGCAATTGCAAAATATGTGTGGGAGTTGCATATGTATCCTAAATTCCTCGCCTCCCCTCCTCTTTGACCATCTTCTCTCTCTCTCTCTCTCTCTCTCTCTCTCTCTCTCTCTCTCTCTCTGTATATCTCATCGTCCCCCCCCCCCTCTCTCTCAGTACATCTCCTCCTCACCCCTTTCTATGCCCATTTCTGTCTGAATGTTCAGTAGAGTAACATCGTGTAAAAATTTGAAGCAAATTGGTCAAGAATTTTTCGAGATTTGTGGTAACTATGCTTCCTCTTTATATATTACATACATATTAATGTATTGCATCTATCACAAAAAGATATAACCTATCGCCATCTGAATGTTCATTAGAGTGCCGTGTAAAAATTTGTAGTAAATCGGTCAAGAGCTTTTAGAAGTTTTCGGTGACAACGTTTCCCATTTATATATTACATACGTATTTGATATTACATATAAAATTGTCAAAATGAAGTTTTTGTTATAAAATATGTGACTACAGAACTGTCAAACTGAATGTAATTATTTTAATTCCTTTTTCACACCAAAAATACCATTACCATCCACAATCACGAACGCAACAAAAAAATTAACCAATTGGTGGTGATTCATACATGCAGCAATTTATTTTTATTTATGTAAGTTCAGTATGTAAGACAAAAATCAATTTTCATTCCATTATGAATTCCACAGTGTTTAAGATTTTATCTCATAAAGGTCATAACATATTAATTAAATGGTAAAAGTTTTTCTCAGTATCTTTTAAATTTTTGTGCTGTTATATTTAAGAATACGAGCAAAAACTACAGACAGTGATGTGCAGATCCCCTTAGCTCGTATGATGATCCTTCAAAGTTTTCAGCACCAAACTTTGACCCCAGCACTAGGATCTGATTGGAGTTGCACCGAACTAGGACGCCCCAGGGACCGCGGCTGCAGTGACGGGGGGACTCTGGCCTGACACGAGTGACGTCAGAGAGTGCCGGCCGCGACGTCGCAGTCGTTAGCGACCGGCGGCCGCACAAAGGGCGGTCATTAGCCGCCGCAGCCTCCGGCGCCTGCTCAAGTATTAATACGCCAGGTCAAGGGCTGCGTCACGTGACGCCCGCCGGGGAGGCGCTCTACGGTCCAGCGACCGGCGCGGCCGCTTCTGACACCCGCTGGCGCCAACCGAGCCACCCGCTCTGTCGCCGCCCTCCACATTCATCCAACAAGTCCAAAGTGAGGCACCATCTTTGATTGAAACAAATGGACTTACTCGGGAAATCACTGTGAATTGTTTTACAGAGAGCACCTTTAGGATTTCCCATATAAATTTGACATACGCTATCCGATCAAAAGCACCATTAACGTGGGGTGAGTCCACCATTAACATTTATAACGGTTCGAACTCCGCTGGAGACACTTTAAGTGAGGTGTCTGAATGTCTGTGGAGGAACAGCAGACCATCCTTCCTCCAGAGCTGAAACCAGAGAACGTTGTTCAGGGCCCTGGGCACATCATTCCATTTCTGGAATGTTATACTGCACAAGCTATCGTCTCATAGATGCTGCTTTATGACAGGGTACATGCCGATACAAACAATCATCATCTCCAAACTATTCTTCTATTGTAAGCAGCATACAATGCAGTAAAATTGGTTCATATCCTTCCGCAGTTAGCATTTTCTGAGGCTCAATAAGGGGTCCACATCGCGACACCGTAACACCACCAACTCAGTACTTCACTGTTGGCACTACATATGATGGGAACATTAACCAAACCAAAACCACTCCATCAGACTGCAACATGGCACAGTGTGGTTCATCACTCCAAATCACTTGCCTCCAGCCATCCACTGTCCTGTGGAGTCACCCTTTACGCTACCTCAAGCGTTGAGTACAGAAGTGCTCGACCATTCTAGTCCATTCTTTTTAGCTCCTTACACATAGTCATTGTGTTAGCTCGACTGCTGGTAGCATTTTAATAGTTACGAGTGATTCATTCCTCAGATGCCGTGCGATATTGTTCACAAGCACCCTACGCATTGCTGGACGGTCTTTGTCCATCAGTACATGAGGTGTAAGTGTTATTGGTTTCCCTGTGGCTGTTGCTTCACGTTTCCACATCACCGACAGTCGACTTGGACAGCTTTAGAAGTATTGAAATGTCCCTGATGATTCTGTTATTCAGGTGACATCCAAGACGTTTAAAGTCACTGAGTTTTCCTGACCGACCCATTCTGCAGCTATTGATTGCCTACTGAAAGCACAACGCTCTCGACCTCCTTTTATAATGGCGGGTCCACCTCACGTGACATCTAACGGTGAATTCTGCATTATAAAGGGGTGTGCGGGTACTTCTAATCATGTAGTGTACTGTCAATGGAACGGGTGATTGTGTGTAACAGTGCTGGATAGAAAGTCATTCCGTTTATATAGGGGGAAGGAATTGCCTCCACTTTGTGCTCCATCTGCGGTAAAAAAAAATTATGACTTCCGCTCTCTGTCTCGACCGCATGAGGCAATCTAACTCGTCCCTACTTGCAAAGGGATTGTAAACTGATTAATTAAGAAACTGAGTAGATGGACAGGGATTGCAGCACATAATAAAACAGATTTTCATTAGATTGTTTATATATACAGGGTGTTTCAAAAATGACCGGTATATTTGAAACGGCAATAAAAACTAAACGAGCAGCGATAGAAATACACCGTTTGTTGCAATATGCTTGGGACAACATTACTTTTTCTGGCGGACAAACTTTCGAAATTACAGTAGTTACAATTTTCAACAACAGATGGCGCTGCAAGTGATGTGAAAGATATAGAAGACAACGCAGTCTGTGGGTGCGCCATTCTGTACGTCGTCTTTCTGCTGTAAGCGTGTGCTGTTCACAACGTGCAAGTGTGCTGTAGACAACATGGTTTATTCCTTAGAACAGAGGATTTTTCTGGTGTTGGAATTCCACCGCCTAGAACACAGTGTTGTTGCAACAAGACGAAGTTTTCAACGTAGGTTTAATGTAACCAAAGGACCGAAAAGCGATACAATAAAGGATCTGTTTGAAAAATTTCAACGGACTGGGAACGTGACGGATGAACGTGCTGGAAAGGTAGGGCGACCGCGTACGGCAACCACAGAGGGCAACACGCAGCTAGTGCAGCAGGTGATCCAACAGCAGCCTCGGGTTTCCGTTCGCCGTGTTGCAGCTGCGGTCCAAATGACGCCAACGTCCACGTCTCATGCGCCAGAGTTTACACCTCTATCCATACAAAATTCAAACGCGGCAACCCCTCAGCGCCGCTACCATTGCTGCACGAGAGACATTCGCTAACGATATAGTGCACAGGATTGATGACGGCGATATGCATGTGGGCAGCATTTGGTTTACTGACGAAGCTTATTTTTACCTGGACGGCTTCGTCAATAAACAGAACTGGCGCATATGGGGAACCGAAAAGCCCCATGTTGCAGTCCCATCGTCCCTGCATCCTCAAAAAGTACTTGTCTGGGCCGCCATGTCTTCCAAAGGAATCATTGGCCCATTTTTCAGATCCGAAACGATTACTGCATCACGCTATCTGGACATTCTTCGTGAATTTGTGGCGGTACAATCTGCCTTAGACGACACTGCGAACACCTCGTGGTTTATGCAAGATGGTGCCCGGCCACATCGCACGGCCGACGTCTTTAATTTCCTGAATGAATATTTCGATTATCGTGTGATTGCTTTGGGCTATCCGAAACATACAGGAGGCGGCGTGGATTGGCCTCCCTATTCGCCAGACATGAACCCCTGTGACTTCTTTCTGTGGGGACACTTGAAAGACCAGGTGTACCGCCAGAATCCAGAAACAATTGAACAGCTGAAGCAGTACATCTCATCTGCATGTGAAGCCATTCCGCCAGACACGTTGTCAAAGGTTTCGGGTAATTTCATTCAGAGACTACGCCATATTATTGCTACGCGTGGTGGATATGTGGAAAATATCGTACTATAGAGTTTCCCAGACCGCAGCGCCATCTGTTGTTGAAAATTGTAACTACTGTAATTTCGAAAGTTTGTCTGCCTGAAAATGTACTGTTGTCCCAAGCATATTGCAACAAACGGTGTATTTCTATCGCTGCTCGTTTAGTTTTTATTGCCGTTTCAAATATACCGGTCATTTTTGAAACACCCTGTATGAAAACAAACACCTTTCACACTGCCGAAATCAGCCTTCACAAAATTACAGTTCAAGCCAAGTATTCCCTGTAGGCAAAGCAAAACACAAACAACTAACGGAAAAGCACGTATACTGTCTGCACACGGCTTTGCAGCTCAGGTCAGGGAGCGCAGAAGACGCGGTAACGTACGGTGATTCCTTTAGAGGAAGACATCCCTCACCAGTGGCGTCTGTCCTTGTGAGCGGAGGCGTACAGTGTCAGATTCCCCACACAGTCTTACGTCTTACAACAGTGACCATGTCGATATTTTATTCAGTAGCGCCGGAAAATGGCGGCTGCTTCACAGCTACAATGCTCCTAATTGAAACAGCTACTCGCGCCTCCTTAAAACAGTTGTGTTTTTCGCAGGCGTCTCACCCGTCTTTGCCCTAGGTGATGAACAGCAAAGACTGTAACAAGATGGTACGCAGCAAGTGCCCAGAGTCGAATGCAGTATCTGCCGGTACCTTTCGGGAAGGCAACCGCTGGTGTCTGAACAAGCAGAATTAGGCGGAGACCTTAGTTTTATCACCTCGGAGTGACTGGTTCACAGCAATATTCCGACCTCAAAACACAGGTCTACCGCCAACTGCTGAGAAAGGCAATACTTTACATGCTCACAAGACACAGAATGCAAATAATGCCATGGCACATCCGATGTTTCCCATACTGCCTTGGTTTCAACCAATGCAATGGAGAAAGTTTTCTGTTTTAAGGAGCCTCTCTTCAGTACTATGTAAGGAATCGCGCTATGGCTGTCTGTTTATTGTCCGGTTTTTTCTTTGATGGGGAAAATTGCATCTGAAGTTTAACATACACGAAAATAAAATTATTCTTTTTTAAAAAATGAAATACATCAGAATGTTAACTGAACGGTTTGACAAAAGGAAGTGCTAACCCTCAAAAACGTATTTAGAGGTAATGCAAGTCAGAAGTTTACTTAAATCCGACTCCGAGAACATAAACACAATAAAACAAAGCAATTTTTATGGTATATAGTGTTTTCTGGTGGCTCATAAGAATGTGTTTGTTCTCAGAATGTGGTACATCCGAAAACACAACACACTGTGTGCCACACCAGTCGTTACTAAACTAAGGGGTAGTAGTTTCTTCTGCCGACCCCTTCAATTGTAACGAGGAGAACAGTATTCCGGAGGACTATAAATCTGAATTTGACTAACCTGCGCCTCTTTCTTTGTTGTTTCACCTCGCACGAGCGTTCCTGTATGCGTCTCGACACGTACTGAGGCTGAATTTTGTTGGTTGGTTGGAGGGAGAGGACCAAACAGAGAGATCGTCGGTCCCATGGGATTAGGGAAGGACGAGGAAGGAAGTAGGCCGTGCCCTTTGAAAGGAACCATCCCGGCATTTACCTGAAGCGATTTTGGGAAACCACGGAAAACCTAAATCAGGATGGCCGGATGCGGATTTGAACCGCCGTCCTCACGAATGCAAGTCCAATGTGCTAAGTAATGCGCCACCTCGCTCGCTAGGCTTGATTTGTAGTGTCACATACGATTTATCATACTAGGTATTGAAAAGTCTAGAGTGGCAATTGTTAATTTTATTCACTAGTAACCGGGTTTGGTCATTAACTTTCATCAGATCGTCAACTTGCTACCGACATGGAGCTGAAGGTAAATTAGTACATGGATAAGCATTCGCCGCTTGCCAGGAGGTAACATCCTAAAGCGGAGGTCTCATAAATATTTCTTTATTTAAAGCAACCGGTTTTTGAGGACTTCGCTGCATCTTCAGATCTTGAAAAATATTTTTGTTATGAAAGTTTATTTTAAATTGGACCTCACGCCAGGTTGTCATGAGGTTAAAAAACAGCACATTATAAATACTTGTTTTCTACTTAAGACAGACCTTTTATAATGTGCTATTTTTCTATCCACATGACAACTAGGGGTGAGCCCTATTTAAAATGAACTCTTTTCGTAACAAAGATAACTGAAGACGACAGCAAAGTCTGTCGAAGTCGGTTGTTTTAAATAAATAAATATTTATGTGCTCTTGACTTTAGAATGTTTGTAGCAAGTGAACAGATCGCTTCTTCTGTCTTCCCAGAACGAGAAAAATCAGTCATACCGCTGGAGAACGAGAGTGTTCTTCAGTCGCTCATTGGGCAACAAGAGTTCGGAATTTTCCGATACCCTACAAGCGAATTACCTGCTCGTGGAAATGAGTTGCCCGCTAGATGCTGTTGCGGACAGAGTGAGAGCTTGTACAAGACCGCCTGATTCCAACATGGTGCCAATTAATGGCCATCTAAGGCGTACCGGAGCCGGCGACGTAGTCCCCCTTCGCCAGTATTCCATTCGCCTCTCGTACCACGGCTCCGCTCTCTTTCACTCTTCATTTGCAAGTGAAATTGCTTGGCCCTTTCTCCCACCTTTCTGTCCTTTTACCCGCTGTCGTTTTGTTGTCGCCCGCTTTAGCTTGGCTGGTTTCACAGGTTCGTTGCCGAGCAGCGCCCGTGAATTTAGTGCCTCGGCGAAGAGAGGCCAGAATGTGTACCTTAATGCGACGCGATTCCACCTTACCTGCAGAGGTATTACCAATGTCCCAACCAACTATTGGACTCCGCCCACCTCTCCATATCTCCCAGCCTGTTTCTTGTGTTTATTGGAGCTTTACAGCGGATTAATAACTACAGGCAGTTAAAAGAAGTTCTAAAACTATTCTTTTTCTACAATCTTCAAAAACGCTTACTTTTATTTAAGTAAGAATTGAGTTTACTTCAAAGAAGTAGAGTGTCTTTAGATGGATTCAGGACACTTCCAGATCTAGAGCACTTTGGCTAGTAATCTCTGAAGCGAGACATATGCATCAAGTTAATTTTCTTTTTTTAAATCCTTTTCCTTGTAACTTCTGCTCCTGTGAGAACTGTCATAAAGCACTGCTTGTCAATCTACTCTGTTACTGTGACCTGCTCCATGACTCTGTAAGTTGCAAAAAATGGAGCTTGCTAGTTTTGAATTCAGTTGATAGCAACATTCTAGTGATACTGAAAAGTAGTTGCAAATGTATACCCTCTCTGTTGCTCGTATTTACGATCTGTGCGTAGTGACCATTCCTCACTTGAATTGTACGAATACTGTCTTTGAGATAGCATCCGTGGTAAACTGTAGCCTCTGGTTCTATTCCCCGTAGGTGAGCACACGTGAGGCATTCCACTAACACAGAGATTTACCGTTAGTTATTTTTCCCTCTCACCCTTCGCTATAGAATAGGGAAAGGGTTGCTGGGGGAGGGGGGGGGGGGAGGGGGGGAGGTAGCGTTACTACCGTAAATACCCCTGCCAGACTCCGTAAAGTGACTTGCAGAGTATGGATGTAGATGAAGTTAAATTTTTATATTGTGCTCCCGATCTCTCTCTCTCTCTCTCTCTCTCTCTCTCTCTCTCTCACACACACACACACACACTCACACACACACACACACCCTCTCCCTCGCCTTCCTAAACAAAACATTTTCTTCCGTACAGAATGAAACTACTATGCTAAGAACATTCATCGAAATGAAGTGTAATCTGCAATGAAGTATAAAGAGTGACTTTGAACTCAAATTCTCGTGACCTTCCCTATAATGTAATTACTAAAACTTTTTTATTTTACTTTATGCAAAAACTTTATCTCAGTGAAGAAAATAGTGTTGTATGTTACAAATGTCATTAGAAATTCGTCACTCGTTTATGATGGAGTCGAATTTCATATTGAAGACATTGTACTTTCTACATTTTTCTTACATTATAACACTAATCTAACGAGATAAGATATTTTGCTAAGCATTTTTGAATTTACTCTGGCCTAATGAACATTCTCTTAATGGTAACTACGATGCGACTGTAACTTATTGCTTCGAGAGAACGATTCTTTTACTGCGTAATACAAAGGTAGTTACTTATACACGCGTGTTGGTGATATATTTTGTTATAATCCATCTAATCTCTAGATTCCTTGAAGCTCTGATGAGTACATCAACAGGAAAAATAATGAACCGTTACAAGCTACACGCTCGTGAAGGAGCAGAGAATTAAATTACATCATTTCCGTACCACAAATCTGAATACTGTTCACATGTTCAGTATTGCACTGTTGATGGTTGCTTGTCCACGACAGGTAGAAGATCTGGTTTGTAAATCCACTCCTGCACAGAGATTTAATCAGTTACATCACCTTAGGTGAGCTCTTTCCAAGACAGCAAAGATTTGTCTACAAATCCAACTCTTAGTTTACCTAAAGAAAAAGAAATAAACCTGCTCCATAATTCGTAACTGTTACAGAATAAAGACTGGCTATATTTCGTAAATTCCTGTTATACTTTAAGGTGATTTAGTGAGACCGCAGCGCCTGATATTTTTTGCCAGTTTGTCTTCCAAAGGCGTCGTGTCAGAGGTAGGAACGAGATTCGCAGTAATCGTGACGGCAGTAAATATCGGCGCCGAAGTACCCCTCGGACCTGTGAGCTCCATATTACTCTGCTCCCGGGGGCAAATATCGCCTTTACCGACGCCCTTCCTGCGGCGACACTAGAATCGCAGTCCATTAAATTTAGCCGAGAGCGGCGTGAGTAATCTGCCAGAGAGCAGTTTTACCCCGCATTGCATAAACTGCCGACGCAAATGGCTGTGAAAATCGCCCTCGAAATCGCGATGTCGCTGGTTTAGGGTTGAGCCGGCGAGACGGAAATGGGAAACATGTATTACGAAGAGATGGTTGAGGCCGAAACGACAGGCACCGGATTTTAGCGCACCCGCACCTCTTTGCTCTCTTTGTTCCTCTAAAACGAGAGACGATTGACCACCACAGAGCAGAAACTGCATTCTCATCTCTACATCGCTGCGAGCAACATAGCTATGTGCCAGTATTCGCAGTGAGTAGCTGAATGGAAAAGAAACTAGGGCATTGCTAGTTTTCAAAATATCACGCAAGTTGACGGATGTTTTCCTTTCCAACGATTAGCTCGTAATTTTCTTATATCGCGTTTTCTAGCAGACATCTTTACGATTATGTTTTATGGGTAGGATACTTCAAAGTTTAGTCTAATGGTTGTGCTTACAGAACGAATAACTGGATATAGTAGTATTCAACTAACTAAAATCTTTTGGGCAAAGATGAAGATCCTCCAACATAACTGACATAAACACGTCACTTTACAAAAATAATGTCCACAATTTCGCAGAAAAGATCGATTTACTGACACGCACAGAGAAAGTTAACGCATTGTAAAATACAGCCATTACTGGTTAATCTAGAATTATCATGAAAGACACACATAAAAATTGTATTTCCCAGAAGTAAGGCAGACCCTAGAAATAAAAGTGAAGCGTAAAAATGAAACTAAAATTTATATGATGCTACACACATAGTGCATGCATTAACCTCATGAAAATAAGAAACTTCGAAAAATGTGTAATTCTCAGAACAATAAAAAGCAGCTAATAAACGCCTGGTATCGGCAGTTTCACTGAGCCTTAAGGGGGGTAGGACGTCAAACGGGCCAACTTGGAGCAGGAGAGGCACCACAGGACATTTTATTTTCTACTGTCTATACTTTTACAAATAAATTCATAAAACCTTATCAGCATGACTAGGAAGAATTCAGGATTCACACTCATAGCAGTGGAAGTGCAAAAACATAACAAAATAAATTTTTTTTAGGTATAAAATTTCATCATTTTTTCACTTACTGTTGGCTGCATTTTTTGCTATAGGTACATTTTTCTTCACAAGTAAGAGAGATTCTTTGATGAATTTTGCACAGCATACAAACCATACTTGCAGGTGTATGAAACTCTAGAATTTTCCAAATCTGTTACAAACTGTGGTAGAAATTGAGACAATTAACTACAAAATTTGATTTTTTTCTTAACATAAAGTTTAAAACGTAACAGCTCACTCATTTTTTCATAAATTAAATAGATTGTAGAGTTTCAGACACCTGTAAGTATGGTTTGTATGCTGTGTAAAATTCATCGAACAGTCTCTCTTACTTATGAAGAAAAGTGTACCTATAGCAACAAATGCAGCCAATAGTAAGTGAAAAAATGATGAAATTTCACATGCAAAAAAAATTATTTTGTTATGTTTTTGAACTTCCGTTGCTACGAGTGTGAATCCTGAATCCTTCCTGGTCATGCTGACAAAGTTTTATGAATTTACTTGTAAAAGTATAGACAGTGAAAATTAAAATGTCCTGTGGTGCCTCTCCTGCTCAAAGTCGGCCCGTTTGACGTCCTACCCCCCTTAACCAAAATATACCTGGAAAGAAGCTAATTCATACAGTATTACCGGATATAAACGTCCAAAGAGTATGGATAATCATTGTTGGAATTCAAAGCACAGACTTAAGACCACCAGCCGGCCGAATTGGCCGTGCGGTTAAAGGCGCTGCAGTCTGGAACCGCAAGACCGCTACGGTCGCAGGTTCGAATCCTGCCTCGGGCATGGATGTTTGTGATGTCCTTAGGTTAGTTAGGTTTAACTAGTTCTAAGTTCTAGGGGACTAATGACCTCAGCAGTTGAGTCCCATAGTGCTCAGAGCCATTTGAACCACTTAAGACCACCAGTGGCATCCGCTACCGATAAAAGTAACACCGTCTACGAACTTCCAGTTCAAGGTGTATCGAGCTATTTTGTTATTAAATCTTTCAATAGTAGTTCGCGAGTCTGAATTTGTAGCGAACTAACTTATAGTCGCAAAATTACAGGCCAGTCTCTCCGAAGAATGAATGCGCCATTACGTTCGGCCGTCATTTGATTACCGATGCCCCATTTAATACGGAAAATCATACACGGGGGAGTTTTATCCAGTTTGCCCTGCACATATTGCAGAATTTAATAATCCAAGGCTGGAATATGCAACTAAATGACACTTTAGGGACTAATTGGTTTTGATACAAATATGTGTTCTTTATGTTCGTATAATTTCGTCACACGGTATTCAGTATATGAAGCGTCGGTTGTTGATTGTGTCAGCGTATGTTTGTTATCGGATTTTAAATTCAAATACACACACACACACACACACACACACACACACACACACAATGAGATAAATTCGGCATAGACGGCGAAATACTCCGGCGCCTGTACATGTATGCCGTGTTGTGACTCGTAACTCTCTGGCTTTATAGAATAGGTTATTGACATGAGCGACCATATTACCTGTAGATTAAATCTTTCTGCAGTACTCATCTAGAAGAATACAGTATCGTTCTCCGAACTGAGTCTTCTCTATTCTAGTAAGTACACCGCATTTTCTTCTGACACCTTATGTGCGAAGCTGATTGCACAGGACGTAGCTGTGATGATGCACCCCTGCAAGACGAGAGGTACGAAACGGCTGAGTCGAAAATTACAAGTTAAATAAAAAAAAAAAAAGAAAACCGTTGCTCTACTGACGATGATGAAAATCCAGGTAGACTGTAAATGGACCTACTACCCAACTTCTACTTGTTACTTTCACAACAAATGATACAGTGGCGTCCCCCCGGTTTTTAATCAGAAATGGTATAGTCGCACAAAGTACCCGTTCTGACAAATCTGGTGAGGTTGGAATAGTGTCATGTACAGCGAGAATGCCTCGTACACAAGCCCGTCCAAGTGAAAAGTTGACTGCAAATCTGTGTTGAGGGCTTTTCATAACGATAGTGTGTGACTATTCCAGCCCATAAATGACAATTGTGCTTATTGAGCATTCTATCTATCGTGAAACAGGCTTCATCCCAGAAACATACGCAAGCAGGAAAGTGAGCAGCGACTATACAGATCTGTATCACCCAATGGCTCAACACGACGCTAGATCCGAATTCATGAAGCCTTGGGGTTTGCCCTTTCTGTGAAAAACAGCATTAGCGTAGAAGTTCCCGTACAAATTTCCACAGAATACCCATTCCGAGGGCCACTGATGATTTCAACACCAACCAACAGTGCAACTTCCAAGTCAGAAGACCGTACTGTTGGTTATTCTCTTCCGTCTTTGTATTGTCACGCCATTTACTCTGTTTCCAATAACCGTTGGAGCAGACTTGGAGACATGACAGGCGTGGGTCAATGGCCACAACTCATCAACTTCCCTACTTGATTGTACATGAAAATCTACCTCCATATGTACATGGATACTCTCCAAATCACACCTATGGCAGGGGGTTTATCGAACCACCTTCACAATAACTCTCTACAATTCCAATCTCGAGCAGCGCGCGGAAAAAACGAACATCTACATCTTTCCATGTGAGGTCTGATGTCCCTTATTTTATTATGATGAGCGTTTCTCCCTATGCAGGTCAGCGTCAACAAAATATTTTCACATTCGGAAGAGAAAGTTGGTGATTGAAATATCGTGAGAAGATTCCGCTGCAACGAAGAACGCCTTTGTTTTAATGATGTCCACCCCAGATTCTGTAGCAAGTTAGTGACACTCTCTCCCTGTTTCGCGATAATACGAAACCTGCTGCTTTTCTTTGATCTTTCTCGATGTACTGTGTAAATCCTATCTAGTAGCGATCCCAGACCTCGCGGCAGAACTCCAAAAAGAGGACGAAAAACGTAGTGTAGTCAGTCTCTTTAGTAGATCTGTTACAGTTTCTGAGTGTTCTGCCAATAAAACGCAGTCGTTGGTATGCCTTCCCCACAAAATATTCTGTGTGTTCTTTCCAGTTTAACTTGTTCGTAATTCTAATTCCTAGGTATTTAGTTGAATTTACGGCCTTTGGATTTGACTGATTTATCGTGTAACCGAAGTTTAACGGATTCCTTTTAGCAGTCATGTGGATGACCTCACACTTTTCATTATTTAGGGTTAGATATCAATTTTCGCTCCATGCAGATATCTCTTCTCGATGACTTTCCGTCAGTTATTACTAACTGTGACCTCTCTGACAGGAAATCACGAATACAGTCACAAACTGAGACGATATACCATAAGCATGCAATTTTATTACAAGCGACTTATGTGTTACAGTGTCAAAAGCCTTCTGGAAGTCTAGAAATAAGGAACTGCGTAACAGAGTACACTTGAATTACATATAGACCAATGGACTATACGTTTCAACTTGTTAACACGTATTATATTCCGACAGACTTTTACAGCTGTTCGTGTTATAGCCACGAATTCGTTCCCCTTCTTAAGCGGGTGCCCAGGTAATCAAACTGGGGCCATTTGCAACGTCCGGTGGAGCTTTTTGGTAAATCCAGGATCCCGAGCGCCCTGCATCCAACCGCGCTCGTGTTCTGTCAACCGGAAGTCATTGCAAATTGGCAGGAAACTCCGCCAGTTTCCGGTCAGCTGTTCTCTCGCTGCTCGCTCAACCCACACAGCTTTCACGACAACTGGAACAGGAATGTCTTTCCGAGATTGCTCGGCAGTAAGCAGCAGTTCTAGTAGAGCGTCGCTTACAGCTGAGCAATCAATCAAGACTTCTAACGAGAAGCTTTCTTTCCCCTGAAAATATTATATCTGCAAACAATCTGTAGATAATAACAGGTGGCATTAGTTTCTAGATTTCGAAATGTACACGTCCTACTGCCGAATATAGCGCTTTGAACTATGAAGTCCGAAGCTTCATACGGACATCACGGCGCAATAACCTTGTGTATCACAACAGCATTCGGTTATCCATCTTTTGCAACCATTTTCTTATCCTGCGTATTGTGTGGCTTTTTCATTCACTAAGCGTCAACTAAAAATGACATCCCCGCCAAATATTATTGTTTGTTTCAGTAACATCGATTGTCAGTCTACTTGCTTTAAATGAGTAGGGAAGGACTTATTTCTGTCTAGACTTGAACTACTTACTACGTAACGTGATCCGTGGTAATACTTCAGTTATTAAGTAGATTCCTCATCGCAGTCGAATTATGCTGAACTCAAGTGTGGGGTGCATAGACAGCTGAATCCTTCCACACTGTATAAGTAACACTTATTAGAAAATTACTGGTTGTAAAAGTGATATAATTTACATTTATGAATCTTAAAAAGGTAAATTTTTCGGATCATCTTTTTTAGATGGGTCCGGTTTTTTTACTACACTTGACCGCTGGATTGATGTTCCTGCACATTGTTCACGTTACGTATTAACTAGTGAGTTAGTGTTGCCAATAAGAAGGATGGAAGCTCACCAATGGTTTCACTATTTTAGCAGACAAACGTGAATTTAGTAGGACTGTTAAGTATTTTGAGTTTTTTTAACCTGTTCTCTAAATTGTTACCGAATAGTTTTGGATATGTTATCAGGTTATCTGTCTCAACTTTTGTAACTCATTAGCCAGTCCAGCGAATCTAGTCTTCATTCTGTATATCTATCACTATTTAAACAATATATTTTTATTTAAATGATTTGATACCGCCTGCAGCTGTCATTTCTTTCTTTATTCGTAGCACAATTGCATAATTTCGGTCTTCGACCATTTTCAAGCATGAAGATACGCGGAAGCAGTATATTAACAGTCGGATACAAGTTAAACATAATAATAATCAGAACACAAAATATCCTAGGATTAATAAGAATTTACCGTAAAACAATTCAGCAATGGCACATTATGGCGTAGTAGTCTATTTACTTGTTATATTTGGACTATGCTTGTGAGTGCTGGGATCATAAAACCAGAGTCACTAGCACCGTTAATATGCGTGCGCCTCACGGTGCTAGTAACACTGGTTTTATGACTTCTACGATCCCTACATTCACAAGACCAATGATAGTTGACGAGGTTCAAATATAACATGTGCAGAGACTACTATGGCATAATATTCCACCTCTGAATTTTTGTACAGTACGTTTTTATTAATCCTAGCACATTTTATCATCTCATATTTCCTCAGTTGTACTTTTAACCAATTGTTTATGCAATGAACTCCTATTGCTTCCATTTATGAGGATACTTCAAAATGGTTTAAGACCAAAACTGCGCAATGGTATAACGAGTAAAGAAAGAAAATGAAAGCTGCAGGCAGTACCAAATGCTGTAAATAATTTATGGTTTCATTCGTAGCTGTTACACCCTCAGCAACTGTGATCCGTTATTCCGGTATTGTGCATATGACGACTGAATTTTATTGTGGAAACTTCGAACGACTCATTGTAGCTGCAGAGCCATGTTCAAAGAAATGTATTTTTAAGTGGGTGTAATTAACAGTTACAACTTCTCTGTATTTGCATGGGTGAATGTAAGTCTGCCACAGTATTTTGAAAACTTATATGATTTTTACCACTTTTCAGTCTTAGAAACATTTTAATCATGTTCGGCTGAGACTATTTTAGTATTGGCGCTAACAATCGCACTGTTGTTTGTCCTCAAAACCCAAAAAACACGAACATCCTGTGGCTATACTGTTGTAAATGGAGTTACAAAGAGCCTCGTTCTGATCTCTCTCATGTATCAAAACGCGATACATCCGTAAGACGATATTGTCATGTTCGTTGTGGGATTGGAGTGAAACAGTATCTCATACGAAGGTGCTCACTAATACTGCCGTAGCTAGAACTTCGCTGTTTCTGCACAAACAACGAAATATTTTCTACATTTCTTTCACCTCCGCCATTGTGATTCAACGAGATTAGCCTTTTACTACTTGGCAAATTTGGTTAGTTTCCGTCGCTGAAACAGCAAATGTTACAGATTGTAGCACAGAAGGAATTAACAGGAGAAAACTACCAGATATCACAGTATGTGCTCTAATTTGTTGTTAAGGCCTCATCAGTTACAGTCTAGAAATATTACAGTGTCAAACGAACTCGTGTTCAGTGACAAGGGAACAGAACATACGTGGCGCCACCGATTTCTCCCAAATTAATGGTATATGCAGGGGTTGGTCAGAACTGAAAGTGACAAAAGTGGCAGATCCAGATGGCAAAGCATTTAGGAAAACCAACACTTTTAGGGACGGGTCGGATGAGTTATGAGTCATTTGTATTAGCGTAGATTCCACGCTTTTGTTTGGCACAACGGAAGGTGTACAAAACGGTAATTCAATTGTTGTGGGATCGATTCAGTTTCGCGAAACTTCTTTAACTTTTTTATTTTCAATTTCTATATTACTTGCACTACAGATAAACCGAAATAATGCTCAACATATTGCATTTTTTAATATTTTCATAAAATGCATGCTAATAAAAGGCGAAGGAAAATTTAAGTTTGCACAAAAATTTCCAAAACGGGATTGTAGTTCTTGCGCACAAGAGTTCGCATTCCACTAGTTTCATTTTCACCTTCGAACAGTCTTCGGCAGCTGCACGCGAATAGGTTCCCGATACAGGTGAAATCGGACCATAGGCCGGTGTGCATAATGCTACAGAGCTCATTCGCTTGCTACCTCTCGACCGGGCAACGTAAATTTTTCGATAATAATGTGAGAACACAGTGACAATATTGTTTTTCTACAGAAACTACAAAACAACCATGTAAGTGCAAAAAATTAGGCGTTTATCAAGTGTACAAGACGCCGAAAAACGATCGCTTCCCTTGTGACTACACGTAGGCTTTCCCGGCGTAATAACTGATAATATTTTTCTCTCGTCTGCAGCCGGACAATGAAGTCATCTTGACACAATATATTCGCTGTCCACCGTGTTACACGTCCTCGGCGAATATCGCTCAAATACGTATAAATCATCAACTGGAAAGTAAAAAAAGTATCTAATTTTATACATAAAGTTCTCATGTACGCGTTACAATCGCTTCCTGGAAATTCATTTGCGCATCAAACTTTTTTTTCTCTGCCATTTTCATGCTTTATGTGAAAATATTAGTAAATACAATATATTCAGAATTATTTCCGTTTGTTTGTAGTGTAAGTAGCGAAAAAATTTAAAATAATAATAATAAAAATGATTGCGCATAGAAACTCGACCCCACGACCCTCGGATTATCGTTCTGTACTCCTTCCGTTGCGCCCACCGCTGCGTGGAGTCTACGCTAGGCTCATACTTCACCCGTTCCGCGCCAGAAATGCTGTTTTTCCTGAACGGTTGGCGATCTGGAGCTCCCGCTTCTCTCACTTTCGTTAATGGCCATCTGCATACACCATAAAATTGGAGGCAATCGGTGAAGAAGAGTAGGCGCGCTCCGCTTGTGAGTCAGCATCCCGCATCGCGGCCAAAAGACGCTTTGGCTTGGGTACACGGCGTGAACGATCGTCGGCTTGCCGCAGGTGCTGTTCCCCCTCGTAGGTGGCAGAGGTGTCCGTGTTAATCGCTGCGGCGAGACAACGAGCGTTGCCGGGCGGAAGATAGCATGGGCTGGGAAACTGGAATACGGAATTGAGAGCTGTGGAAGGCCAGGACGAGGACTAGCCGCTTGCCTGCCCGGATACGATGTAGCCCGGATCCTTAAATTTGAATACCTACATGATCCAAATGTAAACTTCGTCAAATATATGATAATTGACACATATCTAATCATCTTTTTTCATGAAAAATTCACGTCTTCTTGTCTGTAATTACATATGCCACACAACATTTCAGTTTTCATTGCAAACATAAATTCTCACTTGTTGGTACTTTATAGAAGACTGGTACTTTGTAGAAGATTGTTAATAAATTTGTAATGTTAATTTTAATTTAAACAATCACTATTAACAATGTTTTAGCAATATTGATGACAAAGAATTTACGTTTGCAATGCGTACAATATGTAATTAGAGCTCAACTCTCTATGATTTTACCTTCGTGGTCTTTCCGCGAGATACGCATAGGAGATGATACATATTGCTTGACTCTTGTTGGAACGTATACTCTTCGAATTTTAACAGTACATCTAACCGTACTGCATAACGTCTCTTTTGCAGCATTTACCACTAGAGTCAGCTGAGCATCTCTGTGGGATTTTCTTGGTTACTAAATGAACTTGTAACGAAACGCGCTGCTCTTCTTTCGATTTTAAATGTTTCCTATCTGAATCCTAGTTTGTATGGATCTCACACTGACGAGCGATATTCAGATATTTGTCGAACGACTGTTTTGTAAGGTATCATCTTTGTGGGTGGGCTACATTGTCTGAGGTTCCTTCCAGTGAGTCTCACTCTGGCCTCTGCCTTACCTGTGATTAGTGATCATTCCAATTTAAATCGGTCCGCAAGCATACTCCTAGATCAATACTTCTCAACCTTTCTGGGGCCATTACCCCGGAGGTACTAGTTAGTACCCTCCCTCCACTTCGACATTAATTCGTAACTAAACTTTAGAATGAAAAACAATTTTATTTGAACAGTTTTATTTTTAAAATGACGAAAGGTAAACGATATTTTGGTTTTGTAGGTGTTTTACACAAACACGAATTGATGTCTAACTCAGACAATTGGTACTGCTTATTTCTAACAACCATTTCTTAATATAATTATGGAGCAATTCTCAGTGCATTGTGAGCGGTACCTACACCTCATCCTCAGAAAAGAAAGCTAGCTGTCGTCAGTGATCGTAGATACTTGTTATTAAATATGTTTCCTCTGCACCACTCCTCTCCTTAGCGATACCTGTTTCAACCATACCCTTAAACTGCATTGACAGTCAACCAAGTTAATATGTATACACTGTAATAAGTGCTTGCAAACCAGTTATTGACGGACTCCTTACTTCATAACTGACAGAAACAGGAAGACTTCAGATTACTACTGCTTGTGTCTGGCCACTGCCACTAACAATGATAATAGTGCTGTGTAAGTTCTACAGTAGTGTAGTAGCAATTACAAAGTTACTGTAGTGTTACACTATCTATTCATTCGTTTACCTGTTGCGAAGTGATTGACGAACTACATACAAATCGCAGCATACGTGACATTTGTCTCAGTTTCATTTGCTGATACGTGGTACAAAGTATGCTCGTAGTGGGTAGACTACGTGAGGAAAATGACGTTCATAATTCGTTTCATAAGATAAAACCCCGACCACATTGTGCTGAATGAGTGTAGTAGGATGCAAGATGACTTAGACAAAATTTCCAGTAGGTGTGATGAATGGCAGCCAGCTCTCAGTATAAAAAACTGCAAGTTAACGCGGATGAGTAGGAAAATACAAACCCGTAATGTTCGGATACAGTACTACTAGTATCCAGCTGGACACTGTTTTTACATCTGGGCGTAACGTCGTAAAGCGATTTGAAATGTAACGAGCATGTGAGCATTGTGGTAGGGAAGGCGAATGGTCGACTTTTGTTTATTGGGAGAATTTTGGGGAAGTGTGGTTCATCTGTAAAGGAGACGGCATGCAGGACCTAGTGCGACCTATTCTTAAACACTGATAGAGTGTCTGGGATCCGCACCATATCGGATTAAAGGAAGAAATCGAAGCATTTCAGAGGCCGGCTGTTACATACGTTGCCAGAAGGTTCGATTAACACACAAGTGTTACGCAGATCCTTCGGTATCTCAAATGAAAGTCCCTGGAGGAATGACTATTGAGAAAACTTAGAGAATCTTCATTTCAAGCTGACTGCAGAACGATTCTACTGCCATGAATATACATTTCGCGTAAAGACCATAAGAGATAAGATATGAGAAATTAAGGTTTGTCCAGACGCACATAGTCGTTCTTCCGTCGTTCTATTTGCGAGTGGAATACGAAAGGAAATGGCTAGTAGTAGTAGTAGTAGTAGTAGTAGTAGTAATAGTACAGGGTACACTCGGCCACACACCATACTCTGGCTTGCGGAGTATGTACGTCGATATAGATGTAGAGTTGTCACGTGTTAATGCGAGTAATTGAACAAGAATGTAATTATTGGTAGCTTAGATAATGAGTCTTGTAAAAATAGTGAAAACAGTAATGACCTTTTAAAAATGGTTTAATTTTGTGACAGAACAGATAGAATGCTTTTGTTTTTACCTCTCAGAAAATTTCACATTTTTCCTCTCAGCTGATAATTATTCCGAGGCTGGGGAATCGCTGTGCTGCTATAAAAAAATGTTCAAATGTGTGTGAAACCTTATGGGACCTAACTGCTAAGGTCATCAATCCCTAAGTTTACACACTACTTTACCTAAGTTATCCTAAGGACAAACACACACACACATGCCCGAGGGAGGACTCGAACGTCCGCCGGGACCAGCAGCACAGTCCATGACTGCAGCGCCTAAGACCGCTCGGCTAATCCCGCGCGGCTCTGAGTTTTAGCTAAAACTCAGAAGCAAGTCCCGGTAAGATCAAGAGAGTTATATGGTGTGGTAGTTCTTTATCCCCATCCACCAAGAAGGTTCCCGTTTTTACCGTAAGGACGTGGTTGTGCAGATATAAGGGCTGGAAAGTTTCGCCCGCTAGAAATTTCTAGAACATTCCGGAACGTTAGAGAGTAGTTGAAAGCATTCCACAACACTCCAGAATATTTCGAATGTTCCACAGTGATCCAGGATGTTCTGTAATGTTCGGAAATAGTATGGAACATTCGAGAAGATTCCAGAACACGCTCGAATGTTGTGGAATGTTCTCGAACGTTGTGGACAATTCAAAGCCTTTTCGGTATTCCGTAATTCGCCACTGGTGGCGCTATCCTTGGGTAGGGATATGTAAAGCCAGACCCGTCCTGAGCTCGAACGTCAGTTTCTTATCAGTGTCGAAGGGGGGAACCGAAAAAGTAGTGCAGTGGGTGAGTAAAAACAAACAGTGAACTGTGAGTAGTGAAAGTGACACAGTGGCTGAATATAAATCGAAAATAAAGTGTGTAAAGAGTACTTCGTGCGCGGCCGTGGTGGCCGAGCGCTTCTTGGCGCTACAGTCTGGAGCCGCGCAACCGCTACGGTTGCAGGTTCGAATCCTGCCTCGGGCATGGATGTGTGTGATTTCCTTAGGTTAGATAGGTTTAAGTAGTTCTAAGTTCTAGGGGACTGATGACCTCAGAAGTTAAGTCCCATAGTGCTCAGAGCCACTTGAACCATGTTTGTACTTCGTGTACTTGTTAGTAAAAAGTTGATTTTATTTATATTTTAGACAATGCCCAAACGCAAAAGAGGATGAGGTCTTACCATTTCTGAAGCAAAATAGAGAAAACAAAAAGACAAGCGAAAAAACAAAACAAACGAAGAACGCGAAGCAATTTTAAGTTCCCAACGAACAACAATCAAACAATTTCATATCAATTCCCTGAGCAAAGCCGGGTACTCAAGCTTGTCATAGAATAATCGGTCTTTGTTTGTATTTAGGTGCCATACGCTACATTTGTTTATGTTGAGGGTCACCTGCCAATCCCTGACCGAAGTATCGATCTTCTCTCAGTAGCGTTCTCACCGCCATGCGAAATCGGCCAAAGCGCGGTGTGCTGCAGTGAAGCGTCAGAACGTGCCGAGGGGCCGGAAAGGACCGCCGTGCGCAGCATGAGGACGGCGCGATATGAGCCGCGTCTCGGAAGCAGCCGGTGGTCCGCTCCGATTCGCCCCGCCACCAGCCAAACGCCCATCGCCCTTCCCATTAGGCCGGGATAAGGGCCGCCAGCCGGATAGCAGGTGATTGGGAGCAGGGCTTCCGGCACAACCCCACCGCCGACGCTCCTTCACAAATAAACAGCTCACGTCTTCCCCAGATGAGCTTCGCGCCCGAGTTGTACCTTCCATTTATACATTTATTGCACTCGCCTGATCTCTCTTTGTATTTCAAGGGATGGCTATGTCGTTCCGTCAAAATACAGAGACTGGACAAAGCTGCAGGAGTTTTGTATATATGTATACTGAGGCGACAACAGTCATGGGACTGGTGCACACATACAGACGGCGGTAGTATGGCGTACACAAGGTGTAACAGTGCCTTGGCGAGACTGTCATTTATACTCAGGTAAGTTTTCCGACAATTATGGCCGTACGATGGCAAGTAACAGACTTTGAACGCAGGATGGTAGTTGGAGCTAGACGCATGGGACATTCCATTTGGTAAAACGGTAGGGAATTCAATATTCCGAGATCCACAGTGTAAAGAGTGTGCCGAGAATACTAAATTTCATGCATTACCTCTCACCACGGACAACGAATTGGCCAATGGCCTTCACTAAACGACCGAGAGCAGCGGCGTTTGCGTAGAGTTGTCAGTGCTAACAGACAAGCAACACTGCGTGAAATAACCTCCGAAATCAATGTGGTATGCACGACGAACGTATCCGTTAGGATAGCGCGGTGAAATGTGGCGTTAATTGGCTATGGCAGCAGACGACCGAGTCGAGTGCCTTTGCTAATAGTATGCCATCGCCTGCAGCGCCTGTCCTGGGCTCGTGAACGTATCGGTTGGACCCTAGACGACTGGAAAACTGTGACATGGTCTGATGAATCCCGATTTCTGATGGTAGGGTTGGATTGTGGCGCAGATCTCACGAAGCCATGCACCCGAGTTGTCAACAAGGCATTGTCCAAGCTGGTGGTGGCACCTCAGTGGCGTTGGCTGTGTTTACACATAAGGGACTGGGTCTTCTGGTCCAAGTGAATCGATCATTGACTAGAAATAACTATGTTCGGCTGTTGGAGACCATTTGCAGCCATTCATCGATGGAATTTTTATGGACAACAGTGCACCATGTTGTTGTTGTTGTTGTGGTCTTCAGTCGTGAGACTGGTTTGATGCAGCTCTCCATGCTACTCTATCCTGTGCAAGCTTCTTCATCTCCCAGTACCTACTGCAACCTACATCCTTCTGAATCTGCTTAGTGTATTCATCTCTTGGTCTCCCTCTACGATTTTTACCCTCCACGCTGCCCTCCAATGCTAAATTTGTGATCTCTTGATGCCTCAAAACATGTCCTACCAACCGATCCCTTCTTCTACTCAAGTTGTGCCACAAAATTCTCTTCTCCACAATTCTATTCAATACCTTCTCATTAGTTACGTGATCTACCCACCTTATCTTCAGCATTCTTCTGTAGCACCACATTTCGAAAGCTTCTATTCTCTTCTTGTCCAAACTGGTTATCGTCCATGTTTCACTTCCATACATGGCTACACTCCATACAAATACTTTCAGAAACGACTTCCTGACACTTGAATCTATACTCGATGTTAACAAATTTCTCTTCTTCAGAAACGATTTCCTTGCCATTGCCAGTCTACATTTTATATCCTCTCTACTTCGACCATCATCAGTTATTTTACTCCCTAAATAGCAAAACTCCTTTACTACTTTAAGTGTCTCATTTCCTAATCTAATCCCCTCAGCATCACCCGATTTAATTTGACTACATTCCATTATCCTCGTTTTGCTTTTGTTGATGTTCATCTTATATCCTCCTTTCAAGACATTGTCCATTCCGTTCAACTGCTCTTCCAAGTCCTTTGCTGTCTCTGACAGAATTACAATGTCATCGGCGAACCTCAAAGTTTTTATTTCTTCTCCATGAATTTTAATACCTACTCCGAATTTTTCTTTTGTTTCCTTACCTGCTTGCTCAATATACAGATTGAATAACATCGGGGAGAGGCTACAACCCTGTCTCACTCCTTTCCCAACCACTGCTTCCCTTTCATACCCCTCGACTCTTATAACTGCCATCTGGTTAGTGGGCCACAATTGTTCGCGATTGGTTTGGAGAACACTCTGGACAGTTGGAGCGAATGAATTGGCCACTCATATCAACCGACTTTAATCCCATTGAACATTTATGGCACATAATCGAGAGGTCAGTTCGTGCAGAAAATCCTGCATCGGCAACACTTTCGTAATCATAGACTCTTATACAGGCAGCATGTTCTGCAGGGGCATCCAACGACTTGTTGAGTCCATGCCACGTTGAGTTTCTGCACTACGCCGGACAAAAGGAGGTTCGACACGGTATGTGGAGGCATCCTATGAATTTTGTCACCTTAGTGTGCAGTTCCGCCGTAACCTGTCGTAGATGCAAAAATGGTTCAAAAATGGTTCAAATGGCTCTGAGCACTATGGGACTTAACATCTATGGTCATCAGTCCCCTAGAACTTAGAACTACTTAAACCTAACTAACCTAAGGACATCACACAACACCCAGTCATCACGAGGCAGAGAAAATCCCTGACCCCGCCGGGAATCGAACCCGGGAACCCGGGCGTGGGAAGCGAGAACGCTACCGCACGACCACGAGCTGCGGACTGTCGTATATGCGATAGAATGCAAAATAAATGAGACTGATGAAGCAAATTTTGTGTTCTTACCAAGTACTTTGAATCATACATCTAGATCTAAATGACTGCTCTGCTGTTCATACTTGTGTGCTTGGTCCACGGTTCTTTGAATAGCTTTCAGGCTATGTCTCGACCGTCCCACCCTCGGACAGCACGAGGGAAAAATGAACACCCAAGCAATTCCTTGTGAGCTCTGATTTCTCTTAATTTATTACGATGGTCATTCCCCCCTCTTCTACGTGGAAATCAACAAAATATCCTCCCAAATTTGGTCACTTAAACTTCGCTGTAAGATCTCGCAGTACGACAACAGCTTTTCTTTTATAAGGATTGCCATCCCAACTGCCCTACCCGCTACACACTCACAGCTATTTCGCCTTGATAGAAAATGGGCTTTGAACTTTTTAGATATCCGCCATTCATCCCATCTCGTAACAATCCAAGCCGGCCGTAGGTGACCGAGCTATTCTAGGCGCTAGTCTGGAACCGCGCGACCGCTACGGTCCTGCCTCGGGCATGGATGTGTGTGATGTCCTTAGGTTAGCTAGGCTTAAGTAGTTCTAGGGGACTGATGACCTCAGCAGTTGAGTCCCATAGTGCTCAGAGCCATTTTTGAACAATCCGACACAGCCCAGCAATACTCCTCAAAAGGACGGACAAGCCTACTATAGGCAACCTGATTCCTAATTTTGTTACTCCTCCTAAGTGTTCTGCCAATAAAACGCAGTATTTGGTTAACCTTCCCCAAAACACTTTCTTTGTGATGGTTCCAATTTAAGTTGCTAATATCTTTTATCCCCACGTATTTAGACATATTTACTACAACCTTGAAATTTGTATGATTTATCGTGTAACTGAAATTTAATGCATACTTTTTGGTGCACAAGTGGAGGACCTCACCCTTTTTATTCTTTTGGAGCAGTACCCCTGTTTCTCATCATACAGATATCTTATCTAAATTATTTTCAGAATTCGTCGGGTTGTTCTGATGATTTTGCTAGATAGTGAACGACAGGCTCATCCGGCAACAATCTAAGAGGGCTGCTCAGATTGTCTCCTAAATCGTTTATTCGGGTTTGGCACAGCAGATATCCTACAGCACTTCCTTGTAAAATACAAGATATTACTTCTGTTTTACTCGAACGTGAGATCCCCTGCTGATAGCACTTATTATTTCGTGAGGACAAATAGCTAATTGTCTTTTAGAAGCACGATATTTTCTGAATACGTTTTCTTGGAGATATTTGTAATGATCACTTTCAAAATAGGACCCATTTCCACATCTGAGAGGTCAGCGCGCCAGTCTGCCATGTGAAGGAACTGGATTCGATTCCTGGTACAGCCAGGAAATTTGAAACCCTTTCCTCTGTCCCCAGTGGACACGTCGTCGGTTTAAAGACACAAATGAAACCTGAGATCGCTGGGCACGGCAACTTAAATCCTCGATGGTCAGGGCTACGCTCACCAAGAACCAACAGCGGAAATACAAAATAAGGATCATCCCTTTGCGTTAAGCAGATGTTTACCGCCCCACTTCAGTTGTAGCATGTGAGCCATCAGGACCGTGGAGGAGTGGCTTATAGACAGACAAACTTCACGCACGTTTCTGGCAGCAGAACATTACCTTGGTGCCAGTCATCCGATGGAATGTACCAACACAGAGAGTTTGCCTTGCACTTTCAATTGCTTAAATTTTTCATGGAATCTGAAGCACTTTAGACACAAATTCTTGTTTATATGTTACGTTTATTTGTTACACTATGTTTATAAGTCTACGCATCTGTCGATTCAACTATATGTCATCGCACAAAAAATGTGTGTGAAATCTTATGGGACTTAACTGCTAAGGTCATCAGTCCCTAAGCTTACACACTACTTAACCTAAATTAACCTAAGGACAAATACACACACACCCATGCCCGAAGGAGGACTCGAACCTACGCCGGGACCAGCCGCACAGTCCCTGACTGCAACGCCTTAGACCGCTCGGCCAATCCTGCGCAGATGTCATCGCACGTTCATACATTTGTCCACGGTTAAATGACTTTTTAGTCCAACCTCCGCATAGCTACGTGTGACGTACGTTATAGCTTTGTTATCATATGTCAAATAACCAAACTAAATATAGCACTCATCAAGCAGTTTAATGTCCAGAAAGTAAGTGCATTATGGCAAAAGCCTACGCCTGCGAAGGACATACTGTAAGATCTGAAAGAGCCCAGCCTCCTCCAAAAGAGTAGGTAATGAAACATTCAAGAAAAGAAAAAGTCTCTCCGTGTCTGGCGTGGATGGATCTTAAGTGGTGGTCATGGGTGTCATGACCCACGGAAAGTGCATTTTCACGATGACAGTTCTCAAGCTTTCAGATATCACTTTTCAGATACCTAAGCTAACTTCCAGAGAATAAATTAGACTGAGAACCAAGAGTATGTAAAATGGTTTTCAAATGGTGATGATTTGAAATGTCTTGAATGTAAACAGATTGTGACTTATATTATGACAGATTATATATTTGAAAATTTATGTTATTATTATTATTATTATTATTATCATTATGAAAATGTTGCGCGTCTGTGGCAGATTAAAATGGGCGGGGGGGGGGGGGGGGGGCGACGACAAGTTGTAATTGGCTGATGATGATACAGGAAGTAGTAATAAAGTGTGACCCTTCCCAGAACCGAACCCTGGATCCGCGCCTGCTCCTCGCTGGTCAAACAACAGAGTGACAGAGTAAGCTGACCTTCATCACCTGTAGATGATTAATATTTCACTACTGACACGCCTGGTGTTGGTTATCTATGGTCTTTTGATGTTTTTAGTATTGCGTACCTAACTCGGTAAAAACAGAACCCTCTTAGGGTGACTTTGTTCCCCGTCTGTCTCTCTGTCTGTCCAACTGTTAAAAACCCTTTTTCTCAGGATCATGTAGCTGTATCAAGTTCACATACTAACGTCTACTGTTCTATGACGCTGTACAAAAATGAAACCTCTAAGATAATGCCATTTATGTAATATGTTTTGATACTCGCAAACTCCATATAGGTTACTTCCCGTTGACCTGGAGTCGTGAAATTTGGCGGGAAGCAAGGTTTCACAGTACAAGTAATGAAAAAAAACAAAAGAAAATGGTTAATTTGTAATTATATCACATGAAAAACATATTTCTTTTGTCGTTTGTTATTTGACTTTAAACTTGAAACATTCTCGAAAATCGGGATCGAAATCTTGCCATTATCAATATCGGTTACGAGTCAAAAATCGTCGAGATTCCCGTAGTGGATGAACCGTCTGTATACGTAACTGAGTTTGTACGGAACCCTCCGAGCGCAAGTCCTTCCCACACGTGGCCAATTTCTTGTGTTGACTTTCTGCGTACGCTCTCAGCTGGCTGCCGGGGACAGCTACGCTCAACAAGAATGTAAGTTGTCATCCACGGCGATCTCTCGTTTCACCTATTCTTTGAAAAATGACGCGCTGTTTACCTGTCGTTATATCAGCGATTGTGGAGGACGTTACCAGGTCGTATTCCCGAAAGCTACGCTCAGGTTTCAAAGGTGAAGACATAAGCGGTGGGTGTAAAATGGAGGTGGTAGCAACACGCTGGGAACGCGACGCGCTGTAAATTCTGACTGCCGCTGGAGAATAACCCGTGATGACGGCAGCGGCAGCGCAGCACGGTGCGTCTGCGCTCCGCCGTTCCTTCCCTTCCAGGAACGCGTCGCGCTTAGCTGACTAATGAGCGCCGCGCTGTGACGTGGCCCGTGGCGCGGCCGCCTTAATGCCGTTTCCGTCGGCCGCGCCGCCAAATGAATGGGACTTAATTATCGGAGACCGGCGCCAGAGCTGAGTGCTTCATCCCGCGACGAGTGTCCTCCAGGTAAACTTCTTTCTGCGGCGGCGGACAAAAGCCTACGGTGACGCGCGCCGCTCTCGAGTGTGTGATCTCCCTCGGAACGAGTCGACTTTTGCGACGACACAGAAGGGGGGGAGGTGGGGAGGAAGAGAAACTCCTTTTTAAAAGCGGGATGCTCAAGCCCCCGTTTAATGTTCAGAAGCGTTATTTATTTTATTGGTGCGCCCGGCGCGGCGTTCTCTCTCGAAAGAATGAAGCCCTTCTGAGGAGCGCTTGCTCCGATTGTCAAAGCGCCACTAGAATTAAAAGCATTTACCGCGGAAGCGCCAGAAAAGTACACCCTTCCTCCCCCCCCCCCCCCTACCCAGCCCTCGTACCCCAGCGCTCTGTTTAGGGCCACAAAGAAAGGTTTCTTTCTTAGAACCACAAAATTCGCTAACGGCTCTTCAAATAGAAGTATGATTTAATCTACATTTCTTGCCTCTCCTGTTCGCTAAGTGTGAGATAATGCCTCTGGCTGCGTCAGAGTAATGGAGGAACGTGCATTTTCGCTCATCTAATCAGTGACTGGTGCATAACCGTTCTTTTCTTATCTGATCAAACGGCTCTCTCTTCTGTTCCACTAGGACAAGTCATACAATAAGAATTCCATTGTTAACATCTCTCTCAATGTGCTCTGACATGCAGTCTCCATATATCCATACAAATGGACTGTAGGTCCTGGGTCTTTTCCGGCATGTACAGTGTTCAAATAAATTACGGAAATGCAACCGGATGACGACTTCGGCAACGACCTAAAACACACACAGACACACTGTAAAGGCTAGCGCCATCACAAAATGTGTACAAATATGATCGCCGTCAGAAGTTATCGATAGTGAAATTAATAACCAACACGTGAGGTAGCATTAACTATGTCCCTCTGCTGCCGGCCGGAGTGGCCGAGCGGTTCGAGGCGCTTCAGTCTGGAACCGCGCGACCGCTACGGTCGCAGGTTCGAATCCTGCCTGGGGCATGGATGTGTGTGATGTCCTTAGGTTAGTTAGGTTTAAGTAGTTCTAAGTTCTAGGGGACTGATGACCACAGCTGTTAAGTCCCATAGTGCTCAGAGCCATTTGAACCATTTATCGACGAAGGCCTAGTGGGTAGCACACTGGAGTCGCATTCGGGAGGGTGATGGTTGAAAAGAGCGTCCGGCCATCCAGATTTAGATTTTCCGTAATTTACCTAAATCACTCCAGGTAAATGCCTAGATGGTTCCTTTGAAAGAGCCCGGCCGATTTCCTTCCCTGTTCTTGAAACATCCGAGATTGTGTCCACCTATAATGACCTCGATATTGACGGCACGTCAAACCCCAATGTACTGCGCTAACAAACTATCGAGTAGCATAAAACTCCGTTTTTCACGAACACTACTTCGCTCATATTTAAGCTTATGGACTCGAAAGAGAGAGAAAGTGCAACACGGCCTGTTTATTGCATTTTTTCATACCCGCCTCGCTTCCTTCCTCCTTTTAGCGAATTAGCTCGCCAGAAGCGAGACAACACTTGCGTTCGAATTTGCGCTCGCGCGGGTGAACTGCAAGCACTGGTACAATTTCCTGTGCCCGCCGCGGAGCTTACCGACGCTGAAAATTAATCGAATATCCCGCGGCGGCGGCGAGCGACGCAGTTCCGGCAGGCAACAACGCCGGCTTGAGCGTGCTCGCGTCGCGCCCCCGGCATAAAGAGCTCATCGCAGCGTTTTAGATTCGCTTAAGGCAAACAGTCGCACCGAGTCGCGCGGGCCGCCGGCAGCCGGTGGGTGGTCGGCGGTTGCGGTGGCGCACGCGGGGTGGCGCCGCGGCACTGTAGGAAATTGCGCTGGCAAATCTCATCTTCCTGTCTGAAAAGAGGCGGCGGCCGCGCGGGCCGGGGCGCCGACACATTTAGCCGTAGCCCGCCGGTTTATTTCGACCGGAACTCGGCGAGTGGCTCCTCCCGACCCGCGCGCCCTGTTTCTGCTTCTCTCCTTTCGCCGTTATTTACTGTCGGGTTATTTCATTTCTTTCGGCGCGGTGAGATTGCCCGGCCGGACGCGGCGGCTCGTAAACAGAGGGAAGCCGGGGGAGGACGGCGACGCCGCAGCGGGGAGGGAAGGTATTGGCTGGCTCGGGGCGGCCGGCCTCCCGTGGCGTGCGCCGGCCCTCCACAGAGCCAGGCCACACGCGGACAGATTCTGGGATTTGTGGAGAGGTCGCGGCGGCGAGGGAGCCAGAGAAAAGTGTGCCTCCCTGTGTCTATAAAGTAAACTCGCTACGTGCTCCACAGGTCGAAGAGGCCCCTCAGTGCCCCATATAACGGCGCATCCGACTGTAACAAAGGGGACCAGTCGTTACCTCTGACTCCGCTGCAACCCGTCGGCCCATTGGCATCAACTCTCAACAGTGTCGTACTCAGTGTCATTAGGAAAGAGCACTTACGCTCGGTACTTTTTAAGTCTCTCATAACAGGTGTCTCTCCTAATGTTATTTCCTCCTCTTCCTCCTCCTCTTCCTCCTCCTCCTCCTATTCTTCTTCTTCTTCTTCTTCTTCTTCTTCTTCTTCTTAGTCTTCTTCCCAGAGATTGTCTCGCGCCCCAGGCGTGGATCAAGAACTCGGTTTTTGAGATATCATAATTCAATACAATCTCTTCTCTCCCCCCCCCCCCAACGTCCCACCTCCACCACCACCACCATCACATGTAACCTCCGTCACCATCACTGTGAACATGCCCCATATGTTTCTCATTACAATAACAACACCAAAATGTTATAAGATACTAATTATTTAGAATGCAATTTTCACTCTACAGCGGAGTGTGCGCTGACATGAAACTTCCTGGCAGATTAAAACTGTGTGCCGGACCGAGACTCGAACTCGGGGCCTTTGCCATTCGCGGGCAAGTGTTCTACCGGCTGAGCTACCCAAGCACGACTCACGCCCCGTCCTCACAGTTTTAATTCCGCCAGTACTTCGTCTCCTACCTTCCAAACTTCACAGAAGCTCTCCTGCGAACCTTGCAGAACTAGCAGTCCTGGAAGAAGAGCACTTACCCGCGAAAGGCAAAGGTTCCGAGTTCGAGTCTCGGTCCGGCACCTAGTTTTAATCTGCCAGGAAGTTTCATACTAATTATTTGTTTACATCAGGGAGCACATAATTTTAACATAACTTCTAAGATATTCTACATCTACGTCTACATGGATACTCTGCAAATCACATTTAAGTGCTTGCTTCAATGAATTACAGTATTTGCAAAGTGTTCCTCCGAAAGTTTGAGAAGTACATGTGTTATACAGCTGATTAAAGAGCAATAATAGTAAGATACACTCATTCCCAGCTTCATACAAGGGTAATTCAGCTGGGTTGTATGCAACCTGCGACGCTTTCAAATACGCCGAGCAAGATTTTCATGTTCTCTCCATAACTAAGCGCAAAGTACTAGTCCTACTATAAAAATGAACAGGACCTTCTTGCAGGAAATTTAACGCAATTAAATTTTATACTGGTATACTTTTTCGCTAGAGGCTGCAGTTTTCGAATCTTTCAGGAAAAACATATATAAGTGACCTTCAAAATCATTTTCCTTGCGTAACTCGAAAACTGTGGCCTCCGGAAAGGTATCCCAGTACAAAAGTTAACGTGGGGCCCTAAAATGCATATCTTAAAAGCTATGAGCACATGTTCAGTAGAACAGATTTGTTTGACAGTATCGAAGATGAAGTGCTCATAGCTATTAAAGTGTGGATTTTAGAGTCTTTCTTTACTAGACTTTTTCGATATGAATGACCGTTCCTGTCATATCCCTAAATACTGACCATTTCTCCTGGGACACATGATATACCAAGGATTTAAAACAACATAATAGTTGTTTCTGGGAACCTCGCTTCATTTTTAATTTTACTCTGTAATGTCAGTCTAAACGAACACCTCTCAAATCTCCTTCCCACCTTCTCTTAACTCTTTTAGTTCTTCCCCATATTTCTGTTCTATACGTTGGTATACTTGCTATAATACGTTTAAATATTGTAATCTTCGTTTCTGCTCTAATATATGTGCTCCATAAAACACCGTTTAATTGTATGGTTCCTTATCTACTTAGACCAATGCGGTCATTGATTACGCTTTTAATAGGTCCATCTTTGTTAACAAACTTTTAATGGGTCCATCTTTGTTAACAATCTTTTAATGGGTCCGTCTTTGTTAACAATCTTTTAATGGGTCCATCTTTGTTAACAATGACTCCCAAATATTTATAACTCCACAAACCTTACTATGCCTGAATCTAACGTCAGATCCTGACCCACTCTTCAGGTAACCAAATAATCCGTTTTCTCAAAAGTAATGACGGAACCCCATTTCTGATACTCTCTGCGCATATTTCTAACCGTATAGTTTATTCCATTCTCATCCTCTGCAAAAATAACTTGCTTATCAGCAAAATGCAAAGTGAATAGTTTGCAATCATTTACAGACACACCCATACTACGACAGGAACGTTTCCTTAAAGACCCAACCCAAATGTTGGGATATTGTAACTGAATGTTACTATTAATTCAGCCTAAAGATACACTGCAGCGGAAAACTTGTTTACTGCTGTAGTTAATTAAACTGAGTGGCAGATTGCACACTAGTACTTGGTTGACAGGGCGGCACTAGAACAGAAATGTGGCACCCTGCTCACCTTGTCTAGGCCCACGTTAACTGTCTGCAACAGTAATGTACACGAATGCTTCTGTTTGAACCCTATGTCACCGCATCAGTACCGGCGCCCAACAGCAAGTTATGGCACTAATATTGCAGCACACAGTTTGAACATTTTTCCTAAAAGTTTGGTACCAATACGGTAAATAGCTTTCCTTTTTTACTGGCGCAAGTTTCAATTATAACCACCCTATATATCTCTCGGAATTCGACTTCCAGGTTTTCAAGTAAAATGACAAACAGAAAACGAGAAGCCGAACAGGTTTTGCCTCCATAATTATAAACTTTTACTCCTTGTTAGTATCTTCGTGAAAAACTAGCATGTGAAGTAGCCACGAGTGGCATTACTGATAGTGAACTGTATAAGTGGTACAAAAACACACTGAAGTTACCACTGGCTTATACGCAGATTCGGAGTGAGGTGGTACAGTGATAAGATAATGAACTCGTATGCGGAAGGGCGACGGTTCAAATCCCCATCTGCCCATTGAAATTTAGGTTTTCTATGATTTCCCTGTATCACTTACGGCAAACGCCGGGGTAGCTCCCATCCTTCCACAATCCGAAATTGTGCTCTTTCTCTCATGATCTTGTCGTAGAATGGACATTAAACTCGTATCTTTCTTCTTTTCTTCAGACACAGATCGTAGCAAGTGCTAAGTGAAGTAATTTGAAAAGTTTAAAAACGTAAGTTTAATCGCCTGAGTAGAGTTGTAGGTGTAGGAAATGGAATTTACACTCTGTAGCAAAGCATCCCCTGTTGTGAATTTTCGTAATGTATTAACACTGTGTTGTGGACTGGTAGCAACCACATTCTTGAATTTCGCGGTTACTGAGCCTAATCTCCGTATATTGACGGTCTCGAGTTGATTGCAACATCACAATAGAAGCTAAGGCGTAAAGACATATTTGAAACAGTAGCATCAGCAGTATGTTCCACGTATCTATAAATTATGCTAACAGCTTAAGTAATCTGTTTGGTAGGAAAGTCGAATCAACGTATGTAAAAATCTCAGTAGCGCATGTTGTCGTAGAGAGCTTTACGGGACGCTATTTGCACTACTGTCATCTACTTTGTTTCCACTGTTTGGGAGACACGAACTCATCTACATCTACATATATATTCCGCTAGCCACCAAGCGGTGTGTGGCGGAGGGCACAATTCGCGCCAAAGTCATATTCCCCCTCCCCCTCTGTTCCAGTCGCGGATCGCACGAGGGAAAAACGACTGTCTGAACGCCTCAGTACGAGCTCTTATTTCCCTTATCTTTGAATGATGATCATTACGCGATTTGAAAGTTGGTGGTAATAATATATGCTGTACATCCTCAGATTGGATTTCGGAATTTAGTGAGCAGCCCCTTCTGTTTAGCGCGTCGTCTATCTGCAAGTGTGTCCCACTTCAAACTTTCTATGAGATTTGTAACGCTCTCGCTATGGCTAAGTGTACCAGTCACGAATCTTGCCGCCCTTCTTTGGACCTTCTCAATTTCTTGAATCAGACCCAACTGGTAAGGATCCCATACAAACGAACAATACTCTAATACTGGACGAACTAACGTATTGTAAGCTATTTCCTTTGTTGAAGGACTGCATCGCTTCAGGATTCTACCAATAAACCATAATCTAGAGTTCGCCTTACCCGTTACTTGTGTAGGCTGATCATTCCATTTGAGATCATTTCGAATAGTCACACCCAGATACTTGACTGATGTTACCGCTTCCAAAGACTGATCATTTATTTTGTACTCATACATTAATGGGGATTTTCGCCTTGTTATACGCAGTAGGTTACACTTACTAATATTGAGAGATAACTGCCAGTCATTACACCACGAATTTATTTTCTGCAAATCCTCATTGATTTGTTCCCAACTTTCGTGTGATACTACTTTCCTGTAGACTACAGCATCATCGCCGCTGTCAATACCATAAACCAGATCGTTTATGTAAACCGTAAAAAGCAGAGGACCTATTACGCTGCCCTGGGGCACACCTGAAGTTACACCTAGATATCAGTCTGACTGCACGGTTTCAGCAACTGTTGCAGTTCGTGTGTCACAAGCTTCGCCACTAATTTGCATTCTGTTTCACAAAAATCTACTGGCAAAGCAATTTTCAGCTAACAGAATATTCTGATTTCGCACACAGTCATCCACGTGTAGTAGAACAGAAATCAGAGTTCGTCCTGGTGACGCTGCAAGGACGCGCTGGCATCTTCAGAAAAACGTCTCCGCGTCTGGCCGACTTCCCGCCATTAGCGCCGGGTTGATGGCCGCCGCTGACCGTAACAGACCGCCCGCGGGGATGCGCCATTACCTGGCGTCCGCCCACTCCAGGCGTCGCAGCAGAGGGCCGCTGTATTCAAGGCGATGTTATCCGTACACCTGTAAGCGCACGCCTAGACTTCCCCTCAGCAATCCGTTAACACACGACGCAAATTCCGGCATGGACGTGAACCAGTAAATCAGACATCTCTTCTTTTGCACGTAGTTCCTTTCCTGCCAATTTTTATCTCCCACTATCCCCCAACCCTTACACAACGCGTTTCAGCGCCTCTTAGTCAGATATATCAGTTTATGTCTTCGGGTCTTAGCCATATCACACACATCGCCTGGGTGACACATAACGCAGTCCCTACAAACAATAAAAAGATGTGTGCCACAGGGCTCCATACTCGGGCCCTTCCTGTTGTAGTGTATGTTAATGATATGCCACAGTATTTACCCTGTAAAACAGTCCTCTATGCGGACAATACAACTTTTATCAATTCAGGACAGACTCTTGAATCTGTACGAGAAAAAAATAATACAATATTTGAAAAATCGGTTCATGGTTTAGTGCAAACTCCCTGTACATAAATGAAACAAAAACTGAGGAAATATTCTTTAATTTGAAAGTATCAAACAAAGAAAATAAGTCTGTTAAACTGTTAGGAATGATGATTGACCAGAAACTTAGCTGGGATAAACGTATCACATCCGTCTGTTCTAAATGTAGTGGACTGTTAAGGCAGCCAGTCCACAGTGAAGTAGCCGCAAGGGCACGCGTCAACTCACGCCGTCTGGCGTTAAGTCTGGAACAGGAGTCGTAATGAATGTGATAAAGAAAAGAACGTAGCTACTAGAACACTTAAATTTTATATTGTCCTTTGGTATACAGCATTCTGGATGATACAAGTGAGACTCTATCTGGAGGTACATGCAACGTTACAAATGGTTAATGGCGCCTTGCTAGGTCGTAGCCATTAACTTAGCTGAAGGCTATTCTAACTGTCTCTCGGCAAATGAGAGAAAGGCTTCGTCAGTGTAGTCGCTAGCAACGTCGTCGTACAACTGGGGCGAGTGCTAGTACGTCTCTCCAGACCTGCCGTGTGGTGGCGCTCGGTCTACGATCACACAGTGGCGACACGCGGGTTCGACATGTACTAACGGACCGCGGCCGATTTAAGCTACCACCTAGCAAGTGTGGTGTCTGGCGGTGACACCACACTAAACTTGCATGTGCTATGTTCCTACTTTGTAAGCTTAGGAATAATGTCAGCCAAAACTTACTACTGCATTCATATTTTGCTTATATCCACCCCCATCGTTCATATGGTATTCTGCTCTGGGGAAATTCTCCCAATTCAGTATCAATTTTTAGATGGCAAAGAAAAAAGCTCTTCGATGTATCTCCTAGGGATATATCCAGGGAACATTTCAAAAAACTTATCATGACAGTTCCTTGTTTGTACAGCTATTATTGCTTATTACACGTAAAAGAAAACATAGCTCAATATCCCCTTAGGTCATCTGCCCACACCCATAATACAAGACGAAACCACACAATTGATCTGCCATACTCTAGATTGTTCAGGATACATAATAGTTATAAATATGTAGGCCTCGAACTGTTTAATATGCTCGCTAAAATTGTACAAACAGTATCTAAAAATAAATTTAAGACAACATTGGGTCAATGGCTCAAAGGTAAAGCATTTTACTCAGTTGATGAACATAAAGATTGTAATATGGTAGATTTGCTGTTTTAACATAGAGAAAGGTACCTCTGCCTGTAGTAGGACCTAAATTTGGAAAAACAATATCTAACATACAGGCATAGACCTATTTCGAGTGTTCTATATTTGTATCAATATCTTACGATAGTGACATAGTGTTAGCAAAATGTATATGATAATGATATAGTGCCATCAACATGAACACTCCCCGCTTAATATAAATCTGTATAATGTTTTCTTTTTTATTGTGAAATTAACACTATATAAAATTCCAAATGTTTGCTATTGTACTACACTAACATTCATGTGATTTATATATACATTGTTATGAGAATATAAACATCTTTATACTGTAATTGAACTTACTGACGAAGCCCATTGTATAAGAAAATACTGAACGGCGAATAAAGATTCTTATTCTTATTCCTACGTTTCGTGATTTTAAGTAGCACAATACATAATTTATATTTTCGCTTCGTATCTTTTTTAGTCAATTAGGCGCACACTTCGGCAAAATATATCCTTAATGCTGAGTCATTTCCACTTGTCACCGACGATGGACGAGATTGAACAAAAGAAAGCTTCTTATGACACTCTCTTGTTTCATAACTGTCTGGTTGACCGGACGTACTCCGATTTATAGCTCAATGAAGCAATAAACGTAACATGTTCTTATAGATGCATTGCCTACATCATTAACAAACTAGCCTTTAAAGCATTTAATCTGAAGATAGAAGCGACAGACAGCTCACTAGCAAGAGAAACACAGAAGGAGTTATCTTAGATCTGGTGTCTGTCCTACTTATAATATTGTGGCGTTTCGAGAAGAAGCACTAAAACTTCGAAATATAAGCGTCTAAAATGCTAGTTTAGTTTCTCTCTGATCTATCTGCCCCTCTGTTGTGTGGCCAATAATTTCTTCGATTTCTACTATAACGCTTATGGCGTACACGTATGCCAAAAGCTTCTCTGGCGCGAAAGAGTGCAACATACGTCCCACGAAATAAGCTAACAATAATCAGTATGGACATTTTAACACTTACCTCTCTTTTGGCTATAAACTAAACTTATTGAGGTCCGTGATTGTCTAAAAGTGTTTCACTAAATCATTGCAATACTTTATACACAATTCATTTAGTATCAGTTACCGAGTTTCGAACCAGATTTGCGATTGTATACGGGATTCGTTTGCAGATATAACTAAACACGTAGTTCCTAACGGAACAAAATAGACAAATGTAATTTCGGGAGTACCACAAAGGAATCGCTACAGGCTGCTACTGTTTACAACTTATATTATTGATCGTCGGTAAACAACTTACCATCTAACATGGAGACTACTAAATAGAAAATGTGATGAAATTGTACTACTTTGCAAAGAAAACAACGAACAGCTCAAGTAGGACATGAAAAGCAGACTAGAATAGCCAAAGATGGAATTTATGCCCAAGTCTACTAGCATCAGACATCGACCTTAATTTTAGAAAGAAATTTCTGGGGATGTTCGTTTTGAGCAGAGGAGTGTATGAAAGTGAATCGTGGACAGTGGAAAAACTGGAAAAGGGGAAAATCTAAGCGTTTGATATGTGCGGCTACAGAAGAATGCTGAACATTGAGTGGACTGATAAGACAAGGAACGAGGAGGATTTCCGCAGAATCGGCGAGGAGAGAAAGATGTGGAAAATACTGACAAGAACTAGGGACAGAATGATAGGACATGTGTTTAGACACCGGGGTACTAGAGAGGGCTGTAGAGAGTAATAACTGTAGGGGAAGAAGGAGATATTGGAATACATACAACGAATATCTGAGGACGTTGTATTTAAGCGCTACTCTGAGATGAAGAGCTTGGCATACGAAAGGAATTCTTGGCGGACCACATCAGATCAGACAAAAGACGGAGGACAAAAAAAAAGTGATAGAGTGAACGACGTTCGTAGCCCAGTGAGGCCTTTCTCGGACGATATTATTGTCTGTGGGGAAGTTGTAACGCCAGAAGATTTTATCGAAATGCAGGAAGACCTGCAGTGGATCGGCGTTTCGTGCAGGGGTTGACAGTTTATGTTGGACGCATCTAAAGTAGTGCGCAGAAACAGGCCAGGAGACCCACTAATCTCCGGTTTTACCTCCAGGTTCTGGAAGACCGGGGCTGTACGGAAAGGTCATGTCGTTCAGAAATGCAAGAGAGAGACAGAAGTATGATAACATGGCAGACTTGTGTATGCTGTGGTAAATGCATTGCAACATCTGGAAAACCTGTATACATGACTGTGTAACAGCAAAGATGTACGGAGCAACCTGTTCAAAGTTGTTTGTGCAGTACAAAGCAGCTTTCAAGAGAGAGCTAGGGGATGAATGCCCCACAGTTCAATCATTTGTCCAGAAATATGTTTTTGACCGATCTGCTGCCTTGGGATTAAGGAAGATCGGCCTATCACAATCAGTGATGACAAGTGGCACCAAATAGAAAGGCTTGTATAGCGACAGGACTTACAACGGGTGAACATTAATAAAACCAACAAACAACATGGAGATATTCCTGGCTGGAAATTGAGGAAAAAAGGTCCCATGAACATGTATCAGGGAATGGACAGCGTGCGTGAAACGACAACAATTTGACCCGGAACACAGTACGGAGGTGCATTGCATCCACAACACAACAGATTTTCAAAGTGACCTCCATGGAATTATATGTGGCTGTCATGCAGTGTACTTATAATCGTACTTTGGCCTACACCATATTGGCGGGACACGTGCCTGTATCTTGCAGTAGAGTTCGTCTCAATATTCTGTAAAACCCGGTCCTCCATATCTGGTGTCCGCACAATCCGCCGCCTGCTTGCACGTTGTCTGTCTACAAGGACTCATGATCACACAAACGATCAAAAAGCGCTTGAAATGTTGTGTGATGTGGTTGGTGTCTGTGAGGATACTTGTTTTGGTACAGTGGTGCGACCGAGTCCATCTGCTTGGCCGTACACAAACACCATAGCGACTTGTTACAGCACGGTGCATCAATCAGCAACCTGCAAACACACAAGGAACACACGGCACATGGTCAGAGGAACTGTCATTCGTCAGGGCCATCTACCGTGGCAACAATTCATTTCCGGATACATGTCCATAGGACCTTTTTTCCTCTATTTCCAATCAGGAATCCGTCTATGCAGTGTATAGGTTTTGTTACTGGAGGAGGAGGAGATTAGTGTTTGAACGTCCCGGCGACAAGGAGTTCCTTAGAGACAGAGCACAAGCTCTGATTAGGGAAGGATGGGGAAGGAAATCGGCCGTGCCCTATTAAAGGAATCGTCTCGGCCCCTGCCTGAAGCGATATGGGAAAATCACGGAAAACCCAAATCAGGATGGTTGGACGCGGGTTTGAACCGTCGTCCTCCCGAATTAGCGCTAAGTATGTCATGTGCGGCCCAAACATACTGGTATTTTTCCAAAAGGTCGGACGCCCCTGCCTTAGGGTAGCCTACTAGAGCCGGTTGGATAACTTCAAAGTCGATTTTCTCGAGAATTTTTGAGAATCGCCTTGGTTGATTGATATTTGAGATCGAAGTTGACATATTATAAATACAACAAATTCCATTGCCGGGTAGTCTCCTTGTTAGACCAATTAGCTTCCCACTTAGTTTTCTGTTTTACATTCATAGGGGAAGCCATGTCTCGCGTAACTTGAGAGATGGGGTAGGCCTCGCCTGCTTACTCCTGGTTGCAGCAGACTGCACTGACTCCCCAAGCGGGCGCTGCAGCCGCGGTTTCATATCGGCACCGCACGCACACGCAGCGACATTCCGGCAGCGTGCGTGTTGCCGCGCAGACCACGGCCGAGGAAAGCGCGCGCGGTGTAGCTGTCCGGCGCCGACCCGCATTCCTAGGCCCGCGCATTCCCGGGCCGGCGGTATTCGCGCGCGCTTCTGTCGCCACCGGACACGGGTCGATACGCCTAATATATTCGCCAACAAATTGGCGGCCAGTGGGGTCCCCCGCTGCCCCTGCAGCTGCCGCTGTCCGCTCGCCACAGGTGCGTGGCCGAGGACCCGCTGCATACGCAGGGCACGCAAGAACCACACTCAGAGACCCAGCCATGCGTGTGTCCACGTCGTCGTTGACAGACAAGTAACACGCTGGAATCCCAACAATAGAAATGGCAGGTAAGTGCCAGAACTGTCGCAGAATCAACTTAGCCGCTCATGCGTCCAAGTCGTTGACAAGCAGAACGAAAAAAAAATTGAGGAAATGTTAGATGACGATCAGTTTAGCTGTAGGAAAGGTAAGGAAAGGTAAAGGCATCGGGGAGGCAGTTCTGACGTTTCACTTGATAATGGAAACAAGAGTTAAGAAAAATATCGAATCGTTCATAGGATTTATCGATGCAGAAGAAGCATTCGACAATACAAAATGCTGCAAGATGTGCGAAATTCTGAGAAAAATGAGAGCGAGCTATAGGGAAAGAAGGGTAATATACAAATATACTAGAAGAAGGCGGAGACAGGAAGACCAAGAATGAAGTGCACAGATTCAAAATAGTGTGAGGCAGGGATGCCATCTTTTGCCCCAACTGTTCAGTCTGTACATAGAAGAAGTAATGATAGAAACGAAGAGTGGGATTAAAATTCATGGTGAGAGGGTATCAGTGACAAGAGTCTCTGATCACATTGCTATCCTCAGTGAAGGGGATGAAGAAATGTGCTGGCGTAAGCCCTCACCAGCAAGCCGGTCGGCAAAGAGGTTGCAAGAAGATCGATAATATGTGCTGGATCAAGCGTGGCTATCGGGAGAAAGGCCAAAGACAGACTCGCAAGAAACGTGCAGCCAACGCCCTCTCGACCACCAGTATTTAGATCGCCGCCGCGGACCGGGGGACCCAGTCAGCTGCAGTTTCAGCCAGTGAGTCACAGTCAGTCAGTTCCAGTCGCTGGTAGAGTCAGTCACAGTGTAGCAGTCTCAGTTACTAGCTCAGCCTCAGTCACTATTCTAGGAGGCGTCTGTCAGTACATTGCGACCAGTGTAGTGTTTATAGCAGGACTTGTACTTCATCAGCATTGAGGCTAACATGAACTATTACGGAAGAGTTTGTACCACAACAACTTGCTTGAGGATAAGTAGCTTCTTGTTCTTATGAATAAAGAACCCTGTTAATACATGTGTGCAGTTTTATAGAGAGAGGATAGCGGCTACCAAACATTATCATCTGGAACAAGACTCTACAGTGTCAAAGACGACACAAAACGAATTATAGGATCTGATGAATGGAATGAACAGTGTAGTGAGTGCAGAGTATGGACCGATAGTAAATCGAAGGAAGACGAAAGTAATCAGAAGTATAGTAATAAAAAGTACCAGAAATGAGAATAGCGATTGGTGACCACGACGTAGATGAAATGAAGGAATTTATCTGTCTCGGAAGCATAATAGCATGTGATCCAAGAAGCAAGGAGGACATAAAAAGCATTCTAGCGTAGGCAAACAGGGCACTTCTGCCCAATACTGCTATACCAAACACAAATCTTAATTTTAGAAAGAAATTTATGAGAATCCACATTTGGAGCACTGCATTGTATATTAGTAAATCACAGACTCTGCGAAAACCAAAAAAGACGAGAATCGAAGCGTTCGAGATGTGTTGCTCTATAACGATATTGAAAATTCGGTGTCCTCAAAAGGTTTGTGGATGTTTTCCGCAGAATAGGTGTATAATGAGACATACAGAGAACACTGAGGAGAAAGAAAAGATGGTTCAAATGGCTCTGAGCACTATGGGATTCAACATCTGTGGTCATAAGTCCCCTAGAACTTAGAACTACTTAAACCTAACTAACCTAAGGACATCACACACATCCATGCCCGAGGCAGGATTCGAACCTGCAACCGTAGCAGTCGCGCGGTTCCTGACTGAGCGCCTAGAACCGCTAGACCACCGCGGCCGGCAGAAAAAGAAGAGACAGGACGTTGGGACATGAGTTAAGACATCAGAGAATAACTTCCATGATGCTAGGGGGATTGTAAGGAGTAAAAACGGCAGAGAAAAACAGAGTTTGGAATATGTCCGGCAAACAAATGAGGACGGGTGTGCTATAGATAAAGAGAATGGTCCACGAGAAGAATTCATGGCCGGCCATATCACACCGCTCAAAAGATGGATGACTCAAAAAACAAAGTAACGCTGCCTCTCCAATACGAACCAAACCGTGATTAGTACATAAATTATTGATAAAACTTGGGTATTTTACAGTTTTTTCTTTAGTGTGAAACGGTTTCATTCGTTATACACTTTGCCTGCGTGTGTCTCGTCAATCGCGACATGTCCAAGAAAAAGTTTAAACATTTTGTATAAATGGAGAATATGAAGTTGTTTGGAGACCCGTTTTTCCACTTGCTTTTTGAATTTTCTTTTCAAAAAATATACGAGGTTTTGGCAACCGTTGGGAATACAGTTTACAGTCACACCGTGTTCCATGCTACAAGATCTGAAGGATTGACCATAACAATGCGTCGCGAATTGCTTAGAAAAATGCCAGAAAATTGAATATTTTTGTTGGTGGTTGAGAGAAAAAAATAGAACTGGCCTTTATTTTTATTACAGATGTTGAATGATGTCCTATTAGCGAGTGAATAACAGAGCGGTATTTAAAGATAATGATTATGCGGAATGGGTAGTTACAGCGTGAAAATGTGAAAGTAAATAGGACTAAGAAGTCATTATCCTCCAGAATAGTCTGCGGGCGTGGTGTAATTTGAATACCTACTTTTTAATTCCAAGAAAAAACCCACTGAAGTTTAATGCTGTCACAAAACCAGCGACCGTAGAGAAAGTTTAAGAAATAGAAAGGAAAAGAAGTAGGAAAAAAACGAGTTAACGAGCTTCACAAAGTTGCTGATAACTTGAGCATGGCACGCTACGGCTCTCCTTAAATAAGACTTTATGCGCCATTCTTAATTTCGTTTTAATAATTGCGAAACCGCTTATTCCCGACAACGGGTTGTTTTCCCAGGAGGAAGCTGGAATGTAGAACCTCACGTGTCTGAGCCACTTCACTGGTTTCCAGCTGCAACAGTCTTGAGGTGTTCAGGCAACTGACAGCTAAAAATGCAACAGAAAGAAATATACGCCTTGCTACAACGTCAAAAAACTATAAATACTGTATAAATGTAATACAAATGTCATTTACAGCAACTAAACTATGGATGTTCCTGGTTTGGGGACTGTTGCATCTACTTACACGATCCGTTTCTAATGACGTCAAAGTCTCGTACTTAAACATTAACATTCTATACTTACTTTGGCGGAACCGACGTTATTTGAAAGCAGGACTTACGTCTGTGAACGATATCACAGTAAATTCAAAAACAGCAATATGTTCCTAATTTACCCTACTTCCTTGTTAAACAACTAGTGCGCCTTCTCAGAGGACCATTATTAATCATCTTTGTGACCATTATTAATCATCTTTGTGTAATGGATCGCCATTTCCCGTGAGATATTTTGACATTCGGTTCCTATTTTTCGTTTTCTAAATATATAACGTAGATTTGTATTGGACTTATTAGAGGGCATGGTTTTTCAACTAACTAAAAGTGTGGCTGCGGGGAGAGAGAGAGAGAGAGAGAGAGAGAGAGAGAGAGAGAGAGAGAGAGACAGACAGGGGGGAGGGGGAGGAAGAGAGAATAATTAATGTAGTTGATTAGATGCTACCAATCGAACGCAGACTGGGCAACTGCTGCATCAGCAGTATTAGAGATCGTAAAGTACTTTCGCTGTTTTTTTAAATCCACATATTTCGGAAGACCATGTCCGGCCACAAGTGGCAGTTTGAGATAAGAGTCTCTATATGGTAAACGAATAACTCGAAAGTTATAAGAGAAAACATTACTGATAGCTCTGACAGTGGAATATAAGTACTGGTACTGTTGTCGGTAACACCCAAACCTCCAGATGTCAGACACTCAGATCTGGACCAAACGTTGTGTAGAAGGTTATGTAGAAGGGAAAAGGAAGCGAGGAAGGAAGAGATTCCAGATACTGGATGGCATGATGGACGGTACCACATACAGCAGCCTTAAGAAGGAAGCAATGGATCGCAGAAAATGGAGAGGCAAAGGACCTGCTAATATAGCAGATAACTGATGATGATGACTGTCGTGCAGCAGAACTAGCGTAACACCAGAACTACCAGAGCACAGGAAAAGCATATCGTGGTAGCTATTAAATATAGCTTCGTGGGTGAATTGGTAGAACGATAGTTCATTGTATCAAGAGACTCGGGTTCAAATCACGACGACGACAATTTCTTTTAATGTATCATTTGTGAAAGTGTTATATGGGAAAACATTTACCTGACATGTAAAAAGACTTTTCGGAGTTTGTAGAAATGTTCTTTCTACCTGACATGTAAAAAGACTTTTCGGAGTTTGTAGAAATGTTCTTTCGGCAGTCTGCTTTCGCTACCTTAGTTGAAAGTAGCAAACCAGTAGAGTACATTTATATAGATAGGTGTTGGAATTCTGTAGGACATATGTGGCAGAACAGACATGACTCGTGATGAAGCAGCTAGTGCATTTGTAGTTTCACAGAACAAACAGAAACAATGGGACTATAGAAAAAAACAATTGACGGAAGTACTAATAATAATAATAATAATAATTGACTGCAGAAGGCAGCGCCGCCTATACTACGTGTATTATTTTGTTTATATTTACTACTGTTAGTTTCGTCCGCAGCTCGTGCTCTCGCGGTTGCGTTCTCGCTTCCGTAGCATGGGGTCCCGGGTTCGATTCCCGGCGGGCTCAGTGATTTTCACCTGCCTCGAGATGACTGGGTGTTGCTGTGTCGTCATAATCATCATCATCATCATCATCATCATCATCATCATTCATCCCCATTACGGTCGGAGGAAAGCAATGGCAAACCGCCTCCGCTAAGATCTGGCCTAGTATGGCGGTGCGGTTCTCCCACATCGTTCCCTACGCTCTGTCAAGGAGTATGGGACCTCATCATCATCACTGTTATTTTCATTATTATTATTATTATTATTATTATTACTATTACTTCCGCGCTTGTGATGCAGCTGTTTCTGCATTCTTCTGTTCTGATTGTATAGTCTGTGAAATTATAAATGTACTCTACAAATTGACTACTTTCAAAGAAACAAAGCGAAAGCAGACTGCAAAGGGGACATTGCTGTATACTCCAAACAGCCCTTTCACATCTCAGGAAAAGTTTTTCCCATTTAACACTTTCACACATAATACATTTAAAAAATTGACACATTGGGATTTGTACCCACGATTCTTGATACAACGACCGATCGCTCTACCAATTCACCCACGGAAGCAACACTTATTAGCTACGACAAATACGCTTTTCCTGTTCTCTGGTAGTTCTGGTGTTACGACCGTCCTGCTGGAAGGCAGCTCACAGTACGAACTAAATCGAAGTTTTGGCTGATACTCCATCGACATACAACGTTTGGTCCAGATCTAAGTGTCTGACACCTGGAGGTTTGGGTGTCAGCAACAACAGTACCAGTACATGTATTCCACTGTCAGCGGTATCAGTAAGGTTTCCGCGTATAACTTTCGACTCATTCATTTCCGGCACAGAGACCTGTATCTCAAATTTATACATTTACTATGCTGCATCACGTCTGGAAGTTTGTAACATGATCGCGAAATCAGCCTGTATATACCGGGTGATCAAAAAGTCAGTATTAATTTGAAAACTGAATAAATCACGGAATAATGTAGATAGAGAGGTACATGACAGACATGCTTGGAATGACATGGAGTTTTATTAGAACCAAAAAAATACAAACGTCCAAAAAATGTCCGAATGATGGCGCTTCATCTGATCAGAATAGCAATAATTAGCATAACAAAGTAAGGCAAAGCAAAGATGATGTTCTTTACAGGAAATGCTCAATGTGTCCACCATCATTCCTCAACAATAGCTGTAGTCGAGGAATAATGTTGTGAACAGCACTGTAAAGCATGGTGAGGCGTTGGCGTCGGATGTTGTCTTTCAGCATCCCTAGAGATGTCGTCGATCACGGTACACTTGCAACTTCAGGGACCCCAAAGCCAATAATCGCACGGACTGAGGTCTGGGGACCTGGGAGGCCAAGCATGACGAAAGTGACGGCTGAGCACACGATCATCACCAAACGACGAGCGCAAGAGATCTTTCATTCATGCGTCTAGCAATATGTGGTGGAGCGCCATCCTGCATAAACATCGTACGTTCCAGCAAGTGTTTATCAGCCAGGTTGGGGATGATGCGATTCTGTAACATATCGGCGTACCCCTCACCCGTCACGGTAGCACTTTTGCTGTCCAGCGCCATCTGTCGGTCATTTCGTGAACCTTTTTTTTTTTTTTTTTTTGTTCTAATAAAACCCCATGTCATTCCAAGCATGTTTGTCAATATTTACCACTCTATCTACATTATTCCGTGGTTTATTAAGTTTTCAAATTTATACTGACTTTTTGATCACCCTGTACATACATTCCACTGGCTCCGGCACCTGTCACTTTGACTCTTCGTAATGTCGTTGGATGACGTTTCCGTGCACCAGTTCCTGTTCAAAATATTACGTACTCACTCCCCTCCTCAAGTCCTAGAAGTATCTAACGGGAATTTCCGAACACTTCCTAGACCTTGTAGCACGGATAACTGCTCCAGAGGGAGGATGCGTAGTTACTTGGATTCTTGCTGAGCTTTGTGTGTACGTTTCTCATTGGCCCTGTAACTTGCTCCATACGTCACATGGGTGAAATAAGAGGCGAGGCGGTCGTCCCTTTGCTCGGAAATGAGAGCGAGGCGGCGAGTGGCGGGCCCGGCAGCAGCGGCGGGAGTCGCGCCACTCGAGCCGCCCGTGCAGAAGGCCGCAGGCGAGGCCCACTTGCGCGCCCGCGATCAAATTACGCCGGCGCGCCGCCATTACTGTCTGCCTTTGTCACGGCGCCCCAAATGACGGCGCGGCTCATTTATTCACCGGGCGGGGCGCTCCGAGAGCACACGCCGTCCGCCCTGACCGGACCGGCCTTTTCCCAGCCAGCGCCACTGCCGGGCCTCTTCCACTGACGTACTGTGACGATCGCGCACGTATCTGGTGAGCGTTTGAATGGAGTGCGGTTCCAGAAGTGTCACACTCCAGTGGTTACCACTACAGGAAATTCGTCCGAGGCTCGTCGAGCTAACACTGGCTGACCGTCAAGTCTCTCGAAATGGAGCGTCCTGCTAAGCTACGCTAAATTGCGAATAAAAAGACAGTGCGCACCGTGACACCGAACAACGGAAACTGGTTGTCGGTGTGTGTGTGTGTGTGTGTGTGTGTGTGTGTGTGTGTTTGTGTGTGTTTCCTCATAGCCCGACCTTTGATCTTCCAATAACCTGGCAAAAAATTCATCACTTACTCAATAAATATCGTACTCTGATTCAAACGGCTTTGGAACCTTCAATGCTCCTATCTTGCAGATTTTAAGTCCCATAGTACTTAGAGCCATTTGAACCCTTTTGGAGTAACGCAAAATGACGCAGACAATTCGAGAGACGAGCATTATCCTGTTGAAAAATACCACCACATACTGTCGCAAGAGAAGAAACATATGAGGACCCAGGATGCTGGTGACGTACCATTGAGCTGTCATATTTTCCTGAATTAGTACGAGCTGCGACCTGAAGCCATACACGATGGCTTCCCACAGTTTGACGCCAGTAGTAACAGTAGTCGAAAGAATGTATCATCTCCCGACGTCGCCACCATACTCGCTGACACTGGTTACGTATAGTGTAGAACCGCGATTGACTGCAGCGCACAATGTGTTCATCAACAGTCCATGCTTCTTGGTCACGGCTCCACGCCGAACACAGCCTGTGTGTTGTGCTGTTAAAGGCAGCCTAAGCTTTGGACGGCAGTTCCTTAGTCCGGCTGCAGGTAGTGTAGGATGACACAGATTGTAACAAGGAGTCTATTACTTGTTCTCGAGTGTCAGGAGCAGGTGTTAGTGGGTTACAACGCACTTGGGCGTTTGGTGCAAAAAAACGGCGAATCTCCCTCTTGTTGGTCAGACATGGTCTTCTGGACCCTTGATAACGAGCATGCCTCCCTTCATGTTTACATGCCGACGACATCAGGTCATTGTCACATATGAATGTCTCACAAATCTGGATATTGCACAATTCGACCAGTCGGTCAGATGAAGACCCACAACGAGACTGGAGCTGATACCGCTGTCTCACACGAGTACATGGCATCTATATGTCCTTTAGTGATCACTCAACATCCGACGCTGTTCACGGCTTGATAACAACACTGAACATGACCAACTTAATGCAATGTAGCGGCCGTTCTACATCTCACAGAGAATTGGAACTCTAGTCATTTCATACCCCCCCACCCCCCTCCATCTCCAAATTGGTGTGCATTGTGAACGAAGTTACAGTGATATACGACCATGTCTTCTGGGTGCTCTTTTTTTGTCAGGCAGTTTATAAGTGCTATAAAGCTTACTTCATTCAGTATTCACATAAATCACAAATTGCGGTGTTGTGGATACGTCGCGAACATGCCAGCGATCTGCCCCTGTGGAGTACGTATGACGACGCGATGGAGCACCAACTTGGTCCGCGGGAGAAGGTTACCGCTACAGCGTGGCCGTGTCAGAGAGGCCGAGCTGGAACCGCGTCATCAATTGTTGAGGGGTCGCTCTTGTGCGGTGGCGGCTCGTAAATATGAGAGTGTGGACTCCCGTCGGTCACCGCTGCCGCGTGCGGCCAGAGGCGCCGGTGACCGCCCCTAATGTCCAGCTCAGCCGACACGCGCTCTCCGGCCGCGGCGCCTCTCCAAACCGCTGCCGAGGCCGTAATTCGATTGGCGGCCGCTCCGTACTGAAGTAACACAGTCGCAACTTTGTCGCTGCAAATATAGCTGCCCCCCCTGATGAATGCACCTACCAGTTCCCAGCGCCTATATGGGCCTCGCAATACTTACGCCAACCAGCAGACACTCCCATTGCAATTCTCCCTCTGTTCTCGATTCGATTACCGTTCCGCCATACTGCATTATGACAGTGATGACAAACTGCACTGTTGCGTCACTAGATGACATTGCGCTTGATAATGGAAGCAAGACTGAAGAAAAATCAAGTCACATTCGTAGGACTGCTCTACCTGTAAAAAGTGTATTGACGGTGTAAAATGGTGCAAGATGTTTGAAATTCTGAGAAAAATAGGTTTAAGCTATAGGGAACGACGGTTAGTATTACCAATGAAGAGGGGGCAAAAAGACTGCAAGACCAAGAACGAAGTGTTCGGATTAAAAAAGGTATGAGGCAGACATGCAGTATTTCCCCCCTGTTGTTCAGTCTGTACACAAAAGCAGCAGTAGCGGAAATGATGAAAAGTTTCAATACTGAGATTACAATTCACTGTGCCTGGGTGTCAATGATAAGATTCACTAATGTCATTGCTTCCTCAGTAAAAGTGAAGAAGAATTACGGAATGTGATGAACAGAATGAACAGTCTAGTGAGTACAGAATATGGATAGGGAGTAAATCGAAGAAAGGCAAAAGTAATGAGTAGCATCAGAAATGAGAATAGCGAGAAGCTTAGTATCCAAATTGTGATCACGACGTAGGCGAAGTTACCGAGTTCTGCTGCTTAGAAAGCACGGTTACTGTGACAGACGAAGCGGGCTAGTACAGGGAAAGAGAGTGCACCTAGACAAACGAAGTTTATTAGTATGAAACATAGCCCTTAATTTGCGGAAGAAATTTCTGTGATTGTACATTTGGAATACAGCATTGTATGCTAATCATGCACTGTGCAAAAATCTGAACAGAGGAGGCTAGAAGCATTTGAGATGTGGTACTACAGAAAAAATTTCATAATTAGGTGGACTGATAAGGTAAGGAATGAGATTCTCCACAGACTCGACGAAGGAAGGAACATGTGGGAAGCAGTGACAAGAAGAAAGGACGGGATTATAGGACACGCGAAAAGACATCGGGATATAACTTCCATGTTACTAGAGGGAGCTGCAGAGAGTGAAAACTGTAGATGAACACAGAGATTGGAATACATCCAACAGCTAACTGAGGACGTTGGGTTCAAGTGCAACTTTGAAATGAAGAGGTTGACATAGGAGAGGAATTTGTGGCGGGCCACATAAAACCTATCGGAACACTGATGACTAAAAATAAATTTTTATTGTCTTTTGTATGTCTTGATTTTCAGAAAACAGTAAACAGCCCAACATACTATCTTAGAGAAATTAGGAAAGCATTTCTGATACCTACGGAAAAAGACGAAAAATCTTTAAACACATTGCGCAAATACAAGGATTGTCCAGAAAGTAAGTTTCGATCGTTCACGAAATGGAAACCACAGTGAAAACCAGAAACGTTTTATTTGCAACAGTTAGGTACGCCTTCCACCTACTTCTCTACATAGTTGCCGCTCCAACTTCGAGTGTTGTCGTAGTGTTGTATCAACTTTCCAATATCCTCGTCATAGGAAGCAGCCGCCAGTGCTTTCGGCCGATTATCTGCACTGGGCTGCAGCTCGTTGTCTGTGGAAAATTTTTTTCTTCATAGTCAGAGGTTCTTGTGAGCAGAGATGAAACTCAGGGGGAGCCAATTGCGAACTGTTTGTGAATGATCAAACACTTCTCATCGGAAACACTGCATGGCGTCTTCGTTGCCCCTGCAGTGTGCGGCCGAGAATTGGCATGAAAAAGAAACAGCTCGACAGTTGTGTTATGTGGGCTGCAGGACACAGGCGAAGTCTCTAACCAGGCTCCTCATACTTGGCGGGAGACGCTGTTCCCTACGCATCTTTACGTGCTCACTGTTCACTCAGAACTGATAAGAGCGACGCGACACTATCGACGAGCATACTAGAGACACTGCCCAACACATCTGTGCAAAGCTTTACCGGATTTTCCCAGTGGTTTCCATTTCGCGAACGATCGGATCTTACTTTCTGAACAACCCTCGTATAAAGATCACGCTGCTCATAAGAGAAAAGTTCTATGTACATGCTGAACACGAACTCCACCGACAAAATCTCAGAGGTTGTTCAGGGATATTTTCTAAGTATTTTCATACAGATACCTGTGGTATCCGGTGGCTCCTTACAGAGTAATAATGGCATTATGATTTATACTGTTTGCTCCCGTTACTGTTCTTGCTGCAAAAATGACTTCGCAACAGTGAAAATGCGTATAATAAACAGTCACCGAAACGCACAGCTCAAGCTACAGAGTAATGCTAAACGCTCAGACGAAACCCTTATTATACGCTCAATATAACTTGGCTTTTCTCGTGGAGGAACCAGGGAGTTTAAGCACGCGATCACCTTGCAGCGCATAGCGTCTTGTGGGGGACGGGAAGGGTGCTGTCGAGAGTGAGGGGGGGGGGGGGGGACAGAGAGACAAGAAGCCTAGTTTCCTCCTCGCAAGGCAGACAGCGTACTGGAATGAATATTGCATTCACAGTGCCTGATACAATGTTACACTGCTACTGCGTCCTATATTGTTGCCTATATAATGCTGGCAATGTGTGGAAAGTCATCAGACTTCCACGATGCCTCCACTCGCAGAGAAGAACAGAGTTACATTTTACATATAATTCACTGTGAAGTGATTGCCGTCACTGTTGGAACAGCTTAGCATAGCGTCGTTATGGCGTTATTCCACTGCATCAGTGTTGCCATATACGACGTACGAGAGTAAGTCAAAAAGTAATGCCTCCTACTTCTTCTTTATTTCTCGAGAATTTCAATGCAACTACATAGATTAAAAACCACAAAACTGACCATTAATTTACGATTTTTCAACGTAATTTCCTTCAGTTTCCATAGTTTTGCTCCATCTTTTAACAAGGGCATGTGTTTTAGTGTTATAAAAACGCACGCCTGCTCTCCTTCAAAGTGCTCTTATTTCAGCGGCCAGGTCAGGTCCGTATGGGGAATTAGGCATGACTTCGCATCAAATTTTCACAATCTCTTCAGTGATGTGACGACTGGTGTGTGGTTTGCGCTGTCGTGCAAAAAGAACATCCTCCATAGATTTTGTTTGGCGTACTCGCTGAAGACTGGACAAAATTTATTTTACATTTCTGCTCCAAAAAATCAGCCATAATCACACTCTCAGCATCCCAGGACACTGTAGCCATAACTTTCTCTGCCGGCCGCACGGTTTTGAATTTTTCTTCTTTGGTGAGTTTCTGTGGTGCCATTCTATAGACTGCCTCCTCGATTGTGGTACAAAAAATTGAACCAATTGTTCGTCTCCAGTCACAATATCTTCCAGAAGTCCTCTTCATCCAAACGGAAGCACTGCAAGAGTTGGGAGACAATTGTTTTTCTTGTCTCTTAATTCCGGCCGGTTAATGTTATTGATACCCGTCGTCAGAGTGCTGCCTTTACTGAGAGAGGTAATACGACACAAATCATCCGCAGTCATCCGGCGGTCTCCACCAATGGCTTCATCGACTCGTTGAATGTTGTGTGGAGTCAATGCAGTCACCGGCCTGCCACCCTGTGTTTCGTCAGCCAATGCTGTTTGCCCTTCAGCTTCATAAGAGTGACGAAACCACCTTTTAAAAGTGCTGGTATGCACTGTTCCATCACTGTACCCGTTTTTTCAGTCTTTCATCACTTGATCATTCAGTCACCTTCTGAATTCAAGAATTCTCTCACAGAACGCTGTCTGGTAGAAACATCGACGTCGGCCATTTTGCAAGCAACTCCAGTACTGGCATCTGTTGACAGAGGAAGTTACTACCGCAGCCGATTGGGGAAGAAACTTTGATGAACTGCGCCAAATTCAAATTTTTCACTTAACGAAGGTTCTTTTGAGGAGGAAAACATAGGAAGCATTGCTTTTTGACTGACACCTGTGCATATCAACTTCTCTTCATCGTTATCCATAGTGACGTGTATCATTGTTAGCGTACAACTAACACTGCCAGAAAAACGAGCCTGAGCAGTACAGACCATTATTGGCTGCAGACCTGAAAGCGAAGAGCGAAGTGTCAACAGCAAGTGTCTTGAGTAAATGGAATTATTTGATTTACAAACGAGGCACACCTCACATAATGATCATATCCGCACTGTTGTGCAGATATTTTCAATGCAATACAGACAGAAAGATATATGGGAGTAAGTAATCAAACGAAATGCAGCGGATACTACGCCTGAGAAAGTTCCTCAACAAACTTCGAAGCTTTGTACGTAGATTTCGAGTTGAGCCACTGTACACAGTAACTCTGTGATTTCCAGATCAATTAGGTTTAAAGTGTGCAGTGAAGAACAAATTACCAAACATTTATTAGCGACGTCCTGTGGTCGTCTCCAGCATATTGACCTCATTTCGTTCTATATAAAGGTCAGCTAGCAGCCTCACAGCGTCAGTTAGAAAGGTTTTCACCCGAGTCCTAGCTACACGTATTTATATATTTCTTACTGGGAAGCCCAATGAAGGAAAACTGAAGGTCGTCTATTCGACAAAGGGGACAAGAGGAGAAAGAATGAGCCATTCAAGAAATCGTCGTGGCGTTCAGTGAATTCATTTAGGAGAATTGGAGGATACCTAAAGCCAGACAACTGATCAGGATTTGAAACCCACGCTTTCGAAATACACTGAACTTTACCCTTTAATGACCGTGAGTGAGTCACTTCTTTTACCAACAGCCTGGCATATTCCCTAACGTTCAAGACAATCTGTAGTTCCACGAAATAAATAGACAGTATTTTCAGCTTTTTTATTTTTTATAATTGTTTTACAAATCTAAAAAAGTGTTAAATTATAAATACATTGTCGAAGATTATAAAACTGTAAAATGTTTCTCTGTTACTAGTTAGTTGTTCGCGGGGAAGTATTTCAGTGCAAACTCGCTCCTTACACGAAACTGTAAAACTCGCCGCCACATTCATTTCAAGCTCGTTAAAACAGCACACACACATGTTTTCTTTTACTGAGAATTCTTTAGCATTTGTTAGTATTGTCAGAAAAGTTGGCGAATGATACCCCTTAACAGTGCTTCTAGCGCTCTCAGATAAATAAATTCGAAAAGGATAAATTGACATACTGTTCAAACACAAAGATCTAAAGCATTGAATGTGCTCTTTAGTATTCAGATATTCACTACCTTTCCAAACTGAGCTGAGACATCGAAAGCAAATATTTTGACGCAGAGATGCCCTATGAAAGCAAATATTTGCCTTCTGGACTACCAAGATTTTGTAGGCTCCGCCTGCTGGAGAAGACGATACTTTGTTCGTAGTCAACATGTTTACTCGGTGAAGGAGAGCGTCTGAAAAACAAGTTGTTCCCGCAAACAAGCGAAACGTGACGTGTGTTGAGTCAGGACATTGGAAAATTCCCAAGAAAGTCTCGTGTTTAGCCGACGACGCTGTTCGTACTACTTTCACGTCTCGCGGCTAATATTGGTCTCATATATTATTGACCTCTCTATTCACCTCAGTATTTTAAAATTTGTTGTAAGTATCGTTGTCTTTTAAAACAAAACTACTTCACAATTCAAATTTCACTCACCAAACGAATGTACGTCAGCTAATTTAATTCTATCTCGTGATTCAGGTCACCAGTCCTCCAGAATAATGGCTGAAAACAATTATAATTCCACTAACCACATTATGTTTTGTATCTTGTGGTGCTGTAGACCTATAACGCCTTTAAAGTAAGACGATCATTTTATATTTCGCATAAATCGTGGTATGAAAAAAATGGTTCAAATGGCTCTGAGCACTATGGGACTTAACATCTTAGGTCATCAGTCCCCTAGAACTTAGAACTACTTAAACCTAACTAACCTAAGGACATCACACACATCCACGCCTGAGGCAGGATTCGAACCTGCGACCGTAGCGGTCGCACGGTCCCAGACTGTAGCGCCTAGAACCGCTCGGCCACCCCGGCCGGCATGAGTTAACAGCTTGGCGGTAAAAACGCAGCCGAATGCCACAATAATTGTGGCAATACAAGAGATGTAATAACCGGTTTCAGCAGAAATTCATTTGAAAAAAAAAGCACGATAACAATATTTACACCTTTAAAAGTTCTTTACGCTGAGTTAATTACTCAGCATCCAGTTCTGTTCTCTTTCATTCTTTGAGCATTCTTAATGCTCTGCGGATTCTCTGGAGTACACTTTGCTACTTGTTCACTTCATTACGCTACAGTCGTATCATAGATACACGAAAGGCATAGAAGCAAGGACAAGGCCAAAAGGACTTTAATAAGAATAAATAGCAAAGCATCAGTATGTGGCAAGCACGTGGATATGGTTAAAGTGATCGCTATAGCCTAAATCTACTGATACTAGTATTGCTGGCCCCTGCTTTGATCACGACCGGGTTAGAATCTTCATACGACGTAAATTATCCTGAGACAAGTAATTTAATATAAGACACATGTGGCCACAAGTGTCGGAAAATATCCCAGAGTTGGATGATAAGTGTTCAGCATGCGACGTAGCCAGACAACGTACCTCGCCGCACATGGAGTAATTGGGCTAGTCGTTCCTACCCTCACCGGTAGGGTGCAGTGCTACCCGTAGCTCCGCTAGGCTACTGCGTTTTCGAACACCTTTTGTAAATCTGATCTGTTATAAACGTAGAAGTTACAAAATGCAAAATTACTGTCCTCGCTGTAACAAAGCAAAAACTGTTCTAATTATTTCCTTTCGTCCCTTCTTTTTTTTTTTTTTTTTTTTTTTTTTTTTTTTTTTTTTTTTTTTTTTTTGCTCACAGACTTTATTTAGTAAAGAACACGTAGATCATTTCCTGCTAGCGATGGAGTTCGGAAGCTTATATTTATTTACCTGTGACGCAATAGGCTAGACTTTTGTTGTACTGCACTTGGCAGTTAACCGGCGGAGACCGCGAGATCGGTAAATAAAATAATAAATCTTACCTCAATGTAAACTCCCAACCTGCCTAACGCAATGCAAAAAAATCATTTCCTGCCAGATGCAAGACTCGAACTCCAAGCCCCACGCGCTAAAATCGCGTACATAGGCCCAGAGCCACAAAGACGTGAATACTTGACTTGGACTTGGTGGCTTTTTAGAGATGGTTATGGGACTCCGCTGTTCTATACAGAATGTCAAATTAAACACCTTCCAACCATCTAGTTTCCAACCTTATTTTATTTGGCAACTAGTTTCAGCGTTTTACTAAGCCACCTTCATGCCCCTGAACGACGTGTTTGAAGATTCTACCTCGGTTGTGACCAAAACAGGGGCCAGCAATATTAGTATCAGTAGAGTTTTGCTACAGCGATCACTTCAACCTTCACTGAGTCGGCAGATGATGGTTGAAGTGATCGCTATAGCAAAATCCTACTGATACTAGTATTGCTGGCCCCTGTTTTGGTCACAACCGAGGTAGAATCTTCAAACACGTCGGCCAGGGACCTGAAGGTGGCGTATTAAAAAGCTGAAATAGGTTGCGAAACAAAATAAGGTTGGAAACTAGATGGCTCTAAGGTGTTTAATTTGACATCCTGGTCTGAGTTGGGTCGATCAGGTGCGGCAGACCGATACTGTCCACCGCAGCACGTGCGCGTGTGTCACGTGATGACATCACACGTTCAACATCTGTCAAATAGTTTTGGGCTATTTTCCGATTTTTTCGGTCTTAGCTTCATCTGCGTCGCTCAGGAGGTTTTTAAACTTCCATAAGAATGACCCTGTTTGTTGCACTGAATTCAGACTTGATTATTATAAAACAATAAACTGATAGCCAAGATCGCAGGAATTCTTTTTTATACATGATTACCGGTTTCGGCGAAACTAAAGCCGCCACAGTCGGATCTAGGGAGGACAGAAAACACTATAAAAGTGGGCTTGGATTCCACTTACATAACATGTGTACATATAAATTTAGGTACATACCTTAGGACACAACAGGTGACAACATCAAGGCAAACAATGGTGATAATAATAGTTGCCTATAACACGAAGGCCTTACAAAATTGTCATACGTAGCACATAGGCGTCCAAGAGAGATGACGTTGTAAATGTTGAGTGTCTTCATCACACACAAGCGCAGACTAGGTACTATCACAACTCCGGCTCTGTTCTTACACTACAGGTCACGTTGCGAGATGGCGCTAGCAGAAGAGGCGCCAATGACGGTCACAGCTCGCCTCATGCTTGATTATTATATGTTAATATTAGCAGGAGGGCCGGCCTCTGTGGTATAGCGGTTCTAGGCGCTTCAGTCCGGAACCACACGGCTGCTAAAGTCGCAGGTTCGAATCCTGTCTTGGGCATGGATGTGTGTGTTGTCCTTAGGTTAGTTAGGTTTAAGTAGTTCTTAGACTAGGGGACTGATGACCTCAGATGTTAAGTCCCACAGTGCTTCGAGCCATTTTTAGCAGAGGAGGGATATTAACTTAACTACTTTTTCCTGTTGATATTGGAAAAATCTCCGCACAGGCGTCAAAAATTGCAATTACTCCGTTGATGCGATGTAATTTTTCTGTTACTACACGCCAGCCGCTTGGATTGCTAGCATCGCAGCAGCTGACAGAAGGTAGCATTTTTTACCCTACAAAGTTTCGCGACTGTTTATCGCAGGCTGTACATGCACCATAATCCAGCCATGGGCCATTATTTTTTATTGGTAGATAGGTGCGTCTAATCTTATTGTTCATGATTGCTCACAGATTACGCTGAACTGTAATGTTCCACAGGATTCGAGGTTAGAAAATGGATATGGCACAGTGATCGTCGGTGCAGAATATGGAGACACAACTCGACGCACGCAGCTGAGGAGTAGTAGGGCAGCACGACAGCCGGTCCCCTCCACCTTGGAGTGCCGCATCCAGTTCCATCGGCCGGAAGTGGAGGATAGGACGGGAGCGATCCCGGCCCTGATAACGGCCGGTATTAATCATCCGGGAGCGCGCCGCTTTCTCCAGCCGCGGCTGACGGATGCCGGTTTCTGCTCGTGATGAATGCGCTTTCCCGCCGCGGCGCTTGCCAGCGCATTAGCCCGGCTCCGTGCCTCTGCGTCTGTGTGTCAGCGAACGCTTCCCGCTTTTACCGGCCGGTATTGAGACCCTCCGGATATGGCGGGATGTAGCGTTACCCCTATTGGTGCTACATCTCAACCCCTAGCAGAAATATTTCGTGTACAGCACTTTTATTTTACCATCGAGGTCCACTCGGAAATTCCTTTCAACGCACGGCACGTTAGTTCAGTGACGGTTTGAGGCACACCGGTTGTTTTCCTCCGTTCAAGGACAACGATGCGATAATTTAAGTGACTTGGTGGTAATAAAGCACCGTCATACAAAACAGTGTTCAGGTGCCCCAAGCGCATCCAGCGTGATCAAACAAATCTGAATGACAAGGAATGAAGTGGCACACCATATCTCTGTTGAGAACTGGAAAACGCAAGAGACGACGGAAGGAACATCAGAGTTCAATATTCCGTTGACAGGGCAGTCATTAGAGACGGAGTGCAAGCTTCGTTTACGAACGTTTCGAACGGCGAGGTACCAACACATGCCAGAAAAAGGCCACAGTTCAGAAGTTTATGTGAGCTGTAAGACTGGTTAATGATGTCACACTGGCATCAAATTCCACTACAGTTCTGCCCCATGCTACTGTGGACGTGTCACAAAAAAATGGTTCAAAATGGCTCTGAGCATTATGGGACTTAACTTCTGAGGTCATCAGTCCCCTAGAACTTAGAACTACTTAAACCTAACTAACCTAAGGACAACACACACATCCATGCCCGAGGCAGGATTCGAACCTGCGACCGTAGCAGTCACGCGGTTCCAGACTGTAGAGCCTAGAACCGCTCGGCCACTCCGGCCGGCGACGTGTCACACAATGGGAAGTTCGTCACATCCCATATTACCCAAATTTCATGCCTTCTTTGGACTACTATGCGATGGAGGTCAGAACCGCGACACCAAGCGTTGAGATCGCGCATTATCTTATGGATAGTCGAGGAAATAATTTCAAACTCGCTGGCGTTCAGAATCGACACTAAAATTCCTCAAGGGGTTGCATAAAGGCCGTTATGAAACAAGCCCTTCCCTTGGGTCGCTGATTCCCACACACTTCGCGGTCGAAAACAATAGTTCGCAGTGCGATGAGCAGCAGGACTATGTTCTTGACAATGCTCGACACTACTGCCAACTCCTTGGAGTTTCAAGGCTACTCTAAGGTTATCATGAGGCTGCAAGCACACTGACCGTGATCTAACGCCTTTGGAGTGTAGTGCGGAAGCAATTTCTCCGATGGTGCATGTCGTGGAATCATTAGAGACCGTTCAAAATCATTCGGCGAAATTTGAACGTGATCCGAAGCAGCAAAAGTTGTTTGTTTATGTGCGTGAAAAGAAACGGCAAAGGGTCTCTCTAAGACCACCCACCCAGTTCGGCAACACTCTCTGTGTCACCCATGCTCCTTTATTGAAGACGTTGGAAATTCTAGCGTCAGAGACTTTGACACCAGTTCACCTGCTCTAGTGCCTGTGTAGGCAACCACTTCGACAACTCTTAGGGAGGCTTGTCTACCTACAGGCGCTAGAGTAACCGCGATACTGGTGTCGAATTTTCTGACAGGCATATTTTTAACCGAAAAACCTAACGTAGCTGGCAAAGGCCCTGGAGTCGGCATGGCTCGACATCTCTATCGGTATTTTCTAGAATCTCATTGACTCTCTTCCTGCATGTTTCATAGTGGTTTGCACTGCAAAAGCTGATTATGCAGGCTTTAGACAAGTGGTCATATTAATGTCACCGGACAAGTGTTACATTTCACTCCACCTTCCTTCCCTCGTTATCACTCCTGAGGTTGCTAGCGGCGACTTGCCGTTAAAAGTTTATTTTATCGCCAGAGAGTAAGATTTAAATGTAAGTCTGGGTGGAACAGCTCCACTTATTTTTCTGAATGTAAGGACCGCCAGACTTTAAAATCTCGTTGACCCAGACATCCTGAGAACTAGCGGGGTGCACCAACCAAAGTATAGCGGCTGGTTTGAAATCTGCTGCTCTCCGGTAGTATTTACTTTAACGAGTAATCTCGCTCAATGAATGAGGGCCCATTGAGATCACGTCTACAATAAGTGGACAGCTAGAGCAAGATGTAAGGTCGTGTAGTCCATATCCGGAAGTAAGTAGACGCTGACATTCTGTTGCACCTACTCCGTCGTTTTTCCATATATTTATAACTACATTTGAATTTATACTGTAATTATCGTAAGGTGTCTCCTATATTCTTTAGCCCAATACTTATTCCTTGACAATGATCGTTCCATTTGTCGCCCATCGAAAGTAACTGTGTGCACAAAGTTCAAGTGACTCATTCAAATTTTCTAAGACCATAAAGTGTCTGCATTAGCTGAAGCACCGTTTCGTCATTTGGGAGCGACACAGGGTGAATATGTTTCGCTATGTTCCGCAGTTACAGGGTCGTTTCCGCCGGTAATAGAGCGAGGCGTATATCCTCTAAAAACCGAGCGCATGCCGACGCTATCGTAGCGTGACGAGCAGTTAGCGAAGACAACACGCAAATTGCACTCTTCATTACTTCCGTGCCTTACTGTTTCTCCCTTTCTTCCTCTGCCCCTTTTCACTTCTTTCCCGTTACGGTCTCGCGAGCGCTGGCTGTCAAGTGTTTCCGAGAGGGAGGCACCTAGCAGGAAATGAGAATAACCGGAATGCCGACACGTCAGGGCGGCGTGTCCCCAACAGGTCGCCTCTGGTACATGCGCGTGGCTGGGGCTCCTCCATAACTTTCTCACTAGCCGTGCCACGGCACAAATATTTCTGCCGCAAAAAAAGGTTGTGCCCAAAATGGAATCCAGAGGAGGTTTTACCTTTTAACACTTCTGGCGAGCGCTTACCAGCCATAAAATCTGTTTTAAGTAACAAAAGGTGTAGGTTTCTTATAGAAGTGCTAGAAGGCAGAATTTTGGCCATGAGATTAAAGTCCGATTTTTCGTAGGTGTTTTCTTTTTCTTCATTAGCTTCTCGTTTTACTAACATTTTTTCTACTCTCGAATTGAGCCACAATGGACTACGAATTAACAGTCAATATCACATTGAAGTTTTAGCCTTTGTTCGCCTGCCACTTTTATGTCCTGCAAGTATCTTTTGAGCCCATCACTCAGCGCCTCCCTGCAGTCTTCTGCCGTGGGCCACTTCATCTTTTTAGTTCTTCTCCCGATTTCAAACTTTGGTAGTTTATAATCATTTCTCTGAACTGAACTGGTTCCAATCACTGATTTTGTCCTCTGGGGTACTGGTTTCTCAAGAGCTTTACCCCGAACCATTCCATTCTTTTTGCCTTTGGCCTTTTGAGAGTAAGGATTTTCATTGTTGAATAAATCAACAATTATTTCTGAAATTGCAATTATTTGTTTGTCTGTACATGTACATCACATCTATCGATTTCCGTCCCATTCGGAAATTCCTTCATGTGTATCGTTTCTTTTCGTTTCAGAGTGTACTAATTTATTACTACTAGTCATATTAAAATTATTGTTTCTTCTTAGTTAGGACGTAAAAAATACTATATGTGTGAAATTCTGGTCTGATGTAAAAGAAGGCCAGAAGGATCTGATCCGATCAGGTTAAATAAATAAATAACTAGAAAAGGTCTGTTGTTACGGTTATAGAAATTGCACGGACTAACATAGACTGGAAGTTGGGGTTGAAGTGATCGCTACAGCAAGCAGAAATCTACTAATACCAGTATTGCTGGCCGCAGTTTTGACCAGGAACGAGGTGGAACCTTCCTATACGTCGGCCAGCGGCCTGAAGAGAGCGTAGTAGATCGCCGAAACGGGTAACCAGATAAAATAAGTTTGGACATTAGACGGCTTATAGGTGCTTCATTTGACATCCTGTATCGAACAACCGAGTCCCGCAACCATCTCTGAAAAGATGGACATAAATCATCTTGGACTGCGTGTAATGCCCTAATCGTCGAGAGGACGTCAAAATCTAGACTTCATTCCTTTTTGCGTAGACACAAGTAGCAGTCAGTTAGCGACTTGGCTCAGTGATTAAGACAGCTGGACTCCTGATACCATTGAGATTTAGGTTTCCCTTACTCTAAATCGCTTAAGGCAAATTCCAGGTTTGCTTTGTATTCAACAATATGTGATGACATGAAAAAAAGGAACCAACAAACTTCGCAGGTCTACAGTAAATTACCACAAAAATCTGTATATTCGTGGATAATTTGGTATACTCTACCACTGATTCGCCAATGGCAATCAACATTGCACTAAAACTCCCACAAAAATACACGTTGATACTGCAGTTAAGGTCCTTACATAAAATGTGAAAGCGTAATGATGAAGCTGTGACTTCTAAATGTTGATTGGTAAAGTGAAAACGCTTTTTGTTGTAACACTGTGGACGTATTTGATTACTAACTCTGGAAGTGTGCACCACGCTCAGAGTGACCCCGGAGTCTTTTGTTTGTTACTGTGCATGCGGCACTGCACATTCACAGCCCGCCGCCGCCTATGTAAATTCAGCATTGAGTGAGACCTAATAGAGGACGGACGTTCGAATTTGTGAGACATTGTTGTTATTTTGAAAGAAATATTTCTTGAATTGTCACTGTGACTTTGGAAAACATATTGTAATTATTCTGTCACCGTGTGTCAATTACATTTATGCGAAAATGACACCTGGGAACGACATTTTGCTAACGGCAGATGTTATACAGGAAGTATTGTTAGAAGAACTCGCTCCTGAAGGTGACGGAAGTAGCTTCCGCAATGAAAGCGATTTCGAAACTGATGCTCCTGTGGCATTTACCGACAATGGCGAAACAGATCAGTTCGCCGTATTTCAGGCAGCGGTTAAGGAAATACAGCTCTCCCGGGTAAGATTGGTCATTGCTGCGACACAGCTGCCCCTAATAGAAGAAGCCTGCCAGTTGCCTGTAACATTGTAGTCCACACTACAAGAGTGTGGAAATAATGAATGACTCGGTTTGTGAATAACTGAGAACACCTTCAAATATTTGACCGAGTGAGATAACGCAGTGGTTAGCACACTACACGACGGTTTAATGCCGCATCCGACCATTCCGATTTAGGTTTTACATGATTTCTCTAAATCGCTTCAGGCAAATGCCGCATGGTTCCTTTGAAACTTTTATTTTCACAAGTCCTTCTTGATCACATCGATTTCTTTACACTTTATGGTCGGTTTCGTCTTATCGCCATCTTCAGACCGTTAAAATATTCTGACATAAAACATGTTTAACTTGATGATGATTTATATCAGAATATTTTAACGATCTGAAGATGGCGATAAGACGAAACCGGTCATAAAGTGTAAAGAAATCTATGTGATCAAGGGGGACTTTTTAAAATAAAAGTACTACAAATAAAATGATCGCGAACTCATATACAGACTTTATGTCCTCAATTGATAAGTTCTTTTGAAAGGGTACTGCCGATCTCCTTCCGCATCCTTCCCCAATCCGAGCTCGTGCTCCGTCTCTAATGACCTCGCTAATCTTCTTCTTCTTCTTCTTCTTCTTCTTCTTCTTCTTCTCATCCTCCTCCTCCTCCTCAAAATATTTGAGTAATATGTGCATTTTATTACAAGGCGTATAGAGAAAGTAAGGTCCGATTAGGTGCGAAATGGAAACCACTGAAAATCGCATGGAACTTCGCGCAGGTGTGTTGGGCAGTATCTTTAGTGTGACTTTCGATCGGTTCACGTCGCTCTTTCCAGTTCAGAGCGCTAAGTGATCACGTAGAAATGTCTAAAGCAAAAGTGTCTCCCGCCAAGTGTGTGGATCTAGTGAGAGATTTCGCCTGAAGCTTTCCATTCCACATAACATAAAAGTCATGCGTTTCTTTCTTCAAGACAATTTTCAGCCGCATTCTGCAGGGGAAATGAAGACGCTCCTGCAGCGTTTTAGATGGGGAGTGCTTGATCACCCACAATACAGCCTTTAATTGGTTCCCTCCGTTTCATATGAACCGCTGGGTACGAAGATAACATTTCGGCACACACAACGGAAGACAGACCAGCGTAGTGGATTCGGGGAAAGCACAGGCGACTGCTTCCTGTGACGAGGGTACTGGAATGTTTGTACAGTGCCACTACAAATGTCTTAAGTCGGAGCGGCCAATTGTTGCGGCTAATTGTTGCGAATAAAAATATTTTTATTTTCATTGTGGTTTTTATTTCGCCACCAATCGAACCATACTTTCCGAATAGACCTCGTTAATGAATAGCAACTTCATTTAATTAACCTGCAAATAAAGCCTTTAGATTCGGATCACTTTCAAGTTTCACTGCTGAAAAGCTTCCACGACAGTTTTTGCTTAGTCTCGAATTTTGGCTGTATTAATACTAACATTGACTGAAAAACTATATGATGCGTTTAGTGTTTGAGAACCTAATTTCGTTACAAAATAATCTACATTCAGGCTATTTCTGTAGCAAATAATTAAGGATCACTGTAACGCTGGAGTGTGACAATTTCAGAAGTGTACACTATTAGGATTAATTATTTTGTTAAAAATGTGCACTTATGGGACAGTGGTTGTGAAAGGGAAATTAACAGGAGCAGCGATGGCTGTCCACAGTTTTCGCGAAGGGCAGGACTGCAGGCGCGAGGGCCCGGCTGCGACCGTGGCACTTTGTGCCGTTCGATCGACGCCTTTACATGAGGCACACGTAGCGGGCGGCGGCGGCAGTCTTATTAAAACTTGGTGTCGTTACGGAACTTGACTGGGCGCACCGGGTCTGACAGCTCACGCCGCTGCTTGTTTCTCGAGACTGCCGAGGCGATGGGGTGGGGCGTGGGAGGAGAGAAAGGGGCAGGGGGAGATGGGGGAGGTGCCCGGACACCTACGCAAGCAGAACGGAGCGCCGGCGATGCAAAGTTGGCACATGAAGCGCGGGGGGATCGCCTGGCGAACCGTGCCGTCACGACGCCAGCGGCTACATATTTTATCCGCGCCTGAAAGACTGCTCGGCTACCCGGCGATTCCTTGGAGAAATTGCTGCAATGCCGTACTTTACGGAAAGGGTGAAACTCTCTTTTTGCGTGGAACTGAGCAGAATTTTGGTCAGATTAGATTTTTAACTCGTGGCAAAACGACACAAAAGCGTTTTTAACCTCTCGTTACGAATATTATACTACACCGATGGGGAATAAAAATAGCAATATCGAGAACAACTTGTGCGACATAAACGAAAGTTGGTAGGCGTGTGCCTAAATCTGAAAGATGATTTTAATTAAAATTTTGCGCCAATCGCATAACAATGGCGTTGGTAGAGCCCCTACGAGGTGCAAATCGTGTTTGCTTTAGATACACACTGTAACGGTCGTGTACATTAGCTACTTTTGAGATTGGACGTGGTGAGTTGACATTCGTGAAATATGTATTTAGGCAACAAAGACGCCATTATCAATATATCACCACGTTTGAACAAGGTCGTGTAATAGGGCTACGAGAAGTTGGACGTTCCTTCTGCGATGCTCCAGAAAACCTTGGCAGGAATGTAGAGACTGTACACGGCTGCTGGCAGTGGTAATCCCGAGAATGCACGATCACAAGAAGACCACGTTGCAGTAACGAGAAGGAAGACCATCGTACTAAATTTGCAGCAGCAATTTGATCAGAAGTTGGTATCATAGTGATACAACAAACTGTTACAAATCGATTACTTGTCTATAATAAAACATACAGTCAACAGTAATTTTTATTTTACAATTGGTATTGCCTACTTTGGCCCAAATAGACAGATACTCGTCTGCATTGAGCTTCTTCTTTCTCCTTGTAGACAAAGTAAACGGCTTGTCTGGCACCAACGTACCATAGGGAACCTTAGTGAGTAGACCTGTACTCTTCACTATTCTCTACGTTTTCCGACTCAAGATGTTTGCATCAGAGAAAGCTTCAAGGCTACCGGTGAGCATGGTTCCCCCATACAACAGCCAAGGTCAGCCATGTACTGCCTACAAACACAGCAGAAACATCAGACGTGAACTGCATTCTTAGTCTACGAAAAACATTTGGACCACCTATAAGCTGCTGCTTATTGAATTGGCCAGCCAAGTCAATCTCTATTGCTCTCAAAGACTTGTACACTGCGCCGCCTACGGCGACTATAGCCATGTCGCAGAGGCATTGCAGAGGCATGTTAACACTTCAAGGACAGCTCAGAGCCAGAATCCTTTTAGCGTGCGTTCCACTGACTCCAAAGCACCGCCACTTGAGACAGTGATGTCAACGAGAGCTCAGTGGAGGGCAGCGTGGAGGTTTGTGATGTTTTCTTATGAAAGATGGTCCTGCCTCGGTGTCAGTGATGGCCGTGTGTTGGTTAGGAGGTCAGTTGAGGGCCTGAAATCAATCTGTCTGCGTGCTAGACCTCGAGTTAATGTCTGGGCTGCGATTTCGTATGATAGCAGGAACACTCTCTTGGTTATCCTGTGCACGTTGACTACATATTTGTACGTCACTCTAGTGATTCGACCTGTTATGCCATTCGTGAACAGAATTTCTGGGGGTGTTTTCCAACAGGATAATTTTCACTCACACACCGCTATAGTAACCCAACATTCTCTATGGAGTGTCGATACGTTGCCTTGGCCTCCTTCATCACAAGATCTATTTCCAATCGACCACTTATGAAACATCGTCGGACGGAAACTCCAACAAACAGCATTAGGCGTCCCTGTGTTGACTGACCAAGTTCAACAGGCATGGAACTACATCTACATCTACATCTACACTCCGCAAGCCACCTGACGGTGTGTGGCGGAGGGTACCCTGAGTACCTCTATCGGTTCTCCCTTTTATTCCAGTCTCGTATTGTTCGTGGAAAGAAAGAGTGCCTGTATGCCTCTGTGTGGGCTCTAATCTCTCTGATCTTATCCTCATGGTCTCTTCACGAGAATGAATGTATGTTCTGGAAACTTCGACAAAAGCCCGTCCCGAGCTACTGAGCGTCTCTCTTGCAGAGTCTTCCACTGGAGTTTATCTATCATCTCCGTAACGCTTTCGCGATTACTAAGTGATCCCACCTCCGGCACCCGTGCAACACAATGCATGCACGATTGCATGCTTGCATTCAACATTCTGGTGGTTACACTGGTTATTAATGTACCAGCATTTCTCGTTTACAATCTCTTATCTCGCGCTAACATTAAACAGTGATCATGCAACTTTAGTCACTTAATAATGATTTTTGAGTTTTGGGATTTTCTCCCGTCAGTGTATTTTAGCCCTGTCGTTTCTTTACTTGCATTTTGACACCTGCTCAGGGGACTTACAGCTTATGGAATGCTCTCTGTAAGGAGAGAAATTACGCGTCTGACGTGGCGCGCATGCAGTCCTGTGCATCTTTGTTGTTCAGTTTCCTCGAGTACTTTGCGTTGGAGCTGTATAAATATACTGTTTACAATCTTTACCAAATATGGTACAATTATTGGGTTTCTCCTAGTGTAAATAGCATAGCTGTTACGTGGATTTTGGTCTTACAATGTGCAAAAATTTCTAGAAATTAATACATTATTGGATACAGTTTTTTGCATTTCTACAAAATTTATATCGTATTTTACAGAAACGAGAACTGTGTTTAGTCTTCAATTGATTTTCAGCTTTATTACATAAACTAGTTAGAGACTGGAATCATTAAGTATCTCAAGCTGGACGAATTATTTGGCATAGCGATAATTTTGTTTATGGGCTAATGCTAAGAGCTATGATTAAAATTCAGAGAACGATGTCAGGTAACTGAATACTAACTCCAAATTCTAGTGTAACCTAAACGATTTAAGCAGCTCAAGTCAGGAAAGTTACGAGTTTGCATGACTTAATCGATAAGAATCGTCATAGTTTAGTCAATTTGCACGAAGTACCTATAAATTATATACAAAAACTTTTCTTGCGAATCAGTGTATCTGTTAAGGAGTTCCTGAGGTTAGTCTTCACGCGCTTTCAGAAAAGTACGGTGGGAGACTTTACCACCACGTAGTTATAGAATATACGGCGAAATGAAATGATTCTGGCCAAGTTTCGTTGCTCTCTGACGTTGTGCCAGCTATTCACTTTGGCTTTACCCATTAGGTACCACCACATTTGTAGATGATCACCACGTAGCTTCCATCATTGCCACGAGATATCCCTCCAAACGCTAGTTATGACACACTCATAATTACTATAATCATAAATTATGCACACTAATCTTCCTCTGGAATCAGACTATCTATTAGTGAAACCGTATGAAAATCTCTACAGTAGCTCCTGAGATTAGCCTTCACATAGAGACAAATAAAGACTGTGGGAGACAGATTTATAGTGTGTATGGATGTGAATTGTAATTTGATCTGTTCTGAAGAATAATATATGGTACTCTATCTGCCAGAAGGGGATGCAAAATAAAATTAAGTGAGATGTTTTCAGGGAAGAGGCATGTCTCTATTAGGTTAATCATTACTTTTGTGTGTTGATTGTCAATCTCTTCATTTAAAATAACATATAGCTGTAGCTTTTTATTTCTCTATATTTCTCAAACCTCCCAAGATATTTAGCTTGATGCCTTCAGATTGTCTGTGCAAAACAGTAAGTACTTCATTCACATCTGCATATTTGTGTACTGTTTCGTGCAAGCAAGTTGTAATTGCTGACTTCCTGCAATTCTTTATTTCAAAGGGCTGTCAGATGTTCAAAAAATTTAATATCAAACGCTCTCCCTACCCGTCCAGCAAAGAAATTTTCACAATCGCCTAGTCTTTCTTAAATGTATCTTGTTTTGTTTAGTGTGTATGATAGAGTTACGAATAGCGCACATTTTGTACAAATAACTCCGGTTCCGTCGTTGTTTGTGTCGCCATTTGTTACATTTTTTTAAAAGTAACGCAGCCCGGCATACGTGCACCGTTGTTCGCCGAACCACTGCGATCAGCCTGGAACGCGAGAGGCCGACTCGATAATTAAATCCGCGCCCGCCAGGTGTACGATTTTAATGGCGAACTCTCGACCCGCACATTCCACGGGGTACGTTCCGCGCGTTACCATCGCAGATCGAACAGCCCGCTGATAAAGCCCGCAGAAACATACCACAGCGCTCTCTGCTGCTAGGCAGCGCCGCGAAAACCATTACGGCGATATCGAATGGGAAACGGCAGTGGCTGGCGGCGGCGGCGGTCGCTGAGGAACCTCCAGTCCAGGGCAACCCGCGGCGCGACGGAGATCTGCCGACTATTTTCTTTTCCTTTTCTCTCTCTCTCTTTCGTTTCGAGAGCCGAGAAATACGGCGGGGCGCGCGTTATTGTGGTTTAAAGCGGGGCCGAGCGCACGCGAACGACTCATTAGAGCGGTCATTAGCGTCTCGACGCCCTCGAGCCGAGCGCTGCCATCCTCCGAGGCGCCCGCAATTAAATCCTCGCCACCCGCGACACCCAGGCGCTTCGCGGCGGACTTGGCTTCCAGATTCTGCACTGCTCCGTGGGCCAGTTACGCTCGAGCTGAGTTACCACCGTCGTAGGCGTAGTAGAAATGAAAACAGCGAGAAACTTAACATCAGGACTGATGGTCACGAAGTCAATGAAGTTAAGGAATTCTGCTACCTAGGCAGTAAAATAACCAGTGACGGACGGAGCAAGGAGGACATCAAAAGCAGACTCGCTATGGCAAAAAAGGCATTTCTGGCCAAGAGAAGTGTACTAATATCAAATACCGGCCTTAATTTGAGGAAGAAATTTCTGAGGATGAACGTCTGGAGTACAGCATTGTATGGTAGTGAAACATGGACTGTGGGAAAACCGGAACAGAAGAGAATCGAAGCATTTGAGATGTGGTGCTATAGACGAATGTTGAAAATTAGGTGGACTGATAAGGTAAGGAATGAGGAGGTTCTACGCAGAATCGGAGAGGAAAGGAATATGTGGAAAACACTGATAAGGAGAAGGGACAGGATGATAGGACATCTGCTGAGACATGAGGGAATGACTTCCATGGTACTAGAGGGAGCTGTAGAGGGCAAAAACTGTAGAGGAAGAAAGAGATTGGAATACGTCAAGCAAATAATTGAGGACGTAGGTTGCAAGTGCTACTCTGAGATGAAGAGGTTAGCACAGGAAAGGAAATCGTGGCGGGCCGCATAAAACCAGTCAGTAGACTGACGACCAAAAAAAAAAAAAAAAAAAAAAAAAAGGCGTTTATAAGTTTGCATAATTCCACCACTGCGCTGGCATAAAGGGCCAGCGAATATACAGGGTGCCCCCCCCCCCAGGACGAATGGTCAGTATTCAGGGATACGAAGGAAAAAATCATTCGAAGCAAAAAAAGTCTATGAAAGATGAGGTCGAAAATGCATACCTCAAGAGCTATGAATATCTCTTCACATCCGTTACTGCGAAGCAATTCTCTTCGACTGCAAGCTCTTTGGCTTACAAACGTCGGGAAGTGATAGCCTGGACCACAAGGAGCAAAAATTCACTGTAGCTAAGATGAACAAGTGATCGTACACCTTAAGTATGAATTTTAGAGCCAATGTTTATTAGACATTTTTTTCTTGTTTTGGTCCATGTTACTCCCTCCCAAAATATGGAAAACAAAGAGCTTGCAATAGAAGAGATTCGTTCCACAGTCTCCAAGATGTATTCCTCCTAGCTCTTAAGGTATGCATTTTAGAGCCCTTATTTGCTAGCCCCTTTTGCTTCGAATGGTCGTTCCTGTCATATCCCTGAATATTGATCATTCCTCCTGGGGCACCCTGTATTTTCTTGTTTATTTAGATTCCTCTCAGAGCTTCACACACACACACACACACACACACACACACACACACACACACACACACACATATATATATATATATATATATATATTCCGAACAATTTCCTTCTTCCTTATCATGTGATTGTAAAATAATTCACCAGCCGGAGTGGCCGAGCCGTTCTAGGCGCTACAATCTGGAACCGCCAGACCGCTGAGGTCACAGGTTCGAATCCTGCCTCGGGCATGGATGTGTGTGATGTCCTTAGGTTGGTTAGGTTTAAGTAGTTCTAAGTTCTAGGGCACTGATGACCTCAGATGTTAAGTCCCATAGTGCTCAGAGGCATTTGAACCATTTTTTGTAAAATAATTCCAGTGTAATATATAAAAGTTTTGTTCTATTCTTAAATCGTACATTTGAACTGTCTGTACTTGTCATATTTGACTTCCGTACTCTAGGTCAACTTAGCATTTCCTAAGTCCGCCTACTGTATGGAAGTCAATTGTTGAAAGGACACATTTAGCAAATTCTCCGGTGACCTAGAGTATGGAAGTCAGTTATGCCAAGCACTGTCAGTTTAAATGTGTACGTTAAGAACAGAATAAAACTTTTATACGTTACACTGGAATTATTGTACAATCACATAATCAAGACGCACGCAGTGTTTCGAAAATGAACGGACTAGTTCGAAACTAACCACCATTAAGCAATTTGTATACAACTGTAACAGGAAACTAAATAAGTAATTTACAAATATTATTTGATCTCCTTTCCTAGTCACATCTCTTTTACATATTCATTTCAGTCATTTAGATGACAACATGAAATTAGTGCTAACGGAGGTCTCATATTCAGTCACTGTATATAGGAGACAATCTCAAAAATCTGAACATATTTTAAAATCATTTAGACAAAACATCTGTACTGCGCGAAAAGCGGAAATTGAGCCTAAACAATAAAATATGATATACGAAGCTGGTATTTGTTCTTTCGGACATGTCCGAAAGAACACAGACCATCTTCATGTAGAAAAGGCTTACCGGCCAATGATCTTCTTCAGTACGGATGCACTCACATTGCTCAAACTCTAACGGGAATCGATAGATTGACTGCCGCGAGTAATGGGTATAGTGGGCAGGGGCACTACAAACGTGTGTGGACATTAAGTTGGAAATGTGGGTCTCACGGGGAGCGTGCCAGAGATAAATCCTTCCAGTCGCATTATCCTCTGTGTCCTCGATGGCTCAGTTGGACGCCGGCACGGTAGCTCAGCGTGTTCGGTCAGAGGGTTTAGCTACCTTCTGTAATAAAAAAAACTGCGTGAACGGATCAACGAACAACCAGAACGAGTGACATCGGAGGTCTGCAACGAACAAAGTAAACGAACAATATAGAAAAAATGAGATTTAAAAAAAAAAGGTTGGATAGATCGCGTGCCATGTAAGCAAGAGATCTCGGGTTCGAGCCCCGGTTGGGGCACACATTTTCAACTGTCTCCTTTGATATTTAGCAACGCCTGTAAGCAGCTAATGGTCTGGATTCAATGTAATTTCATTAAGCAATAAAATGTGTGAGGTCGTACGCATGAGCACTAAAATAATTCCATTCAATTTCGATTAACGATGAACCACACAAATTAAAAATTTGTCCATTCAACGAGATGCCTTAGAATTATGATCAACTTGAATTGGAACCATCACACGAAAATATTGAAAGGAAGACGAACCAAAAACTGTGTTTTATTGCTAGAACGCTTAGAAAGTGTTACCGTCTGAACAGCTGAACAATATGAGCAAGTGATTTGGTCTGCACAGACAAATGGTTGAAAGTGTACCCGAGTGCAAAAATACATGGAAAACGTATGTTTGTCACTATCTTAAATTTCGTGGCCATTTCGATGAAAGAAGTTCTGTACAACACTTGGGCATGTGTGTGTGAAGCAATTCTTGCAGCTGACTCAGACTTTGTGATTGCTAGTCTGAGGGTAGCGTCGCTTAGCATATCTGTAGCAGAAATGCTATCGGTCTCACACCAGACTTCTTCATCGAATTTTGAGTATGTTTCTTAACTTTGTGTGGACACTCCCTGCTTTCTCGTAACTACGCAGACCTGGAAAAGTAATTAACAGACTCCTCCGGTAGATGATGGTTCAAATGGCTCTGAGCACTATGCGACTTAACTTCTGAGGCCATCAGTCGCCTAGAACTTAGAACTAATTAAAGCTAACTAACCTAAAGACATCACACACATCCATGCCCGAGGCAGGATTCGAACCTGCGACCGTAGCGGTCGCTCGGTTCCAGATCCGGTAGATGAAAATGTTTTACTGTCAGTTAAGAACGATGCTCCGTAGTCATTTGTGTTACATAGTTTCCTCTCGCATTCGTGAGGACGACGGTTCAATCCCGCGTCCGGCCATCCTGATTTAGGTTTTCCGTGATTTCCCTAAATCACTCCAGGCAAATGCCGGGATGGTTCCTCTGAAAGGGCACGGCCGAATTCCTTCCCCATCCTTCCCTAATCCGATGAGACCGATGACCTCGCTGTCCGGTCTCCTTCCCCGAAACCAACCAACCAACCAACCATAGTTTCCTAAAAAGCTTTTAACTAGATATTGGTGAAATCAGAAATCTGCCGATACTTTGTGGCTTTTAGTTTCTATGCTGCATTAGTTCAGGTAGTATGGACGAGACCCTTAAAATTTTATAAGGATACTAGTTGTCTACGCTGAGCTGATAACTCTAATGAGCGGCAGCTGTGCAAGACATAACAATATGTAGTATGGATACATATCACGGGGATTTAAACAAATAAAATTGTTTCGACCTTCCAGCCATGTCAAGCAATTAAATAGCCACAGTCTTTCAGACGAGTTCTCCACGGCCATTCTCAAATAGTGACTGACACCACTTGACATTGGTCAAGAAGCAATCGTCCGTCAACTTGTGGATATTTAATCATTCCACACGGTTGAACGAGCGAGAAATTGTTATTAGATTACAACATGTTACTCTGCTTTGCTTCAGTGGGCTCCTCCGTGCGTTCATTTTTTCATTAGAGCTATTGCAGACATGAAGTCAGAAGAACATTCCTGCCCAGAGCAGCTCGGACACTTGTAGTGCTAAAGCGCTGCTAGGCAGCAGAAGCAGGCTCTGTTATGCGTGCTGCCCGGCAATAAGTCAGAGGAACTCCCCTCCCTCCGCCCCCTCCACCGCCCCCCTAGGACACGCCCCCCGGCGCGTTCGCATCACTGCGCGGCATTCCTACACAAATGACGACTGCTGCTGGAGCACCGACCGTCCGCCGCCTGAAGTATTAACGGCGCTCAAATGGCTGCCCGAAAGAAAATAAACTCTGGCGCCTCGTAACTGTGGGCCAAGCCTTCCCTTGGAACGCATACCTTCTAACGCTTTCAATATGGGGAAAGCATCGCAAATATTCTACATCACTGGAGCGCTGAACACTCTTGCTAATTAGCTGTAACTACAGCGATCCTGCGCTCCCCCTCAAATTTGGTTATTAGCGTTACCTTCATTCCAGCTATCGCCAATTTTCTGTGACTCACAAACGACAAGTCAGAATAACATAAACCTAATTCATGCATAAAACTATCAGCTCATTAAGATTTTTCGTGGAGCAGAGTTCACCCAAAATTTCTGTTGGAAACTAAGCGAAAGAGGGTAACAGCTCCAGAGGCACTGTGCTTCCTCCAGGCTGCACCGGGCTGGCACGCTATGCTTCTTTTTCCTTAAATTATTGGCTTTCAGAACGTTCCCATCCAGCCAACTCAATAGAAGAAATGTTTTATTGCAGTTTGTTTTGACAATTCATGGTAGACATTATTTTAAGTTCTACCCTACTAGGATTAACAACGGACTCATTCAAAGTAAACTCAAAGTTTACTAAAACGAGTAAATAAGACTAAAATGTACACAGGACTCATACAGGAAGTATGCTCTAAACATGTTAATGGTAACACAATAAAAATTGATAAAACGCCGTTGGTACACACAGCTCTATACTTCCCCCAGCATATGAGCTTGACGTATGCCTCTTCCAATTTTGGCACGAGAGTGCGCATTCTGATCATAGACGACTGCCAAAGATCTTCTCTATAACGAAAAATAATGTTATAAATTATTCACTAAATCGATGTTCAACAGAAGCACTTCAGCCACAAGAAAGAGTAATAGGACGCGTAATATTTCCAGTATACGTAAACAGTATATCAGACAGGGTTAATAGATCTATAAATTTGCTCGTTAACGATAGGGTCGTGTACAGTAAAGGATTGTTGCTGGATAATCGCAAGGAATCTCAGTCAGATTTGCTCAAAATTTCCACGAAGTGTCATGGATGACAGCTGTCTTTGAATGTGGGATAAATGTGAGGTAATTCCTATAATAAATAGGAAGAACGACATGGTATCTGATTACAATATTAGTAGTGAATGTCTGGAGCAGGTCACATCATATTTAGGAGTAACACCAGGAAGGGATATGAAATGCGACGATCAGGTGAAGCCAGTATTACCGAAGATGACTGGAAAAATTAGATCTGTTGGCACGATTCAGGGAAAGGGTATATGTAAAGGATGTGTGTAGGGTACTGTTACAGTGTTTGGAGTCTTTATCAAGTAGGCATAACAACATACATCGAACTAATATAGAGACGCGTTGTTAGGATAGTATCAGGCAAGTACAGCCCATCCTAAAGTACAACACAAATGCCCAGGGAATTTAAATGGGAATCCTCGGAAAAAACACGAAGCAGCTATCGCGAAATCCAGTTGGGTGATTTTAAAGAATCAGCGTTCTAACACGACTGTGAGACCACGGCGCTGCCACCACCGTAAAAGCGCTTCGTCCGTGGGGGGAGATTACGTTGGATCTCGCGGAGTGGCGGACGACGAGAAGCGCTTTCTCCTTCTCCGACTGCGCCTCTAATTCGCTTCCCGTGTAAACGCCCGGGACTGGCGGCTGTGTTAATCTGATCGCTGTCGGCAGAATGTCGCGGTGCGATAAAAAAGGGAGAAAACAGGCTGCGTGCCGCTCGGCCGTACACCGCCGGCGCCGCGACCGTGACTCACACGCAGCCCGGCGTACGCAGCTCTCGAGCCAGCCAGTCGCGTCTCTCAGGAAGGGCTCGCGTGCGCTGCCCAGCGCCCCGGGCAATAAATTCAGCGCGGCCGCCATGTCTGGGGGCAATTTCTCACCGGAATAATCAGCCCGCGGCCCTCCGCTAACAAACATGTAACCGCCCGGACGCCGAGCCGCGGGCCAGCCCGCTGCCGCGCGGGCAACCTACACACACAGGCGCTCGCAGCATCGAGCCGCGACCAGGCATCCGTTGGTAGGCCACCCCGTGGGTTCCTGCGGTACAATTGCGCTAAAACTCTTCTTGTTCATCTTTTACGAATGCAGTATCTACGTATTCAACTATCGATGCTTCAGTCTGTCGTCAACACAAATATTCGTATTAAGTTACAAATATTCTTCCTAGTGCGTGACGTGGTCTATTGGCACTCATACGGCCCGTGACTATATGACGGTGCCAACAGTATCCTCGCTGTCACTGTACCGTCACAATCATATTTATTACGGACTATACTGTCACTGGCACCATACTGTCATTGCATGATTTCTCGAGAACGAGTTCTTTTTCCATGGCCGTGTTTGAATTTTCTGATTTTTCATTGTGCAGTTTGTTGAAATTTTTACCAACAGTAACGTGAATAGCGGAAAGCTTATTCAGTCAGCGCTTCGGTTTCTGGTGTTGTAAGCTCTGCCCATTTCAAAAGACATGGAGGGAGGCTTCAAGAATTCTACCCCAGGAAAACTGGAAGGGAAATGGAAACAAATAGTACGATATTAATTTATGTTTCTTATTCATTACGTTAACGCTTAGCTGTGACCTTAAAAAGGCCGGATCATAGTGGGGCAATCAAGTTGAAACCATCCGAACTTCTGTAATGGCATTATGCTACTCCGCTACAGAGTATGCCTGTCCTGTTTGGTACAAGTCAGCACATGTCAAACTGGTGGATATTGCCCTAAACTACACATGCAGAATTATAACAGGCTGCCTGAAGTCATCTCCAGCCGAATGGCTCTACCATCTTGCGGGAATTGCACCACCGCCTGTTCGAAGAAAAATGGCAGGAAACGGGGAAAGAACGAAACTGGAGCAGGAAAAAATGCATCCAATGCATGGGCAACAACCCTACCCACAACGACTAAGGTTAAAGAAAAATTTCCTCCCAACATCGGAGAAACTAACAACCACTGATGAAGCAAGGCCGCAACTGTGGAGGGCTGACACATCCCAACCTCGTGGTTGTAAAAGGTTTTTCGAATCTTTACCCCCTGGTCATGATAAGAATTGTATGAGGTGAGGAGTGGGAACGTCACGGGTTAACCTGAAAAAATTGGGATATCCAACGTGACTGTGAGGAACAACAGATTGTTCAGCATACGCTTCAGTGTCGACTGTGCCCAGCCACCTGCACAGAAGATGAACTTCGCCAGCCAACGGAAAATGGACTGGAAGTGGCGAAATTTTGGTCAAAGATTGTATAAATTCTATTTTATGTATGTTTCTGGCACGAGAATAATGATTACATTAATAACACCAACACAGTATAAACCAAGATTATAAGCATCGTTAAAGGTTACTCATCTGCTTCGCACAGTAGAGACAGCATCAGAACTGAAGAATGCAGCGAATATTTCCTTACAGGAAATGCATCTCTCTTTGCATTCTCGCCTTGCAAATGCAAATTCTGAAAATCTCGCGTCCGTCGGCCGTCGTAATTTAATATATATGTTATTATTATTTTTTAACTATATATATGACGGTAGTATCTGTCCCCGAAAGAACAGTTACCGTGGATGACCATGCAGCTTTGCTAGAAATGAAATGATAATTAAATAGACACCCTAGCTGCAAGCAGGCGTTGATACACTTCATTGGGGACATGTTGAAAATGTGTGCCCCGACCGGGACTCGAACCCGGGATCTCCTGCTTACATGGCAGACGCTCTATCCATCTGAGCCACCGTGGGCACAGAGGATATTGCGTCTGCAGAGACTTATCCCTTGCACGCTCCCCGTGAGATCCACATTCCCAACATGTCCACAACACTACATTCGTAGTGCGCCTAATAGATCAGTCATTTTTAACAATATTAATTTCAAATTATTCGTTACGTTAATGAATGTTAGACTCGCTGAATCTTAAAACATGAGCATATAAGTTGTACAATGTAATAAACTTTTCATATTAATTTCCTCGGCTAGTCAGTTCACCTTAAAGCATAAGATCTTTAGTTATTAATTACAATTGCGGCCCACACACGCGCGAGAGTATTTTTCTTACCTCCGTTAACCATTGTATTGTAGTCAGAGTCCTGGCTCTGGGTCTCGGCTATGGTACTGAAAATAAGAATCTTAAAGCTAAGTATTTTCTGCAACGTCGGGCGGCTGTGGAGAAAAATTAATATTATGTTATTAGCGGGCGAGTATTCCGCTTCCGCTAATTTTTCATAAGTTAATATCGCCACGTAATGGCGTCGTTGGCTGCATCGGCCGCTGCGATTGTTGAACTGTAAATTACTTGAATGCAGGTTAATTCAAGGAAGGCGGACATGAAATCGGGATCACCTCTTACAAATTAAAAGTGCACAATAATATTAAATCAGTATATTATATGCTTAACTCATACAAATATGCATACATTTGCCAGCACTCGCAAGATGTCCCTCTATACACATTCAAGACAAAAGAGGAAGTCAAGACGACTCAAAAAAATTAACAAAAGAGCGTATCTTGTCGTCTCTTTAGATCATTATGTCATAAATTATTTCTTTGCATTTGAAACTTGGACAGAGAGATTATTATTTTACGGCTACAAGATAAAAATATATTATTCAATTTATAAATACTGCTTTTTAAGTCTTTTCGTAATATAGCACTGGGGACGCTATAAGCCTGTGACACACACTCCAAAAATCCACTCTCTGAGTAACGTAAACGTAATTGTTTCGCAATGAAATAATAAATGTTATTTTTGTTTTATCCGTTTCTTTCGTTTGCTGCAGAAAGCGTGCTACTGATCGCTGAACTGACTTCTATTACTAATGAATATGTATTGCAAGGGTTTGAAATTTAAAAGATATAGTATAGCTTATGGGCCATGTGCATAAGCAATCCTATCTACTGGAGCTTCCCGTGAGATTAAAACTGTGTTCCGAATTGCGACTCAAACCTGGATGATTACCTGTCAAAGGCAGTGTCCTTAGCGACAGGCGGTAAGATCGTTGCCAGCAAAACGCAAGGATCTGGGTTCGTGTCATGTCATAGTTGAGCGCACACTGTTAATCTGCCAGCAAGTTTAACAACAGCGCACACCCCACTGCTGAAGTATGGTTTGCGTAACCAATTGCAGGCTTGCCCTTAGTTGTTATGTGGAGGCGACTGCGAAATGCTGTCCAGCGTTAACCTTACGGGACCAGTCTGTGTCCTCTTGGAGGCTACTCGGCTGGCATCTGGCTGCCGACGCCACCCAGACAGCGGCCGCCTCCCCGTGGAGACTGGGTGCCCCACACGGTTGCATGCTGGGACCAGAGTTACTGCCCGTCAGCATTCCACCACGGAGCCGCTGCCCAACGAAAAGTGATAGCCTCAGCAACGGCCCCGGCCGGGTAGTCCCGTTGACGACGCCATCATTCACAGCGCTCAAGCAGGTAGTTAGCCGAGGGCCACCTGCCCACCGCTACCTGCGCGCGCTGCACGTAGTTAGCCCGCCCCACTCGTATGGCGACCCTGCACACCCAGATGTGCACATCTAGGACCATCTTTCTGGTATCAATAGAAAGCAATTGCTGGTCCATTAGCCAAAAATGTGCTAAATATAACGGCCATAAAACCACACACCCACTCTCAGGCTTATATTTCACAAACAGTCATTTAACTTCTTCCTCCCTTTAATTATAGCATCGCCTTTTCAACATCGCCATTAATTTTTGAGAAATATAACGTATACTGGAATTAAGACCACATTAAAGCTGCTTCATCATTAATATTTTATTTTATATCCGTTAAAGTCTATCTAATTTCAGTTGTGAGTACCTAGTTCCACCATAATGATACTAAATTATAGTTTTTGTATCGTACTAACTAATGTTTAGTTTTTAAGTCAACAAATTATATTAAAAGTAAAGATCATATGAATTTCCGTCAAACCAATAAAGAAAAATTAAAACCAACAAAAATGTGAAAACCATTTGACTGCAAAAGGCATATTGTAACGTCCTAATATGACCCGTCTGCCTCTTTCAGGGGCAGGATTAAAAATTGAAATAACAAAACTGTCATTCTGATTTCTACTAATTTTGGTTCCATTATAAATGGTTGTTCCTGTATGTACGATATGGGATGGACAGTATGTTCTGTAATTGCACCGCAGATATACAACAACGATGGTATTCCATATTTTGGTAAGTGGTAGTATCGACCAAAACAAGAAAAAATTCTACTGTAAGCATGGCCTCCTAAGAGACAGCTTAAGAGCTATAAACACTTCTTCATCTTCGCTATTGTAAAACACATCTCGTGTATCGTAAACTCTTTCCTAGTGCTAACGACCTACAGAATACGTTAAATAAATGAGCAAATAAATGAGAACAGATTATTCAATTACTGTGAAATAGTAGAGCTTCTAATGTAATCTCCTTGCCATTACATACGACCTGCACTTGTGAGAGGATCATTCTGTCGTTTCTCGCCGGCCGCGGTGGACGTGCGGTTCTAGGCGCTACAGTCCGGAACCGCGGAACTGCTACGGTCGCAGGTTCGAATCCTGCCTCGGGCATGGATGTGTGTGATGTCCTTAGGTTAGTTATGTTTAAGAAGTTCTAAGTTCTAGGGGACTGATGACCTAAGATGTTAAGTCCCATAGTGCTCAGAGCCATTTGAACCATTTTGTCGTTTCTCGTACGGAATAATAGGCTTCAATTACGCTGTAAGTGCAGAGATAGAACAGAAATGTAAAATCATTTAACAGCTTAATCTAAACACAAACTATTTCCTTTAGAACCAGTATATGCCCCGCAATTATCCAGAACTGTGAACATGGTTTACATAACAATACCAAGAGGTATTTATTGCATTTTTTCCTCCATGGACAGTAACAGAGGAATGTCTCATTTATTTATACACTGTGTAAGTCTTCCGCAATAGGAAAGAACTTGCAGGAGAAGAGATGGGTTTCACAGAAGCGAAGATAAGCAAGTGCCCATTGTTCTTAAGGTATGCACTTTAGAGCCCATGTTTACCAAACATTTTTTTCTTGTTTTGGTCCACACTACCATCTCTCAAAATATGGAATACTTTCTTTTTAATAAACGGCATCAGCAGAGCGCAGACTAATGGTTGATCATTACAGAGACAATAAGGACCGCAAATGAAGAAATCTACTGGCTTAAGCAACTTTGACAATGGGCATATAGCCCAGCTCTGGGAAAGAACATCTCGAAAATGACGAAACTTGTCGGCTGTTCGCGTGCCACCGTCGTGAGCACCTGTCGAAACTGGTTGACGGTTGATGAAACCAGTCGCAGGCGACAAGATTTCGGACGACCACGCCTCATCACAGAACATGGAGGTCTCATGCTTGTCCACTCTGTAAAGCGGGACATTTGGCAATCTATGCAGATATGACGACAGAGTACAATACTGTTGCAGTCACAAGTGTTTCGGAGGCGCTTGTTAGGATGAATAATCTTCAGACTACATGGCCGCATTGGAATTCGGGGAAACTACATGACCGACACAGCAGCCAAGAAAGCATGTCTGGATGGTGTTGTGCGTCAATGTTCCATCCCGTAGCATGCCGTTATCTCATTTTCTGGCAGACGCATCATGTGTCAGTGGGGGACCGAATGGTTGACAGAAAACAAACTGCGGTTGCTCAAATCAACCACAGAGACATGGAGAATTTCAAGTCAGCTTCACCGCTGGAAGAAGGTTCGTCTTACCAGTCTGCGCATCAGAATAACACATGGCTTCCTCCTCCGGCAGGAGGGTCCACCACTCTGTGAGATTTGTGATGTGCCACATCCAGGTCGGGATATTTTTGCAACTTGAGTCTTGTGTACTGATATCAGGGCAGTCCTCAGTCTCGTTGGAGATCTGCCCACTATTCTCGCCGATAGTGACTGCAGTGTTACAGAGTGGCGACGTTTTATGAACTGTCGGGTCCCATCCCTAAATTGGTGGGGAAGGGAGGCAGACTTTAATGCATTATAAAATGCTCCGCATGTGAGGACAGCCTTCGTCCCCACCCGTCAGACTGGCACGCTGATGCGCAGATGACGATGATGTTGAGCGCCCCTCACCTAAAATCATCATCATCATCATCTTGTTGCACCAGGTCGCTCCTGATACGCTGTCGTCTAGGCGAACGGCAGCTCGATAAATGCACGGACAGAGGCCGATAGTTGTAGTATTATGCTAAGCTCAACATTCGTCTGTGATCCACGACAACTGTGGCCGAGCTATATGAACGTCATTGACGACCACCTGCATCCCTTCAAGCTTGATGTCTTCCCCGCAAGCGAAGGCATCTATCTATCAAGGCCAGAATCGTGTTACAGTGTTTTAAAAGGTAGATGACAGTGAACTCCCTTTGATGACAAATTCGCCTGATCTGAACCCGATGAGAAACATCTGGTACGATATTGGGGGCGGGAGCAGCTCCTCGTCCACAGACCATTGTCCCGCCATTTGCAGAAACTGCGTGACCTGTGTGTAGACCTCTGACGCTATATACCTCGAGATATCTGTAATGCTATTTAGTGGGTGATCATAGTTTTCCGTCTCTTCAGTGTCTTACCTGCAGCCAAAAAGCAAAAGAGTGGAAGGAGGAAAGTTTTTTACGCCAGCATGCTTACAGAACGAGTAATCCCTATTCTAAGCTAAACTGCTCTCGACCGGGAGGGTGAGGGATAGGTCGTGGCGAGAGCTGAATGGTAAAATTCAAGCTGTTATATACTTCATAAGTTCCGAACTTCTAATTCCGACGGACTCGATATTTATGCAAAGAACAGAGATTAGTCTTTAAAACCCTGGCAGGCAGCGCGTATTCAGCTAATTGCGTCTGTCGTGACACGCCTCATGTGTCGGTCCTAGTATAGTTCGTCACTCGCCACCGACGATCGTCTGGAACGTTCGCAGTGAAGGACAATACGTGCGAATAACTCAGCACGGGCGCACAATAGAGAACGAGTAATCCGCGCCTTGTCTGGTGCCATTATTCGCGTTAATTCGCCCACACTGCGGCTAAGTCCGCAGCGTTGGATAGGAAGGAGAGGGGGAATGGGACAAGAGGGACGGGAAGGCAGTCCCGGAGTAGACTCATTAAGTGGCCAACTCTATAGTCCTCGAAGAAGGGGCTGGTGGGCAAGACGCAATACACTGAGATCTGTGCCTAATGACGGTGCAGAGGTAGCGTCGGGAGCTTCATGAGACTGTTTGCAGATGACACAATTGTCTGTAGGAAGGTAGCAACTCCAGAAAACCGTAGCGAATTGTAGGAAGGCCTGTAGAGGATCGATGATTCGTGTAGGAAGTGTTTAGCTGTCCCAAAAGTGAAATAATGTAACGTACTGCACATAACTATGCGAAAAAATCTATTACTTACACTACTGGTGACAATCCACTGGAAACAGTATCTAGTGTAAAATGTATAGGAGTCGCCATCATGAGTGACCCAGAATGGAATGACCACGTAAAACAAACCGTAGGAAATCCAGATCCAGTCTGAGATTGCTTATGAGATTGTTATGCAAGAAGTGGGTTAAAACACTTCTTAGGTGTTTTTATCTATGTGGGACGTTTGCCACGTTGCATTAATAGAACAGATGAAGAAGACCCGAGAAAAATGACGCGTTTCACCACGGAATCGTTTAGACGGTGTGAGAAGAGGAGAACACGGCAAGTGCCATAACCCGATTTCCCAGAAACTTTACTCAGTGAAATAGAAGACAAAATCAACAAACATGTGGCTCGGCTTATCCGTAGATAGCCTACAGCTTCAGAGAAAACGACGGTCAGAGCTTTTGAGGTACTTTATGTGCCTGTAATTAAGTAAGCGCCACAACCGAAGCAGTGGCACCGTGCCTAACGTTGCTGCTTCACACTTTTGTGTCCCTTGTTCGAGACCCGATTATTATTTTTGTTTTTGTTGTTCATTTATCTACCCACGTCCATGGGAGATTGCTACACGAATATCTTCCAACCTATACTGAAATAACCTTGTCCTTATTCGTCTACTAACTGTATGTCAGGTGAATGAATATTTTAAAAAAGCAATAAGTAAATGTGAAAAATATTTGAAATCGTAATATTCCTGTAGCTTATCTTGATTCATAATCGATTACAAGTGCTGGTTTTGAGTAAGTGATACATTATGCTTGGTTTCCCGCGAAATTATTGGCAATGTGTGATATATTCAGCAATGTTAACCACCTTTCTTGTCAGAGTGATATTCCTACGAAGAAATGTCACCGTGGCATACCTGCGCGATCCTCGTGATGTTAGGAATTTATATGTTTCGAATGTTTCTACGATCGGTATCATCCAAGGGAACCCACCAAATCTTGCTAAAGAATATAAATAATAATAAAATATTAGATTTAATATAAGAATTGATATAAGAATAAAATATAAGAACATCAGAATTTAAAATAATTGTAACCCCTGAATGTACCATCCACACATACACTGAAGGGCCAAAGAGACTGGTACACCGACCTAATATCGAGTAGGGCCCCCACGAGCACACAAAAGTGCCACAACACGACGTGGAATGGACTTGACTAATGTCTGAAATAGTGCTGGAAGGAAGTGGCAACATGAATCCTGCGGGCTGTCCATAAATCCTAAAGAGTATGAGGCGTTGAGATTTCTTCTGAAAAGCGCGTTGCAAGACATCCCAGATACACTCAATAATGTTCATGTCTGGGGAGTTTGGTGGCCAGCGGAAGTGTTTAAATTCAAAAGACCGTTACTGGAGCCACTCTGTGGCAGTTCAGGACGTGCGAGGTGTCACACTGTGCTGGAGTTGCCCAAGTCCGTCAAATGCACAATGGGCATTAATGGATACTGATGGTCAGACAGGATGCTTACGTACGTGTCAACTGCCACAACTGCCAAAGTCGTGTCTAGATGTATCAGCGGTCCCACATCACTCCAACTGCACACGCCCCACATCATTACAGAGCGTCCAACAGCTTGAACAGTCCCCTGCTGACATGCAGGGTCCATGGACTCATGAGGTTGTCTCCATACCCGTGCACATCCAGCCGCTCGATACCATTTGAAACGAGACTCGCCCGACCAGGCAACATGTTTCCAGTTATCAACAGTTCAAATTACATGTTGACGAGCCCAAGCGAGGCGTAAAGCCTTGTGTCGTGCAGTCATCAAGGGTACACGAGTGGGCCTTCGGCTCCGAAAGACCATATCGATGATGTTTCGTTGAATGGTTCACACGCTGACACTTGTTGATGGCCCAGGATTGAAATCTGCAGCAATTTGCGGAAGGATTGCACTTCTGTCACGTTGAACGAATCTCTTCAGTCATCGTTGGTCCCGTTCTTGCAAGATCTTTTTCCGGCCGCAGCGATGTCGGAGATTTGATGTTTTACCGGATTTCTGATATTCACGGTACACTCGTGAAATGGTCGGACGGGAAAATCCCCACTTCATCGCTACCTCGGAGATGCTGTGTCCCATCGCTCGTGCGCCGACTGTGACACCACGTTCAAACTTACTTAAATCTTGATAACCTGCCATTGTAGCAGCAATAACCGATCTAACAACTGCTCCAGACACTTGTCTTATATAGGCGTTGCCGACCGCAGTGCCGTATTCTGCCTGTTTACACATCTCTGTATTTGAATACGCATGCCTATGCCAGTTCCTTTGGCACTTCAGTGTATATTACGTAGCAGATATATGAATTTCTGAAACCAGTTGTAATTTTACATTTAATATAACTCCGTTGTATCTCCTAAGCTGATAAGAAACATTCGTGTAGTAACCTTCTATCTACTAGGGTAGATAAATTAAGAAAATAAATTAAGTAATTAAATGAAGTAAATAAAAACAATATACGGGTTTTGAAGACGGTGCTCAAAAGTGAGAGTCAGCGACGCTATCCGCAAGTTACCATTTCGGCTGAGATCAATGCGCGCTAAAAGTGACGTCGAAACTTTGACCGTCGTTTTATCAGAAGAGATGGTCTACGGATAAGTCGAGACACGTGTTCGCTTATTTTGACTCCTCTTCAAGCCAACAAAGCTCCTGGGAAATCGAGTTACGGTACTTGCAGTGTTCTCCTAGTGAGACGTTCAACATACCCCAGTGGCAGACGCCACAGGAGAAGAATTGCGCATCGCGGAGAGTTTTACTATACTAATTGCGAACGTTCCGGGGAGGGTCGAGCAACGTATTACTTGCTCCTACCTATGTCTCGCGAAGTGACGACGATGCGAGAGTCGGATGAATCAGAATTCATTCGAATATTTATCGATACGTGATCGCCCTGTGCACCATTCTCGAATGGAACAGGGTATGGGGGAGATGTTAGCAAAAGCCAGAAGTACCATCCCCCACACACCGTAAGATGACTTGCAGAGTGCAGGGGTAAAATGAGATATGGATCTGACGATCTTCTGCTATCATCTGAAAATTTTATGTAGTTCTAGTTAACCGTAAACACATGTGATATTTATACCACTGTGCGTCACTTCAGTAGATTTACAAGAATCGTGCGGTTCTCACTGTTCACTTGGAAAGTTTCGAGCTTGAATGATCTTTCGCCGTAAATGTTTCCTGTCTGCCTTTTTTTACGATGCGTTTGGTCTTGGCATATAGCCACAACAAAACGGCTGCTTGCTATGCACAGTTAACACTCCCAGAGAGTTCTTTGATTCATAAATAGACTGGTTCCCAAAAAAGCTGAGGAAACCTCATACAGATGGCATGAACTAAAATAAATTCTGCGTCTACTCGTACATATACATTCCACTGCCGTCTACAGACTGTATGGAGAATGGTACATTGCGCAAATATTAATGATTCTCTGTCCAACCCAAAACCATATTATGCCTGCAGGACACAATCTACCACAAATCTTTAACACACTGTTTCCGTATCAGCGCCAATACGTTTTGGCAATTAATTCCCGTGGTAGTGATTTTTTCCCAGTTTTGTTAACCAGGTTAAGCTTAGGTTTGTCGTAATTACTTTCCTTGGATCATGTTATTCTGATCGTCACCGGAATGTCCAAAACTCTGTTACGTGACACCTCATAACAAAAGTTCATTTCTGACGTTCGCTTTCCACCAAGTTTTTGATTAAGAGTTCCGTTGTAAGGCGTGAACCCAGTCTCAACTGACAAAATTTTGGAAGTCTTTCAGGGACATTTTCTGAGCATTTTGCTGTAATGGACCCACGGTATCCGGGCTAGTTGCAGACTAATTGCATTTAGTTTGATTTCTTACTGCTATTTATATTTTTATCTGCACTGCACTGAAATACCTGCAGATGTCAGTGGTACGCTCTGTGTGTCTTGTTTGGAAACAAACTTGTCCCAGTCACGCACTGTGCTTGCTCCATTCTTCTCCTTCAGGCTCGCTTCAGTACTGCAGATTTCTAGATCGAGTTTGTTTCTGCGGCAGTATTAACTGTAGGTCGACATTGATACACAGCAGTAAGAGTAGATTTAACGAAGAAGTACTGGATGATATGGACCATGTGTTTGGTTTCACTTAAAAATATCGAAGAAGGGCACAACGACAAAGCGACGGTAGCCACGTAACGGTGTCCTTGCATAGACGACATTCGGTATTTTGGGAATTGCTTACTGCAGGCTTTTCGTTGTCACTACAGTCTTTTCTCAGAAACAAAAGCAATGGGGGTAACAAACCGTGTAAATGATTGTATAATTAATCTATAATGAGCAACCGTAGACCACTGATCCGTTTTACCAAAATAGTGGGAAAATACCCTTCAACAACCTCTGAAATTTTATCGATGGAGCTCGGGTTCATCCTACGTATGGCGACACCACATAAGATAAATCAGGGATGCAGGGAAGGGTTTCTACTCGATCCCAAGCAAATGGAAAGTATTTTTGCTGTAAACTATACTCTCTATGCCCAACTTAACTATAACAGTGAAAATAGTCGCAAATTGCACCATGTAAGAGATTGGAATAAAATTTACTTTACCCTGCGTTGTGTAAACAGACTTTAAAAACCCTGAAGTTCAAAACACGAAAGGAAGATAAACATATTTCAGACGCATAACAGAATACTGATAGCAATCACCGCTTGTCAATCGCCTGTATTCGTACATCAAAAACATGTGGTTATTCCATGAATAGCAAATTCAAAGAGCTTTCTGGAAGTAAACATAGGCACACTGATGAAATTCTGCTCCAGTAATTACTCTTCAGCAACGCGATTACGCATACTGGCACCCTGCTTCTCCTTTCCATACTCGTAGTTTTCAGTCGGAGAGATAAGGTTTTACACACAGCCGCGCGGTCTGGGCCTCTTTTTCACGGTCCGCGCGCGGCCCCTCCCCCCCCCCCCCCCCCTTCCTCCGTCGGAGCTTCGAGTCCTCCCTCGGACATGGGTGCGTGTGTTGTCCATAGTGTAAGTTAGATTAAGTAGGGTGTAAGCTTAGGGACCGATGACCTAAGCAGTTTGGTCCCATGAGATCTTACTACAAATTTACAAATTTTTTACACACACTCTTCACAACAGAGAGAAAGACTTGCATTTGTTTTCCGATGATGTTACTATTTTCGGTACATGCGAACGCCAGTACTGAATTTATAACATCTCTGATTGCTAAATTAGAACCTATTTTGCTCCAACACTCTTTCTCTCTTCCTCCTCCTCCGCACGATCTCCAAGTCTTTCTGTTTGTTTGGCTCGTGGCCAGTTTTGTTGTCCTGGCTTACAGTCGGTTTTGTTTCCATCGTAGTGGGTTGTCACATATTACAAGTAGTAGGGAACTGAAAGCCTGCACAAGTTTGGATATTCGAATTATGATTTTGTTGTAATGTGTAGCACACTGGAATCTAAAGACTCTGAAGAAAAGCCAGCTTCCAACGAAGTGGCACAGTGAAAACATTTCATGCATAGAACGATATAAAAGTTAATCGCCTGAATGGAGGTACAGGGGTTAGACAAATGGATAGAAACACCAGGACAAATCCACGCTTGAACATAAATGCAGATATTATCCGGGCCTGCCGATTGCGTTGTTGTATTTGACAACAAACGGCGCTTGTGCAAAGTGCGTGGGCAAATTGTTTGTGCTTGTACGGTGAGTTGTCCCGGAAACAAGGGAGCCGAAGTTATTGGTGCTTCAAGAGGCACCGAATCGGATATTTATGCCTCATACGGGGTAAGCAAAACACGTCAACCGCTAAATTCTTTTCTTCTCTGAAATTCTTATTGAGATTGTTCGGTCCATTCATGCCCTGGATATTCGAAAATTTTCTGTGTAAATTACACAACTCGAGAAATACCTTAGTCTGATTTTTATTCTGGGTTCTGGCATTTCCTTTATTGCTCGTATCTTGTATGGGTTTGGCCTAATTTCCTCTGCTGTAATAATGTCTCCCAGAAATTTAAACTTGTTTTCGTCCATATTCAGATTTTCTAATATTAACTTTAGTATCATCGTCAGAAACAGCACTCTGTTGTCTAAAAGTTCGCTGTGTTCTTTCCAACTACTGGCTGCAATCCATACATCTACGTAGCGTGTCACTTTGGATAGTAACTTATCTCCTAGTACATCATCCAACATTCGAATAAATGCTGATATAGAAATATTTAATTCTAATGGTACGACATTGAAATGATAACATCTACTGATTAAACAAATGTTGTGTATTTTCTACATTCCTTTGCTAAGGGTATCTGACAGATACTGGCAGTCAGGTTTCGAACCTGATCATAAAATGAGGCTACTATTTAATATTGCATTTTTTTAAAAAAAAATGCGTTTAGATAGATGCAGTTCCTCGTCTGAAGCAAGACCTGAAATTACGAGGGTAGTTTTAAAAAAGTTCGCGGAATCACCATCAAATATCACAATGTCAGCGCTAGAGCAACGAGGTTCCCAGGCAATAATAGGCCACCATTTATGAGTAAACATGTGACGCGTCCGTTTTCCGAGAAGAGATCTGTGGTGCGACGTGTCTTTGTTGTTGTTCTCGTGTAGAGGTAGATTCGAGCAGTGATTAAGTACTTCGTAAATAAAGGTATGAAAGTAAAAGAAATTCATATCAGTACACACTGGGCATGTTCAACCGTCCTCAAGTGGACAAACGAGTTTTAATTTGGCCGTGATACCTTAGATGGTGATCAGCTTAGTGGTTGGCCAAAATGTGCCACTAGCAGAGAAATTATTGCAAAAGTTAATAATGTTGTCATGGACGATCGCTTACTGACAGTGCTAGAATTGCTGAAGCTGTAAGGATGTCATCTCAACGGGCATACCAAATTTTAACAGTGGAGTTGGATATGAGAAAATGATCTGTTAGATGAGTACCGAGACGCTAACACATTATCAGAAACCTACCAATTGGAAATGTCCGAACAATGTTTTACCTGTTTTCAGAGCAACCAATAGGATTTCTAGCGCCGGTTTGTGACCACAGATGAAGCTTCCGCCCATAAATATACATCCCCCGAGACAGGGCAACTGTCAAAGCAGGCTCAAAAATGGCTCTGAGCACTATGTGACTTAACTTCTGAGGTCATCAGTCGCCTAGAACTTAGAAATAATTAAATCTAACTAACCTAAGGACATCACACACATCCATGCCCGAGGCAGGATTCGAACCTGCGACCGTAGCGGTCGCTCGGTTCCAGACTGTAGCGCCTAGAACCGCACGGCCACTGCGGCCGGCTTTCAAAGCAGGGAAACATGTTGATTCAGTATCGCCAAAGAAAGGAAAGTCAACATAGTCGGCTGGAAAGGTCATGACGTCAGATTTCTGGGATGCGAAAGGAATTCTGCTGATAGATTGTCTTCCCACCGGTCCAAAAATTACGGGACAAACCTGTGCTAACTTTCTGGACCAAACACAGCAAAAGAAATCCAGACAATGCGCGACTGCCTACAAGTGCCGTTGCCATCGCAAAAATACGCTAAGATACGAGCTGTTGCCACACTCACCTCATTTGTCACTTCATTTGCTTATTTGGATTCATTAGCCCTCCATCTCTTCCCCAAGCTCAAAATTTTCCTCGGTGAACGGAGATTCTCTTCAAACGAAGAACTGACAGCCGAAGTCGACGGGTATTTGGCGGGCCTGGAGGAAACTAATTTTTGAGAGGGGATCAAAGCATCGGAATATAGCTGAACCACATGCGTTTGTGTACAGGGTGACTACAGTGAAAAATAAATAAGTTTCACTGAAGTATGTCGTTTCTTTCTGTACTGTTCAGAGGACTCTTCAGACTACCCTCGTATCGGACTAAACAGATATGCCGCTACATACGAAATATGCATTTAAAAAAAAAGTAAGTAGTGTCTCGAATATCCAGTACTGCAGCTAAAAGATGCGCGTAGTGGGCTGAGTGTGCATAATTCCACGTGTTGACGTTTCCAGCTTCGCTGCGGAAAGGGGAACCTCAGAATACGTCACGTGGAAGCGGTGGACAGAGGGTCCCCGACGTCGTGGGTGTACCTGGCGGTCTTTGAACCTGCCACCTTGTTTACACGGTCACAGGTGCTGCCACTTCTCAGCAGGCCGGCTGAAAAGGCTGGCCTGTTCCCCCGAGGCCGGTCCTGCGCTCCGGGCTGTTTCGGCATTTACATACAGGAGAGCGCCGACGGCGGAAAGGGCCGAAAAAGACGCGCACATATATACGTGCATGTATAAGGAGCAGAAAACTCCTCAGGCGGCGGCCTTGGACGGCGCGCGGCTTTGCCAGTTCGCACGGGACAATCTCTCTCTCTCTCTCTCTCTCTCTCTCTCTCTCTCTGCCGATATGCTGTAAAGCCCTGCCGACGCAGCGAGTCGCCCCTCTTCTGGGACCTCACAATGCCTTTCTTTATGCATGCGATCTTCTTTTCACAGGGCTCCGGCTTTATAGGGTAGCGGGCGGTGTGGTATGCCGTCGGCTGGGTCGCGCTGGGACACAGGCGACGCTGGTGGTGGGTGTGAGCCAGGGAGGTATCAGACGCTGGAGGGGCGGCTCTGAGGTTCAAAGCCCGGACCCAAAGGGCTGCGATCGCACTGTGTCTGCGCTCCGCTGCTCCGCGGAAGCGCACGTCGCAGCCACCCCCACCCCAAATCTCCTCCACCCCTACAACCCCTCTGGACTCTCTTGTCTCGTGTCTGGTAGCTACACTCGTAAAACTTGCGAGACACCGTGACAACGACCCCGTCTCTTTCATTGTGGCTGGAAGTGTTTCCATACTTCATGAATTGCGAATTATAACTGATGATTAATTGTAAAGCAAAGTACTGGTTTGCTTCGATGAAGCTTCGTTGAAACTCATCTTTTGTGTTTACTGAATAACAGGTAATGGGCGTCCAGGAATTTGCGCAACCATTAAAACTGGCCCACTTTTTACTAACTCTGTTTTTCAGATAGGACGCCTAAGGGTTTTTTGTGGGGCCGGAGACCAGACAGCGAGGTCATCGGTCTCATCGGATTAGAGAAGGACGGGGAATGAAGTCGGCCGTGCCCTTTCAAAGGAACCATCCCGGTATTTGCCTGGAGCGATTTAGGGAAATCACGGAAGACCTAAATCAGGATGGACGGACGCGGGATTGAACAGTCGTCCTCTCGAATGCAAGTCCAGGGCGCCACCTCGCTCGGTAGGACGCCTAAAATGGTGTTCTCCCCAGCCAGGGACGCCAGATACATTAATTGTCAAATTCTTCTGGTACACGCTCGCATAATACCCAACTTAATCACATTAGAAGTCGATGTTCATATTTGTTGAGTTCCCACTTCACAATATTGCGGCTTCTTGAGAATCGCGTATAACACAGAGCTGCTAAAATTAATGTGAGTAGTGCATCTGCAAGTAGCATTAGTTTTCCATGAAAATATTGAGCGGGAACATGATCTTTCTTCTACTTTCCTTATTTTCACTGTACGTACAATGTTACTGAGTTCTTACGGAAGTGTGAATGTTTCTATTGGGGATTCCCTACATCAGGTGGAGGGACCATAACGCTTTTGCAATAGCGCGGCGCCAAGTTCGACTAGTCCGCTGTTAAAGATCCTGGAAATTCAATCACTATCATCTGATTACACGCATTCCCTGCGAAAAATTTTATTATTACGACTAACATAGGGTCGCTGATGAGAAACTGTAGCACTTCTTGTATCACCACTAGGTAGGAGGAAAAAAAGATTCGTCCTTGTTTAACCTTTTTGCAGAAAGATGTGCGCTGTTGTGCAGGTCGAGTTCTCAGTAGACATAGGCAGATCTAAAATCTTTGGCCGAATAAATACAGAGTTTCCGAATGTGATTGAAAGTTTTTCTACATCACAATGCCTTCAATCTGTACTGATAGTGATATGTCTTTAGTATGACAGATCCGCTATTTTCTTTCTTATGAAACACCTAAAAGCTGTGAATATCATGACTGGACTTTTGACGATGCAACTTTGGTCGCATAAACAAATAAATGAAAGGTGTGCGGCTATCTAATGTAATATCGACGTCGAGACCTGTTTGGAAAATACGTGATAATATAGAGAATAAAGGAGGTCAAGAAGGTCAAGAAAAACTGATAATATCAGTGCAGTGTAATGGCATTCCGTCTTGCTTTTGTATTACGTTGATAACACCGTCATGCAGCAGGTATTAACACTCTTGCATCTCTCTACCGGCCCAAAGTTCTCTTTTGAGATCGATATGGGTATCAAACAATTACCTTATATTTAATTTTATTTTATTATTACTCTTCTTTTTGGCTGTATAGTTTACAGGTATACTAAGAGGTACTATAAGGCGTATAACATTTTAAATGCGTTATTCTTTATTTCACGCACCTTTCCTGTCAGAGTGGCTTTTGCTGACGTGCCAGGCTAAGGTCAGATCAGACCGTAGCGTCGTGTTTTCTCCTCACTCCCGTACCTTTACCTGACCAGCAATGCTAACCTGCAAAGAGTGGCACGGTAGGTCCCCTGTAATAGTGGAAGCAGATTTATGGGAAAGTGGTTAATGCAAATTTTAATTTAGACTGTCTTTCGGGCCTCTGCTGAGGGTCACCCTCGCACGAGAGAAACAGATTTCAACTCTTTCAGGATATTTCGTGCTCCCTATCCTCTTAGCCATCGAATGAGATTCTGCCTTACTGTGAGGCCTCTGCGGCTACTTTACGAAACTAAGTGAACGTAAAAACACTGCGCGAAAATAAGTATATGAACTACTTAACATGTTCATATAATTTATCGAGTATAATGTGAGCACTGCTGTGTAAATGCGAAATAATAGTTTAAATTTCCCCCACAAATAAATTACTTAGAAGGTATGAAAGATAGACATCAGTTCGCTTACTTTTTTACAACCTTCCAGAAATACCTCATTTTATAAAGGTTTTTAATGTCCTCGCTGTTGATGGCAGTGATTATCAAGAGAGCGGGCTCAGTGGTTAAGAAAAATAACTCGTACACCGAAGGACTGCCCCTTCTAATTGCAACCCGGGCATCTTTATATAGATCTCTCTAATATTATTGATATCCCTTTCGGCAAATGCTCTGCCATTATTCTCCAGTCTGTCAAATGCTCCGTCTCTGATAACCCTGATGCAAATAGTATGTTGAATCGTAACTCTCCTCTTTAAGCAATGGATACAGAAATACATTGTGGACGCCTATGTGCGTCCAAAACACTTTTATTTCTAAACTGGCGTCATTGGATTAATTTATTTGTCGTGGAAGTTCGTAGACAAAAATGGGGTCATCTCAGTTAAAATCTTTTCTTATTTTCCAGTCCGGTGATAGGCAACTTTACTCCGTATGCCCTTCCCCAGACAGCAAGCAGAAATTTCGAGACTTCTCAGCCATTCAATGTAAGAATAGTACTGACTGCCTTCACGGATACGAGTTTGGCATAAACTACAGGTAAAAAAAATTAACTACGGCTTAAAATAAGAAACGACATTTGAGCCCTATAGTACTACTGAAACATCCACGCCAACGAAACGAACAAAATAACGAACCTCCCATACTGATCACTGATATGACCAAAGTGCTCATTATTGCAAGGTAACTGCCATGTGAACGGCCGGGTAGAAGAACACAAAGTCTGTGTGTTGACCAGTCCGATGTTAGATTTTCCGTATTTGGTGAAGAACAATGGCATATATCAGGGGCTTCACTTTGGACGAGGAGTTAGTGATAAGTGTGTGGATCAATGGACGAAAGCACGACAGCGAAAATGTGAGATAGGGGAGGGCTAGTGTTCGGTAAGGAGCCAACAAGTTGTCAGAATTTGTTCACGTGGCAGGCGACAGCTTTTCGAGTGGGAAGTGCTCTGGTCGTCCACCAAACGGGAGAGAACCATGTTGTGAATCCGGTGATCCAGCGATTCGTTCACCTTGCCTGTGGACCGGAAAGCGTGCTACAGAACTTGGTATTAAAACGAGCACAACCCAACTGAACATGAAAACGGAATTAGCTGCTAAAAGCGGATGAGTAGGAGGACGTGGAGGTTTTTCAAGCTGTGGATGGATAATGTCGGTGCGCATACGGACGTTTTGGACAAGTAACTGTGTTATTAAAATTACGACGACGCAATTGCGCCTGTGAAAGGACGTCCTGTCCACCCTGTACACGACTAGTATGTGTCTCGTCTGATCGGAGTACAATGCACTTCAACGTCGATGAGTACGTCGCTGGGAAACGTCCTTTCTCGACGAGTTACACAGTACTTATTGTTGTCTGGCCCGTAATGTTCGGAAAGGCGCGCAGCTGATGACATGGCCCTGTTAGGCACGCTGGAGGCCCGGCCCACCTGAATTCCAGAAGCGGCACGGAGGGGCTCGTACGGCCAAAGGGGCGGCGGCCCTGTTTCCGATGCGTGGCCACGTCCCCTTTGTGCATATATACGCAAGGATTCGGATTTAATCTGGCCCAGTGGGAGAGGAGGCGCGGCCTGTTTACTTATGAATATGCCGCCGCCGCCATAGCGGCAGCCGGCATTCAGCTATCGATATGAATACCTGCGGACCGGAACGGGCGCCTCGCCAGAAATGCGGCCGACCCGGGGGTGGACCGGAGGCAGGGCGCTCTCGAAAGCATCGCACGCAGCCCAGTGCCGGCTGTGTTTCGCGCACCGTCCGCCAACGCCCTCCCCCCCCCCTCCCCCCTCCCTCACAACTCCTGTGTGCCGCGAATCGTTCGCGTCGTACGTGTTCGGCGCCACTTCTCTCGTTTCATTCACACCAGGCGTAGTCTTCTCCCCTTTGTGGGGTCTGTCCTCTTCTCTCTCATTGGAACTGTGATCGACATCACCTGCCGTTGATTATAGCGAGAGGTACAAAGGCTTACGAGAAGACGTAGGCTGCAACTGACGCTAATTGAGAGTGTTCACAGGCATCGAGTTGCCATCTGCGAGCAATACTGACGAGGAGAACACGGCAAGTGCCATTACCGGATTTCCCAGAAACTTTTCTCAGTGGAAGAGGGATCAAAATAGTCGAACGCGCGTCTCATCTTCTCTGTAGATACTCGACCGTTTATGAAAAAACGAGAATCGAAGTTCTCGAGGATTTCTACGTGCCTTTCAGCTACTAAATGATTCAACCAATGCGGTGGCAGAGAGGCTAGAGTCACAGCTTCGCACTTTTGGGCTCTGTGTTCGAAACCCGATTACTAATTTTTTTTTTTCAATTGTCTATCCATCTCTGTAGAATGTTACTACACGAATGTTTTCTATCAAGTTAGGGGATACAAGGGCGTTATATTAATCGTACAATCACCATTGGGTTTAACAGTATTTTCATGTGTTAAAATCTTTTTAATTTCTCATATTCTTGTATTTCATTCTTTTATCAATTCTTATATAGTGCTTACATTTTATTCTTAAGTTTATTCTTCAGGAAGATATGGTGCATCCCCTTGGTTGATACTGATCGTTGAAATATTCGAAACATAGAAATTCGGAATACCACCAGCATAGCGTGAAAGCATGTTTGCCACAGTGATATTTCTTCGTCTGAATCTGACTAGAGAGAGACTTTGTTAACTTTGTTGAAGTTTTCACTCGTTGCCAATCATTTCGCGACAAACCACGCATAACTGATCACTTTTTCAAAACTAGCACTTGCAATTTGGTCTGATACATTTACTGTTTGTTTAATTCATACATTGGGCATTCACTTAGTAGACAAATAATGCAACGTTATTTGACTATACATTGGAACACATTCGTGAAGTAATCATCTACGAACGTGGGTGATAAATGAAAAACAACAATAAAAGTAATAATCGGGTTTCGAACGCGGAGCCCAAAAGCTGGAAATCGCGACGCTAGCCAAAGTGCCACCGCTTCGGTTGAATTATTCACTCGCTAAAAGGCACATAATGTACCTCGAGAACTCTGACCATCGTTTTCCCAGAAACGGTCGATCAACGGATAAGCCGAGACACGTGTTCGCTGATTCTCTGAGAAATTTGGTAATGCACTTGTCGTGTTCCCGTCGGCACAACACATTCCAGTTTTAGGGTTTATTTGCGATGAGCATCATCTTCTATAGGCAATGCCTTGCTCAGAAAATCATTCTCCCGAATTTTTGCTGTCACCTTGGATTCTTGACAATTTTGAGACTTTGTTACTACCAATGGAACTTCGACTATTTTCTTTCTTAGCCTCACCTTTCTTTCCCAATGTTTTCTTCCAAAGTATGCCGGCCGAAGTGGCCGTGCGGTTAAAGGCGCTGCAGTCTGAAACCGCCAGACCGCTACGGTCGCAGGTTCGAATCCTGCCTCGGGCATGGATGTTTGTGATGTCCTTAGGTTAGTTAGGTTTAAGTAGTTCTAAGTTCTAGGGGACTAATGACCTCAGAAGTTGAGTCCCATAGTGCTCAGAGCCATTTGAACCGTTTTCTTCCAAAGTATATACCTGTTAAGAACTTATTGTCTCATTAAATTTCCAAAGATATCACTTGTTGATAAAATGAGGAACTAACATGACCATATACACATTATTAACGAGGGTACAATAATTTGTTCATTGCCACTCGCACATAAAATAAAAAAAGAAACATGCTTCCCATAAATATCAGCAATAGTTATCGGTCGGTGTTTGAATACTCGCCAGCTTATATTTCTTCTCATTTACCACAAACACATACTTTCCCAGGAGTGACTGTGCTGTATCAGACGAAAACGATTTCAAATTCCAGTTAAATTTAATTTATTTGCCACCAGCGTTGTAAAATTTCAGAACAGAACAACAAAACGAAAAAGCTTCACGTTCCAGCATTCGCATACTTTATATTTGATAGGGTGTCCCACCTAAGTGTCATCAGGCGCAGTTTCTCTGGTGTGTCGATGGATATTTCCAATTTAGTTTATGCAGTCGGCCCAAACATATACTGCTCATCGCGTCTTTTGTGCGACCCAGTGTCGACGGGGAGCGTCGGTTTGTTTCCCGTCGCCGGCCGCGGTGGTCTAGCGGTTCTAGGCGCGCAGTCCGGAACCGCGCGACTGCTACGGTCGTAGGTTCGAATCCTGCCTCGGGCATGGATGTGTGTGATGTCATTTTAGGTTAGTTAGGTTTACGTAGTTCTAAGTTCTAGGGAACTGATGACCACAGATGTTAAGTCCCATAGTGCTCAGGGCCATTTGAACCATTTTTTTGTTTCCCGTCACAAATAAAAAGCGGGACTTTACGTGTCCAGTCGACAGAGCGACACCAATTAATCTAGTGCAATATTCGTTTTACCGATCTTTATTAGCAGCGACAGCAAAGCACGAACAATAACCAGTACTCCACCAGCGACATCATCGCACTGGGAGGCACCCACTGCTAGTGCCGTGCGCTGGCGCTGCCAAGTACCGGCTGTTCTTCGTGTTTTACTGTCCCTGTTAATACGCATCATAAAACGAACATCGGACGAGACTAATACGGGACCGCTCTATTAAATGGGTGCGTAAAATTCCGCTTTAAAAAATCGCTTTGTTTGCAACGGAAAACAAATCGACGCTTTCCGTCTACAGTGGGTGTTGCATGAAACACATGGTGAGCAGCAGTTTGTTCCGGCTGATTCCAGTCTACAGATTGCAAAAACGAAATCGGAAATACCTGTCGAAATACCAGAGAAAATGCGCCCGATGACTGTCGGGAAGGACACCCGTTTATGTACCATACACAGATGTTCTCTTAAGGTAAAAGCAATGACGCTGCAATCAGCCCCAAGGTTGGTCTGAGCACCACAGAGAGGAAACTGATGGTTTTAACTGACTTGCTCAGTCATTGCCCAGCAATTGAATTCCCTATACTAAGACGAGAGAGCCATTGCCCTCACAGTCCAGGGAGGAATAGATTATCAGGTGAGGTCAATTTAATGGGATGACAGGGGGAGCAGTAACATCTACATCTACATCCATACTCCGCAAGCCACCTGATGTTGTGTGGCGGAGGGTACCTTTAGTACCACTATCGGTTCTCTCTTCTATTCCAGTCTCGTACTGTTCGTGGAAAGAAAGATTGTCGGTATACCTCTGTGTGGGCTCTAATCTCTCTGATGTTATTCTCATGCTCTCTTCGCGAGATATACGTAGGACGGAGCAATATACTGCTTGACTCCTAGGTGAAGGTATGTTCCCGATACTTTAACAGAAGCTCGTACCGAGCTACTGCGCGTCTCTCTTGCAGAGTCTTCCACTGGAGTTTATGTATCATCTCCGTAACGCTTTCGCACAAGCAATTCAATTCCGCCAACTCCTAAACCATTGACATGGCTTATTTATTTAATTTAAAAACACAACCTCTTTCGTGAGGACATTTTCGAATTCTCAAAAGTATTATTTCCTCACTTCCAGTATGCTGGTTGGCAATAGGCAGGTACTTGCCATGATTCAGTGAAATTACAAAACCATCAAAAGTTGCACGCAAGTTTGTTTCCATGTAAATGGCGAGCAGTTTCGAGCTTAGTCCATTATCAAGCCATCCACATGAGTCCTACATTGCATATATGTGTGGATAAGTGAAAAGTACTATTTGCATACAACAGTCCAGTCCAGCGCTGCGCACAGCGAAGTGTACTGTGCACTTAGCCACTCACACAAGTAACGTGGTCAGCGCACACACATTATAGTCTTATGGTACGAATCTAGGAGTATGTTGATGGCTTGACAATGGACATAGGTCCGAAACTGGTCACCATTTGTGCAACTTTGACGGTTTTGTTCAAATGGTTCAAATGGTTCTGAGCACTATGGGACTTAACATCTTAGGTCATCAGTCCCCTAGAACTTAGAACTAATTAAACCTAACTAACCTAAGGACACCACACACATCCATTCCCGAGGCAGGATTCGAACCTGCGACCGTAGCAGTCGCGCAGTTCCGGACTGAGCGCCTAGAACCGCGAGACCACCGCGGGCGGCGACGGTTTTGTAATTTCAGTAAAAAACTTATGCCGTTAAGCCAGTCAACATAAAATTATTATAGCACTAGGTATTATTTTTGACTGTGCCTAATGGTATAATAGTTTTAAGAAGTTAATATTGTCCTCCATAAAAAGGTTGTGTCCTTAACTTAAGTAAATCACACCTTTGGACAGCTGGTACGTCATAATCTGTACTGATAGCTTGACAATGGTACTATGGTTTTACAACAGATAACGCTGCTTGGATTGAGATACATCTACATCTACATCGAAATCTGTATCTACATCGATACTCGGCAAATCACACGTAAGTGCTTGGCAGAGGGGTCATCGAACCACCTTCACAATAATTCGCTATTATTCCACACTCGAACAGTGCGAGCTCTGATTTCCTTCCTCCCCGCTTATCTCTCTTCCCTTTACACCGCAACCGTGCTCGCCACTGCTTGTGTTGCCGTCAGTTGGCTGTACGCCACGCTCGCAACACGGCTGAGGACAGGTTCAGAGCCGCACGGATTAAGGCAGAGGCGACTGTTTCTTGTTGCTACGGCGTTAACGAAAACTAGGTGCAGAAAATTCATCTTCCATGCTATCCTTGATCTTTGTCGAATTGGAGGTAGGATTTCGGTTTAAGGGCAGTGGTCTTTTCAATAATGGATAAAGCTAATATTTTCGTAACTTTATTAAATTCTGTAGCCTTTCCAGATTACATTGGTATACGTCGCGTGCCAGGAGTGATGGTCAATATTCAGGGAGATGACAGGAACGATCATTCGAAGCAAAAAATTCTAGTTATCTTGGGCTCTAAAATGCATACCTGAAGAACTATGAGCACCTCTTCATCTTCGATACCGTCAAACATATCTTTTCTGCTACAAGCTCTTTCCTTACCATATTTTGGGAGGAGGTAGTGTGGACCAAAACAAGAAAAAATTCGACTTATAAACATGGGCTCTAAAACGCATACCTTAAGAGCTATGAGCACTTCTTCATTACAAGAGACGTATTTCACAGTAGCGAAGATGAACAAGTGCAAATAGCTCTTAAAGCATGTGTGCATAATTTTCTCGTTTTTGTCCACACTACAACCTCTCAAATTATTGCTAGCAAAAAGCTTATGTAGAAGAGATCGTTCCTCCCTTTGTAGGTCGGCGCCAACAAAATGTATTCGCATTCGGAGGAAAAAGTTGGTAACTGAAATTTCGTGAGAGGATCCCAAATCCTGTATCATGTCTGCGACACTCTATCCCCTGAATCTCGATAGCAAAAACGTTCTACCCTTCTCTGAACTTTTTCGTATACTCCATCAACACTATGTGGCAAGGATCCCACACCGCACAACAGTACTCCAATAGAGGAAGGACAAGCGTACTGTAGGCAGTCTCTTTAATAGTAAAAAGTTCAAAGAGTTCGAGTAGTTGGAGACAGTAGTAATTGCTTCTTTTAAAAAAATTGAATCTGTTATGGCGGTCGAGTACTTGTTGGCAGAACCACGGAAACGGCGCATACGCGGCCCGCCGGTGTTTCGCAACGGCCGGCAGTAACCGCTCCGGGGCCGAAGGCGAGCTCTGGTGGAAACAGCGGCACGTAACCGTAAATATGAGTTGCGCGCATCGTGATAAGCCCGCCGTATCCGGCGCGGCAGTGGCCGGCGTGGGCGGCGGTGGGCGGTGTAGGTGTAAACTCGACACCGCCCGGGCCCAGCCGTCCGGCTGCTGACTAACAGGGGTCCAGCCTGTGGGATTTAGTGGCCGCGCCTTCAGGGTCGGCCTCTGCCGCCGCTCGTTACGTCGGGGAAGGCGCCCGCTCTGTAGCCACCCCGCCTCCCGCTTATGTGGTAGCCTACCGCAGTCCACACATCCACTCTCCCCGCTGGCGAGAGACATAGTACTTCGATAACTGTCGACAGTCTGCCTATCGTTGCATTACACGGCACAAAAAGCAAAAGAGAGAAACCTTTTCTCACGGTTTTCAGTTCCTTTGACGACGAGGCTACTGGGAACAGGCGGACTTGCTCGTTTTAGTACTCGCCTTCAGAACCAACTTTCAACGCTTGTAAATCTTTAAAATGCTGAGTTTACTTTCATTCTTAAGCACAGCGGACAAAATATTACTCAGCCCCGGGAGACAGCACACCAGTTCCCTGTGATTCCGCTTCTAGCCATCTAGCGAGATTGAGTCACCATATAGGGAAGTCAAAACAACCTTCGGTGTAATTAGAAGCAGGGGGATGGGGCATTAGGAGTGTTAGGGGAATTCCACTGTTAACCCTTTCGTGAGCCGTGGGAAACATGCTTCCCACTACAATGAAGTCGCTCCTAGTCCCGTGGGATTCACAGTTCCCACGTCTGTACGGTGTTACCACCTAGTGAACAGTATAGGGTACTGCTTCCAGTCGGCAGTTTCCGCCGTTTTTGCTGTACCTTCGCGCAGAGGCATTGTATAGCTGAGTGTTGCTCTGTAAAGGAGCCTTTCAGTGCTGTTTGCCTGACATTTTGTGCCCTTATAACTGAAGTGCTCTATTCTTCTAAGTTTTAATTGTGGAGTACGTTACCTCCATTTGCCTACGTACCTCCTCTTTCGTATCCGATCTTGCCTCGTTAACTGCAGACATCTTCTCATATAGTCCACTTCTACTGTTTCAGTTGTCTCCCCGACTTTCTTTGTTTGAAACCACGTCTCAGCTCCACGTAGAACTACGTTCTACACCACATTTTGAAATATTCTTTTGTTAATGTCATGGTGAATAATAATATTCTATTTTATTCCGTGCAAAGCTTTAGTAGCATCCTTCCACACTGCTATTTCGGGAGTAATATCCTTATCACTCTTTCTGAGTTATCTGTTATTGCTCCCAAATGTGCATGCCATTAAATTCCCATGACAGTGGTCGTTGATACGAATCCGCATTGACTGACAGCAGCATTTACTGCCACGCTTGAAACCTATTCTTTGACCAGCCGGAGTAAAATCTACTGGTTCCCGTCGGATCATCTAACCACCTCTGGTCTCACGCCGTGCTACATGGCAGCGAGTGTACACCAAACATTTTACATGCTTTGGACAGTTGTTCATTTGCGAAGACTCAAAAGTAGATTAAGGGCCGAAACTAATCGTGAACAATTTGTGATGCAACTGGTTCTGCGATTCAATAAAAAAATATTGCTGACAGCTGCAGATGACACGTATCCAGAGAGCAATATAATGAAAAGTAATAGAAAGCAAAGTAGCAAAGACCAAGCAGGACAGAAAGATATAGGGGCGCGACTGTTTTTTAATACACATAAAAGAATATGTAACACATTATTGAGCTCTCTACCTTCAGTTATCGCGATCGGGCTAGTCGATTAAAAAGTGGCACGCCACGGCGAAATTCGTTAAGGAGATTATTTAAAGACTCTTCAAGCACGTTTAAAATACATTACGTGTGACGAAGTGATCAGAGACGTGTGTGAGTGCGACGAACTATATTGAGAAACTGAACATCCATTACGTATTTGCATGTTTATCTGCGAAAATGGTCCTTGTCGGTACATCAGCATAGAGTTCGAATAGAATCGCTGGAACATTGCAAACCATTCAGATTAATCGAACATCTAAATAAGCATAATGCTGGTATCACCAGGATGGTTCCAAAATAATAAAGTCAGCGATGCTTACGTTTCGTACCGTTTCGAATTTATTGCAACAGCGCCTGTCGGTAGAGAACAGTAACGGAGGACGCCTTGTAAGGTGTCAGGCAAATCCAACACCTTCCATGAAAACCCTGACATGATAAGCAAATCCAGTAGTATGTCACATAGCTCCGAATAAATCGTGACATTAAATTAACCAAAGTAATGCGAGTAACGAGTGAGCAAATGGAATACCACAGACTAACACAAGAATGCCTAACTGCATGTCATACCTTCCCACCGTGAGACAGACGCAATTCCGAGGGGAGAAACGAGAACAGAAGCCAAGAGCAGAACCGTGTTAAGCTAGAAGGCCCTACGATAAGGGACGGACACCCACGTCTCCAGCTAACCACCAGGACCACCCCCCCAGCCCATGTTAAAAGCTAGAGCCCTCCAGAAGAACAGTATAGATCTTACGATAACACTAAAAGGGCCACACCAGCCGCAAGTTTTAGCGTGAGACTTTTTCGCGTCTCTGTTACGTTGCAAACGTTAAAAACATTGCCCCACCACGAAAAGTAACCGCCAGGACCACCCCCCAGCCCATGTTAAAAGATAGAGCCCTCCAGAAGAACAGTATAGATCTTACGATAACACTAAAAGCGCCACACCAGCTGCAAGTTTTAGCGTGAGACTTTTTCGCGTCTCTGTTACGTTGCAAACTTCAAAAACATTGCCCTACCACGAAAAGTATAACGTTTCTCATTGGATAACAGAATTTTTGTAGGCAGAGCTTAAGGTTAACATTGAGACCCTGATTGGTCAGATGAAAACACAGCCAGATAGTTTTTTTTTTAAACCAACTTCAGTAAATTGTAGTAAGGAGAAGTTAGGGGAGAGTTGCTTCCGAGTCGGCGAGGTGCGTGGAGCTGTGCCGACCGACGCCCCCTGACACTGCCTAACCAACGACAAGGTAATGAACGCACGCGATGCCGCATAACAGCGCATAAAGCTTCACTCAGAACTGCAGAAGTCTCATCTGTTACACCCCCGTTTTGCGTAATACTAGTGTCGATCGTCAATTAAAGCTCATGGTATTCACATTTGCTACGTAAGTTAAAATCTGAAACGCGATGATTTTTCTGTTATATAATTATTGAGAAGACACATCAGCCACTGTAATTTACGACAAGTTAGATAAGTAATTAAAGATAATTGAGGGTCACTGTAGACCATTTTGATAGTTTTCTCTTTTGTGAAACTTAATTTAAACCTAGATTATAGATGTGATATGGCATAGGTCATCCTTCGATCCATTGTAGAACTTGGAAACCCTCTCACGGAATATTCGTTCACATTTTTATTGAACGTAGTTGGTTTTTATCATCCTGTATTAAAATATTTCCTTTTATCAATAGTGCAATTTATAAACGATGTTTTGTGTGTAGAATAAAATTTCCAATGGTAAAGTTAACTGCTTTTTCGACGTTATTTTACCAGCTAACTAAAAATAGGAAATCCTTGAACCCCTTCCACTAAATTTAGTTAGTATTAAGATTCTTTTACAGGGAGTGCAGTGGAGCTGACGCTGAAATCATTAAGTATTTGGTTATATCATCGCTAGTCTCACTGAACTCTTCTGAACTCTACATGTCATGTGTGGTCTGGCGTCTCCTTACCAGCAACAGGTCCCAGGTTCAAACTAGTCAATTCCCTAAAAAACACGCCCAGAGCGTCGTTGCGCGAAAGTGGTAGGGAGACACGACATAGAACAACAGACACCACACAGAATGTTAGAGCCTTACGTCTAAGGGGGTACGGAATGTTACTATCGTCATTGAGGAGCGAGACGCCCTAAAGCTATAAACAAAGCGTTCGTGTTCCATACGAAACACTGTGAAAAGCACAGTGGGTGCTTTGCTGGAGTTGCGCACGGCGTTCAGAAACACCCAACCCCCCCCCCCCCCACACACACACACACACTTCGTTTTCCCCTCATCCGGCGTCCACGCGACCCTGTGCACGCCGCGTCGCGCGCGGACAATTCGCAATGTGGCTGCAGGCGGCGCGGCTTTCACGACCCGGCACCTGCGTCGAGCGCGGCTGTGCGGCCGGCCTGACGTGGCGCACATGAAAGACGCCGACCGCCCCCGCGCTGCCCCCTCCCGTCCCGGCCGGCGGTGCGCGTGCCCACGCACTTACGCACGAGCACGCGCCGGTGCCACGCACAGGGCGTAGCGGCCGGCTCTCTCATTAGAGCCCGCGACCCCCGGCTCCCCAGCCCTGCTACCCCCCCCCCCCCTCCCTTTCCCAATCCTCTGCAACCGCGCTTGGACGCAACGTCGCCCGCACCCGCCGCCGACACCGCTGTGTTCATCACGTAAACCTGGCCACCGCGTCGTCCGGTACCACAGGGTTATTCCTATAAGTGGCTATGGGATTTCAGGAGATTACTGACAAGGGAACCTCCCCATCGCACCCCCCTCAGATTTAGTTATAAGTTGGCACAGTGGATAGGCCTTGAAAAATTGAACACAGATTAATCGAGAAAACAGGAAGAAGTTGTGCGGAACTATGAAAAAATAAGCAAAATATACAAACTGAGTAGTCCATGTGCAAGATAAGCAACGTCAAGGATAATGTGAGCTCAGGAGCGCCGTGGTTCCGTGGTTAGCGTGAGCAGCTGCGGAACGAGAGGTCCTTGGTTCAAGTCTTCCCTCGAGTGAAAAGTTTACATTCTTTATTTTCGCAAAGTTGTGATCTGTCCGTTCGTTCATTGACGTCTCTGTTCACTGTAATAAGTTTAGTGTCTGTGTTTTGCGACCGCACCGCAAAACCGTGCGATTAGTAGACGAAAGGACGTGCCTCTCCAATGCGAACCGAAAACATTTGATCGCAAGGTCATAGGTCAATCGATTCCTCCACAGAAAAACACGTCTGATATATTCTATACGACACTGGTGACGGCATGTGCGTCACATGACAGGAATATGTTGTCGACCCACCTAACTTGTACACTTGGCGAATGGGTAAAAAAATTCTTCTACCTTGCCCGATTTAGGTTTTCTTGTGGATGTGATAATCACTCCCAAAAAAGTGATGAAAACATAAGAGTTTGTCACATAAACTGCAACAAATGAATGTAACAGTTTCACAGTCGCACAGTTTTCCCTGTGCTCTGTCAAAACATATGTTTTTAACGTTTTCAAATTTTTCCGTTTGTAGACCGTCAAATCCTGCATATGTCCAAGCAAATCTGAACATGTCCTGGAATTTTGGAGAGCGAAGTTGATTATGTGTGAGTGCCTGAACTTTGATAATTGTCTGAAAATAAAAAAAAATTAAACTTTTCACTCGAGGGAAGGCTTGAACCAAAGACCTCTCGTTCAGCAGCTGCTCACGCTAACCACGGGACCACGGCGCTCCTGAGCGCAAATTATCCTTGATGTTGCCTGTCTTGCGCATGGACTACTCAATTGGTATATTTTGCTTATTTTTTTCATAGTTCCACACAACTTCTTGTTTTCTCGATTGATCTGTGTTCAGTTTTTCAAGGCCTACCCATTGTGCCAACTTATAACTAAATCTGAGGGGGGTGCGATGGGGAGGTTCCCTTATGAGCGAAAACCGCAAGACATACGTGAAACAGGCTCGTATCAGTGGATAGAGAATCTCTCCAAATTTTTAACCCCCACCACAGTGCTCAGTACAAGCACAGTTCATGACGCAGCAAACATCAATTCATCGAAGTTACTGCTGCTGCTGTTGGCGCTGCCCTGAAAGACGAAAGGCGGCAGCCCGCTTTGTGAATCTGTTGACTGAGTTGCCTCCCTGCAGGCGCGAACTGATTCGATGCGACAATACGTATCAGAGAATTTTTGCTACGGGTTCCGACTCACCATCCCCCTAGCGGTGCGCTCTACGACCACTGCCCGATACCTATTACGAATCGAAAATTGGAGAGACGTTCTGTATGGCTTGTAGTTTTCATGCAGTCATCTTCGGAAATCTCGGAGGAACTTAAGAATAACCTCTTGTTCTTTGTCGAGCACTATACAGGCTGCACAAAGACAACCTGATACCAATGTCAGAGAGTGGTAGAGGGTGTCGAAGTGAGCAAAAGTTTGCAAATACCAATACGTCCAAATGCTCCGTTGTGGAACTATGGCTTTAAAAAGACAGAAAACCAGCAATGAGCGAGCAAATGTTTGTTAAACTTACTTGATACATTAAAGAAAGCTGTTGCTATTTAAATTATCTGAATATAATGGCCTCAATCTAACAGTCGAAACTATGCAAACTTTAAATTCCTTTCCACGGATGGTTACATTATACTAGAATTTTCTACAATGTCTACCGGGTAAAGCTTCACTACTAAATCAGCTTCGTTAAAAATATTGTACTCCTGTCCAACGTGGATATTGCCGAATGCGTTGTCTTCCGTGTCTCAACGATACAGATAGCAACTACAACGAAGGGGTGTCTGAGACGAGGCCAGACTAACATAGGGCCACTGGAGAGACGCACCATCCGCTTCAGTAATTCTAGCGACAACAGCCTGGATCAATTACTTAACTGGCCTTATATCATTAGCCAACATGGCCTTGGTAAGCTGGTGCTGCGAACGGCTGATAACTCCGACAAACTACATCCATTACGTTTACTGAGGACATCTAGCTGCATAGTATTAATTACTAATGATGTCATCCTTTTAGTTAAAATATTCCACAATTGAGACTTGCTGCTCATTCAGATATCCGAGCGGGGACTACCTACGAGGATTTGTCTTCACAAAAAAAAAAAAAAACTCCGACGCTCTACGTGTCGGAGCGTGGCATGTTAGACCCTTTAACCAAAGGAAAATAACGATAATGGAAGGTAATCGAGTCAAATCGGTTGATTCTGTCGGAACAAGATTAGGAAATGAAGCACTGGAGGTTTGGGCAGCAAAATAACTGACGATTGCCGAAGTAGAGGGAATATTAAATGCAAATTGACGAATAGCAAGGAAAACGTATCATAAAAAGATAAATTTAAGTTTTAGGAAGTCTTTCCTCAAGAACTTCGTATGCTGCGTAGCTTTAAACGGAACTTAAACGTGGACGATAAACAGTTGGGCAGAAAAGAGTAGAAGCTTTTGAAACAAGGGTGCTGCGGAAGAAATCTGAACGTTAGGTGGACATATCGGATAACTATAACAGTTTCACGAAGTGAAACAAAAGCAAACATAATTGCTATTTTTAGGCAAAATTCAGCCTCTAACATGTTTCGTTATAAATCCTTCCAGAACGAAGGATAACTCTTTTTCACAGACGGCATAGCGACCTCAAAAAACAGTAAATTTCAACGGGAATGCTTTATGCGTATCGAAGTGTGCTGCTTGCCCACACACAGATTACAACAACTAACCAAAAACTGAAGTTAAGGAAATACTTCTTTTGGTGTGCCTGCCAGCTGAAGCATAGGAGAATGTGAACATTTAAACACCTACTTTATCCAAAACCTTGAGCGTGGTGTTAGCGACGTCACGATTTGGAAAGGTCGCGGCACGTACTTCGCAACACGTGTCGCTGCTACGTGCGCTAGCAGCTGTCACGGGCGGGGAGCGAGTAACTGTTTCAGACGAGTTTAACAGTTCTTGACCGCGCGTTTAAATACATGCAAGCTCTCTTTAGCACACGACAAAGTTAATGCCTTGAGTGGGTACGTTCTCGTTGACATATTGATTTCCCGTGGGCACAGCACGGAGGCGAGCATTAGCGAAGTATGTCGGACAAGACGATTAACTTGATGTCACATGTTCGTTGCGGGGCTAGTATTTCTTGAGGGTCCCGGTTTTGGACGTGTTCTAACAGTTTTTTATATATAGCACTGGCGCCGAAGGCAGCAGTCCCGCAACATGTTATTAATTCATGGAGTCACACGCACCATTTGTCACCATCAAACCTGTAAAAATCAAATTTTATAATCTCCCACCGACGGCCACACTCCATTAATACCAGTGCGCGAGCTAACCGTGAAACTGTCGAATCCGATGAAACACTCTCTTAGTAATGCGTTTTGTCGAAATGTAATAGCATTTGGTGTGCAATTGTATATTCCCAGGCTCTAAAATTGCTCTGAGAGTTTCAGTGGAACGATAGCAATGAACTTTTTGCTCATTACAGTTTAATAATACTACATAGCTGCTGGTTTATTGATTTTTCCCGGGTCACGCTAAGCATCGTCCACTGGTCTGTTTCTCATTGGTCGACACTAGCCAGTACGGTTCGGCAGTTAGGTGCCGCTGTATGTGAACTGCTTCCACAAAACCTCGCTTTTATGTAAATAAAACTTTCTGTACAAACATTCATTTGTAGTACGTAACAGTTACCTCCCTACTATCACAGAGGTTCATCATGTGGCGAAGTCGTAATCAAACACGTCTGAAAGATTGTGAACATGAGAAAAAACTTTAATTTTGACGTACTCGCTTTGTGGCAGTGGATGAGACAAATCAGGCCTACAGCTAGAACTGATAGCTGACACATTGTGACAATGTAACAACAATTTAGGTAATGCTGTACCAGCGATCAGCAAATTGAGAGCATTGTAAAGAACGTTATATGTATCACTCATTTTCCCTATGAAGTGTCCTAACTTTTCCCTGAAGCGAAATGGAACGATTTCTTCTCTATTTTCTGGTGCTGTGATTTACATTACATTTTATGACCACCCTGTAACTTCTCTCTTATATCTGACACTGGCAGTTTGCAGCACATAAACAAAATGTATGAATACATGGTGACTGTTCTTCCGGACATGTTCGAAAGAACAAACACCACGTGGAATCCGTAGCTGTGATACATATTTTGAGAATTGAAGATGAAGAGGGGAGAAAAGAAAGCAAAGGGAAAGAACTGTTGATGTCAGCTGCATCGGGACTTTATGCGGAACTAGCGGCGGCGAGTGAAAATGTGTGCCCGACCGAAATTCGAACCCGGGATCTCTTGCTTACTAGGCAGTTGTGTTAACCATTGCGTAACCCGCACATAGTGTTTATCTCAATTGCGGCGGACTATCTCGGCGCGCCGCCCTCCATTCCCGCCTAGCGCCACCTACAAGCTGTCTCCGTGCATGTCCTCCATGCTCGCTGCTTTGTGATTCCCGCAGGAGGTCGAACGTAGTTGTGCATCCGCTGTGAAAGTGGTGGATTCGTACCCGTCGAGACGAATCCGTTGTGCGTGATGTCTGTCCTTTCGGACATGTCCGAAAATAAATACAATACACTCAAACGTCAATTAATTTTGTAAAATGAACTATTAATCACAGATTTAAAGACCAATGTATTCTTCCAATAAAATTACAAGCACTCTGCTTCACAGTATTAAACTCCTCATCAGCTTTTAAAACACCAGTGATAACTGCAATAGCAGCAGCTAGTAACACGTCGATACAGAGTGAATATAACACGACGACTCATTATATTATCGTGCCGTACTTATCTGGATTCTTAGAAAACAGTGACTGGTTGTGGTTGCCATGCCTCTGGAACTTAGAATTAGAACCATTATTCCACGCCTGTAGTGCATTACGACCAGTCTACTGCTTACTCCATTTCTCGGAACGCGAAGTTGTGTGGCGAGTCTACCTTTCTTTGGAGTAGACATGCAACAAAACTATAAAAATTGTGCTTTTCCCACTCGGCACCCTTTCTTCACCAGTAAACACCCATTAAGATTCATTATCTTCCATGACTAATGTTAATTTAATAATTCTGGGGGAGTAAAAACTACGTAAGTATCTGGTCCGCTACAATCTGAATTCTCAAAGCTCTTTCTTGCCATTCTGATATATTTCTTCCGTGGATTTTATAAATCATTACCGACATAATCTACCATCTCCCATCTTGTATCTGATGAAATCGGCGTTCAGTTTTAAACTGCCTATCTCATCCCCATTTATAACACAGCACCGGGGGGGGGGGGGAGGGGGGGGGAGCGGGGTGCGCATCTCGATCATGATATTACACGTCAGCAGGCCTTGCTCAGACGCCACCGTGGACTGCGACGAAAGCTGAATCTGTTCTCAGTTCCGACTCGAAGGGTCTGGGCGACTGCCCTGATAAACAAACAGCGTGTTGGGAAGTAGAGTAGACCCTCCCGCTAGCCCGAGGCGGCTTCCGTAATTAAATGCGAGCGAGCGAGCGCTGATCTCTACGGTTTCCTGCCGCCGTACGGATGTGAAATTAAGTTTGGAGTCTTGGTCTACGATAAATCTCCGGCGCCGTCAGCCGTTAATTGCCTTGTTTACCTTTAACCCCTTTACAGCGCGACCACTTCAAAAGGGATGGCTCCTGCTCCCGTAGAAGTACGGCCTGCATAATTTGTGTTAGTCAAACATCGCCGACATACGGAAAATAATCAGCGACACCCGGTGGGAAAGTTTTGGGGAGACCCTCAGGGGTCGTAAAGAGGAATTTGGAGCGGATGGGATGGGATCCGTTACCATTCTCTAACAGAGCGGTAAACCGAGGCACGCTATCAGTCTCATCGGTGCTTCTCGACAGCAGTGTGAATACTTTCTGTGTAAAACGCACTTTCTCACCTTCGTCTTCACCACTCTTAATTGTGAACCAGGTTTTAAAGTTCAGTGTAGTGAAAGTTTTGTTCAGTAACGTCAAGGTCTTTTGTCTAGTCTCCGAGACACTGACATTTCCTTCTACTTCCCACCCTATACTTTTCCCGCAGTATAAATCGTGCAGAATTCATGGATCGATTAGGAGTACAGTACATTTCAGTTACTGTAATCGCAATTCATAAACGCATGCTCGTAAAACCGTATTCATTGTAGTCTGGGATACGGCGTTTAAGGTTCGAAGAAGCGATGTTGTCGTGACAAAAGTACTAGGCGAAGATTCACGACTCGTTTCTGGTGAAGATCACAGTTTCTTCGTAGTTTTTGAAGGACTTTAAAAACGTGTATCATACTCTGCGTCTCTGTTAGCGGGTTTGTGGATGATAGTGACGCTTAAATCGCCTCTGAAGCCGTCAATTTGTATTTCGTTTCGTCCTCCGCTTCTGCATGATTCAATCTTCTTGTCAGGCAGTGTACGTAAAATACACTGATCAACCAGAAAATGGTGACCACCTACCTAATAGCCGGTACGCCCACTTTTAGCACGGGTAACAGCAGCGATGCGTTGTTGAATGGAAGCAATGAGGCCTTTGTAGGTCGCTGGGGGGAGTTAGTACCACACCTGCACACACAAATCATCTCCCAGATGTGTTCTATCGGATTCAGATTTGACGACATGGGGAAGGCGGGGGGGGGGGGGGGGGGGCAGCACATCAACTGGAACTCGCCACTGTGTTCCTCGAACCAACCATGGCTTTGTGACATGGCACATTATCTTGTTGAAAAATGCCACTGCCGTCCGGAAACCTGACCGTCATGAAGAGGTGTACGTGCTTTGCAACCAGTGTACAATATTTCTTGGCCGTCCTGGTGCCTTGTACGAGCTCCACTGGATCCATGGAAACCCTCGTGAATGTTCCCCCAGAACATAATGGAACCGCCGCAAGCTTGTCTCCATCCTGCAGTACAGGTATCAAGGAGTTGTTCCCCAGGAAGACGACGGATTCGCGCCCTCTCATCGCCAAGATGAAGAAGATATCGAGATTCATCAGACCATGCAAATCTCTACCACTGTGCCAACGGATGGTCAGGCGCCCATTTCAGTCGTAGTTCCCGATGTCGTGGTACTAATATGAGCACACACAACGGTCATCGGTTGCAGAGGCCCATAATTAGGAGTGTTCGGCACACTGTGTGTTTAGGCACACTTTTACTCTGTCCAGCATTAACGTCTGATGTTCGTCCCGCTCAGTTAGCCACCTGTTCTGTTTTACCAGACTGTCCAGCTTACCACGTTCGAAGTTTGTAAAGAGGGGTGGTCGCCCAAACCCACGGCATCTGGATGTGGTTTCACCTTGCTTTCGCAACGTGATGAAAACGCTCACCACTGCACTCCTGAAATACCCAATAAGTCGTTGTTTCCGAAATTCTCGTGCCGTGCCTCAGGGCCATCACAATATGCCCTGGGTCGAACTCAGGTACATCACGCGCCTTCCCCATTCTACACACTGACAACACGCTCACTGATACTACAAGCACTGTGCTTGTGTCTGACTAGCAGTCATTTGTCACCAGGTGACGCTGCTATCGCCTGTGCGGTTTTTATCGATAGTAGGTCGCTGGTCATAATGTTCTGGCTGATCAGTATACATGTATGAACTAAAGTTTTGTATCACTCCTTTATTTCTCATTTCTGAGTATGTGTATACATGTGTTTGCATTGTGTCCAGAGCACCAAATGAAAAAGACTATCAAACTGTGCCACTCTTCAGTGGAGATTCTGTGTAAGTCTTGTAGATTGTGTGGTCGTTGTTGATGTCCAAAAACAGGTCGTTTCAATCGATAGCATAGCTGTTCGATTGGGTTCATGGCCGAGGAACATCAGACCATTTTGGTGACCCTAGCATGCTGAGGGAATGTCTTCGCGAGAACAGCACGATGAGAACGCGAGTTACCGTCCATCAAGATGAAATTTTCACGAAAATGTTAGCAATATGATTGCCACTCTTGGTTGCAGAATCTCGTCCCTGTTCCTTAGACCAACGAGATTGCCATCAACAACCACGAAAGGTGTACTGTGGCCTCACGCAGTGCCACCCCAGAAATTCACTCGCCCAGCACCTTGTTGCACATGTGGGACATGGTGTTGGAGGCGTTCGGTACTACCAGTTGTCTCCAGACACATTGTCTGCTATTAACAGGGTACAAACAGATCCGAGTTTCTTCTGTAAACAATACCCGACACCGATCCTGGTGCATCCGTTCTGCGCGATTTCTTGCCCGTATGTAACTCCATCCTCTGCGTTGTGGTATACGACGTTGTGCTCACCACGGTCGTTTGGACCGACCGCGGTGGCCGAGTGGTTCTAGGCGCTTCAGTCCGGAACCGCGCAACTGCTACGGTCGCAGGTTCGAATCCTGCCTCGGGCATGGATGTGTGTGATGTCCTGAGGTTAGTTAGGTTTAAGTAGTTCTAAGTTCTAGAGGATCTCAGATGTTAAGTCCCATGGTGCTCAGAGCCACGGTCGTTGGGAATGGAGATTCGCATCACGCAATCGTTTCCTAACAGTCTGATGCGATACATGATACTCTTCGAACGCTGTATTCAGTTCTGGTGCACTGAGCTCACGGTTTCTCCGACTCAGACGTCGTAGATATCGATCATCCTGTGCGTGTCGAATGTGGACAGGCTGTTCGGTTTAGGTCCTGAACATTATGAGTCATCTGGAACCGATTCGGTGCCGGCACCATGTCACTTTCAGTCCGGTGCGTGTTTCGAACAACTTCCCTGGGTGACAAGCCTTCTGCACGTAGCGTATCGATACGCACCGACCATTGGTCGCGATTGTCCTTCGTGTCCTGACGGATGTTCGCTCCACTTGTCTATGGGTGTCCCTACTGGTGCTTTCCTTTCATCAGAAATGCTGCAATCCATTCGAGTGCGGTCTTCTAACCGTAGGTGTTGATCACAGTAACTGCACGTGTGAAGGAGTGACCTCAAGATCGGTACAGGAACAGTGACCATGGCAGCACACCTCCATGAAATATCGGGGTGATGCAAAACCTTTGTTGGTGCCTGCGGATATACATTTTCAGTAAATTGTTGCCCCTTGACCCTTCTCGTGGATCCGCATCTGGCAAGTCCGCTGTCCAGCCTCTGTCAGACGGAGTCCTGTAGACGCTCGGGAGCAGCGTCTCGATACACCATCGACCGAGGCGGCGCGTGCGAATGTAATCGCCGTGCTGCGCGCAGCTCAGGTCGGCGCGGCTCAGCTGAGCGTTAGGAAGGCGCGGTGCCTGGCACCGGCGGCCATCCATCACGCGCTCTGCTGCGACTCGCCCGCAAGAAGCCAGACGGGCACCGCACGCCGGAAGCCAGCACGCCACGCCCACCCCCACCCGCACCACCACCCCTCTCTCTTATTTATCGCGTCGCAGTGCTGTGCTGTCCGCGCTAATGCTCAAGTTTCATCTCCTCGCTTTGCCCGAGACGATGCAGCACTTTACACTTCCAATGTATCAGTGTCACAACTACTAGGTAGCAGCGTTTCACGTTTTCAATCTTCCCACTGCTGTCAACCCATTAGCCATATCTTCGTGCCTTGTGGTACTCCTTAAATTCTTCACAGGTGCTGTACCGAACATCCTTCCTGGTTCGTTTTACGTGTTATCTTCGTCTGCTTGTACATAGGTTACACCAGATACGTTCAGGACACAGTCTTTAAATTTCATAATCGGTCAAAGATTACGGCATTTCAAGCTATTGCACAACAAAGTAATTCAATGTGTCACATTCTAAACACACTTAGGAGAACGTCATGGGGTCGCGATATACACATACAAAGATGGAGACAGTATCGCACGCACGAAGTATAAAACGGATGAGCATTGGCGGAGCTGTAATTTGTACTCATGTGATTCATGTGCAGAAGGTTTCCGACGTGATTATGGCCGCACGATGTGAATAAACATACTCTGAACGCAGAATGTTGGTTCAATATTCCAAGATCCACAGCGTCAAGAGTGCGCCGAGAATACCACATTTCAGGCATTACCTCTCACATCGACATCGTAGTGGCCGACGGCCTTCACATAACGACCGAGAGCAGCGGAATTTCCGTAGAGTTGTCAGTGCTAACAGACAAGCAGCACTGTGTAAAATAACCGCAGACATCCATGTCAGACATATGACTAACGTATCCGATAGGACAGTGCGTCGAAATCTGGTTTTAATGCATGGCAACGACATCGCCTGCAGTGTCTCTCCTGGGCTCGTGACCATATTGGTTGGACCCTAGACGGCTGGAAAACTGTGGCCTGATCTGACGAGTCTCGATTTCAGTTTTGATGTAGGGTTAGAGTGTGGCGCAGATCCCACGAATACAAGGACCCACGTTATCAACATTGCGCTGTGCAAGCTGGTGGTGGCTCCATAACGGTATGAGCTGTGTGTACATGGAATGGACTTTGTCCTCTGGTTCAACTGAACCAGCTGGCCACTGTGGTCTAGCGGTTCTAGGCGCTTCAGTGCGGAACCAGGCGGCTGCTACGGTCGCAGGTTCGAATCCTGCCTCGGGCATGGATGTGTGTGATGTCCTTAGGTTAGTTAGGTTTAAGTAATTCTAAGTCCAGGGAACTGGTGACCTCAGATGTTAAGTCCCATAGTGCTTGGAGCCATTTGATTTGTTCAACTGAACCGTGCAATCACTCGAAATGGCTATGTTCAGCTACTGGAAAACCTTTTGGATCATTGGATTTTATGTTGCCAAACACGTCACCGGGCCTCTATTGTTCGTTGATTTTAAAAACGCTCTGGACAATTCGAGCTAATGATTTGGCCACCCAGGTCGCACGACATGAATCCCATCGAACATTCATAGAACATAATCAAGATGTCAGTGCGTGTACAGAATCCTGCAACGTAGCACTCCCAAATCATGGACGGCTACAGAGGCAACATGGCTCATTCCTGCACGGGATTTCCAACGACTTGTTGAGTCCACGCCACGTCGTTTTGCTGCACTACGCGTGGTAAAAGGGGGTACGATACGATACTAGGAGGTATTCCACGACGTTTGTCACCTTAGCGCATATCGGCTAAACCATATATACTCAGAACACAATCTTAAAATTCCATTGCATCAGTAAAAAGGTATGGCGTTTCTAGGTAAATACAGAATACTTTCGAAAACATTAATTAACAATCAAGTAATTAAACGGTTGTGACATTCTTTATGGGCTGTGATATGAGCTATGATTACGATGATTCCGCAATGATGTTACAAATTTTCAGGGACGATGGAGAAGGCTAAATGAATCAATTTGAGGTAAGTGATCCTGGTACGGAACGATCGACTCGAAAGTTATAAGCGTAAATCGTTCTAGTAACTCTGGAAGTGGATGTTTTCCGCTGAAAGCTCTTTGCTTTCCATATTTTGGGAGCATGTAGTATGCAGCAAAACAAGAAAAAAATGACCAGTAAACTTGGGCTAAAAAGTGCATATCTTAAGGGCTGTTGACATTTCTTCATCTTTCAAATGGTTCAAATGGCTCTGAGCACTATGGGACTTAACATCTATCGTCATCAGTCCCCTAGAACTTAGAACTACTTAAACCTAACTAACCTAAGGACAGCACACAACACCCAGCCATCACGAGGCAGAGAAAATCCCTGACCCCGCCGGGAATCGAACCCGGGAACCCGGGCGTGGGAAGCGAGAACGCTACCGCACGACCACGAGATGCGGGCTCTTCATCTTTGAAACAGTGAAACATCTCTTCTGCTGATGAAGTGACCGTAGGTCTTAAGGTAGGCATTTTTTGAGTTCATGTTTACAAAGTAGTTTTTATTGGTTTGCTCCATACTACTCCCTCCGAAAATATGGGAAGTGAAGAGGACCCAGTAGAAGAGGTTCACTGTCAGAGGTACCAGAACTATTGTCGGTTATAAGTTTCGACTCGATCGCTTCTGGATCAAAGTCCGGTACCTCAAATTGATACATTTACCATTGTCCATCATTCCTGAAAGTTTGTAACATCATCATGGAATGACCCTGTAGATGAAAATTTAAACAAATTTCAAGCAATAAACAGTACACTTAACTAGAAAATCGTGAAAAAGTAATTTTATGTACATAAACTGAAGCGGCGAATGGAAATTTGTACCAAGGCCGGGAATCGAAAGCAGGTCACCTGCTTACTAGGCAGGTGCGTTGGCCACGAAGCCACCCTGGCACAGTGAATGATACAACTGCACGGATTATCCTGACACGCTCCCTCCTCGATCCAGCTTCTCGCTGCCGGCCCAGCTTACTTTAAATTCATTTCATTAGATTAATTAATGTTTCACGGAAGCGAGATATACATAAATAAAAAGGAAGTTGACGGCAAAATCGAATCAGCGGAGATGAGATTCCTGAGGAGAGTGAAGGGTTGCACAAGATGATGTTTAATAAAGAATGAACAGCTTGTAATGAACATTAGGGGCCCTTTCTTACAACCTCTGTAACACGAGCACTTCGTTCTTCGTATTTCATTCATATTATTACGTTTTCGGTCTTTTACATATCTGCTACATAAAACTTCCTGTCGGCCCTCTCTGTGGCTTTTGTCTAGGTGAGGGACAGTTTCTGAGATTGAGGGGACAGGCTCTTTTCAACGTGTATCCCTAATCGTCCAAAATGCGTTGTGATCGTGCGGGATTGGCTAATTGCAATGGAGTAGGCTAATTTGAAGGGCAGGTAATTCCCGTGACGACTTTTGCTTACCAACAGCTGTTAGAAAAAATTTGGAGCGGCTGGGAGTTTGCGAAATTAGGAGAGTTGGCTAGCAGCCCTCTTTGGATGTGTAACTCGCGGGTCCTCTTTGTCAGAGATGGTGTTCCCGTAATGTATTGCAGAAACCGGAACAACATGACACTGTATAATCAGCCAAGTTATTTCTTACTGTACGGAATGCTGAGAGAATCCGAAAGGCATTTCCTGTGCGCGGGCGTAGAGTTCAGGTCGAATCATTTCCAGTTTTTATGGGTGAGCATGCAAGTGCTCAATGAAAGGACTCTCACGTCAGATTGTGGAGCGAAGTAACTAGCTGGACGTTGGAGTTATAGTGAAGGAGGCGAAGTTTCATTGAAACAAATGTACCCCACTCACTTCCGTGCAAATTTGATGTTATATTTTTGTGACACTTTTTCCTTCAATGGCACTGAACTATACTGCTACTTTTTTGTGTACCGATTAACGACGGGAGTTGTTAAGGGCCACTTGGAGGTATTGTATGAGCTGTCAGCGGCGAAAGTATTCCTGTCCAGTTGTCGAATCTCTGAATCTTTGTGAAAGTAGCTGGATTGCTACAGAGCTTTGATTATTGATATTGGTACAGTGAAGAGTTTAACACCGTCTGGCTGGTCAAAGCGAGGATGGCGCCCCTTATTTAAATTGATTTAATACTGTATGAGAGCAGAGAAATCAGGGTTCGCCAATAAATGTTTCTCATTAAATCAGCGGTGTAGTAAGTTGGGTAAATTCTCACGCATGCCCCACATCGCCAAGCATGTGTCAGTTCTGACTGCGGCCGTCAGTGTGACTTCGCGCGATGCCACGGAAGCTCCTTGGTACGTAAGAAAGTAACGTTGCATATTGTACAAGTATATCACTCGTCCTTCGCTACGACTTACAACTATTTTTCTGAGATGTGAACCATCTTGCATCGCTTTACAATGTCGAGCGCTTTTTCTAATTGAAAAAAATCACTCATAACGGATGTTGATGTTTTGAGGCATAGCCTGTACCTTCCGTACCTGGGTTACGGGCTGCGTTCGCGTGTTTCCAGGGTAACAGCAGCACGTGTTCGCATGCTGTGGCTCTTTTATCTGGCTGCGACCCCGTTACCACCCGTTCCCTCCCCCCCTCCCCCTCCTGAAAACGGACAGTGGCCGCCAGAGCCGAGCGCCACTCCATCCAAATGCATTACATCTCTGACGAGGCCCCACCGACCTGATCGAGTGCGCGTAATTTATTTGGGCTCCGGTCGCCGTGATCCAATCACTCGCTGCGTAATTCACTTTGCTAGCGCGCACATTGATTGCTTTCCTTTATATTAACAGATTTTTTTCCCCGGAGCAAGTTAAAAAATGATTTGCCCGGCTCGCAGGGCTTTTTACGCCGTACCGCGCCTAAGTGCATTTTCTCCGACAGACCTCCGCGCTCTCTCTCTTTTCTTTCTCTCTCTGTCTCTCTTTTTTCCCCCTGTTTTTAGCGCTCGTGTGGAATTCCCGGTTTTATTCACTGAGTGAACCACTTTGCGTGCATACTCTCTCTCGGCGCCGACCTCGCCCCGTTTCCGGTCGCCGGCGCCTTTGTAATCTGGTTAATACTACACGCATATCATACGAGTATTGCAGGTCTGCATACGCGGGAAAGGTACAGGGGCGCCTACTTCGCATTCTGTGCCCGATGCGAACAACACAGGCACAAGAGAGTATATTGGGAAATATACTTGCTGTGTTATTGTACTTCCGTCTATTTTACCTTCAGTATACTTTCACTATAATCAGCCATTCTTTCGCTTCCATTCGTGACCGCTAGTAATCTTCGCTAAATGTAATTTTATTTCTTTGAATCTCCCAAAGCACAGTGGAAATAAGACCTTTTAACTTTTAAAATTATTCCTTTAAATTTATTAAGTTTAAAGTTTATAAGACACCTTTATTAAAGTCTTTTGATGACAAGACTTTTCTGTCCCGAATCAAGAACGTTATTCAGTAATCACAACTTTATAATAATCGCGAGCAGAGCAGTAGCTATTGTAATGTCTTTTTGTGTTATCGTATCGCGTAATCTCTTTCCATGTAGTTTTCAGATCCGACAATGAAAGCCATTGGAGCACGTCTTCATGCTTTACTCGACTATTAAAGTACATTTAAATTCCAATATTTAAAAATTAAAGTGTAAGAAAGGTGTTATGTGTGTAAACTGACGGCATGATTGACAGGAAATGGTAAAGTGACAAAACTACCACAGGACACAGCCTAAAAACGCCCATAATAGTTGCACGTAACGTGGATTTTAACGTACTTAGCAATTTCTTGTTGATAGAAGTGTATTGCTTGAGAGAGAAAGAAAGCTCAATGTGAAGTGAAACATAAATAAGATCCAAGTTCGACGGAGCATAAAAGTACTACAAGACATCTCGAATTTTCCATAAGTAGCGGAAAGAGCGCAGTATGAAACCAAAGAGTGTTATTACGTCATAAAAGCAAGAGCATATACCGAATAGGTTCGAGGAAGCCCCTACCGCAGTCAGGAAGACTGGAGGGAATAAGAAAAAGGGTAAAGAATTCGCCCACGTGCACGGTTTTCCCTTTAGGAAGCAAGCAAGCGGACGTAAACGCTCCTGCTCGATCATGCTTCTCAGAGGCAGTCTGGAATTCCTGCGTATCCTCCTTCCCTCTCCGACCCCTGCTCTCTCTGCTACCTCCCTTAAAGAGCTAACCTTTGAGATACAAGCACAAAACGTCAGTCAAAAACCAATTTTTATAGGTAAGACATAAGAGAGTAAAGAGAGGATCCCGGCGGAGGTTCGAGTCCTCCCTCGGGCATGGGTGTGTGTGTCTGTCCTTAGGATAATTTGGGTTAAGTAGTGTATAAGCTTAGGAACTGATGACCTTACCAGTTAAGTCCCATAAGATTTCACACACACACGCACAGTAAAGAGAGGGTGACATATGGGCAAAAGGAAGGTCGCCATTACATGAGTAAACATCTAAACAAGCTAATCCGAAGTACATTGTTTCTAGAAAACCAAACTTTTTTTCCGCAGGAAAAGAACTTCGATTATCAGCGCGTTGCTGAATGAACTACGGGGCATAGGTAGCCTGTCTAATGTTTTGTAGTTGTTTTCTTCTTCAGACCGAAGAGGGATTTGATGGACATCGCATTTAGTGGTGTAGTAATTTAAGCGATCGGCTTACAGCCGTCTTTCTTTAGTCAGTATAATCGTACGACGTTTCCTTCGCAGAGACATATTGTTTAGCTCATGTACTTTTGGATGCTGGCCTTAGCTTAGAGATAGATGAGGACAACAGAGGAAATACGTTTTCCTTACCAAAAATAATCCTACAGGTGTTACTGAATAAATAACAAATTATATTTATCGCAGTACTCTTCACAAATGCGTCTGCCGTTCCAGATTTTCCCTCAGTAATTTTTGATGCAATGCGTGCGAATATATGACTGACATTTGTTGTTCGGAACTGAAGTAACTATCAAGCATTTGCTGCATTAGACGAGTTTATCAAATGGCAATATTGTCTGAAACTTGTAGCTATTATTTAATAAAGAATGTGTGAACTGCAAAGCAGCAACCAGTCACAAACTGATTTCAAAATGCGTTATTTAAAAATTACGTGGCTGTCATCAGATTTTACACGTTCCTTAATAAAGTGTTAAATCATTTTTTGTTAGTACCGTTACGTGCCTCGTTTTACAATTGTGTCGGATTTCTATCATAACCTGGAGTATTTCATTCTTACTTATTCTAGCAGTTTTCTGGGAGCATCTATAACATTCCCTTGGGACGTGCATAAATTAATGTTTGGCGAAAGAAAAATCTGGTCACACACATTCAGCGTATTGTGGTTCTGTTATCGAGGAGTCCGTCCAGGTCCTAATGTCCAACGGCGACAACTTTATCCGGGACAGCTGCTAGAATGTTAGTGGTGGATACAGGCAGTTGCTCTGCGCTGAGAGGCTTCAGAGAAACACGCGGTTTCCTTTACAATGGGAACGGTGACCCTTCAAGCATCCCTGATAAACGAGATGTCAGCATACACTTCAGCAGCATAAGCAAATTCTTTGACATATTCATGATTCCACTGAATTCGGCCAGTCGTATTCTGACTGTTCGTTATAAAAGTCGACAACATTAGCATCGTCGATAGTCATCTTTTTCTCCAGTTAACAGTCGCCGAAACCTTGAGTTTTTACTACCTGTGCAAGAATACAGAGAATAGTTGGTCCTAAAACAGTGCTTGTCAGAATACAACGATTTCGCTATTCCGTAAGTTTGCATTCTAGAAAGCTCTTTGATGTACTGCAACGTGTGCACTGCATATTTTCGTATTGCGAAGTTATAAATATGAATTCCACCAAATAAAGGACAGTAGCTTCCGAAGCGCTGAAATCGAGACTGCGTTCCACGACGTGCTTTTGTCTGCAGTCATAGCTCCTGTCACGTGATCTCTCCTGCCAATAGCAATATCAGTGTTAAGTAGCGCGAACACACAAATATGTAAAGCTAATGGTTCAGAATAATATACTTACTGCATAGTTACGAGAAAAGGTAAGCATTCACATATAATATTGATCATGAAAAATATTTTGCTGTTTTTCTTTTTTAGAGGATGTGGTTAAGCAAGATCGCAAGATCGTAAGAGCACAGTTTAAACTGCAGTAGCTGAATATTTCTGACAAGCACGATAGTAAATTTCACTGCTATGCACTCAACATTTCGTGGGTTACCTGGCTCAATACATGTTCCTTGAGCACCTTGAGTTTTCCATAGAAAAGCCAATTACGTGTGAAATTGCTTTTTGAAGGATACTTATACTTTTTGCCACCTTAATTGCATAATTTGTAATTCATAAAAGAACTAAAATAAATATGAAAAACTGACCTTGAAGCTTAGTCTTTTCCAGCGTGTGTTACCGTTCAAGATAAATCATGCGCAAATTTGCCAGTGAAATTTTAAATAATGGCATAAATATCTGGTCCTCTGACCCGAAATTTTTCTAAATGGGAGGTCCTCAAAATGTTAAGCTGTGAATGAGAGTCAAACGCTCCGTAACTGAAGAAACTGATAGCATGATTTCCTTTTGCGTAAAAGGAAATGTACTTTGAAAGCGACGCTTCTCAAATCACCATTCGCAATATTTTTCTGCGACCTGTTAGATATTTAAATATTTGTGACGTCAAGCCCGTCGAAGACAGTTTGTTGTTATGAAGTATTACATAATATTCGTCCTAAAGCCTTTGACACATTTTGCTGTTGTGTGTTGTAATGATTCAGATAGGAGGGAAAATAAGTATGGAAGTATACAATACTGAGGATAAATTACGATTTTTCAGTAAATTAAATTCAAATTAGTTAAATTTCGTATGGGTGCAATTATGATGCTATGTTTTTCAATGTCATTAATATATAATATTGCGAGCCAAAAGAGATTGAAAAAGCAAGGTACATTTATTTAAACTGTTTTAACACGAATATTTCATGTTGTTGTTGTGGTCTTTAGTCCTGAGACTGGTTTGATGCAGCTCTCCATGCTACTCTATCCTGTGCAAGCTTCTTCATCTCCCAGTACCTACTGCAACCTACATCCTTCTGAATCTGCTTAGTGTATTGATCTCTTGGTCTCCCTCTACGATTTTTACCCTCCACGCTGCCCTCCAATGCTAAATTTGTGATCCCTTGATGCCTCAAAACATGTCCTACCAACCGATCCCTTCTTCTAGTCAAGTTGTGCCACAAACTTCTCTTCTCCCCAATCCTATTCAATACCTCCTCATTAGTTACGTGATCTACCCACCTTATTTTCAGCATTCTTCTGTAGCACCACATTTCGAAAGCTTCTATTCTCTGCCCGCATCTCGTGGTCGTGCGGTAGCGTTCTCGCTTCCCACGCCCGGGTTCCCGGGTTCGATTCCCGGCGGGGTCAGGGATTTTCTCTGCCTCGTGATGGCTGGGTGTTGTGTGATGTCCTTAGGTTAGTTAGGTTTAAGTAGTTCTAAGTTCTAGGGGACTGATGACCATAGATGTTAAGTCCCATAGTGCTCAGAGCCATTTGAACCATTTTTTCTATTCTCTTCTTGTCCAAACTGGTTATCGTCCATGTTTCACTTCCATACATGGCTACACTCCATACAAATACTTTCAGAAACGACTTCCTGACACTTAAATCTATACTCGATGTTAACAAATTTCTCTTCTTCAGAAACGATTTCCTTGCCATTGCCAGTCTACATTTTATATCCTCTCTACTTCGACCATCACCAGTTATTTTACTCCCTAAATAGCAAAACTCCTTTACTACTTTAAGTGTCTCATTTCCTAATCTAATCCCCTCAGCATCACCCAATTTAATTTGACTACATTCCATTATACTCGTTTTGCTTTTGTTGATGTTCATCTTATATCCTCCTTTCAAGACACTGTCCATTCCGTTCAACTGCTCTTCCAAGTCCTTTGCTGTCTCTGACAGAATTACAATGTCATCGGCGAACCTCAAAGTTTTTACTTCTTCTCCATGAATTTTAATACCTACTCCGAATTTTTCTTTTGTTTCCTTTACTGCTTGCTCAATATACAGATTGAATAACATCGAGGAGAGGCTACAACCCTGTCTCACTCCCTTCCCAACCACTGCTTCCCTTTCATGCCCCTCGACTCTTATAACTGCCATCTGGTTTCTGTACAAATTGTAAATAGCCTTTCGCTCCCTGTATTTTACCCCTGCCACCTTCAGAATTTGAAAGAGAGTATTCCAGTTAACGTTGTCAAAAGCTTTCTCTAAGTCTACAAATGCTAGAAACGTAGGTTTGCCTTTTCTTAATCTTTCTTCTAAGATAAGTCGTAAGGTTAGTATTGCCTCACGTGTTCCAACATTTCTACGGAATCCAAACTGATCTTCCCCGAGGTCCGCTTCTACCAGTTTTTCCATTCGTCTGTAAAGAATTCGCGTTAGTATTTTGCAGCTGTGACTTATTAAACTAATAGTTCGGTAATTTTCACATCTGTCAACACCTGCTTTCTTTGGTATTGGAATTATTATATTCTTCTTGAAGTCTGTGGGTATTTCGCCTGTCTCGTACATCTTGCTCACCAGATGGTAGAGTTTTGTCATGACTGGCTCTCCCAAGGCCATCAGTAGTTCTAACGGAATGTTGTCTACTCCCGGGGCCTTGTTTCGACTCAGGTCTTTCAGTGCTCTGTCAAACTCTTCACGCAGTATCTTATCTCCCATTTCATCTTCATCTACATCCTCTTCCATTTCCATAATATTGTCCTCAAGTACATCGCCCTTGTATAAACCCTCTATATACTCCTTCCACCTTTCTGCCTTCCCTTCTTTGCTTAGAACTGGGTTGCCATCTGAGCTCTTGATATTCATACAAGTGGTTTTCTTCTCTCCAAAGGTCTCTTTAATTTTCCTGTAGGCAGTATCTATCTTACCCCTAGTGAGACAAGCCTCTACATCCTTACATTTGTCCTGTAGCCATCCCTGCTTAGCCGTTTTGCACTTTCTGTCGATCTCATTTTTGAGACGTTTGTATTCCCTTTTGCCTGCTTCATTTACTGCATTTTTATATTTTCTCCTTTCATCAATGAAATTCAATATTTATTCTGTTACCCAAGGATTTCTATTAGCCCTCGTCTTTTTACCTACTTGATCCTCTGCTGCCTTCACTACTTCATCCCTCAGAGCTACCCATTCTTCTTCTACTGTATTTCTTTCCCCCATTCCTGTCAATTGTTCCCTTATGCTCTCCCTGAAACTCTCTACAACCTCTGGTTCTTTCAGTTTATCCAGGTCCCATCTCCTTAAATTCCCACCTTTTTGCAGTTTCTTCAGTTTCAATCTGCAGTTCATAACCAATAGATTGTGGTCAGAATCCACATCTGCCCCTGGAAATGTCTTACAATTTAAAACCTGGTTCCTAAATCTCTGTCTTACCATCATATAATCTATCTGATACCTATTAGTATCTCCAGGATTCTTCCAGGTATACAACCTTCTTTTATGATTCTTGAACCAAGTGTTAGCTATGATTAAGTTATGCTCTGTGCAAAATTCTACAAGGCGGCTTCCTCTTTCATTTCTTCCCCCCAATCCATATTCACCTACTATGTTTCCTTCTCTCCCTTTTCCTACTGACGAATTCCAGTCACCCATGACTATTAAATTAAGTCTTCCTTCACTACCTGTATAATTTCTTTTATCTCGTCATACATTTCATCAATTTCTTCATCATCTGCAGAGCTAGTTGGCATATAAACTTGTACTACTGTATTAGGCATGGGCTTTGTGTCTATCGTGGCCACAATAATGCGTTCACTATGCTGTTTGTAGTAGCTAACCCGCACTCCTATTTTTTTATTCATTATTAAACCTACTCCTGCATTACCCCTATTTGATTTTGTATTTATAACCCTGTAATCACCTGACCAAAAGTCTTGTTCCTCCTGCCACCGAACTTCACTAATTCCCACTATATCTAACTTTAACCTATCCATTTCCCTTTTTAAATTTTCTAACCTACCTGCCCGATTAAGGGATCTGACATTCCACGCTCCGATCCGTAGAATGCCAGTTTTCTTTCTCCTGATAACGGCGTCCTCTTGAGTAGTCCCCGCCCGGAGATCCGAATGGGGGACTATTTTACCTCCGGAATATTTTACCCAAGAGGACGCCATCATCATTTAATCATACAGTAAAGCTGCATGTCCTCGGGAAAAATTACGGCTGTAGTTTCACCTTGCTTTCAGCCGTTCGCAGTACCAGCACAGCAAGGCCGTTTTGGTTAATGTTACAAGGCCAGATCAGTCAATCATCCAGACTGTTGCCCCTGCAACTACTGAAAAGGCTGCTGCCCCTCTTCAGGAACCACATGTTTGTGTGGCCTCTCAACAGATACCCCTCCGTTGTGGTTGCACCTACGGTACGGCCATCTGTATCGCTGAGGCACGCAAGCCTCCCCACCAACGGCAAGGTCCATGGTTCATGGGGGAAGGAATATTTCATAAGGAACTGTTATGTTTTGCTCACATAGGCTTATTCCAAGTTGCAACATATGTGACTACGAAATTGCTTGTTATAAAATTTGGCCAGGAAAACCTGATTATTCACTACACTCAGTATGAAAAACAAATAAGTTTAATAATACTTTTGTACTGTATACTCACGTAATTTACAGATTTGCACTTTTTAACCCCAATATTATGCAAATGAGAAAGGTCATATTCAACACTTTGTAATCCAGCTGTTTCACTTGGTTGACACTTGTAATTACTAGTAAAATGCGCCATTTATGGTTTTAATCTAAACACCTGAGCACCAGAATCATTTGTAACTATTTCATGTAAATAATTCATTTAATAACAATTTCATTGACTCTAAAAAAAGAGATAAATTGTTGATCTCTTTGGAAGGTTATAAATACGAGCACTGTCAAAGACAGGCAGGCAGTTGGCTCAGTGTAGTTGTGAAAGTCACGTCGGTCAGTGTTTTTAGTGCCGGCTAATTCCATTATATGTAAACATGTGTGGATCGCAGAACCAAAGAGGTTGATGCACAAGATGTAACTGTTTTGACAGAGACGCCATATAAACTTTACGTGTGTGTTTTTAAAGAGGAATAAAAACGTGTGATGACTTTTATAAAACTACTGGATGTCTCCAGCCTTACCTTTTTCAAAAATTCCGGACCTCTTATAAATATTTAATACCCTAGACAACAAAAGTGAAGAGCCATAAACTTTATCTTTGAAACAGTATTATTCGGCGTTGTGACGACCACCCTGCGAACATCTTTGAAATGTTTTGATGAGAAGTTATGTCCTCCTAAAGCATGTTACATTTTATTTGCTAACACAAAACTGAATTTTCGTCATATTAAGGCAGGGGGGAGGGGGGGCTTTACAGTGTGCACTGTATATTGTTGTTGTTAATGGCGCATTTCCTCGGCAACTAAAGTTTTATTGCTTCAGTATTATTCTGCAACAAGAGCCAAACGAAAATTGTTTGTTATAGTATCAGTTCACAAGAATTTAATTTAAAAAAATTAACTGAAAACCAAAACAATGAAAAATTCCCCGAATTCTAAAAAATATGCCCAGGTTAGGTTAGGTTAGGTTAGGTTAGGTTAGGGGATTTTTCACGGATGAAAAAAATTTCCGAGTTTTTGCCGGACCTCCAGGATGTCCCGAGGCGTATACACCCTGAGTTATGTAATTTATCAGAGTAACACTTATCGTTCAAAAGCGGTCCTCTAGATTTTTGTAACTTTCACGCCCATCAGATTTGGGAGCTAAGCATCTTTTCACGAGCGGCGCTAGGAAAACGGAATTTACCTTGGGCCGTCCCAGTACGCCGAGGGCGGCGACGTGACTGGAATTTTGAACGAGCGCAATTCGGGGCGACGGTTCCCGCCCACACGAATACCCGCGGGCGCCAGAGCGGGCGCCCGCTACCTGGCGGGCCGCGGGGACTCCCCGCCGAGATCGCCGCCGCGCCGATTGGCCGCTGCTCGATACTGACAGCCGCGCGTACGGCCGACGGCCGCCATTGAGAGCACAAGAGTGGCGCGAGACGTGTCCCGAATGCGCCAGGTCCCGCAGCCCGGCTGCCGGAGCTGCTCTCTGTGTCCTTCCCATCGGCGGACCCTAATCCCGCCTCGGAACCAGAACGGGGAGAGACTGGTTTAAAAGCCCAGCTTCCATTTGGAGGAGCCCAACGTCCATTATAGTCGTGCCCACTCCTAAATGAGTACCGGTATTAATGATTACAAAAGTCTGCGTCGGAATATTTTTCATCGCTCATCTGTTTCTTTGAACATTTAGATCAGGAGTGGCCAGGATGTCGGCTCCCGGGCCCGAGTGCCAAAGCGCTCAGTCTCGCTTCACATGTCCCCCACCACCACGACACGCTATCTGAGCCCATGGACGGGGAAGAGGGGAAAAAGCGAATGCACCGCTTTTAAATGGCAACGCAGTCGGACTGCAAAATGGTTCAAAGTGTTCTGAGCACTATGGGACTTAACACATGAGGTCATCAGTCCCCTAGAACTTAGAACTACTTAAACCTAACTAACCTAAGGACATCACACACATCCATGCCCGAGGCAGGGTTCGAACCTGCGACCCTAGCGGTCGCGCAGTTCCAGACTGAAGCGCCAAGAACCTCTCGGCCACAACGGGCGGCAGTCGCACTGCAGGCGACTCTGTTTTATGTTTCACATTTCTAACAACATAGACCACAAACAAAATAAGTTTTCAGTATTAATTATTTTTTGGCACGCTGAAGACATAATATGTACAGACGTAGACAATTTCACAATATTTCGCACTCGAATTGCCATGTAATCGTGACTTATTTAGTTTCATAACAGGAGAAAGGTCTTTTACACAAATATGTCGATCGAAATATTATACCACTTTTGCAACCTGAGTATGGAGACAAGGAAACTTTACCAGAGAAAAGCAATGTAGACGCTATGGCCAGTTTTAACGTACAAACGTTTGTCACATAACCGGAATTACCTTGCAAGTTTATCAGTTAAATATGCACATGCACAAGGATGCTTTGACCTGAAACGGCGAAGTCTCGAAAAAAGCTCGAAAACAGATGTAAGGTTGACAGTGTCGTCAAAACCTTTATAACACTATCTAGTAATTCTTTCAAGGCCACAATGAGACCTTCAAGCCTCGCGTTTTCCTTAACGCCAGGAAGCTTAGTGAACTGGACTGTCTTTGTCAGATTGTATCCCTTCTACATCGTGATTTTCTTTTTAAGTGCATCCCCATCAAATCAGAAAGAAGCTTCCTTGCAAGATTTTACTGTAGACAGTATTCAACCTAGTCCACTTAAAATGCAAAGTCTGCAATCCATTCCGGATGTTCTGATTTTCGTTCCTACAGTCAGTTTTCCTTCATAAATTCAACAATAGCGAGTTTTAAATCGAAAAATCGCTCCAGCCATGCCCCTTGACTTGACCAAGGTACTTTGCACTAATATATGAAGTCTCCACACTCTTCGTTCATTTCTACTGAAAACTGATGCAACTGAAAATGGAATAATGGATGCGACTTCAGGAATTTTGCTATTCGTACCACCAGTTTCTTCAAGTGCTCCAAGCCCGCAGTTTTAGCATAAAGTACTTCTTGAGGTACAGAACAATGAATCCCGTTTGTCGGTCGTTGTAACTTTTTACTCTTTCACTGTCATCCAAATGTTTAAATTCTTTCTGCATTGCACTATAATGTTCTTTCGTAGCAAATAAGCAGTACCCGTCCTTAAGCGAATTGAGAATTCTTATCCCTCTCTTCTGTCATTCCCTTTAAAAAAAAAATGGCTCTGAGCACTATGCGACTTAACTTCTGAGGTCATCAGTTGCCTAGAACTTAGAACTAATTAAACCTAACTAACCTAAGGACATCACACACATCCATGCCCGAGGCAGGATTCGAACCTAGCGGTCGCTCGGTTCCAGACAGTAGCGCCTAGAACCGCACGGCCACACCGGCCGGCCATTCCCTTTCAGTTTAAATAAATAATTGCCATTGTTTATTACTTAATTTTTATTTTACTGTCTTGCATTTGAAAGCTTCCACTAAACAGATTGCCATATTAGTTCTGGAAAAAATATGCTATACAGAATAAGTCATTAGTTCGTGCGACAATATAGCACACCCCGACAACAACCCGTTTAAAAAGATTACCGAGGGGGCGACCCATCTTCTCCGGGCTGAAAAGAGATCTCAGGCCTCAGACATCGGAAAGCAGCGAATCCGAAGAGCTCCTGGGCGAACCCGGTAATGATAAACTACAATGAATCAATGAGAGTGAAACAAAATGATCTTCCCCCATTAGTGGTAGAATGTACATGTGAGAGCCTCTCGTTATGTCACTTCACCACTTCCCGCCACAGCCCAGCCAAGAAGCAAGCAGTGCTCGACATTCACTCTCTTCGCATGCCTTCGTATCAGAGACAATAACAGCTTGGAGTCGAACTTTTGTACCGTGCTGCTTCCTTGCAGACCCTCCAGGAGTTCCACTAATTATCATGTAATGTATTGGCCTGGAGGCCCCACCTGGGGTTGTCTGGCGGAAACTTTGGCGACTTGCGCACCTAATGAAGATTGGGTGGATGATGAGTCCTGAGCAGCGTAATCCTCGATCTGAGCAGGAATCAAAAGCAGGGCAGAGACAATAACAGCTTGGAATCGAACTTTTGTACCGTGCTGCTTCCTTGCAGACCCTCCAGGAGTTCCACTAATGATCATGTAACGTATTGGCCTGGAGGCCCCACCTGGGGTTGTCTGGTGGTAACTTTGGCGACTTGCGCACCTAATGAAGATTGGGTGGATGATGAGTTCTGAGCAGCGTAATCCTCGATCTGAGCAGGAATCAAAAGCAGGGCAGAGACAATAACAGCTTGGAATCGAACTTTTGTACCGTGCTGCTTCCTTGCAGACCCTCCAGGAGTTCCACTAATGATCATGTAATGTATTGGCCTGGAGGCCCCACCTGGGGTTGTCTGGCGGAAACTTTGGCGACTTGTGCACCTAATGAAGATTGGATGGATGATGAGTCCTGAGCAGCGTAATCCTCGATCTGAGCAGGAATCAAAAGCATGGCACCATGGTCTAGATGCAGCCGTGCTAACCACTAGACCACGAACTTTTGACAGATGTTTCACTGCCATGGCTGTTAGCAAATACCGGTCGTCATAGGGAAGTTACTCACCCTTCCATCTGCTTATTTGTATCCTACCACCACGCATTTAGGAGCATTAGAGGAAGGCCGGCCCATCATCTCCAGGTCGAACCAAACCTGCAGCAGGAAACTGGCCGAGGAAACTACGACAGGAAAAAGCGTTACGATAAATGGACAGTCGTGGAATGATACATTGCAAATTACCACCCTGCTTCTTTGTTACATTGGAGGAATGATGCAAGTATCTTTATTACGATGGGAAATCGCTGCCCTGGCGGCCTGAATTGCTTGATGTTTCTCCAGAGTCGAATCCACCTGGTGCGCTTCTGAGGTGAGTCTGGCAGGCAGCTCAGGTCCGGGTGAGCTCTTGGCCAGTGCTACATAACACATCCGGGGGGCCTCAGCGGCCAAAGAGCCCATTCCAGTGGCAGGCGGCCGCGGTAACAAAAGATAATTTCGGGGGGCTGGACTGCGCGGCCAGAAAGCCGATGAGGGTGCGCTGACGAGTATCGACTGGGCTCTCGATCCCGCTAAGCCCCGGCCTGCAGCCTGCGGCCTGGGGGATGATGCGAGATGCGCGCCGCATTAAAACAGCTGACCGCCGCGGCCGGCGGCGGCGCGGGCGCCGAATTTCCGCCGGCGTCGGCGGTGGGGGCGGCGGGGGCGGCGGGGGCGGCGGGGGCGGCGGGTCACTGGGTCGATACGCGGCTGCGAGCCATCCATCATCTCGCGATGCGCTGACAATTAGAGCGCCCCTACCCTACCCTGGCCCGGCTCGGCCGCAGCGGGAGGTGAAACTTGCAGCGCGTCATCACTTATGCCGGCGGCGTCGTCGCGCAGAGTGCTGTCCGGGGATTGGCTGTCGGACTCGTGACGCGCCCTGCCGCTGCAAAACAGATACGCCGATTTGCAGAATTTTCACTGCCATAAACAAAGCGTGTATTTCACGTTTACCGTGCTCGCGCATCGTCATACTTGCCTTTATTTCGCCTTTCTCTCGTAGTCATTTTGATCTTCCCACTGCAACAATTACTTAAACTGGGGCAATGCACCACCCGGCATTAACCAGTTGTGATTATAGCAACGGTACAGTTACTATCAAAACAAGAGAACTTCCCGTAAAGAAAATAAATGAAATTCTCAAAGATGTTCACAGTTGGAAGTACCACACAGGTAATGTTGTAAGGAAGCCGAATCAAAGACGGCGTTTAATTATCAGAAACTTACTAAATCCAACAGGTTTGTTGACGAAACTGCTTACGTTATGCTTGTCTGTCCTCTTTTACAGTATTGCTGCGCTGTATCATACACTGAGGTGACTAATATTGTGTCGGATCTCCTTTTTCCCGGGGTAGTGGTTCAAATGCCTCTGAGCACTATGGGACTTAGCATCTGAGGTCATCAGTCCCCTAGACATAACTACTTAAACCTAACTAACCTAAGGACAGTACACACATCCATGCCCGAGGCAGCATCGTATCTGCGACTGTAGCAGCAGCGCGGTTCCGGACTGAAGCACCTAGAACTGCTCGGCCACAACGGCCGGCTCCGGAGTAGTGCGGCAGCTCGACATCTAATGGACTCAACAAGACGATGGAAGTCTCCTGCAGAAATATTGAACCATGCTGCCTCTACAGCCATCCGTAATTGCGAAAGTGTTGCTGGTGCAGGATTTTGTGCAAGAACTGATCTCTCGCTTATGTACCATAAATATTCCACGGGATTCATGTCGGGCGACCTGGATGGCCAAACGTTCGTTCGAATTGTCCAGAACGTTCTTCAAACCAGTCGCGAATAGTTGTGAACCGGTGACATGGGGCATTGTCTCCCATAAAAATTCGATGGTTGTTAGGGAACATGAAGTCCATGAATGGCTGCAAATAGTCTGTAAGTAGACGAACATAAGCATTTCTAGTCACTGATAGGTTATCTTGGGCCACAGGACACAGTCAATTCCATGTAAACACAGCCAACACCATTATGGAGCCATCGTCGGCTTGCACAGTTCCTTGTTGACAATCTGGATCCGTGGCTTCGTGGGGTCTGAGCCACATCCGAAACCCATCATCAGCTGTTACCAACTGAAATCAGACTCATCTCACTGGGCTACAGTTTTCCAGTCATCTACGGTCCAACAGATTTAGTCACGAAACCAGGATCGGCGCTGCAGGCGATGTTATGCTGTTAGCAAAGGCACTCGTGTCGGTCATCTGCTGCCGTAGCCCATTAACGCCAAATTTCGCCGCACTGTCCTGACGTATACGTTCATCGTACGTCCCACATCAATTTCTGCGATTGTTCAAAGCAGTGATGCTTGTCTGTTAGCACTGACAGCTCTGTGCAATCGCTTTTAAAGGCGCATTTGCAGGATGGGACTGGACATAGTGCTAACACGTAAATATAAGCTCAGAATGTAAATAAAGAATAACTTAAGATATTAATTAGTATAACCGGTTGTATCGATTGCGGCGTGCAACTGATGAAGCATTAGAATGATTAGGCAGTTCAGTTGTCTTGCCGATAAGACCTTTTTTGTTCTGGAAGCCGTCTTGATCGGACGCATATCTGCTATCGCTGCAGATGACTATTTGGCACACCGCCATTATACTATTTTATGAGGCGCAATCTCACTAAGTGTACTCATAGTTGCAAACAGCAACAGAATTAATGTAAGTGTCTATGTAATTTAATTTAGTATAATATTTTGTGAATTCAGTGATATTCGTTAATCTTGTGTTTCATTTATGTTGCAAGCTATTGTTCCACTTAAACGGCATCTTGGCAAGGCTGAAGGTTCTGTGTTACAAATTATATCAAAGGTACAGTAAGATCCAACGCTTTGGAATTATTCAATCTACCAAGTCCGATAAAGAAATGTTTTCAGAAAAATTACTCACGGTCAAACTTACAACGAACGGACCTTACGCAAAAAGCCATTGTCAAGCGTCCAATGTTTGTATTCTCTGATCACGTACTACTATCATTACCTATTATTATTTGTCTGCTCATTGATATTGTCAAACTAGACAGGAAAAGCCACGATAAACGCTGCTCTCGGTCGTGAAGTGAAGGCCGTCGGTGAGTGCATTTTCCACGGTGAGAGGCAATGCCTGGAAGTTGGTATTCTCGACACACTCTTGACACTATGGATCTCAGAAAATCGAATTCCCTAACGATTTCCGAAATGGACTCTCATCTTCCAGTTCCAACTGCCAGTTCTCGTTCAAAGTCTGTGAATTCCCGTCATGCAGTCGTAATCACGTCGGAAACCTTTCCACAAGAATCACCCGAATATAAGAGACAGCTCCGCCAATGCACTACCCTTTTGTACCTTGTGTGCGCGATACTACCACCATCTGTATAAGTGCACATCGCTGTCCTATGACTTTTGTCATCTCAGTGCATTTGAGACAGGTTTCTCGTTTTTCTTGACCATTTTTTTGTCAACTATCTTTGAACGGTATACAATTTGTTCCTCCCTTGGTGACCGTGACATTTATAACATTTCTGATTCTTAGATCTTGTTGCGACTTTTAGTGCATGGGCTGCTTTGCGACCTGTTACCTATTGTATGTCCGCTACATCTTCAAAGTGACCCCGCCTGTTCTTTCTCTTATCCGCTCTCCTTCTCTTCCCGTGCCTTCCTCCCGCGCTCCTAACCACCTCCTCCCGCCCTTCATCCCTTCCCTTTCCCACCCGTCAACCTTGCCCTCCTCACTGTCTCCCTCCACACTCTCTAGTTCCCTTTCTCATCTTCCTTACTACACAATCCCCCTCTCTCTCCTTCCAATCCCTCGATCTTCCATTCTCTCCCTCCCCATCAACCTCGTCTTCAGATCTCCCTCTATCCCCTGTCCTCTCCCGGTCATTCTCTCTCTCTCTCTCTCTCTCTCTCTCCCTCCCTCCCTCCCTCCCTCCCTCCCTCCCTCCCTCCCTCCCTCCCTAGTCCCCCTCCCCTCCTGTATCTCACCTAGAGCTGTACACGGCAGTCAAAATTTTTCGCATGTGGCACGTATCGCATTCACGCTCGCCCGGCCGCGCGCTGAAGCCGTCACTCAAGATGAGATCTGACGGGCTAAAATTCTCGGAACGGCGCGCCGCGGCAGCGTCCGCCAGTCCGTGCGTGCGCCAGGCATCAGTTAAGGGCCAACGCCGCCGGCGCCGGTGCCAGATGGGATCGTGACGCGCGGCCGCGCCAGCAATTACGAGCGTGATTTACACGTCGCGTCGCCGGCCACCGACTGCGGCCGCCGTCGCCGTAGCCGTCGCGAAAAGACCGACGCCGACCTGCTGTGCACTCGCAAATTAAAGCGGCCTTCCGGTCATGACCGGGACCGACGGCACTCGTTTTCGCCGGCAGGTGGCAAATGCGTCCGATTCCTCGAGGGCTTCCCAGAAGCGAGTTGACCAGCGGGTTGCTTATCGCAGCCCCTAAGAAATCCGAGTCCACTAAGAAATTACCCTTTGTATGTGCTCTGTTGACGTCGCAGCCACCGCAAGAGAACTAATTAGTGTCAATTGTGAGATTGTATAACCCACGATAGGACGTGGAGGTGATGATGAAGTAGTATTCTTGAGTGCGTACCAACTTTATTACGCCGATCCACACTGATATGAATTGAGTCACGTACAGGTGAAGTAGTATTCTTGGGAACGTACCAACTTAATTACGCCGCTCCACATTGATATGAATTGAGTCACGTACAGGTGCACTGCTCTATCCCGTACTTTCTTCGTAACAATCACGTCCTCCTCCCAAAGGCATGCTTATATGACAAAAGAGATGACGTCCTCTGTGGCTGAGCTGTCTAAGAAAGCCGCACAAGCAAAGACTTGTGAATGTTGTTTGATACCCGACGTTCATTAACACAGGACTGCAAAAACCGGGGCACCTGTATTTAAGCAAATCAACTTTGATAAACGATACTCAAATAAACTCTACCTCAAGCAGCAATACATGGAGTCAGCACTGTCCCGTTAATCAAGTCGACCCCGTGCATCTCCGGCGAAATCATAGCCTGTTGTACCTCTTCGTCCATCAGATGCTGTAATCCCTTCAAGCAACACCCACTTTGCCCGCATCTCGTGGTCGTGCGGTAGCGTTCTCGCTTCCCATGCCCGGGTTCCCGGGTTCGATTCCCGGCGGGGTCTGGGATTTTCTCTGCCTCGTGATGGCTGGGTGTTGTGTGCTGTCCTTAGGTTAGTTAGGTTTAATTAGTTCTAAGTTCTAGGGGACTGATGACCATAGATGTTAAGTCCCATAGTGCTCAGAGCCATTTGAACCAACACCCACTTTCGCGTATGAAGACACGGTCCTGCTCATTTACATCTACATCTGTATGACTACTCTGCAATCCACACTTAAGCGCCTGGCAGAGGGTTCATCGAATCACCTTCAGACTATTATTACGTTCCATTCTCGAACAGCGCGCGGGAAAAAACGAACGATTAAATCTTCCCGTGCGAGCTTTAATTTTTCATACTTCATTCAAATGGCTCTGAGCACTATGCGACTTAACTTCTGAGGTCATCAGTCGCCTAGAACTTAGAACTAATTAAACATAACCAACCTAAGGACATCACACCCACCCATACCCGAGGCAGGATTCGAACCTGCGACCGGAGCCATACTTTATTACGACGACCATTTTTCCCGAGTAGGTGGACATTAACAATTTACTTTTGCATCCGAAGGAGGAAGTAGTAACTGAAATTTCGTGAGAAGATCTCGCTGCAATGAAAAAAAGCCTTTGTTTTAATGATTGTCAACCCAGCTCGAGTATTATATCCATGACACTCTCTCCCCTATTTCGCGATAGTTCAAAACGAGCTGCCCTTCTTTGAACTTTCTCGTTGTCTTCCGCCAGTTCTGTTTTGTAAGGATCCCATACAGCACAGCAACACTCCAGCAGAGGCAGGAAAAGCGTAGTGCAGACAGTGTCCTAAGTATGTCTGTTGCACCTTCTAAGTGATCTGCCAATAAAACGCAGTCTTTGTTTGAATTCCACACAACATTATCTATGTGTACGTTCCAATTTAACTTATTTGTAATTGTAATTCCTAAGTATTTAGTTGAATTTACATTTGCGTAATTTATCGTGTAACCGAAATTTAACGGATTCCTTTTAGTACTCATGTGGATGACCTCACGCTTTTCATTATTTTGCCTCTTTTCGCACCACGCAAATATCCTGTTGAAATCGTTTCGCAATTGGTTTTGCTCTTCTGATGAATTTACTAGATACTAAACGACAGCATCATCTGCTAACAATCTAAGAGGGTTGCTCATATGTCTCGTAAATCGTTTACATAGAATAGGAACAGTATAGGACCTATAACGCGTCTTCGGGGAATGCTAGATATTACTTCTGTTTTACTCAATGACTTTTCGACAGTTACTACGACCTGTGACCGTTCTGACAGGAAATCACGAATCAAAACGCAGAACTGAGACGATATTCCATAGGTACGCAATTCGACGTTATGTCATTTCTGACGATGAATGTCAGATGCCTTCTGGAAGTCTAGTAATATGGAATCAATCTGAGTTCCCTTGTCGATAGCACTCATTACTTCGTGCGAATGAAGAGCTAGTTGTGTTTCACAAAAACGATATTTTTTGAATCCATGCCGGCTATGTGTCATAGATCGTTTTCTCCGCGGGGGTTTAAAATGATCGAACACAGATCATGTCCCAAAATCCTACTGCAAATCGACGTCAGTGATATGGGTCTGTAATTCAGTGGATTACTGCCATTGTATTTCTTGAATATTGGTGTGGTCTATGCTATTTTCCAGTCTTTAGGTACGGATCTGTCATCGAGCGTCTGTTGTCTGAAACATACATCTTTTCCAACGGCCCCCTTCCTCACAACTCACTACCTCTTCCATCCAAATGTAAAATCTAACCGTTCCCAGGACTGTGGAGAAATTCTTCCTTACACGACTCGACTCTTCAGTTTATCCACGTTCTTCCCCTCAACACTTAGATCGCATGTGCTTTTCTAGCAGAACCCTATACTTGTAGTTGTAACACAACATTCCAGTTTTCATACAATCTCTTCTCCAACCGTCCACAACACCCAACTCCCTCCTCCTACTCCTCAACACCCACACATCGTCCTCCGCCCTCTTCATCGACCATCAGTGGCGCCTCCTAGACAGAAACAGCACACTTTGTGTCCATATTCGCACCGTTAACAGCACAATAACCAAAATACCACCATCTCGTACGCCGCTTCAGCTCCAAGTTGCCAATGTCACATCGTCCAGCACCGTGTATTCATGCAAGATACACACATTTTAGTAATTGATTCAGTCTCACTTCTCACTGTTTTGTTCTTTTAACTTACAGTTTGGGACCGCGCGACCGCTACGGTCGCAGGTTCGAATACTGCCTCGGGCATGGATGTGTGTGACGTCCTTAGGTTAGTTGGGACTGATGACCTCAGAAGTTAAGTCCCATAGTGCTCAGAGCCATTTGAATCATTTGTTCTTTTAAGCCATTACATTTCAGTGTGTGGCTAGCGCTGTAGCGTGCAGTACTATTTCACGCCTGCCAATAGACTTTATTATGCTGACGACTTTCAAGGAGTGTGTGTTTTTTAATTCTTTGTTACGCTCGCGGACTTTGACGATGGTTTCATCCTATCATACGTGTTCCGTCATGTGCTGTCCGGGCTCGTCTTTTGACAGAGTTTTGGAGATGTTTTCCTGATCATGCATCATCTGTGTCTCATGAACTATTCCTTGTCGACTCTGCCCCATTGTCGTCCAATACATGCGCTGAAAATTTCATCCACCATCAGGCTTCGAACTGGGTACGTAGCGTGTACTAGCTCCATGACCTACGGAGGCTAGCCATGAATATTCAAGAGAACGAGGGAAAACTGTCCGGTCGGTAGGTTGGCCACAGCGTAAGCTCCCGGCTCTCCAAGTGATTCCAGACGGTCAGCTAGAGGTAATTGAAGGCACAGCATTTCTACCAGTGACCAGGACAACTCGTTGGCCTCGCTATCGCTGTGCACGTAATGTCAGTACTTGCAGCAAGATAAAACGCCTCGGCGACTCTCGGCGGTGCTCGTTACTTGCGCTACGTGGCTGAGGACACGAGCTGACCAATCAAGATGGCGTGTCCGGCCGACCGACTTACCACGGCCCCCGCGCACAAGCTCTTCGTGACCTGCGCAACACTGTGTCAACACGACCGGTCGGGCGTTGCCCCCCAGCCGCTTATCGGCAACTAATTTCATTACTCCTGCCTCTCAGGAGCGCACAACCGATACTCCGTATCGCCTGCGAAGTTTTCAGCCGAAGACGGAGCGAAGTGAGGAAGTTTCTTAGAGATTCCAAACGCAATTATGGTCCGATTGTGGTGAAGAGACGAAGGAAGAGGCGATTCCCTGTAGCTCTGGTTGAATTTTACAAGAGTTGAGTTGTGTATTTGAAGATCTAAACCAATTTCTTTCTTTTTGTCATTTCATTCCCCTGTACTGCTCCAAGGTGCGACAACTAAACTATCCTGAACGTAATAGAACGAGTGCACGAAACATATGGCTTTTTCAGGTAAGCTTTTGACGTTTCGTCCTTTATTTCGATTACTTCTTCATTTCGTACTTCAGTTTTTCAAGTGGTTTTAACGTCACTGCTTTCGAATTTTCATAGTTTCTTCTTACGATTTTTCTAAATTTTTGCATTCCAGTACAATGCTGCTTTATGGATATGCAATTTCAGAAACTCTCTCTTAATGGCACATAAGTAGTTATATGAATACTATTGTGTATTTTGTGTATTGTGTACTGAACCTGGGATATAGAAACGACGGAGAGGCTTCCTTCTGCCGTAGTCCTCAGTGGTTTACAACCCCACAACAGGCCACAGCAGTCCACTCGCCCCACCGCCGCCCCACATCGAGCCCAGGTTTCTGTCCCCAGTGGACCCCCACCCCCCACCCCCTTCCCGGGAACATCTCATACCAGACGAGTGTACCCCAGATGTTTGCGTGGTAGAGTAATTATGGTGTACGCGTACGTGGAGACGGTGTTTGCGCAGCAATCGCCGACATAGCGTGACTGAGGTGGAATAAGGGGAACCAGCCCGCATTCGCCGAGGCAGATGGAAAACCGCCTAAAAACCATCCACAGGCTGGCCGGCACACCAGACCTCGACACTAATCCACCAGGCGGATCGTGCCGGGGACCAGCACGCCTTCCCTTTCGGGAAATGAATATCATGGTGTCCGTTCTTTTGGACATTTCCGAGTCAGAAACAGTCGTCCTGTGTGCAACTTACCCAGCGTTGGCACTTACCACGGAAGGCGTCGGCTGTGGAGTGTGACACAAAGTTCACACTGGAGGCCCTGCAAAGTATTCTCCTTCCTTCTCTGCATAGAACGCATCTCTTACTGTCCTTGTTATTACGCATCACCACAGGACTTTCTGCAACTTCATTTCCAATAGGTGATGGAAAACACCAGCCGTCATCTTAAGTCCTTAAGACAACCTATCGGGCTCTGACCACAAGTCACTATAAGTGAGTGAGGGAAGACCAATGCATCAGCTCCAGGTTGGCCAACGCCTCATTCTACCAGGTGCTACTCTTGCGTCCCTAACAGCCAGGAGAACTAACCTTTGGGGCGGCTGGGAGTGATGCTTTACAACTAGTATTTATCTACGATACTTCTTTGTCTTCTTTCTCCGTAGTTTTAGCTAAATTTGCGTCTATTGTATTCAAGTTTTCTTACTTTTAGCATCTTGGGCTATGTAGCTGTGAAGCATATCTTTGGTGTCTGCTCCTCCTAAAGTTTTATTTGCACTCTCAAAAAAATATTTTTCATCTGTTTCGTTACTTATTCGACATACAGGTGGCGACAATAAGCAGCGCTTTCTCACGATCTTCTCGAAATATGTTTCTCCATCAGGCAGTATGTAAATACTGACTGTCCCGGGAGGTATGGTCAGTATTCAAAGATACCACAGGAACGATCATTCGAAGCAGAAACGTCTAGTAAACATGGGTTCTAAAATGCATAGCTTGGAACCTATGAGCACTTATTCATCTTCGGTACTGTGAAACAAACCTCTTCTATTGCAAGCTCTTTGCTTTCCACATTTAGTATGTAAGCAACATAACAGGTAAAATTCAACACATATAATACAGGAACTGAGGTTAATTAATAACCCCAAGAAATAACATACTTTACACTCTCACATCACTGCGCTTTTCACAATGTACCGCCGGCCGGCGTGGCCGAGCGGTTCTAGGCGCTACAGTCTGGAACCGCGCGACCGCTACGGTCGCAGGTTCGAATCCTGCCGCGGGCATGGATGTGTGTGATGTCCTTAGGTTAGTTAGGTTTAAGTAGTTCTAAGTTCTAGGGAATTTATGACCTCAGCAGTTGAGTCCCATAGTGCTCAGAGCCATTTGAACCATTTGAATTTCACAATGTACATAGTAGTTATAGTGTCCTCGTAAATAGTGTTTAGAAATATCAACCCGAAAATTAAACTGTAGTGAACCGGGACTGCAAGGCTCGAAGTAGTTCCGAGGCAGCCGGTCGCGGGGGCCGAGCGGTTCTAGGTGCTTCAGTCCGGAACTACGGTCGCAGGTTCGAATCCTGCATTGGTAATGGATGTGTGTGATGTCCTTAGGTTAGTTTAGTCTAAGAAGGTTCTAAGTCTAGGGGACTGATGACCTCAGATGTTAAGTCCCATAGTGCTTCGAGCTTTTTGAACATAGTTCAGAGGGTTTCAGACTAGGCTGGCGCAGATAGAGTAACATCCCCCCCCCCCTCCAAGGTCCCTGTCTCTCTCTCTCTCTCTCTCTCTCTCATTATCCAAGTATTTCCTATCATCTGTCAAAAAATGGTTCAAATGACTCTGAGCACTATGGGACTCGACTGCTGTGGTCATCAGTCCCCTAGAACTTAGAACTACTTAAACCTAACTAACCTAAGGACATCACACACATCCATGCCCGAGGCAGGATTCGAACCTGCGACCGTAGCAGTCGCACTATCATCTGTCATCAAATCTTCTTAAAATTTGAGTATTTTTGTCCTTTTTCTTTAAAATTATAACGTATTTTTAATTTATTATTACTTCCATTATAACTGCTGAAAACAATAATTGCTAATAAATTAAAAGCACCAGTTTGCTTTTGTTCTACAATATTACTTTTATTTTTAACCGGTTTTCTGCTTACAAGGCCGAGTATTACTACCAAAGAAGTTAAGTGTTAGCAGACAACACTGGAAGAGAAGTAACACATCTAGACTGAAGTAGAAACATACAGTAAGTAACATCTTTGCAATGAAAAGTAAAAACTGAACAGTACATAAATGACAATGGAGTAGACAGGAAAACCTTTAGCACAAAATAGGAATAGCATGCCTCCATAACAGTTTCTATTAATAAACAAAACTAATAAAATAAATAGAATTAGTACTAGACAAGGCCGCATCAGGAGGTATGAAACATGGAGAGTCTAGATGTGTTACTTCTCTTCCAATGTTGGCTGCTAACATTTAACTTCTTTGGTGATAATACTCAGTAAATGTCTGAAGATGGCCTTGTAGGCCGAAAACCGGTTAGCAATAAAAGTAATATTGTAGAACAAAAGCAAACTGGTGCTTTTCATTTATTATAATGTTGTTCTACCAAGAACCTACGGAAGATTCTGTTAATATGCCAATAATTGCTGTTTGTAATAGGAATATGTTCTGTAATCTACACCAAAAGCTGTAAGGCAACATTTCTCTAAATGAACAATAAATAAAATAAAAATTTCCATATTTTGGGAAGAGGCAGTATGGACCAAAACAAGAAAATTGTTTAGTATAAATTGTCTGGTTAGCAACGCATATCTTAAGAGCTATGAGTACTTGTTCAGAAGAAGAAATGTGTTTGACAGTAGTGAAGATGAACAAGTGCTCACAGCTCTTAAGGGGGGCAGGACGTCAAACGGGCCGACTTGGAGTAGGAGAGTCACCACAGGACATTTTAATTTCTACTGTCTCTACTTTTACAAATAAATTCATAAAACTTTGTCACCATGACCTGGAAGGATTGAGGACTCACACTCATCGCAGTGGAAGTTCAAAAACGTAGCAAAATGCCTTTTTTTAACATGTGAAATTTCATCATTTTTTCACTTATTACTGGCTGCATTTGTTGCTATAGGTACACTTTTCTTCCCAAGTAAGAAAGATTCTTCGAGGAATTTTTCATAGCATACAAACAGTAGTTACAGGTGTATGAAACTCTAGAATTTTCCAAATCTATTAAAAACTGTGGAAAAAATTGAGATAATTAACTATAAAACTTGAATTTTTTCTAAACATGAAGTTTAAAATGTAACAGTTCATTCATTTTTTCATAAATTAAATAACTTCTAGAGTTTCATACACCTGTAACTACGGTTTGTATGCTGTGCAAAAGTCATCGAAGAATCTCTCTTACTTAGGAAGAAAAGTGTACCTATAGTAACAAATGCAGCCAGTAGTAAGTGAAAAAATGATGAAATTTCACATGTAAATAAAATGAGATTTGTTACGTTTTTGAGCTTCCACTGCTATGAGTATGAATCCTGAATCCTTCCTGGTCATGCTGTTAAAGTTTAATGAATTTATTTGTAAAAGTATAGACAGTGGAAATTAAAATGTCCTGTGGTGCCTCACCTGGTCCAAGTCGGCCCGTTTGATGTCCTACCCACCCAGCCCCCCCCCCCCCCCCCCACCCACCTCCCTTAAGGTATGCATTTTGGAGCCCAAGTTTACTGGACATTTTTGATTCGAATGATCCATGAATATTGAGCATTCCTGCTGGGAGTCAGTGTAGCGATAACAAGTGTCTCCTTTAACTGCTCGTGCGTTGCCGAGATTCCCCGAGCACCTGTCGCGTTCCAGCCAGAGGGGGAGTAGGCGGACGATGGCCATCGCTGTCAGGGTAGAGGCTTGGCAGGGCGGTCCTGTTATGCGAGCTCAAACGGCCGTAGGGACGGCTTTATCTGAGGACTTTGAGGCCGACGAGCGGCGCATCCCGGCACGGCGCCACAACAGAGGGCGAGACGGCGCGCTTTCATCGTGGGCCGAGCGGCCCTCCTCTAACCCGTCCCTCCACCCACCCTGTCCAGCCAGTCCCCGCCCCCTTTCCTGTTAGCCTCCTTTCCCATGGCCCATTGCCCTTCCGCTACCGGTTTTCAATCTCGGCGTCTGCGGTTCGGTGAATGAGAATTAGGGAATCAAAGGAAGGCCTCTCGGCCGGCCCTCTCTCTCACGAGCCCTTTTTAAACAGTAAATCGCTGCTCAGATCCCTGTACGCCATTCCTTGGGCAGCGTCCAGCGTGTCGGCGAAGCGCCTTTCTTTGATCCTCTGCGGACCATTAAAAGTGGATAATACCTCCGTCACTGACAACGGGGTTTTTTTTAAATTAAATCACTTACCGACAGCTTTTCTTTTAGAGGTTAGCGTCCCCCGTCCACTAGGTCCCAGCATTGCTGAAGGAATTACCCCGTTTTTCAGTAATAATGTATTTGGAACAAGCATGTTTCAGTTTATAAAGTAGTGTCTCATACATCCTACAATAAATTCAAGCAATAATAATGAGCGTATGGCACTGGTGGGCGGGAGACACCTCTCGGGGCGGTTCGGCCGCCGCTCGACAAGTTCTTTAACGCCACTACGGCGACTTGCGAGTGAATGAGGATGAAATGATGGTGAAAGACACACAACACCCAGCCATCTCGAGGCAGAAAAAATCCCTGACTCCGCCGGGAATCGAACAAAGGACCCCGTGCGCGGGAAGCGAGAACGCTGTCGCAAGACCACGAGCCGCGGACAATTCAAGCAATCAATAAATACAAGTAAAAGATAAAAATGAAGAAAATGTGATATACAAACATGTACGACAAATGTATCTAATAGCACCTACTTTTTTAAATATCTCTGTTAGTAAAATACTCGGAACCGACGCAACGTACACAAAAAAGGTACATTAGTGTTACTAACGTTGCTTTAATACAGTAGAAATAGATGTTCGCAGTGGTGGATTGAAACGAGCAACAAAAATAACCTAATACGCGACGTAGGGCCGTTTGTCTTTACATTAATACCTAACGGTCACTGCGTCCCTTGCAGGCGATGCCTGTGTTCGCTAAATGTGTAGGTATTGTTCAACGAACCTACTTTTAGCTTAAGCTTGAGTCCAAACACGCCTCCATCGACAGCCAGGTTATCCAGCTTATAAAGACAGTGAGCCTTGCTAACACAATGGCCGATCAAAACACCAGGTACAAGGCGTGAAGTTCTTGAGACCTTTACGGCAAATTGCCTACAACATATAAATCATAAGAGAAAATAATTATAAATATAAAAGTCCCTTAGCGAGTATCTTACACAACTGAAACATAGACCACCAATGTAAGATAAATATTTAATCTCAAGGGGTTACAGGCAGGCGAAAAATGGGAGAATGGCTCTGAGCATTATGGGACTTAACATCTAAGGTCATCAGTCCCCTAGAACTTAGAACTACTTAAACCTAACTAACCTAAGGACATCACACACATCCATGCCCGAGGCAGGATTCGAACCTGCGACAGTAGCAGTCGCGCGGTTCCGGACTGAAGCGCCTAGAACCGCTCGGCCACCGCGGCCGGCAATGGGAGAATGAATTAGCTAAGCACGGCAGGAAAAAACTTCAAGCAAACAAATTACAATATAATTATTACGCAGGTGGGTAGTTCGGCAAACAGCTAACAACTAGTAATGCTGATTTACTGGAATCAGCTGGCCATCGGTCTCACAAAAATAGGTACCTCTTCTAGGGATGTACGAGGAATTTACATTATCAAAAATGATTTGACGAAAGCCACAAGACCAACTAAAGCGTACGTGAGGCCCTTTCCCGATTTCACTCCTGAATTTAATAAACCAAATATTTAACAATGGTTAATCTGTCTTGTAACACAAATAGATAAGCAGAATTAAACAATGTTCTAATAAAATACAAAACACCAATAAATAAAACAACGCTGGCAAACACTGAATATGTAACATGCCCCAAGTAGCTTACAGTAAGTGCCGGCTTGCATTCACAATCGCGCGACCGCTACAATCGCGCGACCGCAACGATCGCAGGTTCGAATCCTGCCTCGAGCATGGATGTGTGTGATGTCCTTAGGTTAGTTAGGTTTAAGTAGTTCTAAGTTCTAGGGGACTGATGACCTCAGATGTTAAGTCATTTGAACAATTTTTGAACCAATCACAATCAAACAAACCATGCTACCCAGCAATGTAGTTAGTAGGAATCAAAATCCAAATTACAAACTCACGTTCGTCACAAATCGCGCATACGTGTACAGAAAATTCGCTGAACGCAGCCTGGTATAAAAATACGAATCACCGCTTTCAGTTACAACGGAATATCGAGGGGAGCGACCACAAATATCAACCAGGACCAGGTTCCAGAGATTCAGGCGTCAGCTAAAAATAGAAAAAAGGGCTCACCATAAAGTCCACAGTATACAAGGCTGGTTTGATAAGTCTGATAGAAAAGCAAGAAAAAAATAGTTGTTTCGTAAACAACTCACTGTTTATGCTCTTCACGGGCATGGTGCCGGATTTGATCTTCTTCACGCCGGAAAAATCTACGGAATCCTCCTTCGAGGGATACACATTTGGTCCAGCTGCAACTATCACTTCCCCATTCGATGAAAATTTCTTCACACCAATACGAAGTTTCAATTGAGTCGCTTAGAGTGAAACAGGGTGGATGAGGATCCAACTCAAAACCCACTTCATACACTTTCACCATTGTTATCACTGATGTGTGGGATGGTGCATTATGCTGGTGAAAGAGCACTCTTTTGAGTGCCAACCTTGGTATTTTTTCTGCCAACGCAAGTTTCAAACGATCCAGCAACGAATCGTTATACGGTTCAGTTATGGTTCCGTCTTTTTCATAGTACTCAGTGGAGATTATTCTTTGGGAACCAAAAAAAGTGGCCATCATCTTACTAACTGAAGAAATGATCTTCGACTTGTCTGTGCACATCGACCAGCCTTTGTCCATTGTTTTGACCGCCGTTTTGACTCTGGCGTGCAATTGATGGCTCCAGTCAGAAATCGGCGCAGAAAATCTTGCTGATTGACATGAAAAATCACCAGACATTGTGCTGAAATGTGCTAGGTGCGTTTTGGGTCGACTGTGAGCACTCATCTCGCACACACCTTCTCCATAACCAATTCTCAGTGTATGATATTGCGCGGTCCCTCAGTTGAAGTGCTTACAATGTCAGCAATCTCACGAATTTTTGTTCTGCGGTCTTGGACTACCATACCATGGATTTTGTCAATGGTTTGCTTTGTGGTGACCTCAACTGGAGAGCCGGAGCATGCTTCGTCTATGTGCTTGTCCAAGCCTGTTTAAATTCGTTAATCCAAAACTAAATGGTCCTCAATGATGGTGCAGAGTCCGCGTGAACTTAACCCAATTTTTAATTGTGCGACAGTCCACTCCTTCAACTGAAAATATTTAATAACAGAACGAAACTCGCTCTTTTCCATTTTCAATCGTAGTAGACACACTGACCAATTTAGACGGCTGTCAACAATGAACTGTACTCTGTACGTTGTTGAAAGTCTCTATACGATCTTTGAAATAATCAAGCTTACCAACCATGAAGCCGCAACGAAAAAGTTACATTCTTTCATGGAAATTTACCAGACTTCTGAGACCACCCTCGTAGGCATGCAACAGTTTCCTGAGCAGATTCACTCCTCCGAAGGTCGAGTAGCTGACAATCACCAACCGGCAAGGTGATACTAATAGCACTCCTCAGGCTAGCTCACGGCCATCCATCTATTCTCGGCCCAATGGAGTTCTCACACATCCTACGTAAAACCGGACCTCCAACTCTCCAGAATGCTGCCAGCAAGTCCTTCCTTTTCGCTTCATCACACGTCCCGACATCACCGCCCGCCGCTGCTCAAGCTCTCTCTTGCTGGCCGGTGTCCTCCAGTTTCCCAGAAACGGAGAAGAGACATACGCAGGGAGACACTATCGATATGTGAGCGCCAAGGATGTCGCGCGTGCACGGCACGGACACTATGACAGGTAGGTTCTGGGAAGAGAGGAAAGAAATTTCAAATTGCGTGAAATGTTATGGGACTTAACTGCTAAGGTCATCAGTCCCTAAGCTTAACACTACTTAACCTAAATTATCCTAAGGACAAACACACACACACCCATGCCCGAGGGAGGACTCGAACCTCCGCCGGGATCAGCCGCAAAGTCCATGACTGCAGCGCCTTAGAGAGCAAAAGAAAAGCCAAGAAGTCTTAAGTTCTATGCAGCCCATAATTGACCAAATTCGGAAGGAAAAAGAAAAAGAGAGAGAGAGGAAGAGTGGCTTGAAAACAGTCGGAACAAAAGGTGTATAACAGTGATTCCTGAGACGCATTCATCTCCTTTTACAACAGTACAATCATGTGTTCTCCTTCGCCGCCACAATACCCTGGGGAGTGGCCCAAAGGCGTATTTAGGTCACGGGCTCACGTCCCACGATTTCATAGCCATCTCACGCCACCATTAGCGGTTTATACTTTTTGTGCGGTCGAGCAGTGGACCGCTATTAGTTAACTGCGAGCGGCAGTAAACAGCTTGTTGGCCGCAGGCCGCGTAATCCTTTTAGAGGGCAGTAAAATCAGGGTTGCGCTCGGGTCGACCGGCTGGTGTGCGTGCGCCGAGGCAGTGATAATAAAGCAGCCAACTAGATTACGTATCAGTAAACAGGCACAGCGACAGCCAAAGGGTACTCGGGCGCACGACGCACGGGGGCTGCGGCGGAGAAAAGCCTTGCACAAGAAGTCTACCTCTCTCTCTCTCTCTCTCCCTCCCTCTCCCTCCCTCACCCTCTCCCCTCTCACTCTCTCTCACCATGGCAGTCACGTGTTCCTCAGTACTCGTAGCCATTACCTTCCTAGGTGTGAGACCCTGGCATGATGTAAACTGTCCAAACTATTTTACCAGTAACGGCCAAAGCCACCTGCAACTGTGGTCAAAACGCCGAAAGAATTTGCGCCATGTCGCCGTCACACTTTTACCGAAACCGTGACTATCGGAATTTCGTGTGAGAGATCCGGGATACAGCTCTGCAATGAAGTGACAGAAGTCTCGGACCTCCTTTTGCCCGGCGTAGCTCGACGTGGCATGGACTCCAAAAGACGTCGGAAGTCCTCTCCAGAAAGACGCTGTCTCTATAGCCGTCCATAATTGCGAAAGTGTTGCCGGTGTAGGATTTTGTGCACGAACTGACCTCTCGATTAAGTACCGTGGATCTTCGATGGAATTCATGTTGGGCGATCTGGGTAGCCAAATAATTAGGTCAAATTGTCCAGAATGTTCTTAAAACCAATCGCGAACAAATTTGGCCCGGTGACATGGCGCATAATCATCCACAAAAATTCCATCATATTTTGGGAGCATGAAGTCTATGAATGGCTGCAAATAGTCTCTAAGTAGACGAACATTGCCATTTCCAGAGATTGGTCGGTTTACTTGGACCAAAGGACCCAGTCCATTCCACGTAAACACAGCCCACGCCATCATGGAGCCAGTACCTTGTTGACAACCTCGGTCCATGGCTTCGTGGAACCTGCGCCACATTCGAACACTACCATCACCTCTTACCAACTGAAATCGACACTCATCTGAGCAGTCGACGGTTGTCCAGTCGTCTAGGGTCCAACCGATGTGATCACGATCGCAGAGGAGGCGCTGCAGGCGATGTCGTGCTTTGAGCAAAGGCACTCGCGTCGGTCGTTTGCTGCCATAGCCCATTAACGCCAGATTCGCCACACTGTCCTGACGGTGACAGAAAGCAAATGCCGAAACGTATTTTTCAGGAATAACTGGACCTCTGTGAAACGAACACAACTGATTTTGTTTATAATGAGCCAAATTATGATTTTCGGTTATTATTAATATGACACTTGTCTTAACCGCTGACCGGTAGCGCTTGGGCATTGTTGAACGAAATAGCGAGACAGTGCCTGCTGCCTTAAAAGGCGCGCTCAGCTCCGAACATTCTTAAGAGCCAGCGGTGCGGAAGGGGTACAATTGACTGTGCTATACCACTGTCGATAGCAGCACCCATTCCAAATTATTTTTTTCATGTAGTAATTAAAACCTCGTGACTATCGTTGTTGTAATCTTCAGTCCGAAGACTGATTTGATGCAGCTCTCCACGCTGCTCTGTCCTGTGCAGGCCTCTTCGTCTACGAATAACAAGTGCATCTGAAGTACATTTGATTCTTCTTGCTGCATTCATCTCCTCTCAACAGCCATGCCGAGAGGAATACGCCTGTTCGCGCGAGGTCACCGACGATAAGCACAGTCGGGCGTGGCCAGAACTCGATGAGTGACAATTCGCATTTCGCCTTTATGGCAGAGGTGATTAGGGGGTGGTGGCGTAATGTCTCTGATCAGCAGTACTTGCGACAGTGTCCTGGAATAAAACCAAACCTCCGTCGTGTCTCACGAAGTGGGGGCATGCCACACTTGATGGTGACCCGTTTGTTGGATGGGGACGTTAAGCTCTGCTATTCGAGAGGAGTAGGCTGTCTGCCAACACCAGGATTCGCTTTCCCCCTTCTTTCAACATCATCATCCAACACAAACATGACAGTACACTCCACACTTACATACATTACAGTCACCTACAGATACACTCCCTCACACAGCTCTCACACTCCGCCGACGGAAAGGCATATGCGAAGGATAGGAAAAACCTTTCCTATTAAGCGGCTGAATCTTCCCTTGTGGAGCTCCCAGCCACTCATGCCATGTGCCTTTACTTCACCCTCCATTATCAGACTGACTACTCATTCGTGCTCTAGGATGCGTCCTATCATTCGATCCCCTCTGTTTCTTGGGATGTGTCATAATTTTTTTTTCCCCAGTTAGACTCAGTACAACCTCATTAGATACTTGGTATACCCTTCTATTCTTTAACATTCTATAGCAGCACATTTCAAAAGCTTCCGTTCTCTTCTTGTCTAAAATGCGTATCGTCCACGTTTCACTTCTGTGCAAGCCTACTCCCCAGAGAAATTCTTTTAGAAGAAGCTTCTGAATTCTTATATTTAAATTCGATGTCAACAAATTCCTCCCTTTTTATCAATGCTTTTCTTGCTATAGTCAGTGTGCATTTTATATCTTCTCTGCTTCAGCCATCATCACTTACTTTGCAGTCCAAATAGCAAAACTCATCTACTTCTTTTAATGTCTCATTTCCTAATCTAATTACAACAGCATCGGCTTATTTAATTCGAGTGCATTACATTGCCGGTATTTTACCCTCTTTGATGTTCGCCTTATTACCTGTTTTCAAGACACTAGCCATTTCGATCAACTTCTCTTCCAAACCCTTTTCCGCCTCTGACAGAATTACATTGTTAGCAGAAAACCTCAAAGCTTTTTATTTCACCTCTCTGAACGTCAATTCTCTTTCCAAACTTCTCCTTGTATTCCTGTACTGCTTGCTGTATGTACTGATTGAATAACACTGGTAACTGGCTACAACCCAGCCTCACTCCCTTCTTAACTGCGGCTTTCCTTTCGTGGGCTTTAACTCTTATAACCGCAGTTTGGTTTCTGTACTACTTATAAATAGCCCTTCGCTCCCTGAATTTTATCCCTGTCATCTTCAGAGTTGCAAATATCGTAATCCAGTCGACAAAGGCAAAAGCTTTCTCTAAATCTACAAATACAGCAAATGTAGGTTTACCTTTCCAGATAAGTCGCAGAGTCGGTACTACCTCTCGTGTCCGTACATTTCTCTGGAACCCAAACTGACCTTTCCCCACGTTGGCTTCTATAAGTTTTCCATTCTTTTGTATAATAGTGAGCTTTCGGGTGTTCTGCCGAGTTGTTGTTTCCATTTTCTGCACAGTATTTCGACGATAGACCCATCCGTCTTCCTCAGGTGCTCCGAGTTTTACAATTACGTGTACTCGTTGCCCGGACTACAACCAGACTGTGAACTGTTGTTGGCCTCACGCCGCTATTTATAGCCGATTCGATTCCCGACATCCACTACGCCCTTTGATACTCTTTCGTTTTTCAGGCTCGCATTGATATTCCGTGAGATGCAAATTTTGTCATCGTTTTCCAGTTCTGTCAATGTAGTGGCCGACGAGATTTTAATAAATTGATTGTCGCACACCAAGCGTAATTTCAATTGAAACTGCCGTCCCCGTTTATTTGGTTATCTTTTCAAATCTTTATTTCGAATGGCTTCTTACTTATGCTATCCCAGAAAATTGGCGTTCGCACCGCGATAAGAGCCTGGTCGTATTCCATTTCGTGATTATTTATCGAGGCAGTGCTCGGTGACAGCTGACTGCCTCGTTCTTTTAGTCGGCACTGTTGTGGTATCCTGCCCCCACATAAGACACGCCGCATTTGCATAGAATGCGGTACACACCTGAATCTCGGAGACGCCCGCATCTCGTGGACGTGCGGTAGCGTTCTCGCTTCCCACGCCCGGGTTCCCGGGTTCGATTCCCGGCGGGGTCAGGGATTTTCTCTGCCTCGTGATGGCTGGGTGTTGTGTGCTGTCCTTAGGTTAGTTAGGTTTAAGTAGTTCTAAGTTCTAGGGGACTGATGACCATAGATGTTAAGTCACATAGTGCTCAGAGCCATTTGAACCATTTTTTGAATCTCGGAGACCTATGTCGTTTTGAACATAAAAAAACTCCTCCCGAGCTTGCCATGAAGGCCCAACGTTACCGACCGGCCGCCATGTCATCCTCAGCCTACAGGCATCACTCGATGCGGATATGGAGGGGCATGTGGTCAGCACACCGCTCTCCCGGCCGTATGTTAGTTTCCGAGACCGGAGCCGCTACTTCTTAATCACGTAGCTCCTCAGTTTGCTTCACATGGGCTGAGTGCACCCCGCTTGCCAACAGCGCTCGGCAGACCGGATGGTCACCCATCCAAGTGCTAGCCCAGCCCGACAGCGCTTAACTTCGGTGATTTGACGGGAACCGGTGTTACCACTGCGGAAAGGCCGTTGGCCGTTTTGAACATTGCAAAGAATAATTTTTTTCCTTTGTTGAAGGGAGCGAAATACAGTGGATGCCATGTTTCTGTAGGAGACTTTCCGAATATTGGGTCAACATCAAGTAGATAAGCGATTTTTGATTTTCCATCCTCGGTCTCGGTATCAACCTCTTTCTCAGACTGCATCGGCTTTCGATATGATGAGCTGAGTACTCATTCCTTCGGTACACAATTCATAGGTGTTCTAATTTTGCAGGGAGTATCTGCTTGTCTGAAAGTGTTCCAGTTCAAAGTAGCAGAGTCTTTAGCATCGAATTTCTTTGTGACAGCTGGTGCTGTCTCGAGGCATGGAGACAGAGGTCAGTGTGCGTAGGTTTTACACGTACACTGTGACTCAGGGATCTGTCCGTTTTGCTCTTAACTAACACGCCGAGGAAATATAATTGGTCCTCTTGTTCAAGTTCCATCGTGAACTTTATATTGCGATGGACAGAGTTTAAATGTTCCAGCATCGTGGTGGAAGCGCCAAGTTTCTGGCGCAGCATAATTACGGAGTATATCAAAATAAAGACGCGAGAAAACCTAATAAACAGGGATGGAGTTTCGGATTAAATAACGAAATTTATTACAATTTCGGTGGCCATCACATTCATCAGTGTTGGAAAATGCTGGGAGGAATTGTGTTTCACGAAACATCATTGCGAGCTCAGAAAAACAAGAGTATCAAAGAGCGTAGTCAGAAGTTGAACTTGGCTGTAGGGGCGTGGGACCAACAGTCTGGTTGGAGTCGAGGCAAAGAGTACACATCACAGAAAAAGTCACTGAACCTGAAGAAGGCGGGTGGGTCGGTCGCCGAAATATCGTGCAATAACAGGTAACAACAAAACTGCAGCACACCCAGAAGTTCACTGTATACCCTTCGAAATGTTAGTAGCTCTGAAACGAATGTGACAACTTAGCAAATTCGTCGTCATTCCTGATGCACTGTTTCCGTTGCACCCATAAATCGTGGACACGATATTACTCCAGTCAGATTACCGTCGCGAGAGAAGTTCGAAATCAGTTCTCTCGGTAACAGCCAGTGAAGCAATCGCACAGCTTGTCGTGGGGCGGGTGCGACACGCGTGACCGATGGAGCTCCTTCCACGGCAGGAGTCGACCGCTGCCGGCGTCTCTGGCGGATATAATTGATGCTGCCCAGCCGGGCCGATGTTATCGGCGTCTCCGGGGCCCACCGGCCGTCATCAGTCATCAGGGAGAGGAGGCGGGGGGGGGGGGGGGGGGCAGCGAGTCCGCACCCGGGGCCCGTGACGCTGCCTCCTTAGGGACCCTCCCCCTGCTGTGCTCGGTACCGCCGAGGCCGTCGGCCAAGACGGGTTCAGGCCACACAGCCCCTACCTCACCTGTTTACAACTCGCATTCTACGAGGACACCAGTGTGCGATTTGCAGGGGGGGATGGGGGGGATTTCCGCCCCTCTGCATCAGACCATCCCCTCCTCTGGTTTTAGTTTATGCATCCCAATCTGGGATGTTTATTTCCTACGCACTGGAGTAAAACTTTACATATAATGTAAATTTGTGGAGCCGAACAATGAAAGTTTTTAATGAGTCTTACTATTAACGCTATTAATATGTTTCAGTTTTCTACCATCAGAATAAGTACAACTTTTCACAAATGTGCCTCTACGTTTTGAATTCCCCTTGTACATCTGTACCCGTATGTACATGATTTTGTAAATAAGCTTTACCTATAATGTACTTTTAAAGATATAACAAGAGATGGCTTTTCTGATAGTGCATACGCGTCAATAGTGAGTTTCGGCATTAACATCTATTTATAAATAGCTGTTTAACCATGCGTAACGCCACGGTCCAAGCTAGTAACATATATAATTCTACTAACCCCCTAAGACACCCCCCCTCCCCCCCCCCCACTAGTAGAAGCACAAATCGCACCCTGGAGGACAGTACGAAAAATTGTCAGTCTGCCAACAGATACCATTTATACCAATGCAGTTTTGTTTTTGTTATGTAGCTGCCCAAGTCAGGTGGGAGCTTAATCTGCGGAATAGCTTTCGACTTATGGCCTTTTAAAGCTGCCGTGTTATGGCTGTTTACATTTGCCTCTAGACACAAGGTGTGACGAAAAAGTAATGGGAATTTTTTTTTTCGTAAACAATCTTAATTCTTTGATCATCATCAACTCTGTCCGCTTCAAAGCAATCCCCCTCAGATATAATGCACTTGTGCCAGCGCCTTTTCCAATCTTGGAAGCACTTGTGGAACTCACTTTTCATTCAGCTCCTTCAGCGATTTTGTTTTTATCTCATAAATGGCGGTAAAATTACGTCCTTTCATGGTTCTCTTCGCTCTCGGGGGCGCCATGTCTTGCAAATGACGTCGCTGAGGCAAACCTAACGGTGTTGTTTATTGTCAAAAAATCACGAACAAGCACTGAGGTGTGAGCGGGACCGTTAGCGTGATGCTAATTCCACAAGTGGTTTTGCCACAGTTCTGGTCGTTTCCTTCGGAATGTTTCACTCAAACGGTGCAAAACTTCCAGGTAGTATTCCTCATTGATCGTACGACCATAAGGCAGGAACTCGTGATACACTATCCTATGGTAATCCAAGAAAACAACGAGAAGAGCCTTCACATGTGATGTAGCTGCTCTTGATGCAGTTTCCATCGGGACGACTGGGCCTTGGTTTCGACGTCATACCAGTATACCCATGTTTCGTCACATGTTATAACCTTCTGTAGAAGTTCTGTATCGCTGTCGACTTCATTCAGCAATTTCTGAGCAATGCCTACCCGACGTCGTTTCCGATCGAAATTCAACAGTTTCAAAACAAACTTTGCTGCTACACGTTTTATGTCCAAAACATCCGAAACAATTGCTCGACGTGAGCCAAAAGACATGCCGACGTCGTCAGCAACCTCTCTGATAGTGATTCGGCGATTTCCTGGAAACATTTTCTTTACTTCTTCCACATTGTCGTCAGTAAGTGATATGCTAGGGCGTCCAGGGCGCTCGTCGTCTACAACTTCTTCTCGACCCTCTTTGAAACTTTTATACCACCCGTAAACTCTTGCCTTACTCATAGTAGATTCACCAAAAACCACAGTCGACATTTCGAATGTGGTGCTGCACTTTATTCCATTTTTAAAACAAAATTTAATGCACATTCTTTGATTCATTTTTAAGTAAACATTCACCGAGCGTTCGAAAGCACTTGTAATCTTTTCGACTGTCAACAATAAACTCCATATTCAAAACAGCTGAAGATGTAAACATATATCAAGAATATGTGCACCAACAAGACAGAAAGAAATTGAAAATCGGATGTATAAAGATCGCGAAATTAAAAAATTCCTCCTTACTTCCTGATCACACCTCGATATACTACGCAAGCCAATGTACATTAATGGGGGAGGGTATATCGTTCCAGTATTACCGATTTTCTTCCCCATTCCAATAGCGTAATGAACGAGGGAAAAATGACTGTATGTAAGTGCCCTAATCTCTCTATCTTGTTCTCGTGATCATTGTCGGAGATAGCGGCGGCATAATGGCTGCACAGCCCTTTACGAATACAGGGTCTCTAAATTTACCCAGCTGGAAAATGTTGATGAAAAAACACCACAGCTGTTATTTTATGTACGTTTACTGCGCACAACAGGTTTCGTACTAAGTGAACATCTTCAGGTAACACCGGAATTTCACCATTAGCCTTCGTCACTATTTATTTATCGCCTGGCAAATACACATAAAATGCAAAAATACTGAATATACAGGAATATTTCAATCACACAAGACGAGCAGATGCGAAGACAGAACTATGACACAAGCGTTCAACTACATATTAGTATCTAATCGTTCTGTCCAGTCTGTCGCACCTGGGGATAAATTGAACAGGTCTATAATGTCCCCTTGATAGGCTCTTTTTTGGCACTCTTGAGCAATGTGGAAGACTGTATAGCGCTGTGATCCACAGTCATATTGGAATGCCGGCAGTTTACCCCATTTAAACAGTAAATCTGCACTTCTGCCAAACCTAGTACGCATTCTGTTGACAGTTTTCCAGACTTCACGCAGCATTTAAAGCCGCTAGGTTTATTAACGGTGTTGGTACGGCTGTTAATAGTTGCTGCACTGAGTTGCTCAAACATTTGCTCACTCACGTGATTCTTGAATATCGGGACTTCAGTCTTGTTCAGGATGCACTAGCAGTGTCTTCGTGGATAGGCAGGAGCCAGTCACTATTCACATTCTAGTATTCACGTAGCAAGGCCTCTTTCTAGTGTTCTTCTTTCTGTTCTTTTCCTGTTGCCCTTCCCCGTATAGGCGCAGGGTCGGCATGGTTATTAAGGATTTGGAATTGTTAGTTTAAAGGATGCCCGGATTCCACGCCTGCCGCCTCGAAATTCTTATCAACATACCGTGATAATGACCACGTTTGCCGTTTCGCTTTAATGAGCTTCAGTTTCATGCCTTGGTGACACAAGTCAGCATTGCTGATCACTGACACAGCATTATCTCTTCAAGTACTTAACTCGTTCAAGGTGCTGTTTGTTGCAGCCTAGTTTTACTGCTCGTGCCAAGAGCTGCCATAACGCTAAGAGGATTGAGAAGATTAACCAAAAATTTATGCTGATCGACGGGGCAATACTTTTTCCTGAATTCAACGTCATATTGTTCTTCTAGAATTTTCCGATATGGTCCTTCCCCTATAGATTTGCCCAATCACTTTATTAGAGAAAGCTGCAATAGGGCATCGACTCCAGCAATTTTTTTTTTAAAGAAAAGAGGCAGCGAAAGATCATAACGAGAATATGCATATAGCATTATTTCCGCCATGTGGCTGCGTTTATGCAGCAGAGTGCTACCGTTGTTTTTTTTTATTATATTTTTAAATGTCATTTGCTTATGTCTGTTCCCTGAAACTTGAGAAAAGCTCACTAACATGAAGTGTTATTGCTTCGAAATCAAGTATGGAAGTTTCTCTTTCCGTCTCTGGCCCATAAAGAAGCAGCTCTTTCTTGCAGCTGTAGCTACAATCGTCATTGAGAGAGACGTTATTCTCATGCTGAAACGACACGCGCTGTGCAAACACATTTCTCTGCTTCCAGGAAAGGTCAACTGGAATAATTTTGCTACAGGTAGGAGCATTTTCAACGAGAGGGACGAAAGACAACTTAATGGCTAAGTTTTGTGGTATACTGTATATCAGTGTCTCTTTTTTTCAGACAGAGCGACATCCGTACTCCCAGCTACTTTAAATGATATTATGGAAAGTCTGTTCAAACTGTCCTTAAAACAATATGCGCTTTCTGCACTAAAACATCTGTGTGTTATTACAGTAGCAAGAAAAAAAACTACAATACGAATGACACTCTTCGGCACAGCTTTGGAATCGGGTAATGTGTCTGAGCAGAGTGCGTGCGTACTTGCGAGCGGGTATATATATATATATATATATATATATATATGTGTGTGTGTGTGTGTGTGTGTGTGTGTGTGTGTTTGTGTGTGTGTGTCTACACGAGGTTGTGTGTGAACATACATAGCTGTTTGCGAACCATTTATCAGCGCGATACATGACAGCATAACGCTCGACAAAATGTGTCATCGCAAACCCCTCTGTCGTAATTTCCTGTCATCAAATGTCCAGCGTGTGTGTCTCGTACATCTGCCACGAATTTGAACAACTGTTCGCACAACATCAGAAATAACCGAAAATGTTTAATTAGTTAGTTTAAGCTGACATTTATAGAGCCGGATCAGCAAATCGGGTGCACGTTTTGGTCCATAACAGTTTGTTATGCGAGGTTTATTGTATCGGCGGGGTCCTATTCGTTATCGTGTCGTTCGGTGATCGGATTCCAACAGTGTGAGTCGAGCTTGCTAATCGGTAGTTTCTGTGTTCTTTTCGGCGGATTGTGTATTTCAGTTCGCAACTTTACTAAAGCGCTTACTTTGTCACATAACTTCCGACGCTGCTGCTGATGTAAATGCGAAGTGCTGAATTCAATCAACCAAGCTAATTTACCTCCCGAATTTATCACGATTTGCACACCACAAATGACATTTAGTACAAGAGGAAGCTTACAACAGCAGCAATAACTGGAAACACAAAATGCGCTCTTAGATTATCTACAGTTCATTTTACTCTGTACTAACTTAGCACGAAATTATATCGTCTACCACAAATCAATACTCTTTCTTTGGGGCTCGCCATGTACACCCATGCTTCGATACTGTCCAGCAAACACCATTCGAGAGAAATTATGTTCGAAAGCGGATCCGATCCTTTGTAGGAAAGTGTCCCGAGATTACCTTAGTAAATGTAGGCTAGCTTTTCTTAGTGTAGTCCATGACGAAATAAATTCGTTGTTGAATATGGTTATTCAGCTTGTGTCGTGAAATTAAATAATAACAACACAACCTTCTGAGTCGTTTTCGTGAGATATGCCTATACAAAATAGGTATAAAATCATTTCAGATATTGCTGCTTAAATGAGCAGTAATATTTGTATCCCTTCACTTGTTCGACATCTGTTTTCAATTTATCTGTATCTGAATCCATGTGTTCTTTGCAAACCACTATAACGTACGTGCTAGAGAGGCTACATTTGATCAACTGAGCAGTTCTACTACATTTGAGGTAGTTTACGGGTGGGCTTGTCACTTCCAAGGGAGCTGCAGTATAGCAGGATATATATATACTGTATTCTGCAAACTCGGCTATCCCTACATAATATCGTAATTTTTGCTATAAAGATTAAGCTCGATGACGCATGTAATGAATGTTCTGACCACAAAATACCGTCTATAGCAAATAGCATTAGAAGATGGCCAGTGCAGGCTGAAGTCCACCTCCGTAGCTGCCATACGGGGGATCCAGGTTCGGTTCCCAGTAGTGCCAGGGATTATTGCTTGGTTGGAGGACTGGTGCGGAATACACTCTGCCTCGTGAGGCCAACTGAGGAGCTGTTCGACCGATTTTTAGCGGTTCCAAGATTAAGCAACCCGACAATGACCGGTAGAGCGTTGTGCTGACTACATGCCCCTCCATAGCGCATCCGACGATGCCATTGGCAGAGGATGACACGGCGGTTGGTCGGGTTGGATTGCGACCAGGCTGCCGAATTTTGGTACTACTTATCACAAATGCAGGCCGAAACAAGATTTGATTGTTTCAGAGAATGTGATTTGTCTGAAACAAAAGGAAGTTCGCAAAACGCCAATCACTAATTTCCTTCGATGCAGTGGTTTCTTCCCCAAACATTTTTCACCATTTCATGTTCAAGTCGCGAATAGAGGGCGGGAAGAAAGATTGTTGATAGGCCTCCATGGGAACTCAAATCTGTCTGATTTCTCCTTCACGGTCTCTTCGCAAAAACAGACATTGAATACACTTGTAGACTCTTCTAGGAACGTTCCCCACGGGAAATTTTAACAATAAGTCACATCGTGATGCCCAACTCCTCTCTAGTGTCGTCTGCCAATGGGATTGCCTGAGCATTTCCGTGATGCTTTCGCGCTTGTTAAATGAACTAGTGACGAACCACATTGCTCTTCTTTGGACTTTTTCTTTTAACCCTAACAACCCTGTTTCGTTCGTTTTCCAAAGTGGGTAGCGATATTCAGGTGTTGTTCGACCGAGGGTTTTATATGCTACCTCGTTATTCTATGGACTACACTTCCTCAGGATTCTGCCAGGGTCGTTACAACAATTTTTGGAGCTGTGGGGTAAGTCCCTAAAGTGAGACCGATGAGGTGGCGCAATGGTTTCCACGCTGGGTTCGCATTTGGGAGGACGACGGTTCGAATCCGCATCCGGCCATCCAGTGCATGACTAGAAAAAGTAATTTTGAGTGATGAATCACGATATACGCAGTGGAAATCCGATGGAAAGATTTGGATTTGGTGATTGCAGGGAGAATATTGTGTAGTGGCAAGAGTGGAGTACAGAGGAGGTGATGTTACGAAATGGGATGCAGCCGGTGATAACTGAATACACCCCACGGTGTTTCAATTGGGCACCTGCCAGTCATTTTCAGGTGAGTTATCGAAAAATTCGTTGACTCACTCGGCGTTCAGTTGAAATATCGTGTCATGTATTAATCGGCGACTGGCTGCAAGCTCAAAATTTGAACATACAGTTCGTCAGGAAAATTTTCAAAAAAATGGTTCAAATGGCTCTGAGCACTATGGGACTTAACTTCTGAGGTCATCAGTCCCATAGAACTTAGAACTACTTATACCTAACTAACCTAAGAACATCACACACATCCATGCCCGAGGCAGGATTCGAACCAGCGACCGTACCGGTCCCGCGGTTCCAGACTGTAGCGTCTAAAACAGCTCGGCCACCCCGGCCGGCGGAAAATTTTCAAATTCACACGGTAGGCGGTATTTTTCGTGGTTAGAGTGTGGTCCTCTTATATCACTAAAAAAAAAAAAAAAAAAAAAAAAAAGAGGCTAAATGTGGAAGGATATGAACACTTTTTACAGCATTGTGTGCTGCGTGCAGTAAAAAAACAGTTCGTAGGCGATGACTGCTTTTATCATCATTACAATGCATCCTGTTATAAAGCAACATCTGCGAGGCAATAGTTAGTAGACAATAACATTCCTGAAATGGACTGGCCTGCCCAGAGTACCGACCTAAACCTGATGGAACATCTTTGAGATGAGTTATAACGTCGACTACGCTCTGTACCCATGAGTCCGACATCAGTACCTTCTCTAGTTTCGGCTCTTGAGGAAGAATGGACTGCCATTCTTCCACGGACTTTCAGGAACCTCACTGAAAGTGTCCCCAGCCCAGCTCAGGTAGTTATAAAGGCGAAGGGTTGGGGTACCCGATATTGGTAGTGTGTTGTACTGTAAGGAAGCAAGGGAAATGATGATGTTATGGGTGGCCGGTATCCTCTTTCTACAAAGCAAATGCACTCGTGAATTAATACGGTTCTTTATTTACATTTATTTCGTCGTACAAGCTCATCAGTAAGAATCCTCTTGTAGACACTATTGATAATCTTGCTATTGTCACTAATCTGGTCACTAAAACTGTCTTACCTTGAGTGAGCCTCCGGTCAGCGGCGGTGGCATAAAATACTTGCTGTTGAGAGGGCGTTGGCGGTGTGTTGCTTGTCGGTGTGTCTCTGGTCTCTCTCGTGACAGGTACGCTTGATCCAGCGTCTACTATCCATCTTCTCACTACATCTTTGTCCACCTGCCTCAAGATGACTGGGTGTTTGCGTTGTCCTCATCATTTCTTCATCATTCATGAAAGTGGCGAGATTGGGCTGAGCAAAGATTGCGAATTTGTACGGGCGTGATAACCGCGCAGTTGAGCGCCCCACAAACCAAACATGATCATAATCAAACACCTTTTCCGACCGGTGTGCTGGCGACAGCTTACGACAGCATAATGTTAATGTTTTATAATACACTACTGTCCATTAAAATTGCTACACCAAGAAGAAATGCAGATGGTAAAAGGGTATTCATAGGACAAATATATTATATTAGGACTGACATGTGATTACATTTTCACGCAATTTGGGTGCATAGATCCTGAGAAATCAGTACCCAGAACAACCACCTCTGGGCGTAATAACGGCCTTAATACGCCTGGGCGACAGAGCTTGGATGGCGTGTACAGGTACAGTTGCCCATGCAGCTTCAACACGATACCACAGTTCATCAAGACTAGTGACTGGCGTATTGTGACGAGCCAGTTGCTCGGCCACCATTGAGCAGACGTTTTCAGTTGGTGAGAGATCTGGAAAATGTGCTAGCTAGGGCAGCAGTCAAACATTTTCTGTATCGAGAAAGGCCCGTACAGGACCTGCAACATGCGGTCGTGCATTATCCTGCTGAAATGTAGGGTTTCGCAGGGATCGAATGAAGGGTAGAGCCACGGGTCGTAAAACATCTGAAATGTAACGTTCAGTGTTCAAAGTGCCGTCAATGCGAACAAGAGGTGACCGAGACGTGTAACCAATGGCACCCCTTAGCATTACACGGGTGATACGCCAGTATGGCGATGACGAATACACGCCTCCAATGTGCATTCACCGCGATGTCGCCAAACACGGATGCGACCATCATGATGCCGTAAACAGAACCTGGATTCATCCGAAAAAATGACGTTTTGCTATTCGTGCACCCAGGTTCGCCGTTGAGTACACCATCCCAGGTGCTCCTGTCTGTGATGCAGCGTCAAGGATAACCGCAGCTATGGTCTCCGAGCTGATAGTTCATGTTGCTGCAGACGTCGTCGAACTGTTCATGCAGATGGTTGTTGTCTTGCAAAAGCACCCATCTGTTGACTCAGGGATCGAGACGTGCTGCACGATCCGTTACAGCCATGCGGATAAGATGCCTGTCATCTCGACTGCTAGTTATACGAGGCCGTTGGGATCCAGCACGGCGTTTCGTATTACACTCCTGAACCCACCGAGTCCATATTCTGCTAACAGTCATTGGATCTCGACCAACGCGAGCAGCAGTGTCGCGATACGATAAACCGCAATCGCGATAGGCTGCAATCCGACCTGTATCAAAGTCGGAAACGTGATGGTACGCATTTCTCCTCCTTACACGAGGTATCACAACGTTTCACCAGGCAACGCCGGTCAACTGCTGTTTGTGTATGAGAACTCGGTTGGAAACTTTCCCCATGTCAGCACGTTGTAGGTGTCGCTACCGGTGTCAACCTTGTGTAAATGCTCTGAAAAGCTACTCATTTGCATATCACAGCATCTTCTTCCTGTCGGTTAAATTTTGCGTCTGTAGCACGTCATCTTTCTTGGTGTAGCAATTTTAATGGCCAGTAGTGTAGGTGTCCGGATACTTACGATTAGATAGTCTGCGTCCTCAGATTCTTCCAACGAATCTCAGTCTGGCATCTCCCTCTCCTACGATTATTGTTATGTACTCTTTTCACTTTAAGTCGCTCCCTACATATATTCCCTGATATTTCCTTATAATAACCCAGCGACGACAGTTTCCTGTACACTGGAGTGAGTTTTCCTGGGGAGGGGTGAACAAGTGTACGTTGCACTCATCGGGAACGCCTCCGGAGCGCCTGGCCGCTGCAGCCGCTGGCTTCGATCCGCCTCCGGAGCCATAGCGGCGGCGGCGGCGCTGATCCTGTTTTGTCACGGCCATTAGCATATCGCCGCCGCGCCGGGCGCTCAGCGCTGCTGACGCGCCCCCGTTCCCTCTTAATGGTAATTAATGCTAATTCGCCTCATTTACTGACTTCGCACACTTTGCCGCGCCTTTGTTCCCCTTATTAACGAAACCTCCTCCCTGATGCGCTCTCTGAATAGAATCGTACCGTCGTATCTATGAAACATCGACGCTCCGCGGGGTGGCGATGGAACAGGATTATTCTCTAAGTGTTACGTACAGAACCTTGTTCATGTATCTGTACCGACAGCTTTGTGCGCAGTTCTCGTGCGGAAGTAACCCTGCCGTCACAAATGTGTCCCTATTAACAACGATCACTTTTGTACTTCTTCAGTAGAGTTATTACCCATGCAAGTGTCAGTTTTTACCTTTCATCGCGACCGGTCTGCGAATGGTCTGCTTAAGATCATCATAACATTGGCTGCATATCTAAACTGATGCAGTACGTTTGGAAGTAAGGGAATTCCGGTATGGAAAGAGCCACTCATTACTGCCAACGGTCGGGAGAAAGTACAAACTTGCTATGAGCACGAACAATAAGTTCCTTATATTGTTCATATTTGCAGCCATTCTTCCTCAGTTACTCGTTACTTAATGTTTATCACTTAGATTATGTCTTTTGCAACTTAATGTTTATTACTGTTTTACCACACAAGTTTCACACAACCGCATTAGACGTTTTCAGTAGTTGTATAAAATTATGAGTTGCTTTTATAGAAGCGCTGAAGATGCTGCTTAACACAAGCAGGTAAAACACGTTCGGTAGAAAAAAAATAATAAAAATACATTTGCTACAGAATACTAATATTTGTTCTCATCTACATGATGAATATCGATAAGTTTCTTCTTGAAGAATAAACATTTCTCTTAACATGACAGTATAAATCTATGAAGAGTATCTTTGATTCTAAAATCGGAATAGAATTATAGTTGTCCTGCTTTTCTTTGGCGTTACGTATCTTTTACGGGATTCGAATGTGATTGGAACTCGTTCACCACCTTGATACCAAAACGTCATCGAAAAGTATCGGAGCGTGTATTACTAATTTGGAGAAAAAGAAGCAGGAAGAAACACAAATATATGAAAGAGAAAATCGTCTTAAGTGCTATAATTTTTTATAGGCACTCAACAACAGGTTCTAGTCTTTATTTTCTAATATTGTGTATTAGTAACTTTCTTATGTAACAGTCTGCGCCAAAATATTGTTCATTATGTTACAGCACGAACAGAAATTGCGTTGGTTAGAACAGTCGAAATCTAAAAAACAAATGGTTATTAGTCTGAAGGATATGTCATTCTTCCATTGTTATTCACATAGTATTCTGCGCTATGGTTATTGAAAGTACAATGACCCTTTCTTTATTGGATAACATTTTTTTAAGCCAATGTTCGTTTTTTTGATGGCTTTCGTAAAGTAAAGTACTATTTTTTCGTTTTTAGATATCTCTCTCTCTCTCTCTCTCTCTCTCTCTCTCTCTCTCACACACACACACACACACACACACACACACACACACAACTGCGCCCTCTCTCTTGTCAGAACATCACTGTTGGATGGCTACAGTATGGTTTCTTTTCTCTGTTGCAGAGGATCGAGTGGCACTCGTCAGGTGCCCATCGCGAGCTCTGCTACCTCAAGGGGAAGTCAGAGGTGAGTACCAGAAAAATACACCTTGCTATAATATTGAGCCTTTTTTAGGGCACTCGGTCGGATGTCACCGTCCAGGTAATGCCATGTCCCGGCAAGCTGACTACCTATTACCTTCAGGCGGCTCTTGCAACTGTCTTCCTCGAACTTTTGAACGGGGACTCCGCTGCTCCCGATCTTCGTTGCAGGTCTGGTATGTCACAAGAACAGGTTTATGCGCTACCTGGAGTGGCCACTTGCACGCCTTGCTGTGCTGCACCTTGCTGCTCTCTCTGATGCGGGCGTATCGGTTCTGTAACCCTGCATTTGTCATGGAAGTCACGGGCCGGTTGCCTAGACCTCTCTCGGAGACTACCCAATCGGGGTCCACTGTCTGGAAGCCCCTAGGTAGGTGCAAAGGCAGTTTGAGGGCTCGATTTTGCACCATCTGTACCGAAGTCTGCGCCGACGGCGTTTCCCCAGACGACAGTTTTGTACTCCAAAACCAGGCGCAGTCGCGTCTTGCGCGGAACAGCCCCAGTGTCTTGTGGGAGTGTGGACTCGGATTTAGCGGCGGTTATAGCTGGCGCAGCCTTCCAGTCGCTTTTCTCCTCAGTTCTTCGACATCTTGGCTCCTTGTTAGATACCTGTCGAGAGTGACGTTCGGCTACTTGTCACTCGTTCCTCATCGAATAGGTCTACTCAGGTTGCCTACCTGCCTCAAGTCCGTGGGGACTTGCTATCTCCGGCGAGTGCTCGATTCTTCGCTACATTGAAGACGAACCTCTGTTTCGCGGTCCGTGACACAGGGTCTTCGGAGATCGACTGTAGTCTGTGCTGCGTAAGCTGGGCGCTGATGCTGATGTATATAGTGCCATGTCGTTGGCGCAAACTGCAAGTGTGGAAAGTGTGGACGCTGTGACAAGCCGTCTGTAAACATAATGTACAGCAAGGGACAGAATACCGAACCTTGAGTATCTCATTGTTCTCCACTGGGCCCCGCTTTTATATGCCTTTGCAGCTTTCGTCTATCGTTCCACGATAATGTTCCGGCGCTGTTCCGCTGAAAAGGTGGTGGGGGAATCTAGAGTTAGCGTTATAAACAAATGTCTTGCTTGTAATTTCGTGTGTTCCACCTGAAAAAAACAACCTCAAACTAGTCCGGTTTGATGTACAGATTAAGGTCGTTTAATGACAGAGACAACTGTTTCTGTAGAAGTACATCAGGTATTTGCTCGCTAGCATCTCCTCTTCATCACAGTCGTGGATACTGTCAGAAGAGATGTGCAGAAAACCGCATGCTGAGCGTTACTATATCGGCTTCTGAAGATAAGACTCACCTGCAGCGTCAAGTGCAAATCTGGAACAATCACCTTGAAGAAGTAGGTCTACGGCTCAACGTAGAAAAAATGCAGTATCTCAGCCGGCAGCTGTGGCCGAGCGGTTCTAGGCGCTTCAGTCCGGACCGCACGACCGCTACGGTCGCAGGTTCGAATCCTGCCTCGGGCATGGATGTGTATGATGTCCTTAGGTTAGTTAGGTTTAAGTAGTTCTAAGTGTAGGGGACTGATGACCTCAGATGTTAAGTCCCATAGTGCTTAGAGCCATTTGAACCATTTGAGCAGTATCTCACCACAGATATAAATGTCTTTGAATACCAGCAGAATCAAAGGTGTTGACCCCTAAACAACAAGGACTTTCAAGTACCTGAGCTCGACAACTGCCTTTGATGGAAACCTCTGAGTAGAAATGCCTAACAGGCTGAGCACCATATGGCTCAGATGGCGTTCTGTGACTGGTATAATCAGTGACCGGAAGGATCCAGACAGGCTCAAGTCGAAAATACAGCGGCTTGTAATCCGTTCAATTGGACTGCAAGGTTCTGAATGCTGGGCTTCAACCAAAGAAATGGAACAACGATTTGCCGCCACGTACACAAAGATGCTCAGTTTGACTTCCGGGTTAACACTGTAAGATCATGTCACAAATGATGAAGTTTGAAAGTTGTATGGAGTGGTGCCAACAGCAAACAAGGTTAGAGAAAGCCCTCTGCGATGGTGCGAACATGTTCTTAGAGCAGACGCAGAAACAGTGCCAAACATTCGTTCAGATATGAGAGTGAATGGTTAACGGCCAGTAGGACGGCCTAAACAGCGATGGCTTGACACTATGCACGAAGATCTCAAGATCTCTGGCCTGCAACCCGATCTGGCACAATTTCATATAAAAGAGTAACAGAGAACAAAAACTGCGGAACCCGCCACCATGCAGAACAAACGCTAAGGAGAAGGAGGAATAAGAAGAAAAATGAAGACAGTAACACCGGAAGTGTAATCTGCGTTTCCTGCATCATTGTGTGAGATCTGCCTCCTTGGCGCGCCTCGCTGACTTCAAAATGCGCCACACAACAGCTGTACCCAGTTGCTACTGAAAAACTATGGTTTCATCCTCAGCTATTATTTTCCTTGAGCTAAACGACCCCCTTTTAGGTTAAAACTGACAGTCGAGAGCGCAATAATATTTATTTATTTACCGGTTTCGGCTCATGTTAAAGCCATCTTCTGAACTTTTGGCCCTCTATGGCTGGTGCTGGCGGCTCCTAGTATACGATCGTTGTATCACGAGAAAACCGAGGGCCAAAATTCTGAAGATGGCTTTAATGTGAGCCAAAACCGATAAATAAAGACATGTTATTGCGATCTCGACTGTTGGTTTTGACCTAAATATCGCACCACGTCCCTGTACTCCATAGACAATGTTGTCTAAATTTATAAATGAGCCCCTCCGTGATAACCAGCTTGGATACCGAAAACACAGATAATGCGAAACCCAACTCGCGGTTTTGCACGTGACCTTCTGAAACCCATGGATCAAGGCAATCAGGTAGACGCAGTATTTCCCGATTTCCAAAAATCATTTGACTCAGTACCACATCTACGCTTATTTTCAACAGTACGATTATATGAGGTATCAACCGAAATTTGTGAGATGACTGAGGATTTCTTCTTAGGGAGGAAGCAGCATGTTATCTCGGATGGAGAGTAACTTCAGGAGGCCCCAGGGAAGTTTGTTTGCACTCTTGCTGTTCATATTGTGTACTAACAACCTCGCAGACAATATTAATAGCAATCTCCCACTTTTTTACAGCTGATGCAGTTACCTTTAATGAAGTACACACTGACAAGAGCTGCACAAATATTGAATCTGATCTTGATCAGATTTCCAGGTATTGCTAGTATGGAGAACTTGCTTTAAAAGTTCGGATTTGTCAGATTGTTGAACGATCACATTGGCTCAGTCTTAGGTAAAACAAGTGGAAGATTTCGGTTCTTTGACAGGATTCTAGTGCAGTCAGGTTACAGAGGAGACTGCTTACATCCTGTAATATCGCTCAAATGTATGAGGGCCATACCAAATAGGGTATACGAAACTTACACAAATAAGGACAGCACGAATGGTTACAGATTTGTTTGACCCATGGGAGAGCGCCACGGAGGTGCCAAAAGAACTAAACTCACAGAATCTTGAAAATAGACACAAACAATTTGAGACAGCCTAGCTAGAAAATTTATATAACCGACTTTGAGAGATGAAAATAGGAATACCTTCCTACGTATAGCTCCCAAAGGGGTCACGAAGACTAGGATAGATTAATTATAGCACCCACATAGGCTTTAAAGCAATCATTCTTCCCCAACTGCACATGCGAATGGAACAGGAAAAACCACTTGATTGTTACAGTACGAAATACGTTTGCCACCTACTTCACAGCGGTCTACACAGTACACACCAGACTAATTTCAGGTCCCTCTATCGATTGAACACACAAAATTACAATTGAAACTTTAAGCTATAATGAGAACCAAAACGTCTTTACCCGTTGACACTGGGAACCCAAGACCTTGTGAGTAGCTTTTGTTTAGGATGTCCCCCGCCAATTCAGCGTATAGATTAAACTGAAAATACGTCTCGCAAGTCTTAAGACACCCATGGTAGTACCGGTGAGGGACGAAGTTGCATATCCGAAGTGTCCGTAATCGTAGCATGGATTGCATACGTTTTCTGTAGCATCTCCTACACATAGTACCTAAGACACAGATAGTATTTCTACGTTCGCTTAGGAAAGAGGAAAAGTTAAACTCTTTAGCGGAACGTTTGCTGCTTTTAAATAATACAGAAAAACCATGAGTTCCTTCTCTCGTTTACAAATCCCTAGTGCTCGACACCAGCACACTGGCGCCGGGTTTACCAAATGCTCCATTAATTATCGATGCAGCAACTTTCCACATTTGTTAGAATACTTACGTAGAAAAATTCCTATTTGTAGGTATTCGTCAGTGAAAGGCCTGTGTTTTGTCCCAGGAGGTCCTTATTTTTGTTTCCGGAGTTTCGGTCTCTCACCCCTTTCATAGCCGTAGCGCAAAAGTTTTGATTGCAAAATATGTACCTAAAATTTTATCTCTCTTTCTCCCTCGTTTTCTCTCTCTCACTTTTCCACTGATGTCAGTTCTGTCCTATTAATTTTTACGGCAGAAACTAAGTTAAGAGAAAAAACAAAAAAACAAAAAAAAAACAAAAAAAAACGAACGAGAGAGAGGAAGGTCAGTTACGGCTGGAATCCATCGGATCCGAAACCATCACGTCACGGTTTTAATCTCTGTTCTCCTGCGGATACTCACGCCTCTGTTAACGGCAAAGCGGAGTCAATATTGATTAAACAGAGGGCAGCCTCTAGATTCAACGGTGGCGTGAGTCTCCACATTCACGACGTGGATCATATCGTCGCCACTTATTGTCGCCGCGGTTTAACGCGCCCATTTACCCGTTTTTCTCCCACCCGCAGCTGCCTTTATGAGCTCAAAGATGACCGCCGCTGTTTGAAAAGCAACCCTAATCTCTTTAATTAAGTTGGGAGCGAATAGTAGCCAATAACCGTAAGAAACGACAATCTTGAGACAAGTGTATCTCAATTTAATTTTCTCTTCGTCCCTGATCCATAGCGATAGTACAGGGCGTTTCAAAAAGAATGTACGCGTTACACAGTGTTGTGAAAACTATCGATAGCTGCGCCACGGCTCGGTTATTGGGGGAACTAATACGTTGTCGTTCGCTGTCGCTAGATGTCGGTATTCTTCTGTTTGCGTGGTTATAGTCGTATGTAGCAAAATGGCTACGCCGCACCATAAATCATTTTATGATTACAGTGCAAAGACGTTTCAGGTTGATCCTCCCCATGGACGGAACATTGGTAGATGGTATCGTGAGTTTGTAGACACAGAATGTTTATGTAAAGAAAAAGAGTTCTGGCAGCCCTCGTGCTTCCGACAAAAATGACGCATGAATTCAAACCGCTTTCCAAAGTGGTCCTACAAAATCAACTCGTCGTGCCAGTCTGGGGTTAACAGCTGCCTACAACGAGAATCTGATGTGTTTTGAGACGTCAGTTGTGTACGGAGGCGTACAAATTACAGCAGTTACAGGCTCTAAGTCATGATGACAAACGCAAACGTGTGGCATTTTTTGAAAAGTCTCAAAGTGCTATTGACAACGATAACACTTCTGCACAACGCATCGCGTTCAGCGACGAAGCGACTTTCCACCTTGGTTGGGAAGCAAACAAAGACGATGTTCGAATTATGGGTATACGGAACCCACATAAACGCGCCGAACATTACCAGATTCACGCAAAGTCAATGTGTTTTGTGCGATATTGCACTTGTCTGTTTACAGCCCATTCTTCTTTTATGGAAACACGGTTGACGGTCCGCAGTATATTGCTGCGTTACAAAACTGGTTGTCTCGAGGCTGGACAAGAACAACTTCATTTTTCGGCAAGACGGGTCACCCCTTCGCTGGAGTCTCCAGTTGCGTGAATATCTGAATGAAACCAGCGAGCAGCTGGATTGGTCGTCAAACAGATCAGCTGACCTCCGCGTTCACTGGCATTTGACGCTACGGTCGCAGGTTCGAATCCTGCCTCGGGCATGGATGTGTGTGATGTCCTTAGGTTAGTTAGGTTTAATTAGTTCTGAGTTCTAGACGACTGATGACCTGAGAAGTTAAGTCGCATAGTGCTCAGAGCCATTTGAACCATTTTGAACTGGCATTTGACGCCCTGTGACTTCTTCCTGCGAGGTTTCGTTAAGGACAACGTTTATTCACCAACACTACTACAGAACCTAGAAGAGTATAGAAGAGCCAGATGCATAGGCCTACTACCGTTACATCAGTGACGATGGACATACCCGAGTATGGGAGGAATTCGGGTACTGATGTGATAGTGTCCATGTTGCTTGTGTAGGACACATCGAACATCTGTAATCTAAACTCGAGAGATTCGTAAATATGTCTTCCAAGATCATAGCAGTATTCCTTACAGTTTAGTGAATAAATGCGTTCAAAATACATATATTCCTTTTAACGCACGCTGTAATTTCTGAACTATGGAATTGAAGATATTTCTTGCCGCTGGCTAAACACTACGTTTTCCCAAATACTTTCACACAGTATGTGCCCTCTCCAGATATTCATCGTTTTGTCAGCTCCAAGAACGCCAACTGTACAAGATATCCAGGAAGTACGTCATTATTCTGGCAAGAGGGAGAAACTTGTTTTATGAGGCAAAATAGCTCGTACTGGGTATTGTTATCGTCTTACGTTCGAAAACAGGTTTGATGAAGCTCTCCGCAATAGGTTATGCTATACAAGTCTCTTCATTTCTGCATAAATGCCGCAACCTCCATCCATCTGAACAATCCCGTGGTCCCCTCTACAACTTCTACACTCCCACACTTCTCTCCATTACCAAACTGACGATTCCTCCATGCCTCTGGTTGTGTTCTATCAACTGATTCCATCTATTAGCCAAGATCTGCTATATTTTCTCCCTCCCTAGTTCGATTCAGTAGCTCCTCATTAATTGTCCGTTTTGCCCATCTGACTTTCAATATTTCTCTGTACCGCCACGTTCCAAGTGTTCCTGTTTCGGTTCTCGAGGTCAACGATTTTAAATGTTTTCTTACCTTTATGACAGGTCTCTATCTTGTGTGATGTTACAAATTTACAGCCACTCACAGTATGTTTAAAAAAAATTCACAATACATTCATGTATCCAGAATCTACTTGAACAATCCACAACATCAGCATCAATGTGCTATTCTGCTCTTGAGGAGCAAGGGCATACCTTGTCTCGGTGCATGTCCACACTCCTTTATGAAGGCACATGAATCTAAACTAAAACGAAAAACACGGAAAAAACGAATGCACATTAGCAGTGTTGTAATTCCTAAGCCTTTCAGTATAGAGCAGATGAATTCATTATCAGCCTTGTCTGACTCTTTTCGTAACCTCGGGGACGACGTTGCCTCAACTAAGACTAACATCGTTTGGGGCCTCCTCTTGCTCTTACTGCAGAAGTTAATTTTGGGAGAACAATTCCTATTCCTATTGTAGCTGGAATTTGCTCTCATTCTTCCAGAAGCAAGCTGAATAATTGTTGCTCATTGTTCCGTCTAATGTATCTGATACACCCAAATCAGTGTCGTCACAGGGCACTCGGGTAATTTCCATTCGCCAAGATTCTCTCAGGTCCACAAACGTCTGCCGTAGTCATCACTCAGAAAACTTTTCCTGTCGGTCTCCGCAGAACAATATTGTTAGCGTTGTGTTCGCCTCTCTGAGTTGGCTCGTGATCGGTGACTTTTGGCTGGCTACGTAACAGCGAAAATTGAGCCCTGCCGCATCTCAACGGACCGATCTGTCGCTGACATTTGCAACTGTTCAAACTCCCTCCGACAGTTAATGAAGTAGACAGACACGGATCAGAGTTTCGGTGTCTGGAGCGAGACTCATGTTAGTCTCCCCCCTCCGCAAAAACAAAAGAAATTTATTGTCACTTCCATTTTAAATGTGCCGCAGATATACATTACGATAATAACTGTAAAATTCAGGTTTGCTATACATGATTCATTTCTTGTCAAACTTCTGTGTTTTCCAAAGTACCTCATGTAAAAATATGATTAATGCACCCATAGAGCCGTAAACTCAATGAGTTTGCAGTATATTCACCATTTGGCGTCACGTGTGGAGTGCCTTGATAAAATGGTGACAATGCACGAAAAGATTTCTTGTGTGTTGGAAAATGCTAGATGTTTATCTGTTACAATACTGCAGCGTGAATTTAGAAGGAATCGTGTAAAAGAAAAAAGAAGAAGGTAGCATAGATGTTAGAGCTTCCACTTTGAAGTCTTGGCATTATTCAAAACGAAATCCGCGAAAATACACAATACTTCCTACATTCCAAACATGGCTTCTATTGTGCTAAGCTTGTCTACATCATTCTAAATGCAGTTTATTATTACTATTATTGGTGCCATTATTATTAGTATTGGAAGGGTTCTGTAATATCTTTGGTATGTGTTGCTTCTGGCAAGATCTGGTCAGGCTAAATAAGCAATAAATAAATAAATTACACAAGCGACGTACAGGTTGAATATGACGGGAAACATCGAGTGACGCGATTTCAGCCGCTCTTGAACTCCAGACAGCGGCAAGCGGCTAGGAAAAGAATGGCCATACATTCCCTATAGACGGATTTAGTTCAAGCTATCCCAGTTCTCTCCGTTGACACTAAATGATGCAGACCCATTGTGCCTGCCCGTAGGGACAGACATCGCTCAGTTGAGTTCAGTAGAGCGTTCGAAAGCTTTTTGCCACGTATCGGTAGTCATAGTCAAATAGTGCAGTCCAACTTCAGTACCACCTCAAGACTGATTTAAAAGTCGTGGTCATTCCTCGCAATTACTGAACCTAGTATCTGCGGCAAACCGACGAAAGTTAACTTTGGTGTGATGCCATCCCGTCACGGAGTAGAACCCACTCGGCTGGAGCATGATGAATTTCCTGTCCGGGGGTAGACAGATTAATTATCGAGGCCGATTTGCGCTGGCAGTCTAGGCCCCGAGGCCTTCGCTTTGTTTCAGGCCGTTATTATTCTTTTTATGTTTTAGCTGAATTCGCAACAGCCGCAGCACCCCCTTCCCATCTCCCTGTTTTGCGCCCAGGGTCCAGTTCCGGCTGTCGCAGCCGCGAGGAGATGGCTTTGACAAATGAGAAGCGCGCGGTGCTACGCGACTCCCATTGGCTGGCGGCGGCCGCCTCGTATCTATTGGTTCGGCTTACTGCCGCTAGAGCGGGCGTCAGGCGCGCGGGTATGCAATCAGGCGGTGGCCGCAAACCCCTAGCGCACAGCCTTCTCGCCCATCCCCCACGCCACCCATTCCGCGTGGCTAAGATTAAATTACCGACCCACCGCGGGTCTGTGTCGGCGTGTGGCTGTCGCAGCGACACGCAGCCGCGCCCGGCGAGCTAAGCTATGCAACGTGATACAGACGGGGAGAGGTAGACCTCGCCAGAGGTCAACGAATTTATGCCGCCAGTGCCTGTGCGGGTCTGCTGCTATCGATGTGTAACTGCTACTTGAGACGAGGACGTATAATGTGAATAGCAGACTGACGCTAATAACTATCATCTTCCTGTTGACCATCACACAACTATTTGCTTTGTTAGTGAAGTTAGAAGAATGGAAGGTTAGAATTCATTGCATCTTCGATAACGAATTCGTTAGATGTTGCTGATACAGCGAACAGGAGAACCCAAGGATAGACCCGACTCGTTTGGATCCACACACACACACACACACACACACACACACACACACACACGGGCGCGCGCGCACAGAGAGAGAGAGAGAGAGGGAGAAAGAGAGAGATAAACAGCATGTGTGTGGGTGTGGGTGAGAGAGAGAGAGAGAGGCACAGAGACGGGGAAGGGGGAGGGGGAAACAGAAAAGAGAAGAGGGATAAATAGAAAGAAGGTAGCAAACAAGAGTGGCTTACCTAAATTATTTTCGAATAATACCGAGACCATTTCTTCAACGAGAATGCAGTACGGCTAGTGATCTTCCTTAAGATCAAATCACAAGATTAGCAGTGAAAATCTTCAGTGCGTCAATTTCTGTTGTTCAACAAAGCATTTCTACGTGTTGTCAGTCTGCATTTTGTATCCTGTCTACTTTGGCCATCGGCAGTTATTGTGCTGCCAAACAGCATAACGTATCTGCCACTTAGTGTCTCATTTCCTAGTCTCATTCCCGCGGTGCAGCCTGATTTAATTTGGCTACGTTTCATAACTCATATTTTACTTTTGTTGGAATTCATCTCACAACCTCTTTTCAAGTCATGGTGCGTACCTTTCAACTGATCTTCCAAGACCTTTGCCATCTCTGACCAGCTCCTAGGTTTAAAATACTTATGGTCAATCATTTGTTTTAAATATCATGTTAGCAGTCTCTGCTACAGTGAACGTCAGCCTACATCTACGTTTCCCATATTGCCACTCAACCATTTACGTGATTTCCGGCATACATGTTCAGCACCACGCTAATTTTCTTTCCTCGATGCTTATCCAAGTAACGTGGAGTTCTGTCAGCAAACACCTCGATCTCGACGCAGCATTACAGTATAAACAAATTCCTCGCAAATCTACTACATCTATATTTACAGTCCACAAGCCATCGTTCGGTGTTTGGTGGAGGGTACTTCTGGTAACACTACCTCCTCACCCCTCCTCAGTTCCATTTGCGAATGGCGTGTGGGCATAATGTTTGTCGGTAAACTTCCACTTTAGCTCTAATTTAATGATTTTTTTCTGTTGTGCTCATACCGCGAGACGAGTGTCGGATGAAGTAATCTGTTGCCCGACTCCCCCCGCAACCTAATCTCTTGAAATTTCAGTAGTAAATCAATTCGTGATGCATAACGCCTCTCTTTTGGCGTTTCCCACTTTTTTCCGCGTCTTAACGCTCACACATCCGATGACAAAACGTATAAGTCCATCAGCTCGATACAATTTGAAACGAGACTCGTCCGAGCAGGCAACATGTTTCCAGTTATCAACAGTCCAATGTAGGTGTTGACGGGCCCAGGCGAGGCGTAAAGCTTTGTGTTGTGCAGCCACCAAGGGTATACGAGTGGGATTTCGGCTGCGAAAGCCCATATCGATGATGTTTCGTTGAATGGTTCGCACGCTGACGCTTGTTGATGGCCCAGCATTGAAATATGCAGCAATTTGCGGAAAGGTTGCACTTCCGTCACACTGAACCATTCTCTTCAATCGTCGTTGGTCGTGCGCTTGCAGGATCTTTTTCCAGCTGCAGCGATGTCGCAGATTTGATGTTTTACCGGATTCCCGATATTCACGATACTGCCGTGAAATGGTCGTACGGGAAAATCACCACTTCATCTCTACCTCCGAGATGCTGTGCCCCATCGCTCGTGCGCCGACTTTAACACGACGTTCGAACTCAGTTAAACCTTGATAATCTGCCATTGTAGCAGCATTGCTACAACTGCACCAGACATTTGTTGTCTTACATTGGCGTTGCCGACCGCAGCGCCGTATTCTGCCTGTTACATATCTCTATTTGAATACGCATACCTATACCAGCTTCTTTGGCGCTTCAGTGTATATCATTATACGTCTGCCCAAATCATCAGCGAAGCCCCACCATGTTTCAGTCATGGGACGCAAACTCGACTAGAAGTCGTCAATAGTGTGAAACAAGACTCATCCGCCCTATTGACTTTGTCCTATTGCTCCACAGCCTACGTGTTATGGCTTCGGCACCACGTTTTCCCGTTACGGGAGCTGGCAACATTGACGAGTTGTTTTGGAATTCCAGCCCGCCGTGCAAATCCTTGCTTATGGAACTCCCTTCGTGTTAATTTGATGCTGACAGCGACATTCAATTGCGCGGTGACTAACGCAGCTGTGGTCCCCTTTTTTTTGCATCACAATCCTCTTCAATGATAGTCTGTCGTGGTCACTCAGTACACACTTCCGTCCGCATTTTGACTTAGCGGATGACGCTTTTTCCCTTTCCGTTGAAACATCCCCTTAGAAAAATTTTATAAATGACAGCGCTGGAAAACCTCTACGTTATTTGATTTTCAAACAGCTGAGCAAAACTGAACGTACACAGACATTTGTCTCTTTACTTATTCTGATCATCACTAAACTGACACACAATATTTTTTTAGCGCAACGCAATCTAACTTTCAATAATCCCTACAAAAGGATGGCCCTGACTAACAATAACCTATACCTTTCATGAATCACTTGCTTCACAAAAATCTTCGTTACTCAAACTACTGCAATACAGCGTGCGCCAATACTGCCAGCTGAATAAAAGATTCTCACTACTGAAGGCACTAACTACTGATAGGAATAGTTAGCAAACGAAAAATTTTGATAGAGAACAAACAATGTATTTACCTTAATAATGTTCAGAAGTAAAAAAAAAATTGCTCTAAGCACTATGTGACTCAACATCTGAGGTCATCAGTCCCCTAGACTTAGAACTACGTAAACCTAACTAACCTAAGGACATGACACACATCCATGCCCGAAGCAGGATTCGAACCTGCGACCGTAGCAATGTTCAGAAGTCATCATACACTCCTGGAAATGGAAAAAAGAACACATTGACACCGGTGTGTCAGACCCACCATACTTGCTCCGGACACTGCGAGAGGGCTGTACAAGCAATGATCACACGCACGGCACAGCGGACACACCAGGAACCGCGGTGTTGGCCGTCGAATGGCGCTAGCTGCGCAGCATTTGTGCACCGCCGCCGTCAGTGTCAGCCAGTTTGCCGTGGCATACGGAGCTCCATCGCAGTCTTTAACACTGGTAGCATGCCGCGACAGCGTGGACGTGAACCGTATGTGCAGTTGACGGACTTTGAGCGAGGGCGTATAGTGGGCATGCGGGAGGCCGGGTGGACGTACCGACGAATTGCTCAACACGTGGGGCGTGAGGTCTCCACAGTACATCGATGTTGTCGCCAGTGGTCGGCGGAAGGTGCACGTGCCCGTCGACCTGGGACCGGACCGCAGCGACGCACGGATGCACGCCAAGACTGTAGGATCCTACGCAGTGCCGTAGGGGACCGCACCGCCACTTCCCAGCAAATTAGGGACACTGTTGCTCCTGGGGTATCGGCGAGGACCATTCGCAACCGTCTCCATGAAGCTGGGCTGCGGTCCCGCACACCGTTAGGCCGTCTTCCGCTCACGCCCCAACATCGTGCAGCCCGCCTCCAGTGGTGTCGCGACAGGCGTGAATGGAGGGACGAATGGAGACGTGTCGTCTTCAGCGATGAGAGTCGCTTCTGCCTTGGTGCCAATGATGGTCGTATGCGTGTTTGGCGCCGTGCAGGTGAGCGCCACAATCAGGACTGCATACGACCGAGGCACACAGGGCCAACACCCGGCATCATGGTGTGGGGAGCGATCTCCTACATTGGCCGTACACCACTGGTGATCGTCGAGGGGACACTGAATAGTGCACGGTACATCCAAACCGTCATCGAACCCATCGTTCTACCATTCCTAGACCGGCAAGTGAACTTGCTGTTCCAACAGGACAATGCACGTCCGCATGTATCCCGTGCCACCCAACGTGCTCTAGAAGGTGTAAGTCAACTACCCTGGCCAGCAAGATCTCCGGATCTGTCCCCCATTGAGCATGTTTGGGACTGGATGAAGCGTCGTCTCACGCGGTCTGCACGTCCAGCACGAACGCTGGTCCAACTGAGGCGCCAGGTGGAAATGGCATGGCAAGCCGTTCCACAGGACTACATCCAGCATCTGTACGATCGTCTTCATGGGAGAACAGCAGCCTGCATTGCTGCGAAAGGTGGATATACACTGTACTAGTGCCGACATTGTGCATGCTCTGTTGCCTGTGTCTATGTGCCTGTGGTTCTGTCAGTGTGATCATGTGATGTATCTGACCCCAGGAATGTGTCAATAAAGTTTCCCCTTCCTGGGACAATGAATTCACGGTGTTCTTATTTCAATTTCCAGGAGTGTATATATATCAGTTCATGATATCCAATATTACAAATTTACTCTTTCTGATGGACACACGTCCAGATCGTCCGCTCTCAAAATTCTGCTATCTGTCTCCCCACATCCACCACTGCTAGCGGCTCACCTCCAACTAGTAATGGGGAGCTCGTGAATGAGTTGTTCAAATGAACGCTTCACTCCAGTGAAGTGTGAACTAACCACTCAATTTCAATGAACTGGTACTTCAAACTCTTCACAGATAGCACACTCCACACTTTTTTCTAGTTCACTCACTCTCTTCCCCTCTCCCTCTCCCATTACATCGGCGCTACGTCACTCATTCTCCCTTCACTTCAGTCCTCCCTCTACTGCCTGTCGACGAATCGCGCGGCGAAATACTCTTAGAACAACAGTTGCACTTTGCTTTCCCATCACCTAAATCGGCGAAGAAACCCCAAATTTCACTACGTTTACGCGATCGCGAGTTGCTAGCCATTGTACAAGCGTGGGTAAACACAAAAACTGCTTTCCGAATAAAATAAAGAGGGATTTTACCTGAAATAGTACCAATGACTACTGGTGACAGTTTACGTTTTGAATTTTGAGGGTTATTACTCTCAACAAAAATAAAATCTACAGGAAAACTTCTGAATAATTACTTAACGTAGGTATATAGACTTTCTGACAGTGGTAAACATACTCATTCTATTTTGTAGTTTTCAGTCCATGAATACAACAAATAAGGTTTCACTTGGCAGATAAAGACACTTTTGGGCGCTTCGTGAGAAAATGTCGAGCTTCATTAAACGTAATACCTTCGTTATATGTGACAGGCTTCTCTGTTTATCTTTCCTTTGACCCCTTCGACCAAACTCAGACGCTGTAAGTGTGTAAAACGTTCCGTGCACGTTACTGCGTAGTTCGGCCATCTGTTGGTAAACTTATGAAGTATTACGAAGCTTTATTGTACGAGCAAGGCGATGCCAGCGTACCGCGGCTGAGCGGCGAACTGGGCAACTTCGCCAGGCTTCCGTACTTCATGAATGAACTACTTCATTTGAACGCTTCACGGCAAAGAGTGAAATGAATGAAGTAGTTCACGGGAATGAACGAGTTCGACCCATCTCTACCTCCAACAATGCCAACCAGCCACAGACTACACACAGCACTGTCAGTGATTTTCATACAGAGCACTACATGACGTTACCAACATAAAAACCTAAACAGCCTACTTACACCGTGTATGCGGTATGAATCTTGGATACTGTGCCTCTTTAAACAGTGAACACTTTGGCTCCGTTGGTAACGAAAGCACCCACCATCTGAGCGCCAACAATTTGCCCACGTTATAATTCACTTAGGTCCCCCTAATGCCCTCGCAACTACACTTTGTTTTAACCACGCCGGACTCTTGCAACGTACTGAGGACACTGAACAGGTGCAGTTCGTGCTCAAATACAACAGCGCCACCCGCAGGCTGCGCTAACATTTGCATTAATGTCTAAGCATGCATTTCTCGCTGTGTTTCCACATTTTTGCCCGGCCTCTGTACAATGACAGTTCTGTGAAGTGAATAATAGCCACTGATGGGGAGCGAGGGGAAAACTCTGAAAACCCGAATAAACCGCCGACACATATCTGACAAAAAATTAGTTCTGGTAATATCTAAGCACACAACTCCCAAATAACGAACAGCGCCGTTCACGATAGATTTTTAACCGCGTTACACGTGGGATACACGTCAGGACGTGCAACTTGTACCGGTGATCCCTTCGCTCCCCGCCTTTTAGCAGGCACCGTGCTATATCCTGTCACATATCGTCTGGTGCAGGCGGTGTGTGATGCCCTCCGTGGCGCGTGCTGCGCTCGGCCGCTAGTCCTCCATATTTAGTAGCGTGTTTCCGCGGCTGTTCACAGTTGCAGGGCAGCCAACCGAGTGTGCTGATACTTTGTTTTCAAGGGAACATGAATATTGATAAATTGGATACATATTTATGAGGCAGCCTGCCGTGCCGAGCCGCTGAATGTTTTCGATCCCACGCGGTTGGTGAGCGGGGCGCGTGTCTTGCCCGGTACCACGCGTTTCGGATGACCGGCGGCCGAACGCAGGAGTCACTTCCTTCACTTCCACGACGACATGTGCTCCGCTTCACGGTACCACTGAGCCCTGCGCAACAAAGGCCCTAGCACACACGGTTCTGTTTAGACCGGCGGAACGCGCGCAGCACAAATGATCGGGAAGAGTGTTCAACAAACACCCGACAATCGCGACGGTGCTGTGTTTGAGGGACGGGGTGTCGTATTCGAGAGGAGTGGGGTTCGGATCCCTGCCGGAAAATTTCCGCGGTTTCTATAAATCGCTTTAGCCTGGTGATAATAATTTTCCTTAAACAGTCCACTGCTGATTCCTCCTGCCATCCTTCTCCAAATGACCACGACTGAGACTTGCAATGTATTGAGGACATTACGCAGTTGCCGCCAGCTACAGGCTCGGCTAGCATCTGCATCTACAGGGTGTTCAGTAAGTAACTATGCAGTTCATAACTTGCCATGTTTACGTCATGGAAGTTATAACAGATGCTGGAAGTGATCCCCTTGAACTTGAAGACGCAGTTGCACACGTTTCTGCATGTTCTTAAAGAAGTTGTGCAGAACATCGGGAGTGATGTTCCGAATACGAGGTGTCAGTGCAGCTTGGAGTTATTGTATGGTGTGCGGATTTCCTTCATAGGCCTTTCCCTTCAACGTACTCCATGGAAAGTAACCCGATGGAGCCAAGTCGGGTGAACGCGAAGGCCAGAGCCCTCGAAAGATGATTCAGTCATCGAAGATGTCCTTTAAAAAGTTCATCGCCTTGTGGGCGGTATGTGGAGTGACCCGATCCTTTTGGGACCAGGCTTTCTCAACTTCGTCCTCATTCAGTTCACCTAGGAAGGGCTCCAGAATGCAGGTGCAGTACCGTTCTGAGTTTGTGGTGTCCTGAAAGAAGATCGGCCCAATGATGCGTTTACTAGTCACGGCGCACCAAACACCAACTTTTTGATCATACAGTAGGGACACCTTAAATTCATGCGAATTCTCCGTTGTCCATACACAACTATTCTGGCTATTCATGCAACCGGAGAGGTGAAACCATGCCTCATCCGTGAAAAAAGTTGTGTCAAGAATTCCCTTACCATTGTCCTGCAGGAAGGACAGAAACCAGTTGCAAAAGTTCACACGCGCCGTGCGATCGGTGTCTCTTAGTTCATGCACATTTTGTACGGATATAATGGACAGTGAGGCCTGGAGGATCTTGTGAACGGATTTGACACGTGGGCCTGCAGAGCTAGTCGTCTAACCGATTTCTTTGGACTTTGCAACATCATGTCTAGCACCTCCGCCACCTTCTCGTCAGATGTGGATGTGGATGTGAATGGCCTGCCTGATTTTGGAGCTGTATGAACGCTTCCGGTTATTCGAAACTTTGTGATGAGGTTCCTTACAGCATTGCGGTTAGGCATATTCACTCCTGGGACCTTTGCTGCAAATGCAACTTATACCGCTGAGGTAAACTTGTCTCCATTGCGGAACACATGCTCCACAAGAAACACTCCTTGTTCAATCGTCAGCATGAAGCCCTGGTTCACAATGATGTCACACAAGACATTGGTCTTCAATCAAACCGGACCTGCGCACAAATACAAATACCTGGTCAAATATAGTTCAAATATGTTAACCAAGGGAAAATGCCGTATTAATAATTGACAGTCATATCACTTAGCACACTACATCATGGGACAGTATAGTTACTTTCTGAACACCCGGTATGTCCAAGCACGCATTTCTCTGGGCGTTTCCGTGTTTTGGCCAACTTTTGTACACTGAATGCTCTATGAGGTGCATAATAACCACCGACCTGGAGCTAGTGAAAACTGAAAACTCTTCAACGATTCCAAGTCCATAAGAAGTTAAACTAAACCGTACAAAGCCAGGAATATAGTTGGCAAGCAGCATGTTCTCTCTCTCTCTCTCTCTCTCTCTCTCTCTCTCTCTCTCTCTCTATCTATCTATCTATCTCTCTCCCTGCACCAACAGCCCTCGAAAGGCCAATGGTACCGACCGACCGCCTTGTCATCCTCAACGGTGCAGATATGGAGGGGCATGTGGTGAGCACACCGCTTTCTGGCCGTTGTCAGTTCTTGTGACCGGAGCAGCTACCTCTCAATCAAGTTGCTTCTCAATTTGACTCAAGAGAGCTGAGTGCTCCCCGCTTGCAAACAGCGCTTGCCAGACCCAGACGGTCACCCGTCCAAATGCGACCCTAGCCCGACATCGCTTACCTTCAGTGATTTGAAGAGAATCGGTGCTGCCATTACAGCAAGGCCGTCGGCTAGCATGTAGATTCCCTGAAGAAAAGAAAAAGTGAAGCATCCAGAATGGGAGGAGGGAACGAAATGAAACTTTACCAGTAGAGAGGGTATGTGATGTTATTTCAGCGATTACATTATCGAGTCAAAATTACAAAGAACGTGGCACTATGAGCCCCCTTGTCAGTACGACTTGGCATCCACTCTGATCTGGATGCACGCACTGAGTCGCTATAAAGGGTGTGTTAAACCCGGTCTATCCTCTCCTGAGTCAAACTGGCTCACAGCTGCTGCCACTGTCCCTTGATATTCCGGATATTCTCCCTGTATACAAATTCTTGTGCAAAGGTAATTTTAAAAGAATTTTTCGTCTGGATTTTGCTACGGATGTTTCGTGATTTGTTAAATCTTTTAATTTCATCCACTGCGTACATCGAATTTATTCACAGTCTGTAATCTGAAAGCTAACGCCGAAATTCAGACATAAAACGTCTGTTCCAGACTAGTTTTTATATGCCAATTGTATAAACTAATTCCAGTTAAGCATTATACATAAAGGGAAACTACAGATGGTTTTTGCGGCAGCAAAGTAGACATGAAAATTAAAACGATGCTAGAATAGTGGCGTATATAGGAAAACATGACTTGATGTACCTTCATTGATCCAAAAGAATTTCTCCTGTTCTCCTCCATCGCCTTTTGCCCATTTATTCTACGGGGTCGGCACTGTTGGTGGTAGTCGGAGCCAGCATGCACTGCACGTATAGTTGTTCATCCGACGCCGCCCACAGCATCTGAAGATGGCCTCTAAAGGCCGAAACCCGTGATCATCGTATCATAAAAAAGAATTTGAGTCAAAAGTAAAAAAATAACACTTTACAACACGTCAGTCTCCGTCTCTACAAACGGAATGTCGCTTTTTTTAAAAATTTTAGGTTTGTTAGCCAAATGTTTTAAGGTACTGCGAGCAACACATGAAATTGCGTGCTTGTGGAATATCGTTTCAGTAATGGGGCTGGATTCGTGATTTCCTGTCAGAGAGTCGCAGTTCGTAGTAACTGACGGAAGGTAATCAAGTAAAACAGAAGTGGTGGTGGTGGTTGTTGGGATGTTTGAAGGGGGACTAAACAGCGAAGGTCATCAGTCCCCCAAACAGAAGTGATTTCTGGCGTTCCCCAAGATAGCGTTATAGGCCCTCTGATGTTCCTGATATATATAATTACTTTAGGAGACAATCTGAGCAGCGGTCTTAGGTTGTTTGTAGAGGATGCAGTCGTTTATCGTCTACTACAGTCATCAGAAGATCAAAATCAACTGCAAAATGATTTAGATATCTGTAAGATGCGAAAATTGGCATAAATAATGAAAAGTGTGAGGTCATCTATATGAGTGCTAAAATGAAACCGTTAACCTACAATTACACGATAAATCAAACAAATCTAAAAGTCGTAAATTCAATTAATTACCTAGGAATTACAATTAAGAACAACCGAAACTGGAAAGAACACACAGAAAATGCTGTGGGGAAGGCGAACCAGAGACTGTGTTTTATTGGCAGAATACTTAGAAGATATAACAGATCTGCTAAAGAGACTGCCTACCTAAGTTTGTCTGTCTTCTGTTGGAGCACTACTGCGTGGTGTGGGATCCGTATCAGATGAGGTTAAGAAGTACATCGAGAAAGTTCAAAGAAGGGCAATACGTTTTGTATTATCGACAAAACAGGGGAGTGATTATCACGGACATGATACAGTATGTGGAGTGGACATCAGTAAAACAAAGGCGTTTAACGTTGCGGTGGTGTCTTCTCACGAAATTTAAATCACCAGCTTTCTCCTCCGAACACGAAAATATTTTGTTGACGCCGACCTACATAGGAAGAAACGATCATCATAATAAAATAAGGGAAATTAGTACTCGCGCGGGAAAATATAGGTGTACGTTTTTTTCCGCGCACTGTTCGAGAGTGGAATAATAGAAATTTAGTGTGAAGATGATTCGATGAGACCTCTGCCAGGCAATTAAGTGTGATTTACAGAGTAGCCATGTGGAGTGTAAGTAGAAAGTTGACAACTAGTCGGCGATGGGAATCCTTTCATTTAGTTTAATACTCTGAAACCGAGCATAATAAAACATATTAAGAATAAAAAAAATCACTTTTTCGTTAATAATAGGACATGTAGGAGAAAGAACAAAAGGGAACAGGGTATCAGTAGCTGGAATAAAGGATAAATTACAACGATGCGTATGTGAAGTATTATAGCATAGAAAGCCGGCCGAGGTGGCCGAGCGGTTCTAGGCGCTCAGTGTGGAACCGCGCGACTGCTACGGTCGCAGGTTCGAATCCTGTCTCGGGCATGGATGTATGTGAAGTCCTTAGGTTAGTTAGGTTTAAGTGGTTCTAAGTTCTAGGGGACTGATGACCACAGCTGTTAAGTCCCATAGTGCTCAGAGCCATTTGAACCATTTTTTTTATAGCATAGAAAATACAATAATAAATGAATGTATGACTTAGCCTGATGGCGTGGTGAATTGTTACTGATGCTGGACACACAAAGCGGTAAACAATGATGTTACCACTGTGGCCGGCGCTAGACTTCGCCACGGCACAGAAGGCTTTTACAGCTAGCGGATGGGTAGTAAACAGGAGAACTTCCCGACAATATCCGTGTTAATCACGCGGTGAATGTAACTTTTGAGCTGCATAAGTGAGCACGCTATGTAAATCACTGCAGAAATCAAACGGAAACATAGCAGATTTCATCAGGAGCGTTCGAGCGATAATCACCCTATAATGCCAGGAAGCCAAATATGTCAGGTTTCGAACCGACCGCCAGCGGACGGGACTTGGCGATCAGTGTAAAGCGTTCGTCTAATAAATACTAGACTACCACAAGTCTATGTGTGTGAGTTCCTTCATGCATTTTCACTATCTACGGATGAAGAAGAGACATGTACATTCGTCCCACTTGTGTACAACGTTTAAAATAATATTGCGAAGCGAACTCTTAAACGATCTTTGCCCAGTTAGTAGCTGACCTGTCCCCTCCCCCTGCCACCACCCTCCCGCGCACCCGTTCTGAGTCTTTAAAGAATCGTACTCCAAAGTATAAAATGACACATCTCCCGAACTGTCATATGAGTTTGGAAGTACATTCAGTGGTACATGTGAATATTGTTTGCAAAATGTGTTGCGAATGGAGTTAGTAGTAAAGAAGTAATAGATTACAGTGTTATGCGTAATGCTGCAGTTTTATTCCATGAACAGCGAAAATGTAGAAAGCGATAATTCATTTCCATACATTATTATGTGAAGGGGCTGTTAGCGAGAAAAAAAGTTCCGTAACGGTTTGAAACTGTGTGCAAAGTTTGTTGGAAGTTGCCGAATGCTTTCATTCTCAACTATGTCTTAGTATTTGTGGTGTAATTATGCGCGTCGGGTGTTATGCTGCGTCAAGACACGTATACAGTTTCTAACTGTAATAATTGACTTTCTGTGCTGACTCTTTAACACAAGACTACAACTCTTAGTGAGTAGATTATGCCAGCGTATTAAATTTTTAAATTTTGCCCATTTTATGTATGAAATATTAAAAATCAAACGTGTAAGTGGAGGGGAGGGGGGTGGTGGAGGGAGAGAACATTGCACAGTACATTCATACTGCACACTGCACGCAGGTAGTCACAGAAAAAAATTCTCCAAACGAAAACTGAAACCTATAAACAAAGAAGTATTGAACACGAAACAGAAAATACAGCGTCTGTACTAGTGCTGCTATAAGATACACGGCGTATGAGAAGTGCTGCTTTGATTGCATATATGTTTTTCAACATTTTCCTTAGTAATACATGTGAATATTTCTGTTCTTTCTTATCTTCTGTTCTCTTTCCCTTCAGTAGCAGTTCATCTTTTCATCAAGTTTACCTTCTGTTCTTCCAGTGGTTTCACTTCTGCCATCACGGTTGTTTTTACGTTGTAATCCTACCTGTTTTACCACTTTTGTTCTGAATATAAAGTTTTTACTCTAAATGTGGTAAGAAACGTTCGTTTAATTTATCAGGCACAGAATGCTTTTAGAATCTTTCATTCGCGTGATGCACGACAGAGTGGGTCACTTCCTAAGATAAAGGCCAGCCATTCCTCGGTAATTCCATGACAGAACCCGCAATCTTGAACTCATCATTCCGCGATTTACTACTTACGTCACTGGACGTCATCTTTGCGCACCCTGCCTGAAATTTCCTCCTCACGATTATCTGTTATCATGAGAGCAGGGGACCGCCTTGACTTTCTTCTGATTTGAGAGCGTTACGTTATTCTTGAGCATTGCAACAACTACACTACAGCAGTCATAATGGAACCTACACAAAGATGGTTGGTTGGTTGGTTTTGGAGAAGGAGACCAGACAGCGTGGTCATCGGTCTCATCGGATTAGGGAAGGACGGGGAAGGAAGTCGGCCGTGCCCTTTTAGAGGAACCATCCCGGCATTTGCCTGGAGTGATTTAGGGAAATCACGGAAAACCTAAATCAGGATGGCCGGACGCGGGATTGAACCGTCGTCCTACACAAAGAAAGAAAGCCCTAGCCCCTATATCACATCATTGTTTTAGATGTAGAAATGTAAATAAAGTTAGTAACAGGGGAAAAGTTTTAAGAAAGCCTTTAGCATTGTTAACACGGCACTCATAAATCTCTTTCATAAGAATCATTTCTGATCATAAATATAGACATACTCACCTCAAGGTTCAAATGGCTCTGAGCACTATGGGACTTAACATCTGAGGTCATCAGTCCCCTAGAACTTAGAACTACTTAAACCTCACTAACCTAAGGACATCACACACATCCATGCCAGGGGCAGGATTCGAACCTGCGACCGTAGCAGCAGTGCGGTTCCAGAGTGTAGCGCCTAGAACCGTTCGGCCACAACGGCCGGCAGTCACCTCAAGAAACTGTTTACAAGTTTTAGGTATTAGTATGTTTAGTTGTTCCAAGCCGTTGCATATACTGAAGACCATGTCTCCCGGAAATATTTTTCACTTCATGAAATATCCGCCTTCTATTTATATTGTATTAAGTTGGTCTTATTCGGTGTTCTGCCGCCTTTATTCTTTTCGCTCAACTAATTTAACGAATTTTTGTGTTTCAGGACGACTGCCAGAACTACATCCGAGTCCTGGCGAAAATTGACGACGACCGCGTACTCATCTGCGGTACGAACGCCTATAAGCCACTATGTCGGCACTACGCCCTCAAGGTAAGTAACTGAGTACTAAGGGACACATTGCAAAGTGAACTCCTTTTCACCAGTCTATGAAATAGTCAGCGTTATTCTAATTTATTATCACAAATTTCTTCATTTTCGGTAATTACTGAAGTTTCCCCCCAAAATCACCACGTGTCCCACACGATATTTTTGTTTAAATGTTCTATTCCTGCCTCCCGCGACTACAGGATTATTTTACCGCTTCTCTCATCATTATTTTTAGTTCTACTTCTTAAAGATTGCATACATTAAGATGTACTATGTTTCGTGTTGGAAACTGTATGTTACAGTATGAAAACCTTCGCTGTTAGTGAGGGATACTTTACCTCTATACATTTTACTTATGATGTCACCTCTGCTACATGGAGACTTTCCACGCATATTTGCCATTTTACAAACAGTGGATGGATCAAGAAACATTTCCATCATCGAAGTGGTGGACTGTAAAATATTGATAGCAGAATAAGTACATTTTATCAACACTGCGGAAAAATGGTGGAAAAATTGAATCAGCTAATATTTATACTACAGTTTCGTAATCGAATTCCGAACAGTACTAATACGGGCACTGTGATACTGTGGCCAGTACGGACTATTATTAGGGACAGTGAGAGCACAGCAATAGCAAGCTCAACAGCTGCTAAGCAGTTGGATTGATTTTGGTCCCTTCTCTACGTAATAAGCAATGCACTCAAATGCAGAATTCCGTGTTAGGGTGTATGGGTTGGAAATAAATGTAGACTATTTAAACGAAACCCTATAAGTTTAATATCAGATTAGTTATTATTGAATCGAAGAAACAATTGAAATTATAACGGTTCATCTTGATACTGGATTTAAATAAAAGTTCCGTGCTCATATTATTGGCAGCCAACAATGCTGTTTGAAGTTAATCAGTTTTAAATATTTATCCATTACCAGCTTCTAATCCTACATTTCTTAGAAAACATTAATATAACTTTACGTATGGAGTACTTGAGAGCCCTTCATCAGACTTTCCAACCCCACATTTAGAACAGAACTGCCCACTTGGCTAGTAATCGTAAACTGGTTCCCATTCGTCACCTGCAGAGTCCATTGTGGTTATAAGCGGCGGAAGACAATCATAAAGCATTCTCGAACATTCCTCGTGCAGCAAAGATATAGCGTACAGTAAAAGCAGTTGTCTATATTACGACGAAAAATAAATAACATAATGGTTCCATTTGTAACTACACAATGTATATCACACTACAATGTCGAAAATGCTTGAATCAGTAAATATTTCTGCTATCAATACGCATTCACTGATCGAAATAATCACAGTACTCTCTAAGTTTGCATTTAGTTTAAAAGCTTAGTCCCTTCTTCAGGAAATAGAGATTAAATTATAAAAGGAAAAGAACTCGCTCTAGAGGAACGGCTGCTTCGGCGTGGGCGGAAACCTAGGACAAAGTTTCAATTACATACGACAGGTTCACCAGCGAAAGAAAGGAACGGCACACCAGGAGAGGGCTTTAGGAAATTAAACTTCCTGCGGGGTCATTAATATTAAATATCGTAATAATCTGCAAAGTACGTCGTGAAGTAAATTCAAAAACTCTTCTACAATTCTCCCGAGAGGCAGATATGCATTTTAATAATATATAATGTAAATATACTGGGGCAGTTAATAAGTAGTTGTTTGTACAGTATAATGAAAGCGTAAATAGCGTTATTTATTCAAGATCCTGTGAATATTGCACGGAGCCGTGCATTAGCTGTCGCACGTTCTGGAAATGCCCGTGCCGTCGGCTGCAGCTGCTTGCAAGTCTGTCCGCTGGCCGGGACTTCAAAGATTACACGTGACAGGAAGTTGCCGGGGAAGGAGAGCGTGCTGACAGATCTCAGCGACCTCCAAGTTCACAGCTTGAGTGCTTACCCTCCAAGCTCCCCGAAGAGTTAACGGCTAAACGCTTCCTCCAGTGGACGTTTCGCAAGCTTACACAACTCGGGCAAGTGTCAACCGGAAACACACCAAACAAAATATTGTATCAGTGTTGCGATTACTGCCAGTTACATCAATAACGAGCGTTGGCGCGAAATGAAGTTTCATAAATCCCTATTAATTAAAATTTCTGATTGTGGCTCCGAGGAAACGCAAGCGCATTTTAAAAATCCTCAATAGCTAGCTAACCATTATACGGAAATTTATGCCACTTCATTCGTTTCCTAAACCTATTGCAACAACTTCTAGGATACAACAATTACAGACTTAGTATAGTTCCATATCCTCGAGAAATTTGGAAATTTCTCGTAGATACATTTGAGTTTATAAACATGTGGACCCTAAAGACAGAATGTATCACACTAGAGAAAACATATTAACAATGTTAATAAAACATAAATTTATTCTAGGTGACTGTTCAAGCGCGACATGTGAATTCGTAAACCACTGAAATAACTTACTTTGTATTTTTTGTATAAAATCTTCTGTCTGTATTTTTGACCTGTATATACGTTCTTCTGTAAAGAAAAGAACAAATTTCACATCCTCACACAATAATTACTTACATCTCACCAGATCGTGGTGCAACACTCGCCGATATCCCGCCCAGTGCCAATTAATATGAATGACACTGGCATTACGATAAATTTGTGGGTGATTCTTTGCTTTTATCTCCACTGTTGTATTCTGTTGGAAAATACTGACACTTTTTCGTAGACTACCGTTTGACCGCGAGACAGGAAGCATGTCGACAACTTAATCTTATATTTTGAGTTTCTAAGATTTTGCTATGTATGGGACTCTCACCACTATGCAAAGAAAGAAGGAATGTAATTATCGCGCTCATCTTCCTCCTCCTCCTGCTTCTGCTTTTTTTCGCCTTCTTCATCTTCTCCTCTTTTATACCCAGCAGGATCAATACTGCAGACGCTGATTATTCTTTGTTTCCGTGTGAAAGATGGTGGTACACGGCCGTTCTTAGTGCGTAGCGCAATTTTCCTGAATATTACGAAAAAGTACGAAACTCTAACCTGATAACTACGGTAGTCGTATATTCCACCAGTGATTACTTTCCTTCTTGGGAGTGCTGGGGGAAGGGCTACAGGCGGTTCCTGGCCACACGAAATTGTCCATAGACATCCTGGACCGCAGAAAGAATCGGCATATCTTTCTAGGACGAAAGTTCGCGGTAACCTACTGAACATCCTTCATGGTACGTATTGGGATTTGCAATTTTTCACTGTAAACGGAGAGTTTCTAGTAAGCGTTGGTCATAAGCTACCACTGTCTGTGTCCCTCAGCTTCATTTACATTTCCTTTCGATGTTACGACTGAAATAATATTACGGATGAAATGATATATTGTTTACATCCAGTACAACCTCGCGCGGTTCAATTGTGCATATTGTTGTCGTGGTCTTCAGTCCTGAGACTGGCTTGATGCAGCTCTCCATGCTACTCTATCCTGTGCAAGTTTCTTCATCTCCCAGTACTTACTGGAACCTACATCCTTCTGAATCTGCTTAGTGTATTCATCTCTTAGTCTCCCTCTACGATTTTTACCCTCCACGCTGCCCTCCAATGCTAAATTTGCGATCCCTTGATACCTCAGAACATGTCCTACCAACCGGTCCCTTCTTCTTGTCAAGTTGTGCCACAAACTCCTCTTCTCCCCAATTCTGTTCAATACTTCCTCATTAGTTATGTGATCTACCCATCTAATCTTCAGCATTCTTCTGTAGCACCACATTTCGAAAGCTTCTATTCTCTTCTTGTCTAAACTATTTACCGTCCATGTTTCACTTCCATACATGGCTACACTCCATACAAATACTTTCAGAAACGACTTCCTGACACTTAAATCTATACTCGATGTTAACAAATTTCTCTTCTTCAGAAACGCTTTCCTTGCCATTGCCAGTCTACATTATATATCTTCTCTACTTCGACCATCATCAGTTACTTTGCACCCCAAATAGCAAAACTCCTTTACTACTTTAAGTGTCTCATTTCCTAATCTAATTCCCTCAGCATCACCCGACTTAATTCGACTGCATTCCATTATCCTCGTTTTGCTTTTGTTGATGTTCATCTTATACCCTCCTTTCAAGACACTGTCCATTCCGTTCAACTGCTCTTCCAAGTCCTTTGCTGTCTCTGACAGAATTACAATGTCCTCGGCGAACCTCAAAGTTTTTATTTCTTCTCCATGGATTTAAATACCTACTCCGAATTTTTCTTTCGTTTCCTTTACTGCTTGCTCAATATACAGATTGAATAACATCGAGGAGAGGCTACAACCCTGTCTCACTCCCTTCCCAACCACTGCTTCCCTTTCATGTCCCTCGACTCTTATAACTGCCATCTGGTTTCTGTACAAATTGTAAATAGCCTTTCGCTCCCTGCATTTTACCCCTGCCACCTTGCATAGATTCGCTAAAGAGACCTAAGAAAGTACGCTGACACTTACGGGTAGTGATGAACGCGGACTATGGAAACGGCCATAATGGAGGAAGTTTTGAATTGGAAGACTGTCCCTCTGGTTGGTAACGCGAGAGCCGCAGTATCAAAGCGGAACGTGCTGTGAAGAGACACCCGCCCTTGGCGGGCTTCCAGGCCACCCTCGCGCGCTTATGAACCCGAGATGTGGCGGTAATTGGCAGAGCGCCATGCACCACGTGGCACAGGGCGGTGATCAATTCCACCCTGCAGACAGCTGCTCAGTGGAGGACGAACCCCAGCGCCACGCGCTCAACGCGGTGCCTTGCCAAACGACACTCACCCGCGTGACTCCTTAAAGGCCCTTCTTCATGACCGAATTTCTTGTCTCTGCCGGCACGTGGCACCTGAATATATTACCCCTGAAGTTTTATTCCTACACTGCGCCTCATATGGTCGTTTTCGTGTATACGTCGAAGCCAAAGTTGCTTTTATTGTAAAAGCTTTCTTCTGTGGTTTCGCACCTGAACGGTGGAAGTAAGGTTATGAGGCGCCATCGTTACTACAAAAAAAAAAATCGAAATAGAGTAATAGTTTGTAGGAATAAGTCACAATAATACTGTTTATTAATGCCCAAAGCAAAATTCATAATGTATGCCCACGACAAAAGTCGACTGTCAAATTCTCAACACCACAATGGTAAGGTAAAGCGCCGTCCATAAATTTGAAAGTGTCTATATTTATTTCCTCGAGAAAATATGTATTAAACACATCAAGCAATATTTAGATGATTGTGAACAGTACCTTATAATTTTACAATGAAATGAACACCCTTAGCTGCTTACAGGCGTTGACATACGTCAACGGGGACAGATGAAAATGTGTGCCCCGACCGGGACTCGAACCCGGGATCTCCTGCTTACATGGCAGACGCTCTATCCATCTTTTTTTTTCGCTTTAGTTCGTTGTATCTACTCGGAGCGGACGTCGTAAGACATCCATTTAAGTTCGTTGTTGATCTGTTAACTCAGTTTTTTTTTTTTTTATTACAGAGTACACGTTACCCTCTGACCGATCACGCTGAGCTACGGTGCCGGCTAAACAGATGAAATTGTGTGCCCCGATCGGGACTCGAACCCGGGATCTCCTGCTTACATGGCAGACGCTCTATCCATCTGAGCCACCGAGGACACAGAGGATAGCGCGACTGCAGGGATTTATCTCTGGCACGCCTCCCGCGAAACCCACATTCTCAACGTATTGTCCCGCACTACATTCGTAGTGCCCCCGCCCGTTATACTCATTATTCGCGGCGCGTTGCCGATTCCGAAGAGAGTTCGGGCACTGTTTGTGCATTCGCACAGAAGAAGAAGATGGTCTAGTGGCTGGTGAGCCTTAACTATATATATACTAAGATGGTATACGTTCTTTCGGACATGTCCGATGGTATCCGTTCTTTCGGACATGTCCGAAAGAACGGATACCATCTTAGTATACACTCCTGGAAATTGAAATAAGAACACCGTGAATTCATTGTCCCAGGAAGGGGAAACTTTATTGACACATTCCTGGGGTCAGATACATCACATGATCACACTGACAGAACCACAGGCACATAGACACAGGCAACAGAGCATGCACAATGTCGGCACTAGTACAGTGTATATCCACCTTTCGCAGCAATGCAGGCTGCTATTCTCCCATGGAGACGATCGTAGAGATGCTGGATGTAGTCCTGTGGAACGGCTTGCCATGCCATTTCCACCTGGCGCCTCAGTTGGACCAGCGTTCGTGCTGGACGTGCAGACCGCGTGAGACGACGCTTCATCCAGTCCCAAACATGCTCAATGGGGGACAGATCCGGAGATCTTGCTGGCCAGGGTAGTTGACTTACACCTTTTAGAGCACGTTGGGTGGCACGGGATACATGCGGACGTGCATTGTCCTGTTGGAACAGCAAGTTCCCTTGCCGGTCTAGGAATGGTAGAACGATGGGTTCGATGACGGTTTGGATGTACCGTGCACTATTCAGTGTCCCCTCGACGATCACCAGTGGTGTACGGCCAGTGTAGGAGATCGCTCCCCACACCATGATGCCGGGTGTTGGCCCTGTGTGCCTCGGTCGTATGCAGTCCTGATTGTGGCGCTCACCTGCACGGCGCCAAACACGCATACGACCATCATTGGCACCAAGGCAGAAGCGACTCTCATCGCTGAAGACGACACGTCTCCATTCGTCCCTCCATTCACGCCTGTCGCGACACCACTGGAGGCGGGCTGCACGATGTTGGGGCGTGAGCGGAAGACGGCCTAACGGTGTGCGGGACCGTAGCCCAGCTTCATGGAGACGGTTGCGAATGGTCCTCGCCGATACCCCAGGAGCAACAGTGTCCCTAATTTGCTGGGAAGTGGCGGTGCGGTCCCCTACGGCACTGCGTAGGATCCTACGGTCTTGGCGTGCATCCGTGCGTCGCTGCGGTCCGGTCCCAGGTCGACGGGCACGTGCACCTTCCGCCGACCACTGGCGACAACATCGATGTACTGTGGAGACCTCACGCCCCACATGTTGAGCAATTCGGCGGTACGTCCACCCGGCCTCCCGCATGCCCACTATACGCCCTCGCTCAAAGTCCGTCGACTGCACATACGGTTCACGTCCACGCTGTCGCGGCATGCTACCAGTGTTAAAGACTGCGATGGAGCTCCGTATGCCACGGCAAACTGGCTGACACTGACGGCGGCGGTGCACAAATGCTGCGCAGCTAGCGCCATTCGACGGCCAACACCGCGGTTCCTGGTGTGTCCGCTGTGCCGTGCGTGTGATCATTGCATGTACAGCCCTCTCGCAGTGTCCGGAGCAAGTATGGTGGGTCTGACACACCGGTGTCGATGTGTTCTTTTTTCCATTTCCAGGAGTGTATATACCTTATAATTTTATCTTTATGTCGTGTCGTTTCTAAGTGCCAAATAATATCGAAAATTATTTTTCTCGTTAATTAGTTGAATTTGTCAATGTTGAAGAAACAATTTTCCGATTCCATAAGGCAACAATCGCAAATCTTTCTGAGACCGGGTTGTAGCTTATCCCCGACGTTATTCAATCTGTGCGTTGAATAGGCTTGCCAGTTATATAGTAAAGACATTTCTCGTACGATGGTTAACAGCACCTTTTGGAACTCCTAAAACAACTTAGTTCAGCCGCATTTGCACTTAGAATCATTGCAAATTTTGGGAAGATACAAATTAGTAAGCTGACATATTTTGCATAGTTTCATTACATAATGTTCAAATCAAATGACTCTGAGCACTATGGGACTTAACTGCTGTGGTCATCAGTCCCCTAGAACTTAGAACTACTTAAAACTAACTAACCTAATGACATCACACAACACCCAATCATCACGAGGCAGAAAAAATCCCTGACCCGGGAACCCGGGCGTGGGAAGCGAGAAAGCTACCGTACGACCACGAGCTGCGGACTATTTTTCCGTTAATTTATCGTTTTCGTACAACTCAGTTACGGAAACTACATCGGTGTCACAATATGCCGCTGGTCAATGTATTGAAGTTGAATTTATCTTGTAACGCGTTTGTCGGTATTACTGCAAGTTGCATCACAAAACTCATTTATCATTAGACAGCCTATTTAAGTCTGAATTTGCGTTATTTAAATTGTAGCGTAAGTCAGCTGTCTATGTACCTTAAATAATACAATCTGTGTATTACCAAATAGTACCTTGAAGTCTATGTAGCAACCTTGGTCTGAAAAGTTGTGATATCAGTGAATGATATTTTATTTAAACGAGCCAATACGAACTGTAGGTCAGAATCAACGGCAATTACACGTAGACTGTTGACGTCAATGGTCAATCGTCAACGATCGACAGTCGACGTTTGTTGTACGGATACGATTAAAATCGAAGTAATATTGACTTTTTCACTTCCTAACCCAAGTTAAACGGCTATGTTTTCATCTAGAAAGACGAAAGGAGATACATCCTTGGTTAGCACGCATCAGTAGCAACACTTATGGCGAAATGCCTAAGTTGCAGCTCATAGTTACCAGTACAGTCGTCAGGATTTTTTTGAGTGTTAAGGACGAGAAGAAAATTTTGACTAAAGCAAAAGAAATAGATACATCCAATTTTGTCAGAGATTAGCCTCACGATGAGATAATATACTCACACGATAATTAACATTTCGAATATTTTGAAAGTGCTTAAATATGCTCTACAGTATTTTTATTAAAATTATTAATACCATATTTTACACTAAAATGATTTCAAAAAAGTTTACTAGTTACTGAATTGCTTATGTACTTCCTCTGATAGAATAACACCTGATCGGATTTAAAATTTGGAGTTATCATTGCTGTTCCAATCTGGGGTGTTGCAAAAACTGGCAACCCTAACTCCGATCAAGCAGTAAAGGAAACTGAGTAGGAATTTGGTAAGGGAATTTAAGTTCAGGGGGAAGAAAGAACAACTTTGAGGTTTGCTGTGTGCCTTCTTTATCATCAGTCAGAAGTGACAAACCAAAGCTGGATGTACACATCGAAGGAGTATATGGCTATAGTGTGAATCAGTCTGGCTAATGCCTCAGACCAAGGAAGTTACTGGTACAGTGGGACAAAATGCAATCAGATCGGTTGGAATTAATGCTTGGAGGAATAGGAGGAACTTTCCGTATTCGGCAGCGCTCGAACACATTCAACCGGCTCTTTTTGGACTGTCTGCTCGTACACGGACCTTTCGCGAGCGGTGGGAGTAACCATATCAAAACATTAGCTGGAACGAATATTAAAAAGTACTGGGAAACAGTCAAAGGGCTCGGTCTCATTTCGTGGTGTCAGACTAGAGGCAATAGACTTTTAGCAACTTATATTTAATCTTGAAATATGTGAGGAAATCTGACGGATAGTCAACATAACATTTTCATTCGCAAAGCCATAAATTATTGGAGAGCTGAAATGCCGCTCACGTGTGTGGTCTGATTTATGCTCTTTCATCTCGTGAAACATACATCCCCGCGGCAAAGCGGGTCAAACGAACAGGTCCGCCGCGGCTCTCAGCGCCCCACTCTGCTTTCGTTCTGCGCTAAATCAATAATTGACAACCCTTTTGATAAACTGCACGTGTAGCATACAGTTACTATGAAATTCCTGAGAACTCCTTGCCTGCGGATATATTTTTAAGTTCGTTTTTGCGATACCGTAGCAGTCAAGCTATTTATTTAAACAACCATAAGTAATGTTTTACTTATCCTCAGAAGTTGGCATTTGTTATATCGGCAGTAACAGTGATACAATGCACACAGGAATTACATTTTGTTTTCAACGATTCAATGTAAACGACAGTGAGGCCAAGCGATGTACCGTGTGTGCACCGTAGCGCAACAAATGCAGATCGCGTGAGAAGCGGTGATTGCTATTGGACAAATCAACTTCGTCAAAGAAGTTTGACTAACAAGGGAACCTCCCCATCGCACCCCCCTCAGATTTAGTTATAAGTTGGCACAGGGATAGGCCTTGAAAAACTGAACACAGATCAATCGAGAAAACAGGAAGAAGTTGTGTGGAACTATGAAAAAAATAAACAAAATATACAAACTGAGTAGTCCATGTCCAAGGTAGGCAACATCAAGGAACGTGCGAGCTTACGAGCGCCGTGGTCCCGTGGTTAGCGGGAGCAGCTGCGGAATGAGAGGTCCTTGATTCAAATCTTCTCTCGATTGAAAAGTTTAATTTTTTATTTTCAGACAATTATCGAAGTTCAGGCACTCACACATAATCAACTTCGCTCTCCAAAATTCCAGGACATTTTCATATTTGCTTGGACATATGCAGGATTTGACGGTCTACACACGGAAACATTTGAAAACGTAAAAAAACATATGTTTTGACAGAGCACAGGGAAAACTGTGCGACTGTGAAACTGTTGCATTCATTTGTTGCAGTTTATGTGACAAACTCTTATGTTTTCATCACTTTTTTGGGAGTGATTATCACATCCACAAGAAAACCTAAATCGGGCAAGGTAGGGGAATCTTTTTACCCATTCGCCAAGTGCGCAAGTTAGATGGGTCGACAACATATTCCTGTCATGTGACGCACATGCCGTCACCAGTGTCGTATAGAATATATCAGACGTGTTTTCCTGTGGAGGAATCGGTTGACCTATGACCTTGCGATCGAATGTTTTCGGTTCCTATTGGAGAGGCACGTCCTTTCGTCTACTAATCGCACGGTTTTGCAGTGCGGTCGCAAAACACAGACACTAAACTTATTACAGTGAACAGAGACGTCAATGAACGAATGGACAGATCATAACTTTGCGAAAATAAAGAAAGTAAAATTTTCAGTCGAGGGATGTCTTGAATCAAGGACCTCACGTTTCACAGCTGCTCACTCTAACCACGGGACCATGGCGCTCCTCAGCTCACATTGTCCTTGATGTTTCATATCTTGCGCATGGACTACTCAGTTTGTATATTTTGCTTATTTTTTCATAGTTCCACACAACTTCTTCGTGTTTTCTCGATTGATCTGTGTTCAGTTTTTCAAGGCCTATCCCTGTGCCAACTTACAACTAAATCCGAGGGGGGTGCGATGGGGAGGTTCCCTTGTAATAAATATCGGTCTTACACGAGTCTTGATGCTGCCTGAGACAGAAGAAACTGTTGGGGTACATTCAAGAGAGAGAATTTTCTATCTGTCTGTGTAAATCCTAATGTAAGTACCGAGTCCACCAGCGGCAACTCACAGCCAATGGGGATCATAAAGATTGTCGTCATTCTCCATCGCAAAGAGGAATACAAATACACAATAATGACAGAATGCGCTTTGGAATCACCGAAAACAGTGGAAGTAAATTAATTACTCATCACAGTGAATTTTGTTTCATTGTTGTAAGTACCACACACACACACACACACACACACACACAAAATCCCCCCCCCCCTCTCTCTCTCTCCACTTTTTTTTTATCTACAACTTAGCATTTAATAAAGGTCGTATCCAGGAAAAGGGTAAAGGAAGGCAGCTTTCTAATACCCACAAAAAACAATGATTACTGGCAGGCAGTGAATATAACCAGAGCCATTAGTCATGAAATCTCAACAGTATTTCGTCTTTTAAAGCGAAACCAACACGATTTGCACAACCAAACTTAGACCGATCTTAGGTTTAATACTAAATTTCAATGACAATTTCCATTATCTTGTACAGCATGTATTCTTTTATGTATTGCATCCAAAATAAATGTGATGGATAGAGCAGAAATTTGTGCTTTACTTGTAATCTACACATAACGAAATGTGGTACCATGTACTTCATGATATTCAAGAAGTAACTTTATTTCTTTATTGTAACTTACAGCCTTTAATGAATTAAGAACTTTTCTTATCTTGTTCTCCCATGTAAATGGGTTGTTCTTACCTCCCCTTGAAGTAAATCTTACAGGCAGCTTTAGAAAAGTGACTGATTTAATTATTTTAGTTGAACCCATTTCCTTGTACATCCAATTGCCTGGGTTTTAATGGTATCAAGCTACTTTTTATCAGTGAATGTCCCACAGGTAAACCCAAGTGAGCTGTTACCTTATTTATTACTTTATTACTAGATCTGAGTCATTTACCAGTAATGACTGGACAGACTGCATCAAGATTAGTTACATATATACATTTAAAGAAATATTCACAAAATTAACACATGTATACTTAGGCCTAATAGAAACAATGTTTGTTTGTCCATTCACTTTGGCCACTATTAAGGAATTCACCAATGGAGTACAATGGGCTTTCTTTCAGGTCCTGTGCTACTCTCCTTCTGAATGTTCCTAGAGGCAGCGATAGCACTTCTTGAGGCAGTGAGTTGAACATCTGTAGGCCAACCATTGGAAAACTGTCTTGCGTTCCCGTCAGCCGACACCTGGGTATTTCGATGCTCCTCTTGTTACGGGTATTGTGATTGTGTGTTGCCTATCTTGCTTCATGCTGAAGACTCCTTGGTTTTCTTTCACGCTGCTGGGACATAAAAACACATACTGGCTGAAGACTGTCATAATTCCTAACTGCTTGAATATAGGCCTGTAGTGCTCCTGTCTTTTGCTTGATGTGATTATTCTGAGAGCTTTTTTCTGTAGAATTAGCACATCCTTACAACCTGCTGAATGTCCCCATAACAGTAGGCCATAATTGATGTGGCTATGGAACAGGGCATAATATACTGTTATGAGATACTGGTCACCCAATACACCTTTTAACCTCCTCAGAAGTTAAATTACACAGGAGAGCTTGGAGCACACATACACTATGTGTTCGTTCATTGTTAGTTTCCTGACTACCATGAAGCCCAACAGTTTGACAGCCTCCATATTATCATGGCATCCAATGTTGTTAAGGGTGCATATCAGATGGTGTGTTTTTTCTTCATTCATTTTCATTTTACTTTTTATGAACCATTCTTTAATGTTTTGGAAGAGTATACCTGTTTCTTTCTTTAGGCACATCCTGTATGTGTACTTACTTTCTACTGCAATTTGTTTTCTTATCTTTCAGTTAGAAAGAATTTGATATCAAATAGTTTACACTTATGAACTACTGTGAAAGATTCACTGAATTTTCATAATTTACAGCTGTTCTGCAGACGTTAAGTTCTATCCATGACACTTGTAATCCCAGCATAATATCTGAATTCATGTTAATCATCCATATTGTTTTCTTTTAAATAACCTTGCCACTGACATAATTCTCATCATGGTCCCATACAAATTTATCTATAATTGTGGAGTGAAAACACACTGTCAACATATTCCTTCAGTAAAAATTGTGAAGTGTAAGGACTGGAGTTTCAGGGTCCTTTTGACTACAGCGTATCTTTCTTTGCAGATGAAAAAAAGAAGAAATGCACACAGTGCAGTATCATATATTGTACTGATTACTTGTATTTACTTTTTTGCAGGATGGAGATTATGTTGTAGAGAAAGAATATGAGGGAAGAGGATTGTGCCCATTTGACCCTGACCACAACAGCACTGCAATATACAGTGGTAAGTAAATGTTGGACAAATACTAGCAATATTTACACAGAAGTAAGTCATTCTACTGTCAGTGCTAAACCAAAATCAATAACACACACAATCTATTTAATGGCAGTAACTCTATAAACAGATATCAAAATAGTTTAAGATTGGGGGGAGGAGAGTAAACAGCGGTGGGAAGTGGTAGCTGGGAACAGGGGCCATAGAAAGAGGACAGTGTCTGACAGTTTCCCAATTTGCACAGCTAATAGATTTGCCTTGCTACCACAGTTAGGTAAGGAAGAGGCTCCAGTAGAAGTAGATGTAGTTAAGATGCAACAGAATTTCACTAGGAAACCAACTGTTTCAAAAAAAAAGTAGAAAGGAAGAGGAAAGTTCTGTTGCTAGGTAGCAGCCATGGAAGAGGTGTGGGCCAGATTTTGCGGGAAAATTAGGTGGAGGGTACCAGGTCACAAACTTTTTCAAGCCAAGTGCATGTCTTAGCCAGGTGGTAGAGGATATAGGTTCCTTGTGCAAGGGTTTCACAAAGCAGGATCTTGTGATGATAGTGGGTGGAGTGGGAAACAGTATTGATAGGGATCAGGGCTACAGTATTGAGTGTGACCTGGTGAAAATAGCCTCGGCAACAACCCATACCATTGTTGGGCTGGTGCCTGCTTTTGTGCGGCATGATCAGCCGCAGTTGAACCGCTCTGTCAGGAGGGTAAATATGGAGTTGGATCAGTTGCGTAGGGTGGCCACTCTGTCAGACATTGGATTGGTTCCTGTTGAGGCTATTGATAGGAGGTATTTCACAAGGCATGGCCTACACCTCAATAGGAAAGGGAAGGGTAACCTGGCAGGGTTGTTAGTGAAATCCATGTCGGGACACTAGTACTCATGGATGTACCTCTTTTTTAGACTAATATCAATGTCCAATGAGAAGTTCAGGCAGGCAGGTGCTAAAGAAGTCCAAAACTCACAAAATTCTCACAACAGGAAAGTAAATAATAATGTTACCATATTTAACCACTTTGGTGGATTAAAGAAAAAAGTAGATTCTCACAAAAGTAAAGTAAAAAATAATGTTACCATTTTTCACCAAAATATCCCGGGGTTGAAGAATAAAGTAGATGAGCTCCTGGTTTCTTTTGATGACATTGAATCTTATAATGTAATAGATATATTATGCCTGTCTGAGTATCAAATTGTGTCTGATATGGAAAAGGTAAATATCAGTGGTTATAAACGAGCTGCACATATGAGTAGAGAAAATAAGGTGAAAGGAGGAGTTGCCATGTATGTCAAAAGTTATCACTGTGTAGAAAGCTTAGATACAAAAAAAGTTTTGTCTAGAGCAACACATAGGAGTATGTGCCTGTCAACTTAAACTGAAGGAGGGCTCTTTTATAATTGCAACAGTATATAGGTCCCCTTCAGGAAACTTTCATTTATTCCTGGAAAACTTGGATAGCCATATAGCATTTAAAAGGAAATTAAAAGAATTTATTAATGGCAACTCCTTCTACTCATTAAATTAATTTTTGGATATAGTAAGTGGGTAATTTCCTCAACCCCCACAAAAAAGTGTCATGTAATATTTTGTGTAATGTAATATCTTGTATAGACACCTTTTATTAACCTGGCACGTTCCACATCATTACAAAGTGTTGTATTCATGATCTATGCAACAAGTACTAATCTAATCTAACAGTTGTGTCTCTCAGTTATTGTGTATACTTTATTATATTTATAACTTTTTCGGCCATAAAGATTATAAACAAATGTAACACTAATGTTTTATCTTTGCAGAGGGACAATTGTACTCAGCAACAGTGGCAGACTTCTCTGGAACTGACCCTCTCATATACCGCGGCCCTCTAAGAACAGAGAGATCTGACCTCAAACAATTAAATGGTAACTCTTGAGTCTTCAGAAGTTTTTAAGGCTAATAAAAATGGTTTATTATATGTTTTAATTCTCAATTGCATATTTTATATCAAAAGCATTTTCCTGTTGAAAATGTAAAAGAAACTTACAACAATTATTTCATCAGTAATTCTTTATTAACATGCATAGAGTGTTTTTTAGTGTTGAGCTCAGTTATGAATATAGTTGTTTATCCTTATTTTTCACTTTAAAGTACTTTAATTAATGTCTTCAACATGCAGCATACTTCATTCCACTCATTCCACTGCACTCCAATAACACTGTTACATCTGTAGTTCAGCACAGGCCCTACTTTAGAAATTTTCATAATACTCTTGTACAGCTTCCATGATGTGTTTTTATTAGTAATTGTTGTTTCACATTTCCATCATTGTATTTTTTTCCCTCTCTTCTACTATATAACCCCAAAGAGAAGTGTTTTTTCAAAGTAGAGACTTCTGCTTGATTTTGCTGCCTTTATAAATTTAAATATTGAAAATCTTAATCCCTGTTTAATATCATTTAAGCGGAACAGTATTATGATCATATTTAATGTACATTATAAATAAGTATTCAACAAGAGCTTCTTCTCTGTACTAGTGTATTGCTTTACTTATTACATTCTTTGCTCTGAGATCCTAGAATAAATAAATAAGTAAATTTATTAATGATTTCTGTTAAAAGATACAAAGTCAATCATCATAGAGTAGGATGACAATTATATTTTTCATTTAGTTAGCTGTTGCTTCAAGGGCAGCACCATTCACATCTGGGTATTATGAGATAAACAATTTATAGTTATATCTAAAAAGAAGATCCATCCTTCATGAAATCCTCCCCACTCCACCTAGAGTGTCTTTCCGCCGTCCACCTAACCTTCGTAACCTCTTAGTTCATCCCTATGAAATCCCCAAACCACCTTCCCTACCCTCTGGCTCCTACCCCTGTAACCGCCCCCGGTGTAAAACCTGTCCCATGCACCCTCCCACCACCACCTACTCCAGTCCTGTAACCCGGAAGGTGTACACGAGCAAAGGCAGAGCCACGTGTGAAAGCACCCACGTGATTTACCAACTGACCTGCCTACACTGTGATGCATTCTATGTGGGAATGACCAGCAACAAACTGTCCATTCGCATGAATGGACACAGGCAGACAGTGTTTGTTGGTAATGAGGATCACCCTGTGGCTAAACATGCCTTGGTGCATGGCCAGCACATCTTGGCACAGTGTTACACCGTCCGGGTTATCTGGATACTTCCCACTAACACCAACCTGTCAGAACTCCGGAGGTGGGAACTTGCCCTTCAGCATATCCTCTCTTCTCGCTATCCGCCAGGCCTCAATCTCCGCTAATCTCCAATTTCTATTTGCCGCCGCTCGTACCTCACCTGTCTTTCAACATCACCTTTGCCTCTGTACTTCCGCCTCGACTGACATCTCTGCCCAAACTCTTTGCCTTTACAAATGTCTGCTTGTGTCTGTGTATATGCGGATGGATATGTGTGTGTGTGTGCGAGTGTATACCCGTCCTTTTTTTCCCCCTAAGGTAAGTCTTTCCGCTCCCGGGATTGGAATGACTCCTTACCCTCTCCCTTAAAACCCACTTCCTTTCATCTTTCCCTCTCCTTCCCTCTTTCCTGACGAAGCAACCGTTTGTTGCGAAAGCTAGAATTTTGTGTGTATGTTTGTGTTTGTTTGTGTGTCTATCGACCTGCCAGCGCTTTTGTTTGGTAAGTCTCATCACTTTCTTTCTTTTTAGATATATTTTTTCCACGTGGAATGTTTCCCTCTGTTATATACAATTTATAGTTATCTTCTCGAATTATTATAATTGATTAACAGTTTTAATTTCATGTAATAAAATCATACTTATTGGTGATTACAGCTCCTAACTTTGTCAACACAATGGAGTACAATGATTTTATATTCTTCTTCTTCCGAGAGACTGCTGTTGAGTACATCAACTGCGGAAAGGTAATACTGTCCTAATTTATAACTGAAGATAGAGGAAGTTTCACGAGCTACAGTAAATATATGTAATAAATGTGTTTTGCATAACATTTTTGTTTCAGGCTATCTATTCAAGAGTTGCCAGAGTCTGTAAGCATGACAAGGGCGGTCCTCATCAGTTTGGCGACAGATGGACTTCTTTTTTGAAATCACGTCTGAACTGTTCCGTCCCTGGAGATTATCCATTTTACTTCAATGAAATTCGTAAGTCTTCCTCTCCCTCTGTCTCTGTGGCTGTGTGTGTGTATGTGTGTGCAGGGGGGTGGGGTGGGGTGGGGGCGGGGGAACATGCAAGCACGTACGTGTGTGGGTGCCCATCTGCATTCAGTGCGTGTTATGTAATTTCCCAAACAATGGAAAATGCAGGATGGAATGTAACAGTATTAGAGAAGGAAAGTTGCTACTCACCATATAGCAGAGATGCTGAGTCGCGATAGGTACAACATATATATATATATATCTGTGTGTGTGTTTTTTTTTTTTATACACTTTTGAATGTTACTTAAAATATAATTAAAAATATTTTAAGATTATGGACATAAAATTTGTTCACAGAGTCAACAAGTGACATCATTGAAGGAAATTATGGTGGTCAAGTGGAGAAACTCATCTACGGTGTCTTCACGACACCAGTGAACTCTATTGGTGGCTCTGCTGTTTGTGCCTTCAGTATGAAGTCAATACTTGAGTCGTTTGATGGTCCATTTAAAGAGCAGGAAACGATGAACTCAAACTGGTTGGCAGTGCCAAGCCTTAAAGTGCCAGAGCCAAGGCCTGGACAGTGTGTGAATGACAGTCGTACACTTCCTGATGTGTCCGTCAATTTTGTAAAGTCACATACACTGATGGATGAGGCCGTGCCAGCATTTTTTACTCGGCCCATTCTCATTCGGATCAGCTTACAGTTAGTACTCATTTTATAAACTTGTTGAGTGGTTAATATTAATAGCAGTTATAGTCTCATAATGTAACTGTCTTATTTACCTACTCTTGTCCCATCCCATCTCACCATTCGTCTTCTGTCCAGCTGACATTAGCTTTGCACACTAAATTAGTCACTTATGTGTATAGTTTATAAGTTATTTAGAAATTCATTCTGTAGTCCTTCACAACTATATCCGTACAATTTAGTTGAATAAAATGTCAAAAATAAGATGTCTAAAACTAAAAGAAAAAGATAAACGTAATACTCTTAAAACAGTTCTGCTTGTAAAAGAAATGGAACTGGAGCTGATGGTAACAAAATATTAAGCAGTTCTTAGCTCTGTGATTTATCCTGTACCAGGAAATCATGAGGGGAAGAAAAGGAATAGGTATGAACGATCTGACATCTGACTGAAAGGCCCACTCAGGAACCCAGGGGTACGGGTGACATTTCAAGTGGTGAGGAGGGATGTCAAACCATACACCGCACTGCAGTGCCCAATGAATGTCTGTTGCTGTGTGTCATTCAATTTTCTTCCCATTTACTTAGAACACCTCTCATAACTTTGGTGACCATTGGACTTTTCCCTTCTGCGACAATGTTCATAGTTTTCCATTTCCATCTCTTCCATACTCTATACCCCTTGACATAGAATAAATCAGTAAGTGACATTTTCTCAATATTTTAAGTGTGTCTATATTTTTATTTTGTTTAATTATATGTGAATATTAGATTAATCTACTAATAACCACAGTAGGCAGAAAATTTATTTATGTGCTGAAGTATGTATTATTGTTTTTATTATTACTCTGTATTGCTTCTTGAATATATCCTGCTGTTATGACAGCTAATTGTTATCACCCACAGGTACAGATTTACAAAAATAGCTGTTGATCAACAAGTCCGAACACCAGATGGGAAAGCATATGATGTCCTGTTTATAGGAACTGGTAAGTTGGAATAAGATATGCTACCATATTTGAAGTTACTTGTGCCTGTATTTGGTGGTGTAAACTGATTGCTTAGGATTTGATGCTAACCAGTTTTTTTGGCTTCTGATTTTAATATATATAGACATCTTCATGATCTGGACTCACAGTGAAGAAGAACTCCAGAATTTCCTCTCCAACCTCAACTCCTTTGGTTCCATCAGATTCACCTGGTCCTACTCCAAATCCCATGCCACTTTCCTTGATGTTGACCTCCACCTGTCCAATGGCCAGCTTCACACGTCCGTCCACATCAAACCCACCAACAAGCAACAGTACCTCCATTACGACAGCTGCCACCCATTCCACATCAAACGGTCCCTTCCCTACAGCCTAGGTCTTCGTGGCAAACGAATCTGCTCCAGTCCGGAATCCCTGAAGCATTACACCAACAACCTGACAACAGCTTTCGCATCCCGCAACTACCCTCCCGACCTGGTACAGAAGCAAATAACCAGAGCCACTTCCTCACCCTCTCAAACCCAGAACCTCCCACAGAAGAACCACAAAAGTGCCCCACTTGTGACAGGATACTTTCCGGGACTGGATCAGATTCTGAATGTGGCTCTCCAGCAGGGATACGACTTCCTCAAATCCTGCCCTGAAATGAGATCCATCCTTCATGAAATCCTCCCCACTCCACCAAGAGTGTCTTTCCACCGTCCACCTAACCTTCGTAACCTCTTAGTTCATCCCTATGAAATCCCCAAACCACCTTCCCTACCCTCTGGCTCCTACCCTTGTAACCGCCCCCGGTGTAAAACCTGTCCCATGCACCCTCCCACCACCACCTACTCCAGTCCTGTAACCCGGAGGGTGTACACGATCAAAGGCAGAGCCACGTGTGAAAGCACCCACGTGATCTACCAACTGACCTGCCTACACTGTGATGCATTCTATGTGGGAATGACCAGCAACAAACTGTCCATTCGCATGAATGGACACAGGCAGACAGTGTTTGTTGGTAATGAGGATCACCCTGTGGCTAAACATGCCTTGGTGCACGGCCAGCACATCTTGGCACAGTGTTACACCATCCGGATTATCTGGATACTTCCCACCAACACCAACCTATCCGAACTCCGGAGATGGGAACTTGCTCTTCAATATATCCTCTCTTCCCGTTACCCACCAGGCCTCAATCTCCGCTAATTTCAAGTTGCCGCCACTCATACCTCACCTGTCATTCAACATCATCTTTGCCTCTTCACTTCCGCCTCGACTGACATCTCTGCCCAAACTTTAAATATGTCTGCTTGTGTCTGTATATGTGTGGATGGATATGTGTGTGTGTGCGAGTGTATACCTGTCCTTTTTTCCCCCTAAGGTAAGTCTTTCCGCTCCCGGGATTGGAATGACTCCTTACCCTCTCCCTTAAAACCTTTCGTCTTTCCCTCTCCTTCCCTCTTTCCTGATGAGGCAACAGTGTGTTGCGAAAGCTTGAATTTTGTGTGTATGTTTGTGTTCGTTTGTGTGTCTGTCGACCTGCCAGCACTTTCATTTGGTAAGTCACATAAAGATGATGTGACTTACCAAATGAAAGTGCTGGCAGGTCGACAGACACACAAACATACACACAAAATTCAAGCTTTCGCAACAAACTGTTGCCTCATCAAATGAGTTTGTTGCGACAGTTTGTTGCGAAAGCTTGAATTTTGTGTGTATGTTTGTGTTTGTTTGTGTGTCTGTCAACCTGCCAGCACTTTCATTTGGTAAGTCACATCATCTTTGTTTTTAGATATATTTTTCCTACGTGGAATGTTTCCCCCTCTCTCTCTCTCTCTCTCTCTCTCTCTCTCTCTCTCTCTCTCTCTCTCTCTCTCTCTATATATATATATATATATATATATATATATATATATATATATATATATATATATATATAAAGAAAGAAAGAAAGTGATGAGACTTACCAAACAAAAGCGCTGGCAGGTCGATAGACACACAAACAAACACAAACATACACACAAAATTCTAGCTTTCGCAACAAACGGTTGCTTCGTCAGGAAAGAGGGAAGGAGAGGGAAAGATGAAAGGAAGTGGGTTTTAAGGGAGAGGGTAAGGAGTCATTCCAATCCCGGGAGCGGAAAGACTTACCTTAGGGGGAAAAAAGGACGGGTATACACTCGCACACACACACACATATCCATCCGCATATACACAGACACAAGCTGCTTGTGTCTGTGTATATGCAGATGGATATGTGTGTGTGTGCGCGAGTGTATACCCGTCCTTTTTTCCCCCCTAAGGTAAGTATTTCCACTCCCGGGATTGGAATGACTCCTTACCCTCTCCCTTAAAACCCACTTCCTTTCATCTTTCCCTCTCCTTCCCTCTTTCCTGACGAAGCAACCGTTTGTTGCGAAAGCTAGAATTTTGTGTGTATGTTTGTGTTTGTTTGTGTGTCTATCGACCTGCCAGCGCTTTTGTTTGGTAAGTCTCATCACTTTCTTTCTTTTTAGATATATTTTTTCCACGTGGAATGTTTCCCTCTGTTATATATATACACCTCACGCAGACAGTTGGGTTTCACAAGAAACTCATTCCAAATAAAGCAAAATAAGGACAGTATGACACTATAACCTGAATTATCATTTCAGACATTCCTTTTAATTTCTGAGTAATACAACAATTACAACAGTTAGACCTATACAGTTATGTAAATATGTTCTATGTTATATTGCAGTTTCACTCTTAAATGAAAGTGACACTTTATCTAATAAATGAGGACTTTTTTCAGATGATGGCAAAGTGATAAAAGCTTTGAACTCTGCCTCCTTTGATTCATCTGATACTGTAGATAGTGTTGTAATAGAAGAACTACAAGTGTTGCCACCTGGGGTACCTGTTAAGAACCTGTATGTGGTGCGAATGGATGGGGATGATAGCAAGCTGGTGGTTGTGTCTGATGATGAGATTCTGGCAATTAAGCTTCATCGTTGTGGCTCAGATAAAATAACAAATTGTCGGTAAGTAATAAATAATATTTACAAATCTTTATTTCAGATCTAGCAGGAAAGGTACTGTTATAGTTTTAGCAATCAAAGTTGTAAAGGAAATCGGTGTACAGGATGAAACCTGACAGTGGGTTAAGCAGATTCTAAATTTACCCAGTGGAGTGTATCACATATGGAACATAAGTGTTTCAGCATACGGACTTAATCATTTTGAACTGCCAGGTTTATTTAACAGTACATCATTGCCAAATAATATTATGTAACACACAATTTCTTGAAATTGCTGTAGTAGCACCCTGCTGACTATTCAGGTGTGAGATACCAGTTAATATGTGATGAGAGTGAATCAGGTATTGTCAGATGAATATGAACCATTGCCTGAGAGTTCACAGGTTGAAGACCAATTTATTAAAACCCTACACAATTCCAAGCATGCATGGTGCCTAGGTCAATTGTGTTTTAAATTTCTACAATGATAATAGCTACCCTGCTGGAAAACACTGCTACTGATGTTGTAATTAAGTGGCTGTAGATTTAGAATGTTACTGAATGATACATGTTATTAAAGTGGCATGTTTACTAGTGCTCATTTTTCTTTAACAATTTCATTGACTCATTGAACAGCTACTGAAATATTTTCATGGGTTGGTTAATGCAGATGGACTTTGTGACATGTTCTTATGTGTGATGATAAGCAAGAAACAGATGACCAAATTTAGCAGATTTAAAACAGAAAATTACCCCATATGAGAACATAGGCCTAAATTAGAACATGCTAATTCCTTAAATGGTAGTATCAATGCAAGGAGAGTTACTGAGGTTAATTTCCCAAACTGATAATCAGTACATCGATTCTGTTTTATTTTACTACAAAAAATTAGAAATGCTTTAATATGTGCAATTTTGATCTGTTTATCTCACTTCTTAGGGCTCATGAATAATGTACAATTGCCTGAAATGATAGTGTCATATGACAAGAGAAAGACTGTGACCAAACAGCAATGGCGTAAAATGGAATGAGGCACCATTTCTTAAAAATGAACTGTTGTTTATTATTGTAGCCTGTTTTTATATGTACTGATAAAAACTGTTACGCAGCGAGCTGTTTTTATCTACTATTTATTTAGGATCTGTTTTTCTGTCTTATGACAACTACCTTTGTGGGTATGTTAAAAAAATGTGTGTTACCATGAACTGGTTTAGCTATGAAACAAAATTTTTGTTTTCAGAGAATGTGTGTCCTTGCAAGATCCTTACTGTGCATGGGACAATGTAGAATTAAAATGCACAGCTGTAGGTTCACCAGACTGGAGTGCTGGAAAAAAACGCTTTATTCAGAACATTTCACTCGGTGAACATAAAGCTTGTGGTGGACGTCCACAAACAGGTAATTCATGACTTTTGTATTGATTTCTCTTGTGATACATGAAATCTTACTTCTGCAAGTAATATGTGATTTATCACAAGAATTTTCTGTTATTGTATATAGTAGCCTAAAAGCAAATGATAAAGGTGAATTAACTGTTACTTTTCACCAATGCTGTTATTTTGGCAAATAGCCCTAGAGTATCTAGGTTACATAAGACCTCCTGGTAGAAATTCTTTTTATATCTTTTATCATATAGCATAAACAGAATCTTTATTATTTTATTACCGTTTCTCCCTCTGGATCTTGTAGGAGCATCATTTGCTGTCTGTGCTTCACTTCTGCCTCAAGCCTTGTGTTTTCATCCCCATCATCAGTACCTGTGATTAGCTCTGTAAAGGCAAGCTGTCTTTTGCAGAGCTTACTGAAGACATAAAATCATATACAATACATCCTGTCTGTCCATTTCAACTGAAGCTGAGAATAATCAAAATACAGTAATTCAAGTGTCTTAGTTTTATATAAATGGCTAAGGTAATGACTGAAGACCAGTAATGACATGGTTGCAGTTATTTCTGGAAATATGAAGATCAGTAGTTCAGTCAGATAAGAATGAAAATTATGCAGCACAAGGAACTCCAAAACTATTTTTAAAAATATAATTGATAAACGTAAGTTAGCTTACATGGAGATCTATAATTTGAAGAAATTCCTGTTAACATATAGGTTGTTTCAGAACCTCCTCAACCTGTTTCTCCTTTTCCTTTCATCTTGTACTGCAGATGTGTTCTTGGTGAATACAGTTTTCAGTGATGACTATCAGTAACAATTTTTTGGTGTCTTGCTTAGAATCATATTAATGCAACAAGTTTCAAAGTATTCAGAATATCTGAATGTCAGACAGCTATGGCAATTCAAAATCATTTCACTTTAGTATTGCTGTAGTTATCTGAAGATAAAGATTTTCACCTTGAAATATGTTTAATAAGATCTAAACAACCTGCCAGTGAGTTTTGACCAGTAGTGGCTAAAATAAAACATATTTGTTAATGTTAACAAGCAGTCAGGTTAAAAATACAGTCAACAGACAGAAGTAATTTTATACTTTCGTCTTCTGTATTCTACATGTCTGATGGTTAGCCATGACATAACATGTCTTGCAATGACTTCTACCATACTGTTATTCAGCTGGTTTATCACCAGTTTTCAGGTTCACTTGTGGGTTAACTGGTTTGTCCCTACCTTTCAGGTTCATATACTCACTGTTATGTTAATCAGTTACTCTTGCATATCTCTTGTACCAATGAATAGGAATAAATACTGTCACAAATCTTCTCATCTGTCCTGATCCTCTTCTTCATTCATCTCTTTCTGTCTTAAGAGAAATGACTGATCTCCCCCTTATTGTCTAACTTTGATTTCAGGTAAGTGAACACACTTTCTTTCTTTATTTTAGAATAGTTTACAGCCTTAAGATCAAGACTGAAATATTAGAAATAATGCCTTTTTAAGAAAGAATTTGAGACATGATTTGTTGATAAGATGATGCTTTCTGCAATGGCTTCAGAACTGTAGCAGGAATTCATATCCTGTACTTCTGCATAGAGATAGAACGTATTTTAGGCTGACAATAGAGTTGTGGTTAAAATTTAGCACTAGGCTTCTAGTGCAATAAGTTACATACAGCATAAAATAAGTAGAAATATTTTAAAAATGCATGACATAACAAAAGGAATTTCGAAACCAGTAAGTGTAGTGCATTGCTTCCTCTGCGCTGAGTATGCAACCCGCTTTTCCTTACAGAAATCGTTGCTTCTCCTGTACCAACTCAGCCGACGACAAAATCTAGTGGTAAGTTGTGCTTTACTTTAAGCTTCAATGCTCTGGTATGTTTAAAATTAACAATTTTATTTAGTGAAATGCTGCATGTTTCTAAGGCATGAACTATAGCCTCTCTGTAGACACATAACATTAGATTAAGGATGAGCTGCATAGTAACACTACCTATCAGTTTATTTACTACTATTCTGATTTAAGTGCAGACCTTAAGTCTTTTGAGAATATTTCTTGCTGTCTGTTATGAAAATGTATTGTCTGCTTTTGTAATATTGCAATTTTTCAGAATCAAAATAATATTGTGCAGTATTTTCTGTCTGAACTGACTTGCGTTAATTTTTCAGTTTATTTTCAAAGGTTTCAAAGCATCTGTTATGTCCTTGTTTAGTATTACTTTTAGTACTACATATAACAAAGATCATGATATATTATTTTATACTCAGTAGAGCAACCACTTGTGCAATATGTATCTGACTTGAAACAGACTAAAAAGAAGTTACTGTTATTTGGGTTTTCCTTTTAAGAAGAACCAGCTATTTTACAAAAAGAACTTCTTTTAGTTAGTCTTCATACAGAGGGGATTAACACTAACTTTGAGTGTTTATCCACAGTTCCATTTTCCATGGAAGGAGAACTTAAAAAAGAGAGTAACTTCTTTCATCTGTTGCATGTTTTCTTTAGATTACTCACTTAACTTGTTTTTAGGCAAATTGATCTCTTGTGTCACTTGCTCATAGTATTTGCTTCTTTATTTGCATTTTATGTCAGTGTGTTATGTAATATTAATCAGATTTTTTTCTAAATTAGCTTATTTCTTATGGGCTTATTTCATTATATTTAAGAAAGTTTATGTTCTTATTCAATACATTTGGAGATATCTTATTGATTTTAACTGGAAAAAGTAGTCACTATATTTCTTGTGTACCATAATGTTTCACATCATTTTTTGTTTAATAGGGATAGCTATCATTTTTAAAGTTATGTTAACTTAATTTGCCCTGTATTGGCTTTAGAAAAAATTTTATTTGCTGGTAAGCAGTACTGTTACTTTAAGTTTCTGTGATTGGTCATGGCAGATGAGGGCACAACGTGTCCACCCTGTTCGTGTGTGTGTCCCAGCAGTAGCTCTGCAGAAAGGCTGGACGCAGCCGCTGGTCAGTGCACAAATTGTCTCTCACTCAGCTTACAGCTGGTGTCTGGGCTGGAGCTATCTAACATTTTTGATACGCTAATTAACTATACTTCATGCAGGTCAAGGGCACACAGAAAGTGTAATATCCAAAAAAGAATGTTTGTCGATTTTCTCCTGTCTCCATTTCTAAGTAGTGCTGCCACATTCTTTGTGCTAAGGGCATTGATTAAAAATTTGTAGTCCACAATTGTAAATACTTAAAAAATTAGACATTGGCAATAAAATAATAAATCCCACTTGTATATTCAGTGCCGACATTAAAGCTGACTGAGAAATTATAGAAAATCAGATAACATTTTTACAGGCGTAGTTAGCGATAATAACTAATTACCTAATTGAACATACACCAGCAGCACAAACATAACTGGTGCTGTTGTTAATTTCTACAATATGCTATCCATACAATAATGAAAACATTAGTAGTTACATTCTACCAAAACATATGCGATTCATTAGGAAAAAAGAATTTGCTTTTCCTTGGAGCAAGAGATGCTGAAATATACAGATAGTTCTACTTTTTGCATTCTTGTTCACTGTTAATACCATTAATATATATTTTATTCATGTGCATACAGTATTTACACTCCTGTTGCAGCTCACACTACTGTTCAGTGAGGTATACAACTGTTATTCTCACATAGGAGAGAACATTTCAAGGCATTTTGATCACATTACTGACAGTTCTGGCTGACTGCTGTAGAGTTTGCTGGATACACTTAATACCATTTATTTGGCTGTCGGCTACACTTAAAAATAGGTACATAATTGCTATTTTCAAGTGTGATCCGTTTAAAAGGTCAGCTTTAAATGTTCACAATGTAGGAAGTGTTTGTTGTTATAGCTCCATAAGAAGCATTTTTATTCCAGAAAGTTCTTATTTCCTTATTGGGAATAAACATTTGTTACTAAGGTGTAGTTTGTTTGTTGGTTGTAACCATCACAATAGAACTATCCTGTAGGCATAACTAATGTATTCCCAGTGGTATGCTTCACATACTCGCAGAAATTATAAATATTCCTAATGTTTGCGTAGACCAGCCACACCCTCATATGTTGTTGTTGTTGTTGTGGTCTTCAGTCCTGAGACTGGTTTGATGCAGCTCTCCATGCTACTCTATCCTGTGCAAGCTTCTTCATCTCCCAGTACCTACTGCAACCTACATCCTTCTGAATCTGCTTAGTGTATTCATCTCTTGGTCTCCCTCTACGATTTTTACCCTCCACGCTGCCCTCCAATGCTAAATTTGTGATCCCTTGATGCCTCAAAACATGTCCTACCAACCGATCCCTTCTTCTAGTCAAGTTGTGCCACAAACTTCTCTTCGCCCCAATCCTATTCAATACCTCCTCATTAGTTACGTGATCTACCCACCTTATCTTCAGCATTCTTCTGTAGCACCACATTTCGAAAGCTTCTTTTCTCTTATTGTCCAAACTAGTTATCATCCATGTTTCACTTCCATACATGGCTACACTCCATACAAATACTTTCAGAAACGACTTCCTGACACTTAAATCTATACTCGACGTTAACAAATTTCTCTTCTTCAGAAATGATTTCCTTGCCATTGCCAGTCTACATTTTATATCCTCTCTACTTCGACCATCATCAGTTATTTTACTCCCTAAATAGCAAAACTCCTTTACTACTTTAAGTGTCTCATTTCCTAATCTAATTCCCTCAGCATCACCCGATTTAATTTGACTACATTCCATTATCCTCGTTTTGCTTTTGTTGATGTTCATCTTACATCCTCCTTTCAAGACACTGTCCATTCCGTTCAACTGCTCTTCCAAGTCCTTTGCTGTCTCTGACAGAATTACAATGTCATCGGCGAACCTCAAAGTTTTACTTCTTCTCCATGAATTTTAAATACCTACTCCGAATTTTTCTTTTGTTTCCTTTACTGCTTGCTCAATATACAGATTGAATAACATCGGGGAGAGGCTACAACCATGTCTCACTCCTTTCCCAACCACTGCTTCCCTTTCATGCCCCTCGACTCTTATAACTGCCATCTGGTTTCTGTACAAATTGTAAATAGCCTTTTGCTCCCTGTTTTTTACCCCTGCCACCTTCAGAATTTGAAAGAGAGTATTCCAGTTAACATTGTCAAAAGCTTTCTCTAAGTCTACAAATGCTAGAAATGTAGGTTTGCCTTTTCTTAATCTTTCTTCTCAGATAAGTCGTAAGGTTAGTATTGCCTCACATGTTCCAACCTTTCTACGGAATCCAAACTGATCTTCCCCAAGGTCCGCTTCTACCAGTTTTTCCATTCGTCTGTAAAGAATTCGCGTTAGTATTTTGCAGCTGTGACTTATTAAACTGATAGTTCGGTAATTTTCACATCTGTCAACACCTGCTTTCTTTGGGATTGGAATACCCTCATAGAGGAAGTGAATTTATATTGTCTCTTGTGCAGTCTCAAAGCCTATCCTGGCCTTATAGGGGGCATACATAGTGTCTGTTATTAACACTGTTGTCCAGCCCCTGAGTATCATATGATTAACAGCTTTGAGAAGCCCCTCAAACAAAATGGCCTCTCAGGCCCCATCACTTGACAAAACCTTGTTCATTCGTATACACTCTGTTGCTGGGGTAAATACAAGTTTTTCATTCCTTTTATTTCTTCTGAAGGTGTTAAAACCAACTTAAGACAAGCTAGGGAACTAGTCCATGTCCAGGCTGTTACTTTCTTTTGGATATACTGAATAGAATTTACCTGTTACCACTGGAAAGAACAACTGATAGAGTGAAAGACTTTCACAAAGCTATTTTTGCTATTGTCAGAACCATCTTTGCTTCATTCACCAAAAGTCTTATCATTTCACTGTGCTCAGATAGTATAGCTACTATCAACAGAGATTCTATATAGCACATGGGAAAACAGGATGAAAGTTTTAGAAAAGTTGAAGTTTCCTATCTGTGTTTAAATCACACTTCACATGCCATTGCCTTTTGTCACACATGTATGCTAGAATGCAGATGATATAGTCTATCCACTTCAGATTCCTCTCTGTATCTACTCTTTTATCATTCGTTGAATAAATGTCTTGAATTTGAGTTTTCCAAAGAAGAGGAAAACATTAAATTATATTAAAATATTAATCTTGCAGTGGTGGTGAGAAACATCTAGTATAATATGTGAAAAACTAGTTGTGGAGGATGAGCATTATTATACTAAATATAGTAATCTTCTCTGTTATGCATCTCTGCAAACTACATTTGAAAGTTGGCTTTATGCTATTATTCCTCATGCAAAGAAATTGAAGTAAATAACAGGTCAACTGAATTTCAATATGATGTAAATGGGGTAGTGGTTACACTGTCCATATGTACGATAGTTAAAAAAAAAAAAAAAAAAAATTTAGAAGTTTTAGGTGAAATACTTTCCTGAAAATTGTATTCGGGATGGTCTGTCTATATATAGTGCAATGTACACTTTCATTTGCCAAAATATTAAGAAATTAATGTTCCAATGTCCTTTTGGATAAGTGTGCAGCTAGTGAAGATAATAAACACTTAATTTTGTACTTTCCAAGTTCCCTCACTCTGGAACGGGATCTGCCAGCCATCTATATTGCTTTGGTAAAGCTGTATGGTCACATTACTTTCAAATTTCTAACTGCATGTAAATTCTTTCTTTCTTATGCATGTTTGCAGTTTTCATATCTATTACATACTTTGCTTGAAATGCGTGTATTCACTAACATATTGCACTTCACAGACTAATATTGTAAAGTCAGCTGGAAAATGCTTATGTACATAGTGTTTGCCCTTATAACATATTTGTAAGGTTTTACTCACACAATTTGCCAATGTTTCTGAATACCCATAAAAACTATATTCCTGTATTTAAATTTCTGAAATCTTCATGATGTACATGATCCATTTTGTTGAACATTGCACAGAATAGTTTTGGCTAGTAAACATATAAGTGTTTGCTCCACAGTAAGCCATTTCTTGTAAATCAAAATGAAGTTCAATATTTAGTGAGGTCATACATTTAATTTTGTTTATGTGGCATGCAGAGAGATTTTAAATATTGCATTATATTAGCTGTCTACAAACAAATGCCACTTGGGTTTCTGGGCTGAAATTGGTTTTTTAGATTCCGTTTTTTATGAATCTTAACATACTTTGTAGAAATTTCCCATTCCAAAATGTATTATAAGCTGTTGCTTAAAGAATACATACCATGCATTATGGAAAAAATATATTCATTACTAAACACCCAAGGAAAGTAAATTAGACATATTCTCAAACATCATACTGTCTCTGCACAGTGACAATACATTCATAAGATAAAAATATTCAATTCACGCTTTTTTTAATCACCAATTTTGTGTATTTGAGCTCTGTTTTAAGAACATGATTCTGTTTACTGGTAAATCATCATTTACACTCACTTCATATTAAAACTACAAAATGTGCTCAGAATCAGTCCAGTGTCACCATCTGATTATCTGCAACAAATCTTTGCCTTGTAATTGAAAATTGTAGCTAGTGTATTAGTAATATTTGCAAGTACTATCACGATAATACAGTATTCAAATCTCTGTGTTCTTTTCTGGTTACTGTATGATAGATCATACTGCTTTATATCAGAAAACTATTGACTGCTGTTGGCACTGGTGTAATAATTAAGAGATCACAGTTTTTCATTAAATGTGGGAAAAATCATCTTATTCTCTCTGGAGTCAAATCAGTTACTGAAGATATAAACAAAAAAATTTTTACATCTTCTTTGACAGAACAATTGTTTTCTCTTCATGTATGTCACCTGACCAAAACTTTTCACAAGCTGAAATACTAATATCACATGTCCTGTTCTCCGCCTTTGTTGTTTAGTTCCACACTCACGTAGTTTGCTTAAAGATGGGATCACTGATTATTTAAAAAAAATAAAAGAAATTTTTTGGTATATAAGAAGATATTTGTGGTTAATGCTGTTGTGCTTTAAAGCGGTACAGGATTTGGTTGCTATAAGAGGATAATGCTGTTCCATAATACAGTAGAAGGCAACTTTTTTTTAAATGAACAGTGTCCCAATCTTTATGGTGTGTTTCTTAACCTGCGTGTTCACCTCTGGCAGGCGATCCCGTTCATTCAATCCACCAGGCTGAATTTGAACCTGAAATTGACAACGAGATTGTTATTGGAGTAGATGACAGCAACGTCATTCCTAATACCCTGGCTGAAATAAATCATGCAGGTATGTTTCCAAGAAAACTGTAGAAAATATTGTGTGCTGTGTAATGTAATCAGATATGATTTGTTAGGTTCTCTGAGCCATTTTTTGAGGAGGGACTTCATTAATTTGTACAACTAGCTATAATGTTTCTTAATTATATACCAGTGAATTGGGACGTAATCAAAGGACTTTCTGTGTTGCGAGTAGTTTTTTCCATGTACTCAGAATGGTTACTGAAGGTGTGATGATATGTGCTTCACAATTCATGATTTTTTCGTATCTTTCCCAGGTTCAAAGCTGCCTTCCTCCCAGGAAAAGTTGCCTATTTATACAGCGGAGACTCTGACTATTGCTATAGTTACATCATGCCTTGGAGCTCTAGTTGTTGGCTTCATCTCTGGATTTCTTTTTTCTCGGCGATGCAGGGGAGAGGATTACACAGACATGCCTTTTCCAGATCAACGCCATCAGCTAAATAGGTAGGCCAGTCGCTACCCTATCTCATTTCCCTAATAAGAACTTCACTCTATTTTCTGTCTATGTTGTTTTCATTTGTAGCACATTCTTTATACTTCACAATTATTGCAGATGATAACCAAACCTTTAGAAACTAGTCATTAAATGAAAGTTCAGACTACTTTTAAGATAGAAACAGCTGTATTTATCAAAACAGCTGCTGGTATTTTAGTAGAAGATACTAGTGGAAAAAGCTAACAGGCTCTCTAGCTTTTGGAACCATAGGCCACTGCTTGAGACAAGAAGACAGGGAAAACTATTCAAAGCAAATGGCCATTTTTGACTTTTCAGAACTGTCCCTGTATATTATTTTCTCTGGCTTCCAGTAAAAGATATCTGGTTCCAAAAGACTGAGGATATGTTAACTTTACATGTGACTGTCTGCCCTTCTTCCTCCATTTTATCAGTAAATACAGCTGTTTGACATATATTAATAGTAGCACTAAGTAACTCAAGGTTTCTTGCAGAAATTTTCTTTTGCAAAATTAATATTTTTTAAACAATGGAAAATCCAGGATGAAATAATGACAGTATTATGAAAAGGATATGTTGTTACTCAGAACACTGAGTCACAGAAAGGCACAACAAAAAGACTGCTATACATTTGAGATTTTGGCCAAAAGGCTGTCCTATAAAGTGGAAAACATACACACATTTACACACACACAGCTCACACCCACATGGCCACTGTCAGTAGCCACTGAGAGTCAAGTGTGTGTGCGAGTTGTGCTCATGTAAATATTTGTGTGTTTTTGCACTTTAGAGGAAGGCCTTTTTGCCAAAAGCTCAAAATATATATAGCAATTTTTTGTTGTGCCTGTGACTCAGTGTCTGCTCCATATGCTGAGTGGCAATCTATCCTTTTCATAATATTATTGGTAATATATCTGTAAAACATTTGTAATTCATAAAGCTGGACTTGGAATATAATGAACCATCAGTCTGCCATGCAGTGAATACCGAAACAGAAAATAAACTTGGTTTTCATTGAATGTAACTGTCTTTTTCCATTTACTTTTGTTTGTTCATATGTACTTATTGAATTCTCTGTTGTTATGATACTCTGTAGTTTCTGAATTGTTTACTTTTATTTTCCCAACAGAAGAAGTAAACTTATTTCAGTATAAGATGATTTTTTTATCATCATAACAGGTAGAACTAATAGTGAGACAGAAATACTTGATGTTTTCTATTTCACACACAATTTTTCATTTTCAAATTACAATTTTGGTTGCATTATCTAAATGCATGCTGACTGAAACATAATCCTGTTTTAAAAGTGAAATCTGGAAATGATGTAAAACGAGTGAACTATGCACTGCAATCACTGATAAAATATTGTGTGGCTGAAACTTTTCTTTCTAAAATGATTATGAAGCTGTTAGTGATAGACAGCTAACAACTGTTTCATACTACACCCTCAGATCCTGTGCTGGTTTCAGCTCTTCTGCAATACGAAGACCTTACAGATGAGACTAACAAGCACAGGGAGCGGAAGAAATGTGATAACAGAAATTTGGGAAGGACAGCATACAACAATGTAAGGAAAGTTATAAACACAGAATTTCCTTCGTCCGATAAATTACTATCTGATTACAGTATCAGCACGGTTCAGAGCATTTAAGTAGCGTAGTTCAATGGGTGTTCGTCATAGTTTGTTAAATAGAAGACTGTTTATTTTTGCATCCTATATGTTGTCAAATACTTGTTGAGGACCTACATATTTTTGCTTATTATTCACAATATTGTGAACTATGAATGTCAGTATGTATACAAAACATGACTGACGTCATAAACTTTCACAAAATTGTTCTCAGTATTTATCACCAGAGTAGTTAAACTGCATCAGTGCACAGTTCACTCAGACAATAGATGATTAATTTCTAATATGTATGCACTTTGTCATTTTTACAGTCTCTCTCTCTCTCTCTCTCTCTCTCTCTCCATAAATGCTTGGCTTTACTTTCTTCAGTAGCCTGCAGTGTTCTTCATGTTATAGGAACTGTGGATTAAAATGTAGAAGCAGTAAAATCGCCATTTGCTAAAGATGTAAAGGAGATATCTCATTCTATGTAGCCCCTACAACATCTGCATGTTGAGGAAGCATGCTTGAACATTTGTAATTATCTTTCTAGTAAACTAATCAGATGTATTATTTCCAGGCTCACTGAGGCTGGTCTGAATGCAGACTCACCCTATCTTCCACCCTGTGCCAATAACAAGGCAGCCATAAATCTTGTGCTCAATGTCCCACCAAAGAATGCAAATGGAAAAAATGCCAACTCTTCAGCTGAAAACAAACCAATACAGAAAGTAAAAAAGACATACATTTAGCAGAAATCTTTGGTATCTGTTTTGGTGCAGACCCATGCCACTAGAGTAACCAAGACTCTATTGAGAAATGTCCTCAAGAAAGTTAAAAAGATGTAGACTTCTGTAATCAAGAACACCACTTTCCATAGTAATACAGAACAATATGAAATAAATACTACAGAAGAAGTCTTTGTTACACAAAAAAGTGTGTAGTGATCTGTGATCAGTTTCTGCTAGTGGTGATTGTGGTTGTGGGAACAGATGTGCGATTTTTTTAAAGATGAACTTGACAAAGCAGGAAATGAAGACTAGTTTTTAGAATTGATCAGTGGCACTATTATCCTAGAGATGAATTGCAAGAAACTTAACAAAGGCAGCTATTTGTAGGAGGTTATAAAAGCAAGTTCATGATTTACCTACATTGTTCTAAATTAGCTACTCTAATGTCAGATGGAATTTTAATACATTCCACTCAGAATCACAGAGCTTTTGTAGCAAAGATTGCCTTACATGTATGTGGTATGGTAAATTATGAAACTTTCATATGTTGCATCTAAGTGACTCTAATAGGAGTGCTTAAACGTCGGTGCTGAATAGTCAGCAGATAAAAACTTTGTGCTTTCTAAAATAGGCACATTGATAATCAAGAGTGTAAAATCTTAAGACATGGAGTCAGGTGTATAAAATGCAGAGTTTCAGAAACCTGCCACAAACTATAATTTTTGTGAAGCACTACCCAATAGAATTTAGATAAGAAAAGCTCAGAATTATGTATATTTCAGTGCAGTGAATACTCTGTTAGACTTGAAAATGGGACATTTTATTCTCCTGACTGCATCACGTTAAACAAATGTCAACCCACCCAAAACTTCCAGTATTGTTTAATGTGCATATAGTTTAATCCGGCCTGTACAAATTAGTGCTAAGAATCTCTGTTTCATGTATTAGTTCAATCTCCATGCTACATGTGCTACATTATAAATGTGAAAAGACTGAGAGCTGGAAAATATTATTTGTATATAATTGAATGTACATATTTAAGTGACACATTGTTAATATTACATTAATAAGAATCCAGTGGCACTGATTCTGTGAGAAACAATCAGTGTGTGTTTTGAGGCTTTTGTGTCAGCACTTTGAGGCAAATGTCTTTGCCATCAGAACTTAGAAAAGACATCAAAAAGAATCTTTTCTAGGATTGTGCGTGCCAGAAATGATGATTTCATGCATGCATGAGAGATTTTTGGTCAGATATCCTTAACTCATTGCAGTATATTTGTAAACAACCTGACAATATGAAGTTAATGATATGCAATGTTTTGGCGCAATTGTGTGGATATTTTTATATAACTGTATGTTATTATGATTGTTAAGTTGAAGAAAATAATAATATGAGACCATATTGTCAATATTTTGATTCATATAGAACACTTTAAATTTGCTTCATTGTGCATAGAATTATCATTGTGGCAAGTGGAAGAAAAATCAGCTCAGTTTTGGATAGTAATAGTTTCTTTTACTATCAGTTTATGTTGTTCAAACATGGCAGAAAATCTTTCCCTCATATTGCATTTGACACGTCTGTTACAATTTTTCTACACTTGTTTGTAAGTTTTATTTTACATGTCAGAGGGTAGTTAATAAGTAGATATACTTTTATCAAGTTTTGGATTTTGCAATAATCTCACTGAAATCATGTAAGCAATTCCTGTGTGGAGTGATGTATATGAAATACAACTTTGTTAATGTACTGAGAACCTCATTGCCATCAGCAGTGTTAAGTTTCATTAAGAGTCAGGAACCATTGCTGACAGCAATAAATTAGTGCTTATATTTTTGTGCCTATTCCGTGATGGCTTTTTAAATGCCAGTAAATGTCATATAATATAGTGTCAGAAATCTTTTTATGGGTGTATGGTTTCTTAGTGGTTAACAGTTCTTTATTTTTAAATGATGAAAACTCTTAAGCTCGTAAGTGGGTAAGAGAGATGAACACAACTGCAGCAGTTAAACTCATAGAATATTAAATTTCAGTTAAGGTATGATACAGGTATAATTGTTTTGTAATTTGATTATTGTCGAATGAGACTCTACCATAACTTGTCACACATACTTCTGAACCTCAGTAAACACTTCAACTAACACTGTAATGCTTTCTGTGCTTTATTATTATGGCTATTGTGACTGTAGAAGGGAATAAGATAACCTACTCCAGAACTGTTTTACTAAAGTTTTGAATTTTGATTTTATTCATATTTTTGACTGGGTTGGTGAGCTTCATTTCCTGCTTGTAAACTTCATAAAGTGACTTTTAAAAAATGTGTGCCCTGTTTGATAACCTATGTTAATGTGATCACAAGAAACTTGCATAAGTGATAGCTGACATTGTTACATAATAATTCAATATGAACCTTAGTGAGTCTGATATTGGATATGTCTAGCCACAAATTTGAAATCTTGAGAGTGTAACTTACTGAAATAAGTGTGTAGCTCACATCATTTACATTATGACATAAAATGTATTTAAATCATTTATTGTTTGATATTTGGAAAATGGTTGACTAGTTAATATGATATGTTTCACTTCATAAACATTCTGGAAGCAGGTTATCTTCACGTAGTATTAAGTGATTTTACAACACAAGCTTTATGCCGCATACTTGTTATATCGCAGCTGGTATTTCTATTTTCATGTCTTACTATTATGTTTTGATTCAATGCAGATATTTGTTTATACAAAAATTTCTTTTAAATAACTTAATCTGCAGTAAACATAGAACTAAATTATAAGAATAAGTCATAATTCTGTCATAAAATAGCAGATCTTGTGATTGTGGTACAGTCAAATTGCACAGACATGAAATAAGTATTTCTTGGTTTGAAGACAGATCAGGATTACAGAAAATGTGCACAGTAAGAAATAAAATATGCAGAATGAGAAGTTTGTTTACATTATATCAGTAGTTAAGATGCTGAAACAGTATATATTCTAAAAAAAATACAACTCATGTATCTTATAACTGTAAAAAGTCTTGTTTTTGATATTAAAATATAAATTACAAAAACAGTGGTTTGTGGCTGATTAAGATCCAGTGGAGATTTCATTGCTGAGTTTTTTTAATGTGCAAGACAATGAAGTGATTTGCAGAGTATAATTAACAGATTATGATGTAAACATTCTAAATAATTCCTCTGATTTTTACCTGGAATTCACTGAGAAATACTTTCTTTTGAGCAGTGTATAAAATGCCCATCTCTTTGAAATGTCTCGGTGACAAATTTCAGACTAAGATTTAAATAAAACTTGCTTATATTTAGAACTTTCCTGGCACAGATATTCAATACTATTTCTATTTTCCTATGCTTAATACTTACATTAAATTAAAACAAAATGATGATTGGTCAGATGTGTAGCAAAACTGTATTAATTTGAGGTTTTGTATATGAATGTTATAACAATATTGCAATTTATTAAATTTATATGAAGGAGAATGAAAATGAATAAAACAAACTATCTTTGACTGATCAGTGTTCAGTGTGCTCAAAAAGAAGTACCAAACCAATCACATCTTCCTGTGAAGAATTAGGAGTCTTTATCATTACATACATGTCTCCATAAAAAGGTGAGTGTCAAAATTAGGTTAATTACATATATACAAAAGTGTCAACCTTGCAGAACAACAAAGAGAAATGTTACACTGTTTACAGATATTTATCCAGTGTAAATGCATGAGCATCTTCAATATTTGTAGAGTTTAATACTGAAGCTGATAGTACTTGAGACTGAACAGGTACATTTACTTCCTAGACACTGAGCAAATGATCCAAAGTGTACAGAGGGCAAGTTAAAAATATTGAATTGTTCTAACTTCCAATACAACCTCTGACAATCAAGTTCAGTGAACAGTCCTGTAACATTAATGTAGATGAACTATGAACTATAGTTACCTTACTGGCCTTTGAAATAGTCACCTCCTACAACTATGCACCACTGAGTTCTGCAATACATGTCATGGAAACTTTGCATGAAATCTTCCTTTGGGATGGTGTTCAAAAGCTGTGTCATGTTTTGTTGGATGTCAGGAATATCATCAAATCTCTTTCCTTTCAAAACGAGTTTGAGTCGAGGGAATAGGAAGAACTCTGGAGGATTGAGACCCAGCGAGTATGGTGTATGTTCAAGTTGCTCACTTTTTTCTTGCTAGGAACTGTTTGACAATATTGGGTGAGCATTGTCATGAACAAAAAACCAGGAACCTTGTTGTGTACACTGAGGTCATACCCTGTGTAGACATTGCATGAAACGAGTCAAAATTTCAACGTACTGTGCAGTGTTTAACATCCTTCCCTCAGGTAGTAATTTGCTGTGGATAATGTCTTGACTATTGAAAAAGGTGATGAGTTTCGTTTTGATGCATGAGTTTGTGGCGAGGTGATGTCAGAAAATGCCATTCTGCATTTTGCCATTTTGTTTCAGGGTCATACCAGAGACACCAGGTGTCTTCCTCAATGACAATATGGTTCAAGAAACTGGGTGTCGCATCCACTGTTTCAACAAAATCCTGTAAAGCCTCTAAACATGCTTCCTTCTGATTGTCAGTCAAGTGATGTGACACAAGACAACACATTTTCCTCTTTCCTAACTCCTGGGTAAGGATTTGTCGCATTGATTCACGGTTCATCTGCAGTTCATCCATTATCATGTAAACAGTTAAATGATGGCCATTCATGATGAATGTCCTCATTTTCTCAATATCGCTGATCGCCCACTATGGGGCTTGTCAGAAACAATTTCCCGGCCTCCTTGAAAATGGGTGAACCACTCATGTACACACTTCATGGACATTGTTTGATTCTCATAAACACACACCAACATTGTGTGCATTTCTTTTGGTGTCTTGTCAAGCTTAAAACAAAACTTTAAATTGATCCTTGGGCTCATTTACTGTCCTGTTCTCAGTTCAGAACCAATGCACTAAACCATCACTTCATCCAACAGGTCTAACATGGAACATACATGATGCTCAACTGAACTACAGTGGGGGCAGGTTGTCAACACTAGCTGCTATGCAGGTGCAGCGTTGTGAGTCGCCGGTTTGACAGTTCTGACTTAATTCACCGAACTTTGTTGTCAGAGGTTGTATTTATTTTCTCCAGATGAAATATTCTTAAAAAATGGGAAAATCTAGAAACCTAATTGTATCTTTTAGTGGCCTGCTTCTGTTCAAGCAGCTGATGAACATATTTCAGAATCTGTCTCAAATGTTGTTAGCCCTTTGGCACTGAACTGTTACCCAGGTTATATGATTACTATTACCTATGCTCAAATGCTGTTAATGTGGTTACACACACCTTCCCTACCTCTTAGTCTAGTAGGCAGCTTTAGGTATCTGACTCTAAGGTACCCATGTAGTGTAAATTTGTTAAAGTGGATAGCTGCAGTTATGTCTGAATCCCCTAGCACCTATTCTAAACTTGTGCTTCTTGAAGTATTTGTGTACACTTGTTGTTTTCTCTTGTTGTTTTCAGCTTCAGTTTCCATATAATTGTTGTTTAGAACCGCTATCAGAGTATAATACTGATTGCTTTTCTCTTCTAAGTAAGTGAAGAAAATTTCTATAGATAAAAGAAATTTCAGTGTTGTACAAAGGAGAAAATCCTGGAGGTATCACTTGCTCAAAATAACAAGCCTTTGCCATTTACATCAGTGCATATCAAACACATTTTGCTTTTGCAAGAGGTATAGTCTAGAGTGTTGCAGAATCTAAAAAAAGAAATGGTGGTGAAACTCTTGTGAAAGAAGAAAAAGTTGTTATTTGCAAAAAAAAAAAAAAAAAAAAAAAAATCTCACTGTGTAAACAGGTTTTTGATTGTTTAAACAATGGAAAGTCAAGGATAGAATAACTACAATATGGAAAGGATAGATTGCTACTCACCACTTAGAGAAGGAATTGAATCGCATACAGCCACAGTGAAAAAGACTGCAAAAATATTAAGCTTGCAGGCAAAGTCCTTCTGTACAAGAAAACATACATATTCACATGAGCACAAGTCACAAAAAAAGTGGCCAATTTTTCTAGCACCCAGAAACAGTGGTCTGTGTAAGATGTGAGATATGCTTGTGTGGGTGTTTTATATTTCAGAAGAAGGACTTTGTCTGGAAGCTTAATATTTTAGCAGTCTTTTTTTCATTGTGCCTATCTACAACTCAATACCTCCCCTATGTGGTGAGTAGCCATCTATCCTTTCCATATTGCTGTTTGATGATTTAGCTTTAGAACACAAATGTTCAACAGGAAAGTTTGAGGCATCCTGCAATATTCCACATTTCTGGCAGAAAATCTTATGAAATGTATAGAAAGAAAAAGAAAAAAAATACAAGCTCTCTTGTTATAGGTTGTGTGAAAAACTGGAAACTGTTGAGTGTCGATTCAGATACTTTTGTTGACAATTCATTTTTCACAAAAATTAGATCTTGAGGTCATTTTATGTCCATTTTGAGAAAGCTTAACTCCAGTGACAAGTCCACAAGTGCCAAAGGGGACAGTTTACTCAAACTTTCAAGTATTGTTAATAAATGCTGAAGGGGATAGGTTTCATACTGCATTTCATCCATGCCAAAAGCTCTAAACTGATCAATGCTTACTGTTGTTGAAACAGTGGTTACCTTTTAATAAATTTATTCTATCAAAACAGTATAGGTTCAAAATAAAAATATACTGATTGTCAGACTAAGGTACTTGTACAAGTGAAAATACATTAAATTGGGTCCGAGGGTTTTGGGGAAAACTGGTTGTCAAGCAACAGCTTCTTTCCCTGGCTTCTCATCCAATCAACAACAATGCACTCATGCTGGTACACAGAGAAATTAAATTTGTTGACTGGTGTGATGCTTGCCATGAAACCAGGTGAGATGGCACATCTCACAATAATTAAGGAACTGTAGCCCCACTCAAAAACTGCAGATTTAAATCCTCAACTGCCCACAGATATGTTCCTGCTCACATCTAAGACATAATCTGCTTGTAAATGTTAAATTCATAAACTGCTGTCTTCTCATTAATTTTCAGAGACAGCTACAAAAGATGTAAGTTTTGGAGCAGGAGACAATTCAGTAATATTCAAAATACTTACCTGGATGTATAATAAATAGGTGTTGATGCTTGTTGAGCAAATTACCACATCATTTTTCTTCAATGCAAAAAAGTGTTGTTGTGATTCTATTGTAATTTGTGCATCTGTACATCATTAGAAATAACGTTCTAATGACCAAAATGTTGAACATTCATGATTTATTTGTAGTTTCTTCCCTTCTCACATCTTAGTTACAAAACTATTCACTAAAAGTCAGACTTACCAAAAGTTGCACCAAAATAAAGACATATCTGTGTCAGAGTGAGCAAGAATTGTACAAAAAGTACTAAGCAAACTGAACCACATGGTTTAGCCATAGTCACTTCCATAATCTAAAATTCAGAGTAGTGTTTACTTCTTTGTTAAAATGTGTGGTATACTCACAGTTTTATAATGCAAATGATTTCCCTACAAAATACACATTAAAGTTTGCTTGGAATTTAGGCTGACAACAATTGCAATGATGACTTTTATCCCTTTTTTGATGAAATTCTCAAACTTTTCACTTTTAACTTGTTAATACTTCTCTTATGTACTTTGGGCCTTAACAGTCACCCACAAGAATTGATAGCTTGTTATTCTTGCCAGTAAACAATACTTTTCAAGATCATAAATCTTTATCAGAAAATTACATAAATAGTGAGGTATTAGCAATACAATGTTCTGTGCAACCCTGTTGGTATTTCTACATCTACATCTACATCCATACTCCGCAAGCCACCTGACGGTGTGTGGCGGAGGGTACCCTGAGTACCTCTATCGGTTCTCCCTTCTATTCCAGTCTCGTATCGTTCGTGGAAAGAAGGATTGTCGGTATGCTTCTGTGTGGGCTCTAATCTCTCTGATTTTATCCTCATGGTCTCTTTGCAAGATATACGTAGGAGGGAGCAATATACTGCTTGACTCTTCGGTGAAGGTATGTTCTCGAAACTTTAACAAAAGCCCGTACCAAGCTACTGAGCGTCTCTCCCGCAGAGTCTTCCACTGGAGTTTATGTATAATCTCCGTAACACTTTCGCAATTACTAAATGATCCTGTAACGAAGCGCGCTGCTCTCCGTTGGATCTTCTCTATCTCTTCTATCAACCCTATCTGGTACGGATCCCACACTGCTGAGCAGTATTCAAGCAGTGATCGAACAAGCGTACTGTAACCTACTTCCTTTGTTTACGGATTGCATTTCCTTAGGATTCTTCCAATGAATCTCAGTCTGGCATCTGCTTTACCGACGATCAACTTTATATGATCATTCCATTTTAAATCACTCCTAATGCATACTCCCAGACAATTTATGGAATTAACTGCTTCCAGTTGCTGACCTGCTATTTTGTAGCTAAATGATAAGGGATCTATCTTTCTATGTATTTGCAGCACATTACACTTGTCTACATTGAGATTCAATTGCCATTCCCTGCACCATGCGTCTATTCACTGCAGATCCTCCTGCATTTCAGTACAATTTTCCATTGTTACAACCTCTCGATACACCACAGCATCATCTGCAAAAAGCCTCAGTGAACTTCCGATGTCATCCACAAGGTCATTTATGTATATTGTGAATAGCAACGGTCCTATGACAAGGTCAGTCATTTCATTTACAGAATAATGAATGTAAATAGAAGAAAATGTACGGAAAAATGTGCATAACTGGGTAACAATAATATAATATTGTGAAATAATACAAGAAATGAAAGATTAACTGCAAATAATGAAGTAGGCTGTACAAAGGTGTTGATTTGTGTTAGTTGCATGTAAAATATTTTCAGTACACGAGCCCCAGTCTGTTGCATTACACCATCCAGATTAGCTATGGTTTCCTTCATTCAGTTAATGACACAAAAATCTGCAAAGCCCGCACCAGGTACACACACACACACACACACACACACACACACACACACACACACACACACACACCTTGAGTTGCAAATTACAATTCTGACATGCAATGGAAGTTTGGCTTCATTTCTACATGCAACAACAATATGGTATATATATATTTTGTGTTTCATGTTCTGGCAAGGCAATTTTAAATTTTTGTGCTGTTCTCTCACCAGTAACACAGTAAAACATGCCACTAGCAGAGCATCTTTTGACTCTGGTAAGACAAATAATAAAAACTGATCCAAATGAAGAGAGAACAGCTATGACAGAAAGATGTACTGTTGACAAATGTGCTCTATAATTTGTATTGGAGGGCAGCATGGAAGGTAAAAATCATAGAGGTAGACCAAGAGATGAATACACTAAGCAAATTCAGAAGGATGTAGGCTGCAGTACGTACTGGGAGATGAAGAAGCTTGCACAGGATAGGGTAGCATGGAGAGCTGCATCAAACCAGTCTCAGGACTGAAGACCACAACAACAACAATTTGTTGGGAGACTTTTTTCCAAGTACCACTGTAGTCGCCAATCGAGGAAAGGTTCTCGTGTTCTTTCACAACAAAAAATATACAAAAACAAAATAAACAACACAAAATTGCATATTTCAACTCATTTAGAGACTTGCAATACAGAGAAGAATTGCTGACCGTTGCAAACTGTTCTAGAAAAGTGAAACTAAAAAGATAATAAGATATCTGCCCTCAAGTTTCTGTCCACATAAATTACTGCATTGACATTCATAGTGTTTCAGAATTGTATTATCTCTTTTTTATAAGTGAAGTGGAAAAAAAGTTATAAATGCTACCCATATTGTATCAATTTTCCACAAACTTCTTGACACCTTGATATTTTTGGCTGTGAAGGTCAGCTAGGAGCAGTTTATTCAGCTTATGCATTCTAAATGTACGTGCATATCTCCATAGTCTTTTGACTTTGAAGCTCGACAGTGGATAATTGTTTGCTAACATAGACAAATGGCAAATGTTGGACATTTTTAGATTTATTTCATTCATTCATTGTGTTCCGTAGATCAGATCAAGAAGGAAAATATTTGGGGGATGGAACATGTAAAGGTAAGCATTAACAAAAGACCAGATGAGGAAATAACAGAAACTCCATCTGTAGGCTGCACTGTATTAACAATAAACTGTCACTATACTACACGATGCAATTCGTACTTAAGAAAGCTAAATCTGATGAAGTAAATTGGAAAGAATGCAGCTATTTGGAAGAAAAGCTGCTAAACTTGACGTTTACTGCATTATGTTGGTATTTTTCATGATAAATGGTTACCTACGCAGAGCCTGTTTACAACACACTATCAATTTTCATACAGAGAACACTGCCATCTGACTTGTATGAACAAGGATTTTTCAGTCTTTTGAATCTGGATACTTGGATAATGTGTTTTTAATTTTCTATGTAGTTGTAGTGTATTGTATTTTTATCAGTCCAGCATTAGCATTTAGTGCAGGGTGTACAAGTGCTGCTGGACAGGTCAAAGTAACATACCATAACATATTGCATGAACAAAGAAGGAAAAGAGAGTGAGGGGAAAAAATCACATGAAGGAGCAACATAAACAAAAGTTGACGGCTGCAGAAGAGTGGCGCTAGTAGCACCACTATGAGGATGCAAATCAGGTTTGCTTTAAATAATCACTGTAATGATCAAGAGTGTTAATTACCTCTGAGATTGGACATGGTGAGTTCACATTAGTCAAGAATGTCTTTAAAGCAACAATGATGCCATTATCCACCCCTCACTGAGTTTGAACAAGTGTGTGCAACAAGGCCTATGAGAAGCTGGATGTTTCTTCTGTGCTGCTGCAGTAAGACTTGGCAGGAATGTAGCCATGTACATGATTGCTGGCAGTGGTAGTCACAGGAATGTATGGTTGCAAGAAGACCGGGCTCTGGACAGCCACTTGGTACTACTGAGAGGTAAGTGTTTTCTGATGAAAGCTGGTTCAGTTTAGGTGCCAGTGACAATCATGTGTTGGTTAGAAGGCGGCCAGTTGGAGGTGTGCAACCAACCTGTCTGCATGCTACACACACTGGACCCACACCTACAGTTGTGATCTAGGGTGCAATTTTGTATGACAACAGGAGCACACTCATGGTTATCCACACACCCTGATTGCAAATTTGTATATCAGTATGGTGATTTGACCTGCTGTGCTGCCATTCATGAACAGCATTCCAGGGGTGTTTTCCAATTGGGTAATTCTTGCCCATGTACTGCTGTTGTCATTCATCGTGCTCTATAGAGTGTCAACATGTTGCCTTGGCCTGTTCAATCACCAGATCTATCTCCAATAGAGCACACATGGGACATAATCAGACAAAAGCTCCAGTGTCATACACAGCCAGCATTAAACATCCTTGGACTGACTGATCGAGTGCAACAGGCATGGAACTCCATCCCACAAACTGACATCTGGTACCTGTACACCATAATGAATGTTAGCATTCAGCATTTTGGTGGTTTCACCAATTGCTGATGTACCAGAATTTCACATTTGCAGTTGCTTACCTCACGCTTACATAACCTGTGCTCTTGCAATGTTAATCACTTAACTATGTTACCTAGACAAATATAATCCCAAAATTTCATTACTCTACATTAATTATTTTTGGTGTTTCATTTCTTTCTTGTTCACAGTAAATAAAATTCTTACACTCTAAAGTCTAGTTAAGTGATACAAATTTGGAGGAAAAATTGCTGTTTTTAGATATTTAGAAATTTTTGAACAGAATAAAATAGTATAATTATAATTTCAAATACACTGCTAAGTTTGATTGCTATTATTTTTACAATAGGCATATGAAATTAGTTCTCAGTTAGGAGCGCCTAGGAATTTAATATGCTCTAAAAAGCTGCCTCTGGAGCAATTTTTATTTCTTTTGATGTGTTATTAACATGTTGCCAAAGTGGATTACATTTTTCTGGTATGCTGATATTCAAGAAAATATTTGCTGGTTATCTGACTGTCCTCTGGTATTATAATCCTGCACAGCATTATTCAGCATTAGTTTACTATTTTTCATCAGGTAGTTCCTAATTAATAAGACTGTTTAATATGGAATGTTTATAACACCAAACAGAAAATGAAGCATAAAAGACTATTTTTAATGCTATAAAGTATCTTCAATGCTTTTTTGTGTTCTAAATATGCTTAGGCTCTGGGAAACGATTACATAGCAAAGCAGTGAATGGTAGTGTGTATAAGGCCTGTTCAAAAAATTCATAATTTCGCATCAACAGTGTGTTGGAGCAAAATTCAGTTAGCATTCCTGCACATGCCTGTGTTTAATCTGAACTGCCAGAAATTTCATTGCTGTATGTCTGTTAGGTATTGTTTAGTGCTGTATTGAGTAGAAAGCTGTGTCACACAGTTTGCGAATTTCGAGATGGCAGAATTAGAGGAGCAATGCGTCTGCATTAAATGTTGTGTGAAACTCAAGAAAACCTTCACAGAGACACAAAAAATGACACAGGAAGCCTATAGTGATGAGTGCTTAAGCCATACTCAGTGTTAAGAATAGTTCACATGGTTTGAAAGTGGCCAGATGGAAGTTAAAGATGACCCTCATTCAGGACGCCCTTCAATGCCTATTGATGATGCACATGTTAAAAAATCAATGAAAATGTGCATGAAAATCAAGGACTGATTGTCCAACAGATTGCATGAGAATCTAGCATTTCAGTTGGATCATGTCATGAAATCTTGGCATGGCATCTTGGAATGCATCGTGTTGCTGTCAAGTTGATCCCATGGCTCATGAGTCAAGACCAGAAAGACCTTTGCCTTGCAATCTGTGAAGAGCTTTTGGATCATGCAAAGGACAACAAGATGATCCTTAAGAGAATCATACATGGTGATGGGACAGGGGTCTGGTTATGATGTTGACACCAAGCTTCAATCTTCAAGCAGGTCGGGAAAGGTTCTCCATGACCAAGGAAAGCTCATCAGGTTAGGTCAAATGTCAAAGCCATGCTGATAGTTTTCTTTGATTCTGAAGGATTAGTTGATCATCAGTTTGTGCCACAGGTACACACTGTTAATTGATGGTATTATCAGGATGTGTTGTGACACCTGTGAGAAAATATGAGAAGGAAACAGCCTGAAAAGTGGTGAGAAAATTCATGATAAAGCATTCACACATTCATTCCTATTTGTGCATTACTACTGCACAAAAAAAGAAATCACTGTGCTGCCTCATCCTCTATACTCTCCAGACCTGGGTGATGTTGACTTTTTTTTCTATTTCCAAAGTTGAACACCCTGTCAAAAGAATGAGGATTTGCAATGATAGATGAGAGGAAAGAAAATTCACAAATAGCACTTGGTGTGATCCAGCAAGAGATGTACCAAGACAGCTTCCAGAACTGGAAACGGTGTTAGTAGTGGTATATTAACAGTGGAGGAGCGAATTTTGAAGGAGACCATGGACAATAAGTAAAAGGTAAATGCAAAAAAAATTTGTGGACAAATTTCCAGAAGTTTTTGAATAGACCTCATATATTATGTCCGCATCACAATTTTTTGCTTGTTGTAGCTGTTAATATGCTCAGACTGTAGCATATTGTTGAGAATTTCTTCAAAATGCTTACATGTATATCCCATGTAAAGCCCTGCTGAAGCCAAAGAATACAAAATTTTGTACCCCTAATGTTTTGTACAATTTTGCTCTTTTCATATTGCTTTGATATATTTTTGGTCAGATGATTACAGGCATTAAAATTTATGCTTACAGTTTTCCTCAGACTTTACAGTTAGTTTATTTTGTGCTGAATCACTCTGAATGTCTTGTCATAGAACTTTCTGCTCTGAAATGTAAACTTTCCATGTGAGATGCGAGAGTAATACATTAGTAACATCAGTAAATAAAACAGATTTTTGTGGGCTCAAATGCTGAACGAGGACATACATATAAACCAAAAAAAAGTATTCATCCCTGGATTGAGTCCTGAGGAACTTCATGTTTCACTGGTATCTCATCTGAAAAGAAAATAACTTTTCTGATTTCATCCTGAACTTTTGACTCATGTGAGTGATAGCTTCTGTCCGCAGTTTTGTAGATATGAATACAACAAGATGTTGTGTTACACCTCTTATACCCATTTTATGTATTTCCAAATAAGAATTTATGATCAAAGAGGGCAAAGGCTTTTGAAAGATCTTGAAACATTCCTGCAGTGAGTTCTTGTTCATCAAGAAATTCTGAAGTATGATGTAAATATTAGAAGGTCACTATTTGGATAGTCGTAGACTTTCTGAAGTCCTGCTACTGGATGGTGGGGGATGAATACATATTTATAAAATTTATTAGTCTGTGGGAATTCCTGGTCAGAATACGTGTAGTGAAATGTAGAGTGCAGACAAAAAGAATTTACACATGCAATATTACTTAATATGGAGATACAGCAAGATGTGTTGTCAGAATACTATAGCATAAAACAGACTAAAAATATCATAGATACTCTCCCTGCAGGAGGCTCAATCACTGAAAAAGTCTTATAATCTCATAGTGATGTTATTGATGGAGAAGTCCCCACATACAAGACATCCACCACCATCCCCACCTCTTCCCTGTTGTGCAGCACAGCTCGAGGTTGCAACTGCTGATGATGTCATCGTGCAGGGGAACATGATCAACCATTCTGTGATTGGTTACTATGTAGGGCACAGCTGGGCCATTTCTCATTGGTTAAGGTCAGTAGCCATGGTGAGGTTGCTGGTCTGCATTGACTTCAGAAAATTGCAGCAGTGGAATACTGCACTGTAGAGGCGGCAGTTTGAAATCACTGTGCAGTTTTGCTGTGAGTGAACTGTCTGGAAATAAAATGGTTATCAACCTGTTACTGTTCGTGCTGGCTGTATACCCCACAGGCTGTTGTAGTATTAATTTGATGCACAGAATCATGTCAAATACCCCTCTGTTCAATTGTCCACGTGCATTGTGGGGTGAGGGGGGGGGGGGGGTGAGGGCAGGGGTCACACATTGAGGTTGTATGTGCACTGTAAGAAATATTGATCATAGTGACCTGTGTCACTGATGGACGATGACACGTGTTCCATTGCTGATGCCGTGATGATTGCTGTGCTGTACATGTGGGTCACGCAGGAAGATGCACACAGACCAGTGCCCTCTGTAGGCAGCTGTGTATAACATGGCGAACTGCTGGGTACACTTTCTCCACTAATGGCATACATAATGATTCCTCATGTAAAATCTGCGGAGAGATGAAAGTGATTGAGGAAACTTTGCCCAAGGGTTTTTGAACTTTGGCAGTCAAAAACTGTCATGAAAATCTTTCATGTAGGCCAATGTCTATGTTGTGTGAGACAGTTATGTAAAATTTGATAAGAGAACCATTTGTGGTGTGTAACTGGATAACTGCACGATGTGTAAGGCCACCCTGTGGATGGTGTTTTCTTATGAGCTGCTGTTGACCAGGAAGTATTGACTGGTTAAGTGATCTAGTACACAGAGCCTACCACAGTCACTTAAGAGATGGGACAAAACTAGTCTGGCCCACGTGTTTTAACTGTAATGCAAAAAAGCATGTTGCAGTCGGGATGACGTCTTGAATTTGGGTGATTGCATGGCATGGAGTAGTTGCATATATGCTCGCCAAAGCAAGCTTGAAACCAACACATCCACGGTCATGGTATCCTGGCTGTGTGCGGAATGTTAATGTTCATTGTGGGCATGGATGGCATGGCTGACAGAAGGTCAGCAGCCTCTTAGCATGGGCTAGTGATATTACCCTCATGAGTGAATAGAACCACTCAGATCATATCTGCTGCTAGCACCTGCAACCAGTGTATTTCTCTAGGAATGTACTGATGGCAGTCGTTGTCAGGTACATTCATGTATTGTTGTTGCCGCAGAATAGCGAAAATTCTGTCAGTCAGGAGTAATTTTCTGTTCCATAATTTCTCTTTCATGTGAGGTCATTACCATCTTTATATGTGGCAGCAGTTTGAGGAGCTATAGCATCCAAAGCATAATTATCTGGCATGAGCAATGAGGTGATGGATACAGAGAGATGTCTCTAAGCCTGGGATGATGTTCTGTTGCCCAATGTGTCCTCGTAAATCACCTGTTACTCTGGTGTTTTTGTGAACTAGTGCAACAATGCCTATTTGGTGTCACAGAATTTTATGTCAGTTGGAGGTGTTCATGTGATGTCATTGATAACATGGGCATGCTCTCATGTGTTGCTCAATAGGGTGATGGAAGTGTTGTTGAAGATGTCATGGCAAATCTCTATCAACATATTCTTTACAATTAAATGTAACATACCTGGTATCATATAATTATTTGTTATCCATTTCATTTAATCTTAATAAGTATATGGAACATTTCCTTTAAATAGTCATGCATGATTAGTAATTTGGTCTTGAAGGGTTAGCATGGAAGATGTCTTTAGTAATGATCCATACAATGGTGTTCATACTCAGTCATTACAGACTCCATAACATTAATTGTTTTTAACTTAAGTTTATGGGAAGTTTTTTCTTCATTTAAATTTAAATACATTGTTAGATAATAGCAGTTTTCAAAACATTAGCAATATACTTGGTTTCATCCTTAACAATCCAAATCTCAGATTTGAAAAAGTTAATGTACAGGGAATGCAAATCAGCATACGTTGGGTCCAGGAAGAATTTGTTTGCTCCTAACTAGAGTAGACATCCTTCAACAAAGTTACCAATTGTCAATACGTGCGTCTTCTCCAGTCTTAAAAGTGAGTTCAGTCCTTTCTAAGGATAGATACTTTACAACCGTTCTTCCTCTCAGATGAATGTGCCCCCCTATTCATTCACTACCAAAAATGGTTTATGTTATCCTTCTGTGGATTCATCTAAGCAAAAGCCTAGGTCCTTTTATTTGGTGTATCTATCCCCAGACTCCTCTACGCAAAATGGCATACAGGCCATTTGTTTCTTGAATACACCTGACCTCAGCTGTAAGTCAGCATCTCTATAGGTCTGCCCACCCATCTGACCTCTCTCAACTCACCTAAAGCAGGGTACACTTCACCATATAAATCCGTCTGCACAGTACCTCAGTTTCATTTCTCACATCTTCACAGGGAAGGGTTACTTCACTTTGGTGAAGCATGTTTATCCTAGCTGTAAAGCATAATGCACAATACTCCCTATATAATATTTAAACTGATTTTACCTACATGTTTGTTTCTGTACAAAAACACATCTTCATTACAGTAGTGTATAACTTTGGGTAACAATATTCCAACATATATATCCTTTTCTCAGGATTATTTAGATCCACTACTGTGCTTGTATTTAAAATTATCCAAGCCAACACGTAGAGCTCAATTTATCATTAAAAATTCTACGAGGCATAACAAAGCAATGACTGAAACTGCCATTTCCATCTTCTGAGACTCAGAAGGTTTTATATTGATGACAAAACTTGTTATTCCAGTTGAGACAACTCTATTTTCTTTTTTCATTGTTACTTATTTTATAAAAAACTAATATTGTAATACATATCCAGGTGATCAACTGTTGTTCATGTCTTCCCATTGTAATCTCCCCCCTCCTTCAATCTATTGTCCATGTTAAACAATGCCCCATCCAAGAAATTAGTGAGCGAAGACTTTTATGAAGTTTTGAGAAGAGAGAAGATTACTTAGCTTGTCATGTTGAGATAGTTCCAGTTCTTCTTGCCTGGGGGTCCGATTCTTGAAGCCAAAAATCTAATATCAGGTCCTCATGGACCGATATTAGATTTGATTGCTGTTGCAGAATTTTTTACATAAATTTATTTGTCAAGGATTTCATCTCATTTTAATATATTATAAAGTAGTCTTATTTTTCACATTAACAATGTCAAAATTACATTGTTCACACAGAAATACGTCTGAACACATCAGAGCCAAGCTTACGACTCTCTCAGTCTGTGGAAATAACAACATTCCAAAGGGTTTACAATTTTTCTTAACAAATGAATTTCTACTAGTTTTGGTTACATTATTAATTTCGTTTATTATTTCATAAATTAATCCAGAAATAAACATAGTTAACAGTACAGGATTGCCTAATTATTAATAGAAATTTTAAGTATGCAAAATAATTCGTAATTTAAAATATTTCTAAAAAAATAATTTTAACTGTACATTCAGTTATTCTTAATAAGTATGTGGAACATTTTCTTAAAATGGTCATGCATGATTAGTTATTTGGTGTCGAAGGGTTAACATGGAAGATGTCTCTTAAATAAAGCGTTGTTACATTCAATTCTGGATTTTCCATTGTTTGATTTTTGCCTGACGGCTTTTCTTCGATCCTAACCCAGTGCTCTTTTCCTTTGTTACTATTTTCTTTTGCATCACTATACTCAATGTTCATCCTCTTTCTCTTCTTTCCTGTGTTTCTCTTGTTGCCTTACAACCGTACTCCACGCTCTACTTATGAGTCACACTGTATCAACCGTCTCGGCTGCACGCAACAGATGGCTACAAAACCACGCTGATTGTTGGTGCAGCATCTTATGTCCCACATTACTCCCGCCAATATAATTAATTTTATACTTTCAAACTGAACACTCTCCCTGCACCATTTAATGTATTTTTTATGTTTACTCCCGTACCTTTCACCTTTCCTGTGCCACACGATATGGTATCTTATCCTACAAACCCCTCCCCACCCCCGACACTTTCACCATTCTATCCCAGTTCGGACCCACCATCCAGTCACATCTGCCACTCCCTTCTTCACACTTATCCACCCTCAGACCTACTAACCACAGTAACATATATATTTTTTTATCAGTTATTCTTTACTTTGATCCTTGTGACTTCTCACCAATTTTAGCGAGTTTTCACATTTCTCTATCGTCGACTCCCTCAGATTTCATCTTATTTCCCCCTTCGCATCTGTTTCATCCTTTTCGTATATTTTCACACATATTTGGGTGTATTTTTGCAAAATTTTTCGGATGTTATTCTACATGACAAAGGCCAATGGCCGAAAGACTTAAGTGTGAAAATCTTTTTGTTGTGCCTATCTGTGACTCAGAATCCCCTCTATATGGTGTGTAGCAACTTTCCTTCTCATTATAGTATTTGTAGATAGTATACATGTGTATCTGTTTCTGTAAGAAACATAATACTTATTAAAAAAGTGATAATTCCAGTTACGTTACTTTTAGTACTATATTCTTGCTCTAACAAACAAGAATACAATTTAGTTATTAAATAAGATAGAGTAGTACGAGGTACAGAATATGGAATATTGTAAAGGAAGGAATGGTTTTGGAGAAATGAAGGAAGAAATATCATAGCCATTAGCTCAGACTTCTGATGGCTGTTATTCTGCTGAATTTGAAAAATATGCAAATTTCCCTTGGGGCATACATTTCTTAACTGTATCAATGCTGTATAGTCGCCTTTCTTGTCCTGTATCTGGATCAAACAGGAACAATGCCTCAGGATGTGGCATTTCTAACGCCTTAAAAGATCCACAATACTGTGGAAAGAACTTAATCATCTCTTTCTTTATGTTGAGACTGTGATGGACAGCTTTGCTAAGAGTAAGTCACCTGTGCTAAATATAGGTACATCAACCACATTGACGTATCGGTTCTGGGCTGACTCATGTAACTTGCTTCTTATCCTATTGTCTATTACTGTTGCCTCTCATTTCTTTGAAAGGGGTGGGAGGATGGGGGGGGGGGAGATCTAAAGAATTTTAATAATGGCTATCCTATAATTTCTTATGCTTTATCTCTACTGGAAATAACTCAGTGGATACAGGGTGGTCCATTGATAGTGTCCGGGCCGAATATCTCATGAAATAACAATCAAACGAAATAACTACAAAAACTAGTTTGAAGGAGGAAACCAGATGGCGCTATGGTTGGCCCGCTAGATGGCGCTGCCATAGGTCAAACGGATATCAACTGTGTTTTTTTAAATAGGAACTCCCATTTTTTATTACATATTCATGTAGTACGTAAAGAAATATGAATGTTTTAGTTGGACCATTTTTTTCGCTTTGTGGTAGATGGCGCTGTAATGGTCATATACGTGTAAGTACGTGGCATCACGTAACATTCCACCAGTGTGGACGGTATTTGCTTTGTGATGCATTACCCCTGTTAAAATGGACCATTTACCAATGGCGGAAAAGGTTGATATCGTGTTGATGTATGACTATTGTGATCAAAATGCCCAACGGGCGTGTGCTATGTATGCTGCTCAGTATCCTGGACGAGAACATCCAAGTGTCCGGACTGTTCGCTGGATAGTTACGTTATTTAAGGAAACAGGAAGTGTTCAGCCACATGTGAAACGTCAACCACGACTTGCAACAAATGATGATGCCCAAGTAGGTGTTTTAGCTGCTGTCGTGGCTAATCCACATAGCAGTCAAATTGCACGAGAATTGGGAATCTCAAACATGTCAGTGTTGAGAATGCTACATCAACATCGATTGCACCCGTACCATATTTCTATGCACCAGGAATTGCATGGTGATGACTTTGAATGAAGTGTACAGGTCTGCCACTGGGCACAAGAGAATTACGGGACGATGACAGATTTTTTGCACATGTTCTATTTAGTGACGAAGCATCATTCACCAACAGCAGTAACGTAAACTGGCATAATATGCACTATTGAGTGACAGAAAATCCATGATGGCTGCGACAAGTGGAACATCAGTGACCTTGGCGGGTTAATGTATGGTTCAGCATTATGAGAGGAAGGATAATTGGCCCCCATTTTATCGATAGCAGTCTAAATGGTGCAATGTATGCTGATTTCCTACATAATTTCTACTGATGTTACTAGATGATGTTTCACTGCATGACAGAATGGCGATGTACTTCCAATATAATGGATGTCCGGCACATAGCTCACGTGCGGTTGAAGGGGTATTGAATGGCATATTTCATGACAGGTGGATTGGTTTACCAGATCTGACATCCCCAGATTTCTTTATGTGGGGAAAGTTGAAGGATATTTACTATTGTGATCCACCGACAATGCCTGACAACATGCGTCAGCTCATTGTCAATGCATGTGCGAACATTACGGAAGGCGAACTACTCGCTGTTGAGAGGAATGTCATTACAAGTATTGCCAAATGCATTGAAGGTGACAGACATAATTTTGCGCATTTATTGTATTAATGTGGTATTTACAGGAAATCACACTGTAACAGCATGTGTTCTCAGAAATGATAAGTTCACAAAGGTACATGTATCACATTGGAACAACCAAAGTAAAATGTTCAAACATACCTACGCTCTGTATTTTAATTTAAAAAACCTACCTGTTACCAACTGTTCATCTAAAATTGTGAGCCATATGTTTGTGACTATTACAGCGCCATCTATCATAAAGCGAAAAAAGTGGTCCAACTAAAACATTCATTTTCTTTACGTACTACATGAATATGTAATAAAAAATGGGGGTTCCTATTTAAAAAAACAGTTGATATCCATTTGACCTACGGAGGTACCATCTAGCGGGCCAACAATAGCGCCATCTGGTTTCCCCCTTCAAGCTAGACAGGTTTCGTTCTTTGTAGATTTTTCATTTGATGCTTATTTTGTGAGATATTTGGCCCGGTCACGATCAATGGACTACCCTGTATACAGGGTAACTCATTCAATATGATCTGGAATTCTGTTATCATCTGTGCACATGTGGTATGTTTGTGTAAGTAATATGGTCTACATAATTTGGGTAATCTCTTTTATTACAAAAGTGAGTCAGTCATTCACTGTTAGCTAGCCTCTGTACCAAATTTCTTTAGACACATAATGTGGCAATCAACATATTAACAATTTAGCTAAATGTGATTCCTCAAATAGTTATCTAAATATTTTGATCTCATTAGATGCCACTCTGCGTACTTCTTATAACTACCCCAAAAACTATTATAATGCTTTGGGGTCAAGTAATTTAAGTATTAATTTTTCTCGTGTGCTGGAAGACCAATATTTTCTTTTCAAACTTTCCTGAAAATCCTCCTTCAGAATAGGCATTTCCCCATTGCATTACTGACTAAATAACTAAGCATAAAATCTAACGTTCTGGAGTCCTCCCATCTTTTTGCTAATGATCTAGGAAACACTCTTAAAAATATACTGGAACTTTGGAATAGGCTTACAAAAATTTATATCATTTTCCATTGGAATATCCTCATAAAAATCATGAGGTACATCAACATTATTATTAGTTTCATTAGTTCTAAATTCTGTTTTTGCGTTTACTGAGGTGTCCTAAAATTTCTGTATTTCCTTTCTCTGATCTACAATATCTCCCAAAGAATTGGTTTTAGTGCCAATAGATTCAAACATATCCTGTACTTTTTGTCATACCAACTACTGTAACCTCTCTTCCAAATTAGTCAAGTTGCTTGGGGACTAAAATTCTCATTTAATAATTTTCCATGCTATAATTTTTCAATCCACTCATGTGTACCCAAGATGTGGTTTACTAAGGTTTGTTATGGACTTCTTTCAAATGATTATGTACTTCATTCCTCACTAAATCACACTGTGCATTAATGTCTGTCAGTACTTTGGTACACAAGCCATTTAATTCATTCATCATAACAGTAATTTTATTTTCCTGTACATTAACTACACACATTAACTCCTCTTCAAATGCTTTTGTCTGCAATTTAATCACTGCCAACTCTGTAGCGATAGCTTCTAGCTTTTGGCTGATACTTCCTTCTAACTTCTTACCCTTGAGCCTTAATGGTAGCTTCCAATTCTGTTTTAATATCATCCCCAAGTACTTCAAGGACTTCCTGTGAGTTTCTTAACATATCTTTTAATTTATTGTTAAATGCTTTACTGTTTTCCTCCATAGCTTCACAGTTCTGATTCAGAAATAACCTAAACCATTCCAGTTTCCTGCTGCCATTTTTCTAGTCCACACAGGCATACACAATTAAATTCCCAACTAATTAGTTAGATTAGGTGTTTAACAAGTTTTTTTCTTTCATAAACATCAGTTACTAAACCTGTAAGTTCCTGTACACATAACAATAGAATGAAAACAAAAGTACTAAACTCACAAAACGACAGGTCACCCAATGTGCAGAACAATGGTCTGCGGATGCTGCTGTTGACTGCACAAGTGAAGCTGGTGCACTGAGCTGAGAAGCTGCAGCAGGCAGCTGCTACACTGGTGATGAGCCACTGAAGTGACATTCTGCAAAGACTCATGCTGTTGTAGTCAGTGTGCCTAGATGAATTGCTGTTGTTTAGTCCACCTGCTGCTATATCATCATTACTTTTCCTTGCCAAGCCCACCACAAACTCTTCTGCATCATAATTGACACATACATGTGTGTAATATGAATAATGCTTTGTAAACACACATAATGGTTGTCCCAGTTAGTGCAGACAGTCATGATTATTTATCTTCTGGTTGAGAAAATTTCTTCTTTTCTTTTTGTTGTCTAGAATATTATTAACTTATTTTCATTAGGTGGCTTTTTGGAGCACCATACAGTGTCCGCTGACTCATAAAAGTTCTGATGTTGATTCTTGAGTTGCCTCAGGGAACCAAGTATTTCTTCAAAATAATTTTTAAAAAAATTAACAAACTTCTCCTTTTGAGCGTTTCAGTTTTCTTGTCTTACAGTAAAGTTGTGAATGCCTTGTGTGTGCAGCAGCTTGACTGTAACACCATGAGCAGGGAACAGTGAGTAGCAAATCTGTCAGTATGATGTAGTCTAAGCTACCTTCAAATGTTCTTCTTCCAATATGGTTGCCTTTTAGGTTTTTTTTTTTTTTTTTTTTTTTTTTTTTTTTTTTTTTTTTTTTCCCCTCATGGTCTAGCTACTCTGAACCACAGCCGTGCGTGAAATTATTCATCTTGATTTTGTATTCAGACAGAGTGATTCTGTAAGAGAGTATCTCATTACTTCCAACTAATGAATAATGAACACATCTTCAACAATAGTCTACTGTATCATTTCAACTATTTACATCAATTATTAAGGCAGAATCAAATATCAGTAACTCATAAACTCATACACATAGATCAATATGTCCAACCACATCAAACTTGACTTAATATCTATGACCTATCCTTCATTTGTCATGAGCATTTACATTGTAGTAAGTCCATTTTCTCTGAAGTGGTCATGACATCTTCAAGGGGTATTACCAAGGCTTAAATGTCAGTGTCCAGCAAGTACTACTGCACTCATCATGTTGCATGTTATCCCTGCTGTGTTATATCACTGCATACACACCTTCTGTGGGGTGATCACAGAGGATTTTCCTCCACGATATGAAACGTTTATATAAGACACAACTGTCTTTGCCAGTATGAGCACCCTCTGTGGAACATAGGTCATTCTCATGAGTAATCCATGTTACACTACAGCATGACTCTGTAGAATGAAGCCAATAGTCATGAACCATGTTGCTGAATGTTGTGATTGGAATAGTGATAGTCTGGGATGAAAACTTTGTTACATATATGCTCCACAAAAATTTTGGTGTCCATATGCTAGGTTGTGTGGTCTGGTGAAGGTCATGGATGAAATCCCTGTGACCATGCACGGTTTGCATGACAGCCTGACAATCTTCTTGCGTGGCTCATCCGGCTGGGTCAGCCTTGAGGTTGCGCTCGATGTTGACAGAGTGGTAAAGTCACATGAGGTGCTACCAAAGAGTTTTATTACCTTGCACTGGCATTATTGATGGTGAGATCTCCACAAGTACAGGTACGTCATAGAAAAATTTTTCCAGTTCTTTGGAACTGGACCTGAACTGAGATACAGATCTGAACTTGGAGACTGGATCAGTAGAACCTTTTCATGGGAGTGGCAAGATTTTTTCTATTGTGAAAACACCTGGTAAAATTACTATTTGAAATGAGAGGCTGAAAATATTTGACAGTGATATTATTATGTGCTGTACACATGCTTTTGATATGAATCTGTTAATATGATTTGGGGTTTTTGTGCTTTTATTTTACTTAAATTTCATCAGGATTATTCTATACACATGAACACAAACATCTGCGGCCACTGACTTTCTGAAGAAATTTGTGGTTGATTCTTTACAATAAACTTGAGTAAGGTTTTCAGCCATTTATGTGAAATATTCGTTGGTTTTTTTCACAATTCATTTATATCATAGTTACACTGACTCCATCAAATTATAAAGATATATCCTTTTTTAGGCAGTAAGCTGTAAATTTGTCTTTTGACAACATTCCGTACAGTTCACATTTTGTTTGATGAATTCCTGAACAGGTGATTATTATTGTATATAACTTCTGCCTGCTGGATTACTCCACTGTAGAATTTTTTGTAGAGTTCAGAATAGTCAGCAAATTCTTGAGGATCTGTACATCTTTTACAACAGTACTGCAGAAATGTTTTTGTCTGTTTCTCTCTCTGGAAATTTTGATGCCTTTTGTTAGCATTTTCAACATTTCAATTTTGGTTTTAAGAGAAAATGTTGTATTAAAGTAGTAAAAGAAGATATTTTGGAAACACATTTATCTTCTACACTGAACAGAAAAAGAAATTGGTGCACCTGCCTAATATCATGTAGGGCCACCTCGAGCACGAAGAAGTGCTGCAACATGACATGGCATGGACTTCACTAATGGTTGAAGTAGTGCTGGAGGGAACTGACACCATGAATCCTGCTGGGCTGTCCATAAATCCGTTAGAGTACGAGGGGGTGGAGATCTCTTCTGAACAGCACGTTGCAAGGTATCCCAGATAAGCTCAATAATGTTCATGTCTGGGGAATTTGGTGGCCAGTGGAAGTGTTTAAACTCAGAAAAGCATTCCTGTAGCCACTCTATAGCAATTATGGACGTGTGGGACGTTGCATTGTCCTGCTGGAATTGCCCAAGTCCATTGGAATCACAATGGGCATGAATGGATGCAGGTGATCATACAGGATGCTTATGTTCATGCCACATGTCAGAGACGTATCAACATGTATCATGGATCCCATATTACTCCAACTGCACATGACCCATACCATTATGGAGCCTCCACCAGCTTGAACAGTCTTCTGCTGACGTGCAGGGTTCGTGGATTCATGAGGTTGTCTCCATACCCCTACACATTCATCTGCCTGATACAATTTGAAGCAAGACTCATCTGTCCAGGCAGCTTGTTTCCAGTCATCGACAGTCCAATGTCAGTGTTGACAAACCCAGCTGAGGTGTAAAGATTTGTGTCATGCAGTCATTAAAGTTACAAGAGTGGGCCTTCAGTTCCAAAAACCCATAATGATAATGCTTTATTGAACGGTTTGCATGTTAACACTTGTTGATGGTCCAGCATTAAAATCTGTAGCAATTTGCAGAAGGGTTGCACTTCTGTCATGTTGAGCAGTTCTCTTCAGACATTTTTGGTCCTATTCCTGCAGGATCTTTTTCTGGCAGCAGCAAGGCTGGAGATTTGATGTTTTATTGTACAGGAGTAACCCCACTTCATCGCTATGTGAGAGATCCTGTGTGCCATTGCTCGTGCACTGACTGACACCATATTCAAACTCACTTAAATCTTGATAACCTACCATTGTAGCAGCAGTAACCAATCTAATAACAGTGCCAGACACTTGTTGTTTTACGTAGGTGTTGCCGACCACACCATCTTATTCTGCCTTTTTACATATCTCTGTATTTGAATACACATGCTTATACCAGTTTCTTTGGTGCTTAAGTGTATAACATTCAAGTTTTCTTTGAAAATATTTTCCCAGTTTCCTTGGTTAGTAATGTTCCAACATTTCCTTCAGAAAAGGTTCTTTTTTTAGTTAATTTTTTCCATCTCTCTGCTTAGTAACTGTGGCTGATGATCACTGTTGCCCATACCAGTACATTGCTAGTGAAGGCACTGTATGTATCTCAGATAAAAATTTGATCAGTGGTATAATTCTTCCAGAATGAGATTTTCACTCTGCAGCAGAGTGTGCACTGATATGAAACTTCCTGGCAGATTAAAACTGTGTGCCTGACCGAGACTCGAACTCGGGACCTTTGCCTTTCGCGGGCAAGTGCTCTACCATCTGAGCTACCGAAGCACGACTCACGCCCGGTACTCACAGCTTTACTTCTGCCAGTATCTCATCTCCTACCTTCCAAATTTTACAGAAGCTCTCCTGCGAACCTTGCAGAACTAGCACTCCGCAGTATCCTTTCTTTCAGGAGTGCTAGTTCTGCAAGGTTCGCAGGAGAGCTTCTGTAAAGTTTGGAAGGTAGGAGACGAACTACTGGCAGAAGTAAAGCTGTGAGTACCGGGCGTGAGTTGTGCTTCGGTAGCTCAGATGGTAGAGCACTTGCCCACGAAAGGCAAAGGTCCCGAGTTCGAGTCTCGGTCGGGCACACAGTTTTAATCTGCCAGGAAGTTTCGGTATAATTCTTATTTGCAACTGTTTAACAAAATATTGTGGGCCCAGATTGATTGCATACTTTTGTCAAGTTTGTCAAAGTAGCCTTAATGATATTGTTTTTTGAGAAATTAGTGCTTATTTAACCACAACAAATTATCTTAATATTTAATTGGCTGAATCTGTTTAGCAAGACCTCGATCATATTCGCAATAAAAGACAAATTACCACTTGTGTGCTATATATTTTGATGACTGTGAGTTTCTGGCAGTTTGGTGGCAGATGGCTCAAAATCCCTTTCTATTTGGATAACAGAATGTTAATTCATCTCACTGAAACTCATGTGCTTGCTCAGAAAATAACAGTGTCACCATGTGTGGAGGATTTCTACTTGTAGTCTTGTTGGGATTGGTCATTATGATGTAATACAGCAAACAATGGGATTTTTAGAACCCAGTTGAATTTGTTTCTGAAAGTATTTCCAAGAAAGCACTTACCCTAAAAAATTCATGTTTTGTTCTCATACGTGGTTTCCAGTTGCAGACAGCTGATAACTGGGATACCAAATTTAAAGTTATTGGAAGATCATTTACATAGATTAAGAAAAAGAGTGGGACCAGTACCAAACATTTTGAGATGACACTTCATTCCAGTGACACAGTCTGTCGATGTGATGCTCTGCTTTCTGTTATGAATGTAAGACTCTGACCATACCATTAAAGCTGCAGTACTTAAGTTTGCCAAATACAGTTTTGTGATCCACACAGTAAAAGAAATTGGGAAGGTCACATAGTTCTGCCAGGACTTCATTTGTGAGCTCTTGTATTGCTTCTCTCTATGAGGAATCCTTTACAAAAGCCAGACTGAGAGAAAAAAAAAATAAAAAATTCTAGGGTAAGAAGTCTATAATAGTCCATGTCCTCAAAAATTTTTGAAAAGACAGAAAGTAATAAAGTAAGTCTGTAATTAGGGATAGTTTACTTATCTCCAGTTGTATAGATGAATGTTACTGGAGCTTATTTATGTCTGTCTGCAAAATGCCACATAGCTCATGGATGGCCCTATCAAATCAGCACAAAATGTTAATGTTTTGTTAGAAACACAATTGCAATCAGCATATTTCTGTTTTTAAATTTTGTAATCTATGCCTTCGTAAGTACTCCACAATATAATACACTCCCTTACTTTAAACTCCACATGGTATGAAGAATTGAAGTATCTATTTTTACATTCTAAGAGCTATCTCACAGTCTAGATTATGTTAAAACAAAAGTGTAAGAGAAGTTGCATCATGTTTACAGATACATAGTACTTCTTCTTGCAAAGTTGATCTCTGTGTCAGTGCTGCTTCCTTTATTCCTGTATAACCTACTGAAAAAAGAATTTATTCAGAGTTCATTTAAATGACTTGTTGCTGGAACATAATGTTACTGTTAACCATCTTCTTCTTTTATTTGCATTTCTTGAAACACATTCTATAATCACATAATTAATATTTTTCCAGAAATATATTATGCAAGAATATAAAGAACATAACCAGTCTGAGAGCAATACATACCAAACTCTACAAGTGGTAATCCCACTCTTTTTGATACACTTGGCACCAAAAAGGAGGAGTTATGTTACAAACCAAGCTTCCAGTACATTCGAGAATAGGAAACAGTCCAAATTAGTGTTAACATGACTGTCTTCACTGAATTTTTTCAGATTTAATTTATATATTATTTGAGTGAAGATTTATAGCCCTTAAGGTGAATAACAAAGGATGTAAATTTAGATTCTATGAAAAATAGATGCTATCAGTTTCATCATCAATAGTAAAATAAGAAAAATTATAAAGGAAGACAAAAATTTTGTTTTCATGAAAACTGAAGCATAGCAATGTTATGTTTACTGAAAATTTGTTTGTAGATCATTTAATTTGACAATTATGATTACTATTTTTCATGGTACAAGACCTATATTATGAAACAGATTAACATGAATAATAAAAATACATTAAGAGAAAATAGTTTTTTGGCTTTCAGATATGTTCAGAAATATCTACAGATGAGAAGAAAATAATTTAAGTACGAAAATTAACCCACATCTGGCCAAAATTTATACAGTATTTGAATATTTTGGTTGACATAGGAAAGTTCCAAGGAGGCTAGGTTCATTACAACAAGCTACTACACTGTGCATGGTGGAGGGAGTACATCATACCAATATTATCAGCTTTGTCTCCATTCCATTTGCATACTGAGCAGGGCAAAAATGACTGTCTAAACACCTCAGCATGTGTAATAATCTCTCTTACTTTTTTTGTCATGGTCTTTACATTGACGGTTGCATAAAGATCCCACAGTTATCTCTAAACACAGATTCTCTAAATTTACCCAACAATTCTTCATGGGAACTGTATCATCCTATTTAAGTTCTCTGAATGTTTATTTTGCATTTAAATATTCTGGTAGCATGTAAATAATTTAGGACTTAAGGAGGCCACTCACTGAATAGCAGATAAACTGAGTCATCAATGATGCAGTGCATTCCTTGAACAATAGATAATTTTTATATATTGCAAACACTAGAGGTCCTATTACACTTGCTTGGGTCATACACACTGCTACTATCACTTTTGTGGGACATTTACCATCCAGTATAATGTACTTGGTTCTATTTGTCAATTATTCCTCAAGTCAGTCACATATTTTTGAAGATACAGTGTATGAATGTATCTTGGTTAATAATTTACAATGTGGTACAGTGTTGAAGGCATTATGGAAATCTAGGAAGACACATTCTAGCTATTCACCTGCATCTATTGTTTGAAAGATGATGTGTATGAATAAAGCAAGCTGAGTTTCATACTTCTGATTTTTTTTCTGAAACCATTGCAATTCCTTACAAGAAACTTGATTTCCTTCAGGAACTTCATAATTTTTCAACTTAGAATATTCTCTTCGATGTTGAAACAACAGACGTTAGTGATATTGGTCTACAACTCTGTGCAGTTGATCTATTATCCTTTTTTTTACACAGGTGTGACCTATTCTCTGTTACAGTCACATAAGACTATTCACTGTGCAAGTAATTATCAATAAATATGAGCTAGGAAAGCAGTTAATTCCATGGAATATTCATGGCAAAATTTAAATGGAATTTTGTCAGGACCTGGTGTCCACTTCAAATTAAGAAATTTAAACCATTTTTCAATATGGAGGGTACTAATATCAATATTGCAGATTTGTGAGTCTGTGCAGTGGTCAAAAATTGGTATGGTAATATCCCCTTCTGTGAATACACTTCTACTTTCTGTCTGCTGCTTTCCGCTTCAACACCAGAAGGGTCGATGTGTGACTCTCTGGAAGGTTTGGATTGGTTCAATGACTTTACATATGCTGACTGTGACAACTATTGTAGGCTTCACACATCACTCTTCTTACATCTGCACACACCACTGTCTACTTTTATCTGTGAGCACCCTTTCAATCTCTCTCACAGCAAGAGTATGGTAGGCTAAGTTTTGCACACATTCTATGAATGATACAATTTTACCACAGCAGGTCTTTGCCACCTTATTACTTTACTTTTAACACACTTATCCTGAAAGAGTGAGGTGGCGTAGTGGTTAGTAGACTGGACTCACATTCAGGAGGATGACGGTTCAATCCCACGTCCGGCCATCCTGATTTAGGTTTTCCGTGATTTCCTTAAATCACACCAGGCAAATGCTGGGATGGTTCATTTGAAAGGGCACAGCCGACTTCCCTCCCCATCCTTCCCTAATCTGATGAGACCGATGACCTTGCTGTCTGGTCTCCTCTCCCAAACAACCCAACCCAACACTTATCCTGACTGCTGTTGATGACATCTTTCAACTTTAACCACATTGCTTCCTTTTTCGCCAGAGCTGAACTGTGTGTTCTCTGTTCACTTATAAAACATTTTTACAGTGATTGTGAAACTGAACAAACTCTCCCAGCTTTCTTGACTAACTTTTTGCCATTAGTGACTATTGTTCTTGTAATAATGTCATAGTCACTAGTAACTAACTCACACTCATTGACATCACTCAAAAGGATCAGGTCTATATCTAACTAGGAGGTTGTAATCTTACCCTCCCACCATGTTGTTGTTGTTGTGGTCTTCAGTCCTGAGACTGGTTTGATGCAGCTCTCCATGCTACTCTATCCTGTGCAAGCTTCTTCGTCTCCCCGTACCTACTGCAATCAACATCCTTCTGTATCTGTTTAGTGTATTCATCTCTTGGTCTCCCTCTATGATTTTTACCCTCCACGCTGCCCTCCAATACTAAATTGTTAATCCCTTGATTCCTCAGAACATGTCCTACCAACCGATCCCTTCTTCTAGTCACGTTTTGCCACAAACTTCTCTTCTCCCCAAACCTATTCAATACCTCCCCATTAGTTATATGATCTACCCATCTAATCTTCAGCATTCTTCTGTAGCACCACATTTCGAAAGCTTCTATTCTCTTCTTGTCCAAACTAGCTATCGTCCATGTTTCACTTCCCTACATGGCTACGCTCCATACAAATACTTTCAGAAACGACTTCCTGACACTTAAATCTATACTCGATGTTAACAAATTTCTCTTCATCAGAAATGCTTTCCTTGCCATTGCCAGTCTACATTTTATATCCTCTCTACTTCGACCATCATCAGTTATTTTACTCCCTAAATAGCAAAACTCCTTTACTACTTTAAGTGTCTCATTTCCTAATCTAATTCCCTCAGCATCACCCGATTTAATTTGACTACATTCCATTATCCTCGTTTTGCTTTTGTTGATGTTCATCTTACATCCTCCTTTCAAGACACTGTCCATTCCGTTCAACTGCTCTTCCAAGTCCTTTGCTGTCTCTGACAGAATTACAATGTCATCAGTGAACCTCAAAGTTTTTATTTCTTCCCCCTGGATTTTAATACCTACTACGAATTTTTCTTTTGTTTACTACACTGCTTGCTCAGTATACAGATTGAATAGCATCAGGGAGAGGCTACAACCCCGTCTCACTCCCTTCCCAACCACTGCTTCCCTTTCATGTCCCTCGACTCTTATAACTGCCATCTGGTTTCTGTACAAATTGTAAATATCCCTTTGCTCCCTGTATTTTACCCCTGCCACCTTCAGAATTTGAAAGAGAGTATTCCAGTCAACATCGTCAAAAGCTTGCTCTAAGTCTACAAATGCTAGAAACATAGGTTTGCCTTTCCTTAATCTAGCTTCTAAGATAAGTCGTAGGGTCAGTATTGCCTCACGTGTTCCAATATTTCTATGTAATCCAAACTGATCCTCCCCTAGGTCAGCTTCTACCAGTTTTTCCATTCGTCTGCAAAGAATTTGTGTTAGTACTTTGCATCTGTGACTTATTAAACTGATAGTTTGGTAATTTTCACATCTGTCAACACTTAATTTTCTTGGGATTGGAATTATTATATTCTTCTTGAAGTCTGAGGGTATTTCGCCTGTCTCATACATCTTGCTGACCAGATGGTAGAGTTTTGTCAGGACTGGCTCTCCCAAGGCCGTCAGTAGTTCTAATGGAATGTTGTCTACTCCCGGGGCCTTGTTTCGACTCAGATCTTTCAGTGCTCTGTCAAACTCTTCAGCAGGATCGTATCTCCCATTTCATCTTCATCTACATCCTCTTCCATTTCCATAATATTGTCCTCAAGTACATTGCCCTTGTATAGACCCTCTATATACTCCTTCCACCTTTCTGCTTTCCCTTCTTTGCTTAGAACTGGGTTTCCATTTGAGCTCTTGATATTCATACAAGTGGTTCTCTTTTCTGCAAAGGTCTCTTTAATTTTCCTGTAGGCAGTATCTATCTTACCCCTCGTGAGATAAGCCTCTACATCCTTACATTTGTCCTCTAGCCATCCATGCTTAGCCATTTTGCACTTCCTGTTGATCTCTTTTTTCAAGACGTTTGTATTCCTTTTTGCTGCTTCATTTACTGCATTTTTATATTTTCTCCTTTAATCAATTAAATTCAATATTTCTTCAGCTACCCAAGGATTTCTACTAATCCTCATCTTTTTACCTACATGATCCTCTGCTGCCTTCACTACTTCATCTCTCAAAGCTACCCATTCTTCTTCTACTGTATTTCTTTCCCCCATTCCTGTCAATTGTTCCCTTATGCTCTCCCTGAAACTCTGTGCAACCTCTGGTCTAGTCAGTTTATTCAGGTCCCATCTCCTTAAATTCCCACCTTTTTGCAGTTTGTTCAGTTGTGATCTATAGTTCATAACCAATAGATTGTGGTCAGAAATGTCTTACAATTTAAAACCTGGTTCCTAAATCTCTGTCTTACCATTATGTAATCTATCTGAAACCTATCAGTATCTCCAGGCTTCTTCCATGTATACAACCTTCTTTTACGATTCTTGAACCAAGTGTTAGCTATGATTAAGTCGTGCTCTGTCCAAAATTCTACCAGGCGGCTTCCTCTTTCATTTATTACCCCCAATCCATATTCACCTACTACGTTTCCTTCTCTTCCTTTTCCTACTATTGAATTCCAGTCACCCATGACTACTAAATTTTCGTCTCCCTTCACTATCTGAATAATTTCTTTTATCTCATCATACATTTCTTCAATTTCTTCATCATCTGCAGAGCTAGTTGGCATATAGACTTGTACTACTGTTGTAGGCGTGGCCTTCATGTCTATCTTGGCCACAATAATGCGTTCACTATGTTGTTTGTAGTAGCTTACCCAAACTCCTATTTTTTTATTCATTATTAAACCTACTCCTGCATTACCCCTATTTGATTTTGTATTTATAATCCTCTATTCGCTTTACCAAAAGTCTTGTTCCTCCTGCCACCGAACTTCACTAATTCCTACTATATCTAGCTTTAACCTATCCATTTCCCTTTTTAAATTTTCTAACCTATCTGCCCGATTAAGGGATCTGACATTCCGCGCTCCGATCCATAGAACACCAGTTTTCTTTCTCCTGATAACAACGTCCTCCTGAGCAGTCCCTGCCCGGAGATCCGAAGGGGGGACTATTTTACTTCCAGAATATTTTACCCAAGAGGATGCCATCATCATTTAACCACACATAACCAGTAAATTGTCAGTTTCTCCATAAAAATAGATTTGTTTCATATGCTTTGAGAGGAGTAAGATGTACAAATAACTGTTTAACTTATTTTAGTTTTCTCATTGTTGGCTGCAGTTCGACATGTCTAGGGGTAGATTCTTGAGGCTAAAATTTTTGACTTTGTGGGTTCCAGATGACTTGATAACAGTTAAGTAAGTCGGCTGTATCACTTCTGTTTCTATGACTTCTTTTATTTTATCCCATTTTTCTATGTCACACTGTCTTTACAATCTCCACTTTAAAACAGAAATTTACATTGTTATTGCCAAAATTAAAAACATGTCTGATTCCATCAGAAGCATGCTCACTACACCTACATTTTTTGGTACTAACAAATATTCCAAAGACCTTACAAAACAAAAGAGCATACAAAACCAAAGAGTTTACAAACTTTCTAGACAAAAGAAGAACATTCACCAACTTATATAATTATTTTGTAAATGAATCCAGAAAAAAATTTAGTAATTAGTATCAGAGTGTGTAATTAACAATAGGAATTTCAAGCATGCCAGATATTTTGCAATTTCAAATATTTCTAAAGGAAGAGTAATTTTATCTGTACAAACAGAGTTAAAGCATATTGATTGTAATAAAGTAATTTCTTTTTATACATTTTAGCCTGAAACATAATACATCATATAAAATAATCATATGAAATTCATTTAGTTAAACAGCTGAGATAATGTTCACCTATACAAGATTCGAAAATACTTTCTCTTAAAGATAGATAATGCTAGAGGATGTTGGTCCCTTTACAGTATCCCCATCACAAAATTGGGAACAGTCTGTTTACAATATTTTTTGACAGACTATAAGGTAAGCCAAATGGTGTACAAACTGATACCAAAAGATAAAATACAGATGTATAGAAGTATCTGATACATAACATATTACAGAAAACATAAGAAAAATATATCTACTATACAAGTCATAATCTATACAAATATCAGGATATGGTATTCAGATTTTCAGATCTGTGGAACAAGTCACAAGACAAATAATACAAAGTCAAAACTACAAATGGCAACAATAATTTATAGAAACAGATATAGAGACAAGGTAAATTACTAGAATTACAAATTGTAAGTATACATCCATAAAGTCAAACCTCCAGAATCTTCAAAAGAGAAGAGAAAAGTTTCAGAGCCTAAGTGTTCGATGAATGGTTGACTCAAAAACTCACAATGATGGGTACATACCAGAAGAATAGACTCAATCATTAGTAGGAATCAATCATCCACTTAAACCAGAGTATGCAAGGATATGTTCATTCATGAAAGGACAAAATAATGAAAAAATATTAGGGGCTAAGTTTACGATGTGGGGGCCGACCTATGAATCCAAAACTCACTGTGTACAAACCAGCAAAATATGTTTTGGCACAACAAAATGAATAAAGCTCATAATCATATCAATAAGTTCAATTAAATAATGACATAACAGAGTAGCTTGAGGATCAAAATCAGTGTATGAAAGCAGACATGTATACATCTTGTTATATGGTCTGTACTAGTAAATGTCTTCCACACTATTTGCTAATTGTCCAAACAAGCTAATCTACATACATAAAGACTAAAAGATTCGTTACAATTGATAAATATACTGATTTAAAGTTACATAATGTGTTGGGAAGTCACTCCCCCTACTTTAAGAAACGTACATTTATGTGAAATAACACTGTCTTTGGCGATTTTGACTAACAATTTACAAATCTCAGTCACAACACTGATGTAGATGACATGCTTGAGTACATTACCCAGTCTCTTGTAAGTTGACTGGTCCAGCAGAGTACAGCCACACAGCAGTATGGAGATGTGTCCACTCACATCTCTTAGTTTCCTGCTTAGAGTTCTCATCACATTTTCCAGTGGCTAAGTAACTTCCTAGCTAGCATTCACATAAAATCCTGAAACATTGTACTGTGTACTAAATATGCTCTTCAATACCTTCTTCACGTCACAAGAGATATGCTCTCCCTATTCATTTTCCAAAATCAATTATATAGGATTTAGGTCAGGTGTGATTAAAAAGTGTTCACATATGAAACATTAAATCAGACTTAAATGCAATGAAAAAAATAATGAACTAACAAGGTCAGACACAAATATACTAAGATAATATTCCTAATTTTTACAGTACAAATTATGAATGTTGCCCCATTTCAAAATTGTTATAAGTATCTACCCATTTAGTCTCATGGCATATATGTATCAAATTATAAAGCACAAATCTGTTACAGAATGTAATTATATAGTGTATCATAGATTTTAACTCAGTCAATAGATAAGACAGACCTTTAAAAAACACATCAACTTACGTACTAAATTCATGACGAACAAAACACAATTATATATTTTTATGAATTTACAAATAGATTTAAGCTCAGTCCAGGGATAAGACAGAAATTGTAGCAGTTTGCCTACTTTTATTTCCTTGTTGGTTGTCCTCGGTGTCGACATACTGCGTTGCTACATTGGCTGAAAAATGGAATTTGTAATTTGGACACTGAGTACTGTGATTAATGTAGCCAACAGGTACACATTTGCATTTCACCATCTTTTACTTTCACTTTTCACAACCCCTGATATACACATTTAATATGGCCAGTGCTCTATTTTTTAACTTTACTTAAGCCTCATTAATAGTTTTCAGGCAAACGTCCACATACTGCTACAATAGTTTACTGTTGTACATCTACGATAGAGTCCTGCATGACCGAGTAAGCGAGCACAAAATACGAGGTGGGGCAAGCCCACCCTAACTGGATAGGCTGCCTGCACTAGTTGTTGTGACCGAACATAGAAGCCGTGACTGAATACCTAGCACGTAACTTCAAACACATTACACGTGTCATCATCCGTGTGAGATTGCAGCCAGTGCGGGCTTCTCATTTGTGGTGTGTCTCTCTCTGTAATCATGCAGCTCGAGGAAGCCAGTGCAATGAGACATAAGATTGAAGCCAATGTTTACACATTGAAGAAACGGGAAGGTCTAAAAAACCAAATATGGACTACATTTCTGTTGGTTATAGATGAAAACAGTGCGTCTACTGGGTACGTATCATGCATAAACTGCTCCACATTATTGTGTTTCCAGTCTCGAACCACTCATTTAAAGAAACACAGTTGCAAGAAACCTCACAAAGATACAGCTTCTGCAGGGATACCGGCAGTAATAAAAAACAGCATTACAGCAAAGTGTGTTGCAATGTGTGCTAAAGATATGAGACCTTTTAATGCCATTTCCGGTGAAGGTTTCAGAGAACTAGGCCAAGAATTAATACATCTACGTGCGCATTATGGACAAGTTAACGTGGCAGATGTCATGCCACATCCCACTACTATAAGCAGACATGTCAAAGAACAAGCTGATGCAACACAAAACAGCATAATGCCTTCTGTTATTGCGGAAGTTATTAATAAAACATGTGCTGCAACAGTTGATATGTGGACTGATTCGCATAACCAGGTGCACTATTTGACGCTTTCAACACATTACATCAGCACAGATTGGTCTCTTGTGAACAATGTTTTATTTACAACAAAATTCCCAGATGTTAAGAAGACGGGAGTAAATATTATGAAAGAAATTGAAGAGAGGATGGCTGATCGGGACATTCCGCCGGACATGTTGCACAGTTTTGTTTTTGTCTCTAACCAAGGTGCCAATGTAATAAAGGCTTTGGAAAATCACAAAAGGATTCCTTGTGCTGCTCATTGTATAAACACAGCACTTAGCCATACTTTCGATGAAGATACCTTCTTGTTAAATCATGCCCCGAACATTGCATAAACAATAAATACTGCAAAATACATTGTAAGGTACATTAAGAAAAGTGGCCTCTGCTCGTCTTTTAAATCATCATTGAAACATGAGGTCTGCACACGCTGGAACAGCTTGTACAGTATGCTGGAATCCTTACACACTCAGTATAACGAAGTTGCTGCTTTGCTGACGGCGCTTACAGACAGAAAAATTGCGCATTTTCTGAGGCCATTTAAAGAGGCCACAAATGAATTAGAAGGCAAAAACAACCGACAATCAAGTTATTTCTTCTTTGGTTTCACAAACTGCAACAAATTTGCAGTGTCAATGACACTGACTGTTAGGTGAGTAATTACTGCAGTTGAAAGCACTGTTTCATTATGATACGCCATAGATTTATAATTAACTAGCATAATTGATGTGTACTAACAGATATGTATTTTTTAACAGGTGGTACAAAGGATTAAAAATCGAGCCTTGGCTTTCGTTTGTGAGAAGATTGTGATCACTTCCAGACCTAAAATTGCTACGTTTCTTTGGCCGTCTTTCTGTGATCTTAATATGCTTGAAATAAATGAAAAGCAGGAAATTCTTAGCAATGAGCAACAAATGTGTGCCACTTAAGCAAGTACAACATGCAATCATTAACATAATCGTTTTTGCATAGTTAGTGGATAGTGTATTATAGAGAAACAGGAATGTTATAATCCATATAATATTTCATTAACGGAAAACATCTTGTTTTTACGGGAACGTTTCGATGATTTCCACATCAGTTCTGTATTACTTGTCTCTTTTGTTTACTATCATAGATCCTTCAAGTACTGCTTCATCACCACTCAGAAAAAGAGATCGTTTCAAGGAATGGAGGAACAACAGATCATCCGCAGCCGATGAAGTAGATCTCTACATTTTAATGCAACCCGGAGATGAGGATGACATTTTAAAGTGTTGGAGCAGACATGAAACAGATCTGTCAGGCCTTTGAAAGACGTATTTTATGTATCCCAGCAACGAGTGCGCCTAGTGAAAGATGCTTTAGTAAAGCTGGCATGTTACTAACAAATCGCCGCAGCCAATAAAATCCGGTACGCATTACTGATTTACTGCTGATCAACAACTACTATAATTTTGTTTCTGTTGCAAACAAGTGAAAAGTATGACAAGTTATATCTGTAAATGTTTAATGTTCTTTGTATGCTTTCTTTATGAAGATGATTGTCTTCTAGATTACAGGGACAGCACTTATTTAATGTTTCCTATTAATGAAAGGAAAAATATATCTTCTGTTTGAAAATGAGACTTTTCTTCTATCCGCGATTGTATTGAAATATTTTATTTTCCAAGTGCTTTATGAATTTAGCTGTGTCACGTACCCGTTCTAGGAAACGTTACTTTTGTATTAAAAGAGAGAGAGACAAATATATTGTGTGTGTGTGTGTGTGTGTGTGTGTGAGAGAGAGAGAGAGAGAGAGAGAGAGAGAGAGAGAGAGAGAGAGAGAGAGAGAGAGAGAGAGGGAGGGAGGGAGAAAGAGAGAGGCATTGGATTTGTACAGTACAGCACAGCAAGCCGGGGCGAGGTGAGGTGAGACATCAGTGGTGCCGGTCATGCTCGCTTATCCGCGTGTCCGGAATCCGGACAACAGGCATGGGGCAAGTACGTGACCGAGCCGAGTCGTGTGGGGCCGGACACAAGCAGCTTGGTCCCCACGTCAACAGGCGAGCTGTGACCGGTCAAACATTGAGTGTTGCAGCACTCTAATCTACAACCAGTAAAAGCCTAACCACACAGTCTTTCAAATAAATTGAACAGTCACTGTCATTGCTTTAACACATGGTCTATTGGTGTAACACTTAGTTCACTGTTAAGTTGATGCATTGTTGTCATTCTAACCAACACAGGTTCCTCGTCTGAAACTCAGCTGAGGACTGACTGTCTTGTGACCAAAAATTGGGCCCTAATATATTATCACAGTAATAGGTACTGAAACTACACATTGTTGAAAGTTATATTTACACAAATTACAATTACAACTTAACTCATTAAATTAACTGAATACATAAAAAATTGGTTCTTTCTAATAGTTTCTTCTACGACAAGAGTTAGGCCAAATTATTTGTTTAAATGATGAAATTGACAAATATAAGTACACAAATAATACTTTGGACAAAACTGTTAAGTACTTTGGAATTAATTAAGAGTCTGATTTGCTAACATGTTTTCGAATAGAGCCAAATAGATACTTTAAGATTACAAGCATTTTGTCTTACAAATGTTTATAATTAGTATAGAATTTATATTTATTTAAAAGTCAACAATAGACTTTAAGTTACGAAACAATTACTGATTTCACCCTGTAGCAAAAGATACTAACTCGGATCGACAAAATACATTAGAAAATCAATTACATACATAAAACTAAGTACAAAATTAGATCTGGTGTTATATTCTTTAAAACTGAGGGCCCAACCTTTCTGTTTTATGGAAATGCAGATTATATTTATGTATGTTAATGGTAATTAGTTAAAATTTAAAAAAAATGAATTTAAGTAGGCAGATGGCAAAACAAGAGGGGAAATAAAATTCTCCCAGCTTGCTTTGTCACAAACTCTAGAAATTACGTGATCTTACATATTACATTCATGATAAACAAAACACAATTACAAAGTCTTATAAATCTAAAGACATAGTGTATATTTTCCTCTAGACTAGAAATTATTATGCATTCATGTTCATAGGTCTTGTACTCTACACTAAACTTTAACAGTACTTGACATTTTACATACTTGCTTTGCTTACCATTAGCTCCTCTTATCTTGATACATGCAATGGACATTTCCACAAAATTCATACTGTATTGGATCTTGTTCCTAAATTGTTCAGTTATGGTAGAAATCGGGCTACCTGTATCAATCAAACAGTTCCCTTCCTACTGACCAATCTTAATCTTAATGTAACGACACCCAAAATGTGATCATCTCTGTTATTGGACACTTCATGTAAAAGATCACTTTCAATTTCATCAAATGCTATACACTGTTTTTACAGGGTCTTATCAACTTCACTGGCATCATAGCTTTACTTTGGTTAATCAAGTTATCAGGTATAGATTGAACACAACAAGTGGGTTCCTCAGTACAACTAACATCACTTAGTACAGAAGGAACACAAAATATATTACTGGCAAAATTACATTTCCTACTTAGATTTTCTTTTACTTCATTCCACCAATTTGGATACAAATTTTGATTACCCACAGATAATTTATTCCAGAATGCACATTTATTTATGTTATCATCAATCTGCTCACAAACACATTTCAAAAATTTTTCACCCTTATTCTATAGGCATACAGATAACTCGCCTTTACTGTTTGGATCATTACTCTGCATGACGTTAATGAAAAACTGCTTTGACTGGAATGGTATTCCATGACTCTCACTTACATCATCACATACATCACTTACTTATCTGTATTCACAAATAACTATGAAACTTCATTATTCTTAAACTCCACAAATACCTGATACACATCATCATCATCATCATCATATTCTTCCAAAATTACTTTATCAACAACATCATTAACAACAAATGTCTCATCTCCATCAATGTCACTTACCGCACCTACATTCATTTGCAATAAACTACCAGTCTCAGACTTACCAGCCTCAGTTACTTCACAGATCTCATTCACACCTACATCGAAAATAGCAAGTAATTCAGATCCGATACAGTTATCACCTCATTTACATACCCCGATAACACTGACCGCAAGAAGATATCATTAGTATATACTACATCAAAATTCTCATTACTCTCACATTCTGGTTTATAATTAGAACTTACATCACTATAGTTAATCATAGTATTCCAAAACTTTCCATCAAAAGATAAATAGGAAATCTGATATTCCTTCTGTTCAGTGGCAGATACCTGTGCCATATTATTGACATTGTTATTATTGTCTAATTACAAACTCAAATAATAAATCAATGTTTTGAAGAGGGCTGTTTCCCTGCGGAACCAAAATATATTGAAGTTAAACCACTCTTCAAGAAGGAATCAAGAGAGATAATGGGAAGTTATTGTCCTATCTCAATTCTCCCACTCATATCTGAATAACTTGCTGTTGCACAGATCCAAAACTTCATTGCAAAATATTCTGTTACTGGTATTCTAAACAATCAATTTGGTTTTCAGCAGGGAAAACTCACAATAGATGCAGTAAACAGTTTCATTGAGAAAATAAGAACATCATTAGACAACAGAAATAAGGTGGCAGGAATTTTCTGGGACCCTACAGATGTGTTTATTTCTGTAAACCATCCATTGCTTGATTACATACTTGAAAAGTATGGCATTTGCAATAGTGCTGTACAATGGCTTAAATCCTACTTAGCAAACAGAAAGAAAAGAGTTAGCATCTCTTCAAATGGCATGTATTATTTTTCTGACTGAAGAAAATATCTCAGGGTGTACCGTAAGGCTCCATATTAGTTAGGCCCAGTCCTACTTCTCATCTGTGTCAATGACTTACCATTAAATATCAGCTCCCCATCAATTCTGTTCGCAGATGATACTTCAAGATCAGGATTCGGAAAAAATTCCCAAATCTGTGATCAGTATTTTCAGTACCTTAGAAACTTAGTTTCAGCTAAATGGGTTGAATCTAAACATATCTAAGACTCGCATGATGCAGTTCAAAACCAGTCAAAATGTGAGCAGATATAGAAGAAGTTGACTCAGTCAAATTCTTAGGTTTAAATGTAGATAAAAAGTTGAGCTGGCAGGCACACACTGAATACCTACCAAACAAACTAAGCAGTTTTGCATTTGCAGTGCAAATATTATCAACTACAACTGACATGGACACACAAAAAGTAGCATATACAAGCTACTTCAAATCCATTATAAGGTATAGTATTGTTTTTTTTTTTTTTTTTTTTTGTGTAACTTCAACAAGCATAGTGCAGATACTAATAATACAGAAAAAATCATTTGAAATACATGCACTGCAAATCACAAAGAACCATGTTGACTATTATTTAGAAAACTTAAAATATTAACTCTGCCATCCTTCTACGTATATGAGATTATTATATTTTTGTACACCAGACATGAATTATTTGACGGAATTCATTTGGTCCATTCACATGATACTAAAAACAAAGAAAATGTTATGCTCCCCACCCACTGCATCAGACTGTATTGCCCAGGAACCTCAATACAAGGGAATGAAAATTTGTAATAAATTAAAAGGGAAGAAGTTAATGCAGATGAATTTAGGTTCACTTAAAAGAAAGCTATATGAGGTACTGACACTGAAGTGTTTTTACTCAGTGGATGAAATCATGCATGCTCTGCATCCACTGAGGGGGTCATTTAGTGATCATCTGCTGTTACATAGCATTATGTCACACATGTTGTGTGCATGTATTTACAAACACTGTGCTGTCAAACATTTCATGCCAGACACCAGGTGCACTGTGTTTTATATAAGAGTTTTGGCTTTTTTTTATTTATGCTTGTTATGTTCTTGTATTATCTTCTGTGCCTAGATTTAGTGCATAGGTATGGAATAGCTTGAATGTACTGTTCTTGTCAGAGTAACGTTAAGTTTTGAGTAGTATTCTCAGAACATGTTTTTTTTTTTTTCACTTTTTCTCCTGTGACTGCATTCAATAGAGATACGCAGGATTAAATCATCAAATGAAAGTCTACCCAGCTTGCACTGACATCATATTGAGCATGTGTGATCCACTGAGGACCCTACCGTTAGGGTTCACTGTTATGGTTTCCAGTTTTTTCAAGTGTTATGTCAGTTGCCAGATTTAGCTTTATCACCACTCTGACTACTATTTCTATCATCTGCTGTTTGTAATACCATTTAAGCTTTCTCCCTTGAGTATTGTTTATAAAAGTACACCATAATGGTCTGCTAAGAATTCTACCAACCCTTTTTCCAATATTGTTATTAGCAAAGTGGTTTGAACACCCCTAACATCATAGTTCTCACAGTGGCCTTTTGTAGGTTAAAGTTTGTTATTGTCGTTGATTGTCAATATAAGGTTACAGCTGCTGTTTCCATGCAGCCCTTTTTATTTAAGTTTCTGCTTTTAGTTCAACTTTGCTTCTAATAAACTTTTTTCTACAGAAGTTGTGAAAATTTTATGAAATTTCACCGACTTGTTTCACAGGTATAGGCCAATTTATAGATAGCAAATTTAGTTCTACACAATTACACAAGTTTCATGCACTACAAAAATATTTATGTTTGTTTCCATTAATGTGTCTTCATTAAGAATAAATATGACTTAAGAAGTGATTTCTTCTACAATACTAACACAAGAAAGTTTTAATGTGTTACATATTTGTTCATAACTTGCTTTTATGGTGGGTTGCATATTTTCTAGTTTTGAACTTAAATTGTCACCATTGCTTTTATTTCACTTCTAATCCTCCCAGTTTCCCTAATGTCATGCTTAAAATGTCACTCTGATCTAACTTTTTGTCTACTGATCTCTCCCCCCCCCCCACTCTGATCTAACTTTTTGCCTAATAATTTCACCACCCCCCCCCCCCCCTAGCTACAGTTTCAGCTTTATTATTTTCGCTCATTTCCAGATTATTATGAAGTATTTTACCCCAAAATGTTACAATTTTACTTAGAGTGTCATTTCTTCTTATATTTTCTTGTGAAGATCTTAAATTTTTTTATCGGCTTTCATTCACTCGTGGTCTGTATGTGCTTAAATATCCTTTGCAGCTTCCAAATCCAAATCAGTGTTTGTTCAGCATCCAGATTCCACATTTCTTCACAGTGCTTTAAATATATAATTTCTATTCATACTCCAGAGAAACAGTTTATAATCCTGACAGCAGCTGCCATGTATTATGCAACAATTTTCCATCCTTGAGTTAGCTTTTAAGATTTAAGTCATTGATGTTGGATAAAAACAAAAATTGTTGTGTAGTAATGTATTTGGACACACACACACACACACACACACACACACACACACACACACACACACATATTCACCAAGTAGCGGCAGAACAGGTACAAAAAGAACTTTATTGTTATGCATGGTTTCAGTGGTAGTGGCTCCTTCTTCTGGCAGAAGGGTTGAAGGGGAAGGAGAAGGGTAAAGGGAAAGGACTGGAGAGGTTTAGGAAAAGGGTTAAATTTCTGAGAAGTCACACAGAACCGCAGATGACTTTTCTGAAGTCTACCCCTTTTCCTAAACCTTCCCAGTCCTTTTCCTTCACCCCTCTGAAAGCTTCCATAAGTAAAACCTTCTTTTATGTGTGTTTTCTGCTGTTGATTGGTAAGTAGATTTTTTATCTCTCCAAATACATTATATTGTCAAAAATTGATCATTTTCATTGTGTTCATGTGAAGATTTGTAATATAAAAATTAGAAACTACCCGTTCTATTGTAATACTGATTACATACTGATAGTAGAGTAGATAAAAATATAAATAGAAACATATGTTTTGTATGCATTTAATACTGAATGACAAAAATATTAAAATTAATGTAGATTTGTTTTTAGAGCATTTGCTGTTAATTATTTGCCAATAAATTTTCATAGTGTAAGTTTGAAGAATGAGAATATATTAATACATAAATGGAAACTCATACATGTGGAAAAATTGCATCTGGTGACTGAAAAAGTGTATGAACATCCATCGTTACATAATGTATAGTTTACTTACGAAAACCAATTCAAATCTGACTAGAATTTGGATGGTATTGTATTGTTTGTCAACTGAGAGAAAGTTTCATCAGATCCTGATTTATTACACTATTGAGTTTCAACTCTTGACCACATAAGTTTTTGATTATTGTTTTGTCCACAATTTCTCTCTGAACTCTGTGACTGAGTCAGTGTTAACAATATTATGCAATATAATTATTTTCTTCTATGATATGTTCCCAACTGATCATTATCTTTTACTTAAATAAATAATTGAACATTGTTTTTACACCTACATCACTGTAAGTTGTTGGGTCTACAACAAATTGTCAATTACTGTTACAATATGTGCTTCATTTCTCACAGAGAATTTTGCTTTAGTAAATAATTTGAACCTGAACTTGAACAACTCTAGGTGCCCTTTTTCAAAACTACCATGGAAGGTGGCACAGTGGCTAGCACACTAAACTCACATTCACGAGGACGATGGTTCAAATCTCTGTCTGACCATCCGGATTTAGGTTTCTTGTGATTTCTCTAAATCTCTCCAGCAAATGCTGCAATGGTTCCTTTGAAAAGTATATAGCTGATTTTCTTCCCCATCCTATTGTAATCTGAGCTTGTGCTTGTAAAGGGACACCCTCCTCTGACATTACCTTTCTTCAACAGATATTAGTGATATCAAAATTACCTTTTGCCTTTTAAACAGGTTAATATTATCTCAGTGCTTAACTAAAATAATTTCATATGATTTTTGGATATGATGTATTATATTTCAGGCTAAAATTTATAAAAAGAAATTTCTGTATTTTCTTTGTTACAATTGATATGTACTAATTCTATATGTACAGTTAAAATTCTTGAATTTTTTGTTAACAGTAGCTACTGCTACCTCTGCACCAGATGATGCAACTTCTGAAAGTTTTACCTACAACATTCCTGACCTAAATAACTTATCCTTGAAATGGGAACAGGTGACCTGCCAAAGCGTATACAAAGTCGTCACAAACTTACATGGCTCATACAGTGAAGATCTCTATGGCATCTCCAACTCCATCTTGAAACAAATAATTGACATTATTGTTGCCCCTCTTACCTTTCTGATCAATAGTACTTTTACAGCTGGTCCTGAAGGCTACTATTGTTATCCCAATCTATAAAAAAGGAGAAAAAAACAAACCTGAAAGTTACCGTCCAATATCCCTCATACCTATATTATCCAAGATAATAGAATGCTGCATTAAAACACAACTTTGCAACTGCTTTGCTAAACCAAATCTTTTTTCCTCCTCGCTCTTTGGTTTTAGGCCAGGATTGTCTACAATAAATGCAGTAGAAACTCTTGTGACAGACATACTTGATGGCTTCGAGAACAATTCCATCACTTGTGCTGTACTACTAGATCTGAGTAAAGCATTTGATACTGTATCCCATGAAATACTAATAAATAAACTAGACTGCTATGGTGTCAAAAATAACGAACTGGCATTAATCAGATCATACCTGACAAACAGAACTCGGGTAGTTATAGTAAATAGCCAGCAATCAAGTGCCCTACCAGTTGTATGAGGTGTGCCACAAGGCTCAGTGCTTGGACCTTTTCTCTTCCTGGTATACATGAATGACTTGCCTACTTTCATGCTTTACAAGTCAATAATATATGCTGATGACACAACCCTGATTACCTCAGATAACAAATTGGAGGAAGTGAAGAAACAAACAAAAGTAATGCTTGAAAAGTCTGCCATATGGCTCCACATTAACAAGCTGATACTCAACAGTAGCAAGACTGAAATTATGCATTTCTTCTTGCACAACCTACAGGAAAAATTAAATGAGTCTGACTCTGTAAGACTTCTAGGAATCCACCTGGACCCGAAATTAACATGGAACGCCCACACGGAACTGTTATGTACCAGACTACCTAGAGTAGTCTTTTTCTTAAGGAAACTAAAAACATTAGTTAGCAGAAAACAACTTTTATCTTCTTATTATGCCTTCTTTGAATCTCACTTACAGTATGGAATAAAATTATGGGGCAACTCAACTGGTGCTCAGACAGTGTTCATGTGGGAGAAGAAAGCAATTAGAGCAATTACAGGTATTAAAAGCCAAGAATCATGTCGAAAGCACTTTAAAGAACTTAACATCTTAACATTACCTTCTCTGTATATAAAAACGTGTCTTCTTTCCATAAAAAAACAAATACATACCTTACCTTCCAGAACAGATGTTCATTCACATGATACCAGATATAAAAACAATCTTGATGTAGACTTTACTAGGCTGTCTAAGGTCCAAAGTAGCTTTAAGCAGACAGGATTAAAATTATATAACAAGTTACCACCATCACTGAAAGAGCTACAAGATGATGCCTTCAAGAAGCAGCTGCACAAATTGTTAGCTGATAAGTGTATCTATGATGTAAAGGAATTGGAATGTAGTAGAGAGTGAGAATAACTATGGTGTAAAGGAATTGGAATGTAGTAGAGAGTAACTATGATGTTAAGGAATTGGAATGTAGTAGAGAGTAACTATGATGTTAAGGAATTATAATGTAGAGAATAACTCTTTATCCTCATGTAATGTAATGTGAATGTACATAGTTCCCCATTTTAGATTCACTATCAAATGTAATCTCAAAACTGTCTATTTCAACAAAAGTTGGCTAATGACAAGTAATAAATAAATAAATAAATTCTTCTTTTAGAAACATTTGAAATTACGAAATATTTGGCACACTTAAAATTCCTATTATTAATTGCACAATCTGACACTAATTATAGACTATCACCTATTATTTCATGTGATGCCATGATACACACATTGATAGTGAACCACGTGAAAGGTCAACCAGCTTGGAATGGTGGAAGCTTGAATGTTTAATGAAAAATAGACAAGTAGTTCCAAGGTTTTAGGTGCTGTGTAGGCTGGAGTGCGAGTGGCACCAGTGTACCTGAACCAGTGTGGTAGGCACAGAAGCGGTGTCATTACATAAAAGTTCACTTGGCTGTATCAACTGTTGCAATACCACAGCATAATTGTAGACATGTATGGTGTGGTGGGTGCAATGTACACAGCTGAAGAAAATGGATCTAGGAGTTGCGCAGTCTGTGGTGCAGAAAACAGTGGAAAATCATGGGTGTGGTAGGTACACAGTGCTCACTCAATGAAGTGTATGTCTGACATCATTGTTCTGGTAGTAGGTTGACATTGTTTACCATTGGCACAAGACACCATGGCATCACATCTAAGATTTCAGGCACAGTGCGATGAGACACTCTAAGTTGCATGGTGCTGTAGCACATAATGTAGCACAAAGTAACAGAAAGTCATTGTCTGTTCACTGTAATTGAAGAACTCTGAAGTTCAAAAATCGATGCATTGTTACTGTGTAGTTATCATAGTGGCTGTACAGTGAGAAAATTCAGCCAGATTCAGTTGTCATGGGTCAACAACATAATTCTTAGCCACAGTGGTGGGCAAAAAACATAATTAATACACATAGGTATAAACAGTGTTTTATTATTGAGCCTAAGTGCATACAAGAAATGTGACCAGTACATTACAAGTTATAGAACAGACTGTTAAAACACAAGAGAGTCCACACAGTACACTGCTGCCAGGAACCAGAGAGGTATTTTTCCATTGTAGCAGCAATGTTATTAGTCAAGTCCCCACAAATAAATAAATGAAGCATATTTGCAGTTCAATATATATATTAACATTATAAAACTGAGACAGGGACAGCTCATCTCTCTCTACATTACAACTATATCCTACATTAACTGTAAGCTATTCACACATATAATTCAACTATAAATGTTTTAAGCTAGATGTAGTCACAATTTGGCTTAATCGTTACAGGTGGACTGCACACAAGGAGGGCTGTAAAGTAACTACCACCCATAGCTTAATTTAAATTGCTTCAGAATTCATCACTTAATCATACTCATTGGACATCAAGTTATTATCATTTTCTGTTATCAATTTAACACTCTCTAACTTCATTTGGAAGCCACTTGTGTTTATGGTACACCTCTGCCAGTTCTGTGAAAACACATTTAAGTATCTGGATAAGAGATGGATTACCACAATGGAAACTACTGAATGTGGAGGCAGGGAAGCTAGACATTGACTTCTGGTGAAGAAGAAAGAAGTGGAAAGAAAGACTAGGAATGTTAGAACCAAAGAAGGAAGGACAACAGACCCCAAAGACAGATATACATTTCACATCCCATCTCAAGGATATGCCACTGTTTGGTAGTTCACCAGAGGACCAGAGAATGATGAAGATGTTCACCAGCCCTACAGAACAGATACTATGGGCTTCACTCCCATAGGTCCCAAAAATTGATTCTAACATCCCACTAATGACAAAGTGTTATACACAGGTATTTGTATGAGTTGGCTGATTCCAGCTGTGACTCACTGATATTATACACATACAATACTATTCTTTTTTTGTGAATTGTGCTGTTTTACATTTCTGAACATTTAAAGCAACTTGCTACTCTTTGCACTACAGTAGAGCGTCGATTATCCGAACATCAGTCAACCAAATGACCACTTAACCAAACTGTGTACTCGCTCGCACCTGTTACTCTCCCACCCTACCATCCATCATCCCCCTCACTCCCAAACCAAGTTTCCCACAGTAGTCGCCGTACTGGGCCACCGCTGGTGGAACATTGCTTCTAATGGGGCATTCACAAGGTGTTGCTGACCGGCCAAGCTGCCAGTCGCTGTGTTTCAACAATCAGCACACATCTGTCGGCTTGGCACTGGCAGTAGAAGTAGCTGCAGTATCAAAGCTTTTCACAGCAACAGCTGCACCAGCTTAGAGTTGAGGCACACCGCTCTGCGCAGTTTGAAGGATTGCGTGACCCCAAGAAGAGCTTCTCACGGTGCAAACAGTCACCTTCTGTTCTCTGTTACGACCACTTGTGTGCTGCTGCGTGAAGAAGTGAACTTGATGATACAAAATTCTTAAATGTAAACTTGTTGTCTTTTCTATGAGGGACAAGTACAAGATTATTACTATATTTTCTTACTGAAGTTGCCTTTGTATGTTACTTTGTAATACTAAAAGAGGTGCCTGTTTTTATGAATAAATTTACTGTACAGTACTTCTTTGTGGCAAATAAACATGTACAGTTCAATTATCCGAACAAACCAGTTTTCCAAACACCCATGTCCCCAAATTACTTCGGATAATCGATGCTCTACTGTACTTTGAAATCTTTTCAAAATCTGACTGAATATTTATGCAGCTTCTTTCAGACAGTACTCCAGTATGGATAACTGGATTGTCTGTGAAAAGTCTGAGATTACTATTAATATTGTCTGCAAGGCTATTAATACAGAATATGAACAGTAAGGGTCGCAATACATTTCCATAGGGCACGCTCAAAGCTACATCTACAGCTGATGATGACTCTCCATCACATATAACCTGCTGCATCCTCCCACCTAAAAAATCCTAAATCCAATCACAAATTTTGCTTGATACACCATATGACCATACTTTTGACAATAAACAAGATATGGTACTGTTTCAAATGCTTTTCAGCAATCAAGAAATACTGCATCTACTTGACAGTCTTGATCCAAAGCTTTCATTACGCCATGTGAGAAAAGTATGAGCTGGGTTCTGTGTGATCCATGTTTCCAGAATCCATACTGGTTGGCAGGAAGGAGGTTATTCTATTTGAAATGCCTCATTATATTTGAGCTCATAATGTGTGATAAGATTCTACAGCAAATTGATGTCAAGAATATTGGGTGGTAGTTTGTGGGTCATTTCTACTACCCTTCTTCTGTATGGGCATGACCTGTGCCTTCTTCCAAGTATTGAAGTTTTGTTCAAGGTATCTATGATGGATTATAGTTAGAAAAGAGGCTAACTCAACCAAAAAACAGTATAGAAACTGACTGGTATTCCACTGGGCCCTGGAGCTATTTTCAGTTTTAATGATTACAACTGTTTGTCAACACCAATGACACCAACATTTAATTCACTCTCCTTTTCAGTGGTATGAGTATTAAACTGGGGCAACATTTGAAAACATAATTAAGTCTTCCAGTCTTTGTGTTGCTGTCATCTATACCAGTTCGTATCTCTCTTGCAAGTGACTGTACACTAGCTTTGATGCTACTAACCTACAACCAGAACTCCTTTGTGTTTTGTGAAATATCATATGACAACATTCTGTTATAGTTGTCAGTGAAAGCTTGCCGCATTGCTTTCTTGACATCAAATGCTTTTCATTTGGAATCTCCCTATCCATAATCCTATGCTTTGTTTTACACCTGTTATGCAGGGCCTCTGTTTTCTTTTTTAAGTTTCTGTATGATGACAGTATATCATAGAGGGTCCAACACACTATGAACTGTGTTACTGGGTGCATACCTATCCACTGCTTGCTCAAATATTCTTTTAAACTTGAGCCATTGTTCATCCACATGCTCCTGCTCTGTGTTGAAAGTTTCAGGCTACTCATTCAGTTATGACACTACTGCTTTTTGTCTACTTTACTGAACATATACACTTTCTACTTCTTGTTGTTGTCCTTTGTACTTTAGTAATTATTGTTGCCGTAGCCATGTCATGGTCACTGACATCAGTTTCATTGTGGACTTCCTCAAAGAGGACAGGCCTATTTGTTGCCATTACATCCAAAATTTTCCCATCATGAGTGGGGTTCTGAACTATCTGTTCCAGGCACTTTTCAGAGAAGGTATTTTTTTAAATGTTTCACAGGATGTCTTGTCATGCCTACTACTAACAAAACTGTAATTTTCCCAATTGATTGTTGGATGGTTAAAGTCTCCTCTGATGATTACAGTATGATTGGGAACTTACATACAGGCAAACTAAAGTTTCCTCTAAAGTTTTTGGTTTCATTAGAAGATGACTCTGGTCAGCTTTTATAACATTGACATTATGGGTATTGTGTTGTAGGATTACAGGATCCAACTATGTACACTATACACCATATAGTTGATTCCCAGTACACATGTGTTTACAGTTTCACATTGAGACCATAGACAGGTCCCAAGAGCTTGGAAAACAAAGATGTTGATACCTGACTTGGTCAATAGTCACCACATTAGCCACCCTCTACAGTGTGGAGCACTGAGACAAATATCAGGACATACATGTAAAGGAAGCACCCGAGGGGGGTTGGGGGGTGTTTAAACAGAAACAATACATGACATTAGTAAATGAAGTCCTCCAGCCAGTGGGGGAGATGGATGGTCCTGCCCGACTGGGTGACTTGAATGACTGCTACAGTATGAAGGACTTTGACCATTGACGGTACGAACAGGCAAGCGAAGGTGAATGTGGGTCAAGTTGTCATTGGAAAAGCTGGCTCATTCATAGAGTACAGACACATTATCAGAATGCACCACAAACAAATCTTATAACTACAAATGAAATCAGTGTTGACCTTAACTACCACTTCTGTAAGGGGTGTGACAAAATCTCCACATGAATCATGGTCAGCAATGTCACACGTTCTGAGGCTGGCCCCTCACATGTCACTAAATCCTAACAGGAGAGAGATGGGGGTCTGCTGGTAGGAGAGCAAGTCATCACATGTGTACTCTGTAGGGTGATGTCACATGCACCTGTAGCATTGTCACATGACTGGGAGTAGGTAACATCACATGTGCAGGAATGGTTGTCACTCACCCACGAACTGTTGGTAGATATCTCGTGTGAGGCGGGTGTAGCAGGAGGTGGGGGTTGACTGTGCAGAGTATCCAGCATTTCTCCTAGAGACCTTGCCAGTTTGAGGCGGCAGGCAGATACGGTTTCAGGTGTGCCATTAATGAGCACTTTGAATGTGTTGTTACACCATGAGATGACTTTATGCAGGCCCCAATATGGAGAGCTGAGCACTGGTCAGACGGTGTCATTGCGTATCATGACTTAAGTGCATGATGCTAAGGCCTTGTGCAGGAATACAAGGGAAGTGAGTGTGGCCGAGGAGGGGGAACACAAATGTTAGTGATTAACTGTTTAACATGCCTGATGAAGGTCGAGTCACAGATTTGATCCAGAGGGAGTGAAGGCTTGACTAACTCTGCTGAGAGTATGAGGGGCTCTCCGTGTAGTATTTCTACCAGAGATGTGCCAAGGTCTTCTTTGTATATGGCCCGAACACCTAGATGGGATTGTAGGATTAGCTTGGGAATGTGCATGGGGAACGATGTTTCTTAGCCGCGTCGCCAAAGCGGGAATGGAAATAGCACCAAGCCAAATGGCATGTAGCATTGTCTGTTGAGCTGCCTCAGGCCGAAGTGGCGGTGGATGGGCTCATGTCTGTAGATTTCTCTAATAGCAGCGATGCAATAGAGCTGGTAGACAAGGAGCTATGGTGGCAGCTGCCAGGCGGTGTTGGGTCCACACACATGCATGGAACAAGTCTTACCCACTCTGTACCAAACGATGGAAACTGCAGTACAGGTGTGACAACCCCTGAGGCGTGTGGGCCCCTAGGGATGGGGGGGGGGGGGGGGGCAGAAGTGGGGGGTGGCAGGATGTTGTAAACCTGATCTGCAATCTTCAGTTTAGCATCCAGTGGGGCCCAAGCTAGATGGAGAAGGTGAATTTGAACTTCCGGAGGAAGTTTGAGCAACCATCACCAGGCATATGTGTGTCAATCATAGCGTAGAGGTGATACCAGAGCTGTGACGGGGATCTGGAACCCAGCAACTCATGATTGATGATGAGGTGGATAGCTTCCTCTGTACATCTGGATAGGAGCTCAAGAATGGTGCATTGGGCAAACGCATATTTGTCCATAGTGTTAGGCAAAGCCACAATATCGCAGACCAGGTCCGGTTTATCATGGAGGTGACACAGTAAGCAAATGAATTTAGAGTTGTCATCAGCAACGCCGTGTAGCTGCAGGACATGGTCAACCAAGGCAAAGCATGTGCATAGGTTGTCCTTGCGAAGGGGTGGTAGTTAAGGCCAATGGATGGGAGAGTTTTGGTGTAACAGTTTATTGGAAACTGCCACTCCCTGTCTGTAACTCTGCTGTGTAACTGACTTGGGTGCAGAAGTGGTGTACCAGTTCATGGCTCTGCATGGTAGACGCAGCTGGCTCAACTGTGTTCGAGAAATCAATGAGTTGGACATTTGACAGAATAACGCCAACAGGTGCAGAGTGGACCAGTGTGGAAGAGTTGACTATAGTTGACCAATGTGCAGAAAATGACAGAGTACAGTTTCCAGGCCCCTCCCCAACAGGTGCATTAAAGATGTTGAAATCACATTACGTTAGTGTAACACACATGTCAGACATGGCAGGAATGGCGTGTGCCATTGAAACACTCATAAAGGAGATGCTGATAGTGGCGGGTGGGAAGGGGATAGGGGCCAAGAGGAGGGGGGGGGGGGGGGGGGCGTAGGGATGGCTGGGGCAAAATCTGTAGTTCTGGTATAAACCTGAAATTTCCTGTCTTGTGTGTCCAGCTCGATTTGTAACCTGGGTGGAAAGTTCACATTGGCACTTGGGGAAATTTCTAAACGTAGTCACTGTTGTTTGAGCACATTGTGTTGGCCATTATTGAGCACTTGGTACACATCGAAAGTTCACATTTGATGTAAAACTGTCACATGCAAAGTTCTGTGCACAAAAAACATTCTGTTGGTATGGAACACTGCCACATGATGGCTGATTCATGTAGGGTAATGAAAAGTTATTGTTCATACCTTATGCTGGCACATGTGGCTATGGAAATCTAGAAACACTGTCCTGTTGAGTACAGATTGTTAGTGTATTTAGAAACTGCATCGAACTGTTGTGAACACAAGGCAGGTAATTGGAAAACAGTTCCGGGGCATCTGTTAGAAAGCCAAGTTGGCTCGTGTGCAGTGTAGTGGGTGGCAAATAGTCCATTTTGTACTGTGCAGTGGAACAAGAGTCCATTGTAGCATTTTTGAATACAATTTTGGTCACCAGTATGGGTATTGTGTTGTAGTATTGCATGATCCAGTGATCTACACTATACATCATATAATAAGTATGATCTTATTGGTCTGAAGCACTTATATAATATATCTAGTTGATTCCCAGTACACAAGTGTTTAAAGTTTCTCATCAAGGTCACAGAAGCCCCCAAGAGCTTGGAAAACAAAGATGTTGATACATGACTTGATTGATAGTCACCACAACCTTCTCTTCAACAACACTGTTGACTCTAATATTTATTTCCTTTTATAACTGTGCACACTCAATATCCACATAATCAAAATTTTCAATATTTGCATCAACAGTTTCCTGTTTAATCCCCACATCATCTACATCAGAAATTATCCTGTTGTCATACCTTCACACGAGTCAGTATCTATTTTAGTATCTGTCTGCACTACCATTAGACGATCAGCTTGGTTAACAATTTCATTCAGCACTTGTGACAGTCTCTTTCCACACCAACAAAAGGCATCAATCCTTACAGCAATAATTTTATGATCAACCCTCATGTCCTGAACATTAACAATATTTACTTACTTTGTTTCATAAACAATACCATTCTGATCATCACAAGAATATATTGGAACTGCTTCTATTAAATCATCCTGACAAAAATCAACAACTTTCATTCTCTTATTACATTTATTTTCAATGAAATTCTCATTTGGGAACTTGTCATTGACAAAAGACACTAAATTTGAACCAAAATTTTCTGTTACATTTTTATTTCATTGCATATTCTGAAACCAGTTATCTAATTTGCTGTCTATATTCTGTTCACTCAAATTAGCAATTGTAAAATGAGTATTTGTTTCAGTTATCTCTGAATGTAAATCAATAATGTCACTTTTAGTAGTCATATCCCTAAGCAGTAACTTAAAATTGCTTTTCTGTTTTTTCATGAACTGCACCAGTAATAACATCACATTCTCTTTTACTGACACTTCTTTTCTTTTACCCACAGACAAAATGTTTTTCACTATTAAGTTGCCAATTCTGGCTAAATATCTGACACACAGTTGCTGGCATAAACACATTTACCCTTTGTATGCAATGGCAGCTGCTGCTGTTGCCAACTACAATCTCCAACAAGTTGCTTGAAATTCCATGCTGATCAGCAATGCTTACATTGGGTCTGCTCTACACTGACTGCAAGCTGCATTCCGGGATGTGATGACTGTTGAACACACACACTGATAAGTTGGCTCCATTAGTGGTGATTTATGCTTTATGTCTATGCTCCAGTAGTTCATAGTTATCCACTGTCTGTGTCAATTTCAGTCACAGTTCTCATTCACTGTCTTTCATTGTCAGTTTCTACCACAAACTTCTGATCTTAACCTTATGTTATCCATCCAAATGAGATATCCTCACATGGCGGCACCATGTGCAACATTCTTGTTACCTATTTTTGATGTTGCACTCTGTTTATGTAGCTCAAAGGCTCATATCTTGATGTGCTGAACTGTTATTCTGGAAACTGGTACTATGCAGGATAGTGTGAAATGATTTACACCACACAATACCATATAAATTTACTCGAATCTAAGCCGCATTTTTTTCCGCTTTTGTAATCCAAAAAACTGCCTGTGGCTTAGAATCGAGTGCGGAGTAAGCGGAAGTTCTGCAAAATGTCGGTAGGTGCCGTCACAAATAACTTCTGCCGTCGTATATTTGTAGCACTACACAGGCATGCTTTGCAGGCACAAAGATAAATACTGGTGCCGGAACCTCTGCGTCCGTAAATAAATTAAAAAAAAAGGTGGAAGACGAGCTTTTTTCTCAGCCCCGAGTTTTGACCACTGCATTTCCTACATTATCCAACGAAGTAAATACAAATTCCGTATTGTTCATCTTCGAATGTAGCAATGAACTATGAAAATACGACTGGCAAGACTGTTTGGGATGTTAGTCAATATGGCCAACTCTACGTTCTGAATTTTTTTCTACCTGTGAGAAGAGATGGTTGCTAATAGGAACTTTTATGAATTGTGAATCACATGCAGTATTCTTTTCACCATAAGAATAATGCAAATATAAACATTTTGCCATGTATTCTTTCGTGTTTGCTGCTATCTCATTTAAATCCTGTCTGCATAATAAACTACGAAACTAAATATAGGGTGAGACAACAGCAAACGCGAAAGGATATACATATCATGTCATGTTTATATTCGTATTATTCTTATGGCTAATAGTGATACAGTCAGAAATGAAGCACGGCAATTGACTAGATTTTTAAATCTAAGATGACTCTAATTTCTGTGCAGAATGTGATGTACTAAAGAGGCATCTGCAAAGATTTTCAAACGGAGAAAAATTTTCGCTAAACTCTCGTTCAGAACATCTTCTATCATCCGCAGTCTATTATTTGGTTCTTGTTGATCATTATCAAAGAAAGCAGCAGTGTAAGTAACAACAAATAGCAGTCTCTTGCCATTGTTTCGCTAATGAGACGATTCCTCTCACTCTCTCTCTCTCTCTCTCTTTTTATTATATATATATATATAGTAAGCGGTGTTAGTGTGCACAAAAGCAAACCATGCCGTGAACAGCTACAGGCCGTAAACACCCATTATCAGAATGCGACAAACAATGCATGACACAGTACAGTAATGCATTTTCAGCTTAGAATGACGTAAACACCTATAACAAAGAGAACGGCACTTATCAGATCAAAGAAAAATAAGCAATCAATTCAAACCAAACGAAGCACGTGAAAAAGGAGCGGCTGACGCATAGTAATGGCTACCTGGTAAAGCTTAACTGCTAAGCTTACGACATGAACCAAACTACTGTAGCTGTATCGTCATTCATTCGACCTAAATTGTGTCTCATATTACAATGGACCAACTTTGTTTCGATCTGGAGGTGCGGCCTAAAACTATTCTCTCCCCTTGAATTTCGAGTCTCAAATTTCAGGTGCGGCTTTGATTCGGGAATTTTTTTTTTATTCCTTGATTTCGAGTCTCATTTTTCAGTTGCGGCTTAGATTCGAGTAAATACGGTATATTAATTTTAAAAGTGGCTCCTCCCAGTTTATTCACACTATAACTTTGTTGATGGACAGTTCAAGTTTTACGGATTACAGTTTAAATGGGTAAAGAGATGTGCATCTCTTCCTTTGTAAAAATATCCAGAAGGTAACTAATTCAATTAATCACAGAAACTACATTTGTTGAATTTTACTGTGGCAAAAATGTGACAAACTAGAAACTAACAATGCATATAAAAGAATTTGTAATAAGATCACCAGAATTAATAGCACTGACCAGTAAATAATGTTTGAGGAATAATAACACATTGAAGTTACATGTTTACTGTTTCACACAAGTTGTTATGGATCAAACATCTTTCATGGCTACAGACTCTACATTAATTGACATGTTGATGCCATATGAAATCTTACCTATCATTGATTCTAGCGTGATCCAACCTGGAGATGTTACTCAGTTACTTGCTGGTCACAAACTCTAAGCTGCAGAGATGTTTAGTGTTTACTTCCCAACACAAGTGTGCGCTTTAGCAGACATGAAGTTACTAGTATCACACCAGCTAAGCACAGACTTCCACACCAACCAACATAATGATGTAATCTGTGTGCTGGCTGGTCACTGAATGATGATTTTGGGGAGGGGTGGCTATTTAAAAACAGGTATAAGAATATGATGCTATTTCTGAAACTGCTTAATGTTTTGAAATTTGGTTAGTTTATATTATGCTATTCTGAATAGGCCATAAGATTTCACTATTATCTGATTTATGGAAAATGTTTCAAGATAGTAATTCACAAAAGTATATCTTTACTGTATGATTAAATGATGATGGCGTCCTCTTGGGTAAAATATTCTGGAGGTAAAATAGTCCCCCAATCGGATCTCCGGGCGAGGACTACTCAAGAGGATGTCGCTATCAGGAGAAAGAAAACTGGCGTTCTACGGATCGTAGCGTGGAATGTCAGATCCCTTAATCAGGCAGATAGGTTAGAAAATTTAAAAAGGGAAATGGATAGGTTAAAGTTAGATATAGTGGGAATAAGTGAAGTTCGGTGGCAGGAGGAACAAGACTGTTGGTCAAGTGAATACAGGGTTATAAATACAAAATCAAATAGGGGTAATGCAGGAGTAGGTTTAATAATGAATAAAAGAATAGGAGTGCGGGTCAGCTACTACAAACAGCATAGTGAACGCATTATTGTGGCCAAGATAGACACGAAGCCCACGCATACTACAGTAGTACAAGTTTAAATGCCAACTATCTCTGCAGATGACGAAGAAATTGATGAAATGTATGATGAGATAAAAGAAATTATTCGGGTAGTGAAGGGAGACGAAAATTTAATAGTCATGGGTGACTGGAATTCGATAGTAGGAAAAGGAAGAGAAGGAAACATAGTAGGTAAATATGGATTGGGGGTAAAGAATGAAAGAGGCAGCTGCTGGGTAGAATTTTGCACAGAGAATAACTTAATCATAGCTAATACTTGGTTCAAGAATCATAAAAGAAGATTGTGTACACGGAAGAGGCCTGGAGATATTGGAAGGTTTCAGACAGATTATGTAATGGTAAGACAGAGATTTAGGAAACAGGTTTAAAATTGTAAGACATTTCCAGGGGCAAATGGGACCCTGACCACAATCTATTGGTTGTGAACTGTAGATTAAAACTGAAGAAACTGCAAAAAGGTAGGAATTTAAGGAGATGGGACCTGGATAAACTGAAAGAACCAGAGATTGTACAGGGTTTCAGGGAGGGCATAAGGGAACAATTGACAGGAATGGGGGAAAGAAATACAGTAGAAGAAGAATGGGTAGCTTTGAGGGATGAAATAGTGAAGGCAGCAGAGGATCAAATAGGTGAACAGATGTAGGCTAGTAGAAACCCTTGGGTGAAAGAAGAAATATTGAATTTAATTGATGAAAGGAGAAAATATAAAAATTCAGTAAATGAAGCAGGCAAAAAGGAATACAATGTCTCAAAAATGAGATTGACAGGAAGTGCAAAATGGCTAAGCAAGGATGGCTAGAGGAAAAATGTAAGGATGCAGAGGCTTATCTCACTAGGGGTAAGATAGATACTGCCTACAGGAAAATTCAAGAGACCTTTGGAGAAAGGAGAACCACTTACCTCAATATGAAGAGCTTTGATGGAAACCAAGTTCTAAGCAAAGAAGGGAAAGCAGAAAGGTGGAAGGAGTATATAGAGGGTCTATACAAGGGTGATGTACTTAAGGACAATATTATGGAAATGGAAGAGGATGTAGATGAAGATGAAATGGGAGACATGATACTGCATGAAGAATTTGACAGAGCACTGAAAGACCTGAGTCAAAACAAGGCCCCTGGATTAGACAACATTCCATTAGAACTACTGACAGCCTTGAGAGAGCCAGTCCTGACAAAACTCTACCATCTGGTCAGCAAGATGTATGAGACAGGCAAAATACACTCAGACTTTAAGAAGAATATAATAACTCCAATCCCAAAGAAAGCAGGTGTTGACAGATGTGAAAATTACCGAACTATCAGTTTAATAAGTCACAGCTGCTAAGTACTAATGCAAATCCTTTACAGATGAATGGAAAAACTGATAGAAGCCGACCTCAGGGAAGATCAGTTAGGATTCCGTAGAAATGTTGGAGCATGTGAGGCAATACTGACCTTACGACTTATCTTAGAAGAAAGATTAAGGAAAGGCAAACCTACGTTTCTAGCATTTGTAGACTTAGAGAAAGCTTTTCAGAATTTTCATTGGAATACTCTCTTTCAAATTCTGAAGGTGTCAGGGGTAAAATACAGGGAGCGAAAGGCTATTTACAATTTGTACAGAAAGCAGATGGCAGTTATAAGTGTCGAGGGACATGAAAGGGAAGCAGTGGTTGGGAAGGGAGTGAGACAGGGTTGTAGCCTCTCCCTGATGTTATTCAATCTGTATATTGAGCAAGCAGTAAAGGAAACAAAAGAAAAGTTTGGAGTAGGTATTAAAATCCATGGAGAAGAAATAACAACTTTGAGGTTCGTTGATGACATTGTAATTCTGTCAGAGACAGGAAAGGACTAGGAAGAGCAGTTGAACAGAATGGACAGTGTCTTGAAAGAAGGATATAAGATGAACATCAACAAAAGCAAAATGAGGATAATGGAATGTAGTCGAATTAATTCGGGTGATGCTGAGGAAATTAGATTAGGAAATGAGACACTTAAAGTAGTAAAGGAGTTTTGCTATTTGGTGAGCAAAATAACTGATAATGGTCGAAGTAGAGAGGATATAAAATGTAGACTGGCAACGACAAGGAAACCGTTTCTGAAGAAGGAAAAATTTGTTAACATCGACTATAGATTTACATGTCAGGATGTTGTTTCTGAAAATATTTGTATGGAGTGTAGCCATGTATGGAAGTGAAACGTGGATGATAAATAGTTTAGACAAGAAGAGAATAGAAGCTTTCGAAATGTGGTGCTACAGAAGAATGCTGAAGATTAGATGTGTGGATCACATAGCTAATGAGGAGGTACTGAATAGAATTGGGGAGAAGAGGAGCTTGTGGCACAACTTGACTAGAAGAAGCGATCGGTTGGTAGGACATGTTCTGAGACATTGAGGGATCACCAATTTATTATTGGAGGGCAATGTGGAGAGTAAAAATTGTAGAGGGAGACCAAGAGATGAATACACTAAGCAGACTCAGAAGGATGTAGGTTGCAGTAGGTACTGGGAGATGAAGAAGCTTGCACAGGATAGAGTAGCATGGAGAGCTGCATCAAACCAGTCTCAGGACTGAAGACAACAACAACATATGGACACATCATTATTTATTCATCATTTGACACCCCCTGTTTATGAGTATGGCATCCATATAGAAATGAGTCATTTGTGATCCAAAATTGTCCAACTTCTTAATTAGTATCTGAGTTAACTAGTGAGAAGCGTGTTTTGTTCAAAAGGAATATAGCAATAAAATAACACCATCAAACTTCAGAATCTTGAAACATTCAAGTGAACTTGGCAGTTGAATTTGTAAGTATTTGAATGTTTTCATAAGATAATTTACAAAGCTTCACCAATACCCCACAATTTATTCAATTAAAATTTCAGATAGTTTGAGCTATGTTCTTTGAAAGTTTGGGATGTATGCTTTCAAATGAGGGGTAACACTACCTCCTATGCTGTAGCTTAGCTCAAAATTTTTCTTAATGAGATGACAGTATTATGAAATGGATAGCTTGCTATTCAACATTTAGCAGATATGTTGATTAGCAGACAGTCACAACAAAAAGACAACTAGACATGCAAGCTTTTGGCCAGAAGAGCTTCTTCTGAAATAAACAACATACACACATACATTTGTGCAAATGCAGCTCACACACACATGACCATGGTCTCAGGCTGCTGAGACCAGACTGTGAGCAATTGTGTATGATGGGAGACCATGATGGGAGGTGCAGTCTGAGTGGTGGGTGTGGAGAGGGAATAGGAGCATCTGTGGTGCTGGACTGGGAACAGGGAAAGGGGTAGGTAGGTTAATGACAATGACTAATGAGGTCAGGGGGTTTACGGGAACATAGGATATATTTCAAGGAGATTTCCCACCCATGTAGTTCAGAAAATCTGATGTTTGTAGGAAGAATCCAGATGGCACAGGCTGTGAAGGAGTCATTAAAATGAAGAATGTTGTGTTGGGCAGTGTGCTAGGCAACTGGTGGTTCAGCTATTTCTTTACCACTTTGACAGCTGCCACCCATTCCATACCAAGAATTCCCTTCATACAGCCTAGCCACTTATGGCCACTGGATCTGTAGTGATGAGCAGTACCTCCCAAAATATACCAATTAGACCTCTGCGGACTGTTATTAACCTCAAAACCTTGTACAGAAACAGACCTCCCATGCCTTATTTCTCCAGGCACTCACCACCCCTCAAAGTCCCCTCAAGATTCACTGCCACCCAGGACTGGATCAACTGAGTCACACTCTCCACTAGGGTTTCAACTACTCGCTGTGCCCTGAGATGAGGAACATTGTACCATTATACTTCACATCCGTCCCACAGCGGTATTCTGCCTCCCACCAAACCTACACAATTTCCCAGTCCATCCCCACACAACCCCTGCTACAAACCACTTGTCTCAAGGCTCATACCCCTGTAATGGATCTGGATGCAAGACCTCTCCCATTCATGCTCCCTCCACCATCTACTCCAGTCCAGACAAAAGCATCACCTAACCAATCAAAGGTAGAGGGCTACATGTAAGAGCAGTCATGTGATCTACAAGCTAAGCTGCAACCACTGTGCTTCATTCTATATGGGCATGACAACCAATATATTGTCTGTCTGCATGAATGGCCACTGTCAAACTGTGAACAAGGAACAGCTGGGCCACTCAGTTGCTGCCCAACACAATGTTCTTGATTTTAAAGACTGCATCACAGCCTGTGCCATCTCAATCCGTACTACCAGCTTAAGATTTTCTGAATTGTGCAGGTGGGAATGCTTCCTGCAGTATATCCTACATTCCTGTAATTTTCCTGGCCTAACCTTCATTAGTCATTGTCCTTCACTCACCTATCCCCTTCCCCATTCCCAGTCCAGCACTACACAGCCTTCTATTCCACAACTGCACCCACAGTCTTTTTACTTCTCTCCTTTTCCATTCTGCTCTCCTCCATTTGGCCCCCTCCTCTACCTTTGTGTAACCTCCCAACTGCACCTAGCTGTCCCACTCTCTCTCCACCTCATCCCTGTATACTCCAACAAGCAGCACTTTACTGTCCACCACCCCTACCTTATTGTCTCTCCTCCTCCTCCTTACCCCCACCACCCATATTGCATCTCCAACCATGCACAGTTGCTCGCAGTTGGAGGCAGAGACAATGGTCATATGTATGTGAGCTGCATTCGCATGAACTTGCGTGTGTGTGTGTGTGTGTGTGTGTGTGTGTGTGTGTGTGTGTGTGTGTGTGTGTGTGTGTGTATGTTGTCTATTTCAGAAGAAGGCCTTCTGGCCAAAAGCTTATGTCTTTGGTAGTCTTCTTGTTGTGCCTGTTTCTGATTCATCTCCATTATATGGTGAGTAGCAATCTATCCTTTTCATAATATTGTCATTATTCCATCCTGGATGTTCCATTTTTTCATTTATTAATTAGATAACATTGTTATAACTTAAATTAGCTATGACCTTTAATTATGCACCATTCTATTAAAACCAATTGAATCATTGTAATCAGGAACATAAATATAATAAATTGAACTACAAATTTAAATGAAATTTTGCATAATGACAGTTTAACATGTTACTCTACACATTACATATGCAACTGCATGAGATATAGATTGAAAAGGTGAAAAAAATTCTTATTATTCTTGGGAGCAGGAAACATAACAGATAGATTAGCTTCCAGCTTGCTACATCTCAAGGTTTATTGTGTTCAGCACCACTGGTACTAGGCTGCTGTCCTAGTGTGGTGGAGGTAATGATTATATTGTCAAAATATGTGTAAAAGAAGAGTAGTTTGAATGGGATATTGTCCATGAAACACCACCAAGTTTATGCTGCTTTCTTTATAGCACACAGCAGTTGGTGTTTCGTGACCCTCATGTTGAAAGAATGATAGAAGATGGAGAAGTTGTTATTATAAAAGGATGGTGAGATTATAGATCTCATACCTCTGTGACTCCTTTGATTGTTATTAAGAAGAGGGTCACACGCAAGACAGTGCTTTGTGGGATTTTGTATCTAGGAAGCATTGTAGAAATTACCAGCTTGCACTCTGAAGGATCACTGAGAGAGAAAGTTTTTATGAAGATTGGGAGGAAGCCTTGAAAGCTCCATTCATAAAACATGATGAGGATATGGTGAAACCAAGAGATGTCATAGGCTTTACACAGCTCTGTGAAGACAGCAGTGAGATGTCTGCAGAGATCAGCACGGTCATTGGCTTACTGTGTGCTCAAACCATCTGATAAGATGAACTGGCCTGTAGTTACTCATTTCCTGTATGAATATCCTTAGTTTCAAAACTAGAATAATTGTACCATAGTTTCCTTTGGCAAGGAGAGATGTGAAAATTGACACACAAGCCAGATTTGGTTAAGAATGCCAGGGAAGTAGCACATGAATTTTATAGGTAGTTGGTATAATATTTGATTATGTTTAAATGAAGTTCCACTATCTGGCTGTACAGATTGATTGTTCTATTGTGCGTGTTGTGTGCATTGTGTGTGTGTGGTGTGTGTGTGTGTGTGTGGTGTGTGTGTTATGGAGTGGTGGATCTCTGGATCAAATACAGTCATCCTATGAAAGAGCCTACGCATGTGTACATTAAAAACATTGTATTCCAACAATATTTGCTATAAAATATTGCATACTACAATGCAACAATATACTGAAAAGCAATTGTGTGTACTTAAAAATGGAAAAAAAAATGTTTGATGTATCAGCAAGATGAGGGGGGAGGGGCGGGGGAGGGCAGTGGAATAAAACTGGGGGTCAGGGAAGGGGGCTAGTATGGAGGAGGTGGTGGAATGGAGAGTAATAAGATATAAGTGTAAGTGTAAGAGGGTGGGGTAAAAGAAGAGATAGGATGTTGGGGGTGGGGTATAGGGGATGAAGGGGAAAGGGAGAGGGAAAAACATGGGTGGGAGGGGCAGAAAGGAGATGTTGCAGAATAGAGTAATGTAAATGAATATACAGATATGAGGCAAGGAATGGTGGAGATGGTATAAGAAAGTATTAGATGGTGAGGGAAGGGAAGGGTGGAGGAGGAAAAGTGGAGGAATAAGGAGTAGAGACATAATAGGCCATATAAGAAAACTGAGTAGGAATATATAACATGTAACTAACATGTAAAAGAAAGGAGGAGTAGCTTTGTGGAAGAGTGGGGGGAGGGGGGACTAAGAAAGAGAGACTAAATAGGAAAGAGGGAAGCAAAGGAACATGAGGCTATAACTAATATGCTTACATGAGTACTAATGTATTACACAAATTAAACAATGTAGTTTTATGATTTCACAAAAGAAAGGTAATAATTAAAAAAAATTAGTAAATACAGCAATCCATTCATGTCAAACATTGGCTGACACTAAATCCAGGTAATGAAATAATTGAAGTAAAATCAGGAAAATGTACAGTTTATGTGGACAAATCAAAGGGAGGTGACTGCAAAGAATGGAGACTGTGATAAATACAATAATTCTTCAATTCATACAGTGTGTATAGAATGTCACTGTGAAAGGCTACACTGGTAAGAGGTAGAAGGGGGCGGGGAAGAAGAGGGGTGGTATTATGTAAACTAGAGAACAAGGGAGGGGGAGGAGAGAGAACATGTGAACAATGTGGTATCATAACTTCATAAAAGGAGGGAAGGGAGTACAGCAGAATGGCTAATTTCATAAATACAGCAGTCTATTCATATCATACTATGACTGATACTAAAATCCAGTAACAAAATAACTCAAGACAAGCCAGGAAAATGTACAACAGAAGTGAAGTCATAGAAAAGGGAAGGGACTAACAAAGAATGGAAGCTGTAGTTAGTACAGCACTCTCTCCAGGCCATAAAGTGGTTAATATTACAACTAATCAATAAAATAATTTAATCCAAGCCAGAGAGATGTTCAGTATAGATCTAGTTCATGTGATGATGTAAGCTATTGATAATACTTTGTGGGAGATCTAATAAATACAGCAATGCAGTCATGTTATACTATAGCTAATACTGAAACCATGTAATAAAATAACTCAAGTCATAACAGAAAAATGTGCAAAAGATATAAATTTATAGCAAAAGGAAGTGACTGTAAGAGAATGGAAACTATAATATAAATTTATGCAAAAGGAAGTGACTGTAAGAGATTGGAAACTATAATAAATACATCAATCTCTTCAGGTCATACTGTGGCTAATATTACAATTAGGTAATAAGGTAACTTTAGTCATGCCAGGGAAAAGTATTGAATACACTATGTGATCAAAAGTATCCGGACATCCCCAAAAACATATGTTTTTCATATTAGGTGCATTTTTCTGCAACCTGCTGCCAGATACTCCATATCAGCAATCTCAGTAGTCATTAGATATTGTGTGAGAGCGGAATGGGGTTTTCCGTGGAACATGGTCAGGTGATTCGGTGTCACTTGTGTCATACGTCTGTACACAAGATTTCCACACTCCTAAACATCCCTAGGTCCACTGTTTCCAATGTGATAGTGAAGTGGAAACATGAAGGGATACGTACAGTACAAAAGCGTACAGGCCGACCTCATCTGTTGACTGACAGAGACCGCTGACAGTTGAAGAGGGCCATAAAGTGTAATAAGCAGACATCTATCCAGACCATCACACAGGAATTTCAAACTCCATCAGAATACACTGCAAGTACTATGTCAGTTAGGCAGATGTTGATGAAACTTGGGTTTGATGGTCGAGCGGCTGCTCATAAGCCCCATATCACGCCAGTAAACACCAAACGACACCTTGCTTGGTGTAAGGAGAATAAAGATTGGATGATTGAACAGTGGAAAAACATTGTGTGGAGTGACGAATCATGGTACAGAATGTGGCGATCTGACGGCAGGGTGTGGGTATGGAGAATGCCCAGTGAACGTCATCTGCCAGTGTGTGTAGTGCCAATAGTAAAATTCGGAGGTGGTGGTGTTATGGTTTTTCATGAAGAGGGCTTGCAGCCCTTGTTGTTTTGTGTGGCACTATCACAGCACAGGCCTACATTGAGGATTTAGGCACCTTCTTGCTCCCTACTGTTGAAGAGCATCTTTCAACACAATCGAGCACCTGTTCATAATGCACGGTCTGTGGCGGAGTGGTTGCATGACAATTACATCCCTGTAAAGGACTGGCCTGCATAGAGTCTTGACCTCAATCCTGTAGAAAACCTTTGGGATGTTTTGGAATGCCGACTTGGTGCCAGGCCTCACCGACCAACATCAATACCTCTCCTCAGTGCAGCACTTGGTGAAGAACGGGCTGCCATTCCCCAAGAAACTTTCCAGCACCTGATTGAACATATGCCTATGAGAGTGGAAGCTGTCATCACGGCTAAGGGTGGGCCAACACCATATTGAATTCCAGCATTACTGATGGAGGGTGCCATGAACTCTTAAGTCATTTTTAGACAGGTTTCCAGATACTTCTATTCACATAGTGTAACTACTTTCTTGACCTTAATATATAATGAGTGTGAGGCTTGCGTGAGTAATGAGTGGTTGGGAAAATGTCTATAAGGTACAATACATATGTAGAATTGTGGACAGTTGGGAATGTGAGTCTCACAGGAAGTGTGCAAGGGATAAGTCCCTGCAGTCGCGCTATTCATCTGTGTCCTCGGTGGCTCAGACGGATAGAGTGTCTGCCATGTAAGCAGGAGATCCCGGGTTTGAGTCCTGATCGGGGCACACATTTTCAGCTGTCCACATCGAGTATATCAACAACACCTGTCGGCAGCTGAAGTTTTCAGTTAGTCATCATTTATTCCAGGGAAAAGCTGCATGGTCATTAACAGTAACTGTTCTTTCGAGAACAAGTTACTGTCTTCGTATATAGAGTATGAGGTATCTAAACTTCTCTCTCCTGTTGCTCATCATTTCACTTTTTCTTCTTAATATCTTTCCTTGCCTTTACTAGCTCTTCTTGTGGAATTGCCTGTGGTGCACCCTTGAATTGTTACAGATGACTCACATACATATCTCACATGCACAATCGTTATCCTTGTTGGCAACTACAGCTTCACATTCACCTGTGATGTAGTTTTGTCTGATTGATATAGCCCTTGGTACTGTGTTAAAAATGTCTTTGTCTTTCCCATCAGTGCATATGAACTCAACAACATCACCCATTGGCCCCACCTTATACTGTGGTAATGCGCCCACATTGCTCACTGCATCTTTCTGTTTCTACAGAGCGTTCATAGCTGCTCTTTGCACCATGTTCCAAACCTCCTTTACTTTTCTTGCAAAATTATGGACTGCATTTCTCCTTCTACCACTGTTCTGGTTGGTCACTTTGAAAGGTGATGGCATCTCCTTGCCATACACTACTCTGCATGGTGATAATCCAGTGCTAGTATGTACTTTAGAGTTATATGCATTTATGACAAAAGCTAGGTATGTATCCCAGTCTGAATGATTTGAATCCACATAGTAACTAAGCATTTTCCCAATTGTTATATGAGCACTCTCTGCCCTTCCATTACCTTGTGGATGTAGTGGGCTAGTACTTGACTTTTTCATTCTCAGCTACTGACAAAATTCCTTCATCAGGTCTCACCTGAGGTTCTTCCCCTGCTCCATTATCATCATCTGTGGCACTCTGAACTTCAGTATCCACCTATTAAGTAATGCTTGTGTGACTATGATTGTCTGTTGGTCTGGCACTGACATCATCTTGATGTAATGAGAAAAATAATCTATTATGGTCAGCACAAAACTATTACCCACTGGTGTTCAGTTGAATGGTCCTAACATGTCCACCCTAATGAAACTAGAAGGTTCTGTTGCTTCTGGTAATCTGTGTAACCATATCTGCTTCTGACTCAAATTTTCCCTCTGTGCACAATCAACTCAGTTCTTGATATATCAATATACCTCATCCTTTCTTCGTTGCCACCAGTTCTTCTCTGCCACCCTTCTATTTTGTCACTCTGCACTCACCATGGTCTAACAAAATGTGACCATGCATCTCATGTAATGCTTCCAATTTTAACTTGATTGACACCACCACTAATGGCCCTAATTTTGTCTCTCTCCACAATAATCTGTCATGAATACCAAATTGCTGCTGTTTCTTATGTTGCCTGCATTTATTGTCAGTGCTCTATGCTGTTTGCCATTCCGCAAGATCATGACCCAATGCTTGTATTACAGTAATCTTTCTCTTAGCCCATCTGCATTTCTGTGTTTCCTTCCCAACTTGTGGTTTACTCTGTACTCAAAGTCACTGAGTTTCAATGCCCATCTTGTTAATCTATGAGATGGGTCCTTTAAGCCTAGTAATCACTTTAAAGCTGCATGGTCTGTTATCACATTAAACTTCCTTCCATACAATTAACAATGAAAGTATGTTACTCCATATACCAAACTAAGCATCTTTCTCTCTGCATTGTAGAGTAATTTCTTTCTGTGGTGTTCAGTTGTCTTGTCTTGATGCAAAAGCAACAGGATTTTCCTGACCATTGATCTCTCTCTCTCTGCATTGTAGAGTAATTTCTTTCTATGGTGTTCAGTTGTCTTGATGCAAAGGTAACAGTATGTTCCTGACCATTGATCTCTTGGCTCAAAATGCAGACAAGGGTGTAGTACGATGCATCACATGGCAGTATAAATTCTTTCTGAAAGTCTGGAAACACCAAAACTAGACTGGATGTGAACACTTTGTTTAACTCATGAAATTCTCCCTGACATTCCTTCAACAACACAAACTTAACCCCTTCCTTCAATAATTGTGTAAGCAGTCTTATAATATCCACAAATTCCTTCACAAACATCCTATAATAATTCACTAGACCAAGTAAAGAGTAACCTCCTTGTAGAATGTGGTACTGGAAAAATCTTGCACCACTTGCACCAACCTTGAATCAGTCATTACATCATCCTTACTTATGGCATACCCAAACAGTTAACTTCCTCCAGTGTAAAGTGACGTTTTTCAAAATTGGTGTGAGATGTGCTGCCCATAATCTGTTGAATATTTCTTTGAGATGTTGTCTCTGTTCTTGCATATCCCTTGAATCGATGATTATGTCATCAAGATACATTAAGTACTAGTGTGGCCTCAATTGTGGTGCATTTTTCAACCCAAAAGGCATCATCCTACAGTGGTAGTGTCCCCTATTTGCCAAAAAAGCTCTTTCTGGTCTATCTTGAGAAGCCACTTCTAACCACTTCTAACTGATGGTACCCACACTTTAAGTCTAATGTCAAGAAATACTTGCTTTTGTCTAGATTATCTATGGTCTCCATGGTATTCAGAACAGGGTATGCATCTGTCGTAGTCTTTCTATTCAGACAGCAACAATTGCAACAAAACTGATACTCCTGCAAACCATCCATAGATTACTTAGGTATGATTAAAATTCCGCCCCCCCCCCCCCCCCCCAGCACTGTTGAATAATGTTGTAAGTTGTTCATAATATCCTCAAACACACTGACATAATCTATCCACCTGGTTCATTTCTTACTACAATATGGTCTAACCAGTCTTCCAATTTATCTTTCTGTAGGATTACTCGACAGATGGTACCTAGAGGTTAGAATATGCCTTATTTTTGTATGATCAGTGAAGTCCTTCGAAACTTATTATGTAAACTGAGAACCAGGGTCAGATAAAATTGTTTTAGGAATACCTACCTGATAAAAATCTGTGTTTTCAAACTTAGAGATGATTTGCTTGCTGGTAGCTTTCTTAAGAGGAAACAGCTTTATGAACTTTGAAAATACATCAACCACCACAGAAACATAACAAATTCAGTTCTTAGACTTAGGCAGAGGTACATAAACATCCACAGACATGAGGTATAGGTTACTATTAGACAGTATGCTTTGCATTTGGCCTCTACTTGTTTGGTTACTTACCTTCACTCTTTGTCATCTATCACAGCTGGCGATCCCCTTCTTTGCTCTCCTTCCTATGTTTGTATTGTCTTCTTCATTTCCTTGTCATCATCATCATTCATGACAGTGGCTGAACTGAACTGTGTAAAAATTGGGATTTTGTACAGGAGCTGATGACCGCGCAAGTTGAGCACCCACAAACTGAACATCATCATCCTTCCTATGTTACAAAAATAGTTGTTTTCCTGAAATTTTGTCTGCATTTGGTTGATCCACAATGACCAAAACTCTCATGTGTATAAGCAGTTAAAGTGTCACTACATTTGTTTTTGTCAGCATAGTTTCCAATCCTCCGAGTCAGTCTTATGTCTCCTGAATAAAATACCCATGTGTGCCTTACAATATTGTTCTGTCATTTCTTCTTCTTTCATACCCAACATGCTCTTAACCAATTTCCAATTTTGATCATGATTTTCGTACCTGCATATGTCTTTGCAAATTTTCAAGATCTGTTTTTTCCCTTACATGCCTCTAAAGCACATAATTTTAAACTCTTTCTGTCCTTCTCCAAAGTTGTTGGTTGATTCACTCCCTAAAGGTAGCCTAGACAAAGCTTCAGCAACTATATTGTATGTACCCTTAATGTATCTGATTTCATAATTGAACTGCTGTAAAAACAAGGCCCAGTAAGGAATTCTGTTGCAGTACAGCTTACACTCGTGAAGATAACATAATGCTTTGTGATCAGTTCAGATGACTTTGTGACCTAGTAGACAATTTTTAAACTTGTTGAACGCCCATTGTGTAGTCCCAAATGGTGTTCTTCCTCAAAAGTGCATGCAGGTATGAAGAATTCAAAGCTTTGCTGTTACAAAATTTTCTATAAAATCCAGTTAAACCAAAAAAATGATTTAAGCTGGTTTTTTTTTTTTTTTTTTGTTTTTTTTTGTTTTTGCATGGAGCAATAGCAAAAATATTAGCCATAGTATCAAGTTTCTCTTTATCAGGTGCAATTCCTTTCTCAGCTATTAAATTTACACTTACCTATTTCCAAAGTCATACCTCCTGATTCCAATTTTGAAAACACATATCTTAACAGATCCAAATGTTGTTCCCATGTCTTTCCAGTGATTAAAATGCCATCAACATACACAGTCAATTTTGAACTCACTTCGATTCCCAAGACAGAATCCAGTGTTCTTATGAATTCAGCTACAGATACATTTAGACTAAAAGACACCACACAGTATTGAAAACACTTACCTCCATAAAAAATGCAGTATACTTTGTGGAATTAGTTTCAAGTGGAATCTGATGAAATCCAGAGGTCAAGTCCAAACTATTCATGTATTTTACATAGTCAAATTTGTGTAACAGCTCGTTCATGTTCTCAGGAAGGTCATTCTCTTTGATAAGAAACTAAAGTGCAAAACAATTCTCACTCCAGCATTTCTCTTACTTACCACAACTGAAGGATTGTTGTAAGCACTCCTACTTCTCTCAATTACACATTTCCATTTTCTGAATTTCTGTCTCAACATCTTTCCTTTTTGAAAATGGGATATTATATGACTTGAGAAAGAAAGGTTGATGGTCTCTATGGTAAAACATGCACTGTTAGCCTTTTACTTTCCCTAGTCTTTCACTAAACACTTTTCTAAACTCCAATAACAAATTCCTAAGTTGTTCCTTTTGTTGGTCATTAAGAGTTGTAGATTCCCTTACCTTAGAATCTATTACACTTTCAAAATCCTCATCCTCTCTCTCACCATAATCTGTACCATCATCAGACACCTGGTACTCACCTTGATTCACAATGATTTGCAAGTACTTACGACTTTCCCCACAGTTTAAAATACAGAAATTACTTTTAGGTTCCAAAATAAACTATTCTTTAGTGTTCCATCCAAAACAAGCATTTCACTATCAAATCTATACCAAGAATTACATTTTCTTTCAGACTAGGGATCACTAAGCAACCATGTTCAAAGGTATTTTCTCTTCTACACTAAAAGTTAAAAGTACCTGAGATTTTACCAACTTGGTTTGCTTAACTGTAGCTCCTCTTATCTTTACACCTACAATAGGCATTTCCACAAAATTCTTACTACACTTAATCTTATCTGTAAATTGTTAAGATACATCACAAATTGGACTACCTGTATCAACCAAATAGTTACCTTCCCACAGATCAATCCTAATTTTCATGTTAAGGATGCCCAAAATCTGAATCATCATTTCTATTATCAGACACTTCATGTGAAAGATCACTTTCAATTTCATCAAATGCTACATCCATCCTGACTTTACAGGGTTTTATCAACTTTACTCTAATCATAGCATTACGTTGGTTACTCATGTTCTCAGGTAAAGACTGAACGCAATGAATGAGTTCCATGGCACAACTAACATCACTTATTACAGAAGGAACACAAAATATATTACTGTCAAAATAACATTTTCGGCTTAGATCTTCTTTTGCTTCAGTCCACCAATGTAGATACAAATTTTGAGTAACCACAGCTAACTTATTCCAAAATGCACATTTATCTATGTTATCATCAATCGGATCCCAAACGAACTTCAAAAAGTTTTCACCTTTATTTTCTAGGCTTATGGATAACCCACCTTCACTATTTGGATCATTACTCTGCATGACATTAATGAAAAACTTCTGTGGCTGGTCTGGTCTTCCTTGACTCTCACTTACAATATCACTTACATTACTTACCTTACCTATATTGTCAACATCATTCACAAATAACTCTGAAACTTCATTATTCTTAAACTCCATGAATACCTGATACTCATCATCATCATATTCCTCCAAAATTACTTCATCAACATCACTAACAATACAAGTTTCATCTCCATCAAAGTCATTTGCAATAAGCTACCAGCCTCAGACTTGTCAACCCAGTTATTTCACAGTTCTCATTCACATCTACATGAGAAATATGACATGGTTCACATCCAATTCAGTCATCACCTGATTTACATATTTCTATCACCCTGTTTCCTGACCAAGAGAAGAGATCATTAGTGTCACTACATCAAAATTCTCACAACTCTCACATTCTGATTTGTGATTTGCACCAATATCACCATAATTAAACATTGAATCCCAAAACTTTTGATCAAAACATAAATGAGAAATCTGATATTCCTTCTGTTCAATTTCAGATATACATGCCACATCATTAGCACTGTTATTATTGTCTAATTGTTAGTGTAATTCAGGGATCCTGATCTTGTTGTTTCCTTGCCCCAAAACTGTGGACCTTTATTGAGGCAAAATGCCATTTCCCAAGAAGTTACTTCTATGATCATTTCTTCTATTAAACTGCCCATGGTAATCCCCATTATTCCTATTCTGCTGATGTTCAAAATTCCTGTCTCTATTAACATTTCGATTCTGATAGAAGCTACCTTTATCTCTGTATCTGTAATTATTCCCATTTTCATTTATATCACTCCAATTATTATAGTACATACTTCTTTCTACTGCTCTATCCAGCCTGTCAACATATCACAAAATTGTTCAAGACAATCATCATATTCATGTTCTAAATCCTTCTGCAACTTTTCTGGTAATCTCCTTTTAAGTGCATCAATAAATGTCATTTCATCAAATAGTTTGTCAAGATGTGTTAAATTTAAGTTTGTTATTAAAAACTTTTTCAAAGTACTGTCCCTATTCCTATAATTTGGACCATTCAAAAGTTCACTTCTGATTCTCCCCTGCTCAGCTTCCGACAAAAATTTATCTAAAAAACTTTTTTTGAAACTTTGATATGTTTTCCACTGACTTAAATTTAAATTTACCTATGATAGATCTTTGCCTTCAAGACATCTTTTAACAAATTTAATTTTTTGATTGTCACTCACACCTGATACAATACTGTCTCTACAGTGGTGCAGAAAATCCACTGGATGTAAATTGTCTGATGGAAAACATTTGATTAGAATGTTGGACCATTCAGTACCATTGTTTGCACATAGACTTTGGTTCTCACATGTTTCCTGAACTGCTGCAATTACATTAGTTTGCTTATTGTTTTCAACATTTAAAATTTTTTTGGTTTAAACTGTCAGTGATGTGTTCCATTTCTTCCGCTATGGCCTTCTGTTCAACTCTGACATCATTATCATTCTTCAGTGGTCTTGCTGATTTGGTTATCAACTCATTTTCCAAAACAATAAATTTATTTTCTAAGACATCAACTTTTTCATTCACACATTTTAACCCCTCTGACAACTCGTCTTTATTTCTGAAACCTCATTACTAAGTTGGTACATTTGGTCTTGCACCCTATCCAATTTACTATTGTTATCTGTCTTCATTTCCTCTATCTTTGCCAAAATTAACTGCAAACTATCAGCTTTTACTGTTTCCCTGCTGACTACAGTTTCACTCAGTTCAAATATGTTCTGACTGGATTCCACAGTTTTCACTCCTACATCACACCTGCCCTCATCTCTATGCATTTTGTTAACAAACACACAAATCCACAAACAAATTAATTTCACAAATAGTTTATACTTATCTTTTTTTATGTCCCTGGCTGAAGTCATAAAGTCCTCTTTCATTTGATGTGGTCTGTGATTGTTGGTAGTACATCATCAATATTGTTGTAATTTACTTTGTTGGGCAGCTCTCAGTCTTCTTTTGTATGCATGATTAGAAGTATATTGATAAATAAACTACAAATGACACATATCACTCTCCCTTCTTCTGCAACAGATTGTCTCTGTCTTTATGCTTATCTATATGGTTATCACAATAATGGGAGTAATGGTAAAGATGAATGATTAGTACCTGTACATTGCACTCAGTGTAATTTACTCAACGATTCTGTGCCTTGTGCTGAATAACTAGCAGAACTGCTTTACTTGTAACCATTTTGGGTACACAGCTATGAAATGTAGTGAGTCCAGATGTGTCATATTTAGAGACCAAAATGTAACTTGGTAGAACATGTTGGGCTTAACTGTTCTGTGCATATTGTTTTGCTGTAATGTCATTTGTATTGTGGATAATGGATGCAGATGCAAAATCAGGGACACAAGCTGTCACCAGTGAAGAAGAGGTGCAGTCATTACTGGATCAGGTGGTTCAATTTAGAGTGGATAATGTGGTTATGTTTAATGAACTAGAAGGGAAGAATTGCAAGATATAAGTACTGAAGTCACAAAATCTAGGAATGGATGTGGCTGGTGAATCTGTTTTCTTCTTTCTCTGGTAGAGTATCTGAGGATGTATTGCACTGATAGAGGATCTTAAGTCATCAGCTGATACAGGCAGTTGATCAGATAAACAGTTGCTGCAGATCACAAGTTTACATTTGTCAGCAGAAACAAAATTATTTGTAGGATACACAGAAGCACTACAAACTGCGGAAACTTTTGACCAGTTGAGACAAGGGTTGGAACAACAACACAGGTACCATAATATTGTGTAGTTTTTGTGAACAATTACAGATGGTATCCAGGGTACATAATGAGGCAGTAGAAGTCTTTGGAGATAGAACTAAGAAAATTAATGTTAACACATATCAGGTATCTTTAATGGAGGAGGCAAATAAAGTAGGGCTGCAAGAAGCCAAAGAATGAGTACTTGGTGCTTTCTTAAGGGGTTTAACACCAGAAATGTCTAGAATAGTGCACACAGGAGTGCCTTAGGATCTCCATGAAGGAGGAGGATAGCTTTGGAACACTACAAAATTGACAGGTCAACAGGGGTAAGAGAGTGGCAACAGGTATTTACATTGAATTTAAGTGTTTTAATTGCAGTCTAATGGGACATATTGTCCTCTAGCATTACATTTCCTCAACAAAAGTAATAAATACCAGAACTTTGAATAGGTTAATATTATCTCAGCTGTTTTTCTAAAAAGAATTTCATATGATTTTGTACATGATGTATTATATTTCAGGCTAAAATCTGTAAAAATAAATTACTTTATTTTCTTTGTTACAATTGATATGTACTAGCTCTGTATGTGCAGTTAAACTTATCTTTTTTAGAAACATTTGAATTTACAAAATATTTGACACATTTTATACTTCTGTTATTAATTACACAATTTGGTACTCATTATTATGTTTGATTCTGGATTCATTTATAAAGTAATAATATAAATTATTTGTCAAGAGGATTTGCAAACCCTTTGGAATATTGTTATTACTGCAGAGTGAGGTAGTAGTGGGCATGACTCTTATGTGATTGGACGTGTTTTTGTAATTTGGAATAACAGTTTAATTTCAATTTATTAACTTGAAAATTCAATAGACAGTGTCATATAGAAAAATGTGAGAGAATAAATTATCATGAATAAAACAAAAAATCTGAACAGGCTTACTTCGAAATATATTATGTCAATTGGAACCATGAGAACCCATAATGTCAAATTTTTTTTATCTAAAACAGTTACATTAGTTTGCATATTGTTTTAAACATTTAAAATTTTTTGGTCTAAACTGGCAATGTTTTGTTCCATTTATTTCACTATGGCCTTCTGTTCAATTCTAATGTCATCAACATTCTTTGATTGTCTTGCCAAATCAGTTACTAGCTCATTTTCAACAAGAATAATTTTATTTTCTAAACCATCAACATTTTCATTCACATTTTTTAACACCTCTGACAACCAATTTTTTAGCTCTAAAACTTAATTACAAAGTTGTTCCCTTTGATATTATACCCTACCCATTTTACTATTGTTTTCAGTTTTTGGGTAATTTAATTGTCCTTGTAATGACGTAAATTTGCTATTGTTATCTGTTCTTATTTCAGTTAGCTGATTACTGACTGCACTGAATTTGCTATTGTCATCTGATCTTTTTTCTGTTAACTGATCATTAGCTGCACTAAATTTACTATTGTTATCTGTCTTCATTTCCTCTAGTTTTGCCAAAATTAACGGCAAAATATCAGTTTTTACTGTTTCTTTAGTGACTGATTTCACTTGGCTCAGACATATCCTGGCCGGGTCCTACAGCTTTCACTCCTACACCACTTCTACCCTTGTCTCTAATAATTTTGTTAACAAGCACATGAGTCCACAAACAAATTAACTTCACAAATAGTTTATACTTATCTTTCTTTTTTGATGTCCTGGTTGTGTTGTAAAGTCCTCTTTCATTCATTCTGGCCCATCATTGTTCACAGTACATCATCATTGTTGATACTATTTACTTTGCTGGGCAGCCCTCGGTCTTCTTTCTTCATGTGATCGGAAATCCATTCATACATAAACTGCAAATGACACAAATCACTCTCCCTTTACTGCAACAGACAAAACTTCATTGTTAGTCAAACAGTTCCGGTCAATTCCACCACTAGTAATCTACACCTCCCATCTTTATTGTTGTCACTGTCTTTATGGTTAACTCTTTTAATAGGTTTTGAGAGGAGTAAGATTTATAATAAACTTTTTATTTACCTACTTTTCTCATAGTTGGCTCCAGTTCTTCATGTCTAGTGGTTGATTCTTGAAGCTGAAAATTTTGACATTATGGGTTCTCATGGTTCCAATTGATATAATAAATTTTGAAGTAAGCCTGTTCAGATTTTTTGTTTTATTCATGATAATTTATTCTCTCACATTTTTCTATATGACACTGTCTATTGAATTTTCATGTTAATGAAGTTGAAATTAAACTGTTATTCCAAATTACAAAAACACATCCGATCACATAAGAGTCATGCCCACTACTACCTCACTCTGCAGTAATAACAATATTCCAAAGGGTTTGCAAGTTCTCTTGACAAATAATTTATATTATTACTTTATAAATGAATCCAGAATCAAACATAATAATGAGTACCAAATTGTGTAATTAATAACATTTTGGACATCAGCAGAATAGGAATAATAGGGATTACCATGGGCAATTTAATAGAAGAAACAGTCATAGAAGTAGCTACTTGGGAAATGGCAGTGCACCTCAATGAAGGTCCACAGTTTTGTGGCAAGGAAACATAACAAGCACAGGACCCCCAATTTACAACTGAAATTAGACAATGACAACAGTGTTAATGATATGGCACAGGTATCTGAAGTTGAACAGGAGGTGTATGAGAGTTCTCTGCTTCAAGAATCAGCCCCTAGACATTAGGAACTCGTGCCAACTATGAGATAAGAATGTAAGTAAAAAGTTTATTGTGTATCTTACTCCTCTCAAAGGTTGTTAAAAGAAGAATTAACCATAAAGACAGAGACAGTAAACAAATGATGTGATGGAGGGGTAGATTACTAAGTCCATAATAATTTAGGTATCAGTTGACTTACCAAACTCACTGCAAAGCAAAATGATTGTGTTTATTTACTTGCCCACTTTAGTACACATTTGTCCACAGCAGTGATGCCATTTAGCCCCTTCATGTTCAGCATGTGTACCATTGTTCAAATTGTTCATAGCATGCTCATTCCTCCAGTTTCATCTTATCAGTGATTTCAGATACACGTTTCTGGAACAATTTTCATTTAAAAAAAAATAGAAGACTGGAATGACTCAAGAAAAGGAGTAATTGACCATGAAAGTAAAAGAACTGAAAATAGGTGTGAATTCCAGAAGTTACTATAAATTAGTACATACAGATGACAGATTATCAAGAAATTACAGAAAACAAATTCTACTCATAGCATAGTAACACATCTATGTTTCAAAAGGATAAAAGTCTATCTTTTAACTTTAAGACACCTGTCAAATAGAACAAGTTAAACATATTTCATCTCAACTGACATGACCAATAAGCGTAATTTTCTCTTCTGGCAAATGGACAATGTTTATGTATTAAATTCATAATGAGATTATTTCAAGCAAAATACATTATTTACAAATTCTAGCACCTCTTCCCCCTTCTAGTGACAGATGTCAGTTTGTGGAATGGAGTTCCATGTCAGTTGCACTTTGTCAGTCGATATAGGGCAATTAATACTGATTGTGGATAACGCTCGAGTTCTTGTCAAATGTGCTCAACTGGAGACAGATCTGGTGATCAAGCAGGCTAAGGCTACACGTAGATGCTCTGTAGAGCATATTGGATTACAACAATGATATGTGGGCGACCATTGTCCTGTTCCAAAATACTCTCTTACTATCTGTAACACCTTTCTCCTATTTGAATGAATGGGATCTACACATTCTTGTGTAGTAATTTTCTTATTATCTGCTGCCCTTTGTCAACAATTTAATCATATCTGCTATGTACCATAAATGAAGGGGATTATATATTATTTGTGTTTCTGTTACGTGAGGATGCACACACCGCCCCTCATTTTTACATCTTCTCTGTATACAAAGTTAAGTTTTGGGCAAATTTTCAGTGTTAAAGTTTCTTATGCTGCTGTTAGGATCATGACCAAAATTGTCCAATCAACCTGCATTGTGATTTTATGTTGGTGGGTGGTTGTGTGAAGAAAACAATTCCTCAAAATATACTATGACTGTGAATTTATAATCAGAAAATTTTTAACGTAAAACTGCATGAAGTAAATTACTATTATATAAACCCTAAGAACCCATTTTATTTCTGGAAACTTCAAAAGCAAACCTCTATATGAGAAGTTTCCCAATCCTGTTAAAATTCTGGTAATAAAATCCTTTGATAGTGGAAAACAGTAAAACACTCTAACGCTAATTTGATAAATAAGGACACAGTATACTGTAATTTTGCTTACCAGTAACAGTTAAACCTAGATAATTTGCATCTAAACATGAATAAACGGAAATATGACGTTAAATGGCATGTAAACAAAGATCATCTGACCACATTTCACAGTACAATGCATAAATTCTCCTGCCAATACTACTGTACATATACATCCAAGCACACCCTTCCAAAGACACACACAACACATGCAACAACTAGTACAAATACACTGAAAAACAAAACAAATATGTGATGACAATAACTACTGTTAGTGGTGGGGTCAACAATCACTAAAGGTGAACAATCTTTACAATACACTACTATTATTTATAGAGATACATTAAGAGATAGTCTATTACAAATCAAAAAGAAATTAAATTGTTTACAGTCGTGAGTTTCTTGAAGAGAGTGATGGGTTTGAGTCTTACCTGACCTGGGTCGGCGTGATGTGGCGACGGCAGTAGAAGCTGATACAAATCCTGTAAGTTCATTCAGTTGTGTCCCTAGCATTAATATATCCTCTTTTCATTATATCCTGTTTCAGCTGGCGGTAGTAATAAGTTGTGTAGCATCCATTTGTCATTGGCCAGAGCAAAGTAACTGTTTATGCAGCACTTGAAGGTCGTATTAGCTCAACTACAACTTTCACACATGATACTTAAGCACAGTCCATACATGGTGTTTAAATTAACATTCCATTTGCTATAATTTGCCAATTGCAAAGTCAGGCAGTCCATCTACTGTTAATATTCATTGTTCATTACAACACTGTTCCTGAAAAAACAGTCACTTACGTAGCAACACAGTTTGCAGTTTCCACATTGGTGGTTAGTGTTTCAGCATATGTCATATATTGTACTCAAGAAAAATGAGCAATATTAAATTCACAGTTTATGTAATGCAGCTCAATTCTGAACTGACAACAATACTGTCAGTTCATGAGTGCATTGTCACCGCCATATGCACTGTTCTGCAAAAACCAATAGTGTTTGTGTAAGTAATACTATATGATAGATCATCAGAAAAAATCTAAGTTTTTACATATATCTATGAAGTACAAGGTAGTAATAGAAAGGGAAATAAATGTTATATCTCACTATTAGTCATGGCTTCACATGTGGCTCCCATTTTATCATGAGATTTTCCCAAGAACCTCTCAAGATAAAATGTCCTTGACACATGCGAGTCCCATCTACCAAAAACTGGTTACGGTCTTTGATTATGTCAATTTAAGTTTTAAAATTACCTGTCGCAGCATATAGGCTCAATAATACAATATATCATGATAAAGTATGAAGTTTATCCAATAATAATGGAAGAGTATATTACAAACTTCTTATTGAAGAATATCAATAGTTCCACAATTAAACATGTCATTGGGTTTATGACCCCAAAAAGAGTAACAAGAAATGTGTGCATTGGTACAAATAGTCAAGCAAAAGAATTAATTGCCACAAACTTACATTCTATAACTGAAGACATATCCAATTAGGTCTTTAGCGACAATACATATTACACAACATATTTCATCACACCTTTAGTGTCTTTACTACTGCTTCACACTAATGGCTCTATATCATCATCCCCATTTATAGCATTTTTTTGTATACTTGAATGTTCTCAGTCATCAAATTCCTTTGCAAATACTCATTGCATGTGTTTTTCTTATAATATGTCATATCTCTCGGAAGTTGTTGCTTCTCATCATATGCTGTAATAACTCAAACTTGGTTATCAAATTACGAATTAAATATCTTGTCATACTTCCAAATCTCTCACCCCATGTTTCACCTTTCTTCTTCAGTATTCCAAATCACAATACTACAAAATCCCACATGCAGGAACTCCTCTTTAACAATTTCTTTCGATTACGTCATCAATATTGGAATTAAGTTCTCCACCTAGATTTTGAGTACTATCTTCAACTACCCATTCATCAAATTTAACTTCTTGTCTTTCTCAGCAAAATTATACAACCTAACCCAGCTCTTTCCTCCTGGGTCCCAAACATAACTCTCAACAATAATTTCCATCTAATTCACACTGACTGGTTTTGTCAGTCTAGTATTATAGAGTTTAAAATCTACTATATTCTTAAGTCAAAATTTCTTCTTTGACTCCGGGTAAACTAAGTAGAATGCATTCAGGTGTGATATACTTACTACCTCAAATGGACCTTTATACACATCAAAATTTTTTTAAATCGCTTTATTTATCTCTTTAGATTTTTTATATGTCTTCACTAAGACTAGATAACCTACTTAAATATCAACCTCCTTTATTTTCTCATCATGTCGCCTCCTACTTTCCTCCAGCATCTCTCTACAAATTCTTTCATTATTTTCTTTTTCTGATTCCAACTTAATTCCTCTCTGTTGCAAAAAGACAAGTTCTACTCAACAAAACCCAAAGATCTCTTTCCCTTCATAATAACATAAGGAGTAAATCCTGTTACATCGTGACTTACAGTATTCATTACATCCTCAATATTTTCCACAATATCTCCCCATGTACTATGGTTATTGCTACAATATCTTCATATCAGCACACACTCCGCTGCAGAGTGAAAATCTCATTCTGGAAACATCCCCCAGGCCGCAGTGATCATGCGACTGTTACACGGCGTACGATCAAAGGTCTCGGTGAATGGGTGGGGCACTGACTACATTGTTATTTCAGGGTCAGTTCGTCAAGGTTGCCCCCTTTCGATATTTTTGTATGCAATGGCTTTGGAACCCTGTCTATATGGTCTCCGAAGATGGTTGGAGGGAGTGCCGTTGCCACAACTGACCTTTCATTGCCGCGCTTATGCTAACGATGTGATGCTGGTGGCACGGACAGGCAAAGAAGTATGTATGGCGTTGGCATGGATACAGCGATACGGGATGGTGGCAGGAAGTGTGCTTAATCTACAAAAATCACGCTGCATGAATGTCGGTCGAGGATTACAACCGGGGGAGGAAGGCCCGCTCATCTTAGTTAAGACCATAAAATGCCTAGGTATTACGTTCCACACGGATGTGCAGCGGCAGCAGCGGATAACTACCGACGCATATTGAAGCTGATGCGAACAGTGGTGCTGTTACAGAAATTAAGAGCGTTGGATATGATTCGGAGGGTGACCTATGTTAACGTATACCTAGCACCGAGACTCACTCACGTAGCGCATGTCCTGCCTTTAACGCGCACAATGGCATCACGGATACAAGCAACTTTCGGAACCTACATGAGTGTGGGACACCTGTTTAAGATCCGATACACAATGCTTACGCCACCACCTGGAGAGGGTGGACTTGGTCTAGTGAACGTATATGAAAAGGCACGGGCGTTATTCGTCAGTACGATTTTCCGACAGTGGCGCGGTCAATTTCGCAATATCTCGGGTGCATTGGCCAATGTACTAGCGCCCACTTCAATGCTGCCCCCAGTCGATGTGGGCCATATTTCACCGAAGCTGTCACATTTCAAGTCTTTTTTTTTTGGAGCTTAGCTATGTCAGAGATTCCTTCCCAACAACACGACTACCGACGACGCGAGACATATACCAACTCTTACTGCGCAGGTGCCCCAGGAATACCCTGGAAAAGAAGTATCCAGACAAGAACTGGCGACAGATATTGCGCGTTATACGGAACGTTTACCTCCCAACGTCGGTACGCTCAACATGGTATGTGGTGATAAATAGGAAGTTTGCAACGAATCAACGGCGGCACGCGATTCATTTGGCAGACGCTCCACTATGTTTAGGCTGCGCAACAGTGGACACTGATGAACATTGTTTAGCATGTAGTGGGACGGCTCCAGTGTGGCACTTGGCACAACAGATATTGGCGTTCCTGTTACGCTCCGCCCCTCACACAATTTCATCAGACACACTTTTTTTCCCCCAAGAATCTTATTTCCCGGTCCAAAAAACCAATGCAGTGACATGGGTGCGGGGAATGGTGGTGGGCTACGTGTGTAACGAATCGGAAAAGGACAAAATTGATTTTTGGCATTTTCTCCTGGATGGACACACGAAGCTGCAACAGCATAAGAAATATAGGCAAGACTTCGATAATTACTTGCGACTTACATTTACCGACCCGCCAGCCAGATGGGGTGTGACGGGTGAGAGATGAGATAGACGAAGAAGCCGAGATAGACATCGATCACACTTACGGACCCTTAGTTAATTTCGAGAAGACGACCCGGTCTTACACCAACGTCTGGAGAACAAGTCGATAAATGGCTCTCTTGCTCTATCGAACGTCGGGTCATGAGCAGGTGTCACCCCCGACACAAATTTCATTTCATTGCTACAGGAGCATGTTTCTTTGGTATATGTACTATCCGCAATGTCTTCATGTCTTTCTTTTGGGCATTTTCAGTTTTATTCATTTCCTTAATTAATTACTTTTCTAATTAGCCACTATTTGTCAACATATGGACTTTGTAGACACTATTTATGCGATAGTACAACAACATGTATGTCAGCAAAGGTGGTAAGCCTGACATTGGATACAAACAAAAAAAAAAAAAAAAAAAAAAAGAAAAAAGAAAAGAAGAAAAAAAAAAAAAAAAAGTTGGTAGAGCACTTGCCCGCGAAAGGCAAAGGTCCCGAGTTCGAGTCTCGGTCGGGCACACAGTTTTAATCTACCAGGAAGGTTCATATCAGTGCACACTCCGCTGCAGAGTGAAAATCTCATTCTGGAAACATCCCCCAGGCTGTGGCTAAGCCATGTCTCCACAGTATCCTTTCTTTCAGGAGTGCTAGTCCTGCAAGGTTCGAAGGAGAGCTTTTGAAAAGTTCGGAATGTAGGAGACGAGATACTGGCAGAAGTAAAGCTGTGAGTACCGGGCATGAGTCGTGCTTCGGTAGCTCAGATGGTAGAGTACTTGCCCGCGAAAGGCAAAGGACCCGAATTCGAGTCTCGGTCGGGCACACAGTTTTAATCTGCCAGGAAGTTTCATATCAGCGCACACTCTGCTGCAGAGTGAAAATCTCATTCTGGAAACATCCCCCAGGCTGTGGCTAAGCCATGTCACTGCAGTATCCTTTCTTTCAGGAGTGCTAGTCCTGCAAGGATCGCAGGAGAGCTTCTGTAAATTTGGAATGTAGGAGACGAGATACTGGCAGAAGTAAAGCTGTGAGTACCGGGCGTGAGTCATGCTTCGGTAGCTTAGATGGTAGAGCACTTGCCCGCAAAAGGCAAAGGTCCCGAGTTTGACTCTCGGTCGGGCACACAGTTTTAATCTGCCAGGAATTTTCATATCAGCGCACACTCCGCTGCGGAGTGAAAATCTCATTCTGGAAACATCCCCCAGGCTGTGGGTAACCCATGTCTCCGCAGTATCCTTTCTTTCAGGAGTGCTAGTCCTGCAAGGTTCGCAGGAGAGCTTCTGTAAAGTTTGGAATGTAGGAGACGAGATACTGGCAGAAGTATAGCTGTGAGTACTGGGCGTGAATCGTGTTTCGGTAGCTCAGATGGCAGAGTACTTGCCCGCGAAAGCAAAGGTCCCGAGTTCGAGTCTCGGTTGGGCACACAGCTTTAATCTGCCAGGAAGCTTCATATCAAAGTACACTCCGCTGCAGAGTGAAAATCTCATTCTGGAAACATCCCCCAGGCTGTGGCTAAGCCATGTCTCCGCAGTATCCTTTCTTTCAGTAGTGCTAGTCCTGCAAGGTTCGCAGGAGAGCTTCTGTAAAGTTTGGAATGTAGGAGACGAGATACTGGCAGAAGTAAAGCTGTAAGTACCGGGCGTGAGTCGTGCTTCGGTAGCTCAGATGGTAGAGCACTTGCCCGTGAAAGGCAAAGGTCCTGAGTTCGAGTCTAGTTCGGGCACACAGTTTTAATCTACCAGGAAGTTTCATATCAGCGCACACTCCGCTGCAGAGTGAAAATCTCATTCTGGAAACATCCCCCAGGCTGTGGCTAAGCCACGTCTCCGCAGTATCCTTTCTTTCAGGTGTGCTAGTCCTACAAGGTTCGCAGGAGAGTCTCTGTAATGTTTGGAATGTAGGAGACGAGATACTGGCAGAAGTAAAGCTGTGAGTACCGGGCGTGAGTCGTGCTTCGGTAGCTCAGATGGTAGAGCACTTGCCCGCGAAAGGCAAATGTCCCGAGTTCGAGTCTCGGTCGGGCACACAGTTTTAATCTGCCAGGAAGTTTCATATCAGTGCACACTCCGCTGCAGAGTGAAAATCTCATTCTGGAAACATCCCCCAAGCTGTGGCTAAGCCATGTCTCCGCAGTATCCTTTCTTTCAGGAGTGCTAGTCCTGCAAGTTTCACAGGAGAGCTTCTGTAAATTTGGAATGTAGGAGACAAGATACTGGCAGAAGTAAAGCTGTGAGTACCGGGCATGAGTCGTGCTTCGGTAGCTCAGATGGTAGAGCACATGCCCGCGAAAGGCAAAGGTCCCGAGTTCGAGTCTCTATTGGGCACACAGTTTTAATCTCTCTTTATCATTTTCCATTTTTCATTGTGATTCTGATACCTCCTCACGTACTTACAGATGCCTTCTATTTTCTTTTCTCAAGGAACTCCCTTTATATAATTATAACAATTTAACATATTCCTCACCTACTTCCTGTCTTGCTTCTCCATCTTCTACGAATGGTACCCTTGACAGAACATCTGCTACTTTGTTTTGTGTTCCCTTAACGTATTTTATTTCAAACTCAAAATGTTGCATAAACACTGTCTACCTCATCGATAATGTATGCATCAACCTAAATTTATTAAAAAAATATAAGAGCCCTGTGATCAGTGTAAATGACAGTTTTGTTGTCTCACAGGTAGTCTCTGAATTTTTTGAATCCCCAAGTGATTCCGAGAGCTTCTCTTTCAGTCACACTGTAAATTCTTTCATACTTTTTTAACAATCTGCTTTCAAAAGCAATTGTCCTACGATCTTCCTTTTCATCATCGCCAAAACTTTGAAATAACTTAACTCCAATACTGTAACCGCTAGAATCAGTTCCCAGACAAAAAGGTCGACTAAGATCCAGAAGGTGCAAAATCCTATCCTCTTTCAAGGCCTTTTTAAGATGGTTTAACACTTCTTCACATTCATCCATCCAAACAAAAGGTACTTCAGGACTTAAAAATTTATTTAAACATGGGTTGTTGAACACTTGTCCAGACAAAAAATTTCTACAAAATTACATAAATCTAGGGATGACTTCAAATACTTCTGAGTCTTTGGAGATGGACACTCTTTAATTGCTTTTACCCTATCAGGGACAACTTTAATACCAGCAGTAGACAAGATTCTACCCAAGAATGTTATTTCTTTTCTTACAAACTGTCTTAAGCCTAAAGTTTATGCCCCTTTCCTCAAAGCTTGAAACACCTCATCCAACAATCTGCAATGCTCTTCCTAAGACTCAGTGGCAACCAACAGGTCATCCAGACACACTGTTATCTTGGAACTCAGCTCAGGTCCTACTACTTGCACGAGGGCCTGAATGAACACTGACACACTAATATTTAAACCAAATGGAATCACATTGTACTGGTAACATTTCCAATTTACCAAAAAAGTAGTATATTTTCTATACTCCTTTGAAAGAGGGACTTGCTAATAGCCATCTGTCAGGTCAAGACTGCTCAGATAATTCATATTGTAATATTTTTGCAACATTCCATCTATGTACTCAGGGTGATCAGTCTGTCTACTCACTTCAGTATCCAGCATCCTAGCATCTATAACCAATCTCACACTACCATCTTACTTGTGAACAATTATTAATGGACTATTATATTCACTTTTACTTCTCTCTATAACACCACACATTACCATTCTCTCAGTTTCCTTACATATTGCTTCTCTCAAAGCAAATGGTATAGGGAAATGTTTTCTTGCAAAGGGTTCATGTGGTTTCAGATCTCACTTGCATTCAAAGTTCTTAACTTGCTTGTCTGAAAACACATCTCTATTCACCATAGAACTTCTCTTAGCTCATACTTCTGTTGCTCACTTAACCCTTCTACCTTGTCCATTTGAACCTTCAACTGCTATGTTGTTCCTGTTTCACCTTTATTACCACCACAGTCTAGGTTCAGTTCTAAATCCCCAATGTCCATTCCTATTGGCATCATTCTTATCTTCAATTGTCCTACTACATTATTGTTATCTATCACCATACCCTTCCCCCATGAACCATGGACCTTGTCGTTGGTGGGGAGGCTTGCGTGCCTCAGCGATACAGATGGCCGTACCGTAGGTGCAACCACAACGGAGGGGTATCTGTTGAGAGGCCAGACAAACATGTGGTTCCTGAAGAGGGGCAGCAGCCTTTTCAGTAGTTGCAGGGGCAACAGTCTGGATGATTGACTGATCTGGCCTTGTAACATTAACCAAAACGGCCTTGCTGTGCTGGTACTGCGAACGGCTGAAAGCAAGGGGAAACTACAGCCGTAATTTTTCCCGAGGACATGCAGCTTTACTGTATGATTAAATGATGATGGCGTCCTCTTGGGTAAAATATTCCGGAGGTAAAATAGTCCCCCATTCGGATCTCCGGGCGGGGACTACTCAAGAGGACGTCGTTATCAGGAGAAAGAAAACTGGCATTCTACGGATCGGAGCGTGGAATGTCAGATCCCTTAATCGGGCAGGTAGGTTAGAAAATTTAAAAAGGGAAATGGATAGGTTAAAGTTAGATATAGTGGGAATTAGTGAAGTTCGGTGGCAGGAGGAACAAGACTTTTGGTCAGGTGATTACAGGGTTATAAATACAAAATCAAATAGGGGTAATGCAGGAGTAGGTTTAATAATGAATAAAAAAATAGGAGTGCGGGTTAGCTACTACAAACAGCATAGTGAACGCATTATTGTGGCCAAGATAGACACAAAGCCCACACCTATTACAGTAGTACAAGTTTATATGCCAACTAGCTCTGCAGATGATGAAGAAATTGATGAAATGTATGACGAGATAAAAGAAATTATTCAGGTAGTGAAGGGAGACGAAAATTTAATAGTCATGGGTGACTGGAATGCGTCAGTAGGAAAAGGGAGAGAAGGAAACATAGTAGGTGAATATGGATTGGGGGGAAGAAATGAAAGAGGAAGCCGCCTTGTAGAATTTTGCACAGAGCATAACTTAATCATAGCTAACACTTGGTTCAAGAATCATAAAAGAAGGTTGTATACCTGGAAGAATCCTGGAGATACTAATAGGTATCAGATAGATTATATAATGGTAAGACAGAGATTTAGGAACCAGGTTTTAAATTGTAAGACATTTCCAGGGGCAGATGTGGATTCTGACCACAATCTATTGGTTATGAACTGCAGATTGAAACTGAAGAAACTGCAAAAAGGTGGGAATTTAAGGAGATGGGACCTGGATAAACTGAAAGAACCAGAGGTTGTAGAGAGTTTCAGGGAGAGCATAAGGGAACAATTGACAGGAATGGGGGAAAGAAATACAGTAGAAGAGGAATGGGTAGCTTTGAGGGATGAAGTAGTGAAGGCAGCAGAGGATCAAGTAGGTAAAAAGACGAGGGCTAATAGAAATCCTTGGGTAACAGAAGAAATATTGAATTTAATTGATGAAAGGAGAAAATATAAAAATGCAGTAAATGAAGCAGGCAAAAAGGAATACAAACGTCTCAAAAATGAGATCGACAGAAAGTGCAAAATGGCTAAGCAGGGATGGCTAGAGGACAAATGTAAGGATGTGGAGGCTTGTCTCACTAGGGGTAAGATAGATACTGCCTACAGGAAAATTAAAGAGACCTTTGGAGAGAAGAGAACCACTTGTATGAATATCAAGAGCTCAGATGGCAACCCAGTTCTAAGCAAAGAAGGGAAGGCAGAAAGGTGGAAGGAGTATATAGAGGGTTTATACAAGGGCGATATACTTGAGGACAATATTATGGAAATGGAAGAGGATGTAGATGAAGATGAAATGGGAGATAAGATACTGCGTGAAGAGTTTGACAGAGCACTGAAAGACCTGAGTCGAAACAAGGCCCCGGGAATAGACAACATTCCATTAGAACTACTGATGGCCTTGGGAGAGCCAGTCATGACAAAACTCTACCATCTTGTGAGCAAGATGTATGAGACAGGGGAAATACCCACAGACTTCAAGAAGAATATAATAATTCCAATACCAAAGAAAGCAGGTGTTGACAGATGTGAAAATTACCGAACTATCAGTTTAATAAGTCACAGCTGCAAAATACTAACGCGAATTCTTTACAGACGAATTGAAAAACTGGTAGAAGCGGACCTCGGGGAAGATCAGTTTGGATTCCGTAGAAATGTTGGAACACGTGAGGCAATACTAACCTTACGACTTATCTTAGAAGAAAGATTAAGAAAAGGCAAACCTACGTTTCTAGCATTTGTAGACTTAGAGAAAGCTTTTGACAACGTTAACTGGAATACTCTCTTTCAAATTCTGAAGATGGTAGGGGTAAAATACAGGGAGCGAAAGGCTATTTACAATTTGTACAGAAACCAGATGGCAGTTATAAGAGTCGAGGGGCATGAAAGGGAAGCTGTGGTTGGGAAAGGAGTGAGACAGGGTTGTAGCCTCTCCCCGATGTTATTCAATCTGTATATTGAGCAAGCAGTAAAGGAAACAAAAGAAAAATTCGGAGTAGGTATTAAAATTCATGGAGAAGAAGTAAAAACTTTGAGGTTCGCCGATGACATTGTAATTCTGTCAGAGACAGCAAAGGACTTGGAAGAGCAGTTGAACGGAATGGACAGTGTCTTGAAAGGAGGATATAAGATGAACATCAACAAAAGCAAAACGAGGATAATGGAATGTAGTCTAATTAAATCGGGTGACACTGAGGGGATTAGATTAGGAAGTGAGACACTTAAAGTAGTAAAGGAGTTTTGCTATTTAGGGAGTAAAATAACTGATGATGGTCGAAGTAGAGAGGATATAAAATGTAGACTGGCAATGGCAAGGAAATCGTTTCTGAAGAAGAGAAATTTGTTAACATCGAGTATAGATTTAAGTGTCAGGAAGTCGTTTCTGAAAGTATTTGTATGGAGTGTAGCCATGTATGGAAGTGAAACATGGACGATAACCAGTTTGGACAAGAAGAGAATAGAAGCTTTTGAAATGTGGTGCTACAGAAGAATGCTGAAGATAAGGTGGGTAGATCACGTAACTAATGAGGAGGTATTGTATAGGATTGGGGAGAAGAGAAGTTTGTGGCACAACTTGACTAGAAGAAGGGATCGGTTGGTAGGACATGTTTTGAGGCATCAAGGGATCACAAATTTAGCATTGGAGGGCAGCGTGGAGGGTAAAAATCGTAGAGGGAGACCAAGAGATCAATACACTAAGCAGATTCAGAAGGATGTAGGTTGCAGTAGGTACTGGGAGATGAAGAAGCTTGCACAGGATAGAGTAGCATGGAGAGCTGCATCAAACCAGTCTCAGGACTGAAGACTACAACAACAACATCACCATACCCTCAAAATCCACCCTCATTTATGGCCCTCGTTTATCAAGACTGAAAAACCATCTCCACAATTAATTTCTGCTTTGCACTCTATTAACCAATCCATACCCAAGATAATATCCACACTCAGACCAGGCACCACATAAAAGTTGTGTATCAAACCTATGCCCCCTAGTTCAAATTCTAAAATCACCTGTGGCTTACCAACTTTACTCAGTTTACCTGTGGCACCTATTATTTTTAAGCCTAGTACTGGTACATCCATTACCTCAATACAATCTTTTATACAATTATAGAATTCTTCAGATAATGCACTAATTTCACTACCTGTATCCAACAGAGCTTTCTCTGCCCTACTGTAGGGTCTTAATTTTACAAAAGTTTGCCCTGTATGGTGACCAGAAATCAGGCCCTTATATATCCTTGCAATCCTAAGTGCTGAAACAACACACTGTTTGAAGTTTAATTTACAGAAATTACAATTAAAACTTAACTCATTAAATTTATGGAATACATTGAAAAATTTGTTCCTTTTAATGGTTTCTTCTACTACAAGGGTTAGGCTAAATTATTTGTTTAAATCACGAAATTAACAACTACATTATGCAAACAAACTTTCACAAAACTGTTAATTACTTTGGAATTAATTAAGGAATGGTTTTCCCAACATGTTTTTGAATAGAGGCAAATAAATACTTAAAGACTGCTATCATTTAGTCTTCCAAACGTTTATAATTATTACAGAATTTATATTTGTTTATAAGTCAACAGTAGAATTTAAGTTGTGAAACAAATACTGATTTTACCATATAACAAAGATATTAACTAGGAATAGTTGAAATAAATCAGGAAATCAATTACATAGCTAAAACTAAGCACAAAACTAGATCTGGTGTTACATTCTTTAAAACTGTGGGCCAACCTTTCTGCTTTATGAAAGTGCTGATTATACTCATGTAGGTTAATGGTAATTAGTTCAAAAATGATAAAAAAATGAATTTTAAGGAGGCAGATGGCAAAACAAGAGGGGAAATAAAAAAACTCCAGCTTGCTTTGTCACAAACTGACTGCCACACTGTTCAAGCTGACAACTATCGACACCTCCTCTGCCACTCCACAGTTCTTACAACACATCTCGTTTTTAGTCATGGCATCACAGTTGACATCGGATGCTACTCTGCTTAATTTTTGAGCCTTCCCCTTTCTTGTTCTCACAGAGGTGCCTTATCACTGTAGCTATCCTTCTTCTCTTCTGCCCCTGGTGTGTGGCAGTTTCGGCTAAACTTTTCTAACAGCATCAGTTTTCTTTCCTTCTTCCATCCACATATTTTGAGACATCATGCTTCCATTGCTGCAGTGTCTGAATAATACTCAACTCTTGTTCCTTTTACTAATGAGTACATTGTATCTTCTGTAAATAATCCATTGCAATGTTATGTTACTATTCAAAACTAAATTATCTCCTTTTTGAAAGCAAAACAGAATTCTGATGATCATCATCAAATCTGATATTTATCAGAAGCCATTTGGTAAATGAATTTTGCCTTAGATAGTTAAGATGTTTGAAGAGCTAAAATTGTATGTTTGTTGTTTCAGAAAACTCGTCTTATCATTTTAGAGATGGATTAGACTTACTACGTTGTCAACTCACAATCAGCACTTGTATTATGATAGAAAAACTAAAATACAGCTATGAATTAAAGCTTTTGAAATCTAACTTGCATGGCAATCAGTTTAAAATTGTTGTCCTAGTAATGTTACATAATAGATGCTGTGAAAATAAGAAATATGATTTTTCAGAACACATAGATGATAAAGAAGTTGGTAATAACGGCAATATTTTCTGAAGTAATAGTTGAGTGAAATACATACATTGGGATTGATTGAAGTTTAAATATGAATACAATGTGTACAGAATTATCTATTAAATGAAGTTGATGGGTTTAAGAATATGTTGTGATGATATAAAGAAGCACAGTCTTTGTGAAATATTGAACATACAAGTATGATATGCCATTGTATTGGTGACGTGGTTGATGTTGAGGAACTTATTCTGTTTTATTGTGTCACGTTTGACTATGGCAAAACTCATACATGACAAAGTTCAGTATATAATTTCTGTGGTTCTAAATCTCACATTTCAATACTATGTCTTTGTAGATCTTTAAATAATGATACTGTTACTCTATTCTTGCAAATTATGTTTTGTGCACTGTATAATTATATATATTGTTGTTGACTCTGACCTGTTCTTTTTGTCAATTGCTTTGCTTTGAGAAAAAGATCATGTTTGACTACTTCTCTCATTAATTAAATTAATCCCTGGCATTTTATCCCGATATTCATTTAAGTGGGAGTGATGTGAGAAAAAGATACTTTGGAATATATTTTAATGCTTCCTATATTTTCAAATACATACTACATTAAGAATACTTCTAAATCAGCTTAACATAAAACATATCCAAACAGCAGACTATGTACACAATTTATTAAATTGCCAATACTAAACACTTTTAAATAACAACAAATTCATATAACTTACGAAACTTAACAAATGGTTAAAGAGTGAGCTTTAAAAACAATAACGGTGGCTGGCCACCATAAAATCAAGAACCTTTTACAATAGTGCTTTTAGAGTTTATCCAAAAGACAAAATCCAATAAAAAGTTAACTTGGCATTACAATTTAAAATGATTTATATAAAAAACTTTGAGAAGGATAATGGCGCTTGGCACCATAAAATGAAAGAAACACAACACACAACCAATAAACATAATAACAAAATAATAACTTGATTCAACCAAAGGCTGAGGGCAACTCCCAACGCAATCACAGCCGAGCGAGCTCTCAACACTTTGGAGCCTTCCCACTAGAAACGGTCCCCAAAATAAACCGCTGAGAGCTCCCCGACATGCCTCCCACAACTGCCCATCACTTACGCACCTTGGTTATGTTCTGTAACACACGACAGATAATATCAACACAAGATAAAATTCAAAAATACAGTATAACCACAGTGCCGTTAACTCGGGCGCTCTTAATAAATGCCGGAAGCCAACACACACAAATCTCAAACAATTCTCCCTTCCTAAAACAAAACAATAAAAGCCAAGCGCTCATGAATAGTCAAACCACAGTCTTAGAAGTGCCTTAACGACACCAAATGTAACTATTCCACCAACTTAATAATAACACAGTAAAAAAATACAGAACATACCACTAAATGCTGTTACACAACCAAATTGACTAGATCATGTTGTTCAGGTCCCAGAAGACCACATATACCAAGCAGCAGTAATTCACTATGTATATACTGTACAAAACCGCCCTTCTTAGGCAGACTTTACCTAACACATCGACTGCCAAATGTACGATACATGAACACAAGTCCGGGCAGGACTCCAGTTGAGCAAATAAATTAGTACCAACAAATATCATAAAGCCACACACACAGAAAAAAGTTCCAACAACACTGTCCCACATCAGAAAAGTTCAGAAACTACTGCTGGAGCTTCCAGGGGAAAATCTGAAGAGCCAACTGAGCCCACCCTAACCTGGCAGATGACTCCAAAATTCAGCAACTAGTTGTCTCCGGGGCAGAGTATCACAGGACCCCACCGGACCTCCACATCAGACAGGCAGGACGAATAAGTACACTGGCTCCAATTAATGACCACCGCATGGCCAGCACAGCGGCGAGTCGCCTCTGCCCCAGACCACTCTGCTCATATTGCGAGGCACAACAACCTAGCCGGTCAGGCAGAGCGAACTTCACGTTCTGTGCAATACCCGGAAAACCAACTACCCTCTCGCTTTCCGTGGGCCACCGCAAACACACGTCAGCGGCATCATAGCAGATTGCCACCTGAGCACCACCTGCACCAGGACAGCGAACTATAATCGATTACAGTGCACACTCTGAATAAGATCACAGGTTAGCAGCGCACGCCATATCACTTGACATTTTTGGCACTTCAGATTATGAGGTACAAATATGAAATACTCCATTTGTTTCAAGTTTATTAAAATTAAAACAAATAATGGAAAATCTAATTCACTGTCAAAGAAAACACTCTAAAACACAATAAAATAATAGAAAAACACACAAAATATACCATTTTCAGTTATTACATTCCTTACTCTAAGTAATTTCACTTGCAGAAGCCACACACCTATCATCCTTTGCTGTAATGTGCAGAAGCAGTGGGCGCCCACTTTTGCACATTAGCCACATTACCCCAGCCTCATTCTTTGAAAATTTATCTGAGCAAAAGAGACAACTGTCATCTTCATTAGTGGGTATACTGCTGTCCAGAATACTGCTAAGGGTGGACAAATCATCTCTCACACTAAAAACATCATCCTCAGAATCAGATGATTCTTGGTTCTGAGGCTCTGGTGGCCTCTGATTCTTTATCTGTGGTTTATTTCTTCCTGTCATCAATACCTCAAGAGATCTCTTGTATGGATACAAGGTTAGGACTGCTGAAGGGCCTGTGTTTTTTCCGTTCATTCCTTGTGTCTTCTTTATTTGCGAAATGGGTAAGATTTGTCAAGGTGTAATTTAAGATGTGGCAGCACATGTTCCTCCCTTGACTTCAACCTTAGCCTTTCCAATTTTAGAAGCCACAGCTTCCGCAGATGATTCATTGACTGGATCATTAGGTAAATCCTTAATTATTCCTTCATTGCTGTCAATGAAAAAGCCATCCATGAAAATATGATGGCTTAATGGGTATATTCCTGTCACCCTAAACCCATTGACATCTATCTCCCCTGTGTGGCCTTCCCTATAGTTCAGTGATGTCCATGTTTGTTACTACACCTGCATTTTCCCTCATCTATACGCATACCAGTTCAGACTAATAGGCTTTCAAAGGACTCACAAAAGTTCTATCCAGCATTTTCATCTTATGAGAGGCATGAGGAGGTAGACATGAGGTTTTGACATGGTTTCGCATGCAAGAGTTATTACATTGACGTTTCAGTAGTGTCCCATTTTCTTTCCCCTAAAATTTTTAATTGCTATTTGCATAGCAGACTCATCCAATTGCTTTCAGTATCATGGAATCATTTATAAAGCAAGTCCTATAAGTACAATATGTTGTGAAAGTATGGTACAAATATGGAATAGTAGGGTACAAATATGGAATACTAATATTCCATATTAATGGCACAAACATCTTGAAATTAAAAAATGCAAATAAAATCGAAAATTAAATTTAAATAGGCAACAAACAAGCCATATTATTGCTTAATGTATTAACTAAATGCCTGTTTACAAAATATATTAATAATTTATGTGTTATTGTAAGAATAAAACTGAAATTCTAAAACCTGCAACAATTATGTTTCCTGGTGAATTTGTTAAAATGGCTGCACTCACTTGCAATGGTTTCCAGCTGTAATATGAATACTTCCCAAAGCAATCTATAGTTGATGAATGTAGTTTTTAAGCAGATAACCAAAGAACAGCTCTTAAAAGGCGAGGAATCATAGTATTCCATATTACTACCACTATCCCATATTTGTACCTCTTCCTCAATTAATTATTTAATTAATTAATCAGACATTTTCTTATCCAGTGTGCAAATGTTTGCTTCATGTAATTCATTTCAAATAACACTAAATCACTGCAAGGCCTATGCAAGTCAAACAAACTTCAGTATGTAGATTGTGCCAGGTTGAGATTCATTGGGAGAGTCCTAAGTAAATGTAGTCCATCAACAAAGGAGGTGGCTTACAAAACACTCGTTCAACCTATACTTGAGTATTGCTCATCAGTGTGGGATTGTACCAGATTGGGTTGACAGAGGAGACAGGGAAGATCCAAAGAAGAGCGGCGTGTTTTATCACAGAGTTATTTGGTAAGCGTGATAGCGTTACAGAGATGTTCAGCAAACTCAAGTGGCAGACTTTGCAAGAGAGGTGCTCTGCATCGTGGTGTAGCTTGCTTTCCAGGTTATGAGAGGGTGCATTTCTGGATGAGGTATCGAATATATTGCTTCCCCCTACTTATACCTCTCGAGGAGATCACAAATGTAAAATTAGAGAGATTTGAGCGTGCACGGAGGCTTTCCGGCAGTCGTTCTTCTTGCGAACCATACGTGACTGGAACAGGAAAGTGAGGTAATGACAGTGGCATGTAAAGTGCCCTCCGCCACACATCATTGGGTGGCTTGTGGAGTATAAATGTAGATGTAGATGTAGATTGTTTTTGTGGTCTTCAGTCCAGAGACAGGTTTGATGCAGTCTCCGTGCTACTATATCCTGTACAAGGCTCTTCATATCCCATTACCTACTGCAACCTACATCCTTCTGAATCTGTTTAGTGTATTCATCTCTTGGTCTCCCTCTACGATTTTTACCCTCCACACTGCCCTCCAGTACTAAATTGGTGATCCCTTGATGCCTCAGAATATGCCCTACCAACCGATCCCTTTTTCTAGTCGTGTTGTGCCACAAATTTCTCTTCACTCCAATTCTATTCAATACCTCCTCATTAGTTATGTGATCTACCCATCTAATCTTCAGCATTCTTCTGTAGCATCACATTTCGAAAGCTTCTATTCTCTTCTTGTCTAAACTATTTATCATCCACGTTTCACTTCCATACATGGCTACACTCCATACAAATACTTTCAGAAACAACTTCCTGACACTTAAATCTATACTCGATGTTAACAAATCTCTCTTCCTCAGAAATGCTTTCCTTGCCATTGCCAGTCTACATTTTATATCCTCTCTACTTCGACCATCATCAGTTATTTTGCTCCCCATACACCAAAACTCATTTACTACTTTAAGCGTCTCATTTCCTAATCCCGATTTAATTTGACTACATTACATTATCCTCATTTTGCTTTAGTTGATGTTTACTTTATATCTTCCTTTAAAGACACTGTCCATTCTGTTCAGCTGCTCTTCCAGGTCGTTTGCTGTCTCTGACAGAATTACAACGTCATCGGTGAACCGCATAGTTTTTATTTCCTCTCCATGGATTTTAATTCCAACTCCAAATTTTTCTTTTGTTTCCTTTACTGCTTGCTCAATATACAAATTGAATAACATCAGGGATAGGCTACAACCCTGTCTCACATACATCAAATGCTGACGTATTTATCTTCTCGATAAATCAGTTATATTACAATTATGGTTTCACTCAAAAGGATAACTGTTAATGAAATGTTAAACATCTCTGTATCTCTTAAGAAGTATCTTTGATCATATTGATAGTGTGCAGTATTTTTGTAACACAAAAGATCAGTGTATTCAAATATCTCTGAACTGCAGCTTAATGTATCACTACAGTTGTTGATTTGAGTGTAGAACACATTGTAAAGTCCTGACAGCAATGCAATGGTGGTGGAATGAGTTTCAAGCAGCCATGATGAGCTGTATTGAATATTGATTTTTGTAATTTACTTCTATAAATTATGAAAACTATTACACACATAAAAAAAGTTTTGCATCCCCTCGGTTCCGAGAGCTGCGGAACCTTTACAGAAAATCGGAATAGAGATCAACATAAACATCATTTCTGCCCTTTTTATTGCTCATGAAAACCACAAATTGCACGTTGTACCACCATACACCGAGAGCTTCAGAGGTGCTGGTCCAGATTGCTGTACACACCAGTACCTCTAATACCTAGTAGCACATCCTCTAATTTGATGCATGCCTGCTGTATTCATCGTGGCATACTATCCACAAGTTCGTCAAGGCACTGTTGGTCCAGATTGTTCCACTCCTCAATGGCGATTTGGCATAGATCCCTCAGAGTGGTTGGTGGGTCACGTCGTACATAAACAGCCCTTTTCAATCTATCCCAGGCATGAAACTTCCTGGCAGATTAAAACTGTGTGCCCGACCGAGACTCGAACTCGGGACCTTTGCCTTTCGCGGGCAAGTGCTCTACCACTGAGCTACCGAAGCACGACTCACGACCGGTACTCACAGGTTTACTTCTGCCAGTACCTCGTCTCCTACCTTCCAAACTTTACAGAAGCTCTCCTGCGAAACTTGCAGAACTAGCACTCCTGAAAGAAAGGATATTGCGGAGACATGGCTTAGCCACAGCCTGGGGGATGTTTCCAGAATGAGATTTTCACTCTGCAGCGGAGTGTGCGCTGATATGAAACTTCCTGGCAGATTAAAACTGTGTGCCCGACCGAGACTCGAACTCGGGACCTTTGCCTTTCGCGGGCAAGTGCTCTACCACTGAGCTACCGAAGCACGACTCACGACCGGTACTCACAGCTTTACTTCTGCCAGTACCTCGTCTCCTACCTTCCAAACTTTACAGAAGCTCTCCTGCGAACCTTGCAGAACTAGCACTCCTGAAAGAAAGGATATTGCGGAGACATGGCTTAGCCACAGCCTGGGGGATGTTTCCAGAATGAGATTTTCACTCTGCAGCGGAGTGTGCGCTGATATGAAACTTCCTGGCAGAAACAGCTGTAGTTTCCCATTGCTTTCAGCCATTCGCAGTACCAGCAGAGCAAGGATGTTTTAGTTAGTGTTACAAGGCCAGCTCAGTCAACCATCCAGAATGTTGCCCCTGCAACTACTGAAAAGGCTGGTGCCCCTCTTCAGGAACCACACGTTTGTCTGGCCTCTCAACAGATACCCCTCCGCTGTGGTTGCACCTACGGTATGGCTATCTGTATCACTGAGGCACGCAAGCTTCCGCACCAACAGCAAGGTCTATGGTTCATGGGGAGGGGGGACAATACTTATGTGGAGACAAAAATCCATCCCCATCTTACAAAGTGATTTGGACAACCTCCCAAAACGAAATTCTGTGTTAATGAGACTAAAATTAGGTAACTTTTATTGTTTTTAACAGCCCCTTGCTCATTTTCTATAATCACACAAATGGTCATACTGTTATTAAATACTTATATTTGCACACATTTGTTGCTCATTAGACAACTGAAGCTAACAGGGCAAGGACAGCTATGTTAAAATCTCTATTAATAACTATCAGAGTAGACATTCAAAGTTATACAGTCCACCAATGTCAGTTAATTTGAACCGAGCGAGGTGGTGCAGTGGTTAGACACTGGACTCGCATTCGGGAGGACGACGGTTCAATCCCGCGTCCGGCCATCCAGATTTAGGTTTTCCGTGATTTCCCTAAATCACTCCAGGCAAATGCCGGGATGGTTCCTCTGAAAGGGCACGGCCGACTTCCTTCCCTATCCTTCCCTAATCCGATGAGACCGATGACCACGCTGTCTGGTCTCCTTCCCCAAACCAACCATCAGTTAATTTGAAATTAGAACCAGTACAAGATGCAAGTCATTATATTAAATACAGGTACTTGATAGAAGGTCTCCTGCATATTAGCTTAGAAACGCTACCAGATGAAAGTCACAGTGTGAACTTTTTGAGTAAACTTCAGAATTGTTATAACAATATTCACTTTAATTATGCTTTGTGAGTACTGAAATATTTGTGTCAAACATGAGGTTTGAACAAAGAAAACTGTTTGGTTCCAGAGACATTTTCAAGACCAAAATATCTATTATGTATATATGCAAACTGAAGTGAAGAATGAAAGTTTCTGCAAAGACTGGGATTCAAACCTGGGTCTCCTGCTCACTAGGCAGATATGTTAACTACTATGCCATACTGGTACTGTGGCTTTGCACTACTGCACAGACTATCCTAGCATGCTTCTAACTACAATTCGAATTCCCTTTCATGTCTCAGCCCACTTGGTATTCCCCCTAAAATTAAACAGAATTGCAGAGGCTCTCTAGCTGTCTTGGAACAAAATTTCAGCATAAAAAAAAGGGGAACCCTGCCTGAAACCCAGGCATAGGTGGTTTAATCAAGTCCTGGGATCTGATCCCACTGTTTCCAGTGGGAAGGATTCTATAGTATTAAAAGAAGTATTCCTAATGACAGAGCGAACTGATGTGATAGAAAACTTTTCAACTTTCCAGTTTAAAGAACATTATCAAATGGGCTTCCAGGATGCTGTGTGAAAATATGAGAAACTGTAGGAAACTAAACAACTTAAATGTCTCACTTTATGGTCAAACAGTGAAGGTATAGAACAGCTGACTAGGCAAGAATTTAAAGCTAATGACAGTGACACCAGTAGTAGTTCAAATAGTGGTGAAGATAGCGAGATAGTAATGAAGAAGATGAAAAAGATGAAGTATTTGAATTTGTTTGTGATGAGGAAGGGAATACGTTGAGCAATTAAAGAATAAATAATATTAGCAAACAAAGTGATAATGAGAAAGAATTAGAAGACAAAGAAGAATCAGGTAAGAAAAAATATTACATTATGTGTCTCTTAACTGTAACTGAGAATAGATTTGGTCATCAGTATGACAGTTTTTCTAGAAAAAGAATTAATGAGGATTTATTACATGGAGGAGAAAAGGAGATAAGTAACAATTAGATATGGTATATTGTGATTTTCACTGATTTTCAAAGTACACATGTTAAATGTTTACTGGACAGTGGGAGTGAAGGAAATGGTGTTTTACAAGTATTTTTTGTCAGTTGAAGACAGTTAAGTGCCAGTAATGATGCATGTTTTAGGAGTCAGAATTATAGTGGTACTGAAAAAAAATGTTGAAACAAGTAGGAAGAAATTCTAACTGTCGAACTGATAGGCCAGCTGTTAGAACATAAATTTTTAGTGATAGCTGACCTGAACATAGATCAGTTTTAGGTAAAGATTTCTTTTGTAAGTGGGATTTAAATTTTAATTTTACTGAAGGAAAATTTAGTTTTGTTTGTAGTAAAAATTTGTATGAAATGAATTTTATAGAAAAAATGGGTACAGAACTACAGGAGAAGTTAGATTTTCTATGAGATATTTAGCTACTGGAAGCAACACAAGTAAATCAAATCAAGACAAAGTATGGCTAGAAGTAACTGATAAAATTGAGGATATTGTGTGTACAACAGCTACCCAGAAAAATGATCTGGATAAAGTGTTAGAGGAGATAGTAAGGCGTTTTCAGACAAACCTAGCTTAGTGAAGATTTTTAAGTACAAACTAAAACTTAAAGAAATTTAGCATTTTTTCATGAAGCCTTATATTATCCCATTTTCTAACAAGGAATATGTTTTTTTTTTAAAAAAAAAAAAAAAAGGAAGAAGAAGGTAGAGAAAATGCTGGCTTGGGTAATTATTGAGTGGTCTGACAGTAGGAAAAACATTTCATTGACTATAGTTGAAAAAAAGATGGAGTGTTAGAGCTGTTCTGAATGTTAAAAAATTAAATGAAATAGTGTTGAGGGAAAGTGACAACCCAGCTATAACTGATGAAATCCTTCAAAAATTTGATGGCTTCAAATTGTTAGTTCTTTTTATGTGACATATGGTTACTGGGATATTAATTTGTCAATGGAATCTATATCTTGTGCAACCATTTTTACTTGAAGGTAAGAGTTGTCAGTATTGTTGATACCTTTTGGTCAAAATTCATCTGTTTGTGTATTCATTAGAGCTATGGATAAAATTTTTGGTAATGAAATGCTTAGTAATGTGATTGTTTATGAGGATGATATCTTTATTACCAGTTCTAATGGGATTGAACACTATAAATTTGGATGAATGCCTGAAGTAATTCACAAAAGAGATATGAAGTTGAAAGTAAGTAAGTCTGAATTTATCAGTAAAGAAATTTAATTTTCAGCTCATGTAATTAATCAAAAAGGGATACAACCACAGCAAGAAAAATTAAAAACCATTGCAGATTTTCCAGCACCTAAAACAAAGAAAGCAATGTTTGTATATTTGGATACTAACACAAATTCATGAGAGGTCATATGTCTAACCATCTTTGATATGGTAATTTATCAAACAAAAACAAAAGTGTTGTTTGGAATTGGAACTCTGAATGTGAAGAATCTTTCCAAAATGTAAAGAAGGAACTAGTAGACTCTAGTTTGTTGTACCATCTAACTTATCTTTGCCTTTTTGTATGAGCACTGAGTGAAGTTTTTATGATTTGTGCATTTAAATTTTTCATTTAGTAAAAAGGGATACAGACTGTAATACAGAGCACTTGGTTTTTCAAATAGAACTTCACATGCTCGTGAGGAAAACTATTACAATTGTGAATTGGAAGCCTTAGTAATACTCTGTGGATTTTAAAATTTTGGAGGGTATCTACTAGACCACAAGACAGTAGTGTACATGGAACACAAAGCCTTTAGTTTTCTACAACAGTGCAAAGTAAAGCACCCACAGTTGAGAAGATGGACTTTGTATCTGCAGTAATTTGACCAAGATACATCAAAGGTAAAGACAACATTATAGCTGATGCTATTTCCAGTAAGATAGTAGGAAAAGGGAATGATTATTGTCATGAGTTAAGTGGGAGTCAGATAAGATTGCTTTATTTACGGGGACTCTAGGATGAAATACTGGTTAGGCATATTTGTAGAAAAAAGGAGAAGGGAACAAAATGAAGAACAAAATTTGAAATTGGTTGAACATTATTCCAATTGAAATGGCAAGGTCTAAGTTAAAGAGTATTACACAATATATAAGGATTTGCTATTCAGCAGGAAGACTTTGGATAAACAAGAATGGGAACTGTGTTCACCTGAGAAACATGTGGATACATTAATTGCTTATATACATGAAAGTTATGGTCGCTACAGTACCAGAAAAATTGGAGCTAAAGTTCAGGAAAATAATTCTAAATAATTTGTGGAGAAGGGTAAAAAGAGATTGGCTGGTTGTGATAACTGCTAGAAAGTGAAGGCCTTTACTGTTCCACCCAAGAGTACTTCCTAATGCTCCAAGAGAATTAACTGTTGTTGGTCATCTTAGGTCCATTACCAACATCCACAGGAGGTTGTATGTATATGTGGGAGTGACAAGTTGATAGTCGACAGGACACTGAAACATTCTCTTTGCGAGTGAGGTTCTTTGGAGAAAACAACTAGTTTCATTTCTCGCGTTAATGTATGTAATGATTGTGTTTGTGCGGTACAATAAAAGTGCTTATTCACAGTATAAAATCCACGCAAGCATTTTCCTTTATGTAGTGAAATTACTCCTACATAAGTGGTGACCCCGTAACTAAGTGGTGAGACAGTAGACAAGTTTCTTTAGATATTTTCCGCGACGTCTCGTATCGACATGTCATCTGCACAGAACCTATTCCGCGACATCGACAGCGTCAGCCAGAATATCAAGAAGGAGCTCGACACGATGCAGCAAACCTCTCAGTTCACAGTGCCACAGATTCCTACATCTCATACCAACTTCGTCCACGACGTTATGTTCCCAACTGCGCTGCATTTGGCGGCAATTCCCGCGCCCCTGCCACAGGATGTTGCCTTGCACAACCAGCCCGCAGGACACGCCAATATCAGACCATATGTGCTCGGGTTTTCATCACCTGCATCGGTACCACTCCCACGAGTTTCACACTTTCTGTTCGCCAGTTATCGTGGCCCACCTGCATCGTGGTTACAAATTCGGCCCCCACCTTTTGTTCCCGAACATCCGGAAATTTGGTTCGCTATTATGGAGAACATTTCGTGCAGCAACAAATAGTAGATCATTTTGAACAGTTCACACTAGTGATATGCAACCAGGACCAAAGTGCGTCGTCAGTGGTATCAGCTATAATTATGCAACCCACGCCACAACAAGCCTACGTCACCCTCAAAACGGCATTAATTTTGCGTTGCACAAAACATGTGGACCAGTGGATAACACAGCTCCTGTACCACAAGTAACGCAGTGACAGGTCGCCTTCAGACTTTTACCGGCATTTACATGCTATGGTGGACCCTTCTGTGTTCCCAGCCACATTACTTGTGCACATCTGGCAACAGCAGTTACCTCTGCAGGTGTGCTTAACCGTAATTGCTTACGAGGGCCGGCCATTAAGCAATTTGCTGCAAGTGGCCGATAGAGCGCACTCCCTGCTCGACTCATGTGCCACAGTGGCTGCCGCTGCAACCACCTCGGCCAACGACACTAGCTGAGCACGGCCGGAGCCGATTGACGCGGAGCCTCCAGCTTGTGCTTCCATGACCTCACGACGAGCGCCAGACGCGACTCAAGATTTCTGATCTCTCTGAGCTGCCATCAATCAGCTGACCACCCAGCTGCAGCAGCTAGAGCCACACGACATTGCAGCTGACACACACACGCGTCGTCGCCAGCTGACGTGCCCGCCACATCACGTGAATGACGGCACCAGTTATTGCTGGTTCCACCAGCATTTCGGCGCTCAAGCTACGAAGTGTAAGACGCCATGCTCACACCCAAACACATCCCATGGCCTGCTTTAGGTGCAGCTGACCGTGACAACAAGCAACTGTGCCTAAACTGACAGATGCATTGGAGAAGAACACCCCCATTTCAGCACAAGCCTACGTTATGCGGATCGACTTCTCCCACAGCTGTAAGGTACGCAGCTTCACAAAGACTTTTTGTTCCTGATCACTCTACAGCATGGATGTTTTTGGTTGACACTGGCTCAGATGTCAGCATTCTGCCTGTATATTTCTTCCCTTCAGACAAACGTGCTGAAGAGACCACTTTCAAAACAGTCAACGATTCAGTCATCCACACGTATGCACAGAAGACATTGGGCTACCAGAAAAATGCAACTGGACCTTCGTTATGGCCGATATTGACCAACCTACAGTAGGTGCTGATTTCCTGGCAAAACATGCATTGTCCATGGATTTATGGAAGTCACAACTTGTCCATTCTGCCAATGGATGTGTTATCCCGGGAATACAAGGATGTCCGACCATGCATGCCCAATGGTAGATAACCTCAGTGCACCCACCTGGGAGTCCACCATAGCGACGAAGGAATCTGACCTGCAGATGGCTGAGATGACATCAAAACAGTTGACAGCACAACAACAGACACCTGCTGTTTCAACCGCAAAGGCAACACCCAAGCCACAACATGGAACAAGAAAGAACAGGGTGAAGCATGAGACGGTGCACCACATCCATACAACTCCAGGCCCACCAGTCTCCTCATGTGTTCGCAGGCTTGCACCTAATCGCTTGCGGGAAACCAAGACCATTTTCAACGAGATGCTACAAGAAGGAACTATACAGCCATCCAACAGTCCGTGGTCCTCTCTTCTGCACCTCGCCCATAAACAGAATGGGTCATGGCTCCCATATGGTGATTATCGAGCTTTGAATGCCCGAACTGTTCCGCACAGATACCCTGTGCCACATATACAGGATTTCACCCATTCACTGGCCGGGGCGACCATATTCAGTGTTTTAGATTGCTGTGAGGCTTATAATCAGATCCCAATGGCAGAGCAGGACATACCAAAGAGTGCAGTGGCAACCCCATTCGGGCTGTTTGAATTTTTGGTGATGCCATTCGGGCTGAAAAATGCTGGCAACGGTTTCTAGACAGCGTGCTAAGAGGGCTACCATATTGTTTCGCCTATTTAGACGATATTCTGGTGTTTTTGGGGAATGTTCCTGACCATCAGAAACACGTAAACAAGGTGCAAAGCAGGCTTAGTGCTCATGGAATAACACTTAACAAAGACAAGTGCGTGTTTGGGGAACCCGTGGTGACCTTCCTGGGTTATAAAGTGTCAGCTCAGGGCATTTTCCCACTGCCAGAGAAGCTGGAGTTGTTGTGTACCCTACCATGGTCTCAAAACTACCATGATCTCCGACGATTCCTAGGAATGATAAATTTCTATCATCGCCACCTCCCCGGAACAGCAGAAATCTGGACACCACTGAACAATGCCTTGGCCGGACACAACAAAATTGGCAAGCGCCCACTCCCATGGACACCCGAGACGGACTCTGCTTTCAAGGCACTGCAAAACAGCTTTCACAACGCAGTGGGGCTTGCACACCCTGCACCAGGAGCTCAGCTAGCCCTAGTAGTGGACACAAGCCAAGTTGCAATCAGTGCAGCACTGCACAAGACAGTGAAGGGTCATTGGCAGCCACTAAGTTTTTTCTCACAGAAACTACAGATAAGTCAAACTCGTCGGAGTGCATATGACAGGGAACTCCTCGCAATGCATGAAAGCGTCAGGCACTTCTACCCTTTTGTTGAGGGCAAGCAATTCACCATATACACTGACCATAAACCTCTCATGGCAGCTTTCTACAAAATCAGCGATTCATGTTCCCCCTGCCAGGCCCACTATATCGAGTTTATATGCCAGTTTTCGACAGACGTGCATCACATCCATGGTGCCGACAACATTGTGGCAGACTATTTCTCGCGCATTATCAGGATAAGTCCAATGTTGGATTATTCTGAATTGGCAAGGGCACAGGCTTCAGATGTGCAGCTGCAGTCCTTGTTGGTGGACCCGTCCACTGGCCTACGTTTATAACTTGTGGACGCCCCCTGCAGCCCAGTTAAGGTATGGTGCGACACCTCCATGGTTAGACCACGCCCATACATCACCCCCCAGTTCCAATGAAAGGTATTCAACAGCATTCACAACCTGGCACACCCAAGAACCAATGCCTCAGTGAAGTTAGTTGCGAATCTTTTTTGTGGCCTTCAATCAAGAAAGATACACGGGAGTGGGCCCGCAGCTGCTGTCAGTGTCAACATAGCAAAGTGGGACGCCATGTTCACACTACAGTAGGACAATTCCCACACATTGACTTGGTTGGACCCCTCTCTCCTTCGGAAGGTTACAGGTACTTGTTTACGGCAGTGGATCTTTGCACACGGTGGGCAGAGGCTACACCAATCAGGGAAATTTCTGCAGAGACTACTGCACGGGCATTCTTGGAAACTTGGGTAGCTCATTTTGGGTGCCCATTTTTCGAGTCGACACTGTTCCAACAACTGTCGAAACTCTGCGGCTTCCAACATGGCTTTCAACTTACAGACAGGAGCAGGCAACCCCTCATGTTGGGGCTCAGACAAGATACATTTGGATACTTTATTTTATGTCTAGTTTTGCTTGAATGTCCTGAAATATTTGTAAGACAGAGGTAACAGTCTGAATAATTGTCATTAGGCTCACACCACACTATCAGGACAGCAAAAGTTTCAACCACTCGGTTAAGGTTGTAGTAGAGGTTATGCAGGCAATATGAGGTGCAAAATTTTTATCTTGATCACCAACAGGACAATCAAAATACAATTTATATGCCTTCCTAACGAAATCAGTGGCAGGATTTCTTTGGGCTTTTGGAGTGAATTTCCCTCATACATTACAAAAGTTGTCAGGGTGGTTGAGACAGCAACAAGATTTACTAGTTGTCATTTTTCTTAGTATAAGTTTTAAACACAAAAAGTTTGCACTATCTTTCACAGGAAACACTCACTGAGGATCTCTTTCACACCACTGCTTTACCACACCAACCATTTACTGACAATTTTTCGTATTCAGTATTGCCCTTTCTGCTGTTCTTATGTTTTGATGTTTAATTGTTTGTTTTTGGTTATGCCTTCCTAACGAAATCAGTGGCAGGATTTCTTTGGGCTTTTGGAGTGAATTTCCCTCATACATTACAAAAGTTGTCAGGGTGGTTGAGACAGCAACAAGATTTACTAGTTGTCATTTTTCTTAGTATAAGTTTTAAACACAAAAAGTTTGCACTATCTTTCACAGGAAACACTCACTGAGGATCTCTTTCACACCACTGCTTTACCACACCAACCATTTACTGACAATTTGTAGATCTTCTAGCTCTCCTCCGCAAACCAAAAACAAACAATTAAACATCAAAACATAAGAACAGCAGAAAGGGCAATACTGAATACGAAAAATAAAAAAACCTTTAAAAACTCAAAAATGGTACATGCTAGAAAATTTTGAAAGGTATATTCGAATTCTACACACCAAAATACATATTAGTTGATGTATCACATCCCAGAAGCAAAATGTCAGTTTAATACTGTAATTTATTAAGCATCAAAACAATTGGGAGGAGCACAGATGTGATTACATTCAACACACACTAAAGAAGCCATGAATACATCTCAAAGAAGTTCTTACACAGTTATTTCACTGCAGTTAATTGATTAGTCAATTTTGTTGTCACCACAGGAGCTCCCCTCCATTGAAAAGATGTAGAGGCTACAGCTTGGATCGATGGTGCATTGTGCATCATCTGCCTCCTATCCTCCCTGAGGACTTTTGGAGAGGTGAGCAACTCATGCCTGTGGCAGGGCGTCTGGGTGGAGACATGACTGGGCCATTTCTCAACAGTGGTGGAAACTGCAGGAACCATAGTGAGCACCTGGATATAGATTGTCACACAGGGAGACAGTATTGTTGGAATTTTGGCAAGTGGAGCCATCTCATCCATTCCTTTACTGTGCACATGATAGCCTCGTGCACCATGAATCTCTGGGAATTTGCATTTTATTTGTCTGACAGTGTGAGTCAATAGCAGTTTAGCAGGTGGTAGGACAGGGGTGTCTGCATCCCCCAAGAAGGGTGTCACTTGAGATGAAGAGGAAGGGAGGCATGGCCACAGGGATGTGTGTCAGGTGTCAGCATGGGTGGGTTGCATGATAGTTTATTTTGGTGAGGAGCAATGAAGGCAGGTTTGAGTCTTTCTGCTGTCACTGTTTCAGTGCCTCCTCCCTTGCAGATGATGAAAGTGTTAGGCCCCCTTTAGAGTACTTCATATGGATCAGAGTACGGGGAAGTGAGAGGTTGCTGAACCACATCATCATGCAGCCATACATGTGTTGATGTGTGTAGTTCTTTAAAGATGAATTAATCACATTGACCTTGGTGTTGTGGGTTGCAAGAGCATAGAAGACTGATGTGTTGTTCCAGTTCTTTAAGAAAGTTCACTGTGCTGGTTGTGACAAAGTAAGCTGTGATAATTTTTACTTCCCTCCTTGTTTTGCCAGCTGTCTCCTTGAAATTTGTTTTTTTTTCACTATTAAATAATTATCATTAACATAAGTGAATAGAATCTGAATTTTCATAAAAGAGAAAGGTTAGCCTTCAGTATTAAATAATATAACACCAGATCTAATTTTGTGCTTAGATTTATGTATGTAATTGATTTTCTAATTTATTTCGACTAGTCCTAGTTAATATCTTTTGTTACAGTGTGAAATCAGCAATTGTTTCATAACTTAAATTCTGTTGTTGACTTATAAACAAATATAAATTCTATAATAATTATAGAATTTTGGAAGATGAAACCCTAGCATTCTTTAAGTATTTATTTGGCTTTATTCGAATACATGTTAGCAAAACCAGCCCTTAATTAATTCCAAAGTAATTAACAGTTCTGTCAAAAATATTGTTTGCATAACTATGCATGTTAATTTCATGAATTAAACAAATAATTCAACTTAACCCTTGTAGTAGAAGAAACTGTTAAAAAGACAGAATTTTTTGATGAATTCAGTTAATTTAATGAGTTAAGTTTTAATTGTAATTTCTGTAAATTTAACTTCAAACAATGTGTAGTTTCAGTACCTATTATTGTGAGGATATATAAGGGCCTGGTTTTTGGTCACTGGACAGTCAGTCCACGGCTGAGTTTCAGATGAGGAAGCTGTGTTGGTTAGAACGAAACCAATGCATCAACTTGACAGTGAAATAAGTGTTACACTAATAGGCCTTGTGTTAAAGTAATGACAGTGTCTGTTCCATATGTACCTGATTATTCTGAAAGAACTGTGAATTATGTGGTTATGTTTTTACTGCTTGTTGATGTTCAACAGGAAATTTTGCAGCAGTATGTGGATGTTCACCTGCTAACTATTAATGAGGCTTTTGGGAAGTTAGAACAATAGTGCACTGGCTATATATAACTGTGTATTATTGGATGGTTGTGAAAAGTGAAAGTAAAAGACTGTGAAAGGCAACTGTGCATCTGTCGACTACATCATTTACAGTAGACAGTACCGCACGTCCACCCCCTATTTTTTTCAGCCAGTACATTGACACCGAGGACAGCAAATGAAGAAATAATAAAAGGTGAACCACTAAATATGGTGCCCTGGGTGAGGAGTATTGTATGTGGGCACAATAAACTAGAAATCATGGAATTTGACAGTGTAGTGTGAACTTGAGTGGTTTACAGTACAGTTTTAAATGGAAGAGATGATACAGCCAATCAGCACTGGGGTTTCATGGCCACAGTATGGCAGCAGCTAATCAGCAAGCAGGTGGACACAGCTGACCGGAGATAAACAAGACGCCTTGCTGAGAGCTTTACAACTGTCAACTTGTAACAGCCGTGCAGATGACGAATTGGATGACAACTGCAACAGCAGCAACAGCTGCAGCAGGAGGCAAATGATAGAAAAATAAGGTATTTCATAGCATAAGCTGTTTTGTATTAACTGATACATAATGAGTGACTTTAATGAACAAGACAGTGTGACTCAGAACAAAGCTGTAGAGGTTAAGTTTTTAAGTGAACAGAAAGACCTAAGTGGGAATTTTTATGTAGACGATTGTAGTTATAAATAGGACATGAATGTAACTTTGAAGGATGGGGACATAAGTCCTATTGTAAAGAGTGAAATGGATGAAAACAGTACTGAAGTGGATGAAACTGTTAAGGTTAAGTATGGGGAACATAGCAGCAAAAATCAGTAAGGGCTAAAGTTTGTGGCAGACAGAAAATTGGAAGCAATGTTAATGCAAATTATGAGTAGTTTGAGTAATATGAGTATGAAAGAAGACATGAACAGGATGGAAGGTAGTGTGAAAGAAGACATTGGTAGGGTGGATAAGAAAACTGATAGCATTAGCACTGACATGGTTAACTTATAGGATGAACTGAAGAAAGAAATTAAAAAGGAGATTAAGGTAGTCAACTCTAATCTTTTAGAATTAAATAAGACATTTGATGTGGTAGTTAAAGATTGTGATAATACTAATGAGAAATTAACATTGAGTCATAAATGTGTGGAAGAGAGAAAGAAGTTTTGTGATGACAATAGTGTGAAGGTCGAGATTTCTGAGAAACAATGTACTGAAAATAGGGTTAAACTTGAGAACCAATCAGTCAGATTAAAAATGATTCAGAAACTGAGGTAGAAACCAAGTGTGCAGTAGTGGTAGAGGAAAAACTGGAAAAATTAAATGAAAATATAGATCGAAAATTGATTGAAATGGAGAAAAACTTGGAAGAGGTAAAAGATCTAAACCATTGAGAAAGTGACAGTGGGTCTGATTCTGACTGTAGTTGTAATGATGATAGCAGTGAATCCAGTAGTGATGAGAATGGGGTATTTGAATTTATAATTGATAATGAGGCAATGTGTTAAGTAAAGAAAGAATAAAGGAGGATAATATTAGGTCTAGTGAAAAGTTGGAGTTTGAGAGTGGTAATAAGGAAGAGAACCATGCTATCTGTCATTTGATTGTGTCGGATAATTACTTTGGTAAGCAGGCTGATAATTTCTCCAGAGAAAAGATTAATGAGGGTTTGTTGTAGGAACAAGATCACATGGTAAGTAAAAAGGAAGTGTGGCACCCTGTAATAACAGCAAGTGTACAAGGTATACATGTAAGTGTTTACTGGGCAGAGGTAGTGATGTGAATGATATTTCACTGGCATTTTTTGAATCTATTAAGAACACAGAGAGTATAGTATGATGTCTGTTGCTGGAATAAAAATTATTCGTGCTACTAGTAAGCTATTAAAGAGTGTGAAACAAGAGGTACTATTAATTGTGGAATTGGCAGGACAGCTGTTGGAGTGCAGTTTCTTGGTAATTCATAATCTCAGCATTGATGTAATATTTGGGACTAATTTTTTGTGCAATTAGCAAGTAGGGGGTTCAACAGTCTGTGTTGGATTCATTATGTGGTGATAATGCTTATCCCAGCTGTCTGTCTCATTTTTCATGTTCTCTGAGGCAGTCAGACTCTTCTACTGTCCTATCTGTTGTTTGTAAGTGAATCAGAACTAAGCTCTCTTCGACTTTCAAGTGATTTTGTGCATCAGCATACTTTAGTATAGAAATATGTTAGAAAAGTTTTTTTTTCAGTGTTATCCATATTTCTGTTTATATTATGTTAATTTAGTTATAAGTAATGGATCACAAGAGGAGGGAACAAAATAAAGTGTTACCATGGTTAAAGAATTTCTGTCAAAGAAAGAGGTATCGGTAAGTTGAACTGAAAATGAAAGGTGTGAAGGATAATTAACATCTGAAGTAGTTAGCTCATTGGTGCAGCAGCAGAAGCACTGTGCAGTATAAACCATCTTAAATACTAGACCTTAATATTAATTGTGGTATAATAGAAGTGTTTGCGTTCAATGTCATCAGTATATTGAGATAACAATTGACCTATAGTGTGTTATTGTACAGCCTTGTTTAACATTAAGAATTTACAACTTTAAACATAGTTGCCTAGAGTAATGTGTGGAATGATTAAGCAAGATATGTAAGTATATCGCCCTTCAGGTGGGAATACAGTGAAAAAATAGTTTTTATGAGTTACAATGTTGTCTGGTCAGGAAGGAGAGTAATGTTTGCCTTTGCATAAGGATCTGTTACTGTAGAGTATTTCTCAGTATAGTCAATTTTGCATTAGATAAGCAGAGCAGGTGGCCATTTATTAGATAATGGAACAATATTGAAATAAAAAAATAATGAATAAAGTTAGCGTCTTAATGGTTAGGGAGCCTGTCTCTGCAGTAGGGATATTTTTTTTTTGATGCACTGCACTAGTTAACGAGGGAAGAAATATAAGTAAAATAATGGAGCTGACAGACAATATTGGGTTATGCAAAAGATGACTGTATGCAAACAAATGTGGTGTAACTGTATTGATGGTCTAATTTTGAACTAGGCAACATACTGTTTATATAGTGCAATTTATGACACTAAAGCTGGGTGTGAGAATTTAACAGAAAGAGTGATATTTTAGTGATGTCCAAGGCATGTAATGCTGCATCATTGGCCCTTCTACTACTTCTATTTCTATAGGTTATCTGAAAACTTCTGTTTGTGTTCTGAGGAATTATGAGCTTAAAGTGGTAATACTGGAATGAAGAAAAGTAATTTTGCTGCTTAACTGAAACTGATGTGAATATTCTGACAGGCCAACTATTTGGTAACATTTTTTGGTTTTGTGAGGATGTAATTTTCTGGTTGAACGAGGGTAGTTTTCAGAGTTGAGTAGAGAAATAAAGCAATGATTTCCATTCCAGTAATTTTGATTTGAGTAGTAATTAAGTAATGTGATGGTGACTCTATTCTTTTTTCAGAATATAATGATTAGTAAATCTATACTATGGCACATCATGAGTTTTTGCTATTTTGCAAATGGAAATGAGATCCAGATCACTCAAATTTAACTAGTTTCAGGCAGTTATGACTTAGAGTAATGTATTGTAGTGTAATGTGCACTTGATTTGACTACAGTCAATTTTGGTGCTAATTATTGTAATGTTATGTGTCTATTTATGATGTAATGACTATCATTTTAGAGTGAAACATTTTGCCTTAGACTAACTTACAAGTAAAAGTAAGTCTACTAAAGTAAGGTATTTTGTCTGATTTTTTTTTCATGTACTGTGGAGGAGGAGAACCACTTCCAAGTGAACTGATAGCAGTGCATTTCCTTGCTAACTGCCTCTTGGACCTGTTGAAGGTATGGACAACTTGGTGAGAAAGTGCTTGTGAAAAATACTAAACACTGAGCAAGTGAAATTTTATGTCTATTGCAACCCATGAGGATTTATCATTTGAAGCAAGACAGGACCTGTATCAAATGATATTATCTTTAAATGTAATCTTTGCTTGCCCAAAAAGGACATCACTTATGATGAAGATGCCTAATTTTCTGTTAAAAGTATAACTTGTGAATTTTTTGTAACATTCATATTTTATATGGGGCTTTTTGTATGGCCAGTTCACATAAGAATAAATTTGAAAAAAACATATGTGCTGTAGTTTTGATAAGATTTCTTATGTAATATTTTTTGTGTGTAGATTTTTAACCCACTTTCTGACGTCACTTGTGGTCATTGAATTGCCCAGTTAGCTATTTGCAGTATCTATCTGGTCAATCCAATGAGGGGGTGATGTGACAAAGCAGGCTGGGATAATTTTTAATTCCCTCCTTCTTAAAATTTGTTTTTTTTTTTTTGTTTTTGTTTTTCTTTACACTTCTAACTAATTACCATTAACATACATGATAAGGTTGGCCTTCAGTTTTAAAGAATATAACACCAGATCTAATTTTGTGCTTAGTTTTATGTATGTAATTTATTTTCTAATTTATTTCGACTAGTCCTGGTTAGTATATTTTGTTATAGGGTGAAATCAGTAATTGTTTCGTAACTTAAATTCTGTTGTTGACTTATAAACAAATATAAGTTCTATAATAATTATAGATAGCATTCTTTAAGTATTTATTTGGCTCTATTCGAAAACATATTAGCAAAACCAGCCCTTTGTTAATTCCAAAGTAATTAACAGTTCTGTCAAAAATATTGTTTGAATAACTATGTATGTTAATTTCATGATTTAAACAAATAATTCAGCTTAATCCTTGTAGTAGAAGAAACCATTAAAAAGCCGGAATTTATCAATGTATTCAGTTAATTTAATGCGTTAAGTGTTAATTATAATTTCTGTAAATTTAACTTTAAACAGTGTGTAGTTTTCGTACCTATTATTGCGAGGATATATAAGGGCCTGATTTTTGGTCATGAGACAGTCAGTCCACATCTGAGTTTCAGACAAGGAACCTGTGTTGGTTAGAACAAAACCATTGCATCAACTTGACAGTAAAATAAGTGTTGCACTAATAGGCAGTGACACCATCTGTTTCATAAGTACCTGAATTATGCCGAAAGAACTGTGAATTATGTGGTTATGTTTTTACTGCTCATTGATGTTCAACAGGAAACTCTTGTAGCAGTATGTGGATGTTCACCTGCTAACTATTAATGCCATGTGACCTTCACAGTGCCAAAAGGCAACAAAAGCTGAACGATACGGTCACCTCCTCCCCCCACCCCACCCCGCCACCCCCACCCCAGCAGTGTTTACAGATGCCACTTCAGATAATAATGCTGCTCGTCTCGGACCCTTTGACAGCTAAATGATACTGCTGGTTCCATAGCAGATTTGGACAGAATGCTTGCAATTGCAGGGCGCCTTGTGCTTACCCAAATGAGTAAAGTGGCCTGCCATAGGTGCACCAGGCCATTCTTCAACCACAAGATACCTTAATCAACCACACCTGCACAATTTTGCTACCTCATGTATCCCTTCTGATGGCTCATACTTATTTAGTTATGATCATCTGATGCAAACCTACTTCCTCATCAACATGGGTGCTGACATCAGCACCCTCTCACTAGCTTGAGTGCTGACTGCTCTCTTGCCATCATTACTGCAATTACATGCCGTGAACAACACTCTCATTGTGATCACCAGCACTGCCTCAATCACTTTGGACCTAGGGGCGGAGAGTCACATGCACTAGACCTTACTTGTCACTGAGACAGTCAAACCAGTCCTGGGAGCAGACATTTTGCATCACTATCACCTGCTTCCTGACCTCACATGCAGTTTGTTGTTAGACCATGATGGTCAGCAGCCAATCATTGGCGTTATCAGCAAAGTTCTCCCTGAACATTCCTATCCACTTTCCACACCTTCATCACAAGGAGATCCACCACTGGACCTCCTCCAAAATCTCTCAGTGGTTTTAAGTGAACTTCACTCTCTGTTGTCCAACTGTTCGTCAGTGTGCACTGCAAATGACATCTCTAGGCACAAAATCATGGATCTTTGGCAGCCCATTGCTGACACAGCAGCATCTCTTTACATTGCCAAGCACAACCTTGCTGTTCTACAACATGTGCAACAGTCAGTGCTGTCAGTGTAGCCACTGCTTCACCCAGTGACTCTGCTCTACAACACAGCATGCTTCCAGCTACAGATGTGCACCCTACTAACAGTCCACATGCAGTTTGTACTCTTTGTGATGGTATAATTTATCATATAAATGCTACACCAGGCTGCTCTATCTGATGTAGACCTCGACCCCTTGCTCCCCACAAACTTAGAACAGCGATGTCTGCCATGGACAAACTAGTGGAGACAGACATAGTCTGCCCATCAGATAGTCCCTGGACGTCCCCTATAAAGCTCATTTTAGAGAAAGATGTAATTGTGTCAAGTACCAGTGGCTTAATGACTGATCTATTATAGACAATTACCCAGTCCCTAATGTACAGGATTTCACTCAAATGTTATCTGGCGTCAAACTATTTGATGTTATTGACGGTAAAACAGCATACCTCCAGATTACCATGGTGGAAGAGGACGTACAAAGGCAGCAATCACTACATGTGTCAGACTCTTTGAGTTTCTGTACATGACTTACGGATTAAAGATTCCATGAAAATTTTGCAACATTTTACTGACAAATTATTGTTGAGTCTAGAATTTTGTTATGCATACATGGATGACGTCCTTATATTCTCACCATCAGAAGGAGAACATGAGGCTCACAACAAGTCACAATAAGGGTCATCATTAATGAAGACAAATCTCAGTTACAGAAAGCTCAAGTGGCATTCGTCGACCATCACATTGACACCTCAGGCATCTGCCCAATACCAGAGAAGACCAACCAGAAATGACTCCTGCCACCTCGCTCCACCTACCAAGAATTATGCAGACTTTTAGGTGTCATAAATCTCTACAAGAGATAGATCCCATATGCAACTGAGACTCCCCTTCCCCTGACCAAAGTCCCACGCAGGAAGAATGTGGTAGGAAAATGCCACCTTGAGTGGACACTTCCTATGCAATCTGCCTTTGACATAATCAAGGTTGACTTACTGCATGTGACTTCACTGGCTCATCCGTCTCCCAACACCCACCTCACTAGAACAGCAGACATGAGTGACCTCACTATCCACACCATGTTACAACAGGAGATACCTGGCATTCCCCAGCTCTTCTCTCATAAAATTTCAGGTACACAGTGTAAGTGGTTAACATTTGACCATGAGCTACTCACCATCTATGAGGTCATCTGCTATTTTTGAGAAGACACAGAGGGCAGACCTGTTACTGTTTACATGAATCACCATCCCCTGGCTGACCTGTTATGGAACCCATCTGAGATCCCCCCCCCTGGTGTTTGCGATACCTAAATTTCATTTTCATTTCACAGTTCATGACTGATGTACACTACGTCAAAGGTGCTGCAACATTGTCATGTAATATTTGTTGCTCAGTACCTCTTCCTCCACCCGGTTTGATTATGACCAGACTGCCGAGGCACAGTATCTTACAGAACCTCATTCATGACCTGGACATAGGCTTCGAACTTGAGCAACATACCTACTATGGCTTCACTAAACCACTTTGGTATGATGTATCATGCATCAGAGTCTGATTAGCCATCCCAAAATCTTTGCGTAAGCAAATCTTTGATCTCACCCACAATCTCACACACACTGTGTTATACATTTACTGACAGAATATTTTTTGTGGACCCATCTGCGGAAAGACTGCACCCCATAGATCAGAGCATGCATCCCATGCCACCAAATCACAACAGGTTGCCTTGCTCAGCCGCACCACCCCCCTCTCCCCCACTCCCCCAACTTCCAAGCTGAGGTTCCAACACATGCACATGGACATATTAGGACCACTTCCAGTCTCAGATGGACAGCTTTACATTATATCACTGACTAATAGAGTTATGCGGTGGGTCAAGGCCACACCTCCTGTTGGTACATCGACCAAGATCGTTGCCAAAGTTTTTCCCAATATGTGTATCGCATGTTTCAGATGCCCTGCGTTGCTCACTACTGACCAGCACAGGCAATTTCAGTCCTCTCTAGTCAATGAACTGTGTCATCTATGTGATTGTCACCATTTCCATACCATCAGGCATCACCTACAGCTGAACAGTCTTGTTGAACAATGATACCGCACATTAATAGTGGCACTAACGTGCCATCATGAATCATGGACAGAAGCCCTTCCCTGGATATTGCTCAGTGATTGCACCACCCATAAGGAAGACATTGATGCATCTTTAGCTGAGATCCTGTACAGTCAGACATTACTTCTTCCCACCAATTTCATTGTACAGGCTACATCCCCCAACAATTGTAACCTGCCAGATCTCATCACCTGCATCAGATGCCATCGTATTCACAATGCCGATACATAAGGTGACTCCATCAATTTTTCTGAATTCCTAGAAAAACGAACATTTTATCAATACTTATAAACAATTCTGAGAATTAAAATGTAACCTATGTCATTTTTCAAATGATTGTGGAATTTCCAAAATAGCAATTTGTTCGTATACCTATCTTTAAACAGCTGGACATAGCTAAAGTCTGAAGTCCATTCCCAGTCTCAGTCAAGCTAATAAGCACATAGCACCTACAACAAGTATGCACCCAGTATTTTTTTATGCAATAGCTAAGCACAAGTTGTTCACAGAAGCTCATGAATTGATATCTGCAAAAACTCATCAATGCTGATGTTTAAAAATTTTAAGTGATTTCTGTCACTCAAGTTAATGAATATTTTGACTGAAATGTCTTTTGGTTGGTAGGAAGATTAGACTGTCACTGTCATTTGAACAAGTTACTGTTAAGCACTGTGACTTGAATTACTGATTGATCTAAGTAAACTATTGTAGTTTAGGTTAGCTTTATCGGAGGATTATTACAAGACACTATGCCATCTGTGATGTTTAGTGTAAAATCGAACTGTGTTCTTTGCCATACTTAAATATTTTGTTTAGTGGCTTTTAGTAACTACCACTAATTACTGGACAGTGTTTTTAAGCTTTTGCTTCAGTGGCTTTATAGTTTATCTGAGTAATTCTGCCACTGAGCTCTTGGTTGTCTGTGAGCTTCCAGCTGACTGCAAGCGCTAATAAATTCACAAAATAAAAAAAAATCTGGTCATCAACCTAACACTATGACTTTGAGGCTAATAAAAATAGTGCAACATGAATTGTTGTGTTAGGCAAATTTTTGTGAGCAAACACTATAAAACAGTGAATAAGATTTTCAGCTTCAAGACAACAGACTGATGTGCTGCTGAGGAGGTGATGGAGACTACAGAAAATCAGATTGGTGGCTTACACAGTGAGGTGTAAGACATCATTTTTGGGAAAATGATGGGTTACACTCTCGGTTCTGCTGTGGGCCGCTTGTTCTTAGATGTTGCAGTTTGGAAGTGTGTTGTGGCCATGGAAGAATGACACTCACAATAAGAACAGTGATTTTGTAGAAGAAGAATGAATGAAGCTTTCTTTCAGTCAGTAGCACTGAAGAAAGTGCAAAGGAGAAGTGGTCCACTGGCAAGTGCAGAGGCACGGTTATAAAGATTTCACTAACTGTTCTGGATGGTAGGTAATTTGATGAAATAGGACTACTCAATGAAATGGAGTAAACCCAAGTTTAATAAATTATTCACTCCATTTTGGCTCAATTCCACAACAGGACTGAGTAAACAAAAGTTATAGTCCATTTTGGTGTGCTAGTGAGAGATGAGAATATAGTGGTGCTAGTGAACAATAATAAGAACTGCTTTAAGAAAATTATTGAGAAGAAATTGGAGCAATAAGTTGTTGGCATTGAAGAGTGTCAACAATTCACAGTGAAAGTGCCTATTAAAACACATTGTACATGAATAAAGAGAAGAAATGGTATGTAGTCAGTTGATTAACAGTTATTTTTTTACTGCAATGTCAGATTCCATCTCAGAAGAAGTTTGATGAGTCCACAGGCCAGAAGAGAAACTTCAGCAATTCATACACTCTCAGACCATCACTACAGCTTTGCTATGATGCATTGGTAGTGGCTAACTGAGCCACCTTGCCACAATCCATTGCTGTTCCAACCTTGGAAGCTCACAAGGTGTGAGCAGCAGTGGCTTACTTTCATATCAGCAGTTCACCACATCAACATGCACCCTGCACAACTCAGGTGACCTGTATCTTTTACAAACTATTTATTTTTCATTATTTTGCATGTGGTTGTGTGGTAGTAACTTAATGCTCAGCAATTTAATGATGAATGGAATCTTTCTTTTTACATTAGTAATACAAGTTAGTGATCTGGTACTGCTACAAGACTAATTGATTATTGTTGAATATACTGTATGCCTGTGCTTACCCACAGAATAGAATGCAATTTGCAGAAAATATTTTTTAAAATTAGAAAATTGTCCAGTCTAACACAGACAAAAGCAACAAGGTAGAAACTAATAAAGAGAAATTGTCTGAAGAGTCCAGACATGAAAGGAAAGAGATTAATGATAACAACAATAAGTATGTTGAAAAGGGTTGTTACATATAGGGCTGAAAAATCCACATGCTCTAGTGCAAAATGAGATTGGTAAGCAATTTTGCAAATTAAATAATGACTTGAAACAAATGAAAGAATTTATGGAGCAGGCAATACAGAGCAGGCAATACATTTAATAATATTAATGACCAAATCTCAGGGGCTTAGGTTAGATGGAATGTATTAGAGCATACTACGGATTCAAATGCAATAAGTAGTCCCCAGTGTAGTTTTGCTAGTTTGGACAAATTAATAAGTGACCTAGTAGAGCAAAAGGTACAAGAGAGAATTAACTCAATTGCAAGTACACCTGATTCACAGAAGATTTAGTTAAGAATGAAGGAGAATTTCAAAAACTCAGGATGGAACTGTAAAAAAAGAAAAAAACAAAAAACAAAAGAAGAATTCAGCAAAAGATGAGTTAAATATCTCAATGGATTACCAGAATTTTTAATAGGGGAATTTCAGTGGGGAAATGGGATGAATTTACCAAAACAGTTTCCTAAATTTAAGCCAGATGGTGATGTATATCTGACTTACTTTTTAAGAGTGTTCACTAAATCTTTACCAAAGTAATGGGAAGACTCTAAAACCCAAACCTTCAGGTTTCAGGCACTCAGATCACTAACAAACATTGTATGTCAATAGAGTATTGGTCAAAACTCTGATTCAGTTTGTATTATGTCAAGCAGAATGGGAGTAAATGTTAATTAAAAGTAACACCAGAACTACGGAGCACATCAAAACTTAACTGTGAGTAGTTACCAATGTTACTTCCTTGGAGAAAGTTGTCAGAGCATTTTAATCATTGTATTAGTGGTCTCCAGTTCATGCATCAGTGGCGTGATTTTATTATTATTATTATTATTATTATTTCTTTGCTGTAATCTGTGGAAGTGTTGTGTGGGACAACACTGAAAAGGACTGTTTGGGGCTTACAGCAATGTTCTCAGTCTGCTTTCACTTCATTCCTTTGAAAGTAGTAATAAATCTATGGAGTACAATTGTAGTTTTATAGAATGTACAGTCAGAACAGAAAAATAAAGGAACAATGTGCAGAAGTAATGGTAATAATATTAATTAACAATAAACAAAATAATATGATCAATAATAATTACATAATGTGCAACTAATGAAGTGAAAAGAAAATTGCTACAAACTCTAAAATATCCTTTTATATGTCAGGAAAATGTTCTCCCATATAACAGCATCATGGGTGAACAGTTAACTAAAATTGTCATCAGTGAGATTTGAATGAGGAACCTTTTGTATGATGACCAATTGCACTACCTTCTCGTCCATGAAAGACCTACAATACAGTTACTCACAGGTATGCTTATTCTGTGCTAAGTAGCTCTGGTAGTACTTTCAATTACTGTTCACTCATGCTCTACCAGATGACAGCACACACCACAAACTAAATCGGTGTTTTGGTTCATACTCTGTTGACATACAAGATTTAGTGTTGATCTGAGTGTCTGACATCTGGAGATTTGGGTGTAAGAAAATAGATTTTGCACTCACCTGGTTGATGACATGGAGGAATGGGGCCTGGTCTTTCAGAAGAGTTGAAATTTTGGGATAATTTCCAGGAAAAATTCAAAAGAAAATATTCGTTACATATTACACAAGAGAAACTGTTAATATAATTAGTTAATCCCAAATACCATAACAATACATGGGTCAGTTACAAAAGTGGTACTTAACTAGATCCAAATATTTAGATAACCTATTAGAGGAAACACATTTGGCAAAGGTCTTCATTTTGACACTAATTTACTCTGTGAGGAAAGAAAAATGATGTTGGGGCTGGACCATTATTCTTAATCTGTCATCCTTTAAAGGAGGTTTGAGAACACTTCATAAGGAATGAGCAGATTACACACAGGAAGAAAACCACCCCATCAAAACCAATGAAAGTAGTTGTTATCCATTGAAGTTTCAAAAGAAGAATGAAAATTACTTTTGACTGGAAAATAAAGGACTAACTCTATGAGAAACAAAACAAGAAACAGCCAATGAAACAATAACTTGCAGGTATTTATACCCAATACCATAAGTAACCTAGGGAACCATTTATCCTCTAATGTGTCTTTTCTGAATTAGGTGTCCTGAACTGGATATTATCCTATTCCAATCTTGGGAAGCAAGGAGAATCCCTGTGTAGGGGGTCAGGATCCAGTGCGTTATGATGTAGCCATAGGGGAGGCTAATTGTTCTCGCCCATAACATTCCAACACACAAATAGTTATTGGAAGAAGCTGAAGTAAAATGTGAAGACCAAACTAACCAAGAATAGTTACAGATGTATTTGGTGGTAATTTAGATACTTGTATAGACTCTGAAAGTGAAGATTCATTAATATTCCAAAATTTCCTGACAAAAATCCTACAAAAATATGGGTCCAATATTACCTGTAATTGGTGTGTAAGTTGTTGGTATTGCTGGAAGTAAAGGAAAATTGATTGGGGAAGAAACAAGACTGCTGATAACAATAAAAAATTATTTTTTTTCAAACTTTATTAGTAATACCTAATACAAACGTGGTATATTACTTGTGGTAGACTGGTTACTTCCTCATAAAGTATGAATTATTCTGGATGAGTGGAGGTTCCATGTATTGATTATCCTTGAAGAGTAATCAGCTAACAATTAAGCCAAATTTATCAACATATAAGGCTCATTTACTAACAACAGCCAAAGGAGTGAACACTGCTGGCAATATGAGGAGTCTTTGAGGAATTTAGAAACCAAATACAGGTAAAAGCTTCAAAGTCAAATGTTCTAATGACTGAAGCTGTATATTTTACTACAAAAAAGAGATATGTTTTGTGATAAACCTGTGCTGGAGGTGAGTACATCTGCAAATTTAACTTAAAAAACTATATACCTATCTTTTGTAAACCTTATCCAGTACCATTAAGTTTAAGATTAGCAGTGCAGGAAGAAATCCAGAAAATGGTTGAGAATGGTATCATAGAATGCAGCATAAATGTATACAACAATCCTTTACTAGTCGTGAGAAAATTTTCTGGTGGCTTACATCTCATACTTGATGTATGTATCTTTAATAAGCACATAGAAACAGAAAGAGATAGACCAGTCAGCATTGAAGAATTGCTGTCCAGATTTGAGATAGCTAAATATTTCAGCTCAATGGACTCAACAGCCAAATATTGCAAATATTGGCAGGTATGTCTACATGCCATTGGTGGGGAGGCTTGCGTGCCTCAGCGATACAGATAGCCGTACCGTAGGTGCAACCACAATGGAGGGGTATCTGTTGAGAGGCCAGACAAACGTGTGGTTCCTGAAGAGGGGCAGCAGCCTTTTCAGTAGTTGCAGGGGCAACAGTCTGGATGTTGACTGAGCTGGCCTTGTAACACTAACCAAAATGGCCTTGCTGTGCTGGTACTGCGAACGGCTGAAAGCAAGGTGAAACTACGGCCGTAATTATTTCTCGATGGCTGAAAGCAAGGGTAAACAGCAGCAGTCATTTTTCCTGAGGGCACGCAGCTTTACTGTATGGTTAAATGATGGTGGTGTTCTCTTGGGTAAAATATTCTGGAGATAAAATAGTCCCCCATTTGGATCTCCAGGTGGGGACTACTCAGGAGGACATCATTATCAGGAGAAAGAAACTGGCTTTCTACGGATTGGAACATGGAATGTCAGATCCCTTAATCGGGCAGGTAGGTTAGAAAATTTAAAAATGGAAATGGATAGGTTAAAGTTAGATACAGTGGGAATTAGTGAAGTTCAGTGACAGGAGGAACAAGACCTCTGGTCAGGTGACTACAGGGTTATAAATACAAAATCAAATAGGGGTAATGCAGGAGTAGGTTTAATAATGAATAAAAAAATAGGAGTGCAGATAAGCTTCTACAATCAGCATAGTGAATGCATTATTGTGGCCAAGATAGACACGAAGCCCACGCCTACCACAGTAGTACAAGTTTATATGCCAACTAGCTCCACAGATGATGAAGAGATTGATGAAATGTATGATGAGACAAAAGAAATTATTCAGATAGTGAAGGGAGACGAAAATTTAATAGTCATGAGTGACTGGAGTTTGATAGTAGGAAAAGGAAGAGAAGGAAACGTAGTAGGTGAATATGGAATGGGGGTAAGGAATGAAAGAGGCAGCTGCCTGGTAGAATTTTGCACAGTGCATAACTTAATCATAGCTAACACTTGGTTCAAGAATCATGAAAGAAGACTGTATACGTGAAAGGGGCCTGGAGATATTGTAAGGTTTCAGACAGATTATATAATGGTAAGACAGAGATTTAGGAACCAGGTTTTAAATTGTAAGACATTTCCATGGGCAGATATGGACTCTGACCACAATCTATTGGATATGAACTGTAGATTAAAACTGAAGAGACTGCAAAAAGGTGGGAATTTAAGGAGTTGGGACATGGATAAACTGACAGAACCAGAGGTTGTCCAGAGTTTCATGGAGTGCGTTAGGGAACGATTGACAAGACTGGGGGAAAGAAATACAGTAGAAGAAGAATGGGTAGCATTGAGAGATGAAATAGTAAAGGCAGCAGAGCATTGAGTAGGTAAAAAGATGAGTACTAGTAGAAATCCTTGGGTAACAGAAGAAATATTGAATGTAATTGATGAAAGAAGAGAATATAAAAATGTAATAAATGAAGCAGGCAAAAATGAAATTGACAGGAAGTGCAAAATGGCTAAGCAGGGATGGCTAAAGGACAAATGTAAGGATGTAGAGGCATATATCACTAGGGGTAAGATAGATACTGCCTACAGGAAAATTAAAGAGACCTTTGAAGAAAAGAGAACCACTTGTATGAATATCAAGAGCTCAGATAGACCTCAGATGGAAACCCAATTCTAAGCAAAGAAGGGAAAGCAAAAAGGTGGAAGGAGTATACAGAGGGCCTATACAAGGGCAATATACTTGAGGACAATGTTATGGAAATGGGAGAGCATGTAGATGAAGATGAAATGGGAGATATGATACTGCGTGAAAAGTTTGACAGAGCACTGAAAGATCTAAGTCGAAACAAGACGCCGGGAGTAGACAACATTCCATTAGAACAACTGATAGCCTTCAGAGAGCCAGCCCTGACAAAACTCTACCATCTGGTGAGCAAGATGTATGAGATGGGCGAAATACTCTCAGACTTCAAGAAGAATATAATAATACCAATCCCAAGGAAAACAGTTGTTGACAGATGTGAAAATTACTGAACTAACCATTTAATAAGTCATTGCTGCAAAATACTAACAAGAATTCTTTACAGATGAATGGAAAACCTGTAGAAGCTGACCTCTGGGAAGATCAGTTTGGATTCCGACTTATCTTAGGAGATAGATTAAGGAAAGGAAAACCTACATTTCTAGCATTTGTAGACTTAGAGAAAGCTTTTGACAATGTTGACTGGAATATTATCTTTCAAATTCTGAAGGTGGTAGGGATAAAATACAGGAAGCGAAAGGCTATTTACAATTTGTACAGAAACCAGATGGCAGTTGAGGGGCATGAAAGGGAAGCAGTGGTTGGGAAGGGAGTGAGACAGGGTTGTAGCCTCTCCCCAATGTTATTCAATCTGTATATTGAGCAAGCAATAAAGGAAAAAAAAAAGAAAAATTTGGAGTAGGAATTAAAATGCATGGAGAAGAAATAAAAACTTTGAGGTTTGCCGATGACATTGTAATTCTGTCAGACACAGCAAAGGACCTGGAAGAGCAGTTGAACAGGATGTACAGTGTCTTGAAAGGAGGATATAAGATGAACATCAACAAAAGCAAAACGAGGATAACGGAATGTAGTCAAATTAAATCGGGTCGTGCTGAGGGAATTAGATTAGGAAATGAGACACTTAAAGTAGTAAATCAGTTTTGCTATCTGGGGAGCAAAATAACTGATGATTGTTGGAAGTAGAGAGGATATAAAATGTAGACTGACAATGGCAAGAAAGTGTTTCTGAAGAAGAGGAATTTGTTAACATCAAATATAGATTTAAATGTCAGGAAGCCATTTCTGAAAGTTTTTGTGTGGAGTGTAGCCATGTATGGAAGTGAAACATGGACGATAAATAGTTTGGACAAGAAGAGAATAGAAGCTTTCAAAATGTGGTGCTACAGAAGAATGCTGAAGATAACTAACATAACTAATGAGGAGGTATTGAATAGGATTGGGGAGAAGTGGAATTTGTGGCACAACTTGCCTAGAAGATGGGATTGGTTGGCAGGACATGTTCTGTGGCATCGTGGGATCACCAATTTAGTATTGGAGGGCAGCATGGAGGGTAAAAATTTTAGAGGGAGACCAAGAGATGAATACACTAAGCAGATTCATAAGGATGTTGGTTGCAGTAGGTACTTGGAGATGAAGAAGCTTGCACAGCATAGAGTAGCATGGAGAGCTGCATCAAACCAGTCTCTGGATAAGATAAGATAAGATAAAATACTTTATTGTCACATAACATGGTTTTTATACAATCATTCGATTGAGAACATTGGTGGCTCCTCAGTCTTTAACCTAAGTTGTTACAGTATTTTATATACTACAGGAAATGCGTCATACATACATTGCTTATTATAATAAAAATACAACATTATATTTTAAATCTTTTTCTAACTCATCGAATCATTACTATAGCCTTCACACACCTATATGAAGTATGAATGTACTGAACGGGATACAAACTGCCATATAATTCTATATATAAACATGAATATAAAGTGAACGTGTATACTTTGGATCTTTACTCCCTATTCCTATTTATAAATTCTTCTAAACTATAACATTGCTTTTATTCATTTAGAAATTCTTCTAGACTATAATAACTTTTGCTTTCTAGGTATGTGCCAATGTCTCCAATGTAGATTCCCCAAATATTGACCTTATTATTTCTGATCTTCAGAGCCATGTAATATGGAGTATTTTCATATACTGTGAGTCGGTGACAAGGTAGCATGTATTTCAATTTATGTCTGATTTCATAGACATGTGTGAATGTATTTCCTTGAAACAGATGTGAGTTTTTCTGTTCAAAGAGAAGTATTTCATATATGAAGATGGAAGGGATTGTCATGAAGTCCAGGCTTTTGAATAGTGGTTTGGATGAATGTCACTATTTGTTCCTGTCATTGCACTGATTTTTTTTTTTTTTTTTTTTTTTTTTTTTTTTTTTTTTTTTGTAGTTTGAAGATTCGAAGGAGGCTTGTCTTTTCAGCACCCCAAAATATTATTCCATATCTTATAAGTAAAGCTGCACGTCCTCGGGAAAAATTACGGCTGTAGTTTCCCCTTGCTTTCAGCCGTTCGCAGTACCAGCACAGCAAGGCCGTTTTGGTTAATGTTACAAGGCCAGATCAGTCAATCATCCAGACTGTTGCCCCTGCAACTACTGAAAAGGCTGCTGCCCCTCTTCAGGAACCACATGTTTGTCTGGCCTCTCAACAGATACCCCTCCATTGTGGTTGCACCTACGGTATGGCCATCTGTATCGCTGAGGCACGCAAGCCTCCCCACCAACGGCAAGGTCCATAAGTGTTATGAAATACGTGTGATATACAGTTTTCTTCACTGTTAAATCCGTTACTTTCTGTAGTACCCTCATTGCATAAACTAAACTATTTAATCTCTTCAGTAAACTGTCCACATGGTCGGTCCATTGCAAGTTTTTATTTAAAGATATCCCAAGAAATTTTACAGAATGAACTGTGGTCAGTTCTTTACCTGAATATTCTATTTGTGATATACATTCAGTAGTTTGTTTGGTCCTGAAGTGTATGATTTGGGTTTTTTCAAGATTTAATTTCATAGCATTATCTTTTATCCATTGTTCAAGTTCTTGTAGAGTTTGTTTCATGGTCCTTACTAATTCGTCAGTGTTTTCACAGCAGACTACAGCAGTTGAGTCATCTGCGTAAAGTATTATATCTGTATTTACTTTGCTAGGCATGTCATTTATGTAATATAAGAACAGAAGTGGTCCTAATATCGAGCCCTGGGGCATGCCTGCTTGAATTTCTTTCCAGCTAGAGCAAGTTTTCTCTCCCTTTTGATGTATCACCACCCTTTGGTATCTGTTTTTGAGATAAGATGAAAACCATCTTATAGTTTTTCCATGGAAGCCATAGGTACCCAATTTTGGGAGCAGTAGCTTATGGTTTACTGTGTCAAACGCCTTTGAGAGGTCACAAAAAATACCAGATACACTTTGTTTGTTGTCAAGGCATTTACTTACTTTGGAGATTAGTTCATTTACAGCTTGTAAAGTGTTTTGTCCCTTCCTAAACCCATACTGTTTATTGAGAATAATATTACCTTCCTTATTGTACTTTTCTAATTGATTACATACTATTCGTTCAACTATTTTAGAGAAAACTGGGAGTATAGACACTGGGCGGAAATTTACTAAATCATCTTGTTTTCCCTTTTTGTAGACTGGACAGACTTCAGCATATTTCAGTCTGTCTGGAAAGCAGCCCTCATCAAATGATTGGTTTATTATTTTACAGAGTTGAGGTGCAATGTTGTCACTTCCTGCCTTTATGATATTTGTTGGAATTTCATCCAAGCCCACAGATTTAAGATTTTTTAGGGATTGTTTGATGTTAGCTACTTCATGACACGATACTGCAGTAAATTTAAACTCTCTTGATTCCTGCAGTACTGCATCAGGTCTTATTTGTGGAAGTAAGAAATTACGAATTTTGTTTGTGGTTTTTCCCTTGTGTACTTATTAAATTCTTCACAGATGTGCCGTGAGTTAGTAACAGTATTCCCACCAATTTCTAGTTTGTAATTAAAATGTTTTGTTTCTTCAGTACCTGTTTCTTTCTTGACAACCTGCCATACTGCATTTGATTTATTTGAGGCATTAGCTATATATTTACTGTTTGCCAATTGTTTTGCTTGTTTAACTACCCGATCAAATATTTTTTGTATTTGATTTTGTACCTAATAAATTCAGCATCATGGTTGGTTTTTGCTTCTTTATGCATTTCCCTCTTTCTAATACTAGAGATCCTGATACCTTCCATAATCCATGTCTTACTTTTATTGTATTTATCATTTGTTGATATGAGGGGAAAGCATTCATTGAAAATGTTCTTGAATTCAGATATGAAAGTGTTGTAATTATTGTTTACTGAACACTGGTTGCTAAAGGTCCAATGGGTTTCCTTTAATTTCAAGATAAATGTGTTTATATTTGGCTGGCTGAAATTTCTGACCAATTTCACTGTGGGCCTATATGATTTGTCTATGTATGGCAATGACATAAAAAGTGCTGAGTGATCAGATATTTCTAAGTCTAATACATGTTTTTGTGTATTCCCATAATTTTTGCTGCTCACTATATTATCAATGCTTGTGGCAGAAGTGGCTGTTACCCTGGTGTACTCAGTAAAATTTAGTGTTAAGCCATTTGTAGCCAACAAATCCTTCAAGGTGGTAACAAATCTGTTTTCGTCTCTTATATCTATATTAAAATCAGAACAAATTACAATCTTTTTATATGATTTCCCTGCCTGCAACCTACTTAGCAGAGTTTCAAATTTCTCTAGAAATGCCCTAGTAGCCCAATATTCCGGGACATGATATATGCTTATGATTAGTAAACCGTATTCAGACAGCTCAATGCAACAGCTTTCGAATACCTGTTCCTTATTTAAACAATCAAATGTCGTTTTGGCTTCGAAGTTTTGTGTCTGTTCAACTAATATACATGATCCCCCATACCCCTTTTTTCTGCAAAAACTCGATGCTAACTTGTACCCTGAGAGTGAATTTAGTAGCTTGACACTGTCCCATTTAAGCCAATATTCATACAAACATATGACTTTTACAGAGTTAATTTGACCTAAGAGTATTTCTAAGTCATATAGTTTGTTCATCATTTCTCCCGACACACCACCTATGTTTAAGTGCATTATGAAACTATTTTTACTGACTAAAGAATTTACAGTATCTATTAAACTGTCGGCAAAGTTTACACCGATGTGAGTTTTTACTGCAAATTTACGGTCCCTCACTTTGTTAGTTCTTTCGGACCTAATTCCATAGGAATTGGTCCGCCATATTAGTTTCCCTGTGAAGGAGCTTCCATTGCAATAGCAGGTCTGTTTTGGTTATCATGAGAATCTTCGTTAACACTTTTAACCACATTGTCAAAACTGGCACCAGGCTTTATAATGCCTGAGATTTGAACATCATTATTTACACTGTTTGTCAAGAGTTCCCGAATGATGCAGCCGTGACTGTCGCCGAATATTTTCACTGTCTTCTTCTGTTGTATCTTCTTCGTAGAATCGTTTTTACACGATGCTGAGAAGACTTCTTTCGATGTTTCTTTGTGTCCATAATCTTCCTTAGACTGAAGACCACAACAACAACAACAACATGCCTATATGAAGATTCTAGGCCATATATCATGTTCTTTTTTTAGGATAAACCATACCATTTTTCAGAACTTCCATTTGACTTGAACATCTCAGTAACAGTATTTACGGAAGTACTAGATAAAGCCCTGAATAATGACCTGACAGAGGCATTGATTCTATATCTTGATGACATCTTAATTGTTTCAAATCATGGAAAGAGCACTGCACCTTACTAATGAAAAATTTGCATAGATTTGATAGAAAGAGGAATCATTATTAAATATCAAAATCAAATTTTGGCAGGGGCAAACTAAAATCAAATGTTTTTTATTCCAGTCTTTGATCACAATATCAATTCTTTTGATGATGACTGGTTTCAGCCCATAAAGACCATCCTCAGATCTTAATTACACCATGTCCTAATTAAAATTTGAGGATGGTCATTACGGACTAAAACCGGTCATCATCTAAAGAATTGATGTTGTGATCAAAGAGTGGAATAAAAAACATTTGACAGTATTTGATCACTGTTTGTATACATGACTATGTCACACATTTAGGATGTGTGGGAATACAAGGTCTGAAGCCTGAAGCCATATGATAGCAATCAAACATTATCCTGAACTAATAAATGTACAGCAGTTACGTTCATTCCTCAGGCTAGCTGGACTCTATAGGCATTTCACCAGAGGTCAGCCCATGATCCATGATTATCATGATGGACATGGGATGAGAGGAGACCAAAGGTGTTTTAAACTACTAAATGAGCTTTTGTGGTAGTACCCACAGTGAAACACCCAGTTGTGCTTGAACGATTCAAGTTTGAGACCAACGCAGCTAAGTATAGGATAGCATGGGAATTATTTCAAGGAGAATGGGACCCAGAACTAGGAGCAAGCATAGTAATTGCTTCTGGAAGTATGAGTTTAAATACAGAAAAAGAAAATGAGTTATCCGCTGTTGGGTGGAGCATACAAAAACTCCAAACTTCAGTCTGGGATTCAAACTTGATCATTTATACTGACTCTCAAGCATTATCATTCCTTACAGAAAACCAATTGTTGCACAGTAGATTAATGCAACAGGTTTCATTCTTACAAGAATTTCAAATAGAGGTAAACCATATAAAAGAATCACAAAATAAATTTTCAGATCCTTTCTCATGACTCCCATTAAGAATGAATGAAGTGACATGGACTGAAGGACCAGTATTTATTTTTACCACAAATTTTCTATCTAGTAGTTACATGAACAATGAAGTAATGAAATTATCTTTAAAAATAAAGCATGGCCTACATACAGATAGTCGCTTTGGGGGAAAGCTACTGTTATGTGAGTGAGCTTCACTTCCTCCTAATAAAAAGCATTTGTGGATTGTAAATGAAGATCATTAGTTTTGGTGATTGAATGAGAATTCAATACATTGGAAACTGTTTATCCCACAAACCACTGAAATAGAACTGATATGGTTTATACATAAAGGTTGTGGCTATTTTGACATTCATAAATGCATTATGCATATGAAAACATTTTCCTACTTTAAAAATCTAAGTAGTAAGTTTATAAGTGTGGTAACAATATGCGGAATTTGTCAAAAGATAGGAGAAGATAGCAGTCATGTATTATATAAATTATATCCACTTATACATTAGGCATTACATGACAACTGCCATAGACTTCTATGGTCTTTTGCCTAAAGGTAGAGGTGGGGTTACCTATATTCTTGTATTAATAGAATGTTGTTCAAAGTATGTAAAACTTTATCCTACAATTAGTCAATACAGCTACTGTAATAATTTGTTTGAGAGGTTGTTTTACAGACATAGGCAAGCCTGTGAGAGTATTAATAGATAATTGACCACATTTCACTGACAGTAACTTCAAGAAATTCACAGCTTGGAAAGGCATTACACGTATGACAATTTCAAAATACTGTCCACAGTCAAACCTCTATACAAGGTTTATGAAGGAAATAGGGAGATTATGTAGAACATATTCCTCTACCAGACGCACTGCTTGGTCTCAGATAATTTCTGAATTTCATGTAATCTTGAACAAATTACCATATTTGTTTATTGGACTATCTCCAGTAGAAATAATTAACAGAAAATTTGTTGGGTATGAGCAAGCAAAGAGAGCTCAGGGTGCTAAACCATAATAGAGGGGCAGCTACATCCACCATTCTTTCAGCCTAGCACTGAAGACACTGCAAAGGATAAGAAGTCTGCTAGCAGGAGCAGAAGCATCATTATTCAAATTTTACTAGCTGATCTGAACAGAAGTTAATTTTATGAAATAGCTGACCATGGAGAATTTACTACACAATGAGACACAGTAGACAAAAATTTAATAAATTTTACTCTCCAACATTCTTTTTTCAAAAATATGAGGGTAGCTGATATGGCATTCCATAGAGCTTTGTACAAGGACTTCTCTCTGTAATGTTAATGAGTGACATAAACTTATTAATCAGTATGATGATGATGATATGTTGATAATGATGAGGAACTTTTGGCATGGGCACACAGCAGCAAGTCATTAGCACACATACTGAAATAGAATGTGACAGCTGTAGGAATAACAGATGAATAAAATGATGAAAACTGTATATATTGTCAGATTGAAAACTTACAGAAAAAAAGGTAAAAGAATACATCAGACAGCTGTGAAAGAAGGATGGACCAGGCACTATGCAACACACTAAAGTTTCAAGCCTAAAATCTTAGGCTGGAGTCCAAAAACTTCACAAAACTTTAAAATCTTCACCACACTCATCTTGTCATCAATTACAGATCCCCACCAAAATTTGCTTCTGTCATCAAGTCACAATACTAAATCCATTCAGTAAAAATGTGACAAAAAGTGATTTACATACCACAGGCATCACTGACTGGACAATGGACAATTCAGAAGTGGGTCAGGTTCACTTCAGCCTGCACAAATGGCTGGCATGAGGTCTAACATTGCCTGATAGTTGGTTGCGAAGGGTGCAGCTTGTTGTCCACAACTGCCAGCCACTTCCCCACCCAATGCCCCCCACCCCCCGCCCCCCACCCTCAGCCCCTCCCCATCCACACACAGTTGTCTGGATCTCTGCTACAACAGTGAAATGACAGCCTGCAGGAAAATGGCACATTGTGCCATGTCATGCCTACGTGGGGCTTCTTGCGACCTCTATCTGATTGTTCACTTCCCAGAATTCCCACTTGCCCTGGTGCCCAGCAGCATGATACCTGCTTCCCCATCCTCTGAGGGAAGTACAGTTGGTCATTGGGCCACCTTTCTGCTGGGAACATGTATTGCAATGACTGAAGTACACTCTCTGCAGAAAATACAGTACACTGTGAAGGTGAACCATGACGACACAGTTGGTGAACACTACTGAACAGTTAAGGACGTCACCATGTTTGGAATCATCAGAGCACGCAACTTTCAGACTGATAATAATGAGCTCTTAACCAGGACATGAAGGCCCAAGGGATGTCTACAAGCCACCGTGTCATTCTCTGGCTTGCGGCTTTGTGCGGACAACGTATGGAGGGGCATGTTGTCAGTACATTGTTCTACTGGCTGTTTGCAGACTTTCTAGACCATGGAGCTGCTACTACTCAGTGAAGTAGCTCCTAAATTGTCATCAGAAGGCTTAGTGTAGCTTGTACCAGTTCTCCAATGAAGGAAAAATCCTTGGCAGTACCAGGACTGAACCTGGAGTATTTCACATGGGAGTCATCTATAGTGACACCTCGGCTATGGAGGAAGACTAAAACTCAGATGCCAGTCTAAAATGTTAAAAAGATCAGAGATTGAACATATTAACTTGGGACTGAAACACAACAAACAGACCAAACATAAATTAGATGGCTGAAATAGACTGCAGTAATTGTATAAGTGCATATTTTGTTAAGGGATTCTTAAAGAACTAGGAATTTTTACACTTACATAGTAATACATTCATTCCTTGAAAGCCATTGTTAATGAGAAGAAATATCAGTTTCAGTTGAAAAATGACTTGCACAACAACAATGTAAGATGCAAAAACAATTTTTGTGAAGATTTTGCCTCTTTTTATCTAAAGTTTATAATGTGGATCTGTTTCCTGGAAAGATCTTCAAAAAGCTCTCACAACATATAATATAAGGTACTGAGAACTCCTATAAAATCCAAATATAGTTAAAAATGTAACTTATGAAGCAGTTCTTTAAAAATTGTGTAAATATCTGTACACAATAACTGAAGCTCCCTACAATATGAATATGTAGCAATGCACATTGTAAGCTGCCTTCTATTCCTACAATATGTAGACAATAGTTATTCTTCATGTGTGTTTGTGCAGTCATTTAAACAGGAAGCAAACAGTGTAGAATACGCAACAAATACTTAGTGTAAATGACTGTTTTAAAAATAGTAATTTTTCTTTCTATTTTTATAGTATTAAATATTGACCTGAGAAAGCACAAATAGCTGACAATAATTTCATGATCATTAATTATTAACACAGTTTCTAATATTGCTTCATTTTGTTAACTTACACCTTGACCCATTCCAAATTCGTATCAGTATTTCTTCACGGTGGAAACCGAAAAAAGCAGACAACAGAAGGGGAAAAAGTAGGGGGGAAAAGAAAATTAAAGCTTGCAAAATATAGCTATTGATAAGTGAAGACATCTCAGTGTAATCAGGTGGAGAATGTGGCTGAAATTTAGTAAATTATGAGGAGCAGTTTGCCACTAATAGAATCTTAAGTGCCAGTGCATCTAGAATGTGTTATGGTGGTTCACGTACTCATGTAGGTAGTAATGATGGAGTTGCCGTGTTCAGTGCTTGCTTTGCAGAAGAATATTGCTTGTAATCTATATTAATTTTCACTTACGCTAATTTATTTCGCATGAAGGTTCATAATATTTATAGCAATGTAGAGAGGAACATTCTGTGTTTGTGAGATGATCAAAATAATAATGTACAAGTGACTGATGTCCTAATTTTAACTACTGATAGGGCTCATTGTGACATGATGGTGCATAGGTAACATGAGACTGGCTGCAAAGGTAAGTAATAACCTATGGAAAAAATTCTTCTCAAACATTTAAAGAACATCATGTAAATGAGATATAAATTAGACAGGTATAAAGGCCTACTCTGAATGAAATGTACAGCCTTTTTCAGCAGTGACTGAATTAGATTTAATCTAAATGCAGAAACTAATTAATAGATTCCTGGCCAGAATAGCATAGTGTTATGAGAGGTGTTTTTGACATTTGGTAAAGGTTTAAAATTAGGCTATAATCACAACACCAAAATCTATTTATTTGTGAGCAATTGTCCTACAGCATCGACTGTATGGTCCTGATTCAGCATCTGTAGACTTAAATCTCTTCGAGTTTATGAAAGATGGATTACACAGCTAATATTTTCCAGGCTCAGATGCTGCTGTGAAAGCTGTAACACAGTGGCTAGCCTCAGCTGGTACAAGATTTTATGAGTATATCATGCAGGACTTTGTTCATATTTGGCAAAAGTGCATTACAAGCGGTGGTGCCAATGTGGAAAAAGTGAGAGTATTTTGCATTACAAATGGTGGTACATACATAGAAAAAGTGACAATATTTTGCATTACAAGTGTTGGTACCTATGTGGAAAATGTGAGAGTATGTAGTAGAAATATTATCTATTTAAGAATGTTACTATGCCTTTTGTATCTGTTCTAGTTTCCATGAAAATAAATTAGAGGCATTAGTTTCAGAGTGACTTCCAAAGTTTCTGCTTGCACTAAGGAGGAGAATATTTAGGGAAAAGTTATAGAAAAAGATACAGATTCTGGTGGTTGTGTGAATTTAATGTGGAAGTATTTAGAAAGGTGGCCTTCAATTACTTGCTAGTTACCATAAAGATAGCATCTCACAAATCAGAGGAGAATCAAGAAAATCTTGTCTGAGGAAAGCAAATTAGGTATGGCAGGAAACTTTGAGAGTGCAGATGTGTCACACATACAAGTATCAACAATATTATTAAATGGATAGACTGTTACTCACCATAAACATGAGGTTGAGCTACTGTCCAACACAGTGAAAAGACTGTTACACATTGACCTTTTGGTCAAAGCCTTCTTCAGAAAGGAAAACACATTCACTCAAGCAAGCAAGTCTCATGGACACATGACTGCTGTCTCAGCCACTCTGGAGTGGACAGAGGCAGCAGTCAAGTTTGTGTGAGACGTTTTTATTTGTGTGAATGTTTGTACATTTTTTTTACTATGCTTTTCTGCAACTCAACAAGCCACCTTTATGGTGAATAGCGATCTATCCTTTTCATAATATTGCTGATACACATACAACTAAGTCGTCAATAAGTTGAATTATATTATTTGTGCTGGAACTCCACAGAAGCTCTATTCCAGTGACCTATGAAGAGGCTGGTTTATAAGTCAACAGTTCTAGTTCCCATGACTTCAGGCTTATGTGTCTATATGTGCTTTCAGAAAGGGAAATAATACATGACAATGAAATTGTACCAGCTGGTATGAGATCAGATCTTTTGTTTTTTTCATTTTATCACCATCAAAAATTTGAGATGCAGGTAGAAATATCAAATTATCCCCATATGCTATTTTTCAGAAATGCTGTACTCATGACCGAAATGAAATATATATGCAATAGCTCTGGCAAGTACAATACACATTAGTTAAAGTTGGGCTCCTGATCGGGTTCTTTTGCTAACAATTTTCTATTTACATCGTAGTATGAATGAAGATTTCATCACCATATCATAACTGTCAGTTTGCACAAGCCTTAAAATAAGAAAATACATGAATAATATTTCTCCTCATCATTTCTTTGCTGTTAGTTACAGTCACCTTCCTTAATATATTGCTTCAAGGTACAATAAGGAGTTAATGAATAAAAAATAACTCTTTTCAATTCAAATAATTTATATATTGAATAAAAATTAACATAATTTTTATTATAGTATGACTAGAATAATATCTTTGGACAAGCAGTTGTTTGAAAATTGGCATTTCTGCCAGCTTACATAGACTTTATTCACATTCTTTAGTGTAACTGGAAAAACTTCTTTAGAATAACTGAAATCAACTGTCCTATGATGCAAAATGACTATTGCCATAAGGCTAATGCTCTATTTGAAATTGCAGGAGTGATGATTTGTTTCAACTGTAGGACATCACTACAGTGTCATGATGTTTGCAAATACATATGTAAACAGAAAGGTGCAAAATATTTTGTATTATACATGACAATGAAGTATCCAAAGGATGTTCATGTTTCACTCATTCTTACATTATAATAATTAGGAATACATTTAGACTAGTTTGTTCTAAATACCACAATATGTATGTGTAATTCCACCAAAATTTCACTTTCTCATTTAAAACTTGAAGTTTATCACATTTCAAACACTTAAAGTTGTTATTGTAGTTCAACATGGTTCATAACTTTAAAACACACTGTAATTTAGCCAGTTCTTTGTGTCAAATATAAACCAAGTGTCACTGGAGGAGCACTTTCTACCTGTAGTAATAATGTTTCCTCTCTACTATTCACACATCATACTTTGTTATTTCACTCAGTGATTACAATTATGTTTAATGAACATTAACTGCATAATTTCTTTCACAGATGCCAAAATATTTTAAATTTGTAACAGCTGTTTATACTATTGCTGTAAATTCTTTTGGGAGTTAGTGACAATTCTTGTGGATTGTTAACAATTTTCTGCCTATAAACTTCATCTTTGAGTTCTCTGGAAGATTAAATGTAAAACTAGATCAATGTTTCTCTATACATGATGTGTTTTGTTTGTTCCTGGAAAAGGAAAATTAAATCATCTGCCACACAAAAACTTGACATATTTTCTTTTTGATAATGTTGAACATGTAAAGTCAGGAAACACAAGATGTACTATAACTGTGGTCACAAGATATATTTCCCATACTGTCAACTTGTTAGGGAGACATGGATGATAAAAGATGTTGCTGCTTTGTACACTTACTTCAGTAATAAAATATTCCATTGATTATATCTTCATTAATGATTCTGACAAGATAATACCTCTGGACTCTAGCTTAATGGCTCACAAATTGAAGACTAACCTAGAAATTTTAGTCAGAGTTATCAGCAGTTCAAGTGTATAATGATTTTTGTACTGGTGTAATTTTGTTTAGCTTCATTTCTGATTTAATATGTAACTTGATTGTGAGGATTTTATTGTATTATAATCAATTTCAGAATAGTGAGCAATATAATCTTTAAACAGAATGTGAGGAATCATGTTAGTCAAGCATCTGTATAGAAAAATATGGAATAAAGGAAACAGTTCAAAAAAAGGGACATTCCGAGAAGAGGTTGTTAGGAGACAAATCTGTATACATGAGGAGAGGATGTCATCAAAGAGAATGATGTCTCTACCATGTATAACATCTGGATAATCAGAAAGGAAACAAATTTGGTGTTGTAACAGTAATATACAGTACATAGTTACTCTTAAAGGAGAACTCTGTATGCTTGTATAGGTAGAAAGTCTGCAGCTAGACAAAAACTAAACTGTATGCAGAATGAAGGATGTAGGATAAACAAAGGACTGTTACAAATTTACAGATGTGTTTTTCTGTAATTTTGAATTGTATTGTGTTACTCTGCCATCAATGATGTTAGTCTATCACTTTCTTGCTGAACTTTGTCTTTTTTACATTTGTCATTAGTTAGGTAACTGTTCTGTTTTTTTGACAAAGCACTTTCTCTTTGATGGTGATAATTTCAGTTGTTGAGAAATATATCTGTTATTCACATTCAGATTTGTTCTTTAATTGTAGGTACTAAATCACATCCCCAGTCACATGGAAGTTAACTAACTTGCTATTTTCTCTGAAATGTTTCTGTTTGCTTCTTTAACCTTCCCTAGAAGTACCCATTAGTAATCAACTCCAAGACTGGAATTCATTCTAAAACCGGTCAATAAATTTAGTTTTCTGTTTAGCAGTGTTTACAAAAATTCATTTCTTGTCTGATAAGCTTTGTGTACCGGATTTCAAATGAAAAGTTTTATAACACATTGTATGAACAAGTGCACAACTAAAAACAGACAAACAGTGGAAATTCATGTCCTCATTTAATGCATTTTGGGATAGAGTTATGTGGAATAATTGTTTTAATACACTTCCAATAAAATGTCTATTGTACTATTGTGAAGAGCACCAAGAACTAAGCACAAGTCAGTTGAAATGAAACTTCTTCTTACTGAAAAATATCTAAATCTTTTGATGAGTAATGGAACAGTATTAGGACAAAGTCACATCAAAATTTAGAGCCATTGTTGCTATTGGCACCAAAACTATGTTGTTTCGAAAAATTGTTACAGCAGATATGGCATCTGATAAAGTGGAGATATGCAGTGAATTGTGTGCCAGATGTGGTATTCACGAAATTAGTTATTTGCTGCATGGTGCACCACAGCCAAAGGAAATAAATAAAAATTCTTAGTGTTCCATCCACACGAATTTTAGGGTACAGTGTCTATTATACAGAAGTGTACACCACTTTCCACAACCCAGAGATAGTAGCTGAAACATTCCTGCAATCTTAGCCCAATAGACAACTTAATGCAATTTAATAACAGTCTGTGCAGGAATCAACTGTGCAGCTTTCCACTCTCATTAGACAGTCACTAGGATGCAGGCCGATGCCTGGCAGTAGGGTGGCGGGGTCAGTACGGCTGCGGTGCAGGTGGCCCCGGTGGACCTGGTGGGGGTGCTGATCCGACTTCGCCCAGCCAGGAGTCAGGACTCGGTGGAAAATCGGGGTATCCGTGAGTGCTGCTGCTGTTGCTGAGATCAGAGGCTGGACCGCTAGCCAGGCCAGGGTGGCCTGGTGGGAGGTGCCCCGGAGGTGGTCCTTGACCTAAAATATTAAAGAGAAGGGATCAGATGATTGATTTAAAAATTATATTGTACAACCACAGATCACAGTAAGCTCTCTTTATGCATTATTAAACAGTTTTTTTGCTCCCTGTAATCTCAACATTCCTTGCCTAGATGCCTGTCTGATTTGTTGTCCAACCTTGTCTGCTTCCCTTCTCTGTATCACAGTTGTTGGTATATTGATATTGCTCCAGTCTTCGTTCTGTTCATAATCTAACTTTGTGAAAGTCTTTTCTAATGTAATGGAACAATTTATCTTTTATGTCTGTTGTCCAGAACTTACATTTTGCTCAAAGAATTTAATCCTCCATTTCAGATTTCAATACATCAAGTTTTCATCATTCTGGCAGAAGTCATTGTTTTCCTCTTACAAAAAAACCCTTGAGTGCAAGGTCATAAAAGGCAAATGATGTTTATGGCATTCTACTCTCTACATATTGTCTATCATGCAACCAAAATATTAGCTGCTAATTGCTAAGGGGGTGGAGCTGGAGGTATCCAATTTCGAGCACAGCATAAGGCTACGGAGCATAGTTGAACTCATTAGTCAATGAGTACCTAACAACAGCGATAAAGTGCTAGTGGTGTAGACACAAAGCAGAGCAATGACAGCCAGCCGTGGTGGCCGTGCGGTTCTAGGCATTCCAGTCCGGAGCCGCGCTGCTGCTACGGTCGCAGGTTCGAATCCTGCCTCGGGCATGGGTGTGTGTGATGTCCTTAGGTTAATTAGGTTTAAGTAGTTCTGAGTCTAGGGGACTGATGACCACAGCAGTTGAGTCCCATAGTGCTCAGAGCCATCTGAACCATCAGAGCAATGACAATGATAAACAACGCAAACATTGCATTACATCTACAAGAATAGTTGCCAAAGGTCATCAGAAAGGAATCCAAAGAATTTTGCACATGGAGAAAGAAGTGACACGCAAAATATTAGAGTTTCTGCAAGATGAGTCAGTGGAATGTGTGGTGTTATATATGTTCCACTCGTAGACGATGTACATGAGGGGTACAATGATAACATTACATGCCTAACGTGTGAAAGTGATACTGAACAGGTGATGAACCACATAGTTCATCATCCTTTTTAGACACATCATTACAAATCTTGTTTCCAACGAAATGTAATAAATCATTGTACAAGGAGCAGGAGCTAAACATAATCACACACATGGAAGATCATCCACAGCATACTATAAAATCTATTACTATTAGATTTTGAATAAGTATACAGCTATATGACTATGTGGTGCATGAGAAAAACTACAGATATTCAAGAGGACAAGGCACACTATTACAAAAACTAGTGTTTGCTCGTTTCAAGGATGTTTGATACAATTTACAGGATATTCATGACAGTGACCTATTACGTTATGCACATCAAATTGCACATGATATAGATTACAGTGATTTCAAAGGAAGCAATGGATGGTTGTATAACTTCAAACAGTGCTGCAGATCTGGAAGATGTAACACAACAAAATTTCAAACAAAGTGTCAACTTGATGATGCACAGCAAACTGCAGAATCAACCCAAAAATTAGTAGATGAGATAAACAAACTTATGTCACTGTTCAGTAAGGAATTTGTGTTCAGTTCCAACCAGTCAGGATTTGAGGAGGAAATGCATTTGAAAAGAACCCTGGAAATTAGAGGTACCTAGAGAGTTGTATCAAGATCAACTAATATCAATGCCTTAATGCATTCATATAAACTTATGTTGACTATTAATGTGGATAGTAATCAGCTGGAAAGTTTTTTATTGAGCTGTGAGAACTTGGAGGTGCTCTGCCCCTACAATTCTTTCTTGTGTGTGTGATATTCCAAGGGCAATATGGAATATTTACATCACAGCAGACAAGAGTGGGTAGAAAGGCATAAGAGAACTGCACTTACGGTATGAGCACTGCTTTTGACCAATTTCAAAATAACTGGCTTTTGCTTGATCCCTGATCTGTGTATAAAAATCATACTCCATTACAGCAAATTATCACTTTTGTAAACTGTGTGACATTGCAGTTCGTACCACATGGAACCACTGGAGAAATTCAGCCTTTGGATGTTTGTTTTGTTCTGTACCTATAAAACATATTATGCCACTATCTGCAGCGAAGCTTCAGAGGACAGCCAGTTTCACAATAAGTTGCATGACAGATTGTTTCATGTTCAGTTGCATGCCATCGCATTCCATCAGTTATCATCACCCCATTATGGCAATACAATTCTACATGCTTTCTTTAAGAGTGGATACCTAGCTGAATGTCCTGCATGGTTTGTAACTCACAATAAGTTCACCTTCAGTCTTGATGGTGTGAACCTTCATGATCACTGTGGGGCACCATTTATCATTCAGTGTTCATGGTGCAAGTTTTGAACATTTCTTGATATTCGACACTGTCCATATGTGACATGTAATACATACATCCTATAGAAGGTTGATCTCTGCGCGTCCTGGACACTCATTTTTTGTTGCTCTCCTGATGCACATGGTGAGTCATCAGACGCTAATATTTTTCCTATCATAACTGTTAACACAACACTTTCAAATGAGCCTCACTAGAGATTGAACTTGCGACCTCACACTCAAGGGGTTCCTTCTTGGTCATTATTGGTCGTACAATCTTTGGATCAATTACTTTATGAAGGATTTTTGTAATAGGAGTTACAATGTAATCATTGTGATTCTGAGCTAAGTAACATATTAAGCTATCTGTGTAACCAGTCGTTTATTAGCGGAATATTTCCTGAATGGCTGAAATATGCTGAAGTTAAGCCTCTGTTTAAGAAGGGAGATAAAGAAATAGCATCAAATTTCCGTCCAATTTCACTGTTGCTAGCATTCTCAAAAATTTTCGAAAAAGTAATGTACAGTCGTCTTTATAACCATCTTATCTCAAATAACATACTGTCAAAGTCACAGTTTGGATTTCTAAAAGGTTCTGATATTGAGAAGGCTATCTACACTTACAGTGAAAATGTGCTTAATTCATCAGACAAAAAATTGCAGGCAACTGGTATATTTTGTGATCTGTGAAAGGCATTTGACTGTGTAAATCACAATATCCTTTTAAGTAAACTAGAATATTATAGTATAACAGGAAATGCTGCAAAATGGTTCAAATCTTATATCTCTGGCAGGAAACAAAGGGTGTTATTAGGAAAGAGACATGTATCAAGCTATCAGGCCTCATCCAACTGGGAACTAATTACATGTGGGGTCCCACAAGGTTCCATTTTGGGGCCCTTACTTTTTCTTGTGTATATCAATGACCTTTCATCAGTAACATTACCAGATGCCAAGTTTGTTTTGTTTGCCGATGATACAAACATTGCAATAAATAGCAAGTCAAATGTAGTCTTAGAAAGATCAGCCAATAAAATATTTGTGGACATTAATCACTGGTTCCTAGGCAATTCTTTGTCACTAAACTTTGAAAAAACACACTACATGCAGTTCAGAACTTGTAAGGGGTGTCCCAAGAGTATATGTCTAACATACGATGACAAGAAGATAGAAGAAGTGGACAGTGTTAAATTCTTGGGATTACAGCTTGATAATAAATTCAACTGGGAGGAGCACACCACAGAACTGCTCAAGCGCCTTAACAAATCTCTGTTTGCAATGCGAATTTTGTCAGACATAGGGGATATAAAAATGAAAAAGCTGGCATACTATGCTTACTTTCATTCCATAATGTCATATGGGATTATTTTTTGGGGTAATTCATCAAGCCAAGCTAAAGTTTTCCGGGCACAAAAACGTGCAGTGAGAGTTATATGTGGTGTGAACTCAAGAACATCCTGCAGAAGCCTGTTTAGGGAACTAGGGATACTAACTACTGCTTCCCAATATATTTATTCCTTAATGAAATTTGTCATTAAAAATATATCACTTTTTCAAACCAACAGCTCAATTCATGGAATCAATACTAGAAATAAGAATAATCTTCACAAGGATTTAAAGTCACTTAGTCTTGTACAAAAAGGTGTGCATTATTCAGGAACACACATTTTCAATAACTTGCCAGCAGCCATAAAAAGCTTAACAACCAATGAAATTCAGTTTAAGAGAAGCCTAAAGGATTTATTGGCGGCCAACTCCTTCTACTCCATTGATGAATTTCTTAGTAAAACCAACTGATTTGTATATAAGTACAACATAACTTCTGCACAATTTCAGTGCAGTAATGTGTTCATTGAAAATTTGTGTGTGTGTGTGTGTGTGTGTGTGTGTGTGTGTGTGTGTGTGTGTGTGTGTGTGTGTGTGTGTGTGTGTTACTATAATCTAACTTCTGCACCATTTCAGTGCAGTAATGTGTTCATTGTAAATAAGTATTACAGTAGTTGTATTACCTTATAAATAAATAAAAAACTTTTTTATTTTAAATTCAGTGCATTAGTATTTGTAAAATGACTCTTAGTGTTCATTAAAAAATGACGATCATTCCACTTGGGACCTGTGGAATAGTACATTAGCTTATTTGTTTTAGTTGTAAATATTTGTCATGTATTGTTGTTTTTCTGACATGTTCCACATCCTGGAGGACCTCCTCACTACGGATCAATTGGAATGAAAGTAAATCTAATCTAATCTAAACATTCTGCATCTTACAACAGCAAATGACTGTAAATTAATTACGCTGAGAAAAATAAAAAAATAATGACAATTGTTCTTGTAAAAAATAGTGGTTAGGGTTTGATTTAAAACACTGTGTGAAATGTAATCATGAACAGAAAAGAGGTGTCTTACTGCAATGTTCACAAATTTAACATTGTGTAGTTCTGAGTGAACTGATCACTTATGAGCTACATCATGACATCATCACTACCTTGGCCAATTGTTATTTATGACGTGAGGAATATAATCTCTCTTAATTCTATGTCTAAATCTTTACTCCTCAAACCTCTGTAAAGCATCTGGCACAAGACACTTCACATTTTACCATTTAGGGCTTCTTTCTGTTACATTCACATATGAAATGCAGGAAGAATGACAGTCTGAATGCCTCTGAGCACACTGTAATTAATCTAATTTTGTCCTCACAATCCCTATGGGAGCAATGTATTGGGGGTTGTAGTATATCTCTGGAGTTACCATTTAAAGCTGGTTCTTAAAACTTCATAAGAAGGCTTTCTGGAGATAGTTTGCATTTACCTTTAAGTGTCTGTGAGTTTGCTGTATGCATATTTGTACATGTATGTGACACTGTGTTTATATATTTCTTAGTTTGGCAGTCTCCTATTGTATGAAAGTTTGCTTTGTAAGTTTTGGTCATAATTTTGGTTCAGAACACAATACTGAGTTATTTGTATGTTCTTGTAACATTAGGTGCATGTCACTTGAAAACAGACATTTAACAAGCTCCTCATTCAGGTATTGAAGCCAAGGGATGTTGACCAGGTGCTGTGGCATTCTCTGCCATGAGGCGTCATGCAGATGCTTGACTAATGAGGCATGCTGAACGTACACAGAGAAGGGCAGCACAAATGGTCACAGGTTTGTTTGACCCATGGGAGAATGTTACAGTGATGCTGAAAAAACCAAACCAGCAGCTCTTGAAGATGCCTGCTAACAAAATTTCAAGAATCAGCTTTAAATGATGACTCTAGGAATATACTACAGCCCCCTATGTATTAGACATATGGGGATTGTGAGGACACGATTACAATAATTATAGCATGCACAGAGGCCTTCAACAATCATTCTACCTGTGCTCCATATATGAATAGAATGGAAAGAAACCCTAATAACTGGTGTAGAGGGACATACCCTCTGCCATGCACTTCACAGTGCTTTGCAGAGTATGGATGTAGATGCAGATGTAGATGTATGTATGGAGGAGCATATGTTCAGCACACCACTCTCCCAGCCATTCCGCTGACTTTCCAGTTCTTGGAGCCACTACTTGTCAATCAAATAGCTCCTCAATTAGCATCGTGGGCTGATTACACCTCATATCAGTCCTCCCACCAAGGAAAAATTCTTGGTAGTACCTCTACATGACCACGCACCTACAGAGGATCCAAATTGACATTTGCCCCAGACCAATCATTATTTGAAATAAAATCAAATTTGCTTGTTAAATCCATTTGTGATTGTCTGTAATCATTTGGGGTGTTATTCCATATTTCATCTGCTATTATAGAGCTGAAATGGACAAATTATTACTATGGGAATCTAATCTTGTCACCATAGCTGAAAGGTAAATGCAAGTGGCTATCATGGATTTTTTTTCTTGGCACAGGGTGCGCTCAGCCTTGTGATGCCAATTGAGGGGCTAACTGAGTAAGAAGTAGTGACTCCAAGATACAGTAAGTCGACAAAATGTCTGGAAGGGCAGTATGCTGACCACATGCCCCTCCACAGCGTGACAACATGATGCCAAATGGCATAGTATGACATGACAACCAGCTGACGTCCCTTGAGCCTTCCCGGCCTATAAAAGGAGATCAATTTCATTATTAATTGAAGGCTCTGTGTTTGAAAATCGTAAGAAGTAGGCAAGTAATGTGAAAGTCCAGATGCATTTTTGGAGAAGAAAGAAAAGGAAAATAAATGCAAGAAGAAGAATGGAGAAGGATTTTTAAAGGTTGGGGGTGTGAGTTGGTTGAGAGGGAGAAGGCTAAGGGTGCATGAAGAAGAAGTGCACCTGGACGTAGAGGTATGTGACTTGTACAATGACGCCGAATGGGGACTGCCCTGCACCCTGGCTGCTGCCCGAGGCTGGGTTCGATCCCTTGGCATCTGTGCCCATATAGAGCTTTTTTAACATGTGTGTATCTTGGGTGGGATGGTTATTTTGGTCCAGACAGCCTTCCACTCCCGTGGAAATCTGCTTGACTGCCCTAAATGTTGTATTTGCACGAGTGCAACAATGGGAGCAGTTCAATACTAACCGAGCGTGGTGTAGACAGCGAGACCGTCACCGGCATACGGGAAGGCAGGTCCCAGCGCTGTGGGGGAGTGGCTGGCCGACAGGTAGGGCGGTGTGCCGGGGCCGGTGCCGCCCCCATGCAGGAAGTGCCCTGCAGGCCGGCTGCTGCCTGACTGCGGGCTCGATCCCTCACCGTCCATGCCCATATTCACCACCGTGCTGTAGCTGTCATTGCTATTCAGGTCTGCAAGTAAACACACATCTGCATCAATATTCAGAAACTTTCATTTACAGGGATCAGATTATATCTATTTACCAAACTATTAAGTCTAACCGACTATAGTCTTCAGTTCATCTCTTACTTCTGATCAAGAGTCTAGCTTCTGCAACTTACAGTTTCTCACACTTCTCAGTTTATTTAGGCCTTTGTTTTTCAGATAACATCACAGTGTGAGTAATTGTGATTGTTGAAAAGCAGAGGACACATTGTTCCAGTAGAGGGCTTGAAGAGTATATTGGAGTGGAGTGAGGGTAATCAGACTAAAGCAAGATACAGCAATAGACAACACCGCTTACATTAATGGTAGGAACGAGACCAATAATTGAATGAGATTTTCACTCTGCAGCTGAGTGTGTGCTGATATGAAACTTTCTGGCAGATTAAAACTGTGTGCCGGACCGAGACTCAAACCTGGGACCTTTGCCTTTCGCGGGCAACTGCTGTACCATTTGAGCTACCCAGGCACCACCCACACCCCATCCTCACAGCTTTACTTCTGCCAGTATCTCATCTCCTACCTTCCGAACTTTACAGAAGCTCTCCTGCAAACCTTGCAGAACTAGCACTCCTTTCTTTCAGCAGTAAACACACATCTGCATCAATATTCAGAAACTTTCATATACAGGGATCAGATTATATCTATTTACCAAACTATTAAGTCTAACCAACTATAGTCTTCAGTTCATCTCTTACTTCTGATAAAGAGTCTAGCTTCTGCAACTTACAGTTTCTCACACTTCTCAGTTTATTTAGGCCTTTGTTTTTCAGTTAACATCACAGTGTGAGTAATTGTGCTGCCTGACTGTAAAGTTTGGAAGGTAGGAGACGAGGTACTGGCAGAAGTACAGCTGTGAGGATGGGGCATGAGTCATGCCTCGGTAGCTCAGATGGTAGAGCACTTGCCCCCGAAAGGCAAAGGTCCCGAGTTCGAGTCTCAGTCCGGCACACAGTTTTAATCTGCCAGAAAGTTTCAAGACCAATAACTGTTTTCTAGAGCTAGAAGAGTGTTTAATTCCCATGCAGCTTTGGAGTAGAGCATTCTAGAGTTAGGCTTCAGATGGGGAAAGAGATTTTCAAAATATATCTTTCTTATGAAGGGGTATAGAGAGAATTTTGTTGTGTTGAGAATGAGTGTTAACTGCTATGCTTTTCATAAGCAAGAGTTGAAGTCAGAGACAAATAATGCAGTCTGCTTCACTGACAAATTCAGCTGCTGAGTGCTCTCTCTGCAGCCATCCTTGAAGGACTGTTCCCATAACAGGAAGAATTAGATACTGTACAAACTATGTATTTAATCACAATTTACAGGATGAATAAAGAAATAAATACAATTTTCAAAGCCAAATTTTCACCAGTGACACAGATAAACCCCTAAACCTCTCATTGTTTCACCATTGCCACTTGATAGCTTAGAAACATATGGTGTTTTCAAAATGTAAATTTCACTCTGCCTATTAAAATCATTTGGCTGGCCAGAATCAAACTACAATGCTTGCCGTTCACATCCCATGATCTTATTAATTGAGATACCCACAAATAATCTGCCAAATAACTTCTAATACCTCATGGACTCGACAGAATCTTTTGTGTGTATATTGCTCTGTGTATGTTTCCCTATGAACCACACCATTTTAAACCACCAAAAGAATATCAAATGATGAGTGCATGTTAGAGCATAAGAATAAGACTAAGGCAGTATGGTTTGTTATTAAATTGGAGTTAGATGCATTAGTTAAAACCTGGAAATTTCAAAAATTAAACAAAGCAACAAAACTATTGTGAATCCTGTTTAAAAATCTAAATGCATCAATAAATTACTCATAAATGTAAGAGTAGATGTGATTACTTATCAAAACAGTATAAATTTCTTTGCCTTGGCATGGACAAGAAATGTGACCCCATTGTGGCATGTAGTAAAGTTCCTACTGAAGTTCTAAAAAATATTATTTTGTTCTAAAATTGGTAAAAGTAATTAAATTTGTTTGTGGTAAAATGGCACACCATCTGTCATTTAAACAAGCTGATTTCCATGATGTGCCTGAGTATGCAGAGGTAAAACCACTACATAAAAAGGCAAACTTGTGATGCGGGAAGTGGTCTTTCCCAGTAAAACATCTTATCTGCCTTACAGGATGACCAAGAATCATTTTCCCATCTAGTAGTGCAGCGAAGTGTGTGTTGATTTACATAATGTTTGTTGATGTGTATTTCTTGTGTTAGTTGGTAATCAATAACCAAACACTCATGTATAAAACAGTTTCAGATATAGTGGCGAGATAAAGTATGGAAGCACTGTGAGAGATGCATGTTTGAACACAAGTACAGAGCCTGCAGCTTCCATTGTTGTATCGGAGCACAAATGGCACCTGTGCAATGATTTCAATATATTGCAAGTATCAGTAGCAGTCAAACAGTGTTCTGTGTACTTGTGAGTGAATTATGTTGGACCTAAGTAAATTCAAACATGGACAAATTGTTGTTGCTTGTGTGATAGGTACTTCCATAATCAAGGGAGGCCAAGTATTAGGTGTTTCAAAGGCAGCATATTGAAAATGCAGGGAAAGCATCTGGTAAGTCACAAAGCAGATGAAGGTCTGTGTTGAATGATCATGACAGGCAGTCATTGGAAAGGATTATGGCCAAAAAATAAGAGGACGACAACTGAAAAAGCCACTGCAGAACTGAGTGTCGCACTCGCAAACCATATCAGCACCAAGATAACACAAAGAGAGCTCCATAAGCAAGGGAAGACAGGATGAACAGGAATCCCAAAACCATTCATCAGTGATGCAAATACCCATAACATGAAAACACGGAGCCGAAGCCATAAAAGAGGAACTACGAAGAATGGAAAAAAGTCATTTAGTCGGATGAGCCTTTTTACATACTGTTATAAATCTACATAGATACTCTGCAAGCCACAGAACGGTGCTTGGCAGAGGATACCCTGTACCACTACTTACCATTTCCTTCCCTGTTCCACTTGCAAACAGAGCGAGGAAAAAATGACTATCTATATGCCTCCATAGGAGCCCTAATTTCTCGCCATCTCATCTTCATGGTCCTTACACGTAACGCATGTTGACAGCAGTAGAATCGTTCTGCAGTCAGCTTCAGATGCCAGTTCTCTCGATAGTGTTTCTTGAAACGAACGTCGCCTTCCCGCCAGGAATTCCTATTTGACTTCCCGAAGCATCTCTGTAACACGTATTGTTCGAACCTACCGGTAACAAATCTAGCAGCCCACCACTCAACTCTTCGATCTCTTCCTTCAGTCTGACCTGACACGGAACCCAAACATTCAAGCAGTATTCAAGATGAGGTTGCACCAGCGTCCTATATGAGGTCTCATTTACAGGTGAACCACTCTTCCCCAAAATTCTCCCAGTAAACCAAAGTTGGCCATTCGCCTTTCCTACCCCAGTTCTCGCATGCTCGTTCCATCTCATATCGCTTCACAATGATACGCCCAGATACTAGCTGTCTAGTCTCTGTAATAAAATAAATAAATAAATAAAAATAAAAATAAAGAAATGGCTGAGTGAAGGGATCAACATCGAACTTCAATGGAAGTCTTGTGACGTCCACTGTGGTCCCCAGAACAAACGCAACGAACAATGACGAAGAAAATGAGGAACATTACAGGTTTGATCTTCCTACTCATCCGCATTGGCTTACATTTTCCCACATTTAGGGCTAGCTACTATTCATCACACGAAATGTAAATTTTGTCTAAGTCGTTTTGTATCTTCTTACAGTCATTCAACTTCGACACCTTACAGTAGCCATGGCGTCATCAGCAAACAACCGGTGATTGCTGTCCACCCTGTTAGACAAATTAATTTTGTATATAGAGAACAACAGCAGTCCTATCAGACTTCCATGGGGCACTCCTGACGATATCCTTGTCTCTGATGAACACTCGCCGTCGAAGACAACAAACTGGGTTCTATTATTTAAAAAGTCTTCGAGACACTCACATATCTGTGAACTTAGTCCATATGCTCATACCTTCGTTAACAGCCTGCAATGGGCACCATGTCAAATGGTTTTCGGAAATCTAGAAATACGGAATCTTTCCGTTGCCCTTCACCTACAGTTCACAGCATATCAAGTGAGAAAGGGGCAAGCTGAGTTCCGCAGACCGATGCTTTCTAAAATCATGCCGATTCGTGGACATAAGCTACTCAGTCTCAAGAAAGTTTATTATATTCAAACTGAGAATATGTTCAAGAATTCTGCAGCAAACAGAAGTTAGGGATACTGGTTCTTTTACCCTTCTTATATATTGGAGTCGCCTGCGCTTCTTTCCAGTAAGTTGGGACTGTTTCCTGCTTTGAGGTGAGTTTACGTCTCAAAAGTGAAACATGTCGAGGGTTCAGTGATTATTTGGGCGGCCATATCGTGATATTCCATGAGCCTTATGGTTACTCTGCAAAGTCACCTTACTGCCAAGGACTGTGTGGCGATTTGGTTGACAGGCGAATCCCTTGGCGGAATGTTTGTTTCCAATGGTAGTGCTGTGTTCCAAGGCGACAGGGCCATTGTCCACGCACCTCACATCGTCCAGTACTGGTCCTGTGAGGACGTGGATGAATTTCGCATCTTTCTTGGCTACCAATCGCCAGATCTCAGTATTACTGACCATCTTTGGTCTATTTTGGAGAGAAACCTATCTCCATCATCGTTGCCTGAATTTGGCACTATTTTATAGGAATAATTGTATAAGATCCTTTTTCAAACCATGTGGGATCTGTATTTATCCATTCTGAGACTAGAAGCTGTTACGGAATCCAAGGGGCTTCCTACACTGTATTATGCATGGTGGTATGATACGTTTTCGTTGATTTTTTTTTCTTACACCTGTATCGGATGCTGAATTTTCACTGCATGAACAACAAACATTTAGTAAGTGATAAAATATTTGCCCTTCATTGGGAGGGTCGTTCAATAAGTAAGCTAATGCAACACATTTTTTTTCTGAAAGTAGGTTGGTTTTTTTCGGGATTCCAATATACAATATTATTCCACACTCTTTTGGCTAAAAACCCTATTTTTCAACATAATCTCTGCTCAATGCGACGGCCTTGCGCCACCTTACTGGGAGGACCTGTATGCCCGCCCAGTACCGTTCTTTTTGTCGTCATCGGAGCCAACGCCTTGCTGCAACAGTAACCTTTTCCACAATCCACTTACTGCTTACCAAGGAGTGCATCCTTCTCGGAGCTAGACAGACAGAAATCGTACGTTGTGAGATCTGGGCTGTAGGATGGATGAGGAAGAAGAGTCCAATGAAGTTCTGAAAGCTTCTCTCGGGTGGGCAGGCTTGTGTGAGGCCTTGTCAGATGGAGAAGTAGAAGTTCGTTTGCGTTTTTGTGGCGACGAACAGGCTAAATTGGTTTCTTCATTCCTGAGAGCAGCACAGTATCGTTGCAACATCAGGGAGGACATCAAACGGAATAAAGTCTTCAGAGTCCCAGAAGGCTGCCGCCATGATTTTACGGGCTGAGAGTGCGTCTTTGAACTTTTTCTTCGCAGGAGAGACGATGTGGAGCTACTTAGTGGATTGCCTTTTTGTCTGGTACGAAATTATGAAACCATGTTTCATAGCCTGTCGTGATGTACGATAAAAACTTGTCACGGTCAGCCTTGTAACGAGCAAGCAATGCCGGGGCACACACCTTTGAGTATCCCAACTGGAGGACGAGTGTGTTAGCACTACCAACACAGACGTCCGGTTGAGCAGAGGCGTTTGATTGCGATCCGTTGACCACCTAGAATGAGAGTGTCCGCACGTTCCAACACTGCAGAATCACAGCTGTGTGCGGCCGACCGGCTCACGGTAGACCGGACGGGTTAGCACGCCCTTGTGATGATGACAGATACCCCCTCCAAACGACTCACTGTGCTTTTGTTCACTGCCAGGTGTCCGTAGACATTTCGCAAACGCCTACGAATACCTGCAATGCTCTGATGTTCCACCACGAGAATCTCAATGACATTTCTCTGCTTGGAATGCACCTCCGTTACAGACGCCATTTTGAAGGCTACGTATAGTGCTGCCACCTATCAGAAAATCGTGAAAGTGTAGGGGAGGCAGAAATATTCCACAAAAGGATGATGCAGATGACAAGTATCTGAGTATGCTGAAGTTATATGCTCAGAGACCAGACGACGACGACAAAAGTTAAATTTAAATTCAACCAGCTGCCATTACGGATTATGGCATGCTGACAGCTAACAAGCTAAAGTCGGGTTGTACAGTACTCTATTGCTCCCATTTCTAGCTGGTGTAACATGACATCAAAGAGAAAGAAAGTGGTATTTTCTGTGGAGAAAAAGCCAGATGCATCGTGTAGGACAGATAAAGCGGAATAATTGTTGTAAAATATTTTTTATGAACAAAGTATTGGAACTCAGCGATGTCAGATTGGAAGAATAACAGGAAAGAAACTGAATAGTTCTGTTCCGGAAGGATGGCTCGTGATCTGCAGGCAATGACGATGGTTATAGTGGATTAGTTGACGATGTTGGTGCCCTATCTGTAGACATTATGACACATACACTGGCGATATTGCAGCTGGACAAAACACTATTTTGTTTGGACCGCCAGAAGGAAACAACTTGGTGAAACTAATGTTGGTGAAACGCCTGCGTGATTGTGCTGCCAGGGCCGGTTGAGTATTTTTGCCGCACAAGCGACTTATCATTTTGCACCCCTAGTCTCCTTCCTCTTTTCCCTCGCACATATTCACCGAAAAAAATATATAATTTGTGTATTTGTATGGAAAATTGGAAATTTGGGCTAAGGTCTTATGGGACCAAACTGCAGAGGTCATCAGTCCCTAAGCCTACACACTACTTAATCTAACTTAAACTAACTTACGCCAAGGACGACACACGCACCCCTATGCCCGAGGGAGGACTCGAACCTCCGTCGGGGGGAGGCGCACGGACCGTGACAAGGCGCCTAAGACCGCGTGGCTACCCCACGCGGCTGTATTTGTATGTTTATACGAATTTTTCCCTGAATATCCGGACCAAGTTCTTCTGTACAGCTGACAAGTCGGAACAACACCTACGAGGTGTAAAACGTGGAGAGGAGAAACAGTCTTTCTTTTCACTCCATTCCGCCCTTAGTCTGTTTTACTGGCCGTCCGAAAAATATTGCATATCTTGTGTTTCGTTATTCACCGTCTTCGTTCTGAAATTTTCTTTTGTTTCTTATATACAGCACAGGTGTCCGTGGAGAATACCCTATCGAAACATGTATTTAGGCATCATATGCGCGTGGCAAGCGAGAAAAGGGTCACAAAATTTACCATTGGCGATGTTTTGAGAGAGTAATCAAACCGCATATCGTGAAGAAAAAATGCATTTCAGTAGTTGCACACACAATGTCAGTGTTCATAACTGGTCTGTACAGCAGTAACTGGTTCCGTGTACACTCTAATGAAGAACTTGACCGATGTTATTTCAGAAATACGAGCATGCTGAAGAGGAGAGACGCGAAAATATATTTAAGTCACGCCTACACTTTTGACGAAACTGCATTCATTAACCGGTTTTTGAACGGCACATTCTACTCTAGTCTAGCACACATCACAATGCAGGTAAAACCTAGTTTACACGACGACACTACGTTGCAGACAACTGAGCTACCGGCCACTGCGCTTGCGCGCCCCGCGTATGCGCAACTCCGTGGTTAAACTAAACACTTTCGGCGTGTTCCAACTTTAGGGACACTAATTACATGAGTTTTTGAGGTTATTTGTGTCCGTAGAGTGTAGACAAACTTAAATATGAAGTGGGGAACGGAGAATGATTTCGCTTTTTGGATATCAATGGTTCGCAAAGGTGTTTGTGGGATTTCAGTGATGCCGATTACAAAAATAAGCAACATATTGCTGCTCCTGAGACCGTCATGTGCGATCATAACATAGATGGTTTGACAGTATCTGAGCTGCAGGGCAAAATTTATTGAGTTAGGAGCACATATACAACCGAATTAAGAAAAATACAAGCAAGTGGCAATGCTCTCGTCTACAATCGTTCGATTTGCCCAACTCTTTGTTAAGCAATATTGTTGACAGGAGGGAAGGCTATACAAATTCAAGAGGCTGCATTCTTTATTCAACAGTCATCTATTTAAAACGTCGCTGTAGTGCTCCACATTCACATATGTTAGAATTTTGAAATATTGCCACCGTTCAAATGGTTCAAATGGCTCTGAGCACTATGGGACTCAACATCTTAGGTCATAAGTCCCCTAGAACTTAGAACTACTTAAACCTAACTAACCTAAGGACATCACACACACCCATGCCCGAGGCAGGATTCGAACCTGCGACCGTAGCAGTCCCTCAGTTCCGGACTGCAGCGCCAGAACCGCTAGACCACCGCGGCCGGCGCCACTGTTCAGATCTATCTTCAAGAGAGTAGTTTGCAAACAATTCTCTTCTAAATGCGGCCTGCTTCGAATAATTATTGCTGTTAATGTTAATAATTATTAATGTTAATGTTAATAATTGTTAGTGTTAATGAAAAAGCGTCATCACCAACTTAAACCGCATCTTATAGCATGCCGAGTGTTCTCGATTGTAATGCACGCAATATGATATGTAATCTCAGCTCTGGCGACAGTGCTTCATGCATTACAGTACCTTTATTCCTTATCACATAATTAACTCTATTTAGAAGAAACGTGAACAGTGCTGGTGGCATTCTAAGATCCAGTCACGAATCGAAATACGTTTCTTATTTTTTTTCTTATGCAGCGATTCCACGCAACAAGCTTTAACTCCATCACAACTCGTGCTACGCGCAGCTGCCAAAACGTTCATTTCAGACACGACTCAGTGACCCACGAAACGACGAAACTGGTGTATACTGGTGTCCCCGTGTCTGCAGTCATATATGAAACCACTTGCGTGCAACACATTCCATGGAACGAGTGGTGCAACCAGTCATATATGAAACCACTTGCGTGCAACTCATTCCATGGAACGAGTGGTGCAACCCAACGTCGTCGTGTAAACTAGGCTTAAGACATGCTGTGACGTGCCCGTTGTCCACATTTTTCTCGCAAGGGAACCGTACTAACTTAACCTCACCGATTTGATTCATGCTGACGGGGTCAGTAGGCCGCGGCTAGGACTTCAAGATATGTAAACAGCACGACGCAACTCTCAACCGTTTCCGTGAAAACCGACTTTGAACGTTTTAGGCGTGTTTACATACTTCGCATGCTCGCCAGTAAGCGGTTAGTTTCATAAGCCTGAGGTCACGGGATCGAATGTGCCAACCGAGAACCGTTTACGAATGTAAAGCTAGCACACTGAGAAATCGTGCACATGCAAAAATTCGGCGTTCGTCACACATGGTGAACGTCGCAATAATTATTGTTTTCCATGTTTCTACGATCGCTGTCATCCTGATTCGTGCAGTCTTTCATGATACACTTTTCACAAATGTAGATACAATAATATAAATGAAATGACTATACTGATTTGATTGAAAGTTCTCGTGTATCTTCTTTTTTTTATTTCCGAACTGCCGACGAAAAAATATTTTTCTCCTTTTTCAGGGTAAATATTATGTAAATAATAAACGAATAATTTAATATTGATAATCTGGACAATCAAAATAAATCTTTTGTCAGAATTGTCTGGGAATGACGAAAAAGTATCGGCAGCGAGATTCAGTCCAGAGATCTCGCTCTTATAGAACTACGCTCTTGCTCGCTCGACTGCGGACTGCTTACATGTTTGCGCCCTTGCAAAATATATAAGCACGCCTAAATTTTTCGAAGTCGATCTGTTTTCGGAAACGGTTGGGGGTTGCGTCTTCCTGTTAGCATATGTTGAAGTCCTAATCGTGCCCTACATACCCTGTCAATATGAAACTGATGGGTGAGTGTTAGTGCGTATGATCCTCTTGTCAGCGGCCGGCAGCTGTGTCAACACTTGGTGTCTGTAGTACGTATATCGTATGCTACTCTCCCGTTAACAGGCAGCGTATAAAACCACACATGTACCTATGTTTCTGGGAAAGCATAGGTGACACATGGAGCTAATGATGTCTTGAATGGTTTTATACGATCTAAACTGATTACGAAACAATAAAATACTATCATACAGTGAAACTGTTTGCTAATTAAGATTGGAAACAAATCAACGCCGGCCGACTGCTGCTAATTACCTCGCGAGAAGTGCCTTGTTATGTTGTCCGTTAAGTACTCATTCAGGCAACGAGTGACAGCATACGAACAGTAGATCACAGGATCTCATTAAAAACGGAGACTAGATATTAGCGAAAGTACTGTATCATGAGGCGACGTTTTAACTCAGGTTAGAAAAACGCCAGCGGGCTAGTATGGTCTTAATATACAACAGTGAGCTGATAGTTCCACTACGACACGTTACTCTGCAACTACGACATACGCTATGTCATAGAATCTTTATATTATAATTAGATTACAATTTTTTTAAGCTTTGTAAAAATAGGATTAGAACATAACTGTAATTTGTTTTGTTGCTTAATAGATCTGAAGACGGGCGATATTGCCCGAAACTGGTAATCCATTGATATAATAAAAGTGTATATATGGTGTATGTATGGTCGAAGTAGAGAGGATATAAAATGTAGACTGGCAATGGCAAGGAAAGCGTTTCTGAAGAAGAGAAATTTGTTAACATCGAGTATTGATTTAAGTGTCAGGAAGTCGTTTCTGAAAGTGTTTGTATGGAGTGTAGCCATGTATGGAAGTGAAACATGGACGATAAATAGTTTAGACAAGAAGAGAATAGAAGCTTTTGAAAAGTGGTGCTACAGAAGAATGCTGAAGATTAGATGGGTAGAGCACAAAACTAATGAGGAGGTATTGAATAGAATTAGGGAGAAGAGGAGTTTGTGGCACAACTTGACAAGAAGAAAGGACCGGTTGGTAGGACATGTTCTGAGGCATCAAGGGATCATCAATTTAGTACTGGAGGGCAGCGTGGAGGGTAAAAATCGTAGAGGGAGATACAGATGAATACACTAAGCAGATTCAGAAGGATGTAGGCTGCAGTAGGTACTGGGAGATGAAGAAGCTTCCACAGGATAGACTAGCATGGAGAGCTGCATCAAACCAGTCTCAGGACTGAAGACCACACAACAACAACAACAACAACATGTATGTACGTATGTACATTTGTGAAATTTGTTTTCTGATATCGTTAATTAGTTCAGAACAGTCTGACGGTACGGTGTAGCTGGTGATTCACCTTAGGGAAACGCGGTGATCACAGATATTTACAAAATATCGATGTGGGGAGTTGTAACATAGACGTTTGAAGTCCATGAAATAGTTTTTGGAAGAAAAATACATACATCGTGTTTTGCCCACACGCTCTGTTTTGTGTTAGAAAACTTCTGTGTAAGGCTGACAAAGTGCCTGTATTGATTTCTGCTGCGAAAAGGATTTTAATGTTGTTTAAACGAAGTATAGTAGCAATTGATGAGATAAGGAAGAGACTAATTTAAGAAGAATCCGGTAGGTGGAACTCAGCGTTCTCTATGGTTGAAAGATTTTTGCTACCAGGGCACGCAAGTGTAGCATCCAGATACTATACATTTGACAGAGGGTTGCGACGTTCCGCGGCCTGTGGAAGTGCTTACTTGTGAAATTTGCGTAGAAAAGTACGTTGCAAGCCATACAGTAATCCGTATAATAGGTATGTACAATATCAATATAAATGGCAAGTAAGCATTACAGACCATCGGAGAGAATCTGAAGAGTGACGTCATAACAGAAATCAAAGAGTGTTTACTACCAACTGAACATGTTAACGTATTAGCCACATCAACATTTCTCGCTTCTTGGTTGAAAAACATATGCTTTAGCATATTCGAAGACTATGAAAATCATAAAGGATTTGCTGGTAGCTGTTAAAAAGACTGCCAGTGAGGTCTGGCGACTCGTTGACACATTATGGGATAACAGAGATATCAAATAATATTTATGGAGTGAACATTACAAAATAGCACAACGAAAGAACAATTTGCAAACTGAAACAGAAGCGGACCTACCATCACAGTTCAATTATTTTTTGAAAAATCGCTTGTTATATATAAAAAAATAACCATTGTAAGTGTGGAAACACATCATCGGTACTACCTATCCAAAGTCACAAGAAACGGCTCTTAAATATCCGAGTTAGCGTTTGAATGGCTCTTCTCAGAAGCAGGAAATGCTCTCGTTCAACAACGCAATACTCTAAAAGGGACACTTCTTCCAAAATTGTTATTTTTGCTGTCTGTGGACATAAATTTGTGGGGGTATACAGTGTTATTTATTGCTGTATTTAAAGGTTAATATTTTGAGAGGTGGCATGAGCCCCCTCTCATGTTTCTATCTTACGACTCTCCTCTCTATTTGCATGCGGTGGAGGGCTGCTATTCCTTCACACGCAGACTTCCCACGCAGCGTCTCTCGTCACCCGGGTGGTCCGGTGACAGGCGGGTTAAGCCGACGTGTGTGAGGCAGTCGAGTGAATGCTTTGCAGACGCCGACATTGTCAAGAGACACGCCCGCTGGGGTGTGAAGTAGCAGCTGGGCTAGAGGTTCTGTTACTTCGGAGAAACTTAGCGAAAACACTTTCTGGCGGGCTACCAGCGAGGCGTGGGAATGACTTGTGTACCCAGGCAGTTGTGGCGGGAAAATTCCCGCACTTTCTGCAAAATAGTAACGGTGATTGGTTTGCTCAGGGCATAGCGCCGTGACGTAGCAAAATCAGCACAGAAATTGGCGCCAAGAATCTCCATTGGTGGAATGGTAGTGCTCCGGCAATGGAGTGGAATTTCCGCCGGTTTTCGAGTTGCTGATTGGAACGTTTAACCACGGCCACTGTCGTGGGGGCGGGAATGTTCTGTGTTCGGCCTGTACGGGTGCTCTTGTAGGCAGTCAGCAGTCGCCTTTTGGTCGAGGACGTCGAAGCAAACAGCCCTCGCCTGCGGTACGCCAGATCGTGTTCTAGCAGTTGATAAGGCAGTTTTGGTAATGTATGTCCGCAGCACCGGCAGATAGGGATTTTCCTAGGTGATAATCAGAGCTCAGCAGAGCGCGCCTGTTCGTCTTTTTCTAACTCTGTTCTGTCTTGAGTAGCAGCAATTACTGTTGGGTTAGCTGTGTGTCTCTCTTGAGATTTGAGTGGCAAGGAATTGGCTCCACATACCACTTCATCTTAAACCTCACGATCTAAGTTAGGGACAACTTCACCTTTATAGTGTTTGTATGAATCTCCAATTTAGCCAATTTGATGTTTTATAAATATTTCCTGTATTTCTTTTACTATTCTGTGTTTAATCTTAATAAATCATATTGTTATTTTGGACAGAACTTTCATTCTGTTAATCGATAGAGCAACCCCATCATTCCTCCCTATGTTAATGAAACCTTTGTTTATTTAACTTATTTATCAAATTAAATTATTGCAGGTGCCAAACTCTGTTCTACTCCACTGGCAGGGTTGATTAGAGTCAGTTCGCGTATTTTTTTTATCCTTGTGCAACAGCAAAAGTCGGAGTTAGAATAGGGGGGGCTTAGAGCATGATTTACATATGTGGATTCTAGTAAAATTTAGTGATAAATACACTGCTAGCCCCGGCACCTCGCATAATATGGCGACCCTTAGCCTCGGATCTTTCCTGAGAATCACTGATTAACAAACAGTATTCTTAGTACGAACATTCAAATTTTTTTTCTCTAATTTTTTTTATTGATTAATACCCAAGTTTTTTTTCTGGTAGTTCCGCGTTTAGTTTTAAGTAGCGGCGCATGATTACAGTTTTTGTTTTCAGTGTATATATTTTTTTTGTTCATTGTTTTTTTGTGTTTCGTTGATGTGGTGTCCGTACCACATCGCACTTTGTCGGATTTGTGTGCGGTTTCTGTACCACATCAAATTGTGTTTGTGATTACAGCGTTGGAACAGCGTTGTTGAAATTTTATGTCTATGTGTAAAAATATATGGAGTAGATTAATTTAATTGTGCATTCTAGATAAATTTGTTTTTCATGAATGATAACGAGAAGTAAGGCACGACTATTATCGATCGAAGCTAAAACAAAAGAGGATAGAATAATGGATAAGGGGCAGTTTACTGACGGGGATAGGTTCAGAGATGAGATGGGCACATTTTTAGCAGGACAGGACGGCAGGTTCATTGATGAGGAAGGTGATTTGGACGCGATCTTAGAGCAGCGTCGCGGCCGTGGTTATGATAGTGAGGTAGAGGATGAAACAGAGACAGTCACACAGGTCGAGACGGTAGCAGAAGTTTATAATCAAACGAACGAGAGCAGACAGGGGCCAGCTCGGCCACGTCAGAGCTCTAGCGCCCAGGTGTCCAGAGTTACATCACCCATGTTTGACGAGGATCAAATTGATGACATTAACCCAATACTGAGCTTCCTACGATCAATGAAAGAAGAAGCTGACGAACAGCGTAAGAAGGAGAAAGAAGAAGCTGACGAACAACGCAAGAAGGAGAAAGAAGAAGCTGACGAACAGCGTAAGAAGGACACTCAGGCAATAATTTCGCATATAGGGAAAATTCGTGGGGAATTACTAACAATAAAGAAAGAATGTGGAGAAGCCAAACAAATGTCATTGGTAGCACAAAAAGTAGCAGGCCTAGCCAAAACGGCAGCAACAGGGGCAATGAAAATCGCAAAAGTAACTTCTCAACTTGCAGGTCGCTTGCGACGTACAACACAATCCCACTCAAAATCCCTAGCATTCTTAAAGACTCAAGGTAATATCGTGGTTACGAACATCACGAAACGAATGAAAGAAGTAGAGAGTCGGATAGCAACACTAGAGCGAAACGGGCACACGAGCACTGCACGTTCGGATACCAATGATGTAGTACACAGAATGGTATCTCCGAGGAAAAGCCCGCCGTGCTCTAGCCCAGTGACAGAGTGCGGAACTAACAATGCACACGCAGAAACAGAGAGTAATAGCTCCAATAATTGCAGCCCACTTAGAAGAGCGAATGCTGAATGCCACTTTCACTGTGATACAGACGTAGCACATCACAGTTGTCAGCAAGATAGATCAGGACGCTCAGCAGACGTGCAAGTATCGGAAACGAGTGACAACACCAGTGCGAGGATCGGACAGAATTTTGATCACAATCACTTCCTGTCGATACTAAAATTCCAGAAATTCAAAGATAATGGAGGGTCGATGCATCCGAAGAGCTGGGTGATGCAATTTACAAATTCATTACCGTCGTCATGGCCAACCCAGGCCAAATTAGAATTCATGTGTGGACACATCGAAGGCCAAGCTGCGGAAAAGATGCGGGGCGTGGCAGCGACGTGTCGGACTTATCAGGAATTTGTTGGTGCATTCCTGCGTACCTACTGGTCAAAGGAAACGCAAGACAGGATTAAAGAGGAAATAATATTTTGTCCTGAACTGGAAGTGTCCGGGCATAGAAGCGCAACCAAATTTTTTGATGATTTACTCAAGAAGAATCAGTTTTTAGATAGTCCATATAGCAAGGGAGAAATCATCAAATTTTGTTTTTCCAAATTGCCTGTTAGGTATCAACAGACACTTGTCGGCAAGTGTGGATCTGACATCGAAGCATTCAAGAGTCTATTGCGCGAACTCGAAGTAGTCTTCGATAAACAAGACGCAAAGGACAGGAAGAAGGCGCAAAATAACAAATACCACGGGCCAGCAAGGGCAGACGACAACAGATCGCATAATCGCGCTCGTCAGTTAGGAAACCAGGGTTACGGAAATCAAGGTTACGCAATTCAAGATTATGGAAACCAGAGACACGGAAACCAGAACGTCAGGGAACAGGGTCAATCTAGACAAGGAATCTGGGACAGGAGGAATAACGAACGGCGAAGCGACCGTAACTGGAGAGAGCGAAATCAAGGACCACAGGAGAACCCGGAGATTGAAATTAGACCTGCAAATCCTAAGGCACGTCAGAGGAGGGGGAGTCTGACAAGGGATTGGCGCTAGTCCATAGGACTCCACCACTTCTCTCACACAAAGAAGTTCGTGGAATAATAGTAGTTTAAGTGGTGTACATATTAGAATAGGCAAATGTATGAACCTTTCTTCGGGGAACAATAATCGTTACATTAATAGATTAAGATTGCTAAAGTATTAACACGCTGCGTTGTCTTGCATAAGAATTTACTGCTGCTATCCTCTTTTTGTTTATGTTCGCGATCTCCAATGTCGATGGAGTAGGAGACACTACCTTTTCATGAGCAATGTTTTTGTCCCTTCCTATCTGGTGTCCATGTTGAGGGATAATGATGAGTGACGAGATGTCGCACAAACGGGCGCATACAAGAATGTGCTCTTAGAAGCGTTCTGAGAAGTCGTGATACGCTCCATAGCGGCCACAACCAGTTCGTGAGTCGTTCATACCAATGCTTGCAGGCACGCGTTAGTGCACTGCAAGATTGTGGTATATTGCGTGATTTCGAGGATGAATATGGGCAGTATAGTTTTTTTTGCAGAGCTGCGCCAGCATCGTTGTCTTGCAAGTCGGGGTGATCCTGTGAGCGTTTGACTCCAATGGTGCCCTAGACGAGAGAAATGCGAGCATAAAGCCTACCATGCCAATGTGCTGGTTGGGGATTTAGAGTGCTGCTCGTGACTGTCACAGATGAATAACCAAGGAATTATACTTGGAGATTCGTGACATACTCTGTAGCTGGCGTGTGTTGGGCGACGGAATCCTCAACAGGAACCAGTCCTGGCTTGGTCATATTACATTGCTTCTGGAAAGGTGTGCTTTGATCCCGAAAACCGCATCAGATAGAGAAGGAAGTTGCAACTATAAATTTATTGTCGTGTATAGCCATGGCTAACCCAGTCTCTGGAGTTTCAGTGAGGCGTAGTGAGAACTCGGAGGCCATGTCGTACGGCGCGCACATCACTGTCGTCAATAGCGGCGAGCAGCGAGACATCTCAACGTAACAGGAATTATGTGAGAGTATTATATATAAAAAAAGGTAATAATAATAATAATAGAGTACCATATTCTAGGATAAATTAAACTTTAGGATTTTTACAATAACTAGATTAATATTGTGGGGGGTTTTCTACCACAAGTGTTGTGTTTGGCGCGCGCCTGTTGGGATGTTATTTTTCAGATCATGAAACCACAGACCCGAGATGGAGGGACGACCGGCGAGCGAACGTACAATAGTTGCATGTTCGAACGTACAATAGTTGCATGTTCTTTATAGCTCAGTAAAACTTCAGCCTGCATAATAATATAATTTATTTAGAAGACATAGAATGTAGATCGTTGGCATATGGTAGTTAATTCTTGAGCATGTCTACTGTCGATCTATATAATTAATAGTAATATTAGTGCGGGCCCGCACATTTAGTTGTTCATCCATTACAAAGCATCAGTTATCACACACCATGTACATACTGAGATCGGTCTCTACACATATATCAAAATAAATTATTTCCATGTCTAGATTAGATGTTATAATGATTGCCATAGATTAATAACTATAAAAGTAAAATAAGAGTGTCTGAAATGACAGACCATCAATGTGTCATTATGTAAATTTATTATAACATAGAAGGTCATGGGAAAAAGTTAGGCATAAGATTTTTGTAAGAATTGTGCAGATGACGGGGATCGTGGCAATGCGGAGGCCGGCCGGAGCGGGAACAAGAGGTCTGCGGCTACCTGCAAGAAAAGAGCGTCAGCGCGCTACCTGACGTGAAGGGTGCGAGAGCATCCGGTCCTACAGGCTGTCAGTCATGGGGCCGTGTACCTGAGGGATTACGCGGAACCCTCGCCGGGCCACAAGCGAAAGTGAGGCTGGCCGTTGACACTGACACGCGACCCACACGCGACGGCCTGCTAGCTCTCCAGACGCGGCAGCCGTTTGGAGGGATTCCCTGCGGCAGACCACGTTGTCGTGAGTACACGAAGAAGATCACATATCGTGTCAGAACCTGCGCCTCATGTGCCTCAGGACAGAAAGGGACGCTATATACTCACCTGTTTGGGTTTTTACAACTCACTAGCATTGGCCGATATGCATACACAAAGCAGCATCGTGCCACACACACTAACAAATGTATGGTCTCATTTCTTACTTCTCCTCTCTATTAGAGAGCAGTTTTAACAATAGTCGCTCCTAGTTCGATCCTGTATGGATGACCTCACACACTTGTGGAGTCACTCCACGTGCCATCATCCCTCGTCGAACTGCAATATTGGGAAACGTAAAGTTCTGTCCAGCGAGAGAAGAGACCTAGACTAGTGATGTATCCCAACAAGTAGATCTCAGAGACAAATAATCGACGCGAGGAGAGCCTATCACTGTGTCTTCCTACCGTACTGCCGTGATCATATGCGTGGGTCTGACTACAATCTCAACAGCGTACTGCAGACACTCCAGAACTCCCTATTGCTGTTGCCACAACGTAGCAACAACACCCGACGTTTAGCCTTATGTGATGTCAGTACTGTGTAATTAGTGAAGTGCCACGGATATTTCTAACAATGTGATTTAGTGCCTCATTCTCAGCACAGTCGTGAACATTGTGCAATGTGCACGCACAACTTGATGCCCCATGAACCCTTTTTTTTCTTTTATTTCTTAAATTTCGTTCTCTAGTGTTGGTTTTGTAATGTATGTTATACCTTGTATGTGTTTGTGTTTTACACTGTAATTCTTATTACAAATTACTGTATTGTTCTCCACACCATGTTTTTTTTGTATTTTGTATTTATTGTTGTGTGTATGCGAACAGTGTGCCTGAAGTCCCCATAAACTGAAGCAGATACCACCACTGTCATTGTGAATGGACCATCAGTTCAGGGAACATTTTGTAAAGGTTATTCTTGCTGCAGGGAGACAGAATGAATCGGAGGTTGTAATTAGATTCTGAAAGCTGACAAAGAGATTGTTAACTTAAATAGTATCATGTGTAAGTGAGTTCAGGTTAGTTTAATGATTAAAATTGTTGTAACATCTTGGGCATTTAATTGCGGAGCACTCCAACTCTGATTGTAAAGAATAAACTGCTCCATATTTGGCTCACATGCCCGGGCCATATTTAGAGCGTGAATGTCTGTGTGAATCGGTGTTTGGAAGGGGCTCCCTGGGTATGGATGGGTTATGTGAGTGTTAGTGTTCCATATTAAGAAGGTGAATTTGGCTACATCATAAATAATCCTCCCTCTATGAGCGGCATTTTTCAGTTGCAGTGATTTTCTTTATAGAGTGCGGCATGTGGAGCCAGTTTGCGAGATTGTTCTTGGGCGACTGACTCACTACCTTGCTCCTAAGTGAGCCAACCGCTCACCAATTACAATCTAAAATGGCGTAGGGGCTATGAGAGGTGGCATGAGCCCCCTCTCATGTTTCTATCTTACGACTCTCCTCTCTATTTGCATGCGGTGGAGGGCTGCTATTCCTTCACACGCAGACTTCCCACGCAGCGTCTCTCGTCACCCGGGTGGTCCGGTGACAGGCGGGTTAAGCCGACGTGTGTGAGGCAGTCGAGTGAATGCTTTGCAGACGCCGACATTGTCAAGAGACACGCCCGCTGGGGTGTGAAGTAGCAGCTGGGCTAGAGGTTCCGTTACTTCGGAGAAACTTAGCGAAAACACTTTCTGGCGGGCTACCAGCGAGGCGTGGGAATGACTTGTGTACCCAGGCAGTTGTGGCGGGAAAATTCCCGCACTTTCTGCAAAATAGTAACGGTGATTGGTTTGCTCAGGGCATAGCGCCGTGACGTAGCAAAATCAGCACAGAAATTGGCGCCAAGAATCTCCATTGGTGGAATGGTAGTGCTCCGGCAATGGAGTGGAATTTCCGCCGGTTTTCGAGTTGCTGATTGGAACGTTTAACCACGGCCACTGTCGTGGGGGCGGGAATGTTCTGTGTTCGGCCTGTACGGGTGCTCTTGTAGGCAGTCAGCAGTCGCCTTTTGGTCGAGGACGTCGAAGCAACCAGCCCTCGCCTGCGGTACGCCAGATCGTGTTCTAGCAGTTGATAAGGCAGTTTTGGTAATGTATGTCCGCAGCACCGGCAGATAGGGATTTTCCTAGGTGATAATCAGAGCTCAGCAGAGCGCGCCTGTTCGTCTTTTTCTAACTCTGTTCTGTCTTGAGTAGCAGCAATTACTGTTGGGTTAGCTGTGTGTCTCTCTTGAGATTTGAGTGGCAAGGAATTGGCTCCACATACCACTTCGTCTTAAACCTCACGATCTAAGTTAGGGACAACTTCACCTTTATAGTGTTTGTATGAATCTCCAATTTAGCCAATTTGATGTTTTATAAATATTTCCTGTATTTCTTTTACTATTCTGTGTTTAATCTTAATAAATCATATTGTTATTTTGGACAGAACTTTCATTCTGTTAATCGATAGAGCAACCCCATCATTCCTCCCTATGTTAATGAAACCTTTGTTTATTTAACTTATTTATCAAATTAAATTATTGCAGGTGCCAAACTCTGTTCTACTCCACTGGCAGGGTTGATTAGAGTCAGTTCGCGTATTTTTTTTATCCTTGTGCAACAGCAAAAGTCGGAGTTAGAATAGGGGGGGGCTTAGAGCATGATTTACATATGTGGATTCTAGTAAAATTTAGTGATAAATACACTGCTAGCCCCGGCACCTCGCAATTTACGACATTAGATGTATTTGTGTGTTGCTTTTTAAGCTATTCAATAAATTCACCATTTATAATCGGTGTTTTGGGATCGATTATTATCTGACTTCAATGTTTACCCGTCTATGATGAAATCGAAATCAACGCTGATGATCTGCCAAGAGCGCCCATCAACGTGTATATTTCAGTAATTTGCATTACTTGCACACGTATAGCAAACACTTAAAGTTGCCCACATCTTTCTGGGACGGAGACAGCATAATACGTCATGTCATTGGTGTCAACGCCATCTTTGTGCAAGAACAGAAATTTTCACCTTGCCATCATACTGTAGATGCTTATAAGTACTTGGCGCGGGCGATACTGGGTGCGGATTTAAGCGACTCCTGCTTTTTCAAGTACACTAGTATCGTATGGGAAAGCCCGCAGCTCGTGGTCGTGCGGTAGCGTTCTCGCGTCTCGCGCCCGGGTTCCCGGGTTCGATTCCCCGCGGGGTCAGGGATTTTCTGTGCCTCGTGACGACTGGGTGTTGTGTGATGTCCTTAGGTTAGTTAGGTTTAAGTAGTTCTAAGTTCTAGGGGACTGATGACCATAGATGTTAAGTCCCATAGTGCTCAGAGCCACGTATGGGAAGCAGCATATAAAACAAACACGCATCCCTGTTTTTGTGACAGCAGAGCACTCGCAACCGCAACAACCGTCTGAATGATTTTAGATAGTCTAAACTGACACAGAGAGTCAGGAAAATACAAGCAGTGATAGCAACAGCACAACATCAATATTAACAGTGTTATGGAACGAGAGTGAGAGCGAAGAGAGTGAATGACAGCGCATTGACTAAGATGCTGACGTCACCAGTACCATACATGACATATGATTAATACAGACGCACGTCGCAGGTCGGGTTGACAGAGGAGATAGAGAAGATCCAAAGAAGAGCGGCGCGTTTCGTCACAGGGTTATTTGGTAAGCGTGATAGCGTTACGGAGATGTTTAGCAAACTCAGGTGGCAGACTCTGCAAGAGAGGCGCTCTGCATCGCGGTGTAGCTTGCTCGCCAGGTTTCGAGAGGGTGCGTTTCTGGATGAGGTATCGAATATATTGCTTCCCCCTACTTATACCTCCCGAGGAGATCACGAATGTAAAATTAGAGAGATTCGAGCGCGCACGGAGGCTTTCCGGCAGTCGTTCTCCCCGCGAACCACACACGACTGGAACAGGGAAGGGAGGTAATGACAGTGGCACGTAAGGTGCCCTCCGGCACACGCCGTTGGGTGGCTTGCGGAGTATAAATGTAGATGTAGACATGCGCACGCGCGCCAAGAAAAAACATGCATGGACACGTTAAAAATGTACTTAGTATTGGAGAGAATATTTCGTGCCCGGCTATTGTCTAACGTACAAGTAAAAAGTGTGAACTGACGTAGCTTTACCATATAACGCCTCGACAGTGCTGGACGCATCGTCGTATGCCGAGAGGTTGGAAAACGTAAAGCACCCATGAACACTGTAGAACGTGATCGTTCTGCTGGTCAAGGTGTTAAGGTGTGTGTGTGTGTGGGGGGGGGGGGGGGGAAGGGGGGGGGGCATAATGTTGCATGAGCGCACTGACTTAGAAATCTTTGAATACTGTGCGCACACCGGTCAACGTTAACGGTGACGCTATGCATCTTTTCAGGGATGTATTCAGCCCTGATTTCATTTTTATGGATGACAATACGTGACCGCATCGAACAGTGCCGGTGGAGGAGCTCTCGAAACGAGAGGATATTCGGCGAATGAACTGACCTACCCGTTCCTTCTACTTAAATCCCAAAGAGCACGTGTGGAATGCGTTGGGGACACGTGTTGCAGCACGTCCGCATGCAGTACCGACTATCCAGATGTTCTTAGCCGCACTGACCGAGAAATGGAACGCCGTACCGTAAGGACTCCGTGTAAGCAAATGAGCATGTTATGGAGCATGCATAGGCCTCCGTGGTGTCCACACAATCACGTCCCGCCTTCTGTAATGTCCAGGGGACCGTCACGATTCGCGGTGACTTCAGTGTAATTATTGTCTTTGAACGAAAGTCTTTTTTTCCGTTCGTTTCACTGCGTACCGTATTTTACTGGCCATTAAGACGCAACGTACTATGAGACGCCCCTTAATTTTTAAGCAATTTTTGTTAAAAAAATAACATGTTAACTGAATCTTCCATCGGTTCTTGGTAGAACAACATTAAGAAATAAAAAGCACCAGTTTGCTTTTGTTCTATAGTATTTATGGTTGTTTACATCTTTGGGCGGGTTTAGTGACATCTCTAAACAGTCAAAGGGACTATGTCTCTGGTACTATATCCACAGTCAACTTCTATCTTCAGGAGTTCTGGGAACCGGGGTGATGCAAAACTTTTTTTTATGTGTGTATATAAGATGGTCTTCACAGCCATCGAGAAAGTTAGTTATGTCGCACTTCTTGAAATATTTAACAATAATACTTCTCTCACTCTGGCCGGCCGATGTGGCCGAGCGGTTATAGGCGCTTCAATCTGGAGCTGCACGACCGTTACGGTCGCAGGTTCGAATCCTGCCTCGGGCATGGATGTGTGTGATCTCCTTAGGGTAGTTAGGTTTAAGTAGTTCTAAGTTCTGGGGGCCTGATGACCACAGATGTTAAGTCCCATAGCGCTCAGAGCCATTTGAACCATTTCTCTCACTCTAGACCACGACCGTTTTATCCACAGACACCCTTGTTTGATTGTAGGCCCCTTCGGCGTGAATTCATGTTGGATTCACCCATCATCCAGTTGTTCCATTCCTCTCCCATACACACTTTAAATGGTTCATTTATCGAGTCATAAAGAAGTTACAGTTGTGAAGTAAGTCCTTCCGGAATAGCAGCAAGCTCTGTATTTCCTATCTCAGTTTCTCTTTCACAGAATTTTTCAAATGACTACTGAACTGATCTAGCACAACAAGGGAAAACTTCTTCAATAAAGCATATTTCCTTTTCTGCCACACTCTGTTAATCTGTAATTTCATAGCAGCCTCGTCCATCCAACCCTTGTCATGTACGTGGACAACAACGCCTGGCGGTATTTCAGAAGGTGTTGTTTTGTGCCTGAAAATGGTCATTGGATTAAGTTTCTTTGAGTCCACTTGTTTTTGTAGTTGCAGTTTTAGCACCTTTCAAGGCAACAGTTCTGTTACTCGGCACATTAAATGTCAGAGGAGTTTCGTACCTATTCCCTATTTGGCTTAGTTCCACACTGGTTTCCTCTCGATGTTGAAAAGAAAGCGATGGAAAGATAACATTTTCTCTTCAAACTCTTGCGGAATTTTCTGAGATATTTTGATTTTGATTCGCTTTCTAAGTCGATGACATTTCATAAACCTGTAGCACCAGCCAACTCCACCCTTAAAAGTCCTGCACTGCAGCGCTAGCTTACGAGCGTGTATCTGAATAATTATTGTATTAATTCCAATGCCATTTTGACGATGTCCATGAATCCACTTCAATATGATATCTTCTAGTTTTGGCCATTTTACATTCAGTCCTCTATTTCTACATTTTGTCTTCCTCATTTTTTGCAGTTATTCTTTACTAGCCCGCCGATCGCGAATGGATTTTTCTGTTGGTAGAGGGACGAGATGCCGCTCAGTTGCTCTGTTTGCATGTTCTTCTGCATATGTTACTACTCACAATTCATAAACTCCATCGTATGAATACCTTTTATTTTTTCCAAAATGACTCTGAGCACTATGGGACTTAATATCTGATGTCATCAGTCCCCTAGAACTTAAAAGTACTTAAACCTAACTAACCTAAGGACATCACACACAACCATGCGCGAGGCAGGATTCGAACCTGCGTCCGTAGCGGTCGCGCGGTTCCAGACTGAAGCGCCTAGAACCGCTCGGCCACACTGGCCGGTTTATTTTTTCCATTACGAAACTAGCTACTAACAAAAATATTGTACTGTTACTGATAACAAAAGTCACTATCAATTCAAGTTCACTGGCACCGTAGGCTGCTGTAACGTATCGTAGGCTGCAATGTTGTGGATTTTTGATGACGGGGCGGGAGGGAGACAGCGGTAGTAAGCTTGTGAAAGCCCGCAACTCACGTTTGTCGCATCCGTGCACTGCTGCTGCCAGTTCAATCCAATGTTGCCAGATAGAGATAGGTTTCCTGTGGCATCGAATAATGGCCATTTTTAAGACTGGCGGGAACTTTACATCAAACACTGGATATTTTTATATTAATTTCGAGTATAAGACGCTCCTGAATATTAGAGGCAACTTTTTGAATAAAAAAGTGCTCCTTATACTCTGTGAAATTTGGCATTTCCTTCAGTTATATTCTGAAATATATTGTAGTAGTTCTTTCTACATATGGTCCAAGTTTTATAGAGATGTTACGTGGCAGTGAAACATCATGAGGAAGATACTTTCGTCCCCAAGTTTTGGAGACAAGCGTACTTCCTAGATCGAGGAAGTGATGTTCTTGTTCCAAAAGTGTGCTGGAAATAAAGATATCGAAATCCGGAAAGGCAGTTGAAGGAGCTTGCTGTGAGAGTACTTTTGTTTCTGGAATGTTGACGGTCAGGTCAAACCGCTTGTAATACATGATCAACAAACAAGTATTATAATATTTATCGTTACGTCATTCAGGAACACTCAGTACTCTTTCGTACGCTTTAACGCGATGCCGTTCACGCACTTATTGCCACTTGTTATAATCTTTAGGTCATTCTGTGAAGCGCAGCACCCCTTCGTTTCGGCGATCCTTATGTCATTCTGGAACGCTCAGCACCCTTTCGTATGGTTTAACGCGATCCTGTTCACGCAGTTGCCTACACTTGTAATCGAGCTCGTATCCGTTGGCGCTTAAGTACGTTATTTACGACTACTGACATGTACCGTGGATTTGGTCTTGTGATCGTCGTCCTCTGGCGAGGTCAGGCAGTAAAAAATCGAATCAGGTCGCTACTGCCGGAGTTATGGACAGTTTATCGAGCAGGTGTGGTGGTGTGGTGCGCGCTTTAACGCCCGCCACGGATGGCTCAGTAATCAATTTACGGGCGTCGCTACCCGGCGCGCTAACTCGCTTAAAACGGGCCTCTGCGGGCGGCCGGACGGCCGTCTTAATGCGAAGCGTGCGCGCGCAGCGGGCGCCGGGGGCGGTGGGGGCGCTGCTGTTAATAGTTAACGCCGGGGTTGCCGCTCCCACGACGCCTGCCTCCTCCAGGCCGTTGTTTTAACCCCGGCGTACATCCCGCGGTCGGCTCCGGCGTTGAGAGATGCAAATTATGGCCGGTGGAGAAGCGAAAAATAAAAATAAAAGAAGCAATGAGAGGAAGCACGCGATGTTCCCCCTGCGAGCAGTAGCAGTAGCAACGGCGGGGAGAGCCGTACGCAAAAAGCGTCCGCACTTTTATAGCAGCGCCGGTGAAGGCCTTGTGGGAGGGGGGTCTTTATAACGGAGGGCGTGGGCACCTCCTTCGCGTCCACTCGCACCATCTCTCTGGCTTGTGCAACCATAAAGCCACAAGCGCGCAATTTCATCGCTGTCGTTACACAGCGGGGCATCGTCAACTGGCTATCGACTTTACTATTTTTACACACACACGCAAACAGATATTCGTATATCAACTGGCGAAAAAAAAATCGCAACAACAAGAAATAATTAATATAGAGTAATGAAATTTCCAAATATATTTGTCTAGTTAACGTCTAGAGGTTGTCAGGACCAGATCTTTAGCTTACGGCAAATAATGGAGAAGTGTTATGAGTGGAACAGGGAATTGTATCTATGCTTTATAAATATAGAAAAGGCATATGACCGGGTTACTTGGAGGAAGTTATTGTCTGTTCTACGAGATTATGGAATAGGAGGCAAACTTTTGCAAGCAATTAAAGGTCTTTACATGGATAGTCAGGCAGCAGTTAGAGTTGACGGTAAATTGAGTTCATGGTTCAGAGTAGTTTCAGGAGTAAAACAAGGCTGCAATCTGTCTCCACTGTTGTTCATATTATTTATGGATCATATGTTGAAAACAATAGACTGGCTGGGTGAGATTAAGATATGTGAACACAAAATAAGCAGTCTTGCATATGCGGATGACTTAGTTGTGATGGCAGATTCGATTGAAAGTTTGCAAAGTAATATTTCAGAGCTAGATCAGAAATGTAAGGACTATGGTATGAAGATTAGCATCTCCAAAACGAAAGTAATGTCAGTGGGAAAGAGATAAAAACGGATTGAGTGCCAAATAGGAGGAACAAAGTTAGAACAGGTGGACGGTTTCAAGTACTTAGGATGCATATTCTCACAGGATGGCAACATAGTGAAAGAACTGGAAGCGAGGTGTAGCAAAGCTAATGCAGTGAACGCTCAGCTACGATCTACTCTCTTCTGCAAGAAGAAAGTCAGTACCAAGACTAACAAGGGGAGGCCGCCAATTGTGAAATTCAGATTCGATTCATACTGCGCATAATAAAAGCTCATGGCCAGAGGTGTAATGTGTCAAAGAACCAAGATGCACTTCTCAGCCGTTGTCGAGAAAATCGACAGTTAAAAGAAACCGTTGCGGTGAAATACTCTCTACGATTAATTATTTTCTACAGCGTCGTGGCGCAGCGGTAAGTGCTCGGGTTTGTAATCTGAACGTCGCCGGATCGAATCTCGCGTCATGCATCCTGTTTTTTTAGTATTTGTTTTTTGTAGCTCAAATATATATATATATATATATATATATATATATATATATATATATATATATATATATATATATATATATATATAATTCTCGGCAATCAGTTGCAACAATTATACATATAATACAATTTTGGTAAACATTTTTGGAAAGCAGTGATCAATTAATTGTTATATTTTGACTAAAGTTCAGTCTTGATCACGTCATGTATGGTTTAATGATACAGGTAACCGGTTTCGGTTCTTTCTATAAAACCATCATCAGACCTATGGCTCCTTAGGATGGTAGGCGGAGCTCTCCTCGCTGCTACGCAGTCAACTGATGGTTACGAGTGCTGAGCATGAGCTTAAATATGCAGAGGCTCCGCCTACTTCCTGTCACACTACTTCACAACTGCCAATCAGCGTTCATAATATGACGCCATCGTCAAAGTATAAAAGTAGGAAATACACTAATAACATAAAATTGATTCATTTAAATGTCTGATTAACAGATAGTTAGTATGTCTACAGCTTATTTATATTTTGGATAAAAACAGTGAACTACGATTTGTAACAGTTGTGCCCTCTATGGGCAACCTTAATACTATTACAGTGCCAGTTACATCAAAGATGTGAAAGTCCTTGGCGTTGTGGTATATATCGATTATACCGAGTCGCCTACATCACAATTGCATCTTTGTTGGATGCTGCATAATCGTCTTATTTTAACTGTAGTTTTTATAGCAATATTCTTTATAGCAGTAGGGTAGCAGCCAAGAGTACGTTCCACATTATGTATATCTGAATAACTGATGAGACTACTGATTAATTTTTTTTTGTGCAGCATATTTTACATACATTGCTTTTGCCATGGGTATAACTAGTCTTATATTTTTTAAAAAACAAAAGAGTAGATGCTTTTATTATAAAATTTCGTCAAAAAGGTCGTAATAATATTTTTCGCGAAAATCTAATTGTTCATTGAGCAGCATTGATGATTTGGTTTTTAAATGAGCATATATCTCGATTTCTTCTAGGATATTCATAAGTAAGCCTTTATTTGCATAATGAAGAACTTGTAAATTCTGTTGTACTGTCCTCTCAGCATGATTATTGAATGCTATATGATGACCAAATACGGACTTTCTTCGTGAGGTACCCGATGTATGTTCTTTGTACCTTACTGCAAAATTTCGACCTGTTTGGCCGATATATATTTTCTCACAGTCTCTACATTGGATCTTGTACACTCCTGATCTGGTAGATTTTCCATTATCTTTACTTACGGTATGTCTTAATTTCTGTTGTAAAGTATTGTCAGTTGTAAATGCTATTGTTATTCCAGAATTTTTGAATAAATTAGTAATTCTATCTGATATGTTTCCCATATATGTCATCTTCATATATTTTGGATTACCTATTAGTGGAGTACTTTGTGATTGTTGTACTTTATTAAAAATGATATCTACCTGTCGTGTGTCGAAAGAGTTGGTTTTTGCAATTTGTTTTAAGATGGCCATTTCCTTTTTGATCTCATTAGCTTCTAGCGGTAATTTTAGTATTCGGTGTATCATAGATTTAAAAAATGCTTTTTTATACTTGTCAGGATGACATGATGTGGCATTAATAATAAGTTGTTGAAAGTCGTTTGTCGTGGAAAAACTGGCGACTTCGAATATCATTATGTTTTCCGCAAACAAATTTGTATTTCACAAATGTTATTAATTGTCTTCATAATGTTAACCACGTATAGTTAACGGAAGACGTAGAAACGGTATTCCGAAACGAATACGTATAGCGTAAGTCAAACGTTCAAATTAGAATAGAGACCCCACGAACACAAATTTGCTACGGCAGGTATGAAATATAAACTCCGTTACTCGCTCGTTACACTTGAAGGACAGATGTTGAATGGGCCGAAACGAGCCGTCGCATAACAGCGTAGTTGCCTGCTAACTTCGAAAGAAGGTAGATGCGGTCCCTAGCGCAACTTATAACATCGTCGAAAATCAGTGCGGACGGGAGAGCTTTGGTACACCCTGTTAAAAAAACGGAAAAATGGAGGCGGTACAATTGGAGAGAGATCCGCCTTCACCAACATGCATAAGCAATTCATTAATAGTTTATATATATATCGTAGAGAGTATTTCACCGCAACGGTTTCTTTTAACTGTCGATTTTCTCGACAACGGCTGAGAAGTGCATCTTGGTGCTTTGCCACATTACACCTCTGGCCATGAGCTTTTATTATGCGCAGTATGAATCGAATCTGAATTTCACAATTGGCGGCCTCCCCTTGTAAGTTATCTGTGCACCGTTCAATCTTTCGACCAACTTTGTTGTACGGGAGTGAAAGCTGGGTGGATTCAGGTTACCTTATCAACAAGGTTGAGGTTACGGATGTGAAAGTAGCTAGGATGATTGCAGGTTCTAGTAGATGGTAACAATGGCAGGAGGGTGTCCACAATGAGGAAATCAAAGAAAAACTGGGAATGAACTCTATAGATGTAGCAGTCAGGGCGAACAGACTTAGATGGTGAGCTCATGTTACACGCATGGGAGAAGCGAGGTTACCCAAGAGACTCATGGGTTCAGCAGTAGAGGGTAGGAGGAGTCGGGGCAGACCAAGGAGAAGGTACCTGGATTCGGTTAAGAATGATTTTGAAGTAATAGGTTTAACATCAGAAGAGGCACCAATGTTAGCACTGAATAGGGGATCATGGAGGAATTTTATAAGGGGGCTATGCTCCAGACTGAACGTTGAAGGGCATAATCAGTCTTAAATGATGATGATGATGATGATGATGATGATGAACGTATTTAAGTGATTAACATTGCAAGGCCAGAGGTTAATTTAAGCGCGAGATAAGCCATCGCAAATGTGAAATGCCGGCGCATTAATAACGGGTGTAACCGACAGAATGTTGAACGCAAGGATGCAAACGAAAATGCACTGTGTTGTACAGGTGGCGGATGTCAGTTTGCGGGATGGAGCTCCATGCCTGTTACACTTGGTCGGCCAATACAGGGACGGTAAATGCTGGTTGTGGATGACGCTGGAGTTGGCGTCTCGATTGGGAACAGAGCTGATGATCGAGCAGGTCAAAGCAACATATTGACACTCTGTATAGCGTATTGCGTTACAACAGTGGTGTGCGGTCGAGCGTTATCCTGTTGGAAAACACCCACTGGAATACTATTCATGAAAGGCAGCACCACAGGTCGAATCACCATACTGACGTACAAATTTGCAGTCAGGGTGTAGGTCCAGTGTGTGTTGGTTGCAGACCTTCAAATGCCCTCCTAACCAACAGACGGCCATCACTGGCATCGTGGCAAAACCAGCTTTCATCGGAAAACAAAACAGAGCTCCACCGTGCCCTCCAATGAGCTTTCGCGTGACATCACTAAAGCTGAAAATGGCGATGGTTTGGTGTCAGTGGGTGGACGCTACAGACCGTCTACCTCCGAGCTGTCCTTGAAGTAGCCGGCCGCTGTTGCTGAGCGGTTCTAGGCGCTTCAATCCAGAACGACGCTGCTACTAAGGTCGCAGGTTCGAATACTGCCTCGGGCATGGATGTGTGTGATGTCCTTAGGTTAGTTAGGTTTAAGTAGTTCTAAGTCTAGGGGACTGATGACCTCAGATGTTAAGTCCCATAGTGCTTAGACCCATTTGAACCATTTTTATATATAACTGAAGTCTTTATTTAAAAGTAATCACCAGAAAATTGAGCACAATTACAGCAGTCTTTTACGAGTCGAGGGATTCCCTTTTCTCAGAATAGCTATGGCTGTGACAGGAGCCAGTCCACCACTGTGACCTTCAGTTCATAGTCCGAATTGAAGGACTTCCCTTCGAGATGCTGTTTTTAGTGGACCACAAGCATGAAAGTCGCAGGGTGACATGTCCGAACTGTAGGCAGATGCTCAACCTGCTTCCACTTGAGCTTGACCATTATACTCTGTGTGACCTTGCACAGGCGTGGATGCGTGTTATCATTGAGCAGAAACGCTCTCTCCGTGAGCAGCCCAGGCCGTTTTCTCTTGATGGACTTGGGTAGGCTACAGGCTGCCTCTCAAAACACGTCACTGTTAATGGTTTTTCCATGCTCGAGGAATCGGATGAGTATCGGACCTCGGACGTCGTAAAAGACGGCTTCATGGGAGAGGTGAGACCGGTCCACGCAAATTTCAACCGATTTGTTGTTACGATGTTTCGAACCTTTTCATTTGGACACTCCTTACACATTAACCCTAAGCACTACTGCCTACAGCAAGTGAAACACCAGCAAGGGTACTAAATAACGAAATTTTAGTTACTGTGCGTATGTGTAGGAAGAATAATTATTAAATCTGTAGGCGATTTGGAGGTATTCTGATTGGGAAATTTAATAGAGGAGAGTGTTGCATATTGGAAAACATTTCAGACTTTCGCCTCTAGCCAGCTCTATAATAGAAATTTTATTTACATAAGGATACAACCGACGAACGGCACCATGGCAATCCCATGGCCAATCGGAGAGCGTGGCGCCAAGTTTCCATTGTTTAAAAGTGTTGCATTGTCGACTTACACAAAATTAGTAACATTAGTAACTTTGGTTCCTACGGGTAGCAGTTATCCAGAGTTAAAACTTCGAGACACAATTTTTCCCCACTCAACGTACAATATGGTTATCTACGCAGGAGCAAATATTCTGTTGAAATTTACAAGCGTCGCAGTCGAGAAAATCTTGTCAGTACCGTACTTAGTCGTCTATTTGTTGCACTATTACTCCACTACACACCAACAATCAGTAAGTGAAATCAGATAAAGCCGAAGCTGCATGAAAAACTAGTTACAAGTTCAACACATTTTGAAACTGAAGCTACTGGAAACTAACACAAATTTCCAATTTCAAGAGAGGTAAAATTGTTTGGACATTAATGAAATTCAGTTAATTTGCAAATATCACATGTTCCATGGTAAAAGACCGTCTAATGTTTCAAGGTACAAGATCGTGCACGACCGATGAAGTATATTTTAACTGTTCATACATTATACAATTAGTTTGAAAAATATATAGAATATTACTTGCCGTAGCAATATGTAGCTGAAGAATTAAATATACATTCCAGATAGCTTTAGTATTTTATACAGCACTTAAATGTGCAGAACTCGAAATATTTACAAACGCTGCACAAAACACAACCTCACGTGTAACAAGTACAGAAACTGTAGGAACTAACGGAAACTGTTCGTGTCAGTCTTTAGTTCGCACTCCTTCAAGTGATTCTAAAATCAGTCACTACACTGAAGTACCGACAAAAACTATCTCGTGTTTCTAGGCGCACTGTCCTCTAGGTACACGATCCCTTACACGGAACTGCCACCTCTGGTATCAACAATGGATCTTACCTGGCTGGACACCCAAGCGAAATGAGCTTGAGATTACAGAGAGAGGTACAAGTATCCATGCTGATACAACTCTACGTCAACATATTCAACTCCTTTCTGCATATTCCGCTTCTTTCTGAGGCAATGTCAGCTTAAATAGTGGGTAATAAAGGCCAGTAAGTAGCATTCAGAATTATAAATCATGATGTCGGCAGTTTACTTTCGCTGGCACCAAACTGCACAGACGGAAAGAAATAGCATCACCAAGGAGTTGCGCGACGTAAACGAAAGTTGGTAAGCGTGTTTCTTCACCTGAAAGATGTCTGTTCAGTTTTGGGGCCTGTAGCACAAGACTGGCGCTAGTAGCACTTTTAAGAGGGTGAATACAAAGTTTGATTTAAATATACACTGTAACGTTCGTGAGCGTTAGCTACCTTTGAGATTGGACGTGGTAAGTTGATGTTAGTCAAGAATGCCTGTAAGGTGACAAAGACGCCACTATCAACACCTCACTCAGGTGAACGAGGTCATGTAATAGGGCTACGAGAAGTTGGAAGTTCTTTTTGCGATGCTGCAGGAAGACTTGGCAGGAGTGTTGCCACTGTATGTGAATGGGGGTATCAGTGATCACAAGAAAGTTCGATCGCAAGAAGACCTGACTCCGGACGGCCACGTGACACGGTCGAGAGAGAAGACCATCGTGTTCGGCGTATGGCTCTGGCGCATCGTACTGCATCTGCAGCAGCAATTTGGAGAGCAGTTGGCACTACAGTGACACAAGGATCTATTCAAACTGATTACTTCAAGGTCAACTCCGAGTCAGATGGGCAGGGTGGAAGTCTGTTGGGGTTTCTGATTAAAGCTGGTTCTGCCTCGGTGTCAGTGATGGCTGTTTATTGGTTAGAAGGAGACCAGTTGAAGGACTGCAACCAACCTGTATGCGTGCTAGACGCAATGGACCTACATTTTGTGTTATGGTCTGGGTTGCGATTTCGTATAACAACAAGACCACTCTAGTAATTACCTCACGCACTCTAACAGCAAATTTATACGTCAGTCTGGTGATTCGACTTGTCGTGCTGCCATTCATGAGCAGCATTCGATGGGGTGTTTTCCAGCAGGATAACACTCGTCCACATACCGCTGTTGTAACCCATCATGCTCTACGGAGTGTCGAAATGTTTCCCTGGCCTGCTCGATAGTCAGATCTCACTCCAATCGAGCACATATTGGACATCATCGGACAACAGCTCAAGCGTCATCCACAACCTGTATTAACCGTCCCTATATTGGCACACCAAGTGTAACAGGCATGGAACTCCATCCCGCAAACTGACATCCGCCACCTGTACAACACAATGCATATACGTTTGCATCCTTGCATTCAACATTCTGGCTGTTACATCGTTTATTACTGTACCAGCATTTCACATTTGTAATGGCTTATCGCCTTTTACATTAATCTGTGATCTTGCAACTATTTTATTTAATCGTAAGGCTAGGATCCCCCGTCGGGCAGACCGTTCGCCGGGTGCCGGTCTTTCAATTTGACGCCACTTCGGCGACCTGCAGTCGATGAGGATGATCGGATGATGACGATGACAGCACAACACCAAGTCCCCGGGCGGAGAAAATTCCCCGACCCATCCGGGAATCGAACCCGGGCTCGGAGGATTGACAGTCCGTCACGCTGACCATTCAGCTACCCGGGGTGGATATCTTGCAACTTTAATCACTCAAATAGACAAATGTATTCCCAAAATTTCATGACTCTGTATTAAATATTTTTTGGTATTACATCTTTTCCGTCTGTGTATTTTTTTACTTTTATTTTAATTGCATTTATCGAATTGAAGTGTCAGTTATCAAATCCTGGATGATAATCTTTTATGTTCTACTATTCGCATGAAAATGTGAGTATCCGTAACAAAAAAAGTTACGATTTCGTAAATCGGCTATTGTGAAATTGTTTTGTCACGCTTTCATTCCTTAGCATTTCTAAACATTATTACAGTAGTACATCTTCTGGATTTTTCCGGTTTAAGACATAGCTTCTATGTCTACAATGATCTCATCTAAAACATAATAAGCCGGGATGAAAGAAAACTACGAGTATATATAGGGTAGAGGCTACTAACTTCAACAATGAATATACAAACAGAGAACTCTGATATCGCTTCAGAGCATCTAAAGCGATACAAGTGGAACCCTTTTACCTGGTCGATTCCCATTCTTTCCGGTACGTTGTAATAAATGGGTAATGCACTATACCACGCCACACATGAACAAGTTGTGCAAGCGGCGGTTAATAATAAGTACTTCATAAGTTTCTTTACGGCTATTGCAACTTCTATAGCAAGTTGCGTACAACATCCTAACCTTTATCTAGCTATCAGGCAGTTGAATTTCTTACGTTCATAATTTTTAAAATAGGGTATTCATGGCATCTCAGAGCCGTAAATAGTGATAGAACACACCCCGCATTTGCACATCATCTTACTGAGCAAACCCACGACCTGAATGATAATGAAACTGATCTCAACGTCCCCAGAGAAAAGCATAGTGTCTACCAAGAACCTAGAATACAGGAGAAGTCCCTTATTCCCAAACACACACACACGCCGCAAATAAGTTTCTCCCAGAAAAGCACCAGAAAAAGTCAAACTAGGTCTAGACTGTGCACTAGCGATTAAAAATTCGCAACACACTGGACAAAAACAAAACAATGAACAAATGAGCGGCGACAATAATGTAGCTTCTCTGGATGAACAAGGCGACAGACGTTTTCCCTAAACATCGTCTATGTGTACGAAAACGTATGATACAAGGCGATAGTGAAATAAAGAAAGTGTGAAAAACAGTGTGTTTAATTGTAACCAACAAAGATAGCTCACCGAAACTGTACAATATGATGGAAAACGTAAGTACAGAGCTTGCACCACTGTTACTCTCGCAAAAAGTACTAAAAATAGTAGCTCTTTAAGCAAAGTCTTTCGATTGCTTTGCAATTGACGTGTTATTTTCGCGCAAACGGCCTTAAGCACACATGTAAACAGTGTTTTAGAATATTGATTTGTAGCAGTTTATTTAAAGGACGTTAACATTGTTAAAAGGCTTATTTTTGACATGTAGGCTATACATGTCAGAAGATTTTAAAGTCTGATGTGCTGAAGCAAAAGCTTTTGCAGTGCTACTTGAAAAAGGCCCAAAGGCCACGTTGCAATTGTGAAATAAATAATTTCTACAGTCAACGGCGAATACAATGTCCTTTTTTAAAAAATAAAAAATAAATGCGTTCTGTTTTGGTGGAGGCAGAGTTTAAAAAATTCCAAATTTTGTCTGTTCACGTCTGAAAGTACCACAAAGCCTTTAGGATTAATGAATAACCCGAATACTATGTTTTCAAATAGCTATGACGTTACGTTAAAAAACGCAAAGTAAAAGGTGGTAATTAATTTATGCATCGCACATTTGGTTGTTTAGTACTTGTGATGAAGTTGTTGTAAATACCTAACGCTAATATCCCTGGTGTATATCGGATGATCAAGTAAACACATTCTATCTCTAGCTTTAAAAATTATGTGGATGCTTGTTTCGTATCATTTGTCCTTTCATTCTGTAACGCGCGGTAGCCAAATATTGTTGTAATGGCTACTGTATAAACTTAATTTTCTGTGTTTACATATTTTACAGATATTTTTTCGCTAATCAGTCTACGTCATGTAGTACTGCATCGTCAGCTATTATATTTACACGTCTGATCAGTGATTACCTCCAGGCCCAAATAATGTTTTGAAATGAGCGTTTACAAATGGAGAATTTGTTTGAAAATAATAACGAACTTTTTCACTGTTTAAATTTAAACTGGAACAATCGCATCGCTAGCTCACTATGTACACAGTTCGTTGATTGCACTCGGCTGCTTATGCTAATAACTCGCACCAAATTCACGGAGATTTTAGAATGTTACTGCTGGTCACACCATCCCATATCATCGACTCTCAGTAGCCGGCCGAAGTGGCCGTGCGGTTAAAGGCGCTGCAGTCTGGAACCGCAAGACCGCTACGGTCGCAGGTTCGAATCCTGCCTCGGGCATGGATGTTTGTGATGTCCTTAGGTTAGTTAGGTTTAACTAGTTCTAAGTTCTAGGGGACTAATGACCTCAGCAGTTGAGTCCCATAGTGCTCAGAGCCATTTGACTCTCAGTAGTAGGAACATAACAACAACAACAATAATAATAATAATAATAATAATAATGGTAATTGAGTGGTATACACTATTATAAATGTTGAGCATGTCATCGAATTTGCTATATAATACACACTGTTACACATTCACATAAAAGACGTACATATTTTAATTTTTTGTTTATTTATTTGCGACGTACTTCAGTACAATATTTGTAATGTACTGCATGTTTGTATTAATGTTTGTGTTGTATGATGATGATGATGATGATGATGATGAGTGAAGGGAGAAGGTGCCCACCAAGGGGGCCGCCAAGTTTAACGTCACCATCAACAGTGCCACGTGCCCTCACATCATTTAAACCAGGACGCCGGCGCCAAGTCTGGTGATCAGAAACTTTCCTCCACCATCGCTTCTCCCTTGACGGCCAAATACTGCAAATGAACATATTTTACACCACCAGGATTCGAACCGGCTTGCCCCAGAGTCGAGCGCTACCGCACAAGAGTGCCTTAGCGACCTCGGCCACGGAGGCGGGTCTCATATTCTTACTGCCCCAGTGGCAAATTAAAATAGTTCTTATGCCCCGGTTCTAGCTATGGTTTCTGGGAAGTATCCCATGGTGTTAAGGCAAATGCCGGAACTGGAAACGTGTGAATTGGCGTCCCTCTGCCCCACTACAATCTTGCTGGGATTTGGCTAATAAAACCGAGCTATGCACTGGATCGGACCTCGAATAAACCTCCCTGATCAAATGGTCATGGAATCAATAACATAAAAAGAGAAACCAAGGATATTTAAAAAGCTTCTATTTCTAATTTTTTCATAGTTTTTACTTAAAATGGGCCACAGACGGGCGACGGAAGTGGAAATGTAGCACGGACCTACGTCAACTTTGCACCAAGAGAGTAATTTTAGCGGTCGATTACTTTAAATAGAGAATTACGTCATTTATAAGAGATAATCATCCATTCCGTATCACTCGACGAATGTAGCGCAGTATGTACAGCTCCCAATGCGCCATTCGGTGCCTTCTATGTGGTTCTCCGAGCCTTTAATGGAAACGAAATTTAAGTAAGTGTTTTTATATGGGGTGAACCCCAGCTCCACGGACGAAATTTCGGAGGTTGTCAGACTGAACAATTTTGGTCCTGGTGGCTTGCTATAGATTAATTGCACTTCGGTTGATTTCGTACCCGTATTGGACTGAAAATACCTGCACGACAATGCTCATGCAGGCAGTATGGTCCGTGTGTCTTGTTTGGAAATAAACTTGTCCTATTTAGTCACTGTATTTGCTGTTGACAACAGTAATGCCTAATTTACTCTTCACGTACATGCTTTTAGCACTACTTGGTTCGGTTTAGCGTGTTTGCTTTCCCGGCAGTGTTAGCTACATTACTTGGCAACCGTAGAGCTGGCAGCAATGGAAACTAACTTAATAACACTGAAAGGGGACTGTTCCAGCCCACTTTCATTTTTCTTATACTTTGTCTGGTAGACATGTGTATGTGCTGCACAGACGGGTTTTTTGTTTGGCTTAGACCGTTGGGAAGAGAATACTTACTGTGCGACAATATTTATTTTGTGTAATGACCAGCATCCCTTCCCGCATCCATTACATGTCCAAGAATAATCCTTGCAAGTATGCTCCGGCCGGAGTGGCCGAGCGGTTCTAGGTGCTACAGTCTGGAACAGCGCCCTCGGGCATGGATGTGTGTGATGTCCTTAGGTTAGTTAGGTTTAAGTAGTTGTAAGTTCTAGGGGACTGACGACCTCAGAAGTTAAGTTCCATAGTGCTCAGAGCAATTTTTTTTGTTTTTTGCAAGTATGGGTGTGTGTTCAAATCTTACCGGTGAGGAAAACAAACTTTTTTGTGTTTTCTCGTAGTGTAGTGCCAACCTCGTTGAACTTCTTCGAGTTCAAATTGCTGGCAATCAGGTCCACCCCCCCCCCCCCACTCCCTTACAGAAAAAAGTAAAAAAAAATAGACGTACTGTCTTCGCGGCAGCTACCGTTGTTTGTTCTATTTGAACCGATGGCAAAGTTGTTTCTTTGCGAATCGGATCGTTTCCCGCTTTTCTTCTCCCCAGACCATTGGCTATAAAAAAAAAAAAAAAAAAAAAGTCCCAACGCGGCAGCAACGGCACTTGGCCGTAGTTTTGGAACTTAACTTTTGATTCAGCCATTGGTGGGGTAAGCATACATCTTACTCCGTACATACTTTGGTATATTTTGTGTTTATATTAGTGAGAGCATATATTTGTCTTTGCTTAGGAAGCTGGTTCACTGATTTCGCTACATGCCTGGGAGTGATCCTCATTTCGAATCGTGGAGATTTTTCAGTTAATTCTCTGAGTGGTTTCAATCTCAGCTCAAAATGTTCAGCCGGCGAGAGTGGCGGAGCGGTTTTAGGCGCTAGAGTTTGGATCCGCGAGACCGCTACGGTCGCAGGTTCAAATCCTGCCTCGGGCATGGATGTGTGTGATGTCCTTAGGTTAGTTAGGTTTAAGTAGTTCTAAGTTCTAGAGGACTGATGACCTCAGAAGTTGAGTTCCATAGTGATCAGAGCCATTTGAACAAAATGTTCAAATGTGTGTAAATACTTAAGGGACCAAACTGCTGAGGTCATCGATCCCTAGACTTACACCCTACTTAAAACTAAGTTATGCTAAGAACAACTCGAACACCCATGCCCGAGGGAGGACTCGAATCTCTGGTGGGAGGGGCCGCGCAGTCCGTGACATGGCGCCTCAAACCACGCGGCCACTCCGCGTCGCTTTCAATCTCAGTCCTCCCTTTGGTCATACCAATATGAATCACGTGCCGTCACTACTGGTGGTTCTTGACGTGAGAACCACTTCGCATTTATTTCAAAGCAGTGCTTGGACGATTTGCGAGCGTAGCGGCAGTGATATAAATTGATTTCTTTGAACAAGCAGACAGACGATTACGAGGGATGAGCCTCGTTCAGAAGCAAGTTAAAGTTTGCTACTGCTCACGCAAAGTTGTCGCCTCCAGCGATTAACTCGTAGTGTTGAAGTGTGTGACCTGAATTTCATAGCGCGGTTTGAAGTTGTTCCTCTGTCACTGGCGCTGCCCGACCGTCACGTGCACACAATGTAAAAATGTCGCGTGCACAGACTTTCCTGATGAGTAAGACTCCAAGAGGAATGAACACCAATTTGCATGCTGGGAAATGTCGTGTGGCTAGGGCCTCCCGTCGGGTATACAGATCGCCTGGCGCAAGTCTTTCGAAAAATGGCTCTGAGCACTATGGGACTCAACGTCTGAGGTTATTAGTCCCCTAGAACTTAGAACTAGTTAAACCTAACTAACCTAAGGACATCACAAACATCCATGCCAGGATTCGAACCTGCGACCGTAGCGGTCTTGCGGTTCCAGACTGCAGCGCCTTTAACCGCACGGCCACTTTGGCCGGCTCAAGTCTTTCGAGTTGACGCGACTACGACGACTTGCGTGTCGATGGGAATGAAATGAGGATGATAAGGACAGCACAACACCCAGTCCCTGAGCGGAGAAAATCTCCGACCCAGCCGGGAATCGAACTCGGGCCGTTAGGTATGACATTCCGTCGCGCTGACCACTCAGCTACCAGGGCCGGATAGCTTGCATGGTAAATTTCAGGTATAATGGAATTTTTTGGTGGAAAGGCTTTGACATCAACCTGTGCTGCACAGCCTCTTGTTCCGCTGTAGTTCAGTCGTGGTGGAGAATAGACTTTTCCTTTCCGATTACTATACTGCGTGCGTCAGTTCTAAAGTTAATGCAGCATTATTTTCTTCTTTGCACGGATTCCCATCTTTCATGTCTTTTGTCTCTCAAGTCATTCACGCTGGTTTTCCCCTGTAATTTTACTTAAGCCTGGCTGTCATGAAAGTAAGGGACTGTATAAATTTTAACATCAGCTCATATGCTTCATGCAGGTTTATTGATCATTGTTATAAATGGCCAGTCTTAATCAGAGTAGCTTTTCAAATGATGATGATGATGATTTTGGTTTGTTGGGCGCTGAACGGAGTGGTTATCAGCGCCCGCACAAATTCCCAATCTTTTCACTATCCAGTTTCGTTACTTTCCTGAATGATAATGAAATGATGAGGACAACACAAATTTCTCGATGTACTCCGTTAACCCTATCTGGTAAGATTCCCACACAATGCAGCAGTAGTCCAAAAGAGGATGGACAAGCGTAGTGTAAGCAGTCTCTTTAATAGATCTGTCGCATCTTCTATGTGTGCTGCCAATAAAACGCAGTCTTCGGTCAGCCTTACCCACAACATTTTCGATGTGTTCTCTTCATTTTAAGTTGTTCGTAATTGTAATACCTAGTTGAATTTACGACCTTTAGATTTGATTTATCATATAATCGAAGTTTAACGGATTCCTTTTAGCACTCGTGTGGATGACCTCACACTTCTCATTATGTAGGGTCAATTGCCAATTTTCACACCATACAGATATCTTTTGTAAATATGTTTTCAATTTTTTTGCTTATCACATAACTAGACGATAAACCACAGCATCATCTGCAAACAATCTCAGACGGCTGCTCAGTTTGTCATCTAAATCGTTTATATAGATAAGGAACGGCAGAAGACCTATAACGCTAGCTTGCGGAACACTAGAAATCACTTTCGTTTTACTCGATGACTTTCCGTCAGTTACTACGAACTATGTCATCTCTAACAGGAAATCATGAATCCAGTCGCATAAATGAGACGATATTCCATAAGCAGGTCATTTGATTGTAAGCCGCTTGTAAGGTCAAAGGCCTTGTGGAAATCTAGAAATACGGAATCAATTTGAAATCCCTTGTTGATAGCACCAACGTCTCAACGCTTCGTGCGAGCAAAGAGAAGGTCTTGCACCATTTTACACTGACGGACGATTCTTTCAGGTCGACAAATCCTATGAGCGTGTTTTGATTTTTCTTCAGTCTTACTTTCATTATTAAACACAACGCCGAAACTGCCTTGTTACCGAAATTATAATAAGCTTGCATCTCATTTCTCCTGCCATATACGAGTACAAACAGAGAAACAAGCTTGGGCTTCACGGCTCCTGCCACGATTTAACTAAATGTCTTGTAGTAGGTGTAGCAACCTTACAACACACTGGTATATTTCTTTGTTTCAGCATATGATTTTCCTGTAGATCTGCATTTCTCTTATTTCTAATTTCTCTATCAGACTATTTCTATTCATAACAAGGCGTTCTGGTTATATTACTGAGCAGTAATGTCGTATCTTGGCATTAGTTGTTATATTTTTTTTTCTTCTATATATTTTTACATGTATCAATTTCCAAATATCAGTTGTTGTCTATGTTGTCTATGTTCTCTATGTTGCCGTACTTAGTTTATAAAATTCATGATGAGCTATTTTCATTGGTCATGCATTCTGTCTTTTCAGAAGATATTTCTAGACCTGACGTTTACAACATCGGCACCTACACTCGAAAAGGCTCCTTTCGGTGTGTAGCAGGGTGTACTTTGTGTACCACCGTAACTCGCCCCTTTTCCAGTTCCAGTCGCGAATCTTTCACAAGAAGAACGATTGCTGGCAAGCCTCTGAGTAGGCTCGACTCTCTTTAATTTTATCTTCATGGTTCTTGCATATTACAGGGCTTTTCACTGTTGTGAAGGTATTTCCATAGGATCAAGGGTAAACGCAGTAAGAAACCGTATAAATCAAAACTGCATCTTTGCCCTGTAGAGAGCCGCCGGAGACCGTGGGTCCCTTATATCAAAATACTCAGAAGATACTCCCGCATAAACTCTGAAAGTTTGTCTGTGGAGTTTTCTGGTTCAGCATGTGTATTGTGAAATGCAGCGGTGCTGTAACACTCTCTTCGGGTACGCCCGAGGTTACTTCTACACATGAAAACTCACATAGTTGAGAATGACATGCTATAAGTTATTATTATTTTATATTAAAATATTTTTACTGTAATTAATAAATTCATTATTAACATAGGCATCTGGGGGATGTTAAAATTGGGGGTGGCAGGAGACATTGTGCACTTCACAAAAGGAAAAAAAGTATATCCTTTGGCTATAATACTAGCGAGTTACAACTGGAATCGCTAACTTTGTAGGGACATAAAATGGAACGATTACATAAGCTTAGTCGTGGGTAAAGCAGGTAGCACACTTCGGTTTATTGGTAGAATAGTAGGGAAAGGCAATCACTTTACAAAGGAGATTTCTTACAAATCGTTCGTGCAGACATCCTAGAATGTATCTCAAGTGTGTGGGAACCATACCAGGTAAGACTGTCAAGGGGTAATGAACATACGACGGGCGTTCAATAAGTAAAGCAATAAATTTTTTTTCTCGACCTATTTCGGTTGAATAAATACGGAATTTGCTGTGGGACATCATAGGGTACTCTGCTTCAGCACTATAGTTTCATGAATTTCCGATACGCCGCGGCGCCTTTTTTTTCTTCTTTTTTTTGCCGGACAACCAGAGCGTGGCAGATATTCAAAGGCGCTTTCAGAACATCTACGGAGACCTGGCAGTAAACAAAAGCACTGTGAGTTCTTGGGCGCGGCGTCTGTCATCATCGCAACAGGATTGCACAAACCTATCCTATCTCTGGCCTGCCGGCCAGCCACACACGACTGTGACTCCTGCAATGTCGGAACGTGCGGACACTCTCATTTGAGGTGATCGACACCTCGCAATCAAACACCTCCCTGCTCAACTAGACGGCTCTGTTGTAGTGCTGACGCACTATCCACCAGTTGCGGTACTCAAATGTGTGTGCCCGCTGGATTCATTTCATTGGACTGTTCTACTTCATCCACCCTAATGTCCGGATCTCGCACTTTCCGACTTCCATCTGTTTGGCTCAATGAAGGATGACCTCCGTGGGAAGCGGTACGTGGATAATGGGGAGGTTATTGATGCAGTAAGACGTTGCCGCCGACATCGACCAGTAGAGTAGTACCAGGTGAGCATACGGGCCCTACCAGTAAGGTGGCATAAGGCCCTTGCATTGAAAGGAAAGTATGTTGAAAAACAGGGTTTTGAAGCCAAAAGAGTGGGAAATAATATGGCTTATTGGAATGCTGAATAAAACCAAGCTGCTTTCAGAAACAAATGTCTTGTATTACTTAGAGAACGCTCCTCGTGTAAAGGGAAGCGCAGCACGAATGGTCACAGGTTTGTTGGACCCGAGAGAGTGTCACAGAGACGTTGAAAGAAATGAACTGGCACACTCTTGAAGATAGATGTAAAATATCCCGAGAGAGGTTACTTGCATAGTTTCAGTAACGGGCTACAAATGATGACTTCAGGAATATACTACAAACTCCTAACCCCTACATATCGCTCACAAAGGGATCGTGAGGCTAATTACAGCACGTGCAAGGCATTTAAAAAATCGTTATTCCCGCTCTCCATATGTGAATGGAACGGGAGTAAGCCCTAGTACTGATATAATGGAACGTACCCTCTGCCGTGCGCTTTACAGTGGTCTGAAAGGTATGGATGTAGATGTAGAGTTATATTGGGGAGGGGGGCAGGGAAATAATAAATTGTGCCCCCCCCCCTCCCCCTGTCCCAGTTCTCAGGTATGTAGACGCTTTCAGCTCCGTACGTGTCACAGTGGGACAGGATTAACAAATTGTGCCCCACCCCGCCTTCCCCATAATCGAAGTCGAACAGTACATGTCCTAGTACGCAGGCGTATAGACGCTTTCAAGTCCGTAGGTGGCACAGAGACACAGGCCTTAAACAACTGCCGGAGACGTGTCCGCTGCGTGTGACGGCATAAGCCAGCGGGCGCGCGTAATTTCGCCGGCAGGCGCGCGGGATCTGGCCGCTCTCCACGGGTTTTACTGCCGCAGCGAGCGACCCTGCGTTGCCAGGCAACCGCCGCCGAATCCTCCTCCGCCTCCGATATTGCCCGTTCTGCCATCTTCATCCGACGCGACCGCCCGACATCCGCGTCTGCCGAGCTCCGGCGTCACCCCTCCACCTCCCCCACCGCCTTTCCTCCTTTTTACGATCTATTGCGCCGCATCGCTTTGCAGAGCATTTCCCTCTGCTCGCCCCTCCCCCCGACTCTTTTTATTTTTCCAGTCGCCTCCGGCATCCGCCCCCTTGCGAGGGCTTTAGTGCTCGCGTCCTTTGCGCGCGGCCGCAGTTTTCAGACCGTGTACCGGCGATGTTTGCGCCCCGACGTACTAGGACCGGGGATGGGGAACAGGGAGAGAGGAAGCAGCGAAGCGGGGGCGGGTATAAGATGGCGGCCGGCGGCGTCGCGTGTTCCGCAGCCGTGCGGCGGTGGCGTCGCCGCTACACGGCAAATCCATTTGGAGCGCGATTTTCCGGGCGCCGCCCCACGAGGCCGGCGCAACTGTACATTCACTGCCCTCCGCCGGGGTCCGGGGACTCTGTGACACGCACTGGCAACTTCCCCCTGCGCTGCGGGGTGGGTCTACCTGCCCCGTACGGTTTGCTTCCGAAATTCCGATAATGCCGCGTGTTATCGTCGTGTTCCTCCCACCCTGCCACACGTGTCCTTTTTTTTTCCGCGCGTAGTTGTTCTCTCGAAAGCGCTCGCGGACACGCTAATTAGCGAAAGCACCGTGCTGCGTATGCTTGTTACGTTCTGCTCGGTGACAGCGGACGGGGTCAGATGGAGACTCCTTTTTTTACTTGGAGTTTTAAATGGAGAGTTCCATGCAGCAGAGAGTTTTGTAAGGGATACACGATTAATTGTGTACTCAAGCAGGTGACGAATGCGTATAAATATCTATTATTTATTTATCGTATGGCATACCATAAGAATGAATAGCTATTCTGTTTTCAGAGATTATTAAACTGTTTGGCAACGGCCTTGCCGCAGTGGTTACACCGGTTCCCGTGAGATCAGCGAAGTTAAGCGCTGTCGGGCGTGGTCGGCACTTGGATGGGTGACCATCCAGGCCGCCATGCGCTGTTGCCATTTTTCGGGGTACACTCAGCCTCGTGGTGCCACTTGAGGAGCTACTCGACCGAATAGTAGCGGCTTCGGTCAAGAATACCATCATAACGACCGGGAGAGCGGTGTGCTGACCCCATGCCCCTCCTATCCGCATCCTCCACGGAGGATGACAAGGTGGTCGGATGGTCCCGGTAGGCCACTCGTGGGCTGAAGACGGAGTGAGTACTAAACTATTTCGACACAGCTATCCAGCATAATATAATACAAATGACAATAGTTGCAGATGAATATCAAGATCTTTTTCTTACGTTACTGTGCAAAACTTACGGACGAAAGTAACTTTCGCTTGACGTGTCATTGACAAGGAGCACAGCTTAATGATACTTGGACCATATATGCAAAGAGTTATATTTAATTTCAGCCTCCAGTTGCATAAGCAAAGAAACTTTACCTAGGTTTCGGCTATAGTAATGTAACCTTCTTCAGAAATGTCACAATATAAAATTAAATTAAAACGTGCCAGATACTGGTCTTGTCAGATTTAAAATATTAGTACTACAGTACATAGTATTAAGACTACGTCACTTTTACTAATGTTTTGCCGTTAGGTCACACCAACGGGCCAGACAGGTGGGCGGCGGGCGCTGAGTCGTAACTGGGAGCCACGGGTAGCTCAGCTGGTGGTCGCGCGCATGCACGTGCGGAGTAATACAAACTTAAAACCAGTACATGTTGTTGGTGTTGTTGTGCTCTTCAGTCCTGAGACTGGTTTGATGCAGCTCTCCACGCTACTCTATCCTTTGCAAGCTTCTTCATCTCCCAGTACCTTCTGCAACCCACATACTTCTGAATCTGCTTAGTGTATTCATCTCTTGGTCTCCCTCTACGATTTTTACCCTCCACGCTGCCCTCCAATACTAAATTGGTGATCCCTCGATGCCTCAGAGTATGTCCTACCAACCGACCCCTTCTTCTAGTCAAGTTGTGCCACAAACTTCTCTTCTCCCCAATCGTATTCAATACTTCCTCATTAGTTATATGATCTACCCATCTAATCTTCAGCATTTTTCTGTAGCACCACATTTCGAAAGCTTCTATTCTCTTCTTGTCCAAACTATTTATCGTCCATGTTTCACTTCCATACATGGCTACACTCCATACAAATACTTTCAGAAACGACTTCCTGACACTTAAATCTATACTCGATGTTAACAAATTTCTCTTCTTCAGAAACGCTTTACTTGCCATTGCCAGTCTACATTTTATATCCTCTCTACTTCGAACATCATCAGTTATTTTGCTCCCCAAATAGCAAAGCTCCTTTACTACTTTAAGTGTCTCATTTTGTAATCTAATTCCCTCAGCATCACCCGACTTAATTCGACTACATTCCATTATCCTCGTTTTGCTTTCGTTGATGTTCATGTTATATCCTTCTTTCAAGACACTGTCCATTCCATTCAACTGCTCTTCCAAGTCATTTGCTGTCTCTGACAGAATTACAATGTCATCGGCAAACCTCAAAGTTTTTATTTCTTCTCCATGGATTTTAATACCTACTCCGAATTTTTCTTTTGTTTCATTTATTGCTTGCTAAATATAAAGATGGAATAACATCGGGGAGAGGCTACAGCCCTGTCTCACTACCTTCCCAACCACTGCTTCCCTTTCATGTCCTTCGACTCTTATAACTGCAATCTGGTTTCTGTATAAATTGTAAATAGCCTTTCGCTCCCTGTATTTTACCCCTACCACCTTCAGAATTTGAAAGAGAGTATTGCAGTCAACATTGACAAAAGCTTTCTCTAAGTCTACAAATGCTAGAAACGCACGTTTGCCTTTCCTTAATCTCGTGTTCCAATATTTCTACGGAATTCAAACTGATCTTCCCCGAGGTCGGCTCCTACCAGTTTTTCCATTCGTCTGTAAAGAATTCGCGTTAGCGTTTTGCTGCCGTGAATTATTAAACTAATGGTTCGGTAATTTTCACATCTGTCTACACGTGCTCTCTTTGGGATTGGAATTATAATATACTTCTTGAAGTCTGAGGGTATTTCGCCTGTTTCATACATCTTGCTCACCAAATTGTAGATTTTTGTCAGGACTGACTCTCCCAAGGCTGTCAGTAGTTCTAATGAAATGTTGTCTACTCCCGGGGCATTGTTTCAACTCAGGCCTTTCAGTGCTCTGTCAAACTCTTCACGCAGTATCATATCTCCCATTTCATCTTCATCTACATCCTCTTCCATTTCCATAATATTGTCCTCAGGTACATCGCCCTTGTATAGACCCTCTATATACTCCTTCCACCTTTCTGCTTTGCATTCTTTGCTTAGAACTGGGTTTCTATCTGAGCTCTTGATATTCATACAAGTGGTTCTCTTTTCTTCAAGGGTCTCTTTAATTTTCCTGTAGGCAGTATCTATCTTACCCATAGTGAGATAAGGCTTTACATCCTTACATTTGTCCTTTAGCCATTCCTGCTTAGCCATTTTGCACTTCCTGTCAATCTCATTTTTGAGAAGTTTTTATTCCTTTTTGCCTGCTTCGTTTACTGTATTTTTAAATTTTCTCCTTTCATCAATTAAATTCAATACTTCTTCTGTTACCCAAGGATTTCTACTAGCCCTCGTCTTTATACCTACTTGAGCCTCCGCTGCCTTCACTACTTCATCTTTCAAAGCTATCCATTCTTCTTCTACTGTATTTCTTTCCCCCATTCCTGTCAATTGTTCCGTAATGCTCTCCATGAAACTCTGTACAACCTCTGGTTCTTTCAGTTTATCCAGGTCATATCTCCTTAAATTCCCACCTTTTTGCAGTTTGCAGTTAACTGAGATTATTATGGAAAATAGCTTATTATAATAGTTCGGACTATTAATTGCATTAAAACCATCAGTCACTGAAGTTACCGTTCTATAATAAGCAAAAGACGTGTAAAAAATGTGTTGTACAAAAGTATGAAACATTAACTGATAACATTATTTGTTACAAGAGCTATAAATTTTACTGGCAAATAAACCACAATAAATGAAGTTACAGTTCTGCGTGAGGCAAATGGCATTATATAGCGTAAAGGAACCTTTTAATAAGAAAAAGCCAAAAGTTAAGGTTAACAGTGCCTGAAATGTGTGAAACTTAGCTAAGAATTAACGCCTGTGAATGATAATAAGGACAATTGTCTCATACAGGTTAGCGGTTAGATATACAGTATGTGATTAGCAATTAATACACGAGAAAACCAGCAGGTTGTATGTCATAGCCAGCTACTGACATTGGTAGAAGACTTTATATAGTAATGGATTTATCAGATAATAGGTGCGTGCACTGCCACAAGACATTATGGAGACAGTATAGCCAGTGGAGTTGTATGCAAACCTTATGAAGCTCTTAAACATAAATACATCATTTGATGTGTAACAAACTGTGAAACAGCATTGAACATAGATTAGTGTATTAAATATGCAGTGTATAATCGGAAAATACTCGAAGCTACTAATAAGAACAAAAAGGCTGTATGTCTTAGTCAGGTATTGGCGTGGGTAATAAGCAATATACAGTATTAGATTTAACGGGTTAATAAGCAGTTCATAGGGGCATACCACACCCCAAGTCATTATAAAGGTAGTTATAAGAATTCATGTTGCGTGCAATCTCTACTAACCTCATAATTATTCTTATGTATTAATTGCTGATCACATACTGGATATCTAACCGCTGGCCTGTATGAGACAATGGTCCTTATTATCACAAACAGGCGTTACTTCTTAGCTAAGTTTCACACATTTCAGGCACTGTTAACCTTAACTTATGGCCTTTTCTTATTAAAATGTTCCTTTACGCTATATAATGTGATTTGCCTCTCATAGAACTGTAACTTCATTTATTATGGTTTATTTGCCAGTAACATTTCTAGTTGTTGTAACAAATAATGTTATCGTTAATGTTTCATACTTTTGTACAATATACTTTTTATACGTCTTTTGCTTTTTATGGAACGGTAACATCAGTGACTTAAGGTTTTAATGCCATTAATAGTCTAATTTAATTGTATATTGTGACATTTCTGAAGAAGGCTACATTATTACAGCCGAAACGTAGGTGAAGTTTCTTTTCTTATGGAACTGGAGGCTGAAATTTAATATAATTACGTTTTACAGTTGGTGATTCTGCTGCACCATGATAAAAATATTCATATACAGGGTGGTCCATTGATAGTGACCGGGCCAAATATCTCACGAAATAATCATCAATCGAAAAAACTACAAAGAACGAAACTCGTCTAGCTCGGAGGGGGAAACCAGATGACGCTATGGTTGGCCCGCTAGAAGGCGCTGCCATAGGTCAAACGGATATCAACTGCGTTTTTTAAAATATGAACCCCCATTTTTATTACATATTCGTATAGTACGTAAAGAAATATGAATGTTATAGTTGGACAACTTTTTTCGCTTTGTGATGGATGGCGCTGTAATAGTCACAAACGTATAAGTACGTGGTATCAAGTAACATTCCGCCAGTGCGGACGGTATTTGCTTCGCGATACATTACCCGTGTTAAAATGGACCGTTTACCAATTTCGGAAAAGGTCGATATCGTGTTGATGTGTGGCTATTGTGATCAAAATGCCCAACGGGCGTGTGCTATGTATGCAGCTCGGTATCCTGGACGACATCATCCAAGTGTCCGGACCGTTCGCCGGATAGTTATGTTATTTAAGGAAACAGGAAGTGTTCAGGAAACAGGAAGTGTTCAGCCACGTGTGAAAGGTCAACCACGACCTGCAACAAATGATGATGCTCAATTAAGTGTTGTAGCAGCTGTCGCGGCTAATCCGCACATCAGTAGCAGACAAATTGCGCGAGAATCGGTAATCTCAAAAACGTCGGTGTTGAGAATGCTACATCAACATCGATTGCACCCGTACCATATTTATATGCACCAGGAATTGCATGGGGACGACTTTGAACGTCGTCTACGGTTCTGCCACTGGGCTCAAGAGAAATTACGGGACGATGACAGATTTTTTGTACGCGTTCTATTTAGCGACGAAGCGTCATTCGCCAACAGCGGTAATGTAAACCGGCATAATATGCAGTATTGGGCAACCGAAAATCCACGATGGCTGCGACAAGTAGAACATCAGCGACCTTGGCGGGATAATGTATGGTGCGGCATTATGGGAGGAAGGATAATTGGCCCCCATTTTATCGATGCAAACCCAAACGGTGCAATGTATGCTGATTTCCTACGTAATGTTCTACCGATGTTGCTACAAGATGTTTCACTGCATGACAGAATGGCGATGTACTTCCAACATGATGGATGTCCGGCACATAGCTCGCGTGCGGTTGAAGAGGTATTGAATAGCGTAATTCATGACAGGTGGATTGGCCGTCGAAGCACCATACTGTGGCCCGCACGTTCACCGGATCTGACGTCCACGGATTTCTTTCTGTGGGGAAAGTTGAAGGATATTTGCTATCGTGATCCACCGACAACGCCTGACAACATTCGTCAGCGCATTGTCAATGCATGTGCGAACATTACGGAAGGCGAACTACTCGCTGTTGAGAGGAATGTCGTTACACGTATTGCCAAATGCATTGAGGTTGACGGACATAATTTTGAGCATTTATTGCATTAATGTGGTATTTACAGGTAATCACGCTGTAACAGCATGCGTTCTCAGAAATGATAAATTCACAAAGGTACATGTATCACATTGGAACAACTGAAATAAAATGTTCAAACGTACCTACGTTCTGTATTTTAATTTAAAAAACCTACCTGTTACCAACTGTTCGTCTAAAATTGTGAGCCATATGTTAGTGACTATTAGAGCGCCATCATCACAAAGCGAAAAAAGTGGTCCAACTAAAACATTCGTATTTCTTTACGTACTACACGAATATGTAATAAAAATGGGGGTCCCTATATAAAAAAAAACGCAGTTGATATCCGTTTGACCTATGGCGCCGGCGGGAGTAACCGAGCGGTTCTAGGTGCTTCAGTCTGGAACCCCGCGACACCTACGGTCGCAGGTTCGAATCCTGTGTCGGGCATAAATGTGTGTGTCGTCAAATGGTTCAAATGGCTCTGAGCACTATGGGACTCAACTGCTGAGGTCATTAGTCCCCTAGAACTTAGAACCAGTGAAACCTAACTAACCTAAGGACATCACAAACATCCATGCCCGAGGCAGGATTCGAACCTGCGACCGTAGCGGTCTTGCGGTTCCAGACTGCAGCGCCTTTAACCGCACGGCCACTTCGGCCGGCTGTGTGTCGTCCTTCGGTTAGTTAGGTTTAAGTAGTTCTAGGGGACTTATGACTTCAGATGTTAAGTCCCATAGTGCTCAGAGCCATTTGAACCATTTTTTTGACCTATAGCAGGGCCATCTGGCGGGCCAACCATAGCGTCATCTGGTTTGCCCCTTCGAGCTAGGCAAGTTTCGTTCTTTGTAGTTTTTTCGTTTGACGCTTATTTCGTGAGATATTTGGCCCGGTCACGATCAATGGACCACCCTGTATAGAAAGATTGCTACAGCATAGCACAGAAGATAACTGAAAGAAATACGCAGTGAGACGAACAGAAATGATACTCTTTTACGAAGACAATAATTACACTTAATTCAACGTGATTTATGATGGTAACTGTGGACATTACAAAAGGCGGGGCATGGTTCTTAACAGCGTGTGTGATCACCATGGACACTCTGCAACGTACTCCCATGCTGGGTACATGCATGGTAAGGAGTTCTTGTGTCAGGGCGTTCCATTCATCCACCAGAGCGATTGACAACTGCTGGACGGTCGTTGGTGCATGCGGACGTACTGCGGTACGCCTCCCCAATGCATCCCATACGTACGCGATGGTTCTGAAGTCGGGGGAACGGGCAGGCAAGTCCATACGCGGAATACCCTATCGTTCCAAGATAACCAACACATACGCTGTTCGATGCGGTCGCGCCTTGTCATCCATAAAAATGTAGTCAGGCTCAAATGCACCCCTGGAAAGACGATCAGTTTTACAATAACTTTGACCGGCGAGTGTACTGTGTTCAAAGATTTAGAGACCAGTATGCCCACGGGACATTATGCCTTCCCGTACCCACCAGAACGATCATACTCGACACTCTTCTTGGTTGTATTACGTGTATCCACCTCTCGTCATGTCAGGGTGTGTCCAGAATGATCCCTCAGACAGAATCTGCTCTCATCTGACGCCACTCTTCATTGGTCCAGTACCTATGCTCTTGGCACCATTGTAAACGGTGCAGTCCTGTGAAATGTGGTTGCAATTGCATCCACTGTTCGGGATGGGCCCTTCTTACCTGCTGCATAATGTAGCAGTCACCTGCTGCTGTAGTTGACAGTGGCACGGCTACTGCATGGAGGTAGTCTCGACGACCAGTACGTTGTGTTCCACGACATCCAGCTTTCTGTATGCGACCGGGAGACCTCTGGCAACATGCTGCTGAACTTTCAGTAATTTCCACCGAGTAGTCAATATGTTGTGGTATCCCGCCCTTAAGTTCTGCAGAGCAGTGTAGTTTATCACTCCACTCGTCACTGTCAGGAAATCTTCGAAAGGACCCTTATAAGCACTTCCAGGACACGATAATAATTCATGAGCAATTGTCTGTGCCACGGCGCCGCAGCCACGAGATGGTGATGAAGATTCCCCTCACTTGTGGAGAGTGTCTGCACGTTTTCCACGGCCCGTTCGGATGCGATTTAGTTGACTATCTCGATAAGCAGCCCTGTCGATGGTATCAGGCGAATCGCGGGCCGTAGGGGATGGAGGTGAGGTTTTACAAACGTTGTTCGTATGATCTAGGGAATGAGTGATCCTCTGTGATGAATAACGTTCTTCTTCTGCTACGGTTATCAAGTGTGTTTTGCGTACACCTGTGTCAAGAGCTCAGCGGTTTTCCATTTTTTGGCGAGCACTTGCTCGGCTTACAGAGGTGCTGGGACCAAGTATCTAGCCGGACAGTGGCGTTTTAGTGAACGAGATGGACTTGACGAGGTGTTATAGAAGTCAGTGAACTATACTTGTTTCAAAAAATGGTTCATATGGCTCTAAGCACTATGGAACTTAACATCTGAGGTCATCAGTCCCCAAGAACTTACAACTACTTAAACCTAACTAACCTAAGGCCATCACATACATCCATGCCCGAGGCAGGATTCGAACCTGCGACCGTAGTGGTCGCGCGGTTCCAGACTGAAGCGCCTAGAACCGCTCGTCCACACCGGCCGGCCTATATTTGTTTCCCTGAAAATTTGAAATAAGTTGTTTTTGTGGCTGATCTTCTCCTTTTCAACTTCAGAATGTTGTCTCCCTGGTTATGGATGATATGATCGACAGGAGAGGCTACAAACCAGCTTGAGGTTGTGTTATGACTGTTTGGAAATCTCGTTTTCCAATCCAGTGGTCGGATCTGAGAGTATTGTAAAAGTAATTGGAATGGTACAGGGAATTGTTCACCGGTGTAGGAGAAGTCACTGTTTTAAGTCTATCTCATGGGTCAAAGCGAGGCTGGCGATACTTATTTAGATTGAGAGTAAATGTATAGCAGCGCAGAGAATTAGTCTAGGGTCGCCAATAAGAGGTTCGGAGAAAGTTTGCGGGGCAGTACATGCATAATTTGTATCGCGCGCCGGTTATTGGTTAAGTCGTTGTGGATCCTGCCTGCAACCGCGAGTGATTAGTCGCCCGATGCTACAGAACCTCCAGGTCACAGACAAGATTGTGTGTTTCATAGACAAGACGAGAATGGGGTAGTGGCTGGCATATTTCCTACGCTCCGAAGTGCTTGTCCCATACGTTTTGGTGCAGAAATTCCGATAATATCCCGTCTTGTCGTTGTGTTCTTCCCACACAACCATACGTTTACTTTTTCCAAGCGTGGTCGTTCCCTGAAAAATACTCACAGATCCGCTATCTAGCGAAAAAACAGTGCTTCGTGTATTTCTTATTTTTTATATCCTACTCGTCGACAGCGGACAACGTCCGAAAATGCCCATTTTTTCATTTGAATTTTTTAAATGCAGAATTTATTTCAAAATAAAGCTTGGACTGAAATACATCTTTAGGGACTTCTTAATGTCCAAACTATACCACAAATACAGACCCGAGATTTTGTTCTGGCACTTTACACATGAGCCACACAGAAATGGGTACATAGATCCTTCCAGTCGTACGATTTTTATCTGTCACGTATTTCTTTCGCTTCTTAATGTGAAAAATGACAGCACTGTGGTTCATGGTCCACATTAAAGTTTACGTCCTCTTATGAATGGCTGGGTTAATGGTTCAAATGGCTCTGAGCACTATGGGACTTAACATCTATGGTCATCAGTCCCCTAGAACTTAGAACTACTTAAACCTAACTAACCTAAGGACATCACACAACACCCAGTCATCACGAGGCACAGAAAATCCCTGACCCCGCCGGGAATCGAACCCGGGAACCCGGGCGCGGGAAGCGAGAACGCTACCGCACGACCATGAGCTGCGGACTGGCTGGGTTAATCATCTCAAAGACATGGGAAAGGGAAATGGAAATGCTTAACAACTCCAACCAGTAGAGGCCCACAAGCCGTCCCCATGGGACGTTTGAGGCTACTCTTGGAATCGCGGCAGTCGGGAGTGGAAATATATGGCATGTAACATCGCCGCCACGCTGTGAGGCTGACTCTACATCTACATCTACATTTATACTCCGCAAGCCACCCAACGGTGTGTGGCGGAGGGCATTTTACGTGCCACTGTCATTACCTCCCTTTCCTGTTCCAGTCGCGTATGGTTCGCGGGAAGAACGACTGTCTAAAAGCCTCCGTGCGCGCTCTAATCTCTCTAATTTTACATTCGTGATCTCCTCGGGAGGTATAAGTAGGGGGAAGCAACATATTCGATACCTCATCCAGCCGGCCGAAGTGGCCGTGCGGTTAACGGCGCTGCAGTCTGGAACCGCAAGACCGCTACGGTCGCAGGTTCGAATCCTGCCTCGGGCATGGATGTTTGTGATGTCCTTAGGTTAGTTAGGTTTAACTAGTTCTAAGTTCTAGGGGACTAATGACCTCAGCAGTTGAGTCCCATAGTGCTCAGAGCCATTTTTTGATACCTCATCCAGAAACGCACCCTCTCGAAACCTGGCGAGCAAGCTACACCGCGATGCAGAGCGCCTCTCTTGCAGAGTCTGCCACTTGAGTTTATTAAACATCTCCGTAACGCTATCACGGTTACCAAATAACCCTGTGATGAAACGCGCCGCTCTTCTTTGGATCTTCTCTATCTCCTCTGTCAACCCGATCTGGTACGGATCCCACACTGATGAGCAATACTCAAGTATAGGTCGAACGAGCTCGAATGGTGGGATATCAGAGTGAGCTCCTCGATCCAGACAACATCAGTAAGGATGTTATGCGTAGGATAAGGGAATCCATCGGAAAACTTGTTGACACGGACCTATCTGGTGCGGTTGGTATCACCTGAATGTTCTATGGATATATTTTGACGCTCTTTAACCCGTTTGTGAGTGGCCCGGTGTAACTCGGTAAGAGCGGTCAGTGTGGGGTCCGGTGCGGTTACGAGAGCGGGCAGCGTGTCTGGTGAGGGCGGCTGAAACGGGACACCGACCTCAGGACGAGGAGCAGTGGCAGGCACGCGACCTCACAGCCGCCCGGCGGCAAAAAACTCCCCGCCGGAAGGTATCGGCACGACAGCTGTTCAGGGATCCTCCCCCGAGTCAGACTTGCAGGTTTCTGTGTTACCGTACTGCAGCAGGGCCGGCCTCTGGTGGTATCGCCATAGAGGAAGGTAGGAGCTTCGTAACAATGCCCTTATAATTCCACTTGTGACGGGCAGTAGTGACAGGCTGCTTTTTTGTTGCGCTGCCACAAAAAAAGTGATGCACCTTGAAGACACGGACGGATGTCAACGTCATTTCGGACACCCACACACTATTTGTGGATATATAAATGACGAAAGACAGATTTCTACATCTAAATCTACAAAGGCACTTGCAAGCCATCGTGCGGTGCCTGGCGGAGGGTACCCTGTCCCACTACTTGTCATTTCCTTTCCTATCGCAAATAGAGCGAGGGTAAAACGACTGTCTATATATCTCCGTATGAGCCCTAATCTCTCATACACTGCTGGCCATTAAAATTGCTACACCACGAAGATGACGTGCTACAGACGCGAAATTTAACCGACAGGATGAAGATGCTGTGATATGCAAATGATTAGCTTTTCAGAGCATTCACACAAGGTTGGCGCCGGTGGCGACACCTACAATGTGCTGACATGAGGAAAGTTTCCAACCGATTTCTCATACACAAACAGCAGTTGACCGGCGTTGCCTGGTTGTTGTGATGCCTCGTGTAAGGAGGAGAAATGCGTATCATCACGTTTCCGACTTTGATAAAGGTTGGATTGTAGCCTATCGCGATTTAGGTTTATCGTATCGCGACATTGCTGCTCGGGTTGGTCGAGATCCAATCACTGTTAGCAGAATATGGAATCGATGGGTTCAGGAGGGTAATACGGAACGCCGTGCTGGATCCCAACGGCCTCGTATCACTAGCAGTCGAGGTTATAGGCATCTTATCCGCATGGCTGTAACGGATCGTGCAGCCACATCTCGATCCCTGAGCCAACAGATGGCGACGTTTGCAAGACAACAACCATCTGCACGAACAGTTCGACGACGTTTGCAGCAGCATGGACTATCAGCTCAGCGACCATGGCTGCGGTTACCTTTGACGCTGCAACACAGACAGGAGCGCCTGCAATGGTGTACTCAACGACGAACCTGGGTGCACGAATGGCAAAACGTCATTTTTTCGGATGAATCCAGGTTCTGTTTACAGCATTATGACGGTCGCATATGTGTTTGGTGACATCGCGGTGAACGCACATTGGAAGCGTGTATTCGTCATCGCCATACTGGTATATCACCAGGCGTGATGGAATAGGGTGCCTCTGGTTACACGTCTCGGTCACCTGTTGTTCGCATCGACGGCACTTTGAACAGTGGACGTTACATTTCAGATGTGTTACGACCCGTGGCTCTACCCTTCATTCGATCCCTGCGAATCCGTACATTTCATCAGGATAATGCACGACCGCATGTTGCAGGTACTGTATGGGTCTTTCTAGATACAGAAAATGTTCGACTGCTCCCCTGGCCAGCACATTCTCCAGACCTCTCACCAATTGATAACGTCTGGTCAATGGTGGCCGAGCAACTGGCTCGTCACAATACGCCAGTCACTACTCTTGATGAACTGTGGTATCGTGTTGAAGCTGCATGGGCAGCTGTACCTGTACACGCCATCCAAGCTCTGTTTGACTCAATGCCCAGGCGTATCAAGGCCGTTATTACGGCCAAAGGTGGTTGTTCTGGGTACTGATTTCTCAGGATCTATGCACCCAAATTGCGTGAAAATGTAATCACATGTCAGTTCTAGTATAACATATTTGTCCAATGAATACCCGTTTGTCATCTGCATTTCTTCTTGGTGTAGCAATTTTAATGGCCGGTAGTGTATTTTGTTTTCGTGGTCCTTACTTGCATTGTATGTTGGCGGCAGTAGAATCGTTCGGCAGTCAGCTTCAAATGCCGGTTCTCAAAATGTGCTCATAGTGGTTTTTGAAAATCACGTCGCCTTCCCTCCAGGGATTCCCGAAGTATCTCCGTAAAACCTACTTATTGTTCGAACCTACCGGTGACAAATCTAGCCGCCCGCCTCTGAATTGCTTCGATGTCTAACTTCAATCCAACTCGGTACGGATCCGAAACACTCGAACGTTACTCAAGAGTAGGTAGCACCTATATGCTGTCTCCTTTCCAGGTGAACCATTCTTTCCTAAAGGGTACACAAGGGGCGCGAACAGCGGCAGTTTTTGAGTGACCACTGTGAATGACAGGGAAATGCCAGCTACTCGTCTGAGACAACGTCATCAACACCTGACAGAGTTTGAAAGAGACTCCACTGTGGGTGTCAATCTGGCCGTCTAGTCGGATCGTGCAATATCCAGATTTGTGGGACATTTGGATGTGACAGTGAACCCGATATTAGGCTGCATAGGAATGTAAGAGCAAGCGTAGTTATCGTCAAGGTTTCGGTCGACCCCATCTGGCCACCACAAGGGAGGATCGGCGTATAGTGCACAGAGCACATCGTAACCCCTTCACATTTGCGCCTACCATCCGATAACAAGTAACGGCCTAACTGCAACATTCTGTGTCATCCTGAGCCATTGATCGGAGACCAGAAACAGCCGTATTAGCGAATTATCGTCCCTTGCGTTGGCAGCCATTAACACGACAAAACGAGCACCTGAGTTTGGGGTGACGCCGTGACGAGGAAGCATAGGCTGCTATGAATGGCGTTACAATGTGTTCAGCAGTGATTCGTGGTTTTGCAGTATTCCCGACCACCATCAGTGAGCATGACGGCAAAGTAGGAAGAGGTCCTATTCTCCCAGTGTTTTGGAGAAGCACAGTAGTATAACTCCTGGCGATATATCGTTGGGAGCCATCAGGTATGGTTTCCACATATGGCTGGTAGTGACTGAGGGAACTTTGACATCTGGCGTCCTCATGTATTATCTTTCATGTGGCCTTTCGTACTGACATTTTTCAACAGGGCAATGTACGTTCACACACGACTCATGTGTGTACGAACTGTCTGTGTGATGATGAGGTACTCCCATTGCCAGCAAGGTCCCCAAATAATCCACGATAAAATTTACGTAGGGCCAGCTCGGATATCGCCTCTGTCCCAGTGTCAGTATCCCGGATTCAATGACTAGTTACAAGAGTTGTGAGTCGGATTGCCTCAGGACAGGATACGATGGCTTTAAGACCTCTCAGTGCGCTGATATATGCTGGAAGGGAAGCAACATCAAACTGAAAAGTGGGCTTAAACTGCTAAAATTCTTTGTATACGGTACTCGATTTTGTAATCACCCTTTCAACACTTGAGGTTCCATTTCGTTTCCTCCACACCTTGTGTTTTCTTCACTTGATTTTGTCCAGCAATGTATTTTATATTCCACCATCCTTTGAGTATGCATCCGGGCCAACGACGTACATCTGCATAAATAATCCCAATTACCACCACAAGGTGCATGGTGGAGGATGCCTTGTACGACTGCTAGTTATTCTCTTTCCTGTTTCACTCACAAATGGAGCGAGAGTATACCGACTGTCAATATGCCCCTATACGAACTCTGGCTCCTCTCATCTTGTCTTCACAGTCCTTACACAATATGTATGTTAGTTTCTTTCTGCAGCCTGTGGCAAATTCCGGTTTCTAAACATTCATAATAGTGTTTTGTAAAAAGTATGTTTTCTTTCCTGCACTGAAATTCACGGAGTGTTTCCGTAACGCCGGCCGCGGTGGTCTCGCGGTTCTAGGCGCGCAGTCCGGAACCGTGCGACTGCTACGGTCGCAGGTTCGAATCCTGCCTCGGGCATGGATGTGTGTGATGTCCTTAGGTTAGTTAGGTTTAAGTAGTTCTAAGTTCTAGGGGACTGATAACCACAGCAGTTGAGTCCCATAGTGCTCAGAGCCATTTTTGATTTGTTTCCGTAATACTTGCGTGTTGATCGAAATTACCGGTGACAAATCTAACAGCACGCCTCTGAAATGCTTCGATGTCTTCCTTTAATCCGACTTGGTGCGATCACAATCACTGGAGCACTGCTCAGAAATGGATCACACGAGTGTTCTGTACCTGCTCTCCTTTACTAGTTAGCTACACATTTCCAGAATTTTCCCAATGAACCGATGTCGACCATTCGCCTTGCGTACAACCAATCTCGTGGGCTCGTTTCATTTCACGTCCGTCTGTAAGGTTACGGCTGGAGATTTAATCGAAGTGACTGTGTCAAGCAGCGTGCCACTGACACTGTTTCCGCACATTACACGACTGTTTTTCCTATTAATCTGTGTTCACTTACGTCTTTCCACATTTGATGCAAGAAGCCATTCATCACATCAAATATAGGTTATATTTTAAGCATACTGTATCCTCCCCTCCTGCTGCCAGTCAGCGACGACACTTCTCCGTACATCAAAACTTCATCAACAAAAAGTCGCAGATTGCTGCTCACCCTATCCGTCAGATCATTAATGTATATAAAAAAATCAATAGCAGCCCTATAACATTTCCGTGGGGCACTCTTGACTATACCTTTGTCTCCGATGAACACACATTGAGAAAAGATAAGTTACTCTCTCACCTATTTTCCGTATACGGAAAATTATTAAAGATTTTATTACAACCTTAGTAAAGGGACTCGCGTCCCACATTGATTACTGCGGCTCTTTTACGCAGTGCTGCTTGTCTACTAGCACTGACGCCTCTATGCAAACGCTGCTGCTCTCGGTCGTTAAGTGAAGGTCGTCGGGCACTTCGTTGCTCATGGTGAGGGGCAATGCCTGAAATTTGGTATTCTCGGCAGACTCTTGACACTGTGGATCTCAGAATATTGAATTCCCTAACGATTTACGAAATGGAATGTCCCACGCATCTAGCTGCAGGTAGCATTCCGGGTTCAAACTCTAATTCCCGTAGTGCGGATTTAATCACAACGGAAATCTTTTGTCATGGGTAATCTGAGTGCAAGTGACAGCCCTGTCAATGCATTGGCCTTTTATACCTTGTGTACGCGATAGTACCGCCACCTGTACATGTACACGTCGCTGTCGCATGACTTCTGTCATCTCAGTAATACTGACCCCTTCGGCTTGTGTCCGTGACAATGGGTGTATTTCGGAAACCGTTCACTTGGAGCACAGCGTATGTAGAGACGACCACCAACCTTATCTAACAAGAAAAATGATTCATTGGACCAGATGACATTTTGATTGATCCATTGTTCAATCTCTATGATTCTGTGGCCAATGCAATCGTAATTGACGATGTCGTTGGACCAACACGGGAGCACGTAAGTGTTGTCTGCTGCGGATCCATATGTTCAACCATAAGCGCTGAATGGTGTGCTCCGAAACACTTGTGTTTGCACCAGCATTGTATTCTGTTTTCAGACCTGCCACAGATCGCCGTCTATCCTGCTTTACAGATCTCCACGATCTGTCACGAGGTGTGGACGTCCAACACCTTCTCGCCGACACGTGGTTTTATCGTGCTCCAACCACTATGCGTTGATCCTCCCGACGGTAACACGCAAACAGCCGACCAGCGTCGCCGTTACGGAAACGAACGCTCGCAGGCACAGGGCCCTAACAATATGCCCTTTGTCAAAGTCCGTTATGTCAGTGTGTCATTGGATTTCTCCTATGCAGTCCATAGCGTATTTAGAATTCTTATCATTAAAACGCTATCCCGGAACTAGGAACCCTGTACCAGTTGCAGCGTAGAGACAACAAAACTTCTATTTTGAATATTTCACGTAATTATAGACAGAATTTAAAAATTTGAAATGGTGTCATAACATGTTCTTCAAAAGGTACTAGGGCTATTCGGAAAGTAAGTTACGACTGATCACGAAACAGAAACCACTGTGAAAATCAGAAATATTTTATCTGCAACAGTTACCTACAGCTTCCAGCCACTGCTCTACATAGTCACCACTCCGACTTAGACATTTGTCTAGCTTTGTACCAACTTTCCAATACCCTCGTCATAGAAGGCAGCCGCCTGTGTTTCCCGCCAATTCTCTACGCTCATCTATAGTTGGTTGTTTTTGCGAAAATGTTTGTCTTCATAGCCAGTAGTTAATGTGAGCAGAGATGAAACACAGAGGGAGGCAATTACGGGCTGTAGTGCGGGTTATCAAACACTTCCCATCGAAAACGCTGCAGGAGCATTTTCATTGCCCCTGCAGATTGCGACCGAGAACTGTCACGAAGTAGGAACCGTATTGCAGTTCTGTAACGTGGGCTGCATAACATCAGGCGAAATCTCTCACCAGGACCTCATACTTGGCGGGAGACACTATCTTCTACGCATCTTTATGTGCTCACCATGAGCTCAGAACTGAAAACAGCGAAGTGATGAAACCGACAGGCATACTAGAGACACTGTCGAACACATGTTTGAAAAGCTTTATTAGATTTTCACAGTGGTTTCCATTTCGTGACCGATCGGAACTTACTTTCCGAACATCCCTCTTATAATCTTACATTTAAAGTTTGACACAATAAGATAAGCATTACAGTTGGAAACTATGTGTTTGCCTTAAGGCAGTCTGCCTGACAGCGCGCATATACACTAATATCAATAATCCAGTATTTCAGAATGAGAGCACTTAGCGGCTACCAACAAATTTCACAAGTACGAGGCCTGTTCAGAAAGTAACCTCCGATTGATTGCCAAATTGAAACCACAGTGAACATCAGAAATGTTTTACTTGTAACAATTAGCTACACCTTTCAGCTACTTCTCTACGTAGTCGCCGTACTGACTTAGACTTTTGTCATAGCGTTGTACCAACTTTTCAATAGCCTCATCATAGAAGGCAGCCGCCAGTGCTTTCCGCCAATTCTCCACGCTGGCCTACACCTCGTTGTCTGTGTCAAAATGTTGTCTTCAAAGACAGCGGTTCATGTGACCAGAGATCAAACCCAGGGGGAGACAATTGCGGACTGTGTTGTGGGTAATCTCACATTTCCATTTGAAAACGATGCAGGAGCATCTTCATTGCCCCTGCAGAATGCGGCTGAGAATTGTCTTGAAGAAGAAACAGCACGACAGTTATGTAATGTTAGCTGCATAGCTTCAGGCGAAATTTCTCACCAGGCCCTCGTACTTGGCGGCAGACACTATTTTCTAGACATCTTTACGCACTCACTGCGAGCTCAGAAATGAGAAGAGCGACGTGATGCTAACTGGGGTTATACTAGAGACACTTTACGAAACTTCTTCTGGCTGACACCCTCCTCAACCCCTCAAAATGATGAAAGGAAAAATGTTTATCGTTTACTACATTTTCTCTGCTCATGGAGTAAAATTAGAGCATCTTGCATGATGTTTTAATTTATTACTCCTTTACCACTATCTTTGTTCGCAACACTCTTTGCAGACAGCAACCACTTATGGCACTGAATGTTCCTGCAAAGTTATATCATTTTACGAGGACATATGACGTTATCAGCGTTGAGATGCGTGAAAAACTAACCTTTGCTTGAAATGGAGCGCAAATTTATTGTATTCGACCACTGTTTCCTAATGAAATCACTTACGGACTTCCAGCAAACTTTAAGTGTGATTCCGAATTTTTCTCAAACGTCTTCTCGCTTACATGCTGAAAGGCAAATATTTAACACATCAACTCGTTTGTAAAGTAATCAAATATTTGAAGCTCTTTTGTATATGGGAGTTCGATTCTTTAAAGAATTGGGGGTTTACTGGTGATTCCCCATTCGCCTCTGCTCGGTCTATACAAGGCGTTTCCAAAACTAATGTAAAAACTGGGAAGACTGGGTCATAACAAGCAACTTTAACTTGTATGTTAACCGGGGAAATGACGGAGAGACTCCGTCCCCGGCGCAGCCGCAGTGGTCCACAACACCACGACGACTACCGCAGTCCACTTCACCCCTTCGTCGGCCCCCACCGAACACAGGGTTATGGTGCGGTTCGGCCCCCGGTCGCCCCCCCCCCCTCCCCCCTTACGCCCCCCTCCCCCGGGAACGTCTCACACCAGACAAGTGTAACCCCTATGTTTGCGTGGTAGAGTAATGGTGGTGTAAGCGTACGTGGAGAACCCGTTTGCGCAGTAATCGCCGACATAGTATAGCTGAGGCGGAATAAGGGGAACCAGCCCGCATTCGCCGAGGCAGATGAAAAACCGCCTAAAAGCCATCCACAGACTGGCCGACTCACCGGACCCCGACACAAGTCCGCCACTCGGATTCGTGCCGGGGACCAGGCGCTCCTTCCCGCTCCGGAAAGCCATGTCTTAGACCGCTCGGCTAACCGGGCGGCAACTTTCACTTAGTAACCCTTGTCCGCAACCCGTAGCGTTCAGCGCTAGGCGTCATTTAACAGCGTCGCGTGCCTCCGGGAAGGTAGGCATACAACCTGTCATCGGAGTCGACATGGTAGCAGGCCTACAGGGGAACGTTTTCAGTTTTTTTGTGACATCAAAGCAAAAGAAAGGTGGGGCTGACGTTTCATGATCCTTATTTGCAAACGCAACGACGACTAAGTGATTGTCGCATCCTTTCAAGCACCACTGGCAAAGTGGGGATTGCACCAGAGGCTGCCATGTTTCGCGCTATCAGCTCTTCATCCGTCTTGAAAGGTGTTTCATAAACGACGGATTTCAGGCGTCTCCAGACGAAAAAATTACGGGGTGTCAAGTCGGGCAAGCGTGCAGACCATGCCACCGGCCACCATACGTTATACAGCTCGCACCAAAGGTCTCTCCCAAATTATTTCGCACCGCATGAGTGAAGGGTGCAGATGCACCATCATGCTGGTAACACATGCACTGTCGCACGCTGAGTGGGACATATTCCAGTAGTTCTGGTACTATTCCCCTTAAGAAGATTAAGTATCTGTTTACATTCAGTGGTCTGGGGAGAACGTATGGACCAATCAGACTATCGGCAATCAAACCGGCCCAGACGTTAACGGCGAAGTGCTCTTGGTGACTGTGAATAAAAGCGGTCTGAGAAATTTTCCCGTGCCCTCTTTTGTTGTGTGTGGCTGCTGCATATGTGAAAGCAATTTTTTGCTCTAGAAGTTAGAGATGATCACGTGTGGAGGCCACGCTATCTGTTATCAGAGTTACTAATTTCATGACCAATTTTCACTTTGTACGACTGGTGTGAAGCAGGACTGACATTATGGCTGATTTGATAAAGGGCAAATAGTCAGAAGCTGGTCATTAATAAATAAATGTTCTTCCTGTGCAGCTTATGGTGGTTTTCATAACAGTTATTGGAGTCACAGAAAAGTTGTGGATCAATTCCAACCTCACATCACAATAATTTTGTAACTTCGGATGATAATACTTTAGATTTGTCTAGTGGTTTAAATTGTAAACTAGAAATTAAGGATCTGATGACAAAAGCAACCAGTTCATAACACCCATCACGGTATTTTCTCTGGCAGATTTTCACAAACACGTCTTTGTTTTGCTGTTATTGAGATGCCTTGGACAGTTGCTCGATTGACAGTGGTGTTCATTCGATGATGAGTGGACAATGAATCACTGCTTGATGAACCGGAGTAGGCATACCTTACCACTGAAAACTTTCTACTAAGGTTTTCGCAGTATTCACGCAACACCGTTTGAAAGGATCTACATTACCACCGAATCCGCATGACAGAACCTGCATAGTAATGTCTGCGTGAAATTTAAATGTTTTTTTGTCTTATTATAGAATAGTTTCTTCGGTTTTTCAACAATGTTTTAAAACCAAACTGCTTGTGTAGAGTATCGAAGATTTCCCGCTGCCTGCACTGTTTTGTATTCGCTGAAATACCCAGCTTTAACTTTTAGAAACTTATAAATTTAGTCGTTTGAAACTGATTATGAGGCAAACGTAGTTGGTTTCACTTTACAATTACGCAATGAAACCAACTTAACAGTCCCAGCTCTATAGCGCGCCACTCTTAGTCGGACGCAGCGCATCTTTACGTTAGAAACGCTATAGTGCCTCGTGGTGAAAGATCTCGGAAAAAAAATCAAAGGACTGTACTCTGAACTTCATGTTGAAACAAAGTAGATCATCAAACTCAATATAACTCTCTTTTATATTGTTCAGTTTCAAAAATATGAATGCCTAACAATAACAAAAACAGTCACTTATGATGTCACTTGGAACAAAAATAATTACGATTTTAAACGCTGCTCCAATCTGCGCTGTAAACACGTAGCGAGAGCATCGCACAGCTAAGTTACTTTTACCTGTCATCACGCTTATGGTCTACTTGAAGGCAATCGTGGCTGAATCGTATGCAATGGAGCCATGTCCATCACTTTTTGGGACATTACATATGACATTAAAAACTTTGGTTTTCTGATTTTTTTCCTCATCTTTGGAAAATGGGCCAATATGAATTGTCAGTTTTAGGTGCCACTGAAGATGTCAGGTGTTCGTTTGGAAGATGTTTTGTGAATAGGGCACCACCTCCGAAAGCCGTTCCACAGCTGGAAATTATCCTCTCTGAAGAGGAACTTAAAAGTTTTTTAGGAGCTCATAAGTAATTTATAAAAGACATCATATTTACGCCAGTGACTGTAACACTTTCTTTATTTCACGATTGCAATTTCGGCCTTAGGCCATTATCAAGGGAAGATGTTATGGCTATTAGGCCATGTCAACCTAAAATGAGCTGAGACATTTGTATGTCGTTGTCATTACTATTAAATACGTTGGTAACGCTGTTACGTAGTGCGAGAACACATATCCATATGTCATAAAGCAACATAGTGTGTAGACACTCATGTTCGTTGGCCCATCACTAGTCACATATGCACTCATGAGTGTCATATGCACTGCAATAGGTTTTCATATTACCAGTTTAATTGTTTCGTGTGTTGTAATTTCAGAAAAAAATATCAGTTTTTCGTGCGCATAGAGGAAATGTTTGTAACGGTTTGTTTCTGAACGGACCACGTGTAAGTTGAAACGGTTGGGGGGGGGTTTCTGCCTTGCCGAGTTAATTTTATTTCGTGGGGGCAAAATCATTCTGGTTTTGCACCATTAAAATTTCTTACATTTGTGCTTGGTTTAATGTCTAATTTCTGAACAGTTAAATCGTAATCAAGTTTACCACGTGTTGAAGTTCGGCCGTTCGTAAGCGGCAGGCTTGGTTTCCATGTCGTATATCTACTCTACAAAACCTTGCGCATCGGATAAGCCTGTTTACAAGCTAGTGCATGAGCATAATGGTGATAGGTATATCTCTGAACTATTTCTGTCGTGGGTATGTAGATGGAACGATTGAATTATTGTGTTCCACTTCCCTTTTGTGTGTTTTTTCCTTTCTAATTGCGGTATTCTACCATTTTTTGAGAATTATTCAGTTAAATTTTTTTATTCAGGCACCAATCATGTGTATTCATAGGATGTGCATCAAATTCGGTCATGAAATGTGCTACGTAAAAGATAAATTCTGCACCCTTTATCTTTCTCATTGATGCCAGTTTTCAAATTAACATTCTATTCCTTGATTTTTTTTTAAGTTAATCTGCTTGCTTGTGATGAACAAAAATGAGAGAAAAAATCAATGTGAGTGGGTTTAGTGTCTCAAAATTAAGGAATTCATATTTAATTAAACAAGCTCATTGATGTTCCACACACAATGCTGTTCATCTTGTTAGTTTATTAAAAAAATTTGCATTCTTATAATAAAATTCTTAATTTAATTAAACTGATAATTTCCAGTTCGGTCTTTTCTTAATTGTCAGGCAGGGCTTGGGCTAGTGGCGACCCTGTAATTTTTAAATATAATTTTCCTTGTGATGTGGCTTAACAAGAAATTGTGCACAAGGGTTACATCTCCATTATTCTTGGTTCCTAACGTATGTCGAGCCTTGGCTAGGATCAATTTGCAGTTCTACAAACATACATCTTTACAAACTGACCACTGGATAAAAACAGCACACATAAGAATTGCGGGCCCCAAATGATACGCGAGAAAATTTTCAGTGAATGTCTTGAAGATGGTTCTAGTCATTGTACCATTATGTTTTAAATTTTTATTCCTATGACTACAATCCGTAGGAGTTTGACGTATATCTGCTGATTCATTATATTTGATTTGATGCGTTCCGTATCCTGTCTGCCGAAATTTAGTACTACAACCATTTTCCACACTATCGACAAATCTATGACGTTTGATATTGAGTAAATAGTACTTCCATTATATCTAACACCTTTGTACCCTTTCAAAGATAAAGGACATTCATTCCTAACATCTGCTATAACGTGGGAAATAAATATATTAGGCAAGTATTTTCTTATTAGCCTGTAACTTCTTAGGGAATCTATTATTTGGTTGAACCTGATATTAACAATGATTGTATTTCTATCTAAGTCAAACTATTATTTCTTACCCTCCATCCTTTTTTACAAGTCAGCATAGTTTGTCTACCACAAAAGGGTTGGCCTACAATAGTGCAATAAACACAAGTATTTATATACAAGACTGTATACATTAATTGCTTTTCTGGTTGCTGTATTAAACAATGAGCTGCTCGAAGTTTCCTACTCAACAGTCAAGCATTCTCATATGCAGAAACGAATATCGTCAAATGCTGAATAATTTAATATTTTACAGTGCAGGCGAGATGGATCTGAAATGCGTGCATGCAGGTATACAGAGTGGTCGGAAACAGTCTAAAAAACCGATAAGGGTGTTGTAGGGGAGGTTGTGCTATTAAATAATTGTTAAAAAAAACGATACATTGTACCATTTCCGAGTTACTTAGCATTGAAGTTAGCCCTTCAGGTAGCTGTATCTGCAAATTCAAGCAGTCTGCCAGAGGCGGTGTCGACAAACTTGTTCTTCGTTTCGCTCCTCAGAGCAAACAAACGTTGCTTTTACTCACTTAGTTTAAATTTATCACTTCCGAAAAGACACACTGTAACTGGTAGTGAGCATTTCAATAAGTGGTACTTCACAGGTCCGCAGTAACTGTGCATTACCGCATTTTAATTCGTGCAAGTGCTTGAATTTGAGCGTGCAACTACTTGATTGGCTAACTTCAATGCTAAATAACTCGGAAAAGGCGCAAGGTAACGAGTTTTTTTCTTTATTTCTCAGCACAAACTCCTCTGCAACACCCTTAGAAGCTTTTGAGACTGTTTCTGATCACCCTGTGAATTTTATTTGTAGAGTGGGAAACGGACTTCACCGCCTAGAAATAAGCAGACACAGCACATATTCGGTGTGTCAGATAAGAGGCTGTACGCTCTGTCATAGCTGTGTTTTTTTTTTCCTTTATTGTAATTTTAATCACCTCGGCCTATTTCGAATACTTAAGCTCATTTATCAAGTCGATCGACACGAGAGCGAAACGCTGGAGTCACTGCCAGCCGGACAGATCCCAGTGGACTCTAACAAGGTTAGAGTGAGATTACTTTGTTGCAATTTCCCTAACGAGTTGATGCCCCCTTTACTGGCGCTCTATCTTCGCATGTGATCGGCGAGTGCCTCGACAGCCGACAGTCGCTGGCCGGACTAAAGATGGCGACCCAGCGGCGCGTGCCCGACATTAGCCACACCTGTCACGTGACTGCAGCAGCGCCGCGTAGCGCTGCTCCCCCGAGTCACATCTGACAAATGACCGGCGCGCCGCGCATGAAACTTGCAGCTGGGCTACTGGGGGCGCATCAATTGCGAGCTGTCCAGACGCCGCTGAGCCTCCCAAGGGGCCCCCACAATGAAGACAGCGCCCACTGACGGCGGACCAAACAACAGCGAGCAAGTTAAACAAAGTGCTGAAGCTTTCCCGGGGTATGAAGTGCTACCCATTCGTCATTTCATTAGAAAAAAAAGCAATAACTCAAACAAGATAGTGGATCTGTCACGCCTGCGCCAGATGTTGACGCATTAAAAATTTAGCGAAACATTTGTATATGTCGCATACGTCTTTCGGCGTGCTCTCAGAGGAATTTGTGACCCATTTCTCCTCATCAGAATACCTAAGCAGGTTTTTTGGTAGCGAGCTACAAGAAAGGTATAGTTCTCATCAGAGAATTCAATTTGCGATATAAAATCCCTAAAATGGAATTTTTAACACAACTACTTAGTTTTTACTCACAGCGGATCTCTCCTACTGTCATGATCAAATACCTTACACACTACAGTTGGGTCTTGAAGATACGATCCTATGTCGAAGCTGTCTTCATTCACTGGCACTTTATAAAACTTACAGGGTCAAAATTTTTTTGCTATATGAAAGCTGTGTGTTGTACTGCAAGTCGAGCCCAGAACTTGACTTTCGCATGCAGTGCTCTTACTGACAGTGCATTTTTTAATTAAAAAACAATTCGGGAGAGAGAGGGGGCGGGGGGGGGAGGGGATACGGACTCCTTGAACCTCTACTACAGCCACTCCTTATGATCACAAAAAAGAACATCTACAGTTAAAGTTGTAACGGGACATCCTCATCTAGCATTGTTTTTCCTCAACAGTAGGTGTCGGTACCAGTATTATTTTTTTAAATTTTGGTCAGGTCATTATTATCTCAGATGCTTTCCTGAAAATTTTCGTATAATTTTATACACACTATGTTATATTTCAAGCTATAATTTATGAAAAGGAATTACTTTATAAAATATTTTAGCCTCGATGTTATAATCGATAAGTACTAGTTCAGAATGTACAGTTAAAATTACTTTTTTAGAAACATTTGAAATTACGAATTATTGGCACACTTAAGATTTGTATTATTATTTACGCAATCCTGTACCGTTTGCTATGTTTATTTCTGGATGCTTTTTTGAAGTAATACCGGTAAGCGAAATTAACAATGTGACAGAAACTAGTACAAAATCATTTGTTAAGAAAAATTGTAAACCATTTGGAATATGATTATTTCCGCAGAATGTAAGAGTCGTAGGCACGCCTCTGATGTGATCGGACGTATTTTTGTGCGAACAATATAATTTCTGCTTTGTTAATGTGAAAAATCAAAATACTATACGATACATTAAAATGTGAGAAAATATATTTACGTGGAAAATATCCCGCAACAACGATCTTAAGATTTCTTTAGTTCAAAGCAACTGTAAAAACCTGATGTGACATTTTCACTTTCAAGAATCAGACCTCTAGACAAGAATAACTGGAGCCAACACTACATGACAAGCTAAGTAAGCTAGAAACAGTACTGTAATCTTCGCTCCTCTCAAATCTTTATAAACGACTTTAACGTGGACAATAGATGGAAGTAGGAAGGCGGGGGGAGATTAGAAAATTCTGAACTTGGAATTCATTTTCCTCTTGGAATTTTGGTTCTTGCAGACTCAACCCAAATGATCTTTTTTTGTAAATTGTAAAGCTCCATGAAGTACATGTCTTCTGTGAAAGTAATCCTTCTTGGGCTGCTGTTTTTAATTATAAATTTATACTCTTTAGACATTTCCAATTTTTTGATCTCTTTGCTGTTCTTGGAGTTTGAAGTTTTGTTTCGAGTTAAAATTTTGCAGTCAGCTGAAATATTTTGGTAATTTAGAAGCCTTTTGGTGAAATATGATCTTCCGGCGAAACGGAATTATCCAGGAAAAATATTTTTTAAGGAAAATCTTCTGATAGCCTAACATGTTCTATTATGCTAAAATCTTTTGATAAACATTTTTTTTGCTTCACTGAATACTTTTGCTAAGGCCACATCCAACTCGTGCTCCTTTAGGTTTCATGCTGTCGCATACCTACGGCCTTCCTTTGTGGGGTTTTATCCCATTATGAATTAATTATGGTACTTAGATAATTTTGAGAGATGGTTTTATATTTATTTTTCAGTTGCTATTGCAGTTCCCAATGTTGTTATATTCGGCGATTCAAAACGAAAGAACAGATTTCACTTATTTATTACCGATAAAGTATGAAATACAGAAACACATTGCGGATTTTACTAGATAGAGGAACGTTCTAAGTCTTACGTTCGCACACATAGAATACCATACACTCACCAGAGCACCATGCATTGCTCGAGAAACATCGAAACGGTAGTCCATTTCACTCTACACAGGAATCAACAGGAGCCTGTCATTTGAATCGACAGTTTCAACAAATCGATTTTCATCTGATACACGTTCTCTCTATCTTTTACTAAAAATAATGTCCGATTAGCCAAGGTTGATGATTGTTCTGTCTGCTACAGCCGGCCGCTGTGGCCGAGTGGTTCTAGGCGCTTCAGTCCGGAACCGAGCTGCTACTACCGTCGCAGGTTCGGATCCTGCCTCGGGCATGGATGTGTGTGATGTCCTTAGGCTAGTTACGTTTAAGTAGTTCTAAGTCTAGGGGACTGATGACCTCAGATGTTAAGTCCCATAGTGCTTAGAGCCATCTGTCTGCTGCCACCAGAAACAATTTCCTATTGCAGTACGCAGTATGCAGCTGCTCTCTATTTGTTGTAGTTCCGTTCTGTTTATCATAGGTTATTTACATCTTATGCAGGTGATTATTTTTATTAGTTCTTTACGTAGGAATAAATCATCAGGGCTATCGCGTTGCAGATGACGCAGAGCTCGGTCTGTGCCGTGTGCATTTTGATTTCTGCTCCAGTGGTGGAAAGAAGTCTTTGTCTACGTCATTCCAATTGATCGAACGTCCGTTGTTACTTTGTAGTTCTTGTTTTTGTACATTTGAGATCAGTTTGTATTCGGATGTTTGAATTTCGTACGTTGCTAGGAACTGGTAACGCAGGTTGTCGACAATCTCACTGTTTAATCATAAATGGAACTTAATTCCACACAGAATCACCGTACAAAATATTATTCACACATTAAAATACCAGAAAGATGCTTTGGTGCGGTGTAAATGGTGCAGAACTGGTACCAAGGGATCAATTAACCTTGAATGATGACGTAAGTCACGGCAGGAAAGTGGTGTGCCTATTCTAGTCTGCCATATGGAATCAATGCAGTATGAAGAGTCAACGTGGAGACGAAACAGAGTGGTAGAAAACAGCTTTGGTCTTTGGACGTGTCCATTGCCACACCACAGTGTACCACCGCGCACTGAACTACATGGAACCGTGTAACACCATCCACCATGTAAGGCGGCTTAAGAGCAGTTCTCGTAAACAGAATGTAACGATAGGGACCGGAGACGACTGTCACGCGTTACCAGTGGCAGTCGGTCTCAAGTATGAAGTGCTGCCGTCAATGACTGCAGGCCATTTCAACTAGCCTGCTAGCGACTAATGCGAAGGAAACTGTATGCTGTGGATCTGGTATCTCACAAAAGGACACGCCTCTTCGTAGCACATAAAGCCACACGTCATCAATAGGCCAAACACAGAAACTGGAGAGTAGCTGTCTGGAAGGAAACAGGGGAAAAAGAATAGTGTATATCGTCCTGTTCACAATGAGGTCACTAGAGACGGAGCGTAAGGAAGAATGAGGAAGGAAATCGGCGCTACCCTTTAAAAGGAACGATCCCTCAAGACGTCTAGACAAATCACGGAAAACATAAATCAGGATAGCCGGACAGGGATTTGAACTGCCGTCCTCCCAAATGCGAGTCCTGTGAGCTGACCATATATGTGTGTGTTTGTGGTCCGACGAGTCGAGATTTTTCCTCTTTTCAGATGTCGCAAGGTGTCAACTGCACAACCCGAACAGTGAGACGTTTCACCAGCATTGTTCAAGTCAGGGGTTTCTGTTTTGGCAGTGTTTTTCTTGGCTCGAGTTGGGTCGAGTCATTCAAATTACTGTGAACATGAACCCGGGTGTTTATTTCAACATTCTCAGTGATCAACGGTTACCCTCCCTTCGACATTTTCATGATGAGTGTGCTCCCGTCTTCCAAGTGACAGCAACAATGTCCACAGAAGGTGAACAAAGTTGAGGAGTTGGTCTTCAGCAGAGAAGGAGGGTCGGAAGCCACACTGGGTAAGGGGGAGGAGGTGGTGTTGAGCAAGGTGCTGATGGATACGGTGGGAGAGGATGGATTCAAAGACCTTACTGAAGACGGAGGTGAGGCAGATGGGACAATAGGAAGAGGCGGCAGAAGGGGGTTTGTTGGGTTTGAGGAATAAGAGGACGCGGGAGGTCTTCCACAGGTCAGGGTAGAAGCCAGTAGAGAGGACGACATTATAGAGATGGGCGAGGACAGTCAGGAAGGAATAGGGGCTTTCTCGAAGGTGACGGTAGAAGGCTCTCTCTCTCTCATTACAGCTCCTTTTATACACGATTGTCATGCGCAGTCACTGACGCTTTGCTGTCCAGCGCCATCTGTTGGACATTTTGTGAACGTTGTATTTTTTTGGTTCTAATAAAACCCCATGTCATTCCAAGTACGTGTGTCAATTTTTACCTCTCTATCTACATTATTCCGTGGTTTATTAAGTTTTCTAATTTATACTGACTTTTTGATCACCCGGTATTGATGTTGCATGTGTCTCTGCGTTTAGAGCTGAGCAAACATCAAGAAGGGACGCAATCGTGTCGCTTCATCAGAGTTTGTGTGCAGTGGGTTCGAATTGTGGTGTAATCTTGCGAACGTGGAGGTAGTGCCAGTTCAGGCCACGTACAAACCTTTACGCTCGCCACCTGCAACACAGGCGTGTCGGCACTGACACGCGCGGCGAATGGACAGTCGGTCACAGCTGTCGGCGGCGACGAGGCGACTCTGTACGGCCGTCAGAGCGCGTAGTCGGCTAATGTATGCAGGGAGCGGCCGGCGGACCTCGAAGTGCGTCATTTGCAGAGTGGGCCGGCCGCCGGTACAGGCGACACGCATCCGAGCACGCACGCACGCAACTGTTGCCGGCGAGTCATTACACACTTGATGCGGTTGTTACGCACCGTGGCGGCAGGGAGGACACGACAGCGACAGACGGGGCGCCGGCGCACCCCCGCCCTGCCTGGGGGTAAAAAGACAAAACGCGAGGTCCGCGCATTGCGAGCCGCCAGAGCGTGAAATGGCACCGGCCATTCTTTGTATTATAATGTAACAGATGGTTTAGCCGCATTACGCATTCATACGGCAGGATGCGGGCGGGGCCGCGCGGCGCCAGCTCGTCCGGAAGATCAGATTTGCCGCGGGAGGGCCGAAAAACGCCGCTGTTTGTGTGCGTGCGTCTGTGGGGCGCTTGCGCATTCCCGTGTGTGATGTCGCTGTTTATACGGAGAGCCCTGCGTACGATACTCCCGCATATGTCGCCAGCATCTCGTTCCCCACTTGCTACGTAATCCCCCCACCCCTCCACCTGCCTTCCCCCTCCGCCTCCCTTCCTCTTTTTGGTGGACTACTGACGCCGGGACCAATTATCGAGAGTAGTATCGATAGCAATAGTGATCGGGGATAGTTACGGGGGAAAACCCTCCCGCTCGGAGGGTGGCAGACGCGACTTCGGGGACGGCCGGATTGCTTTCGGGTGCGGTGACGCGGATGACAACTTTTCACTCTAGCGACGTTTTAGCTCTCCCGTGGATCTGTGGCAGGGGGAAGAGTCTCCCGTTCTTACTGCCGAACCCTATATCTCGCACGCGAGATTAATCGCGATTCCCTGTCGGTGGGGGATTCGGGACTCGACGACAAGTACTAAAGATTTGTGTCTCGTGGTCATCAGTTTGAACCATTGGCTCCATCTGTCGCCTCGATGTCCGTAAAACTACGACACAGTCGTTGTAGCTATCCCTCATTACGTCAAGTACTCAGCAAGCAACTTTTATAACTTTCTATACAGGGTGCTACAAAAAGGTACGGCCAAACTTTCAGGGAACATTCCTCACACACAAAGAAAGAAAATATGTTATGTGGACATGTGTCCGGAAACGCTTACTTTCCATGTTAGAGCTCATTTTATTACTTCTCTTCGAATCACATTAATCGTGGAATGGAAACACAGAAACAGAACGTACCAGCGTGACTTCAAACACTTTGTTACAGGAAATGTTCAAAATGTCCTCCGTTATCGAGAATACATGCATCCACCCTCCGTCGCATGAAATCCCTGATGCGCTGATGCAGCCCTGGAGAATGGCGTATTGTATCACAGCCGTCCACAATACGAGCACTAAGAGTCTTTACATTTGGTACCGGGGTTGCGTAGACAAGAGCTTTCAAATGCCCCCATAAATGAAAGTCAAGAGGGTTGAGGTCAGGAGAGCGTGGAGGCCATGGAATTGGTCCGCCTCTACCAATCCATAGGTCACCGAATCTGTTGTTGAGAAGCGTACGAACACTTCGACTGAAATGTGCAGGAGCTCCATCGTGCATGAACCACATGTCGTGTCGAACTTGTAAAGGCTCATGTTCTAGCAGCAGATGTAGAGTATCCCGTATGAAATCATGATAACGTGCTCCATTGAGCGTAGGTGGAAGAACATGGGGCCAATGAAGACATCACCAACAATGCCTACCCAAACGTTCACAGAAAATCTGTGTTGATGACGTGTTGCACAATTGCGTGCGGATTCTCGTCAGCCCACACATGTTGATTGTGAAAATTTACAATTTGATCACGTTGGAATGAAGCCTCATCCGTAAAGAGAACATTTGCACTGAAATGAGGATTGACACATTGTTGGATGAACCATTCGCAGAAGTGTACCCGTGGAGGCCAATCAGCTGCTGATAGTGCCTGCACACGCTGTACATGGTACGGAAACAACTGGTTCTCTCGTAGCACTCTCCATACAGTGACGTGGTCAACGTTACCTTGTACAGCAGCAACTTCTCTGACGCTGACATTTGGGTTATCGTCAACCGCACGAAGAATTGCCTCGTCAATTGCAGGTGTCCTCGTCGTTCTGGGTCTTCCCCAGTCGCGAGTCATAGGCTGGAATGTTCCGTGCTCCCTAAGACGCCGATCAATTGCTTCGAACGTCTTCCTATCGGGACACCTTCGTTCTGGAAATCTGTCTCGATACAAACGTACCGCGCCACGGCTATTGCCCCGTGCTAATCCATACATCAAATGGGCATCTGCCAACTCCGCATTTGTAAACATTGCACTGACTTCAAAACCACGTTCGTGATGAACGCTAACCTGTTGATGCTACGTACTGACGTGCTTGATGCTAGTACTGTAGAGCAATGAGTCGCATGTCAACACAAGCACCGAAGTCAACATTACCTTCCTTCAATTGGGCCAATTGGCGGTGAGTCGAGGAAATACAGTACATACTGACAAAACTAAAATGAGCTCTGACATGGAAATTAAGCGTTTCCGGACACATGTCCACATAACATCTTTTCTTTATTTGTGTGTGAGGAATGTTTGCTGAAAGTTTGGCCGTACCTTTTTGTAACACCCTGTATATCCAACCGTAATTTCCGTAGCTGGAATTACCCGGGAATATCTGTTTGATTGATGCAGTAGTCTGTAGAATCTGCCAGCTGTATAACAGTTTTGCTTGAGAATGAGTAGCCCACAGAAATTATTCAACAACATAGACCTATTAGACTTTCGTTGAAAAAACTGCTTATCTCCATGAATTTTAATAAAAGGTGACACTTCCTGTAGCAAGGCTATGAATGTAGGATATTTTCATATCTGATCGCTCCGGCTGTAACAGTTGACAAATTTTTCTGAGCTTCTAATGCTCACGATAATATTTGTTTATTGTTTTGTTTCTTTATTTTATTTAATATTTCCTGTGCGCCTCTTGCGCAGGCAGAGTATTTCAGAACATCGGTGGATCATGGAAATCAGTTACCACTGCTAACAATATCAGCTAGTGTAATTCGAAGGTTTGTGTCTACTTTGTGTACGTTTAGAATCGCTTTCGGGTTCGAGGAAGAAATTTTTGAAATGTAACTCATTAAAGTACGATTACATGTTGCATACTGGTCAGGAAAAGTTCTAAATTATAGTTCCACACATTTTTTGGCAAATTTCTTCTTTTAATATACTGATATGGCATTGCTAAAATTGTTTTAGCTATTTGAGTAGCTAATCTTTAATATTTTTCGCTCAGATCCATCAGCTTCAATTCATGCGGATTAGGACGGAGTCAGAAATTTTGTAATAAGCGATGTAGCCGCGATTATTAGGGCGAAAAAAGAGAAAAGACAGTTACACAAGGGAAAGCGCTACTAGTGTCGTCGTAAACGTTTTGCCCGTCACTGCACGCCGTCTCAGATACTTACAAAGAGCTTCGGACGTAGCGCTATTGGGTGTCACTCCTGATTTGCGATTGCTCTTGAATTTTCATCGTGCCTCCAAGGGCGTTAGGTTTGCCAACTTGCAGATTAAGGCTATTAAGATCACAGTGTCATTTCATTTATTTGTTTTCGTACGTCTGCGTTTGCTAACACTACGACATTGCCTGCAGCACCTCTCCTACGCTCATGACCATATCAATTGGACCCTACACGACTGGAAAACTGTGGCCTGGTCGGAGTTCAAATTTCAGTTGCTAAGAGCTCATTGCGCAGACTCCATGAAGCTATGGATTCAGGTTGTCAACGAGGCACTGTGCAAGCTGGCGATGGTTCCATAATGGTGTGGACTGTGTTTACACAGAATGGACGGCATCCTCTGGTCAAACCGGACCGAGGATTGACTGGAAATGGTTATGTTCGGCTATGTGGGGACCAACTGCAGTCATTAATGGGCTTCATGTTCCCAAACAACGATGGGATTTTTATGCAGGACAATGTGCCATGTCACCAGACCACAATTGTTCGCGTTTAGTTTGAAGAACATTCTGGATAGTTCTAGCGAATGATTTGGCCATCAAGATCGCCCAACATGAATCCCATCGAACATTTTTGGGACATAATAAAGAGGTCAGTTCGTGCACAAAATCCTGCACCGGCAACACTTTCGCAGTTATGGATGGCTATAGAGGCACCATGGTCCAGTATTTCTGCAGGGGATTTCCAACGACTTGTTGAGTCCATGCTACATCGAGTCACTGCATTACGCCGGGCGGAAGGAGGTCTCACATGGCTTTTGTCATGTTAGTGTACAGTTTGTAAATGAGAAGAGTTACCCTTAAATACCGTAATTTATGTAATAAGCAGATGAATGAAAGCAAAGTAGAATAATGTTCGTGTTGGACTATCATTTATTTCAGATACTGTTCTAGTCCTAAATGTAGCACCATAAAGTTTTTGAACAACATCATGGACCTCGGCTCTCCATGACAGCTTACCATGTATCTGAACACCTAGGAATTTGGATTGTCCAGGCCATTAATCGTACGCCTATACTGTGTAATCAAAATGTTAGTTTTATTTAAAATGTTTGTTAGAGACTATGAAAAGTGAGTATGATTTAGCATCAATTTATTTTCTACAAGCCATGAACATGTGTCTTGAAATGCGGTATTTGAGACATGTTTGATATAACATCCTTCACTACCAAGCTAGGGTCATCAGCAAACAGAATCACCTTTCATAGCAGAAGGCATATGATTTATGTATATAAGAAACAAGAATGGACCCATTACTGACCCGTGAGGCACCTCCTCTTTACTGTGCCCCAGTCAGGCTCCACGTCATAGCCTTTCTCATTACTATGGAGAATCACCTTTTGCTGTCTGTTCTTAAAGTATGTGTGTAATCAGTTGTGAACTACTCCTTTTGTTGTACAAGGGTCCAACTTGTGAATTAGTATTTCGTGATCAACACAATCAAACGCCTCAGCTAAATTAAAGATTATTACCTTTAATATAAGAGGCCCACAGCAACACCTTGTCATCCAGCACATCAATGTAGCAGTTTCAATTCAAGACACTTGGTCCAGAAGAATAAGTTTTACTGTAACTATAAGTCACAGTAAATTGCCCAGCTGGCAATATACCTTATAGGTTGCATTGCCAGAGGCTTTCCAGATCTACAACACGTCGTTTCACTGAAGGCAAATGGTGTATCTGAGTAGACAACACGGGCTAGTCTCTACTGCATGAAACTCTGCCCCAGTGACAATGAAACGCATTTCTTTTTTTGGTGTTTATTCAAAAACGTGTCAGGAAGGACCAGCGTTGAAGATCTTAAGTAACTCCTGCCACTCAACAAAACGATTATTGTTCACAAGCCAACTTACTCTGCCGAAATCATAGTTATAGTCCTCTCTCTCATGCATCTCTCATGTTAATTCTTAATGACCAGTATTGTACCAATGCTGGTAGCCAGGCAGGACGGTACCTGTTTCACGTCATGAGATCGGGCGTGTCAGAAGACAAGCATCAGTGTTTACGACTCCTTCACATCGAGCTGGCGCCTGCGCTACTCATGAGAAACGGTACAGGCTCTCAGTTGTCAAAATCAGCGATTAATGAGACGCGCACTCCGCTAAACCACTTCCACAGTACACTCCTGGAAATTGAAATAAGAACACCGTGAATTCATTGTCCCAGGAAGGGGAAACTTTATTGACACATTCCTGGGGTCAGATACATCACATGATCACACTGACAGAACCACAGGCACATAGACACAGGCAACAGAGCATGCACAATGTCGGCACTAGTACAGTGTATATCCACCTTTCGCAGCAATGCAGGCTGCTATTCTCCCATGGAGACGATCGTAGAGATGCTGGATGTAGTCCTGTGGAACGGCTTGCCATGCCATTTCCACCTGGCGCCTCAGTTGGACCAGCGTTCGTGCTGGACGTGCAGACCGCGTGAGACGACGCTTCATCCAGTCCCAAACATGCTCAATGGGGGACAGATCCGGAGATCTTGCTGGCCAGGGTAGTTGACTTACACCTTCTAGAGCACGTTGGGTGGCACGGGATACATGCGGACGTGCATTGTCCTGTTGGAACAGCAAGTTCCCTTGCCGGTCTAGGAATGGTAGAACGATGGGTTCGATGACGGTTTGGATGTACCGTGCACTATTCAGTGTCCCCTCGACGATCACCAGTGGTGTACGGCCAGTGTAGGAGATCGCTCCCCACACCATGATGCCGGGTGTTGGCCCTGTGTGCCTCGGTCGTATGCAGTCTTGATTGTGGCGCTCACCTGCACGGCGCCAAACACGCATACGACCATCATTGGCACCAAGGCAGAAGCGACTTTCATCGCTGAAGACGACACGTCTCCATTCGTCCCTCCATTCACGCCTGTCGCGACACCACTGGAGGCGGGCTGCACGATGTTGGGGCGTGAGCGGAAGACGGCCTAACGGTGTGCGGGACCGTAGCCCAGCTTCATGGAGACGGTTGCGAATGGTCCTCGCCGATACCCCAGGAGCAACAGTGTCCCTAATTTGCTGGGAAGTGGCGGTGCGGTCCCCTACGGGACTGCGTAGGATCATACGGTCTTGGCGTGCATCCGTGCGTCGCTGCGGTCCGGTCCCAGGTCGACGGGCACGTGCACCTTCCGCCGACCACTGGCGACAACATCGATGTACTGTGGAGACCTCACGCCACACGTGTTGAGCAATTCGGCGGTACGTCCACCCGGCCTCCCGCATGCCCACTATACGCCCTCGCTCAAAGTCCGTCAACTGCACATACGGTTCACGTCCACGCTGTCGCGGCATGCTACCAGTGTTGAAGACTGCGATGGAGCTCCGTATGCCACCGCAAACTGGCTGACACTGACGGCGGCGGTGCACAAATGCTGCGCAGCTAGCGCCATTCGACGGCCAACACCGCGGTTCCTGGTGTGTCCACTGTGCCGTGCGTGTGATAATTGCTTGTACAGCCCTCTCGCAGTGTCCGGAGCAAGTATGGTGGGTCTGACACACCGGTGTCAATGTGTTCTTTTTTCCATTTCCAGGAGTGTAGTTGCATCCATTTACATCGTTTCATTTTGTCTTAACCCTGAAACACGCTAAGTGACTACTTATTTGTCTGACAAGTTTTCGTTTTTTCCTTTGACTGTGAATGACTTCCTACCGACTTCGCAGTAGCCGCGACCCCACACGTGCAGCAGCGTACGCGGCCTAGTATGAGGCTTCAAGAGGCAATCTAGTTTCGCAAACAACTTCATTATCGAATAAGTTCCTTCGAATACTGTTGGGCAGAGGACAGAAAGAATGAAACTCTGAAAGATCAAGACACGATAAAGACAGAAGATGTGGACAGACTGTCCAAGTGAGCTATGCTGCTGAATATCGGCTTTCGACACGTCAGCGATATGGTGGATGCGTTAATCGTGTTGCAGCATAGCTTTCTCGGTCTCCAGCTATGGACGAAAGTCGTCTCAATTGTGTTGAACAAAGAGCGGTGTTGCCGACATATTCAGTGCAGTGGTTCGGATGTCTACAGAGGTTGTATTGACTGTAGGCGAAACTGTCGACAACTGTATCGCATCCTGCCATCAACTATCAGGAACTGTAAAAAAAAAAAAAAAAAAAAAAAAAAAAAAAAAAAAAAAAAAAAAAAAAGGTTCAAATGGCTCTGAGCACTATGGGACTTAACTTCTGAGGCCATCAGTCGCCTAGAACTTAGAACTAATTAAACCTAACTAACCTAAGGACATCACAGACATCCATGCCCGAGGCAGGATTCGAACCTGCGACTGTAGCGGTCGCTCGGCTCCAGACTGTAGCGCCTAGAACCGCACGGCCATTCCGTCCAGCCCAACTGTAAAGAAAGATGGATGAATCACTATGTAGCATTCCCAGAAACGGGCGATTAATATCGTTACTATTGAACTGTTCGGCAGTGCGGCATCTGGATATGTTCGACGAAATTCGTCTACAAAACGTGCTTGCGTACGACTGGCAGAATACTGTTCGACATTCCAGTCATGTTACTCTTTGGAAAATATGTTTACCAAGCAATGAACTGCACAATACTACAGGCGCCATGTCACCTGTAGCCATAACACTGACGTCTTCGTTTGTCATCGGTAATACCTATGGTGCTACCTTGTGGTGGTTGATGGAATAAATGCAACGAAAGTGCAGTTTACAGACACATTTACACTATCTGATCAAAAGTATCTGGATGCACTTTAGTGGACATGAATATGGGGTGCGCCTTTAAGACGGCTTGATCTCTGTTGCGGACACTGTCATTAAGGTGTATGAAGGGCTGTGGAGAAATGGCAGCTTATTCTTCCTCAAAAGCCGGAATCAGAGAAGATAGTGATACTGGACGCTGGGGTCTAGAGCGAAGTCGATGTTCTAATCCATTACGAAGGTGTTCCACTGGGTTCAGGTTGGGGCACTGGGCAGGCCAGTCCATTTCAGGAACGTTACTATTTACGAAACACTGCCTCAAGGTGCTGCTTTATGGTAAGGTAAGGTACAAACAGACATCGTCTCCGAAGTGCTCCTCTACTGTATGCAGGGTGTTGTAAAATGTGGTTACATCCTTCTGCATTTAACGTTTCTAAAGCGCTATAAAGGAACCGCACCATAACATCGAAAACCGCCCCTATACTGTAACACAGCTCTCTCCGTACTTCGCACTCGGCAACACACATGATGACAGGTAACGTTCTTCAGGCATTCGCCAAACCTAAATCCTAACATAGGACTGCCACAGGGTATAGCATCAGTCACCACTCCAAATCACTCTTTTAGAGACATATACTGCCCAGTGGCGTTATCCTTTATTCAGCCTCAGGCTTACCTTATGAGAAGGTTCTCGGCCACTGTACCTTTTAGAGTCCCTAGGCACAGTCATTTTGCTAGCTGATTGCTGGTAGCACTTTGGAGCGATTCCTTCCGCTTTTTTCATGCGATTTTTGATAACCACCCATGCAACGATCGACTGCCTCTGCCCTTTCGGTACAGCAGGTCTGCCCGGTCACGGTTTAGCTATGGTTGTTCTTTCGGCTTTCTGCTTCACAGTCACATCACGAACAGTCGGCTCGTGCAGCTTTAGGAGGTTTGAAATGTCCTTGATGGATATAGTACACAGGTGGCATTCCGTGACTAGTGCACTTTCGAAGTCATTGATCTCTCCCGAGCGGTCCATTCTTCTGTTGCTACTTCTATTGACAATTCCTCCTTCCATACTGGGGTGTACGGATACTTTTGGTCGGACCGTGTACCGGGTGATCAAAAAGTCAGTATAAATTTGAAAACTTAATAAACCACGGAATAATGTAGATAGAGAGGTAAAAATTGACACACATGCTTGGAATAACATGGGGTGAGAGATACGCCGATATGTTACAGAATCGCATCATCCCCAGCCTTGCTGATAAACACCTGCTGGAACGTACGATGTTTATGCAGGATGGCGCTCCACCCCATATTGCTAAACGCGTGAAAGATCTCTTGCACGCGTCGTTCGGTGATGATCGTGTGCTCAGCCGCCACTTTCGTCATGCTTGGCCTCCCAGGTCCCCAGACCTCAGTCCGTGCGATTATTGGCTTTGGGGTTACCTGAAGTCGCAAGTGTATCGTGATCGACCGACATCTCTAGGGATGCTGAAAGACAACATCCGACGCCAATGCCTCACCATAACTCCGGACATGCTTTACAGTGCTGTTCACAACATTATTCCTCGACTGCAGCTATTGTTGAGGAATTCCTGTAAAGAACATCATCTTTGCTCTCTCTTACTTTGTTATGCTAATTATTCAAATGAAGCGCCATCTGTCGGACATTTTTTTAAATTTTGTATTTTTTGGTTCTAATAAAACCAAATGTCATTCTAAGCATGTGTGTCTATTTGTACCTCTCTATCTACATTATTCCGTGATTTATTCAGTTTTCAAATTTATACTGACTTTTGATCACCCGGTATTTTCACGTCTGCAGCTTCTGGATCGCACAGTGTCATAAGGTATCGGGCATCGGCAGCGAGTGCTGGTACAGGGGTGGCGTCCGCGGCCACAGCGGGTGCGCCTGAGCTGGTGGGCGTGCCGTGGGCGGCGCTGCGGCCCGCCGTGCGTGTCCCCGGCTGTCCGCAGGCGGAACTCGCCGCTCGCAGCTCGGCGGGCAGCCACACCGCCCACTCCCCAGCTGGCGCCTGCCGCTTCCTACATCCCTGCCCGCAACATCTCGATCACTCGTGCCACACAAACAAAAATGAACTTCACGAACATCAACGATTTATCAGACAGGATCAGCGGCACTATACTCGTATGAATGTTCTCTGAGGGCGCTGTAGTTTACATCTACATCTACATACATACTCCGCAGTTCACCATACGGTGCGTGGCGGAGGGTACCTAGTACCACAACTAGCATCTTCTCTCCCTGATCCACTCCCAAACAGAAAAATGACTGCCTATATGCCTCTGTACGAGCCCTAATCTCTCTTATCTTATCTTTGTGGTCTTTCCGCGAAATGTAAGTTGGCGGCAGTAAAATTGTACTGCAGTCAGCCTCAAATGCTGGTTCTCTAAATTTCCTCAGTAGCGATTCACGAAAAGAACGCTTCCTTTCCTGTAGAGACTCCCACCCGAGTTCCTGAAGCATTTCCGTAACACTTGCGTGAAGATCAAACCTATCAGTATCAAATCTAGCAGCCCGCCTCTGAATTGCTTCTATGTCCTCCCTCAATCCGACCTGATAGGGATCCCAAACGCTCCAGGGTATTAGTGTTTTATAATCGGTCTCCTTTACAGAGGCAACGGCCTTGCCGCAGTGGCTACACCGGTTCCCGTGAGATCACCGAAGTTAAGCGCTGTCGGGCGTGGCCGGCGCTTGGATGGGTCACCATCCCGCCGCCACGTGCTGTTGCCATTTTTCGGGGTGCACTCAGCCTCGTGATGCCACTTGAGGAGCTACTCGACCGATTAGTAGCGGCTTCGGTCAAAGAATACCGTCCTAACGGTCGGGAGTGCGGTGTGCTGACCACACGCCCCTCCTTATCCGCATCCTCCTCGGAAGATGACACGGCGGCCGGACGGTCCCGGAAGGGCCACTTGTGGCCTAAAGACGGAGCTTTTTTTTCTTTTTTCTCCTTTACAGATGAACCACATCTTCCCAAAATTCTACCAATGAACCGAAGACGACTATCTGCCTTCCCCACAAGTGCCATTACATGCTTGTCCTTCATATCGCTCTGCAATGTTACGCCCAAATATTTAATCGACGTGACTGTGTCAAGCGCTACACTACTAATGGAGTATTCAAACATTACAGGATTCTTTTTCCTATTCACCTGCATTAATTTACATTTATCTATATTTAGAGTTAGCTGCCATTCTTTATACCAATCACAAATCCAAGTCATCTTGTATCCTCCTACAGTCACTCAACGACGACACCTTCCCGTTCACCACAGCATCATCAGTAAACAGCCGCACATTGCTATCCACCCTATCCATAAGATCATTTATGTAGATAGAAAACAACAGCGGACCTACTACACTTCCCTGGGGCACTCCAGATGATACCCTCACCTCCGATGAACACCCACCATCGAGGACAACGTACTGGGTTACTTAAGAAGTCTTCGAGCCACTCACATACTTAGCAACCAATCCCATATGCTCGTCTCTTAGTTAGGAGTCTGCAGTGGGGCACCGAGTCAAACGCTTTCCGGAAGTCAAGAAATATGGCATCCGTCTGATACCCTTCATCCATGGTTCGCAAGAAAGGAGAGTACCATCGTTACAAGATCGTAAGGAGATACAGAAGGACTTGGGCAAAATTTCCGCTTGGTGTAATGGACGGGTGTTCTGATTTAAATATGGATAACTCCAATATAACGCCTATATCAATGAGAAAGGACATTGTAATATCTGAAACTTCCCGGCAGATTAAAACTGTGTGCTGGACCGAGATTCGAACTCGGGACCTTTGCCTTTCGCGGGCAAGTGCTCTACCAACTGAGCTACCCAAGCACGACTCACGCCCCGTCCTCACAGCTTTACTTCTGCCAGTATCTCGTCTCCTACCTTCCAAACTTTACAGAAGCTCTCCTGCGAATCTTGCAGAACTAGCACTCCTGAAAGAAAGGATATTGCGGAGACATGGCTTAGCCACAGCCTGGGGGATGTTTCCAGAATGAGATTTTCGCTCTGCAGCGGAGTGTACGCTGATATGAAACTTCCTGGCAGATTAAAACTGTGTGCTCTAGAGCACTTGCCCGCGAAAGGCAAAAGTCCCGAGTTCGAGTCTCGGGCCGGCACACAGTTTTAATCTGCCAGGAAGTTTCATATCAGCGCACACTCCGCTGCAGAGTGAAAATCTCATTCTGGATTGTAATATCTGATTATAAGATTAGTGTGAATACCTTGTGCACGTCACATTGTATGATTATTTAGGAGTACCTAATGAAATGAAATGTCGTGTGACGAGGGCCTCCCGTCGGGTAGACCGTACGTCTGATGCAAGTCTTTCGATGTGACGCCACTTCGGCGACTTGAGCGTCGATGGGGATGAAATGATGATGATTAGGACAACACAACACCCAGTCCCCGAGCGGAGAAAATCTCCGACCCAGCCGGGAATCGAACCCAGGCCCTTTGGATTGACAGTCTGTCGCGCTGACCACTCAGCTACCGGGGGCGGACAGGAGTACCTAATACTAAGATGCGATATGGAAAGGGATGATGAGCAAAATTCAGTATCAGGGAAGGCAAGTGGAAGACTTAATGTTTCTTGGAAGGGAATATCATAGAAGACGCGGCCGGGAGAGGAGTGTGCTGACCCGTGACCCTCCACAGCCACATCCAGTACGCCTATGGGCCAAGGGTGACACGGTGGTCAGTGGGTAACGTTGGGCATTCCGAGGCCTGTTCAGACGGACTTTAGTATTAGTTTAGTTGTAGTATTTTGAGTCTTAATCCTATTTTGTCGATAGCTGACATTTTGAGACCGTGGCTGTGTACAAAATACTGTCTGATTCTTACGAAGAAGAAATGAGCAGCCAGCCACTTTTAATAACGCTGTGCATTCACATGAATGTCACCGATGCCGGTTTTGTACCGACAGGTTCATCATCAGACGGCTGTTCACGTTAAGATACAGATTTTTTGTTGTTTATATTATTTTTTAAATTCCCCTTATGATGAAAATTCTATGGGGTGGTCACGCCCTATGATCAAAACACAATGTGAGAAACGGCCTATTTAACTGTAATTGTACCCGATAACGATTGACAGCAATACAAATAAATCATTAAAGCAAAAAACTTTTAGCTGTAGGTTACTTGCACTGAAAATCCCGAGTCATTACGTTGCAATGCTAACTGCTCGTGTCCATGAAGCAGTGAACACTATATGAAGCATTTTTTTTTATATATATGTACGCATATAGTATGAACGACCACTCAAATACCAACAGGTTTTAAAACTTCCTGGCAGATTAAAATTGTGTGCTGGACCGTGACTCGAACTCGGAACCTTTGTCTTTCGCGGGCAAGTGCTCTCTACCAACTGAGCTACCCAAGCACAACTCACGACCCGTCCTCACAGCTTCAATTCTACCAGTACCTCGTCTCCCACCTTCCAAACTTCACAGAAGCTCTTCTGTGAACCTTGCAGAACTAGCTCTCCGCCGGCCGCTGGTGGCCGAGCGGTTCTGGCGCTACAGTCTGGAACCGCGTGACCGCTACGGTCGCAGGTTCGAATCCTGCCTCGGGCATGGATGTGTGTGTTGTCCTTAGGTTAGTTAGGTTTAAGTAGTTCTAAGTTCTAGGGGACTTATGACCTCTGCAGTTGAGTCCCATAGTGCTCAGAGCCAGCCACTAGCTCTCCTGGAAGAAAGGATATTGCCACAGTCTGGGGGATGTTTCCACAACGAGATTTTCACTCTGCAGCGGAGTCTCCGCAATATCCTTTCCTCCAGGAGTGCTCGTTCTGCAAGGTTCGCAGAAGAGCTTCTTTGAGGTTTGGAAGGTAGGGGACCAGGTACTGGCAGAATTGAAGCTGTGAGGAGGTGTCGCGAGTCTTGTTTGGGTAGCTCAGTTGGTAGAGCACTTGCCCGCGAAGGGCAAAGGTCCCGAATTCGAGTCTCGGTCCGGCATACAGTTTCAATCTGCCAGGAAGTTTCACTGCACTCCGCTGCAGAATGAAAATCTCATTCTACCACCAAAAGGTTTTGCCACATGGAAGACTGCATAGAAACATGGTTGGCTCAAATGGCTCTGAGCACTATGGGACTCAACTGCTGAGGTCATTAGTCCCCTAGAACTTAGAACTAGTTAAACCTAACTAACCTAAGGACTTCACAAACATCCATGCCCGAGGCAGGATTCGAACCTGCGACCGTAGCGGTCTTGCGGTTCCAGACTGCAGCGCCTTTAACCGCATGGCCACTTCGGCCGGCTAGAAACATGGTGATATCTCAACTGTAACAGTGTGAAAGAATTTCTCTCATAAAGATGTACACTGATGTGACAATATAAAGTTTACGAAATACAAACGTTTAATTACATGCAAATTACATCCAGTGAGAACTGATTACAGTTCAGATAAACAAATAAAGAGGCTACTTTGCCAGAAATGTGACTGAAATGACATATAAATAATGACTCTCGCACAAATTACTTCAAATGATTGTAACGTCAGCAGTTACTGCTAAAATAATTCATTCACAATATTTTTTGATCACACCTCGTATGTCACAGGAAACTCTGTCAGTTACAGCGTCATATGGGCTTGTCTGAGAAGAAGCGCCGCAAAGTGATTGAAAAACAGCAGAAAGAAAAAAAATACAGCCGCACCTGTTTTAAGACTGTTGTCGCAATGATCAAAATAAGGTGGTGTTGATACCAAACAGAAACTTGAAAAGTTCAAGTTGATATTACTAGTCCCTATTTTCCTTTTTCAGTGCACAAACATTTACAACCGGGATGAAATATGTGGACAGTGTTGGTTACAAGGGAAGCTAGAGGGGCGGCAATGTTGACAGCGGTGTAGTGGAGGCTATTGGGAGCAGCTGAAGCACGAATCCGCGGCGGCACAAGCCACAAAGGGCAGAACAATGGCAGCCAGCCTTAAAGAGCACCATCGGCAGCAGCAGTGCACCACAAACAGCAGCAGCTGCTCTCTGCGGGTGAACGGTCCTACCTTTGCTGCACAGCGGACGACCTCGCTCTACTTGACGGGCGTGTCTAAAATATACTATAGCACTCAAGAGTCAAGAGCGAACCCAAGTTCTGAGCTCAGAGGGGGGGGGGGGGGGAGGGGGGGGCAAAACTCGTATTTGTTTCACTCTGAAGGGCGAAACGGTTTTAAGATTTCTGTGTGCACTTGTTGCTGCTCAGTATCCATTACGTGTTCCTCCTTTCCTCAAATCGACACTGAAATCATGATTCCACATCTACATCCATACTCCGCAAACCAACTGACGGTGTGTGGCGGAGGGTGCCTTGAGTACCTCTATCGGTTCTCCCTCCTATTCCAGTCTCGTATTGTTCGTGGAAATAAGGATTGTCGGTATGCTTCTGCGTGGGCCCTAATCTCTCTGATTTTATCCTCATGGTCTCTTCGCGAGATATACGTAGGAGGGAGCAATATACTGCTTGACTCTTCGGTGAAGGTATGTTCTCGAAACTTTAACAAAAGCCCGTACCGAGCTACTGAGCGTCTCTCCTGCAGAGTCCTCCACTGGAGTTTATCTATCATCTCCGTATCGCTCAGATTTAATTGCTCGCAGGAGTGTTCGCAGATGGAGCGTCCTCAGGGACCAAGTACGCCTGAAGATTGACAGAAAACATTGTTTCATGCTGCAGTTAATGATCACCCTAAAGGTAAATTTATTATTTTCCTAGACTGATTCTGCGATCACCATGCATTTTCCACGAATAATACCGTCTAAGTCACTTAACGCATTTTCATTTTGTAACTGAGTTTCTGCTACTGTCATTATCAGATCTGTAGCTAACAGCCAAACCTCCAGATGTCAGACAATCAGATCGGTACCAAATCTTGTATGTCGATAGAGTGTCAACAAAAACGTCGATTTAGATAGTGCTATGTGCTGTCATCCAGTAGAACATGCGAAAAGGGTAATTAAAAGTAACATCAGAACTGCAAAGCACAGGGAATGTGTATCTGTGAATGATTGCTTTGTATGCCTCGGATGGGTGAGTCGATACAGCGTGGGATCGTCTTACGCGTTCAAACCCAACTGGTGACTTATATTTTTATTTTTAATTTTTGCGCGTGGAACTATTAAGTGGGAGGACATTTTCCTGACATGTAAAAGGACTTTTCGGAGTTTGTAGCAATGTTTTTTGACAGTGTGCTTTTGCTTCGCTAGTTGAAAGTAGCAAACCAATAGAGCAAGTTTGTATAGATAGGTGTGGTGTTCTGTCGGACATGTGCAACAATAAACATAAACAGTCGGAACAACTGCATCATACGTGCAGTAGTATTAAAAGTCCTATAAAACACTTTCGCGCAATATACAGTGAAAAAAATTGTCATCACTGGGATTTGAACCCACGATCCTTAGTAGTTGATACGACGTTTTAAGACTCTACCAACCTCCCCATCGATGCTATGCATATTAATTGTTCACATTTATGCTTTTCCTGTGCTCCGTGGTTCTGGTGATACTTTTAATTGATTTTTACACCCGGTCTACTAGACGACAGCATTCAGTACGAACTACATCGGAGTTTTGGTTGATACAACGTTTGGTACCGATCTGAGTGTCTCATATCTAGAAGTTTGGGTGTCAGCTCAGTGTAATGCCAGAATACACCCACCAAAACTTAGAACTCGTAAAACAAAATTCAGTGTCAGTAATAATAAAACCTATGCCAGTTCATTATCTTATTCCCCAACATTATGAACTTTATGAACTAACAAGAATGGAAATAAGGTTTATTGCTCCAAAGGGTACGTCACTACGTTTAATCGCCATCAAGATTTAGTTATTAAATTGTTGTAAGTGCTCGACTGAATGCTGGTCTTTTTGTCTGTTTGTGTACTCTCCCTGACAAAAGAAATGAAACACCCGGAAGGCGTGGTCGGATGCCAATGTAACTTCGCGCTAGTACGCACCATCGGCGGGTATGTAAATAATTGGGGTTGCAATTCACTTTGACAGATACAACGCCGACCAGAGTGCATTAGTGTCGTTCGTATTTAGTGGCATTACCGGGCATGGTGGGGCTTATAAGGAATATGAACAGCATCAGATAGTGACTAATTACAGTCCAGGACACGGAGATACCGCCTACGCGTGTGAGGCAGCGTTATCAGCACCTAACTGTGTTTGAAAGGGGCGTCACTGTAGGTCTCGATTTGGCATGCTGGAGGAATAGTGCAGTATCCAAGAGTTTTGGGGCATTCGAATGTGACAGTGGCCCGAAGTTGGACTGCATGGGAATGTGTGGGCAGCCATAGTCGCCATGGTTCCTGTCAACCACGTCTGACCACTATAAATGGTGATCGCCCTACTGTGTGCCAAGCACATCGTAATCCCTTCACATCTGCGCCAGCCACCCGAGGAAAAGTAATGGTCTTTCTACAGCATTCAGTCATCTCACAACATTGGTTGTAGACTAGCAGCAGCTGTACTAGGCAACTGTGTCTGGAGTGGTGAGTTGACCGTGAAGCATGGACTGATGATGAACGGAGTCGCATTGTGTTCCTTCGAACTGCGGTTCTCCACTACCCCGAACGACCACTGTCGACGAATTCTGAAGGCAACGTGGGCGAAACACAGGGAGCGAAAGATTATACACAGCTCGAACAGAAACTAGACTATAGTTATAAGAGTCGAATCATATGAAAGGGAAGCAATAGTTGAGGAGGGAGCGAGACAGGGTTGTAGCTTACTGCCGATGTTAACCATTCTGCATACTGGCCAGCTGTGAAGGAAACTGAGGAGAAAGTTGGAGAAGAAGTTAAAGTACAGGACGGAGAACTAAAAATTTTAAGGTTTGCGGATGACATTGTTATCTCTGTCGTAGGTGGCAAAGGATTTGTAAAATCAGTTGACCGAACTGGATAGTGTCTTCAAATGACCTTATAAAATGATCAAGAATAAAAGTACAACAAGGGTAATGCAATGTAATGGAATTAAATCAGGTGATGCTGAGGAAGTTAGATTCGGAAATCGGACACTAAAAGCAGAAGATCTATTTTTGCCACTTGAGGAGCGAAATAACTGAAATAGGCCGAAGTAGAGAGGATATAAAATGCAGACTGGCAGTAGTAAGAAAAGTATTTCTTAAAAAGAAGAAGGTCAACATGTAATATAAATTTAAATGTTAGGAATTCTTTTCTGAAAGTACGCTATGTGATCAAAAGTATCCGGACAGCTGGCCTCCATCAGTAATGCTGGAATTCAGTATGGTGTTGGCCCACCCTTAGCTTTGATGACAGCTTCCACTCTCGCAGGCTTACGTTCAGTTAGGTGCTGGAAGGTTTCTTGGGGAATGGCAGCCCATTCTTCACGGAATGCTGCACTGAGGACAGGTATCGATGTCGGTCGGAGAGGCCTGGCACGAAATCGGCATTGCAAAACATCGCAAAGCTGCAAGATTCAGGTCAGGACTCTGTGCAGGCCAGTCAGGGATTTTACTGTCCTGTAACCACTCCGACACAGGCCGTGCATTATGAACATGTGCTCGATGGTGTTGAAACGTGCAATCGCCATCTCCGAACTGCTCTTCAACAGTGGGAAGCAAGAACGTGCTTAAAACATCAATGTAGGCCTGTTCTGTGATTGTGCCACGAAAACAACAAGGGGTGAAAGCCCCCTCCATGAAAAACACGACCACACCATAACACCACAACCCTCGAAGTTTACTGTTGGCACTACATACACTGAGAGATGACGTTCACCGGGGATACCCACACCCTGCCATCGGATCACCACATTGTGTACCGTGATTCGTCACTCCACACAACATTTTTCCACTGTTCAATTGTCCAATGTTTATGCTCCTTACACCAAGCAAGACGTCGTTTATCATTTACCTGCGTGATGTGTGGCTTATGAGCTGCCGCTTGACAATGAAATCCAAGTTTTCCCACCTCCCGTCTAACTGTCATAGTACTTGCAGTGGATCCTGATGCAGTTTGGAATTCCTGTGTGACGATCTGGATTGATTTCTGCCTGTTATACATTACGACCCTCTTCAACTGTCGACGGTCTCTGTCAGTTAACAGACGAGGTCGCCTATACGCTTCTATGCTGTACGTGTCGCTTCACGTTTCCACTTCACTGTTTCGGAAACAGTGGACATAGGGATGTTTAGGAGTGTGGAAATCTCGCATACAGACGTATGACGCAAGTGACACCCAGTCAACTGGCAACGTTCAAGTCCGTGAGTTACGCTGAGCGCCGCCATTATGTTCTCTTACGATATCTAATGACTACTGAGGTCGCTGATATGGAGCACCTGGCGGTAGGTGGCAGCACAATGCACCTAATATGAAAAACGTATGTTTTTGGGGGTGTCCGGATTCTTTTGATCACGTAGTGTATTTATTTGAAGTGTGCCCCTCTACGGAAATGAACCGTGGACGATATACAATGCAGAAAAAAAAGAAAATAATAGTGGTGCTACAGCAGAATGCTGAAGATTAGATGTGTAGATAGAGTAAGAATGAGGAGATATTGTACAGGGTGATTCAAAAAGAATACCACAACTTTAAAAATGTGTATTTAATGAAAGAAACATAATATAACCTTCTGTTATACATCATTACAAAGAGTATTTAAAAAGGTTTTTTTTCACTCAAAAACAAGTTCAGAGATGTTCAATATGGCCCCCTCCAGACACACGAGCAATATCAACCCGATACTCCAACTCGTTCCACACTCGCTGTAGCATATCAGGCGTAACAGTTTGGATAGCTGCTGTTATTTCTCGTTTCAAATCATCAATGGTGGCTGGGAGAGGTGGCCGAAACACCATATCCTTAACATACCCCCATAAGAAAAAATCGCAGGGGGTAAGATCAGGGCTTCTTGGAGGCCAGTGATGAAGTGCTCTGTCACGGGCTGCCTGGCGGCCGATCCATCGCCTCGGGTAGTTGACGATAAGGTTTCATAACTAACCTTTTTCGTAGGACTCTCCATACAGTTGATTGTGGAATTTGCAGCTCTCTGCTAGCTCTGCGAGTCGATTTTCCTGGGCTGCGAACAAATGCTTGCTGGATGCGTGCTACATTTTCATCATTCGTTCTCGGCCGTCCAGAACTTTTCCCTTTGCACAAACAACCACCCATTCTCTGTAAACTGTTTATACCAACGTTTAATTCACCACCTATCAGGAGGTTTAACACCCTACTTCGTTCGAAATGCACGCTGAACAACTGTCGTCGATTCACTTCTGCCGTACTCAATAACACAAAAAGCTTTCTGTTGAGCGGTCGCCATCTTAGCATCAACTGACGCTGACGCCTAGTCAACAGCGCCTCAAGCGAACAAATGTACAACTAAATGAAACTTTATAGCTCCCTTAATTCGCCGACAGATAGTGCTTAGCTCTGCCTTTTGTCGTTGCAGAGTTTTAAATTCCTAAAGTTGTGGTATTCTTTTTTAATCACCCTGTATTATACTGGGAAGAAAAGATGTTTATCGCACAACTTGACTAGAAGAAAGAATCGCTTGAAGTAATTGCCAATTTAGTACTGGAGAGAAGTGTGTGTGTATGCGCGGAGGGAGAGGGGGGAGGAGAACTGTAACCGGCGACCAAGGGATGAATATAGTAAGCCGCTTGATAGATGCAAGTAGCATTAGTTATTAGGAAATGAACAGGCTTGCACGGGATAGATTGGCGTGGAGAACTGCACCAAACTAGTTAACGGGATGAACACACCACCACCGCAACAACGACATTAATAACGACGATAAATCACGTTCGATACAAAACACTAGGGTCCCACTGACGCCTCTGCCTGTTTACGCTATCGGCGTGTCGCTACCCTATTGAGTACGGCAGCCGGCGCTCGCTGGCGGGGCCCTACCGTGCGTGTGGCTGAAGTTGGAGTCGAGGTCGAGCTTGTCGTCCTTGTCGTGCAGCTTGTCATGCCGCGGCGACGAGCCGCCCTTCATCGACCGGAAGTACTGGCTCCAGCGCGTGCGGCCCGCGTCCTTCTTCAGCCGCTTCTCCTTCGCTCTTCTGGAACAAGGATACAAAGTGTAACATGCCCACTCTGTCCCGCACAGGTATCGCCGAGATACTGCCGGCCTACAGGGTAATCCGCACAAAAAACACTGGAGGAAAAACGTAGCAACACCAAGAAATAATTAAAGAACAGTAACGAATTTTCGGGAATACATTTTTCTACGCAACATGTGTAAGTGATCAACATCACAATTAATAGAAGCGGGAGATAACCCAATGCAAATGTGAACTGCTGGTACATTATTAACAGGTTTAACCGCCAGAACGTTGAATGGAAGCATTCAGACGTATATGCACTGTGTCGTACAGGTGCCGGATGTCAGTTTGTGAGATGGCGTTCCACGCCTGTTGCGCTTGGTAGGTCAGTACAGGATGTTTGTGGATGGCGCTGGTGTTGTGGACCTATGACGTTCTATATGTGCTCGACTGGAGACAGATCTGGTGATCAAACAGGCCAAGGCAACATGTCGACACACTGTAGAGCAAGTTTTATTACAACAGAGGTACGTGGGCGAGCGTTATACATCCAGGACTGCTGCTCATGAGTGGCAGCACAACAGGCTGAATCACTGCTGTGACAGTTGACGTTCGGGGAGAGGTAATGTTTGCTCCGTTCACTGCTACTGCCTACCATCATGGTATGAGGTCTGATTGGTTCAAATGGCTCTAAGAACTGTGGAACTTAAAATCTGAGTTCATCAGTCCCCTAGACTTAGAACTACTTAAACCTAACTAACCTAAGGACATCACACACATCCATGCCCGAGGCAGGATTCGAACCTGTGACTGCAGCAGTCGCGTGGTTCCGGAATGAAGCGCCTGGAACCGCTCGGCCACAGCGGCCGGCTTATGAGGTCTGAAGATAGTTAAAAACTGACCGAAACCGGTAATCATAATACTTTTTTTTTTTTTTTTTTTTTTTTTTTTGCGGTTGAGACTGTTTGTGTTCATTTCAGGTTGCAGTTGTAGTTCTCCGTGACGGCTAGAACGGATACCAGAGAGCATTAGTGTTGTTAGCGCTTAGTAAGTGGGTTAATTACAAGGTGTGAACAGCGTCAGATGATGAGTGATCACTGCAAAGGTCTCAGAGGTAAAACGTGCTCTTGTGAGCCCGAGTTACCATCCTCTGACAGAGTCTGACAGGGATCTCATTGTTGGTCCCCAATTGGGCAGTATCCAGATTTGTGGGATATTCTGATGCGACAGTGGCTCGATGTTGGACTGCATGGGAACGTGACTCGTCGTCAAGATTTCAGTCGACCGCGACCCAACTCCACAAGGGAGAATCGCTGTATCGTGCACCAAGCACATCATAGCCCCTACACATCCGCACTGGCCATCCGAGAATGCGACTCCTTTCATCCCTCACCATTGGTCAGAGACTAGCAGCACCCGACTAGGGAATTATGCCCCAAGCTTAGGCTGCTAGCACGACAACACAACGGCTGCGTTTGGACCGGTGTCGTGCACGGAAGGCATGGACTACTGACGATTGGCGGCCCGTTGTATTAAAAAAAATGGTTCCAATGGCTCTCAGCACTATAGGACCTAACTTCTAAGGTAATCAGTCACCTACTTAAACCTAACTAACCTAAGGACATCACACACATCCATGCCCGAGGCAGGATTCGAACCTGCGACCGTAGCGGTCGCGCGGTTCCAGACTGTAGCGCCTAGAACCGCTCGGCCAGCCCTTCCGACCATTGTATTCAGCGCAGAATCACAGTTCTGCACTACTGCAGATCACTATCGTCGGTGACTATGGCGGCGACTTGGGGAGAGGTCCCACTCTTTCAGGATAGTAGAAAGGCACAGGATGTGTTACTCTGTGCACCATGGCGTGGGGAGTTACCCAGTATATCTTCTGGTGACGGCAGGGAATTATGACGACACAACGGTAAGTCACAAGCATCCTGCGTCCTTACTTGTTACCTCTGATGCAACAGTATCCTGGTGGCACTCTTCAACAAGACAGTGCTCGTCTGCACATGCCACATGTATTTATGAACTGCCCACATCTCTCTCCAGTAGAACACGTTTGGAGCCATTTCAGACAACTCCGTCCCATTACCAGTATCCAGTATATCAAGGACCACTTGCAACTTTTGTTGGCTAGTTTGCCTGCAGAAGAGATACAACACTTTGATGACAGCCTTCCCAACCATATCAGCGCATGAGTCCAGGACAGAATGGGTGCAACGTCATGCTGCTACGTGAGCTCATACTGCCAAGTTCTTTCTGACTCCATTTTGCAGTCTCTGAAATAATGTCACATGCCATCTCAACACATGAAGTTACATTGGGTTTCCTCCATGGCTTCTGGGTGCTTCACTTTTTTGTCACTGTAGTAATTGTATGTTAGTGACATGGACTGTAGGGAAACCAGAAAAGAAGAAACTCAAAGCATTTGAGATATGGTGCTACAGAGGAATGTTGAAAATTAGGTGGACTGACAAGGTAAGGAATGACGCCGTTCCCGCGGCATCGCTGAGGAAAGGAACATACGGAAAATACTGACAAAAAGACCGGACAGGATGATAGGACATCAGTTATGACATCAGGGAATAACTTCCATCGTACTAGAAGGAGTTTTAGAGTAAAGGAAGACAGAGGTTGGAATACATTCGGCAAATAATCGATGACGTATGTTGCAAGAGATTCTCCTAGATCAGGGCCTCCCAACCTTTTCAGCTGGCGGACCCCTTCTTCAGTCGAAAATTCATGGCGGACCCCTAGTCAGTCAAGAGCACAGGAACTTTAAATTTCAGAGCAAAACCCATGGGAACTGAAAGCTTCTTAATGCAATTACAATGTTCCCAATGACTCCCCCCCCCTCCCCCCGAAGTATCAATAGTCTTTGGTTTAGAGATGAATGAAAGCAACTTGAAATTAACGATCCAATTTGAATTCCCACTGTATCCAGACACTTACTAGTGGATTTACTCCGTTTGTTTAACACACTATAGCCTGATTAATATTATTTGGTAATTGACATTTCACACGTTGGAGCTGCCTTCCTCCAAGAGCAATCGACGTCACGTCCAAACTGTTCGCAGTTGACAAGCTGCCGCCTGTGGTCGTCTGTTCACTTCCACTGTTTGGCTACTGTTGTAACAGTCGTGTGTGTGTGTGTGTGTGTGTGTGTGTGTGTGTGTGTGTGTGTGGTTTTTCATGAAATCCGAAGAAAAATGTTCAAATGTATGTAAGTCTATGGGACTTAACTGCTGAGGTCATCAGTTCCTAGTCTCACACACTATTAACCTAAGTTAAACTTCCGCTAAGGACAACACACACACACACACACACACACACACACACACACACGTGCTCGAGGGAGGACTAGAACCTCCGACAGCGGGAGCCGCACCAATGTTTTCGTTTGCTTTGCCGACTGTCAAATATTATTGCCAAAGATCGAATGTTATTGCCAACTTTCGAGTGCTATACACATGTTTTTCAAAGAAAAAAATAGTGACGAATTTGATTTTCAAATTTTTATTCAATAGTTTTACTCATTATTTTACACGATTTGGTGAAAGGTGACCGCGGACCCCCTAGAAAGAGCCGTCATCCATCCAGTCAGAAGACTGATGGCTAAAAAAAAAGTTAAATACTATGCACGTTAGGCTAATTTTTTATAAAATTAGAATAATTACGATGCTACCTCTCATCATATCTTCTTATTTTTCAGTTGTTATGAGTGTTTTATATTGAATCAATGCCTTACATTGAAATTATGAATGCTTACCAACTCCATTGGATTAATGAGTTGATTATGACAACGTTGCCGTTCTCTTCGATAGTATGCTGACTACAGACGGATGGCTTGTTTAGTGTGGCACCCGAATAATGTTGTATCTCAGCGTTAACACATTTAAAATACATGCTGGATGTCACTTTCGTCAATATATACTGACTATAGCAAATAATCACAGGCTGAGATGAGACAGCTCTATCTAAACCAGTAGACTAGCATAGCAGCAAAGTTGTGTAGTCGATTAACATGAACATTTAGAGTTTTTCGGGTTCTATACGTTTTCTATTACAAATGAAAAGCCAAACTGCAGAAAACAACTATTGCGCAACTCTGAAAACTCATGCACTTCGGCCTCAGTAATTTGTCAGTTTCAATCAAAACGAGGATCACTTTAGATTTTGAGAGGATGTGGAAGAATTACTCTGTTTCCGGCCACAGATGTCCAATTTTAAATCTAGTGTTGGAAAATGTTTCCATCAACATAATTTGTTTCGCGAAGGAAGGAGACGTGCGTACTGGACTGACTGTTCAATTGGGACTACCTGTAGGATGTTGTGTTTTTCGACAAGAGACACAGATTTGAGATGAACGTCAAGCAAAGAAAAAAAAATCTCTAATGGTATCATTCGTTTTTAATGTCCTGTGAACTTTTACAGCATAAAAGAAAATGACCGCTAAATTGATCGTTTTCATCATTGTCTCCACGCCCATGGCCTGGCAGTTTGACAATGATGACTGGCATGGACGTTTTTGCACCTGGAAAGTCTTCAGCCGCAACACCAGAGCTGCAGATTTCGCCCTTCGGTGATAGATGTCTGGTTCGCAAAAATACGACGAAGGTAGCTGGTCGTAGGTTGTGTTCCAAAAATGAACAGCACAGAGACAGAAGCGATGACACTTCCTGCAGGACCTGACGATCATTTTGCAGGACAATGTCCAATCACGTACAGTGCAAGCTGTTACTGATTTGTTTGACTGGTGGGGCTGCTAAGTGCTATACCACCTACTGCACTCCCCTGACTTAAGCCATCGTGAGTTCAACTCGATTTCTAAACTCAAGGAAACACTTCACGGCATTCACTTCAGAACTGCTAGAAATTCGTCGGGCAATAGACCGCGCCGCTCGAACTGTGAACACAACTGGCCCTGCTAAGGGTATCTATCCTACGACTTCCACATCACTGGCAGCGTGTTATACACAATGCTGGTGACTACTCTGAAAGTCAGTTAAACTTTGAAACACGTATCCATTTTGTACGAGCTGTAAATAAATAGTTGCCACTATTAAAGTTTCAACTCTCCTATATGTTATTGTTACCGAGAATTGGAGATATTTATTTCTGAGCAATCTCTTTCGATCTCCGGGTCTCTGTGACGTTCTTTTTTCTTTTTCTTTTTTCAGAATATCGCCTCAATAGTTAACTTGTTGTTGCTGTCGCTGACAGCATTCGATATGAATGCGTACCTGGGCGAGAGCATGCACTACTTCCACACTGCTTGGTTGTTACGAGACAGTTCTGAATGATTTTGTTTATTTATAATGGTAAACTTAAATCTTTTTTCCACTCCATAATCGTTCTAAGTTCATTATTAACTGAACACTACTATCCGAAGGACGCAAGCATGTGTATCGACTCTCCTCTATCAGATTTAACATTTTTAGTGAAGGTCTCGAATAGATATGACAGTCACTTGATTTCGTACCTGATTTATGCTCGTGAGAATAGCACAGTACAGAAAGAAACTCAGAATGAAAAGAAGCGCCTGTAGTTACTTTGTGCCCAAATGGGAATATCGTGATATAAAGAGAGTATGTTAATAGCAAAAACGACACTGGTAAATTTATACGAAAGTAGGAACAAAAACATCCCAGTAAATATTGTCCCGCTAACCGGCCGTTTGTGAGATACAACTGCGAATCTGTGGTTACAAGCCGCCACTGATCTCAGTATGAAATATAGACCTATTGGTGCAAATGCATTTGAAATGCAGACTTTTCGATTGGGTCCCCCATCTAACGGTGTCAGTTTCGCCCGTGGCGTACCTGAACAAGAGTTACAGTACTGCCTTAGCACATCACATAATGGAGTTTATTTTGCACTCACACCTGCTAAAGGTGGTGTTCCACTTGACGTCCTCGCTTTTGGATGCAATGCTGTAGTGAGTTACTAATTCTTTCAAGCACGAGCGAATCGTCTCGCAAAGCTTGACAGGACTGTACAATTCGCTGCTCCCGTTCTTCAACGGGAGTGGACTTTTGACGTGACCGTAGACAGGAAAATCCATAGAACTGAGTTCAGGTGATCTTGGAGATCAAAGTAGAGTTGGCCCTCGTCGACGTATCCGTGTTGGAGAATATTGATACATTTGACGTCTCATTATATTAGCAACCATATGTGACGGTACGCCATTATGTTTGTGGTACGTACTCCAACGTTACGCAAGGGGAACATCTTCCATCAGTTCTGGGAGATTCCGCATGAGAAAGTGAATGTAATCTCGGTCATTAAGGATTTTTGGAAGAATGTGTGTTGAGTGAAACGATTTCTCCAACTACGATTCAATCAGAAATGTTGTTAGTAAGACCTAACAACATCAGATGACGGAGATAAACGATCTGAAGTACTTCTAAATTAAAAAAAAAAAAACTTTACAACTTACTGGCGAAGGTGTGTCAACTCTGTGTTCAGGTACATTTCTGAATGAGCGCGATTCAGAATTTCACTCTGTAACTTCGTTCCTATAGCCAACAGTGTATTGAAAACTTGGCTCATGCATCGCACAAAGTGAGCATCTACGGAATGCACTATCAGACGATGGTATTCTAGGATACAGTGTACGTAGAGAGAGTCTCTAGCTTGAGTGATATGGAGATGGTTGTTTAGCAACTGTAACTAATACTCCACTTTAAAGTCATGTGTTATTGCAATTGAGACAGTTAAAAGATATTATATGAATTTTTCAAAAGTTAGAAAGAAACTTTGCTGATGTTGTGTTTCATGAACAGCGTTTAGGTCCACGTAAAATTTTAGACCAGTTAGTCGAAGACTGAATAGAAAAGTTTACGTTTCAGTTGAATTTGTATTAACTAGAACAATATTTCATAGACACACGTTGGCAATTACCTCGCAAACGGTTCGTTTGCTGAACAGTGTTTAATATAACAATTATTACTGTATTATAATACATACTTTCATCCGTGTCAGTTCTCATTATTAATTATGTTACGCACTGTATAATAGTTCTATAAATACTCTGTCCATGGCGGCTACAATTAGTGTTCAAGAGGTGCAATGGGTTTCGTTAATTAAAGGATTGCGGAAGTGCTATGAAGTGGAGAGATATATTGTCACAAAAATGTTCAGGTGACGTGGAGGTACTAGAGATATGTGGCCAAGAACATAAAACACAAAGGAAAGGAGGAAGGAGAAAGAAAAAGAGAAAGAAAAACGGGCGCCCCGGTAGCTCCGGCTACTGCTCATCCTCCTGCCGACGCCCATACATTTTTGCCCGTCATTTGTCTTCGGAATCTTTTATTCGCCACCGCCCTTCCCAGAGACTTCCCCGAGCTGTAGCCCTCCCCTCTCCTTCCCTACCCGCAGAGCGGTTTCTTCCGTTACTTTTCTTTTTTTCCCCTCTCCTCTTTTTTTCTTTTTGATGGAAGGGTCTTGGTTCAATTTGCTGATCATCCACTGCGCGTCGCCCTCTCTTGCTCCTCTTCCTCCTCCTCCTCCTCGAAGACTTCTTCGCGTCCTCGCGTGCCTCTCCTTCGAGCCCGACCTCGATAGCGGCGCAGCCTTTTCTTCCAGGTCCTACTCGCGCTGCCTCCTCCCACGGCGACGACGCTCGGCGCCCGGATTTTTTCAAAAAGTCCCGGGGGAGACTGCGGAACGTGCAAAGCGCGAGGCGCCGTCAGGACGCTGCGGCGGTGGGGAGCTAGGGAGGGAGGGGGAGGGTAGGCGCTGTGACGTATTGATAGGGAGGACCAATCAGGACGCGTGCCCGGACTTTTGTGCGGCCCGCCGTCGGAAGAAGCCATATTTCTCCCCCCGGCGTCTTGACCGGACCGGCGACGCGGACAAAGAGCGCAGCATCCGCGGCTTCTCGAAGCCGTACGCGGCGCCGGCTGTTTGTCTCGATGCGTCACGGCAACAAGTGATGCGTGACAGCGGCGGGCCGACCGAAGCCCTACCGCCGGTAACGCGACTTATTTCTGGAACCCCCCCCCCCCCCCCACTAAGCTCATACTGCTTACTGCTCGTCACTTATCACCTACAATCTGCAGTATCCCCGCCTCTCAACCCTTTTGCAGCCTAGGTCACTAATGAACGATAGGTTATTGGTAATCGGCAAGTATGTACCTCAGTCGAATCCCGGAGGAAGAAGTAACTTACTGTAATTTTTCCTCCTATCTATGTAATTATGTAGTTATGTAGTTCTCAATTCGTTCGAGCAATCAATCATTCATAATAGGAAACACAGTCATAACTCAGTCACTCAAAATGATTCAGAAATTTTACTTGTTAGAATGAAATCAGGCGATGATTCTTCTTCTCTGCAGGCTCGTGCTTTGCGGCAGTCTGCTAATCTCTACAAATAAAATGCCTCGTATTTTTGGGAGCGTTGTATAATCAGTCGGGAAACCTCAGATCAAGCGGATGTTTGGCTTTGATGAAGTTTAACCTTCCGAAGAAGTAATGGAGCTCTTGGATTATTAAATGCAGGTTCGTATCCAATCTTTCGGAAGTTCCCTTCTGATTAACAACTACGTAATATACCGATGAATATCTTTAATTCTCAAATGTCAAATAATGTAAATTGTTATACACCTTTTGTATGAAGGAGCAATATATATATATATATATATATATATATATATATATATATTTCCCTTTTAATCGTACAATTTCGTATCAGTTATCTTTTGTCATAAATCTCAATATTCAGATTACAATTCTTCAAACAATGCTCAGGCTAATCGGCACGAAGACAATCTCGGAAGCTTTCTTCTAACAACCACCAGAGAGAGTACTACAAAGAATAATTATGCGCTCATGGCATTGCTATTGTATGAAACTACTATGCGCATGGATTCTGCGAGTATGAAGATAGAAAATTAGTAATCGTCATTCATTCAAGGGTAGAAGTGTATCAGAATAATTCATCAATACAAAGAGATATTACATTACAAAAACAGAAAACCTTGACGAGTTGGTATTAAACTAGAACGCTAATATTCCCATGCGTGTGGGATATGGTGATTAAAATCTCATCTCTTGTTGTTGTTGTTTTCAGTCGGAAGACTTATTTGATGCAGCTCTCCACGCTACTCTAGGCTGTGCAAACCTCTCCATCTCTGGACAACTACTGCAGCCTACATCCAATTGAACCTGCTTATTGTATTCGTCTCTTGGTCTCCCTCTACAGTTTTCACCCCTCACACTTCCCTCTAACACTAAATTGATGATTCCCTGATATCTCGGAATGTGTCCTAACAAGTTATCCTTTCTTTTAGTCAAGTTATGCCTCAAAATTCTTTTCTCTCCAATTCTACTCAGTGTTTCCTCATTAGTTACGTTTTACCCATCTAATCTTCAGCGTTCTTCTTTAGCTCCACATTTAAAAGGCTTGTCATCTCGTCTTTTCTGAACTCCTTCTCATCCATGTTTGACTTCCACACAAGGCTACACTCTAGGCAAACACCTTCAGTAACCTCTTCCTAACACTGAAGTTTATATTCGATGTTAATAAATACTCTTTTTCAAGAACGGCTTTCTCGCTTTTGGAAGTCTACCTTTCAATATCCTGTCTACTTCGGCCGTTTGCTTCTCAAATAACAAAATTCATCTACTACTTTTAGTGTCCCATTTCATAATCTAACTCCCTCAACATCTCCTGTTTTAATTCGACTACATTCCATTATCCCTATTTTGTTTTTGTTGATCTTGATCTTATGGCCTCTTTCTAAGACACCGTCCATCTTTTTCAACTGTTCTTCCAAGTCATTTGCTGCCTGGCAGAATGACAATGTCATTCGCAAACTTCCTTTTTTTTTTTTCTCATCGAACGTTAATATACAACCCTGTCTGACTCCCTTCTCAACCACTCCTTCCCTTTCATACCGTTCGACTCTGATAACTGCCGCTGGTTTCTGTACAAGTTGAATATAACCTTTTGCTCCCTGTATTTTACCCCTGATAGCTTTAGAATTTCGAAGAGCGTGTTCCAGTCAACACTGTCAAAAGCTTTCTCTAAGTCTACAAATGCTAGAAACGTAAGTTTGTCTTTCTTTAACCTATTTTCGAAGATAAGTCGTAGAGTTAGCACTGCCTGGAATGTTCCTACATTTCTCAGGAACCCAAATCGATCTTCTCAGAGTTCGGCTTCTACCAGTTTTTCCATTCTTCTCTAAATAATTCGTGTTAGTAACTTGCAGTCGTGCCTTATTAGACTGAATGTTCAGTAACATCCTTATGTGACCGTATGTTCAGTAGAGAGTAAAGACATTCCTGTGGATGAAGAATGGTGTGAGAACATGATGATTATCGAGTGTGAAACCAGATTTCAGCCGCGCGGAGTGGCCGCGCGGTTTGAGGCGCCATGCACTGATTGTGCGGCCCCTCCCGCCGGAGGTTCGAGTCCTCACTCGGGCCTGGGTGTGTGTTGTTATTAACATAAGTTAGTTTAAGTAGTGTGTAAGTCTAGGGACCGACGACCTCAGCAGTTTGGTCCCTTAGGAATTCACAAACATTTTATTTTTCAAACCAGATTTCCTCTTTATCACAAGCAGTCTTCTTAACCAACAGGATACGTAAGCATACATCCTGGTCTGTGCCATTCTTCGAATGTCAGTGATTTCCGATAACTGCTATCAGAGGTTCTCCCAGAAGGTATATAGGAATGTCGCTACAGTGGGAACAGAGTCCGTGGCAGACCTTCGCTTACCCTGGCACAAGGGATATACAGTGTCAGCACAAAATCTTACCATGATTACAAAAATTTACTTCTGACGAAAAATGCCAGACACAGCTACGCGGGTAATTGCAAATAGTACGTTCATTTACGAAGTTTCTCTGGATGCAATTCTACACGTGCTCTGATAGTCTCTTCTCTCGTTCTCTCTGTCTTGTTTGTTACGGGCAGCGTAATTTAGGAGTGCTGTCACAATGGTGCCCATGCAGGAGAAAACACAGTGTGTTTTGAGGTTTCATAAAACACCGCCGCCTATTGCAGATCAGCGACAATTTCTAGGTGCGCCGCGCGGAGTAGCCGCTCGGTGTGAGGCGCCTTGTCACAATTCGCCTGGATCCCACCGTTGGAGGTTCGAATCCTCCCTCGGGCATGGGTGTGTGTTTTGTCCTTAGCGTAAGTTAGTTTAAGTTAGATTAATTAGTGTGTAAGCTTAGGGACCGATGACTTCAGCAGTTTGGTCCCATGAGACATTACCACAAATTTCCATTTTTTTCGAAGTGCTTACGATAAGCGGTAGGCCTGAGGTGGCGACGGTACTCGTCACACCGTGCGCACAGATTCCAACGCAGTCTGCTAAAATCGACGCGTGGTGTCTACAGAGAAACAGACATACTCAGAACACTATGGTGAAGATTTTACAGAAACGGCTGCGTTTCTAGGCATCCATAGTGCAACTCCTGTAGGCTTAGCAGCCAGATGATAGGACAGACGTAATAATTTTTCTAGCGACATTTCTGCGGTACTGCCGCTAAGGAGAAAAATGTATTTATTCTAACAATGCGTGAAACAAGTATTTTGCGTGAATTTCATTACCGAACATATTGCAGGAGCTCGTGCGGGTATCTAGGGGTTCTTACACTTGGATGCCAATGCATTTACTCCAGAACGGTATTTGTGAACTGGGAAACGCCGTTACGAAATACAGTCGTGTACTGCGGGCTGCCGCCTCTCCAGGCCGCTGGCGACACGACCGCAGGAGATGCGAGGTAAACATCACCCCTACAACAAGCGCACCGTCTGTGTTGTCAAACACGTTTCCCGTAGCCGTCACAGCAACACGTACTGCCAACTTCACCGCTAGAGGCACGAGAGTCGCCCCAATTACCGCTGCTATCGTTGGCACCTTTTCTTCCTCCCCCAGTCGCGTGACCACCGATTTCCGCGACAGTTTTCTTCTGCCGAACGGCTATAAATGAAGCAGCCAGGCCAGCCAGAGCCAGTTGACACAGAATAGAGAATAGCTCCGGGCCAAGCCTCGACCATCCACGGTCCCTCATCCGGAACTCCCGTCGCCCCAGCATCTTCCTTCAATCAGAATCGATTCCGAGTCGCCGGCCTGTGTGGCCGTGCGATTCTAGGCGCTTCAGTCTGGAACCGCGTGACCGCTACGGCCGCAGGTTCGAATCTTGCCTGGGGCATGGATGTGTGTGATGTCCTTAGGTTAGTTAGGTTTAAGTAGTTCTAAGTTCTAGGGGACTGATGACCTCAGATGTTCAGTCCCATAGTGCTCAGAGCCATTTGAACCATTTGATTCCGAGTCTTTGCTCTGATACCCAAACCTTCAGATGTCAGACACTCAGATCGGTACCAAACATTGTTTGTCGATAGAGTATCTACCAAAATAACGATTTAGTTCGTGCTGTGTGCTGTCGTCAAGTATAAGATGCGTAAACGGTAATTAAAGTAACAGCGGAACTACAGGGTATAGGGAAACCGTATCTGTGAGCTGTGGATAGGAAGATCGTTGGTAGGCGAGTTGATGCCGGCACGGTGGCTCAACGTGTTCGGTCAGAGAGATACCTGGTTTCTAGAATTAAAAAAAAAAAATTAAGTAAAGGAATCAACAACGAACTTCAACGGATGGTCATGTGACATCTGCTACGACCAAATACAACGAACAAAAAAAATTTAGAGCATTAGACCGTCATACTATAGGTCTCGAGTTCAAAACTCACTGACGCCGATTTGTTTGTAGCTGTCTAAGCGTAATACTGTTATATGGGAGAAAATTTTTCTCACATGTAAACGAACGTTTCGGAGTTTGTAGCAGTACTCTTTTGGCAGCCTGCTTTCGCTTCGTTAGTTGAAAGTAGCAAACCTATGAAGTACATTTGTATAGACAACGTCAGACTTATCTGTACAAATATACTAACGAAGTGAAAGCAGAATGCCAAAAGAACATTGCTACAGACTCCGAAACGTCCTTTTACATGTCAGAAAAATGTTCTCCCATATAACAGTTTCACGGGGAAACTGTTAAAAAAATTATTGCCGTTAGCGAGTTCTGAATTTATTTATTTTTTTTATTTTTTTTACAGAGGGTAGATAACCCTTTGTCTGAACACGCTTAGCTACCGTGTCGGCCAAATTCGCCCCCCAACTATCCTTCTATCCACAGCTCACAGATACAGTTTCCCTATACTCCGTAGTTCTGGTGTTATTTTTAATTAACGTTCTCGCATTTTCTACGGGACGACAGCATACAGCACGAACTAAATCAATGTTTTTGTTGATACTCTATCGACACACAACGTTTGATACCGATCTGAGTGTCTGACATCTAGAGTTTTGGGTGTGAGCCGCGTCCGAGTTCTCCATACTGGCAGCCGAAGCACAGGTTCCGAGTCGTGTCCCGAGACTTTATTCTGCACCTTGTCCGAGTTCTCCACGCTAGGCCCGATGTTGGAACCAAGTAGTGTTTTCAGATCCGATGTTAAGTTTTATTGTACTTCATTTATGAGGGTACGTAAAATTCATTTATTTCTTTCTACCTCGAGCACGTTATTTGTCGTGCCTCTTTCGGTCACGGCACAAAATAAACAATAGCAAGAGTGGTCCAGTAATCACTAGAAGTGAAAATAATGTCTATGTAGACTACACACCCTCTCTTTGGTGGGAATGGAGATTTATATTCTGGTGCAGAAGTCTATAGCAGATTAGAGGTGGACACCAGGCAGGAAACTAAAGATACACAAATATCTCAGAAAAGACTAGAAGTATACTTATTAGCCACTCCTGCAATTTACCAGAATACTTGCTCTCAGGAAAGTAACTTCAGCTTAACTATAATATCTGTACCATATAGAGCCAGAATTTACCAGTATATAGACTGCTGATAGTAATTTGTAAAAGTTACACAAATGCTTGTTTAAACTGTTGGATAAAAACAGCAGCTGGGGGTAATCAGAAACAAAGGTTTCAAGGACAATATTCCTGGAGATTCGTCTGTTATAGAGAAATTAGTAGCGTGACTTAATTCTGATGCATGAGTTGGTAACTGTTCGGTGTTATACACTACTGGTCATTAAAATTGCTACACCAAGAAGAAATGCAGATGATAAACGGGTTTTCATTGGACAAATATATTATACTAGAACTGACGTGTGATTACATTTTCACGCAATTTGGGTGCATAGATCCCGAGAAATCAGTACCCAGAACAACCACCTCTGGCCGTAATAATGGCCTTGATACGCCTGGGCATTGAGTCAAACAGAGCTTGGATGGCGTGTACAGGTACAGCTGCCCATGCAGCTTCAACACGATACCACAGTTCATCAAGAGTAGTGACTGGCGTATTTTGACGAGCCAGTTGCTCGGTCACCATTGACCAGACGTTTTCAATTGGTAAGAGATCTGGAGAATGTGCTGGCGAGGGCAGCAGTCGAGCATTTTCTGTAGCTAGAAAGACCCATGCAGTACCTGCAACATGCGGTCGTGCATTATCCTGCTGAAATGTAGGGATTCGCAGGGATCGAATGAAGGGTAGAGCCACGGGTCGTACACATCTGAAATGTAACGTCCACTGTTCAAAGTGCCGTCAATGCTAACAAGAGGTGACCGAGACGTGTAACCAATGGCACCACATACCATCACGCTAGGTGATACGCCAATATGGCGATGACGAATACACGCTTCCAATATGCGTTCACCGCGATGTCGCCAAACACGGAAGCGATCATCATGATGCCGTAAACAGAACTGGATTCATCCGATAAATGACGTTTTGCCATTCGTGCACCCAGGTTCGTCGTTGAGTACACCATCGCAAGCGCTCCTGTCTGTGATGCAGCGTCAAGTGTAGCCGCAGCCATGGTCTCCGAGCTGATAGTCCATGGTGCTGCTCACGTCGAACTGTTCGTGCAGATGGTTGTTGTCTTGCAAACGTCCCCATCTGTTGCCTCCGGGATCGAGACGTGGCTGCACGATCCGTTGCCGCCATGCGGATAAGATGCCTGTCATCTCGAATGCTAGTGATATGAGGCCGTTGGGATCCAGCACGGCGTTCCGTATTACCCTCCTGAACCCACCGATTCCATATTCTGCTAACAGTCATTGAATCTCGACCAACGCGAGCAGCAATGTCCCGATACGATATACCGCAATCGTGATAGGCTACAATCCGACCTTTATCAAAGTCGGAAACGTGATGGTATGCATTTCTCCTCCTTACACGAGGCATCACACAACGTTTCACCAAGCAACGCCGGTCAACTGTTGTTTGTGTATGAGAAATCGGTTGGAAACTTTCCTCATGTCAGCACGTTGTAGGTGTCGCCACCGGCACCAACCTTGTGTGAATGCTCTGAAAAGCTAACCATTTGCATATCACAGCATCTCCTTCCTGTCGGTTACATTTCGCGTCTGTAGCACGTCATCTCCGTGGTGTAGCAATTGTAATGGACAGTAGTGTAGCCAGCCAGTGCTAGTTGTAGGTAAACACAAATGGAAACTCATTTTTGAAAATTGATCTCATGAAGAAATACGATCAATTATTCGATTTCTGTGGGTGAAACACGTGATCGCTGCTGAAATTCATTAGCAGCACGTGGAGGTGTACGGAGAGACTATAATGTCTCGTCAGCAAGTCGTAAAAAGGCATCCCAAGTTTGCGGCCGTTAGAGAAAACTGGAATCGCAGTGGTCGACCCGGACGGATTTGAACAAAGATCGCGTGGACGAACTGATTCCGGACAACAGTTCAGTCACGTCATGGCATATCCTACATTACACACTGGGCAAGTGTCCGACGTTAACATCGTGTAGCGAGGCATGGGCGTCCGACACCTAATCGTGGTTTCATTGTCCTTCAACAACTTTTAATAATAGATACTCATTACAGCAGCAGGCGAACAGTCGACGAACTTCGCCGTCTGCGATATGATCAGCCGCAGGGGCCAGGCCAAATCAACGTGCCATCTGTTAAGGCCGCCTATGTCACTGGATTTCCGAATTTGGGACCCGTGTCGCGGCTAGAATGTTTTCCCATTCGCCTCTGCTCCACTTGAATACTTCCTAGACAGCGTCACGTGTCTGCGGTGTCACAAGTGACATCCAATCTTTTAGTGTGCAGTGGTTATAATGTTCTGGGTCATCAGTGTATAAACCGACTACCACATGGCTAGAAGCTCTCTTTTACGAACAGTTCGACGACGTTTGCAGCAGCATGGACTATCAGCTCGGAGACCACGGCTACGGTTACCCTTAACGCTGCATCACAGACAGGAGCGCTTGCGATGGTGTACTCAACGACGAACCTGGGTGCACGAATGGCAAAACGTCATTTATCGGATGAATCCAGTTCTGTTTACGGCATCATGATGATCGCTTCCGTGTTTGGCGACATCGCGGTGAACGCATATTGGAAGCGTGTATTCGTCAACGCCATATTGGCGTATCACCTAGCGTGATGGTATGTGGTGCCATTGGTTACACGTCTCGGTCACCTCTTGTTAGCATTGACGGCACTTTGAACAGTGGACGTTACATTTCAGATGTGTTACGACCCGTGGCTCTACCCTTCATTCGATTCCTGCGAAACCCTACATTTCAGCAGGATCATGTACGACCGCACGTTGCAGGTCCTGTACGGGTCTTTCTGGATACAGAAAATGTTCGACTGCTGCCCTTGCCAGCACATTCTTCAGATCTCTCACCAATTGAAAACGTCAGTGAATGGTGGCCGAGCAACTGACTCGTCACAATACGCCAGTCACTACTCTTGAAGAACTCTGGTATCGTGTTGAAGCTGCATGGGCAGCTGCACCTGTACACGCCATCCAAGCTCTGTTTGACTCAATGCCCAGGCGTATCAAGGCCGTTATTACGGCCAGAGGTGGTTGTTCTGGGTACTGATTTCTCAGGATCTATGCACCCAAATTGCGTGGAAATGAACTCAGAAAAATGGTTCAAATGGCTCTGAGCAATATGCGACTTAACTTCTGAGGTCATCAGTCCCCTAGAACTTAGAACTACTTAAACCTAACTAACCTAAAGCCATCACACACATCCATGCCCGAGGCAGGATTCGAACTTGCGACCGCAGCGGTCGCGCGGTTTTAGGAAATGCAATCACATGTCAGTTCTAATATAACATATTTGTCCAATGAATACGCGTTTATCATCTGTATTTTTTCTTGGTGTAGCAATTTTAAAGGCCAATAGTGTATAATGAGATGTACGGACTACGATGTATACATAAATGAATGAAGAATATCATGTCCTCTATTGGGCGTGGAACACACCGGAAAGATCTTTTGAGAGAATGTGTAAGTTAGAGGTGGGCTAGGCTTGAATCACTCACCTGTTCTGGAACCAGACCTGGACGACGCGCATGTCGAGGCCGGTGTCCTGGCTGAGCTGCTCGCGCACGTGCCTCGCCGGCTTCGGGCTGTTGTTGTACGCCAGCTTCAACGTCTCCAGCTGCTTCGCCGTGATCGTCGTCCGCGGCCGCTTGTTCGGCTGGTCCCCGTCCAGGCACGCACCGTCTGCAACACACACGCAAACCATCACACCATCTCGACCGTCACTGCCGAACTGGTTACTGGTACCAACATTTGAGAGGGCTGCTATGTGGCAATGCATGTTTCCTCGGCGAATTCCGGTGACGAAATCTTCTCGAGTTATCGTGGTGCCGTACTGTCGCAGCGTTTCGACCAATTACCTACTCGTCATCTTCAGGCGATGTTTGAGGATGGTGAGCAAGAAACTCGTCGAAACATTGGGACAGCACGAACTCACGACTCGTCTTATAATCTGAGAAGATCGAGGGTGTGCATAATGTTTTAACTATCATCTCGATAAAAATAAAATTACATAACTTTTCTCTAGTTTGCAGGTTCCTCTCCAGTCCTAGTACAAATTTAAATCTTCCCGCCACACTACCGCAGCAATCCCGCTAGCGGGAAGAACACTGCAGAAATCCAATCCCGAGCTGATGGAAGTGTGCAGCAGCGATGTTCCATCTCATAACGCAGTGGTTAGGTTCTGCAGCCGCTTTCAGTGTGGCTACGAAGTCTGAATGAAGAAGATCGCAGTAACAGAGATCATATATCTGTGCAGAAACGGGAATCACAAGAGAAAAGGAGGACTTGGTGGTCGAAGATCTGTGTGTCACCATCGAGTGGTAGTGGAAAAGTGAAAACCAGTCATGGGTTTGTTTTCAGCGTCTTGTACGACGTTCTGAACATGTCGAAGATATTCCCCAGCTGGGGTTCGCGACTGCTCACTCGCTTTCAGAAAACCAGTAGAACCGAGACAGCTACGGAAATGTTGCAGTGTTCGACCAATCCAGATAACTTTTTTAGCCACCTTATCACCACTGTCGAGAGCTAAGTGTAGCACATGGACTCTGAGAGAAAGGAGCAAAACAAGCAGTGGAAACATTCGGTTTCATAACCGTAAAAAAAAAAAAAAAAAGGCGAAGACCCTACCCTCATCGGGATAGGTGGTGATTCTGAGAGTTTTCTTGGCACCAACATGGTGCGGTGGTAATATACTATGCTCGTAAGTGGCAGACGGTCACTGGAGCTTACAACCGAGATCTGGCGAGTGTACAGGAGGCTGTCAAGGTGAACCGTCGCCGCAAGCTGCCCAAGGGTGTTCAACGAGAAGCCTCAGACTGTATTGCGCAGGGCATTATCATACATGCTGCTTCTTTGGGATATCAAAGTTTGCTTCACCTCCCCTGTCCCACCCCTCCTCTGTATTCCCCTGAATGGCACCCGGTGACTCCGTCATTGCTCCTCGGACGAACGAACCATTGCGTTCAAGCATTTATAGTAGGACGAAGAGATCTTCGAGATGAAACGTTTCCCGAGGAAAAAAAATCCATCCCTTTGGTCTACGTCAAGTGATACAGCGTTTGAAAAATGTGTGGTATTAAATGGTGAATATATAGAGAGACACTAATAACACCATTATATTTCGTGTTTTTTCCCTTTGAGGTGATAATGAAAACGTTGTGATTGCCCGCGCCTACCTGCAACAGATGATTAGTAAGGCAACAGCAACAACGGAAAACGAAGAGAGAAGTGGCCTAATGAGAAATGACGTAAGACATGTAAGCAGTCTTTCTCCCCTCTTGTCCAACAGGGACGTTAAAGAAACAGTGACGGTAATAGGAAAATGATTCAGGAGCAGAGGTTTTAAAATTCACGGTGAAAGGATATCAATGATAGGATTTGCTGATGATTTTCTTGTCCTCAGCGAAAGTGAGGAAGAATTGTAAGATTTGTTGGACGAAAACCACAGGCTGTAGAGGGAATAATATGCATAGAGAATGAACGAAAGGAAGTCGATATAATGAGGAGTGGCAAAAATAAGCAAAGCGATAAACTTAACCCAAAAATAAGGATACGAAGTAGATGAAGGACTTTATCTACCTCGAAAGCAAAATAACGCGTTGGAGACGAAGAGCATTGAAGAAGCAGACTACCATAGACAAAGAGTACATTCCGCGCTAAAAGAAGTTGACTAATACCAAACATCGGCCTTAATTTGTGGAAGGCATTTCTGAAAATGTACGTTTGAAGTACTGAACTGTATGGAAGAGAATCATGCACCGGGGGAAAGATGGGAAAGAAGACAAGTAAAAAATGTCGTGTGACTAGGGCCTCCCGTCGGGTAGACCGTTCGCTTGGTGCAATTCTTTAGATTTGACGCCACTTCGGCGACTTGCGCGTCGATGGGGATGAAATGATGATGATTAGGACAACACAACACCCAGTCCCCAAGAGGAGAAAATCTCCGACTCAGTTGAAAATCGAACCCGGGCCCATAGGAGTGACATTCAGTCGCGCTGACCACTTAGCTACCGGGGGCGGACAGAAGACAAGTGAAGCATCTGAGATGTCACACTAGAGAATGCTGAAACTTAAGTGTACTGACAAGATAATAAATGAGGATGTTCTCCGTAGACCTGGGGGGCGAAAGGAATCTCTGAAAAACGGTGATTACAAAAAAGGGACAGCATGAGAAAACATGTGTTGAGACACCAGGGAATACCTTCCATCCTACTAGAGGACAAAAACTGTAGAAGACAGCGACTGAAATGAATCCAATGAACAATTGTGGACGCTTTGTGGCCGAGAGGTTCTAGGCGCTTCAGTCGTGTACCGCGCGACCGCTACGGTCGCAGGTTCGAATCCTGCCTCGGGCATGGATGTGTGTAATGTCCTTAGGTTAGTTAGGTTTAAGTAGTTCTAAGGTCTAGGGGACTGATGACCTCAGATGTTAAGTCCCATAGTGCTCAGAGCCATTTTTTGAACAACTGTGGATATTTGGTGTAAGTGCTTCTCTGGGGACGAAGAGACTGGCACAGGATAGGGAGTTGTGACGCGTCCTGTCATCGCATCAAACAGGATATGGTTACCTCACTCATCCTGTTCCCCCCAAAAAATCTTTACTTTGAACCCAATCACTGTGTCTCATTTTCACGTGTGACCATGGTACATGCTGATGTAATAATCCTCTTCTGTACTTAGCGTAGTGTCGAAAGTGCATCTACACTCCTGGAAATGGAAAAAAGAACACATTGACACCGGTGTGTCAGACCCACCATACTTGCTCCGGACACTGCGAGAGGGCTGTACAAGCAATGATCACACGCACGGCACAGCGGACACACCAGGAACCGCGGTGTTGGCCGTCAAATGGCGCTAGCTGCGCAGCATTTGTGCACCGCCGCCGTCAGTGTCAGCCAGTTTGCCGTGGCATACGGAGCTCCATCGCAGTCTTTAACACTGGTAGCATGCCGCGACAGCGTGGACGTGAACCGTATGTGCAGTTGACGGACTTTGAGCGAGGGCGTATAGTGGGCATGCGGGAGGCCGGGTGGACGTACCGCCGAATTGCTCAACACGTGGGGCGTGAGGTCTCCACAGTACATCGATGTTGTCGCCAGTGGTCGGCGGAAGGTGCACGTGCCCGTCGACCTGGGACCGGACCGCAGCGACGCACGGATGCACGCCAAGACCGTAGGATCCTACGCAGTGCCGTAGGGGACCGCACCGCCACTTCCCAGCAAATTAGGGACACTGTTGCTCCTGGGGTATCGGCGAGGACCATTCGCAACCGTCTCCATGAAGCTGGGCTACGGTCCCGCACACCGTTAGGCCGTCTTCCGCTCACGCCCCAACATCGTGCAGCCCGCCTCCAGTGGTGTCGCGACAGGCGTGAATGGAGGGACGAATGGAGACGTGTCGTCTTCAGCGATGAGAGTCGCTTCTGCCTTGGTGCCAATGATGGTCGTATGCGTGTTTGGCGCCGTGCAGGTGAGCGCCACAATCAGGACTGTATACGACCGAGGCACACAGGGCCAACACCCGGCATCATGGTGTGGGGAGCGATCTCCTACACTGGCCGTACACCACTGGTGATCGTCGAGGGGACACTGAATAGTGCACGGTACATCCAAACCGTCATCGAACCCATCGTTCTACCATTCCTAGATCGGCAAGGGAACTTGCTGTTCCAACAGGACAATGCACGTCCGCATGTATCCCGTGCCACCCAACGTGCTCTAGAAGGTGTAAGTCAACTACCCTGGCCAGCAAGATCTCCGGATCTGTCCCCCATTGAGCATGTTTGGGACTGGATGAAGCGTCGTCTCACGCGGTCTGCACGTCCAGCACGAACGCTGGTCCAACTGAGGCGCCAGGTGGAAATGGCATGGCAAGCCGTTCCACCGGACTACATCCAGCATCTCTACGATCGTCTCCATGGGAGAATAGCAGCCTGCATTGCTGCGAAAGGTTGATATACAGTGTACTAGTGCCGACATTGTGCATGCTCTGTTGCCTGTGTCTATGTGCCTGTGGTTCTGTCAGTGTGATCATGTGATGTATCTGACCCCAGGAATGTGTCAATAAAGTTTCCCCTTCCTGGGACAATGAATTCACGGTGTTCTTATTTCAAATTCCAGGAGTGTATGTCGTGTAGATAACTGTGGTGAGTGCTTGTGTAGTATAGAGCTGTGTTGGTGTTATTGTGACTGATTATGGAAATCATTTTCTTCGTATGGGGTACCACAGTCGTGTATTTGTTAAAAGAAATTTTGGGGTTCTCCTCCTCGGCTATTTTTGACAAGTATTCTCTGTATTATATTTCGCACGACTGGTCATTTTCAAGGGCAGCAGGCGTCGATGTGTTGCACAATATCCTGTTACTAAGCCGCCCCTTAGTAACAAGATAACTGTATAATACATCGACGCCTGCTTCCCTTAAAAATGTCCTGTAAAGCCGAAATTGGCCAGTCGTGCGAGATATAATAATGAGAATACTTGTCAAAAAGAGCCGTGGTGGAAAACTACAAAAAGTCTTTCAAGATTGTGAAAATGAAAGGATGGGAGTGGGTGAAACACAGAACCAGCACTTACGCTATTCCTCTCAGTTTACCAACCAGCCTCTAGACTCATCTTCCTCACCATCAACAGTGCCACGTGGTGTTTTACCACGACATACTACCGAACGATTTCGGATCCAACTCCAGCCAGTAGTGCACAGTTTGGGTACCAAAATGCATAATCTATCATTTCTCCACTTCCAAGATAAGCGGAGGTTAAAAAAATTCTTCTGTCATCATGAATAGAACCAGCTACAGGGTGCGGGGCAGCAGGCACTAGTAATAACCGAAGACACATGAAATGATTTACTATAGAATGATTTGTTACGACAAGGCATATTGTGCTTTAAAAAAGTCATTGTAAATTAACAACAGTGTCAAAAGTCATGTCAAGAAACTGCCCTGAAACGCGTTGTTGACCACTTGTCAAGTTGTGCGTTGGTGTACAACTTCATCTTCTCTGACAACAATCATCTCAATCACATCCATATAATTATCGAATGGAGTCTCAGAAACAGATGATCTCTTTCCCTGCTGATTGAACAGCCCGGTTACCTTTCTTTTCTTATTGACGGCATTTTGGCGGCTTGTATGTCAGGTCAGGTGCTCTCGTGTAGTAGTCCCACGTTGGTGAATGCGAAATGTGTGTGTGTGAAGGTGTGTGTTTGTAGTTGTTGTTGTTGTGGTCTTCAGTCCTGAGGCTGGTTTGATGCAGCTCTCCGTGCTACTCTATGATGTGCAAGCTTCTTCATCTCCCAGTACTTACTGCAACCTACATCCTTTTGAACCTGCTTAGTGCATTCATCTCTTGGTCTCCCTCTACGATTTTTACACTCCACGCTGCCCTCCAATGCTAAATTTGTGATCCCCTGATGCCTCAGAACATGTCCTACCAACCGCTCCCTTCTTCTTGTCAAGTTGTGCCACAAACTCCTCTTCTCCCCAATTCTGTTCAATACCTCCTTATTAGTTATGTGATCTACCCATCTAATCTTCAGCATTCTTCTGCAGCACCACATTTCTAAAGCTTCTACTCTCTTCTTGTCCAAACTATTTATCGTCCATGTTTCACTTCCATACATGGGTACACTCCATACAAATACTTTCAGAAAAGACTTCCTGACTCTATACTCGATGTTAACAAATTTCCCTTCTTCAGAAATGCTTTCCTTGTCATTCCCAGTCTACATTTTATATCCTCTCTACTTTGAACATCATCAGTTATTTTTCTCCCCAAATAGCAAAACTCCTTTACTACTTTAAGTGTCTCATTTCCTAATCTAATTCCCTCAGCATCACCCGACGTAATTCGACTACATTCCATTATTATTGTTTGTAGTACAGTGTTGCATTTTTGTTGAAACTATCTAACAGATTGAAAATGTGTGCCGGAATGGGACTCGAACCTTGAACCTTGCCTCCCGCGAGAAAATGATCTTACGTATGAACTATAAAAGCACGACTCATGCCCCGCAACTGTACTTTTGACAGTGCTTCTCCCCTACTTTCTCAGACAATGGAAGGTTTCCTAACGAAGGACACAGATACCGGGTTCTGACCGATCCAGCTCACAGTTTTAATCAGTCAGGAAGTTTGTAATTTACGTAGACTCCACTGCCTCGTCAAAATTCTTTCGGTGTTTTTGTTGTTGATGGTGATGGGAGATACTATAAGAGAATACCCGATGCCAGCACGTAGCCTTCGAATACCAAGGTGCTCAACATCCCCGTCCGACCCTCTTACGATCATCAACAGCGTTGTATCCCCTAATTACATGAAACGCTACGAAGAAATCTGAAATTCAGTCCAGCACATTGGAACGAGCTCTAGTAATCAGGAACCTTGCGCTGCCATCATTTTCCCTTTCGCCGACCTAATACTACCGGTGAAAATTTCTCCAACGACGAGGATTCGAACTAGGTACCTCTGGGTCGAGGCTACTGAACAAGCGTTCATTAGTGACCTCGGCTACGAGGCGAGTCTGACTCCACGGGTACTTTGGATTTCGCCGCGAGCCTGGAGATTTGAGAAAGTCACGAAATCTCTTTCTGCCTTTACCGATAGATGGAACTTTCCTTAACACCCTCATATGTAAAAAAAATACGGCCAATTTGCGACTTTTTCCCTATAAAGTGAGAACGAGAGGAAATATCGGCATAACAAACTTCGATTCTCTTCTTTCAGTAGGTAGCTAGATGGAACTAGCTTACACCAGCTGCCAACAAACACGGAAAGGCCCCGAGTTCTAGTCTCGGTCCGGCACACAGTTTTAATCTGCCAGGAAGTTTCAAAAACGGAATTGCTCGTTGGTCTTTTATCGCTGGTAACTGACAGACAAAGATTATGAGACGTTGTTAGTATTCTCGAGGAAGGAAAGAGGACGGTGCGTTCGGAGGAATTACTGGAAAGAGGTGGATTCAGATGGAACCTGTGGAGGAGCGGGAGTAGGCTGTAGTGGCAAGACGATTTTGATGTTGGTGGGATTCTGGCAAAGAAGTGTACATCTGCTGTAAGTCTCGGAGTTAGAAATAATTATGCACATATCGGCAGAAATTATTAAACTATTGAGATTATCTTGGTGGCTAGAGGTTTGATTTAGTTAAATTATTAAATCTCAGCGAACTAGGGTGTCTCTTTTGCAGTTCTTAGTGTCATCATATTTTCTTGTACACAATTACACTCATTTGGCCCATCTTGTGGACCACACAGTCAAACAGTTATTTTGTGAAACATCCCTATCCGTTAGTTGTGCTCCTTTCGCGGCCGACTCAGCGATTAATCTCCACGAGAAGAAATACGGCACGATGTCACCTGTCGCTGCTGGTACACATGTGGGAAGAGAAAGGGCAAGTTGGGAGCAGCAGATAAGGCACTGAGTGAGGACCGCCACAAATTAGGTTCGTCACGTAATCCCACAAAGAAGCAGTTCTCTGCTGAACAGTACTGTAGCAGGTAAGTACGAGGTTTGGCTGGGTGCATTGTCGAGATTTTGTAACCTTTGATTATTCAATTTTTTTTAGTTTTGTATTTGTGGGTGTTCACTGCCTCCAGATGCTTAATAAACGTAAATATGGTGCGTAGTAGGATGGAATGGTTTGGTTATTCATTATTGTTTGCATGGAATTGCATATCGAACATTCCAACACGAAATTAGTTAGTAACGAGACGCTGACGACAATCTCTTCCTCACTAAACCACTCAGCAAACTTGTCAGACCGTGCTTCCTAACCTTGTCAGTAGTATTAATATTCACTCTGTATTACAAACAGCTAAAGCAGGGGCGCTATCAGCAGTCCTCACATTACGTGATAAGGCTCCCATCTAGAAATGAAGCCGCAGCTCCCGGACAACTTTTCATGAATTGCAGCAGCCATGAAAAGTCTTTTCTAGTTCGATGGAGCGTTCGCTATATAAGTCGACCCTGTTTCGACTGACTGCATCCTCACACGATTCAAGAACAATGAGCCTGTACTAGTATCAGGTCAAGTGAAAACCTTACAAACGTATCCCAGTTTCTGAAACCGCACGACCTAGCTAAGGCTGTAGGAGCCTTCATGATTGGTACCTGTCTGTTGGAAGAGTACAGAATGAATTTGCCATGCTGCACCCTGACTTGAACGTAATGTTTCTGCTATTGTACATGACTGTAAATAGTGTTTGTATTGCTTTCGTTTGTGTCACTATGCAAGAATAGCTAAATGAAGGGGGCGTATCAGTCCGGTGATGGCATATGGTCTTCACCTCTCGTAAATTACAAGGGGGCCACCAGACTTGCCCACTCCATTTGAACATACTCATTTATCGCCTTCGCTCAGGACGATCCATCGGTCCATCAAGAGAATAGCGTAGAGCATGATTATGAGGTACTAATTTCTGCCACTTCTGCGCTTGCTGATCTTAGTGATTAAAAGGCTTTCACTTCCAGAATTCGAACCACCCAACTAGTGTTGGAGAGGGAAAATCACATCGGCACACAGCATTCTCAGTCACAAAGGATGATATAAAAATAATTATAACAGAAATAAGTTTGTGTGGAGTTGCTAGTCTGCCATCGGGCGCCTCCCAAGATGGCGGATAGGAGAAATAAAATACACGGGACGGATCAAAACTAGCAGAAAACCCAAGACGTGTCTGCAGTGGAAAACACTGAAGTGTAAGTCAGCGCCTGTTAACCCAATGGGCACTGCTGCTCTGTTGGCTCCTAGGAACTGACAATCTTTGGTTCTAAGTAAGAAGTGGAAACAATGGACTAACAGTTACAACTTATCATGGTTCGTGAGAGTCTAGATACCATTACCCCAGCTGGTAACCAATCCGCCCATCGACAGATGGCAACCAGGCATTCTGATTCTGGGGGACACGGGCAACCGTGAATATAGAGAAAGTCGTAGTTCCCTGACAAACTTCCATATAGAATTCACACATACATAGGCACTTTTAATATCAACACAATAAATCAATCTGGAAAATCTCACACACCAATGTCTTGGTTAAATCGCCAAAAAATTCTTGTACTAGCTCTCCAAGAAATACGATTCACCGATGAAGGCGCAATGGAATATGCTAACTGTTGCGTCTTCAAGACTTAACAGGAAAATGGGTCTCTAACATCACTCAGCTTCTAGGCATAGCCTAAGTGGTACTCAAAAATATAGTCAGCTCAATCTGAGAAGTCTTTCCCATAAACGACCGCCTCATGACCAACAATAAGCACTTGCTGACCAATCTCCATTCGCCCTCTAACACAGACTAACGAAAAGATCCACAAAACATCGATATGATCTGGGCAAAACTCGAGAAAGACGTGACAAAAATCCCTGAAGAAGATGTGAAGATTCTGCTGGGTGACTTCAATGCACAAATCGGTGAAGAAATAGACTACTAGAAAACAGTAAACCCAATATCCAGCCAGCAGATTCTTGAACAAAAATGACTCAAGATTCACATAACTATGCCGACAAAACAATTTAAAACTCATGTCAGCGTCTTTGAGAAACGTTCCACGGAAACAGAAGACTTGGAGCTCCCCCATACCATAAACTAGTGAATATATGACCTATCTTGTAACCTTGTCCTACCCTCTACACAAAGAATTCACGACTTCCATATCCGCACAGCGGTGAGCATCGACTCGGATCACTATTTAACGAGAATGAAAGTGAAATTTACGCAAAAAAATACCCCATAAAAATCATACTTACAAAAATTCGACTCAAGCAATATCGGAGAAACCAGCCTCAAAGAACAATGGAAAAAGTGCTTGAATATTCCTGGGAAATATTCCTCACCAAAATCACACAAAAGGCCAAAAAATTAATCCCATTGAAATAGAACTTCACATTCAAATTGTGAAAAAGTGCTAGAAGAAAGCAAAGAACGTTACATTAAATATAACAGTAAGAAAACACCAGAAAATGATCAGCACTTCAATGAAATCAGGAAACTAGCGACGAAAACCATGCGACAAACCAAGATGCAATACAGGAAGGAACAACTGGACTCTATCGAAGGAAATTATCGCAACTACACCACGCGACGTTTCTTTACAACCTTTGCATGAATAATTCGAGGAGAACCCTCAAAATTTATGTTTTAGGAAAAAAAAGGGAAAAGCTACGTTGACCAATCAGGAGAACTTTAGGGAACTGGCACGATGTTTTTCTGAACTCAGCTGCTCCGAATCCTAGTCGGGATTCCACAACGAAATCACTTACAACCAGATCGAATCTCTACCTCCCTCACAAGAAGAGATTCACAGGAAAATCCTCAAACTAAAAAAAAAAAACAGAGCTTCGGCAGAAGATGGTATCACTGCAAAACTGCTGAAAAATCTTGGATCAAATCCTCTCAGAGAACTTACACAATTAGGCGAAGACTAGAAATGCGCCCACAAAAAAGGCGACAACACGAAATTAAATAATTATTGAGGAATTTCCCCTCTGCAAGTTACAAAATTTTGTCAGCTTGCCTCCTCCAAAGAGGTCAGGATCAACCCGATCACAAAAGTGGCGAATACGAAACCGTCTTCCGCACTGGTCAAGAACGGCTATTAAATTTACAGATAAAATTAAAATACAAAGCGCTCAGGAACTACCCAATCATATGTTCCTTTGTGGACTTAAAGAAAGTTTATGATTGCGTCGATCGGAAGGCCTTTTTTTTATCATCCTCAAAGAACAAGGACTCAACCCGAAAATCCGCAATTTCATAGCTCACCAACTTAACCCCCGAAGTAAAATTCATGAATGAAATATCAGAACATTCTTCATGAAAACCAGTATTCGGCAGGACCGTTCCTTCTTACTCTTTTTAATTTCGTTTTGGAGAACGTCATCCAATTGAGGGAAGAGGAACTAAAAAACTAAAAACGTTGGAAATCCATTCTACTTGGAAGACCCAAAAATGACATCCAGATTCTAGTCTGGCTTCTGCGGATGATCTGCGATGCTAGCAGACGACGACACTGCAGCAGTTAAACATATAAAGGCTCTCAAGGGTTGCACTGAAAGAGCTGACCTCCAAATATCTTTCGTTCTGCTCATAACATCCTACTCTAACATTGATCACAAAACATGAATATATCGAGAGAGTTCCGTACATCAAGTATTTAGGCGAAATCATTGAATCTACAGAGGGGAGAGAAAATGGCAAAGAAAATTCGGCTACAAAAACTTAAGAGAGCTTACGGTAAAATCTACAATATCTACAACAAAAATTTACGTACATACCGGCGAAAATCAGGCACTACAAAACAGTTATCAAGCCTGACGTCGTGTATGCTAACGAAACGCTTGCACTCCACAGAAAAGGTAACCTGAAAGACAACCTAAAAGAAGAACGCAAAATTCTAAGAAGAGAAGATGTATACAGACTATAATCCCGAAAAACAACCGAGAAACTACTGCGTCTCGCAGTAGACATCAGAAAAAGAAAAGTGAAATTTTATGGGAATATCCACATACTCCCAACAACAAGATTCACTTACAAAATTGCGGCGTACATAGAACAGCTCACAATGAATCCTGGATCCAGCAGGTCAAAAAGGATTTAGAAAAGGATTGTATAAGCTGATCAGATATTTTCAGCAGGAACCTTTACAGACCAAAAATATCACTATTTGGGAATTACTGCCAGAGAATAAAGTCGCCACCAAACAAGGATCAAAGTGGACTAAAAAGAATTCACGGGGAAAAGGATCCAATCTATCTCATATTCAGTTACTTCTCGGAAAAAAATCTGGAATACAAAATTAAAACAGCATAATGACGACATCAATCATGAATGGAAGAAATAACAACGACAGTAGGCCTATACTGAAATAAACTGTCTAGCATTTTCTGGCATGCTTTCTGAATACACACTAGATGTAGAGGTAGAACGGAAACGGAGCATGTTCAAGGATATCTAATACTTTACATTTGTAAAAAAAAAACTATGTTACGACTTTTTAACTAACAAAACTAGGAAGAATAGAAAAAAATGTTAAGTCTCGAGAGAAATGCATCAAGAGATACATTTAGGAAAATCGACCAAAGAGGAAACCTACAATCAAAGATAGTTCTATAGAGATCTGAGATTGGAACGCTACAGTATGTTAGTGAAACTAAAATCCTTATAGTTGCATGAATGTCTGGCAGTGAATAAAAAGGTAGACAGATTAGATATACTGGAAAGGAGAAACTGAAAAAAATAACTTCGCATTCAGTCAGAATATTGAAAATATAGGAGAAACAATGACTTATGATATTTGATCATGATTGACAACGAGTAGAGAGTAGTCTATAGCGAAGACATCAAGCCAACAGAGGTGAGAGAGTACCGACTGATTTGGAAAGCGCCGGCCTTTGTGACCGAGCGGTTCTAGGCCCTTTAGTCTGGAACCGCGCGACCGCTACGGTCGCAGGTTCGAATCCTGCCTCGGACATGGATGCGTGTGATGTCCTTAGGTTAGTAAGGTTTAAGTATTCAAGATGAAAGGATTCCGTGATAGACAGCATGAGAAGTCTGGCGGAAAGAGGTTCAAGTGCAGGAAAAGGACAGTGAGAAAATGAATGAATAGTGAAGCAGAAGAAGGAAAGAAAAAGGATGAAAAATAAAAATGGTATTGTCCTTGTAAGGTGCCAAATAAAATAATAATAATAATAACACCAACAACAATAACATATTCAGAGTTTTGCAAATGATAACAATAACAACAACAAAATAACGGACAGATCTGTGTCCATAAGATGTATGAATTCACAGCACCAAAGCAGCCCACGATTCTGCCTGGTCATCCCAAAACTGCCATAGTAAGGTGAGATAAAAATTTCTACCGCGCTTTCAAGTGCCGATTAGATTTTTACTACACATGTGTGTTAACAGTGCCGTACCGAGATGGTGCCGGCATAGGCCCCCGCCAATGGTGCAGGCAGAGGGAGGGGGGGGGGGGGGTGCGGGGAAGGAGGCGCAAGAAATGACCGGTAATCAAAAAGACAATAAAGGAAGGAGTAGGAATTAACCGGGATGAGTACTTGAGTTTTGCTAAGTTCGAGTTCCCATCTTCTGCCTACGAGAAGCATTTCCTTCAGCCCCCGACTGTAAACGCACTCTGTTGTCAGAATGTCATGCAGCTCAAAGAAGATCCTTCACCTCTACAGGGCTCCCTCATGTCCAACTGTGCAGTTGTTGCTACTGCTGCGCTACATTATTGTCGGACCTTAAAGGCCGGCAAGCAGCTATGCTGAAGCATCTATACATATCTCTAAATTATAAAATCCGCTGTTGCATTTTTCTTTTTGTCTGTAAAGCTAAATTTCAAGAACCGCTGAAGGGATTTTGATGCTGTTTTTACCAATAGATGTATTCAGGAGGCAGGTTTATGTACAAAAAAATAAAAAAAGCCCATGTGCGAGTACGAGTTGCTGTCTGATGATTCTGTACAAACTACATTATGTACAAAGACATTCCATCCATTCCGCCAATCGAATATCTCGACTATTTTTCCACTTATAGACATTGATACTGACAAGACATGGGTCCTTGCGATTCCAAGACTTTCGACAATGTTCTAGTTTCAAGACTAAATTCTGATTACAAAACACAAAGGAAATGTGTTTCTTCCTGTGATGTAATCACAGATTAACAATTTTCTTTTTTTTTCCTTTGTCCGTACCGTGAATCCTCGCTTCTTGCCAAATTTCATGATTCTAGGCCAAACGGGAAGTATTCTACAGGTTTTGATGAGTGAGTTTGCAAGTATCAAAATATGTTATATAAATAGCCTTATGTTTTGGTTGCGTTGACTTACAAACTTACATTTATTACATCGCCAAGGGACTATAGACCTTAGTACGTTACGTAAATTCCAACTTGATAAGACTACCCGTTCCTGAGAAAAAGTGATCTTAAAGATGGGCGAACACACAGAGAGTCAGCAAATGACAAAAAGTTTTTGCGTGAATTTGTAGTTTTAGAATTTTATCCTTTACTCGTCCAGTGGACCCTTGCTTCAGGCCAAATTTTGTGATTCTAAGCCAATGATAACTACTCTACAAGTTTTGACGAATGAGTTTTGCATTGACATACAAGTTAACGTTTATTACACCGCCAGCGTTTATTACACACCAAGTATATGACATAGATTTAAACTAAAGACTCCTACCCGTTGCTGAGAAAAAGGATTTTTACAGCCGAAGAGACAGACAGACTACAGAGTGATCGTATAAGGGTACCGTTTTTACCGATTGAGTGCGCTAGTCGAAAGACCGCCGTGTCATCCTCAGTCATTCGTCATCGGATGTGCATGGAGCGGCATGGGGCAAGCACACCGCACTCCCGGCCGTTATGGACGTTCCGACCTTGGAAACAATCAGGCAGCTCCTCAGTTTGCATCACGAGCTGCAGTCCCCCACCAAGGAAAAAACCCCTGGTAGTGCTTGGAATTGAACTCGTGTCCTCCGCATGAGGGTCTGTCGCATTGACTGCTTGCCTGCGGAGGCACACACGCTTATATACGCAATTTATAAATATTTCGTGCAAATAGATTGAACAATGACGAATTAAATTCCTGTAGCACGATTTTCTGTTTATATATGACGTCTGATCTCAGAAACTACTGTAGGGGTTTTGATACGGTTTTCATCAATAGATTCATTCGCGAGGAAGGTTTGTGTATAACTATAATCTATTACCGCTACACCAGGCAAGTCGTTCGGCTGTGGATGCATAGTGCTAGTCGTACGAAGCCGGGCCTGATCACTGATGTGCACTATTTGACCGAAGTGTTCCGACTATGGCTGATTTCTGCTGACAGGACTGGAGCGAGACCCGACGGTGGAGGAAGCAAGAGAACAATGTGGAAGCGATGTATCATTTACTTTCCCTTCCGGCTATTTCTTTCGCTCTCTCAAATTTCAGTTGGTCCGACCTTATTCAAGAATAAGCGTTCTGTAGCTATTACATAATATTGTCGGTATTGCTAGTCATCGTGCCTATAGCCAGCTATAAACCGTTCATCAGAGTTGAACACTTGTGTAAACAAACGTACGCTTTGGTATTGGTCATTGGCTACATTACTCGAACACTGGTGTAGTAATACTACTGGGAGTATTAGAAATTTTGTTGTTACTGTAGCGCGAATGATGATCTGAAACAAGCTAAATTATCGAAAGTCTGAAATGTATTTACTATCCACTGTGCTAAATGTCTAACCGTATAATTGTTTAATTCTTGTATCGAATATAGCGCAGCTTTCGGGTTCGCTGTGTTTCACTTTTAATAAACCTGTTTACAGAATTATAAAACTAGCTAAATCTGTGTAGAAAAAAAGGTAGTTTTAATCTGGGGGGGGGGGGGGGGTGAGGGGGTCCAGTTTTGGCATTTCTGCCAGGAGATGAGGATCCTCTTGTTAGGGTTCTGTGTGTATAAACCTCCAGTCACTTTATGTCACATACACTCCTGGAAATTGAAATAAGAACACCGTGAATTCATTGTCCCAGGAAGGGGAAACTTTATTGACACATTCCTGGGGTCAGATACATCACATGATCACACTGACAGAACCACAGGCACATAGACACAGGCAACAGAGCATGCACAATGTCGGCACTAGTACACTGTATATCCACCTTTCGCAGCAATGCAGGCTGCTATTCTCCCATGGAGACGATCGTAGAGATGCTGGATGTAGTCCTGTGGAACGGCTTGCCATGCCATTTCCACCTGGCGCCTCAGTTGGACCAGCGTTCGTGCTGGACGTGCAGACCGCGTGAGACGACGCTTCATCCAGTCCCAAACATGCTCAATGGGGGACAGATCCGGAGATCTTGCTGGCCAGGGTAGTTGACTTACACCTTCTAGAGCACGTTGGGTGGCACGGGATACATGCGGACGTGCATTGTCCTGTTGGAACAGCAAGTTCCCTTGCCGGTCTAGGAATGGTAGAACGATGGGTTCGATGACGGTTTGGATGTACCGTGCACTATTCAGTGTCCCCTCGACGATCACCAGTGGTGTACGGCCAGTGTAGGAGATCGCTCCACACACCATGATGCCGGGTGTTGGCCCTGTGTGCCTCGGTCGTATGCAGTCCTAATTGTGGCGCTCACCTGCACGGCGCCAAACACGCATACGACCATCATTGGCACCAAGGCAGAAGCGACTCTCATCGCTGAAGACGACACGTCTCCATTCGTCCCTCCATTCACGCCTGTCGCGACACCACTGGAGGCGGGCTGCACGATGTTGGGGCGTGAGCGGAAGACGGCCTAACGGTGTGCGGGACCGTAGCCCAGCTTCATGGAGACGGTTGCGAATGGTCCTCGCCGATACCCCAGGAGCAACAGTGTCCCTAATTTGCTGGGAAGTGGCGGTGCGGTCCCCTACGGCACTCCGTAGGATCCAACGGTCTTGGCGTGCATCCGTGCGTCGCTGCGGTCCGGTCCCAGGTCGACGGGCACGTGCACCTTCCGCCGACCACTGGCGACAACATCGATGTACTGTGGAGACCTCACGCCCCACGTGTTGAGCAATTCGGCGGTACGTCCACCCGGCCTCCCGCATGCCCACTATACGCCCTCGCTCAAAGTCCGTCAACTGCACATACGGTTCACGTCCACGCTGTCGCGGCATGCTACCAGTGTTAAAGACTGCGATGGAGCTCCGTATGCCACGGCAAACTGGCTGACACTGACGGCGGCGGTGCACAAATGCTGCGCAGCTAGCGCCATTCGAAGGCCAACACCGCGGTTCCTGGTGTGTCCGCTGTGCCGTGCGTGTGATCATTGCTTGTACAGCCCTCTCGCAGTGTCCAGAGCAAGTATGGTGGGTCTGACACACCGGTGTCAATGTGTTCTTTTTTCCATTTCCAGGAGTGTATATCGCCATTTATTACATTTATGCAATGATTCGGTTCAGATGATTCCGAGGTTCTGTAAAGATCAGCCAGAGAATATTCATCCTCCTAATTGCGTTCTAGATCTGCTTTAGACCGACAGCGATGGCGGTAAAGAGCAGGTACCGGTATGATCTTTTACAGGGTGGGCAAAATGTAAGGGGCCATCAAGAAGTTTCCATTCGATGGTCGCTCAGCCCAGAATCGGTATGCCAATCAGGTAATATCTCCATGAGCATTGAGGCAGTCACCCCACTGACGCACGACGTTGAAGGTACTCGTTTTGTAAAACGCCTTGTCTACTGCCTGTAGAAGTCCGTAACTGCCTACTGAACATCTTCGACCATTCAAGGCCTTTTTTAATGGACCAAAGGCGTGATAATCGCACTGGGAGAGATCAGGATTACAGGGCGAGTGCTCGAGTGTCTGCTACTTGAGATGGCGTTTTTCTGCGTCATGACGTTTGCGACGTAGGACTGATAGAAGTGACAGAGAAGAGCGACACATTTTGTCACGGGATCGGTGCGAGAGCGTTGCGGAATTCTCAACATACTCCACTGGCAGACGTTACAAGAGAGGCGTTGTGCATTACCTAGAGGTTTAGCATTGAAGTTTCGAGAGAGCAAGTTCCAGGAAGATTCGGACAAAATATTACTTCCTCTCCCACATATATCGCTCAATCACCACGACGAGAAAATTTCAGAAATTGAGATTCAGTACAGAGGCTTATCAACAGTCATTCTTCCCAAGCACCATTCGCAAATGCCGGCCGCTGTAGCCGAGCGGTTCTAGGCGCTTTAGTCCGGGACCGCGCTGCTGCTACGGTCGCAGGTTCGAATCCTGCCTCGGGCATGGATGTCTGTGATCTCCTTAGGTTAGTTAGTTTTAATTAATTCTAAGTCTATGGGACTGATGACCTCAGATGTTAAGTCCCACAGTGCTAATAGCCATTTGAACAATTTTTTTGAACCATTCGCAAGTGGAACAGGGTAGGGGGGACCAGTTAATGATACCAGAAGTACCCTCCATCATGCACCATTATGTGGCTTGCAGAGTGTGATGTAGATGTAGATTATTATGAAGCAGATGAAGTAATTATTATGAAGCAGCAGCATCCCTTGGCGTACCATTCTACAACGGTGGTTTCCGACAGGCATGCTGCCCCATACACATTCTTCGTTCTGCAATGGATGTCTACTGGCGTTTGCACTGTGGCAGCCAAGAAAAGAATAACAGCACATTTGTCCTGTTTGGATGCAGTTGGTAATAATGTCACCATAGTTCAAGTTTCCGCATTTTCCTCACATACGTCGGAAAGACAAGAAAGCCACACTAATCCCTTGCCTGCATGTCGGTACTTACACACGCGCATCCGAGCCGACGCGCGCCATGTTGCATATACGCTGCAGCAGCGCCCTCAAGCGGAAAATTTTCGATCGCCCCTTAGAAAACTGGGCCGTAAAATATTTCATGCAACGTAAGATAGGCAACCCAACGTTTGTCATCAACAACCAGGGCGGATGATGTAAGTTGAGTTGTCTATCTCAAGGCGCATGAAATATTTTCCGGGCGTTTTATTTTGGCCACCCTGCATGTGAACGTACTGCTACGCTCAACGCTACATCCGGAATGGCCTCTCGATGCTGCCTGCACAGTGAGTTTCACGGCTCTTAGCGCTGAACAATCGCCGACCTCCGTTGCAGCCAGCACAGCTCACAACCTGCCACCAGCCACGTCACGCTCATTCACACGGAAAGAGCAACGCCCACCACCTGTTCCACTGGCACAGTTTCCGTGATGCCCAAGCTGGCACAAACACAGCAGAGCTGGCGAATGCCAAAGGCAATTGGCTTTCAATAGTGTGAGCCCATAATCGTGGTCTCGCCGAATAATAGAAGATTTCGAGTAAATAAATTTTATACGTTTCCTGACAAAAAAATTGAAGCACTCATAAAGTGAGAATGAAAAGAAATGAAACATCACGGGCTTAGAGGATATGTGATGTTATTTCCGTGATTAAAAAATCGTGTCGCATTTACAAGAAGCTTGGCGGTGTGTGCCCACTTATCGGTATGATAATGTATCTTCTCCAGCCTGGATGCATGCACTGATTCTGTTGTAAAGGATGTCATAAAACCATTGTATCCTCTCCTGATCCAAGCTGGCCCACAAATACTGTAACTGATCCTTGATATCTTGGTTACGGCATTGGGAGAAAGGAGAAGTCCGAGGTGGTCGTACAGATGTTCCATTGAGGACAGTTCTTGGGGACCTTACTGGCCACATAAAATTCATAAAAACATGTGCCATGTGTGGTCAAACATTGTCCTGTTGAAAAATGGCACTACAATACTGACTCCTCAGATGTAACACATGAGGGCACAGGATGTCCGCGACGTACCGTTACGCTGTCAGAGTTCCCTATCACTCACTACCAGCCGCGACTCAAGTCGTATACTCCAGGAGTAAGGCAGTTGTGTCTCTCCAAAACACTGGAAGAAGTGGACCTTCCCAGGTCGTCACTATAATCATCGACGATGCTCACCTGGGGTACCGCTGAACTCTGATTCATCGCTGAACACGAAGCGACGCCATTCATCACCCGTCCATGCTTCCCAGTAATGGTCCCATTCCAAACCGACCAATGCTGCGGGACGACACAGAAGGGTGCTTGGAGTCCGTTACTCGCTCTCGGACGCAGGCGCAGATGTGATGGGGTTACGATGTGCCTGGTCCACAGACATGGTTATCCGGAACCTTGACGACGAATACGTCTGCTCTCACATGCGCACGCAGTACATCTGGCCAATGTCACATTCGAATGGCCCAAAAATCTTGACATTGCACCATTCGCCCAGCCGACCAAATGAAGATTCACAATCGGGCTCCTTTGAAACTCTTTCAAATGCTGGTGACACTGTCTCACACAAGTACTGTGTTCTTCACAGTGATCACTCAACATCTGACGCTGTTCATGCTCCTTATACACGGTCGAGTCACATTAATGGGAGTACCGTCTATGTTCAAGGTCAAAATAGAATAAACACTCGTAGACAGTACGTGGCAGCACTAGCAGAGGACGGTATATAAAGCGTGTTTGGGGGGACACGGGAAAACAGTACAGTACAGTAATGCGGAAACGGTGCGAGTTATCTGACTTCCAAAAGGGCCTGATCAGATTGCGAGTCTAGGCTGGAAGCAATTCAGAAACTGCCAAGTTCGTAAACTGTTTGCGTACTGCCGTGGTTAAAGTATGGCGTGCGTGGCAAAATGGCGCTTTACAAATCCGGCGGCGAGACGACTGTGGTGTACCATAGGTCAAAAATGACATAAGTGAGCGACGGCTGCAGAGATGTATACAGGGCAATAGACTTGCAACTGTTGAGCAAGTAACCGTCTAGTTGAACCAAGGGGCTACCAGAAATGTCTTCTCAACGACCGTTCAAGGAACGTTGCAGCATATGGGCCCTCGCAGCGGGCGCCTGGTTCATGCACCCATGCTGACTGTTGTTGGTTGACGACAAAAGATGGATTCTGCACGTCAGTATCGCAACTGGACGTCCACTGAGTAGCGACAGGTGCCATTTTCAGATGAATCACGTTTTATGTACCATCGGACACATGACTGTTGCCGTGTATGACCCTGAAATATGGTTCAAATGGCTCTGAGCACTATGGGACTTAACTTCTGAGGTCATCAGTCCCTAGAACTTAGAACTACTTAAACCTAACTAACCTAAGGACATCACACACATCCATGCCCGAGGCAGGATTCGAACCTGCGACCGTACCGGTCGCGCGGATCCAGACTGTAGCGCCTAGAACCGCTCGTCCACTCCGGCCGGCACCGTGAAATAATAGACGAAATATCGAAGGCCGGATGAGGGAGCGTCATGTTCCTGGGGAGTGTTTTTGTGGCATCCTCTGGATGATTTCGTAATTCTGCAAGGCACAGTGGATCAACAGAAGTATGCATCAGTCCTTGGGGACTATATTCTCCCCTACATGCAGTTTGTTTTTCTCCTCGGCACCATGGCATCTACTAGCAGGACAATGCAACGTATTACACAACTCGCAGTCTACGTGCGTGGTTCTGAGAACTCCCGGAAGAGTGTAACGTAATGCCCTCACCACCAAACTCCCTGGATTTAAAACTAAATGAGAATCTGTGGGACCTCCTCGATCGGGCCTATTCACCATGGATCCTCATCGGAGAAACCTAGCGAGGTTCCGAGAACACCAGAATGAGTTTAACGTACTGCCCTCACCATTTAACGTACTGCCCTAGCCACCAAACTCCCTGGATTTAAATACAAACGAGAATATGTGGGACCACCTCGATCGGGCCTTTTCAGCATGGATCCTTATCCGAGAAACCTAGCGTAGCTGGCCGTGGTACTCCCTATCTCTGTCGGTACTTGCCACAACCTCACAGACTCTCTTCCTTCACGTTTCGCAGCAGTCCGCGCTGGGAGAGATGGTCATTCAGCTTTTGACAGATGGTCACATAAATGTGACTGGACCATGTATATCACACGATTTCTGGCAACAACTCTTTAACAAGGACAATCTAATGCACTCCGGTAATCTCTCTACCTGTCACAGACAACTGAAACTCAAGTCATTTACACACCCGCTTATGCCAATACTCCTTTCAGAGTATGCTGATACAGTAGTCCGATACTCCGCAATCATTTACACCCGCTCGTTCTGTGGAAGATCCTTGCCAAAAGACTGCAAAGTTGCACAAGCCACACCACTTCTCAAAAAGGAAATAGGAGTAATCCGATGAATTACAAACCCACAACAAAGACGTCGATTTGCAGTAGGAGTATCGAAAATATACTGTGTTTGAACAATATGAATTATCTTGAAAAAAATGGCCTGTTGAAGTATAGTCAGCAGAAATTTAGAAAATACCGTTTTAATGAACAATAGTTAGCTCTTTATTCGCACAAAGTAATGCATACTATCGACAGCGGATTTAAAATTCGTTCCATTTTTCTAGGTGTCCAAAAGGTTTTTGACAGCGCTCCTCGCAAGAGACTTCTAATCAAATTGCGTGCCTGTAGAGTATTATTTCAGCTCTGCGACAGGATTTGTGATTACGTGTCAGAAAGGTTACAGTACTTATAATCGACGGAAACCATCGAGTAAAACAGAAGTGATATCCGGCGTTCCCCAAGGAAGTCGTATAGGCCCTCTGCTGTTCCTAAGCCATACAACCGATTTAGGAGATAATCTGAGAAGTCCTCTTAGATTGTTTGCAGATGATGCTGTCATTTACCATATAATAAAGTCATCAGAAGATTAAAACCAACTGCAAAATGATTTCTACACTATCTGTAGGGCGCGAAAAATGGCAGGAAAAATGTGAACTCATCACATAAGTACAAAAAGAAATCCGTTACATTTCGGTTACACGATAAATGATGCAATTTTAAGCGCTGCCAGTTCAGGTGAATACCTAGGAATTACAATTACGAACAACTTAAACTGGATTACATAATGTTGTGGAGAAGGCAAAGCAAACACTGCTTTTTATTGGCAGAACACTTAGAAGATGCAATAGGTCTATTAAAGAGACTGCCTATACTACAATCATTCGTCCTCTGCTAGAGTACTGCTGTGCAGTATGGAATCCTTACCACATTGGTTTAACGGAGGACACCGAAAAAGCCAAAGAAGGGTAGCTCGCTTTGGAGTTTATTGTTCCGACATGATCCTTTCACGAAATTTCTGTCATCAACCTTCTCCTCTGAATGCGAAAATATTTTTAATCTTTAAGAACACGTCTCGTGGAGAAAAACAGCGAATGGATAAGGTATTTTAAAAATGGATTACAGACATTTCAAACAAATATTTTATTACAGTCAAAACAGTTTTTAGTTTACTTTTAAAGTGAAAATATTTTATTGTCGTCAATCTGCATACGAAGAAATGATCATCGTAACAAAATAAGATAAATCAGAGATCGTATAGAAAGATTTTCCCACGCGCTTTTAAAGAGTGGAAAGGTAGAGAAATAGTCTGAAGCTGGTTCGAAGAACCATATCCCAGCCACTGAAGGTGAATTGCACAGCAATCAATGTAGTTGTGGATGTAGATGGTGTGTATGTCTACGAAATTACATTGATATCCGACATGTTTTTTTGCTGCTTCACTTTTTTGTTATGCTATGCATATGGCGTCAAATTTTATAGACAAATGGACGATATCTAGACCGAATGTTACATTTAAATAATAAACTTCCGACGGAAGTTAGACAAAAGTTATTGAAAACTGGAACCACAGTTCTCGCCGTACAGTACTTATCAAGACAGGAACTAGGTGTATTCCACTAAATTATTGGCCCGTATTGTTAACGTCGATATGCAGCACGATTTTGGAGCTTATGTGGTGTTCGAATATTATTAACTACCTCGAAAAGAACGGTCTATTGAGATATAGTCAACACGGGTTTAGAAAGCATCGTTCTTGTGAAACACAAGACTTTATTCAAACAAGGGGTTGAGTCCAGAATGAGATTTTCACTCCGCAGCGGAGTGTGCGCTGATATGAAACTTCCTGGCATATTAAAACTGTGTGCCCGACCGAGACTCGAACTCGGGACCTTTGCCTTTCGCGGGCAAGTGCTCTACCAACTGAGCTACCGAAGCACGACTCACGCCCGGTGCTCACAGCTTTACTTCTGCCAGTACCTCGTCTCCTACCTTCCAAACTTTACAGAAGCTCTCCTGCGAACCTTGCAGAACTAGCACCGGGCGTGAGTCGTGCTTCGGTAGCTCAGTTGGTAGAGCACTTGCCCGCGAAAGGCAAAGGTCCCGAGTTCGAGTCACGGTCGGGCACACAGTTTTAATCTGCCAGGAAGTTTCATATCAGCGCACACTCCGCTGCAGAGTGAAAATCTCATTCTGGAAACATCACCCAGGCTGTGGCTAAGCCATGTCTCCGCAATATCCTTTCTTTCAGGAGTGCTAGTTCTGCAAGGTTCGCAGGAGAGCTTCTGTAAAGTTTGGAAGGTAGGAGACGAGGTACTGGCAGAAGTAAAGCTGTGAGCACCGGGCGTGAGTCGTGCTTCGGTAGCTCAGTTGGTAGAGCACTTGCCCGCGAAAGGCAAAGGTCCCGAGTTCGAGTCTCGGTCGGGCACACAGTTTTAATCTGCCAGGAAGTTTCAAGGTGTTGAGTGCTAGCGACAAGGGATTTCAAATCCGTTCTGTATTTCTTGCTTTACAGAGGAATTGAAACTGTACCTCACAAGCAGACTCTAATCAGATTGCGTGCTTATGAAATATCGTCTCAGTTATGCGACTGGATACGTGATTTCTTGTGAGAGAGGTCACAATTCGTAGCAATTGACGGAAAGTCATCGAGTAAATCATAAGTCATTTCTGTCGTTCCCCATAGTAGTTTAAAGGCCCTCTGATGTTCCTTATCTATATAAACTATTTAAGAGACAATCTGAGCAGCCGTCTTAGATTGTTTACAGGTGAAACTGTCGTTTATCGGCTACTGCATGGTGCGAAAATTGGTAATTGACCCTAAATAACGAAAAGTGTGAGGAGAGTACTGCTGTGCGGTGTGGGATCCTTACCAGGTAGGATTAACGGTGTACATCGAGAAAGTTCAAAGAAGAACAGCACGTTATGTGTTATGGAAAAATAGGGGAGAGAGTGTCACGGACATCATAAAGGATTTGGGATGGACATTACTAAAACAAAGGCGTTTCTCGTAGCGGCGGGAACTTCTCACGAAATTTTTATAACAAACTTTCCTCTCCGAATAAGAAAATCGACGTCAGCCAACGTAAGGAGAAATCAAAACAGACTAATGGAAATCGGAGCTCGCACGGAAAGGTATAGGTGTTCGTTTTGTCCTCGAGCTGCTACATAATAGAGAATTATTGTGAAGGTGATCTGATGAACCCTCTGCCAGGCACTTAAGTGTGATTTGCAGAGTAGCCATGTAGATATAGATGTAGATACTGTAATTGTAAGTCACGACGCTTGGATGTGCCCCTGCTCCGAACAGCTCTGGGCGCTATAGTGCGAAGCACCTGATCGCACATCAACGCCAGATTGTAATTATTTGTGGTTTGGGAAGAATGATAAAGGGACCCTGTGATGGAATACCTGCACAGAAAAGCAGAATGCGACAGCAGTGAGAACTTTTAGCGTACTAGATGCTGTTGTGTACAGATAATTTCTCACAGCTAGGATAAATAACAGTAAGCTGCTACTCTTGATTACTCTATTCAGAATAGTGACGCTACCAGCTTCAAATCAACAAGTTCATTTTCGGACAGGTAGCCACATGTAAATCAACTTTTCTTAAGTTTTGTTGATGATGAGAAGTCAGCAGTTTTTTTACAGTAGTTCAAGTTTCTTGCAATGGTGATGCTCTAAGGAGTGGTATCAGAAAAAGCAATATTTGTTGATAGGTCTAATGACGAATTGTACAAAAATATTAGCGTGGTAAATAAATTATTTCATATGCTACACTCCTGGAAATTGAAATAAGAACACTGTGAATTCATTGTCCCAGGAAGGGGAAACTTTATTGACACATTCCTGGGGTCAGATACATCACATGATCACACTGACAGAACCACAGGCACATAGACACAGGCAACAGAGCATGCACAATGTCGGCACTAGTACAGTGTATATCCACCTTTCGCAGCAATGCAGGCCGCTATTCTCCCATGGAGACGATCGTAGAGATGCTGGATGTAGTCCTGTGGAACGGTTTGCCATGCCATTTCCACCTGGCGCCTCAGTTGGACCAGCGTTCGTGCTGGACGTGCAGACCGCGTGAGACGACGCTTCATCCAGTCCCAAACATGCTCAATGGGGGACAGATCCGGAGATCTTGCTGGCCAGGGTAGTTGACTTACACCTTCTAGAGCACGTTGGGTGGCACGGGATACATGCGGACGTGCTGTTGAAACAGCTAGTTCCCTTGCCGGTCTAGGAATGGTAGAACGATGGGTTCGATGACGGTTTGGATGTACCGTGCACTATTCAGTGTCCCCTCGACGATCACCAGTGGTGTACGGCCAGTGTAGGAGATCGCTCCCCACACCATGATGCTGGGTGTTGGCCCTGTGTGCCTCGGTCGTATGCAGTCCTGATTGTGGCGCTCACCTGCACGGCGCCAAACACGCATACGACCATCATTGGCACCAAGGCAGAAGCGACTCTCATCGCTGAAGACGACACGTCTCCATTCGTCCCTCCATTCACGCCTGTCGCGACACCACTGGTGGCGGGCTGCACGATGTTGGGGCGTGAGCGGAAGACGGCCTAACGGTGTGCGGGACCGTAGCCCAGCTTCATGGAGACGGTTGCGAATGGTCCTCGCCGATACCCCAGGAGCAACAGTGTCCCTAATTTGCTGGGAAGTGGCGGTGCGGTCCCCTACGGCACTGCGTAGGATCCTACGATCTTGGCGTGCATCCGTGCGTCGCTGCGGTCCGGTCCCAGGTCGACGGGCACGTGCACCTTCCGCCGACCACTGGCGACAACATCGATGTACTGTGGAGACCTCACGCCCCACGTGTTGAGCAATTCGGCGGTACGTCCACCCGGCCTCCCGCATGCCCACTATACGCCCTCGCTCAAAGTCCGTCAACTGCACATACGGTTCACGTCCACGCTGTCGCGGCATGCTACCAGTGTTAAAGACTGCGATGGAGCTCCGTATGCCACGGCAAACTGGCTGACACTGACGGCGGCGGTGCACAAATGCTGCGCAGCTAGCGCCATTCGACGGCCAACACCGCGGTTCCTGGTGTGTCCGCTGTGCCGTACGTGTGATCATTGCTTGTACAGCCCTCTCGCAGTGTCCGGAGCAAGTATGGTGGGTCTGACACACCGGTGTCAATGTGTTCTTTTTTCCATTTCCAGGAGTGTATTTACGTTAAAAATCCTGTGTCCCTTCTGTGCGACAATAAGTAATATTGCAAAGCTTAATTTCCCACGGAAAAATAAAAACGAACGACTTGTTCCCTCCACTTTTTTTAACATATACTCAATGTGGGAGCAGCAACACGCCTCAAGAAAGCATGGAGAGTATCGGTGATTGACGCGTGCTTTTGAAGTACCCTGTTGGTGTGAAAACTAATGAATATTCATGGACATCTGGAACGGCTGCTGGTTTCTCTGGACGGGTCCATTTACTATCATCATTTCGGGGTTAAAAAATGTTATCTCATGACGGAATAAGAGTTTAGCTGTTACGAGACCACTGTGTGTGTGTGTGTGTGTGTGTGTGTGTGTGCGTCATGGAAGGTGTACATCAAGCAGAGAACGTCGCTAAATCAGCAGACGGGGTACGAGCGGATTGTCCACTACTGCTGCTCCACTTACGTCAGACCTTATTCGTTCTTCCAGTTCATACGTGTCCCCTCTAATCATTTACAACGACTATATGGTATAATGATCATCTTTTGTAGTGTACGCCTTTACCCACTCCAGGCCACTGTATAATGCTTAAGTTTTAAATTTCATGTTCAAGAAATCGTTCACACAGCAGAGTCGTACAAACGTACCGTCATCTGACCATCGGACAGGCTCCCGTATGGACGATATACTGGTAAGCACCTCTGCCGTAGAGAAACAACTTGAAGATTTGAAAGCAAATAAATCACCAGGTCCGGGTGGAATCCAAGTCCGATTTTTACAAAGAGTACTCTACGGCACTGGGCCCTTACGCAGCTTGCATTTATTACGAATCTCTCGCCCAACACAAAGTCCCAAGCGCCGGGAAAAAGTCGCAAGTCACTCCAGTATATAAGAAGAGTAAAAGAACGGATCCACAGAATTACAGACCGATAGCTCTAACTACCGTCTACTGCAGAATCTTTAAACATATTCTCAGTTCGATTATATAAGTTTTCTTGAGACTGGTAATCAGCAGGGTTTTAGAAAGCATCGCTCGTGCGATACTCAGCTTGGTCTTTTCTCACATGATATACTGCGAACTATGGATCAAGGGCAACAGGCAGATTCCATATTTCTAGATTTCCGGAAAGCATTTGACACGGTGCCCCATTGCACGCTGTTAACGAAGATACGAGCATATGGAATAAGTTCGCAGATATGTGAGTGGCTCGAAGACTTCTTAAATAATAGAATCCAGTTTGTTGTCCTCGACGGCGAGTGTTCGTCAGAGACAAGGGTTTCGTCCGGAATGCACATCGGAAGTGTGATAGAACTGCTGATGCTCTCTATATACATAAAAGATTTGGCGGACAGGGTGGGCAGCAATCTGCGGTTATTTGCTGATGATGTGGTGTACGGTACGGTGTCGAAGTTGTGTGACTGTAGGAAGATACAAGACGACTTAGACAAAGTTTCCTGTTGGTGTGAAGAATGGCAACTAGGCCTAAATGTGGCCAAATATAAGTTAAAGCGGATGAGTAGGAAGAACAAACCTGTAATGTTCGGATACAGTATTACTAGTGTCCTGCTTGAAACAGTGAAGTCGTTTAAATATCTGGTCGTAGCGCTGCAAAGCGATATGAGATGGAACGAGCATGCGAGAACTATGGTAGGGAAGCCCGCCCGGTTAGCCGTGTGGTCTAACGCACGGCTTTCCGGATTGGGAAGGAGCGCCTGGTCCCCGGCACGATCCGCCCGGCGGACTTGTGTCGAGGTCCGGTGAGGCGGTTTTCCATCTGTCTCGGCGAATGCGGGCTGGTTCCCCTTATTCCGCCTCAGCTACACTATGTCGGCGATTGCTACGCAAACAAGTTCTCCACGTACGCGTACACCACCATTACTCTACCACGCAAACATAGAGGTTATACTCGTCTGATGTGAGACGTTCCCTTGGGGGGGGGGGGGGGGGGTGTCCACCGGGCGCCGAACCGCACAATAACCCTGAAAGAGTTGTTCGGTGTGGGGCGGCGGAGGGGTGAAGTGGACTGCGGTAGTCGTCGTGGGGTTGTGGACACTGCGGCTGCGGTAGGGACGGAGCCTCTCCGTCGTTTCTAGGCCCACCGGTTATCATACAATACAATACAATACAATGGTAGGGAAGCCGAATGATCGACTTGTTTATGGGGGGAATTTTAGGAAAGAGTGGTTCACCTGTAATGGATGCCGCCTATAGTATGCTGGTGCCACTTATTCTTGAATACTGCTCGAGTGTTTGGGATTCGCACCAGGTCGGATTAAAGAAATAAATCGAAGCAATTGAGGGGCGCGCTGCTAGATTTGTTACCGGTGGGTTCGAACAACACTTAAAGTGTTACAGAGATGCTTCAGGAACGTAAATGGGAATCCCTGGAGGGAATGCGACGTTGTTTTCCAGAAACTCTCTTGACAAAACTTGGAGAACCGGCATTTGGAGCTGACTGCCGAACGATTCTACAAAATACATTGCTCGTAAGGACACCAAGATAAGATACGAGAAAATAGGGCTCATATGGAGGCAAATAGACAGTCGCATTTCTCTCGCACTGTTTGCGAGTGAAACAGGAAAGGAAATGATTAGTAGTAGTACAGGGTACTCTCTGCCACGCACCATGCGGTGACTTTCGGAGTATCTCTCTAGATGTAGATGTAGAATCCAATTGGCTCTTGAAGGTTTTATTTGATGCCAACGACAGAGAAGAAGGGTCAGTGTAACGAGGGAGTCTCGACTCCAGCTGAGATGAAGACAACCCGATGATGAAAATATCCCCATTTTTTAAACTTATAGAACGTGACAGTTACGAAGGAAATATAAAGTATGATGACCGGTCTGCTTTGAGGTCACCGAAGACTCAATAAACCCCCGCTATTGCAGTCTTCAGTTCAGAAACAGGTTAGATGCATATCTCCACGCTTGTCTGCTCTGTGCAAGTGTCTTCATCTCACCTTAACCACTGCGATCTACATGCATTTCATCCTGATTTCTGTAATGTTGCCTCCCTGCCGTCTACCCCTCCATCCCCCACGCACACACACTTTCTCCCATTACGAAACTGAGGATTCTTTGATGTCTTAGATCTGTCTTGTCAACGGACACCTTCTTTCAGTCGAACTGTGCAACAAAATTTTCTTATCTCCAATTCAGTTCATTATTTCTTCATAAGTAAACCGATCTACCCTTGCATTCTTTAGTATTCTTCTGCAGCATTACATTTCAAAAGCTTCCGTTGTGTGGTAGTCTGAAGTGCTACTGTTCACTTTCACTTCCGCACAAGGCTTCATTGCAGATAAATACCTACAGAAAAGGTTTTCATATTTTGTTGGTTAGTTAATTAGTTACATGTTCCCTATACCATTTAAATGATTCTTTTTATCGAAGAGAGTCAGTTTCAGGATATGTATACATCATTAGTGGTAACATTAATGAACCCGTCACTATTTTATTCCTACTCATATAGCTATACTTAACAACAAGTACTTCTTTTGTTAAAAATATCTCTCTTTTATTTCTTACATTTGCCAGCCTGGAATTTACACTGTCCTACATTATAAATTGTCGGCTATTACGCTGCTCAAATATACAAACTCCTCCTTTTAATGTCTCATTTCCTAATGTAATTTCCTGGTTTAATTCAACTATGTTCCATTATTCTTGTTCTGCTTTTGGTGATGTTAGTATTACAGTACCTTTCCAAAATACTATGTATTCCGTTCAACTGCTCTTCAAACTCCTTTATCGTCTCTGACAGAATTACGATACCACCCACAAATCTTAAAGATTTTCTTACTTCTCCCTGAACTTAACTTTCCAGATATCTCTTTGGTCTCCTATACTGCTGCCTCAATCTACAGAGTGTGGAAGGAACACACAGAAAATGTTGTGGGGAAGGCTAACCAAAGACTGCGTTTTATTGGCAGTACACTTACAAAATGTAACAGACCTACTAAGGAGACTGCCTACACACTGTTGCGCGTTGTGGGATCCTTACCAGATAGAACTGACGGAGTACATCGAAAAAGTTCAAAGAAAGGCAGCACGTTTTGTATTATCGCGAAATATGGGAGAGAGTGTCACAGAAATGATACAGAATTTGCGATGGACATCATTAAAAGAAAGGCGTTTTTCGTTGTGACGGAATCGTCTCACGAAATTCCAATCACCAACTTTCTCCTCCGAATGCGAAAATATTTTGTTGACACCGATTTACATAGGGAGCAACGATCACCAAAATAAAATAAGGGAAGTCAGAGCTCGTACAGAAAGATATAGGTGCTCATTCTTCCCGCGCGCTATACGAGATTGGAATAATAGAGAATTGTGAAGGTGGTTCGATGAACCCTCTGCCACGCACTTAAATCTGATTTGCAGAGTATCCATGTAGATGTAGATGAAAATGCGCTACAAACCGGCATCATGGGTTTCCTTTTACATCGTTTCGTTCTTAGCAATGCAGTCTGATTTCTATACAGATTGCAGGCAACCCTTCGCTCACTATATTTTATCCCTGTCACCTCCAGAATTTTAAAGAAATTATTCGAGTCAACAATTTTATAAGCTTTGTCTAAGTCTAAAAATGCTATAAATGTATTTTTACCTTTCTTCGGCCTATTTTCCAAGACATGTCGTAAGGTGTCAGGTCAGTTCTGCCTAACGTGTTTCTGAATTTTCGAACAATGTTATAAGCTTTGTCCAATTCTAAAATGCTATAAACATAGTTTCGTTTTTTTCCACCCTATCTTCTAACATATCTCGTAAGGTCAGCTCTGCCTAGCGTGTTCCTACATTTCTCTAGAACCCAAACTGATCTTCACCGAATTCAATTTTTACCAAATTGTGCATTCATTTTTTAAAAAAATGTCGTTATTTTGCAGCTATGATTTACTAAACTCATCGTTGGTAATATTTACAATTGATAGCACTCGTCTTCTATTGACCTGGAATGCATTCTCATGGTATTTCTCCCGTCTCATATATCCTGTGTACCACATGGAATAGTTCTGTCATTTCCCGAGAATTGTCGTCTATTCAAGGTGGCTCGTTTTTGCTTACATCTTTCAATCCTCTACCTCATTTTTCTCGCAATATCATGTCTCATCTTTTCTTTATCTACTTTCTGTTCAGTTTACATAAAATTTTCCTCCAGTTCGTTTTCTCCGAACAGCATTTCCATACATTCCTCTCACATTTAAGCCTTCCCATCTTTGCTCACTATTGACTTGCCATCTGAGCTCGGAGTATTAAGGAGTGATTGTATCACGCAGATGGAGAGGGCTGCATATTTCTGGACTGGAAACCCAAAGAGTATGTGTGAACTCGTCCTGGACAGAATGTCCCCCGCACTTCACATTCTTCGGAACTACAAATCTCAGTGAGAGAATAAAGTTCCGAATGTCGTTGTGCACAGGGCGCCAAGTGGATGCACACAATGCATTGCTCACAGTAAAGGGCAGACTCCTCGCAAACATATGGCATGTTTGGGTTAGTAAAAATTCCATACAAAGCTGGCTTTCGTTATCAATCGAGCATTCTGTTTTCTGTTGTCATGTTTATGTTTATGGCAGGGAGTTAATGTTCTATGGAGTAAAGAAGCTCGATATACTTTACGCGTTCGAAACGGACAGCTCGTGTCCCAGTACTAATTGATAAAATACCTACGATTCTGCCTCGTAGCATTGTAGAATTTCTACATTATACGGTGTAGGGAACTGGTACGGTACCTTTGGACTTGGCGGCCTCGTAGTCCGGCTTGCAGACGAGTTTGCGGTCCTCCATGAGGTAGAACTCGTCCCCCGTGTTGAGCTGCCGGCTGCACATGACGCAGGAGAAGCACTGTAGGTGGTACACGTGCTCCTGCGCGCGTCGCACCACCTGCGTGGGGGGGATTCCCTGCTCGCAGCCCGCGCACTTGGTCCCGTAGCGCCTGGAACATGCGGCCGCGCCTCTAAGCTAAACGTCGCTGCCGCCGTAACAAACTGACACAGGCAATTGCAGTACACTGAATCTGTAAAAAATTGAGGGGAAGGATTTCCTAGTCGCAGTCCGCGCCGTTGGTAGGTCTGCTGTGTCGCCTGTAATACTCGGCCGCCCCTTTAATCTAATTGTTGCTACCACCTTAACAAGCTGACGCAGGCAGCTGCAATACACTGAGACTGTAAACAACTGAGGGAAGGATTCCCAGCTCGCAGCCTGCGTACTTGGTCCTGGAGCGCCTGAAATACTCATATATGACTGCACCTCTTGCCTTAAAAGCTGACAGCCGGCCGCTGTGGCCGAGCGGTTCTAGGCGCTTCAGTCCGGAACCGCGCGACTGCTACGGTCGCAGGTTCGAATCCTGCCTCGGGCATGGATGTGTGTGATGTCCTTAGGTTAGTTAGGTTTAAGTAGTTTTAAGTCTAGGGGACTGATGACCTAAGACGTTAAGTCCCATAGTGCTCAGAGCCATTTGATCCATTTAAAAGCTGACACAGGGAGCTGGAATACACTGAAACTGTATAGGGAGGGATTCCCTTATTGCTGCCGTAACAAGCTGACTGACGAAATAGCAATACTGTACCAGTGACACTGTAAACAACTGTGGAGGAGTGGGGAGGGAGGGAGGGACGGGAGGGGAACGATTCCTTGATCGCAACCGGCGCACTTTGTCCCGTAGTGCCTGGAGACTGTGGTTGCTCCACTAAGCTAAAAGTCACTGCCACTGAAATATGCTTACACAGGAAATTCCAATACATTGGAACTGTAGGCATCTGAGAGCCGGAGGGTGGGTGGGGGAGAGGGATTTTGCCAGCTCAAAGCCCGCACATTTGGTCCTGTAGGACATAGACCTCGTCGCTGCACTCCTAAGCTAAGTGCTTTGCTGGTGTAACAAGCTGAAATAGGTATTTGCAATACAGTGAAACCGTAAAAATGGGGAGGGGAGAAGATATCCTGTTCATAGCTCGCGCACTTTGGCTGTAGCGTCTGGAATACGTGGACTCACTTCTAAAATTAATGTCGCTTCTGTGGTAACAAACTGAAACAGGAAACTGAAGTACACTGAATGTAAACAAATGCCCGCAGACCGTGCATTTGGTCCTGTAGTGCCGAAACAGATGGCTGCACCACTAACCTAACGATCCCTGCTGCTGTAATAAACTGACACAGGCAACTGTAAGACACTGAAACCGTGGGCACATAGCTGACAGGTAGCATTGCCTGTTTTGGAGAAAATAATTTTTGTTAGAGATGTGGAAATATATGTGGAATTGCATCAAGCGAGTTTTGAAGTGCGTTGATTAAGCCGTATATAACTAACAACGATGAGCACAATCAAATAAACGTACGAGAGAGAGAAAAAAAGTCAGCGTTATTTGAAGCTACTGCGAGCGTAAGCATGATCTTTTCTATTTACTTCCATTCAGCTCCACAGTGCACTGATACTCAGTTTTCGTTAGAAGAAAGTCTAAGCCAGCGGTGATACACAATGTAACATACATACTAACTGCTCAGAAAGGTCATTCAAGGCACAAATTTTCAAAGCGCGTTTCATCTAAAGTAGACGGAAAGTTCCAATGTATGACCTAGGTCGTGGATTTATCGGGTCGGTCGAAATGCTACAGGTTGCCTGTGAAAACGACTATTGTCAATGTGATGGATTAGAATGTCTACAAACTACTCAAGATGGAGATATAGAAGAAAGGGCAACAGTTGGTCATCGAGGTCTTCGGAAAAAAGCCCTGGCTCATGTTCACGGTAAGTGAAAGAGTGAGCGGAAGTCATGATACGAAAAACACGACCGAAACATCACAGAGCCACCTCCGACCTGAACTGCACCCCCCACACACGGCAGGTTGAGCCGCTCATTGGGCCACCGCTGCACTACACACCTTACCTTTGAAAAAGAGACGAAATCGCGACTAGTTTAACCACACTACACGCCTCCAGCCTGCTACAGTCCATTTTCTGTGTTGTCTGGACCATTGAAGACGTGCAGCTTTATGCTCCGTTGTGAGCAATGGTCTTTTGCGAGGTGCCCGACTCCAAACGTTCACTGCAAGCAGTTCCCTTCGCCTTGTTCATTCAGAAACTAGTTGGGATGTACCTGCATTAATTGACAGGAGGAATTCCTGTCTGGTCTGAAAACTGTTGTAACTGACAAGGTGTGACGACTGTCTCTGTATCTACCGCTTAGAAGTTTTTACCACCACTGTACTTACTACATATTTTATGATTGCGAATGGTCCACCATTCCTTGTAGATGCGTTGGCGAGTCCGCTCTGATACACCAACAAACCTGGCAACTTTATTCACGTTTTACCCATCGGAACGTCAAAAAACGACGCTTGCTTTCTGTCATCCTGTCACATCTCTGTGTCGACCTACCGTACAATGCAGATTTCCTAAAACCTGCAGGCACTTGCACACTACTCCACTACTATGACATACCCCGCGGTTGAAGGTCATATGACCAACTAGTACCAGCCATACACCATCTAAACGCTCCAATGTGATCATTGTGCTTTTTAACCCATTGAGTAGCTGCGGTTTTTGCCTTAAACCGACATTTCATTAATTTTAGTTTTAAAGTACCAGAGCCTTAAGCATGAAACCACCAAGGCTGTTGCAAGACAGAGACATCTAGTGGTACACTGACGTACTTCTACGAATGTGGTGCATTGTAGCGTTGAAAACAACAGTTGACGTGCAGACTGTGCTACGTGACACTAGGAGATCGTGACTTGCGGCTTTTTTCTTATAGTGGCCATACTGAGGAGATCTTTGATAGTGAATCTACGTATATCTAAAGTTACTGCAACATAAATTTGAGTTTGCACTACTGCTTTTATGAGATGTTTCTAATTAAAACCACTAGAACACTACGTAGTTTTCATATAAAATTTATTAATTCAAAATCGTTCAAATGGCTCTGAGCACTATGGGACTTAACATCTGAGGTCATCAGTTCCCTAGAACTTAGAACTACTTAAACCTAACTAACCTAAGGACATCACACACATCCATTCCCGAGGCAGGATTCGAACCTGCGATCGTAGCGGTCGCGCGGTTCCAGACTGAAGCGCCTAGAACCACTCGGCCACTCCGGCCAGCATTTATTAATTATTAGGACCGTTTTGCATGTTGTTTAGCACTAGAATTTGTTTCTGGCATTGTGAGCTCATAGAAGTTTCGAAATTTGGGATTGCATTTTGGAAAAATGAGAATTTTCTTTCAAATATGTCACATGAGTTGAGGGTGGTTGAAAACTGTATTCCCTAGCGATATCAAAGTGAAACCACATCCTTGTTTACTTTTGTCAATTTCTTCTTGTTGTAGTGTCGCTATTTTTTAGTTATATTAATAAGTGGTAAGGAAGCGACCATGGGGTATTGCAACAGCGGCTACAGGCTGGTAGTTGCAGTGTGGCGACATGTGGGTCAGAATAACATGTATGCAGGGAGGTAGTGAGACGGTCCAGTTGCTCTCTGCAGAGAACTGCACCACTCACCAGTAATAGCCGTAGCCAGCGGGTCAGTGTCACCACACCAGCGCATGACTCTCGTTATGGGCCACGTGACTAGGTGCCATGTTTTGGTGAAGTAAATGCGCAGAAAAGACATATAAATAGGTCTGAATTTTGAGGTAGGGGCATTTCGGACTCCAGCAGAACCACCACGAACCAGGGCCACGCCAGGTGACGAGACGACTAGGCATCGCAAGTAACTGCCACGAGTTCGAGTCCAGGTGGGACCAGCCGGCGCCAGCACTGAGTTCGTTGTGGGACTCGGTGTCTCAACACCGCTGACCTGCCGTAGGAGTCAGCTGTTGTCCGACTCCTGCCAGAGGAAAGCGGGTCGTGTCCCAGGCATAGCAGTCACCACTCGCCTCCGCGGTGAAGGCTTGCGGGGCCGAGCCTGAGAGGAGGAGTCGTTCACCGAATGGAACGCCGTCGGAGCACCACACGCAGCGCCTCTGACGTCACGGCAGTCGACTACTGGAGCCGCATATCGTCCTCCGGCCAAAGTCAGACAGCACTGCGGGTTGCCTACGTGAGCGTGTCTGTCTCTTACCAACTGGCCACGAGCCAAAGCCTGTCAGCGTCAAAGGGGCGAGGTATGTTTGCCTCATGGATCAGTTTGTAATGTAAGTATGATAAACTATTTTCTTTTAGTCGGCATGTATCCATTGGGCCTCCCGGCCCGTTGTTATCACCACTCACCCTACCGAGTGTTCAGAGGGTTAAGCGAGTGACTAACCTTTAGTCCGGTGAGATTATCAGTTTGGTTTTGACAAATTTTCAATAAATTGTTCCTTTAAGTATACTCCACACATACCTGAGGCTTGTATTGTGTGTATTGAACCGGGGACCTAGAAACGACAGAGAGGCCTCGTCCCGCCGTATTCCTCAGTGGTTCACAACCCCACAACAGGCCACAGCAGTCCACACACCTCACCGCCGCCCCCCACCGAACCCATGGTTATTGTGCGGTTCGGCTCCCGTGGACACCACCCCTCTCTCGCCCCTCCCCCCTCCCCCTCCGGGAACGTCTCATATCAGACGAGTGTAACCCCATTGTTCAATGTTTGCGTGGTAGAGGAATTACAATGTACGCGTATGAGGAGACAGTGTCTGCACAGTAATCGCCGACGTAGTGTAACTGAGGCGGAATAAGGGGAACCAGCCCGCATTCGCCGAGGCAGATGGAAAACCGCCTTAAAAACCATCCACAGGCTGGCCGGCACACCGGACTTTGCCACTAATCCGCCGGGGACCGGCACACCTTCCCGCTCGGGAGGCAGCGCGTTAGACTGCGCGGCTAGCCGGGCGGGCTACCTGAGGATCAGTCTTACTTCCCAGTCCACCACCATAAATGGACGGTGAAGCTTTGACAATGTTAGTCACTCGTGCTGGTGAAACGTCAGAAAAATCATGAAACAAACGTCGGTCGAAGAACTCTGGAAAGAAGGCAACACGCAGTTTTGTTTACTTCATTTATTAGTAGCGAATTGCGAAATCTTTATACAAGAGAGACGGAAGCTATTAAACACTTCATGTTGTTACAGTCTTTTGGTGCAAAAGCTGTGTGCGAGACGTACGCGATTCTAACAACATATAGGTTACTTTCAAGGTTAGGCATCAAGATATCGGTATTTTGGTAAAATTATCCGTTTGAAAACGGAGACTTTTTTCATGGAGCACCGTTCTTAAGTGTCCACCAGTGAATTATCAAAATTGAATCAATAGTACTTATATGGTGATTTGTGCCAGCCGCTGTGACCGAGTGGTTCTAGGCGCTTCAGTCCGGAACCACGCTGCTGCTACGGTCGGAGGTTCGAACCCTGCGTCGGGCACGGATGTGTGTGATGCCCTTAGGTTAGTTAGGTTTAAGTACTTCTAAGTCTAGGGGACTGTTCAGATGTTAAGTCCCATAGTGTTTAGAGCCTATTGTCATTTGCACTGAAGTGGCATGTAACGGAGTGCATAATTCAGGGAGTAAATCGCTTTTGTATGTGTTTATATTGCGAACACAGAATTACACAGCCTTACTCGTGGCAATCATACCCAGAACTGTGAACGCTATGGTAGAATTGCCCGTTTTTCTATTTTGCTCAGCGTAAGGTGCGCTCGTGTGTGTGCGTCTGTGTTTATCGGTGACATATGGTTGATAACGATAAATGCTTTTACATTGTAGAGTTGTGTTATGTTTGTTAGTTATGGATCTTTACTAAAGTGAAAGGATCCATAAAACACTGTGGAGAGGGCTGAGTTTTAATCCAGGGAATTTGTGCTGTCTGTCGATGAGCATTTAAACATGTGCAGTTCACGGTCGCATAAATGCCGCTGATGCGTATTTCTTCGTGTCTCACGTTTCGAACTATCTATATAGGGCTAAGGCCACCGTCGCACTGTGTGTTCGCATCCTCTTTTGCAGACGTGAATTTATTCTGCCTATATATATAATTTTGATTAGCCAGTAAGCACTCATTACATAGCAGTTCAGCATTTCTGAACATTATTTCCCTGGTATCATTTTATGTCGCTGCACCTTCATTGACTTTATGCCCCTAGTCTTCATTAGTTCCATTTAAGAAAATATGTCTGGGAAAAACCTACATTAGTAACATTTGTATCTCATTTTAAGAATCACTGGTAACAATGACAGTTCGAGGGACGCCGGGAGGTGTGCTCTCGTAGCCTGATAATCCTCTTTTTGCGAGATGATGTTCTTTCTTGCCTGCTTGCTGAGATAAATTGGGGAGATATTTCTCCTTATGCAAGTCATTGTTTGTTTTACTTCCCCTTGGCATATTTCAGCACTTTTTGTGCTATCTTCAGTGGGATTTTTCTTTTAATTTTTCATTCTTACATGATGTAATAAGTTGTTTTTATGTTGGTAGCTTTACAACTATCACCCATTTTACTGTCACGATTTTTGGTTCTCTAGCCTTATTTCCCCTTATTTTCGAAGTGTGAAGATCCTTATTTTCTTTATAAAGAAAGTTCCACAGGCATTTTTGTTTATTTTGGCGCAAAATTCGCGAAAAGCAGTGAAAACTGCTGCACATTCCAGTGTGACACAAATTTCCATTAGTCACGACATGTTCATTTAATATTTCGGTAAACGAAGTTAAGGTATGAAACTCGCAAAATGTAAATTAGAAGGCCGTGAAATTAGTAAATACAAGATTCTCACACCTTACAAACAGCAATATTTCACAGTGGAAAGTAGATATCAATCCTGAAAGTAGTCCTTTATGAAATTAACATCATGGAAAAAATAAAATGTTTTCTGATCAGATCTACACAGTCCAATTTTCTGAATGAATATTCCTTGTAAAAACGAATATGTAATTATAGAAGAAAGAGTGATTTTCAAGATGTAAAGCATGAACGTAACTCTATAGCTGTATATCGCGCAACGTTTTTTATATAAAACTTTCTTGACAGCAACATATTTTTCACAACCCATCTGCTATCGGGAGGATAAGTCCGCTGGATCTTGCGAAAAAAAGAAAAGAAACAAAAATGAGAACACAGTTTGCATTAGACTGGCTGCCTTCCGATACCGCTTACTCAGGCCTATAAAGTCAGCTGTCCTCGCACCAGCAACCTATTACGCACGGGTTTCAAAGGGTGATTCGTCTTTGACCACTGTTAGGTTTGAGACGAATGACCTGTAGTCGGTGTCACTGTGGCCGCAGTCTAACGACCGCAGCAGAAAGACCATAAAATTGAAATGAAGTAGTAGACAAACCGGCATTGATCGAATGCCTACGATTATCGTATATAGCTGGTATTCCTAGGACATACTGAGTCTCACCTTTATTGGTGATAATGACATAGGCCGAAGCAGTGAATTAAAAATTGTAGCAACACCAGGATTCGATCCTGGGCCTCCGCCAGACTAGGTAAATGCACTATCAGATGCACCACTCTGGCACTACATACACCAGAGCTAGACACACTACCCTAGTATGTCTCCCTCACCGATACAAATTCGAACTCATACTTTAGCCCATTGCTGTTCCCCTTCTTAGGTCTGAAACTCAGAGGAAGTAAATTAGCTGGCTGTGAAATTACTATATACAATATGCGCACACCTGACAAATGGCGAGATTTCACAATGGAAAGTAGATATCAATGTATGATGTATATGATTAATATATCACCTACACACCTGAGGTACTGGCAGGGTGAACACCATTGGCTCATTGCGAAGGTGCTATTTCAGTATTGGAGAACCTTGGCAATACTGATGCGGGTTTAGAAGGGGAATAGCAACGGTCTGTGGCGTGATTTGGAATTTGTGTGAGGGCGGGAAGAGGGGGGGGGGGCGGGTAGACGTACTAGGGTAGTTCAAATGTATGTGAAATCTTATGGGACTTAACTGCTAAGGTCATCAGTCCCTAAGCTTACACACTACTTAACCTAAATTATCCTAAGGACAAACACACACACCCATGCCCAAGGGAGGACTTGAACCTCCGCCAGGATCAGCCGCACAGTCCACGACTGCAGCGCCTGAGACCGCTCGGCTAATCCCGCGCGGCTACTAGCGTAGTACGTGCAGCGCCAGTGTTTCGTAAAGGATAGCGTACCTGCCAAGGATGCAGGAGACTTTGGTTCGAATCCCAGTAGCTGACCAAATTTTAATTCATTGCTTTCGCCTACATCATTATCCAATCATTATTGATCGGACCCTCACACAGGCGAGACAAACGGCGAAGAAACGGAAACAATTTCAAATTACCTTACTGTAAAAGTGAAGTCATGTGGCGTTGTCGACTATGAGACCACCCTAGTGTTTGTTCAGTCTCTTAATTGCAAGGCACAGTGGCGTCGTTAAAAAAAAGGTCGGAGATAATTTTTAACACTTTTGTCTCTCTAAGAGTATATCTGTCGCTTATTATCACAAACAGCCGTGGAGAAAGTTCATCTTCCAAATTTAAGTTTCTCAAAAATACGTGTCGAATCTGAATGTTCATTTTGTCTTCGCTCATTACTGAAAGTGATGCTTTAAGACAACCGAGCTGTGAAGTTATAATAAGTAGATTCATTACTGTGAAGAGAAGGCACATACATATTAGTCAATAAGATTGTTTGAATCACTTATTTTAATGTTTATTGTTCGGGAAAATATTGTATTCGAATCTCTACACAATTGTAACCTAAAGTCTCTTACCGTCTATCTGTCTGTACGTTCAGACTAATCTCCGGAACTACTATAGGAAATCTGATACGGTTTCCGCTAACAGCGTGCCTCCGTAGGTCTGAGGTCAGCGTGTCTGGTTGCTGTGCCGGGGATTCGGGTTCGATTCTAGGTCATGCCAAGGATTTTTCGTTTATAAGGGGATTGAAAATGAGATGCAGTCAGCCTCTTGATGCCAATTGAGGAGGTACTTGAGTGTGAAGTAGTGGTTCCTAGGTCTGGGAAACTGGCAACGGCAGGGAGAGAGCGGTGTGCTGGCCACAAGCCCCTCCATGCCGCATCCAATGACGCCATTGGCAGAGGGCGACACGGCGGCCGGTCGGTCCTGAATGGCTAGAAGAGGGAGCTTCCAGTACTAGAAAGCCTGATTCACGAGTGTGCACAATTTATTACCGCTACGCCACACAGGTCTGTCCATAAATATTTAGTGCTACCTGTCCGTAACCGGATGTGTCACTCGATACATATAAGTGAAACTTGCTTAGTTTTTACATTCCATTTGCTATCTTGAACTTACATAACAAACGTCTTTCATTTAATTACATGTTATTTTTAATCCATTTCTGAATGTACGTAAGACATAGCATTTTGGTCTTTTTTATAAGAAAATATAATTTTTCATAGAAATTGCAGTAGCTCAACAGAAAAACCCCTTTTTCATGTTGCACATTACGTTTTTTTATTTGACAGACGAGTTTCACATTAGTTACAAGGCGTAAACAGTGAGCACCCTGAAATATTAGACGATTTTTGAATTTGAGCACGTGGGTTACCGTCTGCACATGTACGTTATAGATTTAGAACAGTCCTCTGAAATTTTTTTAATAAGATGCAAAAATACTTAGAGATCAGCGCGTGTTTCATTATTTGTAAGCCTAACAACTTTCTCTACGTGGCAAACTGGATGAAAGTTTGCAGTTTTCCTTTCGGTCACTGTTTCCTAAACATAGCACTTTAACTGCCATTGTCTCTGTCTATTGTGCCATTTGTTTCCATAAGTGTTGCCATCTTTCTCAGTTTTTGCTTTCAGTTATTTTTTCTTTGACTATATGTGTGCTGATGTAAGTTCTGTGTATGTGTGTGTGTGTTTGTGTGTGTGTATGTACCTTCTGTACTTTGTTATTTATTTGTTTATTTTCATACACACACAGACAGAGAGAGAGAGAGAGAGAGAGAGAGAGAGAGACAGAGAGAGAGAGAGAGAATTTACATTAGCACGAACACATTCAAAGGAAAAATCAATTGAAAGCAAAAAGTGAGAAAATTGGCAACACTTACAGAAACAAGTGATACCCTAGACATAGAAAATGTCAGTTTCGAAAACACTGACCACAAGGTAAACTGCAAAGTCTCAATGAGTCTGCCACATGATAGAAAGCTGATCTGTAAGTACTTTTCCGTCTTATTAAACAACTTCAATGAACTGTTTTAAATCTATAACCTATATGTGCAAACGATAACCCGTATGTCCAAACTAAAAGAATCGTACAACATTTCAGGACACCCCACTGAAGATACAATATAACTAAGGCGAAACGCGTCTCGCTGCTCAAGTTAAATAAAAAATCTTAATGTGCAGCATGCAAAAGGTGTTTTTCTTTGGAACTACTGCAGTTTATATACAGTTGCTGCGGAAATGGTCACTACAAGAAAATAGTTCATAGCTATGTTAAGAAATCGTTTTGAGTACCTTCATGGTTTCAGTCCTTTTAATTTATTAAAGTATAAGTTGTATCGTAAATATTGTACAGCTAAATAGTAACCCTTAAATGTGTTACAGGCTTTCAATTCGAAGACAGCTTTCAAAGGTTACTTTTGCGCTTTTTGTCACAAAACTTCTCCTGGAGGGCCGGTACAGTAAGTTCAGCGATATTGTCAATAGAACATAAATATGCCCCTGTTTTTGAAATATGAACATAGCTTTGTATCTTTATTCATTATGTATTTTATTGTGATAGGTTTCCGTGGTCCCCTCTACAGCGAACGATGATCATACAACAAACAGCACTCAAAGTCATGAAATGGCGAAGCCCAATTCATTTGCTTAATAGGCTGCACTAGATGCATCACACATGATTAGGTGAAGTTTTCGATCTTTTTCTGGTGTTGATTTCCGTTGATAATGAGACCACCGTTTGTTGTAAGGGGGGGGGGGGGGTGGCTCTGATGACGGTACAGTGGACCACTAAAACCAGTTACATTCAAATAAATAATAAATACAGAGGCACAGTTGATGGTGTTAATCTTTTCTTCACGTAGAGGGTGTCAGCGGTATAAGAGCAGATATTGTGATCATTAGTACCTTAATATGTACCCACTTCAGTTTCCACAAAAATGTCTCATAATTTACTACCTGATATTTTCTGCACAGTCTTAACTGCACCACTAGGTGCACTACGCCGCCAGTATAGATTGGCCATTATGCGTCCACGTTTCTACACTTCAACACCTGACCTGCTGTTCAGGCGAAAATAAGCTTTAATGGCTTGCTCTTGTCACCAACTTAAAAATATACTACTGCTAATAGCTATATTTATTAGTCGCAAATGAAATACAGTAAATACCGATGTAAAGCTGTTCAGTACGTTGTCGTCAGACACCAGTAAAAATACACTACTGGCCATTAAAATTGCTACACCACGACGAGGACGTGCTACAGACGCGAAATTTAACCGACAGGAAGAAGATGCTGTGATATACAAATGATTAGCTTTTCAAAGCATTCACACAAGGTTGGCGCCGGTGGCGACACCTACAACGTGCTGACATGAGGAAAGTTTCCAACCGATTTCTCATACACAAACAACAGTTTACCGGGGTTGCCTGGTGAAACGTTGTTGTGATGCCTCGTGAAAGGAGGAGAAATGCGTACCATCACGTTTCCGACTTTGATAAAGGTCGGATTGTAGCCTATCGCGATCGCAGTTTACAGTATCGCGACATTGCTGCTCGCGATGGTCGAGATCCATTGATTGTTAGCAGAATATGGAATCGGTGGGTTCAGGAGGGTAATACGGAACGCCGTGCTGGTTCCCAACGGCCTCGTATCACTAGCAGTCGACATGACAGGCGTCTTATCCGCATGGCTGTAACGGATCGTGCAGCCACGTCTCGATCCCTGAGTCAACAGATGGGGACGTTTGCAAGACAGCAACCATCTGCACGAACAGTTCGACGGCGTTTGCAGCAGCACGTACTGTCAGCTCGGAGACCATGGCTGCGGTTACCCTTGACGCTTCGTCACAGACAGGAGCGCCTGCGATGGTGTACTCAACGACGAACCTGGGTGCACAAATGGCAAAACGTCATTTTTTCGGATGAATCCAGGTTCTGTTTACAGCATTATGACGGTCGCATCTGTGTTTGGTGACATCGCGGTGAACGCACATTGGAAGCGTGTATTCGTCATCGCCATACTGGCGTATCACCCGGCTTGATGGTATGGAGTGCCATTGGTTACACGTCTCGGTCACCTCTTGTTCGCATTGACAACACTTTGAACAGCGGACGTTACATTTCAGATGTGTTCCGACCGTGGCTCTACCCTTCATTCGATCCTTGCGAAACCCTACATTTCAGCACGATAATGCACGACTGCAGGTGCTGTACGGGCCTTTCTGGATTCAGAAAATGTTCGACTGCTGCCCTCGCCAGCACATTCTCCAGATCTCTCACCAACTGAGAACGTCTGGTCAACGGTGACCAAGCAACTGGCTCGTCACAAAACGCCAGTCACTGCTCTCGATGTATTGTGGTATCGTGTTGAAGCTGCATGGGCAGTTGTACCTGTACACGCCATCAAAGCTCTGTTTGACTCAATGCCCAGGCGTATCAAGGCCGTTATTACGGGCAGAGGTGGTTGTTCTGGGTACTGATTTCTCAGGATCTATGCACCCAAATTGCGTGAAAATGTAATCACATGTCAGATTTAGTATAATATATTTGTCCAATGAATACCCGTTTATCATCTGTATTTCTTCTTGGTGTAGCAACTTTAATGGCCAGTAGTGTATCTGCACTTACAACCCTAATACGCTGTATGTTTATCAGCTGCTGCCCATTATCCATTTGTAGAGGAAAATACAAAAATAAATACGCCCCCGTCACAGTGTAGGTAGGTGTGATGTGAGCGTGTGGAGTTCTGTTCGTCATGTGGATGACGACGAGAGAACGAAAGGACAAGATGAAACCAGATGTCGGCTTGTAGCTGCTGTTTCCCAGTAGCACAGAGGACACTGCTGAGATTAATGCCCGTAACGGTCCACTTATATACATTTCTTTCCTCCCCTGTAAAGTCTTATTTCAGATGTAAACAAAAAATGTGTTAAATCCAAACTGCGATGGGAGAACGGCGGCAAGCGAAGAAAAATCTTTTATCATCGTTGTGCAAAAAACCTGTTTCGTGTCGTCAACTAACAACTTCTGAGCCACCATCCACCTTCCAGTTCCGGGGAAAGCCGCACTCGAAAGGGTGATGAACATGCGATGGAAGCGGAGAACAATGGACAAAACAGCACGCTGGCCACAAATCGTTATTGCACAGCCGATCAAAGAAACAACCTTTAAAATGTATTCGTCAATCTTTGTTTTGTAGCCATTTGGAACTACCGTATTGATGACTGCGCCAAGATAGGACAGTTACTTCGAGTAGTAATGTCTGTAATTACCTTTAAAGAATATATCGTTTTATTTGTTCTCAGTAGTTCATTTCCCTTATAAACCAAGTGAGATTATTTTGTTTCCTACTGAGCCAAATGCGCAATTTTAATTAATAATCGCTGAGTGCAATTATGAAGCTTATTTTTCTATAGTTTAACAGTTAATATTCTTTGAAGTTCAGGCACGTCCGTAAATGTCCAACTTTATTCATGTTATCAGGTATGTATTATAGGGCCCCTGTCATGATATGTATGCTGGTTAATTAATATTTCCAGAGTTGAATTGTTTGAAGCTTTAGTATTCAAATTCTACCTCAGGTTATAAACCTTACAGTAACTTTTACTAGAAAAGGGAACCGCTGCATGCATCTTCAGTACAATGTTACGTACCCTCGGTCTGTCAGACCCTATGGCAAAGCTTGGATTTGAATCGAGAACAATGTCAGTGATAATTTCCTCCGCCACTAGGATTCGGAGCTTCTACCTCCGAGTATAGCGCCGTGGCCCAAGTTTGTGCTAGAGGCCTCGACTACAGAGGCCGTTGGCCTGTTGCGACTGTTACGCCGCTCACTCGTCCAGGGGCGCATCAGTCAGGTAGGCTCAGACGTCTCCGCAGCCGTGTACTAATGCGGTGCACGCGCCGTGAATCAGCTGAACACGCGAGACGCAGCCGCTGCCTGTGCCGGCTGTCAGCTGTTGCTGTGGCGATGACAACAGTGGAGCCCCCCGCCGGCGCGCCAGCTGCGCACAAACAACACCTGACGCTCGCGGCCGGCGCTTTGTGCACGCGCGCCCGCTCGCCCTCTCGCGCTGTCTCTGCTCGCTGCGCACACCACCCCAGTCCGCACGGGGGGAGCCACCGAGAGGCTGGCGCCACTCCCTTCTGCGTCCGTCAGAACTACGAGAGGCACCGGTACCCATACCTGCATTGATTACCGAGAGCGCCACGTTGTCTTGTTATTACTACGTTCTCCGTCTGAGAACAGTTCCTCGTTTATACAGGGTGTTCCCATTAATATAACACCAAAACAAATATATTTGTGGTTGGTTGATTGATTTGGGGGGAGGAGACCAAACAGCGAGGTCATAGGTTCTATCGGACCAGGAAAGGATGGGGAAGTAAGTCGGCCGTGCCCTTTCAAGGGAACCATCCCGAAATTTACCTGCAGTGATTTAGGGAAATCACGGATAAACTAAATCTGGACGGCCAGAAAGCAGATGCGGGTTTGAACCGTCGTCCTCCCGACTGCAAGTCCAGTGTACTAACCACTGCGCCACATAGCTTGGTATATACACTAAAGATTAAAAAACTACAAACCCGCCTCAATTGCGAAAAAAGCACCTAGTGTTAACCTAGGTTTCGGCGTAGATAACTACACCTTCTTCAGAACAATAAAACCCACAAGTGCCTAAGAAGACCTTTGTCAATGATTAAAAGAACACCATAGCTATACATTTAAAAACGAAAAAAAGGAAAACACAAACAGTACATATGTACAAAGTCAAAACCACTACTTAACTTAATGGTGTACGCTCCACCTCACACCGGCCTATGTTCGATGGGCCATGACCCGCCATAAACTCGGCGGTCAGAGATTAAGGCAGCAAAGTTAAAGTTCTTATACATGGAGAGCCGTATGAAAAATTAAATAGTTAATAAGTTCGTTATTTGTCACTATTGGTGGGTGATAGTGAGAGATATGTTTTTTAGTAAGTATATGTTTCATTTAAGTGTAAGAAAGATGAAATATAAGTAGTTTGAAAAATGACGTTATCCCGGACGCGTGCTCTAGATGTCCTAGCAGCACGCGCGTCCGGTTTATAAATGTATAGCTATGGTGTTCTTTTAATCATTGACAAAGGTCTTCTTAGGCACTTGTGGGTTTTATTGTTCTGAAGAAGGTGTAGTTATCTACACCGAAACCTAGGTTAACACTAGGTGCTTTTTTCGCAATCGAGGCGGGTTTCTAGTTTTTTAATATATTAACCAACGATTGCTGACGCGCTGCGATGTTCAAGGTTCTTATACACACTAAAGAGCCGAAGAAACTGGTACACCTGCCTAATATTGTGTAGGGCCCACCCGAGCACGCAGAAGTACCGCAACACGACAAGACACGACCTCGACTAATGTCTGGAGTAGTGCTGGAGGGAATTGACACCATGAATCCTGCAGGGCTGCCCATAAATCCGTAAGAGTACGAGGGGGTGGATATCTCTTCTGAACAGCACGTTGCAAGGCATCCGAGATATGCTCAATAATGTTCATGTCTGAGGAGTTTGGTGCCCAGCGGAAGTGTATAAACTCAGAAAGCTTTCCTGGGGTCAATTTGTGGCAATTCTGGACGTGTGGGATGTCGCACTGTCCTGCTGGAATTGCTCTAGTCCGTCGGAATGCGCAATGGATATGAATTGATGCAGGTGCCGAGAAAGGATGCTTACGTACATATCACCTGTCAGAGTCGTATCTAGACATATTAGGGGTCCCAAATCACTCCAGCTGCATACGCCCCACACCATTACAGAACCTCCACCCGCTTGAACAGTTCCCTGCTGACATGCAGGGTTCATGGATTCATGAGGTAGTCTCCATACCCGTACATGTCCATCCGCTCGATGCAATTTAAAACGAGACTCGGTCGGCCAGGCAACATGTTACCAGTCATCAACAGTTCAATATCGGTGTTGATGGGCCCAGGCGAGACGTAAAGCTTTGTGTCGTGCAGTTATCAAGGGTACACGAGTGGGCCTTCGGCTCCCAAAGCCCATATCGATGATGTTTTGTTGAATGTTTAGCAAGCTGACACTTGTTGGTGACCCAGCAGTGAAACCTGCTGCAATTTGCGGAAGGATTGCACTTTTGTTACGTTAAACGATTCTCTTCAGTCACCGTTGGTCCCGTTCTTGCAGGGCCTTTTTTCCGTCCCATCGATGTCGCAGAGTTGATGTTTTACCGGACTCCTCATATTCACGGCATGCTAGTGAAATAATAGCACGGGAAAATCCCCACTTCATCGCTACCTCGGAGATGCTGCGTCCCATCGCTCGTGCACCGACTATAACAATACGTTCAAACTCACTTAAATTTTGATGACCTGCCATTGCAGCAGCAGTAACAGATCTAACAATTGCGACCAGACACTGTTACCTTATGCAGGCGTTCCCAACCGCAGCCCCATAATCTGCCTACTAACATATGTCTCTATTTAAATACGCATGCCTATACCAGTTTCTTTGGCGACTCAGTGTTTTTGTGCCTTCCAGACTTTTCCATAACCTCAATCGTATCAAATCTGAACGGTGGTCTACCTCTACTATGGAATAATTCCTGAATCGAGTGATGAAAACATATTTCGGTAAGGAACGTACGGTCTGTCAGTCGCCTTATAATGTTAGGAATATTTTTTTAGAGGCGCTGACGTAACCTTTTGTGACTGGGAATGTGTACTGGTATTCAAATAGACAAAATTAGAATGTTTGAGCGTATGTGAATCCATGAGGTACTCGACCTCGTGCTCAGCAACAGGGACTTGTTATTAATGTGTGAATTGGCATTCTCGGTGATAGGTTGATTGCACCGTACATTCTCCAATTCTGCCTCAACGGACGGAGATACGGAATATTCGTGGAATGTGTGTTGCCAGAATTGCTGGAGGATGTACCTCGGAACGTTAGACAAAGGACGCATTACCAGCACGATTGATCGCCACCCCAATTTATCAGTATTGGGAGAAAGTACCTGAGAGCCACTTTCGGGAATAGATGGATCGGCCGAGGTGGTCCTCTGCCCTGACCAATCAGGTCACCTGACCTCATGTGTCTGGATTTCTTCCTCTGTGGGCACAGGAAACGGCTGGTGTATGAAATCGTTGTGGAAACAGAAGAAGACCTCGTCGCTAGAATTACCGTTACTTGTGGTACCATTGTGCACATGTCAGGAATCTTTGAATGGGCACGACAGTCAATGGTCAGACGATGTACTGCGTGTATACAGCCCAATGGTCGCGCATTCAAGCAGTTCCTGTTAATACCATTGCTGTAATTAGCATGATAAACTACATTCTGTGTAAATCGTCCCTACCATCAGAAATTTCCATCAGGGACAATATGTTTCATGGCTATATATATTTGTTTTTATGTTTCTACCTCCTGAACTAATTAGAACGAATAGTTCTGGGACACCCTGTATACACAATGTTTCCCTGAAACTTCGAACTCTGAGGGTCTGTAGAGTATGTCTTGAGGAACAAACAGAGGACAGGAACGTACGTCCAGAAACGTCAGCCAACGACGTTAAAGAGAGTCGAACTTAAAGGCGCCAGCGCCTGCCTCTTTGCCACCCTTTCGGCAGCAAACGTGACTTCGTACGCTGACCTACCGTAGGAGGAACGTCTCGCAATGCTGTTGTTATACAGTGATCGCGACTGATTGTGCAGGCTCTAGTGTGATGGCTTGACCAGTATACTGCACGACACCTATACCACATTTTACGGAATCGTGGCTGAACTGAGAAACTTGTATGGAGGATTGGGACTGCGAGGGCAGTTTGAAAGCTCAGGCTCGAGGAAGGAGAAGCAGTGGTTATGACAATGGACTCGTATTATGGAGGTGCGGGTTTCACATCCTAATTCGGCCATCCACCTTAAGGTTTTCCGTAGTTTCCCAAATCGATTAACGCGAGTGTCTGGATGATTTCTCTGAAAACTTCTCAGCCAGTTTTCTTCTCCAGTGCAGTACAATCTGAATTTTTGCTCCCTCCCTCTCTAATAACTTCGTACCCAGTGAGATGTTAAGTTCTAAGCTTCCGTCCTTCCTTTACCGAAGCTCTGGGCTTCTGATCTGATACTTGTTCACTGATTCTCCAAGTTCCATTTACCAAAACTGTTGCGTCACAAATGTCTTGTGTTTCAAAGGATGAATACTTCCATTTAAATCATAAATTATTAAAATGTTAGTTTTTACATTAATAAATTATAGTCTGGTGTTAAAATCAATTGAAAACATGCCAGGTTAGCCAAGGGAGCTAATGCTCTGCCTCCTGAACTCGGGTAGGCGCGCTGGCCACGGATCGAATCCGCCTAGTGGATTAACGACGAAGGCCGGTGTGCCAGCCAGCCTGTATGTGGTTTTTAGGCGGTTTTCCACATTCCACTACTTGAATACTGGTCTGGTCCCCACATCCCACCTCAGTTACATGACTCGCAGACATTTGAAAACAAACGCACTATTTCATGGCTTACACTAGACGCAGACAGGGGGATACGAGGTGGCAACAGGAAGGGCATCCAGCCACACTCTGACGGTAATATCGCCAAATCCATAGTAACAACGCCGACCTCGCATTGAAGTGGGACGAAGGCCCACGAAAATTATGATGATGTTAAAATCAATTGGATACCTTTATTATAACCATAAATGAATGCCTTTAATGATAACCATAAATCAATTATATACCAAGTTAACAAATAAATGTTGAATTGATTCAACTCATTAACGGAGCGCAAGTCGAGCTGACATGGCTTGCAAATCGTAAACGTTTGTATGTGTTTTGTGCAGTTGATGCCCCACCAAATATTTAAGGAAAGTCGTCTTTAAACACCACCAACAGCTGCAGATGAAATAATGATTTATTCACTGCTATTTTTGAACGCCGATGATCATCAGTTAACATAAAATTACTTCGTCATATTACCAACAGCTGCAGAACATTGTCCAGGTCAGTAAGTTACATAAGACGGCAAGATAAACAGCTACACGTTTAAAATTTCTTGAAGAAATCCTCGAACTTACAGGCGAAGGGAAGATCTCACAGCAGACTCGACTGCAAAAATGAAGACAGCTTACAGCTGAACATAAGGCATATATAGGGTGATTCAAAAAGAATACCACAACTTTAAAAATGTGTATTTAATGAAAGAAACATAATATAACCTTCTGTTGTACATCATCACAAAGAGTATTTAAAAAGGTTTTTTTTTCACTCAAAAACAAGTTCAGAGATGTTCAATATGGCCCCCTCCAGACACTCGAGCAATATCAACGCGATACTCCAACCCGTTCCACACTCTCTGTAGCATATCAGGCGTAACAGTTTGGATAGCTGCTGTTATTTCTCGTTTCAAATCATCAATGGTGGCTGGGAGAGGTGGCCGAAACACCATATCCTTAACATACCCCCATAAGAAAAAATCGCAGGGGGTAAGATCAGGGCTTCTTGGAGGCCAGTGATGAAGTGCTCTGTCACGGGCTGCCTGGCGGCCGATCCATCGCCTCGGGTAGTTGACGTTCAGGTAGTTACGGACAGATAAGTGCCAATGTGGTGGCGCTCCATCCTGCTGAAATATGAATTGTTGTGCTTCTTGTTCGAGCTGAGGGAACAGCCAATTCTCTAACATCTCCAGATACTGTAGTCCAGTTACAGTAGCACCTTTGAAGAAAAAGGGACCAAAAACTTTATTGGCTGAAATGGCACAGAAAACGTTCACCTTAGGCGAGTCACGTTCATACTGAGTTGTTTCCCGCGGATTCTCAGTGCCCCATATACAGACATTGTGACGGTTGACTTTCCCGTTTGTGTGGAAAGTTGCTTCATCACTAAACACAATCTTTGAAACGAAAGATTCATCTGTTTCCATTTGAGCAAGGATAAAATCACAGAAATCGATTCTTTTAATCTTATCAGCTGCAGACACTGCTTGAACCAATTTCAGACGATAAGGTTTCATAACTAACCTTTTTCGTAGGACTCTCCATACAGTTGATTGTGGAATTTGCAGCTCTCTGCTAGCTCTGCGAGTCGATTTTCCTGGGCTGCGAACAAATGCTTGCTGGATGCGTGCTACATTTTCATCACTCGTTCTCGGCCATCCAGAACTTTTCCCTTTGCACAAACACCCATTCTCTGTAAACTGTTTATACCAACGTTTAATACACCACCTATCAGGAGGTTTAACACCATACTTCGTTCGAAATGCACGCTGAACAACTGTCGTCGATTCACTTCTGCCGTACTCAATAACACAAAAAGCTTTCTGTTGAGCGGTCGCCATCTTAGCATCAACTGACGCTGACGCCTAGTCAACAGCGCCTCAAGCGAACAAATGTACAACTAAATGAAACTTTATAGCTCCCTTAATTCGCCGACAGGTAGTGCTTAGCTCTGCCTTTTGTCGTTGCAGAGTTTTAAATTCCTAAAGTTGTGGTATTCTTTTTGAATCACCCTGTATAATAAGAAATATAAGTCCATTCGAACAAAGACCAGACACTGCAACACAGTAATCAAGCCTGTAATACTGTATGCACATGAGACACTAAAATTCCATACTAAAAGCGACATTGAAATACACTGAAAGAAGAACGAAAAATCATGAGAAATATTCTCGACCCAAAGCTGACAGAAGAGGGATACAGAGAAGATGTTAGACCTAGCGGCAGATGTCAGAAAGAGCAGATGAAAGTTCTATGGGCACATCAGCAGGTTACCACTAACAAGACAAGACTCACCAACAGAAATCTGACATATATGCAAGGAGTCAAGTCTACAATACCATGTACCACGCAAGTCAGACTTGACCTAGAAAAATCACAAATCGATTCAACAGAAACTGAATACACAAAGACATACAGAGAGAAGATACACGAGTGGAATGTTAGGTCAGAGGATGAAGTCCCAAAGAAACCGTGGACAAAGCGGACTGAGGATAGAAAGAGACTCCACAGAGAAAGAAATGCGAAAATTGTGGAAGATTAGAAAGAATGCTCAAGTGAGGCAGAGTACTTTGCATGATCCTACAGGGTCTCGACGCAGATAAGTTTAAATTTTACTTGCTAATTCAATAATTGATTAATTCACAAAAAAGTACTATCACGACTGAAGGAAAAAAGTACGGTCAGATACTCATAATCATATGGCTCTAAGTATGAAAATTATTGTTCATAGTGGATAGCAGAGGATTGCCACAAATTCTAAAACTATTACTGTTACCAGAATAAGAGCTGTACTGGAGCACATGATGTACTGCAAGGGACATTTTCTGGTTTTCTTTTTAGCGTTTATTTGTGCCCGTATTATTTTCATTCTGTCAAAAGGAACTCTTTTTCCGGTCGTCAGACCAACAGATGGGTTTTTCTGCCTGGCCAGCTGCCCAATTGCGAATTTTCTCTCTAAATTTTTTTGTCTGGTATATCAAATGGTTATTCCTACTTTCTTAAGTGTTAATTATATTTATACTTAACATTAAATAATAGTTCGTAACCAGTCACTAAATTTAATGTTTCATCTACATCCACATCCATACTCCGCATGCCACCTGATGGTGTGTGGCGGAGGGTACTTTGAGTACCTCTATCGGTTCTCCCTTCCATTCCAGTCCCGTGTTGTTCGTGGAAAGAAAGATTGTCGGTATGCCTCTGTGTGGACTCTAATCTCTCTGATTTTATCCTCATGGTCTCTTCGCGAGATATACGTAGGAGGGAGCAATATACTGCTTGACTCTTCGGTGAAGGTATGTTCTCGAAACTTCAACAAAAGCCCGTACCGAGCTACTGAGCGTCTCTCTTGCAGAATCTTCCACTGGAGTTTATCTGTCATCTCGCGATTACTAAACGATCCTGTAACGAAGCGCGCTGCTCTCCGTTGGATCTCCTCTATCTCTTCTATCAACCCTATCTGGTACGGATCCCACACCGGTGAGCAGTATTCAAGCAGTGAGCGAACAAGTGTACTGTAACCTACTTCCTTTGCTTTTGGAGTGCATTTCCTTATGATTCTTCCAACGAATCTCAGTCTGGCATCTGCTTTACCGACCATTAATTTTATATGGTCATTAAATTTTAAATCACTCCTAATGCCTACTCCCAGATAATTTATGAAATTAACTGCTTTCAGTTGCTGACCGGCTATATTGTAGCTAAATGATGAAGGATCTTTCTTTCTATGTATTCGCAGCACATCACACTTGTGTACATTGATATTCAATTGCCATTCCCTGCACCATGCATCAGTTCGTTGCAGATCCTCCTGCATTTCAGTACAATTTTCCATTGTTACAACCTCTCGATATACTACAGCATCATCCGCAAAAAGCCTCAGTGAACTTCCGATGTTATCCACAAGGGCATTTATATATATTGTGAATAGCAACGGTCCTACAACAGTCCCCTGAGGCACACCTGAAGTCACTCTTACTTCGGAAGACTTCTCTCCATTGGGAATGACATGCCGCGTTCTGTTATCTAGGAACTCTTCAATTCAATCACACAATTGGTCTGATAGTCCATATTCTCTTACTTTGTTCATTAAACGACTGTGGGGAACTGTATCAAACGCCTTGCGGAAGTCAAGAAACACGGAATCTACCTGGGAACCCATGTCTATGGCCTTCTGAGCCTCGTGGACGAACAGCGCGAGCTGGGTCTCACACGATCGTCTTTTTCGAAACTCATGCTGATTCCTACAGAGTAGATTTCTCGTCTCCAGTAAAGTCATTATACTCGAACATAATACGTGTTCCTAAATTCTACAACTGATAGACGTTAGAGATATAGGTCTATAGTTCTGCACATTTGTTCGACGTCCCTTCTTGAAAACGGGGATGACCTGTGCCCTTTTCCAATCTCTTGGAACGCTACGCTCTTCTAGAGACCTACGGTACACAGCTGCAAGAAGGGGGGCAAGTTCCTTCGCGTACTCTGTGTAAAATCGAACTGGTATCCCATCAGGTCCAGCGGCCTTGCCTCTTTTGAGCGATTTTAATTGTTTCTCTATCCCTCTGTCGTCTATTTTGATATCTACAATTTTGTCATCTGTGGGACAATCTAGAGAAGGAATTACAGTGCTGTCTTCCTCTGTGAAACAGCTTTGGAAAAAGACATTTAGTATTTCGGCCTTAGGCTGTCATCCTCTGTTTCAGTACCATTTTGGTCACAGAGTGTCTGGACATTTTGTTTAGATCCACCTACCGCTTTGACATAAGACCAAAATTTATTAGGATTTTCTGCCAAGTCAGTACATAGAACTTTACTTTCGAATTCATTCTCGCATAGCCCTCCTCACACTACATTTCGCTTCGCGTAATTTTTGTTTGTCTGCAAGGCTTTGGCTATGTTTATGTTTACTGTGAAGTTCCCTTTGCTTCCGCAGCAGTTTTCTAACTCGGTTGTTGTACCACGGTGGCTCTTTTCCATCTCTTACGATCTTGCTTGGCACATACTCATCTAACGCATATTGTACGATGGTTTTGAACTGTCCACTGATCCTCAACACTATCTGTACTTGAGATAAAACTTTTGTGTTGAGCCGTCAGGTACTCGGAAATCTACGTTTTGTCACTTTTGCTAAACAGAAAAATCTTCCTACCTTCTTTAATATCTCCATTTACGGCTGGAATCACCGATGCTGTAACCGCTTTATGATCGCTGATTCCCTGTTCTGCGTCAACTGTTGCAAGTAGTTCTGGTCTGTTTGTCACCAGAAGGTCTAATATGTTATCGCCACGAGTCGGTTCCCTGTTTAACTGCTCGAGGTAGCTTTCAGATAATGCACTTAAAAAATTTCACTCGATTCTTTGTCCCTGCCACTCGTTATTAACGTTTGAGTCTCCCAGTCTATATCCGGTAAATTAAAGTCTCCACCCAAAACTCTAACATGGTCGGGAAATCTACTCTAAATATTTTCCAAATTTTCCTTCAGGTGTTCTGCCACAACAACTGCTGAGCCAGGGAGCCTATAGAGACATCCAATTACCATGTTAGTGCCTGCTTTAACCGTGACCTTCACCCAAATTATTTCACATTTCGGATCTCCGTCACTTTCCTTCGATACTGTTGCACTTTTTATCGCTATAAACACGCCTCCCCCTTCACTGTCCAACCTGTCTATGCGGTATACATTCCAACCTGAGTTTAGAATTTCATTACTGTTTACATCTGGTTTCAGACAACTTTCCGTCCCTAGTACTATGTGGGCATTGTCACCGTTTATTAATGAGAGCAGTTCTGGGATCTTTCTATAGACGCTCATGCAGTTTACTACTACCACATTAATATTGTCATTCCCTGTTGCGTTTTGCCTACTGCTATCTTGTCGGGTCTCAGGAGGCGTCTTGTCGGGCCTAGGGAGGGAATTCTCTAACCTAAAAGCCCCACATGTGCACTCCACATGTACTCCGCTACCCTTGTAGCCGCTTCCTGCGTGTAGTGCTCGCCTGACCTATTCAGGGGGAACCTACATTTCTCCACCCGATAGTGGAAGTCGAGAAAATTGCATCCCAGGTCTCCGCAGAATCGTTTGAGAGTCTGGTTTAAGCCTTCCACTCGGCTCCAAACCAGAGGACCGCGATCGGTTCTGGGAACGACACTACAAATAGTTAGATTCAACCCCGCGAGCGAGGCTTTCCGCCTTCACCAATTCCGCCAACTGCCTGTACGAACTGAGGATGACCTCTGAACCCAGACGGCAGGAGTCATTGCTGCCGACAGGAGCAACAATTTGCAGACGGGTGCACCCAGTGTTCTCTGTCGCCGCCGGTAGGGCCTCCTCCACATCTCGGATGAGACCCCCCAGCAAGCAGACAGTGTTAACATTGGCCTTCTTCCCCGATCTTTCCGCTATTTCCCTAAGGGGCTCCATCACCCGCCTAACGTTGGAGCTCCCAATCACTAATAAACCCCTCTCTCCGTATGCCTGCTCGGACCTTGCTGAAGGAGCGGCCACATGTCCACTCACAGGCAGAACCGGTGATGCCACACGGCCAGCCTCCACATTGACCCTCCGCCTCGTGCGACGCGAAAGCCGTTGAACCCGCCACTCCCCTTGGGAGAGGGTGGCCCAACGTCGCCCGGTATCCGCGAAGATGTCTCGACAGCAGGGACCGTGGGTGAAGCACTGCCGCAACACTCCGAGGCAGCAGCCTGAAGACGGCTGACCGCGGCCATCAGCACGTTCAGCTGTTCGCGAACAGTGACCAGCTCTTTCTGCGTCCGTACATAGCAGTCACACATGCTATCCATCCTAAGAATTCAATAATTTACTGTAGAGAGTTAAGTAATCAACTTTTAACTAGACTGCTAATTCACTAAAGACGGCTGATAGCTGACTAAACTGTTGTTACGAGACATTCTTGTTGGAAACAATGAAAATAAGCACTAACTGTCTCTGGACAACAAACATGAAATCTATGGAACACTATTCTTAGTACTCGAAAATTGCCGGCCGGTGTGGCCGTGCGGTTAAAGGCGCTTCAGTCTGGAACCGCGTGACCGCTACGGTCGCAGGTTCGAATCCTGCCTCGGGCATTGATGTGTGTGATGTCCTTAGGTTAGTTAGGTTTAATTAGTTCTACGTTCTAGGCGACTAATGACCTCAGAAGTTAAGTCGCATAGTGCTCAGAGCCATTTGAGTACTCGAAAATTAAAGCTTTCTAAAAGGAAAAACACACGGAAAAAGAAGTGACAAGTAAGAAAAACACAGTTAATACTTAAATTTACGTAGCTTTCTGCACAGGAGATGTGAAGCAGACGGCAGTTACGAAGACACTTTTTCTTGACTTTGATGAATTCCAGAAGCTTCGGTTAATTAAGTAGCATTGCCTTGGGACATAAAAGATGTCGATAATTCAACAAACAGTTTAAATCTATATTTTTGACTGCAGCCGATTTTGGATAATACAGCAATATGGCATGGTTTTTAGAACTTATGTTGCATGCTTACAGCTAATTTTCATAAGCATGTGCATGATTATTTCTTATAAGCGTTGTACTTCACGTTAGCTACTAGGTATGGCCCTCTATAGACCTTATTTTCGTTACAGTCACAACTATGACTTCCTTCCCCATATGTTTTCAAATCCAGTTGTTTGTTTTCCTCTTTCGATTAGTAATAGCAAACATGCATCTCCATATTGCTGTGTGAGCCACCATCAATCTTTGAATTGTTTTTGCATTAAACATTATTGCCTCAGTGATATAAGTTGGACCTGACAATACACCCAGGTTGTTAATTTTGCATTACAGACACATCGGGGTCTTCATTCTGAATAACCATCCAGTCGCCTTCTACTGCCCTAATTACAAAATATCAGCAGCTGACTCTATGACTTCATCGTTAACTGCGCTATTTACTTTTCGATGTGTTGCTTGTACACTGTTTAGGTTTTCTTATAACAGGCGTTCTGGTCTGCTTTCAGCCTAGCTATACAAAACTTTTGTATTCGTTGTTGAAGTTTAGCTACAGTAGAGGCATGCAATAGGAGAGGCGTGGACGAGATTTGCGCTTTCGGAGCACGGTCACGTTCCGCCGCATGCAGCTGAGTCTGCTCAGAGTTCCGGCTTCCCGCACCATTACGCTATTCTGGCAAGATGTGTGTGAACGAGACTGCTATATACGGGAGGCTGTACCAGCGGAAAACTTTGGAAGACGTGGTTGCATCACAGTGCGGCTACTTCTACGACGTGAATATTGCAGCATACTCCTTTAAGCTGGAATTTATCATTAGTGTTTATTGTCAACTATTTATTTTTCTTCCAAAGCAATGACTTTATCACTTCCGTAAGTTGATTAGGTAGTACTAGTACAATGAGTAAAACAACAAAGAGTTTTTACTACAGACGTGTAACACTAAGTTTCGTTGTTTATAAATTTATATACATTTCGGTTTTAAAATCCGTATTCCTCTATATCAATAAAAATTAAATACTGTTCGTTGGTCAGTGCATCAATTGAGAACGGACCGGTTAATTTTATTTTTAAAATATTCGTAATAGCTTTTTAGGGAAAGAAAAACTGGATAAGTTGCCTGGCAAATTGGAAAATTCTGGAAAATCTGAACGTGCTTTTTGTATGGGATTCGTGTGTGAACTCAAAACCAAACCCACGATTTCAACATTGGATATATGCAATTTTTTTTATTTGTTCGTTATGGTCTTGCAAAAGTTTTCAGAAAAATATTACAAAGGAAAATCGGAGAATTCGGAGAAACTTCAAAAATAAAACGTGGTGTATGTATCACTTACCGTCTGGAAAGAAGTGCTGTGGTGGTAAGAACCACCTAACTCACCTTATCAAGGGGGGGGGGGAGGGGAGGGGTTGAGAAAGAAGTTTAGCCCACGACGCGCAAATACAAAAACTTTATTCATCCAGTGTTTGAGAAGTAGATCCCTTAATCATTTGCAACAAATTTGACACATAATTTCCAAGTTCGTGGCTTGTGGAAAATAATTTGATGCTAAATCACAGTACAGTTTCTAACTCACAATTCAACAAGAACTGACATTTTAATCAGACAGAATGGGCATGTTATAAGCGAGACGGAACAGTTCAAGTTCCTAGCGTACGGATAGATAGTAAGCTGTTGTGGAAAGCCCATGTTCAGGATCTTGTTCAGAAACTAAATGCCGCTTTATTTACCATTAGAACAGTATCTGAAATAAGTGACATTTCAACACGAAAAGTAGTATACTTCGCATATTTTCATACGCTTATGTCATATGGTATTATTTTTTGGGGTAATTCTTCTGATTCAAAAAGGGTATTTTTGGCTCAAAAACGGGCTGTTCGAGCTATGTATGGTGTAAGTTCGAAAACCTCTTGTCGACCCCTATTCAATAGTCTGGGAATTTTGACATTGCCCTCACAGTATGTATTTTCTTTAATGTCGTTTGTTGTTAGCAATATTAGCTTATTCCCAAGAGTTAGCAGCTTTCACTCAGTTAATACTAGGCAGAAATCAAATCTGCATGTGGAATGCACTTCCTTGACTCTTGTGCAGAAAGGAGTGCAATATTCTGCTGCATCCATTTTCAATAAGCTACCACAAGAACTCAAAAATCTTAGCAGTAGCCCAAACACTTTTAAGTCTAAACTGAAGAGTTTCCTCATGGCTCACTCCTTCTATTCTGTCGAGGAGCTCCTGGAAGAGCTAAAAAATTAAGCAAATTCCAGTGTTACATTCTTGATTTTCTTTATTTAAACTAACGACTTGTCGCCTGAATATGTTTCTTATATTTCATTTTATCTGTTTCTACAATCGTGTTATAATTTCATGTATTGACTCGTTCCATGACCATGGAGACTTCTCCTAAATGTGGTCCCACGGAACAATAAATAAATAAATAAATAAATAAATAAATAAATAAATCTTTACAAAACTCTTTCTCGTTGACACCCCCACAAAATGATGAAACGCAAGCAGTACATCTCTTACTACATTTTCACTGTTCATGCAGTAAAACTGCAGCATTAGCAAGATGTTTTAATTTACTTCTTTTTTACTACTATATTCTCAACTAATTTTGCAAAAAGAACTGACATATACCACTGAATGTAACTCCAAAATTATACCATTGTATGACACATAGTTCAGTGGATTACACGTCATAAACACTAAGCTGCGTTAAAACGAAACCGCAGGGTGAAATTCGCTAGAGATACAAGTGAAACCTGTGTATAAATACTCGTATATGTGAAATATGTTAAATACAGGGTGTTCAGAAACAGTCTGAAAAGCTTCTGAGGGCGTTCAGAGTAGGTTATGCTGAGAAATAGTTGTGAAGAAACAAATTCGATACGTTGCGCCGATTCCGAGCTAATTACCATTGAGGTTATCCAAATCACGTCTTTGTGCGCGCAAATTCAATAGTGTCGCTCTCTTGCTCGTTTTTAGGAATCCAAAAGAGGAAGAACACATGTGGCGACACCGTCTCTGGCAGACCGCTTGAAAATGCGTGAACAATGGGCTGGTTGGTTAACTGCAAAGCTAAGTAACTTGGAAACGGTGCAATTGGTTCTCAGCACAATACACCCTGCAACACTCTTAGACTACAAGCTTTTCAGGCGTCTATGGGCAATATATGTGACACGTGCCTGTAAAGGTGAAGCCGCAGGTAAAGTGCTACTCGTAAACATCTGCATCGATTTCAGACAAACTTGACAAGGTATACATGTTACTTGTTATCTGGAAAGAAATACTGTGTGGGCAAGAACCGCCAACGTCGTATTGGGGTGGGGTGATGGACAGAGAAGGGTGGGGTAGGACGAGAACGAGAGAGAGAGAGGGGGGAAGGAGGAAATGGACGGGGGGGGGGGGGGTGTGGAGAGAGATGAGGGAGGAGGAGTTGGACAGAGAGAGAGGAGAAGAGGAGATGGACAGAGAGAGGGGCAGGAGGAGACGGATGGACCTGGGGGGACAGTGAGAGGATAGAGGAGGAGATAGTGTTATAGAAGACTGGAATAGACACATACCCTAGCAACACCGGGTGCTCAGCTAGTATTTAATATATCCGGAATTATGCTCAGTGATACAGCAAACACATGGAGCTACTCATACTAAAGTTGGTTAAATACGAATCTTCGCGAGATTTTGTCAGTTTCATAACAAGCAAAAAAAAAAAAAAAAAATAAATAAATAAATAAAAATAAATAATAAATAAATAAAGTTTGTGCACCGATGTTAAACAAAGCATTGAAATAAGTTTAGCGACTTGTCCGTGCTGTCGAGGTTGTTGCTATTGCGATAACATTCTAGGTTGTAAAATTCTAGTAAATTTTTGGATTGGGCAAACAGGTGATTGAGCCGGGTGCTACGCTGTATGTCTATTAGGTCAAGTTGGAAGTAACGACGTTGATGAGCAGCCAAAATACAGAACAGCCTGGCAGAGAAATCGAAATCAGTCTTCTGACTACATAGTCTTGGAATCTCTTTGAGAACTCACATTGAAATGTTTCAAATACTGAAACGTAGTCAGTCATGCCCGGTCTAGATACGACCGCTTCCAGTTTCGGGAAATGTTCCATGTCGTGAAGTTGAAGGTGATGTTTCCATAGGATTAATTTCCGTTTGATAGCAGCAATTTTGTCCATCATACCTGTTACCAAATGAGTCTGACCTTCAATTAAGAGGCTTAAAGAATTTAAATAATTGATGCTGACGACCGTAAAAGATTCTGTTACCACTGTACTTGTAGTGTAGTCGATAGGCGTAGCGCTGGTGCCTGCTATCGACACCGAAAATATACTCCTTGAAACCGGGGTATCGAGTGCTATTCTAATGAGACAGAGGTAGCAAGACACGCCCACAGAGGTAGCAAGACACGCCAACCAGCCACCGTCGGCGGCCTGTCTTGAAATAGAAGTACACACGGACTCGACGTCAGTTCTACAACAGGCTACTATCCAGTCAACGCCTAGTCCGCAGCAAGCAGCGAGAAGAGCACAGAGTCTGGTGATATCATAGATAGAGAGGACCAGTTAAACTCTTCAAGTTAGTCTGCAAGCCCTTACATATGTTTGTAAACTTCGCCTTTGAATAGTGCTGTGAGGAAGAGTTCTTACTGAACGAACAGTGCTACCAGAAAGAGTTTCTACTGAACAGTGCTTCGAGTTGTATCACCGACGACAGTGTATTTCATCACAAGTATTAGACTGGTTCTGTCCGTGTATATAAACGTACCCAGTACCTACACTCTGACCCACAGTCATGGCAAAGTGTTCATTCTGGCTGTAAATATATTTCAGTTCTTATATTTTACGCGATCAGAACCCAGTCCATTTGTGATAATACGTCACAACACCACTCACACTTAATTCGGTTTTTTCCCTAATGGCAGTCTTCAGTTCAACCAACATACACTCTCGTTCGTCAGAAGACATGTGCATCATATCGTTTTGTGGCCGGTTTTGTAATGAAGTTCCAGTTAGTATTTTTTTACAACTCGTAATTGGTTCAAATGGCTCTGAGCACTATGGGACTCAACTGCTGTGGTCATAAGTCCCCTAGAACTTAGAACTACTTAAACCTAACTAACCTAAGGGCAGCACACAACGCCCAGCCATCACGAGGCAGAGAAAATCCCTGACCCCGCCGGGAATCGAACCCGGGAACCCGGGCGTTGGAAGCGAGAACGCTACCGTACAACTCGTAATAAATGGTTCAAATGGCTCTGAGTACTATGGGACTTAACGGCTGAGGTCATCAGTCCCCTAGAATTTAGAACTACTTAAACCTAACTAACCTAAGGACATCGCGCACTTCCATGCCCGAGGAAGGATTCGAACCTGCGACCGTAGCGGTCTCGCGCGTCCAGACTGTAGCGCCTAGAACCGCTCGGCCACTTCAGAGAGATCCATGCAGTCTAAAATAATGTCTTCAAAAAGTCATCACTCAGTTCCCTTCAAAGCTCTACGCACTCACTGCTGCAGAAGGAAAGCGCTTTCAAAATCTTGTGTATCAGATTTCTGGTTTTCTGCTGCAGCATGTATATGATAACAAGAACCAATCATCCTATGTTATGTTGTACTAGACAGACACTTTCTAACACCTATTTTACAACACCCTGTACAACAAAATATTTAGGTACATGTTCTTTCTTTGTTTCTCGGGTAGCTATGCATTACTTTTGGTGAAATGTAATCTCCTTGCATGACTTCGGTTTCAATTCTGAATTTCTCCTCATGTAGTCGAATAGAAACTGCACATATATACATACCCTGCGGTATATTTTCTCAGGTCGTGTCAGTGCCTTGTTTGATCAGTTAGTAATAATTTTGTTGATTCTGAGTGAAGGTATTTCTCAATATCTATTAGTCCCAGAAAAAGTAGTACCTCATAGTCACTGCCCCGTTCCGAAGCATCATTAGCGGCTGCACAATGATCCGTAATGCTACAGGCACTTGTAAAGTCAACTTGTTTCTTGATTAATTAGAATGTAATTTTTTCTATAAGTCAGGTAATAATTTAAGTTAATATTGCATAGCTTACAGAGACGATGTTTACATCTATGTAGTTGTTCTGGTTTATCTGTCTCCTTCCTTGTGAAGAAGAATAACTGAATTTGGGGAACTGCCGTCCTTCGCAGATTTCTATAAACAATTTTGGGGATTCCTTTTGTAGCACTTCGCTTTTAATATTTATTATTTGTCATACTCTCCGTGGGCCTTTCCTTTCTTCCTACTTCGGCTGGCATCATACACCTCATCTAGCATTAATTACGAAAAGTCAATGTTTTCATTGTACAGGGTTATTACAAATGATTGAAGCGATTTCACAGCTCTACAATAACTTTATTATTTGAGATATTTTCACAATGCTTTGCACACACATACAAAAACTCAAAAAGTTTTTTTAGGCATTCACAAATGTTGGATATGTGCCCCTTTAGTGATTCGGCAGACATCAAGCCGATAATCAAGTTCCTCCCACACTCGGCGCAGCATGTCCCCATCAATGAGTTCGAAAGCATCGTTGATGGGAGCTCGCAGTTCTGGCACGTTTCTTGGTAGTGGAGGTTTAAACACTGAATCTTTCACATAACCACACAGAAATAAATCGCATGGGGTTAAGTCGGGAGAGCGTGGAGGCCATGACATGAATTGCTGATCATGATCTCCACCACGACTGATCCATCGGTTTTCCAATCTCCTGTTTAAGAAATGCCGAACATCATGATGGAAGTTCGGTGGAGCACCATCCTGTTGAAAGATGAAGTCGGCGCTGTCGGTCTCCAGTTGTGGCATGAACCAATTTTCCAGCATGTCCAGATACACGTGTCCTGTAACATTTTTTTCGCAGAAGAAAAAGGGGCCGTAAACTTTAAATCGTGAGATTGCACAAAACACGTTAACTTTTGGTGAATTGCGAATTTGCTGCACGAATGCGTGAGGATTCTCTACCGCCCAGATTCGCACATTGTGTCTGTTCACTTCACCATTAAGAAAAAATGTTGCTTCATCACTGAAAACAAGTTTCGCACTGAACGCATCCTCTTCCATGAGCTGTTGCAACCGCGCCGAAAATTCAAAGCGTTTGACTTTGTCATCGGGTGTCAGGGCTTGTAGCAATTGTAAACGGTAAGGCTTCTGCTTTAGCCTTTTCCGTAAGATTTTCCAAACCGTCGGCTGTAGTACGTTTAGCTCCCTGCTTGCTTTATTCGTCGACTTCCGCGGGCTACGGGTGAAACTTGCCCGCACGCGTTCAACCGTTTCTTCGCTCACTGCAGGCCGACCCGTTGAATTCCCCTTACAGAGGCATCCAGAAGCTTTAAACTGCGCATATCATCGCCGAATGGAGTTAGCAGTTGGTGGATCTTTGTTGAACTTCGTCCTGAAGTGTCGTTGCACTGTTATGACTGACTGATGTGAGTGCATTTCAAGCACGACATACGCTTTCTCGGCTCCTGTCGCCATTTTGTCTCACTGCGCTCTCGAGTGCTCTGGCGGCAGAAACTTGAAGTGCGGCTTCAGCCCATCAAAACTTTATGAGTTTTTCTACGTATCTGTAGTGTGTCGTGACCAAATGTCAATGAATGGATCTACAGTGAATTTATGAAATCGCTTCAATCATTTGTAATAGCCCTGTATATAGTGCCCCACAAAAAAAGTGAATCACCCAGAAGACACGGTCGAACTTCAATGCAGCTTCGTAAACATTTACACTATCGGCAGCTATATAAATGATTAGAGCAACAAACCTCTGTGCACGGTATAAGGCAACCTGAATGCATTAGCGTTGTTCGTGTTTAGTGTTGCTATCCGGCCTAGTAGGGTATACAGGGTGCAAGCTCTTTGCTATACATATTCTGGGAATAGGTAGTGCGGACCAACACAAGAAAAAAATGGCCAATAAACACGAGCTCTGAAAAGCTATGAGTACTTGTTCATCTTGGCAACTATGAAACACATCTCTTCTACCGAACAAGTGCTTATAGTTAAGGTATGCATTTTAGAACCCATGTTTGCTGGACAATTCCTTCTTATTGTCTTCCTCGAAAAATATGGAAAGCAAAGAACTTGGAGCAGAAGAGATGGTTTTCACAGTACCGAAGATCAAGAACTGCTCGTAGCTCTTCAGGATGCACTTTAGAATCCGTTTTCAGTAAACTGTCTTGCTTCGAATGGTCGTTGCTGTCATATCCATGAATACTGACCATTGCTTCTGGGACATCCTGTATAAGGGGCTTTAATAGACGCTAAGTGATGACTGTGAAAAACACAGAGACGCCGCGTACACCTTTGAGACAGCGTTATCAGCACTTAACAGTGAAAGTGCTGGATGGTCGAATCGTGCAATATTCATTGGGGCATTGTGATATGACAGTGGCCCGATGATGAAGTGCATGAGAACTGCATGGGAACGTGAAGGCAGGCATACTCTTTATCAAGGCTCCAGTCCGTGATGTCTGTCCACCCCAAGGGAGCATCGCCATATTGTGTACCAAGCACATGGTAACCCTTTTACATCTGCGCTTGCCATCCGAAAATAGGTAACGGATTCCCTCCAACATTCAGTCTCATCCTGCATCATTGCAGCAGCAGTAGCTGAACTAAAGAATTATCGTCCCATGTGTAGGCTGCCTTTAACGTCACAACACAAATTGCTGCATTTGGAACGGTCTACTGGCTGGAAAGCAAGGAATGCTGATGAATGGTGTAGCATTGTGCTTAGCGATGAATCGCGGTTTTCCACTACCCCGGATGACCATCTTTGGTGGGTGTGGCTGCGACCTGGGGAGAGATACCATTCTTCCAATGTTTTGGAGGGGCACAGCGGTGGTACTGCTGAGGGTGTGGTGTGGTGAGACATCGGGTATAGCTTCAGATCACAACTGGAAATAATTGAGGGAACTCTGACTTCGCAATGGAACGTCATGTGCATACTGCGTCCTCATGTGTCACCTCTCTTACAACAATATCGCAGTGCCATTTTTCTACTGGACAATATTCGTCCACATATGGCCGTTGTTTCTATTAGCTGTCTGCTTGGTGATGAGGTACTCCTGTGGCCAGCAAGTTCATCAGACCTGTCCTCGATACAACATGACTTGGGACAGCGTGCACGCCAATTTCATCCCAGTACCAATATCCACGACATCAAGGACGGTTACAACAGCTGCGGACCAATTTGCCTCAGGAGAGGATACAGCGGCCTTATGATACCCTTCCCGTTCGAATCGGTGCATAAATACAGGTCAGGATGTGCAATATCGCACTGAAAAGTAGGTTCATACTATCAAGTTTTTAGTAATTCTGACCCGATTTTGCGATCAAGGAAATAAGACCGCATACCCTCTCACCCTTTCACGATGCTGCACAGGCACTACATGTAAGATGTATAAGTGTACACTCACTCTTTGGTAACAAATACCTTTGGAGTAAAATGTAATGGGGTTACCATTCTTGCGTCATTAATGAGTCATCATAGTTCCTAAACGTCACAGCCATCAGTGACTGAACAATAACGCAGTCACCAAACTGCTGAACGAACTACATATGTCAGTAAGCCACGTATGATGGCTACACACAACCCTTCGATGTTCTCACGTAGCAACTTCCCTGTAGCTGCCATTTTTAGTTTCATCTTTCAGGCCTTCCAGTCGGGGATACGGAGAAATGTCAGTCTTTGAGACCGTGACAGGAATTCAATAGTATCTCTTCACCTATATTTGTCCAACTGAAGTGTCATGCAAGTATGATAAGTACTTAGTTTGATACTGTAGTCCTACACTGTCTTACTGCAGATAGCAAATCTTTAAACAGCTTTCGAATGGGAGGAAGAACCGACGTTGAAGCATAGAGACACACATTGAGAGGTGGCATGAGCCCCCTCTCATATTTCTATCTTACGATTCTCCTCTCTAATTGCATGCGGTGGAAAGTTGCCATTCCTTCACACGCGGACTTCCCACGCAGCGTCTCTCGTCACCCGGGTGGTCCGGTGACAGGCAGGCTCTGTTGAACTGGAGAGGGTTAAGCCGACGGGTGTGAGGAAGTCGAATGAATGCTTTGCAGACGCCGACATTGTCAAAAGACACGCCCGGAGGGGTTTGAAGTAGCGGCTGGGCTAGAGGTTCCGTTACTTCGCAGAATCTTAGCGAAAACACTTTCTGGCGGGCTACCAGCGAGGCGTGGGAATGACTTGTGTACCCAGGCAGTTGTGGCGGGAAAATTCCCGCGCTTTCTGCAAAATAGTAACTGTGATTGGCTTGCTCAGGGCATAGCTCCGTGACGTAGCAAAATCAGCACAGAAATTGGCGCCAAGAATCTCCATTGGTGGAATGGTAGTGCTCCGGCAATGGAGTGGAATTTTCCGCCGGTTTTCGAGTTGCTGATTGGAACGTTTAACCATGGCCACTGTCGTGGGAGCGGGAATGTTGTGTGTTCGGCCTGTACGGGTGCTCAGGGGTAGTCGGCTCTCGCCTTTCGGTCGAGGACGTCGAAGCAACCAGCCATCGCCAGATCGTGTTCTGGCAGTCAAGAAGACAGTTTGGTAACGTATGTCCGCAGCACCGGCAGATAGGGATTTTCCTAGTCAATCAGAGCTCAGCAGAGCGCGCCTGTTCGTCTTTTTCTAACTTTGTTCTGTCTTGAGTAGCAGCAATTACTGTTGGGTTAGCTATGTGTCTCTCTTGAGATTTGAGTGGCAAGGAATTGGCTCCACATACCACTTCGTCTTAAACCTCACGATCTAGTTTAGGGACAACTTCACCTTTACAGTGTTTGTATGAGTCTCCAATTTGAGCCAATTTGAAGTATTATAAATATTTCATATGTTTTTTTTTTTATTTTGTGTTTAGTCTTAATAAATCATATTGTTATTTTGGACAGAACTTTCATTCTGTTAATCGGTAGAGCAACCCATCATTTCCCACTATGTTAATGAAACCTTCGTTTATTTAACTTATTTATCAAATTAAATTATTGCAGGTGCCAAACTCTCTTCTCCTCCACTGGCAGGGTTGATTAGAGTCAGTTCGCGTGTTTTTTTTATCCTTGTGCAACAGCAAAAGTCGGAGTTAGAATAGGGGGAGGGGGGGGGCTTAGAGCATCATTTACATATGTAGATTCAAGAAGAATTTAGTGTCAAATACACTGCTAGCCCCGGCACCTCGCAACATGATTTACCAAACTACGACCATTAATCAAGACGTGTACTGTGAAACAATAAAAAAGTTACGACGGGCTATACAGAACAAACGCCGTGGTATGCTGACTTCCGGTATCGTTTTTTTGCACGATAACGCCCGTCCTCACTCTGCTCGCAGAACAACGGCCCTTCTTGAGTCCTTCAAGTGGGACGTTATCAACCATCCACCTTACAGCCCAGACCTGGCGCCAAGTGATTATCACCTCTTCATGCATTTGAAGAAATGGCTCGGGTCACAGCGGTTTGATGACGACGAAGAGCTCAAAGATGCGGTCACAGGCTGGCTCCAGGCACAAGCGGGTGATTATTATGCAGAAGGAATTTCAAAGCTTGTGAAGAGATACGATAAGTGCCTCAATCGCTATGGAGACTATGTAGAAAAATAGTGCAAAGATGTAGTTGTAAGATGTATATATTAAAATATTTTTATTTAACTTGGTGTATTTTTTTAAATCAACCGGAGGTTACTTTCTGAACGGCCCTCGTATATGATGGAGACACATTAACCCCGGCAGGTTCACTTCCTTATCTACACCAACATGGAAATTCAACCAAGACACATGGTATTGGTGATTTGGTATAACGTTAAGTTTGATTGCACCTCGACAGACCAAATATTTCTTCCTGTAAACTCCTCATATGCATGAACCGTGCCCTCAAACTCTACCACTACTAGCCGCTTTGGGTCCGAATCGTTCTTCTTCATAGTATTCAACAGTTTTGGAATATTCATCAGTGTACAGAATACACTGTACACTTGAACAGGTCGAGCGAGGTGGCGCAGTGGATAGCACATTGGACTCGCATTCGGGAGGAAGACGGTTCAATCCCGCGTCCGGCCATCCTGATTTAGGTTTTCCGTGATTTCCCTAAATTTCCTCCAGGCAAATGAGGGATGGTTCCTTTGAAAGGGCACGGTCGTCTTCCTTTCCCGTCCTTCCCTAATCCGATGAGACCGATGACCTCGCTGTCTGGTCTCCTCCCCCAACAACCCGGCACTTGAACTGCTTATCCTTCTTGCTTAGTGATTCAATAAAATTTTTGGCATCATCGCATAAGGAGTCTCACTATTCTTATTAGGAATAGGCATTTCGTGAACGGTACTTCCGGCTTCAAATTGATCCCAAATATGGACAGTTGTTTGGAATGTCGGTAAGTGAGGAGGAGGTGGGGCAGTCGCGTATCATGGATTTCGAAGAAATTTGGCACAGATGATACTCTATAACCAGTTGGCTAGTTGGATGGGTGGGCGAGTGATGGACGACATACTCCCATTTGTGAACACAGGTTTTGCCCGCATCCCAATTTTAAATAAGTTTAAAAAAAATTGGGAATCACTATGTCACTATTATAAATACGAGGGCGTGAGGAAAAGTGATACCTCCGAATTTTTTATGCGAAAAGTCTTAAAGAACTTGAGTAAAGCAAACATTATTAACATTCTACACCTTTATTCTTCATGCATACGTATTTATTTCCCAGCGTAGTCACCTTGGCGCCGAACACATTTCTCCCAGCGAAAGAGCAGTTTGTTTATGTCCACTGTAGAATGTTTGACTTTGTTGGAGGAGCCACGACGTCGCCTCTGCTTGCACCGCATCATCACTATCAAAGTGAAGCTCCCGCTGGTGTTCCTAAAGTTTGGGAACAGATGAGAATCGGATGGGCCCAAGTCGGGTCTGTATGGAGGATGGTCGATGACAGTGAACACATGGAGTCGGATTGTTGCAGACGTCACAAAGTTCGTGTGTAGTGTGGCACTGCCATGCTCGAGGAGAGGGTGTTCCATGTATGGACGAGCTCTTCGAATTCGAAATCGATTGCATCACGCTGTTTCTCACGCTCCGACATAGTTACGTTGCACACTGACGTGTTGCGCCCTACAATTCGGAGTCCTCTACGGCAGGGGCTACAAATATTTAGAAATCAAGAATAACAATATAGAAAGTTAATAACGTTTGTTTTATTTAAAAAGTTCTAAGAATTTGTACATAAGAAATTCGGAGGAATTACTTTTCAGTAGCCGGCCGCGGTGGTCTCGCGGTTCTAGGCGCGCAGTCCGGAACCGTGCGACTGCTACGGTCGCAGGTTCGAATCCTGCCTCGGGCATGGATGTGTGTGATGTCCTTAGGTTAGTTATGTTTAAGTAGTTCTAAGTTCTAGGGGACTGATGACCACAGATGTTAAGTCCCATAGTGCTCAGAGCCATTTGAACCATTTGAACTTTTCAGTACGCCCTCGTAGTTCTCTTACAATCTACTTGCGTCCTTGGAATTTTTCTATAATGGAGCGTGTATTGAAACCTTTTCACTAGTACATGGTGTTGTAGGCTGTCGGTAACTGAAAAGTGGACTTTATCTAAAGTCGGTCAGGCCTGTTTTTCCCATTCGGTACTGCATAAAAAATGCCATTGTGACTCGGTGTGGTTTATTGTCTAAAAGACATCATCTTTCTGGTATCTCCTCGACAAATTATTTCTGAACTCCTGAGAAATAAGGAGGGTACAACCAGAAATAATGTTTATGTCACGTGATAAAATAGGTTAAGCTTATTAGGACAACCACATTTTGAAAAAGAGGGAAAGATAACGGATTTACTTCCTGTCGATGATGAGGTAATTAGAGACGGAGCGCCAAGTTCTAGCTGGTGGGGGTAATAGGCTGTGTCTCTCTCAAAGGAACCACTTCAGCATTTGCATTAAGCGTTTTAGGAAAACCACGGGAAACCTAAATCTGGATAGTCGGTCGAGGATTCGAATCGTCGTATTCCCAAATACGAGTTCACTGCATTGCTTCTGAGACAAATCGCTGAGGGAGCCCTGGAAATGTAAGCAACCGAACAAGTGCTTCAATTGATTATTCTATTATTAGAGGAAAAGTAAGATCAGAGTTGAACGGTCTGTCGATGTCGATGACATTAGTGACGGAGCTCAGGCCAGGACTGGGGCAGGAGGATCCGGAAGGAAATCTGCCCTGTTCTTTCAATGGAACCATCCCGGCATTCGCCTCAAGCCTTTTGGGAAAATCGCGGAAAACAGAAAACTGGACCTGTTCGTATAGCGTTACGCACAGCGCACTAACTTGCGAGACAGGGAGTGGAATCAAATCGGGTTCGAATGAGCGCGGCGGATTAACGGCCGTGGGCTGGTGCACCGGAAAGCATGAATGTGCTTTTTAGGCGGTTTCCCACCATCATTCAGATAAATGCTGGGCTCATCCCCGAATTACACCTAACAGAATACGATACACAAACAGTTAAAATACGATCACACACAGAACAAAGTTTACACGATTCACAAAGAAATGGCGAATACGACTTCCGTCCCTTGACGACTACTGCATCACAAAGCTAAATAATGAAATAAAGTTTGCCAAATCCTGAAAAAGCGGACCCCCTCCTAGATGACCTATAGTCTACAGAAGAGAAAAAGTGGAAGACGGTATTTGAACAGCAGCCGTCACTAATGAAAGCCCAGTGTCTTACCACGCACCACCTCGCCCGATCTCATTAGATGGTGGTAGTGATTACAAAAAAGAAAACAACAAATTTAGAATATTGGAGCTGTACTGAGAGTGTCTCAGGTACAAGTTTATATGGTTACATCATGTGCGCTAAATACAATGCGCCCACCAAAGAGGCGTAATTGAAGCACTGCCCCCTAACTCACCTCATCGTAAGTGAGATGCATGTCTACACCATACAACCTTTGTTTTCTTTACTTATCCTGGCATTTAGCAAGTGGAATATTCCACAACCTATGATTCACATAGTGATGAAATGCCTGCTGTCTGAACTACCATAGTAGTATCCCGATAGGTGGCTTCGCTGCTGCTAGGGAGAAGAGAAAAAAATGAGGCGGGAAGGGAGGCACTTGTCGTGTGAACTGTTTCCCAAAATAATCTCCCTGTCCCCAGGCGACAGGTTTCGATAGCTAAGAAATTACAAGGGAGTGCTGGAAAGTAACGCCTCCATACTTTTTATACGAAAACGATTAAAGCTTTTTAAATAAAACAAAAGTTATTAACATTCTAGATCTTTATTCTTCATGTTTACATATTTGCAGCGCTGCGCCACTACAGGGCTCCGAATTGTTGTGTGTAACATTGCGGTGCGTACCGTAACTATGTTAGTGCATGAGAAACAGCGTGCTGTAATCCAGTTTCTAAGGGTTCGTCCGCACATGGAGCACCTTCTCCGTCAGGCAGGGCAGTGCCAGACCACACGCAAGAGCTGTCACGACTGCAGCTATTCGACGCCTTGGGTTCACTGTCATCGATCATCCGTCATACTGTACTTACTTGGCTCCATCCGATTTTCAACTGTTTCCAAAACCTGAAGAACACCTTCTAGGATTTTACTTTGATAGCGACGAAGCAGTGCAAGCAGGGGTGAGGATAAGACTCCGCCAAGAAAGTATAATATTCTGGACTGACGATGTCAACAAACTGGTCACTCGTTGGGAGAAAAGTTTTCGTCGCCACGGTGACATTGTTGAGAAATAGATATGAAGAACAAATGTATAATGTTACTAAAGTTTGTTTCGATTGCTGCGCAAACACTATCTCCACGTATGCATACACCATAATTACTCTACCACTTAAACACTGGGGGGAGTGTCGTAGAACCGTTGCTATTCACAATATACATAAATGACCTTGCGGATAACATCGGAAGTTCACTGAGGCTTTTTGTGGATGATGCTGTAGTACATCGAGAGGTTGTAACAAAGGAAAATTTTACTGAAATGCAGGAGAATCTGCAGCAAATTGACGCATGGTGCAGGGAATGGAAATTGAATCTCAATGTAGACAAGAGTAATGTGCTGCGAATATACAGAAAGAAAGATCCTTTATCATTTAGCTATAATGTAGCAGGTCAGCAACTGGAAGCAGTTAATCCCATAAATTATCTGGGAGTAGGTATTAGGAGTGATTTAAAATGGAATGACCATATAAAATTAATCGTCGGTAAAGCAGATGCCAGACAGATTCACTGGAAGAATCCTAAGGAAATGCAATCCGAAAACAAAGCAAATAGGTTACAGTACACTTGTTCACCCACTGCTTGAATACTGATCACCGGTGTGGGATCCGTACCAGATAGGGTTGATAGAAGAGGTAGAGAAGATCCAACGGAGAGCAGCGCGCTTCGTTACAGGATCATTTAGTAATCGCGAAAACTTTACGGAGATGATGGATAAACTCCAATGGAAGACTCTGTAAGAGAGACGCTCAGTAGCTCGCTACGAGCTTTTGTTGAAGTTTCGAGAACATACCTTCACCGAGGAGTCAAGCAGTATATTGCTCCCTCCTACGTATATCTCGCGAAGAGACTATGAGAATAAAATCAGAGAGCTTAGAGCCCACACAGAAGCATACCGACAATCCTTCTTTCCACGAACAATACAAGACTGGAATAGAAGGGAGAACCGATAGAGGTATTCAAAGTACCCTCCGCGACACACCGTCAGGTGGCTTGCTGAGTATGGATGTAGATTTAGATGTAGATTGCTGCGCAAAGAGTGTCTCCACGTAAGCGTACACCGTAATTATTCCACCACGCAAGCATTGGAGTTACAGGTTACACTCGTCTGGTATGAGACCGTGCCGGAGGATTGGGGGGGGGGGGGGGGGGGTTCCACTGAGGGCCGAACCGCACAATAACCCTGGGTTCGGGTGGGGCGGCGGTGGGATGGGTGGACTGCTGTGGCCCGTTGTGGGGTTGTGAACCACTGAGGGCTACAGCGGGACGAAGCCTCTCTGTCGTTTCTAGGTCTCTCGTTCAATACACAAAGTTTGTTTCATTTAAAAAACCGTAAGAGTTTTCATACGAATAAATTCGGAGCCGTTACTTTTCAGCACGCGCTCGTACTACAAACAAGTGCTCCACTTCCTTCACTATTTTTCTCTTGTGCACAGGAGCGAAGTAGAGTGTCAGCATGCTGCGGTGTTAGTTAATGTTGGAGACATTTCGTCACTAGGTGTATCATTACAATTGCTAACAAGGGAACCTCCCCATCGCACCCCCCTCAGATTTAGTTATAAGTTGGCACAGTGGATAGGCCTTCAAAAACTGAACACAGATCAATCGAGAAAACAGGAAGAAGTTGTGTGGAACTATGAAAAAAATAAGCAAAATATACAAACTTAGTAGTCCATGCGCAAGATAGGTAACTTCAAGGAGAAAGTGAGCTCGTGAGTGCCGTGGTCCCGTGGTTAGCGTGAGCAGCTGCGGAACCAGAAGTCCTTGGTTCAAGTCTTCCCTTGAGTGAAAAGTTTACATTCTTTATTTTCGCAAAGTTATGATCCGTCCGTTCGTTCATTGACGTCTCTGTTCACTGTAATAACTTTTGTGTCTGTGTTTTGAGACCGCACCGCAAACTTGCAGTTAGGAAAATATTAATTGACCTTGTTATTGAAGTCGCGAGCTATATTTACTTGATTGATATTGCCCACGGAATACATCTCACGTATTTAATGCACTCTCCTCCAAAGTAGCGAACAGTCAACAGCCAGCCAGGGAGCCTCGTTAGCAGGAATACTCTCTCTTCCGTGCGCTGTAGTCGACTGAGGGTCGTGTTTCCATGTTTGTTTAGGTGTAGTGTCCCCATACTACGGCGCAGTTACCTCGCATCGGGCGGACAGATAATAATTGTCTGAAAATAAAAAATCAAACTTTTCACTCGAGGGAAGACTTGAACCAAGGACCTCTCGTTCCGCAGCTGCTCACGCTAACCACAGGACCACGGCGCTCATCAGCTCAGATGCTCCTTGAAGTTGCCTATATTGCGCATGGACTACTCAGTTTATATATTTTGCTTATTTTTTTCACAGTTCCACACAACTTCTTCCTGTTTTCTCGATTGATCTGTGTTCAGTTTTTCAAGGCCTATCCACTGTGCCAACTTATAACTAAATCTGAGGGGGGTGCGATGGGGAGGTTCCCTTGTAAGTACCAGGATAAGCATGTGAATGATGTCAGCTGCCTAACTCCCAGCCAACCATTTATTCGCCTTCCACCTAATAAAATAGTGATTTCTGCGTTAGAGCTTAAACGTGCCAGTAATTTGTATTACGTTTTGCGAGCTGCTCCCAAACACGACTCACAACCAATGCAGTATTACATGCAGCGATTGAACAAACATATGGAAGCACCAGATACACGAAACATACAGTGTAGGAAGCCCATTGGCTTTCAAAACAGCTTCCTTTCATCCTGGAATTGATAAAAGAAGATCCTGTGTGGTTTTCAAGGGAATCATATACCATTTATCCTGCACACACTGCCGGTTCAGGCAACTATGATGGAGATGGATAGGATTACGCAACTTTCTCTCCAGGCTACAAAGACTCAATAATACTGAGATATGATTACTGTGGTGGCTAACGAAGATGGGACAATTCGGCTTCATGCTCACAAAACCAGTCCTGGAAGATGCGAGTTGTGTGAGCAGGGTCGGCTGGGGTGGCCGAGCGGTTCTAGGCGCTACAGTCTGGAACCGCGCGACTGCTACGGTCGCAGGTTCGAATCCTGCCTCGGGCATGGATGTGTGTGTTGTCCTTAGGTTATTTAGGTTTAAGTAGTTCTAAGTTCTAGGGGACTGATGACCTCAGAAGTTAAGTCCCATAGTGCTCAGAGCCATTTGAACCGTTTGTGTGAGCAGGGATCCTGTCCTCCTGGAACACAGGATCGCAGTTAGGGAACAAACGTTGTGCCATGGGATGGACCTGATGAGCTAAAGTGGCCACATAATCCTTGACAGTAATGCGACCTTGCCGAGTAGCCATGCGACCCATGGAGTACCGTGATGGTGCTGCTCAAATCATCACCGAACCTCTGCCGTATTTCACTCCTGGGACGTAAACGCGACCAGAAGTTGGAAACACCGTGGAACAAGACTCATCCGACAAAACGACATTCTTCCATTGCTCCATTGTCCGTGTTTTACAGCTTCGGCAACACATTTTCCTGTAATGGGCATTCGCACCACTATAGGTGTAGCTCTGTAATTCAATCTTTCCCTGTAGTTCGATGCTTAAGCTCCCTTCGTGTTGTTTTGCTGCTGACAGCAGTTCTGCAGCGATTTTTACAGCTGCCGTCCTCTTATTTTTCGTCACAGTCTTCTTCAGTGACCGTCCGTCACGACCACTAAGCACATACTTTCGTCCGCGTTATGATTCAGCTGATGATGTTTTCCCCGCTTTTCCAGTACGCGGAATAAAACGCCCACAAGGTGAATCTTGAAGCACCAAACACATCGGCTGCCTTGGTTACGGAAGCACTCGCCATACGAGCACCGACATCTGCCCACGTTCGGATGCAGTCAGGTTTGACGTATTCACTCAGCACTACACAGGACACTGTTATGACCACGGCTGACACTTGAAACGTATTGAGGATAGTTCACAGGTGCCGTCTGCGGTCAAATACAACAGCGCAACCTGTAGATTTGGCTGGCTTCTGCATTTATATTCGAGCACGCATTTCTCGCGGTGTTTTTATATTTTTGTCCAATCCCTGTAGTTCCAGCCATTATAATGGTGCGGACTTCTGTTAAAGCTTTGTTGGGAAGATTTGTCTGTATGCCAATTTTCGTTGTTTTATCGAAAGCGAATTGCAGCTTATGACTGAATAACACTATAGAATTCACATGTACACTCCTGGAAATTGAAATAAGAACACCGTGAATTCATTATCCCAGGAAGGGGAAACTTTATTGACACATTCCTGGGGTCAGATACATCACATGATCGCTCTGACAGAACCACAGGCACATAGACACAGGCAACAGAGCATGCACAATGTCGGCACTAGTACAGTGTATATCCACCTTTCGCAGCAATGCAGGCTGCTATTCTCCCATGGAGACGATCGTAGAGATGCTGGATGTAGTCCTGTGGAACGGCTTGCCATGCCATTTCCACCTGGCGCCTCAGTTGGACCAGCGTTCGTGCTGGACGTGCAGACCGCGTGAGACGACGCTTCATCCAGTCCCAAACATGCTCAATGGGGGACAGATCCGGAGATCTTGCTGGCCAGGGTAGTTGACTTACACCTTCTAGAGCACGTTGGGTGGCACGGGATACATGCGGACGTGCATTGTCCTGTTGGAACAGCAAGTTCCCTTGCCGGTCTAGGAATGGTAGAACGATGGGTTCGATGACGGTTTGGATGTACCGTGCACTATTCAGTGTCCCCTCGACGATCACCAGTGGTGTACGGCCAGTGTAGGAGATCGCTCCCCACACCATGATGCCGGGTGTTGGCCCTGTGTGCCTCGGTCGTATGCAGTCCTGATTGTGGCGCTCACCTGCACGGTGCCAAACACGCATACGACCATCATTGGCACCAAGGCAGAAGCGACTCTCATCGCTGAAGACGACACGTCTCCATTCGTCCCTCCATTCACGCCTGTCGCGACACCACTGGAGGCGGGCTGCACGATGTTGGGGCGTGAGCGGAAGACGGCCTAACGGTGTGCGGGACCGTAGCCCAGCTTCATGGAGACGGTTGCGAATGGTCCTCGCCGATACCCCAGGAGCAACAGTGTCCCTAATTTGCTGGGAAGTGGCGGTGCGGTCCCCTACGGCACTGCGTAGGATCCTACGGTCTTGGCGTGCATCCGTGCGTCGCTGCGGTCCGGTCCCAGGTCGACGGACACGTGCACCTTCCGCCGACCACTGGCGACAACATCGATGTACTGTGGAGACCTCACGCCCCACGTGTTGAGCAATTCGGCGGTACGTCCACCCGGCCTCCCGCATGCCCACTATACGCCCTCGCTCAAAGTCCGTCAACTGCACATACGGTTCACGTCCACGCTGTCGCGGCATGCTACCAGTGTTAAAGACTGCGATGGAGCTCCGTATGCCACGGCAAACTGGCTGACACTGACGGCGGCGGTGCACAAATGCTGCGCAGCTAGCGCCATTCGACGGCCAACACCGCGGGTCCTGGTGTGTCCGCTGTGCCGTGCGTGTGATCATTGCTTGTACAGCCCTCTCGCAGTGTCCGGAGCAAGTATGGTGGGTCTGACACACCGGTGTCAATGTGTTCTTTTTTCCATTTCCAGGAGTGTATTTTCGCACTAATTGGGGAAACAAGCGGAACTTGAGGTGTGCCCCAGGGCAGCGTAATAGATCCGCTGCTTTTTACGTTTTACATAAACAATCTGGTTGATGGTATTGACAGCGTCATTAGACTGCCGATGATGCTGTAGTCTGCAGGAAAGTAGTATCACACGAAAGTTGTGAACAAATCAATGAGGATCTGCAGAAAATAAATGCGTGGTGTAATGACTGGCAGTTATCTCTCAATATTAGTAAGTATAACAAGGCGAAAATACCCATTAATGTACGAGTACAAAATCAATGCCCAGTCTTTGGAAGCGGTAACATCCGTCAAGTATCTGGTTGTGACTATTCGAAATGATCTCAAATGGAATGATCAGATTACACAAGTAACGGGTAAGGCAAACTCTAGATTGCGATTTATTGGTAGAATCCTGATGCGATGCAGCACTTCAACAAAGGAAATAGCTTACAATACGTTAGTTCGTCCGGTCTCAGAGTATTGTTCGTCTGTAAGGGACCCTTACCAGTTGGGTCTGATTCAAGAGATTGAGAAGGTCCAAAGAAGAGCGGCAAGATTCGTGACTGGCACATTTAACCATCGCGAGAGCGTTACAAATCTCATAGAAAGTTTGAAGTGGGACACACTTGCAGATAGACGGCGCGCTAAAAGGAAGGGGCTGCTCACTAAATTCCGAAATCCGATCTTCACCGAGAATGTAGAGCATATATTATTACCATCAAATTTCAAATCGGGCAATGATCACCATTCAAACATAAGGGAAGTTAGAGCTCGTACTGAGGCGTTCGGACAGTCGTTTTTCCCTCGTGCTATCCGCGAGTGGAATAGAGGGGGGGGGGGGGGGGGGGGAATATGACTTTGGAGCGAATTGTCCCCTCCGCCACACACCGCTTAGTGGCTATCGGAGTATATATATAGATGCAGATGTAGAGAAGTCTGCTCATTGCTCATGGCTGATAGCATATAGTAATGAAACAGCTATGACGAAGTAACATAAATATTGGCTGGTAATGAAATAAAAATGCAAAGTTTATACAGGGTGGGGCAAATAAGAGGCCCGGACGAGTGGATACGATTGGACATGAACGTATGCATATAACCTCACCATCTAATACGCACACCATGTGTTCACCCGCCACTTGATCCACACCGGTTCAGAGCGTAGTGCGGGCTGTTGTCAGTGTGAGTGGAGCAGTGCAAAAGGGTACGATGGTACTCACAGTGGAGCACCGACTGTTCGTTGTGAAAAGATACAAGACAGCAAAGTCGTGGAAACGGAGTGGTCAGTTGTTTGTTGACAAGTTTAATGCTCTCAGAGTGCTAGCAAAGAGTGCCATGCAACGCTTAATCCGGAAACGGCGTCAGACAAGATCAGTTTCCAAGAAGTCAAGGAACATTCCGCAACGTACCCGCACACCAGAAAATGCTTCAGAGTCTTACCAAATGAACCCGACGCCTGCAGCAAGAGACCGGCGTATCACGTCGATAATGCGGACAAATACTCCACCTCGACCAGCAGATGCGTCGCTACCGTCTGTTGATCATGCATTAAAACCAGCAGATGCTCCTCAGGGCCTCCAGTTTAGTGAGTGGCTGTTCACTGAGATAACCATGCATGGCTTGGACATGCTCTCTTCTTTGTGTCTGACGAAGCCTGGTTCCACCTGAGTGATTATTTCAACACATAGAATCGCAGGTTTGGGGCGGCGGAGAATCCGCATAACTTCCAGGAAACACCACTGGGTGATCAGATGGGTCGGGTTTGGTATGTAGTGTCTGCGCGCCGCATTATTGGTCCCATCTTCTGTCATGAGGCCCTGACTTTGACGCGTTACATTGCCAATATTTTGAAACCATATGTGGCAGCATTAACGGAGGAGGTAAAGTTCTACAGTTACTTCCAACATGATGGAGCAAATGTCCAACTGTCCATACAGCTGGGCGAATCTTGGAGCACATTTGTAAATCTTCATGCCTGGCAGAGTTGCTACAGTCTGGTCGCGGTCCTAGCTGGCCATCCAGGTCACGTGGTCTGTCAGGATCCGATTACTTTGTGTGGGAAGCCCTCAAGTGTAAAGTGGATTGCAACAAGCCCCGTAGTCTTCGAGAACTGCACCAGAACATTTGGGTTGAGACGGCAGCAGTTTCAGGAGTCCAGTTTCGACCCAGCTTCAGGAACTTGCTGAGCAGTGTCCAAAAGTGCCAGGAAATGAATGGTGGTCACTTTCAACACCTGCTGCAGTGTGGAAAGCCCTCAAGTGTACAGTGTATTGCAACAACCCCCATAGCCTCTGTTAACTGCAGTAGCACATTTGGGTTGAGACTGCAGCAGTTTCAGGAGTCCAGTTTCGACCCACCTACAGCAACTTGCTGATCAGTGCCCAAAAGTGACAGGAAATGAATGGTGGTCACTTTCAACATCTGCTGCAGTGTGGGAAGCTCTCAAGTGTACAGTGTATTGCAACAACCCCCATAGTCTTCGAGAACTGCAGCAGAACATTTGGGTTGAGACTGCAGCAGTTTCAGGAGTCCAGTTTAGACCCACCTTCAGCAACTTGCTGATCAGTGCCCAAAAGTGCCAGGAAATGAATGGTGGTCACTTTCAACATCTACTGCAGTGGGGGAAGCTCTCAAGTGTACAGTGTATTGCAACAACCCCCATAGCCTTCGATAACTGCAGCAGAACATTTGGGCTGAGACTGCAGCAGTTTCAGGAGTCCAGTTTAGACCTACCTTCAGCAACTTGCTGATCAGTGCCCAAAAGTGCCAGGAAATGAATGGTGGTCACTTTCAACATCTACTGCAGTAGGTTAGCACTGTATTTCCTTTCCTCTGCTGTGTTTCTTTGTACCCTGAAACTCTGTTCTCCGGGTCACTTTTATTTGCCCATCCTGAATTATTGAATAGTGATGCTTTGATAAAAATCTATTTTACACGATGAAAAACTGCTTCTTCTTCCATTGCAAGTTATACCATCGTATGTGAAATTGTAATAGGCAAGGAAATTATTTGGATCCACAATGAATGCCATGGCCGAGATCGATTCAGATTTGTACCTTGTGGCGGAATTAACTGTGAAGAACACGGACTACTGGCTGTGTAATTCTCTAAGGCTATCACTGAAGCGTGCTTGCAGGGAGACGCAGGCCTCGCGGGTACTCACTTGAAGAAGTCCTCCTTGCAGAAGACCTGGCCGTTGCGCGCGAAGCACTTGTCGCTCAGCTGGCCGCTGCACTCGCTGCACTTGAGGCACTTGGCGTGCCACGTGCGGTCCAGCACCTTCAGGATGAACCTGTCCAGGATGAGCTGCTGGCAGCCGCCGCACTTGGGGATGCTCGCTGCAACAGCACGACGGGGACACGTTCAGGCTGGCGGGCTGCGTAATGCGTTCTACATACTGTATATAGCATTACCAGGGGTACACATCAGGTCGTAATTATCACTTAAATTTTTGTTTGTTTATAGGTACATGTTGTATAATTTGGCTCTAGCAAAGGGAAAGGCGTCAGGGAGGCAATTCTGACGATGCGGTTGATAATGGAAGCCAGACTAAAGAAAAATCAAGACACGTTCAAAGGATTTGTCGACTTCGAAAAAGGGTTCGACTGTGTCAAATGGTGCAAGATGTTCGAAATTCTGAGGAAAACTAGGGGTAGGCTATAGGGAAAGACGGGCGATATACAAAATGTACTAGAACCAAGAGGGAACAATAAGATGATGATGTTTGGTTTGTGGGGCGCTCAACTGCGCGGTTATCAGTGCTCGTACAAATTCCCAACCTCACTCCAGTCTCGAAGCTTTCATGAGTGATGATGAAATGATGAGGATAACACAAACACCCAGTGATCCCAAGGCAGGAGAAAATCCCTGACTCCGCCGGGAATCGAACGCGGGACTCCATGCTCGGGAAGCGAGAATGCGACCGCGAGACCATCAACTGCAGACGGGAACAGTAAGAGAGGAAGACCATGAACGAAGTACTCGGATTAAAACTGGTGTAAGACAGGGATGTAGGCTTTCGCCGCTACTGTTCAATATATACATGGAAGAAGGAATCGTGGAAATAAAAGAAAGGTTCAGGAGTGGAATTCAAATTCAAGGTGAAAGGATATCAATGATATGATTCGCTGGTGACATTACTATCCTCAGTGAAACTGAAGAAGAATTACAGGATCTGCTGAATGCTGTGAACAGTCTGATGAGGACAGAGTATGGATTGAGAGTAAATCGAAGAAAGAAGAAAGTAATGAGACTCAGAAGAAATGAGGACAGCGAGAAACTTAACATCAGGATTGGTGATCACGAAGTAGATGAAGTTGAGGAATTCTGCTACCTGGGAGCACGGTAGACATAAAAAGCAGACTATCACTGGCAGAAAGGGCATTCCTGAGCAAGAGAAGTCTGCTAGTATCAAACATGGGTATTAATTTGTAGAGGAAATTTCTGAGAATGTACGTTCGGAGCACAGCATCGTATGATAGAGATGAACTGTGGGAAAATCGGAACAGAAGGGAATCGAAGCATTTGAAACGTAGTGTTACAGAAGACTGTTGAAAATTAAGTGGACAGATAAGATAAGGAATCAGGAGGTTCCCCGTAGAAACGGCAAGGAAAGGAATGTATGGAAAACACTGATAAGAAGGAGGGACAGAATAGTAGGACATCTGTTGAAAGACATCAAGGAATAATTTACATAGTAATAGAGGGGGCTGTAGAGGGTAAAATCTGATGAGGAAAACAGAGACTAGCAAAGAACTGAGGAGAGAGATTGCAAGTGCTACTCTGAGATGAAGAGGTTGGCACATGAGAGGAATTCGTGCTTGGCCGCATCAAACCAGTCAGAAGACCCATGATTTAAAAGAAAAGTACATGTCTACATTGCTGCTACACATTTTGATCCTGGCGCCACTAAGTACCGTAGCGCGCAGCTAGATGAAGAAAATAAAATGTCTCAGCCCTTCACTTTCTCCACGGGCTCCCATATTTTGGTCTGGTTCGTCTAGTGGCATGATACGGCACTCGGCGCCAGTATTTCAATGTGTTCCTGGACTGCAGATGTGGATATAATTAAAAGTGCAGCTGCCCATAGAGGTCCATTGTGGCAGCGAGTTTTGGGTAGATTATCGTAATGTGTTAATGCGGAACCGATTTACACAGGAAAAAAATTAGTTCCAATTTGGCCCCATGTGAAAATCTGCCACTGTGAATGTAAGAAAAAATGGTAAGTAGGCTGTTTAGGTTTTTATGTTGGTAACGCCACATAGCGCTCTGTATGAAAATCACTGGCTGTGCTGTGTGCAATCTGTGGCTGTTTGGCATTGTTGGAGTTTCGCTATTGTAGTGTTGGGCAGTTGGATGTGAACAGCGTATAGCGTTGCGCAGTTGGAGGGGAGCCGCCTGCACTGGTGGATGTGGGGAGAGAGATGGCAGAGTTTTGAGAGCGGACGATCTGGACGTGTGTCCGCCAGAAAAAGGAAATTTGTAAAATTGGATGTCATGAACACACACACACACACACACACACACACACACACATATATATATATATATATATATATATATATATATATATATATAGTTAGAATCTTTTATTTAGCTGGCAGTATTGGCGCTCGCTGTATTGCAGTAGTTTGAGTAACGAAGATTTTTGTGAGGTAAGTGATTCATGTAAGGTATAGGTTATTGTTAGTGAGGGCCATTCTTTTGTGAGGATTATTGAAAGTCAGATTGCGTTGCGCTAAAAATATTGTGTCAGTTTAGTGATGATCAGAATAAGTAATGAGAGAACTGTCTGAGTACGTAGAGTTTTGCTCAGCTGTTTGAAAATCAAATAATGTAGAAGTTTATCATCACAGTCATTTATAAATTTTTGTAAGGGGATGTTTCACAATACATAAATTTTTCCATACGTATTGGATTAGGATCGGAACGTGGACAGAAAACGTCAAACAAGTGAGAAAGACATGACGCTGATTTTGTTATTAACTGCCGCTTACACAGTCTGTTCAATAAGAGCACCAAAGACGTCAACGACATGCCATGCTGTACAGCGCCAGATTTGCACATAGTGGCTAAAACTGAAAAAAAAAATTTCCAGTGTAAGTCAGTTCCGCAGTACCAGATTAAGTTTCGGTGCCATACTCTGTTATAACCTACACTGACACTTACTTATAACCACCCGGTACGTACAACCAAACAAAAATTAAGAGAATTTTTTATTTTTTATTTCTTTACTCTTGAGGTGATACTTAAAACTTTATGAGTAGCCCTGCTCCTTGTGCGTCAGATATGTGAACAACTGTATAACTATTTTCCAAATTACTATTCTAGGACTAATTTTCAACACAACATGAAAGTAACATTTCATAGCTGAGTTGTACAACATATCGATGGCAGGTAATGAAAATCTCGTATGTCTGTGAAAATCCTTATTTCCAGTAACCAGTATCTCTTTTATCAAACAGAGATTAGAATGCGCATGAATTTCTCTAATCTGACGATAACTGGCCTTCTACTACATAGTTTCAATTGTAGAAGCTTTATCACTTTATGTAAGTTTTAAGAAACCATCTTTGCTTCTCCTGTAAAATTCAGCAAAATGGATTACGCGGTTTTCATTCCCTGCTATCGATGTGTCTATAGCATTATACAGTGTGTCTCATTTATGATGGACACCGCTAATAACTATTTGTCTAGAAGTAAAATTAAAAATGTATCAAGCAGATATTGTTCACATATCAGCGGGACATTACCCAGCATAACTGCTTTCCTTGTAAGATTATTCATTACAAAGATAAGAACAGGAGTACGTTTTTTTCAAACAGCACCCTGTATAATTTATTCGCTAATCCACTTCCTCTCCTCAAGACTGCGTCGGGCATATTTTAGCCCCCTTTGATGTTTATCTAACAGACTTCCCCACTAATATGAAATCTCATAGGAAACATTATGAAACTATACATATTTTTTCGTTGTTTCCTTTCTTTTAAATTTCCTTTAGTCATTTTGTGACGTTCTAAATGCGATAATGTGATATGAAATCGTTATGTAAATTAATACCGGTTTTTTGGATTGTAATAGTATTTTGATCGTATCTGTGTATAATGTCTATGAGTTTCTGGAAGCTTCGGTTCAAGAGGGAAAGTGGTATCCGTGTGAAAGTTTTATGAACGCAAGAGAGATAATTTATGAGCAAATTAGTTCAAGGAGGGACTCAGCAATGTTAAAACAGGCGGTTGTGATAAATCAAATTATTTGTAGAGAAGGCAGTTATATTTCGTTAAGAGAAATGTTTCTGAACGGTTTTGGTCGGAAGGCGAAGTTTGGAAAAAGGGAACGTGCAGACTAGAAGAAGAGGAGACCAAAGCAGGAGGGTGGAAGTGTTAAGTCGATCCGTCGCGAGCGTGGTGGGGATCGGTAAAAAGTTTCGTTAAATTGTGGAGAAAAGAGTGGTTTTAGCAATGCTTACAGAGCAAAAGGTTTGGAGGAAATCCGAGGTAGAAATTTTGAGACGGAGAACGTCATTATTTTTCGCGAGGAAATGCTAGTAGAACATGGAACACCCCGGAAGATGGCTGCTGCACTGGTTTTGCTACAGGTTGCAAAAACTGTAGCAGAGTAAAGAAATTTATTTTGGAGTCGACGCAGGAGAGGAAGCGCAAGAGTAAAGGCATCGGGAGAAGAAAGAAGGAATTACAGGCAAGATCATCGCAGAAGACGACTCAGAGCGAAGAAGATACCGAAGAGGCATAAAACCTAGAATCGGCAGCAGTCAGGTTAGGAGAGTGCCACTGTGTCGTGACGTATTCCAAGCAACCAACAAAACTAATCTGCGAGTTATTGAAGGACAGACAGAGACTGTGTATTTTATTGTTGTACGGATTAACGAGTGAAATTTGACCTGTTGTGTCCTGTGCTCCGAACAGCGAATCGGGTTGTTCTTAGATGGTTTAGAAGTGTGTGAGGACCAAGCTTCCGATTGCTTATTTTGGATTGAGAGTAATAAAGCGACGACTCGATATTAAATTGGACAGCCAGGATGTAGTCATTACTGAATGTGAAAATTCCGTATTCGTAATTTTAACCCAACATATCCCGTCCCGCACTTGTCGAACCAGTTTTGTTTTATTTACAATGTGTCCTGTTCGGAACAGCACACCGGAGCCACAACTTAATTTTATTTCGGTTTTTGTGATTAATTTTGATAATTAACGGGACAATCATCGCCGTCTTAATACAGCTGAGCGAAATTCGAGTACAGAAGAACATCGACTACAGAGAACCACGCTGCAATCTTCACGAGGTAGGCTACATCTGTGACTCGGCGATCAACATGTCGCTACTTGTGTTGCTGTGTCGTACCCCAGCAGAACATCATATTAAAGTGCCCACACGTAAAGAACGGTATCAGTATTCCTTAAGACGATAACTGACCGATAGTGTATTAATTATATTTGCAACACATACGTAGATTTCTCTCACTGTCAGAACTATACAAACAGTTAACATGTTGTCGTTACGATATACAAAAGTCGTGCTTTTTTTTTCCTCATTGCACGCTCGATGTGTTATGTACGAAAGTGTATTCGAAGTGCTTGTTTTAAGGTTAAAAGTAAAGTCACTTTACCGGAATTTAAAGATACAAAACTGAGTCTCTTATGAGAAAGAACTCATTCTGAAGTATAACAGCCTCGTTGCACCCTCGCTCTATAACTACGGAAGTGTTTTCGAAGTGATTATGAATGAGGATAAAAATAATCTTAATTTACTAGAGCTTTCAAGATCAAAACTGCGTCCGTTGTGAGAGAAAACTCATTGTGAAGTATGACAGGACATTTTAAGTGACACATTCTACGGAAGTCCTATTAACTTTCACTGCTTTCAAGTACTAATGAATACTGTGATTAATCTAACTTCAGCTACGATTCGGATAGTCGTATGCTGCTACTCATACAGTAATTAACATTTGGTTATTAGGATCGACCTGAGCTGTGCCTACGTTGATCCGTCAATTCACGCCAGCAAACACATTCTCTTCACTTACTCTGTTTACAGAAAACTTATTTGAATTTACCTACCCATACATCTACTATTCGTACCAAAGAGTTAGCATAAAGTAGCACTGCCAAGTTAACTGTATGAACTTTTTTATTAACGTAATGTTTATGTGCTCGGTTTACTGCGATACGTCTTCTAACAGGTCTTGAGGAGAGAAACTGGACTACTGAATATATATAAAGAGTGATATTTAAAAAAAGGCGTACTGCTCTTCATATCCTCGTAACAAACGAAGCTACAAGACAGGCAATCATGCTTGTTAATGCCCCCGACAGATAACCAGCATTTGCTTGATACCTATGTTTAATTTTGCTTCTGGACAAAAAGTTATTCCGGGTGCTCGTGCGGAACCAACGTAATATGAAACGCCTAATTATCTGTAATTAAGATCAGACATAATAATAAACAAAAACCCATCGAAAACAGCACAGAAAGTGAAACAAGTTTTGATAAGGCAAAAATAAACAAACTGTATCTTGTAGAAGACGTAATTTCTTTCCAACAGATTTGAAGAGATGACAGTAAGGCGGCGGGCACGTCGCATCGATTTAAAATTTTGTTGTAAACCTATTGAATAACAATAATGATAGGCTATGGATTAGGTAAGGAACGTTGTCCAACATTTAAATCCACGAACTTGTCACCTTCGGGCGTTGTGGCGTAACAGACCACACATGTACGTGAATTACAAAGTGACCTTTCGGACGTGAATTCTTGCTGTAGCTATCAGTTAGCCCTGTTGAACCGACATGCTTGGAGAAACTCTCTCTTGCGCTGTGCACTTTGTTTTGTTTACAGAAAAAGAGAATACCCGGGCTCTCCTATGGACAAGACCAGTTTGGTAGCAAGCGGATCATGCCCAACAGCTGGGCCTGCGGCTGGGGGACTTAGCAAAGGAAAACTACCGGGAATTCGCGTCACGGCAGCACCACTCGCTCAGGCAAAGCATCCAAACTAGCGCCCAAGCGATCTGCAAGTAAATTCGAGGCTTCTATCAACAAATGGCCGAGCAGGGCGTTTCTCTGTTTTGCGGGTATTCCAGGAGTTGCGAAATAGGTGGTGAGTATGTAGAGAAAGGTCTAATGTTGCTCACAAAGAAAAATACCCCCTTCGTTCTGCCAGCGCAGCCCGCCGAAAGTCGCCTACACAGGTATGATCTTATCCCAATGTATGTGTGCACGTCACTGTTGACGAAAAAGGTCTACGAAATGTGGCAGACATTCGTTACTGCAAACAGCAAAGAACTGTTCATCCCTTCACCTCCCGTCCCCCATTAAAACCTGCATAAGCATCCCACCCCGGTAACGACGCTCAACTTGTCCCAGTCGTAATCATGTATCAAAGTATAACATCTTCAACCCTTGTGACTACAGTGTGTTAAATATTTTTTTCTGGTTTAATTAAGGGGACATCTATTAACTACGTGAGCTCAAAATGTGGCAGGGGATCCGGCTAAATCTCACCAAATCTCGTTTAAGGGGGGGGGGGGGGTGGCGGGGAGGGGGGGCACTGGAAATCCCTCGTCAACTTTTTAGTTTAGAGAATATACATTACTATAATAGATAAGATTTTGCTTTATATAATTAATACCGACCACAGACAAAATTAAAGTGCCTACCAATCATTAAGGTCTCACTGAACTGAACTGAACGTTTTACACGTGCCCATATCCGGGATTCACCAATTTTAAACACGTGCCGCACAAGTATTAGATTTCATTCGACTGCGTGTCAGTCAGTGAGGTAGTCGTGATATTGTACGAGGCAAATGAAACCAATATTTTGTGTTCAACATGAATTGTATCAAAACTTTTGCAGGGCTTCTGTTAAGCAGCTTAAAAGGAAGGCACAAACAATGGTGCCTTTCAGTGGCAAAATACTCGAAAGTAAAGTTTCAGTGACATTTTATGTATATAACTGCCAGTAAGAGGTCAGTTTTTTAAGGATCCCTCAAAACGATTAATGCAGTTTTCGTGGAGTCTTTTTGTTCGTCTGTGTCTATCTGTCAGTCCGAACACTATTCACCGTTAGCATGCTTGAAATGAAACATTTTAAATTACTTGTAAAAAAGAAGGGCTAGTTCACTTTGTAAATAAAACATGGTTTTATTAAAGTGTTTTAATCAATGTGTAAAACAAATAAAAAATAATTTTACGTACTTTTATCCAGCTACGGGGTAAACCTCACAGCAGAGGGAGGCTCTCACCAAATCTCGCCTGGGGCGGAGGTGGGTTCCAGATTTAAAAAAAAAAAAAAAAAAAAAAAAAAAAAAAAAAAAAAAAAACCCTCACGTAAGTAATGGACGTCCCCTAACTCAGGAGTTGCTACTGGCAATCAGTTCCTTAAATTATTCCTTTTTGAATAACAATTCTGTCAATTTCATTAGTTCCTTATCCATTAAAACAATAAAAGTAAAATAAGCTGTTTATTGGAATCTAGTTCTATACAACTAGAAAGGCATCTGTAAAAGCATGGATATTTCAGAATGTTACAGTATTGAAACTTCCTGGCAGATTAAAACTGTGTGCCCTACAGAGACTCGAACTCGGGACCTTTGCCTTTCACGGGCAAGTGCTCTACCATCTGAGCTACCGAAGCACGACTCACGCCCGGTCCTCACAGCTTTACTTCTGCCAGTATCTCGTCTCCTACCTTCCAAACTTTACAGCTCAGATGGTAGAGCACTTGCGAAAGGCAAAGGTCCTGAGTTCGAGTCTCGGTCGGGCACACAGTTTTAATCTGCCAGGAAGTTTCATATCAGCGCACACTCCGCTGCAGAGTGAAAATCTCATTCTGTTACAGTATTGTTTTGAAAATGCTATATGAAGAAATGAAACGTAACGACACAAGTGTTTTGTCAATTCTAGCTTTTGTACCGCGACAATGGAGTTGTGTACCGGCCGCTCTCGTCCGGCTTTGGCGCCATTGCCCGTTTTCTTTTGTCAAAGATGAAAAACGCTTTTAATCAAAGTTATTTCACAACATCGAGTACACTGAGGCGAATAACTGCTGGTGCGTTGACGGCCAGTCCATAAAATGAGCGCCAAACTCGCTGTGATGAGTGGAGCAGGCGACATATAGAGCTCGTGTAAGCTTTGGTGATGACCACATTTCTAAGATGGGTTCGTGACTTTTCAGTCTGTGTACACAATGACAGCATAGTTGTTTCCTGAAGTTGCTTACAGTGAGAAATGTGACGTTTTGTTGCTGTTCAACGTATCATATACTTCCTTCTGGCATCTGCAAAACTCAATTGCTACCTTCTTTAACGCTGGCTTGCTGAGATGAGTGTGATGCGTCCGCATGTGTCACACTTTGGAAGTTCATCAATAGTCGCTCTACAAGCGGAGAAGACTTATGTGCTATCTGTAAGTGAATTATAGAATATATTGTAGAGCGATAGCCACGATGATTTCAACGCTTCGCCGATACATAGCGACAGAAGACGCCATCTTGCCCTCTGTAGTATCAGCGGAACACGCTCTGACTCAATCACGTCAATAAAACCTGAAAAGACAATTCTGCAACATTATGTGAAGAGGAAAAACATTGCTTGAGATTGCGACGAAATTCAGTGACATGTTCTGGCTTTATAACCAGACTTTTACGAACGTCTAGTGTATAAACAGAGCATACGCTTAAGAAACTGTTTCGTGATTTGTTGTTCAACACTGTCCTCGTACATGAACTTACTTCGAAGACACCAGGAAAGTAAGGAGAAAAAGATCAGTGTCCTCCTATCACATTTGTATCTTGCCATTTTTTTCTGTTACAGAATTCAGTGAGTTGACAAAAGTCGCAGCATACCACCTAATACCGTGTCGGACCTCCTTTTACATGGCGCAGTGAAGCAACTGGATGCGACATCGACTAACAAGTCGCTAGAAGACCCTTGCAGAAATATTAAGCCATAGCTGTCCATAATTGCATAAGTATCGCCGGTTCAGGACTTTGTGCACAAACTGCCCTCTCAATCACGGCCCGTACATGTTCGATTGGTTTCATGCCGAACGATCTGGTTGGTCAAATCATTCGCCCGAGTTGTCCAGAACGTTTTTCAAACCAGTTGTGAGCAACTGTGGCTCGATGACATTGCACATTGCCGTCCGCAAAAATTCCATCGTTGTTTTGGAATACGAAGTCCATTAATGACTGCAAATGTTCTCCATGTAACCTAGGATGATCATTTCCAGTCAATGATCGGTTCATTTGGACCAAAGGATCCAGTCCATTCCAAGTAAACACAGCCCACACCATTATGGAGCCATCGCCAGCTTGCACAGTGCCTTGTTGAGATGCTGGGTTTCACGGCTTCTTGGGGTAAGCGCCACACTCGAACCGTACCATCAGCTCTTACCTACATCGGGACTCATCTAATGAGGCCACGGTTATTCAGCGGTCTAGGTCACGAACCCAGGAGAGGCGCTGCAGGCGATGTCGTGCTGTTAGCAAAGGCACTCGCGTGGGTGGCCTGCTGCCATAGCCCATTATCGCCAAATTCCGCCTTACTGTCCTAACGGATACGTTTGTCTTATGTTCCACAGTTATTTATGCGGTTATTTCAAGCAGACTGCTGTCTGACTATGCAAACGCAGCTGCTCTCGGTCGTTATGTGAAGGCCGTCGGCCATTGCATTGTCCGTGTTGAGAGGTAACGCCTGGAATTTGGTATTTTCGGCTCTCTCTTGAGACTGTGGATCTCGGAATAATGCATGCCCTTGAAAGGTCTCTGTTGGATTCCTTTCATGTTTGATTTCTTAAATCTGTTGTCATTTATGGAATAAATTCCTCTTCTAAATTTACTGTGGCGTTTCTGATTATCTGGGAGGAGACTGAGTAGTGGAACGTGTTACTTTTACACGTAAACAAGAACGATCTGTCACACTACTACACTTTAAAACACAGTTTATATGTAATTCATGTCACACAGTCTCATACGGAACCTACATCCGCTTTCTGTTATATACTGTATGTGATAAGATACTGTCATCCCCCTTCCCTTCTGTGTGAGAGGATGAATGATCAAATGTGTTTGTAGTTGCATGCTTGAGGGTAGCAGACAAGGCTGTCTGCTAGAGAACAGTAGGACCAACGTCGGAACAGGTAGCTACGCTTTCTAAAAGCAAAGAGGTTTCCATCCTTTGTATGGTCCTGTCCGTCCGTTGTCATGTTGGTATAGGAAGCTGCCCCTCTGGCCCCTTCCGTTTGTCTTTGTGAGCCACCCTCAGGAAGCACGCTCGGTAGTAGGCAGTTGCAGTCTGGTAGAAGGCAGTTGCAGTCTGGCGGTGGCGAGCGTCTGAAGTGGTAAGATCTCCGGCTAAGCGCGTGTCTGCTAAGTCCATAGGACAATGGATTTCTTAAGTTCAGCCTAACCGAAAATTTAATCACCTCGATTTCAGGTTTAGCTCTAAAATATCTAATGTTATCTTAAATTGCAGCGCAGTATAATTCTCGTGTGAAGTTCAGATTATTTTCCGGTAGTTGCTTTGTTACTACTTTGTGAGTAAAGTGGAACCACGTGTTGATCAGTAACTCTAACTGAGATCAATCTTAAATGCGAATGCTTGTGTGATTATAACGTCTCGTCTTGACAATATTTTCAATATAGCAACTTTTCTTTATGTTCAACCCACGTGGGGTGTCCTTTGCGAGACCAGTACCACGTGCTTATATAACTGTTTGACTCGTCAGGTTAACAGTAAGACGTTAATAACCAGTTCGAGGTTTTTCTTTTGGAAATTGCTTTTGATCTAATTTATTTTAATTATCAAAATTATTGTGGAGTTATGCGCTTTGTGTAAACCAAGTTGACCACGTGAAGCATGTGGTGTAATCATCAAAGTAGCCCTCAGCTATTCTTTTCGTGAAGATTTCACAAAGAGTTAATATGAATTTAGTATACCAGTGTGTGGTAATTACATGACGGACAGGATTTTGCTACGAACGTAATTTCTTAGGGTGAAAATTTGAATCTGTTTGTAGTGGTTAACTTTCTCTTGCATGCGTTTCAACGTTCTTTGTGTGTTGTTTTATGAATGCAGTGTTGTATGCAGACTCCCAATCTTGGCTCTATATTTGATATGTTCCGTAAGATTTTCACAATCCTAAATGAGGCACCAGCTTGTTACGAATAGAATTTAATATGCTGAAATTTCAATGACCAGTCTTAAAAATAAATTTCCAAATATAAACTGATTTCTTTCTTTTTATTCAAATTCTCCTTTATATATATATATATATATTACCGGTTGTTGTATGACTATTAAAAGATTATCATTAATGTTAGTCTGTTTGGGAATTTGGTAAACCTGGACTAGATACCTGATGAAACAGTTGCTTAGTAATGCAAGATTAACTTCCCCAGACAGATCACAGCTTTCAACCCGCTTTCATTGGCTATTAGCAGTAACGCTTTCAGCATACCAAAATTAAAGAGAAAACGTTACACCCTAACGACTTCCAAAATGGAATGTCTCCTGCATCTGCCTCCAACTACCACTCTGCCTTCACAGTCTATTAACTGTCGTCGTGCGGTCTTATCACATCGGACACGTGTTCACATTAATCACATGAGTACGAAAGACAGTTACGCAAATGCGCTGCCCTTTTATAACTTGTGTATCCGATACTACCGCTACTTGTATATGTGCTACCCCATGCCTTTCGTCACCTTAATTCGTGTGCTATCTGTAAACGAATGACACAATATATTGCACTGTGTTGGCCATAATAATTACAAGACATTGCCAATAAATTGCAGCAGGAGACGCCTGCCTGTCCCTTGCAGTATTACTGTAACACGCTCTGACTTGGTCATGTTAATGAAACGTGAGAACGTAATTCGGCGACATTACGTGAAGTGCAAAGAAACCAGTTGAGACTGCGACAAAATTCATTTTTATAAGCAAAGTTTTCCGAACGTCTAGCGCATGTGCAGAGCATACGGTTAGGAAACTGTTCCGCGATTTGTTCTTGAACACTGTTCTAGCATATGGAGTTCCTTCGAAGCCATAAATAAAGGAAGGGGAAAGAGATCAATGACTTCGTATTAAATTTTTACCTTTCCATTTTTTTATCGTAGAATATAATTCACGGATGATTACAAACATATAAGAACTACTATTGCTATTAAAGCTCACTTTTTGTCCGTGTCTGGTCCCTAACATGTAATTACGGAAACATGGTTCCTCCTTGAGCAAACACAAATTATTGCTTAATGCCGTAACATGGTTCGGTGAATTTCCACCGTCGTCAGTTCATTCATCTACTTTGTGTCAAATAACACAAACAAAAATTCTATTGATGCTATTTGACAAAAGCAGGAAACATGTTTGTGTATTGAAAAATAATAATTTGTGTTTGCTCAAGACAGAACAGTATTCCCATAGTTATATACTGCTACTGCTACACCATGCATACGCTAGTCTCAAATATTTGTTCAACGATTATGTGGCAAAAACTGTAGAAGAGGAACAACGACAGCACGGATCCTCTTAACATAATTCCAAGAACCAATGTTCGAGGCAATACTGACTATTGCTGCTTCCAGTAAGCCTTCCCCATAAGAATCATAAAGAGGAAGTCGAATACTAAGTTTTCCCTGTCTAGCAAACTGATTAGCGTTGTAATTAAAATTATTTTGGAGGACCTGAAAAGTAAGATATTTCTCACCATAGATTTAATGAGAATGAAGTAACGTTGGACTTCTTTGGGTGACTTCGCTCTAAAAGCAAAATAAGAAGCCTTCGAGAAGCTGGCAAGAGTAATTCCCACTGACACTTGAGTATGCCGCTGACTGATTTTTCAGCTCTTTCCGAATCTCTCTCATCTTTACAAAATGCTTGATCGACAGCTCACACGAACTCCAAAACTATTGCCTGGTCAACACACGAACTCCGCAACTTGTTCAAAGCTTCCCTGAGCCAGTATCCGAACTCTGCAACTAGCAGCAGACCTGTGATTTTCTTTTAAACGCTTCTCGCAACTCATCAGTAAGCCATATTGTACGCGTGGATATTACGCTACGGACTAGTATTACATTCTTACGCATGTTACAAAATATACAAAAAAGTAAATTAATAACTAGAATGTCCTAATTGGCAGAAGGATGTCGGAAAAGTGCTTAAAAACTGGAAAGTACATAGAACGTCGAATTGCCGGCATACGCCGAATTAACTATTGTACGCTGTGGATAAAATGTACTTAGAAAGTATTATTTGGATGTATGTCTTTTTTTTTGACAAAAGTGTAATCGGTTAAAGAACGCTTTTAACGGTTTAGCACTAGCTATGGCACGCGCATAATTGTACTGTATTATTAAAAGTATTCCACTGAGAGGATGGGCGACTAAGGCAATCGAACAGCTACGCCCATATAATCAAACCTCCTTTATTGTTAGATACTGCTAAATTATACATTTAACATCACACAGCCCACATGATCACTATCAGATAATTGCACAGCGAGATTATACAGATTTAACATTGTCTAGTTATTTATTTGACGTCTCGCGATTTTCGTTTTTCAAATGCGCAAATATCTGAATGACCTGCAGAAAAATTAGCACGTTGTCTCTCTTCTCATGAGCATTATCCAAGATTAAGCTCATACAAGATTTAAGAAACCGAAAAAAAAAGAGAAAATTTCCGTGTACGACAGCAGCTAGGTGTTTGCTACAAGAGAAGCGCAAAATCCCCCCCTCCCCCCAAACACGCACGCGCGCGCGCACACACACGCACGCACGCACACACACGCACGCACGCACACACAAGCACACACAAACACACACACAGACACACACACACCAACAGCCGAAACGGAAGGGGAAAGACGCAGTGATAATTCCTTTCACACAAATTCTACCGATCATTAAGATCAGCGTACAAATTAATCACCTATCACCAACAGTTAACTTCCTAAATTAACCTCCGCCATAATCCATATAAGCTGTATAAAATTGGTAACACGTATTGAAGAGGGATGACTCAGGTTAGCACGGTCAAGCGCGCACGCGAACGAACGCACCCACACGCACGCACACACACACACACACACACACACACACACACACACACACACACACATCTACAAATATAATTGAATAAGCGGGAGAGAAAAGAAAATGCCATTTAGCCACGGCGAATGAGAAGCAAAGTTGGAGAGGGACAAATATTGGAATGTGAAATGGAATTAGTTATGCAATTAGGAAGCTATGTTGAATAATCTCCTTTACGTTGAGACATAGAACCGCTTAAGACACTATCTGTTTATGAAGAATTATTTATGATGTTGTCAAACACATCAACACCACATCTGAACTTCCCTGCGTATTTCCTTCAGTTCTTGTTCCATCCTTTCTTTCCTGTTCCCACTCCTTCCTCCCTCTGTACACTTGTCTACTCCCCTCCACTTTCTCTGCCCCTCCCCCATACCCCCTCCATTTTCCTTGTCTCTCCCTGCCTCTCTCATTCGAGTCGGCGCACATGCACGGCTATCTATGTGTCTACATATGCCTCTCTCATTCGAGTCGGCGCACATGCACGGCTATCTATGTGTCTACATACCAGTAAAATCCTATCCTAAAAAAAAATATCGCCCTATGCAGTGTATAATGCTCACATAACTAATAATTCGATACCTGTGTGTAGTGATTAACAGAAGTCACCCTCTCTTGTGACGCACTGTCTATTAAAAAAAAACTGCAATAACACAGAATAATACTAGACAAGTGGGTCTGAACAGCCTCACGTAACTATGGAAGCTTATATAACATTATGCACATCATCGCTCCTCTTAGGTAGCCGCGTGGTCTAGGGCGTCTTGTCACGGTCCGAGCGGCTCGCCCAGTCGGAGGTTCGAGTTCTCCCTCGGGCATGGGTGTGTGTGACGTCCTTGACGTAAGTTAATTTAAGTTAGGTTAAGTAGTGTGTAAGCTTACAGACCGATGACCTCAGCAGTTTGACCACATAAGCCCTTACCACAAATTTCCAAAAACAAAAACTCTCAAACGCGCATAAGTAACTTATTTACACAAGGTTTTAGAGAGAAACTTGTACCACAATAGCGAATGTGAGATGATCAAATGCGGTAACGCAGATGACAGCTTATTCACATCTTACAAGAAAACTGTTTTCGATATCTGGCCACGAACATCAAACAACCGAGTAAGCCTTTGTTCGTCTACGTGCAGATCTGTGCGGAGAAAACACTGACTGTTGCCCCGTAACGTCTTATGCTGCTTGTTGTGTACGCCTGTGAATGCTTTTCAGTGTGGCAATGGACAAAAAACACACTTTTTGCGGATGACAGGCCAAATAACGACGTACAAACTGCTGCACACTTTTCCCTTTCGCGACGCACTCTTAGGCCGTACTCGCCTCGGGCGACTCACCTAGGAGCGAGGGCGGGAAGCGGTGGTCCACGGGCAGACTCTCGGGGCTGGAGTGCGGGGGCGTCAGCGGCTCGGGCGCCCCGCGGTACACGATCATGTCTCGCCACTGCTCGCCGGCCTCCGCGCGCCACCCCGCCTCAGCGCCGACTGCAGGCGCCACCCTCCGCCGCGCGCCGGTCACCCCCACCACCGACCGCCGCCAGTTGCAGCCCCTGCCGGCCTCCCCACCACGCGGACGCAGCCGGGGCCGCCTATTGGTCCGGGCGCCCCGGGACCCTCCCCTCATTGTTGCCGGCGGCGAACAAAAGACGCACGGGGTGCGCGATGACAGTTCGCGACTGCAGCGCCGACTGCGAGTAGTTTGCCAGTCCTCTTAGCACACATGTCCGCTGGCTTTGTCCTGCGAAATGGCGCAAGGACGACTCTTGGCGTCCGCCTTTTTTGGTCTGGAGGTTTCTTCCTGCCTTGTAATCCACGGTCGAGATAGAGACGTTTATACTGCACCGCCAATTGGCTGATTAGACCGTGGGAATATTGAAACTCAACCTTCACAATTCTGCTAAATTTTTCATCATCTTTTTCATTATTTTTATTTGAGAGTCGGAACTGATAAAATAATGTACTGGAAATATTTCCACAGCTACACTGTGCTCATTTATGTTTATACAGTAATTCTGAAGGTGATATAAAGTACAGGCAGATTACAGCAAGAAAAGCACCTTTGATACAGAGGAATTTGTAAACTTCTATACAACTCTATACCTTAAAATGGAAGTTTCCTGCTCGCTAATGTCTGCGTTATTCAGGCTAATCTCAGGGACTACTGTAGGGATTTTGATCTGGTTTTCACTAATAGATGATCGATCACGAGGAGGGTTCGTGTGCATACAAATACTAGTGAACCCAGCAATGCCTCGCATTGTTAAATGTGTTTGGAAATTGGATGTAGATTCTAATCACCTTCTCCCCCCCCCCCCCCCCCCGTTTCTATCCAACTTCTCTCACCCTCTAAGAGAGGGTCCGTCTTCATCTCCTCCACCCTCACTGTATCGCCACAGACCCCCGTTTCTCACCATCTTTTTCTCCCACGTTTCTTTATCCATTTCCTTCTTCCACCTGTCTATGCCCATTTCCTCCCCTCCTCCACTCTGGCCACCTCCTATTCCCTTCTCTCTGACCTTGAGCCTCGTTTACTGCTACTGCAAATTTGTATTACGTAGTACTATTCTAATCGTGAGTCGACAAGCCATATTAGCAACGTTTGTATTTTCTGTGAAAGCCGACTGCGAGGAAGAACACAATATTAGGCATTGCTGCGTATACTCATTTTAAAAATATGTATGGTGACAAAAGAATATAAATGGGAGAAACCATTTGTCTAACTGTGAGAAATGAAACAGAACTGCACGTTTTCGCAGCAGAATACAGCGCAGGATATACTTTACCAGAGTTGGTTTTAAAAGGAAACCTGTACATTGTTGTTTAAAAAATATGTAGTTTATGTCCGTCAGAATGTCTATTAGAGCATCGTGTAAAAGTTTAAAGTAAATTGGTTAAGAATTTCTGGGCATTTTTTCAACGTTTCTCCTTTATGTGTTCTGTATATATTTAGATATTTAAAAAAAGAATATAGCTTTATAGATTTTTCGTAACAATATTTCCCCTTTATATATTACAAGTATATTTACATATTAAAACAATATGTAGCCTGTTTCTGAAAGTTCGATAGAGTATCGTGTAACTGCTGGCAGTAAATCGGTCACGAACTTCCGGAGATAATTGGTACGAACATTTCCGCTTTGTATATTACATAAAAGTTTATCTATCATTTGTTTAGCCTGCATCCGTCCGATCTATCATTAGAGTGTCGTCTAAAATTTTGAAGCAACTGCTCAAGTACTTTTAGAGATATTTTTGGTAAAAACTTTAAATAACGATTTACATGTACACTGAAGAGCCAAAGAAGCTTGTACACCTGCCTAATATCGTTTAGGGCCTCCGCGAGCACGCAGAAGTGCCGCAACACAACGTGGCATGGACTCCACTAATATCTGAAGTAGTGCTGGAGGGAAATGACACCGTGAATCCTGCAGGGCGGTCCATAAATTCCTAAGAAGAAGAGCGGATCTCTTCTGAACAGCAAATGGCAAGGCATCCCAGCTATGCTGAATAATGTTCCTGTCTGGGGAGTTCGGCGGTCAGTGGAAGTGTTTAAACTAAGAAGAGTTTTCCTGGAGCCACTCTGTAGCAATTCTGGACGTGTGTTGTGTCGCATTGTTCTGCTGGAATTGTCCAAGTAAGTCGGAATGCACAATGGACATGAATGGATGCAGGCGATCAGACAGGATGCTTACGTACGTGTCACCTGTCAGAGTTGTATCTAGACGTATCAGGGGTCCCATATCACTCCAACTGCACACGCTCCACACCATTACAGAGCCTCCACCAGCTTGAACAGTCCCCTTGTGACATTCATGAGGTTTTCTCCACGACCTTATCCGTCCATCTGCTCTTTAAAATTTGAAACGAGACTCGTTTGACAAAGTAACATGTGTCCAGTCATCAACTGTCCAAATGTTTGTGTTGATGGGCCCAGGCGAGGCGTAAGGCTTCGTGTCATGCTGCCATTAAAGGTACAAGAGTGGGCCTTCGGCTTCGATTGCTCATATCGGTGCTGTTTCGTTGAATGGTTCGCACACTGACCTTGTTGATGACCCAGCATTGAAATCTGCTGCAATTTTACGAAAGGGTTGCTCTTCTGTCACGTTGAATGATTCTCTTCAGTCGTCGATTGCCCTGTTCTTACAGGATCTTTTTCCGGCAGAAGCGATGTCGGAGATTTTATGTTTTGCCGGGTTCTTGATATTGACGGTACACTCGTGAAATGGTTGTGCGGGAAAATCACCGCTGCATCGCTATCTCGGAGATGCTGTGTCCCATCTCTCGTGCACGGACTATAACACCACGTTCAAACTCAGTTAAATCTTGATAGCCTACCATTGTAGCAGCAGTAATCGATATAACACGTGCGCCAGACACTATTTGTTCTGCCTGTTTACATATCTCTGTATATCAGTTTCTTTGGCGCTTCAGTGTATATATAGCCTATGTCTGTCCGAAGAGTATCGCGTAAAAATTTTTAGTAATTCGCCCCAGTACTTTTCGACAGTTTCAATGTTTCCTCTTTAAATATATGTACACTGAGCAACCACAACATTACGACGACCTACCTAATAACACAAGCTGCGACATGAGTAGGAAATGGCTCAAATGGCTCTGAGCACTATGGGACTCAACTGCTGAGGTCATTAGTCCCCTAGAACTTAGAACTAGTTAAACCTAACTAACCTAAGGACATCACAAACATCCATGCCCGAGGCAGGATTCGAACCTGCGACCGTAGCGGTCTTGCGGTTCCAGACTGCAGCGCCTTTAACCGCACGGCCACTCCGGCCGGCGACATGAGTAGGAGTAATCCACTAAATTACAGGCCCATGTCGTTACCATCGATATGGCTCTGAGCACTATGGGACTTAACATCTGTGGTCATCAGTCCCCTAGAACTTAGAAGTACTTAAACCTAACTAACCCAAGGACATCACACACATCCATGCCCGAGGCAGGATTTGAACCTGCGACCGTAGCGGTCACGCGGTTGCAGACTGAAGCGCCTAGAACCGCACGGCCACACCGGCCGGCCCATCGATATGCAGCAGAATTTTGGAACATATATTGTTTTCGAACAATATGAATTACCTCGAAGAAAACGGTCTATTAACACACAGTCAACATGGGTTTAGCAAGCAGCGTTCCTGTGAAACACAACCAGCTCTTTATTCACATGAAGTGTTGAGTGCTATTGACAAGGGATTTCAGATCGATTCCGTATTTCTGGATTTCCGGAAGGCTTTTGACACTGTACCACGCAAGCGGCTTGTAGAGAAATTGCGTGCTTACGGAATATCGTCTAAGTTATGTGACTGGAATTGTGATTTCCTATCGGAGAGGTCACGGTTCGTAGTAATTGACGAAAAGTCATCGAGTAAAACAGAAGTGATTTCTGGCGTTCCGCAAGGGAGTGTTGTAGGCCCTTTGCTGTTCCTTATCTATATAAACGATTTGGGAGACAATCTGAGCAGCCGTCTTAGGTTGTTTGGAGATGACGCTGTCGTTTATCGGCTAATAAAGGCATCAGAAGATCAAAACAAATTGCAAAACGATTTAGAAAAGATATCTGAATGGTGCGAAAAGTGGCAGTCGACCCTAAATAATGAAAAGTGTGAGGTCATCCACATGACTGCTAAAAGGAATTTGTTAAACTTCGGTTAAACGATAAATTAGTCTAATCTAAGAGCCGTAAATTCAACTAAATACCTAGGCATTACAATTACGAACAACTTATAATGGAAGGAACACACAGAAAATGTGTTTTATTGGCAGGACACTTAGAAAATGTAACAGATCTACAAAGGCGACTGCCTACACTACGCTTGTCCATCGTCTTTTAGAATACTGCTGCGCGGTGTGGGATCCTTTCCAGATAGGACTGACGGAGTACATATAAAAAGTTCCAAGAAATGATGTACATTCTGTATTATCGTGAAATGTGGGAGAGAGTGTCACAGAAATGATACAGGATTTGGGCTGGACATCATTAAAAGAAAGGCGTTTTTCGTTGCGACGGAATCTTCTCAGGAAATTCCAATCACCAACTTTCTCCTCCGAATGCGAAAATATTTTGTTGATACCGACCACGATAAAATAAGTAAAATCAGAGATCATACGGAAAGATATAGGTGTTGTTTCTGTTCGCGCGCTATACGAGATTGGAACACTGTGAAGGTGGTTCGATGAACCCTCTGCCAGGCACTTAAATGTGATTTGCAGAGTATCCATTTTGATGTAGATGTAGATCGTCGCGAACTGAACAGTGATCCAAGTATAGACTAAATTTCCTTTACTTCACGTCTATGGTCACAAATTTTTTGTCTGGTACCTACGTAATAGCCGGTATGTCCACTTTTGACACAGAAAACAGCGACGACGCGTCATGGTACGGAAGCAATGAGGCCTTCGTTCAACGCTGGAGGGAGTTGGCACCACGTCACCTAATTCCCGTAAAGTCTGGATTGGGGAGGGGGAGGGGGAGAGGGGGCGATGAGCTCTGATGCCACATTCAGTGTGTTCGATCGGGTTCAGATCTGTCGAATTGTGGGACCAGCACATCAATTGGAACTCATCACTGTGTTCCTCGAATCACTCCGTCACGCTCCTGGCCTTGTGACATGGCGCATTATCTTGTTGAAAAAAGCTACTGTCGTCGGGAAACATGATGGTCATGAAGGGGTGTAGATGGTTCAAATGTCTCTGAGCACTATGGGACATAACATCTGAGGTCATCAGTCCCCTAGACTTAGAACTACTTAAACCTAACTAACCTAAGGACATCACACACATCCATGCCCGAGGCAGGATTCGAACCTGCGACCGTAGCAGTCGCGCGGTTCCGGACTGAAGCTCGTAGAACCGCTCAGCCACCGAGGCCGGCGGGTGTAGAGGGTCTGGTACCAGTTTACAATAGACCTTGCCTTGTACGAGCTGCACTGGAGCCATGGCCACCCAAGTGAATGTTCCCCAGAGCGTAACGGAGGCGCCCCAAACTTGTCACCGTCCCACAGTACATGTGTCGAGATACTCCCTTGGAAGACGAAACATTCGCGCCTTCCCAATGGCATGATGAAGAAGGTATCGGGATTTATCAGACCATGCAAAGCTCTGCCACTGCGCCAACGTCCAGTGGCGACGGTCACGTGCCTATCTCAGTCATAGTTGTCGATGTTGTGGTGTTAACATTGGCACATGCATGGGTCGTCGGTTGCGAAGGCCCATCGTTTGTAGTGTCTGACGCACCGTGTGTTTAGACACACTTGTAGTATGCCCTGAATTAAAAGTCTGATGCTAATTCCGACACAACTCGCTGCCTGTTCTGTTTTACCAGTCTGCCCAGCCTACGACTTCGGACATCTGTAACGAGGGGTGGCCGTCCAATCCCTTGATGTCTGGACGTAGTTTCACCTAGGTTTCGCCATGTGTTGAAGAAATTCACCACAGCACTCCTCGAACACCTGACAACTCGTGCAGTTGGTCTTCGTGCCATGATCGCTTTATCTCGGTGGTCATAATGTTCTAGCTGGTCAGTGTGTATAGAATATAGAGTAAATATCTGAAGTAAATCGGTCTAGAACACCCCGAGATTTTTGCTATTTTTTTTCTTTATTGTGATTTCATTCCCCTGCCCCATATTGGCAGGGAGGGCTGTCAGCGGCACAATCCGCCGCTCTTCAGCCAAGTGACATGACAACTTAAAATAAGAATAAAATGTTACATACATAAGGCGATAAAGGGGAACTTAACATAGAATAATGGGAGAAAATGGAGGTAAAAAAGAGACTAACACGGAGACGTTCAAGGAGGACAGTTAAAAAAAAGTCACCAGAAAGTAAAAAACACAGTTGGCGATTCTTCAAAACTCAGAGAAGACAATGAATGGAAATTCACAGGTTAAAATTCGGCCACAGTAGTAAAAACACTCCGGAACAACACACTTAAAACCTGCTTGGTGCACACACGACGAAGAATAAAATTGTCAGGCGGGACCTGCCGAGAGAAAGGGCAGAGAGGATGGAAAAGGAGGAGATTTTTGCTAAAAAGTCTCCCCTTTATACACTCCTGGAAATTGAAATAAGAACACCGTGAATTCATTGTCCCAGGAAGGGGAAACTTTATTGACACATTCCGGGGGTCAGATACATCACATGATCACACTGACAGAACCACAGGCACATAGACACAGGCAACAGAGCATGCACAATGTCGGCACTAGTACAGTGTATATCCACCTTTCGCAGCAATGCAGGCTGCTATTCTCCCATGGAGACGATCGTAGAGATGCTGGATGTAGTCCTGTGGAACGGCTTGCCATGCCATTTCCACCTGGCGCCTCAGTTGGACCAGCGTTCGTGCTGGACGTGCAGACCGCGTGAGACGACGCTTCATCCAGTCCCAAACATGCTCAATGGGGGACAGATCCGGAGATCTTGCTGGCCAGGGTAGTTGACTTACACCTTCTAGAGCACGTTGGGTGGCACGGGATACATGCGGACGTGCATTGGCCTGTTGGAACAGCAAGTTCCCTTGCCGGTCTAGGAATGGTAGAACGATGGGTTCGATGACGGTTTGGATGTACCGTGCACTATTCAGTGTCCCCTCGACGATCACCAGTGGTGTACGGCCAGTGTAGGAGATCGCTCCCCACACCATGATGCCGGGTGTTGGCCCTGTGTGCCTCGGTCGTATGCAGTCCTGATTGTGGCGCTCACCTGCACGGCGCCAAACACGCATACGACCATCATTGGCACCAAGGCAGAAGCGACTCTCATCGCTGAAGACGACACGTCTCCATTCGTCCCTCCATTCACGCCTGTCGCGACACCACTGGAGGCGGGCTGCACGATCTTGGGGCGTGAGCGGAAGATGGCCTAACGGTGTGCGGGACCGTAGCCCAGCTTCATGGAGACGGTTGCGAATGGTCCTCGCCGATACCCCAGGAGCAACAGTGTCCCTAATTTGCTGGGAAGTGGCGGTGCGGTCCCCTACGGCACTGCGTAGGATCCTACGGTCTTGGCGTGCATCCGTGCGTCGCTGCGGTCCGGTCCCAGGTCGACGGGCACGTGCACCTTCCGCCGACCACTGGCGACAACATCGATGTACTGTGGAGACCTCACGCCCCACGTGTTGAGCAATTCGGCGGTACGTCCACCCGGCCTCCCGCATGCCCACTATACTCCCTCGCTCAAAGTCCGTCAACTGCACATACGGTTCACGTCCACGCTGTCGCGGCATGCTACCAGTGTTAAAGACTGCGATGGAGCTCCGTATGCCACGGCAAACTGGCTGACACTGACGGCGGCGGTGCACAAATGCTGCGCAGCTAGCGCCATTCGACGGCCAACACTGCGGTTCCTGGTGTGTCCGCTGTGCCGTGCGTGTGATCATTGCTTGTACAGCCCTCTCGCAGTGTCCGGAGCAAGTATGGTGGGTCTGACACACCGGTGTCAATGTGTTCTTTTTTCCATTTCCAGGAGTGTATAGTCTATATATATTTATCTATCGTATACATTTAAAAAATGTGTAACGTTTGTCCGCCTGATAGTTTTAGAGTCTCATGCAAAAATATGAAGTAAATCGGTCAAGAACTTTTCGAGTTTTGTGGTGGCAACGTTAAACTACGACTTGTCTGTAAATAGCGGTATAGATTTCGTCGAAACTGGCTGAACAGTGATGAATGAAACCCGCAGCCGCAGAGAAAACGATACCATTGCCATCTAACGGTGAATGGCAGGACTTGGAGGTACAGCTCTGCATGGTGCGATTCAGCTACGGCAAACTGAGTGCGCGCGAGGGCTCAACTTGCTTTGGCGTACGGACAGAAGGCGGCACATTTTCGGCGCAGTGCGGTTGGTTTGGACGCGATATACCGTAATCCCAAATTATATATTTGGAAATTTTGAAATTATATATAAGACTGTTAAACGAATGTCGCTTTCACGTGATCATAAACATTTGTGGATTTGCGAACTTCTTCAAGAACGAAGGAGTACCGACACATGCGTATTTGTATTCATTTTGATAGTACATTGCAAATTAGTAAATTTGAAGTCCTCGCCCCGCCCAGGGCACCAACGGCCCATGCCAGCACCACCAGGAACTCCCCACCAACCCTCCGACGTCGCTAGTTGCTCGACGAAGCGTTGCCTGTGAGAGCCGATGGTCAATTGATCAATAACATCAATATACTTACATTTAAATGCATTATGAAACACCATCACTAATCCTTACTAATGTTTTGAATGTTTTTCTTCTACTCATTCTGTTTCAGTACAGCAGCCTTAATTTAATTTCGTATCCCTCGCTACATTTGAAGGTGGCTGTCTCTGCAATGCGCATCCTCTAATCCATCTTACCTCCGTTTGAAATTTATTCGATAATAGCTGATCGGTACGAGATACACACGCCCTTGACTTCTCAGCAGTGGAAGACAAACCAAGAAAACATTCCCCCTCTCACATCATCTGACCCCACAATGGCCACGCTACTTGCCGCTCTGCCTCTCAGGTATGCTGACAGTCTTGCTTAGCTCAAGGTCACGTTCACGAACATCTGACAAAAATTAAGCCCATCTTAAAAACATCCCTGTTTCTGTATTTTTGTTTGCTACTAAGCAGAAAATCTACAATCTTAATATGCTCTTCACGTTAGTTGCCTGTTTTGGATGCGGCTGTTAGTTTGTAAATGCATATTATTATAAAACACGGCCGAGAATCGCAGGCCGCACGCGGCCTGCAGTTTGACGAACACTGATATAGACAGTGCCTAAACTCTGCGACAACTATACTGCCATATTCAACATCCACTAACACGCTGTGTGGGAAGCACAACGTGCTGTGCCTACAAACAACAGCACTCCTCGAAAGTCCGCTGGATGGCAAGCGGTGACGACGGGCACCATCTACTTGAGACCTTAAATATGTAGAATGGAATGAAACTCAGAAATTCCGTGCGGGTCACTACAGAAAATTTCAAAACACTGCTACAGATCGTTAGGGAACGCATTTCGGAAACAATGACTACTATTTCAGGATGCCAATTTGTATTTCATTCAGATTAGCAGCCGCAATTCGTGCTCATAACTCATTGCACGTTCTTCGAAAAACAGGCAATGACGTACTTAACTTCGGAACATCGGAAGCAATCTTTTGAGAACAATGTCGTTGCGTAAAAACACGCGAATCCAAAATCTGCAGTTTTCACTCGCTTGTGTACAATAAAGCGCTTTCCGAAAAACTATATCAGGAAGGGATGCAACTTTCATTCTTTTACAAACAGATTTCTTTTATTCCAGCAGCGCACCAGCCCTGTGAGCCTGGTTGTTGTCCTCCTGGAAGACGGAGTCTCCACAGTATAGTCATCATGAAGATGTGGAAGGAAAGCCAACACCTGCTCACCGAGAAAGTAGAGTTGGCCTCAATGACGGTACGAAAAACATCACATAACCATTCTGACCTAAGCCCCACCCCCTAAACACTGCGGGCTAAACGCCTCATTTGGTCGTCGCTGCACCTGAGGCCATGCATTATTTACAAAGAGGCGAAATCGTGACTCGTCGTACCAACTGAAAGGCTCCAGTCAGCTTCTCGTGCTGTTCGGTTTCTAAGTCGTTTGGCCCATGAAAACGTGCAGTTTCATGTGCCTCTGTGATCCTTTTGCCCAACTTCAAATATCAAATGGTTGCAATTCGCACTGGTCACTCGAAAACTGGTTGAAATTAATCCGACAGCAATCCCTGCAGTGTTCGAATCCGATTGTCGCTGACAAAGTGTAGCAATCTGCCGTTCTTATCGATTGCCGTATTTTAATAACCGTAGTTCTTATTCCGTATTGCGTGGCTGCTCACTGTTCGAAACCGTTTTCTTCGGGAATGGATAGACGTATCACGTTGAAATTTATGTCACATGTCAAGGTCCACGGTCCCTTAACGATGTAAAAATGTGAAGCTAGCACAGTGGCTCTGCATTGGGATTTAAAAATAATGAGCTACAGTGGTCGAGCAGCTCCTCCACACATTTCTTAGAAGTAAGGATGAAGTGAATGATTTTTACAGCATTGTGTACTGTGTATAGCGTAGGAACAGTTCGGAGACGATGGGCGTTTGCATCAGCATGACAGCCTATTATGAAGTAGGGTCTGAGAAGCTATATTTTACAGAAAGTATCATTCCTTAAATGGATTAGCCTGCCCTGAGCCCTGACCTAAACCAAATGGAATACCTCTGGAATGAATTAAAATGTCGAATTTGTACCAGATCTCAGAGTCCAAGACGAGTGCTTTCTCTGCTTTTGGCCTTTGAGGAAGACAGGTTACCATTTCTCCACAGACATTCAGACACCTCACTGAAAACGACCCTAGCGAGTTCAAATCGCCCTAAACGATATGTCCGCTAGTAAACATCCATAAACTTTTGACCGGATAATGATCTTGCATTTCGGACAATTGACAAATTATGGTCGCACATTCATTCTCAAGTGCTACCTACAAAAGAACAGGTCACAAAGGCAGAGGGTAAATCCGATCCATACCGACAAACTGACAGAGAAAAAAAAAAAAAAAAAAAAAGACTGTAAACATGGGCTCTAAAATACACAACTTAAGAGCTATGAGAACTTGTGTATGTACGATACTGTGAAAGCCGGCCGCGGTGGCCTTGCGGTTCTAGGCACTTCAGTCCGGAACCGCGTGACCGCTACGGTCGCAGGTTCGAATCCTGCCTCGGGCATGGATGTGCGTGTTGTCCTTAGGTTAGTTAGGTTTAAGTAGTTCTAAGTTCTAGGGGACTGATGACCTCAGATGTTGAGTCCCATAGTGCTCAGAGCCATTTTTGATACTGTGAAATATATCTCTTCTACTGCAATCTCTTTACTTTCAGTATTTTCGGACCAGGTAGAATGGTCCAAAATAAGAAAGAAATGTCCAGTAAACATGGTCTGTAACATACATAAGAGATGTGAGAACTTGTTCAGCAGAAGTGATGTGTTTCACAGTAGCGAAGATGGACAAGGGCATATAGCTCATATGGTACGCATTTTATAGCCAATGTTTACAAGATATATTTCTCTTATTTTAGTTCACACTACCACCCTTGAATATTTCTCGGTGGACTTCTGTTTCAATCTGAAGGAAGTTCACGTCTGGCTTGTTAAGAGACAAAAATATTTTATGTACGTAGTGTTTGTTCTTTTCGGACATGTCCAAAAGAACGGACGCCATTTTGATCCTCCTGCCGTTACGAATCAGGACACAAAGGAATTACAGAAATTAACTGCCCATGGGCACTGATGAGGCAACTTGAACATTTGTGTCAGATTGGGATTCAAACCCGGCTCTCCTGCTTACTAGCAGATGCGCTGACCACTATACCATCCGGACACAGTGGTCACCACAGTCGCATGGAATACCATAGCCCGCCTCCCGTCAGACCCAAATTCTCAACATACACCTCACACTACTGGTGTAGTACCCCTGCTAATTAGAATCATCGCTCGCTGCATCTCGTCGACTCCCGTAAGAGTTCAAGCTTGCTGTGCGTCTGCACTGAAGGAATCATTAGCCGTCATCGCCTTAATTATATATGTGGTGTCTGTTCTGTTCGAACATGTCCTAAAAGAACAGGCACCACATATAGTTCGGAAATTCCTGTTACAAACTTTCATGACTTGTAGAAGGGAACAAGTACATAGTATTTTGAACAGGAATCAATGTCCAGAAACGTACCGTTTCCGTTTTACGACTGTTTCAGCTCTGATATGTAACGCATTCGCGTCTGCTGAGGGAAAGAGAAAAGCGTCAGAGTTACTTGTCCTGTATTGCAATAGGGTAGCCAGAATGACGCTGACTTCTTTTGTGGTGTCGTTTGTAAAGTTTAATTTATGAGACTCCTGTAGTGAAAGGAAAATCTGCTGGCACGAGTTCTGTCCACTGCACTAGAAATTTACGAGACATCTGGTGGGATGGAGAGCGTTTAGCACAACATGCTTCGTAAATGTAATGTCTGTAACAAAGGTGGCGGTAGCGACATCGAGCCGCTGTTATAATGCATCCGTACTGTTCTGCGCGTACAGTATGCCGGGTTCTTTTTTTGTTTTGGAATAATGTAAACACGTAATGTTTAGGTATTAATACAAACGGATGATTCGTTGTGTTTCCTTTCGAAATGTTACCTAATGATTGTACTGCATCATGCCTAATTCAGTTCCTCAAGCAGAAGTCGACGAGAGAAACATCTGATTGGAAATATCGTAGAACCGAAACGGTGTGCTTTCTATTCAAAATACTATGTACTCACTCCCCTCAACAAGTCCTAGAAGTTTCTAACGGGAATTTCCGAATACCCTCTGTATATTATTAAGGCGATGACGGCTAATGGTGCCTTCAGTACAGAATCACACCTAGCTCGAACTGTTACGGGAATCAGCAAGATGCCGCGAGTAATGAGGCTAATGAGCAGGGGCACTGTAGTATAAGTTGAGAATTTGGGTCTAGCTTACTCGAGTAGTCCGTACGCAGCTGGTGATCAATGTGTCAGGATGGCGTAGTGATCAGCAGATCTGCCTACTAAGCAGGAGGTCTGGGTTCGAATCCCAGTCTGGCACAAATTTTCAACTTTTCCCGCTGATATAAATCAATGCCCACGGGCAGTTAAAGTCTTTAATTCCTGTGTGTCGTAAAAAATATTTTAGGTAGGGCGACCTAAAAATTTGTATTAAGGCCTGCAGGTGTTAGCAGCATATCGCAATATATCTGATTTTAGCGACGGACATGATAATTCCAAAAGTGGGAAGATACATGTGTAGGCGTCAAATTTTAATAATAATGCAACCTGTGAAGCATATGTATTTGGAACTGTAAAATTTTTTGGATGCAATCTAAAGTGGAATGATTCCATAAAATGAAAAGTGATTCGCATGGATCACAAATTGTCACGAATGTTGATGAAATCACAAGAAGTTCCCTGATTGAGGAGGAAAGTGCTCGGTGCATAATCTCACTAGCACATATTTTTGTTTTCTTGACTTCGATTACAACAAATATTATTGCCTGCTGTTTCCTAATTTGAAACCATTGATCATAATTTCAAATGGCTCAAATGGCTCTGAGCACTATGGAACTCAACTGCTGAGGTCATTAGTCCCCTAGAACTTAGAACTAGTTAAACCTAACTAACCTAAGGACATCACAAACATCCATGCCCGAGGCAGGATTCGAACCTGCGACCGTAGCGGTCTTGCGTTTCCAGACTGCAGCGCCTTTAACCGCACGGCCACTTCGGCCGGCGATCATAATTTCAACTTTTTTTTTATCCTTCCTGCAGTACCAGTGATGGGAAATTCAGTGCTTTCGACACATATGAAATTGAGTGATTTCTATATGAAATTGACCAGTTTTCGATAAGAGCGTTCACAAATTGGGGAGATAGTCAAAGATGTGGTCCGCATGATTTCGTTCCATATCTTATCGCTATTTTGCTGGTCAGAGTTGTCGCTGCTGAATCGTGAAAGTGGGCTGGCAACACTATTTACTAGCTAGTCATCCTATCTCTCTGTGTCTTATGCTTTTACTGTTCAACAATTATAATAGGGCAACAAATACATTCTTGCTACAGAGTGGAACTGGTTGAGGATTAGTTCCTTTCGAGTATAAAACATGTATGTAACAAGTCCAAGGAAACGTTATAATTTATGTCCTATCTACCAGTAGTTTCTTAATAGTTGAATGTAAAGTATGTGGAAATCTAAGTTATGCGTCCATCTACATTACCCTGGAAACTGCATTTCAAAATCAGGTGGAGTGTAGATGCCATAGAAGACTGCAGTTCTAACGCAATATCGTTAATTTCTGGACGGAGTACCACACATGGCGTTACTGCACTTAGAAAATACGTAGGACTGATAGACGTATGGAAAATCTATGTTACACATATCTGATTCCATTGCTGTACAGAATGACTGTCTACTCATTGTAAACAAATTACATTTCAAAATCAGTATAGGAAGTGTATGCATTAGAAGACTGTAGCTTTTTTAATGGAACATTTGATAATTGTGGGTGGCAGTATTCCATACAATAATAATAGGTGGAGAAATATATTTTTCTCAATCGAGGACATGCTTCTCCAAAATACTGTGAAATATACTGGGAGGTCAGAAATGACTTCAAAAACGTCTAAGGATACTGCAGGGGCTGTTGTCCTGAGAAATAACTGTTAAGAAAAAAAAATCTATACACTGCGTAATTTCCGAGTTATTTAGCATTGAAGTTGGCCGATCAGGGTGTAGCGCACGCAAATTCAGGCAATTGCACGCGCTAAAATGTGGCAAAGTAGAGACATCTGTTGGTCCCTTAGTTACCACTTCTTCAAATGCTCATTGTCAATTAAAATGTCCAATTTTGGTAATTGAGAAATTTAAGCTATGGAGCAAAGCTGGTTTCTTTGTTTTGAGGGAACTAAACTGAAAACAAGTTTGTCGACACTGTCTCTGGCAGTTTGCTTGAATTTGCGCTTCTGGTGCTCTGATTGGTTGACCTCAAATAACTCGGAAACAGAGTGACGTATTGAACTGTTTTCGTAACAGTTACTTCTCTGCACAGCCTCTCATGTAACACCCTTATAAGCTTCTCAAACTGTTTCTGAGCAGCTTGTATATATCCCAGGTTCGTTCATTATGGAGGACAGAATTTCACTGGATGTTGACAGTATTCTGGCCGGTCACTGGTATAACAGCTTCGATACCTCGCGTACTGGAAGACTGATCTAACACTGCTGTTAACTGCCTGTAAATAAGCGACTGCAATTGTAGGATGGTGTTCCGCTGACGGAAGTTTACATCGACGCCCAGAAGTCGTACCGAGTTGGTAAACCTCCAGACAAATCTCTTGAACACGCGGAAGCCAAATACGGCTAGCGATTGGTAGTATATTGTGCTGCCTGGTGGTATTGTCAATACGGAAACGGCAGTGTCTTCTACTCATTGTCCTCCATGCACTGACAAATTTTGTGATTATAAAACCCTGTTAAAGCTGATCAATTATCATCTTGGATGATTTTATGAAACACCTCTTCTCGTCAATTCTGTAAATGTTATTTATTGACTTTCCCAGAAGATGAGGCGACAACTACAATATTGTCCGCGTGAAACAAATTTTGTTTGGCACGCGGCTCAAACGATCCGATTAGCTCTTTTTAAACGGAAAACAGAGGTGACTGTAAGTGTCCATCTGCAAATACCGTTGACATAATTGTGTAGCTATGAGTTGTGTTACTAACGGACTGCAATATGCTGACGACATCTTTCGCTCCTTTTTTCGCAAGCCTTCGACTTGACGTCATTTCTGAATTAAACCCACTCTCATCCATATTGCAAACATTCTGTTTACCGACCGCTTCCGTAACAGCTCTGGTGTCGGCGACGAATTATTCACAGGCAGTAATTATGGCTGTTTAGATATATAGCTTTTTTGTTGTTGTAACATGCGTTATCTTTCGTGACACAATACCATATCTATCCTTGAAGCCGTAAACCCACCTAGAAAATGCCTTGGAATCATTTACGCCTACCTCCATTGCGACTTTGAACGCCCCACTGCTCTACGTTAACGCCGCGGATCGTGAACTTATCACTGTATGGTTTGTTAAATTTATCGAAATAGGTTATATTTACTTTTGCAAGGTTTTGGCGATACAGATCCCTTTTCTGTTTTAATAATTTTAAGTTCTTCTTGACGGTCTTGAAAGATAGATTCTCCTTCTTTCGAAAAGGCAAAGGCCAGTTGCATATATTCCTCTGTTGCGGACATGGGAAAAGTGGGATTCGACGATTTTACATCGTCCTCGATTGCAACTCCAGCCCCTTTGAAGCAAAGAAAGTGTTCGGTAATATAATGGTGGTGAAATGCCTCTTGTATACATGCAGTGAACGTCAACCCACTATTTTCTTCTATATCTAGCACGTCTTCATCCATGCAGTGCGTCATGTGCTTTCGTTTCCGTGCATAGAAGTTCGTCCAATAACCACAAATATTGATGCTTAATGGTCACAACTTTCAAGAGTCATAGTTCTTTGACATTTAATCACTGTGCCGGCCGCGGTGGCTGGTTCAAATGGCTCTGAGCACTATGGGACTCAACTGCTGAGGTCATTAGTCCCCTAGAACTTAGAACTAGTTAAACCTAACTAACCTAAGGACATCACAAACATCCATGCCCGAGGCAGGATTCGAACCTGCGACCGTAGCGGCCTTGCGGTTCCAGACTGCAGCGCCTTTAACCGCACGGCCACTTCGGCCGGCCCGGCCGCGGTGGTCTAGCGGTTCTGGCGCTGCAGTCCGGAACCGCGGGACTGCTACGGTCGCAGGTTCGAATCCTGCCTCGGGCATGGATGTGTGTGATGTCCTTAGGTTAGTTAGGTTTAAGTAGTTCTAAGTTCTAGGGGACTTATGACCTAAGATGTTGAGTCCCATAGTGCTCGGAGCCATTTTTTTTTTTTTAATCACTGCAGTTTATCTCCATCATTCCATATCACTCCCAGAGGTGTTGCACGACAGCTTGTGGGTTCACCGACATCGCGAACACAAATCTCTTATTAAACTCCGCGCACAGTACTTCGCGTTCGGCCGCCGTGAACCGGTGCGTGTGACAAGTAACCCGAGCGCGCGAATGTTTAAAATCTGTACGTTGAGAAAGGGCCATGACAGCATAGTATCTGCATAATGGCCCTAATTTTCGCGTGAGATCTATTGCTGGATTGATATCTAGCTCATGTGTTTTTTTCTTAAGAAAGTACGAGTTCGAGTTGATGAAGTTCTCTTGTCAGTCTACTAATGTCGCGCGAGATGTGAAATTTAAAAGTTTCCCGGTGAATGAAATGTTCGATAAGATTTCGGGATTGCAGCCAGTCGTCGTAAGCTTCACTCCACGATATTTCGTTTGCGCGCCTGCCAGACGTCTTCAGGTGAGCCATCGAAGACTGACGGAGACGTTCCCCACTTCGCTCTATATAGCGCGCTGTTAGTATTGCCGCTCATACGTCAGAGTCACAGAGACAGGTCGACCACATTGCCCGGTGCCAGCGTCCTCGCCGGCGGAACTCCGAAGAGCAGCTTCTTCGGCATTGCCGCTAGCACAGCCATCTCGGAAATGACGGATTCCACGCATTATCTAGCTGGTAGCCGCTGTCACGGTTCATTAGATTTTTCACGATGCATGCATGTTTCAACGGATTCTTTGACAATGGTGTCCCAAAAACATATTACTGAGGCCAAAATCAATGTTTTGTCAAGCTCCATCGACTGTCCGTTGGAGGTACAATGTTCCACAATTGCAGACTTTCAGGGTTGCAGAAGGCGAGTGCAACGTTTATGTTCTGCGCAGCGTTTTTACGATATGCGTGTTCTTTGTCCTATACAGGCCATACCACACTGGCAAGGTATTTTGTAAATTCTCGCCTAGATGGTAGGCGGAAAATCACCTTCACCTGAAAATCACTAAGGATTCTTGCTATTTTGAAGGAAATATTTGCAACGAAGGGAAGAAAAGCTAGAGACTTTGCTGGCGCGTTCTCCTCTTTATCCACTTCCTGGTTTTGATTTTAGCTGAAAATGCCCTGTTAATTTTCTGGGTAGAGTATCCATAGCCTCTGAACACTGTTTTTAAATGTGCAAGCTCTGTAGGCAAACTATCTGCATCCGACACTGCATGGGCTCTGTGTACAAGGGTTTTAAGCACACTCATGTTTGGGATAGGTGATGGCAACTTGAAGAGTGTAAGTACAAACCAGATTGAGTGGGCTTACAACAAACAGAATGTCCCGGAGAGCCGTCACCCTTCCGCCTAACCAAAACATCCAGGAATGGGAGACAACCATCTTTTTCTACTTCCTTAGTAGATCAAATGTTCTCATAAGGAACTAAAATGATGTAAGAATTCCATTAACTTATCTTCTCCATGGGGCAACACTATGAAATTATCATCCACGTACCTCCAAAAAAACAGTTGGTTTAAGAATCGCTGAGTCAAGTGCTCTTTCTTCAGTATCTTCCATAAAAAAGTTAGTCACCAGGGGAGACAAGGAGCTTCCTATGGCAATGCCGTCAGTCTGTTCAAAATATTCTTGGTTAAAGATAAAATAAGCTGAGGAGAGGCGTGCTTAAACAAAGCAGTGACGCCCACCTGAAATGTTTACCAATTAGTGCCAAGCAATCAGCAAGAGGTACCTTTGTAAAAGGAGATACCACATCAAAACTCATTAAAAGATACGAATTACTTACGCGGAGAGCTCCCAGTCTGTTGATAAAATCGGCTAGGTTTCGTGTATAATGTAGACATTTGCCAACCAACAGTCTCAGCAAGGAAGCGGGATGTTTGGCTAAATGGTATGCGGGGGCGTCAATATTACTCACTATAGGCCGTAAAGTAAGACCACATTTGTGCATCTTAGGAAGACCATATAGTCTTGATGGTACCCTGACGTGTGGTCTCATCCGCTTCGTGGTCTCTGGAGGTGACGAGGAAAAATTAAGGAATGTTCATGTCTTCAAAATGGTTCAAATGGCTCTGAGCACTATGGGACTCAACTGCTGAGGTCATAAGTCCCCTAGAACTTAGAACTACCTAAACCTAACCAACCTAAGGACAACACACACATCCATGCCCGAGGCAGGATTCGAACCTGCGACCGTTGCGGTCGCGCGGTTCCAGACTGTAGCGCCAGAACCGCTCGGCCACCAGCGGCCGGCGTTCATGTCTTCCATTGCACACGTGCTGTAGGGCTATGATCAGTCTTCCTGTACATAGTATCACTAATTAGGCCATACATCATCTCCAAATACAAACTACTCTCTGAGATTTCGTAGTGCAGCCCTTTCTTCAGAGGTTATGTCGTGGAGTGAAGTTTACGACGATCGGCTGCAATTGGAAATCTCTTCGGACAACGTCATGCTCGTTATACGACTCGTATCACTTGGCCTAGGTGTGCCATATACAATATAATAGTGCATACTTTAAGAATTTATGGATGCGAGTCTTGCAGCTGGGATGGTTCCGCTGCTTGTGATGCTCTCTAGTAATGTAGAATACTGGCTGCTTCCGCAGCTGCACTCGTCTGTCAGTAGTTTTGTTATAATGAGTGATAGTGAGTAGGTACGTTATTGCACGTACGGTAACGTCAGCCGCCCTCACGTCTCCCTGTTCACGTAAGCGTAGCTCGTGATTCGCACCCTTCCTCAGCGGCCCCAACACAGGACGACACGTTATGTGCAACGTCACTGCTGGGCGGCGTGTGCAGAGGGACGTGGGTCTATACATACAACGCCTACACCATGCAACAAATTTAAGAGTTTTTAACGTGGTTTATGATCTTTCATTCCTCATTTCTCCTTATAGGGTAGTTTTTTTTTGCCTTCTACAGTAGCATACGTTATTCCTCAGGTTTCAAGCTAACTTCATAGCAAATTTCATCGAAACTGGTGCAGCAGTTTAATCATGAAAACGCAACTTACAGAGTTACTTTCGCATTTAATAATATTACATTAGAAGTTTGAACTGGTGCTCGCATATCAGTTAGGAAAGGTGCATATGACTTTATTGCTGCGAGACCTCGTTCATGACGTTCGACCACTTGGTGCAACTCTCCTTATCTGACGCCTGTTCGGCGACTTCTGCGTCGGCGACGGTAAAACGATTTCGAGGACAAAACACACACAGTCCTGAGCCGAAAATCCGATTCGGCCGGGAATCGAACAGAGTACCCCGTAACTGAGGGTCAGTAGAACTAATCGCAAGACGACGAGCTGTTGACGTGCTTTTGTTATGATGAGTAATAGCGACGGTACTAAAATAAAATGTGGACTTTCTGAAATTATTAAGCAGTGTAAACCTGCGAAGCAAGAAAAGGAATAATTTGTAGCTGAGAGCACTACTCATTTTATAGTACTTGTATGAGCAGTAACTTCAGCTGTCGTTACTTGTCTGGCTGTTATCTGTGGCTGCGCTCAAATATTATAACCAAATGCAACCTCACTAAAAACCTCCCACGTTATACACGTTTGTCTTACAGCATTTAAATGGTGTCGTCATTTTCAGTTATCAAGCATCCCAGAAGCTATGAGACACTTGACGCTCAGAGGCTAAAATGCGACAGACTTGTGAGTGATATGAGTATGGAAGTATGGATTACACTGATTGAGGGTTCTACACCGAAGCGCCAAAGAAACTGGTACAGGCAAGCGTATTCAAATACAGGGATATGTAAACAGGCAGAATACGGCGCTGCAGCCGGCAACGGCTACATTAGACAACAAGTGTCCGGTGCAGTTGTTAGACCGGTTACTGCTGCTACAATGACACGTTATCAGATTTTAGTGAGTTTGAACGCGGTGCTATAATCGGCGCACGAGCGACAGCACAGGGCACCTCCGAGGTAGCGATGAAGTGGGAATTTCTCTGTACGACCACTTCACGAGCGTGCCATGAGTATCAGGAATCCGGTAAAACATCAAATCTCCGACATCGTTACGGCCGGAAAAATATCCTGCAAGAACGGGACAAACGGCAACTGAAGAGATTCGTTCAAAGTGATGGAAGTGCAACCTTTCCGCAAATTTCTGCACATTTCAATGCTGGGCCATCGTCAACAAGTGTCACCGTGCGAACCATTCAACGAAAAATCATCGATGTGGCCTTTCAGAGCCGAAGGCCCACTGGTGTACCCTTGATGAATGTATGGCACAAAGCTTTACGCATCTCCTGGGCCCGTCAACACCGACATTGGACTGTTGGCGACTGGAAACATGTTGCCTGGTCGCATGAGTCTTGTTTCAAATTGTTTCGAGTAGATAGACGTGTACGGATATGGAGACAACCTCATGAATCCATGGACCCTGCATGTCAGCAGGGGACTATTAAAGCTGGTGGAGGCTCTCTAATGGTATGGGGAGTCTGCAGTTGGAGTGATATGGTAGCCCTGATACGTCTAGATACGGCTCTGACAGGTGACACGTACGTAAGAATCAACTCTGATCACCTGCTTCCATTCATGTCCATTGTGCATTCCGACGGACTTGGGCAATTTCAGCAGGACAATGCGACACCCCACATTTCCAGAATTGCTGCAGAGTGGCTCCAGGAACAGTCTTCTGCGTTTAAATACTTTCGCCCGCCACCAAACTCCCCGGACACGAACATTATTGACTATATTCTATTTCGGATGCCTTGCGGCGTGCTGTTCAGCAGACATCTCCACTGCCTCGTACTCTTACGGATTTATGGACAGCCCTGCAGGGTTCATGGTGTCAGTTCCCTCTAGCACTACTTCAGACATTAGTCGAGGCCATTCCAATTCCAGATACATTTTTTTTTTTATGTTGTGTTGCGGCACTTCTTCGTACTCGCGGGGGCCCTACGTGATATTAGGCAGATGTACCAGTTTCTTTGGCTCTTCTGTATGTTAGAGTTTAATCGTACACTGTAGAACTTTACGAACAATAAAGCCATTTTCAGAAATATGATGATGTTTAAAAGTCAAAGAGTAAATAGCTTTTTCAGAGAGTAATGTTTTCGCGGTATATTCTTCAAATCAATAAATAACTTGTGCTAGTCACTTTCTAAAGTAGCCTATGTTCTTCCTCATCGTTCAAATTATCTCCGTGCCAAATTTCATCAAAATCAGGTCGGCGGTTTAGTCATGGAAGCGTAACAGAGAGATTTAATTTCGCATTTACAATACTAGTATGGATGAAGTTCTCAAAACCGTGTGATTTGTGGGCTTCTACTATATGCGCAATAGTCAAGAGTAGCTGCTATTGTGTTCTGGACTTGGATACGGTTTCCAGGCGAGACACAGAGCGTCATACGCTGTTATGGTGTTCGCAGCAGTCCTGTTCGTGAACGTTTGTTTTCTCCCGGTCCAATTCCAGATACCTTTTTTTTATATTTAATCTCGGCAAAGAAGTAAGTGTTCCTTAGATTAAACCATCTGGCAATGACGAGAATTGTCGGTGGCTTACAGCTAAATTTTATGAAGTCTTGACGTGGTAGAGAAGGTACTATTTGACGTCATACTAAGTATCGCTTACTTCGGTAAATATGATGGCGTGGAAGAAATTGTTCCAAATAATTCTTTCCAGTTTTTACTGGGATACTTCGCTCTGACGGGGTTTTGCGAACGCTGTGCTGTAAGTGATGTGTAGCTCTTATTGGTGGCAATTTTCTTCAGGTCAAGATGAATATAATTAAATTCTATAAATTTTTTGCGAACGCGGTCTATGTCCGCATTTATATGGCAGACAGTGCAAGACGCGACTGCCGTCCGCAGGTCTCAAAGTTAGAAATAGTCGTTGCGTTATCCTTGGTTCGTTTGAGTCCATTATTTTGGGACCTGGCTTAAGAACGTGACATTACTGAGAGACTCGGCGTGTTTGATGTCCAAGCCTTTCCTTTCTGCTCTAGCATTGCTGTGCTGAAGGAAACTTTTTTCCATTTCCACACCTACCAGCACGCGACTGCCAATATTTTGTGCGCTACGTCATATGGTATTACAGCCAGTATGTGGTTGATTTAACTTAAAACGTAAGTATAAACAGTACTTTTTGGAGACGATCTAAAGTCTGAATGTTGTTCTCTCGGAGCACGCTGCGAATGGTGTGAAGCTCCTTTAACCAGGCATTTGTAACCATTTCATATGGATTTCGTTATAAATACGTTTCTAATTGATATCCTCCAGTCGTTGTCTCGAGCCAGGTCGTGTTTGCTTTGTTGCCGTATGGGCCCAGTTTTTTTTTTGTAAAGCTTTTCACCGGAAAAACAAGTATATTTTGACGTAATTCGCCTGAGTTCGTCCATTTCTTCATTTGTATTTATAGTAACACTTACGTGTCTGCGTAAGCACGACATACACTTTTGACGTTATATACTTTAGTGCCTTTAATGCTGTATGCGGATCTCAAAGTAAGGTTTCCACTTCAAGGACATACAGTGTCATTGAAAGAGGACAAATCTGCCTGACTGATTGCTTGATCTTCATGGGCCCAGTCAGTTGAACGTTTTCTCGATTCTCGAATAGGTAGTTCCACTAATACGTTTTCGAATAATCTGGGTAAATTTGTCAGCAAAACATATTTTCCTCGCAGTTGTAATTAAAAATTCGTGACAGATTCTGTCAAATACTTTATTAAAACCCGCAGTCACTAACGCCAGGTGACACGTATCTACGTTAAATTACCAATATCCCTATATTCACACAGGGTATGAAGCACTGATCGTCTTATCTGGACAGTTGCTTGATATGGTCCTATTACATTTTTCAGGACTGACTTTAATCTGGTGTTTATTGTGCGAGTGAATATTTTAAAGTCGGCATCGAGAAGTGTTTTTGGTCTAAAATCTTGTAACCTCTTTCTGTTCCACGTTTTTAGGATGAGTACCACCATCTTCTCAGTAAATATGAGTGGGAGGGGCTTATCCGTTAATGCACTCCGTCTTCAGGCCACAAGTGGCCCATCGGGACCATCCGACCGCCGTGTCATCCTCAGTGAAGATGCGGATAGGAGAGGCGTGTGGTCAGCACACCGCTCTCCCGGTAGTTATGATGGTTTTCTTTGACCGGAGCCGCTACTATTCGGTCGAGTAGCTCCTCAATTGGCATCACGAGGCTGAGTGCACCCCGAAAATGAACTGTTCATAATGTATTTCTGTTAGTTATATGTCTACCAATATTATGTCTCACACACACAAATAAAATTTCGTTACGAGACCATCTAGATCAGCTGATTTTTCTCGCGATGCATCTTTATCGCTATTTTCGTTTCCCGACGAGTAATGTTTTCTAAAAGTTCTGCGTTATCTGCAAGATTTAGTGAGGTGGCGATATTCGATAGAAGTTCCTCGCCAGCCTCTAAGTCAACATCTTTTTCTGAGCACAGTTCGGTGTAGTACTTCTCTGCGTAACGCTTGATTGCAATCTGGTCGTTACATGCCATATCTTCGTCGTCTTTCAGTACGTAATTAGCTTCTGTTTACATCGTCTGATTTCCCTAACGATGCGCAATGTACGGTATAATGTGCGTTCCTGTGCATACATATTTCGTGACCTTGTTCCCCTTCCGTCTACGGGTCTCCTAGAAAAAGTTATTTTCGATTTTATTCGTTTTAAAACTGATATATGATTAGTAAGGTCGGAAGAGTTGCCATAAATGTAGCCCAAGCAGGGGAAGTAATATTCTTTTGTGTGTTTCTTCCAATACTCTGTTTCTGGAACACTTCCTACATTATGGTTTAACATATCGGAACAACCAATCAATCCGTTCTTTGTATCTTAATTAAAATCGCCGCTAGACCGTCAGGGTCGGCGCATGTTTTGATCTAGCTTCTTTGCTCTCTAGAGATGTGGCGGCTGTACCGCTAGGTGGCAATGGCATCATTTTCACAGCAGTGGGAGATTTTAATTCAGCACGCTTCAGCCAATGTCCATGAAAGTTTAATAAATTAAATACACGAGCCTTCCTAGTGAGTCAGTCTATCTATTTGTCAAAATTGGTTGAAAATTTCTATAGCAGTTCATGAGATTAACCCGAACATACACACGGAAAGCAGGGCACGGGACTTCAATTTATATAGTTTATATAGGTAGAAGATAGACTGATTACGAAACTAATTCCACAAGTCAGTAGCAATAGTGCAAATGAAAACTCATGGTAAATTTAGATTTATGGCCACAGTATTGGAACAAAATTATTAACCATCATCAGAAAGAATAAAAGATTCCATTAAACACAGTATAGCATGGGCCATGCACTGTATGAATTTTCCAGTTAGTTTACACGATAGACTAAATTTACTAATACTATTTGCTGTCCAGTGTAAGGCGTACAGTGCGTGTTTAAAGAGGACAGCTCCATCTCTCTTGAATATACAGACCAGGTGGAAGCCTACCTGCTCCACAGTTAAGGCTTAGATATTGGTGGCAATGTGAATTTTTGCTTTGTATTTTGTAGAAGGCCCTGATAACTCTAGAATTAAGTTTCTAGAGCGCCCCGTGGAACGAGTTGCTGTTCTGTGGTATCACAATTCGTTGTATCCGAAATAACAACACCCAATTAAACAGCTCACCATGACACCCGCTTTACGTTTCATAGGAAGCTAAAAATGTAGACCCAGAAGCAACGTTCAGCAGGATATCTTTCAGTGTTTCTGTGAATAAACTTTTACTTAGTGTTATGAGTAACTCATATGATAAGAGAACTCACATTCAGTCCGTGTGCTTTAGTATATGTTAAGACTTTGGTGGGTTACGTTTACAGAGTATCTCCCCAAAGCAATGTTTGCAATTATTTTTGATTTTGTTTTTGCCATGGTAGTGCTATGAAGCGTTTGACACTGGCGTCTTATTCACATTTGCTTTGAGTCCTGTCCATAACGCATACAGCTAGTCCTGAGGACTCCACATTTTGAGCCAGGAATCGCGAACACACAGTACTCAGTACAAACGGTTGAAGATTTCGAAACAAAATATTCAGCGTGTGATTGATGATACCCAAAGAGACTGAGGAGTTTGTGCCAGTCATTGATATATCTACTGAGATACTGAATCAACTACTCCTTCTTGAAAAGGTGAGCACAGTGCAAGGTTGGTTGGTTGATTTGGGGTGGGGGGGGGGGAGGGGACCAAATAGCGAAGTCATCAGTCCCATGAGATTAGGGAAGGATGGGGGAGGAAGACGGCCGTACCCTTTCAAAGGAACCATCCCGGCATTTGCCTGAAGCGATTTGGGCAAATTACAGAAAACCTAAATCAGGATGGCCGGACGCGGGTCTGAGTCGTCGTCCTCCCGGATGCGAGTCCAGTGTGCTAACCACTGCCACACCTCGCTCGGTACAGTGTAAGGGTTTTAGCTATTTCTGGTATTCAAGAAAAGTGATGGAAGCTCCATTTTCTTTCTTTGTGTCATACTAAATATCCTCATACTGGATATTTTTAAAATAGAGGTTTTCAATAGTCGATATGCTATGCAACAGAGGTTCTGAGTACAAGCAATGTGATGTTTGGTTGCCAATAGCATTGCCATTGCTGTGGCATTCTACAAGAAGCTAGTGAGTGAGTCTTGTGTTGATCATGCTACTGAGCGGTCTGGAAACAGCTTGCAGAACATACATATAAAGATAAAGAGGATGAAGAATTTTGTAAATACGATTTGGTAAAGTTTAATTTGAGAAGTGAAGATTTCCATGTACTATTGTTGGTGCACTGCTTGCTTGAATGTAATTTAGGATGTGTTTGAAAAATGGAAAGTTAGTGGGATTTTTTTCTTTATTGGTTTGGGTTAAATAGTTTTATTGTTCAAACGTGATTAAGCAAAGTTATCTATTCATGTAGTCTGCATTCAGAAGGTATAGATTCACCACTCCCTTACCATTCCAATAATTAATTTCACGGTGAAGTCAAATTTCAAAATAAGAGCTAATTTTTGTAAAGATGATCGTAACAGCGAAAGAACGAGTTTCACTATTCACAGTACGTGTAGTTTCTAAAAGATTAGTCTCCTTTCAGTCACTCAGCTAACTTAAATTCTGCTACCGTCCCCCCACGAAAGTTTATTTTCTGATTATGTGTGTCTTTGGATTGCACTCTGAGAAACACAGTAATACAATTATGATCTACTTAGAATAGTTACAAGTCCTTGCATTGCACTGCGCAAGGCTTTCTTTCTTATCTAACTGTTTTGCTACTGCTCTTATTTTTAATTTTCTTCACTTCGAGGAGCACCGAGTTTACAATCCACAGGTAAGCAATGAAAATTACTTGGGGTCAGTTTCACATTACAGTCAGGGTGCAGTTAAATCAACCGCAGTTAGGTATTGCATTTCAAAATCGTCGACAGGTTTAGTTTAGGTAAAGTTCATTTTTAAATTACATTTTTAATGCAGACAGTTTTATTCTTTCCGTGCAGCATTACTCAGTGTCTGGAATTTTATTTAGTCACATCCTGTTCCTAATTTCACAGGGAATGGATATAGAAACATTTTAGGTTATTTGTTCTTTAAAAATTCATTTTTGAATTTCGTCTAACATTTTTGTTGTGTTAGTTTTGTGTCCCGTGGCTTCAAGTCACTTACTGTGACGTCACGCATTGCAGTATTGCTCACTGCAGTGCACAGAATAGAACAGAATTTCACGGGACCATTTCTCTAGCATACAGTTCTAGATTTCCTGATTTTGGTAAAAGTCTGTTCAAATACAATTACACAATTTCAGGTAATTTGGTGACTCATTTAATCAGATAGCCTTTCTGTAATTACTTCACTAGCATTGTTCAAGACGACAATGCACACACACGAAGTTTAAGTGGTTCACAAGAAATAAACATACAGTAGTTATAAAGTTTATTAATCATACAATGTAAGCTTTCACGGCTGGTACTAACATCACTTAAGATTTTCGGGCTATTAGGCCGTGGTCGATGTATAAAAAAACTTACTCCTAACGTTTACTGTCAGGTTGCGGGAGACATCTTCATAGGTAAAAGGGCGAACTGCAACCAGAACTCGAGGGAACACCGAATATACAGGCAGTGTAGAAGGCACCACAGTCTATCACATGACGTCGGCAACGAGATTATCGCTGGTATTGCCAAAATTCTCTTTGAAAGAAATCGATCGTCATTCTTGCGTTGCAAATTGACATCCAAATTTTGTATAATTAAACACCTTCCTCTTTTCTGTCAAATGATTATGGTGTTTATAAATCTCAATAGACTCTATATATACACTCCTGGAAATGGAAAAAAGAACACATTGACACCGGTGTGTCAGACCCACCATACTTGCTCCGGACACTGCGAGAGGGCTGTACAAGCAATGATCACACGCACGGCACAGCGGACACACCAGGAACCGCGGTGTTGGCCGTCGAATGGCGCTAGCTGCGCAGCATTTGTGCACCGCCGCCGTCAGTGTCAACCAGTTTGCCGTGGCCTACGGAGCTCCATCGCAGTCTTCAACACTGGTAGCATGCCGCGACAGCGTGGACGTGAACCGTATGTGCAGTTGACGGACTTTGAGCGAGGGCGTATAGTGGGCATGCGGGAGGCCGGGTGGACGTACCGCCGAATTGCTCAACACGTGGGGCGTGAGGTCTCCACAGTACATCGATGTTGTCGCCAGTGGTCGGCGGAAGGTGCACGTGCCCGTCGACCTGGGACCGGACCGCAGCGACGCACGGATGCACGCCAAGACCGTAGGATCCTACGCAGTGCCGTAGGGGACCGCACCGCCACTTCCCAGCAAATTAGGGACACTGTTGCTCCTGGGGTATCGGCGAGGACCATTCGCAACCGTCTCCATGAAGCTGGGCTACGGTCCCGCACACCGTTAGGCCGTCTTCCGCTCACGCCCCAACATCGTGCAGCCCGCCTCCAGTGGTGTCGCGACAGGCGTGAATGGAGGGACGAATGGAGACGTGTCGTCTTCAGCGATGAGAGTCGCTTCTGCCTTGGTGCCAATGATGGTCGTATGCGTGTTTGGCGCCGTGCAGGTGAGCGCCACAATCAGGACTGCATACGACCGAGGCACACAGGGCCAACACCCGGCATCATGGTGTGGGGAGCGATCTCCTACACTGGCCGTACACCACTGGTGATCGTCGAGGGGACACTGAATAGTGCACGGTACATCCAAACCGTCATCGAACCCATCGTTCTACCATTCCTAGACCGGCAAGGGAACTTGCTGTTCCAACAGGACAATGCACGTCCGCATGTATCCCGTGCCACCCAACGTGCTCTAGAAGGTGTAAGTCAACTACCCTGGCCAGCAAGATCGCCGGATCTGTCCCCCATTGAGCATGTTTGGGACTGGATGAAGCGTCGTCTCACGCGGTCTGCACGTCCAGCACGAACGCTGGTCCAACTGAGGCGCCAGGTGGAAATGGCATGGCAAGCCGTTCCACAGGACTACATCCAGCATCTCTACGATCGTCTCCATGGGAGAATAGCAGCCTCCATTGCTGCGAAAGGTGGATATACACTGTACTAGTGCCGACATTGTGCATGCTCTGTTGCCTGTGTCTATGTGCCTGTGGTTCTGTCAGTGTGATCATGTGATGTATCTGACCCCAGGAATGTGTCAATAAAGTTTCCCCTTCCTGGGACAATGAATTCACGGTGTTCTTATTTCAATTTCCAGGAGTGTATATATACGCGCATGGCAATGCGATGGTTTCGATATGACACTCGACTTAGTGAATTTTATTTCATGGTTTCTAGGCGGCAGTTTCTCTTGTGTTAACGAGACTAGAGTTAACACTTCTTTTGTGACGCCAATATAAACAAGTCCACAACCACAAGGAATTTTATTACATACACACTCTGTAGCGAAAGGGTGCCGTATATCTTTTGCCGACCTTTAATCTTCTTACCTTCCTCTTGGGTCTAAAGGTAGCCTATGGGATCAAAAGTATCCGGACACACAAAAAACCATACGTTTTTCATATTAGGTGCATTGAGCTGACACCTGTTGCCAGGTACTCCATACTGGCGACCTCAGTAGTCATTAGACATGGTGGGAGAGCAGAATGGGGCGCTCCGCGGAACTCACGAACAACGAACGTGGTCAGGTGATAAGGTGTCGCTTGTATCGTACGTCTGTACGCGAGATTTCCATACTCCCATACACCCCTAGGTCCACTGTTTCCGAATTAATAGTGAAGTGGAAACGTGAAGGGACACGTACAGCACAAAAGCGTACATGCCGACCTCGTCTGTTGACTGACAGAAACCGCCGACAGTTGAAGAGGGTCGTAATGTGTGATAGGCAGATATCTATCCAGACCATCACACAGGAATTCCAAACTGCATCAGGATCCACTGCAAATACTATGACAGTTAGGCGGGAGGTGAGAAACAGGATTTCATGGCCGAGAGGTTGCTCATAAGCCAACACATCACGTCGGAAAAACGCCAAACGACGCCTCGCTTGGTGTAAGGAGAGTAAACATTGGACGTCTGAACAGTGGAAAAACGTTGTGTGAAGCGACGAATCACGGTACTCAATGAGGTGATGCGATAGCAGGGTGTTGGTATGGCGAATGCCCGGTGAACGTCATCTGCTAGCATGTGTAGTGCCAACAGTAAAATTCGGAGGCGGTGGTGTTATAGTGTGATCGTGTTTTTCATGGGAGGGGGGGGGGGGCTTGCACCCCTTGTTGTTTTGCGTGGCACCATCACAGCGTAGGCCTACATTCATGTTTTAAGTACTCTCTTGCTTCCCACTGTTGGAGAGCAGTTGCCTGCCAGTGTGGCCGAGCGGTTCTAGGCGCTACAGTCTGGAAACGCGCGACCGCTACGGTCGCAGGTTCGAATCCTGCCTCGGGCATGGATGTGTGTGGTGTCCTTAGGTTCGTTAGGTTTAAGTAGTTCTAAGTTCTAGGGGACTGATGACCTCAGCAGTTAAGTCCCATAGTGATCAGAGCCATTTTGAAGAGCAGTTCGGGGATGGCGACTGCATCTTTTTAATATATCGAGCACCTTTTCATAATGCACAGCCTGTGGCTGAGTGGTTACACGGCAATAACATCCCTGTAAAGGACTGGCTTGCACACAGTCCTGGCCTGAATCGTATAGAACACCTTTGGGATGTTTTGGAATGCCGGGCCTCTCCAACCGACATGGATACCTCTCCTCAGTGCAACACTCCGTGAAGAATGGGCTGCCATTCCCCAAGAAACCTTCCAGCACCTGATTGAACGTATGCCTGCGACACTGGAAGCTGTCATCAGGGCTAAGGGTGGACCAACACCATTTTGATTTCCAGCATTATCGATGAATGGTACCACGAACTTGCAAGTCATTTTCAGCCAGGTGTCCGGATACTTTTGATCACATAGTGTAGTTTCTTCACCGTACTTGCTCAATACTTCCCCAATGCCATCTGTAAATGTACTGATGAACGGAAGAAAAACTTTCCTGTTGGGCGTCCGTCGTTCCTCATTGGTCCTGATTCAGTCCCTAGGGCGGAGTGCTCTGTCTATCTCTTTGGTAGAATAACAGTTCTTCTTGAATCTCGACCACAGATGTTCAAGCTCATCATTTAAGTAAGTCGGTTCACAAATTGTATGTGCCCTGTCTACCAAAGTTTTAATCACCCATCGTTTTTGTCTGTGGTGGTGGTTAGAATGTTTATGCAGGTAACGGTCAGTATGCGTGGCTTTTCTGAATAGTGTATGGCCCTACGTATCGTACTCTCGCTCGATAACAGACACATCCAAAAAATTCAGCTGGTCGTTCTTGCAGGATCTCTTTCCAGCCCCAGCGATGTCAGTGATTTGATGTTTTACCGGATTCCTGATATTCATGGTACACTCGTGAAATGGTCATACTGAAAAATCACCACTTCATCGCTAAATCGGAAATGCTGTGTTCCATTGCAGGTGCGGCGACTATAACACCATGTTCAAACTCACTTAAATCTTGATATCCTGCCGTTGCAGCAGCAGTAACTGATCTAACAACAGCGCCAGACACTTTTTGTCTTGTAGAGGTGTTGCCGACCGCAGCGCCATATTCTGCCTGTTTACATATCTCTGTATTTGAATACACGTGGCTATACCAGTTTTTCTGGCTCTTCAGTCTATAATCACTAGGGGGATTTGAGAAGATGTTTAAAATCTCTGGCTTTCTTACAAAAAAATTGAGCGAGGAATTACGATTCATAAAATAAGACAATAAGTTTAATCATTATCTGCAGTAATGTTACATAGAAGAAAGGTAAAAAATAAAAAGAGTGGAATGGTAGAGAAGTAGTATGAAAATGGTTCTATGAACCCCCTGCCAGTCACTTAATGTGAATTGCAGAGTAACCATGTAGATGTAGATGTCACCTGTCATAGTTGTATCCAGACGAACCAAGGGTCCTATACCACTCCAGCTGCACACGCCCCACGTAATTACAGAGTCTTCATCAGCTTGAACAGTCCCCTTCTGTCATGTAGGGTCTATAGATTCATGAGGCTGTCTCCATACCCCGTAGACGTACATCCGCTCGATACAATTTGTAACGAGACCCGTCCGGACAGGCAACATGTTTCCAATCATCAACAGTCCAGTGCCGATGTTGACGGGCCCAGGCGAGGCGTAAAGCTTTGTGTCGTGCAGTCATCAAAGGTACACTAGTGGGCTTTCAGCTCCGAAAGCCCATATCGAAGATGTTTCGTTGAATGGTCTGCACGCTGACATTTTTTGATGGCCTAGCATTGAAATCTGCAGCCATTTGCGGAAGTGTTGCACTTCTGTCACTTTGAACGATTATATTCAGTGGTCGTTGGTCCTGATCTTGCATGATATTTCTCTGTCCGCAGCGATGTCGGAGATCTAATGTTTTACCGGGTTCCTGATATTCACGATACACTCGTGAAAGGATCGTTCGGGAAAATCCCCACTTCATCGCCACCTCGGAGATGCTGGGTCCCATGTCTCGTGCGCCGACTATAACACCACGTTCAAACTCAGGTTCAAAATCTTGTTAACCTCCAATTGCAGCAGCAGTAACCGATCTAACAACTGCGTCAGACATCTGTTGTCTTATATAGGCGTTGCTGATCGCAGTGCCGTATTCTGCATGTTTACATATCTCTGTATTTGAATATGCATGCCTATACCAGTTTCTTTGGCGCTTCAGTGTACGTTCATATGTTAATATTGCTAGATGCTATTACATTTCTTTGGGAGCTGTTTACATCTCTTTAAACTGTTTCTCGCAAACTCATACCCAAAACCTGTCGGTACTTGTATAATCTTCTTTCAAACTTCTTCATCGCCTATCCTCAGTCACTCGAGTTTTCCATTCTGCACAGGGTCTTCCAGTTCTTCTCTTGTATGGGGGTTGCCAACATAATGATAAGTTTTGCGGGTGTCGTCCATCTCCTAATCTCATCAAATGCCCTTACCATTTCAAACGCCGTCTGATTATTTATCAGTTTGTAAAGTAGTGAGTCCTGCTCACAACATCTCACATGAAACATAAACATAATTTCTTGCAAGTTTTCAATTTCTTTTCAAATTGGTGCCTACCAGACATTTAATGTTATTGGGTAAGTGACTGAAAGTTTCGGTGTGAGCTATGTGCACCCTTTTTGGGTAACGTCAATCTTAACGTGGAATAATGAGTGCCATTTTTCTACTGGTTCTGTAAATCTGTAGTTTTTTCCTTTTAAATTGTAATATTTTATTTACCAGAATCTTCAAGACGGAATATATTAGTATATATTGGAGTAGCAATTAAAGTCCAGAGATAAGAAACAAAAACTTTGATGTTTGCCGACGACATTGAATTCTGTCAGAGACAGCAAAGGACATAGACAAGCAGTTATACAGAATGGACAGTGTCTTGAAAGGAGCGTATAACATGAACATCAACAAAATCAAAACCAGGATCATGGAATGTAGTCGAATTAAATCAGGTGATGATGAGGGAATCAGATTAGGAAATGAGACACTTAAAGTTGTAGATGAGTTTTGCTATTTGGAAGCAAAGTAACTGATGATGATAGAAGTAGGGAGGATATAAAATGCAGACTGGGAACGGCAAGAAAAGAAATTTGTTAACATCGATTATAGATTTAAGTGTCAGGAAGTCCTTTCTGAAAGTATTTGTATGGAGTGTAGTCATGTATGGACGAAAAATAGTTCAGACAAGAAGAGAACAGAAGCCTTTGAGAAGTGGTGCTAAGAAGAATGCTGATGATTGGATTGGTAGATCGCATAACTAACGAGGAGGTTTAAATGCGAACATTTTAGGTTAGGCTTTACCGTGACTGTTACTGATATTAAATGAAACAATAAGTTTACTGTTACCAGTCACTGTGGCTGGTAACGGTAAACTTATTGTTTCATTCAATGAGGAGGTACTAAACAGAATTGAGGGGAAGAGAAATCAGTGGTACAACCTGACTAGAGGAAAGGATCGGTTGGTAGGACACGTTCTGAGGCATCAAGGTATCAGCAATTTAGTACTGGAGGGCAGCGTGGGGATTAAAAGTCGTAGAGGGAGACCAAGAGATGAATAAAGTAAGCAGATTCAGAAGGATGTATGTTGCAGTAGTTCCTCGGAGATGAAGAGGCATGCACAGGATAGAGTAGCATGGAGAGCAGCATCGAACCAGTCTTTGGACTGATGACCACAACAATATATATAGTGTGTATTGGGAAGCAGCAGCCTAAACGCCTTACTCCTTAAAAAGATGTCTACAAGATGGTCGTGAATGAGTTCCACACATGTTATTCTTACAGTTCGTTTGTTAACAACGAAACTTTCTGAAAGAGGAGTTACTCCACAACATTATTCCATAGGACGTTATTGAATTAAAATGGGCAAAATACAGGGTGTTACAAAAAGGTACGGCCAAACTTTCAGGAAACATTCCTCACACATAAATAAAGAAAAGATGTTATGTGGACATGTGTCCGGAAACGCTTAATTTCCATGTTAGAGCTCATTTTAGTTTCGCCAGTATGTACTGTACTTCCTCGATTCACCGCCAGTTGGCCCAATTGAAGGAAGGTAATGTTGACTTCGGTGCTTGTGTTGACATGCGACTCATTGCTCTACAGTACTAGCATCAAGCACATCAGTACGTAAGCCGGCCGGAGTGGCCGAGCGGTTAAAGGTGCTACAGTCTGCAACCGCACGACCGCTATGGTCGCAGGTTCGAATCCTGCCTCGGGCATGGATGTGTGTGATGTCCTTAGGTTAGTTAGGTTTAAGTAGTTCTAAGTTCTAGGGGACTTATGACCACAGCAGTTGAGTCCCATAGTGCTCAGAGCCATTTGAACCATTTTTGAACATCAGTACGTAGCATCAACAGGTTAGTGTTCATCACGAACGTGGTTTTGCAGTCAGTGCAATGTTTACAAATACGAAGTTGGCAGATGCACATTTGATGTATGGATTAGCACGGGACAATAGCCGTGGCGCGGTGCGTTTGTATCGAGACAGATTTCCAGAACGAAGGTGTCCCGACAGGAAGACGTTCGAAGCAATTGATCGGCGTCTTAGGGAGCACGGAACATTCCAGCCTATGACTCGCGACTGGGGAAGACCTAGAACGACGAGGACACCTGCAATGGACGAGGAAATTCTTCGTGCAGTTGACGATAACCCAAATGTCAGCGTCAGAGAAGTTGCTGCTGTACAAGGTAACGTTGACCACGTCACTGTGTGGAGAGTGCTACGGGAGAACCAGTTGTTTCCGTACCACGTACAGCGAGGGCAGGCACTATCAGCAGCTGATTGTTCTCCACGGGTATACTTCTGCGAATGGTTCATCCAACAATGTGTCAATCCTCATTTCAGTGCAAATGTTCTCTTTACGGATGAGGCTTCATTGCAACGTGATCAAATTGTAAATTTTCACAATCAACATGTGTGGGCTGACGAGAATCCGCACGCAATTGTGCAATCACGTCATCAACACAGATTTTCTGTGAACGTTTGGGCAGGCATTGTTGGTGATGTTTTGATTGGGCCCCATGTTCTTCCACCTACGCTCAATGGAGCACGTTAACATGATTTCATACGGGATACTCTACCTGTGCTGCTAGAGCATGTGCCTTTACAAGTACGACACAACATGTGGTTCATGCACGATGGAGCTCCTGCACATATCAGTCGAAGTGTTCGTACGCTTCTCAACAACAGATTCAGTGACCGATGGATTGCCGGCCGCGGTGGTCTAGCGGTTCTAGGCGCTCAGTCCGGAACCGCGCGACTGCTACGGTTGCAGGTTCAAATCCTGCCTCGGGCATGGATGTGTGTGATGTCCTTAAGTTAGTTAGGTTTAAGTAGTTTTAAGTTCTAGGGGACTGATGGCCACAGATGTTAAGTCCCATAGTGCTCAGAGGCATTTGACCCATTTTGGCCGATGGATTGGTAGAGGCGGACCAATTCCATGGCCTCCACGCTCTCCTGACCTCAACCCTCTTAACTTTCATTTATGGGGGCATTTGAAAGCTCTTGTCTACGCAACCCCGGTACCAAATGTAGTGACTCTTCGTGCTAGTATTGTGGACCGCTGTGATGCAATACGCCATTCTCCAGGGCTGCATCAGCGCATCAGGGATTCCATGCGACGGAGGGTGGATGCATGTATCCTCGCTAATGGAGGACATTTTGAACATTTCCTGTAACAAAGTGTTTGAAGTCACGCTGGTACGTTCTGTTGCTATGTGTTTCCATGCCATGTTCAATGTGATTTGAAGAGAAGTAATAAAATGAGCTCTAACATGGAAAGTAAGCGTTTCCCGAGACATGTCCACATAACATATTTTCTTTCTTTGTGTGTGAGGAATGTTTCCTGAAAGTCTGGCCGTACCTTTTTGTAACACCCTGTATATTCACTTACTGATCTATGTCTCTCCCAGATTTGCAATGATTAGAAATGCAAATCGATCTGAAATAAGTTGGTTTAGGAGTTGGAGAACACTATTTTTTCAGTTTAAATTCTTATCAGTTTGGACACCCAATATTTTTGGAATTTCCAACCTACTTATTATTTACCCACAGTCTATAATATTTGCCATTAGATTTGTACCCCTAGATGTCCAGAAGAGAGGATGGACTTATGCGGAAAACCTCCGGCGATAGTGGCGGGATCCATTCAAGGTGTTGTCTGACAGTCGAACGTATACAGCATGAACGAGAACTCGACTGACAGTATTTGGGATATGGTAGTATGGACTGAAAAAAGAAAAATAGTATCCAGCAAACATAGGCTTTAAAATGCATACATTAAGAGCTTAGTGAACTTGTCCATCTTCGATACTCTGAAAGAGATTTCATCTACTGCAGCTCTTTGCTTTCCATGTTTTGGGAGGATGTAGTACGGACCGAAACTAGAAAAAAGTTCAAAATACTTATCTTAAGAGCTACGAGCACTTCCTCTGCAGAAGAGGTGTGTAACCGTAGCAAAGATGAGCAAGTACTCTTAGCTTTTAAGGTGTGCACTTGAATGCCCATGTTTACTGGATTCTTTTTCTAGTGTTCTATGTACTACCACCTCTCAAAATACGGTGACAAAGAGTTTGCTATAGAAGAGATGTACACTACTGGCCATTAAAATTGCTACACCACGAAGATGACGTGCTACAGATGCGAAATTTAACCGTCAGGAAGAAGATTCTGTGATATGCAAATGATTAGCTTTTCAGAGCATTCACACAAGGCTGACGCTGGTGGCGACACCTACAACGTGCTGACGCGATTTCTCATACACAAACAGCAGTTGACCGGCGTTGTCTAGTGAAACGTTGTTGTGATGCCTCGTGTAAGAAGGAGAAATGCGTACTATCACGTTTCCGACTTTGATAAAGGTCGGATTGTAGACTATCGCGATTGCGGTTTATCGTATCGCGATATTGCTGCTCGCGTTGGTCAAGATCCAATGACTGTTAGCAGAATATGGAATCGGTGGGTTCAGGAGGGTAATACGGAACGCCGTGCTGGATCCCAACGGCCTCGTATCACTAGCAGTCGAGGTGACAGGCATCTTATCCGCATGGCTGTAACGGATCGTGCAGCCACGTCTCGATACCTGAGTCAACAGATGGGGACGTTTGCAAGACGACAACCATCTGCACTAACAGTTCGACGACGTTTGCAGCAGCATGGACTATCAGCTCGGAGACCATGGCTGCGGTTACCCTTGACGCTGCATCAGAGACAGGAGCGCCTGCGATGGTGTACTCAACGACGAACCTGGGTAAACGAATGGCAAAACGTCATTATTTCGGATGAATCCAGGTTCTTTTTACAGCATCGTGATGGTCGCATCTGTGTTTGGCGACATCGCGGTGAATGCACATTGGAAGCGTGTATTCGTCATCGCCATACTGGTGTATCACCCGGCGTGATGGTATGGGGTGCCATTGGTTACACGTCTCGGTCACCTCTTGTTCGCATTGACGGCACTTTGAACAGTGGACGTTACATTTCAGATGTGTTACGGCCCGTGGCTCTACTCTTCATTCGATCCCTGCGAAACCCTACATTTCAGCAGGATAATGCGCGACCGCATGTTGCAGGTCCTGTACGGGCCTTTCTGGATACAGAAAATGTTCGACTGCTGCCCTGGCCAGTACATTCTCCAGATCTCTCACCAATTGAAAACGTCTGGTCAATGGTGGCCGAGCAACTGGCTCGTCACAATATGCTAGTCACTACTCTTGATGAACTGTGGTATCGTGTTGAAGCTGAATGGGCAGCTGTACCTGTACACGCCATCCAAGCTCGCTTTTCGCCGACAGCAGCGATAGTCGCCGGCACGGTAGCTCGGCGTATTCGGTCAGGGGATTAGCTGCCCTCTCTAATAAAAAACTGAGTTAACGGCTCAACACTGAACTTGAACGGGTGTCATGGGACATCCACACCGAACAAGTGAATCGAACAAAACAAGAACGATAAAAAAAAAATAGCTCAACGGCCAAGGTAACTGTCTGGGATTCGGAGAACCCGGGTTTGAACCTCGAAGAAACCTAGCGGATGTTCTTCTTTTCGTTTGTATTTTTCCATATCTCAATTGATAGTGATAGGAGGATTAATAAGATAAGTAAATCAATAAGGAATGATAATATTATGGTAGGCAAATAAATTTCTCAAACGCCGAGAAACAGAACTGCCTGCTTCCAGTAGTGCGTTGATAATGCATCTGTCTTGCAACACTTTTATAAACCAAAACACAGCGTCGGTAACTTCCCGCTTGCCATCGTCTTTGACAGGCTCCCAACTACATATTACAGCGCTAGTCGAAGGGTGTACATCCTCCATTATTCAGATTATGCCCTGAAAGATATGACACAACAAACAATAACTAGTTACTACGGCATAAACCAACGAGCTAATTACTACAAACTCCATACAGTATTCATCATATGTTACTTACGGAAGAACACAGTATTCATTCTCAAAACGTATTTCATTCAGCGCATTAACGATGGAAAAATCACTACATGTATCAGCGAGGTTCGCGGCAGCCTAACGACGGAAAACAATTCTTTCCGATTGACCTCTATTAGGCTCGTGCTGGACGCCTTCACTCTTCCAGGTGCACAACTATGATATGACGAAGAGGCAACCGGGACAACGTAACTCTCCCCACGTGCATTCTGTCCTGTGCCTCGCTGTAAACAAGCGGCTCGCGGTAGGCTATCCGTGATCCCTCGTGAGGAATTTGCAGCACTCTTACTCGGAGTTGTTTTCATGTGACAAGGCTTAAAACTTAAATATTTTACTAACTCGCGGCGTTTGGTAAATTAATTTGTCTACCTTATTATTATCATTCCTTATTGATTTACTTACCTTATTAAGCCTCCTATCCCTATCAACTGAGATATGGAAAAATGCAAACGAAACAATAACATCCGCTAGCTTTCTTCGAGATTCCAACCCGGGTTTTCCGATTCCCAGCCAGTTACCTTGGCCGCTACGCTATCGGCACTGTCGGCGAAAAACGTTTACCATGTGGATACAGAAGCGGCAGTTGTAAAAGTTTCTTTCCTCGATTTCTGGAAAAGTTTGCGTTTGCGGGCCCCACCCATATCTGATGATGAAAAATGCTCTATTTACAATTATCTATCGATCCCTTCAATTTTGAGTCGATTGCTCGTCATAACTTTTAGGGGCGATTTTCTCAAAATTGCGGGGGTGTTGACCCAAAATATCTTAGAGTCCTCCGTTTTAGGCTGTACACAAGCGACCTGCCAAATTTGAGCTGAATCGGTTGGCCGTGTCTGAGACCTTCCCCTTGTTAGACATCTACAGACTGGTTTTTCTGTATCAAGGCAAGGCACCTTCAAAGCGGTGGTGTTATGCAGGCAAGTGGCTGCGAGGCAGATGACGTATCACGAGCCGGCAGGTCGCAGTGCGCGAAACGGTGGCCGGCGCCAGCCATAACTCAGGTCGCGGCAGGTCCGTGCGGATAGGGGGGGAGGGCGGGGCGCGAGATTAAAGAAGGTGGCGGCGCAACCTTATTAGGCGCTCTTCTTGCGCAAATAATGGATGGCTAATTCTAGGGGCGCGCGCCTACATTATTCATGCCACCCGGGGCGACGAGCAACGGCGCTCGTAAGGGACGCCGGGAGGGCGCATACGATAGAAAAAAAAGGGAGGAGAAAGAATACCCGTGGGGCGAAAAAGGAGAAAATGGGCTGTGGGTTGAGGAACAGAGAAGAGAAACTAAAAAAATACAGGGAGGAGGCTAGAGAAGGCTGCCCGCGAACGGAAGCCAAGAGAGGAGAAATCGCGGTTCTAAATGAAATTTTGACGTCTCTCGGGATCATCAAGGCGGCTGTGTTTTTTGGGGGACGGGGTGGCGGGAGCGGCGTGGAAATTTACCGGCATCCGGTGCGCCCCGGGGTTAAACGCGCGGTGTTTGCACCGCGACTGCCGCTGCTGAAATATGAAATTAAAGCAGGGGATGGGGTCGAAGAGGGGGTGGCGGCGATGCCCAGAGGGGGGAGGGGGAGGGGGGAGTAAAAAGAGAGAGAGAGATGGAGCGGAGGCTGGGGACCGCGGGGGCGGTAGGCCGTCTGCGGGGGCGGCCAGAGCCACCGCCTTCTTTACTTTTTTCTTCCCTCCGCAGCGACTGTTTGATTTGTTTTATTAACGCAGTCGGCCAGAGCGTTAGCGGCTCTCTCTCGCCGGCATCACACGTGCTTTGCGGCTCACTGCCTCCGCGCTCAGTTTCTCATTTTATGTACATGTATATATTTTTCTTCTTTTACCCGGCGCTGTTCCCCCTTTAGCCACTGTATAAAGACGTGGGGCCAGTCCGTAAAGGAGTGTTTCAAAAGCGCGATTTTTCATTACATATACGTTTACTTTTGCGTTTAAATCACTACGCCACACACGGCCACTCGTACATTTTCCCCCCCTTCTTGGCGGGCGCGCCTTTCGGATCTTCGCCGCCCCGTCGCCACTACCCCTTCACAGCCTGCGCTACCGCCGCTCGGTCGCCTGACGCCATTCACACAGCGTCCAGTCCCGGTGCCCGTTGCTCGAGAGTTAATTCAACTTCTAGAATAACGTCTCTCATTTTTTCTCCCCCTTCCACCCTCTCTCTTTTTCTCTCTCTTCTTTATTACTGAGCGCCGTCCAGCGCACGGACGGGTGAATGAAATTTCCGCAGGCTACTCGCTACTGAACCACTGCGGTAATTACTGAGCTCGTACGCGATTTTCTTCGCTGCGGACTTTTTATGCGCAGAGTAAACACGCAGCCAGTTTTTAGGCGCTGCGCCGCGGGGGGAAATCCCCGCTTCGGACGCCGCCGGCGGGGCCGGAGCTCCAGTCCTGCCAACCTCGCGCCGGGCATCTCATTTGGCAGACGGCTGTTTTAATATACTGCGCTGCACCTACATTTTTCCAGCTCGCGCTCTCTTTTATTTTTTTTTGTTGCAGACCCACTCCTAAGTGCCGTAAACGTGTATTTAATTTTTGCTTCCGCTAAAAGAGCGCCGGCCAAAGAGAGAGAAATTCACAGCGCCGAGCGCCGACGGCGTTTCGGCAGCTGGATTCGTCCGCAGGAGCCTCTTTAATTAAAATGTGCCGGCCGAGTATGCGGCTCATTAGGTTTACCACAACGGTCATAACAATGGCATTTATTTTTCAGAATCATGTTCGCCTGCATAATGGGAAACCTATTTTTATTTTTAATTCGGCGTCCCGGAAGTGGAAACAATCTTTGTCAGCGAGTTGATGTTGAAATGAGGCATTGTTCTAAATTTCTTTTTCCGCTCGCAGAGTATATTTACGGAGGTTTGTGTAGGAAGTGTTTCTGTGCAGTTAAATGTTAATAACACTGTACCTTTACACAATTTTACGAGTAATGAATGTGAGAATTTCTCCTTTTGTTGCGAGTTTCTTGCAACAACAGACATCTGCAGAACGCCTAATGCTTTCAAACTGCCCAGCTAATACTGAGTTCTAAAGCTCACATGCTCCATCGTGAGGAACTATAGTAGTCCGTAAAAGTATCGAATGCTCCTGCCAACCCCCCCCCCCCTGCCCCCCTCTGTAGCTATTAGGTACGACCTGAGTTTCGAGTCAAATTTTTATGGATCAGTGTTAGACACACTGGAATAATTTATTTCGTTTAAAACACAGTCCAGATTCGACATCTAAAGCTAACTGTAATTAATTAACCGAGTCTCACAAGTTTTCCCTACATCTTCCATACATTTTGCACAATATCTCTAAATGCTGTTCCGACATGAGCCGAGTAACAGAAATTTTAGCTTAAAGGCAAGCAGCCAGTTGGGTGATGGGTATTACGCTAAACAGACTGTATCCTTCATAAGAACAACTCTGACAGCGAACATTACTGTAACAATTATTATCTCGACAGAGTTTTAAGTGATGTTTAAATTTACTTGCAAAATTAGTGAAGTAGGATCCCCGACCTTACCAAGCCGTTGCGCTCCAAGGGTGATCTGTGTCTTACGGAAGACCCTTACGAAGAGTGCCTGAGTGATATAATATTGTGCTTTTGTTGTTCTGCTTCTTCTCTTCAGCTTTTAGACGAAATTGCCTGTTACAGTATCCATCGTTGCCGGGGTCTTCTTCTATTCCTTCTTCCTTGGCACATATATTTTCTAACCTTTAAGGGCAATTTGTCACTCTCCATTCATTCTAGGTGTTCATTCCATTTCCTCCTATATGCTACAGTTGTATTATTTAGACTAAAAACTTTCAGTGATCTAATATCTTGGTTCCTTAGTCTGTCTTCTGTTGTGCAACCTTCAGCTCGTCTCATGCATTTCATTTCTAGTGCCTGAACACAGCTTGCTTTTTGCTGACCACCCAGGTCTCGCTTCCATAGAACAGCGAGGGAACTGCAACTGTTTTGTAAAATATAATTTGAGTATCTCTGCCAGTTTTGTTTTTAAGGTTTCTGTTAATTGTTCCACATATCCGGCTAAATTTAGTAAGCTTAATTTATGTATCTTTGCTGTAGCCATGTGACTTCACAGCCTAGGTAACTGTAGAGGTTTACTTGCTCTAAAATCTATTGATCTACCACTATTTTGGTTCTAATGTGTTGTTTTCCCATGAAAACCACTGTCTTAGTTTTTATGTTGATATCTCCATGTCAAATTCCACACTTTTTTGTTCCAGTAAGTAAATTTCTCCCCAAAGGTCCTATTCTTTGTCTGCTAGAATCAGTGAATAGTCAGCTATCGTTAGTCATTTAAAATCGTCCTGTCTAGGTATATAACTTTTTAAAATTCTGTTTTCCATGTATGCATTAGTCCATACAGGCATATATTAAACAAAGTTGGTGAGGTACGGCAGCCTTGTCATACTCCTTTGTTAGCTCATATCTCATTAGTCATTCTTCGTTGATATCTACAGTGATAGTCGTATTCTGATACATACTTTTAATCGCGTTTATTAGATGTTTGAGATATTCACGATTCGTCATTATCTTCCAAAGTTTCTATCTATCGACATTGTCAAAAGCTTTTTTTTTAAAAAAATGGGTAAAAGCAGTGCTTATTTCTTTATTGTATTCTCTGCGTTTTTGTATTATCTTTCGTGAAATAAAAATAACCCATTTGTTCATCACTCAGTACTGCTTCTGTTATGTTTTTAACTTTTATGTTTAAGATCTTAGCATACATCTTATATGCTGAGTCTAGTAAACTTATTTCTACGTAGTTGCTGCATGGGATTTTGTCTCCTGTTTTTAAAAAAATTAATACCTCTCAAGCAATCTTACAGTCTTTGGGGATACTTTTGCTTTTCCAACATTCGTTTAAGAGACGTTACATCTGTTGTGTAAATTTAAATTTCTGGTGCTGTATCATCATATCATAGTGCTTTCTAATAATTTATCCACTGTTCTACTTCAGTATTGTTTTTCCTGTCTTCACTTTCTGTATAGGCTATTCCAATGATCTTTGTGTCCTTCTTACTACACATTTAGCAATATTTCTTCTCTCCTAATGAGATCACATCTTTTCAGCTGCGAGTTGCTTATGTATTTTATACACTCCTGGAAATTGAAATAAGAACACCGTGAATTCATTGTCCCAGGAAGGGGAAACTTTATTGACACATTCCTGGGGTCAGATACATCACATGATCACACTGACAGAACCACAGGCACATAGACACAGGCAACAGAGCATGCACAATATCGGCACTAGTACAGTGTATATCCACCTTTCGCAGCAATGCATGCTGCTATTCTCCCATGGAGACGATCGTAGAGATGCTGGATGTAGTCCTGTGGAACGGCTTGCCATGCCATTTCCACCTGGCGCCTCAGTTGGACCAGCGTTCGTGCTGGACGTGCAGACCGCGTGAGACGACGCTTCATCCAGTCCCAAACATGCTCAATGGGGGACAGATCCGGAGATCTTGCTGGCCAGGGTAGTTGACTTACACCTTCTAGAGCACGTTGGGTGGCACGGGATACATGCGGACGTGCATTGTCCTGTTGGAACAGCAAATTCCCTTGCCGGTCTAGGAATGGTAGAACGATGGGTTCGATGACGGTTTGGATGTACCGTGCACTATTCAGTGTCCCCTCGACGATCACCAGTGGTGTACGGCCAGTGTAGGAGATCGCTCCCCACACCATGATGCCGGGTGTTGGCCCTGTGTGCCTCGGTCGTATGCAGTCCTGATTGTGGCGCTCACCTGCACGGCGCCAAACACGCATACGACCATCATTGGCACCAAGGCAGAAGCGACTCTCATCGCTGAAGACGACACGTCTCCATTCGTCCCTCCATTCACGCCTGTCGCGACACCACTGGAGGCGGGCTGCACGATGTTGGGGCGTGAGCGGAAGACGGCCTAACGGTGTGCGGGACCGTAGCCCAGCTTCATGGAGACGGTTGCGAATGGTCCTCGCCGATACCCCAGGAGCAACATTGTCCCTAATTTGCTGGTAAGTGGCGGTGCGGTCCCCTACGGCACTGCGTAGGATCCTACGGTCTTGGCGTGCATCCGTGCGTCGCTGCGGTCCGGTCCCAGGTCGACGGGCACGTGCACCTTCCGCCGACCACTGGCGACAACATCGATGTACTGTGGAGACCTCACGCCCCACGTGTTGAGCAATTCGGCGGTACGTCCACCCGGCCTCCCGCATGCCCACTATACGCCCTCGCTCAAAGTCCGTCAACTGCACATACGGTTCACGTCCACGCTGTCGCGGCATGCTACCAGTGTTAAAGACTGCGATGGAGCTCCGTATGCCACGGCAAACTGGCTGACACTGACGGCGGCGGTGCACAAATGCTGCGCAGCTAGCGCCATTCGACGGCCAACACCGCGGTTCCTGGTGTGTCCGCTGTGCCGTGCGTGTGATCATTGCTTGTACAGCCCTCTCGCAGTGTCCGGAGCAAGTATGGTGGGTCTGACACACCGGTGTCAATGTGTTCTTTTTTCCATTTCCAGGCGTGTATATCCATCCTGTTTTTCCTTAACAGTTTTTATTAAATCCTCATTCCAAATTTTTAAGCCCTTTTTTTTACCTGGAACTTCTCGTGCTATTCTATAACCGGTGTTCTTTAGATATTGCATTCTTCTTCTACATTGTCTTTAGTTTTCAAGTCTGCTAGTATTTTATTCGATCGGCTTTGGTACAGATGTTCGATGCTGTTCTCTTCCAGCAAATAGGCTTTATAAACACTTTTCTTCCGTTTCGCAAAAAGGTCTGTTCCGGAGATAAGTAGAAAATGATCTGATCCTGTATCTTGTCCTCTACATACTCTTGGATCCATCATTTGACCTGCGAGCTTATCATTTACTAAAATGTAGTCAATTATTGAACTAAGACCTCCACTGACCCAAGTGTACTTATGTATATCTCTTTTCTCAAAAAGTGAGCTTGTTAGTTTTAGATTATTGTATGTGACAAAATCTCTCAGTATTTTTCCATCTTCATTACATACCGGTTCTCCAAAAGACCGTGTAATATTCGGTACTGGGATGTTCCCTATTCTGGCGCTGAAATCACCCACCGTAATAACCTGATCAGTAGCACTGTAGCCGCCCGGGGTGGTCTCGCGGTTCTAGGCGCGCAGTCCGGAACCGCGCGACTGCTACGGTCGCAGGTTCGAATCCTGCCTCGGGCATGGATGTGTGTGATTTCCTTAGATTAGTTAGGTTTAAGTAGTTCTAAGTTCTAGGGGACTGATGACCACAGATGTTAAGTCCCATAGTGCTCAGAACCATTTGAGTAGCACTGTATTTATTGAGAGTCTGCTGTAGTTTCTCATAGAAGGTTTTAGACTCATCATTTTTCTTTCTTCTGGTGGAGCTACCTCTCCTCAGTTTAAGTCTGACTATGAGTATGTACGGGCAATCTTTGATCTTTTTTGCCATCTCTTATGCAGTGGTAATGGTACACCTTTGCTTGCTCTTTGATTTTGTTCGACTCCACTATAGAGCATAATGTAATCACCTACTTATTTATTACCTCTCATTTTCATTTTAAATTCTATGATGGCTACAGTATCGACATTCACGTCATTTAGTACACTATTTGATCAAAACTATCCGGACACCCCAAAAAACATACGTTTTTCATATTATGTGCATTGTGCTGCCACCTACAGACAGGTACTCCATATCAGCGACCTCAGTAGTCATTAGACATCGTGAGAGAGCAAAATGGGGCGCTCCGCGGAACTCACGGACTTCGAACGTGATCAAGTGATTGGATGTCGCTTGTGTCATACGTTGAGATTTCCACTCTCCTAAACATCCCTAGGTGCACCGTTTCCGATGTGACAGTCAAGTGGTAACGTGAAGGGACACCTACAGCACAAAAGCGTACAGGCTGACCTCGTCTGTTGACTGACAGAGACCGCCGACAGTTTAAGATTGTCGTAGTGTGTAATAGGCAGACATCTGTCCAAACCATCACACAGGAATTCCTAACTGCATCAGGATCCACTGCAAGTACTATGACAGTTAGGCGGGAGGTGCGAAAACTTGCATTTCATGGTCGAGCGGCTGTTCATAAGCAACACATCACGCTGGTAAATGACAAATGACGTCTCGGTTGGTGTAAGGGGAGTAAACATTGGACGACTGAACACTGGAAAAACGTTGTGTGGACTGACGAATCACGGTACACTATGTGGCGATCCGATGGCAAGGTGTGGGTATGGCGAATGCCCGGTGAACGTCATCTGCCAGCGTGTGTAGTGCCAACAGTAAAATACGGAGGCGGTGGTGTTATGGTGTGGCCGTGTTTTTCATGGAGGGGGCTTGTACCCCTTGTTGTTTTGCGTGGCACTATCACAGCATAGGCCTAGATTGATGTTTTAAGCACCTTCTTGCTTCCCACTGTTGAAGAGCAATTCGGGGATGGCGATTGCATCTTTCAACACAATCGAGCACCTGTTCATAATGCACGGCCTTCGGCGGAGTGATCACACGACAATAATATCCCTGTAATGGACTGGTCTGCACAGAGTCCTGACCTGAATCCTATAGAATACCTTTGGGATGTTTTGGAACGCCGACTTCGGCCCAGACCTCACTTACCGACATCGATACCTCTCTTCAGTGCAGTGGAGAATGGGCTGTCATTCCCCAAGAAACCTTCCAGCACCTGGTTGAGCATATGCCAGCTAGAGTGAAAGCTGTCATCAAGGCTGCGAATGGGCCATACTGAATTCGAGCATTACCGATGGAGGGCGCCACGAACTTGTAAGTCATTTTCAGCCAGGTGATCGGATATCGTTGATCACATTGTATATATTTGCTAGTTCTCTCTCTTTTTGAGAGATTCCTCTGACACTCCAGGTTGCTACGTTGATATTTCCGTTGATCCATTTTCGTTTGTCCTTTTTCATAGCTTTGTTCAAAAATGGTTCAAATGGCTCTGAGCACTATGGGACTCAACTGCTGTGGTCATCAGTCCCCTAGAACTTAGAACTACTTAAACCTAACTAACCTAAGGACATCACACAGACCCATGCCCGAGGCAGGATTCGAACCTGCAACCGTAGCAGCAGCGCGGCTCCGGACTGGAGCGCTTAGAACCGCACGGCCACCACGGCCGGCCATAGCTTTGTCATTGACCTTCGAGATAACACTGTTTTCGGGGCTCCTTAGGGTACTAGGAGTAGCGCGTGTTTTCCAAGAGTTGGTTACCAGTCGTCTGCTGAACTCCCTTTCTAGGAGGACCAGGATTTTCTTTCGGGGTTATTACCGTTAGCAGGTGCGTTCTGATTATTTAAATTCACCGAAAAACTCGTCTTTCATCCTCTCCCGTTGACTATATAATGTACAGCCACATTAAGCCACGCATTGAGCGGAAAACTTGGTTTTCTTGTTGTGTATGATTACTCGTATAATAACGAAAGGAAAGAAGAGGGCGAAATCAGGTGGCAGCACGTAGCGTACTCTAGCCTAGAAGCATCAGTGGAGCCGCCAGGCTTGACAGCCTCATCTGACGGACGGATACAGATCGACGTTACGACTGGCTCCCACATAATGAGGCACTGCAGAGTCATTTGGCGCTCCCTCTAAACCACTGACGCACACCCCTATGGTCCTGCTTCTTCTTCATTTAGTTGCGAAATTCTGCCTCTACATCTATGCCTACACCTAGATCTATACTCTGCAAACCATTCTTAGGCGCATGACAGGGGGTACTTCTGACTGTGCTCTTCATCGTCCCATTAGAGAGTGGCACGAGAGAAAAATGATGACTTCAACGTTTCTCTGCGCTCTGTGAATAGTCTAATATTATCTTCAGGGCCCTTACGGCAGAGATACCTAAGAGGACTTCCATGATTCCCCACTTAATGCTGGTTCTAAAACTTTTTAAGCTGGCTTTCGCCGAATGACTTGGGTCTATCTTCACGAGTGGTCCAATTCCGCTCTTTTGGCTTCCTTGTGAGGCTCTCCCATGGATAAAACAGACCTGTGTCCACTCAAGCTGCCCTTTCTTTGTTTGCGTTATGTCCATTTGGGATGACCAATATCCTAGAATGGGGCGCACTGCAGCGAAATCTTCCACCTGGTTAACCTACGAATGAACCTATATAATTCCATTTCATACCCCTAAATAGTTGCACTTGCGTGTTTTTATGACTTGACTGATTCCATTTATGACTCATTGGTACTGTAATTATAAAATATTATGTTTTTTAACATTTTGACTTTGGTCGTCTCGTACAACGTGGTTGCACTCTGGGCAGAGACTGCGTCTTAATGGCGTGAGAAAAAATCCATTGTCAGAAACGGCTGGCAAGGAGACTGTGGTGAGCACATTGTCAAGTAGGAGGAAGTCAACGGGAAATACTTCTGCTAGAGGATTGCCTTTAGCGACTACCGTCACTGCGTTGTACCTGGACCTAGTGGTTTAATTATTAAGTAATCATACTCCCATGTATCTCTGGCAATTTCAGTATTTAGGCGCAGCTTGGAAAACAGGAAAATTAACAGAAGTTTTAAATTGAAAATCGACGCTTAGAAAAGATTACCCGATAATTAAGATATGAAACATTAAACGCGAATTGATGTAATCTGCGGTAACGGTTGTAGCCGGAGTTCCAGACGTTCTTCTTATGACACTATGCAAAAAGTAAAACAATAATCGACGGTTACTGTGCATTCTGGTCTAAACGCACCCTCAGATCTTCCATCAGATTTGGCATCCTCTGACTTCCACCTAAAGAAAATTGCTGTTGGAAATTTTTTGTTCTGAATGGGGAGTTTATGGTAATCATAGATACGCCTTTTGCCGGCCTTCCAGACTCGCGATTTTGGCATGGAAGCTCATTCACTTGGAGATACTAGTACTGGATGTCAGCTTGGTTGTGAAGTGTTACGTCATAGTACGTAAATACTGGATACCAAGAGGTGGGATGGCAACCCATTACTACGTAAGGAAGGGAAAGCTGAAATGTGGAAGGAACATGTATAAATGCTGTATGAGTAAAACATGTTTGAGGACAATATTACACAAAGAGAAGATGAAGTAAGTGAAGATGAAGCCCGCCCAGCTCGCGGCGCGGGCTAACGCACTGATTTCCGGGCATGAAGGCGTGCCGGTCCCCGGCATGAATCCGCCCGGCGGATTAGTGTCGAGGTCCGGTGTGCCAGCCAGCCTGTGGATGGTTTTCAAGGCGGTTTTCCATCTGCCTCGGCGAATGCGGGCTGCTTCCCCTTATTACGCATAAGTTACACTACGTCGGCGATTGCTGTGCAAACACTGTCTCCACATACGCATACACCATAATTACTCTCCCACGCAAACGTTTGGGGTTACACTCGTCTGGTATGAGACGTTCCCAGGGGCGGGGGGGGGGGGGGGGGGGGGGGAGAGGGTCCACCGGGGGCCGAACCGCACCTTAACCCTGGGTTCGGTGTGGGGCGGCGGTGGGGTGAGCGGACTGCTGTGGACTGTTGTGGGGTTGTGAACCACTGAGGGCTAAGGCGAGACGAAGCCTCTCCGTCGTTTCTAGGTCCCCAGTTCAATACAGAAATGAAGATGAGATGGAAGATATGAAGCTACTACAAGAATTTGACAGAGGATTCGAAGACTTGAGTAGAAACAGGGCTCCCACCCTGTGGATGAAGTCCCGTGCAGAGATGCTGAGCCACGATGCTTCTATAACGTCCATAATTGCGAATGTGTTGTCGGAGCAGGATTCTGTGCACAAACTGACCTCTCAGTTGTCCCATAAATGTTCGGTGGGATTCATGTCAGGGGATCCGGGTGGCCAGAATGTTACTCAAACCAATCGTGAAGAGTTGTGACCCGGTGACATCCATAAAAGTTCCATCGTTTTTTGGGAACGTGAAGTCGGTGAATGACTGCGTATGGTCTCCAAGTAGCCGCACAAAATCATTTCCAGCCACACCACACTGTTATGGAGTCACCACCAGCTCGCACAGTCCCTCATCGACAACTTGGGTCCATGGCCACACTCGAACCCCCCACCATCAGTTCTCACGAACTGAGGTCAGGACTTCTCGGTTTTCAAGTCGCCTAGGGTATAACCGATATAGTCACGAGCTCGGGAGAGGCGCCGTAGGAGATGTCGTGCTGTTAGCAAAGGCACTCGAGTCGGTCGTATGCTGCATCAAGGTCAAATTTCGACGCCCTGTCCTAATGGGTACGTTCGTCGTGCGTCCAACATTGATTTCTGCTGTTATTTCAGACTGTGTTGCTTGTCTGTTAGCACTGATAACACTGCGCCAGCGCCGCTGCTCTGGGTCGTTAACTGAAGGCAGTCGGCTACTGCGTTGTCCGTGGTGAGAGGTAATGCCTGAAACTTGGTATCATCGGCACACTCTTGACAATGTGGACCTCAGATTATTAAATTCCATAGATTTCGCAAATGGAATCCTCCATGTGCCTAGCTTTAACTGCCATTCGGCGTTCTAAGTCTGTTAATTGCCGTCGTGCAGCATTAATTACGTCGGTAACCTTTTCACATGAAACACCTGAGTACAAACTACAGCTCTGCCAATTCACCACCCTTTTATACCTTCTTATGCGATAGTATAGCCATCTGTGTAAGTTCATATCGCTATCCCATGACTTTCGTCACCTTAGAGTGTATGTTTTCTTCCTGCTGGTGAAGTAACATAGTGAGACGGTGCAGTGGTTAGCACACTGGCTCCGCAATCGGCTGGACGAATTTTCAAATTCCGTCTGGCGAAGCAGATTCATGCATTCCGCAGTTTCCGTAAATCGCGTACGGCGAATGACTGGTTTGTTCATTTCCAAGTGCACGGCTGATTTTCTTTCGTATCCTTTCGTAATCCGAGCTCGTGCCCCGTCCCGTTGTCGACGGGACGTTAAATTCCAGTCTTCCTTTTCTTCCCTTAGTGGAGTAACTTTGAACCACAGCACGCAACCGGCAGTCGCTGCACGTGTCTACATCTACATATACATTTATACTCCGCAAGCCACCCAACGGTGTGTGGTGGAGGGCACTTTCCGTGCCACTGTCATTATCTCCCTTTCCTATTCCAGTCACGTATGGTTCGCGGGAAGAACGATTGCCGGAAAGCCTCCGTACGCGCTCGGATCTCTCTAATTTTACATTTGTGATCTCTTCGGGAGGTATAAGTAGGGGGAAGCAATATATTCGATACCTCATCCAAAAACGCATCCTCTCGAAACTTGGACAGCAAGTTACACCGCGATGCAGAGCGCCTCTCTTGCAGAGTCTGCCACTTGAGTTTGCTAAACATCTCCGCAACGCTATCACGCTTACCAAATAACCCTGTGATGAAACGCGCCGTTCTTCTTTGGATCTTCTCTGTCTCCTCTGTCAACCCGACCTGGTACGTACCCCACACTGATGAGCGATATTCAAGTATAGGCCGAACGAGTGTTTTGTAAGCCACCTCTTTTGTCGATGGACTACATTTTCTAAGGACTCTCCCAATGAATCTCAACCTGGCACACGCCTTACCAACAATTAATTTTATATGCTCATTGCACTTCAAATCGTTCCGTACGCATACTCCCTGATATTTTACAGAAGTAACTGCTACCAGTGTTTGTTCCGCTATCATATAATCATACAATAAAGGATCCTTCTTTCTATGTTTTCGCAATACATTACATTTGTCTATGTTAAGGGTCAGTTGCCACTCCCTGCACCAAGTGCCTATCCGCTGCAGATCTTCCTGCATTTCGCTGCAATTTTCTAATGCTGCAACTTCTCTGTATACTACAGCATCATCCGCGAAAAGCCGCATGGAACTTCCGACGTTATCTGCTAGGTCATTTAGATATGTTGTGAAAAGCAATGGTCCCATAAAACTCCCCTGTGAAACGCCAGAAGTTACTTTAACGTCTGTAGACGTCTCTCCATTGAGAACAACATGCTGTGTTCTGTTTGCTAAAAACTCTTCACTCCAGCCACACAGCTGGTCTGATATTCCGTAGGCTCTTACCTTGTTTATCAGGTGACAGTGTGGAACCGTATCGAACGCCTTTCGGAAGTAAAGGCATCTACCTGGGTGCTTCTATCTAATATTTTCTGGGTCTCATGAACAAATAAAGCGAGCTGGGTCTCGCACGATCACTGTTTCCGGAATCCATGTTGATTCCAACAGAGTAGATTCTGGGTTTCCAGAAATGACGTGATACGCGAGCAAAAAACATGTTCTAAAATTCTACAACAGTCTATGTCAGAGATATAGGTCTATAGTTTTGCGCATCTGCTCGACGACCCTTCTTGAAAGCTGGAACTACCTGTGCTCTTTTCCAATCATTTGGAAACTTCCGTTCCTCTAGAGACTTGCGGTACACGGCTGTTAGAAGCTTCGCCTACCACGCGACGCTCTGCCGTCGCATCAGCATTACACGGCCGGAGTGTTTTACTGTCGGCCGCTAAAGTCGACCGCATTATCGCAAAACAGATTGCAGCTGCGTCCGAATTGAACGCGGCGGCGCCGACAACTGCAGTCGCAAGTGCTAGCCTGAAGCCCGGGCAATGGGCGCGCCCATTCTCAATGATAAACGATCTCCGGCGAGCGAATACAAAACGCGATACTGCTGGCTGTTTCGGAGTCGCCTCCCACCCCCGTCCACCCCTGTTGGCCGTACCCAGCCTGCACTGCGCGCGCGATGCGGCGGCGCAGTGGTCCGTTTCGGTCCGCGAATATGCGCGAAATTTATATATGCAGCCCGCTCGCACTGTATCTATGTCTCTTTCTCATGAATTTCCCGTCTCTCTTTTATTTTTTCCCCCCTCTCCTCATCCAGTTCTCCCGCCATGCGAGATCCGACTGCTGCGCTATTGTGCGCATATATTCGCGGCATCTGTCGCAAAAGCACGCGCTCGCGCGCACATTCACTCACTCGCTCTCTCTCTCTCTCTCTCTCTCTCTCTCTCTCTCACTCACACACACACACACACACACACACACACACACACACACACGCACACACAGACCACGAAAATAGAGCACGCGTCTCACCGTAGCTCGCGATTCTGTCCGCATCTGTCTCGGCGCCAGCGCACATTCACGTGTTTGCTCCCGTAGCGCAGAAGAAAAAAATAATGGCAGCAGGAAGGAGAAAGAGATCGCCTTCCGCGTCGAGCAGAACCGATACGCCCTGAGGCTGGAGGGCCGTGACCGGCGCTGGGCCACCTTTCTGGAGCGTCATCCGCCGGTACCTCTCGACAAAGTGGCGACCGCGTCATTCATTGTCGCCTCGTTTCCATTGTGCCACGGCTCCGCACCTAGGCGCTACTTGGCGGTATCGGAGGCCGACTCGGGGTTTCTTGTTGCCTCTGAAGCTCGGCGCCGTGCGCCGCTGTTCTCTCCGCCGGCGTGCGACACGCAGCGAGGTCTGCTTTTGTGCTCGACGCGGGCGCGATTCGGACCGATGAATAGCGTTCGGCGCACTTCCAATGAATACATTCCCTGTGACGCCACGGTTGGTTACGTGCGTGATTTATTTCAAATGGCTTCGATTGGCAATACAGTCCTGGTAATATTGCTCCTCATTTTTCTTCCGCTTTTGATTGTACATTTTATTCACGTCACCTGGTTCAGTTAAGGCCCATATGTTCCTTTGCGGCTTTTCACTGCGGCGACTTGCATGGAACCGCATGCAAATGTGTCGTAATAGTGTGCAGGAGACTGACCAGAGTCGATTTCTGAAGACTCGTACATCTTTTGTGCTGATCTTTGTAGCAACCAGCTAAAGCGAAAAATTTTCGAAAGGTGAAAGGAAACATGTCTAACACTGAACACTAAACGGAGGTTAAAAGGAACTGTTACTATATCTGAGAAACGAAAGGGAAAGATTTGATATGAATTCACAATTTCAGTTTTACAAAGCGCACACATGAAAAATTAATGAACGTCACCATACATTGATACAGAAAGCTTCGCATATGAAGTTTCTGTTCCCTTGATCGCGTAATTGGTTTTATAGTTTCGACACGGCTAAACTGCCATCGCCGGATCCACAGAGTGCAGGTTATGAAATCACGCAGAGCGATGCACCACACGCTTGTTTTCGTACTGCATGATGTCACAGCCTGCACTCTGTGGGTTTGAAGATGGTACCATAGTCCTGTCGAAACTAATAATACAGCGCACCTACACGCGATCAACGTAACAGAAACTTCATATCTGAAGCTTTCTTTGCATTAAATTCGTTGCTCGCTCTCCAGCCGACAGTGTGCCAGGTACTTATAATTCATTCACAGCTTAAGGCATGTGGTCCTCAAATGTTTTCTAAACCTTTTAAGATCTCCTAATTCGGCTTTCAAACAAGTAAATTGTAAGGAGGGCCTCAGCAATAAAAAACAACGTATAGTCATTTGCTATAGCAATGTTAACTACACACATATCGTTCTTTTTCGAATGGAGCTATAGCACGAAGGACACAGAATAACCATCCCTGGCGTCCAGAGGAAATTGAACGAGTTGGAAAAAAAGGAGTTGTCAGTTCTAGATGAGTCCCAATTCGATTTTACAGGAGTACTCTTCTGCACCGGTCCCATATTTTGTTTGCATTTACCGCGAAACTTTCGCCCAGCGGAAAGTTCCAAGTGATTGGCTAAAAGCGCAGGTGACTCCCGTGTGTGATGTGTAAAGGAACGGACTCGCAGAATTACAAACCAGTATCCTTAACGTCGGTTTGTTGCAGAATTCTTGAGCTTTTTCTTCTTCTTTTCTCCTTCTTCACTTCTGCTTAGGCTAAAAAAAAAAAAATGGTTCAAATGGCTCTGAGCACTATGCGACTTAACTTCTGAGGTCATCAGTCGCCTAGAACTTAGAACTAATTAAACCTAACTAACCTAAGGACATCACACACGTCCATGCCCGAGGCAGGATTCGAACCTGCGACCGGAGCGGTCGCTCGGCTCCAGACTGCAGCGCCTAGAACCGCACGGCCACTCCGGCCGGCCGCTTAGGCTAAAGACTCTATCCTTTAGTACCCTCAGTCTGTCCTGAGGATGTCACTACATCGTCCCCTCGGACGACCTATCTTTCTTTTAAAGGCTGGTGATTTATTTCATACAATTTTGACAGTCTCATTTATCCATTTTGTCTATGTGTTAGTTGATTCGTGCTTTCTCGTCTGTACCCATTTGTTACTGGAGCTCACTTTACATAGTTTCCTCATGCTTTCACTTCTCTCTCTATCTCTCAGCGTCTTCTCAGCAATCCTCTGTAGAATTTTCATATCCGTGGTGTCCAAAAGTCTTATAGTTTTTCATGTTACAGGTTTTGCCTCAGCTGTGTAAGTCGTAATAATTGTTTTGACTCTTCTTTTGCATATTCTTTGATCTGAATCTTTTCCTGTACGTTTATTTTTCAAATTGTATCATTTAAACACAATGTCACTTTGTTTTCGTTTGCTACTTTTTTGTAACCTCCTTTTCGACATTTGTACGAGTGGACAATTCAGTACCAAGGTCATTATCTGTTGAATACTTTCCATCTACTTCCAGTTCGCATCTAATTGGTTTCCACTGACATGGTCTTACATAAGATTTTTTGAGCGGCTATTATCATATTTAGGTTTTTGGCCGTCTTATTAAATATACAGGGTGTTAAAGTGTCAAATACTTTGAGAGGTGGTAGTACTCATCGAAACAAGAAAAATAAGTCCATTGCACATGGGTCCGGAAATGCACACTTTCTGCGATAAACACGTGTCTACAGGAGGTGTTCAAATCGGCGTCCATTCGTGACGATCCACTCCTCTGCTCTCCGGCGTAAGGAATGACGCACTGTTTGAAGTGTACCCGGTTGTTGCTGCTGCTGGCACGAACTGAAGACGCGACCCTGCAGTGTCCGCACATCGTGGCGCAGATAAGGCCGACCAGTCCAGCAGTCTTGAAATGTCTGCCTCAAATGTTCGCGCACATTGTGACGAAAGTGTACTGGTGCGCCATCTCGCGTGAGCTAACCTTTGTGGTAACAAGTATGGCCCTATTAATCTATCGCCAAATGCACCTGCCCATACGTTGTCTGATGACCGGTGTTGATGCCCTCTGCCTTGAATTGCTTGGCGATTTACAAGTGCCCATACATGTTGGTTATGGAAATTCACAACACCATTTCTTGTGAACCTGCCTCACCGGTAAATGAAGTCTTGGATGTGAACAGTGGATCTGCGGCATAATTCTGCAACATCCATTAGCAGAAACGCCGTCTGCCATGATGATATGGGTGCAGCAAGTGTTCATGAAGTACCCACTAGATAGTGAGACACGCCTTCTGCTGCTGCTTATCGTAGCACACTTGTCCCAGCGATTTCCTGCACCGAGCTTAGCACATGGTCCTCCACGTGAGGCGTGCGGACTGAACGAGGCCTTCCATTGTCAGTCTTCCGAGGTGCAAAGTTACCTGCGTCCCACAGAAGCTGGAAGAGTCTGCCGAACAGCTTATCAGAGGGCACTCTGCGCTGTGGGTATTTTTCAGCGTAGAGGGTACGGGCTAGTAGGCTACGTCCATTTGCTAAACCATAGAAGAATATCATATCCGCCATTTCACTTGTCGAGTAGTGGGCTCCTATTGCTAACAAATGTTGGAAGAGAGAAAATATGAATGTACTACACGATTTGTCCGTACAGACAGCGCGATAACAGTAAATCCAAAATTGAATAGGCGTTTGGAAGAAGGTAAAACACCATATACGTACCCAGGTTTGACAGCACTGTGCAGTAATGCAGACAAACACGACGAAAACTAACGTAGCCAACAACACGATGAAAGGTGGCTACACTGAGCCACAGCGCCAGAGATCGCTAGAGAGCATTGTTCCGCCGCCTCCACTGGCAGTGATTATTGAGATGTCGTAGTGGGCAGTGCTTGTCGAGGACTCGTAGTAGTCAGTTCGTGTTCAGATGTGCTAGTAGGGAGTGCTTGCTGAGATGTGATACTGAAAAGTTCTTGTTGAGATGTGGTAATAGCGAGTCGGTGTGGAGATATATTGTAATGATTAGAGTGATTTTGGTCAATATATGAAGGTAACGAAACTTGATTTATTTTTCATTATTTCCATGTTTTAAATAATGCGTCATTACAGGTTCAGTCAACAAAGCATCTGGCTTGTGTTCTTGGATTAGAGTGTAATTCTGGTTCTCTTGAGTAATTATGGTATTTTTATTTTCTTTAATTAATTCAGTATAAATGATATTTAAAATTTATTGTGTTGTTGAAGAAGAACCGTGCCAGATGCGTACGTTGAGTTATACTTCCACACGCAGAACAGTTACACTTGTGCTTTGGTTTCGTAGGTTTTATAGTTGCTGGGGACTTAAGTAATTAATTGTGTTAATGAAAATTTCCATTTCAATCTTTGTTGTTGTTCTAGCAGTCAGATTGCGTAATAATACTAGTCAGGGCCAACCGTTACGAGACTTCGTAATCGGACAAACAGCTACTAAAAATTAAAATTATTTGCATTATATATTAATTAAGCCCTCATGCACGTGGCGACCGCTGCTTCGGATCGTCCCTTGGAATCTTCTGATTGTAGAAATAGTAGACAGTAGGATTGCTGTAGTAATTTGTAGTTTAGTAATTGTAGTCTATATTGCATGTGTAGATTTGGTAATTGTCATTCTTCTAATGGTTTTTTTTTTGCAGAATTTAATTTTGTTATCTTGTATACGGGTTTGACAATTTAGTGCAATTATTTCAATTGTTCGTTAATCGTGTTTGAGGGAAACATTTCGTGTGAATGGTATTGTTGGAGATAAAGTGTCATTGTGTGTAATTTTCATATAGTGACGAGCTTTGTATGTTTTGTAAATGATTACGCGATCGACGAAACAGGCAAAAATGATGAATAGCGAGAATAACGAAATTGTTAACATGGCGAACTCGCCAACACAGGAGAACAGGATGATGAATAATGGAGTTGAAAACAATTTAATAAGCAGGGAAAATAGTCCAGAACTAGTTCAAAATTTTTCACAATCAAAAAATTTTCAGAATACGAGATTAACGACAGAAGATATGCAGCAGTTGTTGGGTGCAATATTAAATTTGGGATCTCAGTTAGAATCACTACGAAGAACAATTAAAACCGAATTCAAAACAGTGGGATCACAGTTAAGATCTGAATTAAAAACAGTGGGATCACAGTTACGATCTGAAATTAAAACTGATATGGGAACAATGGAAACACGGTTAGACTCACGGGAATCACAAATAGGAACAAATAAAACCGAGATGGAAACAATGGAAACACAGTTAGGCTCACGAACAGGGACATGTTTCAAAAACATGAAAGATGAATCAAAGAAAGAAATTAGAGAAGAAGTACAACCGATTTTGAAGGCTCACAATAATAGTTTAATTTCAACAGGAATTAGACAAGAGGAACAGGACAGGGAACAGGAAGAAAAAGATCGCGTGATAGTTCAAAAATTTTCAGAGTTAAATTTACAACGTGCACACGATAATGAAGAAGTATTTGAAAGAATCGAGGAATCCGTACCAAATGACTTAACGCAACAGTGTGAACAGTCAACTACTAAATGTGACAATACCGAAACCCGAGTTGCGACACTTACGAAAGACGTAAACTTATTGGAAAGAGATGAGGAGATTTCAGATAAATTGACAAGTCTTAGTTTACATGGGGACAGAGATTCAGATGATACGGCTCCATTACCATTTGCAGAAACCGAAGAGTACCAGAACATAAATAAGCATGTTGAAAATCAGGGAAAATTTAATGAACGCGTGAAAAGGGAATTTGAGGCACTACAAAAGCAAGTCAAACAAATTGAAGGTGAAATCGCAGGAAAAGACAGCAGAAGAAATTTAGAATCACAGGTAGCAGAGGGGTTTGAAGAAAATATTTTGTTTCATTTACGGGATGCAACAAGAGAGCGCCAGGCGCGCGAACTTGACAATAATCGATATTCAAACTTGGACAGACGCGATAGGTCTTTGTCGCCACGAGGCGAAAACTTTGACTATAAACACTTTTTGACTGTTCGGAAATTTAAGATCTTTCGTAATTCTAAGAATGAGATACATCCATGTTCATGGTTAGATCAATTTACGTACGCACTTCCGCCAGATTTGCCACTAAGTCACAAACTGGAAATTATGTGCAGTTATTAAAGTCCTCAGGGGATTCACTACACTAAGTGAATATGTGCCGTAGCGTTCACAGGGCCCCGAGCTGTAGTGGTGTTTTATTTCCCTTTTTAGTTTTCTGCACCGCTGCCTACTCTTATACTATTCTTTGCATCTATAAAAAACAATTCTTCTACTATCCATCTATCTAGACAGTAGGTAAAGAATAACCGGATTTGACTGTTTTACCCTAAAGTGACTTTGGAAATCATCGTTTGGACTTGCTATATTTTCTGCAGCATTCATTCGCAGTTTAAATGAAATTTTACCTGTTTATCTTCGTGACAATATTACTTCATATGTTGACGATATTCTTATTGCTAAACGTTCTTGGAGTGAGGACAACAAAATTTTGGATTCATTATTACGTATTTTTGCAAGAGTTGGCATTACAGTGACCTTGGACAAATCTGAATTTGGTCGTTCTCAGGTGAAATTTCTCGGTCACATTATTTCTACAGAAGGTATTCTTCCCGATCCAGAGAAATTAGACGCGATTCGTAATTATGCTGTTCCTACCACAAAACGTGATGTTCGTAGTTTCCTAATAGCTACATGTAAACATGCAGAGAATACAAGGATACCGCGCCGTGTTCCGGCGGCGGCACGTACTCAAAGCAACAGTGAAGTCTGCGCGCCGCACAAGGCTGTCGTTGACCGCAAACAATCACCTCCTACGTCACGCGCCTACAGCTGATCGAGCGCACAGTGTGAATGCACTGACAGACGTAAACAAATACAGTCTAATTTCTCCGACTAAATTCTGTATAAAGCTATAAGGACTTCATAAATTATGTTATTAACGTTCAGTATTTTTCAGGATACGGTTGTATAAAATATTTAAGACCTTCAGGTAAATTCTATGTGTGTCCGACGTTAAGAGGACTTGCTATGGAGAAAATTTCAGGAAGAATGTAATTTAAAAAAAAAAAAAGGAAGTAAAAAATCAAAAAGGTAACGATTAATTGAGTTTATTTTTCAGGTAACATATTTCCACTTAGGTACGTACTTTAGACGTAATTTGCTGCTCGCGATTACGTGATTCATACTTTGTGCTAAATTTCATGTTCTATGAATTTACTAGTGAAGCGACGTGCTTGCGCACATTAACTGATTTTGACAATGATTGACTAATGAACAGGGTTGTTATTTGTATATATTATGCATTGCTTGGCTGCACTGCTTTTTCACTGATGTCATATTTTTTAATTATGTGCCTGCTGTGCTTATTTATTTAAATTGTAGTTGTCACCTGATTAATTGTGCTGATATGGTTATGTATGTAGATTACACTTTGTGATTTCTCTGCTTGCGCCTTCATGTTTACTTATTAAGATTACATATAAACATTTATTTGCTTATGCTGATATGATGCTAATGATTTGTTTATTACGTAAGATATACGTTTGCTGCTGTGCGTATGGATTGCATATTTACACATTTCTGTTTTGTTGTCATAACTACTCTTCAATTTAGTATATAGAAATGCTGATATACTGTGTACAAATATAGAGTTTAGGTTACACTGTGGTATTAATTATAGATTGTTCGCTTGGCAGAGCCTCGTTGTAGGAATTGTGCTGCATCCACTTGTTGACATTCAGTTCTCTACTGGTATATTTACTCGCTATTGCATGTTTTGCTTATGCTCAGTGCCTTATATTTTTAAGATAAGAAAATGAACTGCTATAATTCGACGAACGACATGAGTACAAGAAACTTCATAGAAGTCACATGAGCTGAGGTTTTATGGAAGCTGTATAAATTTATGCTAATAGGAAGGAAGCTAACGACATGACATACCAAAACTAGGTTTAGACCATTGACAGTTATTACACTGCATTTTTCGTGATCAATTGAAATAGGAAGTGACACTTGACACAAAAAATACTCCACATGTTTGCTTCTGCTATGATTCTTGAAGTGGTGTACACACTGTGAAATATTATGATCATTCACACTCCGTAATCGTACTTAATTACTGAGAGTTATTCAAACTAAAGGCTGTTAGAGGTCATGTATGCATTTCTTTTATTTAATGATGGACAAGGAACCAAAATGTGTCTTACAATTTATAATGAGTAGAAAATTTGGGTCAGATGGATTACACAGAGGTTGTGTGTAGACACTGTGTCTTCGGATTGTATGGGATGATGAATTGAAGTTGCACTAGGTTTTGTCTGTACTTGTTCGAGGAGACTGACTAGAGGAGAGAGTTGTTATGGAAGTGAAATGATATTGGTGCTGAGGTTTATATATATCGACGTAGTGAAGAGGTATTATTGAAGTATTAAGATTAAGTGATGATTATTGGAGTTTTCGTGGACAAGAGGTAAGGTAAATGATATTGATGATAAGGTTTATATGTATCGACGTATTGAAGAGGTATTAGTGAATTATTGAGATTATGCTGACGATTATTGGAGTTTTGGTGGATAAGAGGTAAAGTAAGTGAGGAGCATATTTTTTTTGTTGGTCCATATGGAACAAGGAGGATGAAGATGGCAGACTAGAACACTCAAGTAGAAGGAAGATTGTCTACACACACACTTTGTCAAATCACAAAGCAGTATATACTTTTTTTTGAGAGAGGAAGCATTTGCATATCTTGGTACACTGACAGTTGTTCAGCAACCGTACATTTTGATCTGGCTTGGCAAACATTGGTCTTGACATGATGACTATGACGCTGACTTAACTATTATTGACTGTTATACATTGCTGCCACTACTACTTGGTGCACATGATGAACATCAAATCTTGGACAGAGTTACATTTACACAGTTAACACTATTCAATTACACAGTAGTACTTAATGTGGATGAAAGATGAGTGAGTGTGTTTTGTGTGTTTTCCTTTCCTAATCCTACCCACCTATCTCCTAAATATTATTTTATTTGTTGGTAGTGGCTTGCACTGACACCCATAAATGTTATAGGTTTACTGGTATTTGTGTATTGTAATAGTTAATAGGACAATTATCTGATATCATTTGTGTGTTTGTTATGATTTGTATGTTTAGTGTAAAAGCATTGTATGTGTATTCAAACTATTGTTCATGCCTGAACTGTCTGATTAGTGATGGTGCTGCACTTTTCAACATGATGCGTGACATTTAGTCATGTTTAATTTCTGCTGATGAACTGTGTGATCAGTGATTGTAAAAAATTATGGACTGTTACTTGTACCTTTTCTACATGATTGGTGCCGCTAGGACATGTTTAATTTCTGCTTATAAACTCTGATGAACAGTGTGATCAGTGCTAGTGAATTTTATGGAACTGCTTCTGCTGAGAAATGTGACTTGTTGATGTCTGCACCTGCTCAACATTGCTGGGTGCCATTGATGGACTGTTTCTACTGAAAAGATGTCACCTGTTGATATCTGTACCTGCTCAACATTGCTGGTGCCACTAATGGAACTGCTTCTACTGAAATGGTGTTACTTGTTGATGTCTGCACCTGCTCAACATTGCTGGGTACCACTGATGGACTGCTTCTACTGAAATGGTGTTACTTGTTGATGTCTGCACCTGCTCAACATTGCTGGGTGCCACTGATGGACTGTTTCTACTGAAAAGATGTCACCTGTCGCTGTCTGCACCTGCTCAACATTGCTGGGTGCCACTGATGGACTGCTTCTACTGAAATGATGTCACTTGTTGGTGTCTGCACCTATTCAACATTACTGGGTGCCACTGATGGACTGCTTCTACTGAAATGATGTCACTTGTTGGTGTCTACACCTGTTTAACATTACTGGGGGCCACTGATGGACTGTTTCTACTAAAAAAATGTCACTTGTTGGTTTTTGCACCTGTTGACCATTGCTGGGTGCTACTGCTGGAACTGTCAACTGCTTATTCTTGGGCTATGGAAAGCGTTTATGTGAATATTTGTATAAACTGATTTTTTGTGTATTACTGTTTGTGAAAAGTTATGAGACTCTTACCTGCACATATTCGTCATTGCTGACGCTATTGATTGAATTGTTTAACCACATAATACTTGTGTAAACTATTATGTAAAGTCACATGTATGAAAGAATTTGTATTGCTTACTGTATTCTACATAATAGGTTACTGAAAGGTCAGTGCAAAGCCAAAATTTTATCTAGTTATATGATATTTACATATTAATATTATCTTTTATTTTTGTCTGTATTTTTTTTTTGACGAATTTGGTGGTATTTTCACCACCAATGCTGGCAAAAATACCATCAAATTCTAGCCGTGGAGGAAGGGCATATGAAAGGTGGCTACACTGAGCCACAGCGCCAGAGATCGCTAGAGAGCATTGTTCCGCCGCCTCCACTGGCAGTGATTATTGAGATGTCGTAGTGGGCAGTGCTTGTCGAGGACTCGTAGTAGTCAGTTCGTGTTCAGATGTGCTAGTAGGGAGTGCTTGCTGAGATGTGATACTGAAAAGTTCTTGTTGAGATGTGGTAATAGCGAGTCGGTGTGGAGATATATTGTAATGATTAGAGTGATTTTGGTCAATATATGAAGGTAACGAAACTTGATTTATTTTTCATTATTTCCATGTTTTAAATAATGCGTCATTACAGGTTCAGTCAACAAAGCATCTGGCTTGTGTTCTTGGATTAGAGTGTAATTCTGGTTCTCTTGAGTAATTATGGTATTTTTATTTTCTTTAATTAATTCAGTATAAATGATATTTAAAATTTATTGTGTTGTTGAAGAAGAACCGTGCCAGATGCGTACGTTGAGTTATACTTCCACACGCAGAACAGTTACACTTGTGCTTTGGTTTCGTAGGTTTTATAGTTGCTGGGGACTTAATTAATTAATTGTGTTAATGAAAATTTCCATTTCATTCTTTGTTGTTGTTCTATGCAGTCAGATAGCGTAATAATACTAGTCAGGGCCAACCGTTACGAGACTTCGTAATCGGACAAACAGCTACTAAAAACAAAAAATTAAAATTATTTTCATTATATATTAATTAAGCCCCCATGCAACGACTCAGACCGCTCAACTGACTGCAGATCACCTAATGGTAGGTAGAGTACTGTTAATAAGCCGTCATTATTTACCCTGCCGACACATCTGACGGAGCGCAATGCAACGACTGTACTAATACGTGCAACCAACCGTCGTGCAGCCCTTCCTATAAACACGTGTTTATGTCGGAAAGTGTGCGTTTTGGGACAGTGTTTATTCGACTTATTATTATTGTTTACATCATCTTCTGGACGAACCTTCAAATTTTATAAAAAAATTCACCATAAATTGTGAATGGTATTTATTATAAAGGTTCTGCTAGAATGTGACCATTAGATCGAAACTAGTTCCAGAAATTAAAAAATTGCTTCGTCTCTGATTAGCATACTGACGAAAACTATCTCGGCTTCGGGACGTGAAGTAGCACATTCGCCAATGAAACCATGTGTTGTGTTGTCAGTAACCCAATAGCAATCAAACTGTGTAACATATTACCTCAAATATACTCCGTTAAATCGGTTTTTATTTTATTTTTGGGTAAGGACGTTATTCATATAATAAGCCAAACGCTGCTGTATTCGAAGACTTTTTATCAGGATGTTAGTTTCTGATGTTATAAAGTTATTGTGGCTACACAGCCATTGTCATGCCATCTGCAATTATATGGAGTTGTTAGTAAATCTATCTACGTCTGTTCGTAACTGATAACAATTTTGTATGTATCTGCTGTATAGTAGTTACTTCCATAACACATCGTTAACGCTGTGGCAAATACCTCGTATTGCTAAGGAACGCCGGCTGGGGTGGCCGAGCGGCTCTAGGCGCTACAGTCTGGAACCGCGCAACCGCTACGTCCGCAGGTTCGAATCCTGCCTCGTACATGGATGTGTGTGAAGTCTTTAGATTAGTTAGGTTTAAGTATTCTAAGTTCTAGGGGACTGATGACCTTAGAAGTTAAGTCCCATAGTGCGCAGAGCCATTAGAACCATTTTTTTGCTAAGAAGCCCTTTGAGTGCGAGGTCGTAAGGCCAATAATGTTTACGGCATTCGACGCCCACATATTGCATATTGTCTACCATGCAAACACAATATTGGCTACTGATGACAACAGGGGGTGGGACTGGAGCTTTCCAACGATGAGCATAGGATGGCGCTACGGAGCGTAGTTGAAGTGCTTTGTCGAGGAGTGACTTACAACAGTACTACAGTGCTATTAGTGTTGATACAAAGCAGAGCAACGGCAATGACGTGCGAATAAAACACTGCATTATATCTGCAACAGCAGTTGGCGAAGTTGACACTTCGTCAGAAAGGAACCCAAGGAATTTCTCAGAGCGAGAAATAAGTGACAAACGAAATATTAGCGACTCTGCAACATGAGACAGTCGATTCCGTGGTGTTGCATATGCAAGACTGTGCAGACAATGTGCATGATGAGTACAGTGATGACGATACGTGTTTAACAAGCGAAACTGATACTGGAACTGGTGTCGACCTATGAAGTTCATCATCCTTGTCGGACAGCGAGCCACAAATCACGTCTCCAGGGAAATGTAGTAAAGGACAATCGTTGACCAAGGAGCGCGTACTAAACAAAATTACATACGGGGAAGATCATCCGCAGCATAGTAAAAAAACAAAAAAATTATGAACAGATTTCGAATAACTCCTCATCAGTGTGACTGTGTAGTGCATAAGAAAAGCTATGGATATTCATGGGAGGAACAAGGTGTACTTGCTTCAAAAATTGGTGTTTGCGCATTTCAAGGACGCTCTATACAATTTACGGGATGTGCATGATAGTGGCCTACTACATTACGCACATGAAACTGCGCGCGACATACATTACAGAGATTTCAAGGGAAGCAGTGAATGGTTGCAAACCTTCAAACAGTGCTACAGAACTAGAAGACATCAGACAACGAAATTTTAAACAAACCGTCAACTTGACGATGCACAATGAACTGTGGAATCGGACCGAAAATTTGTAGATGAGATAAACAAATTTATCCCATCATTCAGTAAGGAACTTGTTTTCTGCTAGGACCAATCGAGATTTGAAGAGGAAATGCCCATGAAAGGAACACTGGAAATTAAGGCTACCAAGAGAGTTGTAGCAAGATCAACTAACATCAATACCTTAACGCAATCGTATACAATTATGTCGACTGTTAATATGGGTGGTAAACTGACTGGAAAGTTGTTTATTGTGGTGCGGGATGTTGGTGGTACTCTGGTCCTGCGATTCTTTCTCGTGCCTGATCTTGCAAGGGCAGTGGGGAATATTTACGTCACAGCAAGTGAGAGTGGGAAAATGGACATAAGAGAACTACAACTGTCGTACGAGCACTACGTGTTGCCTGTAGCTGGTCAAAGTAACTTACTTTTGCTTGATTCCTGGTCCGCATATAAAAATCATACTTTTTTAGAGAAAACTATCCTCCTGAAAAGTGTGCGACATTGCAATTCATACCAGCTGGAACCGTTGGACACATTCAGCCTCTGGATGTTTGTTTTTCCATGCCTATAAAAGGTAATATCGCACTATCTGCAGCTACGCCTTTGTGGATAGCCAGTTTCACGATAAGCTCCACGACTCAGTTGTGCGACTGGATTCGTGATTTCCTGTCAGGAAGGTCGCAGTTTGTAGTAATAGACGGCAAATCATCGAGTAAAACTGAAGTGATATCAGGTGTTCCCCAGGGAAGCGTCCTGGGACCTCTGCTGTTCCTGATCTATATAAATGACCAGGGTGACAATCTGAGCAGTTCTCTTAGATGATGCTGTAATTTACCGTCTAGTAAGGTCATCCGAAGGCCAGTATCAGTTGCAAATCGATTTAGAAAAGATTGCTGTATGGTGTAGCAGGTGGCAGTTGACGCTAAATAACGAAAAGTGTGAGGTGATCCACATGAGTTCCAAAAGAAATCCGTTGGAATTCGATTACTCGATAAATAGTACAATTCTCAAGGCTGTCAATTCAACTAAGTACCTGGGTGTTAAAATTACGAACAACTTCAGTTGGAAAGACCACGTAGATAATATTGTGGGGAAGGCGAGCCAAAGGTTGCGTTTCATTGGCAGAACACTTAGAAGATGCAACAAGTCCACTAAAGAGACAACTTACACTACACTCGTTCGTCCGCTGTTAGAATATTGCTGTGCGGTGTGGGATCCTTACCAGGTGGTATTGACGGAGGACATCGAAAGGGTGCAAAAAAGGGCAACTCGTTTTGTATTATCACGTAGTAGGGGAGAGAGTGTGGCAGATATGATACGCGAGTTGGGATGGAAGTCATTAAAGCAAAGATGTTTTTCGTCGCGGCGAGATCTATTTACGAAATTTCAGTCACCAACTTTCTCTTCCGAATGCGAAAATATTTTGTTGAGCCCTCTGCCAAACACTTAAATGTGAATTGCAGAGTAATCATGTAGATGTAGATGTAGATGTAGACAGACTGTTTCGCATTCTGTTGCATCCATCGCATTCCATCAGCTCTCATCATCTCGTTACACCATCATGGTTCTACATGCATTCCTTAAGAGTGGATACGTAGCTGAACGTCCTGCACAGTTTGTGACTTCCTAGCAGTTCGCCTTCAGTCATGGTGGTGCCAACCTTTGTGATCACTGTGGCGCGCCAATTTTCATTCGGAGGTTTTGGTGCAAGTTAATGGTTTGTTTTGAACATATCTCGAATGTCGACGATGTCCATTTTGTGAACTGTAATACATACATCCCAGACAAGGTTGACGTCTGCACCTCGCGGACACTTATTTTCTGTCGCCCCCCTGAGTCATATGGTGAGTCATATTTTGCCTCCGACAATTGTTAACCCAACGCTTCAAATGAGCCTTACTAAAGACTGAACTTGCGACCTCGCAGTCAAGGAGTTCTCAGTTACTACAGATCCCAAACACTCGAGCGGTACTCAAGAACGGGTCGCGGTCTCCTGCATACGTGAGTTACACTCCCTAGAATTCTCCCTAACGAACCGAAATGGAGCTATTCATCTTCCATACAACCTACCTCAAATGCTCGTTCCATTGCACGTCGCTTTGCAACGTTATTGCTATTTGTTTAATCGGCATAAGCGAATTATACAGTACAACACCAATGGTGTATTCGAACATAGCAGGCTTTCTTTTTCTAATATAATGCGTTATTTTTTTCCACAGTTAGAGGAAGCTACCACCAATAACACGAAATAAAAGTTCTACCCACGTCATCCCGTATCCTCCGACTGCCACTCTAAAACTGCACTTTCCCACACACGCAGGCCTCATCAGCAAAGAGTCGCAGACTGCTCTTCACGCTATCCGTCAGATGGTTTATGTATATAGAGAACAAGAGCGGTCCTATAACACTTCCCTGGAGAAACCCTGTCGATACCTTTATGTCCGATGAAATCTCTCCTTCCAGAAGGACGTACTGGGTTTTATTACCTAAAAGGTCTTCGAACCACTCAGATCCCCGGGAATCTATGCCATATCCTCTTACCTCCGTTAACAGTCTGCACTGTGGCACTGTATCAAGTGTCTTCCGGATATCTAGGAATATGGAATCAACCTGTTGGCCTTCATCCAAGGTTCCCAGGGTGGTTTCGAGAAAAGGGACACTTTTCAAAGCCGTGCTGATTTGTGAATAGAGGCTATTCCCTCTCAAGAATTTTTTTATACCGGAAATCATTTGTTATGTTGATGATCCAGTTCTGCTAGCAAGTAGTCAAGATAACCCGCAGAAACGTTTACATACAGGGTGTTCAAAATAAAGTGCCGAATACTTTGAGAGTTGGTAGTACTCATCGAAACAAGAAACGTAAGTCGAATAAACATGGTCCCGAAACGCACACTTTCCGAGATAAACATGTGTTTATAGGAAGGGCTGCATGACGGTTGGTTACAGTCCTTGCATTGCGCTCCGTCAAATGTGTCAGCAGGGTATAATGATGCGTTATTCACAGTGCTCTACCTTCCATTAGTTGGTCTGCAGTCAGTTGTGCGGTCTCACTCGTGTCGTTGGTTACGTTAGTTTTCGTCGTGTTTGTCTGCGTTATTGAACAGTGCTATCAAACCCGGGTAAGTATATGGTGTTTCACCTTCTTCCTCACCGCGACATAGCGGCTACCCCGCGCGGCTCAAAAACAGTAGTGGCAATCATTAATAGAATTAAAACAAGCAAGAAATAAATGTGCAGAACTTGAGGACTCCATAATATTAAATATGTATGTGTGGACGTGATGCCAAAAGAAGGACTCATTTAGCTCACAACATACTTTCAGTCTCGTTTGGTAATTGAAAAATGTGACAACGATTCTCTTATTTATCATTTATTCACTCTAGCTAACAAGACCCTAGAACCAGTCGCCCATCATTGAAGGGTGCCAGTCACCTTGATAACGGTGTTCTATCGTACGCATGATTCGGTGGAAGCGTTCATCCTGCTCATAGCTTACGGCTCCCAAATTTTTCGGAAAGAAATCGAGGTGGGAAAGTAAAAAGCGAATTTTAAGTGACATTCTACATCCCATGTTCTTGTAATGGTCTAAGATATCATTCACAATGAAAACTGAATTATCATCTCTTCTGCTGCCCAAAAAGCCTTTCGCAATTGCTCTCATAGGGGAGCAAGCGGGTAATTCTATACTTGTGAGTTTGGTACCAAAGTTGGATCTTTCATCAGTTTTCTTATTTTTGATCCAAAGAATACACCTTCTTTCCGCTTTGCAATTTAGGAAACTTTTCTATCAACTAACCGAAGGCCGAACCTTTACTTTATCCATAGTTTTTATGAAGTTCTTCGTAAGCCCAAACTTGAAATGAAGAGGAAGCTAAACGATTTTATCAGGTTCTACCAATGAAGAGTTTTCACATTTCCGTTTACAGATACGTATGATTTCCTTAAAGGAATTTCTTGATCGTATTGTCGTTCTTGGTGTCACGGCTTCCACAAATTGACACAATAACAGCAGCATTTCGTGACCTCTTCCTGTAAACCAGTGGCTTGCAAGATACGGACAGAAACAGAGAACCCTTCACCTCGGGGGACGGCCATGTGCATTGAAGACACATTTAGTTACTGTATTTTATTTCAGATTTGCTTGACTGGCATTCATTATTTGCGAGGAAAGAGTAAGTCTGGAAAATGGTGCTAGACTCACACAACACCATTGGAACACGAATGGAATGGCTCGGCGTTTTCGTTTAAGCCATTCAGTTAAAGTGGAAAAAAAAAGTTCAAATGTGTGTGAAATCTTATGGGACTTAACTGCTAATGTCATCAGTCCCTAAGCTTACACACTACTCATCCTAAATTATCCTAAGCACCCATGCCCGAGGGAGGACTCGAACCTCCGCCGGGACCAGCCGCACAGTGTTAAAATGGATCAAATGGTTCAAATGGCTCTGCGCACTATGGGACTTAACATCGGAGGTCATCAGTCCCACAGAACTTAGAACTACTTAAACCTAACTAACCAAAGGACATCACGTACATCCATGCCCGACGCAGGATTCGAACCTGCGATCGTAGCAGTCGCGCGGTTCCGGACTGAAGCGCCTAGAACCGCTCGGCCACCGCGAGTTAAAGTGGAAGAACAGGCAATGCAGGCAATATGAGTTGTAGAGTTTTTTATCTTTGTTCACCAACAGACCAATCAAAATATACGCTATATTTCTTTTCACTAAATCAGTGATCTGTTTTCTTTGAGAATTTGGGACGAAATTCCCACACGCATAGCAATTATTGCCGGGGTGACTTAGGCAACAACGACGTTTGCCAGTTGCCGTTTTTACCGTGTGTAAGTTTTAAACACTATAAAATTTCACTGTCTGTCACACGAAACATTCACTAAGGTAACAAAAACTCGCATTACACAATTGGTCAGCGTAATGAGAATATCACCATGCGTGTTCCAACATGCGTTAAGTCATAAAGTCTCTATTGCACTGCGGATTATCTTGCCATGAGGAGAATAAAATTTAGTAGCTTTATGACAGGTGCCATCTAGTGACGAATTGTAGCACTCCTGTAAGTTAAAAACGTAGACGTCTAAACAGTAGAACATAAACAGCGAAATACAGAAAAAAACAGTAAACAATAAGAATCATTAAAAAATCAAAAATCTGACGTGCTAGAACATTTTGAAGTGCAGATTCGGATTCTACACACCAAAATACATACCAGCTGATGCTATACATCCCAGATGCAAAATGGCTGTCGACTGGTGAACTGAGGAAATGCAAGTGCCAGCTGCAGGAAAATTGCCTGTATTCTGTAATGCAGAAAGAGCAAAGTTCGTAAAGCAGTCACCCCTTGTTTGGTAAGCATCTGAACCTCAACCCTAACAGCTCAATTTCACGCTTGCACCCTTCTTACAGTACCAATTAAGCAATTTTAGCGTCACTATTTTCTGTTCCCATAGATTGTTTTGAGAAACTAGTTTACTGTTTGTTTTGTTTTATACACGTGCTATTCAAACGGCGACATTTAAGTGAAATGTCATATACGACGTTTGGAAATTCGTATAATTCACCAGCGATTCTATAATTTTAAATGTTTCAGTCACTTTTAATCTCAATACTTCTGCAACAACTCCCAATCACAGTCTTCTCTCCTTTATTTGTGATTGCGTGTCTTGTTTATCAACACATTTTCTCTGTCTTACTCGTCATCTACATTAATCTAATAGTTCATTAACAGTTCGCTTTGTGTACTGTTCCATGTAAAATCAATCTTCTCTGACTCAAAAACTAATTGCCTCCATACGACTCTAACGACTAACGGATAATAAAATTGCACGCGCGCTCGAATGGTAAATCCTACATTGTCAAGATTTCAAAGCGCAACGAATGTTCGTCAGGCTACCAAAGAACAGGCGTTTGTAGATACGGTACGCTTACACCTAGACACTGTACAATAGCTTATGCTTTTCTCTGAATATCAGTTCTCTCAGTTTACTACACAGATATGCGAAGCGCAACTGTGCTGAGCAGTTAACCATCGATTCTCATGATGGACTCTGGTTATACGAACAGAGCGTTTGGTATCACTTTTTAATACTTTATATCGATGCAATTTTCCTACTGACCTTAAGTTCTTTCATACCTAGAAAACAGGCAGAAGAAAGGCAATTTTACGGTTGTAGCATTTGTACAATTAGGTAAAGCTTTTGACAACGTTGACTGGATCGATTCTTTAAAATTTTGCAAGTGTCAGGAATAAAATACAGGGAAAGAGAAGTTATTTACAACTTGTACCGAAACTAGACGGTAGTTATAAGATTCGAAGGAGGTGAAAGAGAAGCACTGGTTGAGACAGGGCTGTAGTTCATCCCCAGTGTTACTCAATCTGTACATTGACCAAGCAGGAAATGAAACCAAAGAGATAGCTGGAAAAGGAATGAAGTTCAGGAAGAAGAAATAAACACAATATAATTCTGTCAGAGACTCACAATACTAGGCAAATCAGTTCAAGGAAATGTGTAGTATCTTGAAAATGGGTCATACGAAGAACACAAAAAATGCAAAACAAAGATTATTGATGTAGTCGAATTAAATTAGGCACTGCTCAGGGAATTAGATTGGGAAATTGGAAACTAAAACTAGTAGAAGAATTTTACTATTTGGGCAGTAAAATAACTGATGGTGAACAATGTCTAGAGGATATAAAATGCAAAGAAATTATTTCTGAAAAAATGTAATTTCTTAATGTCTAATATCAGTTTAAGTGTTAGCATGTCTTTTATGAATGTACGCCTATTTGTTTGGAGTTTAGCCCTGTACGGAAGTGAAACGTGGACGATAAGTATTTCAAACATGAAGAGAACAGAAAATTGATGCTAAGTGAAGAATACTGAAGATTAAATGGGTAGCTCGAGTAACGAACGAGGGAGTGCTGAATCGAACTGGGGGAAAAGAAACTGGTGGCACAACTTGACTCAATGAAGGGATCGATTGGTAGGACTCATCCTGAGGCGTAAAGCAGTCATAAATTTGGCAACGGAGGGAAGAAGGGTGTGAGTGGGAGGGGGATAAAAATTGTAAAATTGTGTAGGGAGACCTAGACAAGAGTACATTACTGTGTTTAAAATGGATGCAGCTTGTCGTAGTTATGAAGAGATGAAGAGACTTGTGCAGGGTGGAGTAGCGCGGAGAGTTACAGTAAACCAGTCTTCAGAAGGTAGACCATATAACAACAACATAACTAATTCATAGTGGATTAATGTTGATGCATACTGATCTTTAACATTTCCCTCACAAAAGGCAGTTGCCAGTAGTACATAAATTGATGTGATTTCGGTGTTTCCTTCACATGGAAGTCATTATGCTTGTGGAGGGAAGTATGCCAGTATTCTCATCAAATTATTTTGGGAAATCGAAGTACCTTATATCGTGTTGGTTAGGTGAGGATTTGAACTTGTCTCTTCCAAAATGTTATTATATACTCGTACATCATTTCATGTAGGACTAACCGTAGAAGACTGAGCAAAGTTGATATTTTGTTTCCAAACGTACGTAAGACGTTTACATCTCGTCGCCTTGTTTACTGCTCGACAGCCTGAGACTCTTAGAGGAGATAAAGAAGATCGAAAGAGGACTGCGTGTTTCGTCCTGGATTCGATTAGCAGATGCAAGAGGGTCACTTGGGCGGCCATCCAACTCCAATGGCAGGCGCTACAAGGCTTGCATTGTAAAATACGGTACGACTGTTCGTTAAAATTCCGTGAGCATACCATTCAAAGGCATTCAAGCGACGTAATGTTCTCTTCGGCTTATGTCTGACATAATTTTCGTGACCGACCAATCATAAATATTCGAGATTATACAGAGACTTTCCTATTCTCGTCTTTATACTATGCTATATGAAATTGGAGCAGAGCAGCGAGAAATAACGGTGGTACGCTGAGCATCCTTCACCACACACTGTAATGTGGGTTGTGGAAGCAGTTACTGTAAAACCCCCTAGATAGAGGACAGCACTGTAAACTGTTACGTTTATTCCTTAAAGACTTTGACATGCGAGATACCAAGAGCGTTGTAGTCGCCGTGGATTTTACTTTTCCATCACGCCTTCTGTGAGCTACCAAACCTTCCCTGCAATAATTCGTATTTCAGACAGTTTATCTAGATTTATGTTATTTCCCGCTGATAAAGAGAGAAAGAACCATCACCACACACTGGCGGAAATAGAAAATGTTACGCCATGAACACCATGACTGACGACTACCAAACTCGCATTCTAGTCCCAGGCGACTACAATTAAAAGTGCAGCTACTCGCAGAGGTCCAGTGCGGGTTGTAATTATGGCATGGCAGCGAAACTTGTTAGATATTCTAATGCGTTAGCGCGGAAGCAATTTACGCTGTAAAAAATTAGTTCCAATTTCGGCCACCAGGTACAAATCCGGCGCTATGAATGCAAGACAGACTTACAGGAATGTTCCCGTGTGTAATGGATTAGGAGCGGGACGTGGGCAGAAAAGGTCAAAAAGTGAGAAATGCGTAATGTTGATTTTGCTATTAACTGCAGCTTATACGATTTGCTCAATATGAGCACAGGAGACGTCGATAGGAGGTTGTACAGTTCCAGATTTGGACCTGATAGCCAAAACTGGAACCAATTTTTTCCTCCTAAATCGGTTCCGCATCAGCACATTACAATATCTACCAAGTTTCGCTGCCATACGATAATTACAGCCCACAATGAACCTCTCTCAGTATCTGCACTGGTATTTTAACCACTTCGTATTTTATTGAGGTGCGTTACGTTTACAGAACGTTCAGTTTTCTTCTTCGACTTCCTCTTCTGCACTTCAAAGCTTAGGCAGTATGCCTGTTCTGACTTCACTTAATCAACTCCAGCTGTTTTTCGGTTGCCCTGCATCTCTTCCTCCTGGCGGCTTGTGCTTATTTACTCAGTTCTGAGATTTTTCTAACTTTATTTTTGTAACTTCTGTTTATATTTCCAGTTGTAGTAAGATGAATTTTTTTGTTTTTCTTTTCTATGTCTTTGACTATGTCCAGACTTATGTCATTGCCTCATTTACTGAAACTGGAAATTTTCTCAAATACTTTGTTTTCGATAACAGTCTTAGATGGAACTGTGAATTTTCTGTAGCAGACCATACCTTTTGTTTCAATAGCAGATATTTTTAGATTGTAATGTTTACACCTCCATTTATACAACTTATACATAGTGTTTTAAGTCTACACCTCTATATGTTGTAATACAGTTACATGATTTGCATACAGCAAAGCATTTAGGTGGTATTTCCTTCTCAATTGCTTAGCTTCGTGGACTTCCTTCTTCCAGTTTCTTGTGAGGTCTTCAGCATAGAAGTTAACAAGACTCGGTGACGTGCTGCAGCCCTGTCTGATACCTTGTCTTTTATTATTTCTTTTGTTTTCGAAGTCCTGTGTTTATGATTATTTTGGTAACTTCCTATATAATCATGATTACTTGGACAAGCTGCATGGGCTATCCTCGATAGTACATCATGGCTCATAGTCTATTTCTAGTAATGGAGTCAAAGATCTTTTTGAAGTCAAGGAAATACCATATGTTCTGAATTGACTTCTTGTCGTATTTCTAAAATTCTCTTGATGCTAAAAATACTATCGCTGCACGAGTGTCCTTTACGAAACCCACTTTTCTCTTCACCAAATATGCATCTATTGTTACTTTCAAGCGAGTGTTTATTATTTTTGGGAAAGTATTTTAAACTGTATTCGTGTGACTTATACCACAGTAACTGTCACTTTCATTTATTTCGCCCTTTTTAAAAATAGAAATTACATCAGCGATTTTCCTATTTCATTATTCTGAAAGCTTATTTTTAGTACAGAAAAAAAGCCACTCACATAGAGGAAAATTGGCGTGATTACATAATAGCTATTATACAGGGCGATTCCTTGTTGATGTTACTACCTTTCAAGGATGAATGGGGAGAGAAAATGTATGAATTTGAGGTAAGAGATCGTGATCCGAAAACGACTGAATGGAAAGTTATCGGTTTATACCTCTGACAGTGGAGTAGATGTAACGGTACCGTTCTTGCTAAGATCATAGGGCAGACAATCCCGACGAGCAAATAGCTGTAGAGGATGATGTCCTAATTTAGTTTCAATTCGGACTCAGCGTTCGCGAACACGTGGATAATCCTGAAAAGACGATAGGCAGAGGATGTCCGTTTCTTGGCTAGCTCGTTCGCCTTATCTCACACCATTTGGTTTCTTCTTTTGGAGCCGTGTGAAAAGTCTTGAGTACGACACACTTGTCGAGGCTAAAGAGGATCTCCTGGCAAGGATTCTCGCTGCCTACAACATTATTCAAACGACACCGGCGGTATTAGAGCGCGTAGCCAAAACTTTGTACGACGATGCCATGCCTGCACTGGCGCAAGAGGACGGCATTTTGAACAACTGTTGTAAATGTAGTAGTGGGTGAAATTTGTGCTGGTGAATAAAATTCATTATTAGTGTACCATAGACGTAAGACTTTCCGTCTGACATCAGGTTAAGTGCGCCGTTACTGGTGCATCGACAAGTTCGAGGGCTGCGCGAGGGTAAGGCAAAATTTGAGTAGATTTTCGCTTATACCTTTCAACTCAATCGTTTCTGGACTAAGAACCCTGACCTCAGATTTATGCATTTACCCCTCTGCATGATCGCTGAAAGTTTAGTCTTTAACATCATCACGGAATCACCCTGTGTGTGTCTAATGATAGTGGAACTTTTCAAGTGGAGATCAGCATTCTCACAGGATATGTACGTGAAGCTAATCGCCATTATTTGGATTTTGAGAAATGTCGAATCTTTGATATGAGAGAAATGGGAGCATCATCCCGACTGACCACAAAGTGCAATGAGTCCAAAACGAGATGTGACAAGTTGGACTCAGGATGGACTGAGGAAAGCAGTGACAAGAAGAGTAGACATGTGTTCTTCCTGAAGAACTACGACACGAGAAGAGTGTTCGACAGACGCAGACGAACAGAAGGATGACAACAGTTGAAATTCGGTTAAGATGTTACAGATAGAATGTCACCGCGAACCGTCTGAAACCGACTGCTGGCAGATGAACTGAGACGAAGAGTTGTTATGTGTTGTTACCGCTGACACCATGCCATAGACAACAAACATTTTCACGTCGTACAGCCAGAGTCAGTTGGGACATAGGGTGACATTCTGTGGTGTTCATCGATGCATTTCGCTTCCGTCTATGGACTGTGACTTGACGAAAAATCAAAGGAAGAAGAGATTCTCAAGACTCATACGAGTGGTGACCAAAATGTAATGCAACGCATTTGTTTTTCGAGGCCAATATGGGATGAAGATATGCGGAATTTGTGTGGGACATCTTGCAATATTCCCACTTCAGCCCCCGTAGTTCCATCAAGTTCCGATAGGTGGCAGCGCTTACGCAGCCTTCAAAATGGTGTCTGTAACGGATGTGCGTTCCAAGCAGAGAGCTATCATTGCGTTTCTTTTGGCGGAAAACCAGAGCATCTCAGATATTCAACGTAAGGCCTCACATAAGTCCGAGCACCCGTCCCGCATCTCGCACCTTTCGACTTCCATCTGTTGGACCCAATGAAGGATGCACTGTGCGGGAAGCGCTATGTGGTTGATGGGGAGATTATTGATGCAGCAAGACGTTGGCTCCGACGTCGACCAGCAGAGTGGCATCATGCGGGAATACCGGCTCTGCCAGTAAGGTGGCGTAAGACCGTCGAATCGAACGGAGATTATGTTAAAAGAAATCTGCTTTCAGAAAAAAAGTGTTACATTACTTATTAAACAGCCCTCTTACGTCTTCAGTTTCTGAGATCACGGAGTCAGCAACTATTGGGTATGATAGCAAGACTGATTTGGTAATTGTTGAAGGGAGGTGGAATGGTCGCAGTATGTCGCAAGCATGGTAAGCCCTGTTCTCGTTCCCTTAATGAACAGGTTATCAAATTAAATCTTCCAACAGGCTAATGCAAGACCGCACACTGTAAAAATGTTCAAATGTGTGAAATCTTATGGGACTTAACTGCTGAGCTTACACACTACTTAACCTAAATTATCCTAAGGACAAACACACACACACACACACACACACACACACCCATGCCCGAGGGAGGACTGGCCGACTCGCTCCCCTGCTTATCATACATAGAATCTGTTTAGGCACGAAAAAACAGTCCTCAAAATGGCATTCAGAAGCCGTTTGCGTCCACGCCATAACGAATACGAGTGTCTTCGTGCGTTGCGGGTCGCAGCTCATACGATGTACGTCAGTTTCTAGTGGAATGAAATACCTATTACGCGATGAACATATCCAAAAAGTTTGAGAAATATCGGACCGAAGCTTCATGGTGTTCCATATTGCACTTTCGTCAGTGCATTATTTATTTATTTAACCTGGCAAGATTAGGGCCATCAGGCCCTCTCTTACATCTAACCAGGCATTCTACTTATTTTACATTCATATGTTTTCGTAGGCATATTAAACTACATCTAGTACAAAAAGTGAAATAAACAATTAGAAAGGCACACCTGGAAAAATATATACATATAGAGTTTATATTCGTAGATCATAAGTACTGTTATAATTAGACATTATTGAAAAGACAGATTTTAGATAGGAGTGCTGGAAGCAGGGAGTATGAGAGAGACTCAAGGTGAAGGGAGGAGAAGAATAGAGAGACATGATGAAACATAATTAAGGAAATATAAAGGAAAAGAAGATTGCGTGGCTAATAGAGATAGATGAAGAGGAAGAAGAGAAAGGAGCAAGATAGGAGACGCTAGCTTTGCTATTTGACAGATGAGAGGATTGGCCTTGTACATTAATTTTGTGGAGAACGTTATGAGGCTGATAGTAGGAAATGCTTCAACTTCTTCTTAAAAGCAGCAGGAGATTGAATTTTGCGCAAGGTAAGGGGCAGTTCCAGAGGCGGACAGCGGCAACTGAGAAGGAGTTTGCAAAAGTTTTTGTTTTGTGAGTGGGCACGGTTAGGATACCAGAGTGACCTCGTGTTTCGATTATGATGGCATGACAGGTTTTTAATCTCTGAAGCAAGGTACTGGGGTGCTTGCGCGACGAGGAGTCGGTGAAGTAGACATAGAGTGTGGTAGTCACGCAATTTGTCCGGCCGCAGCCACCCTAGCTCGGAGTATGAAGCACTAACATGATCATTGCAGGTGTAACGCACACAGGCATTCATGGTTAGTTATGGCCGTCTTTTGTTTTCACTTCTCATGCCTTGTTGAATCACATCACAATAGTGGAGGTTCGGTAGAACGAGTTCTTGCACGAGCTGGCGTTTCAAGTCCTGTGGAAATATGTTCCGAAACTTTTTGAGAGCATAGTGACAATCAGACGTCTTTCGGCACACTCCGACTGTATTCTCCGCCCAGTTGAGATGCTCATCCAAAGCTACACCCAAGTTCTTAACTGTTTTCTGATATGGTATTGGAGTACCGTCGAACAGAATAGGAGGTAGCCGTTCGCGGAAATCTGAACTTATTAATTTCTGATGGGCTATTAAGATTACTTGCGTCTTTTTTGCATTTAGTTTAAGCCCCAGGACTTTCGCCCATGTCACTACTGAAGACAGATCATCATTCATCTGAGCGATTGCAGTGTTTACATCTTCAGGTCTGACGCTTAGGTAAAGCTGGAGGTCGTCGGCATAGAAATGATATTTACAGGAGGACAGAACCGACGAAATATCGTTGACATATAAAGAAAACAAAAGTGGTCCTAAGACTGATCCTTGTGGCACTCCCGAGGAAACATGTTTCCAGGAAGATTTTTCATTTATGCAGACAACACATTGCTGTCTGTCTTTTAAGTAGCTTTCAAACCATCTCATTGCACTATCTGAGAAATTAAGCTGTTGCATTTTTCTGAGCAATATGTCAAAGTTAACAATGTCAAAAGCTTTGCTGAAGTCCAGTAGCGTCAATATTGTTGCCTTTCGATTGTCGATGGCATATTTCAGGTCATCAGTTACTTGAATTAGAGCAATGTTTGTGCTGTGATGTTTACGGAAACCGGATTGAAATTTGTCATATAGGCTGAATTCATGCAAGTGTAATTATTTTACGGAAACAAAGCTGTGTTAGATCTGAAGGCGGCTATTCGAATTTCTAAAGCAGAGCTTTAGTGGTAGCCGATTCGAATGCACGAGAAAAATAAGTTTTGTCCCTGCATTTCAGTATCAACAGAAGGAGAAAAATAATGCGGAACATTTGTAACAGTTCCTATTATTATGTTCTGCCAGGCACCAACGCAAAATTCGGTTAATGTTAGAAGGAGGAAAGTTTGTTGTAGTACACAAGCAGATTGTTAATGATGATGCTACACATAAAATGAGCAACTCTCTTTAATTTAAGAAATAGCAATCCAACACAAAATCGAGACTACTGAAAGTGCTGGAAGGACAAAAACGGTAGGAAGGAAGATTAGGGTTTAGCGTCCCGTCGACATCGAGATCATTAGAGACAGAGCACTGGCTCTGATTAGGGAAGGATGGGGAAGGAAATCGGCCGTGTCCTTTCAAAGCAACCGTCCCGGCTCTAGCCTGGATTCATTTAAGGAAAACACGGAAAACCCAAATCATGATGGGCTGGCGTGCTTTTGAACTGTCGTCTTCCCGAATGCGAGTCAAGTGTTAACCACTGCGCCACCTCACTTGGTCGAAAGGACAAGGGCACAGTATTTAGGTGACCAGAAAGAAACAACAAACAAGTCTACACTACCTACTTTCTTAAATATACACTGCTGGCCACCGTAAATGCAACACCAAGAAAGACAAGAGGTAGCACAACAAAATTTATTTTGTAGATAACATGTTGACCAAGTATCAAATGATTACGTTTACAGACGTCTGTGACATGTGGTTCCTGCCAGATTCAGTAGCCAGAGTAGCCGCCATTGTTGGAGATCACCGCTGCCACACGTCTCGGCATTGAGTCAAAGAGACGTTGGATGTGTTCCTGGGGTACAGCAGCCCAAGCAGCTTCCACACATTGCCAAAGATCATCTGGTGTGGCAGCTGGGGATGTAATCTGGGTCACTCGTTGAGCAACAATGGACCACATGTTTTCTATCGGCGAAAGATTCGGAGAGCGAGCTGGCCAGGGAAGCAATTCAATCTGGTTATTGACGAAGAACCTTTGGACAATGCGTGCCACATGTGGTCGCGCATTATCCTGTTGAAATATGGCTGTGGCCGAGACCTGAAGGTAAGGGATGACAACTGGCTCCAGCACCTCGGATATGTAGCGCCGGCTATTTAAAGTACCGGCAATGCGTACTAGAGGCGTGCGAGAGTAATATCCAATACCGCCCCATACCATAATACCCGGTGCAAGACCAGTGAGGCGGTGCATAATGCAGCTGTCCAGCATCCTCTCTCCACGGTGTCTCCACACTCGAATCCGACCATCGTGGTGCTGCAGACAGAAGCGTGCCTCGTCAGTAAAGACAACGTCATTCCATTCTGCCGTCCACATCCGTCTGTCATCACACCCTTGGCGACGGAGACGTCTGTGGTTCTGCGTCAATGGTAGGCGATGCAATGGACGTCTTGCGGACAGACCACTCTGCTGTAAACGGCATCGAATGGTATGCGCAGACACTGGATGATGCGTTACAGACGCAATGTGCTGTGCTATGGTTCGGGATGTCACTGAGCGATCCGTCACTGCCATGCGCACAATTTACCTATCAGCACGTGCAGTGGTGCACCGAGGTGAATGCGATCGACCACGTCGGTCCGTCGTACTCTCCTGCATCCAACGGTCACATATCCGCATTACAGTTGTTTGGTTTCGTCCAACACGACTAGCGATTTCTCTGTATGATAATCCACAATCTCGGTAAGCCACTATCCTTCCTCTGTCGAACTCGGATACTTGATCAAAATATGTTCGCTGTTGTCTACGAGGCATAACTGATCGTCTTGTGAAACAACCACAAGGTAAACACACGTGCCGAACGTACACTCGTCGAAATCGCCAAGCCTTAAATGGCGCTATGAGGTGGCGCCACAGGCGCGCGTGATGTGCGTCTGCGCTGAAATTCTAATCAGTTGCATATCTCATCGCTGCAAACTCATGGTGTAAATTTCACTTGATTCGGATGCTTCCTTCAGGGTGTTGCATTTACGGTGGCCAGCAGTGTAATTAGTGCTTTTCATGTAGGTCTGCACATGTTATCATCTCTTTTCTTATGAATATTCATAACATACTTGTTTCGTGTGATAACGCGATATTAATCTCTGATTGGAACGAGTAATTAATCAACAATCAGACCATGGAAATTAGCGTGAAATAACGAAACGAAGTTATGTGTCTCCTTTATCCACAGTATAAGAGACGCCGAGATAGACTCTTACCAATGAAAGGTTTATATTGCATTTCAGAACACTTCTAGAGCTTGCTGATTCAAACGTTTGATTTGAGTTTGTTGGTACAGAAATAATTTGTAGGAAGCTTTAATTTTATTTCCTAATTTTGTTGAAAGCTGTACGAAACAAATTCAGTGCGAAAGAGCGGAACATTTTGCTCATATCGTAGTGCAAATTATAAGTTCATCTGCGTTTTGAAAAACACGCTGTGTTTGGGGCTGGTGCGAGTACAAACAGTACTCTCATAATGAAGGTTTTGATTTTCATTAAAATCACAAGAAGTTTTGTTGTTGGTAGATATGATTTCCTAAGTGCTGTCCAGTTTGTGTAACAAAGCAGCAGACGCCTATAAATTTTAATTCGATACTGTCAAAAGTCTGATTTTGTTAATCAATTCTATTTCACAAAGTTCAGTAGATGTTAACAAGCTGAATGATCATTGAATACAGGATAAATTCTTTTCCGAGAACATTTTAGTTTTTCTAGAAACTTTCTTATGGATTTCCAAACATGCTCAGGGGGAAAATAGATATGAAATGTTTCAACCTAGAATCCCTCATAACGTGATTCGAAACAAAGTCCATTCGCGTTATTGCCGTTGGATATCCGCCTGTAATGTTTGGCTATAAACGTTTGTGGTATGCTTAATTTAATATGATGTGCTTCTGATCTGTTTGTTTTTGATTTCGGCAGTCACAATTTTAACAGTTTAGCGACAGCGTAATCTCTGTGCTGACCGAAAATTTTCCTTTAGCGATCAGCGATCTGCTGTGGGCTGCATAGACATACATCATACTCGGCCTCAGTTCTTCAGCATTCTGGTATATTTCTTCTGTTTTTCTAGACTTCTCATTATCTTGCTGGTGTTGCAATCCTGAAGCAAGGATATGGCGTAACGGCAGACAGTGTGTCTCTTTCGATTTGGAAGTTTCACTTGTAAGAGGAGCGTGCGCTGTTAGGAACCAGATTTAACATGTCAGTTGTTGATATTTCCACAGTGACTCCTGATTAGAAGAAGATTTGGCTTCAGATTACCGCCTTTATCACATTTACATTTTATTTATTATGCATAATACGTTCGGTAATTTGTGACTTGATCATACAGTTTGTGGATATTACGGTTTTTTCTGCGAAAGAATAGGTTTATTAGCTTACAAAACTAGGTTACAGAAAAAACTGATTTAATTATTAATGATTCTTCGTACTGAAGTACTACTACGTTAGTGCATAAGTTCGTAGCGTTTTTGTTCCGCACGTTGGTATTCCGGTTTCTATGGGTTTATTTATAGGTTATCATTTTTTATTTGTACTTCACTGTTGACATTTGAATTCACATATTGTCATTTGGAGTTCGTGAGTGGAGCTGTGGACGCTAGAAAATGGAGTACCATTTGGAAAAATCTTCAATAGAGCGTTGACAGCAGCGGAGGCAGGAAGAAACATTTGTACCGTGTACGCGGAAAATGCCATTGGACAGAGGGCAGCAAGAAAATGGTTTTCTCATTTCATCATTTTGACATTGCTAACTCTCCAGGTACAGGAAGAATTCCGTGATTTGATGAACATCTATATGGCTAGTCTGCAAATCACATGTAAGTGCCTGGCAAAGGGTTGATCGAACCACCTTCACAATTCGCTATCATTTCAATCTCGTATAGCGCTCGGAAAGAATGAACACCTATATCCTTCCGAACGAGCTCTGATTTCCCTTATTTTATCGTGGTGATCTTTCCTTCCTGTGTAGGTCGGTGTCAACAAAACGGCTGCTCAGATTGTCTCCCAAAGCGTTTATATAGATAAGGAACAGCAAACAGACTGTAAGACTACCTTGGGAAACGCCAGAAATCACTTCTGTTTTACTCGATGACTTTCCGTCAATTACTACGAACTGTAACCTCTCTGACAGGAAATCACAAATCCAGTCACATAACTGAGACGATATTCCATAAGCACGCAGTTTCACTACGAGCCGCTTGTGTGGTGCAGTGTCAAAAGCCTTCCGGAAATCGATCTTAAATCCCTAGTCAACAGCACTCAACACTTCATGTGAATAAAGAGCTAGTTGTGTTTCACAGGAACGATGTTTTCTAAACTCATGAAGATTGTTTAAACACATTAATCCACAATGATGCACGTCAGTGTACTCGAGATCTGGAAAATGTGATGAACTCTGATAATTTCACCATCGTTCGACATTTCTGTGTAATGAGCAAGGTTAAAAATCGAGTGTATAAACACCACATGCCCTAAGACACAATCACAAAAGTACAAAAATCAGCAGGTAGTCATATGTGCATCACTGCCTGCCGGTCATCAATTAGCTTGTGAACAACACCGAGCATTCCTATCCTGTATGGTTACCGGTGACGAGAAATGATGTCTTTATACTAAAGTAAGGAAAAGAAAGAAATGGTTGAGCCAAAACAAAGCACCCCGTACAAAGGCCTGAGCGCATCCACAAAAGACAATGTTATGCGTCTGGTGAAACAGCGACGTTGTGGTGAACTAAGGATTGCTTCCCCGAGGTGTAACCATCACTACTGACTTTTTTGTTAGCAATTGACACGTCTTACAGGCGTAATCCAAGAACCACGACCAGGAAGACTGCGTGAAGTGATGCTACACGATGATAACGCCCGCCCGAATTCCGCTACGGTAGTAGTTGTTATTAATGGCATAATGCACACGGTCTTTAAGAGAACAGTATTCATGTGCTTTTTCGACGTATTTCATCACTCAAGAATTAGGCCTTGGGCCTGTTCTGGTTGACCGAATGCTGCCTACAGGGGAGTACGAGGAGCGGTCTATGATAATGCAACTTATGATCAGTACGTCGCGTATCCCTCCAGCCTTTATTGCCAGTAGCCGAATTCTGACGATGCCGCTACTTATTTATTGAAGCAGCTCCACGTCTGGCCTCATGAGAGCGAATGGGCCCCGTTCCAGGCCTCAGAGAAATCCAGGGAGCTACCAGGGATAGAATGCGTGTCCTTCCGCGCCGATGACAGCGACGCTCTCCAAGTGGCTATTGAGGCAGCTCTCGGAAACTTATATGTGTTCGGAATAACAGTAAGTTCCAGCATATTTGTAACAGAGCGCAGTGGAGCTTTAAAGCGAGATTTTGCGAACTTACAATCACTTTTAGACTGAACCATCACAATCAACGTCACGTACTTCAACAAACACATGATGAACGATATAGTGTTTCACAGTCCCCCACACGGAAAACAATACGAGAAACTTGGAACTGATGAAGCAATTAAAGGTGAACCCGTAAAACACATAGTTTACTAATAAAGATACTCGGCAAACAGACAATGATATACAGGGTGAGTCACCTAACATTACCGCTGGATGTATTTCGTAAACCACATCAAATACTGACGAGTCGATTCCACAGACCGAACGTGAGGAGAGGGGCTAGTGTAACTGGTTAATACAAAGCATAAAAAAATGCACGGAAGTATGTTTTTTAACACAAACCTACGTTTTTTTAAATGGAACTACGTTAGTTTTGTTAGCACATCTGAACATATAAACAAATAGGTAATCAGTGCCGTTTCTTGCATTGTAAAATGTTAATTACATCCGGAGATATTGTAACCTAAAGTTGACGCTTGAGTACCACTCCTCCGCTGTTTGATCGTGTGTATCGGAGAGCACCGAATTACGTAGGGATCCAAAGGGAACGGTGATGGACCTTAGGTACAGAAGAGACTGGAACAGCATATTACATCCACATGCTAACACCTTTTTATTCGTCTTTTTCACTGACGCACATGTACATTACCATGAGGAGTGAGATACACGTACACACGTGGTTTCCGTTTTCTATTACGGAGTGGAATAGAGTGTGTCCCGACATGTCAGGCCAATAGATGTTCAATGTGGTGCCCACCATTTTCTGCAAACAATTGCAATCTCTGGCGTAATGAATGTCGTACACGCCGCAGTACATCTGGTGTAATGTCGCCGCAGGCTGCCACAATACGTTGTTTCATATCCTCTGGGGTTGTAGGCACATCACGGTACACATTCTCCTTTAACGTACCCCACAGAAACAAGTCCAGAGGTGTAAGATCAGGAGAACGGGCTGGCCAATTTAAGCGTCCTCCATGTCCTATGAAACGCCCGTCGAACATCCTGTCAAGGGTCAGCCTAGTGTTAATTGCGGAATGTGCAGGTGCACCATCATGCTGATATCACATACGTCGACGCGTTTCCAGTGGGACATTTTCGAGCAACGTTGGCAGGTCATTCTGTAGAAACGCCATGTATGTTGCAGTGCTCTCCGATACACACGATCGAACAGCGGAGGAGCGGTACTCAAGCGTCAACTTTAGGTTACAATATCTCCGGATGTAATTAACATTTTACAATGCAACAAACGGCACTGATTACGTATTTGTTTATATGTTCAGATGTGCTAACAAAACTAACGTGATCCATTTAAAAAAACGTAGGTTTGTGTTGAAAAACATACTTCCGTGCATTTTTGTATCAATTACACCAGCCCCTCTCCTCACGTTCGGTCTGTGGAATCGGTTCGTCAGTATTTGATGTGGTTTACGAAATATATCCAGCGGTAACGTTAGGTGACTCACCCTGTATAGCCACTACAACTGTGAAATTGTTTTGCAAGACCTAAAAGATTAGTTTCAGTATTTAGGTCCTCTGAGGTCTAATGAAGCATCAGTTTTTTTTCTAGGGAAAATCGAGACTTTGTAAGCTATAAATTGCAAAAATTGTGCTTTAGCTAGTATATAGTCAGTTTTCTATCGTTTCTCATACTACTACAGGGAGTACATATGTACTGTGTCCGCTTTCGAGTGATACTATACGTTACATTGGATACACTCTATGGTCTTCAGTATACTGTATCTGAACCTCGTATCTCTCGTATTTTAAGCTGTTAGTAAACCAGTGAGAGATAATAACGTATGTGGTGCCCCGTAATGATGAAAAACGGGAACCACGTATATTGCTAGGTAACCACGTTGACAAAATCACGCTTAATTTATGAAATCTGTTGTACGTTTTTAATGATTAGCAGCAGTTATCAACACCTAAAGCACAAATTTGTCACCGCTAAGTACGTACACTTCCGTTAACTGTCGCTTTATCTTTGAGTTATTAATCAATATCCCCTACAATTTTACTTCTAAAACGTAAAAATTAGCTGTGAAAATGAAATATAAAGTTTAGGTCAGATAGAATGAAAACACATAGTTAAAAATCAGTTTACTTTACAATCTGTAAAACTTGAAAACTTGTGTTTTCTGATATACGAGGTTTCAGTTATAAGCCGATGTGTGAGCTAGCTAACTTGTTCTTGTGCCGAACAAGTACAATATATCACTTACTACTCATGAAGAAATCACAGGCTTCGAGACATGTTGTGAATATTAAGTACTTTATGGAACTGGTTAGGGAACTGGGACTCAAACCTCAAACTTGTCCAAACTAACGAGCTTTTGTAAGAAAGGCACTGCAGTGAACGTTGGGCACTTATCTATCGTTACAACAGAAACTAGTCACGTAAGAGAAACCGAGAACTATTTTGCAAGTTGAATTATATAACACGAGGGTAAAATGAATAATCTTCTTCACGTTCACGAATATGAAAGGAGACAGGCTTCCGACATGGCAGGAACAGAACGAAGCATTTAGTTTTCGATGGTGTTGAGCGACAGTCATGCAATACGTTTTAAGAGAGTAAGGTTGGGCTGCCTTACCAAATACTGTATGAATTAATAATGATCTGACAACCTTCAGCACAGTACTTGAAATTGGCATAAAAGCCTAAATCTGTACAGTACAAAAGAATAAATATAATAATACATAGTCAAGTGGTGATTTACTCTTTTAAAAATAACGAAGTATATTCACGCAAAGGTATTTAACAACAATAATTTATGAATGGGAAAGAATGATTCAAGAAAAAGGAAAAAAAAATTCAGTCCCAACAGACGACGTAGGTGTAAAACAACCGCGACTATGGGGAGTGAGAAAGCCACCTGGGGAGACACGGTCACAACAGAGGTGTTGAAAAGTAGTGATGAAATCGTAACTATAACTTTAAATGAAGGAGTGGAATGTGTCGGACCCTCCTGGATAGTAACACTTATTAGGACACCACTTTCGGGATTCAGGGAGGTGCACTAGCCTGGGATCTAATCCATCTGGAGGATTAACGACGGGGGTCGGTGTGGCAGCCAGCGTGGATGTTGTTTTTAGGCGGTTTTCCACATCCGACGAGCTGAATACTTGGCTGGTACCCACGTCACACCTCAATTACACGATTTTAAAATTTAGAAAACGTTCACACAGATTTTCATTGGATAACACCACACACACACACACACACATGGGGTTCACAAAACTCTACTGGGAGGCGGGGAGGGAGGAAGGGGGGAGGAAGGGAAGCAACAGGATGGACATCTGCCCGCCCTCTGGTACCAACACTGCCAAAACAAATGATGAACGTGCTAACCTCCCGTAGATACGGTATAAAAGTCAGCAGAAAGGGGAAAAAAAAGAAATGGAAGAAGAAGATGATGATGAAGAATGGAAAGCATCTGGATATCTGAAGTAACTGATGATGGTTGAAAAACTGCGTCCATCGAAACATTTAGATCGTCCCAGTAACACATTATGTATAAGGGGCGATTAAAAAGTTTCCATTCGAAGGCCGCACTAACACCTTGCCCACACGGCTGTCTTACATATCCACGAAGGAGTCGCGCTGGGTTGCATACACGTTGCAGCAACCCCCTCAAATGGAAACTTTTTATCGCCCTTTGTACTCTGAAATGCCAAAGAAACTGGTATAGGCATGTGTATTCAAATACAGAGATATGTAAACAGCCAGAATACGGCGCTGCGGTCGGCAATTCCTACATAAGACAACAAGTGTCTGTCGTAGTTGTTAGATCGGTTACTGCTGCTACAGTGGCAGGATATCAAGATTTAAGTGAGTTTGAACGTGGAGGTATAGTCGGCTCAAGAGTGATAGGACACAGCATCTCCGAGATAGCGATAAAGTGGGGATTTTCCCGTACGACCATTTCATGTGTGTACCGTAAATATCAGGAATCCGGTAAAACATCAAATCTCCGATGACGCTGCGGCCACAAAAAGATCCTGAAGAATGGGACCAATGCCGCTGGAGAGAATCGTTCAACATGACAGAAGTGCAACCCATTCGCAAATTGCTGCAGACTTCAATGCTGGGCCCTCAACAAGTCTCACTGTGCGAACCATTCAATGAAACATTATCGATATTGCCTTTCGGAGCCGAAGGCCCACTCGTATACCCTTGATGACTGCACGACACAAAGCTTTATGCCTCGCTTGTGCCTGACAACACTGATATTGGACTGTTCATGACTGGAAGCATGTTGCCTGGTCGGACAAGTCTCGTTTCAAATTGTATCGAGCGGATGGGTGTGTACGGGTATGGAGAAAACCACATGAGTCCATGGACCCTGCGTGGCAGCAACGGACTGTTCAAGCTGGTGGAGTCTCCGTAATGGTGTGGGGCGTATGCAGTTGGAGTGATGTGGGACCAGATTCGTCTACATACGACTCTGACAGGTGACACGTACGTAAGCATCCTCTCTGATCACCTGCATCCATTCACGTCGATTGTGCATTCCGACGGACTTGGGGAATTACAGCAGGACAATGCCACATCCCACATGTCCAGAATTGCTACACAGTGGCTTCAGGAACACTCTACTGAGTTCAAAGACTACCGCTGGCCACCATGCTCCCCGGACATGAACATTATTGAACATATCTGGGAAGCCTTGCAACGTGCTGTTCGGAAGAGATCGCCACCCCCTCTTACTCTTACGGATTTATGGATAACAATGGAGGAGTCATGGTGTCAGTTCCTTCCCGCACTACTTCAGGCATTAGTCGAGTCTATGCCACGTCGTGTTGTGGCACTTCTGAGTGCGCTTGGACCCTACACTATATTAGGCAGTTTCTTTGGCTCTTCAGTGTATTATGCAAAGCAAGAGGCTAGTGGAGCAAGGGGAATATGAAGTGCACTTCAGAAAATAAAGATATGCATTTAGCAGATATAGTGTTCAAGAAGAGTACTGGAAAATTATCTCTTCAAACAAGTACTCTTTGTGGACTTCATAAAAGCGGTAGCGAAGTGCTGTTCGAATTATTGATATAATTCATTGTGGACGCCAAAACGAATTATCGAGTAGACACTCACAGGGACCCGTTCGAAGGTCAGATTTCTGGGGAAGCACTGTAAAAAGTCTGATACTAAAACAGGGGCCAGACAGTATGATGGTCAGAGCTCGCCCGGTTAGCTGAGCGCTCTCACGCACGGCTTTCTGGAGCGGGAAGGAGCGCCTGGTCCCCGGCACGAATCCGCCCGGCGGACTTGTGTCGAGGTCCGGTGAGCCGGCCAGTCTGTGGATGATTTTTAGGCGGTTTTTCATCTGCCTCGGCGAATGCGGGCTGGTTCCCCTTATTCCGCCTGAGCTACACTTTTTCGGCGATTGCTGCGCAAACAAGTTCTCCACGTGCGCGTACACCACCATTACTCTACCACGCAAACATAGGGGTTACACTCGTCTGGTGCGAGACGTTTCCTGGGGAGGGTCCACTGCGGAACGAACCGCACAATAACCCTGGGTTCGGTGTGGGGCTGCGGAGGGGTGAAGTGGACTGCGGTAGTTGCCGTGGGGTTGTGGACCACTGCGGCTGCGACGGAGACTGAGCCTCTCCGTCGTTTCTAGCTCCCCGGTTAACATACAACATAGGACATGAAACTTCCTTGCAGATTAAAATTGTGTGCCGGACCGAGACTCAACTCGGGACCTTTGCCTTTTGCGGGCAACTGAGCCACCCAAGCACGACTCAGGGCCAGTCTTCACAGCTTCACATCTGCCAGTACCTCGTCTCCTAGTTTGGAAGATGAATATCAAGAGATCAGATGGAAAACCACTCCTAAGTAAAAAAGAGAAAGCTGAAAGGTGGAAGCAGTATAAAGACGGTTTATACAAAAGTGATGTACCTGAGAGCAACATTATAGAAATGGAAGAAGACACAGATAAAGATGAGGTGGACGATATGATACTGCAAGAATAATTTGACAGAGCACTGAAACACCTTAGTCGAAACATGGCCACGGAAGTAGACGACATTCCGTTGGAACTACTGATAACCTTGGGAGAACCAACCGTGATAAAACTCTTCTATCTGGTGTGCAAGATGTATGAGACAGACGAAATACCTCACATTTCAAGAAGAATGCAATAATTCCAATTTCAAAGACAGCAGGTACTGACAAGTTGAGTATTACCGAACTATCTGTTTAATAAGTCATGGTTATAAAATACTAACACGAATTCTTTACAGAAGAACGGAAGAACTGGAAGAAGCTGACATCAGGAAGAGCAGTTTCGATTCCGGAAAATGTAGGAACAGGAGAGACAATATTGACCCTATCACTTATATTAGGTTAAGGAAAGGCAAATCTCCGCTTAGAGCGTTTGTAGACTTCGAGAAAGCTTACGACATGTTGACTTGAATATTCTCTTTGAAATTCTGAAGGTAGCAGGTGCAAAATACAGAGAGCGAAAGTCTGTTTACAACTTGTACGGAAACCAGATGACAGTAATAAAGAGTCGAGGGGCATAGAAAGAAAAGCAGTGGTTGAGATGGGAGTGACACAGGGCTATAGTTTATCCTCGATGTTATTCAATGTGTATATGAGGAAGCAGTAAAGGAAACCTAAAATAATTGGCGTAGATGCCGAAGTCCAGGGAGACGGACTGAAATATTTGAAGTTTACTGATGGCATTGTAATTCTGCCAGAAACAGCAAAGGACTTTGAAGACCAGATGAACGGAATGGGCAGCGTCTTGAAAGGAGGTTACACGATGAATATGAAAAAAAGGAAACAACGATAATGGAATTTAGTCAACTTTAATTAGGTGATGCTGTGAGAATTAGACTAGGGAACGAGACACTTGAAATATTAAATGAAGTTTACTATTTGGGCAGAAGGATAACATTTGATGACCGAAATAGGGGAAATAAAATGTTAACTGGCAATGGGAAGAAAAGTGTTTCTGAAGAAGAGAAATTTGATAACATGGAATATAGATTTTAAGTATTAGGAAATCTTCTCTGATAGTATTTGTATGGAGTGTAGCCTCGTATGGAAGTGAAACATTGATGACAAACAGTTTAGACAAGAACAGAAAAGAAGCTTTTGAAATGTGGTGCTACAAAAGAATGCTGAAGTTCAGATGGTTCGATCACGTACCTTATAAGGAGGTGCTGAGTAGAGGTGGGGAGAAAGAAAATAACTAGAAGAAGTGTCCGTTTGATAAGAGGTCCGCATCTCGTGGTCGTGCGGTAGCGTTCTCGCTTCCCACGCCCGGGTTCCCGGGTTCGATTCCCGGCGGGGTCAGGGATTTTCTCTGCCTCGTGATGGCTGGGTGTTGTGTGCTGTCCTTAGGTTAGTTAGGTTTAAGTAGTTCTAAGTTCTAGGGGACTTATGACCACAGCAGTTGAGTCCCATAGTGCTCAGAGCCATTTGAACCATTTTGAATCGTTTGATAAGACTCATTCTGAGACTTTATAGGTTCAGTAGTTTAGTAGTAGAGGGAAGTATGGAGGGGTAAAGTTCATAGACCGAGACCACGTCATGTATACAGTAAGCAGATCCAAAAGAATATAGGTTGCAGTAGTTTTGAGATGCAAAGGATAGAGTAGTGTGGAGAGTTGCTTCAAACCAGACTACGGACTGAAGCCCACAACAACAATGCAAACAAACTTATTAATGTATTGTCTTTTTGTAAGTGTCTGATTGTCTTTATTAGGCACTTCTACTATCGGCAGAACATTGATGAATCATGAGGAAGAGTGACTAGTGACAACGATTTGTTTTGTTTATGTCTCTGTAACAGTCTTTTGCATTTTGCGGTAAAGAACGTCCGACCGCCACACAGCAACTTATACCAAGCGGTGGTGTGCCCTGTCGAGGGTATGGCTGAGGTGGGGAATAATGGCGTAACAATAAAATAAACCAACAACCAGCCATTGCGTTCTGAAGAACTAAGAAGAAAATCGATTTACAAAATTGATTGTGTGCATGCACTGACGGAAAAAAACCGCAGCGCCAAGAAAGAGTTTTGCGACATAAACGCAAGTTGGTACGCGTGTTTCTACCTGAAAGATGTCTGTTCAGGTTTCGCGCCTGTCACAGAAGAATGGCGCTAGTAGCGCCACATCAGGCTGCAAATCAGGTTTGCTTTAAATGCAGGCTGTAACCGTCGTGTGCATTAGTTACCTTTGAGATTGGACGTAGTGAGTTGATGTCAGTCAAGAATGAAACTAAACTTCTAATTGTTGTTGTTTATAGTCCCCCACCCCCAACTCTAACTTCAGAGCATTTCTGCTCAAGCTAGAGAGGGTTCTTGGTTCACTTTGTAGGAAGTACCAAAAATTTGTTATTTGTGGTGACTTTAATATTAATTTTTTATGTGATTGAGACAAAACATGTTGGAAGAGCTCCTAAACCAATATGATCTGATTCAGACTGTTTTTTTCCCAACCAGGGCGCATGGGAACAGTAGCACAGCCATAGACAATATTTTTGTTCATTCTCCGTTACTAGATGGGAATTCTGTTAGTAAAAGGTGAATGGCCTTTCAGACCATGATGCACAAATTTTAACACTAAAAGGCTTTTGCACTCAACCAAATGTGACATATATTTACAAACTATGTAGAAAAGCTAGTAGAGGGTTTTTAAACTTTGTCGTCAAGGAACAAGAGTGGCAGAATATTTATAATGCAGATAACAGAGATGACAAATATATTGCTTTCGTTAACACATTTCTCATGCTCTTTGAGAGTTGTTTTCCATTAGAACGTTCTACACAGGGTACTAACTGTAAAACAACATGTGTGAATGACTTGTGGGATAAGGATATCATGCAGAACAAAGTGGGAATTATATAAAAATGTTAGAAGTAGTCACAATCGAGCTACAGTAGCCTATTACAAACAGTACTGTAAGGTGCTTAAAAATTTTATTAGGAAGGTAAAGAGTATGTGGTACGCAAATAGAATAGCTAATTCACAGGATAAAATTAAAACCATATGGTCAGTCGTGAATGGAGTGTCTGGCCAGCAGCACAAGGTTGACGATATAAAGTCAGTTGGTAGTAAAAATATTTCTGTTACTGATAAGTCAGATATATGTACAATATTTAACAATCATTTTCTGAGCATTGTGATAAATTAAATAAAAACTTAATTTATACAGGGAATCAGATAATTCTCTTGGAAAATGCCTTTTCGAGATTGATATCTGAAATACTCCTCTGTGATACTGACAAGGGAGAGACTGGGTCAATAATTAAGTCACTGAAGACTAAGGACTCTCATGGATATGATGGAGTGTCTAGCAGAATATTGAAGCACTGTGCTGCACACGTTAGCCCTGTACTTGGCCATATTTGTAACTTTTCATTCAAGAATGGTCAGTTTACTGAACAATAAAAGGATTCAGTAGTAAAGCTGCTTTATAAAAGGGAGAAAGGGATAAGGTAGACAATTTTAAACCTATTTCTATGCCATCAGTGTTTGCTAAAGTTATTGAAAAGGCTGTGTATGTAAGGATAATTGATCATTTTATATCACATAATTTGCTATCAAATGTACAGTTCGGCTTTAGAAGTGGTTTAACAACTGAAAATGCTATATTCTCTCTTCTCTGTGAGGTACTTAAAGGATTAAACAAAAGATTGCGAACGCTAGGCATCTTTTTTGATTTAACTAAGGTGTTTGATTGTGTCGATCACATATTGCTTCAGAAGTTGGACCCATTATGGAATACACAATTAGTTCACCTCTTACTTTAACAACAGACAGCAAAAGGCCATTATTCACAGCGTTGAGAATGGCTGTGATGTGGGGTCTGAATGGGACACGGTCAAATGGGGGATGCTCCAGGGATCAGTGTTGGGACCACTCCTGTTCCTTATTTATATAAATGATATGCCCTCTAGTATTACAGGTAATTCTGAAATATTCGTGTTTGCTGAAGACACTAGCTTGGTAGTAAAGGATGTTGTGTGCAACATTGGCTCGGTTTCAAACAGTGCAGTTCATGACGTAAGTTCATTCCTTGTAGAAAATAAACTAACGTTAAATCACAGTAAGACTCAGTTTTTACAGTTCCTAACACACAATTAAACAAAACCCGACGTTTTAATTTCACAGAACGGGCATATTATTAGTGAAACTGAACAGTTGAAATTTTTAGGTGTTCAGACAGATAGTAAACTCTCGTGGAAAGCCCACGTTCAGTATCTTGTTCAAAGACTTAATGCTGCCACTTTTACTATTCGAGCGGTATCTGAAGTAAGTGATCGTTCGACACGACAAGTAGTCTACTTTGCTTATTTTCATTCGCTTATGACGTATGATATTATATTTTGGGGTAATTCCTCGCATTCTCAAAGGATATTTTTGGCTCAGAAACAGGCAGTTCTGGCAATAAGTGGCGCACACTCCGCTGCAGAGTGAAAATCTCATTCTGGAAACATCCACCAGGCTGTTGCTAAGCCATGTCTCCGCAGTATCCTTTCTTTCAGGAGTGCTAGTTCTGCAAGGTTCGCAGGAGAGCTTCTGTAAAGTTTGGAAGGTAGGAGACGAGATACTGGCAGAAGTAAAGCTGTGAGGGCCGGGCGTGAGTCGTGCTTCGGTAGCTCAGATGGTAGAGCAGTTGCCCGCGAAAGGCAAAGCCCCGAGTTCGAGCCTCGGTCGGTGCACACGGTTTTAATCTGCCAGGAAGTTTCAAATGGTGTAAGTTCACGAACCTCTTGTCGACTCCTGTTCACTGATCTGGGTATTCTGACATTGGCCTTTCAATATATATATTCTTTACTGTCGTTTCTTGTTAAGAATATCAGCTTATTCCCAAGAATTAGCAGCGTTCACTCAATTAGTGCTAGGCAGGAATCCAATCTGCATTTGGATCGCACTTCCCTGGTTCTTGTCCAGGAAGGTGTCAGTATATAGATGCATTCATTTTCAATAAACTACCACAAGGATTCAAAAATCTTATCAGTAATCCACACGGTTCAAATGGAAACTAAAGAGTTTCCTCCTGGGTGATTCTTTCTGTTCTGTCGAGCAGTTCCTTGAAGCGAGATCGTGTGATAGGACTAGGAGATGCTGGATATTCCTTCTGCGATCCTGCAGAAAGAATTGGCCGGAATGCAGCCACTGTACATTACTGCTGATAGCGGTGGTCATGAGAATGTGCGGTCGCAAAAACGCAGAGCTCCGGACGCCCATGTGGCGCTACCAAGACGGAGGCCTACTTCATCAACGTGTGGCTCTGGCGCATAGTTCTGCAAATGCAGCAGCAATTCAGCAGCAGTTGGCACATAGTGACACAATAAACAGTTACCAATAGATTACTTCAAAGACAGATCCAAGAGAGGCATTTTGTTGCGTGCTTTCCACCGACCCGAAACCACCGCCATTTGCGACTTCTACGGTGTCAAGGGAGAGGTCATTGGAGGGCAGTGTGGAGATTCGTTGTGTTTCCTCATGAAAGCTGGTTCTGTCTCGGTACCAGTGATGACCGAGTTTCGGTTAGGAGGAGGACAGCTTAGGGCCAGCAAGCAGTCTGTCTGCGTGCTAGATACATGGGACCTACAACTCGTGTGATGGTTTGGGGTGCGATTTGGTATAATAGGAGGAGCGCTCTCGTTGTTATCCCACGCACCATGACTGCAAAGTTGTAGGTCAGTCTGGTGATTCGACCTGTTGTGCTGCCACTGATTAATAGCACTCAAGGAGGTGTTTTCCACAGTATAACGCTCGCTCACATACCGCTGTTGTAACCCAACATGCTCTACAATGTCGACTTGTTGCCTCGGTCTGCTCGATCACTAGATCTGCCTGCAATCGTGCATATATGGGACAGCGTTATCCGCAGCCAGAATTAACCGCCTCTGTATTGACCGACCAAGTGCAACAAGCACGGTACTCCAAACCACCAAGTGACAACCGGCACCTATACAACACAATGCATGTAAATTGGCATGCTTGCATTCAACATTCCGGTGGTTACACCGGTTATTAATGTACCAGAATTTCACATTTTCGATGACTTTGAAAGGTCTCTGTTGGATTCCTTTCATGTTTGATTTCTTAAATCTGTTGTCATTTATGGAATAAATTCCTTTTTTAAATTTACTGTGGCGTTTCTGACTATCTGGGAGGAGACTGAGTAGTGGAACGTGTTACTTTTACACGTAAACAAGAACGATCTGTCACACTACTACACTTTAAAACACAGTTTATATGTAATTCATGTCACACAGTCTCATACGGAACCTACATCCGCTTTCTGTTATATACTGTATATGATAAGATACTGTCATCCCCCTTCCCTTCTGTGTGAGAGGATGAAGGATCAAATGTGTTTGTAGTTGCATGCTTGAGGGTAGCAGACAAGGCTGTCTGCTAGAGAACAGTAGGACCAACGTCGGAACAGGTAGCTACGCTTCCTAAAAGCAAAGAGGTTTCTATCCTTGTATGGTCCTGGCCGTCCGTTGTCATGTTGGTATAGGAAGCTGCCCCTCTGGCCCCTTCCGTTTGTCTTTGTGAGCCACCCTCAGGAAGCACGCTCGGCAGTAGGCAGTGGCAGTCTGGCGGTGGCGAGCGTCTGAAGTGGTAAGATCTCCGGCTAAGCGCGTGTCTGCTAAGTCCATAGGACAATGGATTTGTTAAGTTCAGCCTAACTGAGAATTTAATCACCTTTATTTCGGGTTAGCTCTAAGATATCTAAGGCTATCTTAAATTGCAGCGTAGTGTAATTCTCGTGTGAAGTTCATATTATTTTCCGAGAGTTGCTTTGTTACTACTTTGTGAGTAAAGTGGAACCACGTGTTGATCAGTAACTCTAACTAAGATCAATCTTAAATGCAAATGCTTGTGTGATTATAACGTCTCGCCTTGACAATACTTTACAATATAGCAACTTTTCTTTATGTTCAACACACGTGGGGTGTACTTTGCGAGACCAGTACCACGTGCTTGTATAACTGTTTGACCCGTCAGGTTAACAGTAAGACGTTAACAACCAGTTCGAGGTTTACCTTTTGTAAATTGCTTTTTGATCTAATTTATTTTAATTATCGAAATTATTGTGGAGTTATACTCTTTGTGTAAACCAAGTTGACCACGTGAAGCATGTGGTGTAATCATCAAAGTAGCCCTCAGTTATTCTTTTCGCTAAGATTTCACAAAGAGTTAATATGAATTTAGTATACCAGTGTGTGGTAATTACATGACGGACAGGATTGTGCTACGAACGTAATTTCTTTGGCTAAAAATTTGAATCTGTTTGTAGTGGTTAACTTTCTCTTGCATGCGTTTCAACGTTCTTTGTGTGTTGTTTTATGAATGCAGTGTTGTATGCAGACTCCCAATCTTGGCTCCATATTTGATGTCTTCCGTAAGATTTTCACCATCCTAAATAAGGCACCAGCTTGTTACGAATAAAATTTAATATGCTGAAATTTCATGACCAATCTTAAAAATAAATTTCCAAATATAAACTGATTTCTTTCTTTTTATTTAAATTCTCCCTTTTATATATATATTACCGGTTGTTGTATGACTATTAAAAGATTATCATTAATGTTAGTCTGTTTGGGAATTTGGTAAACTTAGACTAGATACCTGATGGAACAGTTGCCCAGTAATCCACGGTTAACTTCCCCAGACAGCTCACAGCTTGCAACCTGCTTTTATTATCCATCAGTACCGCTTTCATCATACTAAATTAAAGATAAAAACGTTACACATGGCGACCCTGTTCTGTGATTCCGCTAGACTCTGGAATCTCTGAAACGTTAGATTGCGAGCGTGTTATAATCTTAATTTTTTTTCCCTACAGCGCTCAAACAACTTCTGCGTTGTTCTGAGCAGACTTTCAAAAGATTCACGGCGTTGTTGATCGGCGTTGCGTTGTTTGTCTTGTTTTGTTTTCTATATTTGTGTGTTTTATATGTGTGTGTTTTATATGTGTGTGTGTTTTTTGTTCTCGTTTGTAAATTCCACTGTTTCGATCAAAGATAAAAATTTGTTTTGCGTGTGAAAAAGGGTGTACTAGGTTGGGTATCTTTCGTGTGACTGTCGTAATTTTTGGGGGACACATTTATTGAGATTAGGGTGTTGCGTACTGGGTGTAAATTGCACTAATGCAGACATGTAACCAAGCGAAAAGTAAGCGGTCCGACAACTTAAGCATGGACCAAGGGGATAATTTGATTTCGAATGTTAATGCGTCAGGCAGTTCCGAAAATACAATGGGAAATACTTCAGACGAAATGCAAAACAGGACGAACGGGCTCACAGCAGAGCCAGAAATTAGTTTGCCCCCAACTAACCAAATTGATTTGGCAGAATTCATGAAAGCCTTATTGCAACAAAATAAAGAGTCATTTGAAAAATCGATCCGCGAGCTAGGCGAACAAATGACGCAGAAATCTGAAAAATCGATCCGCGAGCTAGGCGAACAAATGACGCAAAAATCAGAAAAATCGTTCCGAGAACAAAAAGAATCATCCGAAAAATCGATCCGCGAGCTAGGCGAACAAATGACGCAGAAATCTGAAAAATCGATCCGTGAGCTAGGCGAACAAATAGACGAAAAACTAATCCAGCAGACAAATAAAGTCGACAAGTCGATGCAGAGAGTGTCCGATGATATCTCACAAAGAATAAACAATCTGGCAAGTGAAATAAAAAGTGATATTATGAAAGAATTAGGCCGTACATTTGAACAAATCGATGACCGTCTGCAAGCCTTAGAACAGAGCAAGCGGAGTGGCGATGCCGAATCTAAAGAGAGCGAAGAACAGCTACTTAGGAATTTCCAAGCGCTGAGAGAAGAATGCCAAAGAGAGCACCAGCAGGTACTCTCGAGGGTCCAAGAGGCGGAAACGCATTGTCCCACGTCCGTTAGCAACACAATAGCGGACAACAGTTTAGCGATCCACGCGTTGGAACAGCAAATGGAACAATTGAAGCAGACTGGGGCAGAGGACAAGAGACAAATAGATGATAAGATTGCGGCATTAGCGGACATTGTAGGCACGATGAAGCTGACGGAAAGCGAGAACAATACTACACCGGTAGCGGCCGCAGAGACCGAAGAAGTGCGTTCGCTTCTGAGATTTCAGAAGGGACAGTTCGAAGTGAACAGGCAAAACAAAGCTGTAACACGCGAATTAAAAGAACGCGTGGCGCATCTGGAAAACCGCATGGCGTGTGATTCCGAACTCGCCAATAGCACTAAAAATAGCCGTACGAACAGTGCAGAGAGGGACTCCGGCCACGAGGGAGATTTTGACGACAGGGAGGAATGTATTTTGAGGGGCAGACATGAGACGAATAGAAACATACAAGGGCCTCGCCAGGAGGAAATGCGGGGATTTGATTTCAAACATTTCCTTACGGTGAGAAAGTTTGAGATATTCCGAAATTTGCAAAAAGGAATACATCCACGAGCATGGCTCGAGCAATTTGAGTTTTGTCTTCCCCCCGACTGGGCAAGTTCACATAAGATAGAATATATGCGTGGCTATTTGGAAGGCGAACCGGCGAGTCGCATGAGGTCAGCAGCGCGTCACTGCAACTCCACTCGGGAGTTTCGACAAGCCTTTCTGTCCGCCTATTGGTCGGAAGCGGCACAAGATAGGGTCAAACATGGCATAATTATGCTGCCAAATTTGAACCAGTCTGGTTTCGGCAGCCCTGCACGCCTATTCGATCACATGCTGCAGGAAAATCAATTTTTATACGATCCATACGGGCCTGCGGAACTAATTAGGATATGCATCACCAAATTGCCGATGCACTTGCGGCACGTCATTCTTGCGGGACGATGCAAAGAGGACGTGGAAACGTTTAAAACACTTCTCCAAGAGTTGGAATATAATACAGCAGAATGCCCGCCTAATCAGGCACAAAGTTATTACGGGGCACAGCAGCGCGATCGCAGTCGTGGCCGTCGTATTACTAATCAACGGCGTGACTGGTCGTCGCGACGCGAACGGAACAATAATCGGGACCAGCCGTATAGAAACTGGGGTGACAGTCGCGAACACAGGTGGAACAACAGAAATGATCGAGGACGTAGACAAGATCGTGAACGCTACAGGTACGGCAACCAGAATCGGTACTACGATGAATACGGTGGGAATAGGATTGTAGGCGGAGCACCACATGATGTTGAAATTCGGCCGGCCAACCCTAGACATAATCCAGTAAATGGAAATGAACGAAACCGGCAATGACAAATGATCAGCCCAGAAGGCGCCCAATCGGAACAAATGAGCGACATGGCAAATGAGTAGAAAGGACAGTGAGAAGTAGAGAGGACGGTGAGGAGAAAGAATTGATTAGTTTAAATTTGTGATGTATGCATTTTGAATATGTTGGTAAAAATTAATGATAAAGATGTTTCTATGTGATTGATTGAAGTGATATTTTAAGTTTTTTTTTCCTTGTGCAATTAGGATTTAGTTGAGTCAAACGTGAAGATAAAAAGGTTTCTTTGTGAACGAGTAAAATGCTGTTTATGTTTTTTTTTGTGTAAATTGAAACGAGTCGCTCCTGAGAGAAGCATGATCTGTGTTGAATTAATGCAAACTCAGGGGAATATCCGATCTGTGGGTATTATGGGTCTGGCAAACCCAGGTCCCCAGCTGTTAGTAGCCTTGTTTCCGATTTTCTGCTTTCAGTGCTACTATCTATCTATTACTATTCTATATCTGTCAGTATAAATGAGGATCTCTTAGTATAGTATGCGTGCTGTATGAATATTTTAAGATAGGAGAACTCTGAGAAAGGAATGAGTAAGTTTAGATTCTTGAAAACAGGATGCGATAATACGATTGTTTAACCATTGGCTTCCCAATATGCGATGATATGTTAATATTGATGATATATGTTTTTTTTGTTCTTTATAGCTGAGTACGTAAAGTGCTGTCTGTGGATTTCGTAAGTATATTGATTCCCTTCAAGGTGAAAGAAGAATTGTGGTTTGTGTAATTTACGTGGCCCTGAAATATTATTGTGGTAGTCAAATACGAGCAGTTTTCCAGCAAATGGAGAATAGAACGGAAATATGGATCCTTTTTGTAGTCTTGATTGATGTTGAGCCAAAGCCTAAAAAATTATTCTGCTTTAATACTTGTCCTAGAAAAGCGACGTTTATGTGATTTTGCTGATGCTGTGAGCATTACAGCTTACTGTTTTCGCTGGTGCGGGATGCACTGCAGCCTATATGATTCGTACTGAGGAAGTTTCCCTCTTGAAGGTAGAGGATGATTAATTTTGATTATGGGACCGAAGGAAAGCTTGGTTTAAGGTAATAAGGATGAAGCAAAACATTTGTCATTTAAACTACAGGAGGATTCGAATCTTTTGTGTCTGTTGTAAGTTCAATATGTTAAGATGATACTGTTTTACAGAATAGAGGTGACCACAATTTTGCCATTCATGAGAAATGAATCCAGAATAACCACCACAGGCGAAATAACTGATTTGGAAGCGAAAGGTAACTTAAAGAAGGAACGAAATCGCAGCAAAATGGGTAAGAAAATGTAGTATAACCTGTATAATTAAAATATTTTTATCCTTCTCAGAGCCATCTGTGTGATTAATTCTTGTGATAACGTAATTTTAGATGAAATTTTCTTACTGTGTTATGTGTGAATATATGAGTATGATAAATGTATAATTGCGAGTCTCTTATCAGGTGTGTCAACTGGTATAAATGTTTTGGCGTATAAATAACCACTGTTCTTTTTACTGTGTATGTTTTAGGAAAGTTTCTCCATATTTATCATGTGACAAGACGTATGAGCGTCAAGAAGAGGACGAATTAGAACAATGTTGTAGTGGTATATACACGGTGTTGAAATAGCATTGAAGTAGCTTGTTGGCTTAACTAGTAGTGGATAGAAGTAGAATTATGAGTAATGCATGTTTATGCGTAGTTAGTTTGTAGAATAGACAACAGGTGTGCATGTGTGTGTGTGTGTAAATAACATGTGAACCCTATGCTGTCCTGACCTATACTTGCACAAGGGAAAATCCTATTCATTTTAGTGAATTAATAAGTAGCACTTGATTTATTAGAACGTAAGTGAACCACATTAGTGATGTGGATTTAAATATTATATTGTCAGTTCATTTAATTTTTATTTTTTTTATTGTCAAGTCATTTCACTTTTATTTTGTTTACATTGTCAAGTCATTTAAATTTTATTTTATATTGTCGATTCATCTAATTTTTTTTTATCTCGCGCCTGCTTCAATCGATGATCTTGCAATGTTAATCACTTAATGTGTCACCTAGCCAAACGCATTCCCCAAATTTTATTACTCTGCAGTTATTATTTCTTGGCGTTTGCGGAATTTATCCGTCAGTGTAGTCGCGCCACCTATTTTCATTGATTATTCGAGTTGCTAGCAAGCTAAATTCTATCAGACACAGTGCCTGTAATTTTACTGGGAGATCAACTCTTTATGCCAGGTGTCCATGGTTTATATTACGGAGTGGACTGGTATAAAGGTCTGCTCATTTTATTTTTAGGCCACGTGTTTAGCGTGCAGTTTTTAAATCGCTACGTGAAACTACAGTGAATATTTACTCGATGGGATTGTTATCCTCAGATATTTTGTGTTTTTAGCAGCGGCTAAGCAGTGGAACATTTTATTCAGTCACATGTCAATCTTGGATCCCGGTTATGAGTTTTATACTGGATGAAATAATCATGGCAGGTTTTTTTTTAACTAGGCATGGTGATGCTGTGATTTACAGGAGCCGAATTATGGAAAAAGATTGCTTTTATACTGAACTGTAGTAGGTTATCTGACGATTTTAAATAGGAGCTGCCTCGTTTTTAGGGTTCCGTACTTCAATCTGTAGAAATGGAACCCTAACGGGATCACTTTGTGGTCTGTCTGTCTGTCTGGTACCGATTATTCAAAACCCTTTTCCTCAGAAATGAGTTGGTGTATCGAGTTGAAATTTATGTCACACATTAAATGCTACGATTTCTTAGTGGTGTAAAAAAGTGAAGCTTTTAAATCAATGAAATCAAAAGCTACGGCCATGTATATCACATATTTAGATATTCGCAAACTCACTCTCCAAAACCTACACAGTACTTCCCGTTGACCTAATAGCATGAAATTTGTCAAAAAGGTTTTACACTACAACGAAAGGAAAAACACCCGAAACTTTTTAATTTGTAATTATATCACACGAAAAAATTTTTGTCATTTATTATCAGACTGACTGTCGTTCGTCTGTCTGTAACGCCCCCTTTTTCTTATGAACGGGTGGACGTATCAAGCTGAAATTTATGTCAAATGCTAAGGTCTATTTCAAGTGACGGTGTAAAAAAATGTAACCTTCTAAGTCAGTTCAACGAAAAGATGCAGCCATTTATGTCACGTATTTTGATACAATCTGTCACATGTTTTGCCGACCGGATTGGCCGAGCGGTTCTAGGAGCTACAGTCTGGAACTGCGCGACTGCTACGCTCCCAGGTTCGAATCCTGCCTCGGGCATGGATGTGTGTGATGTCCTTAGGTTAGTTAGGTTCAAGTAGTTCTAAGTTCTCGGGGACTGATGACCACAACATTTAAGTCCCATAGTGCTCAGAGCCGTTTTTCACATGTTTTGATACTCGCAAACTCACTCATGGAGACCTGCAGGGTATTTCTCCTTGACCAAGAATAGTGAAATTTATGAAGAGGCAAGGTTTCACAGTAACTTCACAAGAAAAATACGAAAATAGTGAATTTGTAATTGTATCACACGATTTTTTTTTAAAAAATTGTTAGCTGTCTGTCTGTGTGTCTGTTAAAACCCATTTTGCTCAGGAATAGATAGACGTATCACGTTGAACTTTGTGCCACATACTAAGGTCTGGCGGTGTAATGACGTTAGCTTGTGAGTTAGTGCAATCAAAAGGTACGGCTAATTATATTACATATTTTGATTCTCGCAAACTCAGTCATCAAAACCTACTGGGTACTTCCCATTGGTTTAAAATCAGGAAATTTGGCAAGAAGCAAGGCTTTACAGTACAAATAAAGGGAAAATTCAAAAATATTAATTTGTAACTATACCACACGAAAAGAAATATGGTTTCCGTTTGTTTCCAACTTTAAACATGATATCAAAACTATCTTCAGTGTCTTGGAATCCCTGTGACCGATATACACTCCTGGAAATTGAAATAAGAACACCGTGAATTCATTGTCCCAGGAAGGGGAAACTTTATTGACACATTCCTGGGGTCAGATACATCACATGATCACACTGACAGAACCACAGGCACATAGACACAGGCAACAGAGCATGCACAATGTCGGCACTAGTACAGTGTATATCCACCTTTCGCAGCAATGCAGGCTGCTATTCTCCCATGGAGACGATCGTAGAGATGCTGGATGTAGTCCTGTGGAACGGCTTGCCATGCCGTTTCCACCTGGCGCCTCAGTTGGACCAGCGTTCGTGCTGGACGTGCAGACCGCGTGAGACGACGCTTCATCCAGTCCCAAACATGCTCAATGGGGGACAGATCCGGAGATCTTGCTGGCCAGGGTAGTTGACTTACACCTTCTAGAGCACGTTGGGTGGCACGGGATACATGCGGGCGTGCATTGTCCTGTTGGAACAGCAAGTTCCCTTGCCGGTCTAGGAATGGTAGAACGATGGGTTCGATGACGGTTTGGATGTACCGTGCACTATTCAGTGTCCCCTCGACGATCACCAGTGGTGTACGGCCAGTGTAGGAGATCGCTCCCCACACCATGATGCCGGGTGTTGGCCCTGTGTGCCTCGGTCGTATGCAGTCCTGATTGTGGCGCTCACCTGCACGGCGCCAAACACGCATACGACCATCATTGGCACCAAGGCAGAAGCGACTCTCATCGCCGAAGACGACACGTCTCCATTCGTCCCTCCATTCACGCCTGTCGCGACACCACTGGAGGCGGGCTGCACGATGTTGGGGCGTGAGCGGAAGACGGCCTAAAGGTGTGCGGGACCGTAGCCCAGCTTCATGGAGACGGTTGCGAATGGTCCTCGCCGATACCCCAGGAGCAACAGTGTCCCTAATTTGCTGGGAAGTGGCGGTGCGGTCCCCTACGGCACTGCGTAGGATCCTACGGTCTTGGCGTGCATCCGTGCGTCGCTGCGGTCCGGTCCCAGGTCGACGGGCACGTGCACCTTCCGCCGACCACTGGCGACAACATCGATGTACTGTGGAGACCTCACGCCCCACGTGTTGAGCAATTCGGCGGTACGTCCACCCGGCGTCCCGCATGCCCACTATACGCCCTCGCTCAAAGTCCGTCAACTGCACATACGGTTCACGTCCACGCTGTCGCGGCATGCTACCAGTGTTAAAGACTGCGATGGAGCTCCGTATGCCACGGCAAACGGGCTGACACTGACGGCGGCGGTGCACAAATGCTGCGCAGCTAGCGCCATTCGATGGCCAACACCGCGGTTCCTGGTGTGTCCGCTGTGCCGTGCGTGTGATCATTGCTTGTACAGCCCTCTCGCAGTGTCCGGAGCAAGTATGGTGGGTCTGACACACCGGTGTCAATGTGTTCTTTTTTCCATTTCCAGGAGTGTATTACCAGTATAAATGTCGATAACAGGCAAAAATCTTAGATTTTGCAGTGAACACATGGTGTATCGTGGGGCTATCATTCTGTTTTTAAAATAATTGAAAAGCCACGTTCGCTTCAATATCTTTTACTGGATGACCGGTTTCAGCACTCTGAAGGTGTCATCATCGGATCTGTGAAGGTATAACACAACAGGTTTGAGGGAGGGCTTACATGCGTTAACTATATTATTTTTTTATTATTTTTTATTGGTTGTGACAATGATTTTTATCAGATGGTCTGCCTCATGTGCCATGATGTCCATATGGTTTTGTAAGTGTTAATCCGCGTTTCAGGTATGTGGTTAATAATTGTAACGTATATAGTTAACTCATGTAAGCCCTCCCTCTAACCTGTTATGTTATACCTTCACAGATCCGATGATGGCACCTTCATAGTGCTGAAACCGGTCATCTAATAAACGATATTGAAGCGATCGTGGCTTTTCAATTATTTTAAAAATCGTAGAGACCCTCGGCGTGGATGAACTGTCTGTGTACAGAATTAAGTTTGTACAGAAACCTCAGAGAGCAAGTCCTGCTCTCACCTGGCCAGTTTTTATTTTCAGAAGCGATCCGTGACAATATTCGGGTTTCAAAATATGCTTCGGCACTCTTATAACATAATCGGTGGGCTGCTTTTACGGACCATTCACTCTGACCACTTTTAGCAGACACTCCCCACTTTGAAAGTAAACATTTACGGCTGAAATCTCGGAGTAATAAAGACGCTCCCATATTTACACTCCCTAGCGGCCACAACGAACGTGGTGACATGGCCAGGAGGACTATATTGCCGCACCACTGGCGCAAAAACTGTTCCTGCGGAAGTTGGGTCGCCGCAGTGGCGTCCGTACATCCTCGCAGTGATATTCTGGGGAAAAGGGGACACTAGGATTAGTGGCCGGCGAGAGCTAGGAACGCCCTGGACTCCGCAGACACTGTGTGTGAAAGAGTGTTTGGGGGAGGGGGGGGGGGGGATCTGTCACCCGATTGCAATAAGCAGTAAAGCTGCGCTATTAGCGGGGCAGGCAGAGCGAATCACGCGTCCGAATCGAGAGGCGGCGGATAATGAAATCAGCCGAGGGGACGCGCCGGCCGCCGTTGTTTCGGCCGCTTCCGCGAGAGGGGGTGAGGCGGTCGCTATGGTAATTGCCGCGCGCAAAACCGCGGCACTCATCTTCCATTTGCGATATTATCCGAGCCGCCGAGGCTAGAGCCGCTCTGTGCAGCGGCGATAATCCCGGCGCTATTTGCAACTATTGCCGGATCTGCAGCGGCGGCGGCGACGGCGGCGGTCTGGGGGTTGCGAGCGCCCAGCGCGCGCGCGCGAGGGAGAACCGTGCGTGAAGCGCCGAAATTAATCAATCCGCACGGTTGGGGTTGGGCTGGTCGGGGGTGAAGGGGGGGGGGGGAACGGCAGGGTCCGGGGCGGGGGTGGGTCCGGCGGGCAGCGCTGTTGCTGCTGCGGTATCGCCGTCGCAGCTTACCAGCAGCGGCAGTGGCGGTGGCTGTTGCTAAAAGTGGCCGCCGGCCGCCTCATCGCTTATTCATGAGCCCTGGTGTTGCCACCACTCTGTGCGCGCCGCCTCCGCCGCTTCCATTGAGACGGGGTGTTAAAGGATCAGCGCTTCGTCCCCCACCCCTCCCCCTCCAGCGCCCGTTCTTTCCGGGCCACAGAGCTGGGGTCAGGACCAGTGCTCTGCCTCGTTTACGCCCAAAAGCTGGTGAGTCTGCAGGCGCGGCTCATGTTGCTGTACTGCCCGGTAGTAGGAACAGGTGCACAGTTCTGCTGCCAAGGTGTCAGTAGACTGTAGGCGCAGGGGAAAATAGTGTGCCCCATAACCAGTCAGTACCGAGCGTAGTCATTTGACAGCAGCTGTTCAGTCATTAACCCTTGAAAGATCTGTACATGAGCCTTTACATAGTGATTCTACCCGCGTTAACTTCACTTTTCCAAATCATTGGCACCTGACACTTTCATTTTATTAAGTAAAGCTTGTCTCAATAAAGAGTGAGCAACTGAAGATTTCTTTATCAGCCACAGTTTCACATACACTATTGGCCATTAAAATTGCTACGCCACGAAGATTACGTGCTACAGACGCGAAATTTAACCGACAGGAAGAGGATGCTGTGATGTGCAAATGATTAGCTTTTCAAAGCATTCACACAAAGTTGGCACCGGTGGCGCCACCTACAACGTGCTGACATGAGGAAAGTTTCCAACCGATTTCTCATACACAAACAGAAGTTGACCGGCGTTACCTGGCGAAACGTTGTTGTGATGCCTCGTGTAAGGAGAAGAAATGCCTACCATCACGTTTCCGACTTTGATAAAGGTCGGATAGTAGCCTATCGCGATTGCGGTTTGTCGTATCGCGACATTGCTGCTCGCGTTGGTCGAGATCCAATGACTGTTAGCAGAATATGAAATCGGTGGGCTCAGGAGGGTAATACGGAACGCTGTGCTGGATCCCAACGGCCTCGTATCACTAGCAGTCGAGATGACAGGCATCTTACTCGCATGGCTGTAACGGATCGTGCAGCCACGTCTCGATCCCTGAGTCAACAGATGGGGACGCCTGCAAGACAACAACTATCTGCACGAACAATTCGACGACGTTTGCAGCAGCATGGACTATCAGCTCGGACACCATGGCTGCGGTTACCCTAGACGTTGCATCACAGACAGGAGCGCCCGTGATGGTGTACTCAACGACAAACCTGGGTGCACGAATGGCAAAACGTCTTTTTTTCGGATGAATCTAGGTTCTGCTTACAGCATCATGATGTTTGCATCCATGTTTGGCGACATCGCGGTGAACGCACATTGGAAGCGCGTATTCGTCATCGCCATAGTGGCATATCACCCGGTCTGATGGTATGGGGTGCCACTGGTTACACGTCTCAGTCACCTCTTGTTCGCATTTACGGCACTTGGAACAGTGGACGTTACATTTCAGATGTTTTACGACCCGTGGCTCTACCGTTCATACGATCCCTGCGAAACCCTACATTTCAGCAGGATAATGCACGACCGCATGTTGCAGGTCCGTACGGGCCTTTCTCGATACAGAAAATGTTCGACTGCTGCCCTGGCCAGCACATTCATCATATCTCTCACCAATTGAAAACGTCTGGTCAATGTTGGCCGAGCAACTGGCTCGTCAGAATACGCCAGTCACTACTCTTGATGAACTGTGGTATCGTGTTGAAGCTGCATGGGCAGCTGTACCTGTACACGCCATCCAAGCTCTGTTTGACAATGCCGAGGCGTATCAAGGCCGTTATTACGGCCAGAGGTGGTTGTTCTGGGTACTAATTACTCTAGATCCATGCACCCAAATTGCTTGAAAATGTAATCATATGTCAGTTCTACTGTAATATATTTGTCCAATGAATCATCTACATTTCTTCTTGGTGTAGCAATTTTAATGGCCATTAGTGTATTTTTTGCAACTATGTATATTTCTTAACTGGTTTACATGTATGTGTGTAGAGTCATAATATTTATGCTGGTCTTCAGTCCAAAGACTACTTCAATGCAGCTCTCCATGCCACTCTGTGCTGTGCAAGACTCTTCGCCTCCGAGTAATTACTGCAACCAACATCCTTCTGAATCTAGTTACTGTATTCACTTCTTGGTCTCCTTCTACGAATTTTAACCCCTTCCCCTCAACCCACGCTTTCTCCAGTACTAAATTGGTGATCCCTTGATGCCTAAGAATGTGTCCTACCCAGTTCTCCTAGTCAAGTTGTGCCACAAATTTCTCTTCTCCCCTTGTCTAGTCAGTACCTCTTTATTAGTTACGTGATCTACTCATCTAATCTTCTGCATCTTTCTGTATCACCACATTTCAAAAGCTTCTATTTTCTGCTTGTCTAGACTGTTCATCACCCAGGTTTCACTTCAATACGAGACTACACTCTATGCTACTACTTGCAATTTCTCTTGTTCAGAAACGCTTTTCTTGTCATCGCCAGTCTATATTTTATATGCCCCCTACTTCCACCATCATCAGTTATTTTGCTTCCCAAATAGCAAAACTCATCTGCTACTGTAAGTGACTCATTTCCTGATATAATTCCTTCCTCAGCATTCCATTATCTTCGTTTCCCTTTCATTTATGTTCATCCCATTTTCTTCTTTTAAGATACTACCCATTCCGTTCAACGGCTCTTCCAAACCCTTTGCTATTTCTGACAGAATTACAATGTCATCGATAAAAGTCAGAGTTTTTATTTCTTCTCTCTGGAGTTTAACTGCTACTCCAGATTTTTGTTTCCTTTACTGCTTGCTCAATATACAGACTCAATGACATCGGGGATAGGCTGTAACCCTTCCCAAATACTGCTTCCCTTTCGTGCTCTTCCACTCTTATAATTGCTATCTGGCTTCCGTACGAATTATAAATAGTCTTTCTCTCCCTGTATTTTCCCCTGATGGACTGTGCGGCTGGTCCCGGCGGAGGTACGAGTCCTCCCTCGAGCATGGATGTGTGTGTTTGTCCTTAGGATAATTTAGGTTAAGTAGTGTATAAGTTTAGGGGCTGATGACCTTAGAAGTTAAGTCCCATAAGATTTCACACACATCTGAACATTTTTTGAACTTTTTCTTTTTACGCCTGCCACCTTTAGGGTTTGAAAGAGAGTATGCCAGTCACCATTGTCAAAAACTTTCTCTAAGTCTACAAATGCTATAAACGTAGGTTTGCTTTTCCGTAACCTAACTTCTATGAGGAGTCGTAAGGCCAGTAATGCCTCGCATTTTCCGACATTTCTCCGGAATCCAAACTGATCTTCCCGAGGTCGACTTCTGCCAGTTTTTCCATTCTTCTGCAATGGATTCGTATTATGCAATAACTATTACATTTTGACAGCTTGTAGAACTTTTACAACTTAAGCTTACGCAACTGAGGCATCGGCTGTTATTATGGTAGATCGACGTTGGACCTCTTTTGGCTAAGGATAGTTTACTTTTCCTAGACTTTTACCGATCCCCAGTACACGATAATTTGACGATCATCTTGACAGCTATACGTTATTGTCCATGACACTACGTATCGGTTTATACTCTTATTAAAGAACAACAATTGATCAATACCATGTCACGATGTGACGTAGCCGGCCGAGGTGGCCGAGCGGTTCTAGGCGCTACAGTCTGGAACCGCACGACCGCTCCGTTCGGAGGTTCGAATCCTGCCTCGGGCACGGATGTGTGTGATGTCCTTAGATTAGTTAGGTTTAAGTAGTTCTAAGTTCTAGGGGACTTGCCGGCCGAAGTGGCCGTGCGGTTAAAGGCGCTGCAGTCTGGAACCGCAAGACCGCTACGGTCGCAGGTTCGAATCCTGCCTCGGGCATGGATGTTTGTGATGTCCTTAGGTTAGTTAGGTTTAACTAGTTCTAAGTTCTAGGGGCCTAATGACCTCAGCAGTTGAGTCCCATAGTGCTCAGAGCCATTTGAACCATTTTCTAGGGGACTGATGACCTCAGAAGTTAAGTCCCATAGTGCTCAGAGCCATTTGAACCATTTGATGTGACGTATATCTATTCTCCAGAGTGTACCAGTGTCTACTTACACATCAGTCTACTGTACAGTCAGACTAGATTTTACATATGGCTAGTAAATGTTCCTTTAAGTAATTACTTACTTGTCACTTTTATGTTAATTACACCTCTGATTAGTTGCTACAGCATACCGCCATGATAGTTGCTCCTATAGACAGTCCAAGATCTCCACTAAAATGCTCTAACAACATTTCATATTTCAATGCTTTTGGATCTTTTATTCCATGTAATATTAATGTAGAGTAGTACAATCAAACGCACCAACGACTGTAACACAGTGGTATCAACGGTTCCTGTCAGATCACCGAAGTAAAGCACTGTCGGTCTGGGCTAGCATTTGGATGGGTGACAATCCGGTCTGCCGAGTTCTGTTGGCAAGCGGGGTGCACTCAGCCCTTGTGAAGAAAACTAAGGAGCTACGTGACTGAGAAGTAGCGGCTCCGGTCTCATAAACTGACATACGACCGCGAGAGCGGTTTGCTGACCACATGCCCCTCCATATCTGCATCCAGTGACGCCTGTGGGCGGGTCAGTACCGTTGGGCAGAGTTAAGTTAGTACATTCAAAACCTACCCTCTACGACGGTGCTTTACCGTAGCCAGACACTTAGACCTCCGGTCAGTCCCGAACGTAATTGAAGCAGCATATCTACGTGAGATGCAACCATGTTAAAAATCACTTTTGATAAGTTGTCCTTTCTGTCAATCCATATTTATTTAGGACTGGTTATCCTCTATCTTGTTTATATAGAATATAACCTTCCTACAGAACAAGCATACCATTACAGGATATCTATGTCCGACAATGAAGATTGTAATTCTGTTTATTTTATGGCAGTCTAACTGGACAACGGACATACACCAATCTTCTACCATGATAGACAGTTTTTGTTTTGGTTTTATGCTTCGTTTTCTTTACTTAAAACCGACGCCTTGGTCTATGCATTATATTGACGTGAGATGTACTGTGTGCGTGATTAATAGACATCCACTCCACAAATAAAGAAATATGTATGTCATATTATTTACATAACAATGATAGATGTGCAATATATTGCTCACTTGTCGTTTACCAACACCACGATTGTTACTAAGCACCTAGACCTCAGCCTACATTGTGGATAGACTTCGTACTTCCTGTGCGATAGTTAGCACTTAAAGACTATGTCAAATTTATAACGTATATTTTATCTGTAATCTATATACTGTACTTTAATTACAGTTGTGTGTGTCGTCCTCCTAGTGACTGATGTAAAAGCATATGCTTTACCGAGCGAGGTGGCGCAGTGGCTAGCACACTAAACTCGCATTCGGGAGAACGACGGTTCAATCTCGCGTCCGGCCATCCTGATTTAGGTTTTCCGTGATTTCCCTAAATCGCTCCTGGCAAATGCCGGGATGGTTCCTTTGACAGATGACGGCCGACTTCCTTCCCCATCCTTCCCTAATCCGATGAGACCGATGACCTCGCTGTCTGGTCTCCAACCCCAAAACAGGCCCCACAGGCATATGCTTTTATCGCTTTACGCCTTGTAACAAAAATGAGCAGAATCGAGTGAGGCTTTTTATTAGAAGTAAATGTACTAGCTTGCTAATTGTTATCCCCCAGTTACTTTCATATATTACACTGAAGTGACTAAAGTCATGGCGTAGCTATGTTGACATACACAGATGGCGGTAATATCACTTGCACAAGATATAAAGGGGCAGTGGATTGGCGGAGCTGTCATTTGTGCTCAGGTGATTCTTGTGAAGAGGTGTGCGATGTTATTATGGCCGCACGATGGGAATTAGCTGACTGATCGCGGAATGGTAGCTGGTGCTCAACCCATGGGACATTCCATTTCGTAAATCATTACGGAATTCAATACGAGTATAACACATTTCAGTCATTACCGCTCACCACGGACAACGCAGTGACCGACGGCCTTCACTTAACGACCGAGAGCAGCGGCGTTTGCGTGGAGTTGTCAGTGCTAACAGACAAGCAACACTGCGTTAAATAACCGCAGAAATCAAAGGTGGGGCGTAGAATGAACGTATCCGTTAAAAAGCGCGGCTAAATTTGGCGTTAGAGGGGTATAGCAGCAGACTATGGACGCGAGTGCACATGCTAACAATAGGACATTGTCTGCAGCGCTTCTCCTGGGCGCGTGACCATATCGGTTGAACCGTCGAGCAGTGGATAACCGTGGCACGGTCACATGAGTCCCTGTTTCAGTTGGTAAGAGTTGATGGTATGGCTCTAGTGTGGCGCAGGCCCCACGAATCCATAGGCCCAAGTTGTCAACAAGGCTCTGTGCAAGCTGATGGTGGCTCCATAATGGAGTGGTCTGTGTTTACATGAAATGGACTGCGTCCTCGGGTGCAACTAAACCGATCATTGAGTGGAAATGATTATATTCGGCTACCTGGAGACCATTTGCAGCCATTCATTGACTTAATGTACCCAAACAACTCTGGAATTCTTATGGACGACAGTGTGCTACGTCACCTGGCGATAGTTGTTCGCGGTGGCATGAAGAATATTCTGAACAGTTTTAGCGAATGATTTGGCTGCTGAGATCGCCCGACATGAATGCTTTCGAACATTTACGGGCCGGCCGTTGTGACCGAGCGGTTCTAGGCGCTTCAGTCCGGAACCGCACTGCTGCGCAGGTTCGAATCCTGCCTCGGGCATGCATGTGTGTCATGTCGTTAGGTTAGTTAAGTGGTTCAAATGGCTCTGAGCACTATGAAACTTAACAGCTGAGGTCATCAGTCCCCTAGAACTCAGAACTACTTAAACCTAACTAACCTAAGGACATCACACACATCCATGCCCGGGGCAGGATTCGAACCTGCGACCGCAGCGGTCGCGCAGTTCCAGACTGAAGCGCCTAGAACCGCTCGGCCACTCCGTCCGGCTTATGTTAGTTATGTTTAAGTAGTTCTAACTCTAGGGGACTGACGACCTCAGATGTTAAGGCCCATAGTGCTTAGAGCCATTTGTTTTGAACATTTACGGGACATAATCGAGAGGTCAGTTCGTGGACAAAATCCAGCAGCGACACATATTCCACAGTAATGGACGGCTATAGAGGCAGCATGGCTCAATATTTCTCCAGGGGACTTCCAGCGTCTTGTTGAGAGCATACCACGTCGAGCTGCTGCACTACGCCGGGCAAAAGTCGGTCCGACACCATATTAGGAGGTATCCCATGACTTTTATCACCTCAATATAAATGTTAACACTTGTTTTTTGAATACTGAAGTCAAAGTTACGGTACACTGCAGAACAACGTGGTGTTACCGATTACATATCGTGTTATTATCAGAGTATGTACTATAGCTTTATGCCTGTATTCTTCTATGCTTTTGCATTTGCTTATAGTTCATTATTATATTTCATTGAAATTACACATCTGATATATGCGTTTACTGTTATTTCTAACACTTTCATCATGCCTTGTTTATGGTAAATGGGCAGCAAATATTAAGTATGAAGTCATTAAATTATGTGTTCGTTAGTTCTGTCAAGAGAAAAAAAATAGTTATTAGCGCCGTCTGGCAGAACTTGTCTGCCTACAAGCACAGAATCGGTTAGTATTCTGCCTGACGCACTTTCTTGTTTACCGAGGCTTGTGTCATTACAGATATAAAATGTTTATTTTCAATGTGGTGGTTACACAATACTAATTTCTTGTGTAGAACAGGCATCTTGTAACAGTCACTCTTTCTGAAGTTAACTCAGAATAACGTAATGTGGCAAATATGATCGCAGTATCCACATACGTAAACTGCCTGATTCTGTCAGTGTGCATTACATATGACGACCTATTATTCCGGATAAGAGTTTTAGTCTCAACTTATATTTTCTTGTTATGCATTCCTACACCATATTATTACTGTCACGATTTAAATATGTTGTAGGATAATTTACATCATTGTCCCATTGGATTACATAACAAACGATCCTGCTCACAAAAATTATGAAAAAGTGTCCTTCCGTTCGGCAGTTGTACTCTAATCATGGAATTTTGCTATAGTATGTATCGGGTGATGAAACTTTTAGATTAATGTTTCAGACTTCTGTATTTCTCAGATGCAGTTTTCTATGTTATAGATCAGAATATGGCTTATAGATAAGCCTAAATCATACATAAAATTATGTTTCCGATCTAGACTTTTTACGGGTTTTTCTGAATCCGCGGCTCTGATAAAGCAATGTTAGTAGATTCTGAGCTGAATGGACTCAATATTCAGTTTCAACTTGACTCTGGTTCCCCGAAAACTATCGTAAGCTGTACTACTTATGCTTTTATTGGTACTTCACGTTTATCCAATTTCCTCGGCAATTGATCGGCCAATTCAAATTGTGAATGCCAAAAATAAAAACAAAGAAGTGCAGGCTCTGCTTCTAGTAAGGCAATTACATACAGTGTCTAATTTCATGGGAGTGGCTCTTTTGAAGCAGCCAAGCTTCATCGTTGAAGATTCAGGCAGACAGCTTCTCAAGGGTGAGAATGAGGACTGTGAACCGCCGTATTCTTCTTTGCGTGGGCCTGGGGCAATGGATCCCCCAAGCCGACTTCACCTCCATTGCAATGAACCTTTTCTTGAGACAAACTGGATCATTATTTTGGACACTCACACCAGTTACCCCTGCGCTGTAAGAATCAACACTCACCTCAAATGGTCTATGTTCTGAAAAATATATTCGCCACGGAGGGTCTCCTTACAGCCATCATTACGGATAATGGCACCCAGTTCACTAGCCAGGCATTCGAGTCTTTCCGCTTGGTCCTCAGCATACAGCACCTCCGCAACACATCGTTTCGTCCAGGGTGAAAGACAGTCGTTGAACGCGTCGTTCGGAAGTTCAATGAGTAAATGAAGAAACTCATGTCTGACTGCTCATTATGCTTTGCATACATTTGTTACTTCTTCCTGAAGCTAGCCCCACCAGGATGCATCTACAACAGATATGTTTCACGGTCGAGAAATGAGGACCCTTTGGTCCCTAGAGGTGCTCTGCCAATTGGGCAAAACTATCGCCATAGGATTCAGCAATAGTGAACGGCATGCGTTGGTATCATATTTAGAGGTATGGTGCAGAAAAAAGGAGTGATATCTGTGGTTGGTGTTTTATCATCTGACCAAAGCCAGGTTGTACTGAGAGCAGGTAGAGACACATGACGGTAACATGTTGATCGGCTCTGACTTCGTTCCGAAGTATAAACGCTTCACGTTCCAGCTAAACGTTTGCCCCGGGAAAGATTGGGGGAGGGGGGGGGGGGCAGCACAACAGCAGTCTACCAACACCCTACCTCCACCAGAATAGCAGCCGAAGAAGAAAAGGCTTCACTGGCCTCCCTTGAGGAGGGAGGGGGGGGGTTGAGGAGGGGAGGAATGTTGTATCTCACATCACTGTTCCTGCCAAATAGTCCATCCTTCTGAGCTACTGACATGTCAGTGTGCTTGCATTGAGTTGAGGCCAGGAGGGTTTAGGACTTCAGTGCTAGTCCTCTGACGCCACCATGGGCGACCACATAGTTTCGCTACCCCTCATTACATGAGCCAATCGCAAAAGAATGACATCGTCTCGCTTTCCATGTTACCAACCACAGCATAAGCCAGTAGTACAATTCAGTGCAATAAACCAAACTCCCGTCTTAGCGAGTCTGCGGATTCATCGGGATTTAAAAAGAGTTCATCATCATCGGGGCCAAGTGTTCAGGATTCCTCGACAATCAGCAGATTATTATCGTCAGCCAGGAGACTGTACTCCCCACTTCTCACTCAAACGGATCAGCTACGCAGTTCGGAGTTCACCTTATCAACAGTCGGAAGAGAGATGAAGGATTTTCATATCGTTTTGAGGCGAATATTTATCCGAGATCAGTTAATGTAACGGATTGCTTTTAGCGACGATTTTATTAAAGCTTCTGATTTAACTGTGATGTAGTAAAATTGGATGGTAGTTGTTCTTTCTGATCGTATATTAATTGCTGTTCTAGTAAAATTGACTGCTCCCAGAATAGATGAAACAGCTGAGATGGTCTGATCCGAGGCTGAAATCGATCGTCTCTAATAAAATATACCCTTTCAGTTCTGCATTGTATGATGCAGTTCTTAACAGTGAAAAATATCGTACTCTCGGCGATACAAAAGCAGAGGGCTCTCACTAAGGGCTATCGCTGACATTATCGTAGCCGGCGGCATGTTAAATTGTACTAGGCAGCTTGACAAACGCGATGAACCACACAGAAGCTTGCAAACTTTTAGCTAATTTGTCATTATATAGAAAATGTTCTTCTTTTAGGTTATAAGAACGTTCTGGCAAAAATTAATAAACCCATAATGTAATCATAATTATTGGGGGGCTAGAGGCTGTCAGAAAATCAAAAATATCTGATTAACTGACGTAGCAATCTCGTAATTTTGTTGCGCCCTCCAAGGAAATCGTTAACATACGTTCGTATGCTAAGGTTGAACGAATTTCATACCACGGGCTCAAGAAATTTCCGTAGTCAACAATAAGGGAAAGAACAAGACCCACAACACGAATCTAATGTAGATGAATGCCGAACTTCATCGTGGCAGAACAACGACGAGCTTCGTTTGGTTGCCGGCACATTAGACAGTACGTCAAAATGAACAAGTAAACGTTCTTACAGAAGAAGGAATACACAGTGTCGGATCTGTCAATCACTGATTTCAGTTCATGTAGCTACTGGAATACATTCCTGAACTTAAAGCGAGACCATACGAAACGTGAAAGAAAAGTAAGAAGGAAGGGTGGTACCGAGGTCCCACAGAGGTCGTCAGTACTCAAATATAAATCGTTTCGCTTCAAAAAGACATTGCTCATTGATTGCAGATACTATAGACGTCAAGTAATCGTTATGCTTTTCGAACACGGCTACTTACCTAAAAACCTCCGCCATACGTATCAGACAGACACCAACTGGCCGTATGATACAATATCATGAAGTGAACTAAATCAATTTGATTGTACCCTCAATACAACCGATAGCAAGTCAGTTAGTGTAAATACTTAAACAGGCTAAGACTCTCTTTCGTTTCTACTATGTCCATACTTCTCGAATCACAACTCTCTCCATCATAAAGCTACAATGGATAGCTGTAACAATTCTAATTTATGGATATAACTGTATAACTTAGCCGCTGAGAGAATTCTCATGTGCGAATATACAGTAAATTAGGCTTTTTCTGATCCATTGTGGAAGCCACATTACTGAGAAGATTTGTATAAGAAATTTATGTTGGACAAATTTTCGCATTGGTAATTCATTTCCGTATATGTTTTTTCTCTTATATATTCAAAATAGGCATTACTAGTCGATTTTTGAGGTATGTACAGGGTGTACATAAAGTCCTGGAACACTTTCAATAATTTATGTACACCCTGTATATCAATGGATTACAGCATGGCCTGTAGATCCTTGTACATCAGATACGTCATAAAGATAGTGTATGCTAATTCACAAGCCAAGCGTCGACTATGTAACAAGGTTCCAGCTCTATGCCATTTGTATACCAAAAACAAATAAATAAATATTTTCGTTTTTGGAGATGAGTGGCAATTCACTGTCGCCACCTGTGTGTCCATAACTTGCAAGCAACAGTCTTGGGACATTAGTAGAACACTGAAATCTGATGTAATCAACGAACTAACCAAACTCCGGTAGTACAAATTGTATTCCTTTTCTTCTGTTCTTCGCTGATAGTTTCAAAGATTGCTTTGTTTTGAGAGGAACCTTCTGAGTGATCATGCGTAGACCGCAAGCAATCACTAACTCTCGCGATGTACTTGCACAATCGGAGTTTAAGTTTCTCGGACACATAGGGTACAGTCTAGTAGTACTACTGATTACCTGTAAATTTAAAGTTTTCCTGAATTTTCGAGAATTTGGCAAGTTTCCGTGGGATACGACTTATAAGGGACGATCAAAAATTTCCGTTTAAGGTGCCGCATACATGCAAAGTAGCGCACTCCAATGCGGGTGTATAGGCACCGAAGTGTAGGCAAAGGAGTAATTTAGCATTCATGTCATTCCGACGTACCCGAGGAAATGCAGAAATGTGAACTATGGCCAAGTTATTACCAAATGCATCAAAACAGAGTCAACATGTTGTTATTCTTTTCTTGGTTGACGAAGGACAATCGCAGGTAGGCACCCAGAGAATGAAGAATGTGTACGGGACAGCATGTCTGAGAACCACCGTTGTGCGATGGTGCGTCAATTTCTGTGCTGGCCTCATCCTTTGCAGACCAACTCAACTGGGAGACACTCGAGTACCCGCCGTATTGTCCATGAAATTATTACACCTTCGGTCCCTTAAAAAAAGGCCTTGAAGGGTTGACGATTCCTGTCGGAAGAGTATGTGCAGCTATGGACTTCAGGCAACAGGATAAAGCGTTCTACCAAACGAGTATTTTCAATCTGGTGCGTCGGTGGGTGGTTGCTTCAACGCTGATGACGATTTTGAGTGAGTGGCATGCCGATTCTGTGCTGTGCGGACTTCGAACGGAAACGTCTTGATTGGTTCAAACGGCTCTAGGCACTATTGGACTTAACATCTGAGGTCATCAGTCCCCTAGACATAGAACTAATTAAACCTATCTAACCTAAGGACATCACACACATCCATGCCCTAGGCAGGATTCGAACCTGCGACCGTAGCAGCAGCGCGGTTCAGGAATGAAGCGCCGGCCGCCTTGATTGCGTCTATATATTTTGTCCGCAGAAGGAATATACAAGTAAAGAAACTTAATGCAAAGTGCTTACAGGAGAAGGGAGTGTTTAATGGAACGTGCCCTGAGCCACCCTGCATTAGTTAAGCACGTAGTAGAGAAAACTATTGGGATAAAGAAACAAGTCAAAAAGGTTATCTAGGACAGCAGATACATTGTTGTTGTTGTTGTGGTCTTCCGTCCTGAGACTAGTTTGATGCAGCTCTCCATGCCACTCTATCCCGTGCAAGCTTCTTTATCTCCCAGTACGTACTGCAGCCTACATCCTTATGAATCTGCTTAGTGTATTCATCTCTTGGTCTCCCTCTACGATTTTTACCCTCCACGCTGCCCTCCAATCCTAAATTGGTGATCCCATGATGCCTCAGAACATGTCCTACCAACCGATCCCTTCTTCTAGTCAAGTTGTGCCACAAACTCCTCTTCTCCCCAATCCTATTCAGTACCTCCTCATTAGTTATGTGATCTACCCATATAATCTTTAGCATTCTTCTGTGGCACCACATTTCGAAAGCTTCTATTCTCATCTTGTCCAAACTATTTATAGTCCATGTTTCACTTCCATACATGGCTACACTCCATACAAATACTTTCAGAAATGACTTCCTGACACTTAAATCTATACTCGATGTTAACAAATTTCTCTTCTTCAGAAACGCTTTCTTTGCCATTGCCAGTCTACATTTTATATCCTCTCTACTTCGACCATCATCAGTTATTTTGCTCCCCAAATAGCAAAACTCCTTTACTACTTTAAGTGTCTCATTTCCTATTCTAATTCCCTCAGCATCACCAGACTTAATTCGACTACATTCCATTATCCTCGTTTTGCTTTTGTTGATGTTCATCTTATATCTTCCTTTCAAGACACTGTCCACTCTGTTCAACTGCACTTCCAAGTCCTTTGCTGTCTGTGACAGAATTGCAATGTCATCGGCGAACTTCAAAGTTTTTATTTCTTCTCCGTGGGTTTTAATACCTACTCCAAAATTTTCTTTTGTTTTCTTTACTGCTTGCTCAATATACAGATTGAATAACAGCGGGGAGAGGCTACAATCCTGTCTCACTCCCTTCCCAACCACTGCTTCCCTTTCATGTCCCTTGACTCTTATACCTGCCATCTGGTTTCTGTACAAATTGTAAATAGCCTTTCGCTCCCTGTATTTGACGCCTGCCACATTCATAATTTGAAAGACAGTAATCCAGTCAACATTGTCAAAAACTTACTCTAAGTCTACAAATGCTAGAAACGTAGGTTTGCCTTTTCTTAATCTAGCTTCTAAAATAAGTCGTAGGGCCAGTATTGCCTCACGTGTTCCCATATTTCTACGGAATCCAAACTGATCTTCCCCGAGGTCGGCTTCTACCAGTTTTTGCATTCGTCTGTAAAGAATTCGCGTTAGTATTTTGCAGCTGTGACTTATTAAACTGATAGTTCGGTAATTTTCACATCTGTCAACACCTGCTTTCTTTGGGATTGGAATTATTATATTCTTCTTGAAGTCTGAGGGTATATCGCCTGTTTCATACATCTTGCTCACCAGCTGGTAGAGTTTTGTCAGGACTGGCTCTCCCAAGGCAGTCAGTAGTTGTAATGGGATGTTGTCTACTCCCGGGGCCTTGTTTCGACACAGGTCTTTCAGTGCTCTGTCAAACTCTTCACGCAGTATCATATCTCCCATTTCATCTTCATCTACATCATTTTCCATTTCCATAATATTGTCCTCAAGTACATCGCCCTTGTATAGACTCTCTATATACTCCTTCCACCTTTCTGCTTTCCCTTCTTTGCTTAGAACTGGGTTTACATCTGATCCCTTGATATTCATACAAGTGGTTCTCTTTTCTCCAAAGGTCTCTTTAATTTTCCTGTAGGCAGTATCTATCTTACCCCTAGTGAGATAAGCCTCTACATCCTTACATTTGTCCTCTAGCCATCCCTGTTTAGCCATTTTGCACTTCCTGTCGATATCATTTTTGAGACGTTTGTATTCCTTTTTGCCGGCTTCATTTACTGCATTTTTATATTTTTTCCTTTCGTCAATTAAATTCATATATTTCTTCTGTCACCCAAGGATTTCTACTAACCCTCGTCTTTTTACCTATTTGATCCTCTGCTGCCATTACTACTTCATCCCTAAAAGCTACCCATTCTTCTTCTACTGTATTCTTTCCCCCATTCTTGTCAATTGTTCCCATATGCTCTCCCTGAAACTCTGTAAACCTCTGGTTTAGTCAGTTTATCCAGGTCCCATCTCCTTAAATTCCCACCTTTTTGCAGTTTCTTCAGTTTTAATCTACAGTTCATAACCAAGATTGTGGTCAGAGTTCACATCTGCCCCTGGAAATGTCTTACAATTTAAAACCTGGTTCCTAAATCTTTGTCTTACCATTATATAATCTATCTGAAACCTGTCTGTATCTCCAGGCTTCTTCCCTGTATACAACCTTCTTTTATGATTCTTGAACCAAGTGTTAGCTATGATTAAGTTGTGCTCTGTGCAAAATTCCACCAGGCGGCTTCCTCTTTCATTTCTTACCGCCAATCCATATTCACCTACTACGTTTCCTTCTCTTCCTTTTCCTACTATCGAGTTCCAGTCACCCATGACTATTAAATTTTCGTCTCCCTTCACTATCTGAATAATTTCTTTTAACTCATCATACATTTCTTCAATTTCTTCGTCATCTGCAGAGCTAGTTGGCATATAGACTTGTTTTACTGTCGTAGGCGTGGGCTTCGTGTCTATCTTGGCCACAATAATGCGTTCACTATGCTGTTTGTAGTAGCTGACCCGCACTCCTATTCTTTTATTCATTATTAAACCTACTCCTGCATTACCCCTATTTGATTTTGTATTTATAACCCTGTATTCACCTGACCAAAAGTCTTGTTCCTCCTGCCACCGAACTTCACTGATTCCCACTATAACCAACTTTAACCTATCCATTTCCCTTTTTAAATTTTCTAACCTACCTGCCCGATTACGGGATCTGACATTCCACTCTCCGATCCGTAGAACGCCAGTTTTCTTTCTCCTGATAACGACGTCCTCTTGAGTAGTCCCCGCCCGGAGATCCGAATGGGGGACTATTTTACCTCCGGAATATTTTACCCAAGAGTACGCCATCATCATTTATCCATACAGTAAAGCTGCATGCCATCGGGAAATAATTACGGCCGTAGTTTCACCTTGCTTTCAGCCGTTCGCAGTACCAGCACAGCAAGGCCGTTTTGGTTAGTGTTACAAGGCCAGATCAGTCAATCATCCCGACCGTTGCCCCTGCAACTACTGAGAAGGCTGCTGCCCCTCTTCAGGAACCATACGTTTGTCTGGCCTCTCAACAGATACCACTCCGTTGTGGTTGTACCTACGGTACGGCTATCTGTATCGCTGAGGCACCCAAGCCACCCCACCAACGGCAAGGTCTATGGTTCATGGTTCATGGGGGGGGGGGGCAGATACATTAGATAGGGTAAATGTAAACGTTAGGGAGGGTCCAGGCGAGGATACATCCTCAGGATATGGCTCTAAACTGTAAGCAAAATTTTGATTGGCAGCAGTCATACATATTACACATTAAAGCCCTAATTTGATGATGCTCTTGTGTTCTGTAAAAGTTATAAACAAAATTTTGATTGGTAGCAGTGATACATATTACACATTTGAGCCGTAATTTGATGATGCTCTTGTGTTTTGTAAAGGTTTATCAAGCAAAAGTTTTCCGGAACCTCTCATAAAGGCTCGGATGTTTTAAAAATGGTTTAACAATATAGCGCTAGTGATTAGGAACTATGTCTAAGGCGCATACATTTTTCATCAATTGATTGGCCATACTGTATATGGCGGAATAGTTCTCGAGAAAGTCAATTACGATATCCGCGCTTGTACTGCACGAAAAAATGAATGGTACATAACCAGAAACTACTTTTAAAATAGTTGAGTAGCTCGATCCGAGGTTCATAACATGTGGGAAGCCAGCGATATAGCTTTCACAGGGCATTTCACATGATAGATGCGTAGTAACGACACCGTTGCACCACGATAATTGTTCTTACTGGCGAAAGGAGAGGCTCAATAGAAGATTAAAAGATAATAAAAAACGATAATTTTAATGATGTATGGGAAAACACAAAACAGAGTAGCATAGGATAATATGAATAGGCGTAGACGCTAAACTGTATAGTATTGGGAAGATATGGACGTTGACGTCACTACGTGTGGTCGAGTGTTGGACTGACCGAACCCGTGCTGCTGTAACGCTGGGTTGTATAGCCAACAGGCGCCAACGAGATTCAGCAATACTGTTTCACGCAACCTACTGAACTGTATTTAGCGCCGAAATGCAACTAATCATGAAACGAATGCTTCTAAAAAGACTGAACTTCAAGGAAACGACGTATTTTCAATTATTGTATTTTGCATTGTAACGGCAATTAAACAAAAGGCTGTTGCAGTTTATGATCCCATGGACATCGTGAAGCGCAATGATCTTGGTATCGACAAAAGCTGAACCCTTGAGGGGGAAATAATAGCACCAGTCAATCGGACATTGCTTTTAGATTTTGTCGTGCAGTTGGCATTCACTTACGTGGTAACGATTATTGGTCTATGTCCTTTCAGCTACCGCACGTAGCTACCATTACCGACGGAAACGTATTTGAAACACCTATTAAGGAATTGCTACGACTGTAGATTTAGAATATCTACAAACTTTTTAGAAATGATGATTAGTGTAGATACACTGAAATCTCATACACATACATTAAAAACCTTTTTATTTTCGCACACACACTTTGCGTTGCTTTAAATTAAGGATGCAATACTTACTGGTAGACTGATTCTTTTTTAGGTCATTTACTCTCAGTGGCAGTAATTTGCGTCGGCGGAGTTACTTTCGAGAAAATGCGTCTAAGCACTTTTCCACATCTTTAACTGATATATAACGGTTTCACACAAGCAGCACTCTGAAAGGGGATCCAAAATGCCAAAAATAAGTCAATGCTTACATACGGCATGGGCCGCATCACACTCATTCGTGACTGTAAAGAGGTTCAATCTCTAGCTTAGCCACCTCACGTTAAGTTAGTGTGGGTTCTTACAGTCAGTGTTATTATTATTAAATACCTCAACCAGCGTATAAATTCACTACTGCCCATTAAAATTGCTACACCAAGAAGAAATGCAGATGATAAACGGGTATTCATTGGACAAATATATTATACTAGAACTGACGTGTGATTACATTTTCACGCAATTTCGGTGTTTAGATCCTGAGAAATCAGTACCCAGAACAACCACCTCTGGCCGTAATAACGGCCTTGATACGCCTGGGCATTGAGTCAAACTGAGCTTGGATGGCGTGTACAGGTACAGTTGCCCATGCAGCTTCAACACGATACCACAGTTCATCAAGAGTAGTGACTAGCGTACTGTGAAGAGCCAGTTGCTCGGCCACCATTGACCAGACGTTTTCAGTTGGTGAGAGATCTAGAGAATGTGCTGGCCAGGGCAGCAGTCGAACATTTTCTGTATCCAGAAAGGCCCGTACAGGACCTGCAACATGTGGTCGCGCATTATCCTGCTGAAATGTAGTGGTTCGTAGGGATCTAATGACGAGTAGAGCCACGGGTCGTAACACATCTGAAATGTAACGTCCACTGTTCAAAGTGCCGTCAATGCGAACAAAAGGGGACAGAGACGTGTAACCAATGGCACCCCATACCATCACGCCGGGTGAAACGCCAGTATGGCGATGACGAATACGCGCTTCCAATGTGCATTCACCGCGATGTCACCAAACACAGATGCGACCATCATGATGCTGTAAACAGAACCTGGATTCATCCGAAAAAATGACGTTTTGCCATTCGTGCACCCAGGTTCGTCGTTGAGTTCACCATCGCAGGCGCTCCTGTCTGTGATGCAGCGTCAAGGGTAACCGCAGCCATGGTCTCCGAGATGATAGTCCATGCTGCTGCAAACGTCGTCGAACTGTTCGTGCAGATGGTTGTTGTCTCGCAAACGTCCCCATCTGTTGGCTCAGGGATCGATACGTGGCTGCACGATCCGTTACAGCCATGCGAATAAGATGCCAGTCATCTCGACTGCTAGTGATACGAGGCCGTTGGGATCCAGCACGGCGTTCCGTATTACCCTACTGAGCCCACCGATTCCATATTCTGCTAACAGTCATTGGATCTCGACCAACGCGAGCAGCAATGTCGCGATAGGATAAACCGCAATCGCGATAGGCTACAATCCGACCTTTATCAAAGTCGGAAACATTATGGTACGCATTTCTACTCCTTACACGAGGCATCACAACAACGATTCACCAGGCAACGCCGGTCAAGTGCTGTTTGTGTATGAGAAATGGGTTGGAAAGTCTCCTCATGTCAGCACGATGTAGGTGTCGCCACCGGCGCCAACCTTGTGTGAATGCTCTGAAAAGCTAATCATTTGCATACCACAGGACCTTCTTCCTGTCGGTTAAATTTCGCGTCTGTAGTACGTCATCTTCGTGGTGTAGCAATTTTAATGGCCAGTGGTGTATGACACTAGAAGTGTGTATTTTTTAAAACTTGTTGATAATTGTATTGTAACGTATTGTATGGAAATGGGGACCTAGAAACGACGGAGAGGCTTCGTCCCCGCCGTAGCTGTCAGTGGTCCACAACCCCACTACAGGCTACAGCAGTCCACTCACCCCACCGCCGCCCCACACCGAACCAAGGGTTATTATGCGGTTCTGCCCCCAGTGGGCCCCCGTGGGAGAGTAGCTCCAATGTTTGTGTGGTAGAGTAATTATGGTGTACGCGTACATGGAAAAAGTGTTTGCGCAGCAATCGCCGACATAGTGTAACTGAGTTGGAATAAGGGGAGCCAGCCCGCATTCGCCGAGGCAGATGGGAAACCGCCTTAAAAACAATTCACAGACTAGCCGGCATACTGGACATTAACACTAATCCGCAGGGCGGATTGGTGCCGGGGACCGGCACGCCCACCCTTCCGGAATAGGTGATTATACTGCTACATTTCTGAATGTTAAATCGAACGATTCAATTGAACCTGCAACATCGAAAGTAAGTGTAGCGTTCACAATATTCCAAGTTTCACCAGCAAGTATACCGGACAAAAGCCACTCAAACCACTAATAAATTTCGCAATTTGTAGACTTCAAGTTTAGCGCAGCCATACCAGGAAACACGTTTTCAGTTGCGCGACAAGTACCTTAATTAGGTACAGCTTCAAAGATGCTAAAAGAAAATGTACATATACACCGTCCATTACTTTTGCCAAGGAACTCCAACATACCTACCATATAACAAACGGTGTATCACTGGTGAATTAGGTGCGGATTTTAAGTGTCTGGACGGCTATAGCTCCACCATTTTCATTGTATTGACGACACATTGATGGTCTGGCAGCACGACGCAGAAGCTCAGTTCATCAATCACGTGAATAGCATGCATCATAACATTTGGTTCATTGTCGAAACAGAGAGACAAGGAAAGCTTCAGTTTTCATATGTTTGGATGAACAAAAAACGGTTGGGCGTCTTGGTCACTCTGTATATAACAAGTCGACGCATACTGATATAATCTCAGCGCACAGGTTTTTCACTACCCAGTTTCGAAGAGAGCTGCTTGAAATAGGTCAATATACAGAACTGTTGGCGACAAGAGCCACCTCGATTCCGGAACTAACCTTCTCAACTATATTTTCAGAGAGAATGGCTGTGGGGTTCTAGACATAAAATTTGCGCTCACTAGGAAAGATCTACCTATTGTTCTTGGTCCTTCCTGTCTGCTACATCTGGGCCGGCCGAAGTGGCCGTGCGGTTAAAGGCGCTGCAGTCTGGAACCGCAAGACCGCTACGGTCGCAGGTTCGAATCCTGCCTCGGGCATGGATGTTTGTGATGTCCTTAGGTTAGTTAGGTTTAACTAGTTCTAAGTTCTAGGGGACTAATGACCTCAGCAGTTGAGTCCCATAGTGCTCAGAGCCATTTGAACCATTTATTCTGCTACATCTGGAAAAACAGGTAGGGTCCTGGGAAGAAGAGACAAAAAAAGCCATTTTCCGACCTTCAAGATGATAAAGGAGATACTGTACCTCGGGAAAGCGACAACATAGTTCAGTACAGCCGTAACGTTACTGCTGTGCAGAACACTGTAGGCACATAAAAGTCGAGAACTTGAGATATTACCTTCTGCTGAACGGAATCTCACAAACAAACACTCAATAATGTTTGATCAGACTAAACTACTGTCCCACGCGTCTACATAGTGGCATGAAGCAGAATATACGAGAACATCTTCAACAGAGACGTAGGCTATGAACTTAGAGTTGTGTGGAAGTGAACTCTCGACGCTGAGAATACGCAGAGAAAATCTCTGAAGTGTTTATGTTCCTTCGAGACCGCTAGCACCACTAGTGAAGATATAGGCACAATCTCTGGGAGCATGACGTCATGATGACGTGCGCTGACCGATCACAAGCCGCCTACGGGTTTCCCATGACAGTCATTTGTTCCTTACAAAGACGATTGGTCGAAATTTCGAGATCTTACACAGACGTCACAAATAAGCCGAGAATACGTTATACATATGCAACTACTGTTTTTGCAGACTTTTTTTAATTAGTACGTTGTACACCGAAAATCCAAAGGAACTGACACTCCTCCCTAATATCGTGTAGGACACCCTCGAGCACACAGAAGTACCGCAACACAACATTGCATGGACTCGACTAACGTCAGAATTAGTGCTGGTGGGAATTGACACCATGTCACTCGTGTCCCGGGACATCTGCGAGCCTTAGTCTTGGCCACCCCTGATGTACAGCAATGAGGCACAGATCGACAATTCAAAATTTGATATTTAGCTTACAATTTTAAAGACTATTATAAAATATTTATCTGGCGACTTACATAGACCATGCACTCGTCGTTGTGTGGCCTTGAGATGGTATTTCTATGCCAAATCAAGTGGTAAAATGTCGTATCAGTTGACGTGCTACTGCTATGAGAAATCAATCGGTAAAATGTCTTATTAACTGAGACACTATTGCTGTGGAAAGTCTAGCAGCTAAATATTCTTATTCATTAAATTCTCATTTGGCAACTCATTTGCTGTAGACGATGTCGAGCATTATTCAAAGGAGCGTCAAATGTTTCTCTAATTTGCTTTAATACCAGTTTTTAGATAAATCATATCGCACTGCAGCTTACACCAATAGTTCCTTCCCTTCTCTTCCCTTTCTCCCACCTCCAGTTTGCACAACATTTCACAAAACATTTGAATATTTTTTTTCAAATTTCTTTTTATTTTCAAGTTTTGTTCATATGAGATGCGACAATAAAGTAATGAGATTGATTTTCTTTGCAGGATGTGACAATCCTGGAGGCTTGCGTAGGCACAATATCTTTGACGTTGGTCTATAAAATGCTTCTAGTCCAAGCGGCACATCGATGCTCCTGCTCAGTCGTGAGTTGTGCTGTAATAAGTTAACACGTGTTTGTGTCTCTCGTCACGGAAATGGAACCACATAATATTGCACAACGATATAGCATGTCGGTTTGCGTTAAATTGGGCGAAAACGCGATGAAAACTTATGGTAAGCTTCAGAAGGCTTTTGGAGAGGAGGTCATGTCAAGAGCTCAAGTTTTTCGTTGGCATAAAATGTTTAGTGAAGGCAGGACGAATGTTGAAGATGAAGACTGCATTGGACGACCGTCAACCTCACGGACGGATGTCAACTTGGCCAGGGTGTGTGAACTCGTACGATCTGGTCGAAGATTATCCGTGAAGATGATTGCAGAAGAACTGAACAGCAGTCGAGAAATGGTTCGTCTAATAATAACAGAAGATATTGGTATGAGAAAGATTTGTGCAAAAATGGTCCCCAAAAATCTCACACCACAACAGCGAGAAACACGGAAAAATGTGGCAGCCGATCTGTTAGAGCAAACAGAAATCAATCCACAATTGTTGAGCCGTGTTATCACTGATGATGAAAGTTGTTTTTTCAGTACGATCCAGAAACAAAATGCCAAAGTTCACAATGGTGGTCAAATGGGTCACGCAGACGAAAAAAAAGCTCGCATGTCAAAGTCAAAAGTGAAATGCATGCTTGTGTGCTTCTTTGATTCCAAGGGAATTGTTCATAAAGAGTGGGTGGCTCCTGGACAAATAGTTAACCAATATTACAACAAAGAAATTTTAGAAAGACTTCGTAGAAGAGTTCTTAGTGTCCGTGCCAACATTGCTGATAATTGGATTCTGCATCACGATAGTGCGCCGTCCCATACTACGCTGTCAGTACAGCAATTTTTAACCTCAAAACAAATTTCAGTACTACCACAGCCACCTTATTCACCAGATATCGCTCTGTGAGACTTTTTTCTATTTCCAAGAGTAAAACGGCGACCAAGGGACACCATTTTCAAACAACAAAAGATGTCCAAAAAGCTGTGACGAGAGTCTTGGGGCTATTACAGAGTTCTAGAAATGTTACCATCAATGGCAGAAGCGATGGAAAAAGTTTGTGAAATCAGAAGGGAACTACTTTGAAGGAGACAACACTAAACTTGGTTAAAACGGTAAGCAACATTTTTTTTTTCACACGTCTCATTACTTTATTGTCGTACTTCGTAAAACTGTTGTTGGTGAAGTATTTCAAGATCCCTCACATTACTAATAACTTTTTTTAATTAACGTGATTACTTTCAAACAATTACTTTTTTCTTTTTTTCCAAAAGTAGACATCACACTGGTAAGTTTGATACCCTATTCGCTCCCGCCGGAGGTTCGAGTCCTCCCTCGGGCATGGGTGTGTGTGTTGCTCTTAGCATAAGTTAGTTTAAGTAGTTTGTAAGTCTATGGACCGATGACCTTGGCAGTTTCGTCCCTTAGGGATTCACACATATTTGAATATATTTATTCGGTACCCAATTGGTTCCTTTCCCATTCTCTCTTTTACTATGAAAATTCGAAGTAAAATCTTTTTGTTGAGAGTAAATGTCATAGCAATGTATCTTTTAATGCGCATAACAGCTAGGTCTAGAAGAACTGATCTATTGCATACCTAGCAAAAGTTGTTTGTAAATTATGTCAGTTTTCTCCTTAAATCACCAATTTAATTTAATTACCCGGATTACTTTTAAGCAATTAAATCATTTTTTCAAAACTATATCTCAAGCCGGTTAACTTTATACCTCATTTGTCATTTCTGACTAAAATACGTTGTATAATTCATAGAGAGAAGCTCAAAGATTTGACGTATTATTAGACCTAGCCACGCGTCAATCTCTCTCATTGAATGCTATCCCCGGCCAGCTAATGTCGCCATGACCTACGGTGAGATCATCCTCCCAGCACGAGCACGCTCACTAGACACTAACATTCACCTAGAAACCAGTAACACGATAAATCCCAAATTCATAGAGATTTGCAGTGCTGAAGAAATAATTTTGTTGATCATTAAGGATCGCTACCCCCCGACTTCCGAAAGGTTAAACACTGTTCATCAACATCTCCACCCTTGAAGGTAGTCGACTTGCCCCCTGCACCCAGGAAGGCCTGCTGACTGAACCCGAAAACTCCTGGAGTTGCTTTAATATTCGGGCCTTTCAGTGATTCATTGCTAGATACAGATAGCGACCATTTTCGTTCGTCATTTACCTGCTGCCGCTAATAGCTTTTTTCTGGAAGCTGCTGCTTGCCGTTTGGACTTTTCACAAGTTCATTTCCAACAGATGCATGAAAGCATCTTACGTCATGGGTAAGTGATCAGACATGGTGATCTAACATTAAAGCACTTGTCCGGAAACCGAGAGGTCGCTGGATCGAATCGCGGCTGGACCATGTAAATTTTCAGTGTGCCTTTAATACAGCCTTCATCTCTTCACGATGTGAGGAGTTCTCAGGAATGACTACGTGGTTCTGATGCCACGTTAAACTGTAGGTACCCTTTCCCCGGTTCTACAAGTGGGGTAGATCAGGGACATGCACATCGCGGAACTGGCTTCCAGTTGAAGGACCTGTATACGGCCACTGAGTCACACGAAACTACGCTACCGGAAAAAAAACAAAGTAGTACAAATGGAAAAACGACATCGAATTTGATCCGTTGACTTCCTATACCACCTGGAGTATAGTAAATGTACTGATAATGGGTTCAATGTCGTCTGCCAACAGATAGCTTAGTGACATTATAGGGGTATGATTCCTGGTTTGGGTGCCGGCCAAAAGACAATGTAATGACACTGTAGATGTATGATTCCTGGATTGGGTGCAGGAGGCGTCTGAGTCAAATCCCTGACGAGGCCATAGTGTGTGGAACTGTGAGTTAACGAGCATTTCTCTCTCATTTAAGTATATGGCCGAAGGAGTCAGCCCTGAGGAATTGTGAAACGAAACCTGTCGTTCAGGACCGTGGGCCACGAAGAGCACAGATTCGCCACGAGTTGGAGAAAGTCCACGGGCGCCTACTGTGCTGAATGAGGCCAGGCTGATCAGACCTAAGCGCTGTAGCGTGCGAGTGAGACAGACGAGAACCTACGTCATAGGGAAACCCAGGGAAGCATAGCAGTGTTAAATATGGCGGACGTCAGATTGGCCATACAGATAAACATTTATGAAAACTATTTAATTCTGTAGTAATTCAGGCAATTAAGCCACAGTTATTTTAATCTACCACCCTTCATAAATTTTCATGGTGATCCCAATAAAACTTGAATATTGATCAAATCTATAATACTTTAGGATTTACTGTTAAAGTGAAATTAACAAGTTTTGTAACAATGACCTGAATGATAAAATCTGAACTCCTTGGTCGATCTTAACGATCAACATTTCATATAGAAGCGCATCATTAAAATGACAAATGTTGTAAATATCAACTCTGTAACTTTATTTGTTTAAAAGATATAGTAAATTTCAATTATCAGTATTTTCAGTAATTTTAGTTAAGCATCAGATCATCATTTCCCCCACACAAAACACATTGAAAGATGACAGCATGACACCTTATTGAATAATTAGGTAGAGAATATATGCTGTAAAGTTTAATGCATAATAGTTACTTTTGTTCTTTATTTATCAGAAAGCACATTGGTGCAAGGCTACTGGCCCCGACATTCAAAGTTAACAAGGAAATTGTATTGGTTTTATGTAAAAGAATTTAACGTTTATTATGTAATTTATATTATTGGTACTTTATTTAGAACTTGGAAGTGGTCAAGCTTTGATTGTTTAAATATGTTAAAATATAAAATAATGTGGAATAAGCTGTAGCCAATCAGATGGATGGCCTCAGGAAAGGGAACTGCCCTAGTCAGTTAAGCGAAGATGGTCGGCACGCGGGAAAACGCCGCCCGGGACAGGCAGAGAGGAACAGTTCGTATTGAGACGCGGAAGCGGACAGTCGGTCTTTAGGCAGCTAGGAAGTGAAACGACTTAGAAAATTTCGCGTTGTGTGGTATCGCGGGACTTAGTCTCTGAGCGATGAGCAGCTGCGCGCCAGGTGTGAACGTTTCGTGTAAATGACGAGTTGGAGTATCGGACTTGTGTGTTCACGATTAGATTGTGAATGATTGAACTGCGTCAAATGGATATGCGCTCGAGTGTAACAGTAACTCTAAATACGACCACTTTCGCTATTAGTATGCTTTCTGAATAAACATTATTCTAACCAAATCGCAACTGAGTGGCCTACATCTTTTATGCGTCGTTAATTTAGTCCCGATATTATTATTACTGTTATTATATGTTATATTAACTTCGTATTTCGCAAATTGCCATCAGGCAGACAATTTAACCAAACGGTCACAAGTGTCTAATTTAGAGCGTGTAATGCGACACGTGCGATTCAACACCTAGACGAGTTTGAGCCAAGACAATTCGATGAAGGGGAGCCGCATGTGAGTCCGAACATCTGTGGGATGTTATCTCGCAGAACTCACCCGCGCTTGTAGTTTCGCAAAGAAGTATAGACGCCTGACGCAGCGGTTAGGGGACAGATGCACACAAAGTGAAGCACGACGGTCGTGAAGGAGCCAGTGCATATAGCAGGCAGAAGGCTCAGTTTGGTGCAAACGTGTGAAGGAAGCAGTTACCCATGCCACAGAAACTCACTAGTGCTTACCATAGTCAACTGAACGAGTTTGTAAAGGGTCAAATTGTGGCTTTCCGAGTGGCGGGATGGTCCTTTCGGAGAACTGCCACACAAATTGGACGTCTTACTTCAGTTGTGCAATGATGCTGGCATCAGTGGTCAAGCGAAATATCCTCACACCTGTAGACGAGGTTCTGGAGGTCCACGTAGCATAGGCACCCACCGCCATCGTCGTAAGGGCAGCAGTGGTAGATCGTACAGCTACCACAGCACACACAAGCGGGCTTTTGAGCCCTCACGTGTCCACACGAATTGTTGCGAACCTGTTATTACCAGTGTGACTACTGGCACGCACGCCTCTAGCCAGTCTTCCACTCACGCCTCGGCACCGAAGTGGACGTCTCGACTGGTGCCGTCAGGGTATCAGTTGGAAGATGGAATGGCGCGCCATGATTTTCAACGAGGAAATCCGACCCTGCCTGCAGGCAAGTGATGGTCCTCTGCGTGTACAACGTAGACCTGGTGAGCGCTGTCTCGTAAGTGCATTCGTTCAAGACTCTCTAGCTCCATCCCAGGCCTTATGGTCTGGGGTGTGGCAAGTTACATCTACCGTTCATCTTTGGTGTTTGTGGAGGGAACGCTGACCAGCGCTCTGTATTTGCAAAAATGGCTCTGAGCACTATGGGACTCAACTGCTGTGGTCATAAGTCCCCTAGAACTTAGAACTACTTAAACCTAACTAACCTAAGGACAGCACACAACACCCAGCCATCACGAGGCAGCGAAAATCCCTGACCCCGCCGGGAATCGAACCCGGGAACCCGGGCGTGGTAAGCGAGAACGCTACCGCACGACCACGAGATGCGGGCTCTGTATGTGCAGAATGTTCCTTTGCCGTTCTTGCAACAGGAAGATGATGTGTTGTTCCAACAAGATAACGCTCGCCCTCATATTGTCCGTGAAACTCAACGTGCCCTACTTGTCTCCAATGGAGCACGTATGGGATACAATGGGACGACAAGTGACTTGTGTGACTCGGCAGCCAATTACTCTAACAGAACTACGTGAACAGGTCGATCAGGCATGGATTAACGTATCCCAGGACAGTATTCGCCATCTGTACGGTCGACTGATGGCTGAGTCAGCGCCTGCACGGCCGCCCATGGAGGCTACAAAACTAATATGGGTATTTCAGCATGGATCGATATCAGGTAGTCAGAACTGCTATTAGCTGTAAATGCGACCATTTTATGTACTCCATATGCACTGTTGCAATAATAAATCTTGATTAAACTGGAAACCTGTAAAAGGATGTATTAATTTTTTCCCGGCAGTGTATTACGGGAAAGTCACCACCTTTCAAAGACAGCCTCGCAGGCTTCGACCACAAATCACTGTAGCCCAATACCCCAGATGGTGGCATCTTGTTCTGTCGTCTGCAGAGGACGAACCGGCGGAAAGGACATGAATAATACGAGGGTGAGTCAAATGAAAACCTTAAATATTTTTTTAAATATTATTTATCGTGCAGAAGTGGTACAAAGCTGTATCAATTTTCAACATAATCTCCCCCACGCTCAATGCAAGTCCTCCAGCGCTTACAAAGTGCATAAATCTCCTTAGAAAAAAAGTCTGTTGGTAGTTTGCGCAACCACTCATGCACCGCATGGCGTGCCTCTTCATCAGAACGGAACTTCTTTCCTCGCATTGCGTCTTTGAGTGGTCCAAACATATGGAAATCACTTGGGGCAAGGTCTGGTAAGTATGATGGATGAGGAAGTCACTCAAAATGCAGGTCTGTGATTGTTGCAACTGTTGTACGGGCATTGTGGGACCTTGCATTGTCATGTTGCAAAAGGACACCTGCCGACAGCAATCCACGTCGCTTTGATTTGATTGCAGACCGCAGATGACTTTTTAGCAGATCTGTGTATGATGAACTGGTGACAGTGGTCCCTCTAGGCATGTGGTGCTCCAAAATGACGCCTTTTTCGTCCCAAAAGAGAGTCAGCATAACCTTCGCTGCTGATGATTCTGATCGAAACTTCTTTGGTTTTAGTGATGAGGAATGACGCCATTCCTTGCTCACTCTCTTCGATTCCGGTTCGTGGAAGTGAACCCAGGTTTCGGCCCCAGTAACGATTCTTGCAAGGAAGCCATCACCTTCTAGTTCAAAGAGCCGAAGAAGTTCTTCACAAGTATCAACACGTCGTTCTCTCATTTCAGGAGTCAGCTGCCGTGGCACTCATCTTGCAGACACTTTGTGAAACAGGAGCACATCATGCACAGTGTGGTGTACTGACCCATGACTAATCTGTTAACATGCTGCAATGTCATTCAGTGTCACTCGGCGATTTTCCTTCACTATGGCTTCAATTGCTGCAGTGTTCTGTGGAGTTACATTTCGTTGTGACTGACCTGGACGAGGAGCATCTTCCACTGAAGTCATACCATTTGCGAACTTCCTACTCTTTTCGTAGACTTGCTGCTGTGACAAACATGCATCACCGTACTGAACCTTCATTCGTCTATGAATTTCAATAGGTTTCACACATTCACTACGCAAAAACCGATAACAGAACGCTGTTCTTCCCTGGTGCAAGTCGCAAGTGGGGTGGCCATCTTTATACTGATATTGCGATGGTATGTATGCATCTGCACTATGCTGCCACCTACAGGCCATTCTGCACGCTGTTTGTAGCACGTTTACCAACTTACAGGGTAACGGCGCGAAATTTTGATTTGTTATTACAAATTTAAGGTTTTCATTTGACTCACCCTCGTATGTCTCACGGTAAATCAAAGTGTCGCAGCATTCCATCTGAAAAGATGTTGCACACTTTCAAAAACCGTATCCTAATACATTACGTGCATCAAATTTTTTTAACAAGACAATAACCTCAAAATGAGATTGAATTAATCCAAATTCGGAGTCGTAACTGCCACAATGTGAACCTGTATAAGTTTTGGCTCTTGTACTAGAGCCTGATATGAAAGCCTCAAACTGCAATGGCTACACGTGGGCCGTTGCTGGCGTGCCGAATGTCAAAATATAAACTGGTGTGCAAAGCATAACGTCGAAGGTCATTGCCAAGTAACATAGCGCGATGAAACTAGGACCATACGTAGAAAAAATTGTTACAGTATTGTGCAGAAGGTAACAAAGAAATACGCAATGATCCAAACAGGTTCAAATGGCTCTGAGCACTATGGGACTTAACTTCTCAGGTCATCAGTCCCATAGAACTTATAACTAGTTAAACATAACTAACCTAAGGACATCACACACATCCGTGCCTGAGGCAGGATTCGAACCTGCGACCGTAGCGGTCGTGCGGTTTCAGACTGTAGCGCCTAGAACCGCTCGGCCACTATGGTCGGCGATCCAAACAGGAATGATACTTTTATTGAAAGACAATAATTGCATAAAGTCGCCACGATTCATGACGGTCCTTCAATCGTTAGAAAACGCGGGACATGGTTCTTAGTAGAGTGTATGATCGCCTCAGACGGCAGTGCACGCTCTACAACGAGCTCTCACGCTGGCCACAATGTTGTTGTGGAGTTGTTGTGGTACGGCGTTCCATTCCTCCACCAGCGTGGTTGACAACTGGTGGATGGTTGTTGATGCATGTGGACGTTGTGCAATACGTCTCCCCAACGCTTCACATACGTGCTCGATGGGAATTAAGTCGGTGGATCGAGCTGGTCAGACCATTAGCGAATATCCTTACTTTCCTAGAGCCATTCCACCTATGCAGTTCGATACGGTCGCGCATTGTCATCCACAAGAATTAAGCCAGGGCCGAATGTGCCACTGAAAACACGCACATGTGGAAGGAGCTGCTGTCCATGCATCAGCACGGCTTTAGAAAGCATCGCTCCTGCGAAACGCAACTCGCCCTTTTTTCACATGATATCTTGCGAACCATGGTTGAAGGGTATCAGACGGATGCCATATTCCTTGACTTCCGGAAAGCGTTTGATTCGGTGCCCCACTGCAGACTCCTAAGGTACGACCATATGGGATTGATTCCCAAGTATGTGAGTGGCTCGAAGACTTCTTAAGTAATAGAACCCAGTACGTTTTCCTCGATGGTGAGTGTTCATTGGAGGTGAGGTTATCATCTGGAGTGCCCCAGGGAAGTGTGGTAGGTCCACTGTTGTTTTCTATCTACATAAATGATCTTTTGGATAGGGTGGATAGCAATGTGCGGATGTTTGCTCATGATGCTGTGGTGTACGGGAAGGTGTCGTCGTTGAGTGACTGTAGGAGGATACAAGATGACTTGGACAGGATTTGTGATTGGTGTAAAGAATGGCAGCTAACTCTATATATAGATAAATGTAAATTAATGCAGATGAATAGGAAAAAGAATTCTGTAATGTTTGAATACTCCATTAGTAGTGTGGCGCTTGACACAGTCACGTCGATTAAATATTTGGGCGTAACATTTCACAGCGATATGAAGTGGGGCAAGCATGTAATGGCAGTTGTGGGTAAGGCGGATGGTGGTTCATCTGTAAACGAGACCGCTTATAGAACGCTGGTGCGACCTGTTCTTGAGTACTGCTCGAGCGTTTGGGATCCCTATCAGGTCGGATTGAGGGAGGACATAGAAGCAATTCAGAGGCGGGCTGCTAGATTTGTTACTGGTAGGTTTGATCATCACGCGAGAATTACGGAAATGCTTCAGGAACTCGGGTGGGAGTCTCTAGAGGAAAGGAGGCGTTCTTTTTGTGAATCGCTACTGAGGAAATTTAGAGAATCAGCATTTGAGGCTGACTGCAGTACAATTTTACTGCCGCCAATTTACATTTCGCGGAAAGACCACAAAGATAAGAGAGATAAGGGCTCGTACAGGGGCATATAGGCAGCCATTTTTCCCTCGTTCTGTTTGGGAGTGGAACAGGGAGAGAAGATGCTAGTTGTGGTACGAGGTACCATCCGCCACGCACCGTATGGTGGATTGCGCAGTATGTGTGTAGATGTAGATGTAGAGTACAGTGCCACAATAATGCTGACAGGTTTATGTACCTTGCTCAAAGATTTGGAAGTCAGCACGCCCATACAACATAATGCCTCCTCACATCCTAACAACTGGATCTCCAAAACGATCATGTTCGGCCTGTTTCTAGCTTGATTACGTGTTCCCACCTGTTGGTCTATGAGGGCATCTCCAGAATACTCGCACATAATGTTAAATTAGAACTAACATTTGTTACACGAACATTAGGTTATGATGAGCAGAGAGCTTTCTAAATTCAAGTGGCTCCAAGCACTATGGGACTTAACATCTGAGGTCATCAGTCCCCTAGACTTAGAACTAATTAAACCTATTACGGTATGTTGATAATTTTTACTTATGGACCGTCTGACAGCAACTGAATGAAACACAATTTTAGTGCCATACGCGTTTCGCCTTTATTTTCTGCAAGGCATCATCAGTGGCCTGGAATATGTTCATAAGTTTGCTATTTAATTTACATTTTTGTCACTGTGCCTACAGGTTATAAACAGTTCGGTGGTTGGTATTTCCTATTAAGCAGTAATGTTTTGAACTGTACTTACAAGTTGCGTGGACAATTTCTTACATATTACTCTCCCGTTGCATTTTTGGTGTTGTAAATTAAATAGCAAACATATGAACATATTACAGGCCACTGATGATGCCTTGCAGAAAATAAAGGCGAAACGCGTATGGCACTAAAATTGTTGTTTATTCAGTTGCTGTCAGACGGTCCATAAGTAAAAATTATCAACATACCGTAATATTACACGCAACTGAGGAAGACAGGACTACAAAAGTTGAATATACATAAACCTAACTTAACCTAAGGACAACACACACATCCACGCCTGAGGCAGGATTCGAACCTGCGACTGTAGCAGCAGTGCGGTTCCGGACTGAAGCGCCTAGAACCGCTCGGCCACAGCGCCAGCAGAGAGCCTTCTACCTGAAGCAATACAATGTTGATCGGGTACTTGTAAAAATCTTAGATCGTCAAAAAGAGGGTAGAGTGTGCGACAGTACCATAATTAATTCTCAGAAACATAGCTGGAGTTCCCAATGTATTCACCAAAAATTTACAAAGAAGGAAACCATACAATCACAGAAAGTTTCTTTGAAGATTACAGATCATGTTAGTGTCATGTGTACCTTGGCGTTGTCGTGAACCGATTCCCTCAATCAGTTACAGGAAGCTTAAACGCGGAATCAGAGACGTGGGGAAACTTGAATTTAGCGAATGCATATATTACCGCCATTGGATAAAAGGTGTCATAAAAGAAGGGATAGAGATAAAAATTTCTGACAGAATCCTCAATGAAGATGGCGGTTTGCAGCTATGCACAGCTTGGGACTCGGCCGTCAGAAGGCTGAGGTGGACTCGCAACGACAACATTACTTTATATGGTGCTGGCACCAGTGACGTAACACGCGTTGTTAGCGCGGCTGTCTAAGATATGTGAGCAGCAATCACACAACAGTCAGCACTTGACGATGGCCGAGGAGCACTCGACCGAGAGCTTGTGGATATTACCACTATAGCTGGACTCACAAACGATGGCGGTCGAGTTTAGGCTCGTTCTGCGCATCTACGTCACGCATTCTCCGACAGCCAATGAGCGTCGAGTAGTGTTCGGAGCGCTCTGCTATGAATGTCGTACCCAGTGCGAGGATTGAAAGTGATCGTAGCCAGTTATGTATTGAATTTTTGTTCCATTTTTTGCGAGTTGTCATGGCTGATGATGGTGGCAGGTGACTGATCCTACACAAACAGCTAATAAATATAATTTACAGAATATACGCTTAAATCAAGCATAAAGCACGTGTATGCACTTACCGCTGCCGTCGCTTGAAATCGGCAACAATGCAGTCCCCGTCCGTTTCTCGACTTGCGAGAACCGCCATCGTTCGTGGATCATCGAACTACAGGACTGCAGAACTTCAGTGTTTTTCTTTTGATGCGGCAAGAGCAAAAAGGCCCTCCACATGAGCTGCTACTCGAGTATACAGAGTGTTACAAAAAGGTACGGCCAAACTTTCAGGAAACATTCCTCACACACAAATAAAGAAAAGATGTTATGTGGACATGTGTCCGGAAACACTTAATTTCCACGTTAGAGCTCATTTTAGTTTCGCCCACCTACGCTCAGTGGAGTACGTTATCATGATTTCATACGGGATACTCTACCTGTGCTGCTAGAACATGTGCCTTTTCAAGTACGACACAACATGTGGTTCATGCACGATGAAGCTCCTGCACATTTCAGTCGAAGTGTTTGTACGCTTCTCAACCACAGATTCGGTGACCGATGGATTGGTAGAGGCGGACCAAGTCCATGGCCTCCACGCTCTCCTGACCTCAACCCTCTTGACTTTCATTTATGGGGGCATTTGAAAGCTCTTGTCTACGCAACCCAGGTACCAAATGTAGAGACTCTTCGTGGTCGTATTGTGGACGGCTGTGATACAATACGCCATTCTCCAGGGCTGCATCAGCGCATCAGGGATTCCATGCGACGGAGGGTGGATGCATGTATCCTCGCTAACGGAGGACATTTTGAACATTTCCTGTAACAAAGTGTTTGAAGTCACGCTGGTACGTTCTGTTGCTGTGTGTTTCCATTCCATGATTAATGTGATTTGAAGAGAAGTAATAAAATGAGCTCTAACATGGAAAGTAAGCGTTTTCGGACACATGTCCACATAACATATTTTCTTTCTTTGTGTGTGAGGAATGTTTCCTGAAAGTTTGGCCGTACCTTTTTGTAACACCCTGTATATGGAGACAGTTACCTGTAGTCCGTTGGTCTAATGAACGACTTGCATCATAGTCACGAGTGTATATTTTAATAATACATGCGAACTGCCGATGGAGGATCGTTGTACATAGCATTCCATGTGGACACTTTACTTTCGTGAGTTTTGTGGAGCATCGGCATTAACTTTGCAGAGTATTTATAGAAAGATGGGAGTGACAGCTATTTTCTACAGAAATGAAGACACGACACCTCTTTTGCATTGTTCAGAACGGATTTAATGACTTCTAGTCTTACACAGTTTTTGAATTTGCTTACTGGTTCCGAAGCCTTCAGAATCTTCAATAGTTTACAGAATCTACGTCATTTCCCTTAACATTAAACGCCTGTGCTAGTTATTTCTACTTTTCCATCGTTGCTCTACCGTTTGAATTACTGTGTCTTCCTTTTCACGTTGTATCGTTGTTAAATTATGTCCTACTGCAGTCTTTTCCGAGACTGGAAATTATTTCACGTCTTGTTATAATTTCGACCTGGTAGCGAACACCCACTTCAAATTCACGGATTATTCTTTGGATTACTCACTTTCAACAACTACGAAAGCCTTGTTGGCCTCTTAATTGATATTATTTTTGCTGTATCTGCAGTCACGCTCTTTTCAGTGGCTCAAGTGGGAAATTTTCTTCCTAAATCTTGCTGAAAATTTTCCCACCATGAACGATGGCCCTTATATACGTCACAGAGAGCCACGAGGCCTGCAAAAGAACGGCTGCTGATACTCCATAAACCAAAGTAAAAGTAGAGCTTCCCTGTGGTGAAAACTTGCAGAAATGATGAACCGTTGTGGGGCACACAGGGCTAGACAGCAATGTGAAAACCCACGAGTAACACACACAAATGCTAGTGGCGTGGTTGTACTCCACCGCGAACGACGCCTGTAGAATGTCAATATGTTGTACGTGTCAGTAGTGGTCAGAAGATGGTGCTCTGCCATAGTGAGTGCATTATGCAGGAGCTAAGAGAACTCGAAAGTGGGCAAATTGTTGGTGCTACATCTACATCTACATTTATACCCCGCAAGCCACCCAACGGTGTGTGGCGGAGGGCACTTAACGTGCCACTGTCATTACCTCCCTTTCCTGTTCCAGTCGCGTATGGTTCGCGGGAAGAACGACTGCCGGAAAGCCTCCGCGCGCGCTAGAATCCCTCTAATTTTACATTCGTGATCTCCTCGGGAGGAATAAGTAGGGGGAAGCAATATATTCGGTACCTCATCCAGAAACGCACCCTCTCGAAACCTAGACAGCAAGCTACACCGCGATGCAGAGCGCCTCTCTTGCAGAGTCCGCCACTTGAGTTTGCTAAACATCTCCGTAACGCTATCACGATTACCAAATAACCCTGTGACGAAACGCGCCGCTCTTCTTTGGATCTTCTCTATCTCCTCTGTCTACCCGACCTGGTACGGATCCCACACTGATGAGCAATACTCAAGTATAGGTCGAACGAGTGTTTTGTGAGCCACCTCCTTTGTTGATGGACTACATTTTCTAACGACTCTCCCAATGAATCTCAACCTGGCACCCGTCTTACCAACAATTAATTTTATATGATCATTCCACTTCAAATCGTTCCACACGCATACTCCCAGATATTTTACAGAAGTAATTGCTACCAGTGTTTGTTCCGCTATCATATAATCATACAATAAAGGATCCTTCTTTCTATGTATTCGCAATATATTACATTTGTCTATGTTAAGGGTCAGTTGCTACTCCCTGCACCAAGTGCCTATCCGCTGCAGATCTTCCTGCATTTCGCTGCAATTTTCTAATGCTGCAACATCTCTGTATACTACAGCATCATCCGCTCATATGGTGGCTGCTTCCGTGACAAAGGACTCGGAGTGTCCGATGTTTCAAAAGCCACCGTATGGGATATTTATACAGTGTTCGAAGAAAGAGGAAAAACATCATCCATTAATTCACAACACAGACGAAAGTGTGTGCCGAACGTTCACCACAGACAGTCATTGAAGAGACTGTGACGAGAAATAAGAGGACGACAGCTGCAAAAGTTACTGTAGAACTAAATGTCGCAGTCACGAAACCTGTCAGCACCAAAGCCACACAAACTGAATCCATAAGCAAGGCATTGCAGGGCTACCTGGAATTCCAGAACTGCTCATCATAGGAAAACGTGGCACATCAGCCATAAAACCTGCACTGTGGACAAAGGAAGAAAGTTATTTGTTCTGATGAGTCTTATTTCACACTGTTTCCAACTTCTGGCCCAGTTTATATCACAAAAGTGAAACATTGTGGAGCTTCGCTGATGATTTGGACATCCATATCGTGACATTCTGTGGGCCTTATTGTTGCACTGCTGCTAAGGATTATGCGACCATGTTGGCTGATCAGGTCCGCCCCGTCCCGGGGTACAATGTTTTCTCCCCAGAGGTGATGCTGTATTCCAACACAGCTTGCATCGTCGAGGACGGTTTTTGTGAGCAGAAAGATGAACTGTCGCATCCCCCTGGCCACAACAGTCAGCAGACATCAATATTAATGAGCTTCTGTTGTGTTCTTTGGAGAGAGGCTTGCCTGATCGCTATCCACCTCCATCGCTGTTGCCTAAACCAGCCACTATTTTGCAGGAAAAATGGTATAAAATTACCTTGAAAATCATAGAGTACCAGTTTTTATCCATTCCGAAATGGCTAGAAACTGTTTTCAATTTTCTATACCGTATAAGACATCGTAATTTGCCGTGAATTTGGTGTTTTTACATTTTTGTTCAGGCTCTGTATGTGCCTCTGTTGGCCGAGACAACGTTGTTTTGCAATACCATAAAACAAGATTAAACATTTTACTTAAAGGATAGCCCTTGTCCATATATATAATATTATCTGCCGGTCTAATTTTAGCAGATTCCATCAAGACACAGCCACAATGGTGAGACGCTGGAGCAACTATCTGTGTCTCATCATACATCATTCTGTGTCTCTCTGTCAGACTATGCTCCGTCACTGAGGATTTCTCAGATTCTAGCAAGTGTGTGTGGCGATGGTGCTTAGAACTTTTGTCGTGGTGGGTCCGAATCGTCTGTCCAATGTTCGTTTTCCCACAATGGCAAAGAATTCTGGCTCTGTTGAAGTTGATCTAGGACCGAGAAAGTTCTGTATTTGGAAAATCCCTTGTGTCAAGATGGCTGTATCATCTGGTTGGAGACACAACAACAATATTACTATTTTAACTTTGTCTTCTGAGTCATGACTATTCTGACTGGTTCGATTTGGCCTGCTGCGAATTCCTCTCTTTACTGATAATCATATCGTTGTATAATTAGGTATATATTTCTTGGTAATGAGTTTCGTATTCTGAAAGGCCAGTCCACGTTTACGTACACACCGAACCGGGAGGCTTATCTGATTCCAGCACGTTAAACATTCAGCAGAGGCCGGCGAAATAACTCATTTCGCGTCCGGACTGTGAGGCTCGGTGCAGCATCCCGCAATGTGAATCCATCCCGCCCGGCTCTGCCGCTAGCCTGCAGCAAACTAATTACCTCTCACGGTTTTTGTGACACCACGCGCTGCATTATTAACCGTTCCATTCGCGTCAGCAGGCTGCGAGCCGAGTCGCGCGAACGTCCGGGTGCTATTATTCATGCACCAGAGGATTGTGTCGTTGATGTTTCATCGCCGTTACGTTGGCCGGCTTTGGAATCAAACGCGCGCGGCTCCGCTCGGCCAACCTCGGCGGCGCTCGGCGACAGTCGGCCGCTTCCGGGGAAGCCCAGCGCGCGCGACCCGCCGGCCATCATTTATTCAGCGCGCGGCACGCTATTGCACAATCGCTGATGCGACCGGCCGCTCCTCACATTATATACGTGTCGTCCTCCACGGACGTGAGGTGGGCGGCGCCGACTTCAATTATTCAGGTGCCGATCGCGGCGCGGCGCGCAGCTACTCGACTCGGAGTGGCGTCTGCCGGCGGTGCGTGCGCGCGCGTCTGTCCGCGGACGGCCGGAACTCTTTTTGACGCCGCACGCGCCGTCTGCATAATACACGCGCGGACTGGCTAATTCGAGTGCCGACAAAAAGTCACGCTCGTGCGCAAAAACGGATATACGGTTCTGTGACGCTGGTGCGGACGACGCGTTTGGAATCTGCACGGTGTAATTTGTTTGTTTTGCTCTGCTGGGCACCGATGGCTCTGAGCGCCGCCTTTATCTGTTTACAACAACGAAAGGAACTAATTCGTAGTCGCTTTGTAATGTAACAGGAGAGTGAAGAGCCTTCTGCACACTGAATATCCGAATCCAAATCTTCTCCAAATTTGTGCTTCTTTGTCTTTTTGTTTCTCAGTCAGTTGTGCCACTTTCTTTCCCCCTCTCTTCATTAGATGTGATCTGTCACATTTCTGTGTCTCTTTCTATTGCTGTTCTCTCACGTCCATTGCTGCCAGTGAGCTCAGTTTTAATCTAAATGTTATTTGTCTTGGTTATTTTGCTCTTGAGGCTACTAGTGTTTCCCTTATTTACGTTATTGTAGCACAACTGTATATTACACTTAATGCAGCCAGAAAAAAATTCGAAACCCTTCCCAGGTGACACAAGATGAGCGACAGAACTGGTCTAGCTGTAATTCTAGCAAGGAAGGACCGCTGATAGTGCACAAAAGCAGAATTGATTGCTACACACAATATGAGCTGGGTGCCAAAGCCATATTGTGGTGACAGAGAGATGCTATCACAAAGTGATCATAATGAAAATAATGTAAAACATGTAGAAAGCCTTTCTAGGTATAACAGAACGCCTGATGACCATACGTTTTTCACGATAAGTAAAAACACGAGGAATAAGGTAATCTGTTTCCTCCATCAAGATAGAAACTTCCACGGCGACCAAACTGATGTCTCACATTGTATTTGTAGGGTCAGACAGGCAGACAGGTAGGAACACAATAACGAGTAATCCTGCACAGTTGTTCGTCATGCACCTTCACTTGATTCTTTGTCCATGCTTCACAGAGCAATTTCTTCCCATCAGACAACTTCCACAATCAAGAGAAAGGGTGTCGGCGAAGAAGGGAGACGGGAGGGAAGAGACTCTGCATTTGCTACGGGATTTTTCGACTCTTGCTCACTACTTTCGATGTTCATATAATTTGGCAAATGACTCCTAGCGGCAGTGTAGCAAACTTACTGTCTCTTCCATGAGAAGAGGTTTAGTACGAAGGATAGAGGCTTAGTTTCAGTCTGTGTGTACGGCAGGATTTGATTCGGCATGCCAAAAATGCCATGTACTGCTGGATTATTATTTATTGTAAAGTTTAAGATTATGTGCAGTTGTAAGGTGACCATATTCTTGGAAACGTGAGATGTCACCTGACATTTTATTAATGTACAAATATTTAAAGTTCTTTGTGTGTAAATTAATATTTAAATTCGACCTTTGACTCAGTACCTATTTTGATGCAGCTGTTTGATTATAAAGAATCGTAAAGGAAGATAAATTGTCCAGAAATGTCTTCCCCTCTTCAGATGACCAAGTCGAAGGCGCGTGTTTTGTTGCTGCGTTGTCAACCGCTGCAGGCTGGGCACGTGATTATGGCGTGCGACGCAGATGGAGGCATCCCAGGAAAGCGAAGTCAACTGAGTGGGGGTGGGACGTTAGGAGCGAAGGGATTGACAACTAATGGCGTCGAAATGTGCGCGAAAATACTGACAACATTTATTTAGGATAGAATAGTGAGGGGAGTAACAAAGACGCAATATCACAAATAAAATAGTGGAACAAGTTTTGTTCACCAGAGTATCAAACATGTTTAATCACATGTGTGCAATCGAAAGAAGTTTTATGTCTTAACAGTCGGTGCCAACAAACAAAGTGAAAATAATAATTTACAACTTAAAACAAGTGATTATAGGTCTGTCTACTCATTCAATCATTTTTCCACAAATCACCAACAAGGAAGGAGTGCCGCGATCAACGCAGTGCTCACACCATATATCAGGTAAAACAGAGCGCAATGTTTGCATGCCCTGAAGGACATGACTTCGTCTGTAGAAAAGAGATCATGGCTTTCAATATTAAAACTATGGAATAAATGTCTCATATGGCAGACTCTTTCGACTAACGTATCCTTTAGCAGGCAGATTTTATCACAAAAATAGAACAATTGTCCAAAAACAGTAAAAGTGAAATTTAACAGACCAAAACTTTACAATAGAGCAATTGCCTCACACAGCGCTCACTTTCATTATTGGTAAGCTGCAAATTGGTTCCACCAATTTAAAAAGTATATTTCACATACAATGACTTCTTCTTTTTGCGAATTTTCTACAACTTGCGGCATCTCTCGCATCCAAGGTTCCATTTCCTTCTACCCTGCCTTGTATGATCTTTTCCTTCATCGTATGCTTCACTCCATCGTCCCACTGTAGCTGGGGTCTTCCTCTTTTTCTGTGTCGTGGAGGTTACCAGCGCTATATTTTAGAAGACCATCTTTCATCTGGCCTTCATACCATGTTAGCCGTTTATTTTTAGTTGGTCTACAATATCGTTTGTACTGTAACTCCCTTCTGTTATCGTAGCGCTTCATTATTTATTTTGTCTCTTCTTGTTACTTCACAACCTCGACTCAAAAGCTCCATTTCCATTGCCATTAATTTCTTCTCGCTGACCTTTGGAGACTTCCCACAGTTCAGCACCATACAGAGTAATGCCATCAACTATAGTTTCGTATAACCAACTTCACAAAATTCTTTGACGCCGTTTTATTCGAAATAATGTAGTGTAGCTGCGTAAGTGCCATCTTTCCGTTTCCTGTTCTGAGATTTATTTACTCGTTGCTTCCAGCTTTGTCCGAAATGATTGTCGCTAAATGTTTGTATGAACGGCTACACTTTACTAAAAATCCATCATTCATAACAAGATCACTACCTGTACCTCTGACAACCAAGCATTCAACCTCAGAAAAATTAATCTTCACACCACACTACTCATTTTGTCCTTTAAGCGTTTTTGCACTTACTTTTCCAATTTTAAAGATGGTATGCCGTAAACAGCAACACTTAACACACGAGTGTAGTCTCTGATATTTTGCCTGCTACGGAGATACTATAATCTTTCAGAATATAAAACTCAATTCTGCAACAGTTTTTTTGTGTACTCTTTAAAAAACCACCCGAAATTACGTGATTTTGTGTGAAAAAAATAAAATATTGCAGGCGGTATTTTGTGCAACAAAATGAACGAAGAATTTTCACGCAACACAGAAATAATTATAAGAATAAATGTTTTGTATCTTGAATGAAAATTTTCAGATTATTAATCCTCTAAATCTCAATTTTAACATGGGAGTCCCAGAAACCACACCTTGTAATATACGCTACAGAAAAGTTAACTCGTGAGTTAAAGTCAACCAGTAGACCCTAACGGTATTGGTTTCCAACACAGCAAATCTGCAGTTTGTCTTCTGTTAACGGTTACGTTATTTCAGTGCTGATAAACACAAGCGTTTTCAGGACTCATCTGTAAACACCCGTTTGGAAAGTTATGCTGCATCGCTATTTATGCAGTGTTATATTTTTCGCATATATAAAATATCCGGAAATATTTTGCAGTTGTACACGAGAATTTTACGCACTGTTTTTGTTGTTACTTAATATTACTTTTATAAAGTTTGGAACTGGCAAATTATTTTGAAAAAAACTGGAATTGTCGGAAATGTGTGAATGGAATAATTTTGGAGCTGTGATTCAGAAATGGAGAAAACAGGCGAACTCTTAAGTTTGTGCTAGCAAGATGCTGAGAAATAATGGAAGGAGTGCTTGTATTCAATCGATGTAGCATCGGTATGAAGCAAGAGTAAAGGATTATTATGGATATAAATTGGAAATCTGGAACGAACGACTATAGATTGTCCGACTGGAACAAAAGTTGTGTCCCTGCGTCTCCCACTGAAACTGGTATACAGAAAATTTTTCAGATGGCGAACATGTGCAACACTTAGTTTAGCTATGATTACACTGGTGACGACTGAACCGTTGTAGAAAGTATTAAGACACCAACGATAACGTGACAAAAGGTGTTGACGTATGTGGAGAATGAGCATAAATTGTCACTTGCAATACACAGAAACCACGTAAGTATGAGTTAAGCATCTCATACCACCACCTCTTCCGCTTCCAAGTGCTCCCTTTCCTCGGAGTTCAAAAATGGTTCAAATGGCTCTGAGCACTATGGGACTCAACATCTGTGGTCATAAGTCCCCTAGAACTTAGAACTACTTAAACCTAACTAACCTAAGGACATCACACACATCCATGCCCGAGGCAGGATTCGAACCTGCGACCGTAGCAGTCGCGCGGTTCCTGACTGAGCGCCTAGAACCGCTAGACCACAAGGGCCGGCTATTCCTCGGAGTGTAAAGGCAGTAACTTCTGATGATTCTGAATCTTACACTGGTCATTCCTTAAAATACGCGTGCTGCCAGATACAATTTCAGTAACTCGTGGAGTATCCCTCCGCTTTCTCATAGTGGTAAAACTCTGCCACTGTATTTCTATACAGTTTCCTGCAAGATTCTAGCATTGAAATCCGCTGTCGCCGAACATCAACCGTCACTTCCTAAATGTAGTAACGGTAGTACCATTACCAGTATTTATTGGTTTCATTTATATGCAGCCAGTTTCGGTGTTAGAATACACCAACGCCGAATCATGTGTTCATGTTGATGCCGGGAATCATCACGATGATTTTTCTAGAAAGCCCAAAACCCATTGGCGTCCCCAAAATTCTTATTTTCTGTGGTGCTTGTATCTGCAGTACATCAACTAGTGGCATTTATGTCCATTTTCTGTCCACTTCTTGTTACATTTTAGTGTATAGGCTTGCGTACAGTTCCGACTGCCAACGGCCTTACCGCAGAAGTAGCAGCGGTTACCGTCAGATCGCCAAAGTTAAGCGTTGTCGGGCTTGGCTAGCACTTTGGTGGATGGATGGATGGATGACTGATCGGGTCTGCCGAGAGCTGTTGCGGAGCGGGGTGCACTCAGCCTTTGTAAGGCCAATTGAGAAGCTACTCAACTGAGAAGTAGCAGTTCTGGACGCGAGAGCTGACATCTGCCTGGAGAGTGGTGTGCTGACCACATTCCCCTCCACATCCTCAGCCAGTGAACCCTGTCGGCTGAGAGTGATGATAATAACTCTAATTTCTCATTCCAAAATTAAAGGTCTTATTAACTGTCATTTATCGTTGGTGGACCAAATCGGCCAACAGTGACTAGCTTTCATGCTGCTAATATGTAAGCATTACAAGTTCTAATACCACCAACTTAATAGTGACTAAAGTTTAACTCAGCCTCAGAACACGTTTGTAAACGCAGTCCGCGGCTAGTATTCCGAGAGACTACGCATGTATGTTAAGGATGTTATGTTATTTAGTTAATTGTTAGTTACAACTGACTCGGTAACATTCTACGTGTCGACAAACTCATGTGATGAAATTTGTGATATAATTACAGTGCTCGATAAGTGATAAATATATTCCACGATCTCTTACGCAAAGTGTGATTCTAGAGTGGCTCTTAAAAAAGGCAACCGTGTATCTCGATCCCTGACTCTGAGATTAAAAAAAAAAATTAAAATTTGAACTTTCGTTATATCAGGTTTGAATATTCCCGCCCGCTCCGCCAAAGATTCGTTTATTTATGAATGCAAGTTGGAACCTGCGGCTGATTGAGAAGAAATACAGTGGGGCCATCGAGGTAGCTATAAGCGATACGAGGTAAGCTTACCTCTCCCAATTCAAGGCAGGAAACGATGTGAGGAAAATATTGGGGTTTTTCTCTTGAATTACTCAACGTAGCCCTCCACATGCACAAGCTGGTAGTGAAAACTTGCCCAGATAGAATGTCCACTCAATAACGTTTCACGGCAAGAACATTCCATATCTCATCCTTATTAAGTACACTACTGGCCATTAAAATTGCTACACCACGAAGATGACGCGCTACAGACGCGAAATTTAACCGACAAGAAGAAGATGCTGTGATATGCAAATGATTAGCTTTTCAGAGCATTCATACAAGGTTGGCGCCGGTGACGACACCTACAGCATGCTGACATGAGGAACGTTTCCAACCGATTTCTCAAACACAAACAGCAGTTGACCGGCGTTGCCTGGTGAAACGTTGTTGTGATGCCTCGTGTAAGGAGGAGAAATGCGTACCATCACGTTCCCGACTTTGATAAAGATCGGACTGTAGCCTATCGCGATTGCGGTTTATCCTATTGCGACATTGCTGCTCGCGTTGATCGAGATACAATGACTGTTACCAGAATATGGAATCGGTGGGGTCAGGAGGGTAATACGGAACGCCGTACTGGATCCCAACGGCCTCGTATCACTAGCAGTCGAGATGACAGGCATCTTATCCGCATGGCTGTAAGAGATCGTGCAGCCACGTCTCGATCCCTGAGTCAACACATGGGGACGTTTGCAAGCAACAACCATCTGCACGAACAGTTCGACGACGTTTGCAGCAGCATGGACTGTCAGCTCGGAGACCATGGCTGCGGTTACCCTTGACGCTGCATCACAGACAGGAGCGCCTGCGATGGTGTACTCAACGACGAACCTGGGTGCACGAATGGCAAAACGTCATTTTTTCGGATGCATACAGTTTCTGTTTTTAGCATCATGATGGTCGCATAGGTGTTTGGCGACATCGCAGTGAACGCATATTGGAAGCGTGTATTCGTCATCGCCATACTGCCGGCGTGATGGTATGGGGTGCCATTGGTTACACGTCTCGGTCACCTCTTGTTCGCATTGGCGGTACTTTGAACAGTGGACGTTACATTTCAGATGTGTTACGACCCGTTGCTCTACCCTCCATTCGATCCCTGCGAAACCCTACATTTCAGCAGGATAATGCACGACCGCGTGTTGCAGGTCCTGTACGGGCCTTTCTGGATACAGAAAATGTTCGACTGCTGCCCTGGCCAGCACATTCTACAGATCTCTCACGAATTGAAAACGTCTGGTCAATGGTGGCCGAGCAACTGGCTCTTCACAGTACGCTAGTCACTACTCTTGATGAACTGTGGTATCGTGTTGAAGCTGCATGGGCAGCTGTACCTGTACACGCCATCCAACCTCTGTTTGACTCAATACCCAGGCGCATCAAGGCCGTTATTACGGCCAGAGGTGGTTGTTCTGGGTACTCCCAAATTGCGTGAAAAAGTAATCACATGTCAGTTCTAGTATATTATATTTGTCCAAATAATACCCGTTTATCATCTGCATTTCTTCTTGGTGTAGCAATTTTAATCTCCAGTAGTGTAATTGGTCAGGAAGGGGTAACGAGACGGTCCATATTCGATTCCAGAGATTATTTTGATTCCCTCGTGCGATGTTTCAGTCGTCACCAGTTGGTGGACGCTGAGCGCCGAAAGCATGAAGGGACGAGACGTGAGTGTAGTTATGGTCGGCCAAGTATTGTCACAGGTGGGAGTCCGAGCGGCTTGCTGTCCTCCTCTCTATATCTGGTTCATGGACAGGCACTAGGTGGTGTGGCGCATAAGTGTGCCCTAATGATTGCGGCAGACAGCAGTCGATATTGAGCAATGTCTATCGATGCGTATGGAAAGACAGCGCTGTGTTAGCAATGTGATGCACGGAATATCTATCAGCAGAAGTTTACTTTGATCAGTGTGGAGTATTTTACCTACCTTGAAGAGGCTTGTATTGGATTGCGCCGTCCCATATTGCTCCACGCTGCAGCGAGTTGATTCGGCCGTCGTAAGACTCTTGGGCGGTGGCATTGTGTGGCTCGAAAAATGTGGCGAACTGTGGATGCTATGCGCGTTTAGTGAGCTTCACACTGAAAGTTGCTTTGCCTGGTGGAAAGTTATTGTATGCGGCTGCATAACGGCAAACTTCAATACGGAATTAAAAGGGTGAGCAACTGCAAGTCTATGAAATAAACTCTGTTCTTTGCCTGTGGTATGATTGAGTGGCTTCTCGTCCTGCATCCAACTGCAACGACCTTTATTTGTTTTAGGTTAATGTACTTTCTTGTATGTTGCGTTTACTAACCGATGTGATCACTGCATTTAAAAACAATATTTTGCTATTAGATATTATTTTTAAAGTTTGTTCATGGTCTTTCGGTGTTTTAGATTTTACAAAGTGTTTTAAGCGTTGTCGTGGTTTACTAAAAGAGACTGTCAATAAATTTGTCAGAGTTTTAATCATCGGTTCATGAATTCAAGGCAGTGTTCATTCAAAAGCTGTTTTAGTACTGGAGGGTTACTGCAAGTGCTGCATTTCTTAACAGCAAATTGCCGGCCGAAGTGGCCGTGCGGTTAAAGGCGCTGCAGTCTGGAACCGCAAGACCGCTACGGTCGCAGGTTCGAATCCTGCCTCGGGCATGGATGTTTGTGATGTCCTTAGGTTAGTTAGGTTTAACTAGTTCTAAGTTCTAGAGGACTAATGACCTCAGCAGTTGAGTCCCATAGTGCTCAGAGCCATTTGAACCATTTAACAGCAAATTAACAGTTGAGTCTTTATCGCAGCATAGTTCAGTAGATGTCGTGTGTTCCAATTTGAAGCTCTGTTTAAAAGAAATGTGAAGCTTCTGGCTGTGCACAGGATATTCTTTAATTAACAGCTGCTGGAAGTCGGGTCCATTCATTCAGATTCCTAAGCATGGGGCAGGTTTTAATCCTTGATATTATGGGCTTTAATATAACTGTATTTTAGTTGTTATATCTACGAGTGTGTTAGTTTCTTGTTTTAGAAGTCACCTGTACCACGCTGTAGCAGACGTTTCATGTTGTTGGGGACGTGTTGTACTCGTCTCTTGTAATAGAGGGTTGAACATTCTTGTAATTCTGCAAACTCAACTGTTAGTAGGGAGAAAGGCTATCCTGTGTCTACTGTATCAACGGGTCACAAATAGAATCGATCAGTCCATACAAATACCTGGTTCTGTAAGAGTTCGTAGGGATATATCATCGAACGATCACATGGCTGAGTAGTAGGTAAAGCAAGTGGCAGGCTTTGGTTCATTGGTAGAACACTAAGGAAATGTAATCGGTCTACAAAGAAGAATGTTTACAAAGCACTCTTGCCACCTATTCCAGCAAAATTGCTTAACTGTGTGACCCCAAAACCACAGAGGACTAACAGGGATTTTGAACGTATACAGAGAATGGCAGCACGAATGATCACAGGTTTGTTTGGCCTATGGGAGAGTGTCATGGAGATGTTGAAGAAAATGAACTGATAACGCTGATCACGCAGTAACGTCTGAAAACCTGCAGAAACATTGATTCAAATTTCAAAGTATTGCAGATTTTGTCTACTTGCTTTAAATGTGTAGCACTGTAGAAATCACAGTATAAAACGAGAAAAAACGTATCTTCTGACTGCAGTATCAGTTATTCACAATTAGAATCAGTCACCTTGTATAAATACCTGGTTGTAGCAAACTGTATGAAGTGCGACGTTCACACGCAGTTTTAGGTACGGCAAGTGGCAGACTTCGGGATATTGGGAAAACACAGTCTACAAATGAGACTGCTTACAAATCAATTGTGCGTCCCATTCTAGAATATTGCTTAAGTGTGTGGGATCCGTACCAACTAGGACTAACGAGAGATATCTAACTTTTACAAAGAAAGCCCGCAGCTCTTGGTCGTGCGGTAGCGTTCTCGCTTCCCACGCCCGGGTTCCCGGGTTCGATTCCCGGCGGGGTCAGGGATTTTCTCTGCCTCGTGATGGCTGGGTGTTGTGTGATGTCCTTAGGTTAGTTAGGTTTAAGTAGTTCTAAGTTCTAGGGGACTGATGATCATAGATGTCCCGTAGTGCTCAGAGCCATTTGAACCATGTTTACAAAGAAAGACGACACCTATAGTGTCCGCCTCCGGAGCTCGGTGATCAGCGCCCCTGTCTCCGATGTGGAAGACCCGTCTTCGATTCCCATTACTGTCAGGGTTTCGCCTTGCTGAGAGGACTGGACCTCGATGCACTTAGCATCGTGAGGTCAACTGACGATCTATTTGAGGGAGAAATGGAGGTTCAAATGTCAAGAAAGCCGGCGACACCCGGAAGTGCGGTTTGGTGACCTACGTCCCTCCATACCGCATCTGGTGACTCCATTGACTCAGGATGAAACGGCGGTCGGTCGGCTCCGATTGGCCCATCAGGGACAGAGCGTGGAGCTGTGCTTTTGCGTACCCCTATGTTCATAGGTTTTTTGAATCACCGTAAAGATTAACGGAAATGGTGAAAAATCCTAGATTGGGAGTCTCTTGAAGACAGACAATCCTAACGTGTGGTACCGCGCTTGCAGTAGCTCAGAAACAGTGGCGGAATCCGCCAAAACCCCCTTGGACAACTAACAGATTCGTATTCTTCCAGCGCTCTTCAACGCTGCAGATTATTTAATCTGGGGATCACTTTACCGACGTCTTAAGCACAATTTTCCTTTGAAACGAATACCAAACAAACATCGTGATAGACAAGAAGAGTGTTTGAATTGAAATGGAGTTGAGAACCGTCTTTTCTATGATTTGTAGAGTGCAACCAGGCTTTAAACAAATAAAAAGAACATTTGTGAGCTTCAGATATTCACATTCCACTTACCAAACTCAAGAGCCTATTTTTTCTTTTCGTGATGTAAAATGGCGTAATCTAGTCACAGAAGAGGGGTGTAGAGTCATAAATCTCACAAGGATCGGTTCTAGGGCCATTTCTCTCCTTGCTGTACGTCAACGACATGTCATCTGTCACAATACAGTTATCCCTTCTAACGACAATTCATAAAAGTTCACTATCAATGCACGCGACCGTGGTCACTATGTATGTCAATAATGACCTATTTTCATTACCACGGAACGTAAATATAATTCTCAAAACATAGCACTGTGTCAATCCCAGTAGCTTTTGCAAACCATGCGATCGCTCGCGTTAAGAATGTCTTCCACCAGTATCTGTAAATGACACATAACTATTCTTTCTTGTAGAAAAGGATGAAATATCACGTAAGCTGGACTAAATACACTAAAGGGTCAAAGAAACTGGTACATCTGCGTAATATCGTGTAGGACCCCCCGAGCACGCTGAAGTGCCGCAACTCGACGTGACGTGGACTCGCTTAATGTCTTTAGTAGTGCTGGAAGGAAATGACACCATGAATCCTGCAGGGCTGTCCATAAATCTGTAGGAGTACGAGGGGATGGAGATCTCTTCTGAACAACACGTTGCAAGGCATCCCAGATATGCTGAATAATGTTTATGTCTGGGAAGCTTGGTCGCCATCGGAAGTGTTTAAACTCAGAAGAGTGTTCCTGAAGCCACTTTGTAGCAATTCTGGACGTGTGGGGTGTAGCATTGTCCTGCTGGAATTGTCCAAGTCCGTCGGAACGCACAATGGACATGAATAGATGCAGGTGACCAGACAAGATGCTTAAGTACGTGTCACCTCTCGGAGTCGTATGTAGACATATCAGGAGTCCCATATCACTCCAACTGCACACTCCCCTCACTAATACAGAGCCTCCACCAGTTTGAACAGTCCCCTGCTGACGCACAGGGTCCATAGATTCATGATATTGCTTCCATACCCGTACACGTCCATCCGCTCGATAGAATTTGAAAGGAGAGTCGTCCGACCAGGTAACATGTTTCTACCCACCAATAGTCCAATGTCGGTACTGATAGGTCCAGGCGAGGCATAAAGCATTGTGGCATGCAGTCGTGTACGGCACACGAGTGGGCCTTTCGCTCCGAAAGCCCATATCGATGATGTTTCGTTCAGTGGTTCGCACGCCGACACTTGTTGATGGCCCAGCATTGAAATCTGCAGCAATTTGCGGAAAGGTTGCGCTTCTGTCACGCTGAACGATTCTCTTCAGCCATCGTTTGTCCCGTTCTTGCAGGATCATTTTCCGGCAGCAACGATGTCGGAGATTTGATGTTTTACCAGATTCCTGATATTCACGGTACATTCGTGAAACGGTCGTACGGGAAAATCCCCACTTCATCGCTACCTCGGGGATGCTGTGTCCCACCGCGCGTGCGCCGACTATAACACCACGTTCAAACTCATTTAATCTTGATAACCTGCCATTGTAGTAGCAGTAACCGATCCAACAACTGCGCCAGACACTTGTCTTTGGCGTTGCCGATCACAGCGCCGTATTATGCCTGTTTATACAACTCTGTATTTGAATACGCATGCCTATACTAGTTTCTTTGGTGCTTCAGTGTATGAAGCCGATGTTGAGGAAAAAGTTGTCTTTTGCCCATGCGCTACTTATGTTAGCTTATGCTCGATAAGAATCTCCTACAGCTCTCCATTCACATTCACTGTAAAAAATGCTGAAAGGGTGCCACATGATCATGAAAACCGAGACATCTTAAAATCGAGTGATATCTGTGTTCGTTCTTATAATGAGTGTCTCTCTCTCTCTCTCTCTCTCTCTCTCTCTCACACACACACACACACACACACACAGGCATTCAAAATGGTTCAAATGGCTCTGAGCACTATGGGACTTAACTTCTGAGGTCATCAGTCCCCTAGAACTTAGAACTACTTAAACCTAACTAACTTAAGGACATCACACACATCCATGCCCGAGGCAGGATTCGAACCTGCGACCGTAGCGGTCGCGCGGTTCCAGACTGTAGCGCCTAGAACCGCTCGGCCACCCCGGCCGGCACACAGGAATTAACAATGTCTGTGTATAAAATGCAGGGATTTTCTTCGATAATTTATGGAGACGTCCGACGGGGATAAATGCAGAATATCTTTTTCTTTCCTTTTTTAGTTATCACTTTTCTGACGTGTCTGATGCGGCCCTTGACGAATTCCTCTCATGTGCCAACTACTTCGTCTCAGAGTGCACTTGCAACCGACGTCGTCAATTATCTGCTGGTTGTGTTCCAATGTCTGTCTTATTGTCAGTGTTTTCCACGTATTCCTTTCCTCGCCCATTCTACAGAGATCCTCATCTCATTCCTTACCATAACAGTCCACCTAATTTTCAATATTCGTCTGTACCAACGCATCTGAGGTGCTTCTATTCTCTTCTGTTCCGGTTTTCCGACTGTCCATGTTTCACCACAATACAATGATGTGCACCAAACGTACATCGTCAGAAATTTCTTCCTGAAATTAAGGCCTATGTTTGAAAGTAGCAGACTTCATTGGCCAGGAATGCCCCCAAAGCCAATGGTAATCTGTTTATGTCCTCCTTGGTTCGTACTTTATGGGTTACTTCGCTGCCTAGGTAGCAGAATCCCTTAATTCGTCTGCTTCGTTGTCGCCAGTTCTGAGGATAAGTTTCTTCCTGTTCACATTTCAGTTATTTCTCATCACTCATTCCTGTGTTCATTTTGTTGCACGCCTGAAATGTTATCTATTAGCATGCTGTGAAAACCTGGATGATACACAGAAGGAAGATCTTCATGAGAGCAGGATAGTGACTCGTGTCTGATCGTCGTACCTCCGAAGTTGTCTGTACATTTGTTGCACTAATTGCAGGGAACTTCTCTCGAATGTTTTATTATGTGGATCAGGGTCTCTGAATCAAGATTCTGCGTTCATCGCTTTTATTCCTTTTGCACGGAGTGCAGGAACGATTTTTAGTTTTTATTTTATTCGTCGCGTGCAGTTCCGGTTGAATTATAGATCGATAGAAAGCATTCACCGTGACGCTCGTACACCCTTGTTTATTTAAAAACTCATTCGCAATTCTTTCGGCAAAAAATGTGCACGGTTTCGGGACCAATCAACAACGGCGACGTTTAAATAAAATAACCAATATCCCAGTTCCCAGCGCACTACATATTTTATGGAAGTGTAAATTCACGCAAGAGCGAGCATTATTATCCACGAAAAAGGAACAATCGGTGAAACACAAAACGAATGAGTTGGCCGCGGCGATTTGCCCGCTGCGCGCTTGCTGGCACTGGGATCTGATTTGCGGATCCGTATCCCCGGGGTCGCAAAGTTTTGAACACAAAGAGGAATTCGTGTCAGTGAGCGCAGGCGGCAGCGGCATCGGCATCGGAGCCGCCGGTAATGTGCGCATTGTTCGCCGAAATTATGTTCCATTTTAACAGCTACAACGACGTTGCAGGGAAAATGATAGAATTTCAACGTTTGTCAATTTTGTAATTTCGTAGCAGCGACAAAACTGTTATCGGAAATGCAGGTTTATGTTGAACACATACTCCCGACTGTGATGCTAGTAATGAATAAAAAATTCGCTTCATTTAGTTTTCAGCGTACTCGGAGAGCGTAGCTGTCAGAATTGTAATGGCGACTGAAATGCTCCAGTGCTCGTAAAATGAATTTGTATGTCGAGTAGTATTTTATTATTTATTGGATATGTTTAGAAGGTACATTTCGTGCTCCGAATACCTTTGTAATTTCTGCGATTTCCTTAGAAAGAGTCAATATTGTTGAGGTATTACAGACTGTCTGAAAGTATACCTGCTAGGAAAATTTAGGTCAAAAATTTGAATGTGTACTACCGTAATTAAATAAAATAATATGTCAATATTATCGATAGCAGAATGTTAATTGAAAGCGACATTTTAAAAAACCACCTTTTTCAATAGGAAAAAGGAGTGTAGGTTACAATGACAGCAGAAGCTTTATTGACGCGTTTCCCCGTTTTGAGGTATCTTCAGAATTTTTACATGAAAAGAAGGCATAAAAACAGGTTAGAAATATGATCCTATCTAGGATGAGAAGCTGATAAAAACTTTTTTATAATACTACAAAAACATCAGAGTGAAGAGGGACTTACGTTTTGGTGTAGGCAACGCGTAAGTAGCCAAAACGTCTGATGTGCACCGAGGATGCGAGACCAAATAATTTTTAAAAAACATTGCCTTAGACTACCAGTGAAGAGCAAAATTGAAATTACACCCTGATGAGCCAAAACATTATGAGCACATGCTTAATAGCTTGTTTTTCCGTCTTTAGAACGAAATGCATAACTGATTCTGATTATCAGGGATCCGACACTTTGTTGATAGGTTTGTGGAGATATGTGGCATTAGATGTCTAAAATGGAAATTTGTGGTAAGTTCTATGGGACCAAACTGCTGAGGTCATCGGTCCCTAGGCTTACACACTACTTAATCTAACTTAAACCAACTTCCACTAAGGACAACACAAACCCCCATGCCCAAGGGAGGACTCGAACCTCCGACGGAGGCAGCCGCGCGAACCGTGGTGAGGCGCCTAAGACCGCACGGCCACCCCGCGCTTAATAACGCGCCTCTTATAACGGGCCCCTGATTTGCGTGCATGATACCGAGCCAAATGGGTTCCATGAGATTTCGTCAGGAGAATTTGGTTCCCGAGACAACAACGTAAGTTCACTATAACCACCGTAGCACGGTTCTGGGTCCGAGACACGGACAATTATACTGCCGAAAGATGACCTCGCTGTCGGGGAAGACATCAAGCATCAAGCGATGCAGGTGGTTCGCAGCTGTAAGCGTGTATTCCATTACTGCCACAGGTCCCGTGGAAGCGTAGGAGCCGGCCGCGGTGGTCTAGCGGTTCTAGGCGCTCAGTCCGGAACCGCGCGACTGCTCCGGTCGCAGGTTCGAATCCTGCCTCTGGCATGGATGTGTGTGATGTCCTTAGGTTAGTTAGGTTTAAGTAGTTCTAAGTTCTAGGGGACTGATGACACAGATGTTAAGTCCCATAGTGCTCAGAGCCATTTGAACCATTTTGATTTGAAGCGTAGGAGAATGTTTCCCATAGCATAATACTACTCCCTCCAGCCTGCGTCCGTGGCGCGTGCACGTTTCGAGCCGCCGTTCACCTGATTGAGGGCGCTTGTGGAGACGGCTAAGGTGTAGGGAAAATGTGATTCACCAGAAGAGGCGACATGCTTCTACTGATCGACGCTAGAATCCCGATGGTCCCGCACCCACTGCAATCGTAATTGACGATTTCGTTGAGTCAGCATGTGAACACGTAGGGCTGGTCTGCTGCGGAGCTCCACGTTCAACAATGTACGATGAACGGTAGGCTCTAAGACACTTGCGCTAGCACCAGCATTGTGCTCTTTCGGCAGAGATGCCACAGACCACCATATATCCTACTGTTCAGAGCACACAAGCCTCCGAACCCCTCGTCCTGTGAAGAGTCGTGAACGTCCAACCATTTAGCGCGTAGTTGTATTTTCACTGCCCCTTATACCTCTTTCCGTAGACGCTCACGACAGTAGCACGTCGACATTCGAACAGCTTCGCCGTTTTCGAGATACTCGTTCACAGGCTCTGCTTAATAATAATTAGCCCTTTGTCAAAGTCACTTATCTCAATGGATGTCCCCATTTGTAGCCCGTATCTTCGCTAGGGTGATCCCCCGTCCGTGTCTGTTCCGCTTTAATACTTTTGCTACCGCGTCACGTGCCCACAACGGCACCAGGTGGCATCCAACGTCTCGGTGGGAGGTGGTCATAATGTTTTGGCTGATCAGTATACTGGCCGTGAATACGTGACACGCGCACGCTATGTGTGACTGGCAGGCTGGATGCTGCAGGTGCAGCGGACGGAAGGTCCGCTAATCGGCGCTTACATCTTTGCAAGTACAGTAAACAGTAAAAAGTCCACAAATTTTAGCAACATTGAAATGGGTACCACAAATCACACGCGTCGATGCATTTTACATATTTTGGTGTTTATAGACGAAGCCTGCAATTGACTAAACAGACTAGTCTATCAGTTACCGTCTCTGGTGAAACAACATTCCCCTACATGCCGTCGCGGCTGCAGTTAAGAAAAGTACAAGCTGTTCTTTGTACATGGCGTTATCAAGACAAATTATGCTACAGACATCATTAAATACAACCTGCCCTGCCCTTTATATATGAGTAAATTTAAGTAAGGGCACATGAATAGTCTGCGAAGCACATTGTTTGTGTGTCTCCTCTCCTCTCTTTCATTGACAGGTCTCACAAATCTGACCTCTTTCTCAAGTCAAAGAGCACTATGGGACTTAATATCTGAGGTCATCAGTGCCCTAGAAATTAGAACTACTTAAACCTAACTAACCTAAGAACATCACACACATCCATGCACCGCGCGACCGCTACGGACGCAGATTCGAATCCTGCCTCGGGCATGGATGTATGTGATGTCCTTAGGTTAGTTAGGTTTAAGTAGTTCTAAGTTCTAGGGGACTGATGACCTCAGAAGTTAAGTCCCATAGTGCTCAGAGCCATTTGAACCATTTGAACACATCCATGCCCGAGGCAGGATTCGAACCTGTGACCGTAGCAGTTGCGCGGTTCCAGGCTGAAGCGCCTAGAACCGCTCGTCAATTTTTTCTTCCTGTTCCACTCGCAAATAGAGCGAGTTAAAAACGACTGTCTGTATGCCTACGTATGAGCCCTAATTTCTCGTATCTGATGTTCATGGTCCTTAAGCGCAGTGTATGTTGGCGACAGTAGAAACGTTCGGCAGTCAGCTTCAGATGCAGGTTCTCTAAATTTTCTCAGTAGTGTTTCTCGAAAAGAACGTCGCCTTTCCTCCAGAGTTTCCCATCTGAGTTCCCGAAGCATCTCCATAACACTTACGTGTTGTTCGAAACTACCGGTAACGAATCTAGCAGCCCGCCTCTGAATTGCTCCGATGTCTTCCTTCAGTCCGATCTGATACGGATCATAAACTCTCGAGCAGTACTCAAGAATAGGTCACACCAGGGTCCTGTACGCGATCTCCTTTACAGGTGAACCACTCTTTCCTTCAATTCTCCCAATAAATCGAAGTCGACCTTTCGCTTTCGGTACCACAGTTCTCACATGCTCGTTCCATCTAATACCGCTTTGCAACTTTATGCCCAGATACTTAAACGACTTGACTGTGTCAAGCGGGGAACTAGTAATGCAGTATCCGAACATTACAGGTTTGATCTTCCTACTCATGCCCATTAACTTACATTTTTCCCCATTTAGGGCTAGCTGCCATTCATCACACCAACTAGAAATTTTGTCTACGTCGTCTTGTATCTTCCTAGAGCCACTCAACTACCACGCCTTACCGTTCAACACTGCATCATCAGCAAAAAACCGCAGTTTGCTGCCCGCCCTGTCAGCCAAATCATTTATGTGATGAGAAATGTCTCGCCCAAGGATTCACCGTGTTTTGTTCACTGCCAAATCTCCGTAGACATTCCACAAGCGCTTATGAATATGTACAATGTCTGGTTTTCCGCACTTCATGAAATTATAGGGGCTGAAGCGAGAATATACCACGATGGCCCAAAATAAATCCCGCGTTTTTCAACCAAAATTGGCCACGAAAAAGAAAGTGTTGCATTATTTATTGAATGCCACTTGCATACGCTGTGCTGAGAGCGTCTTCAGACACTAGCAGATATCTGCCATGGCGCTTGCTTACGTTCCATCCGACACGAAGTAGTGGATTTTTATTTCACGCAAGTTATTGATTTATCACAATTGCACACAAACCATGTACATATTTTATGCCTTAATACACTGATACAAAACATTCTGGCCATCTGCTTTGTAGCATTGTTAATCTGTCTTTCGAACGAAATACGAGGTGCGACAATAAAGTATTGAGACTGATTTTCTTTGCAAGATGTGGCAACCCTGCAGGTTTGCGTAGGCACAATATCAGGCCCAGTTTGGACAAGGTTAGGGACCAAAAACGGCTGTGATGTTTCAAAATGAATCCTTCCAGTATCCGCTGTAACCACTTAAAGGCAACTAGAGGGCACGTAAGTTAGAATGGCCGGAGAACAATGGCTCTGGCCCGACGACACGCCTAGTCGAACAGAGCTTGGGTGACATGCGGGTACGTTATTTTATGCTACTACAACTTTAGTCAAGAGTTGGGCAGTCGTAGTGGTTAGTGAGTGGTGGCGTGCCAGTATATCGACAGTGCATGATCACATACTTACAGTGGATGAGAATCTGGAGGACGTGCTGGCCAGGGCAACAGTCGAACATCATTGGTGTCCGAGATGCGACAGTAAAGTAATGAGACTGATTTTCTTTGCAAGATGGGGCAACCCTGCAGGCTTGCGTAGGCACAATATATTTGACCTTGGTCTATAAGCTGCTTCTAGTCCAAGTGGCACATCGATGCAACTGCTCAGTCGTGAGTTGTGCTGTAACAAGTTAACATGTATTTGTGTCGCTCATCACGGAAATGGAACCACATAATATTGCGCAATGGTATGCCATTTGTTTTTGCATTAAATTGGGTGAAAACGCAACGATAACTTACGGTAAGCTAAAGAAGGTTTTTGGAGAGGAGTTTATGTCAAGAGCTCAAGTTTTTCGTTAGCGTAAAATGTCTAGTGAAGGCAGAACGAATGTTGAAGATGAAGACCACAGTGGACGACCACCAACCTCACAGATGGATGTCAACTTGGCCAGGGTGCCTTGAACTCGTACGATGTGATCGAAGATTATCTGTGAAAATGATTGCAGAAGAACTAAAAATCACTCAAGAAACGATTCGGCTATTAATAACGGAAGATCTTGTTATGAGAAAGATTTGTGCAAAATTGGTCCCCAAAAATCTCACACCACAACAGCTAAAAAATTTGACAGCCGATCTGTTACAGCAAAAGGAAATCAACCCAGAATTGTTGAGCCATGTTATCACTGGTGATGAAAGTTACTTTTTCCAGTACGATCCAGAGACAAAACGCCAAAGTTCGCAATGGTGCTCAAAGGGATCGCCCAGACCAAAAAAAGCTAGTATGTCAAAGTCAAAAGTGAATTGCATGCTTGTGTGCTTCTTTGATTCCAAGGGAATTGTTCATAAAGAGTGGGCGCCTCCTGGACAGACAAGTAACCAACATTACTACAAAGAAATTTTAAAAAGACTTGGTAAAAGAGTTCTTCATGTCTGTTCCAACATTGCTGATAATTGGATTCTGCATCACGTCAATACTAAAATTTAGTCTGCAACCACGAAACATACAGGGTCCTTCGAGGAGTTCACTGGCAGAAATGTTCTTCAACTTGTTACTCTTCTTGTCAGCAGCAGATGTTGTCATTTCAATGTTCTCGATAGTTTTGTAAACTGTTTGACGAGAACGTCGACGGTATCTTCTGTAAGGCATCGTGGCAGCGTCCCCTCAAACAAATTTCAGTACCACCACAACCACCTTATTCACCAGATATCGCTCCATACGACTTTTTTCTATTTTCAAGAGTCAAAACGGTGGTCAAGGGACACCATTTTCAAACAACACAGTATGTCAAAAAAGCCGTGACGAGGGTCTTGGTGGATATTACAGAAGATGAGTTCCAGAAATTTTACCATCAGTGGCAGAAGCGCTGGAAAAAGTATGTGCAATAAGAAGGGAACTATTTTGAAGGAGACAACACTAAACTTGACTAAAACTGTAAGCAACATTTTTTTTTCACATCAGTCTCATTACTCTATTGTCGCACCTCGTACACCAGCGATTCTGTATGGCATGGGTTCCACAAGTCAGTGGTAAGTGTCGAGATGTATGTGGGACAAGATGTATGCTCAAAGGTCACACAACTCTCGTGAAGTTTGGCCGGTGATTCGTGGTTTTGGTGCTGCCATCCGATGACTGCCTGTTGTGTACCAACAGGTTCTATTGAAAGACTTCGCTTTCCATATTTCGAGAGGTGGGAATATGGACAAAAACAAGAACGGTGCGCTACAATGAAACACATTTCTTTTACTGAAGAAGTACTCGTAACCCTTAAGGTATTCAGTTTTAGTCCATATTTACTGAACTACAGTATTTCTTGCTTTCATTCACATCAGCGTCTATGAAAGTTTGTCGGTGGTGTTCTGGCTCATGATACATATTTAAGAGATTTTTGGCGAAATAAATTATTATACAAATACTCACAAAGGTTACGTACTTTTCCAGTTGCAAATACGTCACTTTTGAAAAGCTAATACAAATCTTAAACATTCTAGACAAAAAAAGTTGTTTATGACTTACACAAATGTCTTACGGTGTGACCAATCGACCAAATTTCAAAGAGCACGAGAATTCAAAATAGATAAATCAGTTGTAATTTAACGGCTATTGAGTCCATTCTCGGTGTGTACTGTTGCCCGACAATATTTTCCGTGGGGGACAGACTTCCAAGAGAACATACCAAGTGAGGTGGTACAGTGATTGAGCTTACTGGTTTCGCATTCGATACGAGCGGGTCATCCTAATTTTGGTTTACCTTGACTTCCCTCAATCGATTCAGGCAAATGCCGGGATGTGTCATTCTAAAAGAACATGTCATGTTTCCTTTCCGCTCTTCGTCCCGCCAGAATTTATTCTCAATCTAGGCGTCGGTGTATGCTTAACCTTCATATTTTGCTTGACAGATCACCACAGGGCGTGGCGACCAGGTGTCTCTATGAGCACAGCGGCAGAACTCAGAACCACCGTCGCCGACGAGCCGCTGCTCTTTCACTGCAACTTCCAACCAATGTACTGATGTCGTACTAGATGAATTTAATTTCTCTTTCTAGTTTCATTTTGCCCATTCAGTTCGATGTTTCATATTTGTTGCAGCCCTCCTCTTCTTACCAAGTTCCTATATTGTCTGGAACACTACCTTCCAATGGAGTTTTCTTTCCTTTATTTTCTGAACAATGTTGTATTTTTCCGTCTTTTCCGAGTATTTTGGTTCTTCCTTCGCTAGCCATCAGTATCTTACGCTGGAGCCAATTTCTTCCTCGGAGTATTACTCCCTAGTGAGAAATAACGTCGAAGTAGAATTCTATTTCGTGACTGTTTCTCAGTAGAGAGTAATACTCCGAAGAAGATCTGTGCTGTAAGGCGAGACACTCATGGCAAGAGAATGAAGAACCAGCAATCATCGGAAATGATGGAAAAATATTCCCTTAAGGGAGGTATACACAATCTACACTTAAGAGCCAAGGAAACGGGTAAGCCTACCTAATATTGTGTAGGGCCCCGGCGAGCTCGCAGAAGTGTCGCAACACGACGTGGCATGGACTCTACTAACGTCTGAAGTAGTGCTGGAGGGAACTGGCACTACGAATCCTGCAGTGCTGTTCATAAACCCTAAGAGTACGAGGCGGTGGAGATCTCTTCTGAATAGCACGTTGCAAGGAATGTCACATATGCTCAATAATGATCATGTCTCGTGATTTTGGTGGCCAGTGGAAGTGTTTGAACTCAAAAGAGTGTTCCTGGAGCCACTCTGTAGCAATTCTCAAAGTGTGGAATGTCGCATAGTCCTGCTGCAATTGCCCAAGTCCTTGGGAACGCACAGTGGACGTGAATAGACGCAGGTGATCAGACAGGATGCTTACGTACGTGTCACCTGTCAGAGTCGTATCTAGTCGTATCAGGGGTCCCACATCATTCCAACTGCACGCGCCCCACACCTTACAGTCTCTACCAGCTTGAACAGTCCCTTGCGAACATGCAGGGTCCATGGACTCATGAAAATGTCTCCATACCTCTACGCGTCCATCCGCTCGATACAATTTGAAACGAGACTCGTACGACCAGGCAACATGTTTCCAGTCATCGACAGTCACATGTCGGTTATGACGGGCCCAGTCGAGGCTAAAGCTTTTTGTCGTGCAGTCATCAAGGGTACAGGAGTGGGCTTTCGGCACCGATAGCCCATATCGATGATGTTTCGTTGAATGGTTTGCACGCTGACACTTGTTGTTGGCCCAGCATTGAAATCTGCAGCAATTTGACGAAGGGTTGGACTTCTGTCAAGTTGAACGACTCTCTTCAGTCCTCGTCGGTCCCGTTCTTGTAGGATCTGTTTCCGGCTGCAGCGATGACGGAGAGTTGGTGCTTTACCGTTCCTGATATTCACGGTACTTTCGTGAAATGTTCCTACTGGAAAATCCCCACTTCATCGCTACGTCGGAGAGGCTGCGTCCCATCGCTCTTGTGCCCACTATAACACGTTCAAGCTCATTTAAATCTTGCCATTGTAGCAGCAGTAACCGATCTAACAACCGCGCCAGACCCTTGTCTTTATATAGGCGTTGCCGACCGCTGCGTAATATTCTGCTGTTTACATATCTCTGTTTTTTAATACGCATGCCTGTACCAGTTTTTTTGGCGCTTCAGTGCTTATTACACCAGCCATTAGGAGTTGTGTAGCGACTGTGCGCTTTTATACCACATATATTTCAACGTATTGGAAAATATCGTCCTCCTGCCCAATAGAAAGAGAAGTGCTGTAACAGAAAAGCATGGTCAACTAGTTTTAAACAAACTGTTTTTTTAACTCTCCGTTCAAGAAGAACTTAAATCAACGGAAGTCCTCGACTCAAACAAAACCGCTCTTTGCGCACGATCCGAAAGAAAAGTGCTAATGAGAAAAGGCTTTTTAAAAGAATGTTTCAGTGACGTCAGATGTAGCTATACGGTACGTGGCTCTTAACGTGTTCTGTGATGTTGTGTCGCTGTTGGCTCCGTAATGCTCCTCTGTATTCTTTTCCGAAAAGCCTTGCGCGAAGGATAAGATCCATAATTCAGGCGAGTGAGGATATAATAAACGAAACAAATTAACAGTGTATTAATTGTAAGCTTTTTATACAAGTCTTGCGAAAGGAACGGGTAGCCACAGACGCCAGACACAGTAACATGTATATGCTTGTATGCGGCATAACTTTTGTACGATGTATTAAAAGATCTTTTGGTGCTTTTTTCATATAAATACGGAAACAAAGCAGATTTAATTTGTAATTGAAATTAAGGGTGGCAACCGGATTAAAACTTAGCTTTCCTGCATTACGACAGTATTAACAATGCAGGCTATAATGAAGCTCACCGTCTGCTTGTTTCCGTACACAAGCGGATATACAGATAATTTTTGCAGAAGGTGCCCTGTGAAATATTGGGCGAACGGCCACGTCGTTTGTGGTGAACATATTTACTGCGAACTACGAATATTTGAAAAAGTAGTGGTGATAGGCGTAGAATATAAGTGAGACAGAAACTACCACAAAGTGAAAGAGAATCGATGACTCAGTGCACAAAATGCAACTCTGTTAACGACGTACAGACTGTTACTAAAGAAAGTACGAAGCAGTGCGTGTCGAGCCAGCGTTATGTTCGTAAAACACGAGACGTCATTACTTTGTATGTTCTGAACGATCCTGCCCTACTTCATCACTGTTTCCTGAAAGGGGTAGTCAAATGAAAACGAAACAGATGGAAAAAAATAAGCAAACTGCTTATTATTTCAAAAGGAATCGCCATAACTGCTAATATATTTATCCCACAGTGAGAGGAGACGATTAATGTCTTCATGGAAAAATGTATGCCTATGTCGTGTTCCAAAAATGAACAGCACAGAGACATAACTGATGACACTATCTGCAAGACCTGACCATCATTTTGCAGGACAATGCTCAAGCACGTACAGTGCAAGCTGTTACTGATTTGTTTGACTGACAGGGCTGCTAAGTGCTATACCACCTACTGCACTCCCCAGACTTAAGCCTTCGTGAGTTCAACTAGATTTATAAACTGAAGGAAACACTTCACGGCATCCGCTTCAGAACTACTACAAATTCGTCGGGAAATAGACCGCGCCGCTTGAACTGTCAACACAACTGGCACTGCTAAGAGTATCCCACGACTTCCACATCGCTGGCAACCGGTAACACACAATGCTGGTGACTACTTTGAAAGTCAGTAAACCTTTGAAACACGTATCTATTTTGTACGAGCTGTAAATAAATAGTTGCTACTATTAATGTTCCAGCCCTCATATTTGAATGACACATACTTTGAAAACATCGTTCAATTGAATTTTGATATTTAGTAGTGAGTTCCTGTGTCAATACTTGATACCATTTTGCAATTAGTCCAAAGGATAGGTCTCCCATGAAACCTGACGTGATCTTTAGTTTTTATAGCTCCTCAATTCACGGTAGCAAAATGTGGGATGATGAATTCTTCTGGTTTCAACATTCGAAATACCGATTCCTTACGGGGATATGAAAATACCATTTCAGAAGGTCTGTTTGGTATCCATGGAATCGACAAGCAGTCTGCGGGTTTGCTGTTGTTGTTGTTGTTGTTGTATAAGAAAAATAGAAATTGCGTAATATCAAGTGAGGTTACGATCAAAGATTCTGTTGCAAAGGGTTGCGATCGACTTTGCTTTAGTAATCGATAATTGATTACTTAGATTGTATGAGACGTGTCAAACGGTTCCCGGAAATCCAGGGATGTGGAATCTGCCTGTTGCCCACGATTCATGGTTAGTAGGATATAGTGTGAGAGAAGAGGAACCTGAGTTTCGACGAGCGCTGATTTCTAAATCTTTGCTGATTTGTGGAAAGGAGTTTTTCTGCCTGAAGGAAGTTTATTATATTCGGCCTTAGAATACGCCCGATAACTCTGCAGCAAAGCGTGGCATGCAGTAACAGATACAAAATACAGGAAGAGTGAAAGAGTTGTGCGTCCAGTAAAAATCTTCTTCTTCCTGAAGCGTTTGTACTTATAGAGATCGTTCGCAGAGCCTCTTCTAAGCTTCTGTTTTCTCCTACAGTCTATCATTTAGCGTGTCCTTCCATTGCAATCTTCTTCAGTTCGCATCATCCTTTACCTGGTCTTATCATATTGTTCGTGATCTTCCAATTGGTCTTCATCCAGATTCTGTCCATCCTAGGGCTGTTCTCGGAAGCTTTTCTGGTTTCATTCTGTTAATGTGACAAACTGTTTAAGCCAGTTACTCTCCATAGCTTCTTTTAGGGTTTTATCTTCAGGGTGTTTCATATTATTTCGTTCCTTATGCTGTCCCTTCTCGTCTTACCGAGGATCCTTAGTAGAAAGTGCATCTTGTATTCTGCTCACATATTCCTTTGATCAAGTCCTACATTCTGATCCATAGGTTAAAAATGATAGACAATAAGACCTGTACATCACGATCTTTGCTTTGGCAGGTATTTTCCAGTTTCCAATTATGTCCAATACACAATAATATAATTTTGAACAGTTTTCTATTTTCTCCGAAATTTCATCTTTGACGTTTCCTTTCTTGGTTAATTCTTAGATACTTGAAAGCATCTACTTCTACAGTAATTTTTTCCATTCAATTTTTCGCTTTTCCTGCTGATTTCGTTCCTTCACTCATTGTTATGCTAATTTCCATGACTGCTTCTTCAACTATTCTCTGCCAGATGTTTAATTGTTCTTCTAATTTCTGCACATTTTCTTCCCAACTTCTGAACTACATGTGCTATGATTTTCATATTATCTGCCGTTGACCCTAGGCTAACTTTCCTTATGTTGTTATCCATACCTATATTAAAAAGCACTGGCGAGACCATGTTTCCTTGCCGAACCCCTCTGTCTGTTAAAAACCATTCTGATTTTTTTGCCGTCTATTGCAACTTTTTTTTTTTTTTGTACATGTTTCTGGTTCTCCGTGAATTCCTTTCAGAAGATCCAGTCTCTTCAGACCTGGCCATATCTCTTCCCTTCTGACGGTTTCAATAGCCTTTTTTTTATACCTATGAATGCTGTGGTGCACATATCGTTATCACCCACCAGCATATCACAGTTGGCAACGGAATTGCAAGTTTGCGTCCAACACCGAGTGTGGGATCCGGCGAAGCCAATGGGGAATGCCTGCTGAGTCACGCCTCCAGCAGCTCTGGACTACAAGTGCCCTCTACCGCCACGGCAGAGACTCAGCCCACTTGCTCTCTGAGCCACTTCGCCAATGGATGCTACGCAGACTCCGCCTAGCCACGGCGTCAACACAATCGATCATGCATCAACACAGCGAACTTCTTCCTAGTTGACATTTTGATAGCTAGACTCTGTTTCTTGCTGCATTGTTTGTAACGAATCTTTGTTCGACTGGAGAAATACATCTGTAGAGGGTTGTTGTTGTGGTCTTCAGTCCTGAGACTGGTTTGATGCAGCTCTCCATGCTACTCTATCCTGTGCAAGCTTCTTCATCTCCCAGTACCTACTGCAACCTACATCCTTCTGACTCTGCTTAGTGTATTCATCTCTTGGTCTCCCTCTACGATTTTTACCCTCCACGCTGCCCTCCAATGCTAAATTTGTGATCCCTTGATGCCTCAAAACATATCCTACCAACCGATCCCTTCTTCTAGTCAAGTTGTGCCACAAACTTCTCTTCTCCCCAATCCTATTCAATACCTCCTCATTAGTTACGTGATCTACCCACCTTATCTTCAGCATTCTTCTGTAGCACCACATTTCGAAAGCTTCTATTCTCTTCTTGTCCAAACTGGTTATCGTCCATGTTTCACTTCCAGACATGGCTACACTCCAAACAAATACTTTCAGAAACGACTTCCTGACACTTAAATCTATACTCGATGTTAACAAATTTCTCTTCTTCAGAAACGCTTTCCTTGCCATTGCCAGTCTACATTTTATATCCTCTCTATTTCGACCATCATCAGTTATTTTACTCCCTAAATAGCAAAAATCCTTTACTACTTTAAGTGTCTCATTTCCTAATCTAATCCCCTCAGCATCATCCGGTTTTGTTTGACTACATTCCATTATCCTCGTTTTGCTTTTGTTGATGTTCATCTTATATCCTCCTTTCAAGACACTGTCCATTCCGTTCAAATGCTCTTCCAAGTCCTTTGCTGTCTCTGACAGAATTACAATGTCATCGGCGAACCTCAAAGTTTTTACTTCTTCTCCATGAATTTTAATACCTACTCCAAATTTTCCTTTTGTTTCCTTTACTGCTTGCTCAATATACAGATTGAATAACATCGGGGAGAGGCTACAACCCTGTCTCACTCCTTTCCCAACCACTGCTTCCCTTTCATGCCCCTCGACTCTTATAACTGCCATCTGGTTTCTGTACAAATTGTAAATAGCCTTTCGCTCCCTGTATTTTACCCCTGCCACCTTCAGAATTTGAAAGAGATTATTCCAGTTAACGTTGTCAAAAGCTTTCTCTAAGTCTACAAATGCTAGAAACGTAGGTTTGCCTTTTCTTAATCTTTCTTCTAAGATAAGTCGTAAGGTTAGTATTGCCTCACGTGTTCCAACATTTCTACGGAATCCAAACTGATCTTCCCCGAGGTCCGCTTCTACCAGTTTTTCCATTCGTCTGTAAAGAATTCGCGTTAGTATTTTGCAGCTGTGACTTATTAAACTGATAGTTCGGTAATTTTCACATTTTTCAACACCTGCTTTCTTTGGGATTGGAATTATTATATTCTTCTTGAAGTCTGTGGGTATTTCGCCTGTCTCATACATCTTGCTCACCAGATGGTAGAGTTTTGTCATGACTGGCTCTCCCAAGGCCATCAGTAGTTCTAATGGAATGTTGTCTACTCCCGGGGCCTTGTTTCGACTCAGGTCTTTCAGTGCTCTGTCAAACTCTTCCCGCAGTATCTTATCTCCCATTTCATCTGGTCGAATGATTAAATTAGTGAAAGGCAGGAGTTTTACAGTAATGAATTTAGTTAGAATGTGAAGGAATCTTGGGAGTCCGTAGTCGCATGTGTGTTATATTCTGTTGCGCAGTACAGTACTGTGATATCGGTGGCGTAATTGGATTGGCGGAGCGCCGCGTTAAGCAACACGAAGGGGAACGCTGTGTCACAGGCATGCAGAGGACATGACAAGAAGCAGCTCACCGCATGCCAGGTTGTCAAAATCGAGGGCGATAATCGGGTCAGTTACGCCAGCTAGTAACACCAGAATATTCCACCGACCTACCGGGGAAGAAGAACCGCAGACATCAGCAGCAGAAAGCCGTATTTAAGGACCGGCAGCCAGCTCGTCAACATCGTCCGTCGTGAGCTGTAGGAGTGACGCAGAGCCTGTGACACTTGACACCACCACCAGTGCAGAGTCGTCACTGCCATCGCAATTATCGTGATAGCCACGGTCATAATGCAGGCCGTCGCCAGAGTGACGCCACCGCCGTAACTCCGTCTGTCATGGGAGTCATCGGTTGGGGTGCGTTGTGGTAATGCACTGTCGCCGTCGTCCAGGAACGCTGCCCCCTCAAACGTCGTGACTGGGGTCCCTGTCCCACCGAAGCCAGACTGCCGCAGCAGGGGATGGTCGCTGAGACAGGCCACTGACCTGTCACGCTGCCATGGCCCCCAGCCGCCACTACAACAAAGGCACCAGATTCGAGTAACGTCAGCAAAGCTATGGACGCTGGCCACCTCTGTCACCGTCGAGAGTATTACGAGCGGAAACACGCCTCGCCCAGAGGGCGGTTGGTCAATAAATGATATTCTGTCATCAGGAGCCATACGTGGACACACCCTAACCATCGACTTCCTCACGCCCAGCAAGGTCTGGCGACAGGCAGTGGAGCCCTCTGCCTGTAACACGATCCGTTCACACTGGGGTCAAATGGTGGCATATACACGTTTGCTGTAGGTGATTCCGTAAATTTTTACGCCATAAAAGTTGGTTACGTGTTTCACGGGTATGCTGCCGGATGAGGTCGCCGCACTACGCGATACAACAGAAACAAACATTCAGTAGATACGGCAGCTCTTTTATATCCCGGGTCAAGGCCACTGCGCCTGCGCGAGAAGCGGAAAAGCTGCCCCCTGCTAAGCGAAGAATTGCTGCGCCGCCGGCGGTAGAAACTGGCGAAAGTGATAAATCCCAAATTTAGATGTAGCGGGTCGAAAACCAGACCGTTGTTGTTTTATGCCAGGTAAAATAGGGTTCCATATCTTACTTAAAGGAAAACATTTATCTGCATTAATAGTGTCATCACATAATCGTATTTTGATGGATTCCTTCAGCATACAATCCCAGTAGCGAGAAGCCGGAGCAATGATTTGCGTATCTTTAAACGACATGTTATGCCCTTCATTAAGACAATGTTCGGCGACGGCAGGTTTTTCAGGCTGGAGCAAACGTATGTGCCGCTGATATTCCACACATCGGTCATGAACAGTTCGAATAGTCTGCCCAATATAGGCCTTTCCACAATGACAGGGAATTTTATAAACTCCAGGCTTTCCCAATCCCAAATCATCTTTAACAGATCCAAACCGGGCTCTAGTCTTGGCTAAAGGCAAAAGAACACTTTTAATATCATATTTCCCGAGAATTCCAGAAATTTTTGAAGAAATACTTCCAGCAAAGCGTAGAAAAGCAACTAATTTACTAGCATCCAGCGCTGGTTCACTTGATAAGTCCGTTGAGCTTGAAGACAGCTTTAAGATGATCCAGTTCCTGTGTCAAGTTTTTGGAATCAGGAATGGCATAAGCTCTCTTGACCAATGTACGTAGAGCTCCCATGGGCTGATGTGGTGGATGACAGCTCGTAGAATGAGGATGGCGGTCAGTTTATATGTGGGTTTATAGCATACGCCATACCCCGAAATATCGTGTAGTGAAAACGATCATATCCGGTAGCATACCCGCGAAGAGCATAAGCGTCTCCTGTTTCTTGTCTTTTCTTGTCCACAAATCATTTCTTCTCACGTCCAGCTTTTCTTCAACGACAATTGCCAAGGCACTCTTACCGTTGTGTACGAAGTCATACACTACAAAGACAACTGCGATATTTTTCGCAAATTTCCATTTCTTTTTTACAGACTGGCTATAAATATGGCAATCATAGTTAATCTTCCAAATCGAAATTCTTGTTATCCTTCTCTACATATGGCATCTGTAGTTAATCTTCCAGGTCTAAATCTTCGTTATTCTATAAATATGGCAACCATAGTTAATCTTCCAAATCGAAATTCTTGTTATCCTTCTCTACATATGGCATCTGTAGTTAATCTTCCAGGTCTAAATCTTCGTTATTCTTCTCTTAACTGTGATTCTATTTAATTCCAGATTCTCCGTAAAACTATCTTTTCATAAATGGTTCAAATGGCTCTGAGCACTATGGGACTTAACTTCTGAGGTCCACCACCACCACCACCACCACCACCACCACCACCATCACTATCATGACAGACTGTAAAGTTGCACAACCTCCTTTGCTGCTGTGAAAATTCACCATCACCACTGGTACCACCACCACCACCACCACCACCACCACCAGCACCGCCACCCACCATCACCACCACTACCACGACAGACTGTAAAGTTGCACAACCTCCTTTTCTGCTGTGAAAATTCACTTCTTTCAACAGTTTTTATGAACGTCCGTTACAGAAGTGATACAGCAAGTCTCCAGCAGTGTGCTGGCCAAGTATGCCCATGATATGTGAAATACACAATGCTGATATCAGCTACAGTGGGTGATAACTGCAACACGACTGCCCAGTGTAAGCTTGTGGACACCAGATGCGAACTTGTTCGGTTACGTGAGCACAGAGCCTCAGGATATGACTTTGTGCATTATGTTTTACTGCATACAATAATATGCTGAATTACAACTACATTAAGTTGATGGTTAGAATGCGGCCATTGGGAGACATGCATGTCACTGTACGAAGTCTGTTAATCACGCACAGTGGCATTCATATCTACCTGTAGTCCCATCTGCACCCAAGAAGCATGTCAATGGAATACTGCTAATATTAGCATGTGTTTTATTCAGCTTAGCCGACACCATGTAGAGAACAACAGAGCTAATATGTGCCACCTGCAGTGATAGACTGTGTAGTATGCTGCAGGGAAGGATGTGCTGCTAGCTGAAACAGAGAAACAGTTCAGGACAGAATGCCAGCTAAGTCTAAGGCTTTGTGCAAGTTCATTGCTTCACATTAGGCCCCCCATGAACCCAAAATGCTACTGAAGGTACTGTACAAGTTATGTATACATACCACAGCATACATTTGATTTGCGCTTGGTTAGAGCGAAAACTGAAATATTTTGGAGTCACTACTGGAAATATCCGCCTGACTCTTTGAACAATCTTCCAGGTCTAAATCTTCGTTATTCTTCTCTTAACTGTGATTCTATTTAATTCCAGATTCTCCGTAAAACTATCTTTTCATAAATGGTTCAAATGGCTCTGAGCACTATGGGACTTAACTTCTGAGGTCATCAGTCCCCTAGAACTTAGAACTACTTAAACCTAACTAACCTAAGGACATCAGACACACCCATGCCCGAGCCAGGATTCGAACCTGCAACCGTAGCGGTCGCGCGGTTCCAGACTGAAGCTCCTAGAACCGCTCGGTCACACCGGCCGGCTTTTTCATAAATCTTCATGCAGTGACGTCGATTTGCAGTAGGGTTTTGGAACATATACTGTATTCGAACATTATGAAGTACCTGAAAGAAAACGATTTATTGACACATAGCATGGTTTCAGAAAATATCGTTCTTGTGAAACACAACCAGCTCTTTATACTCATGAAGTACTAAGTGCTGTCGACAGGGGATGTCAAATTGATTACATATTTTTAGATTTCCAGAAGGCTTTCGACACCGTTCCTCACAAGCGTCTTCTAACCAAACTGCGTGCCTACAGAGTATTGCCTCAGTTGTGCGGCTGGATTTGTGATTTCCTGTCAGATAGGTCACAGTTCGTAGTAATAGACGGAAAGTCATCGAGTAAAACACGAGTAAAACAGAAGTAATATCCGGCGTTCCCCAAGGAAGTGTTATAGACCCTTTATTGTTCCTGATCGATATTAACGACATAGGAGACAATCTGAGTAGCCGTCTTAGATTGTTTGCAGATGATGCTGTCATTTACCGTCTTGTAAAGTCATTAGATGATCAAAACGACTTACAAAATAATTTAGTTAAGATATCTGTATGGTGCGAAAAGTGGCAATTGACCCTGAATAAGGAAAAGTGTGAAGTTATTCACATGAGTACTAAAAGAAATCAGCTAAATTTCAATTACGTGATGAGTCACACAAATCTGAAGGCTGTAAAATCAACTAAATACTTATGGATTACAATTACAAATAACCTAAATTGGAACGATCACATAGATAATATTGTGATAGAGCTAACCAAAGACTGCGATTCATTGGCAGAACACTTGAGGGTGCAACAGGTGTACTAAAGAGACTGCTTACACCACGCTTGTCTTCCCTGTTCTGGAGTATTGCTGTGCGGTGTGAGATCCGCATCAGGTGGGATTGACGGATGGCATCGAAAAAGTACAAAGAAGGGCAGCTCGTTTTGTATTATCGCGAAATAGGGGAGATAGTATCACAGACATGATACGTGAATTGGAGTGGCAATCATAAAAACAAAGGCGTTTTTCGTTGCGACGGGATATTCTCATGAAATTTCAATCACCAGTTTTCTCCTCCGATTGCGAAAACATTCTGTTGGCACCCACCTACATAGGGAGAAATGATCACCACGATAAAATAAGAGAAATCAGGGCTCGCACAGAAAAATTTGTGCTCTTGTTTCCCGCGTGCCATTCGAGAGTGGAACGGTAGAGAGACAGCTTGTAGGTGGTTCATTGAATCCTCTGCCAGGCACTTTATTGTGAATAGCAGAGTAATCACGTAGTTGTAGATGTAGTGGCTCAGTCGGTCTATTCCTCTGTAATTCTCGCAGAGTGCATTGCTACTCTTTCTAAAGATAGTAAGAGTGCGCTATTGCAACTGTACTTTTGCCGGTGCTTATAAATGCGACGCCTTCTTGAAAGCGATCTTGATGTCTGTACGGCACGCGGTGACAGACAACAGGCCTAGGTTGGCGGCCGGCAGCCCGCCTCGGCTGTGGTCCCTTGACGGGCGCCGCCGGCCGCATTAACACAACAATGATCGATTGCTGCCGCCGATAGAGCGGGCGCACAGTAACCGGAGCGCGGCGCGGGAAGCCGGCGTGTGCGCCGGCCGCCAGCTGCCGGCAGATGCGGCGCGCGGTCATGTGACCGGCGGGCCGCCCACGCGGGGGTTCCCCGGATGGTAGCGCTGCGCTGGCCGCCGACGCTAATCAAGAAATACGGCCGCGGCAGCGCGCAGGGCGCATTCCCACGCGCAGATGGCGACCGGCCGGAGATTGATGCGACCGCCGGCGCGAAATCGAATTAGCATCTGCGGTGCGCCTCGTCCTTGCTGCGGCTTCTCGCCTGCGCTGAATCATTGTCGGCGCCTCCCGGGCAGGCGGGCGGCCGCAGGAAGCCCCGGCCAAGAGGCATGCGTGCAGCTTCCCTCTGTTTACTGGAGTCTCGAGAGCCAACTTCGTCTGACCACGTAACCTACTTCCCTAGTGCAGGGTTCACAAGGACAAATTTTGCTGTAGATTTTTGCACAGATTTTAACGATATGTACTCACGTATGAGTATACCCGCCAGGTTAGCCGAGAGCGCTAATGCGCTACTTCCTGGACTCGGGTAGGCGCGCCGGCCCCGGATCGAATCCGCCAGGCGGATTACCGACGTCGGCCGGTGTGTCGGCCAGCGTGGATGTGGTTTTTAGGCGGTTTTCCACATCCTGCTAGGTGAATACCGGGATGGTCCCCACGTTCCGCCTCAGTTACACGACTCGCAGACACCTGAACACGTTTGCACTATTCCATGGATTACACTAGACACAGACAGCTGGGGTACACTAATTCTGTCCTGGGGGGTATGGGGTGGCGGCAGGAAGGGCATGCGGCCACCCGTTATAACTTCGAACCTTGCCGACCCTGCGGAACTGCGGGACAAGGAATCAGCAAAAGAAGAAGAAGCAGTACTCACGAATGAGTACACTCGGAGTTTGATTGCTCACTTAATGTCTGATACGTTTCTTTTTGCGTTTGGTAGGTGTTATGCATACGAAATGAGGTACCCAGCATACAGTTAGCAGGAGACGAACACTCTGCTACAGACAGGCGTAGGTAGTCTTCATATAGCTGTAACCCCTTCACATGGTATTATTTCTAAAATAGAATTACTTTGGTGACACATCAGATACATGAAAACGTAGGATGGGTTTGGGAAATGGAACATACTTGTTTTTATATTGACATATTACATGGTAATACTTATTTATAATAATAAGCAGAAGAATGTTGTGTTGTTGTGGTTTTCAATCTGAAGACTGGTTTGATGCAGCTCTCCGTGCTACTCTGTCCTGTGCAAGTCTTTACATCTTCGAATAACTACTGCAACTTACATCCTTTTGAATCTTCTTACTGTATTAATCTCTTGGTCTCCCTCCATTAATTTCCACTACATCTAACTTTAACATAGCCATTTTCTTTTTTAAATTTCATAACTTAACTGCTTCATTAAGAGATAACTTTCAACGCTCCGATCCGTAGAACGCCAGTTTTGTTTCTCCTGAGTAGTTCCCGCTCGGAGATCCGAAAGGGGGACTATTTTACCTGCGGAATATTTCACTCCTGAGGACGCCATCATCATTTAACCATACAGTAGAGCTGCATGCCCTCGGGAAAAATTACAGCTCTTATTTCCCCGTGCTTTCAACCGTTCGCCGTACCAGCAAGCAAGAGCGTTCTGGTTGATGTTACAAGGCCAGATCAGTCAACCATTCAGACTGTTGATTGGCTCTGAGCACTATGGGACTTAACATCTGAGGTCATCAGTCCCCTAGAACTTAGAACTACTTAAACCTAACTAACCTAAGGACATTACACACATCCATGCCCGAGGCAGGATTCGAACTTGCGACCGTAGCGGTCGCGCGGTTCCAGACTGAAGCGCCTAGAACCGCTCGGCCACACCGTCGGCCATTCAGACTGTTACCCCTGCAAATACTGAAAAAGCTGCTGCAGCTCGTCAGGAACCACACGTTTGTCTGGTCTCTCACCAGATCCCCTTTCGTTATGGCTGCACCTACGGTACGGCTATCTGTATCGCTGAGGCACGTAAGCGACCCTAACAACGTCAAGGTACATGGTTAACGGTGAAAAAGCAAAAGGATACACTTCGCTATATAAACCACTTAACAGTTATCATCTACATAAATAAAAATGTATTTTTCTTTGTATGTTTGTGCTCTATGCGCTCCTAAAATATTCATCCGCTTGCAATGAAACTTTGATAAGTTGTTCTCCGTACTTCCGTGGAGGTTCCTATTCCCCCCCCCCCCCGAAAAAAAATCACATAGCTCAGGAGATATGACGTTATAAACAATGAAATGCCACCGCCCGAAAATACTCTGCGTCACTGCAATACACTTTGGAGGTGTGGCGGTGGGACTTGGAGCCCCGTACCACCCTCCAATGGTGACAGTAATACATCATTCAGGCAGAAAAACTTAGCCCGACATGGATGCATCCGTGGTGGGTGTGCCAGGCCTATTGTTAGCTGTGGTCGGAATCCGATTCCTCTAGGATGGTTGGGGGAATCGGATGTCGATGCCAGCGGCGTGGAAGTGTGGTTCCAACGTGACGTAGCCCATGGAGAGTGTCCTGCAGGGCATCCACTTTCTCATAGAACCGCTGCGCGATGTTGCATATGGTCGTCTCGTGATGTGGACGATGTCTGCTTCCTCTTGGAGAGTCACAATTCTCGTGAGTGGTGTGGCGTGTTGACTCCACCTGAGACCCTTGTTCTGCAGGCACTGCAATGTCCGTATCCTGGTAACACCAATCGTGGCCCATGCAGCGGAGCCATACGTGAGGGCTGGCAGCATAACTGCTCGGTAGATGGGGAGCTTGGTATGTTAAGTTCCCTACTGCGGAAGAGGGGGTACAAAGCCCTTGTCAGCTTTTGCCCCTTATTGGCGACATACTCCTCATGACAGTGGAAGAGCAACTTGTCGTCCATCCGGACCCTGAGATAAGTGGTTGTTGGGGACCAGGGCACCTGCACACCTGCGTTAGAAATTTTGGGGCGGAAGACTGGGCACTGTTTGATGAAACAGACTGCCGTCGTTTTGGCGCCATTGAGAGCTATTTTGTTTGTCCGGCACCAGGTGATGGTGGCGTCCACCTGTCACTGGAGGCGAGCGACGACGGCATCAGTAATACGGCTAGTGGTATACAGTGCTGTGTCGTTAGCCTATTGTGCCAGGTGGCACTCGGCGATGACCGGTGTATCATTCACATAGATATTAAAAAGGATGGGAGACAACACAAATCTTTGTGGAGTGCCCACCGAAAATTAGCGAATGCTGGAACGCATTCCCCGTTGAGGCACTAGGAAAGTCCTACTGAAAAGGAAGTCATCCACGATCTTTACGTAAATATCTGGTATAGGGGTCTGCATCAGCATATTGTGTACCAGGTTGTCTTGCCAGATCTTGTGGCAGGCGTTCTGCAAATCCAGAAAAACGGCAGCTGGTGACTTAGCGGTGTTGAAGCCTTTGCTGATGTGTTCAGTGATCCACAGGACCTGAAGTTCGGCAGAGAGATGCTAAGTGAGTCCAAACTGTTCAGGTCGGATCGTCCCACCTGCCGCCAGAGGTTGGGAAAGTCGGTGGAGGATCACAGATTCAAGGAGCTTCGCCATAGTACTTAGGAGGCTGATGGGCCTGTTCTTGGTGGGGACCATAGGATACTTGAACCGCTTGGGGATCGCAATCAGCTTGGCTTGTTTCCACTGAGGTGGGAAAAGGCTAGACGTGAGACAACAGTTTAAAATCTTGGTGAACAAGATGAGAGGCGTACAGGGAAGGTGGCAAAGATGTTCATTTAAAATTCCGTCAAATATAGGGGTCGAACAGCCACATTTACGTCGTAGGATACGCTGAATTTCTGCCATGGACGTAATATGGGGGCAGACTGGGGTGGGCGGTTGCAGAAAGTGGCAACAGCTGTCAGGACATCGTGTTCGTCCTGTAGTTCATCCGGAGAGAGGTCCTGGACAAGTGGGCGGTTTTGGGCATCAAACACATCTGTCAGTATTTCCACAATTTCGAGGGCATCATACGACAAGCCGGCTGCTGTGTGAATAGGATGGGCAGTCGCCTGCGTAGAACACCACAGGGCACGAATGACAGCCCAGTCAGACTTATGGTGGAGGAGGAAAGCGGACATCCTGTCCTTCCATTTTTTGGACCTCTAGTCAGCGAGCCGGTGGCAGAATTCGCGCTCGAGGCGACAAAAAGACGTTTGGAATCATTTACCTCACCCAATATTACGAATGCCAGAAGAACGCAATCGGAATAAGAGTAACATATTTACAACGAAATTCAAAGATTGCAATTCACACGAGAAGTCGTAATCAGAAGCACATTGTGATGAAACCAACTTCTGTTAATTATGAAACGAAAACAAACATGGAAGACTAAACGTCAAAAAACAAGAAAGCAAAAAATGTCCAGATGACGGATTGAAAAACTCGCAGCGCTCCAAGTGGCGTGGCAGCGAACCAAGGGCCTACTACCATAAGCCCTGATATAAGTTTCACCCCCGCGGGGGACAGTATTTCTCGTGGGTCCCACTAACTGCCCACTGCTGTTGGCTCCAGCACTTGCTCGCCACGCCTCACTCCTTAGCGTACCAGCGACTGAGTCCAGCGCTGGGCTGTTCTCTTCCTCCCAGAGATGCATCCGTGGCCAAAGACGTTACTTCAGCCACCACTACAGTAACAGCGCCACTCTTCAGTGTGGAGAACGAGAGTATTGACTCTCGCCGGCTCAATACCAGAACTGTCGGACATCAAAATAGTATGCTCAACGTCTACTCTGTGAGAAAGCGTGACACTGATGAACCCAATCTAACCTAACACAGGTGATTATTGCTGACGAATTCAGTTGAAATTCGGATGGACTACAGTTTTTAAGATCAGTCTCTCAATAGATAGATACTGCCTATGACTTTGAATAATGTTTCACATTCGACGTGAATTGTGGCGACAACTGGAAGTGTTGCACTGTGACGTTAACTGCTGACACCTGCTGAGCGATGACTTCAGTAACTGAGATAACTGACCGAGTGTCGGCATGCGATTGCTTAAATTATGTGCTTGGCATATGAATGTCATTTTTTGATCTATTTGCGAGATGCATCAAATAGTTCTAGGTTTCTTCGCTCTCGGTGGACACACGTAAGTATTGGCGTTTGAATTGTGTATTTGATAGTCTTGTAGTCTGCGCTATCTAGGTAGCGCCACGGTCAAAATGTCTGTTGTGTGGCCTGTGTAGCACTTATACCGGAGACAACATCAGTAGGCGAAAGTATTTTCCCATTATTCTTAACATTCGAATAAAACAAAATTTTGCGGCACATGCACAGTAAAAATTTTCTTATCAGTGCAAGAAAGATGCCGGCCGTAGTAGCCGAGCGGTTCTAGGCGCTTCAGTCCGGATTGAAGAGATCCTAGATAATAAAACGCAGCATGTCATTCTCAATGGGGAGAAGTCTTCCGAAGTAAGAGTGATTTCAGGTGTGCGGCAGGGGAGTGTCGTAGGACCGTTGTTATTCACAATATATAAAAATGATCTTATGGATAACATCGGAAGTTCACTGAGGCTTTTTGCGTATGATGTTGTAATGTATCGAGAGGTTGTAACAATGGAAAATTGTACTGAAATGCAGGAGGATCTGCAACGAATTGACGTTTGGTGCAGGGAATGGCAATTGAATCTCAATGTAGACAAGTGTAATGTGCTGTGAATACGTAGAAATAAAGATCCTTTATCATTTTGCTACAATATAGCAGGTCAGCAACCCCCCCCCCCAAGCAGTTAATTCTATAAATTATCCGAAATATCTGGGAGTAGGCATTAGGAGTGATTTGAAATGGAATGACCATAAACAATTAATCGTCTGTAAAGCAGATGCCAGACTGAGATTCATTGGAGGAATCCTAAGGAAATGCACTCCAAAAACAAAGGTACTGCTCACCGGTGTGGGATCCGTACCAGATAGGGTTGACAGAAGAGATAGAGAAGATCTAACGGAGAGCAGCGCGCTTCTTTACAGGATCATTTAGTAATCGCGAAAGCGTTACAGAGATGATAGATAAACTCCAATGGAAGACTCTGCAAAAGAGACGCTCAGTAGCTCGGTACGGGCTTTTGTTGAAGTTTCGAGAACATACCTTCACCGAGGAGTCAAGCAGTTTATTGCTCCCTCCTACGTATATCTCGCGAAGAGACCATGAGGATAAAATCGGAGAAATTAGAGCCCACACAGAGGCATACCGATAATCTTTCTTTCCACGAACAATACGAGACTGGAATAGAATTGAGAACCGATAGAGGTACTCAAGGCACCCTCCGCTACACACCGTCAGGTGGCTTGCAAAGCATGGATGTAGATGTAGATGTAGAACCGCGCGACTGCTACGGTCGCAGGTTCGAGTCTGCCTCAGGCATGGATGTGTATGATGTCCTTAGGTTAGTTAGGTTTAAGTAGTTCTAAGTTCTAGGGGACTAATGACCTCAGATGTTAAGTCCCATAGAGCTCAGAGCCATTTGAACCATTTTTTTGCAAGCAAGATCACGATGGAAACTGGATTGTCTTTGATTACATTAACTGCACAACAGCAACAAGCTAGGTATCATCATCATGGAAAAAGTAAATAAAGAATTCGCTTACATCGTTATTGTGTCTAATCTAAATTTACACTCCGCAAGCCACTTGACGGTGTGTGGCCAAGGCTATTTCTGGTACCGTTAACCGACCGCCCTTTTCTTGTTTCATTCACTAATTGTGCATGAGAAGACTGATAGTCGGTAAACCTCTGATTCAGCTCTTATTTCTCGAAGTTTCTTTTTGTGATCATTTCGCGAGATGTGCATGGGAGGAAGTAAGGCGTTGTCCCACTCTTCCCGGAACGTACTCTCTCGGACTTCTGATAGTAAGCCTCTCTGTGATGAACAGTGTCTCTCTTGTACAACATTTCATTGAAGTTTTTTGAGTACCACCGTAACGCCCTCGCGCTGACTGAAGAATCCCGTGACGAAACGCGCCGCTCATCGCTGGGTCTCTTCTCTATCTGTTCTGTTAGTCCTACCTGGTAACAATACTCAAGAATAGGCCGAAAAAGTGTTTTGTAAGCCACTTCTTGTGCGGGTGAATAGAAGATTCTTCCTACGAATGTCAGTCCGGTATAACAAAGCAGATGTTTGTGGAACCTATTCTCCCGAAGGCGTGACATTGGTTTGCGGCGTTGTTATCTTGATACTATTTGATCAAGTCCCATTGATGTTACAGGGTGTTTCAAAAATGACCGGTATATTTGAAACGGCAGTAAAAACTAAACGAGCAGCGATAGAAATACACCGTTTGTTGCAATATGCTTGGGACAACAGTACATTTTCAAGCAGACAAACTTTCGAAATTACAGTAGTTACAATTTTCAACAACAGATGGCGCTGCGGTCTGGGAAACTCTATAGTACGATATTTTCCACATATCCACCATGCGTAGCAATAATATGGCGTAGTCTCTGAATGAAATTACCCGAAACCTTTGACAACGTGTCTGGCGGAATGGCTTCACATGCAGATGAGATGTACTGCTTCAGCTGTTCAATTGTTTCTGGATTCTGGCGGTACACCTGGTCTTTCAAGTGTCCCCACAGAAAGACGTCACAGGGGTTCATGTCTGGCGAATAGGGAGACCAATACACGTCGCCTCCTGTATGTTTCGGATAGCCCAAAGCAATCACACGATCATCGAAATATTCATTCAGGAAATTAAAGACGTCGGCCGTGCGATGTGGCCGGGCACCATCTTGCATAAACCACGAGGTGTTCGCAGTGTCGTCTAAGGCAGTTTGTACCGCCACAAATTCACGAAGAATGTCCAGATAGCGTGATGCAGTAATCGTTTCGGATCTGAAAAATGGGCCAATGATTCCTTTGGAAGAAATGGCGGCCCAGACCAGTACTTTCTGAGGATGCAGGGACGATGGGACTGCAACATGGGGCTTTTCGGTTCCCCATATGCGCCAGTTCTGTTTATTGACGAAGCCGTCCAGGTAAAAATAAGCTTCGTCAGTAAACCAAATGCTGCCCACATGCATATCGCCGTCATCAATCCTGTGCACTATATCGTTAGCGAATGTCTCTCGTGCAGCAATGGTAGCGGCGCTGAGGGGTTGCCGCGTTTGAATTTTGTATGGATAGAGGTGTAAACTCTGGCGCATGAGACGATACGTGGACGTTGGCGTCATTTGGACCGCAGCTGCAACACGGCGAACGGAAACCCGAGGCCGCTGTTGGATCACCTGCTGCACTAGCTGCGCGTTGCCCTCTGTGGTTGCCGTACGCGGTCGCCCTACCTTTCCAGCACGTTCATCCGTCACGTTCCCAGTCCGTTGAAATTTTTCAAACAGATCCTTTATTGTATCGCTTTTCGGTCCTTTGGTTACATTAAACCTCCGTTGAAAACTTCGTCTTGTTGCAACAACACTGTGTTCTAGGCGGTGGAATTCCAACACCAGAAAAATCCTCTGTTCTAAGGAATAAACCATGTTGTCTACAGCACACTTGCACGTTGTGAACAGCACACGCTTACAGCAGAAAGACGACGTACAGAATGGCGCACCCACAGACTGCGTTGTCTTCTATATCTTTCACATCACTTGCAGCGCCGTCTGTTGTTGAAAATTGTAACTACTGTAATTTCGAAAGTTTGTCCGCCCGAAAATGTACTGTTGTCCCAAGCATATTGCAACAAACGGTGTATTTCTATCGCTGCTCGTTTAGTTTTTATTGCCGTTTCAAATATACCGGTCATTTTTGAAACACCCTGTATGTCGTTGAAGTTCTGTTAGAAGTTTCCTTCAAATATCACAGAGAAAAGTTATTGTTACGTCAGGGGAAACGAAAGTAAAGTCGGTGTCGTAATTTGGCGACTGTGAGAAAATGGTTCAAATGGCTGTAAGCACTATAGGACTTAACATCTGAGGTCATCAGTCCCCTAGACTTAGAACTGCTTAAACCTAACTAACCTAAGGACATCACACACATCCATGCCCGAGGCAGAATTCGAACCTGCGACCGTAGCAGCCGCTTCGTTCCGGACTGAAGCACCTAGAACCGGTCGGCCACAGTGGCCGGCGGCTGTGAGAGATAAACAGTACTTGCAACGTCAGGTAATTCGGCATATTGTGCACCATAATTTAGCGATAACCGCATCTCGATATATTTATTCATTCTGGATATATTTGGGGTGGCCTGTCTTAGCTGCCTCAACCTGTATACGAGGTCTGAGCAAATAATTCTGGAACTTGGTGAACAACATTTTTCCGCGCTTACCTTTTACTTATTATGCACGGTCTCCTCCGAAATATTCTACTCCACAATTGATACACCGCTGCTAACGTTATTTCCACTTCCAGAAGCAGTCTTGGTACACCTCATTCTGGATCACGCAAAGCACCGTCTCCGATTTTCTTGCATCTGGTCCATCGTTGCAAATCTTCGTCCTTTCAACGAGGTTTTCAACTTTCCAAGTAAAAAAAAAAAAAGTCCAGAGTAGTCAGGTTTAGTGAGTACCGAGGATGAAGCAGCACAGTTGTTTCGCTTTTTGCCCAGTTTTCACGCACCAACAGGGTTGAATGTGCTGGTGCTTTATGGTGATGCATGAGCCAAGAGTTGTCTCGCCACCTTTGAGGCCGGTTCCTTCTCACAGGATTTCATAATATGATCCAACTGAAATGTTACATTCTTCTGCAATCTCTCGGACAGTCTGTACTCGCCTGGCACTCACAGTAAGCGTCGTGGGTAGACATCGTAGGCCGTCGTGAACGAGGGTCATCTTTGAACTCCGTCCGATCATTTTTAAACCGTTTGAACCGTTCGTAACACAGAGTACGACTTATGCACTCACAACCGTATGCTTTCTGCGTCATGTGTTCGGTATCTGTAAAGATTTCCTTAAGTTTCACACAAAATTTAATGCAGACGCGTTGCTCCTCAAAGTCTGCCATCTAGAAATTAGCAAACTGTGCTCAAATTTTATTTAATAAAATTGCAACCTAAATAGCCATATACAGTTACTTTGCTTAACATTTTACATTTACATTTTTACATATTCATTTATCGATTTCACTCTTTACTGCACAGTTCTATGTGATATCGTTCACAGGCTTCGTTACACAGTTCACATACACATGTTGTGGTTGCGTCGTGATAAGTTTTGTTTTGCAGATTAGATGACGAAAGCCGTGAACAGAAAGTCTAGTACGACATGTCGCTGTTCGAAGTTTGGTGCTGTCTATGAGCGGTTCGTCATTGCTTCTGTGCCATAGAACTCCGGCCATATTTTTTCTCGTTTGTCCTCCATGAGCTTCAGTTGCTTTCTGGAAGCCCTGGTGTGTGGCATCATATATCGAAGTTTGATGTCTTCAATTAGGAATGTCTCTCTAGCTAGCAGGTACACTAGTCTAGATCTTGTTGTCTTTGAGAGACCTAGTGCTCTCTTTAGATAAGTCAATTTTACTTTTTCTAATGTTTCTAGATTTTTTTCTTCCAGGTGGTCCCATATAACCTCCATCCCATAGGCCAGGAGTGGCAAGATTTTTGTGTTGAATAATTTCATGGCTGTTTCTAGACTGAGTAGGCGGATGTTTTTGATGTCCTGTATTGCTATTATTGCTTAGGCTGCACGTTCTGTTGTATGTTTTGTGAAGCATTTGGCTGTTGGTTGCAATGTCACCCCTAGGTATTTAAAGTCTGATGAGATTTTTATTTTTTGCCCTCTGATGCTGATTTCCGCATTCTTGGGTGCTTTGCGTCCTTTTCTGAAAATTACCATTTCTGTCTTTGTTATATTTATGTGTAGTTTGTGTTCACTGCACCATTTGTCTATTTTCTCAATGATTCTCTGCAGCTTCTGTATATCTGTTGAACCTACGGCTATGTCGTCAGCGATGCATATACATATACATCTTCTTCATTTTCTCCAATTCGGAGTACTTCTTCAGTGGCAAGAATGTACAGCAAAGGGCTCATTGGGTCGCCCTGTAAGACACCGTTCGATTGCAGAACGGGGTTCGAAAAAGTGCTCAAATACAGCACTGAACAATAACTACAGACATATAAAGAAGCAACTGCCGGCAGTTACACATCAAACACAGGGGTGTGAAGGGATGTCAACCGAATTTCGCTCCAACACACCATTGGCGCGAAATTACGAATACTCTGGAATTTTTTGAACAGACCTCGTAATAGTCGAATCTTTGTATATGGCTAAACCAGATAAATACGCATGATGTCACGACTAAAGCTGCAGGATGAAGAGGGGACATGTATGACTCTCTGATAAAGTTAGGGAGAAGGTTATTTTTTTCTTCTGTAACCTACCGCCGCCAAAGATTCAATTGGGATCAACATTTTTGACCGAACCTTTACCAACTGAAGACCGGCGCTTAATTGGCGATTAGTGAATTTGAGTATCTAAAACGAACCGAAACCGGTTATCCAGTAAAATAAAAAGGTGACTTAGACTGTTTCTTCCTCTATATTGGAAGTGATCTCAGTGCTCTGTGGCCGTTAAGGTTGATACGTTGTCAGTAGGCGAATGAGAGGAGTGAATCTCGGTAGAGACGCCGACTTACAGCGGAGCACTTGTACGGTTTATCGGGCAGCCCGTGGTGCGTGGCGCGTGCGACAGCTCCCGGCCGCTGCCCGCCGTCTCCGGTATCGCCGGCGGCTGCCACAGAGGAGCGACGCAGAGTACAGTGTTTCTCACGCCCTGGCACCGCGCCGCGCCGTGCCGCCCCGGTGACCCGCTGCGGGGTCGTGGCAGCGACATCCGACACCGCAGCCGCTCCCGTGGGGCGCCCCGCCGCCCTGGGAAAGCGCCGTCGCCGCTACCGCCACCGCCGCCCCCACCGCTGCCCTCCGCCCACCGTCAAGGCCCGGCACGCGTTCTGCTAGTATATCACGATTAAAAACCCCCAGCTGCCGCACACACCACTACCGAAGATCTGACACACTGTTTGCCCGCTTTCATCCGCTGACATCGGAAGACGTGGTGCTTAAGCCTGCTCGTCAGCTGAGCTCATATTTGTCCGACTACATCTACGTGGGTACTCTGTAAATCACAGTTAAGTGCCTGGCAGATGGTTTATCGAGCCACCTTCGTAATGAAGCTTCCTGACAGACAAAAACTGTGTGCCAGACCGAGATTCGATATCGAGACCTTTGGCTTTCGTGGGCAAGTGCTCTACCAACTGAGCTACCCAAGCACGCCTCAATTCTGCCAGTACCTCGTCTCCTACCTTCCAAACTTTACAGAAGCTCTTCTGCGAACCTTGCAGAACTAGCACTCCTGGAAGAAAGGACATTGCGGAGACATGGCTTAGCCACATTCTAGGGGATGTTTCCAGAATGAAATTTTCACTCTGCAGAGTGAAAATCTCATTCTGGAAACATCATCTAGGCTGTGGCTAAGCCATGTCTCCGCTATATCCTTTCTTCCAGAAGAGCTAGTTCTGCAAGGTTCGCAGAAGAGCTTCTGTGAAGTTTGGAAGGTAGGAGACAAGGTACTGGCAGAGTTGAAGCTGTGAGGAAGGGTCGTGAGGCGTGCTTGGGTACCTCAGTTGGTAGAGCATTTGCCCGCGAAAGGCAAAGGTCCCGAGTTCCAGCCTCGGTCCGGCACACAGTTTTAATCTGTCAGGAAGTTTCATATCGGCGCACACTCCGCTGCAGAGTGAATATCTCATTCTGGCAACTTCATAATAATTCTCTATTATTCCACTATCCAACAGCGCACGGTGAAGACGAGCAACTGTATCTTTCCGTGCGAGCTGATCTACCTTATTTCATTATGATGATCGTTTCTCGTTATGTAGGTCCTCATCAACAAAATATTGTCGCACTCGTAGGAGGAAGTCGGTAATTGAAATTTTGTGAGAAAATTCCATCTCAACGAAAAACGCCTTTGTTTCAATGGTGTCCATCGCAAATCCTGTATCATGTCCATGACACTCTCTTCCCTGTTTCACGATAATACAAAACGTGCTGCTCTTCTCCGATCTTTCTCGACATACTCCGTTAATCCTATCTTGTAAGGATCCCAGACCGAGTAGCAGTACTCCAAATGAGGACGGACAAGGGTAGTGTGGGCAGTGTGTTAAGTAGACCTGTTACAGTTTTTAAGTGCTCTGCCAGTAAAACACACCCTTTGGTTGCATCCCCACAACATTTTTTATGTGTTCGTTCCAATTTAAGTTGTTTATAACTGTAATACCTAGATATTAAGTTGAATTTACGGCCTTCAGATTTGACTGATTTATCGTATAACCGAAGTTCAACGCATTCTTTTTAGCATTCATGTGGATAATCTCACATTTTTCCTTAATGAGGGTCAATTACCAATTTTTCACCATACACATCTTTTCTAAGTCATTTCGCAATATGTTTTGGTCTTCTGATGATTACTAGTCGATAAAGGACGGCGCCATCTGCGGACAACCTAAGACGGCTGCTCAGGTTGTGTCGTAAATCGTTTATGTAGATAAGAAATAGCAGAGGGCCTATAACACTACCTTGTGGAACGCCAGAAAACACTTCTATTTTACCCTATTACTTTACGTCAGTTTCTATGAACTGAAACCTCTCTGACAGGAAAATACGAATCCAGTCACGTCCATAAGCACGCTTTTCATTACAAGCCGTTTGTATTGTACAGTGTGCCGTGCTCCCGCATTTAATTTCGCGTAATTCCCGCAGATTTGGAATCCCTCTGGCCGAAAGAGCGCACGGAGCGTTACTGTCGCCGGTGGAAGGCAGGTCGGAGGAGAAGACAGTAAAGGGCTGCGGCGACAGTGTGACACGGTCGGCGAAGACCGCAAGTGACGCGGCGTGTTCTCTGTAACCTTCGTTACACACTTCTCTCGGCGCTCTCTAAGCAAGCGTTTCTCAGTGGGCGCTGGATTTTAAGAGAAATCACGGCGAGCATTCGATTAGTATGCACGTCACTCGGTGTCGTGTGGTGCTATTTTGACTCCGTATCCTGGTTGCCCATTGTTATGTGGTGTTACGTGGTTATTTATGAAGGTTTTGCCTGGTAGTACTTGAGTCCATTTCTGTCAATGTGTTTGGGCTTGTGGCTGTCACTTTTCCAAACTGATTTTAGAATATAAGGGTATAGAATACAGATGTAATTCTTCTGATTTACGAATTGTACTTTATAGTCAGTGAAAATTGTTGAATCTAGCCACCTTATTTCTGAGGCATGTCTATAGTTACCTGTTAGCTAGTATCACGAGCTCGAGCTTTTGCTAAATTGCTTGCATCTGCACAAAACAACCTAAAGAAGAAATTCTGCATTTGAAGTATGTTGAGTTAACGATTTGTCTCTGTGTTACAGGGTAGGTGATTTTATCTCTTGTTAACCGTGATCTTGTTAAAGATGCCTTAGTACCATGACTGATATTTTTAATGAAGGTTTCGACTACTGTGGTAGCGGCAACCGCCGTCCTATGTTAGTAGTGAAGGAGGGATTGTTGCTACTGGCGTCGCCTCTGTCAACGCCACTATCATCATAAATTTGAACCACATTTGTCAGTCATTTTGGTTACTTCGAAGGCAGTGGCGTTTTGATAATTACTGGCAATAGCCGATGCTCGATATTTGTGGCACAATCATTTGATCATATGTTTTGCTGTTCGTAATATAAATGTATTTTTTTTACTTCATTTGATATTCTTTACTAAAAGGAAGTGATGTTATACTGTTGCACTTAATGTTTGCCATCAGTTGGTTATTGAAATTTAGTCTTTTCAGTTAATGTTATTCCTGAATGTATGCTTTTAAAAATAAATTCATTAGGGTTTTTAGAAACGCTAATAAATTCATTATGGCTCAGTACCTTTCCACTAAACACCAGCTCCCTACCACATTTCATACAGTGTCAAAAGCCCTCTGAAGATCTAGAAATACTGACTCAATTTCAAATCCCTTCGATCGAGATTGAACTGTACACGAAACATTCTCTGCGGTGCTGTAACAGAGTCACCACTTCTAACGAAACTGAATAAACGGTCCTGCAAGTCCCACTGCTCCATTGTAACTAAAATGGCGTCTTTTGTGGAGAATAACTAACCCCCCTTCCCCTCTACGCTCTCCTCCCACCACAGTGTTCTTAGTACTACACGGTTCGAAACCGTCTGTCTTCCATGTGTCACCCTCTACATCTACATGTGCAGGGTGTATAAAAACAAGTGTGTCAAACGTAAGACATTTATTCTTGACATAACAACACTACGATACTTTCATATGAGTATGAATTCGACAAATCCTTCATTGGGGAGTGAGTGTGCTATGAAGTCGATAGCTCGCACCCGTCGAGTTGAACACTTACTCTTTGGTCTTTCTCTCTGTAATAGGAAGTAAGGAGGCGGTCGGCGTGGATGGTGAGTAGTGGTATCCAGTGAGTAGTGGTGTCCAGTGAGTAGTGGTATCCAGTGAGTAGTGGTGTCCAGCGGACCAGACTTCCTTCTTGGGGAGCTGTTGGCCTGGATTAGTGGCGCACGGATATCCTTGTGCGAGCGTTCTGAGCTGACGTTTACCGTACAGCACGGTGCGGTTAATCACATGGTGTGTCTGCGAGGTTGTCCCTGTCCTGGCTGTGCCAGTTCGCGTGGTTTCGGGGTTTCCTCCCGGAGAAGTCAGCGCTATTCGGCGAGGCCTACTCATCGTGTTCCGGGCTGCCCTAGTCACTCGGAACTCCTTCATCAGCCGGCCGGTGTGGCCGTGCGGTTCTAAGCGCGTCAGTTTGGAACCGTGTGACCGCTACGGTCGCAGGTTCGAATCCTGCCTCGGGCATGGATGTGTGTGATGACCTTAGGTTAGTTAGGTTTAAGTAGTTCTAAGTTCTAGGGGACTTATTACCTCAGAAGTTGAGTCCCATAGTGCTCAGAGCCAATTGAACCATTTTGAACCTTGCAGCCAGTGGTATACCTTCCTTCTTACTCTTGACCGGGATAAGTGGAATGTTTTATATGATACTGTTTTACATTTAAAATATAAATATCCTTTGATTCTTAGGTACGCTCTAAGTGTGATATCTTTTAGAAGTGGGCCAAAAGCTTGGGTTCTGTTTTACCCTTTCGCCGTTTAAGAGAGTGTTTGCTGCCCCTGTTGTAGCGGTCATATTATTCTCGTTTACCTTGTTGTCGCCGGGGGCAGCCACAGGGGATGCATGGAGGCAGGAAATGGTCACTTAGAGTAATTTCTGTAAATTGAAAGAGGTGAACGGAACACAAGGTACGACCAAGCACATTCTCTGATTAGCTGCTGGTACGGCGGCAGCCTTGTATGCTTTGTATGTATCACTTTGTCATTCTGGTCCAGGTAGAGGTTACTTTTTATTTTATTAAATAAACTGTTTCGTCTCTTTTTAGGTCATCCTCACATCTATTAATTACGAATTACTGCGAAACGCAGGTAGTAGTTGGCAAAAATTCGGTTAAAAATGTTGATCTCAACTGAATCTTTGCCTGAGTCAGGTGACAGAAGAAAAAATTTCAAGATGACCTCTTCCTTAAATTTATAATACGGTCACGCATGTTCGGTCCTTCATACTGGAGGTTTATTCGTGGCAAAGGCTGCTTGTGTCTAATCCAGCAACATAAAAAGTATTTTTACTTCTATAGATGCAGATGAACGACACGAGAGGATTACAATGAAACAAATAAATAATCCTAATAAACATAGCTTGGGAAACCAATGGTTTCCCCAATACGAGGAACGCGCAAGTGCAGTAAACGTAATGGCTTAAGTTTTGTCGATATTTATTGTGATCTTGCGGAGACCGCTCCATGTCCATGACTGGACATTAATTCTGGTGCCGCTAACAGCCTTCACACACAAGCAGACATGTTTCGACAGTATTCTCTACGGTACCTATTTAAGGCTTCACGTATTGCTCTCTTGACAGCTAAACGCGATTAATTTACCGTGCTATCTATCTGTAGTCGTATGCTCTGTTTTACACTTATCATGCAGTAGACTCCGTTTCTTTAGAAGGTTCCTTGCAGTCACTGTATACGACGGACGGCCACTGCTATTATGAGCTGTCCAACTAAGCACGTATCTGTCCAGTGCATAGTCAACTGTTCTCTTAAAACTGAACTATAGGTCTTCTACATGCTCCTGTCCTAGGCTAAAAGTTTCAAATCCCTCACTGAGACACGACTCTATTGCTTATTTATCTAGTTTATTGAACGTATAAATCTCCTCAATTTCTTTGTATGCCCATTTTACTTCGGTAATCATTGTTATCACGACCACCTCAGTTTCGATGAGGACTTCCTCAAAGATATCAACCCTTTTTGTAGCATTGGGTCTAATATGTACTGCTGTAGGAAATTTGAGGACGAATGTATCTTTCGCATGACATTTCACTGAAAAGTAACACAGATCGGTGAAACTTGGACCATACATAGAAAGAACCTACAATATAGTAAAGAAGATATGTGAAAAAAATACACAATGAGATGAACAGAAATGTCATTTTCTTTCAATAATTACACTGATTCACCACGACTCAGGTTAGTCCCCTGGACATTGGAAAAGACAGGATGTCGATCCTAATATCGTGTGCGAGCACAAGGGATGGCAGTGCATGCTCCCACTCTGGCCACAGGGTTGGTAGGGAGTCATCTTGTGGTAGGGCTCTCCAGTCCTCCACTAACGCAATCGGCAACTGCTGAATTGTCGTTGGTACATGTGGACGCATTCCAAATGTGCTCGATCGGATTTAAGACGGAGGAACGGACAGGCTAGTCCACTTGCAGAATATCCTCTCGTTCCAAGAGATCCTTCACTTGCGCAATTCGATGCTTTCCCCTACCGTCATCCATAAAAATGAAGTCAGGGCCTAAAGCACATGGAGAAGGAGTATAGTGTTGCGATAACGTTGACCGATGACTGTACCGTCTTCAAAAATTTGGAAGTCAGTAGGTCCATGCAACATTATGCCTGCCCACACCATAACACCTACACCACCAAAACAATTCTGGACGCACCCGATATGGCGAGAGACAGGGATATGTAATGCACCCTGAAACATCGGGGACATGTTGGATGCGTATTGCAGTACGCACACATGCACCAATGACCATCCAGCCCTGCTTGAGGAATGGGATGCCCTCCTGGAAGAACTCGTTACCAACCTTGAGGCCGCATGGGAGCACGTTACAGAGTAGGCATTGCCGTCCCTGGTGATCACACATTCTATTGAGAACCAAGTCCTGCCTTTTTTAATGTCCAGGTGACCATCATAAATCGCGATGACGTCAGTGTAATTATTGTCTTTGAATAGAAGTTCGTTTCTGTTTGTCTCATTGCGTATTTCTTTGACTTATCTTCCGTTCCCGGCGGGGTCAGGGATTTTCTCTGCCTCGTGATGGCTGGGTGTTGTGTGATGTCCTTAGGTTAGTTAGGTTTAAGTAGTTCTAAGTTCTAGGGGACTGATGACCATAGATGTTAAGTCCCATAGTGCTCAGAGCCATTTGAACCATTTTTTATTTTCCGTATTACACTGTAGCAGTTCTTTCTATGTATGGTCCAAGTTTCATAGGGCTATGTTACTTGGCAGTGAAACATTGCTTTCGTCCCTAGGTTTTGCACACGAGTGTGTTTCCGTCATGGGTGAGGTTCTGAACTATCTATCTCTTGCAAGAAGTTTTCAGAGAAGGTATTTAGTAATGTTCCACAGGATGTTTCGTCACGCTCATCACTAACAAAAACTGTAATGGTTCCAGTTGATTGTTCTGTGATTGAAGGCTCCTCCGATGATTGCTGTATGACCTGGAACCTTACGTACAAGCAAACTGAGATTTTTATGTAAACTTTTCGTTTACATCAGGATGATGGTCGGTAGAAAGTTCCAATTATAGTTTTATCCCCACCTTTCATTCTACGTCTTGTCCAAAGAGTCTCACATGCAGCTTCAATTTAATTCTCCGTGGATTTGAGTTCCTATTCTACAGCGAGAAATACCCACATTCCATTTCCCATTAGCTTATCCTGTAATACTGTATCTTGTAATGTATGCTTAAATTTTCAACAAAAATTTTATTTTTGGCAACTTCGGATTAAAGCAACTTAATGTAGGTAGTATTATGTGAACTTTACTGCTGTTTTACAGCTCTCTCTGGAGTTTTTTTTTACGTATATTTCGACAGTTAACCACTAGGATTTTACTGCTCTCTGCTGTGTGGGGACATTTACTTTGATCTAGCACTGATGCTTCCCGGCTTGTGTAGATATCGTTATCTGGATAGGATGAAGATTCATCTAACCTAAAAAACATGTGCACGCCCCGTAGTCAGCCAGCTACTTGGGTAGGAGCCCCTGTTGGGCACTGCACACCTGATTCCCAACCGCACAGTTCCAGTCCTGTGGCACAAATCCGGGAAGTCACTGCCTGGCTTGTCACAGAATTCCAAGTCCCTGGTTCAAGCATTCCATTCGACTCTCAACCAGGGAGCCACGACTCGCAGATCGTGAGCTTTGTTCAGAGTCTTTGAGCAAGGCTGGTACTCTCAACCCTCTCTGCCAGTCCAAGGTGACCTCGGATCCCAGAGATAGGCACGAGTCACAAAGAAAACCAACTTCAGTTACAAGAAACGTTATCCCTACAATACAAGTCCTAAGAGAGATCTCTGCTTCAAAAAATTCGGATCTCTCCACATTTCACCAAAATTCAAGTCAATCGTACAATGCACTTCTCTACAAATTACTGGCCTGACAGCGGCCTCGATGTGTTTCATCAACTAGAAACTCGGCAATTCAAGAATGCCAGCACAGTCTCATTTATTAGAACGATAGAACAGCACTGTAACTCTACAGGTAACACCTTCTGGCTCACAGCCGTTGTCTTGTGGACGTATCGTCACAAATACCGTCTGCTTAACCGGCCGGAGGCTGCTTCATGTTGACAACGGGCCGCTCCCAGTCTTGGCCATCCTCAGCCCCACAGCTTCGCCGCTCAGCCACGCTAACTCTCCGAGGCCAGGCTGACATCTTGAGCTTGCTTCTTTAAAATCAGTACCGCCATTACATTGATGTTTATTTACAGTGTTACATTTACACTTACACAATCATGATTTCGGCTTCAAAGTGCCATTATCAAGTGTTTTAAGTGTTATAAACTGCCTAAGATGGCATACTGTCGTATTAAAATACACTATTCTACACATTGTCTAAAAGTCGATGTTTCTGGCAGAGCAGTATTTTAATAGGACAGTATGCCATTTTAGGCAATTTATAATACCTGAAACACTTGATACTGGCTCTTTGAAACCGAAATCATGATTGTGTAAGTGTAAATGTAACGCTGCAAATAAACAACAGTCTAATGGCGGTACTGACTTTAAAGAACTATGACTGTGTCCCCTCATTATGTAAAAATTATTGCTTCAGTGTTTTTGTGTTCCAACTGCGTCCGAATCCTCCACCTACACCGAACTGCATTCACTTCGGCAACTCCACAGGACAGCTGTACCACTTCACCGCACCAAAGCCTCGTCAGCTGCTGCCCACGACCCGGCCTAGCTCCCAGTTTTAAATTGCCGCTCTTGTTCTGTAATCCGACTGCCCTTAATCTGTCCCACACGGCAAGAGCTAACCCCGGCGTGATGTTGCATCCGCCAACTCTCCAGATCGGGTTGACGGAGGAGATAGAGAAGATCCAAAGAAGAGCGGCGCGTTTCGTTACAGGGTTATTTGGTAACCGTGATAGCGTTACGGAGATGTTTAATAACCTCAAGTGGCAGACTCTGCAAGAGAGGCGCTCTGCATCGCGGTGTAGCTTGCTCGCCAGGTTTCGAGAGGGTGCGTTTCTGGATGAGGTATCGAATATATTGCTTCCCCCTACTTATACCTCCCGAGGAAATCACGAATGTAAAATTAGAGAGATTAGAGCGCGCACGGAGGCTTTCAGACAGTCGTTCTTCCCGCGAACCATACGCGACTGGAACAGGAAAGGGAGGTAATGACAGTGGCACGTAAAGTGCCCTCCGCCACACACCGATGGGTGGCTTGCGGAGTATAAATGTAGATGTAGATGAACTCCCCGATACCCGTGGCTTCTGGCGCTGCTGGAGTGCTTGACCTACTCTGGTGGGAACTGTTAGTTGCCGAGCACATGAATGTCGGTAGGTGCGTGGTCCAGATGTAGGAGGGACGAGGAAATGAAGTTTTGTGGGCTTCTCTCCGGTGCAAACACTTGTGGGAGGCCTTGCGTCGTCACGGGAAAGAAGAAGTTCGACTGCATTTTTGTGGCGATGAACACGCTGAAGTCGTTTCTTCAATTTCCTGAGGGTAGCGTATTACACTTCAGAGTTGATCGTTGCACCACGAGGGAGGACATCGAACAGAAGTCTCAGAAGATCGTCGCCATGACTTTACCCGCTGAGGGCGCGTCTTAGAACTTTTTCTTCGGAAGAGAGGTAGTGTGGTGCCGCGTCATGAATTGTCATTTTGTTATTGGTTCGAAATGATGAACCCATGTATCATCGCCTGTGACGATGTTCGACAAGTTTCGTAACGCGCAAGCAATTCCGCACAGATGGAATATCGTCTCAGTTATGTGACTTGATTTGTGATTTCCTGTCAGAGAGGTCACAGTTCGTAGTAATTGACGGAAAGTCATCGAGTAAAGCAGAAGTATTTCTGGCGTTCCCCAAGGTAGTGTTACAGGCCCTTTGCTGTTCCTTATCTATATAAACGATTTGGGAGACAATCTGAGCAGCCGTCTTCGGTTGTTAGCAGACGACGCTGTCGTTTATCGACTAACAAAGTCATCAGAAGATCAAAACAAACTGCAAAACGATTTAGAAAAGGTATCTGAAGGGTGCGAAAAGTGGCAGTTGACCATAAATAACGAAACGTGTGAGGTCATCCACACGAGTAATTCTTTAAATTTCGGTTACACGATAAATCAGTCTAATCTAAAGGCCGAAAATTAAACTAAATACCTAGGTATTACAATAACGAACAACTTAAATTGGAAGGAACACATAGAAAAGGTTGTGGGGAAGGCTAACCAAAGAATGCGTTTTATTGGCAGGACACTTAGAAAATGTAACAAACCTACTAAAGAGACTGCCTACACTACGCTTGTCCGTCCTCTTTTAAAATACTGCTACGCCCTGTTCGGTCCTTACAAGATAGGACTGAGGGAGCACATCGAAAAAGTGCAAAGAAAGGCAGCACGTTTGGTTTTATCGCGAAATATGGCACACAGTGTCACAGAAATGATACAGGATTTGGGCTGGACATCAATAAGAGAAAGGCCTTCTTCGTTGCGACGGAATCTTCTCACGAAATTCCAATCCCCAATTTTTGTTGACACCGACCTGCATAGGGGGAAACGATTACCACGATAAAATAAGGGAATTCAGAGCTCGTACGGAAAGATATAGGTGATAACTCTTTCCGCGCGCTATACAAGATTGGAATAATAGAGAATTGTGAAGGTGGTTCGATGAACCCTCTACCAGGCACTAAAATGTGATTTACAGAGTATCGATGTAGATGTAGATGGTGCTTCGGTGCTCTTTATGGTTTTAGGCTGCGATGAACCCACCGGGCACACACCTTTGATTACCCCAACTGGTGGACGGCTGTGTCATCACTACCGACAGAGACGTCCATTTGAACAGCGGGGTGTTACGTCGTGATCCGTCGATCGTCTCGGATGAGAGTGACCGCATAGTTCAACACTGTACAGCCCTGTGTGGCCGGCCGGCACGTGGTAGATTGGACAGGTTTGCGCGACCTTCTTGCGATGATAACAGCGCCTTTCCCAACGACTGAACGTGCTTTTGTTCACTGCCAAATCTCCGTAGACTTTCTGTAAGCGCCTACGAATAACTGACATGCTCTGGTTCTCCGCCAAAAGAAACACAATGTGTCCCCACTTACCGGAATTTCAGGGAACTAGAGGATCTGAGTCTGCCCCGATAGATGAATGGTCAGCGCAGCGGCTTGTCACGTCAAGGGGCCCGGGTTCGATATTCCCGGCTGGGTCGGAGATTTTCTCCGCTCAGGGACTGGTTGTTGTGTTGTCCTCATTATCATTTCATTATCATCAGTGGAAGACAACGGGAAACCACCACTGGAATCACTTCCCAAGAATCTCATGCGGTGGACCTCTCTGACGAGGCTCCCCCATGACAAGACCTGCCGTAAGGCAGAACACAAAGTTAAACGTTAAAGGGTCTAAAGCGGGAATATTCCACGAAGTCCCACAACAAATTCCTCATTTATTCAACGGAAGTTGGTAAGAAAAAGAGTGTTTTATTAATTACTTGGCGAAACAGAAGCTACACATGGCTGGGGCGATAATGGAACCTTGAGGTAAGCTTACTTCTCTGTCACAGGTGGCTATTCGATTTTTAAATAATTACGGAAAATACCCTAAGCTTCAAAAATTATGAAACGATTTTAAATACATTAAGTGGCCAGTTATGTTGAAGTAATTTGAAGATGCGTCTTTTGCGCCAGACTATATTGACAGATTTTTAAGTTTCAAAGAACGCAGGCCCAGTTTTGTGTTATATTTCTCAGTCTGTGCAGATGTGTTTAGTTAGTCTCATGGACCAAAAATTAGTGCTTTTCATGGAATCCCAACAGCTGTGGGATGATTATTACATAAACACCTACAGCTGCTCACTCAGACTAACTACCTCTGGCCAATTTCATCGGGATCCATCGATCAGTTATCTGTAATCAGCGGTATTCAGCAGAGTTGCTTGAGTACAGTAGACGCTAAGCAATGTCATTATCTGTCTTTAGTCGACTGCACTAAGCCATCTTCGGCTAACAATTAGTCATACGAATACACTTCTAGCGCAGAATCAGGCTGTGCCACCTCCACGCGGGAAGTGGAAGAGAACGGGCACGTATTGCTACTTGCAGTTGGTGAGCGCTGAGGAACTATCACACGTGACTTTCTTCGTCAGCAGCTGTCTCCTTCGTCGGTTTTCGGTTACATCTAATGAACCAGTCTCATACATCTTGCTTCTGAAAATGCACACATGTGTAATAGCTACATTAACCTCACAAGCGATTGTCAATGGTGCGCGGAGGAAATCTCGAAGTACACAATGGATGCATCAGCGGATTCATAGACGCTTAACATATTTTTTTCTTTTATTGCTAGACAAAATATCACTGATGATTTATCTGAACATGAAAACAAAATTTAGAACAATTACGATTCGGTTCCAAATCCGTGTATGGCGTAAGCCTTATTCTATCAAATACATTACGCGTGTATGTAAAGCTTTCATCACCAAGTATCTGTGTTTCATGTCTTCATTTCTTCAGTGAGGACGCACACAAAAATTAACTGAGAAAAGATCTAGCGACATACAAATGCTCATGCTATACCTTTACGTTCAGAAGCATTATAGCACTACTAAGCAGAAACATACCGTTTCGCGACATTTCACTACAACAGTCATACCAAAATCAACGCGTATTTTGTGTAAAATCCTCAAAATTCTTTTTGCCACGTTAGCATATCCGTATGTATGGTTTAGATTCACAGATGCGCAGCAAATGAAGGATTAATCCTGATGAAACTAAAACAAAACCCAACAATAACCAAACTAAGGCAGTTCTGTTTGGAAGTGAACATCACTGTATGCGTTTGAAATCAAAAGCTGCTGCTAGATAACACTCCAATACCATATTGCTCTACCCTACGCATAATAATAAGCTTGGTCCGTCGTTACGTGCTACAAGATGGTTACGCGTCTCCCACACTTCGACAGTGCCCGTCCTGAGATCATCCAGTGTTTGAAAACGGCTCTCGAAACAATACAGTGTAAGTTTCAGTTGGTCCCATGTATGCATGCTCAGTCAGCTTTATGTCATCAGGTACCGCAGGCGATTCCATTTACTCGATTCTTGCCTTTTCGAGGAATGTGTCCACCTAGTGAGAGCTACTTTTCATGCATTATCGTATTGAAAGACGAACTAACCGCCGAAATATTGACTGTAGGGCTGTACAATAGGTTCTGGAAGCGTGTCCCGATACTGCACAAGTTCTAACTACGCTCGAAAGTGATGGAGTTGACAGACATCGACTTATAATCTTGGCCGTAAACATGAGTGACCCACCTCCCTACAGAATCCATGAGGCAGTAGGCCTGAAATGTACATTTGGAACCGACCGCTTCCACGCTCTTCTACGTTCGATGTCAGACAAATCGAGTACTTGTTGGAGAACAGAACCTGACGCCATGAACGCAGGTTCCAATGCACTTGGTCTCTGCCCTGGCTTCTTCAAGATCCATGCTGCTGTATGGTTTGTACTGTTGTGTGGTACTGAATGATTAGAGGCCAAACTGATCGACTACAGACGGTTGCGTTTTGTATGGTTCGTCTCAGCCATCCCAGTTGCGTCTAAAGAGACTGAAAGAGCCGGCCGAAGTGGCCGTGCGGTTAAAGGCGCTGCAGTCTGGAACCGCGAGACCGCTACGGTCGCAGGTTCGAATCCTGCCTCGGGTATGGATGTTTGTGATGTCCTTAGGTTAGTTAGGTTTAACTAGTTCTAAGTTCTAGGGGACTAATGACCTCAGCAGTTGAATCCCATAGTGCTCAGAGCCATTTGAACCATTTTTGAGACTGAAAGTCGTTCATTAAAAGTCGCCTTTGAAATCATCCTTTCAAGCGAGTTATGAATCACTGAAGTAATATGGAGTTCTGTGCCCGGTTATCGACTACTAAGCGTACTACAGCCATGGCTGCGAAGTGGAGTTGTATCTGTAATCCATACTTTTGAAAGTATAATTTAACAACTAGAGACGGTTGCGGTTTGAGTTGGGAAATGATAGGGGTGAGGCTTATTCTCCAAACTTTGTTCTGTCCGATCATCATCTATTTGCAACACTGGGACACGATATCGCTGAACAATGCTTCAATTCGTATGGAAATGTACGAAACTGTCTCGCTTCAAAAGAAGAACTGTGTTTTTTTCTTTTTTTGGCGTGGCATTCAAAGCCTGTCGGAGAGGTGGGATAAATGTCTAAATAGCAATGGAGATTATTTTGAATAAAATATTCTTTGTCAGTTTCAAACAACAGATGTGTAATTATTGCAACCAAATTCCGATTTCATACTCCTGCACCTGGTATATAGATCGTTCATCTATAATCTTTGAGGAGTGGGTTCGCGAGTTTCGAATTATGTGACCTGTATGAGCGTATCTTTTGATTGCACTGACTTACAGGGTTAAATTTTCTATACCGCCAAGGGACTGTAGACCTTAGTATTTTACGTAAATGTCAACTTGATACCTGTACCCGTTCTTCAAGAAAAGGGGTCATTACACGGGGACAGAACTACGGATAACAAATTTATCCCATAACGGTTCCGTTTTTACCGACTATGTTACGGAAATCTAAAAATAAGTGGGAGGGTTTCAAGGCAGTGCACAGTGAAGTTGCGTTCTCCTCGTGGTACATAATAGACATAATAAGGTAACGGTCAACAGCCGGTATTGTTGATCGCGGGCGTTCACTACGAGAGACAATTTCAGTGTTTTGTGTCTGACAATAGCGGCAGAATGTTGAAATTACATTGCTATTGTAAACTTCGATTCGGCTGTCGAGTTCCCAAGCAGACAAATCCTCTTGCCGTTAAGTGACAAAGCGCCCACGCTGTAAGCTTGAAATGATTCTTTGAGACATGTTGACTTAGTCAACAGTGCTCACTTGTCGCGTTGTCCCGTTCACTATTGAAGACACTGCGCACTCTACGGACCTGCACTGGAAATATGGATTTACTTTTATGTGAGTTACACAGCTTCGTACTTGTCTTACTTTAAAATTGCCAGCTCCTTCCCCAGAATAGAGAGAGACAATACGGCGATATTTTATTGAGACGAGGACTTTTTATTGGAATGATTTTGTGACTACTACTTTGCATGTACAAGTACGTAGGTTTGGTTAGTTCCAAACCTGAGAGTCAAATGAAAAAAGAGTGACTGTCAAAACAGCTCTATTAACATTCCTTTATTGTACGATGTATGCTGAATAAATGCAACGATAAGAGCTAGCAGCCACTAAGTTTCTTCTTTTAACCCTAACCGGTTTCAGACATATATGCCCATCTTTAGATGCCTGTATTCATATATTAACCAGTGTGTGATGTTATCATCACTTCGTCTGCTGTTGCACTGTGCGTGAAATAAATATTTCATTACTAAAGCAACGTTTCTCTAATTTAAACCGATCTGCTCAACTAGTAAGTTTCTGCGTTTAACAAGCGGAAGTTAACGCTGTATACCTGCTGACGTGTATTTCGGATTGTGACACGAAAATCTTTGCGTTCCAGAGTATTTAATGCGAAGAACTGTGTGACAATCAAATAACACGCACGCACACACACACACACACACACACACACACACATTTGCACGGACACACAAAAACACAAGGTGAGCAGCGTTAATTTCTCAACTCAAACTACTAATGACCCGTAAAGACATCTGTAAATTTTCACGTTGACGAACAGTGACCAGAGATCCATGAAGCAAAACATTCACGTAACTTAATTAATAACCGAGATACAGTGAAATGACTGTTTTGTAGATCGAACAAGAATTCGCGAAGGCAAAATACATTGAATACAGGGATATTTGTACTGTTCTTCCGGCACTGAATGGCCCGTCACCTGAAATTTACGCCATTCTCCAGGAATAGGGGTAACGTGTGCCGCCGGTTTCAGAGGCAATGTTACATGTGTGCTTTTGACGCGACAAGTGTTTAAACGTGAGTCGTACCAATGGAAACGTCGTGTTACTGGGAAGTCATTTAATCGATAGTAAGATCAACCTTGCCTCACAGATTATTCAACAAATGGTCAGTTATCCACGACAACATCTGATGCTCGCAAAGGAAAGTTTTTTTTTAGTAACAAAATTGTACGAATTTGTAGGATAAAATTTATAATTCAAAATAAAAAACAAATGTCTTTCTTTTATTTTGGATTTGCACTAATTATTGCCGGCCGCGGTGGTCTCGCGGTTCTAGGCGCGCAGTCCGGAACCGTGCGACTGCTACGGTCGCAGGTTCGAATCCTGCCTCGGGCATGGATGTTTGTGATGTCCTTAGGTTAGTTAGGTTTAAGTAGTTCTAAGTTCTAGGGGACTAATGACCACAGCAGTTGAGTCCCATAGTGCTGAGAGCCATTTGAACCATTTGCACTAATTATTACATTTTCTGATGGAACTGCGTCACAACGCTAGTGAACTCCGTTCCATGTAAGCTACGTAGTCATACGCAAAAGCACTCTTTGATGAAGGCATAATAATTCGTACAGGACAGTCACATACTCTTGTATATTCTTTTCATTTTCATTAACGATCTTAGATCCACACAAATTAGATCACGATGAAAGACATTTTGATTTGAAGACGGCTATGTAGTGCGAAGGCAGGTACTGATGTGTGGGAATATGCGTCAAATATCAGTTATTTAGTGTAGTTTGAAAATCATCGACCCAAGTACTTACAGTAGAATGGAAAGACTTGTAGAAGCCGACCTCAGGGAAAATCATTTTGGGTTTGGAGAAACATCGGAGGACGCGAAGCAATACTGACCTTACGACTTATCATAGAAGACAGGTGAAAAAAAGGAAAATTTACGTTTATAGCGTTTGTAGGTATAGTTAAAGCATTTGAGAATGTTGACTGCAATACTGTTTGGAATTTTGAAGGTGGCAGGAACGAAGTCCGCAAGGGTATCGAAAACGTGTACGTGTACAGAGGGCAGTTATAAGATTCGAAGGGTACGAAAGGGCAGCAGTGAATGAGAAAGGAGAGAGAACAACGTTGCATCCTATCCCAGACGTTATTCAGCCTGTAGATTGAGCAAGCAGTAAAGGAAACAAAAGAAATTTAGAGTAGGTAATAAAGTTCCGGGAGAAGAATCAAAAGTTCTGAGGTTTGCCGATCGCATTGTAATTCTGTCAGAAATGGCAAAGGACTTGGAAGATCAATTGAGCGGAATGAACAGTGTCTTGAAAAGAGATTATAAGATCAACATTGACAAAGGTAAAACAAGGGAAACGAAATTTAATCGAATAAAATCAGGCAATGCTGAGGAAATGATTTGTAAATGAAACTCTGAGAAAGTCGTAGATAGTATTACTATTATGGAAACAAAATAAAAGACGATGACAGAAGTGAAGAAGACAGACTGACAGTAAGTAAAGCCTTTCTGTAAAAGAGAAATTTGTAAACATCGAAATAAATTTTTTTTCTGAAAGTATCTGGGCTGTAGCCTTGTACATTTTAGTGAGACGAGGATAACAAACAGTTCAGATAAGAAGAGAAGATTTTAATATACTGCTACAAAGGAATGCTGAAGGTCCAATGGATAGATCGAATAACTAGGAAGCACTGATTAGAATTGGGGTGAAAAAAATTGTGGCACAGTTTGGCTAAAAAAGAAGGAATTTATCTATGGGACACATCTTGTGACATAGAGGAGTCGTGAGTTTGGTAAGTGAGGGATGAGTTGGGGTGAATATTAAGGAGGCCTTGACTGCAGTAAGCATTTTCAAGTGGATGTAGGTTCGAGTAGCTAAGCAGAGATGAAGAGACTTCCACAGTATAGAATGTTGTGGAAAGCTGCACCGGCCGGGGTGGCCGAGCGGTTCTAGGCGCTACAGTCTGGAACCACGCGACCGCTACGGTCGCAGGTTCGAATCCTGCCTCGGGCATGGATGTGTGTGATGTCCTTAGGTTAGTTAGGTTTAAGTAGTTCTAAGTTCTAGGGGCCTGATGACCTTAGAAGTTAAGTCCCACAGTGCTCAGAGGCAGCCATTTTTGGAAAGCTGCATTAGACTGCGTTTTCGGCCTGAAGATCACAACAGGAACAATGCAGTTTAGTAACTGAGTCATCCTGTTAGTTGACTTCATATTTTTAAACTACGAGGTAAAGGTAAATTTTGCCGCCTGTACACAATATATTCTTCTGCGAATTAAATCTTTTTTCTTCTTCTTCACCTCGAAGTTTAGGCAATGCGTCTGTTTCGACTTCACATTTGTAAGACTATCTTTTGTCCTTCTTCCAACATATCTTTTTCCCGTACTTGTTTAAAATTAACTGGAAGCCTGTCGTCTTCCCTACGTCCAAGATGTTACACCCGTTTCTCCCTATATACTTCTACTTCATCGTTTAACTTAAATATTTCTAGTTCTTCTCGTATGTTATCATTTGTTATAAGGCCTCTCCTTGAGCAGCCTTTGGCATATCTTGTATGCTGCTTTAGTTTCTCTTTTTTCAATCAAAGGTTAATTACCGCAGAGCAAGTCAGGCCCAGTCATTTTTTGTAAAATTTTAATTTTGTGTCTTTTCTTGTTACTTAATGTTTTACTTACAGTTCCATATATGTACTGAGAGTTATTGATTTTATTCTGTTCATCTTTAACGTTATTTAGGTTGATATCGTAACATAAATACCTAAAACTGGATACTTGCTCTATTGCCTTGTCTCCAGTAGCAATTTTCGATCGGACTGGATGTTTAGTTAGTCTTAAGTTTAATATTAGTGACTGATGTTTTTAGTGTCTTCTTTCATCATTTAATCTATAAACGGAATTTTATAAGTTTCCTTCCTTATTCTTCATTAAAACTACATCATTTCACTCGTGTACCTCCATGTATTTAATCTTCCATTCTCTTATAGAGTTTAAAGAGTGTTGGTATCGAGGTACGACTTTGGGTGGCCCCTTGATTTGATTTATTTTCATCGCTTCTCTCTTTGAGCAGTCTGAGTTTATGACTGTTTTGAAATCTTCGTATAAGTTTTAGATTGTGTGTAGAAGATTTATAGGATATTCTCTTTTTTCCGTAATTCCCATAATCTGTTTCCAGTGTCTGAGTCGAAAGCCTTCTCGAAGTCACTAAAAGCTATAAATGTTTCTAGATTGGCTTCAGGTCGTTTTTCTATAAATATTATCGCTCTGGAAGGGTCCCTTCCTAAATTCATGTTGTTCTTCTGCCCGGAATACATATACATACATGTACTACTGCTCTCAAGCGATTATGAAATATTTATCAGCAAATTTTACAGACCTGTCTCCCTGCAATTGTCACACACGTCTCTTAATTATTTTGTAGAGATAGAAATTACCTCTGCGATCTTCCAATGAGTAGAAACTCTATAAATTCGGCAGCATTGATTTAAAAAGTATAAAAGCCTTCAAACACGCACACACACACACAGACAGCGTCCCCCCATAGTTAATAAGTTAGATATTTATTCCGTCTGGTCCAGACGATGTACAATTTTTGTAGGCTTATTAAAACCTGTTGGTGCTCGTCTAATGTTAGTGAGTCAATTGTCTTATTGTATTTATGATTCGCATATTCCGGATTTGTTACGGCCGTTTCATTATACCATAGTTTCTCTATAAATTTTTATTCATTGTTCTTTATTATTATTGTTATTATTTGCGGCGCTGCTTCTCGCAACGTTATATTCAAGTCAATCGATCATAGTCCTATAAATCTCCTCTTAAATTTCTTCGTTGCATACTCTCCTCCAATTACTTTTCCTATTCCGCACAGGGTCTTCCTCTTTTTCTCCTATATGGCAGCTGCTAAGAAAGTACTTTTTCGGCCGTCGTTCATCCCCTAATTTCATCTGATACCAATACTATTTGAAACGCTATTTTGCAAGTATACCGTGATGTACGTGGGAGTTTCCATTGGCCTGCTGATTTTTTTTTATTTTTCTCGCCTTGAAACTTCACAACGTCATCTTAAAAATCCATTAGGGTGGCTGCCAGTCTTTATCTATCACACTTCGTCATTTCCCAAGATTCTGCTCCAAATAAGCGAATCTTCTTTTGCTTGTACCTTTGTCCCACCACGGCGCAGGGTTGGCATGGTTATGAACAGATATGGAATGGTTAATTTAAGGGGTGGCTGGGTCCTTTCTGTCACCACCCCCATTGGCTGCGCGTAGTGTTATTCATGTGAACGCGAGTGAAAGTTTTTAAAATGTCTGTGAAACGTGTAACTGAGATAGGACTTGGTACAGACCACATCTCCAAGACAGAACACACCATCTACAAACAAATGAGACCTTACAGGCCTCGTAGCAGACGTCAGAGAGGCGACTTGGTTAGTTCAGATGGGGATCCCAGTACTACAGATTCTTCCAACACCGACACAGGGGGCATAACACACAAAGAAGAAAATGTAGATATCCAAATATAGGAACATTAGACGTATATCAAATCAGAGGGGCATATGTTATAAATGTGGTCGGTTATTGACCGTGCGTACAGTAAACCTGTCACTATAGTAACACAGACTTTTTAACACACAGAACGAGTTAGAATGAAAGAAAACACAGGATAAAACGCATGAAGAGGTACAATACATAGCATACACAGGACATATCAATAGTGATTCTTAATCACATAGTATATAGACACGATATAAAATATATAACTTAGTGTGGGTAGTTATTGTACCAGGTGCCTCGGTGAAGATGTAAAACTAACTTAGAATTAAGTAGACTAGCACATCAACATACCTTAGGAAGAAAATTTGCTCTAGGTCACATTATGAGACCTCCTACCCGGACAGCGCAGGTAAGGAGACCTTTACTAGTCAATCTATCATCTCTCATCGCTCTTCTTAAACTATTTTTTTCTTTTATAATTCTCTATTTCCAGTTCGATGTATAATCCATACAAGTTATAAAAATGAGTGTATGAATGTATGTATGTTCAACATCTTCTCCTAAACCACTGGACTGATTTCAGCAAAACATGGTTCACATGTTATTTACTGCCTGGAAAGAATGACTGTGGGATAACAACCACACACTTGTGGAGGAGCCAGGGGTGAAAAAGCAGTGTAGCTCACGGCGCGGTAATACCAATCCTTTAGTGATCCAGTATTTGAGAAAGAGAGCCCTTGGAGACTTGTCACAAACTTAACACATAATTTCCAACTTTTACGGCGAGGGGGAAGGAGAAGATAGGCACATATAGATGGACAAGCAGATAGATAGCTTTAGGGGAGAAATGGACAGAGAAAGGAAAGAGTAGGAGATAGACAGGGACAGTGGGAAGAAGTGGCAGGCAGAGAGATGGGGGGAGGAGATGAACAGACACAGGGAGAGGAGGAAGTGGATGGAGGAAGGGGAGTAGACGGTCAGTGAGAGGGGAGAGGAGTAGATTGAAAATGAAAGGAAAGAGTAGGAGACGAACAGGGGGAGGAGAGATGGACAGAGACAGGGGAGCAGGAGGTAGAGAGAGGGGGAGGGGGAGATAGACAAAGGGAAGGGGAGGGGAGGAAATTAGAGGGGGAGGAGGAGGAGATGAACGCAGGGGGGAGGAGCAGATAGACAGACGTGGAGGTGCAGACTGACAGAGAGTGAAGGGCAGGAGGAGATGTGCAGAGAGCGAGGGGGAAGGGAGGTGTGGATGAGGCGGACAGAGAGAGGTGGTGGTGAAGATGTACAGAGAGGGAGGGATGGATGTGATGCACAGGGGCAGGCGGAATGGATAGAGAGACGAGGGAGGAGAGATGGACAAAGGGAATAGATAAGGAGAGGGTGAGAGAGGAGTATGGATGGAGAAAGGGGGAAGAAGAAGATGCACAGAGAGAAGACAGTGAGAGGAGGGAGGCGGAGATGGACTAACAGAAGATTGGAATAAATAAATACTCGGGAAACGCCGGTTTTCTCAGATTGTAGTTTTATAATACAGCTGCCATTTACACATTTACGACATGGCCGACGGAGCCCGTGACCTCAGCTATGCGGCTTGAGAGCTGCTCAGTGGAGGCCGTTAGTTTCGGCTAAGTGAACCTAGTGGAGCACTACGGCCGGCACAAAATTCATTTGATGACGAGTCCTAGCGGTCCAAATGCAGCATTAAAAAAAAAAAAAAAAAAAAAGTGCAGAAAGATTAGTGTAACTTTTTTGTTTTTTTCTTAATTTTATCTGACGATAGGATGGAATTCAGCTTGTTGAGTGCTTATTTAGTTTGTGTTGTGCTCTCCCTTACTTCTCGTTTACTGAACACTCATCTGAGATTTCACTTCCAGATGTTTTCATTTCTCAAAATGTGTGTGAAATCTTATGGGTCTTAACTGCTAAGGTCATCAGTCCCTAAGCTTACACACTACTTAACCTAAATTATCCTAAGGACAAACACACACACCCATGCCCGAGGGAGGACTCGAACCTCGGCCGGGACCAGCCGCAGAGTCCATGACTGTAGCGCCTCTGACCGTTCGGCTAATCCCGCGTGGTTGTTTTCATTTCTGACATGCCTCATAGTTTTTGCATCTGTGATAATATGTTAACTCTCTGTAGAGAGATATTTTGTTTTAGAAAAATTTATTGTTTGTCCGGCCCTATTGTATGTTTATACGATTATCTTCATGTGCTGTATCTCATAGTCAACTTCATCCAAATTATTTGATCAACGGGAAATAGTAAACTCGATATGTAATCTCGAGGTTCGCTTTCATTGATTAATTCTAGCATTGTTTCCTTCTAATCGATTTAAAATCCAGTAACTATTCACATAAATCTGGAAGCCGACAGCAGTGGTGCAGTCTTCACGTGACCCCTGAAGGCACCACAGGCAGGGGATCAGCGGTTGTCCAGCGGGGCCCAACTTGACTTGACGCCTAATTTAGGTGGCGCCGCTGTAGGTGTGGGAACGGTTCCAGCGCGACAGTATTGATACCCCGGCTGCGCCTGCTAATCCCCTCTAGGCCGGACAGCAGAGTCAGACCGTGGCGTCGGCAAGGCCGGCCCGCGAGTGGCTGTCCGCGCTGTTGACACGCGACAAATGTCTCTCTCGGCGTAATCCGACTTAGCGGCGGCTCCGCACGTACGACGACAACAAACTGGCTGTGGGGCGGTGGAGAGCCACGCGCTGCCCGCGACACACGTCTACATTTGTCGCGTCCTCTGGCGGGCCCGTACAAATCCCGCGTAATGGAGGTAATGCGCGGCGGGAAGGAGGCCCCTCTCGCACGCACGCACGCGCACGCACGCACGCAGCGCCGCCGGACCGCTGTTTATTCTGGAGCGGCGGCTGTTGTCGCTGGGACGGAGGGCCCCGATTGCGGCACGCGCCCACCCGGCCACGCCCGCCTAAATACTTAAATATCGGGCGGCCAGACTGCCCCCGGGCCAGGTTGCCGCGGGCCTGCGATGCGTGGGCCGGTTTCACACGCACGCCCGTACGCACGTCCGGGGCGCACGCACGCGCGTGGCGCTCCCCTCCCCCAACCCCGCTGGCTGTTGTCCGTCCTCTCCAGGGTCTAACCGTTCTGGTCCGGCCGCCAACTCAGTGCTGCTAATGCGCACCGGCTGCCCCGTTGACACGTTTCAGCAATCTGTCCCTCAGAAACTCGCGCGCCGTCCAGAATAAGTTGATCGTACCACAAGAGATGTATTTGTTCGAGTAATTATCGTGAAAACGTTCAGGAAAAGACAGACTTCTTAAGTAATAGAACCCAGTACATTGTCCTCGATGGTGAGTGTTCATCGGAGGTGAGGGTATGATCTGGTGTGCCCCAGGGAAGTGTGGTAGGTCCGCTGTTGTTTTCTATCTACATAAATGATCTTTTGGATAGGGTGGATAGCAATGTGCGGCTGTTTGCTGATGATGCTATGGTGTACGGGAAGGTGTCGTCGTTGAGTGACTGTAGTAGGATACAAGATTACTTGGACAGGATTTGTGATTGGTGTAAAGAAAGGCAGCTAACTCTAAACATAGATAAATGTAAATTAATGCACATGAATAGGAAAAAGAATCCTGTAATGTTTGAATACTCCATTAGTAGTGTAGCGCTTGACACAGTCACGTCGATTAAATATTTGGGCGTAAAATTGCAGAGCGATATGAAGTGGGACAAGCATGTAATGGCAGTTGTCGGTAAGGCGTATAGTCGTCTTCGGTTCACTTGTAGAATTTTGGGAAGATGTGGTTCATCTGTAAACGAGACCGCTTATAGAACACTGGCGCGACCTATTCTTGAGTACTGCTCGAGTGTTTGGGATCCCTATCAGGTCGGATTGAGGGAGGACATAGAAGCAATTCAGGAGTGGGCTGCTAGATTCGTTACTGGTAGATTTGATCATCACGCGAGTTTTAGAGAAATGCTTCAGGAACTCGGGTGGGAGTCTCTAGAGGAAAGGAGGCGTTCTTTTCGTGAATCGCTACTGAGGAAATTTAGAGAACCAGCATTTGAGGCTGACTGCAGTACAATTTTACTGCCGCCAACTTACATTTCGCGGAAAGACCACAAAGATAAGATAAGAGAGATTAGGGCTCGTACAGAGGCATATAGGCAGTCATTTTTCCCTCGTTCTGTTTGGGGGTGGAACAGGGAGAGAAGATGCTAGTTGTGGTACGAGGTACCCTCCGCCACGCACCGTATGATGGATTGCGGACTATGTATGTAGATTCAGATGTAGGAATACAGCAATGGAAATCACCTACCAGTAACGTAGAAAGGAAGTGCGGGCAAGCGAAGGCACAATGCCAGCAGGAAAAATGTGAAGAAACTGGAAAAGAAATGATCGCTGGAAGGACTGATCAGCATATAGTAAAACCATACTTAACCTTCAGTGGAATTAAAAGCAAGAGCGGCAAAATTAAGAACGGAAAGAGAATTCCGCGGTTAAGTGCTGCGAAGAGAGTTGATAGGTGAAAAGAGTACATTGGAGCATTGGAGGCCTCTGTCAAGGGAAGGAATTGATGACGTGATAGACGAAATTGAAGTCCATATGCAAGACGTAAATGATACATTCAAGCAGCTCTCGAATACTTCAGATTAAATAAGGCAGATGAGGTACATAACATTCCATCGGAATTACTCAAATCACTGGGGAAGTAGCAACTAGACGGTTATTCTTCTGTAGATACTGTAAGACTAACGACATACCATCAAACTTTCGGAAAAATATCAACGATTCAATTCCGAAGACAGCAAGCGCAGCTAAGTACGACAATTATCACACAGTCAGCTTAACAGCTCATGCTTCCATGCTGCTGACGAGAATAATGTACAGGAGAATGGATAAGAAAACTGGGGATCTCTTATATGACGATAAATTTGCCTTTACGGATGGTAAATGTACGAAAGAATCAGTTCTGACGTTGCGTTTGATAAAAGAAGCCTAATTGGAGAAAAATCAAGGCTGGTTCATAGGATTTGTCGACCTGGAAAAAACATTCGACAATGTGAAACGGGGCAATTCTGAGAAAACAGGCGTAAGTTTCAGGGAGGGACGGGTAATACACAACATGTACAAGAGCCAAGAGGGGATAATAACAATGGACGACTAAGAACGAAGTGCTCGATTAAAAAGAGTGTATGACAGGGATGTAGTCTTTCACCCCTACTGTTCGGTCTTTACATCGAAGAAGCAATGATGGAAATAAAAGGTTCAGGAGTGGAATTAAACATAAAGTGAAAGGATATCAATTATACGATTCGCTGATTACTGTTCTAATTGAAGTAAAGAAGAATTACAAAATCTGTTGAATGGAATGAACAGTCTAATGACTACAGAATATAGTTTGCGAGTGAACCGAAGATAGACAAAAGCCATTAGAAGTAGCGGAAAAGAAAACAGCAGGAAGCTTAACATCTGAAATCAAGATGACATCAAGGAGTACTGCTACCTAGGCAGCAAAATAACCAATGACGGACGGAGCAAAGACGGCATAAGAAACAGATCAGCATTGCTAAAAAGGGCAATCTTGTCCAAAAAAAGTCTACTATTATCAAACATAGGCTTTAATTTGAGGGAGACATTTCTGAGTGCGTTCGTTTGGAGCACACCATTGTATGGTAGTGAAACATATACTGTGGGAAAACCGGAACAGAAGACAAGTGTTTGGGATGTGGTACTACAGACGATCTTGAAAATTAGGTGGTCTGATAAGGTAGGGAATGAGGAGGTTCTGAGCAGAATCGACGAGGAAGGGAATATATGGGTAGCACAGACAAGAAGAAAGGGACAGGATGATAGGAGATGTGTTAAATCATTAGCGACTTCTGTGGTTCTAGAGAGAGATCTGTTGGAGGTAAAAACCGTGGAGGAAGACAATGACTTGAATATATCCACCAAGTAATTGAGGACACAGTCTGCAAACTGGAAAGGTTGGCACAGGAGAGCTGTTTGTGGTGGGTCGCATCGAACCAGTCAGAGGACCGATCACTCAAAAGATAGAAGGTAGCCGAGTTACCCCGACTCGGAGGTACGCCGGTTCAAATCCTGGAGGCGGAAAATTCTCACTGTCTGTATCTGGCAGCCAACTGGAGAAGAGGCGTAAAATTCCAGGTCATCAGTCTTTCCACAAAAGTCCTGTGTTAAATTTCAGACTTCTCCTCAGTGTCTCATGAAGTGATGGTAAGTGACAAAGTTGATGGGGACGTTAATACCGGCGTATCCTTGGTGCCTTTCGAGTTGATACCCACGTCAGCTCCCCTGCGCTCACTTCTTAAGTGTGGGACCACTTTGGCTTGGAAGTAGGGGGAGGTCCACCAACTCCAGGCTGAAGAAAGAAACATCCCTCCCCCAGAATCCAAACCTGTCACAGACAACAGGCACAGCAAGAGCACACAGGCGTGGACCGAAAGTGATATATTTTTCATTGCTCGAATAATAAATGATATGAGACCATACTGATCAACCTATACATCGAAGAAGCCATGATGGGAATAAAACAAAGGACCTGCAGTGGGATTAAAATGCAGTGTGAAAGGATATCAATGTCAACTACGCGCCAGCTTCCGCTGAAGCTGCACCAACAGAGTAGGTCGTTTTCTGTGTATTATATTACGAGGTTCTAAGTAGAAGCGAGCTACTTATTTAGTTTTGTAATGTAGTTTTGTAATTTAATTTTTAAATGTCGTGCGTGTTTGTGTATCGTAGATACCCTTCGTCTTTAGTATGGGTAGGAACTGTCAATGCTGTGTTCGGGTGTGAGCTTTTCGCACACCTGCAGGTGATGCTAGTAGCTTCGATCGCAGCCGAAACCTGTTGCCAAAGGGCACTGCTGCTTCAGGGGACAGACTTGGGGATCCAAGGGATGCTCAGCGAGTCCCACTACTGTGGACCATCCGATTACTGCCCTCATTGATGTTGATTCCTCAACTGTGGTCGAGGGGAAAGTCATTTCAATGTGTGGCTGTCAGCGAAAGACGTTCCAGGGAACCGATCGAAAGACCTCTCCGGTTCGTCTGATAAACCAGTTTCCGGTCCTATCTCTGGCGGATAAAGATCCTGAACCAGCCATAATCACTTGCCCGTTTGAAAGGAAGCCTAACGGCCTGCACGGTGGGATTATTTATATTTGCGAACTCCAACGTAACCCCCTAGGGAAATGGATGCCAAGGATGGAAAAAAGTCCATTGTACCCTCGGGAGGGGGGGGGGGGGGACTCATTCTAGATTGGAACGGGTGCTTCCAGATGCCGTGAAGAGCGTAGGATGTAGTTAACTGCAGGTGGTGTTGGATGTTGGTACAAAGAATGTGTGTCTCTTTATATCGGAAGAGATTCTCTCTGGTTGCCAGCGGATACCTGTAGTAATTCTAAGATAATGGCGGGACTCACTTTCAGTAGCGTTTCTCACAGGACCGACTGTGGAACTTTCGTACAGAGACGAGTGGAGGGACTGAATGAGAAGCTCAGACGGTCTGCGATTGTCCAGGCTGCAAAGTCCTTGACATGCACCATAGGATGGAGAGACGTAGGTCAGGGGTCCATTACAAACTGGAGGTGTGGGACTGTGTGCAGTGGACTGGTCAGTTTTTTAGGTTAAATGGTCTCAGAAAAGCATAAAGAAAGGTTCAGTCTTAAAGGCTGCAGGTGAAACAGAGGACGAGGGTAGAGCTAGAAAACTTTCTTATAATAACTGTAAATTTTCATGGGTCTATTGAGAAAGCACCAGGGCTCCAAGGGCTCATAGAAGTCACTGATGCACAAATCTTTAAAACTACTTACAGCTTGCTAAAGCTGGACGTAAGTTTTTGCCAAGAATAGATTAAATTCAGTTGGTGGTGGCGTGCTTGTTGCTGTTAACAGTAGCTTATCTTGCAGTGAAATTGAAACAGATAAGAGATGTGAGTTAATAAGGGTAGAGTTGTGCTCAAAATAAAAAAAGAGTGTTGATGTAGTAGCTGAAGGGGTCGAGAAAACATTTTTAAGATTGGTGGTAGGTATAAAACATCGCCCGAATTTGTGCAAAGTGGTTTCTCCGAAAATTTATTAGAGCAATTATTTCAGGCACCAACACGAAATGTAAATGGTTGCGACAACATACTAGGCCTCTTCCTGAGCAAACAGCATCAAGTCACGTACAGGGATTGGTAGCGAGACTGAATACCATAAATCTAAATTCACCAAAAATAAACGCAAAATACACTCCTGGAAATGGAAAAAAGAACACATTGACACCGGTGTGTCAGACCCACCATACTTGCTCCGGACACTGCGAGAGGGCTGTACAAGCAATGATCACACGCACGGCACAGCGGACACACCAGGAACCGCGGTGTTGGCCGTCGAATGGCGCTAGCTGCGCAGCATTTGTGCACCGCCGCCGTCAGTGTCAGCCAGTTTGCCGTGGCATACGGAGCTCCATCGCAGTCTTTAACGCTGGTAGCATGCCGCGACAGCGTGGACGTGAACCGTATGTGCAGTTGACGGACTTTGAGCGAGGGCGTATAGTGGGCATGCGGGAGGCCGGGTGGATGTACCGCCGAATTGCTCAACACGTGGGGCGTGAGGTCTCCACAGGACATCGATGTTGTCGCCAGTGATCGGCGGAAGGTGCACGTGCCCGTCGACCTGGGACCGAACCGCAGCGACGCACGGATGCACGCCAAGACCGCAGGATCCTACGCAGTGCCGTAGGGGACCGCACCACCACTTCCCAGCAATTTAGGGACACTGTTGCTCCTGGGGTATCGGCGAGGACCATTCGCAACCGTCTCCATGAAGCTGGGCTACGGTCCCGCACACCGTTAGGCCGTCTTCCGCTCACGCCCCAACATCGTGCAGCCCGCCTCCAGTGGTGTCGCGACAGGCGTGAATGGAGGGACGAATGGAGACGTGTCGTCTTCAGCGATGAGAGTCGCTTCTGCCTTGGTGCCAATGATGGTCGTATGCGTGTTTGGCGCCGTGCAGGTGAGCGCCACAATCAGGACTGCATACGACCGAGGCACACAGGGCCAACACCCGGCATCATGGTGTGGGGAGCGATCTCCTACACTGGCCGTACACCACTGGTGATCGTCGAGGGGACACTGAATAGTGCACGGTACATCCAAACCGTCATCGAACCCATCGTTCTACCATTCCTAGACCGGCAAGGGAACTTGCTGTTCCAACAGGACAATGCACGTCCGCATGTATCCCGTGCCACCCAACGTGCTCTAGAAGGTGTAAGTCAACTACCCTGGCCAGCAAGATCTCCGGATCTGTCCCCCATTGAGCATGTTTGGGACTGGATGAAGCGTCGTCTCACGCGGTCTGCACGTCCAGCACGAACGCTGGTCCAACTGAGGCGCCAGGTGGAAATGGCATGGCAAGCCGTTCCACAGGACTACATCCAGCATCTCTACGATCGTCTCCATGGGAGAATAGCAGCCTGCATTGCTGCGAAAGGTGGATATACACTGTACTAGTGCCGACATTGTGCATGCTCTGTTGCCTGTGTCTATGTGCCTGTGGTTCTGTGAGTGTGATCATGTGATATATCTGACCCCAGGAATGTGTCAATAAAGTTTCCCCTTCCTGGGACAATGAATTCACGGTGTTCTTATTTCAATTTCCAGGAGTGTATATCTACGAGGACGTGATGAAAAGTAATGCCTCCGAATTGTTTTTATGTGAGAAACCTTCAAGGTTTTTAGATAACACAAATTTTATTAACATTCTACATCGTCATTGTTTATGTCTACATATTTATTTATTAACATAATTACCCTGAAGACTAACGCATTACTCCCAACGAGAGACCAGTTTGTTGATACCGTTATCGTAAAATGTTTGACTTTGTTGACAGAGCCTCAATCACAATCTCACTTCTACTTGCACCGCATCATCACTCTCAAAGTAAGTTTTGGAAAAGATGAAAAGCAGATGGTGGCAACTCGGGAGTGTATATATAGGGTGATCGATGTCAGTGAACCCAAGGCATCGGATTGTTGCAGATGTCGTAGCGCTCTTGTATGATCTGGCATTGTCGTGCTGAAGGACAAGGCGGGAGAACACTTCGACTTTGTGCTTTCAGTTTTCTGAGGGTCTCTCGCCACCGAAGTAGTTACGTTAACAATGGCCACGTTCGAGGCTAGAATTCGGGGCCGTCTATTGGCAGAGTGCTGCAACCTTAGGCAGCGGAGCGGGAAAGTCGACCGTGTAATGCAACTGACATGTAATACGTCATGCAATATAGAGGAAATTCGGAGGCATTACTTTTCAAAGCGCCTTTGTGTTTAAAAAAGCAGACAAAAATTAACTTGAAGACTTCCTCACTAGCTGTTGTCAAGTCTTGGAAGGAAGCACTTGAAATATGAATTCACGACATCCAGATGCTGATGGTTTCAGTATGCCTTATCGATACGTTTGAATGTTTATACATAATCATGGAATAAAAAGAATTCCTGCGATCTCGGCTACCAGTTTATTGTTTTACAAGCATCTAGATCGCTCCCACATAAGTACAATGTGCTCGCTACAAAATTGTTTATACATAAGATGTGTATGGGGACTGAAGTTGGCATACTGAATTGCCGGAAATGGTTGAGAAAATAAAATAAAATAACTTCTGCAATTGCACGGCTTTTTAGCGATTTTCCACGTCAAGGAATCCTAAAGAGACAGTCTCCATATCTGTCTCAACAGCTGACGGAAAGTCCAGACAGATTTTTATCATATATCTAGTATAGCAGCTGCAAGACAGAGTCAGTACCTTCACTGGACCACAGCAATGGTGATGTTACATACGACAGTGACATGGATTCAGAAAATAACGTTCTTGTGAACGGCTCTTTTTTCACATGCGGTAATGAACGGTATCGACAGGAGTTCACAAACTGATTTCATATTTCCGGATTTCCTTTAGGCTTTTGTCCGCCCCGATAGCTGAGTGGTCAGCGTGACGGATTGCTGTCCTACGGGCCCGGGTTCGATTCCCAGATTGGTCGGGGATTTTCTCCGCTCAGGGACTAGGTGCTGTGTTGTCTTCATCATCATTTCATCCCTATCCGGGGCGCAGGTCGCCCACCGTGGCGTCAAATGTAATAAGACCTGCACCAAGGTGGCCAGACCTGCCCTGTAAGGGGCCTCCCCACCAATGACGCCAAACGCTCATTTCCATTTCATTAGGCTTTTGACACCCTTCCTCACAAGCAGCAAATTTCTTATTTATGGACTATTGTCTGGTTTATTCAGCTGGATTCGTAATTTTCTGTCAGAGAGCTCACACAGTTCGTACCAGCTGACGGAGAGTTATAGAGTGAACCAGAAGTGATATCTGGCACTCCTCAACAATGTGTTACAGGCCCAGTGCTGTTCCTAATCTATATAAATGATCTGACCACCCCTCTTAAATTGTTTGCAGATAGTGTCGTTTACCGTCTACCAAACTCAGAAAATCGATATGAATTACAAAATGATTTAGGCGAAAAGTGGCAACTGACTCCAAACAGTAAAGGATGAGAGGTCGTCAACATGAGTAGACCTACTAAAAAACATCCATCAGTTTTCGGCTACTCGATGAATCATACAAATTTAAAGGTTGCCATATATATATATATATATATATATATATATATATATATATATATATATATATATATATATGAGTGTCTGCTATGCAATTCGCGGTTAAGCGCCTCGCAGATGGTACATCGAACCAGTTTCAGATTATTTCTCTACCGTTCCATTCTCGAAGACCCCGTGGGAAGAAGGAACAGTTACATCTTTTCGTGCGTGCTCTAATTTCTCTGATTTTATTATTTTATTGTTGTTTTATTATTTAATTAAATTTCTAGGGATTACTGTTACGATCAGTTTAAACTGGAACCGTAGCATAGAAAACGTTGTTGGGAAGGCCAACCAAAGACTGAGTTTTATTGACATAACACTAGATGCAACAGATCTACTAAAGAGACTGCTTATCCTGCGGTTATGCGCCATCGTCTAGAATACTGCGGCGCTGTATGGGATCCTCACCACGTACCTTTGTCAAGAGGATACGAAAAATTTCAAAGATAGGTAGCTCGTTTTGTGTCACCGCGAAACAGGGGAGAGTGTGTCACTTGTGCGATGTGCTTCTGAATGCACCGGCGCATCATGGACGTTCAATAGAAATTCCCAAGCGTTCACGCACATAGTTCACTTAACGGACCGTGATGGCACTGCTGTAGAAGAAGCAAACATAATGGATTCTGTATTGTGTGCACTTGTGCAGCTATTCCGTTGCTGATTTCGCTGGGAAAATTCAGTGAAGCAAATTCGTACTGAATTGATGTTCCCATGCGAAGGGTATTCCTGAGAGGCGGTAATGTGAAAAAATGGAATGAAATGTTTAACATTACCACACAGAAATGGATGGCGAACCAGGTAGTGACAGATCAACTCTGGGGAAAATATTGATGATTTAGGGAAGCTTCTGTGTCGACTGACAGTAATGTAATCACTCAAGCAACACCTGCGAATTTGGTACTACTCCTAGACATGTGCATACTGTTGATAGATAAGTGCGCACGATTTTGTACGATGCCTTAATCGAAGTGCTGATGGATTGCTCGTTTGTTGCGATCCACAGTCACGACTTCCACCGAGGAACCGCTGAAAATGTGGAAATACAATCTAGACGGTGTTTCCGAACATATTATTACGACTGACGAGTGTTGGTCCGTTATTTACTACCGCAAGGCCGAGGAAAGAAGTAAGCAGTGCAAACAGTCTGAACATCTCGCGACGTTATTGTGACGAAAACGAGACACTTTATCACGAAGAATTATCACTGTGTACTGATAAAATCTCACGAATTAAATCAAGTAGAAATCACGAACTACCCTGGTGTGCAAAACCTAAGGAAGAAAGTAACTTCTGCATGAAGTTTACTATCAAGTAACCTAGCTCGATGAAACATGGACCATGCACAGAAAGAACTGCTGCAGAATAGTGCAGAAGGAAACTGAGAGAAATACGCAGTGGGACGAACAGAACTTTTCGTGGATGCATTCGGCCCTGACTTGGATGACAATGCTCGATCGCGACGCACAGTGCAGGAAGAGGAGGCCTTCGACCGCGAAGATATTCGGAGAGTGGGTTGGCCTGACCATTCCCTAGACTTAAATTCCATGGAGCTAATGGGAGCCGGGTTGCATCACGTCCACATACATCAACGACCATCCATCTGTCAAACACGCTGGTAGAGGAATGGAACGCCCTACCACAAGAACTCCTCACCAAACTTGTGGGCAGCATGAGAGCAGGTTGCAAAGCACGCATTTTCGCCCGTAGTGATCACACGCTCTATTAAGAATCACATACTACCTTTTGTGTGTCCAGGGCACCATCATGAACCGCGATTATTTCATTGTAATTAATATCTTTGAATTATCACTTTGCCGTCCGCGCGTCTCGTACAGATTTATTCGCTTGGCGCCTGCAGCGCTAATTCGGATTTCTTGGCTTGTCGCCGGTCGCTTTTCACCATTCCGTTGATGACAAGCTTCAAATACATTGACTTTCGCGCGCTTTAATTTTCCCGAAATCCTCTATTTAGCCGCATCGTTCCATAAACTCGATTTTTTTTTTTCAAGGAACTTCTCTGCAAGTTCTACACTGTTATAATAATTATCCATGCAGAGGTGATGCCACTTTCCATCAGAAGGTGTCAATAGTTCCATCACTGTTTTTGCTAAAGGCTGTCCAGCACCGGAATATGACTTGAATGAAGAAATGTATCCCGTACTCGAATCATACAGCATCTGAATGAGTACGTCGTATTTCGTAATTTTCGACGGATTGTAAATTTTAAAATTTAACCGTCCACGCCACGGTATCATTCCTTCATCAGTTGAGATGTTTTGACTTAGATTAAACGTTTCTTTAAACTTTTTGAAAAAATAATCAATTACGAATTGCACTTTGACAAGCCGGTAGACATTATCCGGTTTATTGTTGCTGCCGGAAAAAAATATATTTTGGACGTCATGCAACACGGCTCCCATTAGCTCCATGGAATTTATGTCTAAGGAACGGTCAGGCCAGCCCACTCTCCGAATATCTTCGCGGTCGAAGACCTCTTCTAGCTGCACTGTTCGATGAGGTAGAGCATTGTCATCCAAGTCAGGGCCGAATGCATCCACGAAAAGTTCTGTTCGTCCCACTGCGCATTTCTCTCAGTTGCCTTCTGCACTATTCTGTAGCAGTTCTTTCTGTGTATGGATCATGTTTCATCGAGCTAGGTTACTTGATAGTAACACTTCATGCAGAAGTTACTTTCGTCCTTATGTTTTGCACACCAGAACTATTTGTCTGAATCAGTTGTGGGACATCGTTTTTCGAAATATCGGTGTGTCTATCAACGGATTCGTTGACCAATAATCATCGATCCTTGCTTTTTTTACAATTCCCGTAAGGATAGCAAGCCCAAACGATTTTCTAAGTTCGGGTCCCGTAATGTCGACAAATTTGTCATTTTTTTAATCCAGTTTCCTTCTATTGCAATTTTGACTGTAGTAATTGTTGGTTTCGTTGCTAATATACTCAAATAGATCGTTCCCAATATATAATTCTACGATATCCTCAACGCTCTGTGTATCTTTGGGAAATATGTTTCGATCTGGGGATCCTTAAAATTTATTGTTGGTCCTTGGTAAATCGAAGTCTGACAACTGTGCACTGTCTCCTTCGTCTGATTCATCCGAATCAGTTGGCAACCGTAGCGTTCGCCGAATTCTTCTTGGACGTATTTCACTATCTTCCTACGATTCCGCTTCACTTTAATTTTTTTAATATCCAATGTCTTCTTCCCAACCAGCCAAGTTGTTCGGAACGTCAGACAAGACGGCCGCGCATTCATCGTAAATAATCTCTTTCGTCTGCCATGATTAAAGTGCACAAATACTTATAAAAACAAAAAAAACTTTTTGACGTGTGTAACTTATTGTTACCTAAACAAAACACCAACAGAATGCAAAAGATACTAAACTGCTGCCGCCGGCCACTGCGCGATACTATGCTCACGACACCATTGTGGCGTTACTGGCCACTGAACGATACTATGCAGACGACACCACTGTGGTATCGCCGGACGGCATAGTGTTAAAGTGTCACTTTTGTTGGTCTCATTGTTTATTTCTTTGAGTTGCCTTCTGTACTATACTGTAGCAGTTATTTGTTTTTGTGGTCCAAGTTTCATCGAGCTATGTTACTTGGCAGTGATGCATCATGTGGAAGTTACTTTCGTCCTTAAGTTATCCACACCAATGTGTCTTAATGGAAGATGTTACGATTGCTCACGACACACACTCATCTTTCACAGCCCGAGCAATCTTTATAAACGAAATGTTACAACCTTTCTGTTACTCGTATCTCGTGATAGCCGGTAAGTTTTTCCTCTCTTTGGCCTACAGAAATGATCACAATGCAGATAAGAAGATACACTCGTAGCGGAAATCCAAACCTACTGTAATATTATACAGTAGAATCGTTGATTTTCTCATTGTCTCTCATGCTTCCAATTACAGACGTTCTTGGACACTTACGAGCGGAAACATAATGAGTACTGCGGTACTGAATGGCTCCTCGTGGCGTTGTGTGCACGTGGCGCAGAGAGGTATGAATGTAAGTGCGCAGAGATAAATGGAAATCATTCCAGCAACGATATGAAAATTCATCAAACCTTTGGAAAAACATCATCCACACAGTTCCGAAAGTAGCGAGAGTTAACAAGTGCGACATTTAAAGCGCAATCAGCTTAACGGTTCATGCATCCAAGTTGCTCACAAGAATAATATACAGAAGAAAGGAAAAGAAAATCGATGATCTGTTAGATGACGATCAGTTCTGCTTTAGGATAGGTAAAGGAACCAGTAAAGCATTCATGACGTTGTGGTCGACAGTGGACGAAAACTGAAGAACAATCGAGACACGTTCATAGGATTTGTTAACCTGGAGAAAGCGTTCGACAATGCCACATGGTGCAAGATGTTCAAAATTCGCAGAAAAATAGTTGTAAGCTACAGGGAGAGACGGATAATATATATCTAAGGGAACCAAGAGGTAGGTTTAGCAGTGCGTGACCAAGAACGAAGTGCTCGGCTTAAAAAGGGTGCAAGACAGGGATATAGTTTTTCGCCGCTATATAATATCTAAAAGAACCAACAAGTAACTGTACAAGTGCTCGTCTTAAAAATGGTGCAAGACAGGGATGTAATTTTTCGCCCCTACTGTTCATTCTATACATCGAACAACCAATGTCGAAAACAAAAGAAGGATTAAAGTGTAGGATTAAAATTTATCATGAAACTATATAAATGATGAGATACACTGATGACACCACTATTCTCAGTGAAAGGGACACAGAATTAAAGGATCTGCTGAATGCAATGAACAGTCTGATGGCTGCAGGATATAGACTGAGAATAAATCGAAGAAAGTAATGAGAAGGATTTCCGCTACCGAGGCAGCAAAATAACACGTGACAGACAGAGCAATGATGACATAAGAAGCAGATCAGCATTGCCAAAACGAGCATTTATGATGAAGAAAAGTCGACTAGTATCAAACACAGGCGTTAATTTGAGGAAGAAATTTCTGAGAATATTCGTTTGGAGCAGAGTATTGTATGGGTGTGAAACAAGTACTCTGGGAAAACTGAGGGAGAGTTAAAATGGTTCAAATGGGTCTAAGCACTACGGTACTTAACATCTGAGTTCATCAGTCCCCAACACTTAGAACTACTTAAACCTAACTAACCTAAAGACATCACACACATCCATGCCCGAGGCAGGATTCGAACCTGCGGCCGTATCAGCAGCGCGGTTCCGGACTGAAGCGCCTAGAACCGCTCGGTCACTACGGCCGGCCTTGATGGAGTGAACAGAAGCATTTGAGACATGGTACTGCAGAAGAATGTTGAAAATTAGGTAGACCGATAAGATAAGGAATGAGGAAGCTCTCCGCAGAATAGACGAGGAATAGAATATACGGAGAACGCTGAGAAGAAGAAGGGATAAGATGGTACTACATCAGTTAAGACATTTGGGAATAAATTCCGTGGTACTAGAGGGAACTGCAGAGGGTAAAAACTGTAGGAGAAGACAGAGTTGGAATACATCCAGCAAATAATTGAGGAAGATGGTTGCAAGTGGATGAAAAGGCTGGCACAGACGGGCAGCACCCAACCAGTCACAAAACTCCGTGGTCGACTGTCCGTATGTTGCTGGTGTGAGCACCTATGGAAAGCAGTTGAAGGATGCTCAAACCACGAGTAGTGTACAAGATTTTGGGCGTACACGCAGCCCGACGTCGAGGTCGTAGGAGAGTACAGTGCTGGTGCAGGCACAAGTGTTTCGGAGCACATCGTCTAGCGAACATTTCTGAACACAGGGCTCCACAGCAGACGACATTTGAGTGTTCCTATCTTACCGGAATCGTCAATTAAGATTACAGTGGGGATGGGGGTAATCGGGACTGGACACCGGATCAGTGGAAACTTGTTCTCAGGATACGCCTATAACGTTTTTGTTACATCAGGTCTATGTTTTTGTCTGGATACCTCGCCATTCGGCTGGCGGGCTGGTCGAGTCATGCTACGTTGTTTGGATGTACGACGAGGGGGTGGGGCGAGGGGAGAGGGGGGGCAGTATTAATCTGTGAGCGGCGTTCACCAGGCGTCTATGGGGCGTTTGGTGGTGATCGAAGGCACCTTGACCGTTACGTGACCATCACTGTTGGCTACCTGTATCCCTTCATGAGTGGTGTCTTCCCCTATGATAATGGCGTTTTCAGAAGGATAACTGTTCGTGTTAAAAGGCCACAATCGTGTTACAGTGGTATCAGGAGCATGATACTGAAATCACGATGTCTTGGCCGCTAAATTCACCTGAACAGAATCCGCTATAGGGGGCGCTATCGGGCAGTAGCTTCGTGCCCACAAGCCACCGGCCTATATTTTACGAGTAGTACGTCACTTGTGTATAGACATGTGGTGCCACATACAGAGATTAGATGAAGATGTGGAAACACAGCACGAAACGCATGCTTGGACATAAACGCAGATGCTACTAGCCAAGCCTGCAAGTTGCGCTGTTGAATGTGACAACGAATCTGTGCAATGTCCTCAATACTTGGCAAGTGTCAGTCGTGGTCAAAATAGTTTTCTCTGTGGTTGTGAGGGAATTATCTTGGAGCTAAGTGAATTCGAACGTAGACTAATTGTTGGTGCTCGAATGCTGGGTGCTTCCGACGTTAAGGTAGCTGAGGTGTTTGTTGTTTCAAGAGGCATGATTTATACCGCATGCAGGGAAAGCGGAAACTATCATCCGCTAAGTCACAACGTGGACAAAAGTATTGTTGAGTGATAGTGACAAATGTTCATTAAAAAGGATTCTGGCGAAAAATAATAGAATGAGAGCTGACAAAACGTCACTTATTTAATAATAAATGAAAAGCACCAGTTTGCTTTTGTTCTACAATATTTATATAAATGATATGCCCCCTAGTATTACGGGTAACTATAAAATATTTCTGTTTGCGCTTTCAAATCGCAACTAAAGAGTTTCCTCATGGGTCATTCCATCTATTCTGTCGAGGAGTTCCTTGAAAAATTGGTAGTAAAAGATGTTGTGTGCAACACCGGCTCGGTTTCAAATAGTGCAGTACATGACCTAAGTTCATGGCTTGTAGAAAATAAACTAACGCTAAATCACAGTAAGACCCAGTTTTTACAGTTTCTAACACACAATTCAACAAAACCTGGCCTTTTTAATTTCACAGAACGCGCATATGATTAGTGAAACTGAACAGTTGAAATTTTTAGGTGTTCAGACAGATAGTAAACTCCCGTGGAAAGCCCACGTTCACTACCTTGTCCAAAGACTTAATGGTGCCACTTTTACTATTCGAACGGTATCTAAAGTAAGTAATCGTCCGACATGAAAAATAGTCTACTTTGCTTATTTTCATTCGCTTATGACGCATGATATTATATTTTGGAGTAACTCCTTGCATTCTCAAAGGATATTTTTGACTCAGAAACGGGCACTTCTGGCAATAAGTGGTGTAAGTTCACGAACCTCTTGTCGATCCCTGTTCACTAGTCTGGGTATTCTGACATTGGCCTCTGAATATACATATTCTTTACTGTCGTTTCTTGTCAACAGTGTCAGCTTATTCCCAAGAATTAGCAGCGTTCACTCAATTAATACTAGGAAGAAATCCAATCTGCATTTGGATCGCACTTCCATGGCTCTTGTCCAGGAAGGTGTCAGTATATTGCTGCATTCATTTTCAGTGAACTACCACAAGAACTCAAAAGTCTTAGCAGTAATCCACGCGCTTTCAAATCGCAACTAAAGAGTTTCCTCATGGGTCACTCCATCTATTCTGTCGAGGTGTTCGTTGAAGAATTAAGCTGATTCTTATTATATTGTTGATTGCGTTTACTTAAATTTATGCAGTGACTTTTTTCGGGTTCATAAATATTTATTTTTGTCTGTTATTACTTTTATGTTGTAATTTAATGTACTGACACGTTCCATGACCTCGGAGATTTGCTCCTCAGTTTGGTCCTACGGAACTTGACGTGTAAGTAAATAAATAAAACTGGGAGCTCCATAACGAAGGAATTGCAGGACGAACCGAAATTCCAAAATCATTCATCAGTGTTGCAGTTGATCTGAACTGCAAAGCCTGGTGCCGAAACCCGTAAAATCAGGACTGTGGAGCAATGAAAGAAAGTCGTTTGATGAGATGAGTCTGTTGGCGCATTTTAGGTGAATCTACTTCCCAACAGTGAAACATGAGGGGGCAGGGAGTTCGATAAAGATTTGGGTTGCCATTATCGTGGTGTTGCATTGTCTAATGTTTACTCATCAAGGTCGCTTTATTACCAACTGTTATGTGACACTTCTACCATGTAATGTCGGTCTGCTTAGCTGGCTGGTAACGTGCTCGCCTCCCATGTAAGCGGGCCCGGGTTCAATTCCCGGCTGGGTTGGAGATTTTCTCCGCTCGGGGACTGGGTATTGTGTTGCTGTCATCATCATTTCATCCTTATCACCGGCGCATAAGTCGCTCAGTGTGGCGTCGAATGAATTAAGACTTGCACTTGGCGGCCGAACTTCGCAGAATAGGGGCCTCCCGGCCAACGATGCAATACGTCCATTTCCATTTTTTTTAACCATCCGATGGTAAAATATTTGTTCCCCAGTGGCGATGCTGTGTTCCAAGTCGACAGGTTTCCTGTCCACAGAGCCCTCATAGTCCAGGACTGGTTTTGTGAAAACGAGGATGAATTGCCGCATCTCCCCTCGCCAGATCTCAATAAGACTAAGCTTTTGTGGCCTACTTTGGATAGAATGGTGCGCGATCGATATTCACTTCTACATCTGTATCTACAAGATTACTCTACAATTCATAATTAAGTATGTGCTGATGGTTCGTCGAACCACCTTCAAGATGCTTTTCTACCGTTCCACTCCCGAAGAGCGCGCGGCAAAAACGAACACTTAAATCTTCCTGAGCGACCTCCGACTTCTCTTAGTTTATTCTGGTGATCGTTTCTCCTTTTGTAGGTGGGTGCCAACAAAATATTTTCACACTCTGACGAGAAATTTGGTGATTGAAACTTCATGAGAAGTACCTGCCGGAGCGAAAAACACCTTTGTTTTAATGAATGCGGCTCCAATTCGGGTATTATGCCGGTGTCACTCTCCCCCCTGTTTCGCTTAATTAAAAACGAGCTGCCTTTCCTTGAACTGCTTCGATGTCCTCCGTCAATCTTCTCTGCTGTGGATCCCACACCGCACAGGGGTATTCCAGAAGAGGGCCGACAAGCGTAGTGTAAGCAGTCTCCTTGGTAGACCTGTTTCATTTTCTAAGTATTCTGCCAATAAATCGTAATCTTTGGTTTGCTTTCCCCGCGATATTACACAAGTGAGTCACTAACTATTGCCACCTAGAATTACTCCGAAAGTATGGTAGTAACAGGCAGCAATTAGATAACCTTGTTTTAATTTCCTGCCTTACTTCTAGGTCACATGATTTTATAATATTCCTTACTTCCTTATTCACTACCCTCACGATAAATCGTCTGTCCCTTCTTACGATCTGAAAACATTGTGGCCGCAGAAGATATAACTCCAGTGGCTAATGGCCCATGAGTTATTGAACTGTGCATTGTTCTTGACAAAACAATAAACAAAACGAAAGAACTGTACTGATATATACAACTGAAAACGGCGAAAACCGAAACACTACTCAGTGATAATAAAATTCAGCACACAGTAAGGCCGTATTTTTCTGATGAGCAAAACTTCCACTGCCCCTGTGCACCATGCCGAAGTGAGCATATGACAGAACTGCATCCCACTCCCCACCTCACCTGTCCCAAAGTACTCGCGTGAGGCGCGGCGCGACAAACTGTGCCACAACCACAACGCCTCCCGATCTGGAGCAGCCACGTGTCGCGTCCCAGTCGCTTTGCGTCGCGTCCCAGTTTGCGCGGTCCCGTTTGAACCTGTGAAGTTGCCGTAATGCGCTCTATATGCGTCTCAATTTGCGCATGGCGTTAGTGTTGTATTGCGAAACTGTCGAATGGTGTTTAGATGTCAATGGCGCGTTAGATGGATACCCGTATTCGGCGAGTATTTATATTTGCACAATATACGAGAGAGAATTGTCAAAGCATGTGCTTCTATAAGTGCTGAAGAGGTAAGGAATACCACTCAATCCATGATAAGAAGATTGCAGCACTGCACTGATACCAGTGGTCATCACTTCGAACACCTTCTGTAAATGGACGTTCATGCCACCTTTCTTGCCTTCGTTGACCTTCAAAAACCTTACTGTTACACAACATTGGATTCGTCTCGATACCCGCTATCAGAAAATAAGTACCAAACTATAGCACCCCACTTAAAAAAAAAAAAGTTGACCTTCATATCTCTGACGCGACCCCACCTAACAAAGAAAAGACCAACGTCATATTATAGCTTCCGTTGTCCCGTCCAACATTTGTCCCACAGACTTTTCAGCTACTATCATACTTTCGGAGTTATTCTAGGTGGCAATAGTTAGTGACTCACCCTGTATATTGTATCCTCTCCTCCTCATGTCTCCTTCGTCGTCGCCGTCAGTAGTGGTTGTGATTTGTTTGGTTCTCTCTTCTTTCTTCTTTACACGATCGGCAAGTCCTCAGGCTCGTTAAGTTCGAGGAAGTGGGGAAGGGGAACATCTTATTATCTTTTCGAAATCATGATATACAACAAAACATCAAGAACTTCCAATTTATGGCCGTCGTTCGAGTACGGCAGGAAACGAAAAAAATAAGTGTCACTGTTTTGACAAAAGTGATAACATCGATGTGAAGTTGTAGTTTCTACAGTTGGTCGTCTACTGAAATGAGACGCAACACATGAATTGTCTTTGTCTTTATTGAGGTCCCGATTTGGCTAAACAAATCACATTCACTGGGAACTCAATCATAATTAAAGCCAAAAAAATGGCTCTGAGTATTATGGGACTTAACTGCTGTGGTCATCAGTCCCCTAGAACTTAGAACAACTTAAACCTAACTAACCTAAGGACATCACACACATCCATGCCCGAGGCAGGATTCGAACTTGCGACCGTAGCGGTCACGCGGTTCCAGACTGTAGCGCCTAGAACCGCACGGCCACTCCGGCCGGCAATTAAAGCCAATTTTTGTAGTGTTCGCCAGTGTGTGTATCGGATTTTCAACTTATAACTCAGTTCCAGCTGGTCCCGGCGGAGGTTCGAGTCCTCCCTCGGGCATGGGTGTGCGTGTTTGTCCTTAGGATAATTTAGGTTAAGTAGTGTGTAAGCTTAGGGACTGATGACCTTAGCAGCTAAGTCCCATAAGATTTCACAAACATTTGAACATCAGTTCCAGCTACACGTAACCCAAGACTGTTGATAAATTGCTGTGCAATCATACAATCAAATCTAATCCCAGAAATTTGTCTCTTTTCTCGAGAATTGATTATCTATCGTAATAGTTAATGAAAAGTCAGTTCCGAACCATATGCTTTCTCAAAAACAACTTCCGATCTAATTATTATCGGTAATAATTCTTCGTTTTAATTGAAGTCTACATTGATGCTGTAGCGCGATTCCTTGTAACATATATCGTGTCTCGCGCCTCGCTGATAAAGCCCGCAAGATATGACTGTTAATTTAGACAGCTAGCGTATTACTTTTTGTTCCCCCCCCCCCTCTCTCTCTCTCTTCCTTTTACTACTCAAAGGACTCAATAATTAATTAGGATTGCCCTCTACGCAATCAATTAGGACCAAAACACGAAATTCACTTATCACGCGCCAGAGTAACTTGATACGGAGCCAACATCTCTGTCTTTATCAAAGAAAAAATATACTACTTCATTGTCAGGTCTATGTCAAATCACTATTATATCACTGTGAATACGATATAACAGTCATATGGTTTTTACTCTTGTCATACACAATTATTTCAATAGCTTTTAAAATAAATAATCAAGTTGAAAACCACAAATATTACTATAGGAATACAATACGTTTCGATGTATCAAAAAAAAAAAATTCGATTCAGCGTAACGTCACGCATTAAAACTTGCTGTTACTCTACCAAACCAACATGAGACTACGTATTTCTCGGAATCGAAACTTCGCTGTTAAATTACTTTCGGAGCATTTCTTACTTTTACCACAATTGACACCTTATGTAAGGTTACAATATGTAATTGTTTTAGTTTAAGTAATTCGTAACTGTATTCCCTAAGTATTTAGTTGAGTTTATAGCCTTCAGATTTGCGAAGTTTATCGAGTAACCTAAATTTAGCGGATTCCTTTTAGTACTTACGTGGATAATTTCCCATTTTTCCTTATTTAGTGTCCATTGCGACCTTTTGGGCGACGCAGATACCTTTTATTAATTATTTTGCAATTCTTTTTCATCTTCTGATGACTTAACAGAACGGTAAATGACAGCATAAGCTGCAAACAATCAAAGAGAGCTCCTGAGGTCCCTACTTCATTTACGTGGATCAGCAACAATAGAGAGCCTATAACACTTCCTAGGGGAATGCCAGATGTCGCTTTTGCTTTATTCGATGTCTTTCCGTCAATTATTGCGAACTGTGACGTTTGTGACAGGAAATCACGAATCCAGGCACACACCGGGGACGGATTCCACAGGTACGCGTCGCTTGTGAGGAACTGTCTCAAAAGTCTTCTGTAATCCATCATCGTTACCTGGACTGCCACTACTTTGCAGGAAGAATGATTCTCTAGAAAACCATACAGGACCTGTATTTATCCATTCCGAGACGCTGTTTTGAATGCGAACTGTTTTGCTAATGTGTTGTGTTTTGGGGGGTACCCGTGTTTTTATCCACCGCTTTACGTCCAAAAATCTACCAGGATTTGTCGGATACGTGCTACGTAAAGTAGCTGCTGTACTGCGTTCGTAAAGCGGAGCGACCCGTTTGATACAAAAGTCACGGGGTACGTCCTCATATCGTGTCTCACCTCGTTTTGTCGCCATAGTGCAGCAACTTGACGTGCCATGGGCAACAAGTTGTTGGAAATCTCCTGCAAAAATATGAGCAATTCTACCTCTATAGCCGTCAATCATTGTGGAAGTGTTTATGATGTAGGATTTTGAGCACGAACTGACATTTCGATTATGTCCCTTAATTGTTAGATGGGATTCGTCTCGGGCGATCTTGGTGGCCACATCATTCGTTCGGATTGTGCTGAATTATCTTCAAAGCACTCGCGAACAGGTGTTGCACGGCGACATGATGCATTGTCATCGGTAGAAATTGAATACTTCTTTGGGAACATGAAGTCTATGAATGTCTGCAAATGGTCTCGAAGTAGCCGATTAAAAGCTTTTGCAGTTACTGATCCGTTCAGTTGGATCAGAGGATCCAGTTCGCTCCAAGTAAACACAGCGCACACCATTATGGAGCAACCGCCAGCTTGCACAGTGCCTTGTTGATAACTTGGTCCCATGGCTTCGTGGTGTCTGTGTCACACTCAGACCCTACCACCAGCTCTTACCAACTGAATTCGTGACTCATCTGACCACGCTACGGTTTTCCAGTCGTCTAGGATCCATCCGAAACGGTCACGAGTTCAGAAGAAGCGCTGCATGCGATGTCATGGTTTTAGCCAAGGCACTCGCGTCGGTAACCTGCTGCCATAGACCATTAACGACTAATTTATCCACTCTGTCCTAACGGATACGTTCGTCGTACGTTTCGCATTGATTTCTGCGGTTATTTCATGCAATGTTGCTTGTCTGTTAGCACTGACAGCGCTATACAAACCTCGCTACTCAGGGTCGTTAAGTGGAGGCCATCGGCCACTGCATTTCCATGGTGAGAGATAATACGTGGAATTTGGTTTTATCGGCACATCTCGGCACTATGGGTCTTGGAATATTGAATTCCCTAACGATTTCTGAAATTGAATGTCCCATGCTTCTAGCTCCAACTACTATTCCGCGTTGAAAGCCTGTTAATTCCCGTCGTGCGAGTATAATCATGTCGGCAACTTTATCACATGAATCACTTGAATACAAATGACAGCTCCGTCACTGCACTGCCCTTTTATACATTGTATAATCGATACTACCGCCATCTGTGGATGTGGACATCACCTAGATATAAAGCAGGTGGTCAAACTGTTCTGCCATTTGCTGCAGTGTTTTGTGGCGAGCACTCCGTACACATCATTCACGCATATTGGAGGCTGACAGGGTGAAAAAGCGCTCTCCTTCGTCGTATAACAAGTAAATAACTCGATGGGTGATGGTACAGTGGTTTCTTTTTTCTTTCTCTTTTTTTTTTTAAAAGGCTGAATGTGGTGATGGGAGGGGGGAGGGGGACTGTAGAGCGCCTAGAGCCGCGAACCGGCGGGAGTCCGCAGATAGCACGAAGACGGCGGACTGCGGCCCGGGGGCGTGGCGGGCGTCGACACAAAAGGCCGGGGGCGGCGGAGGCGGCGGGGGGCGCAGGAGACGGCGGGGGCGGTGGGGGCGGCACTCAGCCTGATTGCAGGCCGGCAGGCACGCGCCACACAGCGCATCGATCCACCGCCAGCTGGCTGCCCGACCCGCTGAGTCCGCCGCCGCGCCGCCAAACACATGCGAACGCGAACGCACCGCCATAACGGTTCCCCCACTTCATTCTGTTCGGAAATTATATGCAACTCTGCGCGAACACCCTTCACTGAATATACCCTGTCGCGGAAGTTCCATTACAGAGCGAGTACCACTATTGTGTACTATATTAATACGTTTGTGAGCAGAATGAATCTTTCGCTCTGGCGCTGTTTTGAAACTTCCTGGCAGATTAAAAACTGTGCGTCGTACCGCGACTGGAACACGGAACCTTGCCTTTCACGGCCAATGCTTTTACCGACTGAGTCATCCAGACACTACTCGCAAGCTGTAAGATATTGAGATGATGTTGTGAGTCTTCAAAGGAGATTGGTTACAAAACGTGCGACGGATGACACGTGATCACCTGTCAGAAGCCTGAATAACCATTTCTGGCAGAGCGGGCCGCTACGAGACTTGCAGAAAGAAAGTCAGTGAGGTTCTGGAAGGTATCGACAGGAATGTGGAGTCATGCCGACTCCAGTACCTCGGCCAGTTGCGCTAGGTTTCTCGGTTGAGGATCCATGACACTGACAGTCCGATCGAGGTGGTCACACAGATTGGGTATAAAGCCGGTGAGTTTGGTGGCCACGGCCGTAATCTCATCTTGGTGCTCTGCGAACCACACACGTATACTGCGAGCTAGGTGACAGGTTGCGTTGTCCTACTGGAACAGACTATACTGCTGAGGAAGAACAATCGACATTTAGGGGTGGACATGGTTCCTAAGGATAGATGCGTACCTGCGGTGATCCAGTGTGACTTACAGAAAGACGAAACCACCTGGGGAATATCTCCCCAACATCCTCCACACCATAACGACCCCCTCTCCGACCTGGACTGTTCCGACGGTTTGAAGATGTTTAGATTCAGACGTTTCACACCGTACACAACGACCATCTGTCTGATGGAGAATAAAACATGATTCCTCAGAAAACGCCACATGACGCCACCAGTGGACGCTCGGTTGCGTTCACAGCCGATGAACATCAGCACGAGTACATGGACCAGGTGCCTTCTGTGGAGGCCAATGCGCAGCAACGGTCGCTGAAAGTTCGTTGAGGAGACACCGTTGGTAGCCTCTTGATTGATCTGGGCGGTCAGTTGCTCAACAGCTGCACGTCTGTTCGTCCGTATGCATCTCCGGCGCTGTTGTTCACCCCTGTCATCTATGGCCCGTGGTCCACCTCATTTGTCTCGGCGACGATTTTGGATAATGCCTTTTTGCCATGCACGGTATATTTCAACTATGGCAGCACGTGAACACTTGACACACTTAGCCGTTACGGAAAGGCTTCCACCCTTGGCGCAAAGCCAATAATCGTGTCTTTTTGAAAGTCAGATAAATCTCTCCATTTCCGCACTATGGTAAAGTCTGTACTGTTTTCCACGTCCACAAAACACGCTTAACATACCCTCCGCCGACAGTGCTGCCATCTGCCGTCTGTGAGTGTTTATTGCACGTTGATGTCGAACATAGGCGGTGGTCACATTAATGTGACAGGACCATGTAGAATACTGCTCACGCATGTGGGACAAACAGGTCTAACAGGTGATACTGAACGTTTACAAATAAGGGCAGCACATATGGTAACAAGTTTATTTGTCTCACAGCAGAATGTCACAGAAGTACCTCAAAATACCTGAACTGGCAGAAGCCTGAAGATAGATGCCAACTATCACGAGGGAGCCTATTCATGTATAAAGAGCTCAATCTAGGCATATACTACTACCTGTATACTGCTCGTGAACGTACAGCGAAGACGAGAGTGGACCCATTACCGCGCGCGCAGTGTCATAAGCAATAATTCTTCTTGCGGAGCATACGCCAGTCGAACGGGAGGGAACCCTAACACATGCTATAATGGGAAGTATGCTCTTCCGTGCTCTTCGGAGTGTGGATGTGGATTAAGAACTTTAGGCTAGAGGTATTGGCAGAAGTGCAGCTATGGGAATGGCTTCTGGTTAGTTTTTGGATAGCTCGGCCGGTAAGAACATTTCTAGGGGAAGCCAGGGTTCCAGGTTCGAGTCCACAGATTTTATGTGCCAAGGCAACTTTTCAACGTTTCAACACCAATGAAAACAACGTCTGTTATGCGTTATACTGGTTCGTCATCACGAACCATAACCCATTGCTCTGAAAATGCTCCTTCCTTCTCTTCAATAAAGGCGACGTTTATACTAGTCCAAAAGCTCGGCTTTCAATACCCACTTCTAGATGAATTGCTTTGTCTGTATTCCCCATAACTACACTTCAAAAATATGGCAAACGTACTATTTTTTACAGTAGAGTTAGGTGATGCCTTCCAGGCAATTCCATACGCTTTCCAGAGCTGTACAAGTTTCAACAATGGTCGACATGTCGTTAGATGTCTACTGTACTGTGATGGATCCTTCCTTGCAAATATTGCTGTAGGATTCCTCTCAGATTTATGACTGTTCGCGAGGAACACAACAAGGTACAATCCTTTTAATTGCCGGAATTAATCGCTGCGGCTGTGCACCAAGGTCTGTAGGTTGCAAGGATGATAATGGAGTCATCTGCAGTTCATCTCATGTGTAGCTCATCTCTTCAGCTCTTGTGGGATGTACAATAGCAAAACATGTACCTGTAGGCATCCACGGAGAAGGTGGTGTGGCGATGAAACCAGTGGACTTTTAATGAGGAGGACTAAGTTTTAAATCACGCAGACAGCCATCTTAAAACAGTTTTTCCTTGGTTCCTTAAGTGTGGCCTCTTTCTAGTGAATTCCAGGATGGTTTTGAAAGTTTAAGCTGTTTCTGTTGATTTTTAACCCTTGACCAGCTTTATGGTATGATGTTGCTATCAAAAGTTCTTGCTTAATACGTCTGTATACTGCAAGGGCGTTAGCCAAACAGTCACGGAACAACAAAAAGGAAACATAATCGTATGCGAAATTGACACAGTTCTCCCTAGTCAAACAAGATGAGGAAGTGCAATACACGTTACTTTCACTGAATAATAAGCGAATGATCGTCGAGTGTGGACGTTGTACAAAACCGTAACGCCGTCACAGTGAGAATAACAAGCTTAGGTATGCAGTAGGTTGTATTTAATTTTAGTGGGTCGCCTAACCGTGGAAAATATGAAGAACAACTTAAAGGATCACTTTATATTTGTAGTGGACTGTTAAGGCAGCCAGTCCACAGTGAAGTAGCCGAAAGGGCACGCGTCAACCCACGCCGTCTGGCGTTAAGTCTGGAACAGGATACGTGATGAATGTGATAAAGAAAAGAACGTAGCTACTAGAACACTTAACTTTTATATCGTCCTTTGGTATACAGCAATCTTGATGAGACAAGTGAGACTATCTTGAGATACATGCAATGGTACAAATGGCGCCTTGCTAGGTCGTAGCCATGGACTTAGCTGAAGGCTATTCTAACTGTCTCTCGGCAAATGAGAGAAAGGCTTCTTCAGTGTAGTCGCTAGCAACGTCGTCGTACAACTGGAGCGAGTGCTAGTACGTCTCTCGAGACCTGCCGTGTGGTGGCGCTCGATCTGCGATCACTGCCAGTGGCGACACGCGGGTCCGACATGTACTAATGGACCGCGGCCGATTTAAGCTACCACCTAGCAAGTGTGGTGTCTGGCGGTGACACCACAATATTAATGAAGTCTGAGTATACTTGCTCTAATTATTGAACACAATATACAAGCAGTTAGAAGGGAAAAAAGGTTTCTAAAATGTGGATTGAATTCACACAAAATGACGCTAACTCTGTGGGAAAGTGAGAAATTTTATGGAAGAAAACGCAGTATGTTATCTTTATCTGGGCAGTCTGTGAATTAAACGTTACTGACACAAAGTCACAAATTATAATCAAATGGGAAACGCATATCGTGTGCCGATACAAGTTAGTTGTGAGCTGACTCAGAGTACAGACCACACTACCACAGATTGCCAAACTTACATTTCCCCAAAATCGGCAAAGCCTGTGCCCATCAGCACCAGATGGCGGCTGGTAGAACATTTGTATGGCGGCTAGAACGTGAGTGCTACAAAACTCTCTCTCCTAAAATCTCTGCTTTCAAAAACTCTACATGGGGAGGAAGACTCCATGCTATTTCTAATGTGACGGACAAGAATATCAAACAAGGGAAAATCGAGGATGGAATAATGACAATATTGTTAAAAGGGTAGTTGCTACTCACCATATGGCAGACGTGCTGAGTTGCAGATAGGCATGATAAAAAGAGTGTCAAACAAAGCTTTCTACCAAGCAATACTTTGTCAGAACTAGACAACACACACACTCACACACACACAAACACACACACACACACACACACACGACCACAGTCTCTGGCTGTCAGTCTCTTCTTGGCAGCCAGACTGTGGTCGTGTGTGTGAGTTGCGTCTGTGTGTGTATGTATGTGTGTGTGTGTGTGTGTGTGTGTGTGTGTGTGTGTGTTGTCTAGTTCTGATAAAGTATTGCTTGGCCGAAAGATTTGTATGACAGTCTTTTTGTTGTTCCTACCTGCGACTCAGTATCTCCGCTACATCGTGAGTGGTAGCCATCCTTTTCATTATAGTGGACGAGAATATCACTTATTTCATGAAAAAACAGGGGAATGCCGCAGAAACTTTCCACTCTTGTTACAAAACCCACATTAACAAACACGAGGCTGGTAATGCCCTGGAGCAGGCTCTCTTTCATTGGTCAGCCTCTTCACGCCAAGTATAATTTCTATTAGATGACTGAAATTTAGAAGTGAAACCAATCATCTTTCTCATGCTAGCACAGCGGTGCTATGGCGTTTTGATCTTTGATGTTGGTGCCAAATCGGCAAAAATGTCGTTCTCGACTATTCTTTTGGGCCACCAGTGGCGGCACTGTGTCTTCAGCCCATAGCTGGGTCGGGTACTGGCTCTGCCCATAAAAACATGAAGCAGGCTACAGCCTCACTTCTATGAAAAGCGCCCACTCCCTGGGGACTCCCGCCTCTCTTAATGAGATCCATTGACTGTCATCTGCCAACAACAGAACCCTGAGATCATACTGGAAATACACCTTCCTAACACGAAAAACGCAAATCCTTCCTCCCAAGCCTACACATGTGACAGTGCTCCTAACGAGAGTATCACACAACCAAAGTAGCTAAGGGCATGTGAAGTCCATGTGCAAAATGAAAAAGCGCAACCATTACGCGGGTTTCGTCACCGTGACAGTTTACAACATATTAAAATGGATTAGCGTGAAACAAAAATAGCGTAAAATAAAAATACATCTGATGTGATTAGCATTTTATAACAGACATCAGTCCATATTCGCAGACGTCATTACCTTCAAAATACTATTTAATTCAGGTTAGAGACAGACTGGAAACTTTCCCGCGACAATGACTAAAGTTTAGATGAAATCTCATATAGGTCGGTTATTGTTTCTAGCTATGGATACGAGACTGCTAATCTTAAGCACTTGAGCCACATAAATCCGAACGCAACTTCCTTGTTGACTTCTTATTACGATCTTTTCGACCGAATTCTTTCATTAATATTTGTCCTGTTGACACGCTTATACGTCTTACCTCCCAATGATATTTATGTCACTTTTAATACTCCCTAGTATTCATTTAACTTTGTACCACTCAAGATTTTGCTGACCTATTTTCCCAATCTCGACTTCTCACTTCAAAATTACTTGAAAAGCTATCGTGTGCTCGAAACGAAAAATTCGCATTTTCAGCACGACAATGCCCAGCTGGTGTCCATGTCCCTAAAGACGGGTAGATATAGGTACTCTTGCACATGTTGTCGACGGGCCATCAACTCTAGCCTGACTTGCTTTTTTTTTCTACTGCAAAACAGATAAGTAAATATTTGATTTTTTGAGTGGCAGAACCATGGTATCAATTGTTACTTTTAAAGCACAGTTTATTATTAAATTTAATTTTCGAGGGAATACGATACATATTACGTTACGCATATTTATTGTGGTTCATTCGTTGGTTAAAGAATATGACACTGAATTTCCTCAAATTTCAAGGCTTGCGGGGTAACCATCCAGTTGAGTATCGCATAGACACCGTTTTGTATAATAATGAGGAGAAGAGATTTTCTTATTTTCCGAAACAAATGGATACATACGTCACGAGGAACTGCACGTAACTCCACAGGAGGCAGTTCAGCGTCTGTAGAACTCACTACAGCTGCGATTGTAAGCAGGGTATGTAAGGTGTTGATGCGACGACAAGTCACGTAACCTGTTATTAGTAGAGACGAATGTATCTCGGTAAAGGGGTACCAAACTTCCAGGGCCAAAAGCTCAAGTTCTTAGGAACTTCAGCGGTGGCTGAACGTTATGGCAGTACGTTGCTACCAGCACACGGTAGCTACCAATTTCCAGACAGCAGGCCAACGGAGCAGTATTTGCGTTGTAAGTCAACGCGAGAGCAGTACGCACAAACACGGCCGGCGATTTAATTAAGACGTGTGTGCAGTGCCGACGGCACTGTGTCATGCGTGTCCCGATAAAAAAGAGATACGTTAAATTTTGAATAACATACAGGAGCGTGTTTACACTAAAAATAAATGTAAACGTATCCCTCAAACACGAAAATAATAACGTAAGCTAATACACGGAGTAAATTAAGTCCCTTGTTTAGTACAGTAAACAAAACAGAAGCCTGTTTATACAGCGGCCTGAACAACAATTTTGCGTCCTCTTGCGTTCATCAAACGAGCTTCAAAATAAGAGAGAAAACGCGCGTACCCTAGCGTTTTTACGGTGATGATGTTGATAAACGGGACGCACCAACGGGCGAATTACGCTTTTAAAAATTATTTTAATCAAGTCCGTTCCGCAATTTATTTGGTGCTTCTAATCTGGTTCCGCTATCATCCACATGCAAGAGACTATAGACCTTCATTGACGACAGAAGTAGCAAGTAACTACATATGTTATGAGATGATTTTTCCCTTTCTATAGAAACAGTCCTGCCGGAGGGACATCCACAAATGAGCATTATATGAGAGGTTGAAAATACGGCTTCAGCTGGAAGATTCTTCTTATTTTTCAGTAGTTGACACACGGCCGGTTTCGGGCCCTTACATGCCCATCATCAGGTGTTATAACTTTGTGCTATAACCCCGAGCACCACGGCGGACGAGTAAAAGACGCGGTGTATCACCAGCGAGAGCAGAGCACTGAAAAATAAAAAGAACCTTACAACTGAAGTGGTATTTTCAACCTTGCCTTTCTATACAGCAAAATATTATATAGATAAGTGCTTAGGGATTTCAGGAAATAAGTTAACATTTTGCCCTACGTCAAGACCATTCTGGTACGAATTGCTAAATTTAATTAAGATAATAATGTCAGTAATTTCAATATTGACTCACTCATATTAGAATGCTGGTGTTAAGTTACATGCGACCCTTCTTGAAGAAACATTCATTATTTTGTATTTTATGCATTTCTACTACTGGTACTTACTGAGGAAATGGTCGTGTGACTTCAAGATAGTGACTGATTGGTTCCTTGGTGGATCAGTCGCATTCGGAAAATTGCTTGGTGGTGCCACGTTCCTTTCTTTTTCTTGTTTTTGTTTTTTGTCGTAGATTGTACGAGATCTGTTAAAAACTTCCTGAACATTCGTAATTTACACCACTGATGTGTTGGAGCGAAACGCGATTGGCATCCCTGCACACGGCTGTTTATAGTGTGTGACTGCCGCTATTTTCATTATTGTATGTCTGTTAGATACTGTTTAGTGCTGTATTGAGTAGAGCGTTGTGTCACAGAGTCTGCGAATTTCGAGATGGCAGAGTTAGAGGAGCAACGCGACTGCTTTAAACTTTGCGTGAAACTCAAGAAAACTTCTAAAGAGGCACGCCAAATGATGCCAGAAGCCTACGATGATTTGTACTTAAGCCGTATTCGGTGTTTAAATGGTTCACACGGTTTAAAAATGGCCAGACGGAAGTTAAAGATGGCCCTCGTTCAGGACGCCCTTCGGCGTCTACCAACGACCCTTATGTGAGGAATGTCAACAAAACTGTGCGCGCTAATCGAAGACCGACTGACTGAAAAATTGCAGAAGAACCCAACATTTGAGTTGCATTATGTCATGACATCGTGACACAGCATTTTGGAATGCATCGTGTTGCCGCAAAGTTCGTTCTACAGCTCATGAATCAAAACCAGAAAGACCTTCGCCTCGCGATCTGTGAAGAACTTTTGGATCTCGCAAATGAGAACGAGACGTCCCTTAAGAGAATGATAACTGGTGATGAGACGTAGGTCTATGGTTATGATTTTGAGACCAAGGATCAATCTTCACAATAGGTCGATGAAGGTTCTCCAAGACCAAAACAATCACAGGGTGAAGTCAGGTCAGATCAAATGCCAAAGCCACGCTGATAGTTTTCTTCGAATTTAAAGGATTAGTTCGTCATGAATTCGTAGCACAGGGACAAACTGTTAATGTATAGTGCTATCAGGACGTGTAGCGATGCATTCGGAAAAATGTGAGAGGAAAACGGCGTGAAATGTGGCGAGACAATTCATGGCTCTTGCATCACAATAACGCACCCGCACATTCATTCCTGTTGGTGAGTGACTATTGCACAAAAAACCGAAATTTCTGTGCTGCCTCACCGTCCGACTCTCCAGATCTGGCTCCTGCAGACTTTTTTTATTTCCAAAGTTGAAAACCCCGACGATAGGACGAAGATTTGCAACCATAGACGAAATAAAGAAAAAATCGCAGACGGTGCTTCGCGCGATCCAGCAAGAGGCGAACCAAGACTGCTTCCGGAAGTGTAAATGGCTTGAGAGCGGCATATAAATTTTGGCGGACAGTATTTCTAAGGAGACCGTGCACAATAAGTAAAAGGTAAGCGCTAAAAAATTTTAAGGGCAAAGTTCCGGAATTTTTTGAACAGAGCTCTTATGTGCACACTAGGATACATGATATTCTGATTGTGTTTTTGGTATCGGAGTTAATTACTGCCTGTCCCATGATTCTTAAATGTTAATAGTCTCTTACTTAATATTATCACATTTTCATAAATATTCATGCCGAATTCCGAGAGTTTTTGGTTTTTACGTGCTCTGCGTATAGTCTGGAGTTGTCTCATTTCATACATTTTATTATTGTATGTGTTTAGCCATTTATACCTTTTAGAGGGTTTTTGAAATGTTTTAGACGCCACGTACGGCCAGTTTAGTGGCCTGGGAAAACTGCGAAATTACGTCTTCTTATCAGGCGGTGTACACCTCAACACTTGGTGACAGAAGCCAACCGCTTATTGTAAACTGGGTGCGTTAATGTATTTACAAATTCTTTTAGTGCTGGTGGATCGCATGTCTTATTTTTACTTAGCTATTGTTTTTTTCATGGCAATAAACTTGTGTAGACTGTATTGGTGTTGTATTAAGAGCAGCACAGACCTGGAGTCAGATGAAACAGTTTTGGGTTCTAGGGTCAAGGTTTTTTTCTTTACTGGCAGCTTCCACTCTAACCCCTCGGTCTTCTGAACTTACGTTATAGATCTTATCGATAATATTTAGATATTCTGTTTTCAGAAAATGAATGCTTAAGACCATATTTGTAACAAATATTTGAGAAGTGTCGTATTTGTAATTGTTTGTGTCTGTATGATATTTCTTCTCTCAAAGGCAAAAATAAAGTAAAATGAAAGTCTACAATCTGACTCGTTCGAATCGTACGAATTTTTGACCAAATTATACACGAAATATGTAGCTCTAACCTTTCGCTGTGTATTTTAGTATCAGTGAGACCAACTTCTCCTTTTTCTTTTTCTTTCAAGCAGTGGGCGATTCGCCTGTTCCTGTCATATAGGAAGTTTTGGCCTGGGCCTTGCAAGCAGTACAAATGTATCCAGAAACGTTCTGGTGCCCTGTACAGAAGACGAGAGGTAGACTGCCATATCCGAGCCTCTGGTCGTAACCCAGGTCAATAAGTCACGACTAGCTTGGCAACTCTGCATGAGAGATCCAGTCTACGACTATGAAGCGACTGGAGTGCCACAGTTCTCAGACTCGTCGTACTCTCCGAACTAGAGCGGGACCAGAAGAAACCCGTTAGCAGTGATGTAACAGCAGCACCTTGGTTTGTGAAGTATGCAACCCGCAACATTTGCTTCGTACTCCGTCCGTGCTCTCTAAAAGACGTCGATTCACCACCTACAGATCGTTCCTCGCAAGACAATCAACATTATGCTCTTTTTAGAAATGATAGAGGATTATTCCGAGGTAAACTGACTGATGAGATTACACGAAAAATTGTAAACAGCACTAAGACCAAAAGATCGTTTATTGGCCATTATAATTTTAATTATTATTATTATTATTATTAGACTTAAAGAGGTCAGAAAATGGAATAGGTTCAGTAGCGATATTCCCTACTTTAAATGCAATGTGTTGTGTAGTGTGCTGGTTATTTGGAGACGGGGAAAAAGTATGGTGGAGTGTGAATGTCTAATTTTTCAGATTTATTCTTTGAACATTTATTAGCACAAAAAGGCCCAAAATTTGTTCGTAGGAGGCCCAAAAACCTTAGTTAGGCCACTGAGTGCAGTGCACCACAGGCGTGAACTTACACTCCATTGAATTATGTCGTCTACGTGATATTACACAAAAGAAACGAAATTAAAGTTGTAGATTTTGTACTTAGCATATAAATTAAATTATTGTGGTCGGCTTCCAATTAGAACCTATCTGAGTCCAATTCTTCCACTGCTCGCAATATTTATGCAAGGTTTTTCTTTTGTATTACACTTCTCTGGAGCTCCGTCGTTTTTATCATCTGGCAGAGGGTAAGAAAACGGCTGCAGTAAAATATTACACGACCACGATGTTACTGCACTTCGCCTACCGCGGCCGTCATCGGAAACATGCGGTGCCATTATAGTAAACAAGCAAGTGATAATATTAAGGAAAACCTATAGCACAGTGAATGCTTTCAAGGCATCTGTGCATATACTATCAAGTAGTTCAGCCTGTCTTCGTGAAATATCACTATAGAAATCCATGATAAGCCTACCGAAGCGCCTCACCCCCAGGTGTAATAATACAGTGGTCGATTAATACTCGTCCGCTGCCACTAAGTTGATCGATGCTGATGGGAATTGGCATAGCCTAAGGACGAAATTCAAAGTCTAAAGTACTCAGAGACCAAGACGCCGCGAGTGCTAGTAATTCGAGCCTTCTCCTTGCGATGTGTTTGTGTAGTATAAATAATATGTTGTGAAAATAATTATGTCAGTAAAACGAAAAACTAGTCCAACTTGCAAATTTTTACTTTTTATTCATTCTATGACTAGTTTTGGGCCGAGACCCATTTTCAAATCATCATAACAAAGTCAAAAATGGCATTTTCGAAGATGTCAAAAATGTGCAATGAACATTTACATACAGTTACCTGTATGTGCAATGATCATTTACAGTGCATAGAGTTATCTGTATGCGCTGTAAATGTTTTTGACATATTCGGAAATGCGATTTCCGACTTTGTTATGATGATTTAAAAACGGGTATCGGCCCGAAACTAGTCATCGAATGAATAAAAAGAGAAAAATTGGCAACTTTAAGTGGTTTTTCTTTGTACAGATTAATAGAAGTTGTTGACCCAAGCTACTCCAGGACGCTGGAGCCGCGCGGGATTCGCCGAGCGGTCTGAGGCGCTGCAGTTATGGACTGTGCGGCTGGTCCCGGAGGAGGTTCGAGTCCTCCCTCGGGCATGGGTGTGTGTGTTTGTCCTTAGGATAATTTAGGTTAAGTTGTGTGAAAGCTTAGGGACTGATGACCTTAGCAGTTAAGTCCCATAAGATTTCACATACATTTCAACATTTTACCAGCCGGAGTGGCCGAGCGGTTCTAGGCGCTACAGTCTGGAACCGTGATACCGCCACGGTCGCAGGTTCGAATCCTGCCTCGGACATGGATGTGTGTGATGTCCTTAGGTTAGTTAGGTTTAAGTATTTCTAAGTTCTAGGGGACTGATGACCTCAACAGTTAAGTCCCATAGTGCTCAGAGCCATTTGAACCAGGACGCTGGAAGTTCGAAAACAACTATATGTATTTCATAATGTTTAGTGCAGACAAGTTTAAATAATACCCGCAACGTGGCTATATTTTCAAATAGGTTAATATGCTAACGAGCAAAATTTAGTTTTGTTAATTACTTACATTCGATGGCTCAATGGTAAAGCGCCAAAGTGTGATTTCAGCCTTCTCGGATTCGATCTCCGGTCAGTCTAAGGTTTTTTTTTAAAAAATTGTCACTTATAACTTCTTTCACCTTTGTTAATATTTGTTAAAGTCAAAAAAATCGAGTTGGACCGTGGAAGGGAAGCCACGTTACCCTCTAGACACACTATAACTGGCTACGTAAGTCAGTTCAGAGGCCAGAGGAAGGCAACGGCGAGTGTACAAGCTCCATTGGGACAATGCCTGGTGAAGAACTGTGGCGGTCAAACTATCGGTTTCATGACAGCATTTCCATTTTCCTAAGCCTTAAATATGTGGGTTGTAAGATGAACATCAGAAAACGCAAAACTAGGAAATATAGTGGAATTAATTCAGACGATGGTGAAGTAACTAAGTTCGAAAATAACACCCTAAAAATAGACAGTTTAGTATCTGGGCAGCAAAATCATCGACGGTGTCCGAAGCAGAGAGGACTGGCAACGCAATGAAAAACATTTCGGAAAAAGAGAAATTTGCTAACATCGAATGTAAATTTCAATGTTGGAACATCTTTTCTGAATGTATTTGTCTGGAGCGTAGAGATGTGTAACACGGACTATTAGCAATACAAGAAGAGGAACACAAAAGCTTTTTAAATGTTCAAGATTCGATTGGTCGATTGGATAGCTAACGAAGAGGTATTCAATCTAATCTGGGAGAAAGGACATTTATGGCGCTACATGACAAAAGGAAGGGATGAGTCGATAGGACACAGCCTGATGAGGCATCAAAGAACATTCAGTGTGGCAATGGAAGGAGGTGCTGCTGTAAGCAGGTAAAGTCGATGTAGATTGCAGTACATAAGCTGAGATGAAGAGGCTTCCACATAATACACTACCGTGGAGAGCAGCTTCAAACGAGTCATCGGACTGTAGACCACAACAATAACAACAACAACAATAACGATATCAGCTGCCAAGAAAATGGCTGCTCCAGCAAACTTGTTTAATTAGTAATGGTGAGCTTCCGGGTGTTCAGCCGAGCTGTTTCCATTTTCTGCAGAAAATTTTAGTACAAAAAATGGAAACAACAACTCGGCTGAACACCCAGAACCTCATTATTAATCAGTCACGCTGAGAAAACTTACTTGTTTAGTATTTGTATTTTTAAAGTTTATTTAAAAATTTTATATATCGCTAATTTCTCAGCCCAGGTTGCTCATTTTTTACATTATGATTAGTTTCTTTCTCCCTGGATCACTTTTAACTCTATGTGGTTGTGTAAGCAACTCGTTGTGCCTGTCTCGGAACTACACAGCATAACACAGTAGTATTGGCAGTACACATATGTGTAGTTCCACCGCAGATCTGGAAATGATCCAGGAGGATCGAAATTATTCATGCTGTAAAGGCTGTGCAACTGAGACTGAAAGATAAGCGATGTATATTTTTTTTTAAATATCAATACAGTTGATGATTTCTCTCACAACGAATATGTCGGCTGCATACGGGAAAGCAAGTGCTTCGGCTACATAACGGTGGTGGCGAATGAATGAGACCACATGGCCACTGCTTAGCGTGTGCACGAACATTTAGACGAAGCATTGCGTAACGATCTAAAGTACATATTTAAATTATGTCACAATACTTTGCCAGATGTAAGCATACGAATGTTACATATTTTGAGTTTCAGCACGATCTGATAATTAGTTTCCACAAAAATACAATTTTCACGAAATTTCAAAAGCGCGAAATATTAAAGATAAAAGGCTGGAATTTTAGATTTAGGTTCCGTTTTACGTAAAAATATACTGCTGAGGTTTTTAATGTAATTATCTCTTTTATTTGCTAAGTTGTTAAGTAACAACAGATTATTGAACCAAAATTTGTAAAATAATGGTAAACTTGCCTTTATAAGTAAGTTAGAATGATAAAATTACACCACTTTGTTCATCGGAAGCTTGAAAGGGTACAGTACCGCCCAACATTGAAAATAGGTACGAAATTCTTGTCAGAACAACACATTTTTTGTGTAAAAGTAACTCAATTTCAATTAATACAGCGAAGCCGGATACCAGTGTGGGAAAGAATGACAATTTATTTATTTAATTGATCACATGTGCACTCCCTCAAAATAAATCCCTACATCCAGTTTGGTGAGATCTGTGAAATGAATGAATGTATGGTCGTCTGCTAACCACAGATAGTGAATGGGAATATATGATCATCTTTGAGTCGATCCTTTGGTGAGATCAAAGAGATGGAAGTTACCAGAGCTTTTGAGCGTCTGAAATGTGGCTGACCAATAAGGTAGCAAGGTGCTTCTCCCACTTCGACAGAGGTGCGAGAGAACCGGAATACGGCCATGTTTCGGCACTCTGGCGCTGAACCTTCTGCTGTAAAGACCTGTTTTTTTGTTGTGCTCCGTAATGAAAGTGTGGAGGCATGGTATGGATGTGGAATATTTAAGAGTAGTTAGAACTAATCATTTCTCTTTCCCAGGAACTTTTGTGGGGAAAATTACAAAGTGAGGCAGGTAATTTTAAGGGGATTGTAGTAAACCAACGGTCACAATGAGCCCACGTGTAGTTATAAGTTGAGATACTAGCGTGTGTACAATAAGCTGAAATATTTAAGAAATAGCGTGTGTATCATAAGTTGAAGTATTTAAGAAATATCATTCCGTGTGACGCTAAATTTAAACTCTGAGAGAGAATCAAGGTGAGTCGGCCGTTTTTCCAGCAACGCCACTTGGCTTGCATTGCACAGGAAGACGTGCGTTTATCTCCAGAGTTCACAGTAGGAAAGTAGAATTACAAAGTGGGGCAGTGTCGTGTGAAACTGGGATAGATATTGATTGAAGTGGGAAAGCGGAAAGTGATGATGTTGTAACAGTTCTTTGTGTTGTATTTCATATTGTTGTGTTGTATATGTCATGTAATTTGGGTATGTGTGTTTTGCATGGGGGTAGCAAGGTAGTTTCGAAAGATTTGTGGGTATGCCTGTTCCTTCTGTATCGCTCGATCTGGAGGAAAGTTTCGTGAGGATGATTGTGAGAGGCGAAGTGTGAGGTATAATAAAAGATCCACCATCCGATCCAGGGAGTGCACTGGTGCGGTAAATAGATTACGAGACCATAGTATAGAGATTCACTAACGTAAAGCCATGCCCACTGGGCGGAATTTCTCATGTGATTTTGTTGTAGGTTGTAGAATTTGTGTGTTTAGGAATAAATCAAATAGTGAAAAGAAAGAGATTGGTGGCCTTTTTCATTAAATTGTATGTTGTCGTAATATCCCGAATTCATATAAAAGCCGGTAAATCAAAGACAAAAAGTAAATGTGGTATTGCCAATGCGTAGTGTGCAGTCAGAGTTCTATAAATCACTGATAGTCAGATGCGTGTTTCCGTTGCGTATTATTCATGCAGGAGGATAATTTGTAACTAAATAGTAAGATACGAGAATTCATGTTGCTCGATAAATTAAGGAGGAATCCACTCGCTTGGCAAACCACTCATCTTGCAGGCCTGACTGCTTGATGCCACAGTATGAGAAAGGCAAGTGGGTGCCTCTCAAGCTATGATGCCAAACTGAAAGATAGTTGTGTAACTGTACACAGATAGAGACGGCGGAATAGAGACAGTTCAGATCAGAGGTCGCAGTCTACCCTTGGTTCCCTTAGAAAAAATTTATAAGCCGGAACTTGAGAGTTATCTAATTGATATTTTTATGGAATATACACAGAATACAGCACTGCTCATAGAAAAATTGGGAATGTTGTTAAAATAACAACGATACGTAATATCACGTAATCAGAAAGGGTGCCATTTGAGCGCTGCTGCAGGCACTTAAGGCTTTCCGACTATAAAAACTCTCCTCCCGCACAGCCCATGAAGGCACAAAGATACCGACTGGCTGCCGTATCATCCTCAGCCCACAGGCATCACTGTATGCGGATATGGAGGGGCATGTGGTCAGCACACCGCTATCCAGGCCGTATGTCAGTTTCCGTGACCGGAGCCGCTACTTCTCAATCAAGTAGCTCCTCACTTTGCCTCACAAGGGCTGAGTGCACCCCGCTTGCCAACAGCGCTCAGCACACCGGATGGTCACACATCTAAGTGCCAGCCCAGCCCGACAGCGCTTAATTTCGGTGATCTGACGGGAACCGGCGTTACCATGGCGGCAAGGCTGTTGACCTTTCTGGCTATGGGTATTCTGGCAGAAGAGCCAACACCGTGTTGCTAGAGGAGGCCGAAATGCACGCGTTCAAAGCTCACGCAGACTGGCGTGAGGTCTGGAACAATTAAAGGAGTTGAGTCTAATAAGAAAAGAACGTAGTTCTTGGAATACTTAACTTTAATCCATAATTGGTGTACATCGCTCTTGTTGATTCGTTAATAACAATCTCAATAGAAACTGGTAATGGCGCCTTGCTAGGTCGTAGCAAATGACGTAGCTGAAGGCTATGCTAACTATCGTCTCGGCAAATGAGAGCGTATTTGTACAGCGTAGTTGTACAGCCGAACTTGCTAGGAAAGGTTCTTTCCTAGCAAAGTCGGCTGTACAACTGGGGCGAGTGCTAGGAAGTCTCTCTAGACCTGCCGTGTGGTGGCGCTCGGTCTGCAATCACTGAAGGTGGCGACACGCGGGTCCGTTAGTATACGTCGGACCCGTGTGTCGCCACTGTCAGTGATTGCAGACCGAGCGCCGCCACACTGCAGGTCTAGAGAGACTTCCTAGCACTCGTCCCAGTTGTACAGCCGACTTTGGTAGGAAAGGTTCACTGACAAATACGCTATCATTTGCCGAGACGATAGCATAGCCTTCAGCTACGTCATTTGCTACGACCTAGCAAGGCGCCATTACCAGGTTCTATTGAGATTGTTATTAACGAATCAACAAGAGCGATGTACACCAATTATGGATTAAAGTTAAGTATTCCAAGAAATACGTTCTTTTCTTATTAGACTCAACTCCTTTAATTGTTCCAGACCTCACGCCAGTCTGCGTGAGCTTTGAACGCGTGCATTTCGGCCTCCTCTAGCAACACGGTGTTGGCTCTTCTGCCAACAATACATATTCTATTTGTCGTCCGACGCGAAACCACATCGGCAGTATAAAAGAAGCAACGTAGAGGTCTATGGATGCTCATTCGTTCGTCGCCATTCCCCCATGATGTAACACTTGAGAATTTGCTGCAACTGTCCGCAACTGCGTACGCCAAGCCTAGGACGACATTGATGACTGTTGACTCGAGTGTTTATCGACCGAATTAGTTGTCGCACATTTTTGTGCAAATGCGTAGAGATGGACTTCCTTGGATTGATAATTTACTGGGAAGATTGCGTTTTAGTTTCAATGTTTTTATTTTGTGTGCCGCCTGTACTGTTGTAGAAAACCACACAGTAAGTGACATAGCTTATTCACCATTTTTAAGCCGAGCAGTTAACTGTACTTAATTCCCAGTCGGAGCGATAAGTAGAGGTCGTCTCTGAAATGTATCGAGTGCTGATTACCATGGGAAAACAGTAATGAATTTCAAAAATAGTAATTTGTGCGTGCGACCTTTCCTTGAATATACTAATTTTTTTAAAACTTTCATTTATCCCCGTAGTTCTCAACACCTTTTGATTATAGATAGTGAGAACATTTTATTCCATTGCTGCGAGCTGGGTTGTGGACTTGCGAAGTGGAGAGAATGGGCAGCATTTCTCTTGATTACTTTATGGCTGTCAGTACAAATAATTTTTAGTCTCCTGTATACGGAAGAGGTGTTTATAATGGCACAGACGCATACTAAATGCACGAAAACAAAGCAATAACAATACTTTTAAACCATTGCCAAGCATACAGTGACATTTTATTTAGTTTTTCGAAGTTTTCTGCATTGTTCCTTTTTCGTGTTTTTGTAATTTGGGTGACTATCTTAGATGAACATTTTTCGGATTCCAGATACTGCCTCCACTATTACGTGCTTGTTCAAACATCGCTGAGGTTACAGAGACAACTCTAGTAGTTTTAGTCAGATCGTTTGCGAGTCGTAGTGAAAGTGCCGTCTGTTGCATTTTGGGAAATAAGGTTGAGAAGCCGGATGCAGAGCATTTCTCCCCAGGGTGGTCCGTGACGTTGGAGAGAAGTCGGCATGGGCGTCGGCGTCGGCGTCTGCGGCTGCGGGGGCGGCGTCCATCCGTCAGGCGGCGCCGGCGCTGCATGCATATGCTCTGCGGGTAACGTAAGTGCCCGCGCCTCCATCTGCCGCCCCGCACATATATCAGGCGCGCAGGGCTCCGGCTTTGGCAAGCGGAGCTAAGAAGGCAGCCAGCAGGAGTCCCCATCTGGAAATACGGGCCCGCCAGGAGAGCGCTCGCTCCGCCACTGACGCACACCACAGAAACTGCATTCTCCAGATCTGTCGTCTGCTGATATCTGTCAGGTGTTACAGTACTGACTGACACCTCACGAACTTTTCATGATTCAACAACATACGTGATCAGAATGAGATTTTCACTCTGCAGCGTAGTGTGCGCTTCCTGGCAGATTAAAACTGTGTGCCGGACCGAGACTCGAACTCGGGACCTTTGCCATTCGCGGACAAGTGCTCCACCAACTGAGCTACCCAAGCACGACTCACGCCCCGTCCTCACAGCTTTACTTCTGCCAGTACATACGTGATTCTTAACTTCTCGCGGCGTAATGAATAACTCATCAAATATCGGGTATGCAGCCGCTCAAACATTACTTTTTCAACTGCGTATCGTCCGGCCTTCCTCACACTGAGTCACAAGACTGACGACACGTTGCCAAGCGCGGCCTTATATTGCTTCATGTGGGTAACAGACGCTGCTCGGCGGCAAAGAGGTACACTTACACACGCGCCCCACCCGTGGAGAAAGGGTCCAGACATTCGATTCGCTTATCGATGTACAGGGTGATTTTTTCCATCGTGTATAAACTCTAGGGATTGATCGACGAGAGGATACGGAACAAATACAGGTCTATTGAACTTATCTCCGAAGATGCATGGTTTCCGTGCTAGGTCCAATTTATTCAATCATACATTGTTACAGAGACTGCAGTCTAACACGAGATGTACCATGCAGCCACAGTTACATTAAATGTTGAAAATGCTTTGCATGTGTCTCAATGCATGCGTATATGCGCAGTAGTATGTTCTGTCTCACACGTTCACATCGGCCAGGCTGCATCCGAACACTGTCAAATTCAACATGAATACGCTACTCCAGTGTCTGTTCAAATGTGTGTGAAATCTTATGGGACTTAACTGCAAAGGTTATCAGTCCCTGAGCTTACACACTACTTAACCTAAATTATCCTAAGGACAAACACACACACCCATGCCCGAGGGAGGACTCGAACCTCCGCCGGAACCAGCCAAACAGTCCATGACTGCAGAGGATAAGACCGCTCGGCTAATCCTGCGCGGCTGCTCCAGTGTCTCCACGTCTGGAATATGCTCTGCATACACGATACTTCTGAGATTTTTCCATAACCAGAAATCGAACGGGTTCAGATCCAGTGAACGAGCAGGCCATGCAACTGGACGCCCTCGTCCGGTCCATCGACCAGGGAAGACACGATTGAGATGCGTCCGGACGTTAAAGGCGAAGTGGGGTGGAGCACTATCATGTAGCAGCCACCTAATCCTTTGAATCATCAATGGCATTTCTTCCAGCAGGGGAGGCAAAGTCACCCGCTGGAAACGCCGATAGTTCCGGCCTGTTATGGAACGTAGAAAGAAGAACGGTCCCAAAATGCGGTCGCCAATTGTCCCCACCCACACATTCTGGCTGCACCGATGCTAACGATTCTCTGTCACCATATCGTGGGGGTTCTCCATACTAACCCACAGATGACTGTTATGGAAGTTGAAGGTATCACTCCCCGTAAAGGTGGCCTCAACTGTGAATAGGATGGATGACACAAATCCTGGAATCGTTGTTGCCTGGCGAAGAAATCAGTGACCAACAGCTGCCAACGTGGAAAGTCTGTCGCTAGTAAGCTGCAAGTGATAAGCGTAGTAGCAATTGTCATGGAGAATGTTCCATATAGTCTTCCGGCTTACCCTGTATTGGCGGGCCAACTGCCTGGTACTGACATGGCAGTCGCCTTCCATAGTGTTAATCACATTTTCCTTCAAGTACTGCGTAGGAACGTTTCTTGTACGTCCTTCATAATTTCCTGCTTCCTGAAACGACCCTGTCCCAGACAAATGACGAAACACTGTTGCAAACATTGGATGTTGTGGTTGTTGTCGGCGGGGATAGGTCTCCTGATACACCCTTGCTGCCCACCGCCCATTGCCATTTGCCTTCCTTAAGTAAATACTACGTCGGCAAGCTCTCGATTCGAATACGGAACCGTTGTATAAACGCATTATCACATCCGCTGCAAAATGAGTCAGCAAGAGAATGAATCGGACACAACCTTACCAATAACTAATGCAAAATTTTTGGAAATTTGTGATAATGTCTTGTGGGACCACACTGCTGAGGTCATCGTTCACTTACACACTACTTAATCTAACTTATGCTAAGGATAACACACACACACACACACACACACACACACACACACACACACACACACACACACACACACCCATGCCCGAAGGAGGACTCGAACCTCCGACGGGGGAAGCCACGCTAGCCGTGACAAGGCGCCCAAGACCGCGCGGCCACCCGGCGCGGTAACTACTGTAGGAGAGGGCGCTGGGGCATGACGTATGAGGAACAGTGCCACCCTCTAGGTGGAAACCACGCATACTGTAACTGCGGCTGCATGATACAGCGCGTATTCGACCGTAGTCTCTGTAACAAGGTATGACTGAATAAATGGTCTCCATGCATTTCCGTACACAAGTTCGTTAGTCCATTCTCGTTCCGTATCCTCTCATTGATCAATCCCTAGTTTGTATACGATGGAAAAAATCCCCCTGTATATCCGGCGGCGATAACACCGTGAGCGACTTCTCTGCAGTTTAATTACACCACGAGCCGGATTCCATGCCTTATCCAAAATAAAACTATTACCTCGGTTAAGTTATATGTTAATCTAATTTCTGTGCCTTCCTCGGAAATAGAATCCCAAAATGTTAAATCTTCACATCACTGTAGTTCCTCGAATGACCCGTACCTATATAAAGTTCGCCACAGCTGACTTGTCTGGCTCTAGTAAGCTTGGGCATCTTCGGTGTTCCACGCACCTCTTATGAACGGTGCGTATTGTCTGACCTATATAAGATTTAACACAATTTCCGCAAGGAATCTCATGCACATCCACCTCACGAAGCAATAAAACATCCTTCACAGGACCTAGTAAGGCTGAAATTTTCTGAGGAGCTCGGAAGATCACCTTAACACGGTGATTCTCGAGAATACGTCTTATCTTCGAGGAAAGGGCACCCACAGAAGCCAAAAACACTCTTGATCTGAACGTATTACTTTCTTCTTCAACATCACGTATTTGCATTCTATGATTCACATCGAATGCAGCTACTGGCATGTAAATAAAGATTCGCATGCCTTGGATTAGATGTACAGAATGTCCTAATGTGCCATCAACATCAAGACGAACGAAAACATTCCAAAAACGTGAGCAGCCATCTTTTCCTGTTTCCATAGTAAATTTAATACTAGCATAGGTGGCGTGTACAAATACACTGACGCAAATATCTCTCTGCGCCAAGAAATAATTAATGTAGACTAATAAAATTTCGGGAAAGAATTTGTCTAGCTAACGTATTATTTAAGTTCACAGGTTAGTGTAAGCGAGAGAAGAACTATTGTAATGTAAAATGTTGATAGAATGACAACCTGTGTAACTGGTAGAATGTTGAATGCAGGTATACAAACGTGCATGCATTGTGTTGTACACATGTCAGTTTGTGGGATGTAGTTTTATGTCTGTCGCACTTGATAAGCCAATAATGTTGGTTGTAGATGATGCAGAAGTTCTGGTCCGATGATGTAACGTATGTGCTTGATTAGAGACAGATCTGGTGATTAAAGACGCTAAGGCAACATGTCGACACCCTGCGGATCATGTGTAGTTACAACAGCGGTGTGTGGGCGAGAGTTATCCTGTTGGTAAATACCCCTGGAATGTTGTTCATGAGTGGCAGCACAGCAGGTCGAATCACCAGACTGACGTACAAAAAAAGTGGTTCAAATGGCTCTGAGCACTATGGGACTCAACTGCTGAGGTCATAAGTCCCCTAGAACTTACAACTACTTAAACCTAACTAACCTAAGGACAACACACACATCCATGCCCGAGGCAGGATTCGAACCTGCGACCGTAGCGGTCGCGCGGTTCCAGACTGTAGCGCCAGACTGACGTACAAATTTGGTGTCAGGGTGAGTGGAATAATCACGGGAGTGATCCTGCTGTCATACGAAATAGAACCCCAGAGCATAACTCGAGGTAGAGGTCCAGTGTATCTAGGCCGCAGACAGGTTCGTTGTGTGTGTGTGTATGTGAGCGTGTGTGCGTATTTATGTATGCGTATGTGTGGGAGGGGGGGGGGGGGGCATGGGCGGGTGGGTTTCGTGCGTGTGTGAATGATTTGGTATACCTATGTTTCTGTATGGAATGTGACTCGCTGGCTCAGAAGTGAAGTGGCAGACAACAAATCCAAAAGGTCTCGCGTTCGACTTCCAGTCAGTCCTACGATTGTTATTTGTCTCTTACCGCTTCTTGCACTTATGACAATGTTTGTTGATGTGAAAAATGCCAAGTTGCATAGTGGTTCTAAATCGAGATTAAACTGCAGGTCCCCTTACAAATAACTGGGTGAGTCACTTTAGAGGTCGGAGGAAGACACCACTATACCGCTTCCTACTGGACCACGTTTAGTAAAGCACTGGGGTGTTCAAAACAATCTTCGGATTGATGACTGCTCAAGCTCGACAGTTGGCAGCAATATTCAGTACTAGGTATCAATATTCAAAAGAGAATAAGAAAGAAAAATATTTTCATGTTCTCAGTGCTGTCTAAGTGAAATTTCGAAAGCGTGGAAGCAGAAGAATAGCTTTGAAACTAGCAAAGCTAGCGCACATGGAGACCAGTATCTAGGAATTAGTAAAGAAAAGTGTGTACCATTATTATGTTACAGAGAGTTACAAATTGACAGAACATATTCTGACCTTAAATAACAGGATTTAGATGTAAACTAAAAGGATGTACAATTAACTTTTTATGTATTTCAGGCCGCTGACGATGCATTTAAAAAATAAAGACGTAGCGCTTATGGCACGATAAAATTCTTCATAGACAGGGCTAACCAGAAAATTATCAGGGCGAGAGGGAGGGAGGGAGAGAGAGAGAGAGAGAGAGAGAGAGAGAGAGAGAGAGAGAGAGAGATCACACATTCTACAGCTTGCATCTACATCCAGAAGTTGGTAACGATATTCAAAACAGAGTAGGAGGAAAACATATTCTCAGTGCTGTGCTAGTGAATTTCGAATGACTGGATACGGTATAACAGTTTTCAAACCAGCGTCTGAGGGGTTCCAAACTTTTTTTTTTTCAAATGCTACAAGTTTAGCATAAAAGCTGTTAAACATTTTGACGTGGAGCTTAAGGGTATTCCCTTACTATTTTTCTCATGCAGCAATCTTTATTGCTTTTTATTCATTTTACAGAAGCTACGAAGTACACAGGTAGACCAGCTTCCATTACTACGCTACAGGAAGCCAGAAAGCGCCGCAACTGTTTCTAACCTGAAAGTGCAATGTCTATTATGTAAAACAAAATGATATACACGTAAAATGTATATATTTCGGGGCACTGACAATGTCTCTAAAAAATAAAGGCGAAACGCGTATTGCATAAAACTGGTTGTACAAAGACGAATCTAGCTCGAAAATTATCAAGATAATCATCATATGAGTGAGTATACATTTCAGCGTCTGTTGAAATCACTATATAAAACTCTAGAAAATATTGTCCTGAAAGTCTTAATATACAGGGTGATTATTACTGACTTAAAAACCTCCGAAGCGACGAAGATGACGTAGAGACAAGTAATTTAATATAAGACACACAGGGCCGCAATTGCGGAAATACCCCAAAAGTGGATGACATCTGTCAAACATGTGACGTCATCAGACGACGTACCTCGTCGCACGCGCAGCGTTTGACCTATCGGCCTGTCTAATCACGTATTCATGTCGGGGTGGCTCCGCGCCTGCATGCGCGACTTTAGCACCTGGGGTTCAGGGTTTGCATCATCTGCCAGGCAGTATATTCTTCATTGCGTCAGGTAGTTGTGTGTTTACGTTGAGGTAAGATTTATTACCTTCTTTTTTTTTTTTTTTTGCTGGTCTAGCAGTCTCGCGCGTTTATTGCAAAATATATCAGTAAACTAACTGATGATATTTAGAAAGGTGTTCGAAAATTGTACCGTTTGGTTAAATGCACCGTTCCAGTGGGAGTAGGTTCGATAAATCCAACCGCTTCACGTGCAGCGAGGTACAGTCGTGGACAAAACGAGCGAGACCCCTCGCCTTTTCGTTATGCTGATCCGCACGGCTTTAAAGTCTGCTACACAGCATAACAGGCAAGGCGACGAAGTGCTACCAACATACTATGCGCAGGCGTAAAATTGACAAACTATCTGAACTTTTTTAGACTGTATTCCATAATTTGTAAGACTATATTAATGCTGATTAGTGTGTTAAATACAACACGTAAATATCAGACAGAACTGAAAGAACAAACGCTAATTGGTATGAACTGGACAAATAAAAATGAATTTCAACTTATCGAGATGATTTAACTGTTTCAGTAAGACAAAGAACCCCAGATCGTTACGAAGTAGCAAAATATTATCCGCATTCGGCCGCGAAACGGTCTGTGTCAACGTTCAGACCAGTCATACTGGATTACCGTTGCTGACCTACCATGAAAGTGTGCAAATTTAGCAATGCGTGAAGATTCATAACGAAATTCAGTTAAAAATCATTCAGTGCCACGCTTAAGTCAATTCCATTATTGACAGAAGCGGAAAAAGTAGGCAGTAACATGTATGAAATTCTACAAGAGTGTCATATTGACATGCACAGGGCGCCAGTACAGAATAAAGGTAGCGATAAAACGTATTGGGTGCGCGAGAATTTCTTAAAATTGCTTTACTGATATTCTACCTGCCTCCATAGAGATTAGAACCGAAAACAAACCAGACCTTCCTTTCACTATGCTAGCAGACAACCTAGGCAAACAGCCCTCTATTATTACCCCAGACATGAACAAGCAGGCAATTTCGAAATGAAAATCTGCAGTTTCTGTTACATAGAGCTTTCTGGACTCAAAAACATGAATTTTCTTCCTTTATGTCACCGCTTATGTGACAATCATTCGGGATGTTTATCGAAATAACAAATTACTGTTATTAGAGAGTAAATTTTGTAGGATAATTCTGCACCACCCCAGGAAATAAACGGCTACATAGCTGCCAAACGTATTCTGCATTGTTTCGAATTCTCCACTAGACTCGCCACAGCCAGAAAACGTTCATTAGCAGAAGTGTTTCTTAAGCTAGCTAGCAATGAGAATGTTCGTACTTATAAAACGCGGTGGCATTAATACTGGGATGTGAATTACCACGTGTATAGGCAAATACATTCTATTTGCATTCCTGTAAACGTGATTTGGATCGAAAACGTAGCTACGACTAATATGCTTATGTATCGACAGCAACTAGAACATTTCGAATAAAGAGTAGCGGGTGTTATTTATGCGGCCCTCATCTTCAGTGTTTTCGTTGTTAGGATTTCGTCACCTAAACCGGTAAAAACGGAACCCTACTAGTCTCACTTTCTTGACCGTCTATCGGTCTACCCAACCCTTAAAACCCGTTTACCTCCAGAACGGGTGGACATAATAAGCGGAAATGTATCGCACTTCTTGCTGTAACCGGTCCCTTGCTGGTGTAAAAAAGTGAGCTTCTATGTCAACGCAATCAAAAGATACGACGGTTTATGTAAAGAAAATTTACGCGAAAGGTCAAAAAATGGCTTCAAGAACTATGCGACCTAACTGCTTAGGTCATCAGCCCCTAGACCTAGAACTACTTAAACCTAGCTAGCCTAAGGGCATCACAGACATCTATGCCCGAGGTAGAATTCCAACCTGCGACTGAAGCAGCCGTGCGGTTCGTCACTGAAGCGCCTGGAACCGCTCGGCCACCGCAACGCGGCGAAACCCTACTCACCTCATGTATAATGATAATATATTCTGTCTAGTGAGGATAAACTGTATTCTCCAGCAACTCAGATCGTTTGATCACGGAACTTTTACGAAGCTACATTCAAACTTTGTCGAAGTCGTCTGCAATATCCATTACAAACACCCTAGGAACTTCGTATGCGATATCCACTTCTGAATACGCTGGCAGATAATGCAGTACTATAACAAGTAGGTGGGAACTTATTGTTATTGGTCCATGCATGACACTTTATTTCAATATCACTTTAACGCGCCTAGGTGGTCGTATATGGCTGAAATTAATGAACAAAAAGTAAATAAACAGTAAACAACTTCGATGTTCAGATCAAGTGAAAGTCACATGTCGTAATTACAACATAATTTCGTTGTTACATCTACATGACTACATCAACAGGATTTCTTTGCAATCCGGACTTACGTGCCTGGCAGAAGGTTCGGATTATTTCTCTACCGTCCCACTCATTAACAGTGTGCGGGAAAAGGGACTACTTAAATCTTTTCTTGCGAGCCTTGAATTACATTATTACTATGGTTTCTTCTTGTGTAAGTACCCTAGGAAATAATGTTTTGGCATTCAGAACATATGGTGGTGATTGAAATTTCGTGAAAAGATCTCGTGGCAACGAAAAACGCATATGTTTTCATGAATGTTACCCCAACTCGATTATCAAATCTGGGATCCTCTCTCCCCTATTTCGTGACATTACAAAGCGTGCTACCGTTCCTTGGACGTTTTTGCGTGCACAGTCAATCACGTCTGTCAAGGATATTATAGCAGTGGACGGACAAACGTAGTGTAGGCAGTGTTTTCAGTTGACCTGTTGCGTATTCTTAGTGTGCGGCCAATAAAACGCAGTCATTCGTTTGCCTTCCCCACAAAAGTATGTTTTCGATCTTTCCAGTTTAAGTTTTACTGGGTACTGAGATGAACTGACAGTGCTTCGACTTGTGTTTTGTCATGTAACCGAAAGTTAATTATTGTTATTGGACGCAGCTTTCGTGTTTAATGTATTCCTCAGTCAACAACAGTAGACTCCTCGTACACCACACATAACTGTTTCAAAGTATTAAATTGTTACTGATCTTACCATGTTGCAGTGGTCATCTTAACTTGCCGTTTTGAAAAAAAGGAAAATATTTTAGCGAAATGTAGCAACTAAGAAGCGGAGTATCCAAACAAACAAACGTTTCCGGTTTAAGTAGTTGCAGTAGGTCTACTACACAGTAACGTAAATTAGGAGCAAAGTCCATAAGTAGATCCTCATCAGGAAAACCAGCCCTCATAATGCAAAGTGCAACTACAACAAAGAAAGTTTCCAAACATGTCAATGAGTAGTCGAGGAAAGTGGACGCATTCTGTCTACTGAATCCCAACGCACGCAATTTACGAGGGGGCACGCCAAGTGTCAGACCCCGATCTTGCTTTTAACTACGCTCATTGAAAGAGGGGACAAAATAAGCTTAAACTCTACCGCTTCTGAGAAAACGACGGTCAAAGTGTTCAATGCGTTGTTGCTATAGTGTAGATACCGCTTAGCGGTTAAGGATTCAACTGAAGCGGTGGCTCTGCGGCTACCATAGCGACTTCGGAACTTTGCGCTGCGAGTTCGAAACCCGGTTTTTCCTTTTTTCCCCCCTCACTCTCTGAATTATCTACGAATGTTTATTCCAATTTATGATGAAACACTGTTGTCGTTATTCGTCAGTTAATTTACTGTGTAAAGAAATAAGTTAAAAAGGGAACACACAGTGCGTAGTGGGGCGATCACTCTGTTGTAGAAATAATTCAGAAGCCAAGATCGCTTAAATACTGTCTACTGGATAACCGGTTTCAACACACTAAAGGTGCCATTATCGGATCTAAATGTAGATTAACATTGATAAACCATTTGGATATAACGATACATGAGGCAGACGAGATGATTTTATATCAGCTTGTCTCATTCGTTTATTATTTTTTTAATTCATTAATTACACATAAAGTTAATTGTCGAGTAATGACAACATTATTTCAACATAAATTAGAAAAAAAAACATTCGAAGATAATTCTGATAGAGAGGCAGGAAAATAAAATAATTAAAAAACCCAATATGGTCTCGAACACGGGAATCAATGCTAAGAAGGAACGACGGTAGCCACTGAGCCACCGCTTCAATTGCGTTCTCGGCTGCAGAATGTATCTACACTAGAGCAACAGCGCGTTGATAACTTTGGCCGTCGTTTTCTCGGAAACGGTCGAGTGTCTGCAGATAAGCCGAAACACAAGTTCGCTTATTTTGTCCTCTCCTTCACTGACAAGGGGAGGCCGCCAATTGTGAAATTCAGATTCGATTCATACTGCGCATAATAAAAGCTCATGGCCAGAGGTGTAATGTGGCAAAGCACCAAGATGCACTTCTCAGCCGTTGTCGAGAAAATCGACAGTTAGAAGAAACCGCTGCGGTGAAATACTCTCTACGATTAATAATTTTCTACAGCGTCGTGGCGCAGCGGTAAGCGCTCGAGTTCGTAATCCGAAGGTCGGCGGATCGAATCTCGCTCCATGCAACTTTTTTTTTTTTAGTATTTGTTTTTTGTAATTCAAATGTGTGTATAAACACACACACACACACACACATATATATATATATATATATATATATATATATATATATATATATATATATAATAATTCCCGGCAACAAGTTGCAACAATTATGCATATAATAAGTTGTTGAAAGTCGTTTGTCGTGGAAAAACTGGCGACTTCGAACATCATTATGTTTTCCGCAAACAAATTTGTATTTCACAAATGTTATTAATTGTCTTCATAATGTTAACCACGTATAGTTAGCGGAAGACGTAGAAACGATATTCCGAAACGAATACGTATAGCGTAAGTCAAACGTTCGAATTAGAATAGAAACCCCACGAACACAAATTTGCTGTGGCAGGTATGAAATATAAACTCCGTTAATCGCTCGTTACACTTGAAGGACAGATGTTGAATGGGCCGAAACGAGCCGCCGCATAACAGCGTAGTTGCCTGCTAACTTCGAAAGAAGGTAGATGCGGTCCCTAGCACAACTTATAACACCGTCGAAAATCAGTGCGGACGTGAGAGCTTTGGTACACCCTGTTAAACAAACGGTAAAATGGAGGCGGTACAATTGGAGAGCGATCCGCCTTCACCAACATGCATAAGCAATTCATTAATAGTTTATATATATATATATATATATATATATATATATATATATATATATATTTGAATTACAAAAAAATAATAATAATAAAAAAATGTTGCATGGCGTGAGATTCGATCCGGCGACCTTCGGATTACGAACTCGAGCGCTTACCGCTGCGCCACGACGCTGTAGAAAATTATTAATCGTAGAGAGTATTTCACCGCAACGGTTTCTTCTAACTGACGATTTTCTCGACAACAGCTGAGAAGTGCATCTTGGTGCTTTGCCACATTACACCTCTGGCCATTAGCTTTTATTATGCGCAGTATGAATCGAATCTGAATTTCACATTTGGCGGCCTCCCCTTGTGAGCAAAGTTTCGGGACAATCAGCCTATGACACTTGGCGAGTTCCCCTCGCTCGTCGAGTCGCTTCTTACGCCCGGCGAGAATTATGTATGCCTCCGAGTAAACTGCGCCACCTGGAAACACGGCGAGCGGGGATAAACACGTTTTCCTTCTTATAAGGCAACCCTCTACAGATAAAATTCATGAAGTGTTCTTCAGGTTGCCTCAGATATTTCAGAAATGTTTCTTGCGTCAGGCCTGCCGCATATGCAAAACGTAAACATTTCATTTCATGTAATATTTATCAGGATAAGACATGACAAGAGTGGACCAGTCCCTTCTGAGAAAAATTAGAGATTTTAAGTTGCTCCACTATGTAATGACACGGGTATGGGCTTGCGATCTCTCTTTTATGCCATCGATTTCCGTGTTACACATACTTGGCCACTGCGTTGTGGCTGCCATCGTGGAGGAGGCAGTCTGTTTCCTGCCAGCGCTGTTTCCGCAGCCAATATTAACCGCGACGAATCATTCAGTCAACGCTAAATGGCCCATCTGGCTGAGGCAGACAAGGGCGCTATAATAGAACTCCATGCAGAGGGATCTTCAAATGCCGACATAGCAAGAACTATGGGTCTTCACAAGTCGACGGTAGCCAGGTGGATCAGACGAAAGGAAGAGAGTGGTAACTTGAATGGGAGGCCTCATGGCCGTCGCCGCAAAACAACAGCAGCTCAGGATCAGCAGATACGCCGTTTCAGTGAGAACCACCCATTTGTCAACGCACGACAAATTCAGCAAACTTTGGGTCTCAATGTTAGCAGTAAGACCGTCACTCCTCGTGTAAGGGAAGGTGGACTGAGAGCAAGAAGCGCTGCTGTGAAAGAGACATTGACTGTTTCCCAAAGAGAAGCTTGCCTTGCTTTTGCTACTGAAAATGGCGACAAACCTCTCCAGTTTTGGAGGCGAGTGATTTTCACGCACCAAAAAGTTTTCTCTACGGCATCATCCGGAAAAGTACTAGTTTACCGGCCTAAATGTGCTAGGTATAATCGAAAATATATTTACAGTTGCCGAAGGAGTGGCAGGTTGTCGGTGCCGGCCGGTGTGGCCGTGCGGTTCGAGGCGCTTCAGTCTGGAACCGCGTGACCGCTACGGTCGCAGGTTCGAATCCTGCCTCGCGCATGGATGTGTGTGATGTCCTTAGGTTAGTTAGGTTTAAGTAGTTCTACGTTCTAGGGGACTGATGACCACAGATGTTAAGTCCCACAGTGCTCAGAGCCATTTGTAGTCGGTAACGGTATGGGCGTGGATATCGGCCGAAGGGTGTGGGCTCCTGTGGGAAGTGGAAGGAAGATTCGATGCGCGCAATTACATATCAATTCTGGAGAACGTGATGTTGCCTGCTGTGGCAGCAAGATTTGGCGATGATCAGATCATGTTCCAACAAGATCGCTCGTCTATTCATATGGCACGTGTGGTTAAGAGGCGGGTCGACGACCATAGTAATATTACTGTAACGGAATGGCCACCTAAAGGAGCTGCCACGAATCCCATTGAGAATATCTGGGCAGAAATGGTCAGAGTAATACGAGAAAAGGGCAGTCACCGTCGACTCGCCGACAGCTTTCTGATGTGATTCATGACGCTTGGAATGAGTTACTTGAATCTCCTAGTTATGTGGCTCGAGTTGTGGGCTCAATGCCCAACAGACTTCGAGCTGTTGTGGAAGCCAAAGGAGGCTTCACCAATCAGCTGTTTCAAGCTTTGTTTCTTTCTTCTTCGTCTTTTTTTTTTTTTTTTTACTTACAGACGTATATTTTATATAATTTCAAGGAAACGCAGTAAATGGAATGTGGACTGATTTTTGAGGCTTCATTTTGTGACGGCTAAACAGTGCTGCATCATGGGACCCGCTATTTGTCCACATGTGGCTGAACATCAGAGGTGTAAAAAATTTTGAGGTGCCGAAGTTCTCTGGAAGAATAACGTCTTTTAGACAAGGAGATGATTTTTAGTTCATTTCATTTTAACCATTCACACTATGATTTGACATTCTAATCTTTGATTTCATTTTATTATTATGTATCTTTTCTCCAGTGAAAGTCAACGGTAGTAAGTTTCAAGATATGAAGAATAACTGGAAGTTTCTAATTTGTGGAAAGCGTATTTAACAGTTAATATTTTCGACAAATCTGTAGTTATAGGACATATTAAGAAGCGAGTCAAAAATGGCATTGTGGAATGATCAGGTTGGTCTCTAAAGGGTAACGACGATAAAATAGCAAATATGAAACTATGGGTAACAACTATTGTTGATGGTGAGGAGCCATAATCGATATGTCACTTTTCCGTAATTGTATTTCTGAAGTTTATCGTCAATCCTAGGACTGACACCGATACTCTGTTTTACGTAAAGAATACAACCTTCAAAATTTATTTAGCAGCGCAGAATATTAAATCACAGTTTATAGATCAGGAACCTAATCCAACTGCCTTTAATTTTATTTTCACGGATGACATTGAGACAGTAAATAACAAGAGAAATAAGAAAACTCTCGGAATCAATATAGAGAATTCAAGTATCATGTGAATTCAAAAGTTTGCTATAATAGCGATTAATTGCTTTTTACAGACCCCTTCATGCCTACGTTTTCCGTCAGACAGACAATGTTTGAAACTAGGACTAACGAGGTAAACAATTTTTCCACAAATTGTCAAATTGGAAGTCGGAGAGCCAGTTACATAAATTACGATGACAACAAACGTTTTTCAAGTAAACTGATCACAGGAGGCATCCAACGCATTTATTGTGAGTTACATGCACAGTATGTAAACTGGCAACGCCACCAACACACAATACCACTAACAAGGGAACATCCCCATCGCACCGCCCTCAGATTTAGTTATAAGTTGATACAGGGGATAGGCCTTGAAAAACTGAACACAGATCAATCGAGAAAACAGGAAGAAGTTGTGTGGAAGTATGAAAAAAATAAGCAAAATATACAAACTGAGTAGTCCATGCGCAAGATAGGCAACATCAAGGATAGGGTGAGCTCAGGAGCGCCGTGATCCCGTGGTTAGCGCACGCAGCTGCGGAACGAGAGGTCCTTCCGTCAAATTTTCCCAGGAGTGAAAAGTTTAATTTTTATTTTCAGACAATTATTATCTGTCCGTCCGTCCGTCCGATGCGAGGTAACCGCGCCGTAGTATGATGACGCTACACCTAAAAAACATCGAAAGACATGACGTCAGTCGACTATAGCGCACGGAAGAGAGAGTATTCCTGCTAATGAGGCTCCCAGGCTGGCAGTTAACTGTTCGCTACTTTGGACGAGAGTGCGTTAAATACGTGCGATGCATTGCGTGGGCAATATGAATCCAGCAAATATAGCTCGTGACTCCAATAACAATGTCAATGAATATTTTCCGAACTGTAAGGCATCGGAAAGTTCCTTAAGGGATCGAACGATTGTCGAACATTTGTATGATTATTTCCTACATTTGTTGAATAACAGTACGTGTGGTGATGATTGTCTGAAAATAAAAAAAATCAAACAACTAACCCGAGGGAAGACTTAAACCAACGACCTCTCGTTCTGCAGCTCCTCACGCTAACCACGCGACCACTGCGCTCCCGTGCTCAAGCTATCCTTGATGTTGCTTATCATGCACACGGACTACTCAGTTTGTTTGGTTTGAATATTTTTTTCATAGGTCCACACAACTTCTTCCTGTTTTTCGAATGATCTGTGTTCAGTTTTCAAGGCCTATCCACTGTGTCAACTTATAACTAAATCTGAGGAGGGTGCGATGGGGAGGTTCCCTTGTTAGCTATGAAACAACTGTAGCAAAACGGAGCATCCTCGTTATCCATGTGATGGATAAGACGACTAATTCGCAACATAAATGTCAATGTAAGCATCAGTTTCTGTTGGAACGTGCTTCCCGGACCAAATAACATACATTTCCTACGTCTTCAATGCGAATCATGTAGCAAATGTAATTTAAAGGACATAAAAATATCGAGTGAATTTACTAAAATAATTATGAACCACTTGAATTTGCATTCAACAGGCAATGTTCAGAAGTCTGGTGTAGGAGTACTGCATGCTCTAATTCGAAACAACAAAAATCAACAGAGTAACTATTATTGAACGTCATCAGGTCACTCATCGAGCATTCCTATGCAGTACTGTTACTGGTGACGTGTTATGATGCCTTTATCGTTAACTTCCTAAGAAGAAATGAAAGGCTGAGCCCCACCAAAAGACGTAAACTCGAGGAGAGAGTTGCGTGAACATATTATTTTACATCTGATAAATCCAAAAGTGTGTTTTGGGCTACGAATTCTGCCCCCAGGGTGTGTGCAACACAGCTGGAATTTGTTGCCAACAACTGAGACACCTTTCGGTCACAGTGTAAGAAAATCGAGCAACAAAACTACATCACCTGTGCTACTGCATGATAACGCACTATGTTGATTTGAGAAACAAAACTATCCAGGAGATTGATAGGAAAGTCGTCTCTCAGGCACATTTGTATTGATAGGGAAGTCCTCTCTCAAGCACTTGTCCCTCTCGTCATATATTTGTAAAATTTTACCTTTCCCACTCTAGATCGATCAACCGTCAAGGCAATTCATTTCTAGACGAAAATACTTTTAAAACTACTCTTGTTTATTGACATCGTTAGAACAAGTAGGTTTCTACAGGCGTAGAATTTGTAAACAACTTTAGCATTGTCATATCGTTTTAGATATCGTGAAAGAAAATTCTGCTGCTAATTAATTTCTCTTTGATAATTACTGTTGCGTTTAGTAAACTAATGGAAAATGCAATTAAAATATTCACTGTACTAATACAAACTAAAGTCAGCTTAATACAGAAACATCACGACGGCAGTCTATCTTAATAAAGCATTAAGTTTCTGTGAGACAATTGGGCTTATTTTAACACGAATTAGTAGGATATTACAGACTTTACACTTAGAAAAGATCTGTATTTATTTCATTTCCTGTACCATTCGTAAGTGTTATGAAAATGGGGCTTTTCATAGATAAAATTATGTATTCACAACAACAAAAAAATGTCGGCAGAAAACAAAAGTGGCATTATGAATCTGGCAGTACCGTAAGGTTTTCACTCTGACACTAAGAGCTACTGAAAGTAGCAAGAAAAATTTTGCTCGAGCGTTGTCTTACGATTCCCTTATTAAGTTTTTATCTGCCTGCTTGTAGCTGTGCTACAAAAGAATTAAAAATCTGGCTTTCAGCAAGTCTCGAAAGGCGAACAAAAGCAGCTTGCACCTGGTTACTAAGCATGTTACCTGGGGACTGGTTTTTTCTTAAAGCGGGAAGACATCCTTTTGTGGTTCAATTGGCAAATGTCAGTCAGACGTGTGACGTTAGTCTAAGCGTTTCGGTGTGTTGAATTTGTACCAATGATTTTTCTACACGTTTTTTCTGTCCCAAATAGAGTTGAAGTCTCCCATTAGTATTTTCACGTCATCTTGGTGAATTTTGCTCATGGTATTTTCGAGTGTGTTCCAGAATTTTTCAACATTGTCGGTGTTTTTCTTATTTTCGATGTTGGTGGGTTCAAATGGTTCAAATGGCTCTGAGCACTATGGGACTTAACTGCTGTGGTCATCAGTCCCCTAGAACTTAGAACTAGTTAAACCTAACTAACCTAAGGACATCGCACACATCCATGCCCGAGGCAGGATGCGAACCTGCGACCGTAGCGGTCGCGCGGTTCCAGACTGTAGCGCCTAGAACCTCTCGAACACTCCGGCCGTCGATGTTGGTGGGGACACGTGCATTGATGAGTGTATATGTTTTACTGGGGCTCTGAATGACCATAGTCATAAGTCGCTTGTTGACGGGCCAGCCGCGGTGGCCGAGCGGTTCTTGGCTCTTCAGTCCGGAACCGCGCGACTGCTACGGTCGCAGGTTCGAATCCAGCCTTGGGCATGAATTTGTGTGATGTCCTTAGATTAGCTAGGTATAAGTAGTTCTAAGTTCTAGGAGACTGATGACCTCCACTGTTAAGTTCCATAGTGCTCAGAGCCATTGGAACCTTTTGATTGTCGATCGGTGTGATTTCTTTGACAGAGTTGATAGATCGGTGTTCGAGAAATGCAATGCCGAAGATTGGTACGCCTTTCGTTACCTTTTGTTGTATTCTGCTCTTGAAGATGCAATGGTTTCCCTAATGCACGGTTTCATTGTCAGTTAGTCGTGGTTCTTGAAGTGCAAGGATGAGAATTTTTTGTCGGTCCATTTCTTTTGTGAGATTATTTAGTTTTCGTGTTTGGATCAAGGTATCGATGTTTACTTTTAAATGCATGTTTTTTGCTTGTAGGGAAATTTACCAGAGATCTTCGATATTCTCTGTCGTGCTAACCTGGACTCCCCAGAATCCGAAAATCCAACTGCCGCCTGTCGACAGCCGGGTTGTGTACCACCTGGGATAAAGTTGACTTTGCTTGCATAGTTTACGTTTGCTTGTGTTTCATTGGTTGTGCTTGGGTGATACCAGGACCGGACAGGACCAGAGGGTGTTGAAGCCTTTGAAAGCAAATATTTTCAGCCAAGCTCATTGAGCTAACACGGTGACCAGAGTAACGGTGATTTTCACTCAGACGTGTCTGGATTTTGCGTTCAACGGATTGAGTAGCCGTTCAGGATTGTGTTAGTATTTGGTTCACCCCTAGTATTTGATTTCCTCGGTACCACCCATATGGGGGAGGGTTTCCACTATCCGCCACACGCGATTATTATTATTATTATTATTGTCATTATGTCTCAGCAAATCCCATATGGTGTATCTTCCCACCACTGAAATAGATGTGTATTGTTCGATTCAGTATTTCCATCACATAAATGTGGTTTATAATTACGTTACATTGCTACTAGTAGACATATTTCTCACTTTTTCTTAGACAGTTGCTACCTGTTACTCCATCATAGGAATTTATGTGCGAAGCATTGTTGAAATACAGACGTTCAAATTATCCGATTTCTGTAATTTCATTTCGATACCAGATCGTTCTAATCGGATTCAGCCAGGTAGTCTTAATGTGGATATCCGACCACGACTGTCATCATATGATAGACTGTGTAAACCACATTCTTTATCGGACTGTTGAATATAGATCACTTATCTATGACAGGACCTGAATTCTTAAACACTGTGGAAAATAATAATCCGATGTGCTTATTACAAATACGTTATTCCAATATAAATATGTGAACTAACGAGATAACAGTTTATTTACAGGAGCAGAACTAATGTTCAAATGTTCAAATGTGTGTGAAATCGTATGGGACTTAACTGCTAAGGTCATCAGTACCTAAGCTTACACACTACTTAACCTAAATCATCCTAAGGACAAACACACACACCCATGCCCGAGGGAGGACTCGAACCTCCGCCGGGATCAGCCACGCAGCTCATGACTGCAGCGCCCCTGACCGCTCGGCTAATCCCGCGCGGCTACTAAAACAAAAGCTATGATATGAGACGAGGAAATGACTTATATGCTTCTCAGGAACTTAAGTTTTTCGCGTTAATTTTCTCACTTCATTCTAAAACAAGGACGTTAATATGAGAAGAGGAAATGAAATATACGCTTCCAAGACATATTATTTCCTTGTGTGCTACTACTGCATACATGAAAGCCCTGCAGTTAATTTTTGTATGTTGGATAAATTTTGATATCACCTCACATTCCTTTGTGAGAAGGTTCCTATTTTCTTAGGATTCAAATAGAGTGGACATTTCATCACTGGTTAATATTCTCATGACTAATGACATGATACCCGTTGCAATTGCTCCATGGCACCTGTGAGTAGAGTCTCACGTTGGTTACTATAAGAACACGCAGGCAGTGATATCCGCTCACTGCAGTCAGAGCCAAGGTGATTTCTTTCTGTTTATGGCGAAGCGTCTGCTGCAGTGTCCACGCTCAGCCAACATAAACAAATCGCGGCGGCATTGGGCAGTGCTGATCGCTGCGCTTGTCGCAGGCCTCGACAACAAGAGCGCACTCTCTGCAAACGATACTATGGAGTTAATACATCTTACTTAACGTAATATGCAGGACGTGGGTTAGGTGAAAATTCAGTTTGTAACTTCCCATCGCATTAACATACTTTACAGTCATATTTGATGCCCGGTTGTCTGTCTGATGTTAATAGTATTGATTCAGATTGTGCATTAACACGAAAACTCACTCACACACACACACACACACACACACGCACACACTCATTGATTCCAGTGAGGGTGATAACTACTGTGTGTTGAACAACACATGCACCAGTCAGTTCCTCAGTTGGCGTCGAGTGGATGAGTTTTTTCAATTACCTTGCATTGCAAGAATTGTATGTAAGAGCCTGAAAGTAAATGGACTTGTATCCTAAAGAGCTGCGACAAAGCAAAGCTTGACCGATTATCAGATAATTGTCCACATGGGTTTTGTGGACGAGTATACTTTTAGTAGCCGCGCGGGATTAGCCGAGCGGTCAGGGGCGCTGCAGTCATGAGCTGCGTGGCTGATCCCGGCGGAGGTTCGAGTCCTCCCTCGGGCATGGGTGTGTGTGTTTGTCCTTAGGATGATTTAGGTTAAGTAGTGTGTAAGCTTAGGTACTGATGACCTTAGCAGTTAAGTCCCATACGATTTCACACACATTTGAACATTTGAACATTAGTTCTGCTCCTGTAAATAAACTGTTATCTCGTTAGTTCACATATTTATATTGGAATAACGTATTTGTAATAAGCACATCGGATTATTATTTTCCACAGTGTTTAAGAATTCAGGTCCTGTCATAGATAAGTGATCTATATTCAACAGTCCGATAAAGAATGTGGTTTACACAGTCTATCATATGATGACAGTCGTGGTCGGATATCCACATTAAGACTACCTGGCTGAATCCGATTAGAACGATCTGGTATCGAAATGAAATTACAGAAATCGGATAATTTGAACGTCTGTATTTCAACAATGCTTCGCACATAAATTCCTATGATGGAGTAACAGGTAGCAACTGTCTAAGAAAAAGTGAGAAATATGTCTACTAGTAGCAATGTAACGTAATTATAAACCACATTTATGTGATGGAAATACTGAATCGAACAATACACATCTATTTCAGTGGTGGGAAGATACACCATATGGGATTTGCTGAGACATAATGACAATAATAATAATAATAATAATCGCGTGTGGCGGATAGTGGAAACCCTCCCCCATATGGGTGGTACCGAGGAAATCAAATACTAGGGGTGAACCAAATACTAACACAATCCTGAACGGCTACTCAATCCGTTGAACGCAAAATCCAGACACGTCTGAGTGAAAATCACCGTTACTCTGGTCACCGTGTTAGCTCAATGAGCTTGGCTGAAAATATTTGCTTTCAAAGGCTTCAACACCCTCTGGTCCTGTCCGGTCCTGGTATCACCCAAGCACAACCAATGAAACACAAGCAAACGTAAACTATGCAAGCAAAGTCAACTTTATCCCAGGTGGTACACAACCCGGCTGTCGACAGGCGGCAGTTGGATTTTCGGATTCTGGGGAGTCCAGGTTAGCACGACAGAGAATATCGAAGATCTCTGGTAAATTTCCCTACAAGCAAAAAACATGCATTTAAAAGTAAACATCGATACCTTGATCCAAACACGAAAACTAAATAATCTCACAAAAGAAATGGACCGACAAAAAATTCTCATCCTTGCACTTCAAGAACCACGACTAACTGACAATGAAACCGTGCATTAGGGAAACCATTGCATCTTCAAGAGCAGAATACAACGAAAGGTAACGAAAGGCGTACCAATCTTCGGCATTGCATTTCTCGAACACCGATCTATCAACTCTGTCAAAGAAATCACACCGATCGACAATCAAAAGGTTCCAATGGCTCTGAGCACTATGGAACTTAACAGTGGAGGTCATCAGTCTCCTAGAACTTAGAACTACTTATACCTAGCTAATCTAAGGACATCACACAAATTCATGCCCAAGGCTGGATTCGAACCTGCGACCGTAGCAGTCGCGCGGTTCCGGACTGAAGAGCCAAGAACCGCTCGGCCACCGCGGCTGGCCCGTCAACAAGCGACTTATGACTATGGTCATTCAGAGCCCCAGTAAAACATATACACTCATCAATGCACGTGTCCCCACCAACATCGACGGCCGGAGTGTTCGAGAGGTTCTAGGCGCTACAGTCTGGAACCGCGCGACCGCTACGGTCGCAGGTTCGCATCCTGCCTCGGGCATGGATGTGTGCGATGTCCTTAGGTTAGTTAGGTTTAACTAGTTCTAAGTTCTAGGGGACTGATGACCACAGCAGTTAAGTCCCATAGTGCTCAGAGCCATTTGAACCATTTGAACCCACCAACATCGAAAATAAGAAAAACACCGACAATGTTGAAAAATTCTGGAACACACTCGAAAATACCATGAGCAAAATTCACCAAGATGACGTGAAAATACTAATGGGAGACTTCAACTCTATTTGGGACAGAAAAAACGTGTAGAAAAATCATTGGTACAAATTCAACACACCGAAACGCTTAGACTAACGTCACACGTCTGACTGACATTTGCCAATTGAACCACAAAAGGATGTCTTCCCGCTTTAAGAAAAAACCAGTCCCCAGGTAACATGCTTAGTAACCAGGTGCAAGCTGCTTTTGTTCGCCTTTCGAGACTTGCTGAAAGCCAGATTTTTAATTCTTTTGTAGCACAGCTACAAGCAGGCAGATAAAAACTTAATAAGGGAATCGTAAGACAACGCTCGAGCAAAATTTTTCTTGCTACTTTCAGTAGCTCTTAGTGTCAGAGTGAAAACCTTACGGTACTGCCAGATTCATAATGCCACTTTTGTTTTCTGCCGACATTTTTTTGTTGTTGTGAATACATAATTTTATCTATGAAAAGCCCCATTTTCATAACACTTACGAATGGTACAGGAAATGAAATAAATACAGATCTTTTCTAAGTGTAAAGTCTGTAATATCCTACTAATTCGTGTTAAAATAAGCCCAATTGTCTCACAGAAACTTAATGCTTTATTAAGATAGACTGCCGTCGTGATGTTTCTGTATTAAGCTGACTTTAGTTTGTATTAGTACAGTGAATATTTTAATTGCATTTTCCATTAGTTTACTAAACGCAACAGTAATTATCAAAGAGAAATTAATTAGCAGCAGAATTTTCTTTCACGATATCTAAAACGATATGACAATGCTAAAGTTGTTTACAAATTCTACGCCTGTAGAAACCTACTTGTTCTAACGATGTCAATAAACAAGAGTAGTTTTAAAAGTATTTTCGTCTAGAAATGAATTGCCTTGACGGTTGATCGATCTAGAGTGGGAAAGGTAAAATTTTACAAATATATGACGAGAGGGACAAGTGCTTGAGAGAGGACTTCCCTATCAATACAAATGTGCCTGAGAGACGACTTTCCTATCAATCTCCTGGATAGTTTTGTTTCTCAAATCAACATAGTGCGTTATCATGCAGTAGCACAGGTGATGTAGTTTTGTTGCTCGATTTTCTTACACTGTGACCGAAAGGTGTCTCAGTTGTTGGCAACAAATTCCAGCTGTGTTGCACACACCCTGGGGGCAGAATTCGTAGCCCAAAACACACTTTTGGATTTATCAGATGTAAAATAATATGTTCACGCAACTCTCTCCTCGAGTTTACGTCTTTTGGTGGGGCTCAGCCTTTCATTTCTTCTTAGGAAGTTAACGATAAAGGCATCATAACACGTCACCAGTAACAGTACTGCATAGGAATGCTCGATGAGTGACCTGATGACGTTCAATAATAGTTACTCTGTTGATTTTTGTTGTTTCGAATTAGAGCATGCAGTACTCCTACACCAGACTTCTGAACATTGCCTGTTGAATGCAAATTCAAGTGGTTCATAATTATTTTAGTAAATTCACTCGATATTTTTATGTCCTTTAAATTACATTTGCTACATGATTCGCATTGAAGACGTAGGAAATGTATGTTATTTGGTCCGGGAAGCACGTTCCAACAGAAACTGATGCTTACATTGACATTTATGTTGCGAATTAGTCGTCTTATCCATCACATGGATAACGAGGATGCTCCGTTTTGCTACAGTTGTTTCATAGCTAACAAGGGAACCTCCCCATCGCACCCTCCTCAGATTTAGTTATAAGTTGACACAGTGGATAGGCCTTGAAAACTGAACACAGATCATTCGAAAAACAGGAAGAAGTTGTGTGGACCTATGAAAAAAATATTCAAACCAAACAAACTGAGTAGTCCGTGTGCATGATAAGCAACATCAAGGATAGCTTGAGCACGGGAGCGCAGTGGTCGCGTGGTTAGCGTGAGGAGCTGCAGAACGAGAGGTCGTTGGTTTAAGGCTTCCCTCGGGTTAGTTGTTTGATTTTTTTTATTTTCAGACAATCATCACCACACGTACTGTTATTCAACAAATGTAGGAAATAATCATACAAATGTTCGACAATCGTTCGATCCCTTAAGGAACTTTCCGATGCCTTACAGTTCGGAAAATATTCATTGACATTGTTATTGGAGTCACGAGCTATATTTGCTGGATTCATATTGCCCACGCAATGCATCGCACGTATTTAATGCACTCTCGTCCAAAGTAGCGAACAGTTAACTGCCAGCCTGGGAGCCTCATTAGCAGGAATACTCTCTCTTCCGTGCGCTATAGTCGACTGACGTCATGTCTTTCGATGTTTTTTAGGTGTAGCGTCATCATACTACGGCGCGGTTACCTCGCATCGGACGGACGGACGGACAGATAATAATTGTCTGAAAATAAAAATTAAACTTTTCACTCCTGGGAAAATTTGACGGAAGGACCTCTCGTTCCGCAGCTGCGTGCGCTAACCACGGGATCACGGCGCTCCTGAGCTCACCCTATCCTTGATGTTGCCTATCTTGCGCATGGACTACTCAGTTTGTATATTTTGCTTATTTTTTTCATACTTCCACACAACTTCTTCCTGTTTTCTCGATTGATCTGTGTTCAGTTTTTCAAGGCCTATCCCCTGTATCAACTTATAACTAAATCTGAGGGCGGTGCGATGGGGATGTTCCCTTGTTAGTGGTATTGTGTGTTGGTGGCGTTGCCAGTTTACATACTGTGCATGTAACTCACAATAAATGCGTTGGATGCCTCCTGTGATCAGTTTACTTGAAAAACGTTTGTTGTCATCGTAATTTATGTAACTGGCTCTCCGACTTCCAATTTGACAATTTGTGGAAAAATTGTTTACCTCGTTAGTCCTAGTTTCAAACATTGTCTGTCTGACGGAAAACGTAGGCATGAAGGGGTCTGTAAAAAGCAATTAATCGCTATTATAGCAAACTTTTGAATTCACATGATACTTGAATTCTCTATATTGATTCCGAGAGTTTTCTTATTTCTCTTGTTATTTACTGTCTCAATGTCATCCGTGAAAATAAAATTAAAGGCAGTTGGATTAGGTTCCTGATCTATAAACTGTGATTTAATATTCTGCGCTGCTAAATAAATTTTGAAGGTTGTATTCTTTACGTAAAACAGAGTATCGGTGTCAGTCCTAGGATTGACGATAAACTTCAGAAATACAATTACGGAAAAGTGACATATCGATTATGGCTCCTCACCATCAACAATAGTTGTTACCCATAGTTTCATATTTGCTATTTTATCGTCGTTACCCTTTAGAGACCAACCTGATCATTCCACAATGCCATTTTTGACTCGCTTCTTAATATGTCCTATAACTACAGATTTGTCGAAAATATTAACTGTTAAATACGCTTTCCACAAATTAGAAACTTCCAGTTATTCTTCATATCTTGAAACTTACTACCGTTGACTTTCACTGGAGAAAAGATACATAATAATAAAATGAAATCAAAGATTAGAATGTCAAATCATAGTGTGAATGGTTAAAATGAAATGAACTAAAAATCATCTCCTTGTCTAAAAGACGTTATTCTTCCAGAGAACTTCGGCACCTCAAAATTTTTTACACCTCTGATGTTCAGCCACATGTGGACAAATAGCGGGTCCCATGATGCAGCACTGTTTAGCCGTCACAAAATGAAGCCTCAAAAATCAGTCCACATTCCATTTACTGCGTTTCCTTGAAATTATATAAAATATACGTCTGTAAGTAAAAAAAAAAAAAAAAAGACGAAGAAGAAAGAAACAAAGCTTGAAACAGCTGATTGGTGAAGCCTCCTTTGGCTTCCACAACAGCTCGAAGTCTGTTGGGCATTGAGCCCACAACTCGAGCCACATAACTAGGAGATTCAAGTAACTCATTCCAAGCGTCATGAATCACATCAGAAAGCTGTCGGCGAGTCGACGGTGACTGCCCTTTTCTCGTATTACTCTGACCATTTCTGCCCAGATATTCTCAATGGGATTCGTGGCAGCTCCTTTAGGTGGCCATTCCGTTACAGTAATATTACTATGGTCGTCGACCCGCCTCTTAACCACACGTGCCATATGAATAGACGAGCGATCTTGTTGGAACATGATCTGATCATCGCCAAATCTTGCTGCCACAGCAGGCAACATCACGTTCTCCAGAATTGATATGTAATTGCGCGCATCGAATCTTCCTTCCACTTCCCACAGGAGCCCACACCCTTCGGCCGATATCCACGCCCATACCGTTACCGACTACAAATGGCTCTGAGCACTGTGGGACTTAACATCTGTGGTCATCAGTCCCCTAGAACGTAGAACTACTTAAACCTAACTAACCTAAGGACATCACACACATCCATGCGCGAGGCAGGATTCGAACCTGCGACCGTAGCGGTCACGCGGTTCCAGACTGAAGCGCCTCGAACCGCACGGCCACACCGGCCGGCACCGACAACCTGCCACTCCTTCGGCAACTGTAAATATATTTTCGATTATACCTAGCACATTTAGGCCGGTAAACTAGTACTTTTCCGGATGATGCCGTAGAGAAAACTTTTTGGTGCGTGAAAATCACTCGCCTCCAAAACTGGAGAGGTTTGTCGCCATTTTCAGTAGCAAAAGCAAGGCAAGCTTCTCTTTGGGAAACAGTCAATGTCTCTTTCACAGCAGCGCTTCTTGCTCTCAGTCCACCTTCCCTTACACGAGGAGTGACGGTCTTACTGCTAACATTGAGACCCAAAGTTTGCTGAATTTGTCGTGCGTTGACAAATGGGTGGTTCTCACTGAAACGGCGTATCTGCTGATCCTGAGCTGCTGTTGTTTTGCGGCGACGGCCATGAGGCCTCCCATTCAAGTTACCACTCTCTTCCTTTCGTCTGATCCACCTGGCTACCGTCGACTTGTGAAGACCCATAGTTCTTGCTATGTCGGCATTTGAAGATCCCTCTGCATGGAGTTCTATTATAGCGCCCTTGTCTGCCTCAGCCAGATGGGCCATTTAGCGTTGACTGAATGATTCGTCGCGGTTAATATTGGCTGCGGAAACAGCGCTGGCAGGAAACAGACTGCCTCCTCCACGATGGCAGCCACAACGCAGTGGCCAAGTATGTGTAACACGGAAATCGATGGCATAAAAGAGAGATCGCAAGCCCATACCCGTGTCATTACATAGTGGAGCAACTTAAAATCTCTAATTTTTCTCAGAAGGGACTGGTCCACTCTTGTCATGTCTTATCCTGATAAATATTACATGAAATGAAATGTTTACGTTTTGCATATGCGGCAGGCCTGACGCAAGAAACATTTCTGAAATATCTGAGGCAACCTGAAGAACACTTCATGAATTTTATCTGTAGAGGGTTGCCTTATAAGAAGGAAAACGTGTTTATCCCCGCTCGCCGTGTTTCCAGGTGGCGCAGTTTACTCGGAGGCATACATAATTCTCGCCGGGCGTAAGAAGCGACTCGACGAGCGAGGGGAACTCGCCAAGTGTCATAGGCTGATTGTCCCGAAACTTTGCTCACAAGGGGAGGCCGCCAAATGTGAAATTCAGATTCGATTCATACTGCGCATAATAAAAGCTAATGGCCAGAGGTGTAATGTGGCAAAGCACCAAGATGCACTTCTCAGCTGTTGTCGAGAAAATCGTCAGTTAGAAGAAACCGTTGCGGTGAAATACTCTCTACGATTAATAATTTTCTACAGCGTCGTGGCGCAGCGGTAAGCGCTCGAGTTCGTAATCCGAAGGTCGCCGGATCGAATCTCACGCCATGCAACATTTTTTTATTATTATTATTTTTTTGTAATTCAAATATATATATATATATATATATATATATATATATATATATATATATAAACTATTAATGAATTGCTTATGCATGTTGGTGAAGGCGGATCGCTCTCCAATTGTACCGCCTCCATTTTACCGTTTGTTTAACAGGGTGTACCAAAGCTCTCACGTCCGCACTGATTTTCGACGGTGTTATAAGTTGTGCTAGGGACCGCATCTACCTTCTTTCGAAGTTAGCAGGCAACTACGCTGTTATGCGGCGGCTCGTTTCGGCCCATTCAACATCTGTCCTTCAAGTGTAACGAGCGATTAACGGAGTTTATATTTCATACCTGCCACAGCAAATTTGTGTTCGTGGGGTTTCTATTCTAATTCGAACGTTTGACTTACGCTATACGTATTCGTTTCGGAATATCGTTTCTACGTCTTCCGCTAACTATACGTGGTTAACATTATGAAGACAATTAATAACATTTGTGAAATACAAATTTGTTTGCGGAAAACATAATGATGTTCGAAGTCGCCAGTTTTTCCACGACAAACGACTTTCAACAACTTATTATATGCATAATTGTTGCAACTTGTTGCCGGGAATTATTATATATATATATATATATATATATATATATATATGTGTGTGTGTGTGTGTGTGTGTTTATACACACATTTGAATTACAAAAAACAAATACTAAAAAAAAAAAAGTTGCATGGAGCGAGATTCGATCCGCCGACCTTCGGATTACGAACTCGAGCGCTTACCGCTGCGCCACGACGCTGTAGAAAATTATTAATCGTAGAGAGTATTTCACCGCAGCGGTTTCTTCTAACTGTCGATTTTCTCGACAACGGCTGAGAAGTGCATCTTGGTGCTTTGCCACATTACACCTCTGGCCATGAGCTTTTATTATGCGCAGTATGAATCGAATCTGAATTTCACAATTGGCGGCCTCCCCTTGTCAGTGAAGGAGAGGACAAAATAAGCGAACTTGTGTTTCGGCTTATCTGCAGACACTCGACCGTTTCCGAGAAAACGACGGCCAAAGTTATCAACGCGCTGTTGCTCTAGTGTAGATACATTCTGCAGCCGAGAACGCAATTGAAGCGGTGGCTCAGTGGCTACCGTCGTTCCTTCTTAGCATTGATTCCCGTGTTCGAGACCATATTGGGTTTTTTAATTATTTTATTTTCCTGCCTCTCTATCAGAATTATCTTCGAATGTTTTTTTTTCTAATTTATGTTGAAATAATGTTGTCATTACTCGACAATTAACTTTATGTGTAATTAATGAATTAAAAAAATAATAAACGAATGAGACAAGCTGATATAAAATCATCTCGTCTGCCTCATGTATCGTTATATCCAAATGGTTTATCAATGTTAATCTACATTTAGATCCGATAATGGCACCTTTAGTGTGTTGAAACCGGTTATCCAGTAGACAGTATTTAAGCGATCTTGGCTTCTGAATTATTTCTACAACAGAGTGATCGCCCCACTACGCACTGTGTGTTCCCTTTTTAACTTATTTCTTTACACAGTAAATTAACTGACGAATAACGACAACAGTGTTTCATCATAAATTGGAATAAACATTCGTAGATAATTCAGAGAGTGAGGGGGGAAAAAAGGAAAAACCGGGTTTCGAACTCGCAGCGCAAAGTTCCGAAGTCGCTATGGTAGCCGCAGAGCCACCGCTTCAGTTGAATCCTTAACCGCTAAGCGGTATCTACACTATAGCAACAACGCATTGAACACTTTGACCGTCGTTTTCTCAGAAGCGGTAGAGTTTAAGCTTATTTTGTCCCCTCTTTCAATGAGCGTAGTTAAAAGCAAGATCGGGGTCTGACACTTGGCGTGCCCCCTCGTAAATTGCGTGCGTTGGGATTCAGTAGACAGAATGCGTCCACTTTCCTCGACTACTCATTGACATGTTTGGAAACTTTCTTTGTTGTAGTTGCACTTTGCATTATGAGGGCTGGTTTTCCTGATGAGGATCTACTTATGGACTTTGCTCCTAATTTACGTTACTGTGTAGTAGACCTACTGCAACTACTTAAACCGGAAACGTTTGTTTGTTTGGATACTCCGCTTCTTAGTTGCTACATTTCGCTAAAATATTTTCCTTTTTTTCAAAACGGCAAGTTAAGATGACCACTGCAACATGGTAAGATCAGTAACAATTTAATACTTTGAAACAGTTATGTGTGGTGTACGAGGAGTCTACTGTTGTTGACTGAGGAATACATTAAACACGAAAGCTGCGTCCAATAACAATAATTAACTTTCGGTTACATGACAAAACACAAGTCGAAGCACTGTCAGTTCATCTCAGTACCCAGTAAAACTTAAACTGGAAAGATCGAAAACATACTTTTGTGGGGAAGGCAAACGAATGACTGCGTTTTATTGGCCGCACACTAAGAATACGCAACAGGTCAACTGAAAACACTGCCTACACTACGTTTGTCCGTCCACTGCTATAATATCCTTGACAGACGTGATTGACTGTGCACGCAAAAACGTCCAAGGAACGGTAGCACGCTTTGTAATGTCACGAAATAGGGGAGAGAGGATCCCAGATTTGATAATCGAGTTGGGGTAACATTCATGAAAACATATGCGTTTTTCGTTGCCACGAGATCTTTTCACGAAATTTCAATCACCACCATATGTTCTGAATGCCAAAACATTATTTCCTAGGGTACTTACACAAGAAGAAACCATAGTAATAATGTAATTCAAGGCTCGCAAGAAAAGATTTAAGTAGTCCCTTTTCCCGCACACTGTTAATGAGTGGGACGGTAGAGAAATAATCCGAACCTTCTGCCAGGCACGTAAGTCCGGATTGCAAAGAAATCCTGTTGATGTAGTCATGTAGATGTAACAACGAAATTATGTTGTAATTACGACATGTGACTTTCACTTGATCTGAACATCGAAGTTGTTTACTGTTTATTTACTTTTTGTTCATTAATTTCAGCCATATACGACCACCTAGGCGCGTTAAAGTGATATTGAAATAAAGTGTCATGCATGGACCAATAACAATAAGTTCCCACCTACTTGTTATAGTACTGCATTATCTGCCAGCGTATTCAGAAGTGGATATCGCATACGAAGTTCCTAGGGTGTTTGTAATGGATATTGCAGACGACTTCGACAAAGTTTGAATGTAGCTTCGTAAAAGTTCCGTGATCAAACGATCTGAGTTGCTGGAGAATACAGTTTATCCTCACTAGACAGAATATATTATCATTATACATGAGGTGAGTAGGGTTTCGCCGCGTTGCGGTGGCCGAGCGGTTCCAGGCGCTTCAGTGACGAACCGCACGGCTGCTTCAGTCGCAGGTTGGAATTCTACCTCGGGCATAGATGTCTGTGATGCCCTTAGGCTAGCTAGGTTTAAGTAGTTCTAGGTCTAGGGGCTGATGACCTAAGCAGTTAGGTCGCATAGTTCTTGAAGCCATTTTTTGACCTTTCGCGTAAATTTTCTTTACATAAACCGTCGTATCTTTTGATTGCGTTGACATAGAAGCTCACTTTTTTACACCAGCAAGGGACCGGTTACAGCAAGAAGTGCGATACATTTCCGCTTATTATGTCCACCCGTTCTGGAGGTAAACGGGTTTTAAGGGTTGGGTAGACCGATAGACGGTCAAGAAAGTGAGACTAGTAGGGTTCCGTTTTTACCGGTTTAGGTGACGAAATCCTAACAACGAAAACACTGAAGATGAGGGCCGCATAAATAACACCCGCTACTCTTTATTCGAAATGTTCTAGTTGCTGTCGATACATAAGCATATTAGTCGTAGCTACGTTTTCGATCCAAATCACGTTTACAGGAATGCAAATAGAATGTATTTGCCTATACACGTGGTAATTCACATCCCAGTATTAATGCCACCGCGTTTTATAAGTACGAACATTCTCATTGCTAGCTAGCTTAAGAAACACTTCTGCTAATGAACGTTTTCTGGCTGTGGCGAGTCTAGTGGAGAATTCGAAACAATGCAGAATACGTTTGGCAGCTATGTAGCCGTTTATTTCCTGGGGTGGTGCAGAATTATCCTACAAAATTTACTCTCTAATAACAGTAATTTGTTATTTCGATAATCATCCCGAATGATTGTCGCATAAGTGGTGACATAAAGGAAGAAAATTCATGTTTTTGAGTCCAGAAAGCTCTATGCAACAGAAACTGCAGATTTTTATTGCGAAATTGCCGGCTTGTTCATGTCTGGGGTAATAATAGAGGGCTGTTTGCCTAGGTTGTCTGCTAGCATAGTGAAAGGAAGGTCTGGTTTGTTTTCGGTTCTAATCTCTATGGAGGCAGGTAGAATATCAGTAAAGCAATTTTAAGAAATTCTCGCGCACCCAATACGATTTATCGCTACCTTTATTCTGTACTGGCGCTCTGTGGATGTCAATATGACACTCTTGTAGAATTTCATATATGATACTGCCTCCTTTTTCCGCTTCTGTCAATAATGGAATTGACTTAAGTGTGGCACTGAATGATGTTTAAGTGAATTTCGTTATGAATCTTCACGCATTGCTAAATTTGCACACTTTCATGGTAGGTCAGCAATGGTAATCCAGTATGACTGGTCTGAACGTTGACACAGACCGTTTCGCGGGCGAATGCGGATAATATTTTGCTAATTCGTAACGGTCTGGGGTTCTTTGTCTGTTATCTGGATAAGCTGAAATTGATTTTTATTCGTCCGTTTCATACAAATTAGCGTTTCTTCTTTCAGTTCTGTCTTATGTTTACGTGTTGTATTTAACACACTAATCAGCATTAATATAGTCTTAGAAATTATGGAATACAGTCTAAAAAAGTTCAGATAGTTTGTCAATTTCACGCCTGCGCATAGTATGTTGGTAGCACTTCGTCGCCTTGCCTGTTATGCTGTGTAGCAGACTTTAAAGCCGTGCGGATCAGCATAACGAAAAGGCGAGGGGTCTCGCTCGTTTTGTCCACGACTGTACATCAATCTACTGACGTCACAAGTTCAACATTTTTATCCACTTTTGGGGTATTTCCAGACATTTGCGGCTCCCAATGTCTTATACTAGATTATTTATCTCATCGTTTTTAAAACGTTTTTAGGAATCACAGTGTATAATGACAAAAGTTTTAAAACCTTTAATCGTAGAATAATTTTGCATCGAACATGGATAAGCTCAGTTCACATTTCTCCAATTAAGCAGATACCGCTATATTACCTAGCCTTCATATCTATATTCCTTCATCGTGGTTTTGTTTTCCCAATGCAAAATTTGAGGATTCGCATTCGGGAGGGCGACGATTCAAACCCGTTTCCGGCCATACTGATTTATTTTTGCGTGATTTCCCTAAATCAAAATGGTTCAAATGGCTGTGAGCACTATGGAACTTAACATCTGAGGTCATCAGTCCCCTAGAACTTAGAACTACTGAAATCTAATTAACCTAAGGACATCACACACATCCATGCCCGAGGCAGGATTCGAACCTGCGACCGTAGCAGTCGCGCGGTTCCAGACAAGTGCCTAGAACCGCTCGGCCACAGCGGCCGGCTTCCCTAAATCGCTGCAGGCAAATGCCGGGATGGTTCTTGTGAAAGGGCACGCCCGATCTCCTTTCCCATTCTTCCCTAATCCGGTGGGACCAATGACCTCGCTGTTTGGTCCCCTCCCCCCCCCCCCTGCCCACCCCCCCCCCCCAACAACCGCCCAAAATTTATGATTATGTATTAGGACTTTCAGTGTAATATTTTATACACTCATATTCATAAAAAAAAAGAAACAGAACAACTAGAGATAGGGCATTCATATTCACAGAACACGTACATTAGAGTGTTCTGATTGAATAATTAGCATTTCAACAACCTCGGTTCGGCGTGTGACCTGTTGTCTGGTAGACACAGGGTCCGCCATGAGCCCATAACCTGTTCCTTGCTTGATGGCGTCGACACATATAAGAAACGCTAGGCGTCCTGTGGCATAGCCATCTATACTGCTTTCACCTGGCTCCAAAGTTCATCTGTGGTGGTTGGCACTGGACCACAACGCTGCACACGTCGTTTCACCATATCCCACACACTTTATATTTGCGGCAAGTTTGGTCATCTGGTGGGCAAGAGCAAAAGGCTCACATCCTCTGACACAAGAATACACGAGTTCGTGCAGCAACATGTGATCGTGCATTGTCTTGCTGAAAAATGGTGACAGGGGTGTTATGCAGAAAGGGTATGGCTACAGGTAGCATGATGTCATTCACATAGGCCACATTGGTCACAGTGCCCTGTACACGTATCAGCAGTGATTTGTGGTGCTACTCAATAACACCCCACTCCATAAGGCCTTGTGTTGGCGCTGTATGTCTTGTGCGAACACGATCACTGTGATGTCGATTCCCTTGTCTGTAGCGAACCAAAATGAGATCAACAAACGGAACGTGGATTCATGCTAAAACACTATTAGATGGAATTCCTGTCCCTAGTGATAACGTTCCGTGCAGCAGTGCCGTCTAGCACTTTCTTGCACATTCGTCAAAGGTAGATGGAGAAGTGGACTATCACCCCTGATAGTGTACGGTGTGTTACACTGTTCCACTGTTGCGCCAGAGCCGAGGAGACGCAAATCTGTCCTGTAACACCATCTGGATGGGGCGTCAGTCTTCTCGGGGGGTAGTCTGGGTGGTGTGACCTGATCCATCACCTTCCTTGAACCATTCTGCACACACGCGTTTCACTGCCGAAACACTTCGTCCCATACGAGCAGCAATTTCCCGGATCGATGCATCACATTCTCTCATGACAATAATGCGCACACTTCCAAACCCACTCATTTGACGGTATGGTTCGCGCTTACGTCTGCGAGGCATCGTGCACGTCTGCTCAATGTACAATAATCTATTATCTTTGATTTGCATGCTTTGTAGCGACAACGAGAGCCGCAGGCACGTTTTACCCGTAGGTGGCGTTGCGCCGCAATATCGATGCTGACCTTGAACCCGCTGGCCGACATGGATCAAATGCTAATCATTTCTGCAGGACATGCTAATGTACATGTGCTGTGAATATGAACGTCGTACATCTAGTCGTTCAAGGTGTTCAATTTTTTCTGAACATGAATGTATTTATACACTGTTGGAGAAAATCGCAACACCAAAAAATTATTAATGTAGAGTATTGAAATTTCGGGAACACATTTGCCTAGGTAACTTATTTTAGTGATTATCATTGCAAGATCAAAGGCTAATGTAACAGCGAGATAAGCCATCGCAAATGTGAAATACTGCTACATTAATAACTGGTCTAATCGCCATAATGTTGAATGCATGGTTGCAAACGTGCATTCCTTGTATTGTACAGGTGCCGGATCTCATCTTGTGGGATGGAGATCCATGACTGTCGCACATAGATAGTCAATACAGAGACGGTTAATGCTGTTTGTTCACATGGTTAAAATGGCTCTGAGCACTATGGGACTTAACTTATGAGGTGATCAGTGCCCTAGAACTTAGAACTACTTAAAACTAATTAACCTAAAGATCTCACACACATCCATGCCCGAGACAGGATTCGAACCTGCGACCGTAGCGGTCGCGCGGTTCCAGACTGTAGCGCCTAGAACCGCTCGGCCACACCGGCTGGCTAATGGTGTTTGTGGATGACGCTGGAGGCGTCGTCCGATGATATATACGAGGTGTGGCTAGAAAAAAACCGGACTAGTACTGGTGAAACAATAAAACGAATGCAATAAGGCTGAAAGTCGCGTGGCCTGTCACGTGACTCTCGCTCCGCCTACTGCTCGAGTTTCATCTGCCTCCTGCACACAGTCTGCCCGTGGCGTCTGTTTTAAGTAGTTGACGTTTTGTCTGTGCGTCGGAAAATGTTGAGTGTACAGAAAGAACAGCTTGTTAACATCAAATTTTGTTTCAAACTAGGAAAATCTGCAAGTGAAACGTTTGTAATGTTACAACAAGTGTACGGCGATGATTGTTTATCGCGAACACAAGTGTTTGAGTGGTTTAAACGATTTAAAGATGGCCGCGAAGACACCAGTGATGACACTCGCACTGGCAGACCATTGTCAGCAAAAACTGATGCAAACATTGGAAAAATCGGTAAACTTGTTCGACAAGATCGCCGTTTAACAATCGGAGCAGTGTCTGAGTTAACAGTAGTTGACAAGGAAAGTGTTAGGCAGATTCTTCAAGAAAGTTTCAACATGAACAAAGTGTGTTCAAAAATGGTTCCAAAGTGTCTCACAATTGAACAGAAGGAACGCCGAAGAATGATTTGTTCGGACATCCTGGAAAACATTGAAAGTGATCCCACCTTCTTACAAAATGTTATTACTTGCGATGAATCGTGGTTTTTTACTTACGATCCCGAAACTAAACGCCAATCGATGCATTGGAAAACTCCTGGTTCTCCACGACAAAAAAAAGCACGAATGTCAAAATCGAAATTCAAGGCAATGATGACTGTTTTTTTTTGACATCAAAGGGATTGTGCACATTGATTGGGTACCAGAGGGACAAACAGTGAATCAGCATTACTACATTAGCGTCCTGGCTACCCTAAGTGAGCGAGTACGGAGAAAACGGAACGATTTGTGGAGAAAAAAGTCATGGATCCTTCACCAAGACAATGCCCCAGCTCACAGTGCGTTGTCAGTGAAGACGTTTTTGGCAAAACACAACATTCCCATCTTAGATCATCCACCCTACTCACCTGATTTGGCCCCCTGTGACTTTTTTCTTTACCCTAAAGTCAAATCAGCTTTGAAAGGAACTAGATTTGAGACTGTTGAAGCAGTAAAAGAAAAAGCGACGGAAGTAATGTATGGACTTACCGAAAATGATCTGCAGCATTGCTATGAACAGTGGAAAATTCGTATGGAGCGGTGTAGAGACCGAGGAGGAGAGTACATTGAAGGAGATAACATGAAATTGTAAATAATTGTAAATAAATGTTTTTTCCAGCATCAGTCCGGTTTTTTTCTAGCCGCACCTCGTATGTTCGGGTGGAGACATATCTAGTGATCGAGCAGCCCAAGGCAACATGTCGACACTCTGTAGAGCATGTTGGATTAAAACATGCGAGCGAGCGAGCGTTATTCTGTTGGAAAACATTCCAGGAATGCTGTTTATGAATGGTTTGAGAACAGATTGACATACAACTTTGCAGTTAGGCTGCGTGGGATGACCACGAGACTGCCTCTGCTGTCATATGAAACCGCACCCCAAGACCATAACTCAGGTGTAGGTCCACCGAGTCTAGGCAGCAAACAGATTGGGTGAAGCGCTCACCTGGCCTCCTTCTGACCAAAACAAGGCCATCGCTGGCATCGAGGCTGCACCGGCTTTCGTCAGAAGACACAACAGACCTCCACCCTGCCTTCCAATGAGTTCTCACTTGACACCACTGAAGTTGCAAGGGACAATGACGAGGGTTAGTGGAATGTACATTACAGGTCGTCTGCCTTTGGGCTGTCCTTGAAGTGACTGATTTGTAACACTTCGTTGTGTCAGTGTAGGGACAACTGCTGCTCTAATTGCTGCTACAGACGCAGGACGATGCGCCACAGCCATACGCTCAACAAGATGGTCTCCCCTCTCGGTAGTGCCACGTGGTCGTGCGGAGTCCGGTTTTCTCGCGGCCGTACATTTTCGTGACCACCACTGCCAGCATTCGTGCACATTCCTACACACGTCTTTCTGCAGTATCGCACAAAGAACATCCACCTTGTCTTAGCCCTATTACACGATCTCGTTCAAACTCAATGAGCAACTGATAATGACGTAAGGTCGCTTCAAAGGCAATATTGACTAACATCAACTCACCATGTCCAGTCTCAATGGTAACTAACGCTCACGACCCTTACAGCGTGCACTTAAAGCAAACCTGATTTGCATACTCATAATGGGCTACTAGCGGCACTCTTATGCGTATGGCAAAAAATTTGAATAGACTTTACCTTCCAATTGTAGAAACACGCCTACGAACTTTGATTTATGTTTGATAACTCCTTATTGAATTACTATTTTTTCCATAATTGTTAACGTGTATTTGGTATGTACTGGAATTTGTAACCAAATGCCGGCCGGGGTGGCAGAGCGGTTCTAGGCGCTTCAGTCTGGAACCGCGCGACCGCTACGATCGCAGTTTCGAATCCTGCCTCGGGCATGGATGTGTGTGATGTCCTTAGATTAGTTAGGTTTAAGTAGTTCTAAGTTCTAGGGGACTGATGACCTCAGCTGTTAAGTCCCATAGTGCTCAGAGCCATTTGAACCATTTTTTTGTAACCAAATGGTACCTACAATGGGGAAGGGTTGGCGGGCTTCTACTATCTATGTCGTACACTGTGGCTGGATGTGTATGAATGTAAACAGTAGCCGAAGTACGAATTGAGGTATTGACAGTTTAGGGTCGTTTTAGCAAGTGCTTATACAAGCTTTCTGGGTCTATGTGTCTTGCTACTAAACGGCATATTTGTCTTCTCATGTAATCTTCAAACTGCGCAACTGCTAAATGCCTCTTGATGTAACCTGTTCAAGTGTCTGATTCGTATATTTGCTTATTCTTTATAGCACTGACTTTATTTATACTGTAGCTGGAATCTTGCTAGATCTGCAGTCAAATACACATTGATACGGAACAGTTTTCTGTACCCATCTCAGATTATAATCGTTTCACAGTCGCTGAGCACAAAGGTTCCTAGTGGAACCCAACGTAATGAATTCGTTATTTTGTATTGTTGCTGGTGATGCAGTTTTAATGTATCGCAGTGAACTTGCTGTACTATATCACACAGATCACAGAGTTGATGTGCCTGAACATGAAACCGTAGTTGCTTCGAAACAGAGAGCAAAGAAACAAAAAACAATAAACTCAGCAGAGCGTCATTTTCTCCACTCATACCAAATTGACGCAACAGGTTACCCTACTCTCCTTACACGAAAATAAAAGTGCGGGAGGGCGGATGTGAGATGTTTCCCGTTAACAGCCGCAAGCATGTATGCAACGTAGCTACTTGTTCTGCCTGGTACTGGCAACAAAGTGTAAACTCAGATTACCTTTTCCAAGAGGGCATAAGACTTTAGTAGCCTGTAGTTCAAGTCTTATAGCTTAACTTAGTTAGTAGGTAGAGGGTGCGAGGGTTTACACGGGGGTACCTGTAACTTGCGTTTGGTAATAACAGCAGGCGAGCACTTAGTGGGCGCAGCAGAGATTGAGCCGGTGGGGCCATTAACGTGCCACGGGCGCACCTGTGTCCTGCCCCTACTGCGAGCGCGGCGCTTCGTCCGACCTGCACCACAGCCGCTGTGCGCTGCTACCTGACCGGTTTTCATTCATGGTTATCAGCACGAGGCAGTCCTTCTGGCCGATATCGTGTAAGACTTAAATCACTTGTTGGATCAAATAGATTCCCTGATTAGCACGAGGCTGCTCTAAGGACAAATACACTCCTGGAAATTGAAATAAGAACACCGTGAATTCATTGTCCCAGGAAGGGGAAACTTTATTGACACATTCCTGGGGTCAGATACATCACATGATCACACTGACAGAAACCACAGGCACATAGGCACAGGCAACAGAACATGCACAATGTCGGCACTAGTACAGTGTATATCCACCTTTCGCAGCAATGCAGGCTGCTATTCTCCCATGGAGACGATCGTAGAGATGCTGGATGTAGTCCTGTGAAACGGCTTGCCATGCCATTTCCACCTGGCGCCTCAGTTGGACCAGCGTTCGTGCTGGACGTGCAGACCGCGTGAGACGACGCTTCATCCAGTCCCAAACATGCTCAATGGGGGACAGATCCGGAGATCTTGCTGGCCAGGGTAGTTGACTTACACCTTCTAGAGCACGTTGGGTGGCACGGGATACATGCGGACGTGCATTGTCCTGTTGGAACAGCAAGTTCCCTTGCCGGTCTAGGAATGGTAGAACGATGGGTTCGATGACGGTTTGGATGTACCGTGCACTATTCAGTGTCCCCTCGACGATCACCAGTGGTGTACGGCCAATGTAGGAGATCGCTCCCCACACCATGATGCCGGGTGTTGGCCCTGTGTGCCTCGGTCGTATGCAGTCCTGATTGTGGCGCTCACCTGCACGGCGCCAAACACGCATACGACCATCATTGGCACCAAGGCAGAAGCGACTCTCATCGCTGAAGACGACACGTCTCCATTCGTCCCTCCATTCACGCCTGTCGCGACACCACTGGAGGCGGGCTGCACGATGTTGGGGCGTGAGCGGAAGACGGCCTAACGGTGTGCGGGACCGTAGCCCAGCTTCATGGAGACGGTTGCGAATGGTCCTCGCCGATACCCCAGCAGCAACAGTGTCCCTAATTTGCTGGGAAGTGGCGGTGCGGTCCCCTACGGCACTGCGTAGGATCCTACGGTCTTGGCGTGCATCCGTGCGTCGCTGCGGTCCGGTCCCAGGTCGACGGGCACGTGCACCTTCCTCCGACCACTGGCGACAACATCGATGTACTGTGGAGACCTCACGACCCACGTGTTGAGCAATTCGGCGGTACGTCCACCCGGCCTCCCGCATGCCCACTATACGCCCTCGCTCAAAGTCCGTCAACTGCACATACGGTTCACGTCCACGCTGTCGCGGCATGCTACCAGTGTTAAAGACTGCGATGGAGCTCCGTATGCCACGGCAAACTGGCTGACACTGACGGCGGCGCTGCACAAATGCTGCGCAGCTAGCGCCATTCGACGGCCAACACCGCGGTTCCTGGTGTGTCCGCTGTGCCGTGCGTGTGATCATTGCTTGTACAGCCCTGTCGCAGTGTCCGGAGCAAGTATGGTGGGTCTGACACACCGGTGTCAATGTGTTCTTTTTTCCATTTCCAGGAGTGTACGACGCGGATGAAAGTAGTCAACTGGTGTATCAATTGCGACTCGATAAACATAAAAAGGGACGAAATTATAGCAGTAGAAGACGAATGTCCCCACCGAGAACAGTGGTTAAACAAAGAGAAACTAACGAGCAAAATTAAATGAACTGATAAGTTAGAAGATGAAGAGGTACTTGAAAGAGTACACAAGGTAACAGGTTAAAATTCAAAACAAGGAGTGAGACAGTGTGACGTTGTTGTTGTTGTTGTTGTTGTGGTCCTCAGTCCAGAGACTGGTTTGATGCAGCTCTCCATGCTACTCTATCCTGTGCAAGCTGCTTCATCTCCCAGTACCTACTGCAGCCTACATCCTTATGAATCTGCTTAGTGTATTCATCTCTTGACCTCCCTTTACGATTTTTACCCTCCACGCTGCCCTCCAATAGTAAACTGGTGATCCTTTGATGCCTCAGAACATGTCCTACCAACCGATCCGTTCTTCTAGTCAAGTTGTGCCACAAACTCCTCTTCTCCCCAATTCTATTCAATACCTCCTCATTAGTTATGTGATCAACCCATCTAATCTTCAGCATTCTTCTGTAGCACCACATTTCGAAAGCTTCTATTCTCTTCTTCTCCAAACTATTTATTGTCCACGTTTCACTTCCATATATGGCTACACTATATACAAATACTTTCAGAAACGACTTCCTGACACTTATATCTATACTCGATGTTAACAAATTTCTCTTCTTCAGAAACGCTTTCCTTGCCATCGCCAGTTTACATTTTATATCCTCTCTACTTCGATCATCAGTTATTTTGCTCCCCAAATAGCAAAACTCCTTCACTACTTTAAGTGTTTCATTTCCTAATGTAATTCCCTCAGCATCACCCGACTTAATTCGACTCTATTCCATTATCCTCGTTTTGATTGTTTTGATGTTCATCTTATATCCTCCTTTCAAGACAGTGTCCATTCCGTTCAGGTGCTCTTCCAAGTCCTTTGCTGTCTCTGACAGAATTACAATGTCATCGGCGAACCTTAAAGTTTTTATTTCTTCTCCATGGGTTTTAATACTTACTCCGAATGTTTGTTTCTTATGCTACGGATTTAAACCGTAGCTCGTAACCATTTTTCCACCCGTCCTTCACAAACAGGGGTGCTATTGATGTCTTAATGCCGCAATAATCGAGTTTGGTTGAAATTAGTTCAAATGTATCAGAGCTAGTGTGAACACGCGCACACACACAAGTAATAGGTGAGAGGAACTTAACAGAAGTTCGCCAAAACTCAGGTGATTTAAAGGAAGATATGGGGATTCCTTGCAAGTTTGAGAAACATGCTCATTTTGCGCACTTCGCATTTTTCTTTGCAGAAAATTCTGTTGTGTAAATTTACGTGACTGGAAGCTTCCGCGGGATTTGTGAGTTGAAAAAGAATATTGAAAGTAGCTGAGCACCACAGACATGTGAATGTTACAGAACTATCGGATTCGTAATTCATGGTTGCAAAATACTGATACGAAATATTTACAGAAAAAAGGAAAAACGGCTAGAAGTCGACCTCAAGGAAGTGCAGATTAAGACCTAAGGAAATGCAGGAGCATATGACACAATATTGATCCAATGACACATCTTGCTAGACAAGTTAAAGAAAGGCAAACCTATGTCTATGCTATTTGTAGATTTAGAGAAAGCTTTTGACAATGTTGTCTGGAACGCATTTCTTAAAACAGTAGCAGAAAGTAGCAGAGATAAGGTACATGGAGTGAATGGAAACCAATGGAAACTGATAAGCAGGTGTGAGTGTGACAAGGTAAAATAGAGGAGCAGTTTTGAGAAGGGAGTGACAGAATGTTGTAATCTATCCTCGATGCTATTCAGTCTGTACATTGAGCAACCAGAAAAGGTAATCAAGGAGAAATTTGAAAAGGGAATTAAAACATAGGAAGAGAAAATAAAAACTCTGAGGTTTGCCGATAACACTGTAAATTTCTCGGAGACTTGGAAGAGCTGATGGAAGAAGTAGATTATTTGAAAGAAATGGATAATGTCTTGAAAAGTGGCTACAAGAGATACACCAACAAAAGTGAAACTATGGTAAAGGAATACCGTAGAATTAAATCAGACGATACCAAGACCATTACATTAGGAATGGTTCAAATGGGTCTGAGCACTATGGGACTCAACTGCTGAGGTCATTAGTCCCCTAGAACTTAGAACTAGTTAAACCTAACTAACCTAAGGACATCACAAACATCCATGCCCGAGGCAGGATTCGAACCTGCGACCGTAGCGGTCTTGCGGTTCCAGACTGCAGCGCCTTTAACCGCACGGCCACTTCGGCCGGCCTTACATTAGGAAATTTAAGACTAAAAGAACTGTAGGGGTTTTGCTACGTGGGTAGCAAAATACGAGGGGCTTTCAATAATTACGCAACACATTTTTTCTCGGCCAATTCCAGTTCAAAAAATGCGGAATTTGTTGTCGGATATCATGAAATATTCGCTCTTCGGCCCCTATAATTTCATGAAGCTCCGATTGGTGGAGGAGTTATACGTAGCATAAAAAATGGTGTGTATAATGAAGGCGCGTTCCAAGCAGAGAGCCGCCATTGAGTTTCTATTGGCAGAAAACCAGATCTTCATAGGCGCTTGCAGAATGTTTACAAAGACTTGGCAGTGAATAAAATCACGGCGAGTCGTTGGGAGATGTGTCTCTCATCATCACAAGAAGATCTAGCGAACCTGTCCCATCTCCAGTGTGCCGGCTGGCCGCACACAATTGTGACTCGTTCGGTGTTGAAACGTGAGGACACCCTCATTCGAGGTGATCGACAGATCACAATCAGACCCTTCGCGGCACAACGAGACGTCTCTGGTGACAGTGCTGACACACCCGTCCACGAGTTGCGGTACTCAAACGTGTGCACCCACTGGGTTCTTCGCCGCTTAACGGAAGACCATAAAGAGCAACGAAGGGCCATCTGTGCAGAATTGCTTGCGCGTTACGAGGCTGATCGTGACAATCTTTTTTCGAACATCGTCACAAGCGATCGCTTCGAACCGGAAACAAAACGGCAATCCATGTAGTGGCGGCACACCACCTCTTCTTCGAAGCAAAAGTCAGAGCCGCACCCTTAGCCGGCAACGACATGACGGCGGTCTTCTGAGACTCTGGGGGGTTTATTCTATTCGATATCCTGCCTCATTCCCTCATGGTGCAACGATCAACTCTGAAGTGTATTGTGCTACCCTCAGAAAACTGAAGAAAGGGCTTTAGCGTGTTCGTCGTCACAAAAATGCAAACGAACTCCTCTTTCTCTATGACAAAGTAGGGCCTCACACAAGCCCGGGCACCCAAGAGGAGCTCATAAAACGTCATCGAGATGTTCTTCCTCATCCTCCCTACAGCCTGGATCTCGCACCTTCCGACTTCCAGCCGTTTGGACCAATGAAGAATGCAATCCGCGGGAAGCAGTAAATGGATGGTGGGGAATTTATTTATGTAGCAAGACGTCGGCTCCGACGTGCACCAGTAGAGTTTTACCAAGGGACGTAAGGCCCTCCTAGTAAGATAGCGTAAGGCCGTCGCAATGTAGGAAGATTATGTTGAAAGATAGGGTTTTGTAACCAAAAGAGTCGGGAATAATAAGGTGTATTGGAATCGTGAATAAAACCACCCCGCTTTCAGACACTTATTAAACGGCCCTCGTAAGCATGATGCCGAAAGTGGAGAGGATTTAAAATGCAAACTGGTAATACCAGTTATTTGTTGATGTAGAATATAGATTTTATATTTAGGAGGTCTTTTCCGAAAGTGTTTGGAGTATAGCCGTTAGCAGAAGTGAGAAGTGGATGATAAACGATTCATGAAAGAAGAGCTGTTGAAGTGTGGTGTTAAAGAAGAATAATTAAGATTAGATAGATGGATCGAATGATTTATGAGGAGGTACTGAATTGAACTGCTGGAAAATAAATATATGAAACAACTTCACTAAAAAGCAGGGATCGACTGATTGAACACATCTGAGCCAAAAGGATTCGTCAGTTTGGAAACTGAGGGAAGTGGGGGGGGGGGGGGTAGGTAAAATCTGTGGAGGGAGACCAGTAGAGTAACACAGTATACAGATTGAAATGGATATACACTCCTGGAAATGGAAAAAAGAACACGTTGACACCGGTGTGTCAGACCCACCATACTTGCTCCGGACACTGCGAGAGGGCTGTACAAGCAATGATCACACGCACGGCACAGCGGACACACCAGGAACCGCGGTGTTGGCCGTCGAATGGCGCTAGCTGCGCAGCATTTGTGCACCGCCGCCGTCAGTGTCAGCCAGTTTGCCGTGGCATACGGAGCTCCATCGCAGTCTTTAACACTGGTAGCATGCCGCGACAGCGTGGACGTGAACCGTATGTGCAGTTGACGGACTTTGAGCGAGGGCGTATAGTGGGCATGCCGGGGGCCGGGTGGACGTACCGCCGAATTGCTCAACACGTGGGGCGTGAGGTCTCCACAGTACATCGATGTTGTCGCCAGTGGTCGGCGGAAGGTGCACGTGCCCGTCGACCTGGGACCGGACCGCAGCGACGCACGGATGCACGCCAAGACCGTAGGATCCTACGCAGTGCCGTAGGGGACCGCACCGCCACTTCCCAGCAAATTAGGGACACTGTTGCTCCTGGGGTATCGGCGAGGACCATTCGCAACCGTCTCCAAGAAGCTGGGCTACGGTCCCGCACACCGTTAGGCCGTCTTCCGCTCACGCCCCAACATCGTGCAGCCCGCCTCCAGTGGTGTCGCGACAGGCGTGAATGGAGGGACGAATGGAGACGTGTCGTCTTCAGCGATGAGAGTCGCTTCTGCCTTGGTGCCAATGATGGTCGTATGCGTGTTTGGCGCCGTGCAGGTGAGCGCCACAATCAGGACTGCATACGACCGAGGCACACAGGGCCAACACCCGGCATCATGGTGTGGGGAGCGATCTCCTACACTGGCCGTACACCACTGGTGATCGTCGAGGGGACACTGAATAGTGCACGGTACATCCAAACCGTCATCGAACCCATCGTTCTACCATTCCTAGACCGACAAGGGAACTTGCTGTTCCAACAGGACAATGCACGTCCGCATGTATCCCGTGCCACCCAACGTGCTCTAGAAGGTGTAAGTCAACTACCCTGGCCAGCAAGATCTCCGGATCTGTTCCCCATTGAGCATGTTTGGGACTGGATGAAGCGTCGTCTCACGCGGTCTGCACGTCCAGCACGAACTGAGGCGCCAGGTGGAAATGGCATGGCAAGCCGTTCCACAGGACTACATCCAGCATCTCTACGATCGTCTCCATGGGAGAATAGCAGCCTGCATTGCTGCGAAAGGTGGATATACACTGTACTAGTGCCGACATTGTGCATGCTCTGTTGCCTGTGTCTATGTGCCTGTGGTTCTGTCAGTGTGATCATGTGATGTATCTGACCCCAGGAATGTGTCAATAAAGTTTCCCCTTCCTGGGACAATGAATTCACGGTGTTCTTATTTCAATTTCCAGGAGTGTATTTTACCCCTAGTGAGATAAGCCTCTACATCCTTGTCCTCTAGCCATCCCTGCTTAGCCATTTTGCACCCCCTGTCGATATCATTTTTGAGACGTTTGTATTCCTTTTTGCCTGCTTCATTTACTGCATTTTTATATTTTCTCCTTTCATCAATTAAATTCAATATTTCTTCTGTTACCCAAGGGTTTCTACTAGCCCTCGTCTTTTTACCTATTTGATTGCTGCCTTCACTATTTCATCCCTCAAAGCTACCCATTCTTCTTCTACTGTATTTCTTTCCCCCATTCCTGTCAATTGTTCCCTTATGCTCTACCTGAAACTCTGTACAATCTCTGGTTCTTTCAGTTTATCCAGGTCCCATCTCCTTAAATTCCCACCTCTTTGCAGTTTCTTCAGTTTTAATCTACAGTTCATAACCAATAGATTGTGGTCAGAGTCCACATCTGCCCCTGGAAATATCTTACAATTTAAAACCTGGTTCCTAAATATCTGTCTAACCATTATATAATCTATCTGATACCTTTTAGTATCTCCAGGGTTCTTCCATGTATACAACCTTCTTTCATGATTCTTAAACCAAGTGTTAGCTATGATTAAGTTATGCTCTGCGCAAAATTCTACCAGGCGGCTTCCTCTTTCATTTCTTAGTCCCAATCCATATTCACCTACTACGTTCCCTTCTCTCCCTTTTCCTACTGACGAATTCCAGTCACCCATGACTATTAAATTTTCGTCTCCCTTCACTATCTGAATAATTTCTTTTATCTCATCATACATTTCATCAATTTCTTCGTCATCTGCAGAGCTAGTTAGCATATAAACTTGTACTACTGTCGTAGGCTTGGGCTTCGTGTCTCTCTTGGCCACAATAATGCGTTCACTATGCTGTTTGTAGTAGCTCACCCGTACACCTATTGTTTTATTCATTATTAAACCTACTCCTGCATTACCCCTACTTGATTTTGTATTTATAACCCTGTATTCACCTGACCAGAATTCTTGTTCCTCCTGCCACCGAACTTCACTAATTCCCACTATATCTAACTTTAACCTATCCATTTCCATTTTTAAATTTTCTAATCTACCTGCCCGATTAAGGGATCTGACATTCCACGCTCCGATTCGTAGAACGCCAGTTTTCTTTCTCCTGATAACAACGTCCTCTTGAGTAGTCCCCGCCCGGAGTTCCGAATGGGGGACTATTTTACCTCCGGAACATTTTACCCAAGAGGACGCCATCATCATTTGATCAAACAGTAAAGCTGCATGCCCTCGGGAAAAATTACGGCTGTTGTTTCTCCTTGCTTTCAGGAAAAAGTCGTATCTTTCAGCTCTTTTTGCAGTTTGATTACAGATCAAAAATGGTGTCTGTTTGAGTTGAGGTTCTGATACAAAAATAAAAACTAAACTGCTATTGTCGCCTATGAAATGAATAAACTTTTGCGGACAAAATGTAGTCTGTGTTGATTGCAGCCCTTTTATTATCGATTTTTATTCCGAATCACATCTAAAAATCCACTTTTAGCGGGGAGTGGACATGAAACTACGGTTTTTTTTATGAATTTTCCTTTCGTCTGGTGTTATTTCTTTTGAAGTCTCACAAAAAGTCTACTATATGGTACACAAACTCCAAAGCACTTCTCCTTTTTAATAATTAGATAGTATACTGGTGCTCTTTCTCTGTTTCTCACACTACAGTACACTCCGATATGACTAACTTAAGTGTTGTGTTTGCCTTTGGACGGAAATGAATTTCTTCAAGGAAACATGCAGAAGCGTCTGATATGCGCTCTCTCTGGAGAAAACTAAAGAGATAGGGAGATATTTCATATTACGAAAAGGAAGGACGTGTTATTAATCAATTTATCGTTCGCAAGGTAGCGGTTGACCTGTTGGAACATTAGTTATTCATCGGACGACACAGTCCATTCTGCACGAACGTATAAAGCGGAAGCCGGCGTCTGTAAGGAATCGGACTATCGACCTAGGAGTGTGTTAATAGTGTTGCTTTATATACTGCCCTTACGCTGTAGGGTAGCGCATTTATCTGCTTTTTCGATACGAAGTCTGTTTGGTCTGGTAACGTTTCATGTTGTACACAAATCTTCCGCAAACGAAACAAACGGTATTAATGTTTCATCAAGTTAAGTGGGAGGAATGATATTAAGAAATTTGACAGCTGCGGTAATGTTGGACAAATTATATGGCCAAATATTTGTGGATGTACAGTAACTTTTATTACCATTCGTCTCGAAGGCTCCGACGGGTGTATGCTTCAATTTCCGCCATTACAGCTCTTAATCTTCGGAGAAGTCTATCACTGAGTTCATAGAAGCGGCATTAGCTTCCATCCATACAGAACATTCGTAACTGTTAGCTGCCTGGCTACCGAACAAATTTTTCCGGTTCACCAGTATATTACAAAGACTTTTAATTGGGCAACATCAGAAATCCACTCAACTGGCTCATTCTGAGTAAAACATATCAGTGCTTTTAAAGCATTGTGCGTGCCCTTGTTTATGTACTAAATTGAATGAAAAAAGGAAGGAAGATTAGAGTTACCGTCCCGTCGAGAAATAAGTTACTAGAGACAGCCTAGGTTGGACAAGGTTAGGGACCAAAAACGGCTGTGATGTTTCAAAATGAATTCTTCCAGTATCCGCTGTAACCAATTAAAGGCAACTAGAGAGCACGTAAGTTAGAATGGCCGGAGAACAATGGCTCTGACCCGACGACACGCCTAGTCGAACAGAGCTTGGGTGACATGCACTCCGTCTTCAGGCCACAAGTGGCCCATCGGGACCATCCGACCGCCGTGTCATCCTCAGGCGAGGATGCGGATAGGAGGGGCGTGTGGTCAGCACACCGCTCTCCCGGTCGTTGTGACGGTTTTCTTTGACCGGAGCCTCTACTATTCGGTCGAGTAGCTCCTCAGTTGGCATCTCGAGGCTGAGTGCACCCCGAAAAATGGCAACAGCACATGGCGGCCCGGATGGTCACCCATCCAAGTGTCGGCCACGCCCGACGGCGCTTAACTTCGGTGATCTGATGGGAACCGGTGTATCCACTGCGGCAAGGCCGTTGCCTCTTGGGTGACATGCGGGTACGTTATTTCTTGCTGCTTCAACTTTAATCAAGAGTTAGGCAGTCGTAGTGGCTAGTGAATGGTGGCGTGCCAGTATATCGGCAGTGCATGATCAGATACTTACAGTAGATGAGAATCTAGAGGAAGTGCTGTCCAGGCCTACAGTTGAACATCAGTGGTGTACTTATATGCGGCTCTCCTGAGCTAACTGTTCATTTCGTAGTAACACTTGCACCATATGTCCACAGTTTTTTCTTGAATATAGTCCAGTCTCTATCCTCCTCTACAGTTTTTAGCCTCTACAGTTCCTTCTAGTTTCATGAAGGTTGTTCCTTGATGTTTCAACAGATGTCCTGTCATATCCTCTCTTCGTCTTGTCAATGTTTAACACATGTTCGATTTCTCTCCGATTCTGCGGAGAACCTCCTCATTCCTTACCTTATAAGTCCAATTAATCTCCAACGTTCTTCTGCAGCACCACATCTCAAACGCTTCGATTCTCTTCTGCCCCGGTTTTCCAACAGTCCAAGATCCACTACTGTACAATACCATCGTCAAGGTGCACATTCTCAGAAATTTATTCCTCACAGTAAGGCCTCCATTTGATTGTAGTAGACTTCTCTTGGTCAGGAACCTCCTCAGTGCCTGTGCTAGACTGCTTCTTCGTCCGTCATGTGTTATTTTGCTTCCAAGGTAACAGAATTCCGTAACTCTGTCTTCTTCTTGGCCCCCAATTCTGATGTTACGTTTCTCGTTCTCGCTGTTCTCATTTCTGCTACTTCTCATTGCTTTCGTCTTTCTTCTACTTATTCTCAATCCATGTTCTGTACTCATTAGACCATTCCGTTCAGCTCATCCGGTAATTCTTCTTCGCTTTCATTGAGGATAGCAATGTCATCAGCGAATCTGGTCGTTGATATTCTTTCACCCTGAGATTTAATCCCATTCTTGAACCTTTCTTTTATTTCCGTTACTGCTTGTTCGATATATTTGTAACGTGATCAAAAGTATCTGGATACCTGGCGGAGAATGACTTACAAGTTCGTGGCGGCCTGCATCGGTAATGCCGGAATTCAATATGTTGGTGGACCTCCCCTAGCCTTGACGACAGCTTCCACTTTCGCAGGCAATGTTCAACCAGGTGTTGGAAAGTTTCTTGGGGAATGGCAGCCCACCCATTCTTCACGGAGTGCTGCACTGAGGAGAGGTATCGATGTCGGTCAGTGAGGCCTGGCATAAAGTCGGCGTTCCAAAACATCCCAAAGAGGTTCTATAGGATTCAGGTCAGGACTCTGTGCAGGGCAGTCCCATTACAGGGATGTTAATGTCGTGTAACCACTCCGCCACAGGCCGTGCATTATGAATAGGTCCTCGTTAGTGTTGGAAGATGCAATCGCCATCCTGGAATTGCTCTTCAACAGTGGGAAGCAAGGAGGTGCTTAAAACGTCGATGTATGTCTGTGCTGTGCTGGTGCGACGCAAAACAACAAATCGTGCAAGCCCCTCCATGAAAAACAAGAACACACCATAGCACCACCGCCTCCGAATTTTACTGTCGGCACTAAACACGCTGGCAAATGACATTCACTGGGTATTCGCCATACCCACACCCTGCCATCGGATCGCCACATTGTGTCCAATGTTTACGCTCCTTAAATCAAGCGAGTCTTCGTTTGGCATCTACCGGTGTGATATGTGGCTTACGAGCAGCCGCTAGACCATGAAATCCAAGTTTTCTCACCTCCTGCCTAACTGTCATAGTACTTGCAGTGGATCCTGATGCAGTTTGGAATTCCTGTGTGATGGTCTGGACAGATGCATGCCTATTGCACATTACGACCCACTTCAACTGTCGGCGGTCTCTGTCAGTCAACAGACGATGTCAGCCTGTAGGCTTTTGTGCTGTACGCGTGCCTTCACGCTTTCACTTCACTATCACATCAGAAACAGTGGACCTAGGGATGTTTAGGAGTGTGGAAATCTCATGTACAGACGTGTGACACAAGTGACACCCATTTACTTGACCACGTCCGAAGTCGGTGAGTTCCGCGGAGTGCCCCATTCTGCTCTCTCAAGATGTCTAATGACTACTGAGGTCGCTGATATGGAGTACCTGGCAGTAGGTGGGAGCACAATGCACCTAATATCAAAAACGTATGTTTTTGGGGTGTCCGGATACTTTTGATCACATAGTATAGATTGAACAGTAGGAGCGAAAGACAAGCACTTCGTCCTTGATCTTTTAGTCTTATTGCCCCCCTTTGGTGCCTGTACATATTATACTGAATATTATCCGTTTTTCTCTTTAGCTTCCCTTATTTTTCTCAGAATCTGGAACGTCTAGCACCGTTTTATATTATGGAACGCTTATCCTAGGTCGACACATAATATAAACGTGTATATATTATTCTTGAGTGTTGCTTCCATTATCAATTATAACGTCAAAACTGTCTTTACTTTTCGTAACGCCAAACTGGTAATCGTCAACAGATGCTTAATTTTCTTTTTCATTCTTCTCTATATTATTCTTGTCAGTGACTTGGATGATTGAGCTGTTAAGCTGATTGTGCGATAGTTCTCGCACTTGTCTTTTCTTGCTATCTTCGGAATTGTGCTGGTGATGTTTTCGAAAGTCTGGTGGTATTTCGCCAATCTCACAAATTCTACACATCGACTTGAATTGTCCTTTGGTTGTCATTTCCGTCAGAGATTTGAAAAATTGCGACGGATTGCTGTCTGTATCTTCTGTCTTGTTTGATCTCAAGTCTACCAAAGCTCTTTTAAATTCTCTCTCTAATACTGGATCGCCTATATCTCCCATGTCGACTACAACTTCTCCTTCTATCACATCGTGAGACAATTCCTCCCCCTCACAGAAACTTTCGATGCACTCCTTCCACCTGTCCACAATCCTCTGCGTTAAACAATGAAATTCCCATTGCACTCTTAATGTTACCGCGCGTCTTTATAGGGTATGTAACGGATATAAGTGCAGATATTTTATGTGTGCTACATTAATGTACACATGCCAGCGTGTTGGCTGTTTTTTCTTTGCGCTGAATAGTGTTATCACAAACATGTCACGAACTTTAGGATCTTGTTTTTTCTGCACGGTCGTACTGCATCCCGATGCGGACTACGGTTGTTAGTGTAGACTAACCGTTTTGCGTCCATGTGTCATCAATTCAAGAACTGACCTACTACCCACGGGAAAATAAACTTTAATAAATGGCTCTAGCCACGTGTATTTGAAAGTAATAATCAACCCAAAAACATACGACATGTAATGGGTGTCGTTAGTAATCTGCACATGGCGTAAATACTGATGTAATGTTGTTCAATACACCGTCGTCATTCACCAACAGAAATATCTGCAATTATACCCTGATAAGGTAAGGAATGAGGGGGTTCTGCGCAGAACCTGAGAGGAAAGGAATATTTGGAAAACACTGACAAAGAGAAGGGACAGGATGATACGATATCTGTTAAGACATCAAGGAATGACTTCCATCGTACTAGAAGGAACTGTAGAGGACAAAAACTGTAAAGGAAGACAGAGTTGGAATACATCCAGCAAGTAGTTGAGGACGTAGGTTGCAAGTGCTACTCTAAGATGAAGAGGTTGACACTGGAGAGAAATTCGTGGCGGGCCGCATCAAACCTGTTAGAAAGTTAGAAGACTGATGCCCCCCCCCCCCAAAAAAAAAAGAAAACAAAAAAAAGGCTTCTGACCGATCGTAGTGATGCTGTACACAGGACTGAGACATGCTTGAAAACGCGACGTGGCCACTGTTGTCTGGAAGGAACGTTGTTGGCGCTTCTCTCTCTCTCTCTCTCTCTCTCTGTGTGTGTGTGTGTCTCTCCCTGCTTCCGCGGTAAGAGAACCGCAACAAGAGCCGCCGTGCAAACTGTCAAATCCATACTACTCCGCCCGTAGCCGGGCTGCCTTCGTGGATACTTGTCTTGCAAAAAACAAGCTCTCTTCGCTATTGAAGGTGCATTACCTTTCTCCTCTATGGGCGATAGTCGCATGAGGCCAGTGAGATCCTGCATGGTGTTGAGTGTGGCTCTCCTGAACACATCGCCTGGACATACTCATGACAGTCGTGGGATCCTGACCAGCGCGGGCAGCAATATCGAGGAACGGTAAGCGACAGCCTTCATCCTGCCGCTGTTCAATTACGACACTTGCTGGGAAACTTTTCTCTTCCTTACACATGGAATTACAGGATCCTCTCAGAAACAAGCAAAATCTGAATGAAGTTTTTTGGATGGCAAACCAGCTGTGTTAGTTTTAGGGTTTCCGTACCTCAGTCGGTATGAAACCCTTATAGGATCACTTCATTTTCTGTGTTTCTGTCCGTCTATGAAGACCCCTTTTCTTCCGAAACGGCTAGTGGTATCAAATTGAAACTTATGTCAAATACTAGGATCTGAGGTCCCTTTACGATATAAAAATTTAAGCTTCTGAATCAGTACATTCAAAAGACACGGTCGTTTACGTTAGATATTTTGTTACTCGGAAAATAATTTCTCAAAATCTATAGATGACCTATCTGTATGCAGCATTAACTTTGTGCGAAACGCTCAGAGCAGAAGTCACATCTCCGGTTTTTTATTAAAAATAAAACAAACAAGACGTTAATTCTACCAATTTGGTACAGTTGCACTGAAGTGCTAATACACACATAAAAAAAGTTTGACCTCACCTTGGTTCCGGAAACTGTACAGAAAATTAGAATAGAGATCAACATAAACATCATTTCCGCCCTTTTTGTTGCTTATGAAAACCACACTTTGCATGTTGTACCACGATACAGCGAGACCTTCAGAGGTGGTGGTCCAGACTGCTGTACACACCGATAACTCTAATACCCAGTAGCACGTCCTCTTGCATTGATGCATACCTGTATTCGTCGTGGCATTCTAACCACAAGTTCCTCCAAATTGTCCCACGCCTCAACGGCTATTCGGCGTAGATCCTTCAGAGTAGATGGTGGGTCACGTCGTCCATAAACAGCTCCTTTCAGTCTATCCCAGGCATGTTCGAAAGGTTTCATGTCTGGAACACATGCTGGCCACTCGAGTCGTTATCCTGAAGGAAGTCATTCACAAGATGTGCACGATTGGGGTGCGAATTGTCGTCCATGAAGACGAATGCCTCGCTAGTATGCTGCCGATATGGTTGCACTAGCGGTCGGAGGATGGCATTCACGTCTCGTACAGTTGTTACGGCACCTTCCCCGACCACCAGCGGCGTACGTTGGCCCCACATAATACCGCCCCAAAACAGCAGGGAACCTCCACCTTGCTGCAATCGCTTGACAGTGGGTCTAAGCCGTTCAGCCTGACCGAGTTGCCTTCAAACACGTCTCCGACGACTGTCTGGTTGAAGGCATATGCGGCACTCATCGGTGAAGAGAACGTGATGCCAATCCTGAGCGTTCGATTCGGCATTTTGTTGGGCCCAACTGTACACCGCTGTATGGTGTCGTGGATGCAAAGATGGACCTCGCTATGGACGTCGGGAGTGAACCTGTGCACCATGCAGCCTATTGTGCACAGTTTGAGTAGTAAGACGACATCCTGTGGCTGCACGAAAAGCATTATTAAAGATGGTGGCGTTGTTGTCAGGGTTCTTGCGAGTCATAACCGCAGGTAGCGGTCATCCATTGCAGTAGTAGCCCTTGGGCGACGTGAGCGAGGCATGTCATCGACAGTTCCTGCCTCTCTGTATCTCCTCCATGTCCGAACAACATCGCTTTGGTTCACTCCGAGACGCCTGGACACTTCTCTTGTTGAGAGCCCTTCCTGGCATGGCACAAAGTAACAATTCGGACGCGATCGAACCGCGGTATAGACCGTCTAGGCGATCTACGATGTAGATGTAGGCATGTTTGAACTAGAGACAACACGAGACGTGTACCTCCTTGCCGGGGAATGACTGGAATTGATCGGCTGTCGGACCCCATCCGTCTAATAGGCGCTGCTCATGCATGGTTGTTTACATCTTTGGGCGGGTTTAGTGGCATCTCTGAACAGTCAAAGGAACTGTGTCTGTGATACAATATACTCAGTCAACGTCTATCTTCAGGAGTTTTGGGAACTGGGGTGATGTAAACTTTTTTGATGTGTGTAATTTGCATATCCAGTCGTGTGGTAAACTTCATTTGACGTTTTCTGTGTGCCATCTTCAGTATCTACATCCACCCGTTTACTCTTCAGTCCATAATTAAATGCCTGACAGATGGTTCATCGAATCACCTCCAAGCTATTTCTCTGCCGTTCCACTCTCGAACAGCGCTGGGGGAAAACTAACATATCTTTCTGTGCGAGCTCTGATTTCTCTTGTTTCATTATGATGATCATTCCTTCCTATGTAGGCGGGCTCCAACAAATTATTTTCACACTCTGCGGACAAAGTTTGTGACTGAATCTTCATGAGAAGATCATGCCACAATAAAAATCGAGTTTGCTTTAATGATTCGCACCCCAGTTGGCGTATCATATCTGTGACACTCTCTCTCCTATTTTGCGATAATACAGAACGAGAATCTTCCTTTCAACTTTTTCGATGTCCTCCGTCCTATCTGATGCGTATCTCACACCGCCAGCAGTACTACAGAAGAGGGCGGACAAGCATAGTGTAGGCAGTCTCGTGATGTTGCAATTTTAATAACTAGTAATGTAGACTGATGGTACCACCACTGTACAGATAAGACGTTTCTTAAGTGTAGTCTAAAGGAAAATAACATGACTACCTTGAATATTTTACTGGAGCATACGCTAAACTCTCAACACAGTCACAGTCGAGACTCAATTGTCGTAACACAGTGCCTCCTTGGTTATACTTCGTATTGCCTAGAACTGAAACCTGTCGGAGTGAAAGTCTGCGGATATTAAGAATATTTTTTTTCTGACTGGTTTGGTGCGGCCCGCCACGAATTGCTCTCCTGTTCCAACCACTTCAACTCGTCCTCAGTAATTTGCTGGATGAATCCCAGTCTCTGTCTCCCTCTACAGTTTTTACCCTCTACGGCTCCCTCCAGTACCGTGGAAGTCACTCCCTAATGTCTTAACAGATGACCTATCACCCTGTACCTTCTTCTTGTAAGTGTTTTCCGTATATTCCTTTCCTCTTCGATTCTGCGCAGAATCTCCTCATTCTTTATCTTATCAGTCACTTAATTTTCAACATTCTTCTGCAGCACCACATCTCAAAAGCTTCGATTCTCTTGGGTTCCCGTTTTCCCACAGTCCATGTTTCAGTACTGTACTGTGGTCTAGACGCTCCGGATTACGACACATGCTACAGACTGTACTCCAAACGTACATTCTCAGGAATTCTTAGGAAATACGGAAACTTAATTAGAGCAAGATCTGTAGTGTAGAATGCATGGTTAAACGCGCCACAGCGGTGCGCAGTGTGCTCGGTGTCGGCGATCATACTCGTCGATCAGCACTAATGTATTGAGTATCCTGCGGGATATCTTCTGGATGTGTTCTTTTAGGTCTGTAATCGTAAAGCGGAAGTTTTTCATTACGTGGTACCTCACGTGTCCCACAAGATGGTCGCGCTTGAGAGATGGCTGAGGTGACTGCCCGCTGTGTAGTATGTCATCAATATTTTGTCGACATCGGTTAATTGCCTGTTCCAGTATTAATTTGCTCATGACGTCCGCCCATGTCAGAGACAGACAGATGAATTTCGATAGCCGCTGGGCTATGTCGCTATTGCAGACACATTTATAGCGAAGAAATCAGAAATCGCTGAGCGTTTCAAATGTATGACCAGCGAGAAGTCGATATATGAATAGGTTTTACTGTTTAAAATTCTATGTCGTAATGGAACTTACTGACGTGTTTGGGAGAATAGGCAGCGACATATATCTGAAGATGCTCTAGCTCGGCATAAACTAGCAAATACCATAAAGATTGTGCCAATGAGGCGATGGAAAATGAAAGATAATTTTAGTAATACATTAAGCATTTTCCAAAATACAGAATCCACGTCCTAAATCTCTAAAGCATGGGCGCTCGCCTTTCTCAACACACAACCTAAATTTCTGGGCAAGGTGGAAACATGGTTCCCGGATACCCCTAGTATTAACATAACTTTATAACAATGACAAATGATCTAATATTACTGTTTAACGTACCGTTGATGAACTAGGCCATTGAACATGGAGTTTAAGCTATAAATGAACAAAGAAGGGCAAAGAATCTGACCATGTCCTTTAAATAGGAGTAATACCAGCATTCGTCTCAGTATATTTAGTGCAGCTACTGAAGATCTGCTTATTGATGTCTGTATAGGGATTTGAAATCTGTTCCTCCAATATATTAGGTTGGTGCATTAGTCCGCACCCTTTTTCCATAAGTTTAATAAACACAACAGAGACTTTAGTCATCAATAATATATTATTCACTATTTACAACAGACTGCCAACGCTGGAGTAACTTCCCGAATCCGTGGCTGTAGAAATCAGGGTGTTCTGATGCGAGGAATTCGTCGAGCCATTTTCGGAGCGCATTTCCATCCGGACAGAAAGTTTCTTGAAGGTTATTCGATAGAGAGCGGAAAAGGTGAAAATCTGAGGGTGCAAGATTAGATGAATAAGGTGGATGCGGAATAACTTCCCAACACAACTCCTGTACACGTAGTGCTATTTATCAGTCAAGTAGAATGCCGGCCGTCATCATCGTAGAGTAGCATCACTTCACACAGTCTTCCTGGTCGTTGTACTTGGACTGCGTCTGCAAGACGTCTCAGTTGTTGGCAATAAATGTCAGCACTGGTGACTACACTTCGGGGAAGCAGTTCGTAGTGCACCACAGCGTCGCTATTGCACCACATGCGTAACAATATCTTTTATGGGTTTCTGCAGGTATTTGAGGGTGTGTTGCTGCTTTGTTTGGGCTAAACCATTCCTTTCTTTTCCTTGTGTTAGCATAAAGACACCATTTCTCGCCATCATCAACGATGCAGAATAGGAAAAGTCCACCTTGTTCACGAACCAATTAATGACGAGCGAGAGATGCACAGGTTTTTTGTGATTTTGGCTTAGAGCTTGCGGTAGCCGTGCACCCGATTTTTTAACCTAGCCCAGTGCATGCTAATGACGCAAGATGGTGGAATGATCACAGTTCACCTCATTTGCCAGTTCCTGAGTACGCTGGAGTGGAACATTGTGGGTTAATGCGTTTAAACGTTCATCAATCCCTGAAAGTCTTCCTGAACATTGTGAGTCACTAATGTCGAAATGATCCTCCTTAAAATGAGAAAAGCATTTTCGTGTTGTACTCTCTCCAATAGCATTTTCCCCATTCACGGTGCGAATTTTCTGGCTGTCTCGGCTGCAGTCACCACTTTATCGAACTCAAACAGGAGAATATGTCGGAAATCTTCCGAATTCTCCACTTGGTATTCCATTTCCTAGCATCCACAGCTCCACTTACTATCCCGAAATGACAAAATTACAATATGTAAATTCAAATATCAACAGTGAACTACAAATAAAAACTGACAATAGATAAATAAACAATTGCATGGCAACTGGAACACCAACATGCAGGCCGGCCGCAGTGGTCTCGCGGTTCTAGGCGCGCAGTCCGGAACCGTGCGACTGCTACGGTCGCAGGTTCGAATCCTGCCTCGGGCATGGATGTGTGTGATGTCCTTAGGTTAGTTAGGTTTAAGTAGTTCTAAGTTCTAGGGGACTGATAACCACAGCAGTTGAGTCCCATAGTGCTCAGAGCCATTTGAACCATTTTTGAACCAACATGCAAAACATAAACGCCACAAATTTATGCACCAACCCAATATTGAAAACAGTGTCGCTTCGGTTAGTGATTAATGTTATTTTGAAATAACAATAGTGTTTGACCTTCTTGAACTTGCAATCAAAGCTCTGGCATGACTCTTCAGCTTCTTCCGGTGTAATTCATGACAAAACATTTCACTAGTGAACAGCCGTATGTCTGTGACTAACGAATACAATATTTCGACAACCGACCATCATCAGGTGGGTTGATGAACTGGTACTTTTCCCTTTCACATTTATCCATGGTATTATCGGAGTCACGAACGAAGACGGGGCACAAAGAACGATACAAGGACAATAATTACGACACTGCCAGTCTCTAACGACAGCTGCTGCACAAGCGTGGAAGTGATACAGCGTGTTCCCGAGAAGTGACAACCGACAACAGTTTCAAAACAGAACTCTCAGAGGATTATAATATTGTGTCCATGGGGAACCCCAGCCACCTGGACACAACAGAAAGCGTTTCTTCAGGCAATGACACTTCAGGCAACTAGAACTTCCACTGTAGTATCAAAACGGACAGGTAAGCAACCAGTGTATTGCCCGCTTGTGGGGTCAGTGATAATAAAACAGTGGAGGTGCCAGACGAGCAGACCTCCGACAATTTATGATCCCACATCACATAAAATTTTCAGATCTCGTTAAACCTTACTCATTTATGGAAGGCTTTTGGAAAGTAACATATTTGGCACGTTGCTAAAAAATACTTCAACCTGTGATAATCTAACAAGGGAACCTCCCCATCGCACCACCCTCAGATTTAGTTATAAGTTGGCACAGGGATAGGCCTTGAAAAACTGAACACAGATCAATCGAGAAAACAGGAAGAAGTTGTGTGGAACTATGAAAAAAATAAGCAAAATACATAAACTCAGTAGTCCATGCGCAACGTAGGCAACATCAAGGACAATCTAAGCTTACGAGCGCCGTGGTCCCGTGGTTGGCGTGAGCAGCTGCGGAACGAGAGGTCCTTGGTTCAAGTCTTCTCCCGAGTAAAAAGTTTAATTTTTTATTTTCAGGCAATTATCAAAGTTCAGGCACTCACACATAATCAACTTCGCTCTCCAAAATTCCAGGACATGTTCAGATTTGCTTGGACATATGCAGGATTTGACAGTCTACACACGGAAACATTTGAAAACGTAAAAAACATATGTTTTGACAGAGCACAGGGAAAACTGTGCGACTGTGAAACTGTTGCATTCATTTGTTGCATTTTCTGTGACAAACTCTTATGTTTTTATCACTTTTCTGGGAGTGATTATCACATCCACAAGAAAACCTAAATCGGGCAAGGTAGAAGAATCTTTTTACCCATTCGCCAGGTGTGCAAGTTAGGTGGGTCGACAACATATTGCTGTCATGTGACGCACATGCCGTCACCAGTGTCGTATAGAATATATCAGACGTGTTTTCCTGTGGAGGAATCGGTTGACCTATGACCTTGCGATCAAATGTTTTCGGTTACCATTGGAGAGGCACGTCCTTTCGTCTACTAATCGCACGGTTTTGCGGTGCGGTCGCAAAACACAGACACTAAACTTATTACAGTGAACAGAGACGTCAATGAATGAACGGACAGATCGTAACTTTGCGAAAATAAAGAAAGTAAAATTTTCACTCGAGGGTAGACTCGAACCAAAGACCTCTCGTTCCGCAGCTGCTCACTCTAACCACGGGACCACGGCGCTCCTCAGCTTACATTGTCCTTGATATTGCCTATGTTGCACATTGACTACTCAGTTTGTATATTTTGCTTATTTTTTCATAGTTCCACACAACTTCTTCCTGTTTTCTCGATTGATGTGTGTTCAGTTTTTCAACGCCTATTCACTGTGTCAATTATAACTAAATCTGGGGGGGGGGGGGTGCGATGGGGAGGTTCCCTTGTAAGCTGACCCGTCGGGTATGAGGACACCTTTAGAGAAAGTTGTTAATTTTTCAAAGCGCCGGCGGCAGAATGGTGGCGATACTGGAAACACTCTCCTGTCGGACTTTATGTGAGGCGCGTCATCTGCTCAGAGGTCGTTTATGACTCTGGCTGTGGGTTCAAGCGGTGTCAGTCAGTAGGGGGCTGTTGCCGCTAAGAGTGGAGCTCTGGTGCAGCGTGTGTCACTTACGTGGACACACAATGGCTACTATTAACACTGCCAACAGACTTCTCGGTGCTTGCGCTACGGCACACGTGTTATTAATCACTTGCCTGTATTCCGTTTGTCTTAGTCATAAGTAATATCCAGAAAAGAAATCGTGAGGCATTCATTAATACTTCAGTCGTATTATTGTTTTCAGTGTCACATACACTGAAGGTGGTAGCATCTTATAATGACTCTGACTCAGCGTTATTTATGAAGTTATGCACCAAGAAACGGAAGGAACAAAATAGTAATAGAGACCACGTGACATTATGAAGGAATAAACCAAAGGAAAAAAAAAGATAGGTTTGTAGATTTATCATACTGGGATCACATTTCCGATAAGATAATTCGTATGTTTCAAGAACGTAGGCCGCAAATTGGCTTCCGTACAGGGACACAACAGGTTCACGCGTTACACACAACGTGTATACGGGTCAGAAGTATAACAAACACGAAGTACACAAAATAATACATGGCGACTCGGATAAGGTTTATCTTGTGCAAACAGGGAGTAACTTATAAAATAAGCTTAGAGGACATATTACTGTTAGTGAGACCAATCCATCAGCATTTAGTGCTCATTTAAGAGAGTACAAGCAATCTGATAATGACATCACTAAGAACTTCACCATTGTCTGTAGGGCAAAACAAGGTAGAATAGTGAATATTCTTGAAGAAATAGGGATATGGACTCACATAACGCAAACAGCAGCGTTAAAAAGTGGAGTTAAGCAGTGAGATACATATACAGAATTTTAACAGTGTTTTAAACAGATAGAATAGAGTTTCCTCCGTTTTCCTGCATGGAAATAGACTATATATAATAAGATACGTTAGTACGTCTTTAGATCCGGTTTCGGGTTGGAAACCTCGGTAGATAGTAGACATAAATTTTATAATATTTAACACTTCTAGCTCAGTGTGCTGGTAATTACAACTGACATCAGTTTTTATCTTCTCGTGTATTCTACCTAATAAACAATTTGTACATACACGGTTTTCACATTCATACCAATACTTGTAACACTTTGTTGGGGTATGAAATGGAATGATTATAGGATCAGTTGAGAGTAGAGCAGGTGGTAGTCTTCGGTTCATTGTTAGGATAGTGCGTAAATGCAGTCCGTCTACAACGCTAACAGGGGATACTGAACGTATACAGAGAAGGGCAGCACGAATGATCACAGGTTTGTTGGACCCATGGGAGAGTGTCACAGAGATCGGTAGATGATGTTCGAGTTGATCGCTATAGCAAAAATCTACTGACACCAGTATTGCTGGTCCCTGTTGTGATCACAGCCGAGGTAGATTCTTCTTACACGCCGGTAGGTGCCTGAAGATGACGTATTAAGAAGTTGAAACTGGTAGCGAAATAAAATAAGTTTGGAAACTAGACTGCTGAAAGGTGTTTGACATAATATTTTAACGTCAGTTATTTACTCTACCTTAATTATTTCTTTCTGGTGGGATTTTTTAGGTCAGTGTACTTGAGGACGTATTTTGTAGGTTGCAAGAACTTGGCTCAGGAGAGGAATTCAAGGTGGGTCGCATCAAACCAGTCAGAATATTAACGAAAGAAATAATATTAATAATAGTGAAATTAATAATCGCCATACGATACATACTGACACCTATTTCATTATTATGCTGGATGAAACGTTCTGTCACTTAATGGGTTAACTATCACATTTCTAAGGTAGACTGAATATAAATTTAATGACTGACGTCGTCCATTGTTGCTGCTGTTACGACGTTAATACCAAATACTGTAACTACACAAAAAAATAAAAATAAACCGACCCCGATGGACTGGAGATCCGGAGGATACACGACGTTCCACTATATCGAAATCGTCAGTGCGGCTGTCGTCGCCTTTGGGGGGTAGTGAGATGGCAGGTTGGAGGCGGCAGAGTCGTCTCTGGGAGGGGAACCCCCGCTGACCGCTGCCGCTGCCACAGCCGCACACCATGTGGCGCGCCCGCCGGGCTGGAAGCGATCGCGTTAGCTCACCCCCTTGCCACTGCAAACAGCGAATATTGAAATTATAAACAGCGGCGCGGGGAGCCGCGCCGTATGGCCACCGTCGCGGTCCCTCAGGAGGACCACTTCCAAGGGGGACGGTGTTTGTACACTTTGGCGCGCCGTTCCGCCTCGTGTAAGTTCTGCGGGGTGCCGATCATTCTTCAGAATTACGGGTGCAATTGACAAACAATAAGCCGCCTTTCATGCAGTATTATAGGAGTAGGTAGGTATAATAGGCTGAAAAATGTTCGTATGGCTGCATTATGTTAGGCATCAGTACAGTATACAAAGGATTCCTTTATTTGTGACGTCAGTATTCTGACTGGTTTGGTGTTGCCCGCCATGAATTCCATTCCTGTTGCGATCTTATCCTCTCAAAGCAACCAGTGCGTACAACGGCCTCAGTTATTTGTTTCACATACAATACTGGCCATTAAAATTGCTACACCACGAAGATGACGTGCTACAGACGCGCAATTTAACCGACAGGACGAAGATGCTGTGATATGCAAATGATTAGCTTTTCAGAGCATTCACACAAGGTTGGCACCGGTGGCGACACCTACAACGTGCTGACATGAAGAAACTTTCCAACCGATTTCTCATACACAAACAGCAGTTGACCGGCGTTGCCTGGTGAAACGCTGTTGTGATGCCTCGTGTAAGGAGGAGAAATGGGTTCCATCACGTTGCCGACTTTGATAAAGGTCGGACTGTAGCCTATCGTGATTGCGGTTTATCGTATCGTGACATTGCGGATCGCGTTGGTCGAGATCCAATGACTGTCAGCAGAATATGGAATCGGTGGGTTCAGGAGGGTAATATGGGACGCCGTGCTGGATCCCAACGGCCTCGTATCGCTAGCAGTCGAGGTGACGGGCATCTTATCCGCATGGCTGTAAAGGATCGTGCAGCCACGTCTCGATCCCTGAGTCAACAGATGGGGACGTTTGCAAGACATCAACCATCTGCACGAACAGTTCGACGGCGTTTGCAGCAGCATGGACTATCAGCTCGGAGACCATGGCTGCGGTTACCCTTGACGCTGCATCACAGACAGGAGCGTGGCTGCATTATGTTAGGCACCAATACAGTATACAAAGGTTTCCTTTATTTGTGACGTCAGTATTCTGACTGGTTTGATGTTGCCCGCCATGAATTCCATTCCTGTTGCGACCTTATCGTCTCAAAGCAGCCAGTGCGTACAACGGCCTCAGTTATTTGTTGGATGTACACTACTGGCCATTAAAATTGCTACACCACGAAGATGACGTGCTACAGACGCGAAATTTAACCGACAGGAAGAAGATGCTGTGATATGCAAATGATTAGCTTTTCAGAGCATTCACACAAGGTTGGCACCGGTGGCGACACCTACAACGTGCTGACATGAAGAAACTTTCCAACCGATTTCTCATACACAAACAGCAGTTGACCGGCGTTGCCTGGTGAAACGTTGTTGTGATGCCTCGTGTAAGGAGGAGAAATGCGTACCATCACGTTGCCGACTTTGATAAAGGTCGGATCGTAGCCTATCGTGATTGCGGTTTATCGTATCGTGACACTGCGGATCGCGTTGGTCGAGATCCAATGACTGTCAGCAGAATATGGAATCGGTGGGTTCAGGAGGGTAATATGGAACGCCGTGCTGGATCCCAACGGCCTCGTATCGCTAGCAGTCGAGGTGACGGGCATCTTATCCGCATGGCGGCAACGGATCGTGCAGCCACGTCTCGATCCCGGAGGCAACAGATGGGGACGTTTGCAAGACAACAACCATCTGCACGAACAGTTCGACGGCGTTTGCAGCAGCATGGACTATCAGCTCGGAGACCATGGCTGCGGTTACCCTTGACGCTGGATCACAGACAGGAGCGCCTGCGATGTTGTACTCAACGACGAACTTGGGTGCAAGAATGGCAGAAAGTCACTATTTCGGATGAATCCAGGTTTTGTTTACAGCATCGTGATGGTCGCATCCGTGTTTGGCGACATCGCGGTGAACGCACATTGGAATCGTGTATTCGTCATCACCATACTGGCGTATCACCCGGCGTGATAGTATGGGGGGCCATTGGTTACACGTCTCGGTCACCCCTTGTTCGCATTGACGGCATTTTGAACAGTAGACGTTACATTTCAGATGTGTTACGACCCGTGGCTCTACCCTTCATTCGATCCCTGCGAAACCCTACATTTCAGCAGGATAATGCACGACCGCATGTTGCAGGTCCTGTACGGGCCTGGATACAGAAAATGTTCGACTGCTGCCCTGGCTAGCACATTCACCAAATGAAAACGTCTGATCAATGGTGGCCGAGCAACTGGCTCATCACAATACGCCAGTCACTACTCTTGATGAACTGTGGTATTGTGTTGAAGCTTCACGGGCAGTTGTACCTGTACACGCCATCCAAGCTCTGTTTGACTCAATGCCCAGGCGTATCGAGGCCGTTATTACGGCCAGAGGTGGTTGTTCTGGCTACTGTTTTCTCAGGATCTATGCACCCAAATTGTGTGAAAATGAAATCACATGTCAGTTCTAGTATAATAGATTTGTCCAATGAATTCCCGTTTATCATCTGCATTTCTTCTTGGTGCAGCAATTTTAATGGCAAGTAGTGTGTTTCAGTCCTTGTCTTTCCCCGCAGTTTTTACCCTCTAGTACCGTGGATGTTATTCACCGACGTCTCCTGGTCTTGACATGCGTCCTATTACGCTTTCCCTTCTTCGCATCTGTGTTTCCTATGCGTTCTTTCTCTCGCCGACTCTGCAGAGAATCTTATTTCGTATCGTATTATTCCACCTAATTTGCTACATCCTTCTTTATCACCAGACCTCAAACGCTTCAGTTCTCCTCTTCTTTTCCGTTCTTCCCCTCAGTCCGTGATTCACTTCTTTACAATGTTATGCTCCAAACGTATATCCTCAGAATTTTCGCGTCAAATTAAGGCTGATGTTTTAATACCAGAAGACTTCTTTTGGCCAGGAATGCTCTCCTTGCCTGTGCTGGTCTCCTTTCTATATGCTTTTCGTTTCGTCCGTTACGTATTCTTTTGCTTCCAAGGTAGCTAAATTCCGTACTCTCTCATAGTTCCCAATTTTGATGTTGAGTTTACTGTTAATCCCATTTCTCGTACGCTTCTTTGTTTTCGACTTTCTTTTGTTTACTCTCTTCCCACAACGAGTGCCCATTAGTGAATCGTGTGATTGATGTTCTTTCATCCTGCATTTTAATCCCACTTCCCGACACTTTCTTTCATTTCCGTCATTGTTTCTGCGATGTATAGGTTGAACAGTGGGTGTGAAAGACTGTATCTTACACTTTTTTAAACAGTTTTGTTGGTCTTCCATTCTTATTGTGCCCTCTTTCTTTGTACACATTGTTGTTACATATCTTTCCCTATGGTTTATGCCTGTTTTTCTGGTTCAAACTTTCGGCCTCAGAGACAGTAATCGATTCATTGACGTTTCGTCCCCGTCTGAGGAAGACGTCTTCAGACAAAAATCGACAAATCCATCGACACTCCAGCAGGTTCGAATTTACAGGCACGTCATGATCGGTGTAGAAGGCGTACCATTTGTTATGTGATGCCTTTGAATGATATTTCCTGCCAGTGACTTCATTCTCGATTCTCAACAAAAATTAATCGATCGTTACTTTCTTGGCGCAAAGTCGGCAATCCTATTTTATGTAAGTCTAAGGTTAAGTGAAATAGAATAAAATATGGATACTGCCTCAGTGTCAAGAGAGTAGCAATCGGTTACTTTCAATCGAGTATGTAACTGGCCAGAGTTACAAGCACTAACATTGGATGACGTGGCGAGTGCTGATACCCACCATACCGTTCATAATCCGCTTAGAAATTCAGTTCCCCTTGAGCTTTCGATACAGCTGCCGATTTGTCTCTGAAGATCTATCCATGGTTGGTGACGACACGGTCTAGGGTTTCTGAGCCGTAAAGTCTTAAACTTCGGCAGTGAAAATATTCCAATATTCCTTCTATCATACAACTTTTAACTGTGAGTAAACATTTTATGTGCTGGTAACGAATCCTAAGTTTTAATGGTCGTGACAACGACTGTTATTAGTATCAGATTCAAAGTTATCGGGGTCACTAAGGTCATTAGTTCTGACGATCTTTACCACTGGGGGTGGTGGGCTGGTGCAAAGACAAATCAGCATATATCTGTAACACCTGAACCATTTCTAGCAAACGTGGAACACGTTTCACTTCTCTCAAAAAATTACCGTTACAGTAAGACACGTCTGACTCCTCTATGGCTAAGAATGAAAGCCAAATGGGCTGACATAAAAGTTCATCTCAGGAGCGCCTGGAGATGTTGCAACCAAATTTGATATAGGCGTGACTCAATATTTCTATACAAATGCTGTTGGAGTAAGCTACTGCTACTATCTCTAGGGCAGGCATATTAGAGGTTGTGACCTGTCAAAAACCAAAATTTAGGAAAAGGTGTACGAGTAAATGTGAAGAAATGAGATCAAATATTTGTCCTGTTACATACGTAACAGGAGTCTTTCTATTTTCACACCTAAAAAGTTGAACCATTGTCCACACTTATGTATGTTATCCAGGCGGAATTACATGCATCCTTAAGGTTAAGATGAATTTGCAGGCCGAAATTTGCTGCAGATACGTGAAATGTGTGTATAAATGTTTGTGAAATATGTTAAACATCTGTAAAATACATTTCCTGATAAAAAGAGTGGAGCATGCAGAAGACTTGGCGCACCCAGTTTAACATCATACTCGTACACGTTACAGGTGAGTATGTAAATTATTAGTGGATTAACTCTTTGTGATCGGTAGAATAGCCACGAAGGTTGCATTAGTGTTGTTCGTGTTTGGCGTTGAAGGGCGTGAAAAGCGTCAGATGTTGAGTAATCACTGTAAAGGACGTGAATGTGAAGCGTGCTCATGGGAAACAGAGCTAACAGCGCCTGATAGAATTTGAAAGAGGCCACAGTGTGGGTCTTCATTTGTCCAGCTAGTCGAACAGTGTAATGTCTAGATTTTTGGGGCATTCACGTGTGACAGTGGCCCCATCTTAACATCGTCTCCATTCCGACAACGAGTACTGAACTCAGTACAACATGTGTCATCCCACACCTATGGTTGGAGAATAACAGCAGGACTAGGGAATTGCTATCTCATGTGTAGGTTGTCGTTAACACCACAACACAAACGGCTGCATTTGGAATGCAGCGAAAGGCGTCGCATTGGTTTCAGCGATGAATCGCGGTTCCGCACGCCCCGATGGCCATAGTTGTGAGTATGACAGCGACCTGGGAGAGGTCCCATTCTTTCAATGTATTGGAGAGGCACAGAGGTGTTAGTCTTGGCGTCACGTTGTGGGGAGCCGTCGGGTATAGCTAGATATAGGGCGTGACTTCAGGTCAAGGCTAGTAGTGATTGAGGGAAGTGTCATAACAGTGGCGCATCATGGATATCCTGTGTCGTCGTGTGTCAAGTCTCGTGCAACAGTATCGCGTCGCCTGAGACAGTGAGAATGGGGAGCTTCGAGTGGAATTGGCCAGACCAAGAAAATATTTACTTGCGTATCTGAATGAACAGATAAAAAACAGCTGTCCAAAATTATTTCGAAATAAGTTCGTTGAATGCTGCAAGACGTCGTGGTCTTCTGACCTTCATTGCTTACATATTCCGCCCTCACAATCATATTCCGCACATCAAGACGCTTCATTCGAACCGAAACTCGATAAGATAAAGTCAATGTTGTATGAATTCATGTAAACGATATACAAATAACTAGTAAATCGAAAATGCACTCCGAGATTGAAATACTCGAGGCTGGCGTACACACACACACACACATTCCAGACACCATGGTCACAGGAGCTTTTAGTTCAGGAGAGGGAGGCCGCACGCTGGGAGGCCGGTCCCTTCAGAGGATGAGCCAGCCTATCTATGTTGGCTGGTGACTGCCTGTAGAGCAGACAGCATTTGCCTGAGTGAAAGGAAGAACGACCCCGTGTTCGGCTTAAAAGCAAATTCCGCTACATTTTGTGGGAGTGCCCAGCCTACGTAATCTTTACAAATACAGCACGCAGTTTCAGAGGTTTTCACAGGGAGACAGCAGACGCCAAACGCCGATGCTACAGATTTACGGATTGGTTGCCTTAAAGGAAACGTCATCCTCCCGTTTTAGAAGAACAATGCTGATTGGCAGACGATATTCCTGACGCCTTGAGATGACGGAGTAATGGAAGAGACTAAAAGATATACCCATTCACGTCTGGTGTGGAGAGGGGCCGTTCCGTTGTCGGTCTTGGAGTGAGAACACGTAATGAGAACGCGCGCCCTCGTACGTGTACTCAAAGAGCGAGGAACAAGTCTCTCCTCAGTACTTCACTGGGAGATCACCTCTGTCGAGAGCGAATCAGAGTGTGACTCTATATTGAGTCCTTGCGATTAAGCGTTGTTCACTGTGTTGGCCGCCACACTTTTTGTGTGGTGTGAACAGACAGAGTTCTAGTTAAATGCCTGTGAACGAATTTTTGAGTGGCATCACAGTAGACTGGTTATCTGACCGGTGTACCACGCCAATAGTTAGACTAGGGGCCAATAGCAGTCCTTGACTTCATCAAGGTGTAGGGAGAGTTTGATTGGCTAAGGTCAATCCAGATAGAACGAGAGTTATCTTATTTGTCAGCAGCGAGCGGCGCAGACAGCAGTCATCGCAGCTCACGGTATTGTGCACTACAGCTCTTGCGAGCCCCATATTTCCTCCACAACAGTACACTTCACTGCATTTCACACACGACAGCCTCAACCGTACCTAGCAACATTCTAACGGATAATTATTAAAGTTGAGTAGGCACGGCCCTCAGCCATTCTGCCAAGTCAATAACAATCTTAAACTTTGTATAGAAATTTCATTAGCGAATCCTATCCTTGAGAGGTAACTTCACATTCCAGAAAGAACCCGGAAATAACTTGTTCAGTTCATAACTGAATTTGCCATTGTGATTTCTCAGAATTTTAGCAAAATAAATAATAATTTTCGTTACTTTTATGTTTTTCTTACTCTAACTAGCACTACTCCAGTACCCAAGTATCCCACTAGTTACGTAAGAAATTTTGTGAATTTTTGTGTCATTTCCTTACAGCGGACGACTCCAGAAGATATTTATTGCTGAAAGTTTTTCAGGCATTTCCCTTTAGAACGTTAGGAGCGAGCGTCTGTCTGACTTCTGTAGTAGCGTGGGAGTGGAAATTGCATCTTGGAGGAGCTACAGGGTAAAGGGTACATCTCAGATTAATCCGTTGCGCAGAACGACAGAATAGCTACCCCACATGCTCACAATGTGAATAACTTGGTGCCATCTGTTTTAGTTATTGATGTACTACCTACTGGTGGTGTATGAAATTTGTGCCAGACCAGGACTTGAACACTGATTTACCACTTATCGTCTTAACAACTTTTTGACCATTTGGTTTCCAGGCATGCACTTTACCGCTTTATCCTTACTTGGCACCGCCACTTTTACCCTACCATAAAAAAATGAACTATCCCACTTCAAGTGTTGCCCTGATTATTCCGTAACATTTTGCCATGGCGATAGGACCTAGAGCTCCATAATTTTTTTTGTTTTTATTTGTGTACTTACATGGTTATTGTTAGATGACTCAATGATTTTCACTTGAGGTGAGTGGAATGAGACATCAGTATGATAGCAGATTTGTCTAATTAACTTCTTTATTCTGTCCCTCAGTCATAGTATACCAGGAACAGCTTTGTGGAGGTGTCCAGTTGTTTCTCATGTGAAACAAAAAGAAGCCTGGCATTGTTGGCAATGCAAAGAGCAAGGTCGAGCACGTCATCAGTGGAATGTCAATGTCAGTGACGTCTCCGGCTGCGACGGTGAGGACAGTGTGGCAACACAGCTGAGAGTACCGTGGAGACGCCCGTGACCTCCCTCCAGCAAACGGGAGGCTCTCTGCTCGGGTGGCGGCTCATTCATCACTCGGGGCAGACACTTTTGTTGAACAGCAGACCTGATACTGCATCCCAGGATATTGCTCTGGGTGTCACAGGCTCGTGGTGTAGACCGTGATTCTGAGATGAAAATGTCTGAGTACTTATGTTGTGGTGTGCTTACTGTAAGACCTTCGGTACACACACCATCAGATTATTTGACTTGTTGCTCTAACGAAGTAGGTGAGTGTCAGCAATACGTCTCGTGGTCTTATTGTGGTGTGTTTATCTTGTGCTGTTAGGTCAGACGATAGTAATGCCACTTGCATGCTTAGAGTAGCAGATTGACGGTGACCAACTTTAAACAGAACTTGATTAATTTTCACACAGATTTATTAAAATAATAACAAGCATAAAATTACTTAACTTGGTTCTGGATGCTATTTACAATTGACAATCTGAAGTTCCCTTGGTATTGGTACGTTAATCTTATTCTCACACATCTCTGATACTTGACAAAAGTGTCTATATATTTATCTTCATGGCCAAGTACAGGAATATGATAATCTTATTAGGCGCAGACTGAAACTTGACTATAGATTGGTACAGACTAATGCAGACTGGTGCAGACAAATGCAGACTGACTAATCGGAGGTCTGTACACTCGTTATAATACCTCGCGCTTTCATGTATCACTGCACGAGTGTGATCCGTGAGGAGAAAAGGTTCTACGTTAGCAGCAATCTCATTGGCTGCGTTACATATTAATATGTGGATCGGCGGAAGCAGAATTTGGTCCGTCTCTAAGGCAGCGCCATCTCGCAGTGCGGAGACGGACGAGTGCTGCGCCTGCGCTGTTGTGCTTAGCGGGGCGCGCTCTAGTGGGAAAGTTGTGTATGCGCTGACTACGCAGAACTATGTACACAACATATATGCTCCTTACTATCTTCATTTAGGGTGTAAGGCACGTACTCTAAACACTTCTATGGTGGCAAGTGATGAAAGGCTTCTGTTTTTCCACTAGTGTACTGCAGTGTCGACTGTTGCTACACGTTGGCCAGCTGCCTCTGCTTCGCATTGCCTGTCAGCTGTGTTTTGCTTCGCAAGGTATGACACTCTTGCCTGCCTGTGGCTGCTTTGTTGCAACTTCCACTCTGAGATACTTTGTGACCAAATATGGTCGATATGCTTCCTTGTAGCCAGTAAATGTGTACAAATAAAAATCTTATAATGTTATTCAAAGAACAAACTAAAATAAATTTGTGTTTTACTTTTGATACTGCAGCTAAAAGAATCTTTCGCCAATAAATGGTGCAACTGGAGCTTTAATTGACCACGGCCACTGGCGTTTTCTACCTCCAAAAACAGACTCATGCTGCTTTGTTAATACCCCAATGAAAGCAACTTTTCATGAGTCAGCCAGTATCTTTTCTTCTTTGCTGCTTACAATTTACGTCAGTCTGTCTTCAATGTGATGGTGCATGGAATGTCAAACTGAGCCTGGCACTTCCCAACTTGGAGGGAGTTGACAAAAACACTGCATAAATAATTTGTGAAGAGCATACGGCCAAGAGCATTGTGTTCTGTAGGTACAATCAGTAATCAAGCCCCACTTTCTCCCCTCCACATACGACATAGTAGACGGCCACTCGCTTGAACTATCTAAGTGCATGATATTTTGTGAGGAGAAAGTATTAGTCATCTGGAGACACAGGAGGGTCCGAGGTTCAATTACGTCAGGGGTGACACCGAGGTAACAAGGTAAGGTCACCTGTGTCAGTCACGAAACGCCAGATGACGGTATGCATGTGAAATGATTTTCATCGTTGCCCATGAAGCGACAGTCAAGACAATCTGATAGCGTTGAGCTGGTGTCTCGTCGCATATTCTTTGTTGGTGAATTGATACCATGTTGTGTGCACGGTAGTTGGCAGAAAGTGGTGGTATATCGTTTTCTACACCATGGGTAATGGACATTTAGGTACCTGGTTTCTACCAAGTTACGTGAAACTGCTCGCAGAAGGGAAGTGTAAGAGATTCCTGCCATCAGATAGCTGTAGTCGTGATTGAATGTCGATACGTGAGACAGATCTGTCTCGACATGTGCCAATAACATTGGTGGGGCGTTAGACACCAGCTTCAGAACCTCTATTAGATGACCTGGGAGGTAGGTACATTGACTGTTCCATCATACAGAGGGCAGTTGCCGATGCCTGGACATTAAACAGTTCTAGCCCTCCATCGCGCAGGACGAAGATGAGAGTGTCATAACACGCTTTAAATATGTATTCTTTGGATACGAAATACCCGAAGGACACCTGCAGTCTGTGACCTATCACCGCCCATACAGGGATGACCTGTGACATATGACTGAGTTTCGATGCCGCTTAGGGGTTCACATATTAAACACATCGCAGCTGTTTTAAGTCTCAGAGCAGGATCTGGTGCACCATCACATGTACAATGAGTAGTAACAGCCGATAGTTTTCCACGGCTTCTGCACATATCCTTCGTAAACGTGACTCAAAAGTTCAGGAACTGGAAGGAGGGGGTGACAGCGCCTCGTCTGAGACTGCACCCAATATATAGCACCGCTGACTGCTTGCAGCCTGTCCATGTCACTCGATTCGGTTTAGAACGTTACGGACTTCTTCAGTGGGATGAACCAACAGTAGCAGGTCGTCGGTGTATGCTCTATAGGAGCAGTTTTACTGAGGAGCTATATCTTGGCAGGGGAGCTAACCACATTGATATGCATATTGGATAAGTGGTAGCCCTGGTGGTGCAGTGGTTGGGCAGGATTATCCATGGTGAGGGTGGAGAGAAACAGACATCGCGGGTGACGATGCGCCCCTCTGACTGTGGGCCTCCCTGTGTTGTTCAGTTTTCAGCGGCCCTGGATCCGGGTACTGCCCTGTCTCGATGTCATCGGCCCACTATGTGGGTATGGAAGTCTGTTTATATTCATGTCAAGCGGGACTAAACGGTTTTGCAGCCTGCATTGGAACGTTCTTGTTGATCACTGTTCGCCACAGAGTACTGGCAGATGCCGCCCGCCCCACAGTACGTTCTGCAGGAGTGGAGTGAGTGGCAATGGTGTCAGCCTCAGGGTCGGTGTCCTGCAGTATCAGTTCTTCTTGCTCCGGTGAGTGGGAACTACCGTGTTCTGACACGGTCTTATGGCGTCGCTTTCGGCGTTTGGGTGAACACTGTTTTCGTGAATGTCCTTCCATGTCAAGCGACCGCACTGACTCAGAACACGTCGGCAGAAAGGCTTCTGTTGGCACAATAAGTGCATCAATTGTCCTTCTGCTACCAGTGGTGCCTGCAGTACTCGGTGGCGTTGGATGAAGTTCCGCCACTGGTCAAGCTGACTGATTGGTCAGCCATTGGTCCACTGAGGGTTGTCCCGATATTGCAACCTCGGTCTGGCAAACTCCGTTGAGGATCGGATACGTTTTAAATTGGGTCCACTTTACTGCCACGCGTTCCTGTACAGTGCCGTAGGGGCAAAGCACCGCCACCATGCCTACCGCCAGGAGTGTGTAGTTCGAATGTGCGTGTAGTCTGCAGTCGCAGTCCAGCATGGTCAACCTCGACCGCGCGAGCATTTCAGTAACAGAACTGGAGTCCTTGCTTCATCTCTAGAAGAACCCTGTCGCATGTAGCGTCTTTGGTAAATTTCATGTAGCCCGTATTAATTACGATCGAAAAGTGGATGCCGACAACGTCGGCAGGCGGTATCTTGACCTCTTCCTTTAAAAAGCGTTCGACATCAAGTGCTTTTGCTCTGGCAAAGTCGTTTCTAAAAGCGAATTTCAATGTTGATTTTCGGTGCTGATTCGGCATGATCTTATAACGCTATGGCATCTCGTTTCTATCGGCCAGAGGAAGTAAGAAAGGCGTTTGTGCTCGCGCTCAAAGCAGAAACACACATCACGTCCATTCTGCTCGGTTGCTAAGACCGGACTGCTTACTGTTAGGTTATCCCAGACCACAAAATTTTCGCATATCACCAGTAGGTAACATATCTGTACGTAACACAGCTGCAGCCAAGTTCCTCGCATTCAGCGAATTTATTTTGAAGAAAATATTTATTCGAATCGTGATGTTATTTTTAACAGCACATTTCTTGTCGACAGGAAACGCAATCTCTATGAACTGGCTGAGTGATTCTGAGGTACTCACGTGGCAACAAGATCCCGATATCTCTTCCTGACAGAACACGTGTAGGATCAGCTGGGACATCAACTTCAGCCCACTGCCAGTATCCAGAATACCAATAACAAGTTACAGTGTGGGCCGGCTTGCCTCGCGAGGGAATATTGTGGCTGTATGATACCCGTCCAAAGCGAATCAGTGCACGCATCCACGCCAGAGGCACTCATGAATTCGATTTTGTAATCACAGAAATAACATAACATACCCTCCCAATCCGCGAAGTTTCATTACGTTTTATTCTCCCGTCCTGGTTGTTTCAGTTCGTCATTCAGTGGACATGTGACATAAGCGTATATGGTCAAAGATGCGGGCAGAAGGCTAGTGACTTAATAGAAAGTCTGCCGAAAACTATATGCGACGTGTGTGGTTATATGATCGTTGCAAGACTAGTCGTGATCCCCACTTTTAAGCTTATGATTTTCTCCTGGGCTCCTTACTCCACATTTGCGAGTTAGGCAGTCTGAACGGTTCGCTGTGTGTCACCAGCTGCTGGCCGGAGGTACCCCCTTCTGCTGTGCCGCCCTCGCCCCAGAGTTCTTCCACTACCCGGCGCGGACGCCCCGGGCCCGTACACAATTACTCCGCCGCCGGCAGAAAGATGAAATGCGTGAATATTTCATCAGGGGCTCGGGGTAGCCGCAGGACGACTGGAGAGCCCAGGCGAGGGTGGCGCGTCCTTCCGCTGCCGGCGTCGCCGCAAGGAGCCCACCCTACCGCTTCAGCCGGCTTCCGCAGAGCCATTGCTCCCGTCGCAATGCCTGCAAAATTCTCGGAAGCGATGTCAGTTCGTTCGTATTTCGCGATACTGGCATTAGCCGAACTGTAATTGCTTCAATGTATTCATAAATTAGAAACAAGCTTCTAATCAGGTAGCCGCGCTGTTCTCCACAGGAAATGCCATTGTTACATCTTGAACAAATGACCCAATCCAATATGTGAGTATTTCCATGCCTGTGAAAACCGTGGATTAAGATTTCATCCTTCCGGTAGCTTATTTTCAGTACAGAAAAGAAGCCCATGTCTGCAAATGGCTAATGATAGTTGTATACACTATGGCTGCGGTTGTGTGTAATTGAGCCCTGCGTGTGCTCATATCGATTCCACCCACTCATTGAACTTCTTGTATATTCGTCTCTTAGCGACGGCTTTCTTAGCGTCTTGCTAGGCGGTAGCCTTGCGTCTTCTAAGTTGGTTCCTCTGTCAGACAGAGGAAAGCAAATTACTGTTTGTGGCGATTTCAATGTAGATTTTCTGAAAAAAGCCCGATAGAAAGATTTACCTTGAAGTTTTACTTGACGTCGGTTATTGATTTTCCTACTCTGTTGGTATAGGAAAGCAGCACACTGATAGATACTGTTTCCATAGACCAAGATAAATTTAATCAAATGAAAACGTTTCCTGTAAAGAATGGACTGTCTGATCATGATGCATAGCTAGTTACAGTATATGATTTATCTCCATACAGTAATGCAAAACAGTCCTCCAAAATAGTGCATTCAATTAACGATTTAACAAATCAAAATTATAGGGAAAGCTTGCAACAGTTAGACTGGGATGAAGTGTACAAGGAACTTGATGCTAATTTAAAATTTAGCCTGTTTCATGGTACCTTTGCGAGTATATTTGAAAACACTTTCCCTAAGAAAGCAGTGAAATATAATTGTAAGAAACTATGTAAAAAGCCATGGTGTACTAAAGGGATAAAAATATCATGTGAACACAAAAGGGAAATGTATCTTATAGCTAGCAGGAGTAATTGCATAAAAAAGGGGATAGGTATGATGCTAACAGCTGCAGCCTAATCTCACTTCTGACAGATTTATCCAACATTGTTGAAAAAGTAATGTATTCAAGAATAGCATCAAATATTTGTAAAACTGAAGAACTAACAAAATGTCAATTTGGTTTTCAGAAAGGCTTTTCAACACAAAATGCTATACATGCTTTCACTGCTCAAATATTAAATTCATTGAATAAACTAACATGACCCACTGGGATATTTTGTGATCTCTCCAAGACTTCTGACTGTGTGAATCACGAAATTCTTCTACATAAGCTTAAGTATTGTGGTATGAGTGAGACAGTGCACAAATTGTTTAATTCGTATTTAGCTGGAAGAATGCTGAAGGTTGAAATAAACAGTACAGATAGTCTGCAAAAATCAGCAGAGTCCTCTAAATGGGGAGGTATCAAGAATGGTATCCCACAGGGTTCAGTCTTGGGTCCCATATTGTTCTTAATATATACTAATGACTTGCTGCTCTGTATTCATGAAGATGCAAAGATGGCTCTTCTTTCAGAAAATTATTAAGTGGTTCTCTGCAAATGGACTCTCATTAAATTTTGAGAAAACACAGTTTATACCATTCTGTACAGTAAATGGCATAATACCATTGATAAATATAATGAACAGAAATCTATTGCTAAGGCAGAATATTCAAAATGTCTAGATGTGTGCACCAATGAGAAATTGAACTGGAAGAAACACGTCGATGATCTGCTGAAACAGGTTCAGCTACCTAGGCTATTAGGGGTATTGCAAATTTGGTGATGAACATATAACTAAGTTAGCCTACTACTGCTGTTTTCATTCACTGCTTTCATATGGCATCATATTTTGGGGCAATTCGTCATTAAGAGAGAAAGTATTCATTGCACAAAACCATGTAATCAGAATAATAGATGGAGCCCACTCAAGAGCACCTTGCAGACATTTATTTAAGAAAGTACGGATATTGTCAGTACTTTCGCAATACATATATTCACTTACGAAATTTACCATTAATAACCCATCCCAATTCAAAAATAACAGTATAGCTACAACACTAGAAGAAACGATGGTCTTCACTATTCCGGATTAAATCTCACTTTGGCACAGAAAGGAGTGAATTATGCTGCCAAAAAAATCTTTTGTCATTTGCCAAATAGCATTGAAAGTCTGACAGACAGCCAACCAACATTTAAAAGCAAATTAAAAGAATTTCTGAATTACAACTCCTTCAACTCAATAGATGAATTTTTAGGTATGAAGTAGTAACTGTAAAAAAAAAAAATTATTTTGTGTAAAGAAAACTTATGTTAAAGTGACACGTTCCATATCTTCACGAAATGTATTCATGATCTATGGAACAAGGATTAATGTGTGTATGCAAGTATTTATGATCAAGCCAGCATTCCTTATTTCACCAAGGTCTGGTGTAGAAATAATGCTGAGCATCTTGTTTGTTTCGCATGTAATTAAATACTGGGTGCGATTCGCCAAAACCCCTATTCTCTGCTGAGTCCCTGGCACTGTAATTGGTTGTGGTTTCTTGCCTGCAGCTTTGTTTAGCTTTTGCTAGTGGGCGTTTCTTTTCCCCATGTTCTTAATGAGGATCAGCATCCTTGGCAACAGGAACATAGCCGAGATATTCTTAAGACAGTTGTAAAAGAGCTTTCATTGTGGCAGGTTCGAGTTCCATTATTACCTGATTAAGCTCAGAGATTGGTTCTTAAAAACTGTATGTGTGCCTCATTTTGATTGATCAGTTGTTCAAACTTTTATACAATCTTGTATATTTAAAGCACTAGTGTATTGATTCTTCAAAATTGTTTATACGTTTCATTCGGAATGTTCAGGTGTTCAAATTGTTATGAAACATTGGTATGTTATCTGGTTTCCTTAGGAACTCTTGTGGGTTAAATGGAAACAGTTCTTCTGCTGCATGTTTACTACGCCCAAGCCAGAAAACCATCTGCGAAGTGTAATTTATTTCCGCTATTTAATTTACATTGCCTCATGCATTCATCTTCACCTCCTTGTAATTCTGTTTCACTACTGTTACATAATGCCTGTGTTTTTTGTTTTTGTTTTGTGAATTTTCGTTGTAAGCATTTATTTATTCACTGATTACGTAAGATAAAAGATTGTTTGAGTTAAACGTTTTCCGAATTTTTAAAGTGTCATTCCGAACTGTTTTTCTAAATTACCGTTTACAGTCTTTAGAGTGCCTCTGGAGCAAGATTTTAAATGTTTGTCAGATTTAAGAATTCACCCCTGCCAAACAAATGAAAATAAAAATAGTAAAGGTATAAAATGTTTGAGTTTTGTACACAGAGAAATTTACTACGTCCAGATCCGGGCTCTTAGCCATTTCAGTAATGTTACTGGTGCTTTTAATTTTGAGATCACAATACAGCAAGCCCTGAAAGCACATGTAGCATTTCGTCCTCTTGATGACTGTGAGAAAGATCGAAATAAAATTGTTGGTAACATTTTCGGAGAACAGCGACATTGTAAGCTATATAAAATCAGTGACTGAGGTCTGCTGACTGTCCTGGACATCGTCAACTTCAGCTAATGATGCTGTTCAGAAGATGGCCAAAGAGTAGGCCGAAACTGGTAATTTTGAATAAAATGACCATGAGGAGCCGGCTGCTGTGGCCGAGCGTTTCTAGGCTCTTCAGTCCGGAACCACGTGGCCGCTACAGTCGCAGGTTCGAATCCTGCCTCGGGCATGGATGTGTGTGATGTCCTTAGGTTAGTTAGGTTTAAGTAGTTCTACGTTCTAGGGGACTGATGACCATAGATGTTAAGTCCCATAGTGCTCAGAGCCATTTCATTGATTTCAGAACTAGTGGTGGAGAGACGAACTCAGGACAACAATGTTGAAAGAAAAGTACTCCAGGATCCCTCCGGAGACACTACAGTACGGCAGATCGTAGGAATGCGCGACTGGCTCTGTCGGACAGACGGATGACGAGTTGCAACAAAATCCGGTAGGAAGTTAACAGCAAAGTGCCGTCACCATGAACAATCCGGAACAGATCATTGGAAGATGAGCTGAGATTTTGATTTACCACGCATTTTTAACGCTCACTCAAAATCACAGACGACGGACACTTGTTTGATGCAGAACCGGAGTCCACTGCGACAGTGACTGGTATTCTATGGTTTTCATTGATGAGTCTGGCTTCTGTTTTTGGTAGTCAGATCGAAGTCAACGTATCTGAAGATGATCTAGCGAAAGGTTACAGGAAACAGCGAGTTTCGAGAACCGTAGTCCTCCAACTCATGGACTCGAAGTGTGGATACGACGCAGAATTGATTTGGCGATTCTTTAAGGGTGAATCCTCGTCAGTAGGTGGCAAGAATGGTAAATACTGTTGTACGCTACTCTACCAAATGGCATATTCGAGCAGGATAATGCAAGACCCCGTATTGCAGTTCTCGCCGAAAGCTCGGTTCCTTTAGTGGCCTGCCCAGTCCAATCAGCGATACAGCGTGTCTGGGACGCAATGGGAACGCGTACACGTCCATATCAACCCAGCCCCCACCCCCACCCCTCCCCTCGCGGCCAGCAATATTCGTGAACAGACAGATCATGTGTTTCAGTCATGGCTAGAAAACTCAAGATAGCTTTCAGAAGCTATTGACTTCCCGACAACAAACAATTCAGTACTCCCGACACAAGAGGCCACATCACATTTTATATTGATAATGGACTTTACTTACTAATGGAATGGAAGTTTAATCATTTAATACCCGTAATGTAATGCTGGCATTAAAAAAATAAACAGAAGCTCTCGTCGATCTTTGAACGGATAACCAAAAGCAAGATCTCTGGATCAATGCGCCAAGAGAACACCAGGATAAGTAGAAAGGATAATGGAATTTTCGACCTGATGAAGCAACAGAACGTAGCCCAGAAAATGAAAGCGCGGAGAATAAGCCTGGCAGGACGCGTTATCAGGAGGCCAGACAATTGCCGGGACACGACATCCCTTCTGTAGAAATCGACATAGATTCTGCAAACAACGATCGTGTGAAACTCAGAAGACAGTAGATAGTCGCGGCCAGGTTGATGCTATTTTGTTTGACTTTTGGGAGCCGTTCGATACGTTTTCGCACTGACGCCTACTGACCAAAGTACGAGCATACGGAGCATCACAACAGCTTTTTTTTATTGAAGAGTTATTGACACAGTATGTCACTCTTAGCAGCAAGAAAATTCACACGCGAATGTAACTTCAGGCCTACACCAAAGGAGTACTATAGGACTATTACCATTCACAGCTTGTGTAAATGGTCTAGTGGACTACCTCAGAATGAGGTGGTTCGCGTATATGCTGTCTTATGTAGAGAAGTCGCAACGCTAGAAACCTGTGGTGAGATACAGAAAGAAAACATGAATTGCTAGTTTGCCCTCGACATAAAGAAACGTAGCATTTTGAGTATAAATAGTCAAAAAGTTTGTTGTTCTATGACTGCACGAATGCAGAACAATGACTGGGATCAGTCACATTCAATAAATATGTGTATTGTCTGTACAGAGGAACTGAAAGTGGAACAACCACAGAAAACCAGTCCTAGGAAAGGCAGCTGCCAGACAGATTCATTGCAAGAACACTCAGGCAGTATGGTCCACCAGGGAAGGAAGTAGCTTAAGAAACACTCGTTCTACCGATACATGTGAGCGGCTCGTCTGACTGGACCGTTACCACATAGGATTCGTACAACGACAGCAGCAGACGCATGGCAGGCGTTACAACAGTGGCGTTGAGGTTTATTGTTAAAATTCCGAGAGAGAACTTTCCTAGAAGACTTCTGCTGCGCACATTATCTGGTCAGCAGTATCTGGACATGCCTATGTAATGCAGAATTGATTACTAGGTGTCAGGACAGGTGGTCCGGCCAGTCTAAAAGGACGCGGGGGTACAGTATTGCCAGTAGAAAAGCAGCAACGGCAGACTGGCTCATCACGACAGTGCCTTCGAGCGTGGACTAGTCATTCGATGTCACGTGAGCAACAAATTCATGAAGCACTATTCATTCGATGTCACATGAGTAACCCAATCATCAAGGACATTTCAGCCCTTCTGAAACTGCCCAAGCCGACTGTTGCTGCTGTGACTTTTATGCTGAAGCGCAGGGAATGGTTGTAAAGAATCACGTGAAATCAGCGGAAAGAATTATTCGTGAGTTTCAATGTGCTACCAGCCGTCCAGCTAGCACAGTGACTGTGCGTAGAGAGTTAGAAAGAATGGGGAAAATGATCGAGCATCTCCTTATTAGCCATATACCGTATTTCTACAAGCAATGCAAAGGGACGCTTGAGATGGTGTGAAAAGCGACGCCATTGGACAGTGGATGACTGAAGACGAGTCTTTTTGAGTGATGAATCACGCTCTACCCTGCGGTAATCTGAAAGAAGTGTTTCTGTTTGAAAAATTCCTGGAAAACGTTACCTGCCGTCATGCAGAGTGCGTACAGTGAAGTGCGGAGAAGGTGGTGGTACGGTACAGGGATGTTTTCGTGATTGGAGTGTGGTCCCCTTACTGCACTTAAGAAAACGCTAAATGCGGAAGCTTATGAACTCATTTTACAATACTATGTACTGCTTATAGCAGTGGAGCATTTGTGAGATGATGACAGTATCACCAGAACAGTGTACCCTGCCGTACATCAGCGTACTCTGGACGATAACATTCCTGGACTGGTTTTTCCAGAGTCCCTACATGAACCTAATGGAATACGTTTGGTATGAGAGCGTCGACTTCGCTCCAGACTCCAACGTCCATCACTACTACCGTCTTTGATTCCGGCTCTTGAGGAAGAATGGGCTGTCGTTCCTCCACAGAGATCCAGACACTTCAGTGGAAGTGTTTCTAGCAGACTTGAAGCCGTCAAAAAGGCGAAGGATGGAAACAAATGGCTCTGAGCGCTATGGGACTTAACAGCTGAGGTCATCAGTCCCCTAGAACGTAGAACTACTTAAACCTAACTAACCTAAGGACATCACACACATCCATGCCCGAGGCAGGATTCGAACCTGCGACCGTAGCAGCAGCGCGGTTCCGGACTGATGCGCCTAGAACCGCTCAGCCACAGCGGTCGGCGGATGGAAACAAAAAATGGCTCTAAGCACTATGGGACTTAACATCTGAGGTCATCGGTCCCCTAGACTTAGAACTACTTAAACCTAACTAACCTAAGGACATCACACACATCCATGCCCGAGGCAGGATTCGAACCTGCGACCGTAGCAGCAGCGCGGTTCCGGACTGAAGCGCCTAGAACCGCTCAGCCACAACGGATGGAAACGCCTCACATTAATGTCCATTGATAAGTGTCCGGATACGTGTCATCAGACAGATTACCTTTTGTGAAGAGATCGTGGAGGTGAAACTGAAGAGATTTGAGGTTACGTGAGGGCTTAGCGATAGTCGTTCTTCCCGAACGCCAGTAGTGACTAGAAGGAAAGGGGAGGAAGGGAGGAAGTGACAGTGATACACCATAAGGTGGTCTGCGGAGTGCAGATGTAAATTAGGTGTAGAGTACTGGCGAGTGGCGCGTAGTGGAAGCTATTCACACGGCCGCCCGGTGTTTCAGCCGCGCTACGGTGCAACGCATGGGCGCGCCCATCAGGCACCCTTCGCAAGCAGCTGTTCCGTGTAAATTACTCGCTGCTCTCCGCACACGTCAGCGGCTGCCGGCCGAGCAGAAAGTGGGCGAAGTCAACAGCCAACCCTAAACTCTGCGGGGAGTACTTCCCGGAGCTGATTACAAGTGTGCAGCTCCTGCCGCATACTTTGACAGTTTCATTTACATCTACCACACTTCAGTCACGAAAGTGTTTGAATGGAGTGTAGCCATGTATGGACGATAAATAGTTTGGACAAGAAGAGTGTAGAGGCTTTCGAAATGTGGTGCTACTGAAGAATGTTGAAGATTAGATGGATAAATCACGTAAATAATGAGGAGGTACTGACTAGAATTGGGGAGAAGAGGAGTTTGTGGCACAACTTGACTAGAAGAAGGGATTGGTTCGTAGAACATGTTCTGAAGCATCAAGGTATCACCAGTTTAGTATTGGAGGGCAGCGTGGAGGGTAAAAATCGTAGAGGGAGACCAAGAGATGAATACACTAAGCAGATTCAGAAGGATGTAGGTTGCAGTAGGTACTGGGAGATGAAGAAGCTTGCACAGGATAGAGTAGCATGGAGAGCTGCATCAAACCAGTCTCAGGACTGAAGACCACAACAACAACAACAACAACTGAGCCCTCCAGCCCTGCTGCACTCGCGAACAGCGCGTGAGAAGAATGATTGTCGGTAATACTCTGTATTGGCTCTAATGTCTCGAATTTTCTTCTCGTGGTCGTTAAGCGAGATGTGTGTGAGGGAAGTAATATTGTTGGTCAACTCTTCCCGGCAATCCTCTCTCCAAATTTCAGTAGTAAATCTCTCCGTGATGCACAACGCCTCGATGAGTGGCGCCTTATCGCTGCTGTCTGGAGCCTGTGTATTGGAAGAATGACTCATACGTGCACAGTGACGGATGGTCTGAAGTGGATTCAGTCGAGTACGTAGTTCTAATTTTCTTCTGCTAGAGGATAGTAGTGCACAGAGACATTCAAGAAACAGAACAACAGAATGTTTTTGTGAATTTTGCTGTTTATTTCTTGAAATATTTTTTGTTTATTTATGTTTGTACATGCTTTTAGTAGTGTGAATGATTCGTGAATGAGGCCTAAAGTGAATATGTAGATCATTGTTCTACTGATAAACTCTGTACGAACTAGCATGAGAAATTTTTAAGACAATGTGAATGCAGACGACGGGGAATTTTTTATCATAATATGTTAAGTAAGTTTACGCTAAAAGGAAAGTTAATTCGAGTGCAAAAATGAAATGATCCTATGGCATTTATTGGCCGGGATATCCCCTTCGGGGTTCGGCCGCCGTATTGCAAGTCTTTTTAGTTGACGCCACTTTGACGACTTGCGTGTCAGTGATGATGGACACACACAACACCTAGTCCCCTGCCGGGAATCGAACCCGGGCCCCCTTGCGTGGTAGTCTGTAACGCTGCCCTACGGAGGCGGACATCTGAGTGCAACTGAAAATAGATAATAACGTAAAGTATAAACAAAATATCAGAATGTTAATATTTATTTCGAGGAAAAAAAAATGGTTCAAATGGCTCTGAGCACTATGGGACTCAACATCTCAGGTCATAAGTCCCCTAGAACTTAGAACTACTTAAACCTAACTAACCTAAGGACATCACACACACCCATGCCCGAGGCAGGATTCGAACCTGCGACCGTAGCGGTCTCGCGGTTCCGGACTGCAGCGCCAGAACCGCTAGAGCACCGCGGCCGGCTTTCGAGGAAAAGTACAGTTCGAAACTTTGTTGTTTGTTGATTGGTTAGTCATGAATAGCTACTTCGTTATAGACAACCGCATCATCTGCAAACAGCCTTAGATAGCATCTGACGCTTTCTACTAGATCATTTATGCATGTTGTAAACATTAACGCTCCTGCCACACTTCCTTGGGGTACTCTGGAAAATTAGGTTCATATCTGTCTATTTTGTTCCGTTAGGAGCAGCGTATTGAGTTCTGTTTGCAAGGAAGTCTTGAATTTAATAGCAAATCTGCTCATATACTCGATAGGCTCGATTTTTTTTTCACCAAAGGGCGGTGCGGGACGATCGATGCTATGGATCAACGCAGAGACTCTACGTAACAAGGCAGAACTTAGAATTACTCGAGATTTAATTTTTATTCAGTTGCACAAACATGTCAATGACACTATATCATACACAATATATAAATAACGTGAGAAAATCAAAATAAAACAGATAGTAATTAAACATGGAAGAATAAAACTGTACATGAAAATATCCTAATCACAGTAATAAGAAAATAAACACTAAAATTTTATTTACAGGGAAAAACACAAAACGTTGGCCACTTGTTTCACTTATTATTTATTTTTGTGACCTAGGACCTAAGGTTATTACCTAATTTTCTTGCAGTATTGCCAAATACGCTATTGAATATCCTGGTACAAGCATAAACAAAGCAAATAATTTAAAGTCATCTAAGTAATAAACTGTTAATGTTAAATGTACAAAATAATGCATTAACGATCATAGAAATCTGAAATCTGTTGGTCAGTCCGTTTGTAGTGAGGCATAACTTAACAAAAAATGTCAGCAAATTGTATGCTTTGTTTATGTTTGCGCCAGGATGCGTAATAACACATTCGCCGGTATCATTCAACAGTGAGCTAATAACTCAAAGGCTACGTCTCAAATAATAAGTAATTGGTGAAATAATTATAGAAAATGTGGTATTTTCCCCTGAATAATCATCACGAAATACTCGCATTGTAGGCTACAGAAAAAAAAAGTATTGCGTATTTTACAAGGGCGAGGAGGAAGCGTGCCACCCGTCAACCATCTCGGAGTGTCAGAAACTTTGAAATACCTATAATATGATGTAATAGATCAAGAAAGTTGTGTCAACTTTAAATGAATAGTTTTCATGCTTCCTAACGCATTTGCAATTTTCATTTTTTATCAGGATAGGACTTTCCGTTTTACAACTGGACATTATTCGTTGATTTCACTCCGTGACAGAATAAATTTTGCCGTTGATAGACCCATCTTCAGGTGTTATCTTATTAAGTCCAGGAACATCTACATAAAGTATCAATACAACGAGTTAATTGCTGCACTGCCCATTCAAGCCAGGATCAGAAACTCTTGTAATTACCATATATACAACTGTAATGACTTCACCACACGGAAGCAAAGCACTCATATATCAACTGTATTGACTCTTGTGATGTACTGAATTAAATTTTCATAACATACTTACATAGACCTAAAAGAATGCCGCAGGAATTGAGGAAGTTTGTTAGTAGAACACCTTGCAGTATGGTTTTGATAATCATCAGTTTGTCACTGGTAGCCTTCAATTCTTCCGAAAATCTGTAAAAATTGAATGTGCACACTGCTGCACAACTTTTCGGTCTGTGACTGAGGATGCAACATAAAGATCCTTCCTCTGTTTTGCTATTCGCGTTATATAACATCTTAATGTCGACTTGAAATCTCAGAGATTGCGACGTCAGTTTTATAATACCTAATTTGTTAAATAGAGGCACTCGTGTCTAAGCGATTCTGCAAAACGTAGCACGAGATAGGTAAGGTAACAGGGTACTGTATATTAATTAGTCGGTGAAAATGATTTATATTGTGGGAGCATGTTGCCAGCATACGGCGTGGGAGCATATGGCGTGAGGTCAGCGTGAATAGAAAATGGCTCAAATGGCTCTGAGCACTATGGGACTCAACTGCTGAGGTCATTAGTCCCCTAGAACTTAGAACTAGTTAAACCTAACTAACCTAAGGACATCACAAACATCCATGCCCGAGGCAGGATTCGAACCTGCGACCGTAGTGGTCTCGCGGTTCCAGACTGAAGCGCCTTTAACCGCACGGCCACTTCGGCCGGCCAGCGTGAGTAGAGCGCCAAATCGTAACCAGCAGTGTCTTCTGACGATCATTCAACGAACGTTACTGCGTATGGGTCTGCACAGCCGGCACCCATGCTGACTGTTGTTCGTCTTCGAGAAAGGCTGCAATTTGCAAGCCAGTACCGCAACTTGACGTCCACTAAATGGCGGCAGATTGCATTTTATGATGAAACACGTTTAATGCTCCATCGCCCGTTAGTACAGCGTAAAACGTCTGAAACCAAATACCGTGCATGCATTATTATCTGGGGCATGTTTTCGTGGTATTGTCTAGATGATCTCGACATTGTAAAAGGCAGAATCGATCAACACAACTATGTATCTACGATTGGGGTCCATGTCCAACCCCAAAATGCATTTGTTTTTCCTCGGCCTCTACCAGCAGGACACTGCGATGTGGCACACAGCTCGCAGTGTACGTGCGTAGTTCTAAGAGCACCTGAAAAGTTTGCCGTCCTCTCCTGGCCGCCAAACTCCCCGTATTTAAACACAATCGAGAATATGTGGGACCATCGTGATCGGGCTGTTCGCGCCTTGGGTTCTCAGCTGAGATGCCAGGCACAGCTGGCCACGGCACTAGAGTCAGCGTGGGTTCACAATCCTGTCGGCACCTTCCAAAGCCTCATTCACTCTTTTACTGCACGTCTTGCGCTGCAAAAGGTGGTTATTCAGGCTTTTGACAGGCGGTCACTTTAATGTGAGAAGACAGTATAAATGTTGGGAGGCAATCCGATATCAGGTATGTAAACTACATTTCGGGTAGACGTAAGTTGGTGCCCTTACACCTCTTAACGTAAATTTATGCTTAGTGAATACTTTCTAATTTTTTCAACAATCATTGTCGACAGAGTTAACATGTCTGAGCCAACGACGTCGACAGGCACTACACAGTTTTTAAGTGTTAAATTTCAGGCTCGTACAATGTATAAGGCCCTATATACCGAGGCGTGTGAACGTCGCGTGAGAGATGGACGTTAGCGCAGAGAACAGTTTTCTGCGATGATTCACTACTGCTGATGGACTACGTATAACTAACAGACGAGCATGTAATCATTTTTCATGCTTCACAGCTGTTGTAGTAGTGACTTAAACAGTAAAGTACTGCTCCACTTAGGTTCTTCAAAGCGTAGCATGATGCCTTTCAGAATTTATTCCCGTATTCAACTGCTTTGTGACTTTTAATCTTACACTTTGTGATAAAAAGTATCCGGACACCCCCAGAAACATACGTTTTTCATATTAAGTGCATTGTGCTGCCACCTACTGCCAGGTACTCCATATCGGCGACCTCAGTAGTCATTGGACATCGTGAGAGAGCAGAATGGGGCGCTTCGCGGAACTCACGGACTTCGAACGTGGTCAGGTGATCGGGTGTCATTGGTTTCATACGCCTGTACGTGAGTTTTTCACACTTCTAAACATTCCTAGGTCCACTGTTTCCGATGTGATAGTGAAGTGGAAACGTGAAGGGACACGTACAGCACAAAAGCATACAGGCCGACCTCCTCTGTTGACTGACAGAGACCGCCGACAGTTGAGAGGGTCGTAATGTGTGATAGGCAGACATTATCCAGATCATCACACAGGAGTTCCAAACTGCATCAGGAACCACTGCAAGTAACACGACAGTTAGGCGGGAGGTGAGAAAATTTGAATTTCATGGTCGAGTGGCTGCTCGTATGGCACACATAACGCCGGTAAAGACCAAACGTTGCCTTGCTTCGTGTAAGGGGCGTAAACATTGAACGATGGAACAGCGGAAAAACGTTGTGTGGAGTGACTAATCACGATACACAATGTGGCGATCCGGTGGTAGATTGTGGTTATGGCGAATGCCCTATGAACGTCATCTACCAGCGTGTGTAGTGCCAACAGCAAAATTTCGAGGCGGTGCTGTTATGGTGTGGTCGTGTTTTACATGGAGGGGGCTTGCACACCTTGTTGTTTTGCCTGGCACTATCACAGCACAGGTCTACGTTGATGTTTTAACCACCTTCTCGCTTTTCACTGTTGAAGATCAATTCGGGAATGGCGATTGCATCTTTCAACACTATCGAGCACCTGTTCATAATGCAGGGGCTTAGGCGGAGTGGTTACACGACAATAACATCCCTAAAATGGACTGGCCTGCACAGAGTCCTGACCTGAATCCTAACGAACACGTCTAGGATATTTTACAACGCAGACTTCGTGCCAGGCGTTACCGACCGACGTCGATACCTCTCCTCAGTGCAGCACTCGGTGAAGAATGGGCTACCATTCCCTCAGAAACCTTCCAGCATCTGACTGAACGTATGTCTGCAAAAGTGGAAGCTGTCATCAATGCGAAGGGTGGGCCAACATCATATTGAATTCCAGCATTACCGATGGAGGGTGCCACGAACTTGTAATACATTTTCAGCCAGGTGTCCGGATATTTTTGATCACATAGTGTATGTGGACACCTTACTGTTTGAAGCGTCGTCGAGCCCGAGGACGCTATGCTTTTGCACTATTCCAGAAGGCAGTTGTAGGCCAAATATCAAACTTACGCGTCCCATCGGGAGGCAATTACTGGGTTTCGAAGAAGAGATCCTTTAATTCTATTACGCAGTGTAATTGAAGTAGTTAAAATATAATAAATGTGAAGACATTAAAATACATAGTATACGTATGCACACACAGTGCGTGTACACGCCAATCTGTCACGAGTTCCTAAGAGATACGCATGTGTCTATTACACATTGTGGACAGATGAAAGACAGCCTCTGCATCTGCGCTTGCGCTGTTTGTGGGTGGAGTGTCCAAAGAGTGATACAGGTGAGCGCCCTACCAACCCACTACCTGCTCGAACTTCCTTCAAAGCATGGCTATCTATGGCAAATTCGTTCTTTACGACACATAATGCGTGTATCGTGTAATGCGCACGCTTTGCAGAAAAATTCTGCTACAGAGCGACGCCTTTCTTCATGGTGGAAAGGAAAAAGACATAAATAACTATACTTCTGGCCATTAAACATGCAACGCCATGGATATGGGATCGATGGATTCAGGATGGTCATCCTGAAAACTATATGCGATGTCAACGCCTCCACGTCACTAACGGCCAAGAGGGCAGCTACACAGGATTGTACACCCACGTCACGACTATCAAGTGAAGAAATAAGCCTTTTTTCTAGAAAGATCAGTATCCACACGGACAATACGACAATATATGGAGCACCACGGTCTGTCTGAATGGCTGCTATTGTTGTAGATTCCCTTGGTACATCAACAGCCAGGAAGCATAGACAGTAGCAGCGATGACTGTCTTCAGACCTGAGTACACAAAGTTTGCTTATCATAGTGAGTCGGGACGTGTAAAAATGTTACTGCCTCTATAATGAACCAAACAACGAATGCAACCAAGTTCTCAATATACAAGAATTGCAGTTCTGCATGCAGTATCATGAAGGACCTATTGATGTATGGCTCCTGCAAGATTACTTGCCGGCTCGGGTGAAGGCTACCTCGCAGGCTCTGTCGCCTGGTAACTGGCTGCCGTGCAGGGAGCTGTGTAATGCTTCCCACGATAGCTCCGGTGCTATTTTCCTTGTGATACCTTATAAGATTCCCTGAATGCTAACTGCGCTGGCCAATCAGTGGTCCTTCTTGGCGTCTCAGCCAACAGGGCGGGAACTCACAGATAACGCCATGAGATGAAACAGTATTCGCGCGCCCGCCGGACGATCTTCGACCTTTCTCTAACGATTTATAAAGAAGCTATTCGGCAAAAAATTTGAATTTAGCACATCTCACACCTTCATTTGTTAGTTTCATGATGAACTACCCTACCACTTTGTTAATGGTCGAAGTTATTGTGATATATGAGGAATAGTAAACTACTGGCAAGAATCTCGGAAAGTTTGCATTGAAAAACAGGGGTAGCTATGAATTGGCAATTGGTGTGTGGCAGCTCATATGTTGGCGCGTATGAAACGTAGCAAATATATTGAATTATTCTTTAAACTTGAAAGGCTATTGCTATCTAGCACTAACTTCGAGAAAATGGATCGTATGTCAAGCGCTTCGTCTCGAACCCGCGCGCCAGCGAAAATGCCAGACAAAATACTTACATAATTCCTTGTATCTCATAAACGGTTTCAGATATCTAAACAAATAATAATATGCAAAGAGCAGAGTTTTTCGCCGTATGATTATTATACCTCTTCAGTATCCATTGCGATATTCAAGAGACTACAGACTTTTCAATGATATAATATTGAAGCACCGTCCATAGCTTTTGAAACAAGGATTGCTATGCGTCTGGAACACTTCATGTGAAAAGAGTGCGGATTATATTTATACTGCATTATCATAAACTATCGACTAGTATTTTCCTCAGTTACTAATTTAATAATGCGCTGTTTCATGCTTCTCTCACAATCATTAAACTACCAACTGAGGAAAAGACAAATCAGTAGTTTATGAAAATGCATTATAAAAGTAAACCCTCAGTTCTCATTTCATCAGCTGTCGACGGCCCTTAGATATTATACCCTATCTGATCAAACGTAGCCGGACACCTGGCTGAAAATGACTCACAAGTTCGTGGCGCCCTCCATCTGTAATGGTTCAAATGGCTCTGAGTACTATGGGACTCAACTGCTGAGGTCATAAGTCCCCTAGAACTTAGAACTACTTAAACCTAACTAACCTAAGGACAACACATACATCCATGCCCGAGGCAGGATTCGAACCTGCGATCCATCGGTAATGCTGGAGTGGTGTTGGCCCTCTCTTAGCTTTCATGACGGCTTCCACTCTCGCATGCATACGTTCAATCAGGTGCTGGAAGGTTTCTTGGGGAATGGCAGCCCATTCTTCACGGAGTGCTGCACTGAGGAAAGGTATCGATGTCGATCGGTGAGGCTTGGCACAAAGTCGGCGTTCTAAAACATCCCGAAGGTGTTCTATAGGATTCAGGTCAGGACTCTGCGCAGGCCAGTCCATTACAGGGACGTTATTGTTGTGTAACCACTCCGCCACAGGCCGTGCATTATGAACAGGTGCTCGATCGTGTTGAAAGACGCAATCGCCATCCCCGAACTGCTCTTCAACAGTGGGAAGGAAGAAGGTGCTTAAAACGTCAATGTAGGCCTGTGATGTGATAGTGCCAGGCAAAACAACAAGGGTGCAAGCCCCCTCCATGAAAAACACGGACACACTATAACACCACAGCCTCCGAATTTTACTGTTGGCCCTACACACGCTGTCAGATGACGTTCACCGGGCGTTCGCCATACCCACACCCTGCCATCGGATCACCACGTTGTGTACCGTGATCCGTCACTGCACACAACGTCTTTCCACTGTTCAATCGTCCAATGTTTACGCACCTTACACTAAGCGAAGCGTCGTTCGGCATTTAGCGGCGTGATGTGTGGCTTATGAGCAGCCACTCGATCATGAAATCCATGTTTTCTTACCTGCCGGGTAACTGTCATGGTACTTTCAGTAGATTGTGATGCAGTTTCGAATTTCTGTGTGATGGTCTGGATAATGTCTATCTATTACACACTACGATCCTCTCCAGCTGTCGGCGGTCTCTGTCAGTCAACAGAGGAGGTCGGCCTGTACGCTTTTATGCTGTACGTGTCCCTTCGCGTTTCCGCTTCACTATCACATCGGAAACAGTGGACCTAGGGATGTTTAGGAGTGTGGAAATATCGCGTACCGACGTATGACACAAGTGACACCCAGTCACCTGACCATGGTCGAAATCCGTGTGTTCCGCCGAGAGCACAGTTCTGCTCTCTCACGATGTCCAGTGACTACTGAGGTCGCCGATATGGAGTACCTGGCAGTAGGTGGCAGCACAATGCACTTAATATGAAAACGTATTTTTTTGAGGGTGTCCAGATACTTTTGATAGTGTAACATTAAAAGTCACAAAGCAGTTGAATACGGTAATAAACTCTGAAAGGCATCATGCTACGGTTTGAAGAACCTAAGTGGAGCAGTACTTCACTATTTAAATCACTACTATAAAAGCTGTGAAGCATGCAAAATGGTTACATGCTCGTCTGTTAGTTATACGTAGTCCATCAGCAGTAGTGAATCATCGCAGAAAACTGTTCTCTGCGCTGACGTCCATCTCTCACGCGACGTTCGTTCAAAAAATATGTAGTCACTTAATGACACGCTGGATATGGAAGTTTCCCATATTAATCGTAAGGGCGAAATACTTTGCTTTTTGTATACTGTGATTTACGAAAATCTTATTTAGATATCTAAAACTGTTTACGAGATACGAGGAATTTTGTAAATGTTTCATTTCCTGCCAAACTGCGGGCGGGACTTTTGAGTGGCCAGTAGGGGAGTAGTTGAGTACACACTCACCAGATCAAAAGCACAAGACAATATGGCGAAATCATTCGTTAAATGCCTTTCTTTACAGCTACAATATACTCATAGTAGCCTACTACGTGCAGCACAGGAAAATTTGATACAGTGGCTGTAAAAATTATTCGTTTCTTGCATTTATGTCCTTTAAAGTTCGTTTACTAGACATATTGCAATGAAAGTAACGTAAATAAAAAATATAGTGTATAGCATTTGTTTTGTATCGGAAGTGCATAACGCTAAAGATTTAAAGTACCTGTATTACGCCAGGTGAATGAAAGTCGTAAGCAGTTGTTTACTTGTGACATGCAAAAAGTGTGAGAAGTATTAGTACTTTTTGTCACTTCTTCAAACGTTTTGGATGTCACAAGTAAACAACTGCTTACGACTTTCTTTCATATATATATATATATATATATATATATATATATATATATATATATATATATATATACTGAATAACTCTCGTAGATAACAAACGAAAAAGATTACAAAAATCAGGTAATGTTAAATGTAGGCTACTGTAATAACGACCAAATACAACAAGAAAACTACCGTATCCCTTCTTCCCCACAGTAAGTAGGTCTATTGAAAACTCTCTTCAAGAGTACCTACAATTATTTACTACGAATAATGTTTCAGCAACCACGACTACTGCGGAAAACGTGCTTACAACTTGCCTGCGTCAACAGTCAGGCAATAATACTGAAACCAAAATAATACTGAAACCAAAATAATACCTAGTGTTGTGATTCGGAAAGAATAAAGTTTGGCGCTATATAGCCGAATGCGCATGGCACAACAATTACAGGAACTTTCCGTTTCCAGCAAGGACTGTCAGATATTGGCTTCAGAAAAGCTTGTGATGCTACCAGTGTGCACGCAAACGCTAATTACGTACTAAAAACGATATACAACTAAATCGAACATGCATGCACAACGCATAACAAGTCTCTCAATAATTCAAATACCATTTAATCGTTTCCAAAAGTCCTCTGAACTTCAATTCAACTCAAAAGCACGGTGAACATAGGAAGGGCGAGAGACGTTTGGCGCCATTTTTCTGCCAAAGCTAATCAACCAATCACGGGCAACTTCACCTATGGCCACTCTCTCCCTATACAGGCTCTCTAGCCTAGCGTCATTTTGGCTGCCAGAGACGGCAGCTCTGCGTACTAAATTTAGTATCCTGTGGGCAGCCAAATGACCTACACACTTAATAATGTGTTCTTCCTATTGTACTATACAGGGTGTTACAAAAAGGTATTGCCAAACTTTCAGGAAACATTCGTCACACACAAATAAAGAAAAGATGTTATGTGGACATGTGTCCGGAAACGCTTGATTTCCATGTTAGAGTTCATTTTCGTTTCGTCAGTATGTACTGTACTGTACTTCTTCGATTCACCGCCAGTTGGCCCAATTGAAGGAAGGTAATGTTGACTTCGGTGCTTGTGTTGACATGCGACTCATTGCTCTACAGTATTAGCATCAAGCACATCAGTGCGTAGCATCAACAGGTTAGTGTTCATCACGAACGTGGTTTTGCAGTCAGTGCAATGTTTACAAATGCGGAGTTGGCAGATGCCCATTTGATGTATGGATTAGCACGGGGCAATAGCCGTGGCGCGGTACGTTTGTATCGAGACAGATTTCCAGAACGAAGGTGTTCCGACAGGAAGACGTTCGAAGCAATTGATCTGCGTCTTAGGGAGCACGGAACATTCCAGCCTATGACTCGCGACTGGGGAAGACCTAGAAAGACGAGGACACCTGCAATGGACGGGGCAATTCTTCGTACAGTTGACGATAACCCTAATGCCAGCGTCAGAGAAGTTGCTGCTGTACAAGGTAACGTTGACCACGTCATTGTATGGAGAGTGCTACGTGAGAACCAGTTGTTTGCGTACCATGTACAGCGTGTGCAGGCACTATCACCAGCTGATTGGCCTCCACGGGTACACTTCTGCGAATGGTTCATCCAACAATGTGTCAATCCTCATTTCATTGCAAATGTTCTCTTTACGGATGAGGCTTCATTCCAACGTGATCAAATTGTAAACGCCGGCCGGTGTGGCCGCGCGGTTCTAAGCGCTTCAGTTTGGAACCGCGTGACCGCTACAACCGCAGGTTCGAATCCTGCCTGGGGCATGGATGTTTGTGATGTCCTTAGGTTAGTTAGGTTTAACTAGTTCTAAGTTCTAGGGGACTAATGACCTCAGCAGTTGAGTCCCATAGTGCTCAGAGCCATTTGAACCATTTTTTGAACGTTTGGGCTGGCATTGTTGGTGATGTCTTGATTGGGCCCCATGTTCTTCCACCTCCGCTCAATGGAGCACGTTATCATGATTTCATACGGGATACTCTACCTGTGCTGCTAGAACATCTGCCTTTACAAGTACGACACAACATGTGGTTCATGCACGATGGAGCTCCTGCATATTTCAGTCGAAGTGTTCGTACGCTTCTCAACAACAGATTCGGTGACCGATGGATTGGTAGAGGCGGACCAATTCCATGGCCTCCACGCTCTCCTGACCTCAACCCTCTTGACTTTCATTTATGGAGCCATTTGAAAGCTCTTGTCTACGCGACCCCGGTACCATATGTAGAGACTCTTCGTGCTCGTATTGTGGACGGCTGTGATACAATACGCCATTCTCCAGGGCTGCATCAGCGCATCAGGGATTCCATGCGACGGAGGGTGGATGCATGTATCCTCGCTAACGGAGGACATTTTGAACATTTCCTGTAACAAAGTGTTTGAAGTCACGCTGGTACGTTCTGTTGCTGTGTGTTTCCATTCCATGATTAATGTGATTTGAAGAGAAGTAATAAAATGTGCTCTAACATGGAAAGTAAGCGTTTCCGGACACATGTCCACATAACACATTTTCTTTGTGTGTGTGAGGAATGTTTTCTGAAAGTTTGGCCGTACCTTTTTGCAACACCCTGTATACGCGCAATATTTATATTTTGTCGTTTGCTCTCCTTTCTGTGATTTGTTTTTAATGGCCTGCAGTGTAATTAGAGTCGGATGGAGCGGACACGTTTGACAATGAAACTCATATGCACTTTCTGTTTCTCATAGGAACAAGCAATCAGTGCTGCGAGTGAGACAGGGAGAGAAAGAGGGACTGATCTGCAGCAACAAAAATATTTCCGGCGAGTGTGTGGCGCTCGGGCGGCGCAGCGGCTGACCGCAGGTAGTGACTCGCGACGTGTCCCGCCGGGGGCGGCGTGTTGTTTTGGCGCTTGTTTACCAACATCTGCTGGAAATTGGCTGTCGGTGGGAGCACCGGCCGCGGCCGTAAATCAATTGCGGCGAACCGAGCGGCGAAACATCTGCCCGGGCGCCGTGCTGTCGGATTGCTCCAATTATGACACAGCACGGCGCCGCACGGCGCCGCGTCCACGGCGCCAGTCCAGCCCAGCTGCAGGGCAGGCGCGCGCGCGACGCTCAGCCGGCAGTAGCGGGTGCGTCAGGAGCGTGGTGCGGTTGGACCAGGACCGGTTCCTGCTGCAGGTGTGTTTACGTCGGTATATCCATATACCGGATGATCAAAAAGTCAGTATAAATTTGAAAACTGAATAAATCACGGAATAATGTAGATAGAGAGGTACAAATTGACACACATGCTTAGGTTGTTCGCAGATGATGCTGTAATTTACCGTCTAGTAAGGTCATCCGAAGACCAGTATTAGTTGCAAAGCGATTTAGAAAAGATTGATGTATTGTGTGGCAGGTGGCAGTTGATGCTAAATAACGAAAAGTGTCAGGTGATCCACATGAGTTCCAAAAGAAATCCGTTGGAATTCGATTACTCGATAAATAGTACGATTCTCAAGGCTGTCAATTCAACTAAGTACCTGGGTGTTAAAATTACGAACAACTTCAGTTGTAAAGCCCACATAGATAATAATGTGGGGAAGGCGAGCCAAAGGTTGCGTTTCATTGGCAGGACACTTAGAAGATGCAACAAGTCCACTAGAGACAGCTTACACTACACTCGTTCATCCTTTGTTAGAATAGTGCTGCGCGGTGTGGGATCCTTACCAGGTGGGATTGACGGAGGACATCGAAAGGGTGCAAAAAAGGGCATATCGTTTTGTATTATCACGTAATAGGGGAGAGAGTGTGGCAGATATGATACGCGAGTTGGGATGGAAGTGATTAAAGCAAAGACGTTTTTCGTCACGCCCATATCTATTTACGAAATTTCAGTCACCAACATTCTCTTCCGAATCCGAAAGATTCGCACGAGCGCTAACTTCCCCGTGCATAGACGAACCCGCTACAGTTTCCATTTCTTCCTGAACTGTCTCAGCAACATTACGCCTTGTGCTCGGTCGGCCAGTACGGGGTCTATTGTCTAAATAACCCGTGGCTTCGAACTTCGAAAACATTCTCGCCACAGCTGCATTTGTCATCGGACCTTTACCCGTTCGAATCCCCTTCCTACGGCGATAGGATAGTAACGCTGAACTAGCACATTCCCCATTCTGATAATACAGCTTCACTAAAAGCGCCTTTTCAGGTAACGACAACATGCTGCGACTGCTGGCGCATCTGATTTTCCCTCTGATTACAACTCCTTTTATACACGATTGTCATGCGCAGTCACTGACGTTTTTCTCTCTTGCGCCGTCTGTCGAACATTTTGTGAACATAGTTTTTTTTTGTTCTGATAAAACCCCATGTCATTCCAAGCATGTGTGTCAATTTTTACCTCTCTGTCTACATTATTCCGTGGTTTATAAAGTTTTAAAATTTATACAGACTTTTTGATCACCCGGTACGTTCAATAAGTAATGCAACTATTTTTTTTATGAAAGCGCGTTGGTTTTATTGAGGGGTCTAGTACACTATGTATTCTCCCCTGTTCTTTTGTCTACGAAACCTTGTTTTTCAACATGATCTACGTTCAGAGCGACGACCTTACCCACCACCTTCCTGGGTGAGCCTGTATGCTCTCAAGGTTCCACTCTACAGGTCGACGTCAGAGTCCACGTCTTACCGCATCACTAACCTCCCCATCATGCCGCAGAGTGAATCTTTTCTGGAGCAAACAGATGGAAGTCGAACTGTGCCAGGACTGGGCTGTAGGGTGGATGAGAAACAGCAGTCCAGTGAAGTTTTGCGAGCTCCTGTCGGACGCGGCAAACTTGTGACGCCTAGCGTTGTCCAGGAGCAATTTATATAAATGAGGTATTAGATAGTGTCGGAAGTTCCATGCCGCTTTTCACGGATGATGCTGTAGTATACAGAGAAGCTGTAGCATTAGAAAATTGCAGCGTAATGCAGGAAGATCTGCAGCGGATAGGCACTTGGTGCAGGGAGTGGCAACTGACCCTTAACATAGACATATGCAATGCATTGCGAATACATAGAAAGAAGGTTCCTTTATTGTATGATTATATGATAGCGGAACAAACACTGGTAGCAGTTACTTCTGTAAAATATCTGGGAGTATGCGTACGGAACGATTTGAAGTGGAATGATCATATAAAATTAATTGTTGGTAAGTCGGGTGCCAGGTTGAGATTCATTGGGAGATTCCTTAGAAAATGTAGTCCATCAACAAAGGAGGTGGCTTACAAAACACTCGTTCGACCTATACTTTATTTCTCATTAGTGTGGGATCCGTACCAGGTCGGGTTGACAGAGGAGATAGAGAAGATCCAAAGAAGAGCGGCGCGTTTCGTCACAGGGTTATTTGGTAAGTGTGATAGCGTTACGGAGATGTTTAGCAAACTCAAGTGGCAGACTCTGCAAGAGAGGAGCTCGGCATCGCGGTGTAGCTTGCTGTCCAGGTTTCGAGAGGGTGCGTTTCTGGATGAGGTATCGAATATATTGCTTCTCCCTACTTATACCTCCCGAGTAGATCACGAATGTAAAATTAGAGAGATTCGAGCGCGCACGGAGGCTTTCCGGCAGTCGTTCTTCCCGAGAACCATACGCGACTGGAACAGGAAATGGAGGTAATGACAGTGGCACGTAAAGTGCCCTCCGCCACACACCGTTGGGTGGCTTGAGGAGTATAAATGTAGATGAAGATGTAGAAATTCGTTTGCATTTTTGTAGCGACGAACACTCTGGAGTCGTTTCCGCAATTTCCTGAGAGTAGCACAGTACAGTTCGGAGTTTTATCGTTGCACCAAAAGGCAGGACATCAAACAGAATAACCTCTTCGTTCCCAGAAGACCGTCGCCTTGATTATACTAGCTGAGGCTGCGGCTTTGAATTTTTTCTTCAAAGTGGAATTGGTCTGACACCACTATGTGGATTGCCGTTTTATTTCCGGTTCGATGCAGTGAAATCGTGTTTCATCGCCTATGACGATGTTCGCCAAATAATTCTACATCTGCGTGCAAATCACATTTAAGTGCGTGGCAGAGGGTTCATCGAACTACCTTCACAATTCTCTGTTATTCCAATCTCGTATAGCTCGCTGAAAGAACGAACACCTATATCTTACCGTACGAGCTCAGTTTTCCCTCATTTTAACATGGTGATCGTTTCTCCCTATGCAGGTCAGCGCCAACAAAATGTTTTCGCATTCGGAGGAGAAAGTTGGTGATTAGAATTTCGTGAGAAGATTCCTCCGAGACGAAAAACGTCTTTGTTTTAATAATGTCCATCCCACATCATGTATCATTTCAGTGACACTTTCTCCCCTATTTCGAGATAATACAAAACGTGCTGCCCTTCTTTGAACTTTTTTGATGTACTCGGTCAATCCTAACTGGTAAGGCAGAATGAGATTTTCACTTTTCAGCGGAGTGTACGCTGTTATGAAACTTCTTGGCAGATTAAAACTGTGTGCCGGACCGAGACTCGAAGGTAGGAGGCGAGTTACTGGCACAAGTAAAGCTGTGAGGACGAGGCGTGAGTCGTGCTTGGAATGCTCAGATGGTAGAGCACTTGCCCGCGAAAGGCAAAGGTCCCGGGTTCGAGTCTCGGTCTGGTACACAGTTTTAATTTGCCACGAAGTTTCCATCTGGTAAGTGTCCCACACCGCGCAGCAGTACTTTAAAAGAGGACGGACAAGCGTCGTGTAGGTATTTTCCTTAATAGATCATTTTACATTTTCTAAGTGTCCTGCCACTAAAACGCAGTCTTTGGTTAGCCTTCCCCACAACATTTTCTACGTGTTCCTCCCAATTTAAGATATTCGAGATTGTAATTCCTAGGTATTTAGTTGAATTTACGGCCTCTAGATTTGACTGATTTATCGTGTAACAAAGTGCAACGGTTTCTTTTTACCACTCATGTGGATGACCTCAACTTTTAATTACTTAAGGTCAAATGCCAATTTTCGCACCGTACAGATATCTTTTCTAAATCGTCTTGCAATTTGTTTTGATCTTCTGATGACTTTACGTCGATAAACGTCGGCGTCATCTGCAAACAACCTAAGACGGCTGCTCAAATTGTCTCCCAAATCGTTTTACACATAAGGAACAGCAAAGGCTTTTAACACTACCTTGGGGAACGCCACAAATCACTTCTGTTTTACTCGATGACATCCGTCAATCACTATGAACTATGACCTCTCTGACAGGAAATCACAGATCCAGTCACATAACTGAGACGATATTTCATAAGCACGCAATTTCATTACAAGCCGCTTCTGTGGAACAGTGTCAAAAGCCTTCCTGAAATACAGAAATACGGAATCAATTTGAAACCCCTTGTCATTACTACTCAAAACTTCATGCAAGTAAAGAGTTAGTTGTGTTTCACGAGAACGGTGTTTTCTGAATCCTTGTTGACTGTGTGTCAATAGAAATTGTCACGATCAGCCTCGTAAAGCGCAAGTATCCATGCAGATGACCCTTCATTGCTCTTTACGGTCTTCTGTGAGGTGGCGAGGAACCCAACGGACACATACCTTTGAATATCACAACTGGTGAACGAATGTGTCAACACTACCAACACGTCCAGTTCTGCAGCTAGATGTTTGATTGTGATTCGTCAATCACCTTCAGTCACAGCTGTGTGCGGCCAGTCGACACCTGGCAGATCGGACACGTTTACGCGACCGTGTTACGATGATGGAAGACGGATCGCTCAGCGACGCACCGTGCTTTTGTTCTTTGCAAGGTCTCCTTAGATATTCTGGAAGCGTCAGTGCATATTTCAGACCCTCTGATTTTCTGCCAAAAGAAACTCAATGACAGCTCTCTGCTTGGAACGAACAGTCGCTCCAGATGCCATTTTGAAGGCTACATATTCCATCACCACTTTTCGGAACTTAATGAAACTATAGGGACTGAAGCCTCTCGTAATTAAGTCTTATATTAATTATGTCATACGTGCTAAAACATGAAGAGGAAGGCATACTGTACATACATACATTAATCCTTGTTCCATAAATCATGAAAACGACATTTCGTAATGATGTGGAACGTGTCACCTTAACGTAAGTTTCTTTACACAAAATAATTAATTAATTTTTATTTTGTTTTTATTTTTTATTTTTATATTTTTACAGTTATTACTTCATAGCTAAGAATTCATCTGTTGAGTAGAAGGAGTTGTATGTCAGAAATTCTTTTAATTTGCTTTTAAATGTTGGTTGGCTATCGGACACTCTTTTAATGCTATTTGGCAAATGACAAAAGACTTTTGTGGCAGCATAATTCACTCCTTTCTGTGCCAAAGTGAGATTTAATCCAGAGTAGTGAAGATCATCCTTCCTTCTAGTGTTGTACCTATTCACTGAGCTGTTATTTTTGAATTGGGATGGATTATTAATGACAAATTTCATAAGAGAATATATGTATTGCGAAGGTACTGTGAATATCCCGAGTTCCTTAAATAAATGTCTGCAAGATGATCTTGGGTGGGGTCCAGCTATTATTCTGGTTACACGCTTTTGTACAATAAATACTTACTTCCTTAATGACCAATTCCCCCAAAATATGATGCCATATGAAAACAGTGAATGAAAATAGGCATAGTAGGCTAATTTACTGCTACGTTGATCACCAAAATTTGCAGTAACCTAATAGCATAAGTAGCTGAACCCATCCGTTTCTGTAGATCATCGATGTGTTTTTTCCAATTCAATTTCTCGTCAATGCACACACCCAGAAATTTTGAGTATTCTGCCTTAGCAACAGACTTCTGTCCATAGTCTATATTTATCAATGGTGTTAGGCCATTTACTGTACAGCATTGTATAAACTGTGTTTTCTCATAATTTAGTGAGAGTCCATTTGCAGAGAACCACTTAATAATTTTTACAGTACCTTATTTACAATTTCCTCAGCTGATTCTTGCTTGCTGTGTGTGATTACTAGTATCATCAGCAAAAAGATCTAGCTTTGCATCCTCATGAATATAGACTAACAAGTTGTTAATATATATTAAGAACAATGAGGGACCCAAGACTGAACCCTGTGGGGCACCATTCTTGATATTTCCCCAGTTAGTGGACTCTGCTAATTTTTGTAGACTATCTGTACTGTAGATGAACAAAAATATTGAAACACAAGAAACTGCCACACCTAACACGGTGAAGGAATACCGTAGGCATTAAATACACCTTGCACTCATCTAGGAATGGATAAGTACAAGTCCTGTATGGTTTTCAAGGGTCTCATATCTCACTTCCTACAAAACAGCGGCAAGTTCAGATGTCGATAATGGTGGACGCCGATCACGCAGCCTTCTCTCCAGATCAGACAACAAAGACTATATGATGATTGCGGCGGCCAGAGGAGAAGTAACACTCCTGTGCTCACAAAAGGACGTGAACTCTGAACAAGGCTCCTGTCGGCCTGGACCACAGGACCACCATTGGGGAACAAACTTCATACCATGAGATGGACCTGATCAGTCAAAATCATAACATAATCCTTGTCAGTAATGCAATCTTGCAGAGTAACTGTGAGGTGCACGGAATAGCTCGATAGGACTGCCCAAACCATCATCGAACTTTCACCACGTTCAGTCTTGGGACGCTAACTGCGCCAGAAGCTGAAAACAAAATGGTTCAAATGGCTCTGAGCACTATGGGACTCAACATCTGAGGTCATCAGTCCCCTAGAACTTAGAACTACTTAAACCTAACTAACCTAAGCATATCACACACATCCATGCCCGAGGCAGGATCCGAACCTGCGACTGTAATGGTCGCGCGGTTCCAGACGCGCCTAGAACCGCTCGGCCACACCGGCCGGCAAGCTGAAAACAGTGTGAAATAAGACTCATCCGACCAAATTTCCTCCTTCAATTTCTCCACAGTCTAGGTTTTGTAGATTCAGCACGTTTTCCTGTTACGGCGTTTCAAACACAGCTGGGTCGTTTGGAATTCGAGTGCGCCCTGCAATTCCTTGTTTCTGGAGTATCCTTCATGTTGTTTTGCTGCTAACAAGGTTCGGGACTGCGACATTCGGTTGTGCAGTGGCTTTTTCACCTGTCGTGCTGTTAGTTTTCGTCTCGATCCTCAATGACCGTCCCCCACCGCCAATCAACACACACCTTCGTCAGCGTTGTGGCTGTATCTACCATAAATTTTCGATACGGTGCCTCTTGGAACACAAGCTCTCTGGTCACCCTTCTCGCGGAAGCACACGAGCACAAACAGTCTGCTCAGCTTCAAAATAACCCAGCTCAGACATAACCCACTCACAAATACAAAGAACGCTATTCCGACCACGAGAGACAATTGCAACGTACTGAGGACTTTGCACAGGCACCGTTCGTGGTCAAATACGACAGCGCTATCTTCAGGATTGACTATCATCTGTATTTACATTTAAGCACGCATTTGTCGAGGTGTTTTCATATTTTTGTCCAACCCCTGTATAAGCAAAGTTCTTAAATTATCAGCTCTCCGCTTACATGAGCACACTAATAGCCTTAGGCCGCTGTAAACATTGCTGAACTGCTACCAGTCGCTCATGTGACCTCCGTCGCTGTAGTAAGTCTTGGCAGAACAGTGTTGTGTTCTCTACAGTCGGTTGTGCGGAATCAGCGCCATGAGAAGGAGTGACGTGGCAGAGTCGCGGCCGGTCTAACGTCCGAGCGACACCCGAGAGGGTCGCGCATCTACCGTTAAGATTTCTGTACAGGACTTACCACAAATAACAGAGGCCGCTTGGGGCGTCATTAGAGACGGGCGCCCAAATCCAAAATTTATGTACAGTGCGTACCACAACTAGTACAGAAAACAGGCGCTGGTGAAAGTATGATGTTGTGATTTGGTTCACAGATGCCTCAAGTGTGGTAAAATAGTGTGAATGACGAAGTGACAGACGACATCTCTGTGAACATCTTGGAATAGTGAGAGGTTGCCCCGATACTCGAAGACCAGACGGTAACAATCGGGGTGACAGTACCAAAAGTGAAAATCACCCGCGCGTCACTTTTCAGCATCTCGAACGACATTCCGGACATGACAAAGGTCGCCGTCCGCTGGCTTCTCCGACTGTCAAACCCCCCATACTCTGCAGAGAGGACACCCAGCAACTCCTTCCTCTTTCCTCGGCTGACAAAAACTACCGCGTGGCGAGCTTCTATACGTCTCTATACGAGCCGTTCCATTGGCTCTCTTCACATGACATCGGCTTTTCTACACTTCTTAGTTCATCTGTAGGTCGATGCATCTTTGCCTTTGGTTCTTGAGTGAAGGATGAACAACAGAGCGATTAGACAGCCACAGAGGCACTTAAACATTAAAATATTGTGATATCTCAGTTTACATTTTACGTTTCACGCATCTATAGGTATACTGAGTGCATACATATGTACTCCTGCAGCGACGTTTATTACGTATCCATGCTATATTTCTCTGTCCCAAGCTGTGTTCCTTTTCCTGCTCCTGATCTCATCTATTAGAGAGAGTGAGTGAGTGAGTGTCTCTGTGATGCTTCCATATACTTTGGTCCATGGGCATGGGTTCTTTCAGAGGCAGTGGCAGTTTAGCCAGCCTTTGTGTAGAGTTTACATAGAGTTCTCCTGTGTCAAAGAGACACTGGTGGAAAATGGTCAGCAGATACTGTATACCTTATTACATGTAGCCGGGACGTATTTTCTCTGTTTCCACTGGTAACTGTAGAGTTTCCTTAGGTTGCGTGGATTGGCACTGTACTCTGGGGTTTCGGTAAGCGAGGGTGTCTGTTCAAGTCATTTCTAGAAATGTAATTTAAGAAGTCGGAATGTGTTAGGCTTGCCGGCCGGAGTGGCCGAGCAGTTCTAGGCGCTACAGTCTGGAACCGCGCGACCGCTACGGTCGCAGGTTCGAATCCTACCTCGTGCATGGATGTGTGTGATGTCCTTAGGTTAGTTAGGTTTAAGTAGTTCTAAGTTCTAGGGGACTGATGACCTCAGAAGTTAAGTCCCATAGTGCTCAGATCCATTTGAACCATTTTTGTTAGGCTTGGTTTTAGTTTGGGATGCTTATGCTTTTATTTCAGGCTTAGCCATGGCAAATCATATAGGAGAATTTATTTCACTTAGGGAATGTTATCATGCTTGTTAATATTTCATATTCTTAACTCGACTCCTTTTTCTGCTGCAACTTAGCTGTGGGGGATTTGACCAATCTATACCTCATTTCAATTAGTGCGAGTTTCTTATGTACGAAGGTGTTGTGTGTTTTCTGTATGTTCGTGTTTGAACTCTCTTTCCGTGGTTCATTTTTATTTCATATCCCGGGTTTCAGCTTTTCTTGTGCCTTGTCGGTAGGTGATAGCAACCATATGCTTCTCATGTGATACATTGAGCCTTCAGTCTTTCGAAATCATCTTCTCCTAGTGTGGCATCTTTTAATAACTTCCTATGTGAGTGTAATTTTATTTTATTCGAATATCTGTCGCGAATACTGCGTTTACATTCTGTTTGTTGTCTGAATTAGATGACGTGCATTCCCGCCACGTGGTCAGTTCTTAGTTCAACATTATCATTTATTCAAGTTCGTTGTTAAATCTGAAATTCAAATCTTTGCCAATTTACTTTTATTTCTAATGTTTTCGTTCTTTTCATACTTCCGAAGTGGAGAGTTTCTATGCAAATTACTGATCACGCTGCTGACCGATAAGGTTCCAATGGTTCAAATGGCTCTGAGCACTCTGGGACTTAACATCGATGGTCATCAGTCCCCTAGAACTTAGAACTACTTAAACCTAACTAACCTAAGGACATCACACAACACCCAGTCATCACGAGGCAGAGAAAATCCCTGACCCCGCCGGGAATCGAACCCGGGAACCCGGGCGTGGGAAGCGGGAACGCTACCGCACGACCACGTGCTGCGGACGACCGGTAGGGCTATTTACCCTCTGGTCCATCGTGTGTAAGTTTGCTGTATGGAATTACCCATATCGTTGCTTCTTTCTGTGTGGGGACTGTTGGAACGAATGCCGTGTGCGTGTAATTTGACTCTTCTTTCCTGCTTGCTTATCCTAGAGTCTTCCGACGTGTCGAGATACAGTATATAAAGTGGGTACCGCATGATAACAAGCATACCCGTTAAATTATGATTTTTAATTGACTTTTCTGGATAACTCAATACGTAAATAAATGCTCAATGGCTTACCAATTGTGATCCTAACGTTACTTAGTGCAATCAACTCAACTTTTCAGCCTGGTTTCTTCAGAACTATCTGATTACACTGGCCTGCATGGTATCAGATGACTGAAAACTAATATGTGATACTCCACCAACTTATTACGCTGATTCCAAATCCTGATTACAAGGCCATTGTTGAAAAATGATGAAAATTTCAAGAAGACGGACTGTTAAATGAGAGTGAAAGTCCACTTTCTACACTCACACATCGATTACTTTACGGAAATTTGAGACATTATGTTGAAGAGCAGCGTGAACGATTTCGTCGAGATATTAAGAGGAGGTACCAGCGGCACTGGACAGCAGCTATGTCGACCGACTACTGTTGGATGTTGAAGATCATATACAAGGATCTGCAAGAAAGTCAAAGAAGAGAAGGTTTAACAACGTATGGAACACTGTTGACTTATTGTTTTTATACGAGGTAGCCAAGAAACAAATGAAGGCAGTTTTGAGGCGTATTATTTAAATGTATTTTATTTTTTAAATGTGTTTTGATTAAAAACTCACATTATGTGAAATGGTGATAGAATATATTTGTGGGCTCAGAAGTGAAAATCGTCAGAATATTACTTTTTATTTTGTATAAAAACAGTACTCGATAGACGAAAACGGTAGCTACTTCTCGAATCAGCAAAAAAATTGATTCAAGAACATTTACTTTCAACAAATCATGTGGAAAAAAGTTTTAAAATGCAGATCAGTGTTTTCAATGACTATTTGTATTTTTATGTTTTGTTTGATATGTAATGCGAGGGTTTTTATTTTGATTATAATCAGATGTTAATCAGGGATATAACATTCCAATGGTTTAGTTAAATCTTAATTGGTATGATTATTCATCAACTTACGAATTTAACTAAATGAGACTTACTTCGTACAAACGAGTACTAGGCTCGCATTCAACCTGGCCCCATTAAGTAAGAGGTGCGGGTAGGAACGTTAGTTAAAAGCGGGTAGGAATCATTCAGCATTTGCAGGAATCTCCGGACGTCATCCACCGTTGAGAAAAAAGTATCTTATTGAAGGGTAATCGTATATAAAAACAATTTTTTTTTAAATTAACAATGTTCTGACCGCGCCAACTTCTTCATTTCAGAGTGGCACTTGCACCTTACGTTTCCAATTACTTATTGTATTGTTCCAATCTATTGCGTCTCAGGATTAACACATTTGAAAAAAATTTTCATTTGAAAGAGACCTCTCACACTATTTCAGAGGCAAACAAAGCCCTGGAGATACTACATACAAGCATGAATGGACGAGTTATGGAAATATACACTAATGCTGAAAGAGAGTGGGACATTTTGTCGGAGGAACAGACAGAATTACGTAGCATATTTAAGCTTTATAGAAAATTTCAACAGAATGTTATATGGATGGCATGGCACAAGTGTAACAAAAAAGTGCCTAAGAATCTCGCAATTACTTGTCTATCATTAACAAGTTTCATTAGGTTGCTTTCTTGTCTATCTTAATGTTCAGTGGAAATTTTGCAATTGACTTTAACTTCCAAATGAGCTAGAGATTTGAAATTATAAACGTAGCTCAGAACTGATTCACAATTAGAATATTAGTAGCTTTTTTGTAGGTCTGTTCGGTAGGTGTGGGGGTGGAGATGAAAAAGATTGATAACACCTGACATCTCGGCTGTCTTGCAGGACCGGTGTGTTGCGCAGATACTATCGGTATATGGTATGCCGAGCAGAGACACGTGGCAAGAGGAGATGCAGACATGGAGGGGGAGGAGGAGATGTGTACAAGCTATGTGACGTACGTATACGATCTTACCAAAACGGTTTAAATCCTATGAAAGCAGAAAATTATCATTTCAATAAAAATAGATGTTTAAAATAACAAGTTTTTGCATTTGGTTAAAAACTGTGGGTGGCAATCATTGAAACAGAGGACATTAAAACAAAGATGTTTTCACAAAATTCCAGTCACCTGTTTTCTCTCCTGATTTCCAGAAATACGTTGACTTCCACCTACATAGAAGGAAATGAATACCGTAATAAAATAAGGGAAGTTCGAGCTCACACTGTAACACTGAGGTGCTCATTTTTTCAACGTGTTATTCGAGAGTGCAACGATCGGTAAAGTGATTCTGCGAGCCTACTGATATGCACTCGGATGTGAATTGTACAGTAATGGTGTAGTAGTTGTGGATTCATTTTGTAGCTATGTCACCTAATATGAAATAAAAGTTGTAAATAAGTTTCACGGTCGCAGTCATTTTTTCTTTTTTTGTTTGTGAGGAGATAGTTTCGTAGGAAGGCTGTAGAATCAATGTCGCTTATGGAACTTTGACAGTAAAGCTCCAGCCTATAGACTGTGGGCCGGTCTGTTCCTGGCGATCGGGGTAAACGACAACACGCTACACGGTGACGTGGAGTTAACCGGTCAGCAGTGTTCTTCGCAGGCAACGGGGTGAATCAGCCCCGGCGCCAAGTCAGCCGGTGGCTCTCGCCCACGCATCTGTCGGGACCGAGGCCGGCTGGAGTTCTTATCGGTGCAGATGCGCCCTCCGCCTCCGCCATAATTACGGGGCCGTGCCCCCAGCTGGCGCGGCCGGCGGTCATCAGAAACAACGGCCGTCCAGATAAGGCAGCCCGGCTGGGCCGCCCCTTGCGTGTCGGCCGCCCGCCGGGTCATAACGCTAATGGACGGCGGCGGCGGCGGCGGCGGCGGCACTTGTCGCGCTGCTGCCTGCCGCCGCGGGGAACCCCCGCCCCGCCGATTGGATTGCCCGGCCAGGGTAAGTCAGCGCCGCGCGCGACGCCCGGACCTGCGCGCCTTCTGTTCTCCCCTCCCGGGGGCCTTTCATCCAGCCATGATTAACTATGAGTAATCTTGCCGCCCTTTTCGGCTTTGAAGGCTGCAGCGTTCTGCTCTATTTAACTCCTTTCGCAGGTCCCTGGGTCGTAGCGACCCGTTGTTGGGACGCGCTTTTCACGGTTGTTTACACGTCTCAGACGGCGAGGAACAACGAGAGTTCCGCAGATCGGGTGCAAACTAAAGACCGAGCTGTCTGCTTCACACACAATCTACCAAGCTCCTGATTATCAGCTGTTTCACAGGATTATACTGGACCTAGCGGAGAGTGTCTTGTGAACCAATGGCGACACAGTGCGCTGACACAGACGAGAAGCCTTCATTTTCCACTGAACGCGTTATACTAAATGGAATACAAAAATTAATAACAGATTCGCTACTGGATCAGTAGTATCTGTATACGTATTAGTTGACATTAATACGATATGTGTCCACCCATCTCCTTTATGACGGTTGTAACTTTTGTAGTAACACCTTCAATAAGGTGTCTGAGAATGTCTGCCGCTGTTGGCAGTTCATACTTCATTGAGTGTCGAGAACAGAGATGGTAGTGATGTCGGACGCTACAGTCTAGGAACAAATTCGACTTCTGACTCATCCCAAAGGTTGTAAAGACCGAGTAGACGAATGGGAGACGTACAGGCTGAAAGTAATTAAAAGATTTACCAAAGGCTGTCCTCAAGGGTCGATTTGCGGCCCCATCTACTGGGACATAACAATCGAACCTCTCCTACAATTTCTGAATGGGGATGACAGGTCAGACGGAATTCTCGCCTACGCAGCTGAGCAAACAACAGAGCCTAGTTAGAAGAGAGAACCAGTGGAATACTATAATTACACAATGGTGCCACAACAGTAAACCTCGGGATAGCCGAAAACAAAACAACATACACATTACTGAAAGGATCACTTCAAAGGAATCCATCAGTTAAAACTGGGGACACAGGCACTTTTTTTTAACTTTTTGGACCTTCCGCGTGTTTTTAAGGAGGTGGGGGAGGGCGGGGAAGGCAGAGCGATCAGGGGTCGTAACCCGAGGCCTGGTCGCAGTGTCCCCCTCGTCCGTCAAGGAATCATGGATGGGAAGGGGAAATCTTTTGTGGGAATTATTATTTATTTATTTATTTTTATTTACTGTTTTAATACATTCTTAATGTGGTTTTACTTTATACCACAACAAAAATAAATGTATCTAGCACCGCATCGTGCTCTGAGAAAAATAAATCAATATCTCGGCTCGTTCCTACATCGAGGTAATGTATATGGGGAAAACGAAAAAAAAAGTGCTTCATACAGGATGCAGAAGGGTGTGTCGCTACTCTCCTTACGCTTCATCATCCAGGTACGTCTTCACGTATATCATGTTGTTCCACCGAGAATCGAACTTAGTCATGTCAGCTCACTCAATGGGTATCTTCTCCTACCTGTTGATGATCCAGCTGCGTGGAGGGTCGCGTAGGGCACTCCCTAAGTAATTAGAAAAATACTGTCTGTATTTTGGGTTCCGTACGATCTTGCAATGACGTTCTTGTAGGTAGTTCCAAAAGTCTAATACATCTTTAGGTCCATCGTGAAATAAGTAGTGTACCGCATGCGCACGGATCCACGTGACAGCGTTGGTCTTGGCGCGCGGGAAATACTGTTGATCCGGAAATAGTAGAAACCGAGGTGTTATGTGTTCCGGAGTCACTCGTAGAAAATACGACAAAATTTGTCGCACCAAGCGCCATACGTCTTCTGCCGCTCCACATGCGAGACGGTGTTCGCCCGTGTCTGGTATCCCGCAGTCTACGCAGAGAGGCGATTCCGCCATGTTTATCTTGTGGAGGCGTGATCGGGTGATCTAACACTAAACGAGCACACGTTACGCGCTGTCTTGGGGTACATATAGAAGAAAAATTGAATTTCCACCAAAATATAAGGTTAACGACAGACAAAGCAGAAAAAATGCTATACAAACTGATGAGGCAAAATGCAAAAGAATACAAACTACCTCTATCAGTCATACTGCGTGCTCTTCGATTCAGTACTCAGTTTCGCAGCTAGGACGTGTGCTCACAGACTGAACGAGGTCACCAACAAAGCATCAGTCAGACAAGGGCAGAGAAGTGTCCTACTTAGGCTATCTGGAGCCTTCAGTACCACCTCAGTGGATGTTCTGTGTGCTGTGCTCGGAATATGCCCCATAGATGTCACGGTCGAATACAGAGCTGCAAGGTAATGGTTAAGATGGGGAGACTAGACAAGGTACACACAATAACTTGTGTGCCGATACAGACGATACGTCACCTTAAAAGTTGGTGTCTGGGTATGTGACAAGCTGAGCGGGAATGTAAGTGATAGGGGAGGTAGACTGCACGACTTCCTCCCCGACATAAGGGAGCGATTGAGAATGAAACATATCGATCCGGTGTGGTACTTTGAAAGATTGTAACTCTAATTTGCTTTGCTGAATAGCGTAAGATTGTGACTTGAATTTGATATGCTGAAATCGAGTGCTAATTAGACCATGAAAGCGGTTACAAGCCGTTGAGCTGTCTGGGGAGAAGTTAACCGTGCGTTTACTGGGCCACTGTTTCACGACTGGGTAACTAGTCTAGGTTTACCACCTTACCAATCAGACTAACATTGATTATAATCTTTTACAGTCATACAACAACCGGTAATATATCTATATAAAAGGAGACTTTAAATAAAAAGAAAGAAATCAGTTTATATTTGCAAATTTATTTTAAAGATTGTTCATTGAAATTTCAGCATATTATACGTGAGTTATAACTGAGCTGGTGCCTTATTTACGATTGTGAGACTATGAGATTGGAATATTACGGAACACATAACATATGGAGCCAAGATTGGGAGACTGGATACAACACTGCATTCATAAAACAACACACAAAGAACATTGAAACACATGCAACAGAAAGTTAACCACAGCCAATAGTTTCAAATTTTCAGTTAAAGAAATTACTTTCGTAGCACAATCCTGTCCGTCTTGTAATTACCCTTCACGTGGTCAACTTGGTTTACAGAAAGCGTATATCTCCGCAATAATTTAGATAATAAAAATACATTCGATCGAAAAGCAAATTACAAAAGAAAAACCTCGAACTGGTTACTAACGTCTTACTACTAACCTGATGGGTCAAACAGTTATATAAGCACGTGGTACTGGTCTCACAAAGTACACGCCACGTGGGTTGAACATAAAGAAAAGTTGGTATATTCAAAATCTTTTCAAGACGATACGTTATAATCACACAAGCATTTGCCTTTAAGATTGATCTTACTTAGAGTTACTGACCAACACGTGGTTCCACTTTACTCACAAAGTAGTAACAAAGCAACTACCGCAAATTAATCTGAACTGGACACGAGAATTACACTCCGCTGCAATTAAGGATAACCTTAGCTATTTTAAAGCTAACCCGAAATAAAATGATTAAATTCTCAGTTAAGCTGAACTTAACAAATCCATTGTCCTATGGACTTAACAGACACGCGCTTAGCCGGAGATCTTACCATTTCAGACGCTCGAACCGCCAGACTGCAACTGCCTACCGCCAGACTGCTACTCTCCAACTGCCAGACTCCCCCTGAACTACCCAGCGTGCTCCCGAGAGTCGCTCACAAAGACCAACGGAAGGCGCCAGAGGGGCAGCTTCCTATACCAACATGACAGGGGACGGACCGGACCATACTAAGAATGGAAACCTCTCTGCTTTTAGGAAGCGTAGCTACCTGTTTCAACGTTGGTCCTACTGTTCTCTAGCAGACAGCCTTGTCTGCTACCCTCAAGCATGCAGCTACAAACACATTTGATCATTCATCCTCTCACACAGAAGGGAAGGGGGATGACAGTATCTTATCATATACAGTATATAACAGAAAGCGGATGTAGGTTCCGTATGAGACTGTGTGACATGAATTTCATATAAGAATTACATATAAACTGTGCTTTAAAGTGTAGTAGTGTGACGGATCGTTCTTGTTTACGTGTAAAAGTAACACGTTCCATTACTCAGTCTCCTCCCAGATAGTCAGAAACGCCACAGTAAATTTAGAAGAGGAATTTATTTCTTAAAAGACAACAATTTTGAGAAATTAAACATGAAAGGAATCCAACAGAGACCTTTCATAACCCCAACGCTCCGGGAAAAGACTGTGCAGGGAATTTTCTGGCCATGCTAGGACATTCCCAAGCAGGCTTCTCACACCCTACTTAAACCAAAAGTGTAAAGAAAAAGGCAAAAGGTCACCAGCTACTTGCTAAAACACAATAATTTCAAACATCTTTACAATCTACCAATTTCAAAGAGAGAAAAATAAAAACACACAATCTGTGACACCTATTTAAAAGATCATGTAGACCTAAATCGGTCAGCAAGTAAAAACAATGGTTCCTGTGTCATTAATATGAAAACAATTTCTGGTTGTTACCCTTACGGAGTTCACCAGTATTTGCTCATTGCAAGAGCCAACTGATCACAGGCGAATTTATGACTGTTTATTAACAAGCAAAATTTATGAAAATAGCAAAGGTGCCACAGCAATTAAAAAAAAGAACATGAATTAACATCAGTCTTATAAAGCAGAACTTTACAATGCACAATTCGCAAAAGCAAAAAAAATATAAGAGAAAAAACATGTTTTACAAAGTGGTTATCGCAAAAAAAATTCTATATCTTATAAAACTAATAATCTGTAGAATTAACCTAACTATGTGGCACTAATTTAATCACTCTACAATATTTCAGTTAGTTAGCAAACAATGAGCACTGTGTCATTATGCTGAAAGTACAATAATTGTGTGATTGTTACCCTTAAGGGGTTCCTCACAATAAATATGCCCCATGCAAAGGCTAATCGATCACAGTCCAATGAGAATGAATAGCTATCTGACTCATAAAGGAAGCAGTGCCACAGCAATGAATTTTCGAAACAAAATATCACAGATCCAATACCTAACACAAGAACAAACATTGATCAATAAAACAGTACAATAGTCAACATCTAAAACAAAACACCAATAAATAAAACACCTGCAAAATACAATAGTCAAAGTTTTTTTAAAAAAATATAGAACACCTGCAAAATACAAGAGTCAAAGTTTAATAAAGACCAATAAATCGAGTCCCTGCAAAACACACGAGTCAAAGTTTCTGTGACAGAAACACACGTATATGCATTGAACTAAGAACCGTATAATCACTGTTCACTGATACACTCACTAGTTCCACTGTTCCGTGGCACAATATAAGTGGAGGGGGAGGGGGTTCGTCGCCGCAGCTGTCAGTAGGGATTTTTGTCCATCTGTTGCGTGCGATCCCGCCGTCTCTGCCCTCTCATGAAGTTTCTCTTGTGTCACGTACATCTCGATTTTGTTCCATGTTTGTATTGTCAAATTCGTGTGGTATCCTCTATTGACATGCCAGGTTGATATTCTTGGGCAAGGATGACACTTCAATGGCTCTTCTTTTGTGTCACCCTTAGCGACCAGAGAACATCGAACCATGAATTACTGTCGCTTGACAGTGGGCATCCGTCAGGAAATGTCGATAGGCGTCGTTGACGTCTGCAAGTTTCTTTGGACAGTACCTGTCAAAAGGCTCCACGCCCTTTGTGTTGTTACACCGCAGCCGTCTCGTCACGGTCGCGTGCGTGAGGTGCGTTGCCAGGAGATGGATTTCCGCGCGGTGGACCGCTCGCCCATCTCAGGTCATTCCCTTCAGCTAGGGTCGCGCGGGCGGCCGCCCATTAGCTGCAGGTATACGGGAAAGTGTTTGCGGCGTAGGGTCTTTTGTTGTCGGCCGCGCTCCCGAAGTGGCCTGGCTGACAGCGTGTCCCGCTGGGAAACCCGCCAGTTTACAACTAGTCCGGCTGCTCCCGCTGTCTCTTAAGAGTTTTGCCGGTTCGCTTTCACGTTCTCAACTGCATTCACAGAAATTTTTTTATCATCCTTATGTGATTACACAATGTCATACATAATACCACTTAGTATTGTCTTTCACAATTTTTAAGAACAAAGTTATATGAATCGACAATATAAAATTAAAAGTTAAATGACTTGACAATATAAAAAATAAAAGTGAAATGACTTTACAATGTAAAAATAAAAATTAAATGAATTGACAATACAATATTTAAATCCACATCACTAATGTGGTTCACTTGTGTTTTAATAAATCAAATGCCACTTATTAATTCACTAAAATGAATAGGGTTATGCCTTGCGCAAGTATAGGTCAGTAGAGCATAGGGTTCACATGTTATTTACACCCACACATGCACACCTGTTGTCTATTCTACAAACTAACTACCCATAAACATGCATTACTCAAAATTCTACTTCTATCCACTACTAATTAATCCAACAAGCTACTTCAATGCTACTTCAACAAAGTGTTTATACCACTACAACATTTTTTATACTTCGTACTCTTCTTGACGCTCGCGGCATACGTCTTGTCACATGATAAATATGTAGAAACTTTCCTTAAACATACACAGTAAAAAGAACAATGGTTATTTACACGCAAAAACATTTATACCAGTTCACACACCTGAAAAGAGACTCGCAATTATACATTTATCATACTCATAGATTCATACATAAAACAGTAAGAAAATTTCATCTAAAATTATGTTATTACAAGACTTAATCACACAGATGGCTCTGAGAAGGTAAAATATTTTAATTATACAGGTTATATTACATTTTCTTACCCATTTTGCTTCGATTTCGTTCCTTCTTTACGTTACCTTTCGCCTTCAAATCAGTTATTTCGCCTGTGGTGGTTATTCTGGATTCATTTCTCATGAATGGCAAAATTGTGGTCACCTCTATTCTGTAAAACAGTATCATCTTAACATATTGAACTTACAACAGACACAAAAGATCCGAATCCTCCTGTAGTTTAAATGACAAATGTTTTGCTTCATCCTTATTACCTTAAACCAAGCTTTCCTTCGTTCCCATAATCAAAATTATTTAATCATCCTCTACCTTCAAGAGGGAAACTTCCTCAGTACAAACCATATAAGCTGCAGTGCATCCCGCACCAGCGAAAACAGTAGGCTGTAATGCTCACAGCATCAGCAAAACACATAAACGTCGCTTTTCTAGGACAAGTATTAACGCAGAATAATTTTTCAGGCTTCGGCTTAACATCAATCAAGACAACAAAAAAAAAGGATCCATATTTCCGTTCCATTCTCCATTTGCTGAAAAACTGCTCGTATTTGAGTACCACAATAATATTTCAGAACCACGTAAATTACACAAACCACAATTCTTCTTTCACCTTGAAGGGAATCAATATACTTACGAAATCCACAGACAGCACTTTACGTACTCAGCTATAAAGAACAAAAAGACATATATCATCAATATTCACATATCATCGCATATTGGGAAGCCAATGGTTAAACAATCGTATTATCACATCCTGTTTTCAAGATTCCAAACTTACTCATTCCTTCCTCAGAGTTCTCCTATCTTAAAATATTCATACAGCACGCATACTATAGTAAGAGATCCTCATTTACACTGACAGACATAGAATAGTAATAGATAGATAGTAGCACTGAAAACAGAAAATTGGAAACACGGCTACTAACAGCTGGGGACCTGGGTTTGCCAGACCCATAATATCCACAGATCGGATATTCCCCTGAGTTCTTGCAATTTCAACAACGATCTTGCTTCTCTCAGGAGCAACTCTTTTCAATTGACACAAAAAAAAGCATTTCACTTGTTCACAAGGAAACCTTTTATCTTTACGTTTGAATCAAACTAAATCCTAATTGCACAAGGAAAGAAAACAAATTAACAACATCACTTCAATCAATCACATAAAAATATCTTTATCACTATATTTACCATCATATTATTCAAAATGCATACATCACAAATTTAAACTAATCAATTCATTCTCTTCACCATCCTCTCTACTCATTTGCCATGTCGCTCATTTGTTCCGATTTGGCGCCTTCTGGGCTGATCATTTGTCATTGCCGGTTTCGTTCATTTCCATTTGTTGGATTATGTCTGGGGTTGGCTGGCCGAATTTCGACATCATGTGGGGCTCCTCCTACAATTCTACTCCCACCGTGTTCATCGTAGTAACGATGCTGGTTGCCGTACCTGTTGCGTTCACGATCTTGTCCCCATCCTCGATCATTTCTGTTGCTCCATCTGTGTTCGCGACTGTTACCCCAGTTTCTATACGGCCTGTCTCGATTATTGTTTCGTTCGCGTCGCGACGACCAGTCACGCCGTTGATTAGTAATACGGCCACGACTGCGATCGCGCTGCTGTGCCCCGTAATAACTTTGTGCCTGATTAGGCGGACATTCTGCTGTATTGTATTCCATCTCTTGGAGAAGCGTTTTAAACGTTTCCACGTCCTCTTTGCATCGTCCCGCAAGAATGACGTGCCGCAAGTGCATCGGCAATTTGGTGATGCATATCCTAATTAGTTCCGCAGGTCCGTATGGGTCGTATAAAAATTGATTTGCCTGCAGCATGTGGTCGAATAGGCGTGCAGGGCTGCCGAAACCAGACTGGTTCAAATTTGGCAGCATAATTATGCCATGTTTGACCCTATCTTGTGCCGCTTCCGACCAATAGGCGGAGAGAAAGGCTTGTCGAAACTCCCGAGTGGAGTTGCAGTGACGCGCTGCCGACCTCATACGACTCGCCGGTTCGCCTTCCAAATAGCCACACATATACTCTATTTTATGTGAACTTGCCCAGTCGGGAGGAAGACAGAACTCAAATTGCTCGAGCCATGCTCGTGGATGTATGCCTTTTTGAGAATTACGGAATATCTCAAATTTTCTTACCGTAAGGAAATGTTTGAAATCAAATCCCCGCATTTCCTCCTGGCGAGGCCCTTGAATGTTTCTATTTGTCTCATGTCTGCCCCTTAAATTACATTCTTCCCTGTCGTCACAATCTCCCTCGTGGCCGGAGTCCCTCTCTGCACTGTTCACACGGCTATTTTTATTGCTATTGGCGAGTTCGGAATCACACGCCATGCGGTTTTCCAGATGCGCCACGCGTTCTTGTAAATCGCCTGTTACAGCTTTGTGCTGTCTGTTTACTTCAAACTGTCCCTTCTGGAATTTAAGAAGCGAACGCACTTCTTCGGTCTCTGCGGCCGCTACCTGTGTGATATTGTTCTCGCTTTCCGTCAGCTTCATTGTGCCTACAATGTCCGCTAATGCCGCGATCTTCTCATCTATTTGTCTCTTGTCCTCCGCCCCAGTCTGCTTCAATTGTTCGACCTGCAGTTCCAACGCGTGGATCGCTAAACTGTTGTCCGCTATTGTGTTGCTAACGGCCGTGGGACAATGCGTTTCAGCCACTTGGACCCTCGAGAGTACCTGCTGACGATCTCTTTGGCATTGTTCTCTCAGCTCTTGGAAATTCCTAAGTAGCCGTTCTTCGCTTTCTTTAGATTCGGCCTCGCCACTGCGCTTGCTCTGTTCTAACGCTTGCAGACGGTCATCGATCTGTTCAAATGTTCGGCCTAATTCTTTCATAATATCGCTTTTTATTTCACTTGCCAGATTGTTTATTCTTTGTGAGATATCATCGGACACTCTCTGCATCGACTTGTCGACTTTATTTGTCTGCTGGATTAGTTTTTTGTCTATTTGTTCGCCTAGCTCTCGGATCGATTTCTCAGATTTTTCTGATTTCTGTGTCATTTGTTCGCCTAGCTCGCGGATCGACTTTTCGGATGATTCTTTTTGTTCTCGGAACAATTCTTTATTTTGTTGCAATAAGGCTTTCATGAGTTCCGCCAAATCAATTTGGTTAGTTGGAGGCGAATTAATTTCTGGCTCTGATGTGAGCCCGTTCGTGCTGTTTTGCATTCCGTCTGAAGTATTCCTCATTGAATTTTCGGAACCGCCCGACGCGTTAATATTGGAAATCAAATTATCCCCTTGGTCCATGTTGCTTAAGTTGTCGGAGCGCTTACTTTTAGCTTGGTTACGTGTCAGCATTAGTGCAATTTACACCCAGTACGCAACACACTAATCACAATAAATGTGTCCCCCAAAAATTACGACAGTCACACGAAAGATACCCAACCTAGTACGCACTTTTTCATACGCAAAACAAATTTTTATCTTTGTTCGAAACAGTGGAATTTACAAGCGAAAAAAAAAACACACATATATAGAACAAACAAATATAGAAAACAAAACAAGACAAACAACACAACGCCGCTCAACAACGCCGTGAATCTTTTGAACGTCTGCTCAGAAACAACGCAAAAGTTGTTTGAGCGCTGTAGGGAAAAAAATTAAGATTATTCAACGCTTGCAATCTAACGTCTCAGAGATTCCAGAGTCTAGCGGAATCACAGAACAGGGTCGCCATGTGAAAGATTGTAACTCTAATTTGCTTTGCTGAATAGCGTAAGATTGTGACTTGAATTTGATATGCTGAAATCGAGTGCTAATTAGACCATGAAAGCGGTTACAAGCCGTTGAGCTGTCTGGGGAGAAGTTAACCGTGCGTTTACTGGGCCACTGTTTCACGACTGGGTAACTAGTCTAGGTTTACCACCTTACCAATCAGACTAACATTGATTATAATCTTTTACAGTCATACAACAACCGGTAATATATCTATATAAAAGGAGACTTTAAATAAAAAGAAAGAAATCAGTTTATATTTGCAAATTTATTTTAAAGATTGTTCATTGAAATTTCAGCATATTATACGTGAGTTATAACTGAGCTGGTGCCTTATTTACGATTGTGAGACTATGAGATTGGAATATTACGGAACACATAACATATGGAGCCAAGATTGGGAGACTGGATACAACACTGCATTCATAAAACAACACACAAAGAACATTGAAACACATGCAACAGAAAGTTAACCACAGCCAATAGTTTCAAATTTTCAGTTAAAGAAATTACTTTCGTAGCACAATCCTGTCCGTCTTGTAATTACCCTTCACGTGGTCAACTTGGTTTACAGAAAGCGTATATCTCCGCAATAATTTAGATAATAAAAATACATTCGATCGAAAAGCAAATTACAAAACAAAAACCTCGAACTGGTTACTAACGTCTTACTACTAACCTGATGGGTCAAACAGTTATATAAGCACGTGGTACTGGTCTCACAAAGTACACGCCACGTGGGTTGAACATAAAGAAAAGTTGGTATATTCAAAATCTTTTCAAGACGATACGTTATAATCACACAAGCATTTGCCTTTAAGATTGATCTTACTTAGAGTTACTGACCAACACGTGGTTCCACTTTACTCACAAAGTAGTAACAAAGCAACTACCGCAAATTAATCTGAACTGGACACGAGAATTACACTCCGCTGCAATTAAGGATAACCTTAGCTATTTTAAAGCTAACCCGAAATAAAATGATTAAATTCTCAGTTAAGCTGAACTTAACAAATCCATTGTCCTATGGACTTAACAGACACGCGCTTAGCCGGAGATCTTACCATTTCAGACGCTCGAACCGCCAGACTGCAACTGCCTACCGCCAGACTGCTACTCTCCAACTGCCAGACTCCCCCTGAACTACCCAGCGTGCTCCCGAGAGTCGCTCACAAAGACCAACGGAAGGCGCCAGAGGGGCAGCTTCCTATACCAACATGACAGGGGACGGACCGGACCATACTAAGAATGGAAACCTCTCTGCTTTTAGGAAGCGTAGCTACCTGTTTCAACGTTGGTCCTACTGTTCTCTAGCAGACAGCCTTGTCTGCTACCCTCAAGCATGCAGCTACAAACACATTTGATCATTCATCCTCTCACACAGAAGGGAAGGGGGATGACAGTATCTTATCATATACAGTATATAACAGAAAGCGGATGTAGGTTCCGTATGAGACTGTGTGACATGAATTTCATATAAGAATTACATATAAACTGTGCTTTAAAGTGTAGTAGTGTGACGGATCGTTCTTGTTTACGTGTAAAAGTAACACGTTCCATTACTCAGTCTCCTCCCAGATAGTCAGAAACGCCACAGTAAATTTAGAAGAGGAATTTGTTTCTTAAAAGACAACAATTTTGAGAAATTAAACATGAAAGGAATCCAACAGAGACCTTTCAACTTCTCTTAACTGGACCTTAACCCACGCACTTAAACCGCGTGTGTCTGAGGCAGACATCTACATGCATATGCGGGGAAGAAGGTTCCCCAGAACACAATGTCTTTTTCTGCGGGTGATACGCGAACAATAGACGTACACTACACTTAGACTACACAGAAACATACAGAGATACATACATAGCAATAAGAGGCGAAGAACAATGGGCACAATTAAACGTACTGACAAACAGTATTTCAAAAACAACATATAAAGGGTATCTACGGACACGACGTAACAGACATGCCTATATCCAACGTAACAACAATCTCCAGAAGATGGACAGCGATACCCGGAGTGAGAGCGGAAACAGTGACAGTGAGAAGCAACGGGAGGAGGAAGACGAGATGTGACAGTAAATAAGCGTAAGGTGCTGGCGATGTAGCCGAGAAATCACCAAATGCTGCACACGGATGAACTCCTAAAACTAATACATAGGTTTGGCAATACATAGGGGATTAGCAATATTATTTCTCTACTAATGACCATTTGTGTGTGTGTGTGTGTGTGTGTGTGTGTGTGTGTGTGAGGGAGAGAGAGAGAGAGAGAGAGACTGGCGATCAACAGCTCGAAGAAATCATTACGAGGTATTCACCGTCAGTCACAATCGGTGATGGCACTAACAAATGTCTCCTCTATCCTATTATTTTTTATGTCCTTCTTAAAAAACAACAAAATTTTATTTATGTTTCAACCTTAAATTATTGTTATTTTGAAAAGTATTTTTCTATGTAAATGTTGTAGATAAAACAAAAAAAAGAAAACTGCAAAAAAGTGGAAAACGAAAATTGTAAGATGTACGACCTGTTTTAAAACATCAGGTAACAGGTCTGTAATATGGCAATAAATAAATAAATAATCCCAAAGGTGTTCCGTTGGGTTTAGGTGGGAACTATGGGCAGACCAGCGCATTTCAAGAGTTTTATTGTGCACAAACCATTGACTCACAGGTGCTGCTTTATGACAGGGTGCCTTGCCATGCTTATACAGACAGAGGCTCCGAAATGTTCCTTTACTGTACGCAGCACATACTGCTTTGAATATGTTCATATCCTCCCGAATCTAGGGTTTGTCTCACGCCCAATACGAAGACCATATCCTAACAACGAAAAACACTACTTCTTTTTTATTTCTCTGTAATGGTATCCAGGCATTAGACACACGCAACACTTCGATTGGACTGTAATAGCGTATAGCGTGATTTATCACTCAAAATGACTCCTTTCCAGCCATCCAATACTCACTGACGTCACCCTATACACCACCTCAACCATCGCTTAACATTAGCTACAGAAATGCGCGGCTCGATCACTGTACCCCATTATTTATAACGTCCTACACACGGTAAATATGCTACGTGGACCGGTAACAATTTGGAACTCACGAGTGATGCCTTCCGCCGATTTCATGTGGTATTTTTACAACTATCCTCCGAAATGCTCGACGGTCCCTGTTCGCCACTACATGAGGAATACCTGGCGCCGGCAGCGGTGGCCGAGCGGTTCTAGGCGCTTCAGTCCGGAACCGTGCGACTGCTACGGCCGCAGGTTCCAATCCTGCCTCGGGCATGGATGTGTGTGCTGTCCTTAGGTTAGTTAGGTTTAAGAAATTCTAAGTTCTAGGTGACTGATGACCTCAGATGTTAAGTCCCATAGTGCACAGAGCTATTTGAACTATTTTGAATACCTGGCTTTGCGTTTCCACTTCCCAACCAGCTCACCAATAGTCAACTTGGACAACTTTAGAACGGTTGAGATGTCCCTGATGGATCTGCTACACAGGAGGCATCCATGATTAGTCCAAGTTCGAAGTCACTGATCTGTCCTTGCCGACGCATTCCGATGTTTCTGCTTCTCTAACAACACAATATTCGGCGTTTCCTTTTACATGGTGGTCACTGCCTCTTGTAACACCTAGCGGTCAATTCCTCATTAAATAAAAATGTCCGTATACTTATCGGGTATTATATAGCTAACGTAATTAGCCGAGCGGTCTAAGGCTCTGCAGTCATGGACTGTGCGGCTGGTCCCGGCGGAGGTTCGAGTCCTCCCTCGGGCATGAGTGTGTGTGTGTGTGTTTGTCCTTAGGATAATTTAAGTAGTGTGTAAGCTTAGGGACTGATGACCTTAACAGTTAAGTCCCATAAGAGTTCACACACATTTGAACATTTTTTGTATTATATAGCTAACGTAAGAAACGCACATGGATGTACTTCACTGCACTGTTAAGCCTAGTTTACACGACGACACTAGGTTGCAGGCAACTGCGCTACCGGCCACTGCGCATGCGCTCCGCGCGTTTGCGCAACTCGTTGGTAAAACTAAGCACTTTCGGCGTGTTACAACTTTGGTGACACTAGTTGCGTGAGTTTTGAGGTTATGTGTGTTCGTAGCGTGTAGACAAACTGAAATATGAAGTGGGGAACGGAGAATAATGTTCGCTTTTTGGATATGTATGCATTGCATAGGTGTTTGTGGGATTTCAGTGATGCTGATTACAAAAATAAGCAACATATTGCTGCCGCTGAGACCGTCATGTGCGATCAGAACATAGATGGTTTGACAATATCTGAGCTGCAGGCCAAAATTTATCGAGTTAGGAGCACATATACAACTGAATTAAGAAAAATACAAGCAAGTGTAATTCTAACTGTGGCAATGCTCTCGCCTACAAGACTAAAAATCCCATCGTTCGACTTGGCCAACTCTTCGTTAAGGAATATTGTTGACAGGAGGGAAGGCTATCCAAATTCAAGAAGCTGCATTCTTTATTCAATATTAATCTATTTAAAACATCTCTGCAGTGCTCCCTATTCACATACGTTACAATTTTGAAATATTGCCACTGTACAGATCTATCTTCAAGAGAGTAGTTTGCGAACCATTCTCTTCTTAATGCGGCCTGCTTCGAATAATTATTGTTACTAATGTTAATAATTATTACTGTTAATAAAACTATAAACAGCCGACCAGTTGCAATGGATAAAGAATTCTTTATCCATTGCAACTGGTCGGCTGTTTATAATTTTATTACGTGGAAACGTTGCTGTTGTGCAGCTATGTTTAAAATACTGATATTACTGTTAATGTTAATAATTATTGGTGTTACTGAAATAACGTCATCACCAACAAAATTCGTATGTTATAGCATGCCGAGAGTTCTCGATTGTAATGCACGCAATATGATATATAATTTCAGTTCTGATGACAGTGCATCTCATAAACAAAATCTACGAAACAAAAGAATGGCCTATGGACTTGCTGGACTTCACAATGATTGTTCTTGAGAAGAAACAAGAAGAGGAGGAGTGTAGTGATTATAGAAGAGAGAGTCTGGTCTCACACGTGGCGAAGATCATTGCAAGAACACTCAACAGACGACTGCAGCACAAAATTTAGAAAAATAACGTGAAAGGACCAGTATGATTTTAGGAAAGGGAAAGGAACTAGAGACGACATCGGCATGCTGAGGATTTTGTCGGAGGTAGTTCTGGCTGTTAACGAAGAATTTTGTGCTTTTTTTATAGACTGGCAGAAGGCCTTCGACAGAGTCAAAGAAAGAAATTGATAAACGTAGGAAGCCATGGTCCAAGACGTATTCAACAACAATTGGATCCTGCTGACCAGCAAGTCGAACTTAGAACTTAAGGAAGAAACTGGTGAAGTGCCACATCTGGAGCATTGCACTGCACTGAGTAGACAAGCGGACCATGAGAAAAATGGGTAACAAATTCCTTGAGAGTTTTAAAATGTGGTGCTCGAGGAGAATAGAGATCAAGTGGACAGGTCGATTGACAAACGATGATGTGCTGAGAAGGATAAGAGAGAAGAAAACTACTCTGAATGCAGTTCTTCAGAGCAAGGCAGACTGTATCGTACACATACGTAGACAAGAAGGGCTCATGCACGGCGTCATGGAGGGAAAGATCAAAGGAACTTTTGTATCCCGCCTGGAAGGCGGCGCGTGGGTCTGCTCCTGAAAACTGAAAGGTTGGCCGAATCACGAAAGCGAGTAGGAGCAGGAGGGGTAAAATACTTCTGTACTGCGTGTAAAATTATAGATGTTTACTATGGGCAAAAACCGAGTTAATTAATGGTTACATAACATTGCAATGACGAGTCTTAGGCCCGTCGTAAGCAGTGGAAACTCTCTATACGAAGCGAAGTGTCCCGACCGTCTGCTCTTGATCAAATTGGGAGAATCTGCAGCGGCGCTCGTAGAGCTGAAAGCGCCTGCTAGAGGGTGCTGTCGTCGATGGCAGTGTCGTAGTGCCAACCTACGAACTTGCACCTACGTCGTGGCATCGTAGCTATCGATACCACAGGAACTACATACAGGGCAAGGAAGAAGAGGAATTCAATATCTGGATCGTATGAAAGATGGAAAGAGATACGGCGGACTAAAGGAAGAAGCTGAAGACAAGGAACATGGACATCATAAATTCTCCGTAAGAAGAAACGGATCTGCCACTAGGCAGAATACTACGTAATAATCCGAATGAAATTTAGGTGGGTTTGAGAGGTGGCATGAGCCCCCTCTCATATTTCTATTTTACTCTGAGTAATTCGATTTTCCTCTATAATTGAATGCGGTGAAAAGTTGCTATTCCTTCACACGTGGACTTCCCACGCAGCGTCTCTCGTCACCCGGGTGGTCCGGTGACAGGCGAGTTCTGCTGAGCTTGAAAGGGTTAAGCCGACGGATGTGAGGGAGTCGAGTGGATGCTTTCCAGACGCCGACATTGTCATAAGAGTGGGAGCGACACGCCCAGATGGGCCGGAAGGGGCGGCTGGTCTAGAGATTCCGTTACTTCGCAGAAACTTAGTGAAAACCGTTTCTGGCGGGCTACCAGCGAGGCGTGGGAATGACTTGTGTTCCCAGGCAGTCTTGACGGGCAAATTCCCGCGTTTTCTGCAAAATCGTAACTGTGATTGGCTTGCTCAGGGCATAGCTCCATGACGTAGCAAAATCGGCGCAGAAATTGGCGCCAAGAATCTCCATTGGTGGAATGGTAGTGCTTTGGCAATAGAGTGGAATTTTCCGTCGGTTTTCGAGTTGCTCATTGGAACGTTTAACCACGGCCACTGTCGTGGGGGCGGGAATGTTCTGTGTTCGGTTTGTACGGGTGCTCTTGAGAGGGTCGGCTCTCGCCTTTCGGTCGGAGTAGGTTACAAGACTGAGCACTCGCTGCTCTCGACAGCCTGCCTTCCGTTGGCTGTCTAATATACTTTTATTTAATTGTAACTGTTTGAAGAAATTGCTGAAGTCTCGACTTCAACGTAACTTTCCGAGTACAGTTGGCAATTGAGCGTTTTGCGTACAAGCCGCCTATGTTGTCCGTCTTGAGCAGTTTTCGCTAAAGTTGAGTGTATCGGAGTTACTGTGTGACTTCACTTGTTAAAATCAATCACTGTACCGTCAGTGATTGTGTGGCGGGCTTTCTTCGTCTCCCTCAGAGCCGCATTTGTATTGATAGGAAGTCTTTAGTCTGGAACAACCAGACCAGGATAATCTGTTTCGGGCTATACTCGCGACATTAACATCACCACGACGGGTCGTGGCAGCAACCAGCCATCGCTTCCTGTACGCCAGATCGTGTTCTTGCAGTTAAGAAGGCAGCTTGATAATGTATGTCCGCAGCATCGGCAGATTAGGGAATTTGCTCTATGATAATCAGAGCTCAGCAGAGCGCGCCTGTTCCCGTCTTTTCTTACGTGGTTCTGTCTTGGATGTTCATTGTATGAGTTCTCACTACTGTAGCAGCAATTAATGTTGGGTTGGCTGGGTGTTTCTCTTAAGATTTGAGTTGCAAGGAATTGGCTCCACATACCACTTCGTCATAAATGTCACAATCTAGTTTATGGACAACTTCACCTTCACAGCATTTATTTGAGTATCCAATTTGATCCAATTTGATGTATTGTAAATGTTTCATGTGTTCTGTTTATGATTTTGAGTTTAGTCATGATAAATCAAACTGTTATTTTGGACAGAACTTTCATTCTGTTAATCGCTAGAGCAACCCTTTCATTTCTCACTATGTTAATGAAACTTTCCTTTATTTAATTAATTTCAATCAAATTAAATTATTGCAGGTGCCAAACTCTTTTCTACTCCACTTGCAGGGTCGATTACAAAAAAATGGTTCAAATGGCTCTGAGCGCTATGGGACTTAACATCTGTGGTCATCAGTCCCCTAGAACTTCGAACTACTTAAACCTAACTAACCTAAGGACATAACACACATCCACGTCCGAGGCAGGATTCGAACCTGCGACCGTAGCAGTCGCGCGGTTCCGGACTGAGCGCCTAGAACCGCTCGGCTACCGCGGCCGGCGGTCGATTACAGTCAGTTCGCGTTTCTTCTTAATCCATGTGCAACAGCAAAAGTGGGAGTTAGAATAGATGGGGGCTTAGACCATCATTTACATATGAAGATTCTAGAAGAATTTAGTGTTAAATACACTGCCAGCCCCGGCACCTCGCAGGTTGACCATTGACCAGAATCACTCGAACCGAATCCCTGCATACTCGCTTCAGTTCCCTCCGCATCCTTTACGATTCGAGCTCCTGGTGCATCTGTAGTGACCTCATTGTCGTGAAGTCGCTGAAGTTTGCCCCGCCCTCGCTGTATAACCACTGCACGAGCCTTTGTGTTTGTTTCGTTAGGACGCAGTTATTACAGCCACTGCACAGATACGGGGACGTCGCGCCGAACAACTGTCGGGAAGGAAAATTACTGCCCTTTGTGAGTGGGACGAGTGTTTTGTGTATTGTCGCAAAGCGGCGTTTTCGGTGAGAGGAATGACAGAGATCACGGCGGCGACCGCTGTCGAACGTATCTGGATGTTCCCCGAGAGAGTGGAGTGGGCAAATAAAGGCGGCGCGCCGGCGGACGGCGGTCTGGGAGGAGCGGCTTTGTGGCCGGGTGCGCGCCACGCGCCCGCCGCCGACTGCGCAGTCACGGCCGCCGTACAATGGCGGCGCGCAGGCACCGCACGTGGCCGGCACGTGGCGCGCGCCGCTGTGACTAAACGGGCCTTCCGCCGGCGGAGCAGGTGGCTGGCCGGCCGCCTCGCGCTGCCGCCCTGCTGTCGCGACACGCCTCCGCCAGCCTCCCGCCGCAGTGTCTGCATCCAGTCAGCCGCTCGGCCGCTGCAGGTCACGAGGTCGGGGGACACCATCTGCGGTGCTGCCGCGACCGACGTGTGGGAAACAAAATTTCCTCGGTGTTCAGACCGCGTCAGATCAAAGCCGCAGAGCACAGAAGCAGAGTGGCCTTCGGGACGCGCGAGGTGTGTCAGTCTTCCCCTCCGTCTGGTTACCCACAACCGTAGAGATGGTAGTCGCCCATGTAACTCCTACCGCACGATACGCGGGGAGTGGAATTTCAAGCCATTCGATTTGCCTATTAAAACTGTTTGATGTAGATGAAGCAAAGCTACATCTGTAATTAGGCTGTTTAGGTGTTTATGTTGGTAACGTCACCTAGCGCTCTGTATGAAAATCACTGGCCGTGCTGTGTGTAGTCTGTGGCTGGTGGGCATTGTTGAAATAGTCGCCGTTGTAGTTTTGGGCAGTTGGATGTTAACAGCGCGTAGCGTTGCGCAGTAGGAGGTGAGCCGCCAGCAGTGGTGGATGTGGGGAGAGAGATGGCAGAGTTTTGAGAGCGGATGATCTGGACGTGTGTCCGCCAGAGACAGTAAATTTGTAAGACTGGATATCATATATGGTGTTCCAAAAAGGTACTGCCAAACTTTCAGGAAACATTCCTCACACACAAAGAAAGAAAATATGTTATGTGGACATGTGTCCGGAAACGCTTACTTTCCATGTTAGAGCTCATTTTATTACTTCTCTTCAAATCACATTAATCATGGAATGGAAATACATAGCAACAGAACGTACCAGCGTGTCTTCAAACACTTTGTTACAGGAAATGTTCAAAATGTCCTCCGTTAGCGAGGATACATGCATCCACCCTCCGTCGCATGGAATCCCTGATGCGTTGATGCAGCCCTGGAGAATGGTGTATTGTATCACAGCCGTCCACAATACGAGCACGAAGAGTCTCTACATTTGGTACCTGGGTTGCGTAGACAAGAGCTTTCAAATGCCCCCATAAATGAAAGTCAAGAGGGTTGAGGTCAGGAGAGCGTGGAGGCCATGGAATTGGTCCGCCTCTACCACTCCATCGGTCACCGAATCTGTAGTTGAGGAGCGTACGAACACTTCGACTGAAATGTGCAGGAGCTCCATCGTGCATGAACCACATGTTTAATCGTACTTGTAAAGGCACATGTTCTAGCAGCACAGGTAGAGTATCCCGTATGAAATCATGATAACGTGCTCCATTGAGCGGAGGTGGAAGAACATGGGGCCCACTCAAGACATCACCAACAATGCCTGCCCAAACGTTCACAGAAAATCTGTGTTGATGACGTGATTGCACAATTGCGTGCAGATCCTCGTCAGCCCACACATGTTGATTGTGAAAATTTACATTTTGATCACGTTGGAATGAAGCCTCATTTGCAAAGAGAAAATTTACACTGAAATGAGGATTGACACATTGTTGGATGGACCATTCGCAGAAGTGTACCCGTGGAGGCCAATCAGCTGCTGATAGTGCCTGCACACGCTGTACATGGTACGGAAACAACTGGTTCTCCCGTAGCACTCTCCATACAGTGACGTGGTCAACGTTACCTTGTACAGCAGCAACTTCTCTGACGCTGACATTAGGGCTATCGTCATCTGCACGAAGAATTGCCTCGTCCATTGCAGGTGTCCTCGTCGTTCTAGGTTTTCCCCAGTCGCGAGTCATAGGCTGGAATGTTCCGTGCTCCCTAAGACGCCGATCAATTGCTTCGAACGTCTTCCTGTCGGCACACCTTCGTTCTGGAAATCTGTCTCGATACAAACGTACCGCGCCACGGCCATTGTCCCGTGCTAATCCATACATCAAATGGGCATCTGCCAACTCCGCATTTGTAAACATTGCACTGACTGCAAAACCACGTTCGTGATGAACACTAACCTGTTGATGCTACGTACTGATGTGCTTGATGCTAGTACTGTAGAGCAATGAGTCGCATGTCAACACAAGCACCGAAGTCAACATTACCTTCCTTAAATTGGGCCAACTGGCGGTGAATCGAGGAAGTACAGTACATACTGACGAAACTAAAATTAGCTCTAACACGGAAATTAAGCGTTTCCGGACACATGTCCACATAACATCTTTTCTTTATTTGTGTGTGAGGAATGTTTCCTGAAAGTTTGGCCGTACCTTTTTGTAACACCCTGTATATTATGACTTTTGAACACTATTAAGGTAAATACATTGGTTGTCTTGATCAAAATCTTTCATTTGCTAACTATGCCTATCAATAGTTAGCCTCTTCAGTAGTTAGAATCTTTTATTTAGCTGGCAGTAGTGGCGCTCGCTGTATTCCAGTAGTTCGACTAACGAAGATTTTTGTGAGGTAAGTGATTCATGAAAGGTATAGGTTATTGTTAGTCAGGGCCATTCCTTTGTAGGGATTTTTGAAAGTCAGATTGTGTTGTGCTAAAAATTTCGTGAGACAGTTTAGTGATGATCAGAATAAGTAAAGAGCGAAATGTCTGAGTACGTTCAGTTCTTCTCAGCTGTTTGAAAATCAAATAACGTAAGGGGTTTACCAGCACAGTAAATCATTAAGTTTCCTAAGGGGACGTTCCACATCCTTCTCTGTAGTTAGTGTCTCAGTAAAACTTTTACTTCTTGCGTAAAAAAAAAAATTCCCAGCTAACTATGTTTTGGGATTCGTGCATGTTCTCCGCTATACAGACCTTCTCATTCGATTCTGAGCAAGCTATTCGATAGGAAAATATTACACTGGTCTCCACAATTAAAGTATCAGACCGCTATTTCCGCGTCCTGTTTCTAAGTCACGATGTAATCATACAAACTGCCAACGGATCCCCGTACGATTGTGTTCTCCACGGAAGATGGCATTGTGGTCAGCGGACAGGGTCGCCAGCGATGACGTCAGTGCACCCACAAACCATGGGAGCGGATGCAAATACACTACGTGTTGCAGCAATATCACACTTCTATTCCGTGGCAGAGTACTGTGTCCCTGTGTGGAGTAGGAGTGCCCATGTAAAGAAGATTCACGCCCAGATCAATGAAGCCATGAGGACAATAACAGAGACACGAAAGTCAACACCTCTAGAATGGCTTCATGTCTTCTCAGACATCACGCTGCCTGAAATCCGTAGACAGCAGGCAACAGTTCAGGAATGGCAAAAAATAAATCATGCAGATAAGGCAATAGTACTACCGATAGACCAAGTACTAGATGACCGCTGTCGATATCGCCTTCAATCAAGAGCGCCAATATGGGAAGACAGAACACTTGCCCAAGGAAATACCTATGACTGCCACAAATCCTGGAAAACCACGTGGAACAATAGTGACATTAACCGACACAATATAGAGGACCCCAGCCAACAACTCCCAGGAATGCAGCCTCCTCGTAAAATTTGGTGCCAGCTTAACCGTGTGGCTACGGTCGCAGGTTCGAATCCTGCCTCGGGCATGGATGTGTGTGATGTCCATAGGTTAGTTAGGTTTAAGTAGTTCTAAGTTCTAGGGGACTTATGACCTAAGATGTTGAGTCCCATAGTGCTCAGAGCCATTTGAACCATCTTAACCGTGTGAGAACTGGACACGCGAGAACTAAATCCATGCTGTACAAATGGGGCGCCAACATTACAACATCTAGTGCAAGATTGCCCACTGCGAAAATTCTGTGGTGACTGGAGAGACTTCGTGGATGCCAGCCCTGCTGCCATTAAATGGCTGTCACATTTGGACATAACTTTTTGACGAATTGTAGCTGTGATTATATTTCACCTTTGCTCAGATTTAATAATGACTGGTGTTTGTTCTGTTTATATTATTATGTGTGTGTGTATATGTATATTTGTATTTATATGCTATGTTATGTAAATTTACGATGTCAATACCGCACTTGCACTGGTAAAGCCATACGATAAATAAACCCGTAAAATGGGGTAGTATTTGACGGGCAGTCCCACATCCGCAATCGCTGTGTACACAGACACAGACGGTGCAGTATGGCACAGAGAAAACACCAACCAGACTCTCTGAAGTGGAGAGCCATGGGAAGAACGGAAGCAGGACAGTCGCAAACTGATGTGGCCCGATGGCTTCATGTGAATCGTTTCTCTTGTTTTCCGGATGTGGCAACAGCTTGCAGAGACAGAAACTGTATCTCAAAGAGCAGGGCAGGGCCGACCACGTGTGACATCAGAAAGGGGGGACCGTTATTTGGCTGTAAGGGCACCACCTTAGTACTGCACGGCAACTGGCGCCTGGCCTCGCAACATCCACTGGACGTATTGTATCGAGGCAAACCGTACACAAATGGCTTCGGCAGACTAGCCTTTATTGTAGGAGACTTGCTATATGTGTACCTCTGACGCGTCTTCACAGAAGGGAACGCCTAGATTGGAGTAGTCAACATGCCATCTGGACAGTCGAACGGTGGCCCATTGTTCTTCAGCAGAGGCAGCAGGTCGCTTGCTTTCTGTTTTTGTTATATACTATTAATGAATTCGAAATATCCACTGGTGTACTGCCGGTCTACAATGTCCAACGGGCGCAATATTTCGGCGGCCATACATGTCGCCATCATCAGGTGAAGCTATGGCTGCTCAGAGGGAACTGGGTTCGGTCGCGGCGGCGGCCGATTTAAATACCCTCCGCCCGCGGCGCGCTCCTTAAAGCCGGTTCCCACTAGTGCGCGGCAGCGCGGCGTGCGGCAACGGCAGCGGCAAGCGTTTTCCGCGTTGACGCGGCGGCTCGCGGAATCGGCGTTGCCACCTGGAAGCGGCAGACGCTAGCGGTAGCCAATGACGGACAGCCACTGAGGTACGGGCTGGGACCCACCGAAACGACCGGTGTGTTTGAATAACTATGTCTTACACCTACATGAAGGAAAGACGAAGTTGGTGAAGACATACCAATTTTTCATTTTCTGTACAATGTACTCTTTCACATATTTCGTTATTCGTGTTTTCTCATTTCACCATAAACAGATTTCATGACTACCGTTCATGATTGTTCACTATCTCCTAACACATTGAAACAATGTACGACAAAAGAGATTATTCAGATGGTTAAGCGAGACAAAAATTTAAAATGTGATACGGTAGCATGTACAGGAAAACAGTAAGAACACAAAGGCTTGGGGGAAGGGATGAAAGTGGAAGCCACCTGATAGAATTTCGCACAGAGCATAATGTAATCATCGCCAGCACCTTGCTTAAGAATCATTAAAGAATAATATATTTTTGGAACAAAGTTTTCGAAACCAGATTGTAAATTCTAAGACATTTCCTGGTGCAGACGCAAACCTACAATAATTTATTGGTTACGAGCTGCGGTTTACAACTAAAGAGACAGTAAACGATAGCAAATTAAGGAAATGGAACTTGAATAAGTCAAGACCCACAGTTTTTCGATAATTTTAAAGTTACCGTAATGCAACGACTGACAGAAACAGAGGAAGGAATCCGCTAGAATACGAATGGATATCTTTGAGAGAAGAAGTGGTGAATGCAGCAGAGTACGTGAACGGGAAGAAGGTACAGTAGAAATCGTTAAATAAAACGTGATATATTAAATTTGACACAAGGGAAAATATAAAAAAGTAGCAAATAAAGTAGGCCATCGGAAACAGAAATGTCTAAATAGGACGTTAACAGAAAGTCCAAAATTCCAATGCGATTTTGCTCTTGGAAAACATAGGGGAATGAAAAATGAGAAAGAACAAAGAAAACTTTGCTCAAAGGAGAAACAACTGTCAAGAACTCATTTGGCAAAGCCAGAACTAAGCAAATGAGAGAAGGCTAGAAAGTGGAAGGAATATGTAGAGAGGAGAGGGGGAGGGGTTGTACAAACTAACATAAGCACAATGTTAGATTCCTGTGAGATGTCTGAACACGCAAGGCAATACTGATCCTACAACTTAGCTAAGTAGACACACTGAAGAACTGCGAAACTGTGTTTATAGCATTTGATAGTATTCTGATAATAATCATTTGTTCAAATGCTATTCTACTATTTTATCTGTTAATGTAAGCAGTGAATTTAGTCTTCCATGCACTCCTCCACAAAACATTTAAACCAAAACTGAAATCAGCTGAACACCAAACCTTTCAACCACTGTCTGACAACTACTGCATTCACTTTCAACTTTCTATAACTATCACTGGCTAGCCCCACACATATACAGATATAAGGAGAACAGAAATAAACAAACAATTTCAGCATATAATTCTTTAGGTTGGCAACATGTACATAAACAAACCAAACAGGAAGGGGCATGAGGTGAACACACTGTAGTTACGACTTCAAATCAGTGTTTTCGGTAAAATGTCTACAGCTAGTGACAGAAGAAAAAAGAGCGAACATGAAAATGTGCTTATGTTCCATAATCTAAGTTTTAGTTCAACCTCCAGCATGTGACCAGGTGAGGGGAAACGTATATGTCCGCCAAAAACTCGATTCACTGTAAGTAATCAGTTATGCATTTAAAACAAAACTGAATCATTCTAGATGCCACCGAAAATGCCTTAAAGTAAAAGGCGAAACGCGTCTTGAACCAATAAAGTACAGTCGATAAAGAAAAAAAACGTTTGTTACTTACCAAAGGAAATAATCAATAGCTGTAGATACTTAGCAAATTACATCTTATGACATACCAGCAAATTATTTTCTGTTTAACTTATCATTCCACACGCTATTAAATGCTGTTTAAAAAAAATTATCTATCCCTTCTGAAAAACTGTAGTTTCTTTCATATCTCGGTAGATAAACAGATTTTGGATATTTATCATGCGACGAAATACATGACTTTTTACAAGTTATCGTTTGCAAAAAAACGCTTTTAGATTTCTTGAACCGTTTACGAAATTTGCAGTTGATACAACGTGCGCGATCACGGCACAGCCCGTCCGCCGACATATCATTCAATATCTCGAGAATGGGATAGCTATCGTTCTGCTCTCAGCTTTAAAAACAATTTCGATATGTTGGCTAAATTTCATACGCAATAATGTATTACCTAAAATGAACTGTACGCAAAGTCCACGCAATGCGTTTTACCTCTGCACACTCATTAAAATTTCGTGTAAAGGTTTACGTAAATGCGATACAGCAAGTAACCACGACGAATATCGAAAAGAAATTCGGCCCTTTATCGAGAGAAGATATCAGGCTGTAACATGCCCAAGAATCAAATTTTTCTACCGAATAGTTTCCTTGGAATCGGATGATAAGTATTTCATAGCTGCCGCCGCGTCCGCGCCAGCGGTTCGGCGAAAGTTCTTGTGGCCCAGGGTTGCGTACCCGACGTCACGCTCAGCGCGTTCTGTGATTGGCGGCGCGCACCTGGGGCGCGTCACGCGGCAGCGGAAGCGGTTCGACATGGTCAAACCGCGACGCAGAGCCCGCCGCGCCGTGCCGCTGACGCCGTTTCCATGGCAACCACGCCGCTGACGCGCGGTTTTGACGCGCGGCAGCCCTAGTGGGAACCGGCCTTAACGCTGTCCGCGCCCTGCGCCCCGGTCGCGAGGTGGAACAGATTGCGACGGCGTCTGAGATGACGCGGGCGGAGGGTAAATCGGTCGCCGCCGCGACCGAACCCAGTTCCCTCTGTGCAGCTATAGCGTACGGATCTCCGTGCCGGCACGTTCACAGGAGCTCAGTCCGTCAGTTCACCTGATGATGGCGACATGTATGATCGCCGAAATATTGTGCCCGTTGGACACTGTAGACCGGCAGTACACCCGTGGATATTTTGATTATCAAATACGCCGGGAGAAACTCAAGAATCATATTAATGATTTGTATTTATTTTTAAATTTATTGCTGTTAACGCGATTTCCCTTCTCTTTTATTATTTCATAGAATAGACAGACAAATATTTAATCTTTTAAATCAATTATAGCGTTGTACTTCATTGCTGTGTCATTTCGTAAAACTACTTCCAGGCGAGGATTGGTACAATTCTGCAGCACCGACGGATGTCCGGCGACGGCCGCGAGGAACTACCATGTGTACTAGGCGGGAACAGGTCCTGTACACTGCTCGTACACGCGTACCTTAAGCCACGATACACGGCAACAGCGACGTTATTGTCTCAGCAGTGCTGTACGGATTCTTATGCTACGTGTTCGTTGCTCCTTCCGTCAGCATTGTTGTTAAAATAAAAATGTAAATGTCGTGTGACTAGGGCCTGCTGGCCGGTGTGGCCGAGCGGTTCTAGGCGCTTCAGTCTGGAACCGCGCGACCGCTAAGATCGCAGCTTCGAATCCTGCCTCGGGCATGGATGTGTGTGATGTCCTTATATTAGTTAGGTTCAAGTAGTTCTAAGTTCTACGGGACTGATGACCTAAGATGTTAAGTCCCATAGTGCTCTGAGCCATTTGAACCATGTTCGGAGCGCGTTTCCATCCGGACAGAAAGTTTCTTAAAGAGCCATTTGAACCATTCATCAGAACGAAACTACCAGTACCGGTTTTAAACAGTCGGTTTTTCCCACTTATAAAGGAGAATCGTATCTCCGTCCATTCTCGAGAAAATACGTGAGATATATCGGCGGCTGTCCTCGACGAGGTTGGCACCTGGGGCGCCAGATGCCGCCTGCTGCGCTAAGTGCGGAGCTGCCACTTGTTTAATGCAGATGAATAGGAAAAAGAATCCTGTAATGTTTGAATACTCCATTAGTAGTGTAGCGCTTGACACAGTCACGTCGATTAAATATTTGGGCGCAACACTGCAGAGCGATACGAAATTGGGACAAGCATGTAATGGCGGTTGTGGGGGAGGCTGATAGTCGTCTTCGGTTCATTGGTAGAATTTTGGGAAGATGTGGTTCATCTATAAAGGAGACCGCTTATAAAATACTATCACGACCTATTCTTGAGTACTGCTCGAGCGTTTGGGATCACTATCAGGTCGGATTGAGGGAGGACATAGAAGCAATTCAGAGGCAGGCTGCTAGATTTGTTACTGGTAGGTTTGATCATCACGCGAATGTTACGGAAATGCTTCAGGAACTCGGGAGTCTCTAGAGGAAAGGAGGCGTTCTTTTTGTGAACCACTACTGAGGAAATTTAGAGATCCAGCATTTGAGGCTGACTGCTGTACAATTTTACTGCCGCCAACTTAAATTTCGCGGAAAGACCACAAAGATAAGATAAGAGAGATTAGGGCTCGTACAGAGGCATATAGGCAGTCATTTTCCCCTCGTTCTGTTTGGGAGTGGAACAGGGAGAGAAGATGCTAGTTGTGGTACGAGGTACCCTCCGCCACGCACCGTATGGTGGATTGCGGGGTATGTATGTAGATGTAGATACAAACTGAAGCTGGGAAAGAACGAAAAACTTAAGGAAATGAAATGACAACATGAGTCACCAGCTCATGACGCTGTATGTTTTTCAGCCTGTGCTGTCTAGTTGCACGAAACAATGTTACCTATATTGTTCTGTTCACAGCGTTACCTGCAGTGTTGAATTTATTGGCTGATTTATGCATAGCCTGTTCAGTGCCATTTCAGCCGAGGACGCGGCGAACTGTTGAACGTGCTGCTATAGCTCCTGTCGAACGACTCTTGACCGATATAACTGTGCTCTATCAAAAAGTAACACAGTTCTTGAACATTACTTCTTATACGTACAGCAAATAAAACAGACATACACAGTAACACATTGTTCTCAGAAAAACAGTCGAAATGAACAGTGGGAAAACAATTTTTTTTTTTTTTTTTTTTTTACTGTCGAACAATGCAGCTATGCAGCTGTCCATGTAGGAGACAAGTATACGTTTGCTCTTAGTATATTTGTCTACAGGAAAGCGTAGAAAAAGAGTAAAAAAAGAAAACTGCTGTGGTACTATCCAACAACTGCAGAAAACGGGTAATACATTTGCTGTTAATACATTCTTCGAGAGAGAAGATAATGAAATTAAAATAAAACCATGAACCTAGCTGTTCGTGGGGATTGCGTACCTCAGTGACACAGATAGCTACCGTAGTTCCAACCACAACAGAGGGGTATCTGTTCAGAGGCCAGACAAACGTGAGGTTCCTGAAGAGAGCCTTTTCAGTAGGCAACGGTTCAGGGCAAGTCTGGATGATTGACTGATCTGCCTTGTGACATTAACCAAAACGGCCTTGCTGTGATGGTACTGCGAACGGCTGAAAGCGAGGGAAAACTGCAGCCGTAATTTTTCCTGAGAGCATGCAGCTTTACTGTATGGTTAAATGATGATGGCGTCCTCTTGGGAAAAATATTCCGGAGGTACAATAGACCCCCATTCGAATCTTCGAGCGAGGACTACTCAAGAGGACATCGTTATCAGTAGAAACAAAACTGGCGTTCTACGGATCGGAATGTGGAATGTCAGATGCCTTAATCGGGCAGGTAGGTTAGAAAATTTAGAAAGGGAAAGGCAGACCCATGGCAGACCCTGTGCCTACTACACAAAAGGACACATGGCGAACCAAGGTGACTGAAATGTTATCACTTCTGCAGATCATACTGATGTACATGTCCTGTGAATGTCCCATCTCTAGTCGTTCGAGGCGTTCTCTTTTTCCTGAAGATGAGTGTAGCTGGTAAGTTGCTGTTTGGTGCCCTGCTACACCTTGGCGCTCCTTTAGCTGCTTTGGAGTAAGTGCCGCGTTTGGTGTTTGCATTGTCTTTGCACTGCAGAGCTCAGAATTTGTGTGTCTGTTTTTCAAGCTGTGACTGCTTTTTATCGTTGGTTCTCTATCACACTGACATTAAAATTCGATGATATCCGAAATAATTATGTCCATTTTGTGAGTTGCCCAGACTTTGAAAAGTGATTTGCATCTCTATTTACAATCTTCCAGAGAACATTCGGGTGCCTTCCCCACAGATGTAGTGTTCATAAATGTGGATATCATCACGACGATAAGTCAGAAAAATCTTAACATTGTATGCATATTGCTTTTTACATATTTTAATCAAAGTAACTGTAAATCAGTCCAATTTCAATTTGAAAAATATTGACAGAGAGCATAAAAATTAGTATTTTTAAGATAGCTTTTTTTCACTCCATAATTTCCTCCCACAACATTCTGATGAGACGACCCATTTCATTAAAAAATTAATTCGTCAAAGAATTCTAGTTCACTGAATTGCAGTCTTAGTGTGCCGGTTTTTCCAATGTAATACAAGTAATATCACGAGAAACACGTTCTCTTCTTTTAATCGGTAAAGTTAGCTGGGTCTTTTTTAATTATATGAACTGAATGAAATTTTATTTTGTGGTTAATGAAATTAGACCTGTATCAGCACTTACCAGGGCGAATAATTATCAATTTAACAGTTTTACGATTGTGTGGGGTCCTATCTGAACACAAAATCGCTTGTTTGGTTGTTTGTGAGTTGAATTCGTGAGTGTGGCAAGTAGTTTGCACAAACGGCTGCTGAACTCCAGTCGATTCGCACGTAATACGACAGAAACTTAAATATTTCGTCAATCTGTAGAAATTTCTTCTTTTCAGCCAAATATCCCATTAGGCTAGAATTCGGGCAGAGTAATTCCCAACTGTGAATATTTAGGTGGGGTATTACAGATCCGGCATTCGCCAGATAACCGAATGAAACCAAGGAAAACTTAACGAAAACATTGATCACAACCGTGGTGTTGAAATGTCTATATTTTTGGGACAATGTTGATCATTGCCCCAACCAAAATTTAGTTTTCTGCTGTGACTATACGTATGTGTTGTACCAGTCACGAATTCAGGTTTTGCATAGGTTTTGTCATTTGCAAGTTATCGATGTGGACGCCAGAGGAAGAACAACTTATGTCACTGTTAAACAACCTTTGGTCTTGTTGTGGCACAGTCTTGGCTTCTGTGGAATCTGATGCATTCTTAGTTGAAGTGTGGTAGGTGATGGATATATTCAATAGTGCTGTGTTTAATTGTGATTATATATGTCAGAGAGAGAAAGATTTATCTTAAAGGACACCAACGATGAATATGATGTAGATATGGATTGAAAGGCGAAAAGATTATAATATTTTTTAAGAGAAGAAATCTAAGTAAGACTGCAGCATTACGCAGCTAGTTTCTAGGAATGATTATTGCCAGGAAGTTAACTTTGTTCACTTGCTCAGAACTGAGAGAAAACCCACACCAATTCCCTGAGTCATGCGTTAACATATCAACTGGCTTTTATAGAAATTCGTTGTTAACATTATTGCTTTTTAAACCGTTTTTCACTTTCTTGAATGTAGTATTGTTCAGAACAATGTTATATGTGAAGATCACGCGAAGTTTTACTCTGTCTTTCTGAATAATCTAAATTCGGTGTCTTAGAATATAATTTAATAGGAACAATTCCTCTCCCAGTCCCACTGTTTAAAGATGGTTTATCATTACGCATTACCACATAGCACCACATGTTATGCACATGATGAATGTTATTTGGGAATTTTATTTAAAAAAATATAAACCTAGCTTAGCGGCTTTGTGCTTGATGTTTGTTGTTGTGCTTTTGAGAAATTTGCAACAATGTTGTCAACACTCGAGGTAAGTGGAAATTTTGATTAGGGCCAGATAACTGTTTTACTTTAGCTGGGCATTTAATATGAAGACAAGTTGTATTCAGAGCAGTTACAGTTTAGTTCAAATAAGGGTTTGTTTACTCAGAGGTCAGCATACGAGTTTAAGTTGGGTACATAGTTTTGGTAATACATAGACGTTTTATAGAGAAAAGGGGTAAATAGGGCTAATTTCATAAGAAACACGTAGTGGGGACTTTAAATTACGTATGACTCTGCAATATGTGTTTAAGTGTGCATCACATCTTTCATGCGACGCCCATTGTCGACAAAAAGCGTCGGTTTCTGTCCCGTTATTTACAAAATGATTTTTAAAGCAAAAGTTTGCTTACTCATTCGATAGAGCGGTCCCAAATTAGTGATATTCGTTTCATGGATATCTATTAACAGACATAGGTCTGCATCTGACGTTTACGCTCGCTCGAACTACTCAGTGCATATACAATGAAGAGCCAATGAAACTGGTACACCTGCCTAATATCGTGTAGAGCCTCCGCGAGCACGTAGAAGACCTGCTACACGACGTGGCTTGGACTCGACTAATGTCTGAAGTAATGCTGGAGGGAACTGGCATCACGAATCCTGCAGGGCTGTCGATAAATCCGTAAGAATACGAGGGGGTGACGATCTCTTCTGAACAGCACGTTACAACGTATCCCACATATGCTCAACATTGTTCACGTCTGGGTCGTTTGGTGGCCAGTGGAAATGTTTAAACTCAGAAGAGATTCCTGGAGCTACTACGTAGGAATTCTGAATGTGTGGGGTGTCGCAGTCCTGCTGGAAATGCCCAGTCCGTCGGAATGCACAATCGACATGAACGGATGAAGATGTTCAGATAGGATGCTTACGTACGTGCCACCTGTCAGAGTCGAATCTAAACGAATCATTCCAAATGCAAACGCCCCACACCATTACAGAGCCTCCACCAGCTTGAACAGTCCCATGATGACATGCAGGGTCCATGGATTCATGAGGTTGTCTCCACACCCGCATGCGCTAATCCGCTCGATGCAATCTGAAATGAGACTTGTCTGACCACACAACATGTTTCCAGTCATCAACAGTCCATTGTCGGTGTTGACGGGCCCAGGCGAGGCGTAAAGCTTTGTGTCGTGCAGTCATCAGGGGTACACGAGTGGGCCTTCGACTCTGAGAGCTTGTAACGATGATGTTTCGTTGAATGGTTCGCACGATGACACTTGTTGATGGTCTAGCAAAAAAAAAAAAAAAAAAAAAAAAAAATGGTTCAAATGGCTCTGAGCACTATGGAACTCAACTGCTGTGGTCATCAGTCCCCTAGAACTTAGAACTACTTAAACCTAACTAACCTAAGGACATCACACACATCCATGCCCGAGGCAGGATTCGAACCTGCGACCGTAGCAGTCGCACGGTTCCGGACTGATGGTCTAGCATTGAAATCTACAGTGATATGAGGAATTGTTGCACGTCTGTTACATTGGACGTTTCTCTTCAGTCGCCGTTGGTCCCGTTCTTGCAAGATCTTTTTTCCGGCCGCAGCGATATCAGAGATTTGAAGTTTTACCGGATTCCTGATATTCACGGTACACTCGTGAAATGGTCGTACGGGAAAATCCCCAGTTAATCACTACCTCGGAGATGCTGTGTCCCACCGCTTGTGCGCCACCTATAACACCGCCTTCAAACTCACTTAAATCATGATAACCTGCCATTGTAGCAACAGTAACCGATCTAACAACTGCACCAGACACCTGTTGTCCTATATAGACGATGCCGTATTTTGCCTGTTTACATATCTTTGTATTTGAATACGCATGCCTATACCAGTTTCTTTGGCGCTTCAGTGTAGATAACTTGGAGAAGAGACTACTGTTACGCTTTCACCTCTCAAGCCTATCATTGTCGCCACCACAATAGATTCGGTTAAATAAGAGTCAACATCGTCGTTAGGTTGAAAATGGCATCGCCCACAGTCTAGTCACTCCGAAAACAGAGGTTTCGTCAGACATCGTCCTGTCACATTAAATTATTGTCCAAATCTCCCACTTTAGGATCTACCCCTAGAGCCCAAAAATCGCCTTATTCATTAGACGTTATGCACATTAAATTGAAAGGATAGGTCTTAAAGTAGTCCTCCACCCACAAACATTTTTCTAGATCACGGAAATTTTCGACGCAGAGTGGTTTTGGAGGTGGTTTATATCTCGCAAATATCCACGGCACATAGCGAACGGCACTTCATAACGTTCCTGAAGGTGACACGTTTTGTTACTAGCAAGAGGAAGTTTTTCACGTGCGTATCTTTTCAAAACGAAAAAGAGTAAGTGATCGAAGATATATGTATGGAGACTTGTTCTGCTATAGAATAAAATCTCTTTAACGTCTGTGCAGTGGGAGCCACTTGTAACAATCTAAGTTAATAAAGTATTTGTAAAATTTACATAGAATTTTTAAAAGCAGAGCCAACGCTTTGACATAAAATTGGAGGCGAGTGAAACTGAAACAAAGGCTGAATACTTGCCCCTTGCCATCAGTGACCACATGAGTGTATCGCGCAGTTACCCCAATGAAATATTGTGGGATTGTCACGACGTGGTCCTGCAGTAAACATGAAAATCGAGTCTTCAACAGATCTGCTCAAAAACCCTAAACTGTCACAGAACTCTTCAAGTGTCTGAGCGATAGTTCTACTAAATTTTCCCGTGACCACCAACTATTTTGTTCGTGATACTAACCAAATTAAAATTAACGTCCAGCCGCGTCATGTGTGCAGTGTTTCTTGCATTTGACGTTATTGGACGTCTGAAGTCAGAGTGAGACTATTGGCACCCTATAGTTTTTAAATGAACGGAGCATATACACTAAGGTGTCGAAAGCTATGGGATACTTCCTAATATCGCGTCAGACATCCTTTAGCGTGGCGTAGTGAAGTAACTCGATGTGCATGAACTCAACAAGTCGTTGGAAGCCCCTGCAGAAATATTGATCCATGCTGTCTCTGCAGCCGACCATAACTGTGAAAGTGTTGCTAGTACAGGACGTTGAGCATGAACTGATCTCTCAATTATGTCCTATAAATGTTAGATGGGATTCGTATCGGAGGATCTGTGTGACCAAATCATTCGCTCTAACTGACCAGAATGTTCTTCAAACCAATCGCGATCGATTGTGACCTGATGACATGACATCGTTGGTTGAGGACATAAAGTCCATGAATGGCTGCAAATGGTCTCCAACCAGCCGAAGTAATGCTCGCCAATTATAGGGTTCAGTTGCACCAGAGGGCTCAGTCCTTTGCTTGTACGCACAGCCCACGCCATTATGAACAGTCACCAGCTTGTACAGTGCCATGTTTATATTTTGGGTCCATGGCTTCGTGGGGTTAGCTCCACGTTGGAAACCTACCACCAGTTCTTACCAACTGAAATCGCGGCTCATCTGACTCCAGTGGTCTTGAGTCCAATTGATATGGTCACGAGCTCAGGAGAGGCGCTGCAGGCGATGCCAGTTATCTGCAGTCATACGCCATTAACGCGAACTTTCACCGTACTGTCCCAACGGAGACGTCCTTCGTACGTCCGATGTTGATTTCTGCGGATATTTCACGTAGTGTCGCTTGTATGTTAGCACTGACAACACTATGCAAACGCCGCTGCTGTCGGTCGTTAAGTGAAGGCCTTCGGGAACTGCATTATCTGTGATGAGAGTTAATTCCTAAAATTTAGTATTCTTGGCATATTCTAGACGCTGTGGATCGCGGAATACTGAATTCCATAAGTATTTCCGAAATGGAACGTTCCATACGTCTAGCTCCAACTGTTATCCGGCGTTCAAAGTCTGTTAATTCACGTCGTGCAGCCATAATCAAGTCGTAAACCTTTTCACATGAATCACCTGGTTACAATGTGACAGCTCTGCCAATGCACTGCCCTTTTATACCCTATGTACACGATACTACGCAATCTGTGCATGTACATATCACTATTCAATGACTTTTGTCATCTGTTTATGCACATATCGCTATCCCACGACTTTTGTCACCTCAGAACATACACGGTGATCCAGCCGCCCCTACACATGGGCTTGATGCAACCCACAAAGCGTACTGATACCACCTGCAATATTTTCATATTGTACCACTCGCTATGCACAAACTGTTAGTGCAAACAGGAAAAGTGAACAGGACCTTCTTGTAGGAAACGTAATGTAGTTAAATTTCGTGGTGGAATACATTTTTGCAAGATGCTGTAGTTTTCGAGTCATTCAAGAAAAACGTTGCAAAAGAAACTTCTAACGCCTTTTTTAATAACTCAAGAACCGTGGCCTCCATCGAAAACGTATCCCAGTACAAAATTTAACTATATTAAATTTCCTACAAAAAAGGTTCTCTTGATTTTACCTGTACGACCAACAGTTCGTGCGTAGCAAGCGACAGAATATGAAAAACTTGCGCGTGGTTTTAGAAGGCGTTGCGGTTTGCATAAAACCTATCACGAGGGGTAGCCGAGTCTCCTTGTACAGGGTGTTACAAAAAGGTACGGCCAAACTTTCAGGAAACATTCCTCACACACAAATAAAGAAAAGATGTTATGTGGACATGTGTCCGGAAACTCCTAATTTCCATGTTAGAGCTCATTTTAGTTTCGTCAGTATGTACTGTACTTCCTCGATTCACCGCCAGTTGGCCCAATTGAAGGAAGGTAATGTTGACTTCGGTGCTTGTGTTGACATGCGACTCATTGCTCTACAGTACTAGAATCAAGCACATCAGTACGTAGAATCAACAGGTTAGTGTTCATCACGAACGTGGTTTTGCAGTCAGTGCAATGTTTACAAATGCGGATTTGGCAGATGCCCATTTTGATGTATGGATTAGCACGGGGCAATAGCCGTGGCGCGGTACGCTTGTATCGAGACAGGTTTACACAACGAAGGTGCCCCGATAGGAAGACGTTCGAAGCAATTGATCGGCGTCTTAGGGAGCACGGGACATTCCAGCCTATGACTCGCGACTGGGGAAGACCTAGAACTACGAGGACACCTGCAATGGACGAGGCAATTCTTCGTGCAGTTGACGATAACCCAAATAGCGTCAGAGAAGTAGCTGCTGTACAAGGTAACATTGACCACGTCACTGTATGGAGAGTGCTACGGGATTACCAGTTGTTTCCGTATCATGTACACCGTGTGCAGGCACTATCAGCAGCTGATTGGTCTCCACGGGTACACTTCTGCGAATGGTTCATCCAACAATGTGTCAATCCTCATTTCAGTGCAAATTTTCTCTTTACGGATGAGGCTTCATTCCAACGTGATCAAATTGTAAATTTTCACAATCAACATGTGTGCGCTGACGAGAATCCGCACGCAATTGTGCAATCACGTCATCAACACAGATTTTCTGTGAACGTTTGGGCAGGCATTGTTGGTGATGTCTTCATTGGGCCCCATGTTCTTCCACCTACGCTCAATGGAGCACGTTATCATGATTTCATCTGTGCTGCTAGAACATGTGCCTTTACAAGTACGACCAAACATGTGGCTCATGCACGATGGAGCTCCAGCACATTTCAGTCGAAGTGTTCGTACGCTCCTCAACAACAGATTCGGTGACCGATGGATTGGTAGAGGCGGATCTATTCCATGGCCTCCACGCTCTCCTGACCTCAACCCTCTTGACTTTCCTTTATGGGGTTTTTGGAAGCTCTTGTCTATGCAATCTCAGTACCAAATATAGAGACTCTTCGTGCTCGTATTGTGGACGGCTGTGATACAATACGCGATTCTCCAGGGCTGCATCAGCGCATCAGGGATTCCATGCGACGGAGGGTGGATGCATGTATCCTCGCTAACGGAGGACATTTTGAACATTTCCTGTAACAAAGTGTTTGAAGTCACGCTGGTACGTTCTGTTGCTGTGTGTTTCAATTCCATGATTAATGCGATTTGAAGAGAAGTAATAAAATGAGCTCTAACATGGAAAAAAAATGGTTCAAATGGCTCTGAGCACTATGGGACTCAACATCTTAGGTCATAAGTCCCCTAGAACATAGAACTACTTAAACCTAACTAACCTAAGGACATCACACACACCCATGCCCGAGGCAGGATTCGAACCTGCGACCGTAGCAGTCCCGCGGTTCCGGACTGCAGCGCCAGAACCGCACGGCCACCGCGGCCGGCCTAACATGGAAAGTAAGCGTTTCAGGACACATGTCCACATAACATCTTTTCTTTGTTTGTGTGTGAGGAATGTTTCCTGAAAGTTTGGCCGTACCTTTTTGTAACACCCTGTATAAGGCGACAAGTAGTTTCTGTCTGATGCTGCTGTTGCGCGGAAAAATGACTTCTGGGTGGCTGCCGGAGTGGACAGCATCCAGCCACGCTGGCTGGAGGGAAAGACGCAATAATCCTTCGTGAATCGGCTGGTAGGACGCGATTTCACCTGGGATTGCCATCACTCTGTTCTTCCTTTCGGCACATAACCCAGTGTTGCTCTAGTAGGTCTGGTGCATTCCACTATTTGTATGTGGTCAGTCCATTTCTATTGTTTAATATTTTGCTATACACTGATTCTACACTACTGGCCATTAAAATTGCTACACTACGCAGGTGACATGCTACAGACGCGAAATTTAACCGACAGGAAGAAGATGCTGTGATATGCAAATGATTAGGTTTTCGGAGCATTCACACAAGGTTGGCGCCGGTGGCGACAACCTACAACGTGCTGACATGAGGAAAGTTTCCTACCGATTTCTCACACACAAACAGCAGTTGACCAGCGTTGCCTGGTGAAACGTTGCTGTGATGCCTCGTGTAAGGGTAAAGGTCGGATTGTAGCCTATCGCGATTGTAGTTTATCGTATCGCGACATTGATGCTCGCGTTGGTCGAGATCCAATGGATGTTAGCAGAATATGGAATCGGTGGGTTCAGGAGGGTAATACGGAACGCCGTGCTGGATCCCAACGGCCTCGTATCACTAGCAGTCGAGATGACAGGCAATCTTATAGTTCAAAAGGCTCTGAGCACTATGTGACTTAACATCTGAGGTCATCAGTCCCCTAGAACTTAGAACTACTTAAACCTAACTAACCTAAGGACATCACACACAACTATGTCCGAGGCAGGATTCGAACTTGCGACCATAGCAGCAGCGCGGTTCCGGACTGAAGCGCCTAGAACCGCTTAGCCACCACGGCCGGCACAGGCATCTTATCCGCATGGCTGTAACGGATCGTGCAGCCGCGTTTCGATCCCTGAGTCAACAGATGGGGACGTTTGCAAGACAACAACCATCTGAACGAACAGTTCGACGACGTTTGCAGCAACATGACTATCAGCTCGGAGACCATGGCTGCGGTTACCCTTGACACCGTATCACGGACAGGAGCGCCTGCGATGGTGTACTCAACGACGTCAATTTTTCGGATGAATCCGGGTTCTGTTTACAGCATCATGATGGTCGCATCCGTGTTTGGCGACATCGCGGTGAATGCACATTGGAAGCGTGTATTCGTCATCGCCATACTGGCGTATCACCCGGCGTGATGGTATGGAGTGCCATTGGTTACACGTCTCGGTCACCTCTTGTTCGCATTGACAGCACTTTCAGATGTGTTACAACCCGTGGCTCTACCCTCCATTCGATCCCTGCGAAATCCTACATTTCAGTAGGATAATGCACGGCCGCATGTTGCAGGTCATGTACGGGCCTTTCTGGAAACAGAAAGTGTTCGACTGCTGCCCTGGAAACGTCTGGTAAATGGTGGCCGAGCAACTGGCTCGTCACAATACACCAGTCACTACTCTTGATGCACTGTGGTATCGTGTTGAAGCTGCATGGGCAGCTGTACCTGTACACGCCATCCAAGCTCTGTTGTACTCGATGCCCAGGCGTATCAAGGCCGTTATTACGGCCAGAGATGGTTGTTCTGGGTACTGATTTCTCAGGATCTATGCACCCAAATTGCGTGAAAATGTAATCACATGCCAGTTCTAGTTTAAAATATTTGTCCAATGAATACCCGCTTATCATCTGCATTTCTTCTTGGTGTAGCAATTTTAATGGCCAGTAGTGTATATTTAATACTTTTCCAATGTTTTCATTTCGTTTATCCCTTAACATTTCTTAAAAATCTCATATCCGCCGACTAATCGGACGATACAGCAATGCCTGTGTTGTTGAGAACAACGATGCAATTTTTCTTAGGACATTTACTGAAGTATCGTATTTATAAACCAATAGCGGGCGGCGACTTTCAATTGAAATGTCGTCCCGTTTACGGTAATTACATAACGTGTGTACGGGTACAGTTTCAGACCCTGGAACGACGACATGTAGAAGTTTGAGTGTCGCCATGAGTCGTGTAAAGGCAGCCAAAGTGGTTAACGCGATCGCTCGCATAAAGTGGGAAATCCGGGTTCGCGTCCCGGACCGGCTTAGATTTTCGTTATCGTCATTCCCATGGTTGCCAGTTTTCGCAACTGCGAATACGCTTCATGAACTGTACATTACTCAGCCGCTTTTGATTCGGCACCCGGGCTTCGTTCCCATAAAGCGATGTGGGTTAAGTTGTTGTTTATAAAATTTCACTTTCGTTTCTTTTCTGTCTGTATTTTTAAAAGTTCTTTGAACTCTTGCACAAACAGCTTGAAATTTAATAATTTTTTTCTCAATGTCGTTGTCATTATAAAACTATTATGTCACAACCAAAACGTTTAAAATTAGATACTTGTTTAAATTGTTTTCCACCACAATTTTTGGTCTGACCGGATCCTTTCCTTTAAACGTCATGGCTTTAGTTGAATTAATTGAAATTTTTAAATTATAATATTTACATAGATTATTTACAACACATACGGATTTCTGCAAAGGCGTCCCATTTACCTGAGTCATTATTTGATAGACTGCAAAGAAGAGTGTCCCAATAGATACATTTTCATCTTTTAATTTCCAGAGCCGCTAGTAATATGCATTTATTTAACATGTCGCCAAAATACATATTCAAAAGACCGGGTGGTAAGCTACATCCTTGTCTTCCTCCAGTTCATCTAAAATTATCACAGTTTTTGTGATATCCTCTTTTGAATGGATTTTAACTCGAGTTCTTGACCAAGAGAGACGTACAAGTATATATCAATTTTCCCACCATTTGTTGAGTAGATTAAAACTTCTTAGCTTGCATATTAAACCACTCTGCTTAATAAGTTCCCTATTAAGGCCAGCTAATCCACGTGCCTTCCTATTTTTACAGATCTTAATACTGCATCTAATTTCTGTAATGTTACAGTGTCTGCTTCCGGAACTTTTTTTGCGTGTGAGCTGTCTATTTCTGTTTCATTCACTTCCTTTCTCTGCCTCGTGATGACTGGGTGTTGTGTGCTGTCCTTAGGTTAGTTAGGTTTAAGTAGTTCTAAGTTCTAGGGGACTGATGACCATAGATGTTAAGTCCCATAGTGCTCAGAGCCATTTGAACCATTTTTTGAACCATTCACTTCCTCGTTATACCACAATGTTTTCAACGTTTTACCTGTTGTTCACTTAGTAGGTTTATAATATTTGCATTTGCAAATAAAATTCAAATTTGGCGCCGAACTCTCTGGTGAACAAATGAACAATGACTGGGCTCTGACACACGAAAAACCATGATCACACTGTGTTCTGGTATAGTGAAAAGCGTTTTACTACGTTATTTGTGGAAAATACTTGTTATAGCTACATATGCATCACAACATCTCAGCATGATGCGGAGAATGGAAGTGCTTGCCTCACGAAAACTGAAGTAAATACGAAACTAGCCGCCAAAACATCGCGGAAAACTAAATTACACTCTAGAAGATAGTCTAACTCTCAGTAAAAAAAAAAAAACTTTCTCATCAACATCGTTTGCTTGCAGATGACAAGCTACCAGTAATAATTAACACAAAACTGGTCCAGAAAATTCATGCTCACCAAATGTAAAGGTATTTACATAAAGAAACGATCTGTTGTTGGAACTAAAAATTCACACAATTTTATAATCATGTTACATAAATGTGTACATTGCAGAATAAATAAAAACGAAAACCCACTGATGAAGGCACAGTGGCGCCGAAACATGTTTGGGTACTGAGAAAAACGGTGTTTTGCGTAACTGGTGGACCTCAAATCACTCATCGAAATCTCAAGGGTACTTCCTGTTGATCTAGAATTATTAAATTTGGAGTTAAGCGTTGTTTCGCAGTACAAGGTAAGTAAAAGAAAATCCAGAAAATGCTAATATGTAATTCTATCAGACGAAAAAAAAAATTGGGCTTATGTTATCTGTCTGTCGATACCGCAGTCTGTTAAGTCGCATTTTTCTCAGAACGGTAGACGTATGAAGTTCATGTTTATATTACATACTAAGGTCGGTGATTCCTTGGAGATAAAATAAACGTAAGCTTCTAAGTCAATGCAGTCAAAACACACTGTTATTTATGTCTCTTATTTTTGGTACTCTTAAACTCACTCAGTAAAATCTATAGGGTACTTCCTATTGCCGGCCGTGGTGGTCGTGCGGTTCTAGGCGCTTCAGTCTGGAACCGAGCGACCGCTACGGTCGCAGGTTCGAATCCTGCCTCGGGCAGGGATGTGTGTGATGTCCTTAGGTTAGTTAGGTTTCAGTAGTTCTAAGTTCTGGGGGACTGATGACCTCAGATGTTAAGGCCATAGTGTCCAGAGCCATTTGAACTTCCTATTGACCATGAAACTTGGCAATAAACGAGGTTACGCAGTACACGTAAAGGAAAAAGTCAGAAAAATGTTAAAATATCGTTATGTCACACGATGAAAACATTTCTTTTGTCATTTTTTATTCGACCTCAAACTAAAATGAAAACATTATCGAAAGTTTCGCTATCAATAACTGGTCAGTATCGATGTCGAAACGGGCAAAAATGGTCAGCATTCTCGATTCCCGTGATGGATGAACTGTCTATAAGTATCCATAAGTAAGTCTGTGCGGAACTCTCAGAGCACAAGTCCTATTCGTACCTGACCAATCTGTTACTGTTAAAAAAAAGTCTTAGGAAAGTGTTGCTCAATACAGTGTGAACTGAATCTCGTCGTGGTTCCCTTCCACACATCTGCATCCCCTTCCCATTTTAGTACCTTCTAATCCATTACTTTCTTTTTTCCATCTTATTCTCCTTCTTCGTATCATTATTATTCTTTCCCCTCTTACTTTTTTCTTCCTTTTCCCATTTATTTCGCCCTTCCTCATATTCTTTGCCTGTCATAAAATTACGACACCACGGAAACTGCGCACAAGGCACACGCTCCAGCTTATTTCGCCACTGGGACTACCAAAGATACATTCTAGCGAGTGCGCTAGCGACAATCATCAACGTCGGTGCTGATGGCTCGGTGCTGCAGGGCGGGGCAGGGAACGACTTTGCCGGCGTTGCGCGCGCGCGCTCTGCCAGCTCCCCTGACTCGTGCGCGTGTACTGTGCGCGCGGGGCTGGCTGGCTCAGCTCCCTACCTGCCGCGCGGCAGATGGCCACTCTATTGTCCCGGCTCTACCTACAGTAGTCACCCGCAGCCATTAAATCTGCCTGAATAAAGCCTTCCTCTCTGCTCGCCCCGGCCATTGTCGACGGCCGCTCCCCCGTCAGCCCACCACACACACACACACACACACACACACACAGACATAGCACGCACACGCAGCACGCACGCGAGCGCGCACACACAGTCGCAGGTGGCGCCGCACTCGCGGAAAGAGCCCCAAACAGACGTCCCAGGCAGCCCACCCCCAACCCGCCCCCGCCGCAGAGCTGCCGCCGCCGCCGTCACGCTGACGTTCCATTGTTCCTCTGGTGTCACCGCCAATCCCGCCGACTCGCTCGCCGCCCTGCTGTGTTTGTTATGTCCGGCTGATGTGCCGCGCACGGCGTCACCTCTCCTCGTCGCCGAGTCGGGCGACGCTAATGCCTTAATTCCCCTTCCACGTCCTCCAGAGCCCCCTATCCATGTGTCTACGTAGGCTGTTTGGTTATGGCAATATTAACCTTGCTCGCATTCGGTCTACTTACTTTAACAAACTGCACAGCAGCCAGATTGTAGCTATGATAGTCAGTACTTCTTGTGAACTACATACCTTACACATGTACTACGGATCAGCTACTGAATGCACTACATAGGGCATATTACAAGGGAATGGTCCAATAAGACATGTCGAAACCTACCCTGAAAGTTTTTACACAGGAAGAAGACAACGAAAGAAATGATAAAATTTTAGCTGCTAAGAGGCTCTGCAAGTATTAAAAATAAGTGGCAGGAAATTGCCAAATTCGTATCGCGCCAAGCGGCGGTAGAGGTCGGCGGTACATTTGCAAACGGGAAACACGACACAACCCAATCGTAACTTGTAAATCACGTTTGAGGTTACCGTTCGTTGACAGTTTCTCAGACACTACAGTACACAGTTATTACCCTCGCGAATCAGCCACTCAAGTAACATCTATTACAAATTATCAGTTGCTTTTTGCAATATTGGTAGTATTGACAATACAGGTAAAGTTAATTAATATTTATTGTGTTTTCATTCCTTTTGTTGGATTCATGGTCTGGACATAACGACGCCTCTGTTTTTGTGTAGGACGACGAAAAATCTATAGATGTAATGTGGATTGCGCCTGGAACTACTAGTGCGTTTCAACCTCTGGATAAAGAATTTTATCGACAATGAAAGCATTTTCCAGGAAATGGCCAGAGAACCTCTCTCTCATTTCAGGTTTATCAGCGGAATAGCATTATTAAGCTCCAGTCATTTGTGCATTACCAGTTTCCTTCGCCACGCTTTACAAATTTGATAAAGTATGTCTGGCATGCAGTGCAATGTACAGAACAACGGCCAGGACCATTCATTTATGACTCCATCCCAGTTCTGTTTAAATGAAACTAGTGGTTAGTGCGAAGAGCCTGAACTGCATCAAGTCCGGAGTCCCTGGCGCAAGAAAAATGTTTGTTTTTGTTATTCAATTGGTACTTCGCATTTTTGTGACGACTACAAGGAATAAAGAACTGTTTCACTGATAGACAAATGTACAACATTCAAACATTATTATAAAAAAGGCCTACAGGAATTGTCGTAAAATGTAGTTCTGCAAGACATATTTCATTTCAACAGATTACAAGTCCTGTTGATGGAAGTCGTCTGTGACATCAAACACAGCCATGATTTTATTTTCTCTGCTGAACTGTCGATATGAAGTTATTCAAAAAATGTTTGTATAGTTTAAGCCAGGCTTTCACTGGAGCAAGCAAGCTAACAGGACCGAGCAAAAGAGAATTCTGTCTGGTGTACCTGGTAGGCCTCGTGCAGCTCTTTCAACTGGACGCCACTGCAGGTACTTATGTGTCCCTAACCTTCCCCATTAACCTAATAGGAAAATGGAGACCTGCAGTTTAACGTGGAATCTGAACCACATGTCTTCCTCGGCCACTCCATCTGTGAAAAGTGAATGCTCGGTTAAAAATCATAGTGAAAAAGTTGCGGTCTGAACGGAATTCGATCCCGCTCTCTCTGGAGAGTCGAACGCCTTTCGAAAGTCGAGAAATATGGCATGAACCTAGGAGCCGGAATCTAGAGCCTGTTGTATATCATGCACAAAGAGGGCCAGCTGAGTCTCGCTGTTGCCTAAAACCGTGCTGGTTTCTGCAGATAAGCTTCTCAGAGTCTAGAAAGGTCATTATATCCGAACACAAAATATGTTCCATGATTCTGCAACAAATCGATGTCAGTCAAATTGGCCGGTAGTTATGTGCATCCGATTTTCTCTTTTTATAAATTTGCTAAGACCTGGGCCTTCTTCCAGTCCCGTGGAAATTTCCGCCGTTCCAGTGATCTCTGATAGATGACGGATAAGAATGGTGCTGTATTTGTAGCACAGTCAACATAAAATCTTACGGGGATACCGTCTGGGCCAGTTGCCTTTCTGGCGTCTAAGGATCTTAACTGTTTTACAATCCCAGATACACTGAACACTATGTCAGCCATCCTTTCGTTTGTTTGATAATTGCAAGGGGGAATGGTGCTGCAGTCCTCTAACGTAAACGAGTTTTTGAAATCTAGGTTTAGAATGTCGGCCTTATGTTTACCATCATCAGTTACATTACCCGTACTATCAGCAAGATAAGGTATTGAATTATTTGTAGCGTTCATAGATTCTACGTACGTCTTGAAAGCAGATGCCTTCCAGTCGTTGGTGAAGGCCGTGCAGTGCAGGTTCAAGCGCCGCCGCAAATAACACTCCTGATAAAGGACATCCCTGTCGCACCGACCATCCAAGAGTGATGTGTTCAGTCTGGTAGCCGTTAACCATAATCCTCGAACGCGCCACGTGGATTAAGCGTAAGATCACCCTTGCTGACGCCTGCGAGAAGCACATGCGTTCGAGCACGGCACAAAGGAAACTGTCAATACGATCAAAGGCGTGATCAAACTCGACGACGGTCACAAGAGCGCCTCGGAGGCTGCAGGCCGCTGTCAGCGTTGTGACGTCGCGGTAGGCGCCAAGTGCCTTGTGGTTGTTGTTGTCACCACTTACACATATCTGGTCAGGATGGATCATGCGTTCCATGGTGGTATGAAGACGTGTGCGGAGGATACGGGCGAAAAGTTTATAATCCGCATTCAGGAGCGTAAGAGATCGATAGTCGTGACAACGGCTAGAACCGCTCGGTTTGGGAACAGGTATCATGATGTCTTCGAGGAAATCTGTGGGGACGGTAAAATAGTCGCAGAGGAGGTCTTGAAACATCTGAATCCACTGAGCGCCCATGAGGGGATAGAAGGCGCGGTAGATTTGGTTTGGTAGGCCGTCTGGGTCTGGTGACTTGTTCGGGGCGCCGCGTACCAAGGCCACTTTTAAGTCGTCAGCAGTTATGGGCGCCAGCAGGGCGTCGTCCTGCGCCTCTACTCTGGAGTCAGGCAGACCGCACAGGACGTCTTCGGACTCGCGAACTGTCTGTGGGTCCTCAGCGTAATGTCCTGAAATGCTGGACGAATGCTGCAGCGATGGCACTCTGTGGGACGACGCGTACACCCTGTAATGCCTCTGCTGATGTTGTATGTTGGCGCTTGCGGTGGCGTCTCTCTCTGATAACTTGATATATGGACGCCATTCGGTGGGAATGGTATCCTGAACCCTCGGCCAGACTCGGGCTCCGTCAAGCTGTTACGCGGTGAGACGGAGTAGGCTAGCTTTGAGACAATTAACCACTGTCTGTCGTTCATGTGATGGCGGCTGGGTCATTAGTTTCCTCAGCGCAGTGTAATAAAATTCCGACGTCGCCCGACGCCAGCACGCTCTGTCACGGCGGTGTCCCATTAGTGTAGGTCGGAGGGCCGGCTTGGCGCAGTCGAGCCACCAATGTAAGGTGGGAGGACGTGCATGCAAACTCAGGAGGCAGCGGTCCCACGTAGCAGCGATCTCCTGCCGACATGCGTCCTCATTAAGGTAGGAAACGTTCAGCGTCCATGGACCATGGCTGCGGTATGTGAGCTGTCGGGGGAGTGTGACTGAGCAGATGTATGTCAAATGGTCAGTAAAGGTTGTCGGCCACGGTTCCGCCTCCCTTGTCGCGGCGTGGAGTCCTAGAGAAACGTATAGCCAGTCGAGGCAGCTGGCAGAGTTGTCGGTGAAATATGTATAGCTACAGCGGTCCCTGTGAAGGAGACCACGTGTCATGTAGTGCCAGGTCTCACACGAGTGCCCGTAGTGCCAGACATGTAGAGTAGTGTGGTGTTTGGTCTGTTGGATCCAAGACGCTATTAAAATAGCTGCATATGATGTAGTGTTCCCTATTCCCATTCAGGAGTGGAGCAATTTCGTCGGAATAAAAGGTGACCCTTTCTCTACGGCGGAATGACCTGGAGGGTGAATAAACATTGACAATGCGGACTGCTCCCACTGTGACGGCAACACCTCGTGCAGATGGCAGATATGTATCTTCCGATGCTTTTCGATGTCTAAGAAATCAACAATTTACTGTAGTTAAAAGTAATCAAGTTTTAACTAGACTGCTAATTCACTAAAGGCGGCTGATAGCTGACTAAACTGTAATTACTAGATACTTCTTGTAGGAAACAATGAAAATAAGCACCAACTGTCTCTGGACTGTATTCAAAACAAACACGAAATCCATCGAACACTATTACTAGTACTCGAAAATTAAAGCTTCCTAAAAGCAAAAACACTCGGAAAAAGACGTGACAAGTAAGAAAAACACAGTTAATACTTAAATTTACGTAGCTTGCTGCACATGAGATGTGAAGTGGACGGCAATTACGACTATAACTTCGCTTACGAAAGATCGTCACGTTTTCATGTTACGAACTCTTTTCTTCACAATTTTCATATTGCTTGGGTTAATTTCTGTGGAACACTATTGGTCTTCTGTCACTGGTTGTAGATATTTCACCGAAAATTTCAGAAATACAGGTAACCCGTGAAATGTATTCGCAGTTGCGAAATGGAATACCGCCAGCAGCACAATTTAACAATGACAATGGCAGTTCGTGGCGGACGGAGTCTCGAACACGGATTTCTCGCTTATTATGAGCGATCACCTTACCATTAGCCTATCCGAGCACAATTCACGGTCACCCCCAAACTTCCATATGTTGCCAACCACGTGTCTTCAACCTGTTCTCGCACTCCTACTACGTGTATTCCCGTACAGGGGAGACATTTTACTAGAAAGTTGTTTGCCAGCTGGTGGCGGATAGATGAGATATTAAAGTGCCTGTATCTTTCCGAATTACGATGCAAAGTTCCTTCGGACATTCAGTCACGGAACTTCGCATCGAAATTCAGAATAATATAGGTGCTGCAATATCGTATACATGTAACCTATTCTGACTAATTTCATCATTTTTGTTGCCATTCGTTGGCTGCTTTGCATTTATTTCCTGATGTCTAACTGTTGCTAAAGTGCAGCCTTGTTCAAAATATTTAAGGACTTTGTTTTTTAGATTTTGTGCTCATCGAGAAATTTTCTCTTAGTAATTACATTGTCATAAACTTCATTTAGACTCTCAATTATGTGTGCTTGTGTGCCACCCACCGATATCTTGGTCCACATACAAAATGGGTACATACTATACTTACGTTCGTTCACAGTTTTAGCTAGGAAGCTATGTGCTTCATAGTTTTATGTTACCGGTATTACTGTTTTCCGTTTCATTTAACTTAATATTCGTATTTTAAACATAATATGCTTTATTTAGTTTACCACAGTACCATATATTGGCATGTCGTTTTACTGTGAGCCAGGACGCGTAATATCAGTCACTCTGACCGGGCGACGTGGCGCAATTGTTAGCGCACTGGACTCGCATTCGGAAGCACGACGCTTCAAACCCGCGTCTTGCCATCCTGATTTCGATTTTCAGTGATTTACCTACATCGTTTCAGGCAAATACCGGGATGGTTCCTTTGAAAGGGCTCGACCGCCTTTCTGCTCCATCCTTCCCTAATCCTTTAGGACCGAACACCTCGCTGTTTGGTCCTCATCCCCGAACCAACCAACCAACCATCAGTCAGTCTGCTCGTTGCTCTGAATTGGGCACACATCGCTGATTTTCAGTCACACAGGGTTAAGGCTGCTGGTCTGTTCACTGCTCTGTGTTGAGCACATAACATAAGCTGTTATTAAGTGGTACGATGCTACTGTACAGTATGTATGACGTTCTTGCAAATTTGAGTAAGAGACGTTTGTCTTCTTAAGCTTCCACTGGTGCAACGAAACATTTGTTATTACGTGCTTACGTAATGTTTCATCGATTCATAATATGCAAAACGTTTCCTTTGGCGCACAAGCATCTGTCACGCTATAAGGGGGCAAAAGAAAACTACGTACCAAGAAGGAATGATACGAATGGGACGGAAGCGGAATTTGGTAGATGTCATTAAATCCATAAATTGACGCCATTGTACAAGCAGTTATTCGGCTTGGTATTGTTTGTTAAATTGCCGGATGACTTGAGAGATATACCGCCACGTTCTATCCAATTGGCGCGTTAGATGGTCAGAATAACAATCTGGTTAGAGAGCCCTGCCCATAATGCCCAAACGTTCACAATTAGAGAGAAATCCGGTGACCTTGCTGGCGAAGGCAAGGTTTGACAAGCCCGAAGGCTAGCAGGAGCAAGTCTGGCCGTGTGCGTGCGGGCATTGACTTGCTGAAATACACTACTGGCCATTAAAATTTCTACACCACGAAGATGATGTGCTACAGACGCGAAATTTAACCGACAGGAAGAAGATGCTATGATATGCAAATGATTAGTTTTTCAGAGCATTCACACAAGGTTGGCACCGGTGGCGACACCTACAACGTGCTGACATGAGGAAAGTTTCCAACCGATTTCTCATACACAAATAGCAGTTGACCGGCGTTGCCTGCTGAAATGTTGTTGTGATGCTTCGTGTAAGGAGGAGAAATGCCTACCATCACGTTTCCGACTTTGATAAAGGTCGTATTGTAGCCTATCGCGATTGCGGTTTATCGTATCGCGACACTGCTGCTCGCGTTGGTCGAGATCCAATGACTGTCAGCAGAATATGGAATCGGTGGGTTCACGAGGGTAATACGGAACGCCGTGCTGGATTCCAACGGCCTCGTATCACTAGCAGTCGAGATGACAGGCATCTTATCCGCATGGCTGTAACGGATCGTGCAGCCACGTCTCCCTGACTCGACAGATGCGGACGTTTGCAAGACAACAACTAGCTGCACAAACAGTTCGACGACGTTTGCAGCAGCATGGACTATCAGCTCGGAGACCATGGCTGCGGTTACCCAAGACGTTGCATCACAGACAAGAGCGCCTGCAATGGTGTACTCAACAACGAACGTGGGTGCACGAATGGTAAAACACCATTTTTTCGAATGAATCCAGGTTCTGTTTACAGCATCATGATGGTCGCATCCGTGCTTGGCGACATCGCGGTGAACGCACGTTGGAAGCGCTTATTCGTCATCGCCATACTGGCGTATCACCCGGTGTGATGGTATGGAGTGCCATTGGTTACACGTCTCGGTCACCTCTTGTTCGCAGTGACGGCACTTTGAACAGTGGACGTTACATTTCAAATGTGTTACGACCCGTGGCTCTACACTTCATTCGATCCCTGCGAAACCCTACATTTCAGCAGGATAATGTACAACCGCATGTTGCAGGTCCTGTACGGGCCGTTCTGGATACAGAAAATGTTCGACTGCTGCCCTGGCCAGCACATTCTCCACATTTCTCACCAATTGCAAACGTCTGGTCAATGGTGGCCGAGTAACTGGCTCGTCACAATACGCCAGTTACTACTCTTGATGCCGGCCGGAGTGGCCGTGCGGTTCTGGGCGCTAGAGTCTGGAACCGAGCGACCACTACGGTCGCAGGTTCGAATCCTGCCTCGGGCATGGATGTGTGTGATGTCCTTAGGTTAGTTAGGTTTAATTAGTTCTAAGTTCTAGGCGACTAATGACCTCAGAAGTTGAGTCGCATAGTGCTCAGAGCCATTTGAACCATTTGAACTACTCTTGATGAGCTGTGGTATCGTGTTGAAGCTGCATGGGCAGCTGTACCTGTACACCCCATCCAACCTCTGTTTGACTCAATGCCCATGCCGTTATTACGGCCAGAGGTGGTTGTTCTGGGTGCCGATTTCTCAGGATCTATGCACCCAAATTGCGTGAAAATCTAATCACATGTCAGTTCTAGTATAATATATCTGTCCAATGAATACTCGTTTATCATCTGCATTTCTTCTTGGTGTAGGAATTTTAATGGCTAGTAGTGTATAATCCCAGGATGACACTCCAGATCATCACTCCTGGTTGTCGGGCCGTATGGCAGGCGACACCCGAGTTGGTATCCCACCTCTGTTCAGGGGTCTTCTAACAAGTTCAAACGGTTAAATGGCTCTGAGCACTATAGGACTTAACATTTGAGTTCATCAGTCCCCTAGACTTAGAACTACTTGAACCTAACTAACCTAAGGACATGACACACACATCAATGCCCGAGGCAGGATTCGAACCTGCGACCGTAGTCAGTCTACATGTTATATGCTCTCTACATCGACCATCATCAGTTATTGAACTACTCAAACAGCAAAACTAATTTACTACTTTAAGTGTCTCATTTCCTTATATAATTGCCTCAGTATCACCTGATTTAATTCGAATAAATTCCATTATCCTCCTTTTGCCTTTTTTGATGTTCATCTTATATCCTCCTTTCAAGACATTGACCATTCCTTTCAGCTGCTCTTCCAGGTCCAATGTCGTCGGCAAACCTCAAATTTTTTATTTCTTCTCCGTGGATTTTAATTCCTACTCCACATTTTTCTTTTGTTTTCTTTACTGCTTGCTCAAAATACAGATTGAATAACATCGGGGATATGCTACAACCCAGTCTCACTCCCTTCTCATCCGCTGCTTTCTTTTCATGCCTCTCGACTCTTATAACTGGCCTTTCGCTCCTTGTATTTTACCCCTGCCAACTTCAGAATTTGAAAGAGAGTATTTCAGTCAACGTTGTCAAAAGATTTCTCTAAGTCTACAAATGCTAGAAACGTAGATTTGCCTTTCCTTAATCTATCTTCTAAGGTAAGTCGTAGGGTCAGTATTGCCTCGCGTGTTCCAACAATTTTACGGAATCCAAACTAATCTTCCCCAACGTCGGCCTCTACCACTTTTTCCATTCGTATGTACAGAATTCGTGTTATTATTTTGCAGCCGTGACTTACTAGACTGATAGTTCGGTAATTTTCGCACTTGTCAACACCCGCTTCCTTTAGGATTGGAATTACTATATTCTTCTTGAAGTCTGAGGGTATTTCGCCTGTCTCATACATCTTGCTCACCAGATGATAGAGTTTCGTCATGGCTGGTTCTGCCGAGGCTGTGAGTAGTTCCAATCTTGTAGGTCCATATGCCTCCAGAATTTCTCGGTCAATTTGTGCAAAACTGGGACATTTTGCACACAAGGATCGCACTGTCTCTTGTACTTCAACTTTGTAATACCTTTCCAGTTGATGCAGCATACCTCTCGCACTCTGTGTTGCCCTTGTTAATGTGTCTGCAGGGAACCCAGAAAATGTACTTTCTTCTAACAATGGAACACTCTTGTTGCGCGATGGTCTTCACGTGGGGTGACATGTGTAACATACTGCTTCAAGTCGCCTCCTATCTCCCACCTTTTCTCCTTATCTTACTCCATTTTCACTTCCTATTATGCTTTAGTATTTCATCGTCCGACTAGCTTTTTATCCACGACTTCTCCAGCATAGGTTCATGTGACATATATTACACGTACATTTAACATATTTCACACATATTTGTAAATGTTTCTCACTTGAATTTCGCCATGCAGATTTGTCTGCGAACATTTTACGTCACCCCTTCTCATCCAGGTCCTAAGAGGTAGCTGAGGTGTCTTACTCCGCAATATTTTTCTATGAAATTGCTCCAGGTGCTCTCGAGCTACGCTTCGAAGTAACCACCTATTCATCTCTACCCCTAAGGGATGTAGGTAGTGGTTACCCCAAAAGTGCTTCTTTCCAGACACTAAGTAACCAGTAAGTCCTGGATTCTTACAAGAACTGAACTCTTGTATAAAACGACCTCAAACTTCTGATTACTTGATAAATGCGTTAATGTGTTACGTATTTGACGTTAAGTGTGTAAGCGAGAAAAAGTTTAGAAATGGTTTGCAATTACCTTTACAGTTTATTGCAAGTCAGTAAGTGTGCTAAATGTCAAACAATAGTTGACTTGGTCGAGAAAATCAGATAGTGTGAATGCTTAAGAAAAAGTAGTTTTTAAAGCAACTCAGTGTTTATGACGTCATATCTCTTGAACTACGTATCGCAGAATGGTAAAATTTTGCAGGAACATTCGGTGGTATATGAGGATACTGTCTGCAAAATTTGTTGGGAATAGTATTTGTAGAAGAGAAATATTAAATTAATCCGTCATAAATGGTGCATGAACAGTGAAAATGTACTAAGCGCCAAACTTTTGTGTTTTCGTGATTTTGTGGGGAATGACAGAGAGAAAAATTTTCGTAGAGGTTTTAAATTATGTGTAAAGTTGGTTGCAGTTCGCTAACTGCTCTGGATGAATACCAGGGTTGGAACTTAAATAGTGGCAAGCATTTATTCACAATCGATACAAAAGAGTTACATTTTTGTACCTATTATTGCCTTCAGAGTAGTCACCAGCTTTGTGTAGAACCCGTTGCCAGCGATGTGGAAGGCCTAGTATACGGTTAGCAGAGCCTGTTCTGTTGATGGTGGGAATGGAGCGGTCTACTGCCTGTCGAATTTCTGGAACAGTTCTAAAGCGAATGCCACGAAGTGGTTCCTTCATCTTCGGAATCAAATCAAAGTCACAAGGACTTATGTCCGGGGAGTATGGTGGATGGTACAGTGCTTCCCAGTCCAATCGACCGAACAGAGCAGCCACAGCTTGCGCTGAATGCGCCCGCGCATTGTGGTGCAAAATGAAGAGTGGGTTGCGCAGGAAGTGTCACAGCTTCTTTCGCAAAGCTGGTCGCAGCTGATGCTCCAAAAACGAACAGTCACACTGTGCACTGACGGTCTGCCGTGGAGGAACGTAATGCTTTAGGATAACACCATCACAGTCGTACACGAGAATCATGATAACTTTAGACTGCTCCAATCCCACCATCAACAGAACAGGCTCTGCTAACAGTATACTACGAGTTCCACATCGCTGGCAACGGGTTCTACACAACGATGGTGACTACTTTGAAGGAAGTAACAGGTGCAAACATGTAACTCTTTTGTATCGGTTGTGAATAAATAGTTGCCACTATTTAAATTCCAACCCTACTCATTCGCAAATATTGGATGATTATAATATGGTTATTTGCCCGTTGATTTTTCACCCCACCCTCGTCTCTTTGAAAAATAGTTGAGTGTTATCCACACACAGGTTCTTTGTAAACAGTAGGTCATATGTACAACGAGTTTGGATGGAATCGATCCAGTGGTTTAGAAGGAGATGTGGGACATACGACGGTCAGTAAAAAAGTGATATATTTTTGTCAGGAATTTCAAGTGCAACTACATACGTAGAATATCACAACACTGACGATTAATTAATAACGTTTCGATATAATGTCCGTCTATTTCCACAGTTCTCGTCCATCTTCTAACAAGGGCACGTATCCCAGCGTGATGTAAAACGCACGGTCATGCTTCCTGAGTCTTTGACGCACACAAGTCATCACGACGTCCTCATCTTCAAAGTAAATCACACGATGAACTCCTTTTAGCAGCCCGAACAAATGACTGTCTAATGTACTAGGTCAGAACTGTATGTGGGCTGAAGCAAGACTGCACAGTCTTTTCAGTGGTGTGACGACTGGTGTGTGGTCTCGCATTGTCAAGCAAAAAAACAACATCCACCATAGCATTTGTTGGGCGAACTCGCTAAAGACGTGTTTCAAGCTGTTTGACGGCTTCAACAGAATTTACTGTGCATCCCTGTTCCAAAAAATCAACCATAATCACATCCTCTGCATCTGAGAATAATGTAGCCATAACTTTCCTACTAGTTTGGAACTTTTCGTCTTCGGTAAACTCCTTCAATACTATTCCACTGACTGCCTCTCTAATTCTGGTTCAAAAAGTGAACCCATGTTTCGGCTCCGGTCACAGTTTCTGCCGGCAACTTCTCTCCCACCAAACGAAAGAGCTGCAAGAACTGGTAGGCAGTTTATTTTTCTTCGCTTATTCCGATCGATTAACAGTCTTGGTACACAAGTTGTACAAACCTTTAAGTAATCTAGCTATTGAATAACCGTCATCACATTGCCTTTACTGAGGGAGGTAAGGAGACACTAATCATCTGCAGTCACCCAGCGGTCACCACGAACGATGACTTACACTCGCTGAATAACCTTTATGCCGGTATGCCGTGTTTCATCAGCGAAGGGTGTTTGCCCTTCAGCTTCGTTACAGCGACGAGCCCGTCGTCTAACAGTGCTGATATCCACTGTTACATCACCGTACACATTTTTCAGTCTTTCGTGAAAGCGAGTGGGCACTACACCTTCTCAATTCAAGAATTCTATAACACAACGCTGTCAAATACGAACACCGATGCAGACCATTTTGCAAGCGACTGCGGTACTGGCGTCTGCTAACGAAGGAAGTTACTAATGCAGTGAATTGGAGAAGAAGCTTGGCGCCATAGACTTAAATTCAAATTTCTCACTTCACAAAGTTTACTCAAGGAGAAATCAACAAGAGTCATTACTTCCATACTGACCCTCGTACATCTACATCTCCATGCATCTGCATCTACATGCATACTCAGCAAATCACACTTAAGTGACTGGCAGAGAGTTCATCGAACAACCTCCACAATAATTTTCTGTTATTCAATTTCCAACAGCGCTTGGAAAAAAGGAACACCTCTATCTTTCCGTGCGAGCTCTGATTTCCCTTATTTTATTACGATGAACGTTTCTCTATATGTAGATCGGCGTCAACAAAATATTTTCGCATTCGGAGGAGAAAGTTGGTGATAGAAATTTCTTGAGAAGATCCTGACGAAACGAGAAATACCTTTGTTTTAATTATGTCTATACCAAATCCTGTATCACGTCAGTGATACTCTCTCCCATATTTCGCGATAATACAAAACGTGATGCCCTTCTTTGAACTTTTTCGATGTACTCAGTCAGTCCTATCTGGTAAGGATCCCACACTGCGCAGCAGTATTCTAAAAGAGGACGGACAAGCGTAGGGTAGGCAGTCTCTTTAGTAGATCTGTTACATTTCCTAAGTGCTCCGCCAGTAAAACGCTGTCTTTGGTTTGCCTTCCTCACAACATTTTGTATGTGTTCTTTCCAGTTTAAGTTGTTCTAACTGCGATCCTAGGTATTTAGTTGAATCTACGGCCTTTCGGATTTGACTGATTTATCGTGTAACCAAAGTTTAACAGATTCATTTTAGCACTCATGTGGATGACCCCATACTTTTCATTATTTAGGGTCAGTTGCCAAATTTCTACCGTACAGAATTCAGCGATTTGTTTTGATCGGCAGCCGGAGTGGCCGAGGGGTTCTAGGCGCTACAGTCTGGAACCGCACGACCGCTACGGTTGCAGGTTCTAATCCTGCCTCGGGCATGGATGTCTGTGGTGTCCTTAGGTTAGTTAGGTTTAAGTAGTTCTAAGTTCTCGGGGACTGATGACCTCAGAAGTTAAGTCCCATAGTGCTCAGAGCCATTTGAACCATTTTTTTGGTTTGATCTTCTGTTGACTTTACTAGAGGATAAAAGACAGCATCACCTGCAAACAACCAAAGACGATTGCGCAGATGGCCTTCTAAATTGTTTACATAGATCAGAAACAGCAAAGGGCCTACAACGCTACCTGGGAAATGCCAGAAATCACTTCTGTTTTACTCCATGTCTTTCCGTCAGTTACTACGAACTGTGACCTGTCTGACAGGAAATAACGAATTCAGTCGCATGACTGAGACGATATTCCATAACCACGCACTTTCACTTGAAGTTGCTTGTGTGGTACAGTGTCAAAAGCACTCTGGAAATCTAGAAATACAGAAGCAATTTGAAATTCTTTGTCATGTGAGTAAACAGCTAGTTGTGTTTCGCAAGAACGACGGTTTCTATACCCCGGTTGCCTGTGTGTCAATAGAGCGTTCTCCTCAAGGTAAAGCATAATGTTCGAACACAACGTATTCTCCAAAATCCTGCTGAATATCGACGTTAATGATACAGGACTATAATTTAGTGCATTACTCCTACTACTTTTCATGAATACTGGGATGACCTATGCTACTTTCCTGTCTTTGGGTATGGATCTTTTGCCGAGCGAGCGGTTGTGTACGATTGTTAAGTATGGAGCTACTGCATCAACGTACTCTGAAAGGAACATAATTGGTATAACGTCTAGACCGGAAGACTTGCTCTTTTTGATTTAAGTTGCTTCACTACTCCGAGGATATCCACTTCTAAGTTACTCATGTTGGCAGCTGTTCTTGATTCGAATTCCGGAATATGTAATTCGTCTTCTTAGTTGAAGGAATTTCAGAAGACTGTCTTTAGTAGTTGTGCTTTGGCAGCACTGTCGTTGACAGTATTTCCATTGCTATCGTGCAGAGAAGGCTTTCATTGTGTCTTGCCACTAGCATACCTTTATATACGACCGGAATCTCTTCTGCCAGGTTTCGAGACAAAGTTTCGTTATGGAAAATATTGTAAGCATCTCGCATTGAAGCCCGCCCTATATTTCGAGCTTCTGTAAAAGATCGCCAGTTTTGGAGATTTTGCGTCCGTTTAAATTTGGGATGTTTTTTCCGTTGTTTCTGCAACAATGTTCCGATCCGTTTTGTGTACGACGGAGGAGCATCTCCGTTGACTGTTAATTTACGTGGTATAAATCTCTCAATTGCTGCGATACTAAATTCAAACCACATCTGGTCTACACTTACTTTGTTCATTTGAATGAAGTGGAGTTTTCTCTTAGGAAGGCGCCAAGTGAATTTTTATAAGCTTTTTTTGAATAAATATATTTTTCGTTTATTTTTGGAGGACTTATAAGTTACATTGTTCAGTCTCGCTTCGATAACCCTGTGTTCATAATCCTTGTATCCATTTGGATGCTCGTTATTAGCTCGAGAAGAATTGTTGCTAAGAGATCAAGTGTCATTTCACAACCTTTTACCCTTCGCTCATGAACTAACTAATAGTAATAATTGTCAGAGTAGGCGTTTAGTACAATTTAAGACGATGCTTTATGCGTACCTCCGGATTTAAACATTTTCGCCAACATATCGAGGGTACATTAAAGTCACCACCAACTATAATTTAATGAGTTGGGTAAATGTTTAGGAATTGTATCATCGTTGGGAGGTCGGTAAAAGGACCCAATTATAATTTTTTTCTGTTACCGAGAATGACCTCTGCCCATACTAACACACAGGAAGTATCTACTTCAATTTTGCGACGAGTTAAACTTCTTCTGACAGCAACAAACACGCCTTCGCCAACCGTGTTTAGCCTATCCTTTCTGAACATCGTTACGTTCCTCGCAAAATTTCGGCTGAACTTATCTCCGGCTTTAGCCAGTTTTCAGAGCCTATAACGATTTGAGAATCATTGCTTTCTGTTAGCGGTTTTCATAATATTTCTGGATATGCGACAGTGCTAGATAGGGAAAATAACGATACAGCGTGCTAGATATGGCAAATAACGAAATTAAGCAGAAGAGTTGTGGGGAAGATCAGCAACTCATGGAGCCCTTTAGTCTCGTGACTTTTCGTTTCTGTGCTTACGCGTCCAATGCAAGTTGATTCATGCCACTTTGCTCCATCTCCCTCCTACAGCCGACCGCCATTATTCTGACATCGGAGCTGGCTTAGATCGGCGCTGGCTTGCCGCAAATTTGATAATAATGGAAAAAAGTCTCCACGAACAGGGCGCGTTCTGCCTGCGGCGGCGCCGCGGCGGCGGCGGCGGCAGCGGTAGCAGAACGACCGCACGGAAGGGGTGGCGAGCGGTAGCCCGTCGAAAGCTATTAAAACTCCGACGCTCGCTTCTCGAGGGCAGCGGAGGGAAATAAAAACTGGCGCCGGTGCGCTGGTCGACGCTCCTCTCGGTGATGGCGGATTAAAATATGCCCCGCGCCGTTCTCGTGCACCGGAGCGAAAAAAAAAAGCGACCCGCCGGTTCTTGTTGCGAGGAATCGTACAAGCGCAGCGGCCGTGGGCGGACGTGGCGGTAGGCGACGCGGAAGTTCGGCGCGTGTGCCCTTTGCGGCTGCGAACGCCACCGGTAAGCGAGAGGAGGCGTTTTTCCTCCGTCGCGCTGCGGTTATAAAAACGAACAAGCGGCATGTAGCACCCTAGGGGCTCAAATTCCGCCCTCGACAAATTCCTAAAACAACTGAAGGGTCTGAATATTTCCCATGGAAACGTACTCTTCGCAGCATAATATTGGCGACAACGATGCGACGCCCATATGACGCCGCGCTTTTTTTTCCTCCCTGCCACTGCGTGTTTTAGGGGATCAAGGCTCTCCTGTACTGGAAGCTGTACCGGATACACAGTCTGGCAAGAAAAGTGAAGTAGCCGAAAAAAGCGAAGTACCCAGAGGTGGAGGAAGAAACCAAATGAAACTGCATGGACTGAGAAGGTATGTGATGCAATGTCAGTGTTTGCTAAGTGGAGTAAAATTTACAATGAACCTGGCAGTATGAGCCCACTTATCATTATGATGTTGCACCCTCTCTGGCCTGGATACAACCACTTATTCGGTTGGTAAGGGTGTCATCAAGCCTTCGTGTTCGCTCCTGAGGCTAGCTGGCCCACCCAGAACTATTTTAACTGGTCGTTGATATCCTGGATACTGAAATGGCAAGGAGTTGAGGTCCGAGCTGATTCCACACAAGTTCAATCGGGGACAGCTCTGGGGATATTACTGACCATGGGAGGACCTCAACAGCAGGCAGGCACTTTATAGAGACACGTGCCATGTGTGGACGAACTTTGTCCTGTTGAAAAATGGCATCACGATACTGTCCATGGGGGCTAACACATGACAACGCAAGATGTTCGTGACATGCCATCTGAGATTTCTCAGTCACTAGTAGCCGTGGCACGAAGTTATATCTGATGCCTGAACATGTGGTTCATGCATGATGATGCTCCAGCACATTTTCATTTACGAGTGCGTCGGCTTCAAACTCGGACGTATGGCCAACGTTGGATAGATAGAGGAGGGCCTGTGCCATGGCCTCCAAGGTCTCCAGATTTGAATCCCATGGATTTCTGTGTGTAGGCTCATGTGAAACGCCTGGTCTGCGCTACCGATATCAACTCTCTTGAGGAGTCACGGTTGCGGACTGAAGCATCCTTCCAGCATTTACAGAATTCCCCAGGACTGCCTGTGAGAATTCGCAGCTCATTTTATAGTTCAGTGTTGCAATCGGACGCACAGACAACATTTCCAACACCTACATGAACATTTAGAAATGCCACGTGTTCCTAGACACCGTTGAACCGGCAAAGAAAATGCGTTGTATCTCAACAGCGGTTGATTTGTGGACCCACGTTTATTGGAGATTTTTAGCTACTTTGTACCTGTACTTTCCATGTGTGAAATATTGACCATCATTCTTGAAACACCCTGTATAGGCCTACCTTGACGGCCCTGATAAAAATATTAAACACAACAACACTAATGCACTTGGTCGCCATTCACTCCCCTTACACACCATACCAGTCGTGGTAACAACACTAAATGCTAACAACAACAATGCATTCTTGTGTCCATGCTGTCACAGAAAAGCGCATCCCTAAATAAAAGCGTACTCGACGATGGCGTGCACGTCTATGAAATTACATTTACTGTAGTATCATAAATCAATATCACCCTCACCAGTGTCTCACAGTTGGTAACGGAAACGCGCTTTTCCGACAGATGCCGACAGCGGTCGAGCGGAGGAACCCTGCGGATCCAATGATGCACGCCCGCTTAGCCAAGCCTTCAGCAGCTCTGACTATGAATGGTCTCTGCCGCCGCGATACTGGCTAGCGGACGGCAGCTACCCACCGAAGTCTCAGTCACAGTATTGGACAGTCTTCAGTTTTAGTCAGCCTTCAACAGTTAATCCATGCATTAGCAGTTGGAACCTCACAGTGCAAGACGCTCTTTTGCTTCTTGTAATAGCTGAACTTTATTGCTGTTTGTTCTCTTGCAAATTTTCTTTGCAGCACTTGGAGGAAGGTACAAGTTAATTAAATCTTCCGTTTACTGCGATAACGTGTTCGCTAATCATTTCTGCTCCTGTCCAACTTCCCTGCGACGACAGCTGCTGCACCACTCTGTGGCCCACCTCTCTTTACCGTTGTGTATAGAGGACTACAGAACGTTTATATCCGACCAGATTTTCTGAATTCATCACTTTTTTTTGTCAGGCAGTGTAGCCGAATCCATTAGACCCAACAGCGAATGTTGAACAGGATGGGAACTCGTAAGGAAGCGTAACAGGAACGCCAATTTCCTAAACACATGAAAATCTTGTGCGGGTTGCACATCACCCTTTCCAAGTATGTGATAAAATAAGACAGCCTGCCAGGAAAGCTACAATGTGAAAATGCGACTATTTAGGAAAGCCCAGCCTCAACTTGTGACCGCTAATGTAGGCTTCTTAAAGCGAGTTGTTATCATCATAAAACGTGAAACATTAAGAGTGGTACTATGCTTAATGTTTTATAGGCCCGCCTCCGTAGCTAAGTACTCAGAGTGAGCAAATTGACATGCGGAGGAGCTGTGTTAGATTACTGGTAGAGCCAGAGATTTTCTCCTGATGGGAGGACTGAATGGGGTGTACTCTGCCTCGTGATGCCAACTGAGGAGCTGCGTAACCGTGTAGCAGTGGCTCCAGGTCACGAAAACTGACACAACATCCGGGAAAACGGTATGCCGACTCCACACCGCTCCATTCCGCATACAATGACGCCATTGACAGAGGACGACACGGCGGTCGGTCGGTATCGATGGGCTCGCCACGGCCTTTGATGGAGCTTACGTTTTTAAAGCTTTATATTATATTGAGCAAATAGTAAAGGAAACGAAAGAAAAAATTAGAATGGGAATTTAAGTCCAGTGAGAACAAACAGAAACTTTGTGGTTTGTTTATGAAATTGTAATTCCGTCAGATACATAAAAGGACTTGGAGGAACAGCTGAACCGAATGGTCAGTGACTTGAAGGGAGGATATAAGATAAACATCAACAAAAGTAAAACGAGGATGACGGAATGTACGCGAATTAAATCAGGTGATGCTGAGGAAATTAGATTAGAAACTGAGACACTTAAAGTAGTAGACGAGTGACGCTATTTGGGAAGCAAAAAAGAATCTGATGATAGTTGAGGTAGGAAGGATATAAAATACATATTTGCAATGGCAAGAAAAGCATTTCTGAAGAAGAGAAATTTGTTAACATCGAGTATAGATTTAAGTGTCAGGAAGTCTTTTCTTAAAGTATTTGTATGGAGTGTAGCCATGTATTGAAGTGAAACAGGGGCGATAAATGGTTTAGACAAGAAGAGAATAGAAGCTTTTGAAATGTGGCGCTACAGAAGAACGCTTTAGGTTATATGGGAGGAACATGCAACTAATTAGGAGGTACTGAATAGAATTGGAGAGAAGAGAAATTTGTGGTACAACCTGATGAAAAGAAGGGATCAGTTGGTAGGACACATTCTGAGGCATCAAGGGATCACCAATTTAGAACTGGAGGGACGCGTGGGAGGGGTGGAGGGGGTGGAGGGTAAAAGTCATAGGGGGAGAGCAAGAGATGAACACAGTAAGCAGATTCAGAAGGATGCAGGTTACAGTAATTACTCGGTGATGAAGAGGCTTGCGTAGGACAGAGTAGCATGGAGAGCTGCATCAAACCAGTCTTTTGACTGAAGACTACAACAACAACAGTATAGAAGCAAAGTGTATGGCCTTGCCGGCCGGAGTGGCCGAGCGTTTCTAGGCGCTACAGTCTGGAACCGCGCGATCGCTACGGTCGCAGGTTCGAATACTGCCTCGGGCATGGATGTGTGTGATGTTAGATTAGTTAGGTTTAAGTAGTTCTAAGTTCTAGGGGACTGGTGACCTAAGAAATTTAGTCCCATAGTGCTCAGAGCCATTTTTTTTTGTTTTTTTGTTTTTGTTTGTGTGGCTCTCCCCAACCAGCCAGTAGTACTTGATTACATTGGCCATCAGATGATAACAATGCTGAAGCTGATTATGGTTAAAATGGAAACTAATTGGCGGTCATATATTCTCTCATAAAACATACATAAACAATTTGTGAAGCATTCTCAGATCGCACACTGAAATCTTGCATTCTGCAAGGAAATAATCGTCGCTAGACGTAAATATTATGACAGTTGCAATTCAAATGGCTCTGAGCACTATGGGACTCAACATCTTAGGTCATAAGTCCCCTAGAACTTAGAACTACTTAAACCTAACTAACCTAAGGACATCACACACACCCATGCCCGAGGCAGGATTCGAACCTGCGACCGTAGCAGTCCCACGGTTCCGGACTGCAGCGCCAGAACCGCTAGACCACCGCGGCCGGCCACAGTTGCAATTAAACATAGTTGAAGGTAAGATAATATCCACAAATAAGAGAGAGAATAATTTATACTGGTAATTAACTTCTGCAAACTGTGTACCAAAGACGGCACTACTTTTGGTTTTTGTAACAAGGATAGTCCACTCTGGGTCTATGAGTCGCTGGGCAGAGATGGTGTATGCTCCTTCTGGCGAAACAGTGATAACTCCTGACTCCGAGCCATGCTGAGTAAGTTCTCTTCTAGCCGAGTTCAGTTGGGCGACTGCAGAGTGTGCGAAGCGACGGGCGTCAGCAGCAGAGATTGCCTGTGTCGTATTGGGCAGTGAACACACTTACGACATCGCAGTAGGAAGCAACGTTCTTTCGGACTTGCACTGCGGCGACTACAGCAGTTATGAAATGCATCCGCTTTTGTAAACATGGACAGCCATCAGCTATATAATGGAATGACGACATTGAAAATTTGTGCCGAAGACTCGAATCCGTATTTGCCGCTTATCGTGAGCGGTCGCCTTATCATTAGGCTACCTGAACACGTTTCACAGCAAACTCCCATATGTCGCCAAGCATGTGTGTATATTTCCGTATGGGGGAGGGGGGCGGCTGACATTTTAGTTGAAAGTCGCTTGCCCGATGTCGGTGGATAAATATGACATTGCAGTGCATGTTTTTTTTTTTTTTTTTTTTTTTTTTTTTTTTTTTTTTTTTTTTTTTTTTTTTAGAAGTGATTGCATGTCCGAAGGAACCTTGTATCGTATTTCTGAGCAACAAAGAAACTGCAATATCGTATTTATCCGCCGACACCGGGCAAGCGACTTTCAATTAAAACGTTTCATATAACGGATGCACGAGTGCGGGTTGTAGATACATGGCTGACGACATACGGAAGTTTGGGTCTAGCCGTAAGTTATGCTCGGATAGTCTAATGGTAGGGTGACCGTTCGCGACAAGCGTAAGCTCCTGGTTCGAGACACAATCTGCCACAAATTTTCACTGTTGTCATTTATTCCATTATCCAGCTGGTGGTTGTCCATATTGCGAGTACATTTTATGGAGAATACACGTGGAGTTTTGGAACGTGCGGCTCACCGATGTTGAGCGCGTAGTTGTAGCTCTGTTTTCTGACATGTTGGACACAGTACACTATTGTGTGAACCGCAAATAAACGTTATTAGCACGTGATTAGCTAGAAAGACAGATTACATACCATGTGGGTATCTAGAAAGGCAATGGTTCGAGACCAGGTCCGCACACACTTGTAATCCGCAAGGGAGTTTTATTGTGAGATGATGTTTCTTTCTAATTCAGCCCTCGCTTAACCGTGACAGTATTGTTTTAATTCGCTAGAATCTGTTGTAATTCATTTGTCTGAGGTACTGACCGCTGGTAATCAAGTTACATGCCGCAGGAAATGACAGGTTTCGTTGCATGTTAATGAGTGTCACTATTCATAATCAGTGACTGCTTAATCTTATGTTGTTAACATGTTGTGTCTTGTGTCTAATACTGTACTTTTTCAGGCAAACCTTTGTGTAGCGTTTAATTTTTATGTACACTGATGAGTGACTGTTCAATAAAAATTGTGATGTAACCTCATTTGTAATGAAACCAGGTGGGCGTTCAATAGCAGCCAGATTTGAGCAAGATTGTCTGTCATTGAAACCAAAAACCACCGAAATTCTTTATAGAAGAGTAGGTACCTTTCCGAAATATTTGATTTTTAAGATTGTACTATGTTGCTGTCAGCTTTCGCAATCGTTCTGAAATTCTGTTTGAAATATTGGTTTTACTACCATAAAGCTGTATTTTCAATATGGTGTGGTTTCTAAGCATTGTTTCTTAACAGAAGTTGTTAAGCTTCTTTTATACTCTTGAGACGTTGAGCGAACGTGCTTGCGAGTATTGTTTAACAGTTTTTGATGTGTATGATCTTGTATCTCTTTACGAGGCTTTGATGACGTAACAAATTGTTTAAGCGGTTAGTCACTTGAGCTGAAATTACATTTCGAGAACGAAATCTGTTTTGCTGAGAAACTCTACGCACTGATGAGGCAAGTATTTGTAATTTGTGATGATCTAAGATGGTGTTGTTTAAATAAATGAACATGTTTTTCCAGTTCGTAATTCAGTTACATGGTCCCAGCCTTACATCCTACTGTTTAGTACTGTCGCAACTGACATATCACGTAAGTATTGGAAGGGTAACACTAAGAAACCACATAGAATGGAACGAGTAAGGGAAACGATCAGAAGGCGAGTGGGAGGCGCAGAGAGAGAGGGGGAGTGAGAGAGAGAGAGAGAGAGAGAGAGAGAGAGAGAGAGAGGGGGGGGGGGGGGGGAGAGGGGGGGTGAGATAATGTGAACGACAGAAAGAAAGACTCTGATAGTATCCGATTTCAATATTAGTGATGAACATCTAGAGTACGTTGCGTTTATTAGTATTTAGGAGTAATAACAAGGCGCGATGTGAAATGGATAACCTAAAACTAGTATTAGGGAGGACGAATGTAAGAATTACACTGCGCCTCGCTAACGTTATACCAAAATCTGGCGCAGAGACGCACGCGCATAGGCAGCCCTCTGTCGAGTTACTGACCTCTTCGAATACTACTCCATCTATGGCGCTTGGGCGCATTCGTAAAGGTGGTACTATGTGCACACCGTCTTTCGAGATAAGGGTTCGCGGAGTTAAAATTCAGATGTGACATTAATTAAATTAACTATCTTTAGAGGTGTCATGAGGCATAAAATGTTTTCTTTTTGAAAGTATTAAAGACATCACCGGATCACGCGTCTTGTGCAGCTGAAAGCCACCAACACGAATGATAAGATCTTCTGCCAAACATATTTCCACAGATTCCTTAACAGTTGAATCTCAGAAGCATCTCACTGAGACCAAGATTTTCGTGGCAGAATAAGTCATTGAATGGTCTATGGACATACGATGCTCGGCTTTGTTACAATTACTGGGATGCGAAAGGGTGAGTGTGGCGACGATGTTCAGTGCACCTTTCACATATTGTGCGTATGGTCTGACCAATGTAGGATTTACCACACTAGCAACGCACTCTGTTGATTCCAGCCTTTCGCACTCCGAAGTCGTCAGTTACCGAACCGAGAGCACACGTCTCTGTAGGGGGCCGGAAGATTGTTTTAACATAAGGTTTCCTTAGGGTTATGCCTAATTTCGACGAAGTATTGCCAACATATGGAAGGAGCGCCCTGGGCTTGAACATCTCCTTCTCCTCTTGATCTTGTGAGTGGTCACGTTCCTTCCTCCTTAAAGCTGTGCTAATCTGATACGAAGAATATTCATATCTTTGAACACAGATTGTAGATGTTCCAGCTCCTTTACAAGGTGCCTTTACCAGACAAAACACGAGCCCGGTTCACCAACGTGCCCGGTGCACCATCGTATATTTCGTATAAAGATCATGAGAATAAAATGAGAGGTATAACTCAGTAACTTTTTCCTCGCTGAATACACAAATGGAATAGCACACAAAGTCGACAACATTGGTATGATTTACCCTCCGTCATGCACGGTGCAATGGCTTGCGGACTCCATGCAGGGTGTTTCACAATCCATATTTCACACTTCTAGAGGTTGAGAGGGGACTTAGTAGATCAAGTTTAACATAGGAGCCCATGTTCGGAAACGTCACCCAACGTCATAATGCGTACGGAAGAACCAAGGAAAATGGCACATCTGTCTAATATGGTGTAAGGCCCCTCGAGCACTCAAAAGGCAGCAACACGACGTATTATGGAAGCGAATAGTGTCTGAAGTAGTGCTCGAGGGAACTGACATCATGAATCCTACAGGGCTGACCATAAATCCGTAAGAGTACGAAGGCGTGGAAATCTCTTCTGAACAGCACTTTGCAAGGCATTCCAGATGTGCTCAATAGTGTTCATGTCTGGGGAGTAAAGTGGCCAACGGAAGTGCTTAACTCAGAAGAGTGTTCCTGGATCCACTCCGTAGCAATTCTGACGAGTGGGGTGTCGTATTGTCCTACTGGAATTGTCCAAGTCCGTCGGAATGCACAACGGACTTGGATGGATGCAACTGATCAGACCGGCTGCTTACGTACGTGTAACCTGTCAGAGTCGAATCTAATCGTGGGTATCAGGGGTTCCACATCACTCAAACTGCACACGCCCCGCACCACTACTGAGACTCCACCTGCTTGATCAATCCCCTGCTGACATGCAGGGTACATGTACTCATGAGGTTGTCTCCATACCGGTACACGTCGATCCTCTCGATACAATTTAAAACGAGACTCGTCCAACCAAGCAACGTTCCACTCATCAATAGTCCAGTGTCGGTGTTGACGGGTCCAGGAAGGGCGTAAAGCTTCGTGTCGTGCAGTCACCAAGGGTGCACGAATGGGCCTTCGGCTCCGAAAGCTCATATCAATCATGTTTCGTTGAATGGTTCGCAAGCTGGCACTTGATGGAAGGATTGAAATCTGCAGCAAAATGCGGAAGTGTTGCACTTGTGTCACACTGAACGATTCTCTTCAGTCGTCGTTGGTCCCATACTTGCAGGATCTTTTTCCGGCCGCATCAGATGTCGGAGATCTGATGTTTTACCGGATTCCTGGTATTCACGGTACACTCATGAAATGGTCGTACGGGAAAATCCCCACTTCATCGCTACCTCGGAGATGCTGTCTCCCATCGCTCGTGAGTCGACTATAGCACCACGTTTAAACTCACTTAAATCTTGGTAGCCTGCCACTGTAGCAGTAGTAATCTATGTAACAACTGCGCCAGACCCTTGTTTTATAGAGCCGTTGCCGGCCGCAGCGCCGTATTCTGTCTCTTTTCATATCTCTGTATTTGAATACGCATGCCTATACCAGTCTTTTTGGCGCTTCAGTGTACATTCATACAGCTATTCCGTGATGGTGTTACAAACTTTCAAGGATGATGAAGAAGCATAAATGTATCAGTTTGAGGTAAGGATCCCTGTACTGGAAACGAACGAATCGAAAGTTGTAAGCGAAAACCCTTCTGGTACCTCTGGCAGTGGAATACATGTACCGGAACTGTAGTTGCTAAGATTGTAGGGTATGTAACTTTCAGAGGTGGTAGTATGGACCAAAACAAGAAGGAAGTACTTGTCAAGTAAATATGGACTCTACAACGCATACTTGGGGAGCTATGAGCACTTCTTCATCTCGCTAATGTGAAACACGTCTCCTGTATTGAACAAATGCCCATAGCTGTTCAGGTATGCATTTTAACGTCCATGTTTACTGGACATCTTTTCTTGTTTGGTACCAACTACCACTTCTGACAGCTGAATGCCCAACAATCTTAGCAACAACAGTTCCAGTACATGCATTCCACTGTCAGAGGTACCAGAACGGTTTTCGCTTATAACCTTCGATTCGTTCGTTTTCGGTACAGGGGCCCTTACCTCGAATTGATACGTTTATGCTTCTCCATCATTCTTCAAAGTTTGTAACATCATCACGGAATCACACTGTATATACATACATTTACAGGTGCCTGCGGCTATGACTTCGACGCTCGGTAGAGTCGTTGGACGACGTTTACGGACGTGGGTTCCTATGTTAAACTTAATCAGCTAAGTCCCTTCTAGAACCTCTAGAAGTGTATAATATGAATTGTGAAACACGCTTTATACAGGATGGTACAAAAAGGTACGGCCAAACTTTCAGGAAGCATTCCTCACACACAAATAAAGAAACGATGTTATGTGGCCATGCGTCCGGAAACGCTTAATTTCCATGTTAGAGCTCATTTTAGTTTCGTCAGTATGTTCTTCCACCTACGCTCAATGGAGCACGTTATCATGATTTCATACGGGATCCTCTACCTGTGCTGCTAGAACGTGTGCCTTTACAAGTACGACACAACATGTGGTTCATGCACGATGGAGCTCCTGCACATTTCAGTCGAAGTGTTCGTACGCTTCTCAACAACAGATTCGGTGACCGATGGATTGGTAGAGGCGGACCAATTCCATGGCCTCCACGCTCTCCTGACCTCAACCCTCTTGACTTTCATTTATGGGGGCATTTGAAAGCTCTTGTCTACACAACCCCGGTACCAAATGTAGAGACTCTTCGTGCTCGTATTGTGGACGGCTGTGATACAATACGCCATTCTCCAGGGCTGCATCAGCGCATCAGGGATTCCATGCGACGGAGGGTGGATGCATGTATCCTCGCTAACGGAGGACATTTTGAACATTTCCTGTAACAAAGTGTTTTAAGTCACGCTGGTACGTTCTATTGCTGTGTGTTTCCATTCCATGTTTAATGTGATTTGAAGAAAAGTAATAAAATGAGCTCTAACATGGAAAGTAAGCGAATCCGGACACATTTCCGCATAACATATTTTCTTTCTTTGTGTGTGAGGAATGTTTCCTGAAAGTTTGGCCGTACCTTTTCGTAACACCCTGTATAGTTCTATATGTAGAGTGCGCGTGTGTGTATCTTTGTATGTATGTGTGTGTGTGTGTGTGTGTGTGTGTGAGAGAGAGAGAGAGAGAGAGAGAGAGAGAGAGAGAGAGAGAGAGAGTACCAAAAAGACGTTTATCCCATCTATTAGGTCTATTTTAACTTACGTTATTGAACATTTTGCAACATGCCACTGATATCAATGCAGGACCATGTTCGTATATCATTGAGAAATCCTTCGCTGGCTGTCGCAATGGTGGCTGTACAGGGCTGAGTCCTACACCGGTGACCGGCTGCCCGCTGCCTGGTCGCTAATCCAATCTGTCGACATGGCCGCGGTCTGGGCGGGGCCGGTACAGCCAGACGTTCTGCGGTAGAAGCCACGAGGTTTCCCGTGGCAGCCACGGAGCAAAGTGAACAGCAAGTAGGTGGTCGCCTTCCCGAGGAAATTGCCCCGCCACGGTTTCCTCATCCGAGCCAACCCCTTCATCTCACAGTAGCAGTCACACTCGGCGACTTTACTTTTTTGTTGTATGTAATATAACCTCAGTCATCCTCCAAAGTTTCGCTCTTCCGCTAGCACCATGCAGTTATTCCCTGATGTCTTAAATGTCTTAATACATATCAAATCATCGTATCCTATCTTTTACACTCCGTTCATCGCAAGAATAAATCTGTTGCAAACAAACACAAACGCGATGATTGTTCAGAAGCCGTGGCACACTTACAATGGTGTCCTTACGCTCTTGGAGGTAGGTCTTAGTTATGTACTGGTTACATTATTACTAAGTTACGTTAAATGAAACTTTAAGATATTCAAACGTATTACCAGTCATCAAAGTTTGCCTTAGTCACGCTTTGGAAGTGTAGTTTTTATTTCAAAAATCGTGTACAATCACAGCCTCAGCACTGTTGTGCTCCGATTGTCGCGCTTCTACGACGCTATATGAAAATGGCTGAGGCTGCCTCCTTTTCCGTAGTGAAACACGCTTGCGAAACATGGTTAAAAAGTGCTGAGGAATAAGTTGTTCTTAATATGTGTTTATAAATTTACAGAGAAAATGGGCTTTCAAGTTTTCCTAGGGACTGCAATAGATACAGTTGAGACACAGAAATGGCTCTGAGCACTATGGGACTTAACATCTGAGGTCATCAGTCCCCCAGAACTTAGAACTACTTAAACCTAACTAACCTAAGGACATCACACACATCCATGCCCGAGGCAGGATTCGAACCTGCGATCGCAGCGGTAGCGCGGTTCCAGACTGAAGCGTCTAGAACCGCTCGGTCACAGCGGCCGGCGAGACACAGAAATGGTAGCGTATATGATTAATAACTAATTGCAGTTCATGGTTTGCTGGTTCAAGTCTTGTCTGAGTCATTTGTTTTTCTCGTTCAGTTTGAAAAACCTACACCTCGTAGTTGTAAAATTCATCATCATTTGTATGGATAAGGTACACGTTCTTGCTTTTAGTTACATATTGCCGCGAAATTCCTGTTTTATTTCAAATATAAATTCTTAATTATCAATATTCTATGAAAGACTGAAAATAAAGGTTTCTTAAATTAAAAAAAAAGGACGTAACAGTTTATTTTTGTAGGCAAAAATGAAAAATCAAATACTCTTTATTTGGACTGTATCCATTGTTTTATACCACAGATGTAGATAGGTCTAGAAACATGAAAAACAATCATTTTCACAGCATCAAGCATACCATAGAAATGCTGCATTTTTTCATTTTCCACTGGACCACTACAATATGAACCCAACAGAACTGATCTGGAGCCAAGTTAAGGGATTTGGCCCGAGAAGTAACAAAACTGTTAAGCTGCATAGACGTACTGATCTAACGCGCGCAGCTTTTTCACAGGTCACTGCCGAATGTAGGCAGGATGTAGAACGGCACGTCATAGAAGGAGAAAATGCGGTACCTGGTTGGTTTCGTGCATTCTGTTGTTGATCGACTCGTTATCAACGTAACAAATGACAGTCCCCGACCTGAAATGTTTCTCGGATTCGGATAAGGAAGGAGCTAAGAGATTACCAGACGACTGACTGTAATTGATACCTTCAGTGGCTTCAGTATTCAGCGGTACGGTGAAATCCCTACAGTATGCCTTTGCATCACACATAGCTCACTCAGAAAAAAATACCCTACGTTTATGTTAGGAATTTTCATCACTAATGTTTGTAATAAGAATACTATGTCAGGTGAGAAGGAGAGCATTTCATGCTTTCCGTCAGGTCACCTAAGAAGTGCGCTGTAGTGCTGGAGTCTTGTCGAATATTATTTCATTCTCTTTAAAAATTAAATGACATTCTAGGCTGTATTGTTTCTTGTCCGTATCTTTTTAAGTCTGAACTGCAACTGCTCACGTCACTGCAGGTTAGGTGGACCGCTGGCTGGTCGGTGGCGTTCAAGTTGAATGCGCCGGTAAAGGTCTTGTCCCGCATTATCGCACATTCTGAGTACACGTAACACAGCTTAAAATGTATCCTTATGATCGTACTTGACTGTACTGGTCACAGCCTGGTTTCCGCTCCACGTGAAACGAAATCCAATGAGATTCAAACAAACGCGGAAGGATACATGGCAGGAGGCCGGGGTGTCCGAGCGGTTCTAGGCGCTACAGTATGGAACCGCGCGGCCGCTATGGTCGCAGGTTCGAATCCTGCCTCGGGCATGGATGTGTGTGATGTCCTTAGGTTAGTTAGGTTTAAGTAGTTCTAAGCTCTAGGGGACTGATGACCTCAGAAGTTAAGTCCCATAGTTCTCAGAGCCATTTTTGAAGGATACGTGGCGTAATGTTTACTTCTAGTTTATTCTGATGAGGAACAAAATACAGATAGTGTTTTCGACATATTCTTCCTGAGAACCACTTTTCTTAACAGTTCACTTACATTTCAGCGCTTATCTGCAGTACACATCTCAAACGCCTCAATCCTGTCCTCTTCCGGTATTCCCACAGTCCATGACTCACTTCCGAACAGCGCAGCATTCGAGACGTACTTTCTCAGAAATTTCTTTCTCACATTAAAGCCTGTGTTCGCTACAAGTAGACTTCTATTCATGAGTTGCCTTTGCTAGACTGCATCTTATATTCTCCTACTTTTAGCCGTGAAGCTGGTAGCAGAGTCCTTCTGTTTCGCCTAAATCTAGATCTACAGGTACAAGTACAAGCTACAAGGTCCCCAGTTTTGATGTTAAGTTTGTCACTAATCTCACTACTGCTCATTAATACTATCGTCTTTCTTTGGTTTTCTCTTGAAACCTTTCCAATATCCTCATGTGCTCAGATTCAATTCTGCTATGATTCTAACAATTGCGTTGGCACTGAACACAGCAAAAGTACTGTGGTGTCACCGCTAGACACCACACTTGCTAGGTGGTAACTTAAATCGGCCGCGGTCCTGTAGTACATGTCGGACCCGCGTGTCGCCACTGTGTAATCGCAATCCTAGCGCCACCACATGGCAGGTCACAAGACACGGACTTGACCTCGCCCCAGTTGTACGGACGACATAGCTTGCGACAAGACGTATCACGTCTTCCTCTCATTTGCCGAGAGACAGATTAAATAGCCTTCAGCTAGTCCATCGCTACTACCTAGCAAGGCGCCATGTGTATCATTGCTAATTGCTTACTACTATGCAAGAGATGTATTTCAACAAGAAGAACATCATTAAAAGTTAAGTAGATGACAATCTCTCTTCTTTTCTTTATAGTTTTTCATCCAGTCTCCTGTTTCAGAATTTACGCCCGTCTGCGTTAGTTTCGCGTGCACCTAGCCACTCATTGTGTCGAGACCTTAGGGAATCGACACAACAAGTACGTTGGCCAACTCAGAGAGAATATGGAATGACAAACCTAACTGTAACGTACTTTCAGACATAACACTCTGTTACGGATGGTGGCAGTTGAAACATCCCCTTAGAAAAATTTATTAAATGGCAGTGCTGGAACATCTATGTTATTTGATTTTCAAACAGCTGAGCAAAACTGAACGTACTCAGACATTTCTCTCTTTACTTATTCTGATCAACAGTAAACTGATACACAATATTTTTTTTTTTTTAGCGCAACGTAATCTGACATTCAATAACCCCTACAAAAGAATGGCCCTGACTAACAATAACCTATACCTCTCACGAATCACTTACCTCATAAAAATCTTCGTTACTCAAACTACTGCAATACAGCGAGCGCCAATACTGCCAGCTAAATAAAAGATTCTGAGGGCACTAACTACTGACAGGCATAGCTAGCAAATGAAAGATTTTGATGGAGAACAAACACTGTATTTACCTTAATAGTGTTCAAAAGTCATAATATATATGTATAATTTGTGACATCCAGTTTGGCAAATTTCCTTTTTCTGACGGACACACGTCCAGCTCGTCCGATCATATTAACATCTCAAAACTCTGGCTTCTCTCTCCCCACATCCACCACTGCTGGCGGCTCACCTCCAACTGCACAACGCTACGCGCTGTTCACATCCAACTGCCCAACACTACAATACCAAATATTCCAACAATGCAAACCAGCCACAGACTGCGCACAGCACAGTCAGTGATTTTCATACAGAACGCCACGTGGCGTTACCAACATAAAAACCTAAACAGCCTACTTACACCGTTCACAGGGGTGCGGCCAGTACTGCGTGCTAGCTTACTAGGAACCCTTCATCTACCTGACAAATGTATCGGACCTTACCTCCAGTGCAGTTACCAGTACGCTGCAGTGCAAAATGCGAATTCTGCCTAATTAAGTATTGAACACAACCACACTTGGTGAACTTGAATATAACTACATATGAAGTGAAGCTAATTCTGGATTATATTGTGGACGCATAGTGTCTTCAAATTAAGTGGTTGTGCATTCGTAATTACATCGAAACAAATTCAAAGATGACACTTATCTGAATTTGCAGAGCTGGCTCAAACACGAGTGTGTCGAATCTAGTGGTACAAAGGACACACACACGAAATTTCACTCACATAAGAGTTCATGTTTTATAAATTCCACAACATAGCTAATCTTTGTTGGGAAAATGCAATTAATGCTCTTTCCATGCGGGACTTCTCAAAAGTCGCAAGGATAGTCTGGAAAGCCAAAATATTAATTTGTTGGATGTAAGGTCCGCCAGTTATGCAAAGCACCCTTTTTTCCAAGTTCCCAAACAGGATTCAGCACCTCTGTGCCATCATCAGTGGGTTTATATTTTATTTAATCTTTATACTCGGTTAGCATGGTTTTTCAGGAACACTTGTGTATTATTTATTGCAGGTAGCTTGTCATGTTTTTGTATGGCAAGCCCTTTTTTCTCTACATCCCGATGAGGTGTTGTGAAGCACAAGTAAATATAGCACTTATTTTCACAAATATTTTCGTAAAAGCACTTTGCACTTCAGCTAAACACACTGTAATCATGTTGTGGTGGCGTAGAGGTGCTGAAACATTTTTGGGAACTTGGAAAGAACGGTGCTTGGCATAATTGGTGGACCTTAATCTAACAATTTTAACTGCAAACTCAGTAAACACAAGGAGCTGCAAATCCAAATGACGAATATTAGTTAGGCATTCTGCAAGTCAATAAAACCCACAACTTGCGAGTCGCGACCAAAGGGTCATGAGTAACGATAATATCAACAACAGTTGAGTTATAGCTTGGCAGTACGCCACTGTCAACCTGCCTTAAGGCTTGGGAGTGATGCGTCACACACACCATAAGCTGTGCTCATTAATGAATGTTACGTCCGTAAGGGACGGCATTATGAGGGCTGCGTATAAACCATCGAAACCGGTAGTGGCAAAATAAACAAGTGACTGACGCAGAAACTTTTTTGTGCTGTGCTCATCAAGCACGTGCGTCTAAGCTTCGGCAGAAGCATACTTAAAAGACAGTCATAAAGCTCACCGCCTGTGCGACTTCATTTAGACAGCTCATTGTGCAGTTAAGACGTCCGTCCAGTTCAAACGTCGAGCTGCGTCTCTCTAACAATGGCTCGTCGCCCCACCATTCACGATTCTCGCTGGCAGTGATGTCGGACATTACAGTTTACAAAGTATTAATTCTGCTTGTAATTATATCATTTCTACGATTCACTGACCTGGAGACAAACTCTAAACTTTATTAAATATGGCGAATTACTTACTGTCCAGCGCAATAATCGTAATGTGGACTCGACCACAGGAATGAAAGTGAAAGGATGTCTGCCCCAGCAAACTAACAAGGGAACCTCCCCATCGCACCCCCCCTCAGATTTAGTTATAAGTTGGCACAGTGGATAGGCCTTGAAAAACTGAACACAGATCAATGGAGAAAACAGGAAGAAGTTGTGTGGAACTAGGATAAAAATAGACATAATATACAAACCGAGTAGTCCATACGCAAGATAGACAGCATCATTGAAAGTGTGAGCTCAGGAGCGCCGTGGTCTCGTGGGTAGCGTGAGCAGCTGCGGAACGAGAGGTCCTTGGTTCAAGTATTCCATAGAGTGAAAATTTTAATTTTTTATTTTCAGACAATTATCAAAGTTCAGGCACTCACACAAAATCAGCTTCGATCTCCAAAATTCCAGGACATGTTCAGATTTGCTAGGACGTATGCAGGATTTGACGGTCTACACACGGAAAAATTTGAAAACGTTAAAAACATATGTTTTGAAAGAGCATAGGGAAAACTGAGCGACTGTGAAACTGTTGCATTCATTTGTTGCAGTTTATGTGACGAACTCTTATGTTTTCATCACTTATTTTGGGAGTGATTATCACATCCACCAGAAAACCTAAATCGGGCAAGGTAGAAGAATCTTTTTACCCATTCGCCAAGTGTACAAGTTAGGTGGGTCGACAACATATTCCTGTCAAGTGACGCACATGCCGTCACCAGTGTCGTATAGAATATATCAGGGGTGTTTTCCCGTGGAGGAATCGGTTGACCTATGACCTTGCGATCAAATGTTTTCGGTTCCCATTGGAGGGGCACGTCCTTTCGTCTATTATTCGCACGGTTTTGCGGTGCGGTCGCAAAACACAGACACTAAACTTATTACAGTGGACAGAGACGTCAATGAACGAACGGACAGATCATAACTTTGCGAAAATAAAGAAAGTAAAATTTTCACTCTAGGGAAGACTCGAACCAAGAATCTTTTGTTCCGCAATTGCACAGGCTAACCACGGGACCACGACGATCTTCAGCTCACAATACCCTTGATGTTGCTTATCTTGCACATGGACTAGTGAGTTTGTATATTTTGCTTATTTTTTTCATAGTTCCATACAACTTCTTCCTGTTTTCTCGAGTGACCTGTGTTCAGTGTTTCAAGGCCTATCCACTGTGCCAATTTATAACTAAATCTGAGGGGGGTGCGATGGGGAGGTTCCCTTGTAAGTATTGACTTTTACTTTGGGATCTTTTTCAGCATCGCTGCGCCTGCTTCTCCACTTTTCAGACCCAGCTGGCTTCGCCCGCCGTGCTGACTGGAAATATTTGGGGCCGCCGACCCCATCTGCCCCCAAACGCGCTATCTGGCCACCTCAGCTCCAGCGACCTCTGAGTACGATCTGGCAGGCTCACTCAAATATTTCACTATGTATACTCCGATTATTATGCAGTTTTCACCATTCTTCGAGTAAAAACATACTGCATCAATAATCACGTTCTCCAGCTAATTACTGTGCTTAGTTCTTATGCTTAAGTGTTCAGTTCGTTCAGTTATCAGCTTCAGCTTGCACCGTGTTATGACAGAACACTGCCATGCATCACACTTTATCAATGTTCTTCACTCACAAGGGAACCTCCCCATCGCACCCCCCTCAGATTTAGTCATAAGTTGGCACAGTGGATAGGCCTTGAAAACCTGAACACAGATCAGTCGAGAAAACAGGAAGAAGTTGTGTGGAACTATGAAAAAAATAAGTAAAATATACAAACTGAGTAGTCCATGTGCAAGATAGACAACATCAAGGAGAGCGTAACCTCAAGAGTGCCGTAGTCCCGTGGTTAAAGTGAGCACCTGCTGAACGATAGGTCCTTGGTTCAAGTCTTCCCTCCAGTGAAAATTTTACTTTCTTCATTTTCGCAGAGTTATGATCTGTCCGTTCGTTCATTGACGTCTTTGTTCACTGAAATTAGTTTAGTGTCTGTGTTTTGCGACGGCACCGAAAAACTGTGCGATTAGTAGACGAAAGGACGTGCCTCTCCAATGGGATTATCACATCCACAAGAAAACCTAAATCGGGCAAGGTAGAAGAATCTTTTTACCCATTCGCCAAGTGTACAAGTTAGGTGGGTTGACAACATATTCCTGTCATGTGACGCACATGCCGTCACCGGTGTCATATAGAATATATCAGACGTGTTTTCCTGTGGAGGAATCGCTTGACCTATAACCTTGAGATCTAATGTTTTCGGTTCCCATTGGAGGGGCACGTCCTTTCGTGTACTAATCGCACGGTTTTGCGGTGCGGTCGCAAAACACAGACACTAAACTTATTATAGTGAACAGAGATGTCAATGAATTAACGGACAGATCATAACTTTGCGAAAATAAAGTAAGAAAAATCTTCACTCGAGGGAAGACTTGAACCAAGGACCTCTCGTTCCGCGGCTGTTAACGCTAACCACACGACCACGGCGCTCGTGAGCTCATGTGATCCTTGAGTTGCGTATGTTGTACATGGACTATTCAGTTTGTATATTTTGCTTATTTTTTTCATAGTTCCATACAACTTCTTCCTGTTATCTCGATTGATCTGTGTTCAGGTTTTCAAGGCCTATCCACTGTGCCAACTTATAACTAAATCTGAGGGGGGTGCGATGGGGAGGTTCCCTTGTCAGTAGCCTATCTATCACACTCATTAGATTTTGTAATTATTTCCCTCTTTTATCAAGGATGGCAGTGTAATCAGCGAGTTTTTTCATCGATGTCCTTCCAATTTGAATTTTTATCTCAGTTCTGAAAAAATTATTTTCTTTGTTACAGTAACCATAACCGCTATAGTGTGTGACCACAGATATTGCCTATGAGCGATTCCCCAGATACCGTACGAAAAGCAGTGCGTCCTGTTCGTTAACGAGATCCAAAGAATATAGATGACGATGCATGAACTGTTCCTCTGTTCTGTGGGTTCTGGAAAGAATTCGATATGGTTCTGCTGTGTTCCTTACTAACCAAAATACTACCATGCAGAGAGTGTCCTAGTGCACGCAGCTTCACATATTGTTCTTAAATGGGTGAACTCATCAAATCTATGAGTTGCTGCCAGATTGTCCCAACTTAGAAGAGTGCTACAAAGTTCTTGTTGCTCACAAAATACGTAGTGAGGGTGTTTACCGAAGCTGTTCTTGTGAATAGGAAAGATACAGTCCATAAGACTGTATCGAAATGGTAGAAGGTTGGCAGCTGATAACATAAATGTAATTCTGCATTAGTAGGGGAAAAGATCCAGTACTGTTTGGTACAACTGTTGATGGCACATCATTCGAAACGGTAATATCCGTAAAATACCTGGGAGAGGCCATCTGGAGCAGCCTATAGTGGCATGATAGTATTAGTTGAAGGAAACGCAGGCGCTATTCTGAGATCTGTTGTCAGAAACCTAATGAAATGAGCTCATCCACAAAACAAGTGGCTTCCAAAAATTCGTTCGATCCATGTTTGAGCTTTTGCTCGCCAAGGGGACCAGATCGGATTATTAAATAAGACAGAAAATATCCGTAGAGGAGCATCGCATTTTGTCACGGTCTCACTCATAAGCTTGAGGACGATACAGAGATACTCACCAAGTTCTAGGCATTGTTTATCACGCAGCAGCGCAGTGTTAAATTTTCGAGATTGCGCATTCCAAGAACAGTCAGACAATATATTACTTGAAACTTCCTGGCAGATTAAAACTGTGTGCCGGACCGAGACTCGAGCTCCTTTGCCTTTCGCGGGCAAGTGCTCTACCAACAGAGCTACCCAAGCACGACTCAGGCCCCGTCCCCACAGCTTTAATTCCGCCAGTACCTCGTCTCTTACCTTCCAAACTTGCCCGCGAAAGGCAAAGGTCCCGAGTTCGAGTCACGGTCCAGCACACAGTTTTTATCTGCCAGGAAGTTTCATATCAGCGCACACTCCGCAGCAGAGTGAAAATTTCACTCTGGAAACATCCCCCAGGCTATGGAGAAGCCATGTCTCCGTAATATCCTTTCTTCCAGGAGTGCTAGTTCTGCAAGGTTCGCAGGAGAGCTTCTGTGAAGTTTTGAAGGTAGGAGACGAGGTACTGGCGGAATTAAAGCTGTGAGGACGGGCTGTGAGTCGTGCTTGGGTAGCTCAGTTGGTAGAGCACTTAGCCGTGAAAGGCAAAGGTCCTGAGTTCGAGTCTCGGTCAGGCACTCAGTTTTAATCTGCCAGGAAGTTTCATATCAGCACACACTCCGCTGCAGAGTGAAAATTTCACTCTGAATATATTACTTCCTTCAACACCCGTTTTTGAAATAATCACCATAGCAAAGTAGCTGAAGTAAGAGTTAATACGTTTACTGTCAGTTGCTCTTTGAGTTTTTGTGTTATGACAGTTGTAGATGAAACTTATGGAAAGGAAAAAAGTAGGTTAGTCTGAAGTGCATTAGGGAAAATGAATAGAATGTTGTAAATGAAGGTTACTATGTGTCTGATATGGTAAAATTTTCAGTATTATTTCTAGTTTTATCTGCCAATTTCAGTTTAAAAAATGCAGGATTTATTGTGGAACATCCTGAAATATTCCCCCTGCGGCCCTTGTAGTTTCATGAATTTCCAATGGGTGGCGGCGCTGTTCATAGCCTCCAAAATAGCGTTTGTAACAGAGGTGCGCTCCAGGCAAAGAGCTGTCATTGAGTTTCTTTTTACGGAAAACCAAAGCATCGCGGATATTCATAGGAGCTTGCAGTATGTCTATGGAGACTGGGCAGTGACGACGGTGAGTTGCTGGTAGAGGCTTCTATCGTCATCGCAACAAGGTCGCGCAGGCCTGTCCGATCTTCCGTGTGCCGGCCAGCCGCACGCAGTTGTGACTCCTGCAGTGTTGGAAACTACAGACACTCTCATTCGAAGTGATCAACGGATCACAATCGAACACCTCGTTGGACAATTAGACGTGTCTGTTGGTAGTGCAGACACACTCATCCACCAGTAGGGGTGCCCAAAGATGTGTGCCGGCTGGGTACCTCACCGCCTAAGAGAAGACCACGGAGGGCATCGAAAGACCATCTGTGCAGAAATGCTTGCACGTTGCGAGGCTGATAGCGACAATTTTTTGTCGAACATCGTCACAGGCGATGCAGCTTGGGTTCATCGCTTCGGAGAGGAAACAAAACAGCAATCAATGGAGTGGCGCCAGACCACCTCTCCTCCGAAGAAAAAGTTCAAAGTCGCACCCTCATCCGGTAAACTCCTGGCGACGGCCTTCTGGGACGCAGAATGAGTTATTCTGTCTGATTTCCTCGGTCATGGTGCAACGATAAACTCTCAAGTGTACTGTGCTGTCTTCAAAAAATTGAAGAAACGACTTCAGCGTGTTCATCGACACAAACTTCTTCTGTTCCGTGACAACGTAAGGCCTCACACAAGCGTGCTGCACCGGAGAGGAGCTCACAAAACTTCATTAGGCTGTTCTTTCTCAACCATCCAACAACCCGGAACTCGCACCTTTAGGCGTCCATATGTTTGGCCCAACGAAGGATACACTTCTCTGGGAGCTTTAAGTAGATGATGATGAGTTTACTGACGTAGCATATCGACGGCTCCGACGTTGGCCAGTAGAGTGGTGCCATGCGGGTATACAGGTTCTCCCAGTAACGCGGGGCAAGGCCGTCGCATTGAGTGGAGATTACGTTGAAAAATAGTTTTTTTAGCCAAAAGAGCGGGCAATAATACGGTGTATTGGAATCCTGAATAAAACCAACCTGCTTTCAGAAAAAAGTGTTGCATTACTTATTGAATGACTTTCGTATTATAGTAATGAGACATGGACTTAAAGGCGAAAAGTGTGTAAGGTAACGAGATCGCGTAATTTACTCGGGGCATACACAATCATCTATGGAGACAGTGTACGAAAACTTTTACCGCTGATCGCAGAGAAGTGCTTGCCAGAGGTGTTTCCCTCGAAAAAGCGTACCTGCAACCCCGCTAGAGGAGGGAGATTTTCAAAGGGTCAGCGTAACTGTGGGACCGGACTACGGCGCTAAATCAAGTGCACTAAAATTACTTAGCGCAGAGGGACATTTGGTTTAGTAAGAAAGCACAAAAAAATTTCATTCAAAGGAGACCTAAGAGTTGAGTTACAAGTCCTGGCTTGATGCGGGGTATTTGACGATCGCCTATGGACTCAGTTCGAAATCGAGCAGTTCTGTGCAATACAGACGCCAATATGCTAAAAACCGTGGGACAAGACTTCATTCAGCATGAGCTGAGAAACATGTTTCGTGAAAGTTCAGTATAACACACATCAATGGGCAACTATGCTTAGCTACACACACTATCCATTCACATAATGTGACTACCTGTCAAAAGCCTGGATAGACACATTTTGCAGGGCAGACCGCTGAGATTTCCAGGAAGAGGGTCAATGAGTTACTGGAACGCGCCGACAGGGATGAGCCGACTCCAATGCCTTGGTCAGCTGTGCTAAGTTTCTCGGCTCAGTTACCAAGGGGCGAACAACCCTATTGTGGTGGTCCTACAGATTCTCCATTGGGTTAAAGGGGAGGTTTACTACCTTTTGGTTCAAAAAATCGATTTTTTTTAAAATTGCATTTTTGGATCCATAAAAGTGTTTAGAATCCACCCCTGAAACGGTTTTTCCGAATAGGGAACGGAAATGTTTGTCATTCGTGGTTGAACAATAAAATGTGATCATCGAGAAGAAAGAATGCGTAGTACACGTAGAGGAAAGACTGGACACGCGGCTTAGAAATGCAAAGAAAAAAAACAATGGCATCGGAGGAAATGGACAAGGGAAGCTTACTGATGAACTGATCAAGGAGCTTACGACGTACTACGGCTTGACAATCTGACGGCATTCCAATTCGGTGGAACAGATGAAGAAGGCAATTTGGGCAACGTATTTCCACTAGTGTTCACTAATGACCATCCACAACACCAAAATTGTCCAGCTGGGGAAACTAGTTAGTGCAAGTGGCGCATTGCAGAGGCTACCGGTCATCTGGACGAATATCAACACGACCAGCCACTCTCCAAAGAAGCTCAAAAAGTGATTCATCCGATCTACGAGACCGTTTCGGAGAACGAGTTATTGTACCACTGCTTGAGAGGAAACACACAAAATTCAAATGAAAGTTTGAACCCCGGTGTTTGCAAGTTAGCCCCCAAGCATTTCCATTCCGGTGCGAAGACTGTGGAGACTGCGACTTTCCTGGCAGTGAGCAGCTTCAACGAAGGATATTCAGCAATTCTGAAGACCATGACAACGATGGACGTCACCCTGGGACTCTATTCGACGCAATTCGCCAAGCATTCGGACGACCACCGGATTCAAGCGGTCGAAAACCGCTTGTCGCCGGCCGTAGGAGCGGCTCTGGAGCAGCGCACGATGGCACAGATCGAGCAGAACGCTCTCTATGAAGAAGAGGAAGGACTAGTTTATGGACCTGCAATAGCAGATTGACGTAAGTTGCACAATACTGCATTTATATGTAGTCAAAGCTTCAAACGTGTTTTTCTCGAAATGACTTTTTATATTGCGCGGTATGGTAACTTCAAATCTACTGAACCGATTGGCATGATTCTTTGTTTCCGACTAATCTAACTAAATTGTCTAGGAGTTTTATCACTTTTATTCCGATCCATCAACGATAAATATTTTTACTTGGCCGACGAAGTAGAAAAATCGACGAAAAAACCCAATTTTTTTTCAAATGGCCGCCATTTTTTCTCCTATGGTGCAAATAACTTAAGCGAGCTCCAACTCCTAAAGAATCTTTTATACTTCGCTAACGTCAACTCAATTTTGATTTCAGACGAGCCGGCTGAACTGTGACATACCACGCGTGGAGGTCTGCATCGAAATTTTGTTTCGTACCGACGGCACTTCCGCCTTTGCTCTTCGACATTTCCGGTCGAAAAACTTCCAGTTTGTAGAGAAAATATCAATAAACATTTGACCAAATTTGACACTGATATCTATAACACATCCAGAGAAAAAAAAATTCTCAAAGAACATGCTTTTTTCGGGCCAAAGATAGTAAACCTCCCCTTAAGTGTGGCGAGTTTGGTGGTCAAAGGAGTAAGGTAAACTAATCTTGGTGTTCTTCGAACCACGCACGTACATTGCGAGCTTTGCGACGCGTTGCCTTGTTCTGCAGGTAGAAGCCATCGCGCCGAGGAAAGCAAACTGCTTGTAGGAATGAACATGGCCCTCAGGTATAGATGCATACTTGTGTTGATCCATTCTACCTTCCAGAACGACGGGGTCGTACAGGGAATGTCACGAAAACATCTCCAGACCACAACAGTTTTTCCTAAGGCCTGGACTCAGATGTTTCATGCATTACACGCCAACGGTCATCTGTCCGATGGAGCACAAATGTGATTCATCTGAACAGTTGATATCCAGTTGTGGTTTTTGTTACGGCGTAACGTCAAGCGCGGGCAATTCAGCCAGGAACTTTACAGCATAGAGGGCTATGACAACACATCAGCCAAAAGTACGCTGACTAGGACTACAACAAGAGGGTAGCGCCATCTACACGAAGAGGAAGTAAGCGCCATGACACCTCGTGGCGGTCCAGTTGAAGACGAGCCGATCTACGAACGCTACAGCAGCGACTTAGTATCTATATTGTTCCATTTGCATCAGGAATTGTACACACTGAAGAAACTTCTTATTTGTCTGTCACCCATCGCTTGCGACACTTCTGTGTTTCACAAACGTTAGGTATTGTCATTTATCTTACTGTAATAAAGATTCATTAATACGGTTTGCTTGAATTGTTGTCTAGCGATCCGAGAATGCAGGTTTCCTAGGCACCCGATACTAGACGAGTGAGCAGAACACAACAGTATTGGTGCTCAAAGTCCAGCCTTCGTCGTCAATGAACAGCAGTTAGCACAGATTCAGATGGTTCAAATGGCTCTGAGCACTATGGGACTTAACATCGGAGGTCATCAGTCCCCTAGACGTAGAACTACTTAAACCTAACTAACCTAAGGACGTCACACACATCCATGCCCGAGGCAGGATTCGAACCTGCGACCGTAGCAGTAGCGCGGTTCCAGACTGAAGCGCCTAGAACGGCTCGGCCACCGTGGCCGGCAGTCAGCACAGGTGCATGAACCAGGCGCCTGCTATGGAGGCTCACAGGTACCAACGTTGGCTAAACGGTTGTTGAGGAGACGCTGTTTGTCGCCTCTTGGTTCATCTGGGCGGTCAGTTGCTCTACAGTTGCACGTCTATTCTCCCGCACAAATCTTCGCAGCTGTCGCTCATCCGTATCGTCTACGGCTCGTGGTGCACCACAGCTCCCTCGGTACAGTTTCTAGATAGCGCCATTTTTCCACGCACGGTGTACTTTGACCACGGCAAAATGTGATCAGATTACAGACGTAGTCGTTTCGGAAATGCTTACATACTTGGCTCGAAAGCCAATGATCATGCCCTTTTGGACGTAAAATAAATCGCTCCTTTTTCGCATTACGACAACTACTGCCCTATTTTCAGCGTTCCCCCGTCATGTTTTATATACGCTCCTTTGCTAGTGCTCCACTTGCCATCTGTGAGTCGTTGTTGCACGTTGAGGCCGAACGTAGTAGGTGGTCACATTCATGTAACTGGACCGTGTATACAGCCTATTAGTGTTGGGTAGGATATGTATGCTTTATAAAATGTTTTTATCGCCATAAATATTTATTAGCATGTGAGCAACTTTGAATGTATTGGGATGATTATAAAACGAAACTTTCTTAAGTGTTCTGTTCTCTTAAAGTAATTAAATTGCAGTTTGTTGACTGTACAGATATCATCATTATACTGTACTTTAGTAGATACAGAGCTTCAGCGTTCGGACTTTGACTTGAAAATGATCCAAACTTTGTTTCATTCTTTTCTATGGAATAAAGTCTAGGGGCAACTCTCGTATTCAGTAGTTATTTTGCTTATATTACATTTCAAAACTGGCCAAAATTGATTAATTCGCTCTCTGGCAAGCTCTGGACTGTGTGCGAGGGAAATGAGGGTGCTCGCCGGCCGCGGTGGTCTCGCGGTTCTAGGCGCTCAGTCCGGAACCGCGTGACTGCTACGGTCGCAGGTTCGAATCCTGCCTCGGGCGTGGATGCGTGTGATGTCCTTAGGTTAGTTAGATTTAAGTAGTTCTAATTTCTAGGGGACTGATGACCACAGATATTAAGTCCCATAGTGCTCAGAGCCATTTTAGCCATTTGAGGGTGCTCAAACAAAGCGGAGGTGATACTTATAAGGAAGAGGTTATTCCCCCCCCCCCCCCCCCCCCCCACAAATCACACATGTCAGAACTGAAGGTTTCTTAGCGAGCGATGGAGAGAATCGTTGAGAATTATTGTGAGAGGCGTGGAAAGAAACAAATGAATTAGGGAACAGAATAAAATGGATGCAGGCAGCAATAAAAATTAAATAGAATTTGACAGAACTTGTAGACAGGCGAATGGGTGATTCATGGACGAAGGAAGTTCTTTGTTCGATTCCACGAAATAAGAAAAGACCAAGACGATGTGTCAATGGAAAGAGTGTAGATCATCCTAGAAAACAGGCAGGAGCAAAGTGAATCCTGGTAACAGAACTTTGCAATGCCTAGCAAAGCGTGAAAGACGCCTTTGTCTAACAGAGCATGCCTAACGGCTCCTGCTGGTGCTTATCATGAGGATTCACTGTCCCTCGCTCCTTTCTTCATACAGAAGAACCGAAAAGGCATCTTAGACGACGCTACATATCGGCTGAATACCTAATTTTTAAGTACAGTCGTGTACTATATTCAGTAACAGATTATAGCTATGTTACCTGGATGTGGCAAAGTGTTCTGATCTCAGACCCACAGAGAGCACGTAATTTTTTAATAACATTTAACAATCGTCTACGAGGAATCACAGTTTCACTACTCTTTCTGGAATTCATTCCTTAGTTTCACTAGTTATTCTGAAAGTTGGCTGGTGTATCTATACGTACGGCATAAACATTCATCACATTTACTTCACCATGCTTCTAGTATTTCGTCAGACTTCAGCAGTCGAAATACCTACTGAAGCAATGACGCTCAACAGTATCGATTTCCTGAAGCGGAAAACTCTTTACGCACGAGAAACGCGTGCGTCTTTGGTAAGTCGGTCAGAGATGAGATGAGAGATTCCAGTTAGGTGGAACGCAGGTATAACTGTGTGGACCCGTCATTTCCTGGTGAGTACGATAGCGAGCGGAGCTGTCCCGTATGGATTAACGCTGCAAGCTGTGAATAACCAAACCTCCATTCTTCTTGGGTACGTTTCACAAAGGCTTCTGAAAATTCCTATTGTTACTGTTATCAGAAAAAGTTAATTAGAAAAAATATAGTGTTCAAGAGAGGGACACTTTTACTATTCGTAGACGATGTGAAAGCGGTCAGTAAAGTAAACAGAGAAAAGCGGTGGAAGATGATGCACAAAAGAGGAATACTCTTCCACACAATAAAGGTAGCAGAAAGCAGGTACCAAGCATCAGAAATCATTATTACAGGAAATGGAAAACTTAAAACCGGGACAAATGTGGGAGTGAAACAGTTTGTCTCGGATTCTTTTTAATATTTATACTGAAGACATGCTGAGGCAACGGATGCATAAATTATTTATACCTGTGAGCAGCTGATTCCAAGTAGGGTTATCGCTGTCAGCAATAAAAATTTGACCACCAGCAAAGAATGGTCTAATCTTATAATTCTATGACATTATTCTTTGCTGATGGTCATATTTTGGTTGCTGACAGAGAGACCACACTCGAAAACAGCTGCTCATATTTAATTCACAACAGCTAACTTATGTAATCTATTAGTATTCTGAAATAGAACAAATGTTATGGCTTTCAGGAACCATAAGGCAGTTCACAGTAAAATAATAACAAATGATCAGACAACAGAAACAGTAAACTCGCTCAACTTCTTAGGAAATACTGTTTCCTTCATGATAGAAATGCACTTAGAAAGTGGACAGATTTAATTACATTTACGGAACAACCCACAGAACTCCCAGAAGTAACGTAATAAAGGAAATAGGAAATACGGACTCTAAAAAGCGATATCAGTGTCAAGAATGGCATATTAAAGGGTGTCGTGGACTGTAACAAAAAGAAATGAACCAAGAATGCTAGCATGAGAGATGATATTCGTGATAATAGTAGCTAGGTCCACACTATGCGACTGGAAGAAGAATATTGACATAAGAGAACAACTGGGAGTGAAAGGTATAAATCAACAGATTTTAGGACAAGTGAAAGGAACTTGTCACAAGAATGGAAAACGTCAGAATAGCAAAATTAATGATGAATTATTATCCAGTGGGCAGACGATCTTTAGGAAGGCCGAGAAAAAAGTGGGAAGATCAATATTTTCAACAAAGAGGGCGTAACACGCAAATGAACAATACATGCAGACCGACGAAGAATAAGAATAAGAAGAATTAAGGGCAAATCCTGGGTATATTATGGTCGCAGAATTTAGATTATTTGGTTTTCGCGGATCTTAACGTGCATAACGAGCAATCGGTAGTTCGACGCGTTTTTGGCCCACACTGACGTTATTGCGTCTCATTTTCTTTATTAGTATTCCCTTATACCCATTATCAATGTGATTTTTAGGCCTTTCCTTAATCAGAAGTGTTGTAAGATTTCGCAAGACTTACACTTTCGTAACACACAGTTAGTAACTGGTGTCCTGTTAGTGTTTGTGCGTTCTTAGATTGTGATTGTAGCTCCCATTGTTTTTGCAGTTTCCGACCCAAAGTAGTTTTATTTGAAATTGTTATTGACTTTACACAGCCCCTAAGCACTCTACCACTATCCTCAGTCTATGTTTCCTATGGTGACATTCTCTTGTTTGGGTTCGTTGCCTCAACCTGTAAACACGGGACCGTTATACGGTTCAAATGGCTCTGAGCACTATGGGACTTAATTTCAGAGGTCATCAGTCCCCCAGAACTTAGAACTACTTAAACCTAACTAACCTAAGGACATCACACACACCCATACCCGAGGCAGGATTCGAACCTGCGACCGTAGCGGTCGGGCGGTTCCAGACTGTAGCGCAAAGAACCGCTCGGCCAGAGATCGCCTTCTTGTCCATCTGTATGTCTGTCTTTCCTCAGGATCAAGTTCAGATTTATGTCACAGTTGAAGACCTCTGGTGACTAGGAGGTGTACAAATTTTAAGCTTCTAAGCAACTACAATCAAAAGATACTGCCATTTACGTCACATATTTTGATACTCGAAAGCTCTCGGGACCAAAACCTATAGGATACTTCACATGGGCCTAGAATCGTAAATCGCGAAATTTGGCAAAAAAGTAAAAAATCCGAAAATTATTAATTTGTATTTATATAATAACAAAATACAATTTTTGATCATTTTTATCAGTCTGTTTGTCTGTCCGTCTGTCATACCCTTTTTTTGTGGAACAGTACGGCGTATCAAGTTAAAATTTATGTCTCATTCTAAGGTCCACAGTAACTTGGAGATTTAAAAATTTAAAGCTTCTAAGTCAATGGCCGGCCGCCGTGGCCGAGCGGTTCTAGGCGCTTCAGTCCGGAACCGAGCGACTGTTACGGTCGCAGGTTCGAATGCAGCCTCGGGCATGGATGTGTGTGATGTCCTTAGGTTAGTTAGGTTTAAGTAGTTCTAAGTTGTAGGGGGCTGATGACCTCAGAGCAATTTGAACCATTTTTTTTTCTAAGTCAATGCAATCAAAAGATACGGCCAATTATGTAACATATTTTGATATTCGAAGATTCACTTATCAAAACGTGTAGAATACTTCCCGTTGACCTAGAATCACGAAATTCGGAATGAAGCAAGGTTTCGCTTTACAGGTAAAGAAAAAATCAAAAACATGTTAAAGTGTTAATATATCACTTAAAGACTATACATTGCATCCATCATAATAGACGAACATTACTGCAGGAAAACAAAATTTTCACGTTTTAGTAGGTAACTAAAAATATTTTATTAAATCTTCTCTCTCTGCGTATATAAACCGAAGTCCCCTGCTCGCTTCTTTTTATCTGTCCTGGCTAGTCTGAGGAACTACTGTAGACATTTTTTCAAATAAAATTCCGCACTGGCTGTTTGAATGACTTTTATTAAATCTGCGACCGGTTTCGCACCACTTATCGGTGCATCCTCAGGCAATATACGCGCTTTCCGGGTTTCGGCCAGTCAGTTAGGCCGTGTCTTCTGCCGCGCGGCTCTTCTCGACTTGCACGGCCATTGCCGCTCCCATCATTTAAAAAAATTTTTTGAGTAAGATTTTTAAATTGTAACTACCGCTTTCACCAGATGACGGTATTTTGGACGTGAATGGTGGAGAATGGCTACAGGGCAATGTTCAACGTTGCTATGTTATAAATAGCGTATATTGCCTGAGGATGCACCGATAAGTGGTGCGAAACCGGTCGCAGATTTAATAAAAACCATTCATACAGCCAGTGCGGAATTTTCTCTGAAAAAATGTCGAGGTTTGGCTGTGGTTGCCCGCCCTACAAAACAACAAACTACTGTAGTGTTTTTGATACGGTCTTAGAGTTGCCGGGACCAAGATCTTGCAAATATCGACAGTGATAACAGCTAAAAATCGTTGAGATTCTCGATTCCAAGGAAGGATGAACTATACATACACGGAATCCCCAGTGCGCGAGACCTACTCGTCACTGGGAAATTTTTCTTATAACAATTTCAGCTATTGGCATAACACACTCAGCTCATGAAGTAAGTTTGTCGTTGTATGAGTGTACAAGGCATAGGACAGGTGCACATAGATATTCCGTTGCGCAGATTATTGACTAATCGTGTTGATTCATTTCTGGGATGTAGTCAGAAGATGGGTGGTCAACGCACGTTACTTGTGCGCCTGGCAGAGTAATTGTGTCTATCATCAAAAAGACATATTGCTAAATATCAGTCAGAAAGTAAGCATAAATGAGTACAAGCACGAAAGATTCACTATTAACAGGAAGTCATCGTTGCGGGATACGCACAGGGGAAGCGAGCTCAAGAGGAACGGAGGCTGACGGACGACGTGTAAGCTGCGGAAGCGGGCGTAATCCTGTTCTGTGTGTGTGTGTGTGTGTGTGTGTGTGCGTGTGTGACGCCAGTGGGGGCGGGCTCTCGGCGCCCCCTGGGACCAGCCAGCGTGGGGTCGGAGCGCGGATTTTTCACGGCGGCTGCGGCGGTCGATGCACTCTGCCTCCAGAGGCACAGGGCGCGGGTACTGCGGAGCGCGCGGTGTAGGGCGTCGAACTTGGATAACGCGTTTCGCAAAGGCGGAATAAAAACACAGCTAGCATCCCCGACCAGTTCTGACACATTTCTTTTAAGCACATGTTCGGATGAATCTGCTAAAAGCCATAAGAGAAGGGATGTCCATTTGCCCTATCACTGCATACAGACTCAGCGAACAAAATATTAGTCACAACTTTAGAGGAGTGCACTTACGGCTTTGCAGTGATGTAGACTGTGTAAGAATGGTAACAGACGATAACGTGATTCTTGTGACCCTCCACCGATGACGTCTGCCGCGGTGGTCTAGAGGTTCTAGGCGCTCAGTCCGGAACCGCGCGACTGCTACGGTAGCAGGTTCGAATCCTGCCTCGGGCATGAATGTGTGTGATGTCCTTAGGTTAGTTAGGTTTAAGTAGTTCTAAGTCCTAGGGGGCTGATGACCTCAGAAGTCAAGTCCCATACTGCTCAGAGCAATTTGAACCATTTTGAACCACCGATGACCTAAGTTATGATGACCTAAGTTATGAAATTCTTCCAATCCATATGTGGCATACAGCAAAACAGTGCTTAACGGTATTGGTTAAAGACAGTCTTGGTTGCAATTATTATGCATGTATTACGCTTCCTACCTGAGACCCCATCTTACTCTGTTACTCGCTCCTGTGAACGGCAACGCGTTATGCAGGTCTTGGTGCCTCTCGTGTCCATCTAAAAAAGGTAATGATTTTACTACTTTATATTTCTACTTTTTACTGAGTTTAACGAAGGCGATGTTGGCCTGATATATTCGACAATACCCTTTGGCTACACTGACTAAAGGATTCTTCTAAGAAATACCAAATTAAGGTTGATCTGTTTATACATGTTTACAGGTTATCCAAGTCTGCATAACGCGATCGCAATTCTTAAATAGATGTATTCGTTCTCTGTTTTCTACGAGGGCTATTCCGAAAGTAAGGTCCGATAGGTCACGAAATGGAAACCACGGTAAAAATCAAAAATGTTTTATTTGCAACAGTTAGATACACCTTGCAGCTACTTATCTCCATAGTCGCCGACCCGACTTAGACGTGTATCGTAGCGTTGTACCAACTTTCCCATACCCTCGCTATAGAAGGCAGCCGCCAGTGCTCTCCGCCAATTCTCTACGCTGGCCTACGGCTCGTTGTCTTGTGCCGAAATGTTGTCTTCATAACCAGCGGTTCATGTGACCTGAGCTGAAACTCAGAGGGAGACAATTACGGGCTGTATTGTGGGTAATCTCACATTTCCATTTGAAAACGATGCAGGAGCATCTTCATTGCCCCTGCAGAATGCGGCTGAGAATCGTCTTGAAGACGAAACAGCACGACAGTTATGTAATGTTAGCTGCATAGCTTCAGGGGAAATTTCTCACCAGGCCCCCGTACTTGGCGGCAGACACTATTTTCTAGACATCTTTACGCACGCACTGCGAGCTCAGAAATGAGAAGAGCGACGTGATGCTAACTGGGGTTATACTAGAGACACTACCCAACACATCTGTGCAAAGCTTTATCGGATTTTCATAGTCGTTTCCATTTCGTGACCGATCGGACCTTACTTTCGGAATAGCCCTCGTATGTAGATTATCTGAAGATCCCTAAATAAGGCGAAAAGCGTCGTTGCAACCAAGACTGTTTTTAACCAATACTATAGAAGTACATTGAGGTGACAAGTCATGCGATAGCGATACGCTCATATACAGATGGCGGTAATATCACGTACACGAGGTTAAAAGGGCAGTGCATCGACAGAGCTGTCATTTGTACTCATGTGATTCGTGTGAAAGGGTTTTGGACTCGATTATGGCTGCACGATGAGAATTAACAGCCCCTGAAAGCGGAATTGTAGGTGGTGCTGGACGCATGGGACATTCCATTTCGGGAATCGTAAGAGAATTCAGTATTCGGAGATGCACAGTGTCAAGAGTGTGTCGAGAATTGCACATTTCTCACCACGGACGACGCATTGGCCAACGGTCTTCACTCAACGACCGAGAGCAGCGGAGTTTGCGTAGAATTGCCAGTGTTAACAGACAAGCAACACTCCTTGAAATAATAGCATAAAAAATAGCAGAAGTGGCATTCGTTAGGACAGTGCGGCGAAATTTGGTGTAAATAGGCTATGGCAACAGACGAGAGACGCGAGTACCTTTGTTAACTCCACGACATCGCCTGCAGCGCCTCTCCTGGGCTCGTGACCACATCGGTTAGACCCTAGACGACTGTAAAACCGTGACTTGGTCATATGAGTCCCGATTCCAGTTGTTACGAGCTGATGGTGGTATTCGAGTATGGCGAAGACCCCACGAAGCCACGAACCCAGTTTGTCAACAAGGCACTTTGCAAGCTGATGGTGGCTCCACAGTGGTGTGGGATGTGTTTACATGGAATGGACAGGGTCCTCTTTTCAAACTGAACCGATAATTGTCTGTAAACGGTTTTGCTCAGCTACTTGGAGACCATATGCAACCATTCATGGATGTCATGTTACGAAACAACGATGGAGTTTTTATCGATTGACGGGAAATGGTCATGGTCGGCTAGTTGGAGACCATTTGCAGCCATTCATTGACTTCATGTCCCCAACCAACGATGTCATGTCACGAGGCCACATTAATTTGCGACTAGTTTGAAGAACCTTTTGGACAGTTCCAGCGAATGATTTGACCACCCAGATCGACAGGATATTTCGTGCACAAAATCTGGCGCCGGCAACTCAGATCGCAATTATGGACGGCTATGGAGACAGTATGGCTGCAGGGGACTACCACTGGCTTGTTGAGTCCATGCCACATCGAGTTGTTTCATTACAGCATGTAAAAGGAGCTCTGACACGACAGTTGGAGGTATCCCATGACTTTTGTTTGCTACCTCAGTGTGGTGGAGTGTGTGTGTGTGTGTGTGTGTGTGTGTGTGTGTGTGTGTGTGTGTGTGTGTGTGTGTGTGTGAGAGAGAGAGAGAGAGAGAGGGGGGGTGGGGAGATGGGGGAGAGACAAGTCAGTTGTATTGAATCAGCAGGGAAAGATGAGTCGATGCGGACGTGACAAAAAGCGAGAAAGGAGCTGTCGTGTTTGAGCGTCCCTATGATCAAACAGTCAATAAATTTGTTCAATTTATCATTGAATCAACACAGACGGTCTAAAGTGTCTACAAGGTATGAAGTACCACATGCATCGCTGTAATACAGCGAAAGAACAGTGGTCACAAACAGATCTTAACTGACAGTGACCGGAGACGAGTATCATGCGTCGTCGCTGACAATCGGTTTCAAACCGGATAGGACATTCTTGCCGTCAGTGTATGCTCGTCTGTCTCAACCAGTTTCCGAGCGAACACGGAGGAGGAAAGCGCAAGACGGGTACCTCACAAAGGCCGGCCGGTGTGACCGGGAGGTTCTAGGCGCTACAGTCTGAAACCGCGCGACCGCTGCGGTCGCAGGTTCGAATCCTGCCTCGGGAATGGATGTGTGTGATGTCCTAAGGTTAGTTAGGTTTAAGTAGTTCTAAGTTCTAGGGGAGTGATGACCTCAGAAGTTAAGTCCCATAGTGCTCAGAGCCATTTGAACCATTTTGAACCTCACAAAGGGTCATTGCCTGGAGCAGCACATAAGACTGCATGCCTTAGGTGGAGCAAACAGCACACAAGCGGGATAGCGGCGGTCTGTATGGGTGTACCGATCGAAATGTGTCCCTCAACCTTTGAAATCTTGTTGGATATCTGGCGTACATCAGCTGTATCCAAAGTGAGTACCTCTCCCACACAATCTATTTGCTTTCTTATCGCTTCCATTTCCTTGTCAGTACACGGAAATTATTCGTACTCAGGTACGAGCAGCCCTTAGCGGCTCGCCATCTTATCTTATTTACAACTTTTCATGACGTCGCCTTTCCGGCTTAGATTTTTTAGAATGTGACTTGTACAGGGTGTTTCAAAAATGACCGGTATATTTGAAACGGCAATAAAAACTAAACGAGCAGCGATAGAAATACACCGTTTGTTGCAATATGCTTGGGACAACAGTACATTTTCAGGCGGACAAACTTTCGAAATTACAGTAGTTACAATTTTCAACAAAAGATGGCGCTGCAAGTGATGTGAAAGATATAGAAGACAACGCAGTCTGTGGGTGCGCCATTCTGTACGTCGTCTTTCTGCTGTAAGCGTGTGCTGTTCACAACGTGCACGTGTGCTGTAGACAACATGGTTTATTCCTTAGAACAGAGGATTTTTCTGGTGTTGGAATTCCACCGCCTAGAACACAGTGTTGTTGCAACAAGACGAAGTTTTCAACGGAGGTTTAATGTAACCAAAGGACCGAAAAGCGATACAATAAAGGATCTGTTTGAAAAATTTCAACGGACTGGGAACGTGCCGGATGAACGTGCTGTAAAGATAGGGCGACCGCGTACGGCAACCACAGAGGGCAACGCGCAGCTTGTGCAGCAGGTGATCCAACAGCGGCCTCGGGTTTCCGTTCGCCCTGTTGCAGCTGCGGTCCAAATGACGCCAACGTCCACGTATCGTCTCATGCGCCAGAGTTTACACCTCTATCCATACAAAATTCAAAGGCGGCAACCCCTCAGCGCCGCTACCATTGCTGCACGAGAGACATTCGCTAACGATATAGTGCACAGGATTGATGACGGCGATATGCATGTGGGCAGCATTTGGTTTACTGACGAAGCTTATTTTTACCTGGACGGCTTCGTCAATAAACAGAACTGGCGCATATGGGAACCGAAAAGCCCCATGTTGCAGTCCCATCGTCCCTGCATCCTCAAAAAGTACTGGTCTGGGTCGCCATTTCTTCCAAAGGAATCATTGGCCCATTTTTCAGATCGGAAACGATTACTGCATCACGCTATCTGGACATTCTTCGTGAATTTGTGGCGGTACAAACTGCCTTAGACGACACTGCGAACACCTCGTGGTTTATGCAAGATGGTGCCCGGCCACATCGCACGGCCGACGTCTTTAATTTCCTGAATGAATATTTCGATGATCGTGTGATTGCTTTGGGCTATCCGAAACATACAGGAGGCGGCGTGGATTGGCCTCCCTATTCGCCAGACATGAACCCCTGTGACTTCTTTCTGTGGGGACACTTGAAAGACCTGTACCGCCAGAATCCAGAAACAATTGAACAGCTGAAGCAGTACATCTCATCTGCATGTGAAGCCATTCCGCCAGACACGTTGTCAAAGGTTTCGGGTAATTTCATTCAGAGGCTACGCCATATTGTTGCTACGCATGGTGGATATGTGGAAAATATCGTACTATAGAGTTTCCCAGACCGCAGCGCCATCTGTTGTTGAAAATTGTAACTACTGTAATTTCGGAAGTTTGTCTGCCTGAAAATGTACTGTTGTCCCAAGCATATTGCAACAAACGGTGTATTTCTATCGCTGCTCGTTTAGTTTTTATTGCCGTTTCAAATACACCGGTCATTTTTGAAACACCCTGTAAGTACTGCATCTCTTTCCAGTCAGTACTCACTTTAGTTTGTTAATGTGATATATAACTGTTATGTTTTAGAACAGTTAGTTTAATTCTGAAGACGACGCTCATAGTAGCGTCGAAATATGGTCAATTTTGACATAATATTTGTGACTGAGGGCTTATTTGTTCTAATATAATTCTGACACGGTCACTGAACCTTAGCAGCTATGTTCAAAATTTTCACTTGGCTCATGAGTGGAGGATGCTGGGAGCAGAAGCTTGCGATAGGCTCTTAAGCACCTTGGCTGCCGAGACAAGCCTCGTCTCCTTTTCCCAGAGCAGTCAGCATACCGCGTATTAAGGAATCGAATGTGTGATCGATTAATGGGTTTCAGAAGTGGCATGAAAGTTTATAGCGACTCGCTCGAAGGACCAGGTGCAGTCTCTCTGTTCTTTTTTTGTTCATAATATTAACAATCACTACGCTCAACAATGTACACGGATTGAGGCTATATTCACAAAGACTACTTACTGTTACGGCTCACAATAAAATTATATAGCTGAAGTTGGCAATGAGCGTAAACACTACGGATCGGCACGAAGTCATTCGAGTTCCACCGATCACAGACGGGCCACGTAAAAGTGCGCGACCAGTAGTGTCGCCCGACTAGTCTCATCACTTTACACAAAACGAAGAGTACGCTGACGACCCAATGAGATGTTTAAATTCATTGTTAGTATACTGATGGTTCCCGTGACGAGGATACAAACTTTGAAGGATGACGGGGTAGGACAAATGTTCTAAATTATATAAGAAACCCTGCTCCGGAAACGACCCAGACGTAAGTCACGAAGCCACACGTGATATGGGATAACTCCGCAAGAGAACTACGAGATCCTCTGTAAGCTGGTGTAAGCTGTCGCCAGCACACTGATCGGAGAAGATGTAGTCGCTGGATCAAGGGCGCCTATTACAAGAGAGGCCAAAGACACACCGACAAGCAACAATCCGCCAACGCCCTCTCGACATGAAGTATTTAGATCGCCGTCGCTGACCGGAAGGCCTCAGTCACTAACTAACTGACTGACTCGTCTCACTACTTCAGGTTGGCGTTTGTTATTCATTCGTGGAGCGGCACAGTTCAGAACTGGCTACGCCAGTACATAACATCCAGATTGTGGCTATAGCCATATTACCGATATTGTCTGCAGGAGGACTATTACTGATGAGCTTGTAGCACGAACATCGACTCTATTCCCGTCAAGCAAATACTTCCAGTTATGTAAATGAAGAACCACATTAATCCACATATGTATTTGTGTTGTACAAAGAGGATACCGACCACCAAACAACATCCTCTCCCTTGATTCGTACGGTACAAGACTCTACAGTGGCGACGACGAAACTACACTTTGCATCGGCGTTTCGTGTTATCAGCTGATTTATGGCGTACGGAGTTACTAACACGTACAGGGTGTTTCACAACACTCTATCTTCTACAGGTATGAAGACAGAAACTAGAGGTAAGTTTTAATGTGTACACCGAAACTAAAACTCTACCATAGCGTCCTTTATAAATTGCTTGTTCATCTGACTGCCGGTATAGCGCACCTTCCTGGCAACTGGATCGCTTGGTCGTTCGATCATTGTCTAGCGCGCATCGAATTTAGGTAGCGTTAACACAACAATAAAAGGCGTTTCTTTTTTGAACGGGACGGTCCAATACCGCACTGTCATCTTCATATAAGGAGGTTTCTTAGTAATGAGCTATCTCAACAATGGCTTACGGATCTCTTACGGATCTCACATGGCAACACTGGCCTCTAAGGTCATCTAATCTCACGATATGTGATTTTTTTTAAAGAATCCATCTCTATGTCTTCCCTTCCATAAATTTTGACGGAATCGCGTCACCACATGGCAGCAGCACTAAAGGCTGTAACTCGAGACAGTCCCGCAAAAGTGTGAGGCGAGTTTTTTTGGCGTGCGTCCGGTGGAAGACATACTGAAACTTTCTGAAAGGTAAACGACAACTTGCACCCTAAAAGTATCTATGAAAAGTATCCCAATGTTGTACGTGCATGCATATAACAGATATAGCTGTGTAAAATAGATCTTCTGAAGGTAAAAACATTTTTGTCTTATGCATAAGTTAAGATTCACCCCAAGTTTCTATTTTAATTCCTGTAGCAGATATAGTTTTGCAAAATGGGTGAAGCTTTTGCAACACCCTCAAGGGTAGGCAACACAGACCAACACATCATACACACTGAATGGTGGAGACTAGAAACTGGACCAATGATCTTCTAACATTCTGCTTGGTGTCTGTTGTTCTATGTCGTGTCTCCCTACCACTTCCGCGCAACGACGCTCTGAGCGTGTTTTTTAGGGAATTGACTAGTTTGAACCTGGGACCTGTAGCTGGTAAGGAGACGCCAGACCACACATGACATGTAGAGTTCAGAAGAGTTCAGTGAGACTAGCGATAATATAACCAAATACTTAATGATTTCAGCGTCAGCTCCACTGCATTCCCTGTAAAAGAATCTTAATACTAAATAAATTTAGTGGAAGGGGTTCAAGGCTTTCCTAGTTTTAGTTAGCTGGTAAAATAACGTAGAAAAAGCAGTTAAATTTACCATTGGAAATTTTATTCTACTCACAAAACATTGTTTATAAATTGCACTATTGATAAAAGGAAATGTTTTAATACAGGATGATAAAAACCAACTGCGTTCAACAAAAATGTGAACGAATATTCCCTGAATGGGTTTCCAAGTTCTACAATGGATCGAAGGATGACCTATGCCATATCACATCTATAATCTAGGTTTAAATTAAGTTTCACAAAAGAGAAAACTATCAAAATGGTCTACAGTGACCCTCAATTATCTTTAATTACTTATCTAACTTGTCGTAAATTACAGTGGCTGATGTGGCTTCTCAATAATTATATAACAGAAAAATTATCGCGTTTCAGATTTTAAATTACGTAGCAAATGTGAATACTATGAGCTTTAATTGACGATCGACACTAGTATTGCGCAAAAACGGGGTGTAACAGATGAGACTTCTGCAGTTCTCAGTGAAGCCTTATGCGCTCAAAAATGCGGCATCGCGTGCGTTCATTACCCTGTCGGTGTTCGTCAGGGCGGCGGCCGGCGCAGCTCCATACAGCTCGCCGTCTCCGAAGCAACTCTTTTCTAACTTCTCCTTACTACAATTTACCGAAGTTGGTTTAAAAAAAAACCTATCTGGCAGTGTTTTCATCTGACCAATCAGGGTCTCAATGTTAACCTCAAGCTCCGCCTACAAAAATTCTGTCTATCCAATGAAAAACGTTAAACTTTTCGTGGTGGGGTAATGTTTTTAAAATTTGCAACGTGACAGAGACGCGAAAAAGTCTCACGCTAAAACTTGCGGCTGGTGTGGCCCTTTTTGTGTTATCGTAAGATCTATACTGTTCTTCTGGTGGGCTCTAGCTTTTAACATGGGCTGGGGGGTGGTCCTAGAGGTTACTTTTCGTGGTGGGGCAATGTTTTTTAGGTTTGCAACGTAACAGAGGCGCGAAAAAGTCTCACGCTAAAACTTGCGGCTGGTGCGGCCCTTTTAGTGTTATCGTAAGATCTATACTGTTTTTCTGGAGGGCTCTAGCTTTTAACATGGGCTGGGGGGTGGTCCTGGTGGTTAGCTGGCGACGTGGGTGCCCGTCCCTTATCGTAGGACCTTCTAGCTTAACACGGTTCTGCTCTCGGCTTCTGTTCTCGTTTCTCCCCTCGGAACTGCGTCTGTTTCACGGTGGGAAGGTATGACATGCATTTAGGCATTCTTGTGTTAGTCTGTGGTATTCCATTTGCTCACCCGTTACTCGTATTACTTTGGTTAATTTAATGTAACGATTTATTCGGAGTTATGTGACATACTACTGGATTTGCTTATCATGTCAGGGTTTTCATGGAAGGTGTTGGATTTGCCTGACACCTTACAATCTGAAGACAGCGTTTAAAAATGATGCCCTAGTGAAATGGTACTGTATCTGGTTACAGAATTAGCAGGAATAATTTTCGTGTTCTGACAAGGAAATGGAAGCGATAAGGAAGCAAATAGATTGTGTGGGGTGAGGTACTCACTTTGGAGACAGCTGATGTACACCATGTTTCCAACAAGATTCCAAAGGTTGAGGGACACATTTTAGAGGTACTATAAAGCAACTACCGAAGTTTATGAACTCTACAGATTTTCGACTTGGACTTGACGAAGCGTAATTTGCGCGTGAACATCCATGTCAAATGTTCACTTCAGCTCGATGAAATGAAGTCCTTTCTCGTGAGCACTTCATTCATACAACCTGTTCCCTACTTTTTTTCTTATAGACTCAAGGTAAAAGTCTTACTTACGAGAGGAAGGAAGACTGTTGCCCTTCACGATGAGCATGTTGCAACAGGCACATTCTGACACACTCTTCTACTAGATTGATGTGACAGGCAGCGAAATCAGATTGAAAGCGAGTTAGTATTCATTGCTCTATTTCCAACTCTCAGTTTGTTTATGTCTACAGAAATCTCAGCGCCATATGCAGTTTCAGCGAGAGTGGCTTACCGATTATCCAACGCGAGACTGTAAGGAGGAGGAGATGAACTGACACTAAAATGATAAATGTAGGTGACTATCAGATATTTCCAAATAATCACTGAGCAACTGAGAATTGAATAGCACTAATCGCTGTTACTACTCTGAGCCCACGGTGAGACAAGACGATCAGAACCATCTCGGAAAAATGTTTATGGTTGACTACGGAACCATTATTGTATACAGACGTGTATCTCTTCGTCCAAAGCAAATCAGGGCTCCAAAAATATGGAAATCGCTTTTGGAGAAATCGAGACTGTATGGATTATTTGTAAGAAGATTCCGATAAACTTCTGCAGCGAATCGAAGCAACCTGCCAACAAAATGCCCGCACACTTGTTGCCAAGTGTGTTTCGACTACTCTGCAGAAGTTTTACTGGAAACTCTTACACATGATCCGTACAGTCTCGATCTCCCTACAAGCGATTTTCGTATTTTTGGAGCCGTGAAGAAAGAAATTTGTGGCCGTCGATTTGCTTTGGACGAAGAGGTGCACGCCTGGGCAGAAACATTTTTCCACGAAGGCAATGTCCTGTCTCATAGTTGGATAACTGTATTAATAGTTACAGCCATTACTTTTGAAACGATACACAGTTTACTTACTACGTCTTCCCCTGTCTCCTTACCATTTAAGGAAAGTAGGAAAAGCCGGCCGGTGTGGCCGAGCGGTTCTAGGCGCTTCAGTCTGCAAACCGCGCGACCACTACGGTCGCAGGTGCGAATCCTGGCACGGACATAGATGTGTGTGATGTCTTTAGGTTAGTTATGTGTAAGTAGTTCTAAGCTGTAGGGGAATGATGACCTCAGATGTTAAGACCCATAGTGCTCAGAGCCATTTGAACCATTTGAAAGTAGAAGAAGAATAATGTTGTCAGAACAATTTGTATGTACATTCAAAAAATAACCATAGCGCTATGAAAATTTAGGATATAAGCCGAAGATATCCTCATTTGCATGCAATCGATCTTTTATGCTTGAAAGTAAGCAGACAACTGAAACTACTGTCCAAACCATAGATTTCCTCTATTTTTGTTTCTTGTTTTCTGGAAGTTTGAATTCGCAAAACCTGCGTACTTGGGCTGGCTCATTCGAATGACACTAGGAAATCGGGCTCCCCTGGAGAAAACCCATAAGTATCTTCTCCTGTGTGTGGTAGAGCCGATATTGGAAAATATATTTAGATATTTTATACCTGAATCATAAATTTTGAAGTTTAAATTAAAATTAAATAAGTATCATGGTTCCGTTGGCAACCTTAAACATTTTTCCAAGAAGGTATTGACCATCTTGTCTCACAGTGGGCTCAATGTAGTAACAGTTACAGCTATACCGTTTGAAATAATCGGCTTATTTACTTTTAGAGTTCTGTATCTCAATAGATAAACAAGGAAACCATATAGAATGGCTTCGTTGTCCATTCGTGCATCCGTCTGTCTGTCTATCTGCCATCTGTCCGACTGTTAAGACCCTTTCTCTCAGAACGGGTAGACGTGTCAAGTTGAAATTTATGTCACATACTGAGGCCTGTCGTCCCTTCACGATGCAATACAGTTAATCCTCTAAATCAATGACATCAAAAGATACGCTCATTTATGTCACATATTTCGCTACTTGCGAACTCGCTACTCAAAACCTATAGGGCACTTCCAGTTGACCTAGAATCAAGAAGTTTGTCAACAAGCAGGATTTCACAACACAGGTGAGGCAAAAAAATCCGAAAATTGTTAACTCGTAATTATATCACATGAAAAAAGCACTTTTTCTATTCGTTAACCTAGTGTCATTCTGCCCGTCTGTTTAGGCCCCTTTTCCTCCGAAATTACAATAGCAAACGCGAATACACACAAAAAATTTAAACTTAAAACATATATTAAAACATTCTCGAATGTCTTGGAATTCCTGGGACCGATATATTGCCAGTATCGAGGTCGATAACACGCAAAAATCGTCGAGTTCTCTGTTACCAGGTTTGGATGAACTTACCATTCTACATAATTAAGTTTGTGCGGAACGCTCAGAGCGCGAGTCGCACTCACGGGTGACCTTTTGTTTATCTGTCTCGTATTCGTTTGACTACCCCTCACAGTTTAATGCTACACACGCAATGAATGTGTGCACATAGATGTCTGTGAGTGAATCCCATATATACTTCCAATTTTCTGTTTTGTGTGCTGTACTAACATTCATTGAAAGAAACAAAAGCACATTATCATGATGCCACAACTGGTTTTATGGATGACTATTGAGCTGCAGCATCACAACTGAATTGTTATGATTTCCATTCGTACACAACTGCATCACTTTCATACATCACTTATCTCAGGGTTTTTATTATTACAGTACAGGCAATCTGATTCCCGTAAACTACTTTATTTTCGTTATTACTGAGTTAATTAATACTCCCACTTTAAAACATTAATTACTTAATGAATTTACAGAGCAGAAAATCGTTAAAACCAAAAAATTTACTCAAATAATGCCAGGAAATGATATGCATCAACATATTATTTGCGCAGTTTTAAATTACAGAGGGAAAGTAATTATGTTTATTTTTAGCTTTCAATGATACTGTTTCCCTCTTGCAAAACTAACACAATCAAATTATTAAAGAATTCCCATGTCCAAAGACCTGACATTTTGAGGGACATTATGTAAACTGATTTCTTACAGTCGGAGATCGAGGCCTCAATAAATTCCAAGATAGATGTCATTTCCCCAAAAGCTCTTAATCTTCTACAATTTTTATAAATTAAAGTTCCCTGTCACGGCTTCTGTCTCCATGTTCAGGCTGATATCAGAAAATACTGGAAGGATTTTGACATAGTTTTGACTAATAGACTGACGGGCGGGAAAGTTTTTGCGTGATAATTCATTACCGCTAAGTAATGACGAATGTGTAATATGTGTGTTGTGATTTGTTTCATACGTAATTGTCTTTTGGAGCGATGACGTCTTGTGGCAATGACGGAACCTACGAGCTGGTCAGCTAGAGCGGAGGCGGTATCTGGAGGGAAAAGCAATAAAGTAACCGGCCTCTGCTACTGCAAAGAGGAGCGAAGCTTAACGACAGTCTGTGTCAGGTTTGGTGGGCTAGCGGTAAAGTTCGTGTCTGGATACTGAAAGGTTGCAGGGTTGAGTCCCGGTAGGGTCACGGACTCTTCAGTCTGTCTTATAACCTAGCATACACCTGTCAGTGGTGTGGAGACTCGACAGAAACGACAGGTTCCGTATTCTATGTTAAACTGTAGATCACCTTCCCCCATTTGTGTAAGTGGGGTAGATTGGGGACATGCAAGTCGCCAAAGTGGTGTCCATTCGAAAGACTCGAACCAGGCCAGTGATCATATGAAATTATTTTTACCATAGTCTATACATATCTAGTTCTTCAATACACATTTTATAAATTAAAACCTCCCACCATAATTTTCTGTCTGTACGTGGAGGCTAATCTCAGAGAGTGCTGTACAGATTTTGAAGCAGTTTTCAATAATAAATTGACTGATTCACAAAGATGGCATACAATTTACTACCCCTATGCCAAACAAGTTGTATCTTGGTAGATACTTAGTTGGTACATAATATAACCGTAAGTGGTAGAAGTTACAAAATTTTATTAAACCTTATTCACAACGTCACAGGCAAACTGAATTTATGCCAGAGAGAGAGGTGAAACAGGAAGCAAGCCAGTGTGTCACAAGTGGGTCAGGTCATCGATATATTAAGATACTGTCTGCTGAGCAAGGAATGGTTTCAGCAGAAAGCAGACAGCGACAAAAAACCAAAGGAACTGAGAAAAACATATTCGTTAGCTCATAAGACATGCTGCAAAAAACTCTGTCTCCTTCACAAGAGCACCTAGTGAGGAACTGACACATAAGTCAACAGCCCATTAAGAGAATATACCAGAATAAGGACGACACATGTGGTCATTACATACCAAGCCTTGTATCATTGCCTAAAGCTAGGTCCCTCTAAATACCCCCGCTCTCGAGCCCTCATCATGAGTTGATGATTCGGATTGATTTCATTGAAAGTAACAGCACTCTATTCCATGACTAGGATACTGTAGTGAATCTGTATCCTAGGTGCTCCAGCCCAGCCTGAGTCAAAGACATACTCGAGATGGTGGCCTTCACCTGATGAACTTCATGCTGGTCGCCACCTACGAGCTGCTGATGGAGAAATTTACTGCCTTCCAACAACACCACATCACACAGTGTACCCAGCGTGGAACTTAAATGTGGAGGCCAGCATCGGGATCTCTTGGGGTCCCCATTTCTGTTCAACAAACATGAATCTCTTTGTGTTGAAAATTATCAGGGGTTGGAAAGCGATCAATCCACTACATGGCTACTGACCCCAGGTATGCCGTGCATGAGTCATCGGTGGTCATCATAGAATCTGGAATGGGGATAAGGCCATTCCAGCAGCCAGCACCAGCATCATTTTGTTCTTGGCATTGGGCATGCTTGTCAGCCTGAGAATCACTGTGGCGCCAGGGTAGCAGACATCTCCTCCTGACAGTGCAGACGTTGACTTCACTTGAAGGACGTCAGCTAGAATCCAACATGAAGCTGAATGAGCCACAACCCAACTGAGTGTCCAAGAGCGACGACTTGTAAACATTATGAATAAAACTCTATACTCCAATAATGTTTTACTAGCGTCGAAGACGCTTCACAGGTTCCTAACAGCTATCCTTACTTGACAGAGAGGTGTCTCTGCTCGGCCCTCTGTATAGTGCTACCCAACTGGCCTGGGAAAGTTGTTAGTTTGGAATAAATATTTATTTTTAATTCTGTGTTACCGATCTCTTTCGCTATTCTTCCTGTTGCGAAACGCACTTGCGTCAGATACACACGTTTTACTGGTTGTGCACGTCTGCATGCTACGGTCTTTTATTTTTTTTTTTTTTTGGACGCACGCCAAGTGTAAGTTTGTTTTAACCCGTGTACATTTCCTTCTGGCGGTATAAGAAAGCTAAAAATAAAATAACACTATTTATTTTATCTGAACAGTCCTTGCGTAAATGATATTATCTTTGTGGGACTTTGTTTAAAGTTGTAATTCACTGATAAATGTCTGAATCTGTCCCTCAACGAGAAAAATAATTACTTAACATAGTTATCTTTTGACTTCTTAATTATGGTGTAGATCATATCTTTACTAGAAACGCTTCGGACAGAAAGAGTTCATCGGTTCACCGCCACTGTGTGAAACAGACGTTTCTCAACTTTCGACATCCACTATAGAAATTGTTTAAAATATTAGGTTGGTAATCTGTACGCTATGCATGTTATTGTGAGCAAAACGACGCGTACTTTTGTCATTACAAAGTAAATACGTAATCTCTGTGAAACGTTTCTTTTAATTAGCAAGCTGTCGCTTGTTCTTCGAAACTACAGTGTACAGGGTGCTCCCCTGCTTTTGGGTGTGACGGAGAAGTGCAATGTATTATTATGAAACTGGTAAGCCTTGATCAGAAACGTCTGAGTTGAAAGTTGTAAGGGAACGTGAAGAAAGAAATTTAGTGTTGATCTGTCGGTGATTGTTTAATTATAGTTTGACATACGCAACGATCTTTTAATAATTTTATCTGTACAGCTTGCATAAGATCCTACATTCATTGCGGTCGTCAGAATGGCACGCTCCCCTCTCTCTCTTCCCCCTCCACCCTCTCCGTACATGGGATCGAACCACAATGTTCTGTTCTGTCATACACGTCCAAATAAGTAGAGCGCCGGACGAACAATATCACAGAGAGTTTGCATTCTTGTCAGGTGAACCCTTTCAGTCTTGTCAACACATAAGATATTCATTGGACGACCATTCAAATTCCGGACCGACCATACATATTAAGGTTTTGATTGAAGGAACCGGCCGATTTCCTTCCTTAATCTGATCTTGTGCTCTGCCTCTAACGATGCTGTCATCGAAGGTAATCTTTCAGAAGAATTGATGTTTGATACACGCCTACAAGTACACAAGCCGATCACGTCAGTTTCGTGCTGTGGAGAATATTCCCATGGCTCTCGGTGTGAGCTGTGTTTATCAGTAAATACCGTAAAGTCACGAATATCACTGTACTCTGTGTTGATATTGTTGGCAATAATTTGCTTGCCTTTATGGCCGTTGGCCTCCCCAACGGAATGACAGTTGTCTGTGTTCGTTTCAACGGTACTTCGAAACCCATCTCATTTCTTGTCCTGCTCTATTACTCGATCAAGTCCCTTTTTCTTTACCTTCTGCGTTTAACGTGGACTGTGAGCCACTCAACGTTTTCTGCCTGCTTGGGATACTGGGTACAACTAGTTAAACCTAACTAACCTAAGAACATCACACACATCCATGTCCGAGGCAGGATTCGAACCTGCGACCGTAGCGGTCTTGCGGTTCCAGACTACAGCACCTAGAACCGCACGCCCACTATGGCCGTCTTCAAGTTATTCATCAGAGTTCTAAAAACATTTACAGATTATTTCGTGTCGACATAAGGTACAGGACTAGATTTCTCTTGCAAGACTCAAGATAGAATCATAGCCAAACTCTTGCCAGGTATCACCATTTTTACTACAGAAGTCATTCCTGTCAGGAAGTTAATCGGTCATATGATATTTCTTTGAAGTGACTTAGGATTAGTAGGCTATCAGAACTTGAAATAGAACAACTAACTTTCCAGCGTTAGACATACTTAAATGTATTCAAAGATAAGAGCGCCAACATCAACGTGTAGAATTATCCTGAGTCAAAGGACATTCGTTTGTCATAAAGAAACTGAACTGCAACAGAAGGTCTCTCAACTTACACAGTCTATTATATCAGATTACTTTGCATCGGATTTACCTAGAAGAAGCAGGTCTGACAGGAGTGAAAAGAGCACTGGTATTTCTCTCAATTGAGAAAGGGATGACGCTGTGCCGAAATGAGGCCACGTGCCTATTACGGTTCTCTCAGACAAGATTTCCTAACTGTCTTGCAGCTATCTTAACTTGCCTACCGTTGGTCCACTGATGTTAATAGTAACAACTGCACTGAACATAAAGATAGACATTTCGTTTTGTGAGGTTAACTAACGTGAGCTTGCGGATCTCAGTCATGTGATGCTCAAGATTCGGAACTGAACGGGATGCTTTACACGCCGTTAATAAAGATGGAATTTAGGATGAAATTTTCACTTTGTAGCGGAGTATGCACTGATATGACTTTGCTGACAGATTAAAAATTTGTGCCGGACCGAGGCTCGAATTCCGGACCTTTCGCAACATCCGAGCCGGGTGAGCAAAGATGACGATTTGTAAACTTTATGAATAAAACTCTGTATGTTTTACCAGCGTCGAAGACGCTTCACAGGTTCCCAGCAGCTATCCTGACTTCAAACGTCCCGAGTTCGAGTCTCGGTCCGGCTCAGGGATCGAGAAAAATGGGTGCACGATCCGTTACAGCCATGCGGATAAGATGTCTGTCATCTCGACTGCTAGTGATACGACGCCGTTGGGATCCAGCACGGCGTTCCGTATTACCCTACTGAACCCACCGATTCCATATTCTGCTAACAGTCATTGGATTTCGACAAACGCGAGCAGCATTGTCGCGATACGATAAACCGCCATCGCGATAGGTTACAATCCGACCTTTATGAAAGTCGGCAACGTTACGGTACGCATTTCTCCTCCTTACACGAGGCATCACAACAACGTTTCACCAGGCAACGCCGGTCAACTGCTGTTTGTGTATGCGAAATCGGTTTGAAACTCTCCTCATGTCAGCACGTTGTAGGTGTCGCCACCGGCGCCAACCTTGTGTGAATGCTCTGAAAAGCTAATCATTTGCATATCACAGCATCTTCTAACTGTTGGTTAAATTTCGCGTCTGTAGCACGGCATCTTCGTGGTGTAGCAATTTTAACGGCCAGTAGTGCATTTTTTTAAACTTGTGTTGTTAGCATTGTAAAAACGGCAGGAATTATGACCAAATAACTGCAGCGGCGAATACTTTCTAGCCTGAATCGAACAAACAACAGAGATATAATCAGAACCTTTAGACTTACGACTGCTTTAATGTAGACGGAAAGAACAGCGGGTATCCGTTGAAAGGCGGGGTAAGCGATATGTTTGCGAGTCGCCGAGCCTATTAAGCAGCCGGCGAGTGTTTGCAGACGCTAAAAAGCGCAGCCGCCGGCCACGGGGCAAGGCACAGCCCGCCTGAAACCAGAAGCTGCGGCCGCGTGGCCGCGCCGTGACGTCACGCGCCGCGCCGCCGCTCATCTCTTCGGCAAATGGAGGATGACAGCCGCCCGCGGCCTGTTTGTCTTCTGTTTCTGCGCTACGCACACGCGCGCGGTCACAAAGTATCGTGTGCGGCGCGCGCGCTGGCCGCTGGGAAATTAAATAAGCCCGCGACGCTGGAGGCGCGCTCGGATGAGGCCGCAACGCCCCCCCCCCCCCACCCCGCCACGCAACCCCCCCTCATGGTACCCGTGGCGGCGGCGGCGAACAAAGCTCGGCGCAGCGCAGTACAAACACGCGTCTCTGCTTTCGGCCGCGTGCCTGCGACCGCCGATAAGTAGATTCCGGCTGCCGTGCTGATGGGAAAATAATCCCCGGCGCTGCAGCACCATGTGATCAGGGATCTGGAGAACCGAAGGCTGGTAATGAGAACGCTGACGCAGTGATTAGGAGAGAGAGTCTGCATCCTGGCAGAGCAGAATTCAGAGCGCCGCCAGGTTGTGCCGATTTATGCACGTCTTCTTGATGTCCGGCCTTAATCACTGATTCATCCAGTTTGGCCCGGGAGTCCTTTAGTTACTCCATTGATATTTTGGGCATACAACCTCTGCCTTCAGCTGCGACATAAAGTCGCGGAAAAGGCCTGCGACCATGACTTAAACATCAGAGGACTTACGTCAATGATGAACAGATCGCTATAAACGTTATTATCAATGAAATTCGTCAACAGCAGCGTAAAAAAAGAAAAAAAAAGTTTCAAATGGCTCTGAGCACTATGGGACTTAACATCTGAAGTCATCAGTCTCCTAGAATTTAGAACTACTTAAACCTAACTAACCTAAGGACATCACACACATCCATGCCCGAGGCAGGATTCGAACCTGCGACCGTAGCGGTCGGGCGGTTCCGGACTGAAGCGCCTAGAACCGCTTGGCCACACCGCCCGGCGCGAAGTATAGAGTCACATGCTTCTGTACCTATCATCAGTTCTCAATTGAGCAGTGGTGGTGAGGAAGCCCTGATACAGAGTATAGAGTAAAATGATTTTATCTTCTGGTACACCTTCCGGGATGTAAGGTCGTGGTCCAAGAAACTCTTCAGCTCCTAACGTTTCATCCAGAGCTGCGCTGGACATCTTCAGAGGGGTGTTTCTCCTCCGGTGAGTCTTGCCGGTCGTGAAAGCCTTCATACTAAAATGATTTTGTTCCCATTATCAGTGCTCAGTTGAGCACTGATAGTAGGGATGGATGCATGTCACTGTATAATTTGTATGAAGGCGTTCTGACGCTCTGAGGATGGGACGCACCCGAAACGCATCAATATAAAAAAATATAAAAAAATTGAACAACAAGATGCCATTCTGGCGACCTATTCAGCACCGACATGACTCAAGTATATACTGTGACCATTCTTGCGAATGAGCAAAGCAAGTGATGCCACAGCACTTGCGTCTGCCCAGAAAAAGCAACCCGTCGAGAAGCGGGAAGACGAACATCCCAAGGAATCCTGCTGCCGTGCGCTGGAATACTGCTGGCAGAACATGGTGGAGGGCCCCGGTCCATGACACTGGTGAGCTGAATTTCCAAACACATGCCCCAACACTGCACTGCCTCGGTCTCCTGCCTGACCGATGTCGGCATCCTGTCACATCAAAACTGGACAGAGACTATAAATACGATAAGAACAAATGTTACCCTTTTTTTTGAAACTGAATCTTCATTTTGTTTTCAAAGATACATTCACTTATTCATATTAGGCATCATCAGTGGTTTTTGTGGTTCCTATTCCTCTGTTTCCATAGGTTATCGTGTAACCGCTATATGAACAAACTACAGTTCTGCAATTGATAGTATGTCACAACTACTGAAAGGGTACAGTACCGCCCGATATTGAAAATAGGTACAACATACTTCATTATTTTTGTCAGAACAACACATTTTTTTGTAAAATAACTCAATTTCAATTAATACAGCGAAGCCGGATACCAGTGTGGGAAAGAATGACAATTTACTTATTTAATTGATCACATGTGCACTCCCACAAAGTAAATCCCTACATCCAGTTTGGTGAGATCTGTGAAATGAATGAATGTATGGTCGTCTGCTAACCGCAGATAGTGAATGTGAATATATGATCATCTTTGAGACGATCCTTTGGCCACCTTTGGTGGGACCAAAGAGATGAAATTTACCTGAGCTTTGAGCGCCTGAAATGTGGCTGACCAATACGGTAGCAAGGTGCTCCCCCCACTTCAGCAGAGGTGGAGAGGACCTCGAGAACGGCCATGTGTCATCACTCTGCCGCTGGATCTTGTGCTGTTAAGACCTGTTTTAGTTGTGCTCCGTAATGACGAAAGAGTGGAGACATGGTATGCATGTGGAATATTTAAGAGTAGTTTGAAATAATAATTTCTCTATTTCAGGAACTTTTGTGGGGAGAATTAAATGTCAGGCAGGTAATAATTAATGGGATTGTAGTAATCTTCGGAAGTGACCAACGGTCACAATGAAACCACGTGTAGCAATAAGTTGAAATACTTCCGTGTGCTTAAGTAAGCTGAATTACTAGCGTGTGTACAATAAGTTGAAATATTTAAGAAATAGCGTGTGTACCATAAGTTGAAATATTTAAGAAATGGCGTGTGCAGGACTTGAAATTAGAGACGAGTACTTCCACGTGGTGAGTACTGTGTGAGTCTCAATCTGTGTATGAGACAAAGGATAAAGAGAAGTACTCGTCCATGGTATCAGTTGAGGACTCGTGTGTGGGATGAATATGTTCTTAATATTACTTTGTGTGATATGATTTCGTGTGACGCTAGATTCAAACTCTGAGATAGAAGCACGGTGAGTCGGCCGTCTATCCAGCAACGCCACTTGGCTTGCATTGCACAGGAAGACGTGCATATATCTCCAGAGTTCATAGTAGGAAAGTAGAATTACGAAGTGGGGCAGTGTCGTGTGAAACTGGGATAAATATTAATTGAAGTGGGAAAGCTGAAAGTGATAGTGTTGTGACTATTTAGTGTTCTGTATTTCATATTGTAGTGTGATGTATGTCATGTAATTTTGGGTATGTGTGGTTTGCATGGGAGAGTAGCAAGGTAGTTTCAAAAGATTAGTGGGTTATGCTTGTTCCTTCTGTACCGCTCGATCTGGAGGATAGTTTCGTGATGATGATTGTGAGAGTCGAAGTGTGAGAAGTAATAAAAGATCCACCATCCTATCCAGAAAGTGCACTGTAGCGTTAAATAATTACGAGACCATAATATAGAGATTCACCAATGTAAAGCCATGCCCACTGGGCGGAATTTCTCATGTGTTATTGTTGTAGGTTATAGAATTTGTGTGTTTAGGTTAGAGAATTTATCGGAATAAATAAGATAGTGAAAAGAAAAAGATTGGTGGACTTTTCCTTCGAATTGTATGTTGTCATAATGTACCGAATTTATAATGTGTGCGCCATTCATATTCAGTGCGGTGGCCACGTGTTGACAAAAGCCGTTAAATAAAAAAAGAAAGAAAATGTGGTATTGCCAGTGCGTAGTGTACAGTCAGTTCTGTAAATTACTGATAGTCAGATGCGTGTATCCGTTGCGTATTAATCATATAGGAGGATAACTTGTAACTTAAGTGTGAGTACTAGAGTTCATGTTACTCGGTAAATAAGAATGAATCCACTCGCTTGGCATACCACTCATCTTGCAGGCCTGACTGCTTGATGCCACAGTATGAGCTAGGCATGTGGGTGCCTCTCACTACGTAGCCGAATGGTTAGCGTTGCTGCCTTCGGCGTTGGAAGACCTGCGTTAGGTCCACACCTCGTCCTCAGATTAATCTGAGGTTGGGAGGTTTGCAGTGGCTTCGCTCAGCCTCGTTGGGTCAAGTGCGGAGCCGCTCGGATAAAGACGCAGTGACATCATTAGGATACATCTACTGGCAATAACGGGGCAGGTGACATGCTGATCACGTGTCCCTATATCATACGAGGCGTGTTTTTTTAAGTAAGCACCGTTTTGAAATTCAAAACAGACGTGCTAAGATATCCCAATAATTTTATTTTTACATGAAAACCTGTATCTTAATCTACTTTTCTACATAATTTCCGTCAATATCGAGGCACTTGTCATAAAGTTGTACCAGTTTTTGAATACCCTCCTCATAGAAGTCTGCCGCCTGACTTGTTAACCACTGCATCACCACTGTTTTGACTTCGTCATCGTCTTGAAGACGCTGACCGCCCATGTGTTTCTTCAAGTGCAAGAAAGATGGTAGTCACTGGGCGCAAGATCGGGTCTGTACGGAGGATGATCTAGAGTTCCCCATCGAAAAGATGTGATGAGATCTTTGGTCTGATTCGCCACATGCGGACGGGCATTGTCTTGCACCAAAACGATGCCCTTGCTCAACTTGCCACGTCTTTTGTTCTGAATAGAACGGCGCAGATTGTGCAATATTTTACAGTAAGCTGCTGCTTTGATTGTCTCATTAAGAGGCACAAATTCCACAAGCAATACTCCTTTTCGGTTCCAAAAAACTGTGCACATGATTTTCCGGGCAGAAATTGTTTGTTTAAACTTCACTTTTCTGGGTGAATTTGAATGCCGCCATTCCATGGACTGTTGCTTTGATTCTGGTGTGACGTAGGCCACCCATGTTTCATCGCCTGTAACAATTTGGTTTAATAAATCATCACCGGCGTTGTGGTACTGCTCAAGGAAAGTCAACGCACAGTCTAAACGTTTGGTTTTGTGCACATCCGTCAACATTTTCGGTACCCAACGTGCGCACAATTTTCGGTAATTCAAGTGCTCGGGCACAATGCCATACAAAACACTACGAGAAACATTAGGAAAGTGGTCCCGCAAGGAGGAAATTGTAAAGCGTCTGTTTTCTCTCACCTTATTGTCCACTTCCTGCACCAAACTTTCATTAACGGCCGAAGGACGCCCACTCCGTTGTTCATCATAGACATTTGTGCGGCCATCTTTAAATACTCTCACCCACTTTCTTACTATTCCATCGCTCATGTTTTCTCCGTAAACCGCACAGATCTCACGATGAATATCGATCGCTTTAAAGCCTTTAGCACTAAGAAATCTTAAAACAGCCCGTACTTCACAGTCGGTGGGACTCAAACACTCAGTACACAACGTAAAAAAGGAAGAATCAGACTGTAATGGCGTCAGTGCGTAGACAACAGATGAAGGTACCCAGTGCGCATGCGCAGAACGCCGACCGCAGCGCTGCGGCCGCGGTACTTACTTAAAAAACACGACTCGTATACCGCTGTCGTACTGTTTAGCTAGTGGGAACAGGCCTAAGACGCAAGGCCTGGCGTTCACTTTACGCTTTCAATTTGTAATACACTGTAATTTTGGGGCTCTTACTTGAGTTACAATAAGACTTATACTAAGAGGCATTAAGTCAGAAAGACACTTGACGTGTTGTTTCAGGAATAACACGTAAGTTTGTTCTATGCAGCTATAAACGTTGCAGATTCTCATATTACTGAGGGGGGGTGGGGGGGTGGGGGTAGGGGGCTCGGAGACGAGAAGGAAAAAAAGAAAGAAGATAGGAGAGAAAGAATAATTGTATCGCTACGACGAATCAAATGAAACACTATCGAGGGGCAAATTTTTAGAAGTGGGAACAGGTGAAATTCGTAGAATAATAAATCGAGCGAATAGGATGGAGGTTCTGTTGTTCAGAATCCCACGAGACAAGGCCCAAGGCTTGTTAACAGGGCACGGTTGAAGCAAGTGGTGAAGGCATTCTGGTTTAGTCCTTTTAGGGATGTTTACATCGGATTGTGGTACTTCTGCCATCGTCCTTCACTGGCGTGCAAAGGAGGAACCTATCGTCCGATCACACACATTCCTTTGTTCGACTAGTCTCAGCTTGAAACTTTAAGTTCATGCGCTAATCGACTAGTTGCGGATCGTGCCGCAAACGTTTGACGAACGCTCCTTCCATCAACATTAGTCGTATATAGCAACAGTGACTGTGGTTATTGTTTGGTGACGTGACGTATTTGGCTATTAAGTGTTACATATGAGAAACACGTGTAAATTTTGTCGTCAAATAATACAGAATATGCATTGACTCAGGTGAAAACCAAATCACTCCGAGCTATTTTACTTTTAAAGTTCTCATTCTAAAACAATCTTTATTTCATATTATGACATTATGAAATTTATTTTCAATATCTGAAGTCTTTGCACTTGTCCATAGCAGTATATATTTTTGCAGATTTTCTAATCTGGTTTAGGCGCTACAGTCTGGAGCATGGATGTCTGTGATGTCTTTAGGTTAGTTAGGTTTAAGTAGTTCTAAGTTCTAGGGGACTGATGACCACAGAAGCCCCATAGTGCTCAGAGCCATTTGAACCATTTTTTAATCTGGTTTAAGAATACAGAAAAGTAACTTTCAATTTTTTGACAATGAGTCTCCACATCCGATTTGTTATCCAAAGGCTTTTTAAAAGGGAAGTAATTCGGTCTCACATTGCAGCTTACGAGATCCGATTATTAATTTATATCCTTCTGGCGTTTGGCACACTTGCATTACACTGCGCAAGTTGTGTTTTTAGTAGTGGCAAAAGCAGTGTGATTTCTTCCAGCTTGTTATAGAAATGCCGTTGTTTAGCAACAACCTGATTATCCGCTGTCGCACTGGCAATCCAAATGATTATTAGAGCAAGGACTAAGCATGTGAGGAGTCTGACGATGAGAGATCTATGCTTGCCAAGGGTGGAAATTTTCAGAAGCAGGAATTGGTAGTGTCGACAAGGTTATGGACGAAGAAATCCGTATAGAAGCTGTAAGAGTATTGTCCCGTGCGAAGCCTCCAGAACGTAATTTAACTGTGGGTGAAAGAAATACCATAAAACTCCTGAATGATGGCGATAGTGTTATCATTCTCCCCGCTGACAAGGGAAATGCAACGGTTGTTTTGAATGTGACCGACCATTGCAATAAAATTAACGACTTAGTATGTCGGCAAACGTGTAGGAAACTAAGTAAAGATACCACTGACAAAGTTCTTTGAACTATTACGCGGTTGTTGAAGAAGTCCTCTATCGAACAAAGCATTCAGAAAAGTCTGTTCAATTCAGTTGTGCTAACACCAAGACTTAATGGATTGCCGAAGCTGCACAAAGAACATGTTCCTCTAAGCTCTGTAATGAGTGCTATAGGGTGGCCTACCTATTCGACTGCCAAGTTCTTGACAACGTTATTACAACCGTGTGTGGGCCGATCGGATTCGTATATCAAGAATTCGGCACACTTTGTCATTAAATTAAATGGTATAGTGGTACAGCCGGAGGACACATTAGTTTTGATGTGATGTCACTATTCACTATGGTCCCACTCAATGAAGTATTGTAACAGCGGATCGTATTTTTCCTCCCGATGTCGTAGAACTGTTTAAATATTGCCTCAAAACCACGTATTTCAAACAGAACGAAGAGTTCTATGAACAGACGGGTGGTGTCGCTATGGGGAGCTCCTTAAGCCCGATTGTATCGAACTCTTTTTTTTTTTTTTTTTTTTTTTTTTTTGGAAAATCGAGAAGCAGCCATTGGAAACTGCGAACAAGAAAGCGAATATCTGGATCCGTTAAGTGGACGATACGTTTGTTTTGTGGCGGCATGAGAGGGAGGATGTGGGTCGTTTGCATAAATCTCTGAACTGGATCAATCCGAAGATTCACTTTGCCATGGAAGAGAAGCCAGGCAGAAGATTAAATTTCCTTGATGTGCTAGTTTTCAAGAAAGAAGATCGTCGCTTGGGCCACACAGCTTACCGAAAACCCACGCACACAGATCGTTAAATACACCGGAATTCGAACCACCACCCACAACAAAAAAGAGGCATCATAAACACGTTGGAGGATAGAGCAAGGAAATCTGCGAACCAGAGCTGCTTGACGCAGAATTAAAACATCTCACCAATGCGTTGCTCGAGAACGGTTATTCGTTCCCTGAAGTGAAAAGAGCGTTAAGACCACGGCATAGAAATTATAGCGATGGTCCAGCGCCGGTGCAATCGAAAGTTTTCCTGTCATTCATTAAAGACGTGACGGAGAGCTTAGGAAAATTCTGAAAAAGCGGAACATAGCGATAATCTACACACCTACACAAAACATACAAGACCACCTAAAATCGACCAAGGACGCTCGCCAACCGCTGGAAAACGCTGTAATTTATATGATTCCGTGTAGTTGTGGGGAGGTGTACGTGGATACTACAACAAGAACTGTCAAAAACGATTCTATGAACATGAGGGTAATTGCAGAAGAGGGGCACCTGTAAGTAAAAGCATTTCTTAGCTGTGAGATGCTTCAACTGAGGACCGGCCGAAAGGGACGTACCATGGGCGTCTGGCGCCTTATCTAAAGGCTGTTTTTTTCTGAGGGGGGATGAAAGATTCCCATACAACAAATATGGGTGAATTGCGACGCTGTATATCAATATGAGTGATTGCAGTAACTACAGATACGAAACTTCCTGGCAGATTAAAACTGTGTGCCGGACCGAGACTGGAACTCGGGACCACTTGCCCGCGAAAGGCAAAGGTCACGAGTTCGAGTCTCGGTCCGGCACACTGTTTTAATCTGCCAGGAAGTTTCATATCAGCGCACACCGACATGTTCGCAAAAGTACTATGTGACTTGAGTGACTACCGCCCGGTTGTACGTCGTGCATCAAGTGGAGAACACATTGAATCTTTTTGAAAAGTAAACGAAATATTTAATTCTAAACTTAATTCTAACGAGTACTCCTTGATCGTATATACATGAATGTAGAAGATATACCCGGGTTCCCGGGTTCGATTCCCGGCGGGGTCATGGATTTTCTCTGCCTCGTGATGGCTGGGTGTTGTGTGATGTCCTTAGGTTAGTTAGGTTTAAGTAGTTCTAAGTTCTAGGGGACTGATGACCATAGATGTTAAGTCCCATAGTGCTCAGAGCCATTTGAACCATTTTTTAGAAGATATATCCCTGTAAAAGCAAATGGTTATTTAAAAAAGTAGGACTTGTTAGTCTTAGGTGTATTTTGTTATGCACACCAAGTTTTAGTCTTCATTCACATGGAAGATACATTTTTGTCAAAGCAGGCTTCTTTTGTAACACATTGTATTTTGTAATTGACAAGGCCAGTAAGTGCAGACACTTACCTTTTGTGAGCCGTACACTGGTGGTACACTGGCACCTCCCATAGCTGGATTTATCCACTGATTATCGTTCCTTTCATTTCCTTCAAATTTCCAAAGACATTCCCTAATTAAATGTGAAAGAGACGAGTTGAATCCTTCTGTCCCTGAATCAGCTTTGTCAGATGGTTCAATTCATAGACCGTTCCCCACAGAGGGCAGCTGTTCGAGTTAGGAACCGAGTCCGACAATGGTTTTTAATTTGCCTCCACTAATCAGTTAGCGTTCAGTTGGACCTTGTTCTTGCACAGTGAAGGTACTGTGTCTTCGCACCACCGCCCTGTGCTGGGGACGTACGAATCACGGATGATGGTAAATGTCAATTATCTGAGGAACAGGCGCAGATAGACTGCAGCGGAGAACTGATGCGTCGGATATATTTTCATTCGGTACCAATTCACTCGTTACCGCAAGCATAAGTTTTTATGGTATAACTGTACTTAGAGAAGTTCTCTGGCCAAGAGAGACTTGCGAGATAGCGCAGTGGTGAGACATTCGACTCGCATTCCAATGGCCAGCAGCTGAAATCTCTGTGGAGTTATATACATCTAGCTTTCAGTACCTCCCGTATGTAGATTAAATAAAGTACCTGCAAGATTCCTTTGTATAGGAGACGGCTGATTTCCTCACTCATACCTCTATACTCTAAACTTGTGCTCCGTCTCTAATGGCCTTTTTATGAAACTCTCAGAAGTCTCTGGCTGTTTAAACAGAACCATGTCCCATCTCCATTTATTTACTTTCTGCTATTTCTGAAACTGTAAGCTGCATTCCATAACCAGTAAATTGTGGCCAGTGTCCACATTTGCAGCTGGAAGTGTTTTTCAATTCTAAACTTGGTTTTTAAATTTATGCCTTGCCATTATACAATCTATCTCAACTGCTTCAGCGTCTCGGGTCTCTTTCACGTACACAATCCTCTTTCTCGATTCATAAAGTAAGTGTCTGCAATTATTAAATTGTGCACCGTATCAGATTGTTCCAAATGGTTTCAACTTCTTTTTCCCTGCTCCACCCTTCATTCCCCTTTTTTCTGTCAATTTTTCTTCTACCGAATTCATTCCCTCGTCACCAATAAATTTTTAAATCCTTACTGAATATCTTCTTCTTTGACCTCATACACTTTTTGAAGGTCATCATCCACTGTGCTATTAATAAGATATATTTCTGCTGCTACTGTTGTTTGCCTTTGCTATGGTGATCCATTCACTAACCTGTTCTTAGCAATCAGTCAACATTCCTATTTTCTCGTTAAATACTTTATCTAACCCTACATTACACCTCTTTCATTATGGTTTTTGATTCTGTACTCAACCCATAAGTTATCCTGTTCTGTCTAAGTGCATACTTTAATCATTTCTGATACATGTTATGAAAGACATCAACGACCAGTGAAACATCATAACATCAGTCCGAAATAGGAAAACAAAAATTTTTGGACATTCGCGGAGACACAATAAGTTTTTAACAGACATAATGGAAAGAAAATTTTTGGGAAAGGAATCCAAGAGGAGAAAAAAGTAAATAGATGGAAGGAACGAAGAAATTAAGTACATTACAGGAAATAAGGGACAATCGTTGTAGCGATAAGGTGTAGCCAATACAGATAACGATAATGATATCTATTGTAATCTAAGCATGTCTATAGCCTATCAACCTGATAAAATGATGTCCAAGCAGCAGAAAATCCGAATTTTTTTCTGTCGACGTACCTTTGAACAGAATCGCCCGTAGATCAGAATATATGGATAGTTCATCCAAGTGTGACATCATGATTACACGATTGCAGATTCCCTTGCTTTCAGCTAAGACTAATATAACAAGTTCAGATCAGTCAATCATACCTGCAACTAATGAAGAAAGTGGTAACTCTCTTCAGTAACAAATTATTACTTTGGATTCTACGTAGATATGCCTCTAATGTGATGGCAGCTAAGGTTCAGCTATTTGCATCATTGAAGAAACCAAATCCCATCACCGTGGCAAAGCCGATGGGTCGTGGGAGGCGTGGTAAACTATTAAAGGAATAAACAAAGACCTTAAAATCAAACACACTAGTCAATCACGGCAGCAAGTTGTAGTCGTCAAAAATGAATTTTTGTATATTGTCGTGAATTATGAGACGAGCATTTATGAAATAATGACGAATAATGGGTAAGAAACTCTACTGGACGCTAGCAAGACATCCAAAATACATTAGGTAACAAATTTTAACCATCAACTGTTTTATTTATCGTAGGTATTATCTTTCGCTTTCAGTCATAACCATCATCACTGGATGTAAGGTAAAACAGATCACTTATATTCAGTGATGATGTCTATGCCCGAAACCGATAGATGATATATAAGGTAAAAAAAAACAGCTAATGGTTAAAATGCTTTTTTAAAAATTCTAAACAGCGTTTGGTTTTCACCCGATGAAAACATTAAATCTTTAGTACTGGTTGAAAGAAAAACATATAACAGTTTAATTTGAGGGACAATTAGCGATGTAATAACTGTCATTGTACGGTGAAAATTAACGTTCAACGCCTACAATTTATGGAAGCACGATGGGGGTAGACAAATTCTCTTTCCATACAAAGGATTAGTGAGAGTAACGTAATAGACATAAAAAGGATACCACGAGACTGGGAAGTGAAGCACCGGCCGCCTGCACGAGTATTATCTAGCGACTGCTATGAATCATGCCCTCCTATACGTTCCAACTCTGAGAACGATATCAAAGAGCCCGGCTAAAGGGATGAAAAAAGCTCTTCGACCAATAAATGGCGTCGGGGCAAGATAAAGTGCGCGGTCGTAGCAATGGCCAGAAAGAGGGATGGGGGTGGAAGGAGTGGGCAACTACTGGAGCAGACGGAGAATCGACTGGCCTGAGGTGAAGAATGCGCCCCTAGCCAAACCTGTAATGTGTTAACTGGCGCTAGTGTACGCGTCCATCAACCGAAACAGGCAAGATCGTGACAACATAGTCATCCCACATGCAATACTTGCCATTAAAACTAGAGCACCAGCGCTGGTTTGAATTTTACTTCACAATAGTCGACATAACCGTTTTGAGAAATTAAGCAGCTCTACTGATATTTAGGACAATTCTCTTTTATTATTACACATGACTTGCACAGTTTTAGTCAGATTGCATGTTTTGCTCACTCTGGGTCATCTTCAGATTGAACTACTCCGATATGTGGTTCTAAGTAGACAAGATGGGTTGCTGACGCAATTACTTAGATCTCAAGATGGTTCAGAGTGACTCAAACATGCGATCTAATTAAAAATGTGATACTGAGACGGAACAGTAAATTAGAATTATTTTAAATTGGAAATTTTGCTTCTGTGCGTTTGTAGTGTAGCACGGTCTGCATCTTTAGTTCGGTGATCTGCATGTCTGACTGCCATCAAAGGACCTGGGTTCAGATCCCAGTACCGTCAAGAAGGGGACTCTCTCAGCCCCATGATACCAGCTGAGAGCTACTTGAATGATAAGTAGCCGCTCCAAGGACTGGAATCATGGCAACGACTGGACGACTGGGAGAGATGTGTGCTGCCGCCATGCCCCTCTACACCGCATCTGAATGATCAACAAGTTTATATCTTTTTAACTCAAAGATTGCAATGGGCAAATGATTAAATTTGTTGTTGCTGACATGGGGAACACAGACTGCGAAATTTAGGGCACAATACTGATAATCCTGCAGCTACAATGGCTCAAACTTGACTGGGCGTTGTGCTCGGACTGAACTTAGATGAGAGAAGCATGTGCGCCGTGGCGGCACGTTTTACTGGCCTAACTACCCTTGGCTCCGGTATCGATAGTCATCTCCCTTGTGACGTACCTTTGGTTTTCCTGGTTAAGGTGTGGAGGCTCGGCGCGGCGGGGTGAGTTATGAACGACGCCTGGAGCAGCAGTGCCTGGGGGCGGGGTTTGGTTGGGCCAATTTGGCATGGACAACGCATGTAACCAGCCGGATCACCGAGCGACTTGTCGAACATTGGGCGGCAGCTAAAGAAGGTGACGAAGGTCGTGCTCTAGAGCTCTGGTGGCGGGGACCTCCTTCTGTTACTTGAAAAGGAGTTAAAAGGATAATTGACGGTGGGGAGAGTACACCGTAACCTACTGTGTCTTGTTCAGTGAATAATATGTATTTGTTTGTTGTGTAGTGTGCCTTGGCTTGAGAGTGGCCAATGGTTGTTAGTGCGTCTCCTTTGAAGTCGCTTGATTCTGTTAATTGGTAAACCGCTTGTGTGCACACCCCCCCCCCCTTGGGGTGCGATGTTAAAGTGGTAACACTGGTGAGTGGCACTGTACCGGGTGGCAATGTCATGGTACTGTATCAGGTACTGGGTATTGTGACCTCCCCTTTTTGGCCCTATCTTCCTTTTCTTCTCTCTCTTCTCCTCTTCCTTCTTTGTTCGTCGTACCGCGGCTATATCTCAGGGTTTTCAACACAAAAAGTGAGGGAGAAAGGGGGCAAATGTGTGTGGTAGATCACGATGACGTAGTGCTGTGTGTGAGTGTCACCCTTATCTACGTTTTGAGAATATTGATGACTGAAGCAAAAACATTCCTCTAAAGGAAAAAGGTAAGTGTTCTCTTTCTGGAAGAAGAGGTAAATGGTGGTGTAGACTATAATGTCTATCGTTCTACCAAACCGAAGAAACACGACACAGTTTGTAAAGTTTCAACTTCGGATGAATTTCATTGATCCCAAAGAGCTGAAACAAAACTCATCCATTCCAAATGTCATTCACAACGAGAGTAGTTAGTTTTCTGGTATGTGTGTAGTGGTCTCTAATGATTGAAATTATCGTTCCGGTAATTCTATCACAATCTGTTTATGGGTTGCTAAGCAACGTATCAACTAGCTGATTATTCCGTGACTAATATCTGTCGTATTCACACAGTAAATCAACTCTCACTTTCTTGAAGCATCAAGAACACTTACTATCCCTTCCGATAATTCTTTGATAATTATTATTAAGTTACTGTCAATAAATCACGGTCAGTGTCACTTCATCCTTCACGTGACTATAACGCGCGATAGCCTACCGCGTATCTCAAACTTCGCGCCTATAATTCAAAGTCCGCGCGCGATTTGTTTGTAACAAAGTTTGGCCGTGGTTCCCTAGAATATTTTCTAAACCAACTCCGTGTTGTAAATTATCAGTTCTATTTCCATTCATAAAATTTACAGAGGACCCACACTCGATTAACTTGTCCGCGCACTCGAGCAACTTAGAAGATATGATCCTTCTCAAAGAGAATAAGTATCACGCATAACGCAGCATTGCGATCTGCCATGTCAAAACACATTTATATACACCTCATAAAGACTCATTACCTATTGATCCTAAAACATATTGTACTTAATTAAATTCCTTACTGTGTCAATCACTCAGCAAAGATTTCACAACAAAAAATCTCGACTTGAGATGACGACATGGGTTACTACCTGTTTTGTCTCTCCTACTCTCACGTGACACAGGGTATATCCAACTGTAATGGACATCCTCACAAGATTATTTCTTAAACATTTCGAGGGCTACACGGACGATTACTCATGTAATGCTACAGTATAAATTTGAAATCTAATTGTGATTTAGTAAGGTGTATTTATTCTAACATACGTTGACTGTTTTAGTCATAATTGAATTACATAGAGCTACTACTCAGTGAAATTTTCTGCCTTGCTTAAGCTCACCTTAACTAACGATTATTAAGGCGTTTTAGCAGTACTTATTCAGGCCTCTGGGAGTTTAACTGCAACTGCTCTGTTTGAACCTGCACCTTGTCAATTACGTGTACTCACTTATTGTTTTACCTAGACAGGACGTATGTATTTATTGTGTACGACAAAATTCATTCTAATTATCTCTGTCAGTCTTAGCGAGTATATTAGTTTCTTTATTTAAGTTTGGCTTTAACTATTTGTTTTATCTAAGGTTACGTGTTGTATTTATCTAGCTGAAGCGAGTCTCATCATTTGGTAGTGTATATTCTGTTATTGTTTCAGGGTGCTGACTCGCGTGTGATTTATGTTCACAGTTGATTGCGAAACACGCGAGTCTACTTTGGTGTTTGCAGCCGTGACTTCTGGACCGCTGCCTTGGTGGATCCTGCCCAGCGCACGAGGTCTATGTTATTGCCGCGGGAGCGCTTTGGCACGTCGTCTGTCATAATACCTAGCAAAAATTGAGTTGTTCCTTAGAGCTATAACTAGGTTTAGTGACTGCTACCAGGGTTGTAGGCTTTGGAGTTTAGCGGTATTAACTCATGAACTCTTGTAAATTATAATCAAACTGTTGATTCTTTTACTGTTCATAAAGGAAGAGTGTTCAAATCCTCTGCTAACTGTTCTTAAAAAATCTGTATTTGGTAAATGTAGTTTCCCTTTATTGAAAGATTCAAATTTCGTTCTTACTGTTCATAAACTCAGATGCTTTGTGTTTATTGAATACTGTTTCCTTTGCTTGTATTGGTAAATTTCAGTAGTTTGTCACTTTATATGTCACTATAATTCTGATGGTTTTCATGTTGTTATTAATCTGGCATTCAATTAATCAGTATGGTTTCCTTACATAAATGTTTTTGTGTGGAAATGACGAACTATCTGATGGGTCCCCCTTCCACGTGTTGATGTTTGATCCTTTCCTATCCTGAACCTGTTTCCTGGGTTTCAGCATGTACATTATTCCATACTGCTTCATTTCTGTGCCAGAGTACATCAATCAACGGTTGCTCGTTAGCGGTGGTGTGCCAGTCTCTCGGCAATTCGTGCCCAGATGTCTTCAGTGGCTGAGCGATCTAGAGAACGCATTGGCCAGAGCAACTGTCGAATAGACTTTGTATTGAAGTAGTGCATGACAGCATGGGAAATATTTGGTTTAACGGTATCTTTTTGAAAGAAAACATTAGGGAGACCTCGAAGCTAAGGTACAGCAACTGCTGTCCAAATTACCAGCTATGCGAACCAGAGGTGGTCGTGTTGTGTACTCAGTGGCGTCCCATACTATCACGACGCTAGGTACTTGATCCGTATGACAATGGGAAATGCAATTTGGCAACGTTCGTCATCTTCGGAGCCTGTATACGTGACGTCACTGTACGATCCTTACACGACGCATAACACGATAATCTCACAAACAACTAATACTCAAAAGCCATTTCTGAAGAGAAGCTTTAGCCCGCCAAGTCCTCTGTCCTTACATATGGAATGTCCCTGCTGTTAGTCCGTCTTACTTAATGCGTTTACACTGAAACGCTAATGATTTGCATATCCAAGAAAGTAGTATATTTCTCGCTGATTTTCAGTCTTAGTATACCCCCGTCAAGATGTTGCTTTTTTAATGCGCTTAATACAGGCAGAAAGACAGCGATAGGTGGTTTCATTATTACTTTAAAATCCAGTAGATGACCAGCACTGCAGGAACAATAGGGCTCGACGAGAATGGAGGACTTACTTGAGAAAGCGTAACTACATTTATTTGACATTATTTGGGCAAATGACAGGGTCTTAAAGTAGGATGGACCGAACAGAATTCCATTCAGCACCTGCAGCATATAAGAATACAGCCAACTGGAACAACTTTACCTGATGAGACGACTTTACCGCCGGCCAGTGTGGCCGTGCGGTTCTAGGCGCTTCAGTTTGGAACCGCGTGACCGCTACGGTCACAGGTTCGCATCCTGCCTCGGGCATGGATGTGTGTGATGTCCTTAGGTTAGTTACGTTTAAGTAGTTCTAAGTACTAGGGGACTGATGACCTCAGATGTTGAGTCCCATAGTGCTCAGAGCCATTTGAACCATTTTTTTTCGACTTTACCGTTCTTTTTAATGCCATATTTGGCATTCTGCCAGCTTCCTGAACAAATTGATCCGTGCGCCACTTTCTGAATCGCAAAAATTTTGCGCGTTTTTCATCACTGATACTTGTTAAGAAGACTTTATCACTGTTTTTTCTTTCGCCTTAGCGCAGAGGTTCCTAACCGCTCTGAAACCATTACGCCTGAGTGCAGTCAGACATTAGCTAGCATTCCAATACCCCTCCCCCCTCCTACTATCAACAACTATCAACAACTAACTAAACTTTGGAATGAAAACAATTCTTCTTGTTCTTCTTCTTCACTTTTCGTATTAGGCAAATTGCCCGTTACGGTACTCTCTCTCTTGTATGGTCTTCATACATTTCTTCTTCCAGTGCATTTGTAATTGACAGTCATTACCGGGAATCTTTCTCCACCCATACGGTCTACATGCTTCTTTCATTTTCTTCTGGTTTCCTTTATTTTCTCGTTTATGTTGTACATGCCTAAATCACTCCTTATATCTTCATTTCTATTTCGATCTTCTTTTGTGCATCCTTCTACTCTTCTAGAAATCTCATTTCCTGAGCCTGTATTCTACTTTCTTGACATCATGTTGTATCCCATGCTTCATTTCCATAAATAAACGTTGGCAATGCAATCATTTTATAAAACTTCAGGTGGCATTATTTCTTGGATTTATTCTGCAAACTTTTTACGATTTTTCTACGTATGTATGTAATTTTATTTAATTTTTAGGTCAATGTCATTGTTGTATACGTAAGTGATGTCGCATCCTAAATATTTAAAATGTATTACGTACGCCAAGATTTTACTATTCACGGCTATTTTAGGTCTTACTGGCAGTCTGTCCTGAAAGGCCGTCAATTTCGTTTCATATACCGACAACAGAAGGCTGTAGTCTGAGGCTATCTGCTGCAACTTACAAACTTCCATCTGATGGTCATCTTCATTCTTTGTAAAATATATATATAACAATTTCGGTCTTTATCTATAGACTTACTTATGAGGTGAGATGGATAACCTCGTTCAGCCATGATATTCCATAGTATTCCTCTATTCACAATATCGAAGTAAGATGGGTTTCCCCTACTCAACTCTCGTCTCTTTTCTATAACTTATTGCAGTGTAAAAACATTGTCAGTTCTTGATCTCCTTTTCTGAAACCTCATTTGTCTTCAGATGTTAGCTTTACCATGATATTTTTAAGTCTTGCATTCAGGATTTTGCCATGTAATTTATAGGCTGGATCCAGGAGGCTTATTCTTTGATAGTTACGACATTAATTTTTATCGCCTTTTTAAAAGACAGATATTACTTTAGCTCTCAGCCAGTATTTGGTACCTTCTTATTTCTGCTACATTGATTAAATATCTGAAGAAGTTTTCTTCATTGAACACTTATTTTTAAAATGACAAAAGATAAATATCAAATTTCTGTACATACTTTATTAAACAACGAACTAACGAGACAATTGCTACTGATTATTTGTAACAACCTTTGTTTAAAGAATGGTGAAGCAATTCTCGGTGCATAGCACTGCTACCTACTACCCCTCCTCAGAAAAGAACCTAACTATCTACATTAAAGGTAGATACTTGTTGTAAAACATGCTTGCTCTGCACCACTCCTCTCCATACCTGTACATGCTTCACCCACACTCTGCATCCACATTTGGAATCAACCAAGTTAAAATGTGTGCACTATGATTAGTGTTTATGAATTATTCGATTGCTGGATTCCATACTTCTCAACCGTCAGAAGTTGGAAGACTGCAGGCTGCAATGTTTTACATGACCACTGCTACTAATAATAACCATAATAACAGTAATGATAATAATAATAAGTTTTTTACCTGTTGCGAAATGAATAATAAAGCAATTTATGGCCCGTTTCGGGAAATAGCTACAACGTAGAGAAAGTATTTTCGTGAGATATTCAAGCATATGTGACATGCATGTCTTAGTTTTACTGTCATAGATGCAACTTGACCAGAAGAAGGGATCGGCTGTTAGGACATGTTCTGAGGCATCAAGCGATCAATAATTTAGTATTGGAGGGCAGCGTTGAGGGTAAAAATCGTAGAGGGAGACCAAGAGATAAATACACTAAACAGATTCAGAAGGATGTAGGGTGCAATAGTTACTCGGAGATGAAGAAGCTTGCACAGGATAGAGTAGCGTGGAGAGCTGCATCAAACCAGTCTCAGGACTGAAGACCACAACAACAACAGATGCGTGGTACAAACAGTAGGTAGACTGTGTGGGAAAGATGTGTTACACTGGTTTCATAAACTGTAACATCCACCCTACTGTGTTCATGATAATGGATATGTGTGGGAAAAAAGAAATTCAGTTATTAGTTACAAAAGTCGTCAGTATTACAATCCTACGAAATAGATATAACACTATTGATCTTTTAAAAGTAAATTAATTCTGTGACCGAAAGACAATGAAAACTATTTTTATCTCTCTGAAAATTTCGTTTTACTCTCTTGGGGTTATTACCCCTAGGTTGGGAACCACTTCCTTAGAGGGTATCACTTTTTAGTACTTCACGAAAGTGTTTCACCTCGCTCCCTCATACATTTAACGAAAGCGATTTAGTAACGTTCGTTCTCCTAGGAACCTCCACACACATGTATACCGGTCGTGATGCCTTACGTGGAATCGGAACTCATCGGAATTGACAATGTGGAGCCACTCCTGCGTCAAGTGTTGTCCTGACTTCTCTGTCGGCATGACTTCTCTGATGCATAAAGGTAATTCGCCACAATGAAGCCATTCTCACAGTCAGTGGTACTCTAGCCGTCGTCACATGGTCTGCGTAGGTATTTAACTTGCTAAGAAAGAACCTATTTCCTGACTCAACATTGGAGGCATGCATTTACTATCCTGAATGGTCGATCGAACAATATCCTCCCGGCCATTAGTCCGTTGTGGCCCCTGCCATTCTTCACGGTCATCGAGTATGGTTCCCTTGAACCAATAATTTTCTTATTTTGCAATCTTAGGATTGCAAGCAACAGGAGCAGCCTATTGCTGGACAATAAAGTGCAATCTCGATTGAGCCACTGTCGAACTATGACTTGTTCTGCTAGGCTTCTGGTTCTTACACGAAACGATTTCTTCAGGTACAACCAAGTTTAAACAGTTCATTCTGAATGAGGAACCTGATGTGCAATCTTTCCTCATTAACAGAACATATATGGTGTTATTCCTACCTGCTTAGTGGAGTCCTTCTGAAATGATAATAATTTGTACATCCAAGAATGTAGTACATATCATGCTAATTCGACGGCTGTTGCATGCCCCCTTCACAGAGTTGCAGTTCCAGTGGTCATTAGTGAAGGTGTTAAATTCCCTTTGTATTTCCTTTTTCCTCAAAATTGGTGTTTTTTAAATAACTATGTGAATGTATAACTTTTAATTGCCTCTTTATTACAAGAGTTACGTGTTTCTTTAATCAAAACTTTCACTGTGCACATAATATACATGACATCATAATGAAAAAATGGGCCCGTTTAACACAAAAGATCAAAGGAGCATTCTCCTTTATCCATGACCACATTAAAAAAAGGAGAAGGCGCTCTGTATTTAAAAATTCACGCTCTTCTCTTATCTGCTAAAACGCAGTAAGTTTCCCCCCCATTTCCAGCGGCCGGGAGAAGCACCTCTGGGAGTCCAGAGGGTAATTCGCGCTTGGGATGGCGAGCAAACTGCGGTGCTAACGAGTGCAGCTTAAAACTGGAGGGCCGCGGCCAAGTCAAACAGGAGGAAGCACCCACGAAGGCGTGGAGCAACTGGAGTAGAAAAGTCGGCTGCGAGGAAGCCGCTATGCCGGAAGACAACCGGCCACCGTGACGAATAGAACGCTCATTTAAGGTCCTAAAAATATTTTAGGGCCTCCATCGGCTAGACAAATGACATCGCGGGAAACTGCCTGCTGCGTTCACAGCCCAGCTCTGAGTCCGCGTGATTCACAGCCCCTTCTCTGAGGGCAACCCGCGGCGCACGTGCTCGGCGGGCAGCCCACATAGCTCATAGCGGCACCCCTGGATGGATGACCACCGGCTCTACAAGGCGGGCCAATACTAACTCACTGTCTCTCCCTCCAGCACCTCCCAACGACTTATTTTCGTTTTTTCTCTATTTCTCTATTTCTCTTACCCCTCCTCTTAGTCCTTAAAAACGATGTCTGTTCAAAATGAAATCATACGCTCGAATTGCCAAGTTAACAAGACGCGATATCGATATTCCTATTGTTGCTGGCATTCCTTGCAGATTGTTTATTGTTCGCTGTATCTTATTCCATTGTGTCATTGCCTTGTATAAGCTGTTGTCCTCTTTATACTTTGCATGCCTGAGGGTGTGCATATCGGATTAATGTCCAGAAAATGGAAATGTCTCAGGTAGATTCTGGATATGAGGAAAAGACAACCCTTTCAGCTCTTCGTGCTCTTCTGCTGATGTGTGCGAGACATGTGCCATAAATAAATGTTGAATGGTCACCTGCAGGAGACGTTACTTTTTTTAAAGAGTTACAAAATCAGAAAGCGGTTAGTTGAAAGACAAGGATTTATTGTCAAAATTGTAGTGAAGCGTCTCATGAAGCACTGAAGTATGGTCAATGCGGAGGCTGAACATTTTGTAATCAACTGGTCTGACAAGGGACATCTCTCGGCTAGAACAGGAATTTGAATTTAAACTTCTGTACGGAGACCCATCTCACATTTCTAACCACGCCTGCGACAGCATGTGATCGTGTTGCGTTTGGTTTGTACACAACAGCACCTGCGCAAGTAGTTGACATGTTTAACATGCGCATTTCAGCATTGACATACATATACAGTAACAATGAATGAAACCCTTAATGCTTCGAACATTTAAAATATTGTAGCATCATAGTTCATATGTAATCAGAAAGGATAACAGACTCTAAATTCGACATTAAATTAGGAAACAGAATTTTCCTAGTGAAAATGCCTTATATAATTCATAAAGAGGTATCTGCATATGCTTCAGTATTCCTGGAAAGCGGCTGGGTGCAATACTCCGTCACATGTTGCTGAGTTCAAGAATGTGATTCAAGTGGCATTTCATTTTTGATTCTGAGTACTGTCCAGATATTGATTTCACCAAGTGTGCCTATTAGATTCTACGTATTATTTCATGCATTTTATTGAGGAACCTCATGTATATTTTTAAAGTCCGACAGTGGGCAAACTAAGAGTAACACAATGGAATGCTTTCTCTATCCTAACCAAAGTGGTACCTATAGCTTCTAAATACAACTGGAACACCGAATGTCTGTTCGAGCTGAGAGACTTCCCTTGGGAGTGGTCTGACAAGATACACAAACGAGTGAAGAAGGCGAAACGTCAAGATGGGTGTAAAAGCAGGTCAGAGAAATAATACACATACAAGTATAAATTTAACAACCTCCGCTAGCATTCTATCTGGCGGCGCCTCAGCAAGCAAAGCATCGACTTCTGCAAGACATACGGGAGGGAACAGCTGTGCCCCTGGACAGGTCAGAAATCTGTATGTGTGTGTGTATAGCTGTTAAGCTGTGTTATCTTTTGTAACCGTGATGGTTTTGTGACTACACGTGAATGACGGCTACTAAAGAAACCCGCGTATGCGTCATATTACGAGATACATCGAAAAAAACCTACTATATGCGATCCTGAACATGTGCAGCAACCAAAATCATCTTATAATTCATGTTCTGAAGTTACTTCGTACAGAGCGGGGGCATAGAGCGTTAACCATACGTGAAAACTCACCTCATTCGATTTTAAGGTACAATCTCGACATCTACTGAGTTGTCAAGTATGTGGCGCTCTCATTAAAAACATTTTGAGTGTGTGATACGTTTGATGATAGATGAGCAGATACAAATGCGTGTTGAGAGCAGTCAAGATCTTGTGGGACGGGCAAATGAAAATGATTGCTTTCTAAAGAACAAACGAACAGCGCTGTTGTAGACGATCAAAATACGTGTGCTTAAGATGAGCAAGTACTCAAAGATAAATTGTGAATGGACAGTTTTCTTACTAGAATTTCGAAACACAAAAACCGAAGTAAGTGACCTTAAGTATGATGCAATAATTCCTGTAAAGTGCACCGCGACAAAGCTTATGTTGACTTGGCAGTTGCTATTCGACAGCTTTTTGCAAGCAACAGTATGTGAATCTTCGTGCTTAACAGTGAATCTTCATGTTTTCACGGCGTACTGCTAGTTCTATAAAATTACGGGATGCACCCTTATGAAAGCTGATGTTTCGGACAATAGCCGTCCAGTTATCATCTCAGCCACATGACTGGCGGCGCATCCTTTTTGGGAGTCTTAAACTCACGTCACCTGCTCTTTTGCGAATGCGCTCGCAGACCATCAAATCCGCAGAAATGTCATCCGGGCAGGTAATATGCAACGGAACAGAGGACGTGCTAACAGTTGAAATACTAATTTTCAAGTTTAGTTTCAATAATTTATGAGGACCGACCAAATCACTACTTTTTCCTTAGAATGTTTAAGTAAAAAGCTTTTTAGTAGTTTGTGGCGTATAACTTGTAAGTTATTTCATGTCTTTGTACTGATAAGATATCTTCTTTGAAACATACAGTGTTGTCATTGAGATGTGTATATATTCGTATAATACTGTACGAAATACATGGGAGCTACTTCATTACGATATCACATACAACATAAACCAACAAAATTAGCAGTTATATCATAAGATTTAACAAAAATCTACATACGTTACTCAGTAAGTCTGTATGTTTTCCATTAAACCTTCACAGTATTTTCGATGAAAACGCACTATAACCTCCCACTGATACTGTTTTTGGTGTGTTGACATTGCAATGAAGCCCAGATGATAAAACTTTTTCCGTAATGTACATCCGACAGTCGAACGAAACTGAGACAGATAGAAAAAAGTAAGTAAACTGTTTATTATTTAAAAAATAATCACCATAACTGTTAATACATTTAACCCATTGCGACAAGACGGTCAGTGCCTTCAGGGAGCGATGTCTGCGGTTGCTTACGGAACCATGATTATACCCTGGCGACCGCAAGGAACAGACGCCCACGAATGTCTTTCTTCAAGGCTTAAAAATTATGGAAATCGCGTGGGGATAGATCGGGACTGTACGGAGGTCGTGAAAGATCTTCGCAGTGAAATATCTGTAGAGTAGTCGAAACGTCTTTGGCAACGTGTGAACGGGCATTTCGTTGGCAGGTTGTTTCAACTACGCTGCAGACGATTTTTTGGAAAGTACTTACCCATTCTCCATACAGTGCCGATCTCTCCCCGTGGGATTTACATGTTTTTGTAGCCCTGAATATGGACATTCGTGGCTGTCGATCTGAAAGATGCACGCCTGGGTACAATCGTGGTTCCACAGGCAGCCGTGAACATTTTTTGATGAAGGCATTAACCGTCTTGTCTGACAGTAGGATAAATGCATTAACAGTTAGAGCGATTAGTTTTGATATAATAAACAGTTTACCAACTCTTTTTTCCCATCTGTCTTGTTTTCATTTGAGTACCCATTACACATTGGCGGCGTAAAGTTTCTACTGAAAACGCAGTAAACTGACGTTGCTACCAGGTTATCCGTGTACTTTTTTATTATTTTGATGTTATAAATATATTTCCAGTATTTGTAAAAGTTTTTTGATGCATCCTAAATATTGACTCCTAGAAGAGATGGAGTCTTCTTATAAAAAAAAATCTAGGCCTAAAATAAAGACACAGAAGATTAATCTACAACATATACAAAACACAGACAGGACAAATATAAACATGGGAAAGCGAGAACAAAACTTCTGCTCGAAAATCAACACAGGTTTAAAAGATGCTGCAAGTTAGGTGCTGAAACCAAAGGAGAAAAGGAGGAAGAGCAGAGGATGGTTTAATGATAGGTGTAGAGAAGCAGTTACCAAGAGAAAAGCAACGAAACTCTTATGGCTGACAAACGAAAAGGATGAAAGAACAAGGGTGGGATACAGGGAAGCAGCTAGAGAAGCAAGACAAGTCCTTCGAACAGCAAATAGAGAGTTCATAAACACTAAAATAAAACTGGCAGAAGAAGACCGGATAGTAGGAAATACAAGAGACTTTTACAGGACAGTCTGATTCTTCAAGAAAGGATACAGTCCAAGGATTGACGTGATCAACGGTCAAAGATAATCACAGATAAAATGAAAGCTATGGAGGAATGGAAAAACTACTTCGAAAACCTCGTGAATGTGGATGTAAACACCATGAGTGCTACAACAGAAAATGAAGAAGAAGTATCATATAGAGAAAACAGAGATACTGTACCACTGGGGGAGTATAAACTACCAAGCATAGAAGAGGTAAGAGCGATCATAAAACGGAAGAGGGGGAAGGCGCCAGGAATAGTTGCCATACCTGCAGAGATGCTGAAGGAGGGAAGAACTACTCTACAAGCGAGACTATACCACTTAATCTGCTTAATTTGGAGGAAGGAAAGGATCCCAGAAGAATGGGAGGAGTTTGTCATCTGCCCTATACTAAAGAAAGGAGACCCAATGAAATGTAGCAACTATAGCGGAATCACACTACTATGTACAGCTTATAAGATCTTGAACATGTTGTTACTGAGGCGACTAACACCACATGTCGAGAAAATACTGGGATTCCAATAAGCAGGTTTCAGAAAGGGGAAGTCAATTGTAGACCATTTACATACAATACGGCAAGTGCCTGCAAAGAGCTGGGAATTCCTCAAAAATGTTCACTGCCTTTTTGTAGACTTCCAAAAAGCTTATGACAGTGTGAATAGACATGCAATATGGCAAGAATTCGAAAGGGCTCAAGTTCCCAGAAAACTCATTAGACTGACACAGATATGCACGCAGGAGACAACATGTATAGTGAAAGTAAATGGAAACATATCAAAGAAGTTCAAGGTGAGGACTGGAGTGCGACAAGGAGACTGCCTCTCCCCTCTCCTGTTTTACCTGGTACTGGAGAGAGCCCTGAGAAGGGTAGCAAGCCTAGAGACAGGAATACAGCTGGGAAGAAGGATCAACACCCTGGCCTATGCGTATGATGTAGTTTTAATAGCAGAGAAAGAGCAAAACCTGGTTCAGATGACAAGAACAATAATGGAAGAGGCAATGAGAGCAGGCCTGAAGTTGAATATGTATAAGACAAAATACCTCGTGGTTAGCAGAGAAAATGATGACAGGCCCCTAAAGGTGGAGGACAAAGTCTTTGGAAGGCAAAAGACTAAATATCTTGGGGCTATAGTCAATGAAAGGAACGAGATAGACCAGGAAATTACCGCACGAATACAAGCAGGAAACAGGTCAAGGTTTGCTCTGGGAAAGCTGTTAAAGTCCCGGCTTCTGCCGAGATCCTCAAAGACCAAGATCTACAAGACAATAAAATAAACTGTAGTTTTATATGGAGCAGAGACCTGGACCATCACTGAAAAGATGGAAAGAAAACTCCTGACATTTGAGAATGCCATCCTCAGACGGATTTTTGGGCCAGTGAAGGATGGAGATGAATGGAGGAAAAGAAAGAACTGTGAACTGCAGAACCTATACAAGTCGATGGACATCGTGGCAGTGATCAAAGAAACAAGACTGAATGGTCTGGACGCGTAATGCGCCGGAAGGCCAGATCATAAGGCAGGTAGTGAAGGGAGATATTAGAGGCAAAAGACCGCGGGGAAGATCACGACTCCGATGGACTGATCAGGTCAGAGAGGATATGAGTACGCTGAGGCTGTCTGAAGAAGAATACATGGACCGAGGACGCTGGAGGATGCTGACTGATGTGGCCAAAGACCAACTACGGTTTGTGTGGCCAACGCAGTAAGTAAGTAATAGCGATAACAAGTTCGTATTACACTGAAGCGCAAAAGAAACTGGTACACCTGTCTATTATCGTGTACGGTCCGCGCGAGAACGCAAAAGTGCCGCAACACGACGTAGCAGGGACTCGACTAATGTCTGAAGTGGTGCTGGAGGGAACTGACACCATGAATCCTGTAGGGCTGTCCATAAATCCGTGAGAGTACGAGGTGGTGGAAATCTCTTCTGAACAGCACGTTGCAAGGCATCCCAGATATGCTCAAAGATGTTCATGCCTAGAGGGTTTTGTGGCCTGCGGAAGTGTTTAAACTCCGAAGAGTGTTGCTGGAGCCATTCTGTAGCAATTCTGGATGTGTGTGGTGTCGTATTGTACAGCTGGAATTCCCAAGTTCGTCGGAATGCGCAGTGAACATGAATGGATGCAGATGATCAGACAGGACGCTTACGTTCGTGTCACCAGTCAGAGTCGTGTCTAGAGGTATCAGGAGTCCCATATCACTCCAACTGCATGCGCCTCACATCATTACAGAGCCTCCACCAGCTTGAACAGTCCCCTGCTGACATGCAGGGCACATGGATTCACGAGGTTGTCTCCATACCCGTACACGTCCACCCCTGGATACAATTTGAAACGAGACTCGTCCGACAAGACAATGTGTTTCGAGTCATCAACAGTCCAACATCGGTGTTGTTAGGCCCAGGAGAGACGTAAAGCTTGGTGTCGTGCAGTTATCAAAGGTACGCGAGTGGACCTTCGGCTCCGAAAGCACGTACCGATGATGTTTCGTTGAATGGAACGCGCGCTAACACTTGTTTATGGTCCAGCATTGAAATATGCAGTAATTTGCGGAAGGGTTGCACTTCTGTCACGATGAACTATTCTCTTCAGTCGTCGTTGGTCCCGCTCTTGCAGGATCTTGCGATGTCGGAGATTTGATGTTTTACCAGATTTCTGACATTCACGGTTCACTCGTGAAATGGTCGACGGGAAAATCCCCACTTCAGTGCTACCTTGGAGTGCAGTATCCCTTCACTCGTTCGCCGACTATAAAACAATGTTCAAACTCACTTAAATCGTGATAACCTGCCGTTGTAGCAGCAGGAACCGATCTGACAACTGCGCCAGACACTTGTTGTCTTACATAGGCGTTCCCGACAGCAACGCCGTATTCTGCCTGTTTACATATCTCTGCATTTAAATATGCCTATACGAGATTCTTTGGCGCTTAATTCCAAGGATGATGTAAGACACAGTTGCAACTTGCACCACATGCAGAGGCTGATCATAAGAATTCTGACATCCATATGTGGTGAAGAATTGTCCACCAGATGTCACGAGAGGTGGGCCGCCAATTAGCGTTGTCAGTGGAGAAGCGGTACCAGTAGAATGGATCGATCAGGAGAGCTCAGTGACTTCGAACGTGGTCGATAGACGTCGCCTGAGTAACAGATCCAGTAGACACATTTCAACCCTTCTAATGCTGTCCACGTCGGCGGTGGTGTGATTTTGAAGTGTAAACGCGAAGGTGCAAACACAACTAACGCAAGGCCAGGAAGACCTCGTGCACTGACGGACGTGGATTGCCCGGTATTGCGGAGGGTGGTTGCAAAAAATCGCATGAAATCAACGGAAGGAATCATTCGTGCTCTCCAAAGTGCTACCAGTAGAGTAAGCACAGTGATTGAGGGAGTTAAAAATAATGAGGTACTACTGTCGAGCAGCTCCTCATGAGCAACAAATCTTTTTCTTTCAGCGAGTCTCCTATATCAAACGGCGTCTCCCGCATACAAGTTTCCACCTCCCTGTATCTTGGCAGTCCTCTTCTTGCGCGGCGCTATCCTGCATCGCACGTCTCACTCCATCGTTCTTACAAGCAGTCGTTCTTCCCACGCACAATTCGTGAATGGAACAGGGAAGGGGGGATCAGATAGTGGTACAATAAGTACCCTCCGCCACACACCGTAAGGTGGCTCGCGGAGTATAGATGTAGATGTAGATGTAGATAATAGCATGTTAGCCGTTTGTTTTCAATTGTGTCTGCAATATCTTTGAACTCCCGCCTCTTCTCGTAGCACTTCATTCTTTATTTTGTCCCTTTTTGTTGCTTCACATCTTCGTCTCCAAAATTTCATTTCCATTGCCTTTAATTTCTCTTACTGTCCTTTGAGATCTTCCACAGTTCAGCACCATACAGAACATTGCTCCCAACGGTAGTTTTCTGTATCCTCCTTTTCAAATATTTTGACGTATTTCTATTCGAAATAATGGAGTCTAACTGTTTAATTACCACCTTCCTCTTTCCTATTCTGTGATTTATTTCCTGATTGCTTCCACCTTTGTCTAAAATGATTGTCACTGAATATTTATATGATCAGCTACACTTTGCTATAGACCCATATGCCATAAAAAGATCCTTTCTTACACCACCGACAACAAAGTATTGTATTTTGACTAAAGTTCAGTCTTGATCACACCATTTATGTTTCAGTGATATAGGTAACCGGTTTGTAAACCGGTAACCGGTTATGTAAAAATAACCGAAACCGGTTACCTATATCATTGAAACATAAATTGTGTGATCAAGACTGAACTTTAGTCAAAATATAGTAATCTATTGATCACTGTATTCCAAATTGTTTACCAAAATTGAACAACTTATTCATTCTTTATAAAGTTAATTTTCATACCCCACTGCTGATATTCTCATCAGAGAAGTTAATCAGATATTCTTAAGCTTTCTTAACATTTAATACTCATCGTAGGTGAAATTTAGGGAGAACAGGAATCCATTAGCTGTTCTAATTCCCATGTTTTTTCACTCCCTTTTCCAGTTTTTCAATGATTCGTTCAAAAATATTTTAAAGACGGTGTACGCTTGTCCGAACCTTATACAAGGATATGAAAAGTATGTCTGTTTCCAAGTGATGGGCCATTTTCTTGTCACTCACTGTTTAATTCCGCAGATATTATTGATACAAGACCTGCATGCTCGAAAACCACTCTGTTCATCTGGTTACTCAAAAATCGTTCAAATGGCTCTAAGCACTATGGGACTTATCATCTGAGGTCATTAGTCCCCTAGACTTAGAACTACTTAAACCTAACTAACCTAAGGACATCACATGCATCAATGCCCGAGGCAGGATTCGAACCTGCGACCGCAACAGCAGTGCGGTTCCGTTCTGAAGCGCCCAGAACCGCTCGGCCACAGCGGACGGTTCTGATTCCTCAGTTTCTCTCTCAGTTCTAGTTTTAGGGCTATTACCATGTCGACATTTACACTAGATGTTGAACTGAGAACTGTGCTCTTCGATAATCTAAGTAGTTATCCTTATTTATTTTGAATATGTTTGTGATAAACCCTTCTTTAAATTCGACAGGGATTTCCTGTCCACAAAGACAGAGATTAAATAGCTTCGCAACTGTTCAAATAACACAGCTTCAGCTCCGTGTATATAGCTCGACGTTCAGACGTTTTTCCTTTTTTGAACTGTTTAACTGTCTCCTGTATCTCCGCTGTTGTTACCTGCTGGATTTCTGCGTCATGTTCGATGCTTGCAAAACAGCATGTATCACGAAACTCGGATCTGTCTTCTTTACACAATTCTTCATAATATGTCTTCCATCCATCTAGGCTTATCAGCAATAAGTTTGGTACTTCTGTAATTTTCGTTAGTTGGTTTACCATCTATCATGCTTCTTTGGACTTTGAACTTCCTATGCAGTTATTAATTTCTTCACGCTTAAATTCTAAAATCATACTTTTTGTACTAATTAATCGTTTCTATCATTATTCTTATTGCTCATTAGCCATTTGTTAAAGGCTTCCTCGTTCTCCTTCAACTTTGCTGCAATATCATCATTCCGCCAATCACTCTTAAATTTGCCACTTGTGTTTTCAACTACTGCGAGATATTCATAGGCCTCTTCATGAATAGCCCACACAGTTATCTTATACACTATTTCTTTACATAGCTTTCCACTCAATCCAAGTTTGTACAGGTGCAACATGCCGCTTGCTTTAATCATAAATATATGCCTGAGTGTTGCTAAGTGTTATTATTTTTACATAAGAAAAGTATTATCTTCTCAATACCTTCATATCGTGAGCTACACGATTAATGTTTTATATATGAATTAATGAATTTACTCATGGCACTTTTATTGCCTATGCCTGTGGTCACTTTCAGAACTCAAGTTAATAATTAAATTAATTAATTTAATTTAATTGAACCTTATATTGCTGGTGTACCCACGTACCATCACAATGAAATAAAAACAGTTAACATTTGTGGGAGTATGAATGAGAAGAGTGGAGTATTTAAGTTTACAAAATAATAACAAGTTTTATTAATACTATTGCAACTACAACTAGCTGATAAATCAATACGTAAGAATGACAAACACGAATCAGAAAAGGAATGGTATTTAATTCGCAGAGCGAATATTGGAGTGGAAGCCATATAAATTCTCCCCTGCAGTAATCGCTTTTACAACGCAATCTGATTTTGTTTACATGAATCCACTGTGAGACCCAACTCTAAAAAATGGTTCAAATGGCTCTGAGCACTATGCGACTTAACTTCTGAGGTCATCAGTCACCTAGAACTTAGAACTAATTAAACCTAACTATCCTAAGGACAGCACACACATCCATGCCCGAGGCAGGATTCGAACCTGCGACCGTAGCGGTCGCTCGGCTCCAGACTGCAGCGCCTAGACCCAACTCTATTCAAATGGAATCATCTATGACCAAGTATACCACAAACTATGGTTCACCTGACAACAGGGAGCTGTGAATATCATTTAACAACCCTACGCCGGCGCAGCTGTGTTTTACCCTTGATTCAGGCGGCAGCAGAAAACGGTATGCTGCGGGCGAGGAGCGGTGCACTACGGCAGTTGTAATGTTCTGACGCGTCCACAAAAATTTGCAGGCTACACGGTATGGCGTACTGATTATCAGAATGCCGGGAACTTCCCTATCAGAGCCCAAACAAGTTCGACTCACAGACACGAGATTGCATGCTGCAATTGTCAAACGTCAGACGGCCGCCTCAGGACGAATGAGTTCAATTTCGTGACACGGGATATGTCCGAGTTAAGATGCAGTTCCACTGTTGGTACAGTTGGAAACTGCCACTGGCTCATAGCCTACCACAAGATACAGACCACAAGTCTCACCAAGTCCTGAAGTTCTCTACCAGAGGAGGACCAGAAGACGAAAACAGCAAGGAGTCACAACTACTTTCCACCAAGCCTCAGTACAGGAGCCGAATTAGCAAAAAACGGAAACCGCCCCCACACTGCAAAAGCCAATCGAACTATCCTGTACCCACTGAATCTCTCCTCTTGACTGTTCTGTTGGCCTGGTAGCCAATCTAGCCACAGAACTGGGGTTCCCACAATGAGAGAGCAAACCTCACTTTGAATATCCTAAGAGGATCCAATCAGCGACTCCAAATTTTTCCTCTCTGAAAAAAGAAGATTTTAGACTAGGAAGGCGTCGTTCTCAATTTGAGCATCGGTATGTCTTGACAGAAAGCATCTATCTAAATGGGACAGTCCCTCATTTATGGACAGATCTAATTTTTCCTGGCCAACCATTTCTAATTTCTGAAAGAAGGCTGGTGAGCTACCCGGACAGTCTTGCCTACGAAAGATATATTTTTGCCGCTCGCTAAAAGAACCTGGCGACTTTCTGGCATCAGGGGATGGGGGTTACAATCTTACCTCCACTAAATACGTACCAACTGCTCTGTCTGTTTCGTTTCAGCTGCTAACACGAGAATGCATGGAGTTCAAACTGCTGAGGTCATCGGTCCCTAGGGTTACACACTACTTACACTAAAACTAACTTACGCTAACGACAACACATAGACCCATGCCCGAGGGAGGGCTCAAACCTCCGCCCGGGGGGGGGGGGGGGAGGCGGGAGGAGGGGGGTGCCGCGCGAATCGTTGCAAGGCGCCTAAGACCGCACGGCTACCCTGCGCGGTTAAGGTATTAAGTAGGTACTCATAATGTTTTGGCTCATCGGTTTATATCCTAACGCAGAATAAAACTAGAGAAATGGTGTATCTCATTTTGAGATAAAGCTATTGGTTTGCTTGTAATTAAAGCTTAAATTCGAGTCTGCGTAACAAAAAATACGATAGCAGACGTGGCAACTTTCCTTGCGCGCAAACACCGGCCAGTGCTTTTACACTGCTGGCCACCGTAAATGCAACACCCTGAAGGAAGCATCCGAATCTAGTGAAATATACACCATGAGTTTGCAGCGATGAGATATGCAACTGATTAGAATTTCAGCGCAGACGCACATCACGCGCGCCTGTGGCGCCACCTCATAGCGCCATTTAAGGCTTGGCGATTTCGACGAGTGTACGTTCGGCACGTGTGTTTAACTTGTGGTTGTTTCACAAGACGATCAGTTATGCCTCGTAGACAACAGCGAACATCTTTTGATCAAGTATCCGAGTTCGACAGAGGAAGGATAGTGGCTTACCGAGATTGTGGATTATCATACAGAGAAATCGCTAGTCGTGTTGGACAAAACCGAACAACTGTAATGCGGATATGTGACCGTTGGATGCAGGAGGGCACGACGGACCGACGTGGTCGATCGCATTCACCTCGGTGCACCACTGCACGTGCTGATAGGCAAATTGTGCGCATGGCAGTGACGGATCGCTCAGTGACATCCCGAACCATAGCGCAGCACATTGCGTCTGTAACGCATCATCCAGTGTCTGCGCGTACCATTCGACGCCGTTTACAGCAGAGTGGTCTGTCCGCAAGACGTCCATTGCTTCGTCTACCATTGACGCAGAACCACAGACGTCTCCGTCGCCAATGGTGTGATGACAGACGGGGATGTGGACGGCAGAATGGAATGACGTAGTCTTTACTGACGAGGCACGTTTCTGTCTGCAGCACCACGATGATCGGATTCGAGTGTGGAGACACCGTGGAGAGAGGATGCTGGACAGCTTCATTATGCACCGCCACACTGGTATTGCACCGGGTATTATGGTATGGGGCGATATTGGATATTACTCTCGCACGCCTCTAGTACGCATTGCCGGTACTTTAAATAGCCGGCGCTACATATCCGAGGTGCTGGAGCCAGTTGTCCTTCCTTACCTTCAGGGCTCGGCCACAGCTATATTTCAACAGGATAATGCGCGACCACACGTGGCACGCATTGTCCAAAGGTTCTTCGTCAATAACCAGATTGAATTGCTTCCCTGGCCGGCTCGCTCTCCGGATCTTTCGCCGATAGAAAACATGTGGTCCATGGTTGCTCAACGAGTGACCCAGATTACATCCACAGCTGCCACACCAGATGATCTTTGGCAACGTGTGGAAGCTGCTTGGGCTGCTGTACCCCAGGAACACATCCAACGTCTCTTTGACTCAATGCCGACACGTGTGGAAGCGGTGATCTCCAACAATGGCGGCTACTCTGGCTACTGATTCTGGCAGGAACCACATGTCACAGACGTCTGTAAACGAAATCATTTGATACTTGGTCAACATGTTATCTACAAAATAAATTTTGTTGTGCTACCTCTTGTCTTTCTTGGTGTTGCATTTACGGTGGCCAGCAGTGTATTTGACGTCAGCTGCCTGCTGTAACACACGAGGCGCTTTGGATGACACTGAAGAAACCACGGCGGCAAGCACAGAAATGTCTGAAGATGAAGGCGGAGGTCGCACGTAGCGTTCACAACGAGATGTGGGCTGAACCTGCGTGCTCGGGACTGCGTGCGCTCCCCCTTTAAGGGTTCAGACAAGGGAAGGAAGGGGCAGAGCCGGCGCCCGCGTCTTTGCATGCATCACTGGCTGGCCGGAGTCAATAAAAGCGGCGGCGGGCGCGGGGTGGGGGCCAGATGGCAACACCCAGTGGATGTTGAGGAGGACCCTGCGGGCCCATTTGTCAAGTGGCCGCCCCGCCATTAGGCAAATTAAAACCTCCTGCCCGCCGCCGCCGCCGCCGCCGCCTGCCGCGCAGGTTCGCACCGTTGACCGCTCGCCACCGGCCAGTAATCCCAATAAAGCCACGTGCGGCCGCTGCCTGTCCGGCCGCCCCGCTCCTTTGTTCCCTCCCCGCAACCGCCCACTCACCGTGCCAAGTCGCCGTCCACGTCCTCTCGACTCAGACACGTGCTTCTTACTGAGAAACACACCTACAATGTACTCAGAGTATGAGCTTCCGCATAACTCACCTGTAGGGCTGTCGCGTATCGTATCTGCTCGTTACTTTGCCAAGTCACCTATGCCGATTTAGATTTCACCATCGACGTCTTAACATATGTGGCCGGTGTTTTTAACACCGGTGTTAAGTGATGAATTTATACAATTGTGTAGGAAGCAACATACAAGACATCCAATATCGTAAATACAGGATGGAGGAAATAAAAGTAGCCCGGAAAACAGAGTTCAGGGTGCAAATAAACACAGCAGAATAAATGAAATACAGTACTAACCTGACTACACAAGATGTTGAAGGCATTTATGGGCTCTGGTCAGCAAGCTGCTGTAAGCGAATCGAAGATGGACTACAGAAGTTGCTGCAGTCTCATCCGAAACGTTCTGCTGCAGTTCTTGAAGACTGTGGAGGTTGTTGCGATACAACTTAGTCTTGAGGGGTCCTTACGTAAAGTAATCGCACACTGACAGATTAGGTGACCTGGGTGGCCAGCTAGGGCCGCGACTAGATTGACCCCTGCTAACAACCCTGTCAGGCGCGAAAGTTGTGTAAATGTGTTTCCAGATTCGGCCGGCTGTATAGGCAGTTGTTCCACCCTGTTGGAATTAACTGTAGGTATTTTCATCCTTCGTTAATGCTGCCAAAAACGGTTCGAAAACGTTGGCAATGTAACGCGCATCTGACGAAAGAAGATAGGACCAATAATGCGGTGTACAGACACTGCACGCCAAACCTCAACCTTCTGATCATGCAATGGTCTTTCGTGAAAGTTATATAGATTCTCCGCTGTCCAGAACGTGTGATTCTGTGAGTTTGTCATAGCGACTCAGGTGAAACCAGGCTTCATCAGGCATAAAGAACAGATCCATGTCCAAGTCGTGCATGGTTACATCAGTGAACAGCCACTCACAAAAGTGGAGGCGTTGAGGAACACCTGCTGCTTTTAATGCATGAACAACAATTACTCGGTAGGGGTGCATGTGCAGGTCCAGGTGGAGTACACGTCCACATGATCCACGTTATATGTCGGTCTCTTGCGACAGGCGTCGGGTTGATTTTGTTTCTGAAGCATTTTCTGGTGAACTGCAGCCACATCTTCTGGCGTGCAGGCATGTTCCAGAATGTTTTTTGACTTGTTCAAAACAATTTTCGGACTAAGCATTGCACGGCACTCTTTCTGGCACTCTGTCATCATTAAACGTCTCAGCAAACAACTGCTCAAAATTGTTCAAATGGCTCTGAGCACTATGGGACTTAACGTCTGAGGTCATCAGCCCCCTAGAAGTTAGAACTACTTACACCTAACTAACCTAAGGACATCACACACATCCAGGCGCGAGGCAGGATTCGAACCTGCGACCGTAGCAGTCGCGCGTTTCTGCACAGAAGAGCGTAGAACCGCTCGGCCACAGCGGCCGGCAAACAACAGATCACACCGTGATTAAAATTCTTCTGGGTATTATGCCGCTTCATTGTTAAAAACTAACAACAATAATAAACTAAAACCGACGTTTCAGCCGAATTGCAACGGCCTTCCTCAGGGCACGACTAGTTTTGCATGGGGATAGTTTTACAACAGTGACGTCAGACATCGATATTCTGTAATAAATAGAAGCACCTATCCCCATTGCAAAACCAGTCGTGCCCTGAGGAAGGCCGTTGCAATTCGGCCGAAAAGTCGGTTTTAGTTTATTATTGTTGTTAGTTTTTAGCAATGTTGCGGCATAATACCCAGAAGAATTTTAGTCACTATGACACCGGCCACAGAAGCCTACGTTCTTATAACAGATCACACCGTTTCCAAGACTTTGTTGTAACGTTACTCTCCACAACGAACACCCGGTGTTCCACTGTGTGTACCATCGTCCATTTTGCACTGCTCCACTCACACTGACACAGCCCGCTCTACGTTCTGTACCGATGTGGACCACGTGGCGGACGTACAAGTGGTGTGCCCGTCACGGAGTATGGTTACATGCTTCCATTCACGTCCAATCGTACCGAATCGTGCTGGCAACGGTTATTTGCCCCACCCTGTATTAATCTGCATAGCAAGACAACCTACAAAGGCTTACCCATAAATTTGCTGCTGCATAGACGTAGAGGATACTTTGATTGCGACCGAAGGATACACAGATATGTCAACCATAAGGTTACATGGTTCTCTGTTGAAAATAGTTGACAAATTCTACTACCTCAGCTCGCTAGTGTCAGAAGTTCTTTTTCTGGACGACGAAATAAACGTGGAAATTGGCAAAGCGGTGAACACTTTCGGGAAGCTCTGCAACAAACACCTTACAGTGACCACAAAAATGCTCGTCTATCAAGCATGTGTGTACAGCACCCTGTCCTCTGCTGCTGAGACGTGGATGCCAAACGCCAAACAAGAGCCGAAGCTCAAGACCTTTCATCTGTGGCGCTTACGACACAATCTAAGGGTAACATGGAGGGGCCGTGTAACAAATGAGACGGCCCTGAATGCAGCGAAGCTACCGAGTATCACCACCACTTTCAAGGAACTTTAATTTACCATGGAAAATCGCCAAACAGCTGCACTGTATCAGAAGTTATTTTATTTTGTTTTCAAAACTAGTTTGGGCAATTCAATATACTATCGTCAGGCGCCAAATGCACCTCATGTATAGACATTCAAACGTATCGACATCGGCGTGTTGGAGCCATCGTTTCTGGATGACGTGAATTTGTATTTCAAGCGCTTGAAATACAAAATCACGACAACATTGTTGTCAAGTCTTGGAGGGAAGCACTTGAAATACGAATTCACGACATACAGATACTGATCGCTCAGTATGCTGCTATCGAAAGGTTTGATTATCTCTACATGAGGTGCATATGGGGCCTGAAGATGACATATTGAATTCCCGAAATTGGTTGTGTAAGTAAAAGAAAATAGCTTTTAAAACTGTAAGGCTGTTTGGCGATTTTCCATGTTAAATATTTGATGCTGCGCCACGTCCACAGTGGATCAACAGAGATCCTCGTCGCCTGCGGTGAGTGGGAGATTTCCATCGTGTGGACCACTCCCGTCTTCCCCGATTCACAATCCTCGATGAGGCAGCACGTGCCAAAAGACCCCCTGAAAGACCTGCTTCACGGTTTAAACACTGCACCAAATCGACATGAACGTATTCAGTATTGACTGAGACAAATGGGAGGAGCTCGCCTGAGACCGCAGCAGATGGGGTAAATTAATCGATGATGGCAGGAAGTTCCACGACGGCGCCTGGCTCAACAACCTAACTATGAAACGAGGATGTAGATAAGCGAGATGAATCCCTTTTTCGGGGCGATTTCCACCTGCTCCACCAGAGGGCTCCCAGTGGGCTCTCGAATGGATTCCTGAGTCACCACAGAAAGTGCCTGAATGATGCTACTTCAGTCTTGCGTTAGGAAGTATAAGCCATTGATGATGATGCTGATGACGATGCTGCTGCTGGTGGTGGTGATGACGATGAATCAATAAGTACAGTGATAATTATAATTACCACGGACACAACGCTTTGTATCAAAACAGTCAAACTGGCACCATACTCAGGGAATGAATGTACTGCATCACCGCTTATGGCAAGGCCTTAGTGGAGGTGGTTTCCCGTTGTACCGCAAGTCTCTAGAGGAACGGAGTGTTCCAAATGATTGGAAAAGAGCACAGGTAGTCCCAGTCTTCAAGAAGGGTCGTCGAGCAGATGCGCAAAACTATAGACCTATATCTCTGACGTCGATCTGTTGTAGAATTTTAGAACATGTTTTTGCTCGAGTATCATGTCGTTTTTGGAAACCCAGAATCTACTATGTAGGAATCAACATGGATTCCGGAAACAGCGATCGTGTGAGACCCAACTCGCGTTATTTGTTCATGAGACCCAGAAAATATTAGATACAGGCTCCCAGGTAGATGCTATTTTTCTTGACTTCCGGAAGGCGTTCGATACAGTTCCGCACTGTCGCCTGATAAACAAGGTAAGAGCCTACGGAATATCAGACCAGCTGTGTGGCTGGATTGAAGAGTTTTTAGCAAACAGAACACAGCATGTTGTTATCAATGGAGAGACGTCTACAGGCGTTAAAGTAACCTCTGGCGTACCACAGGGGAGTGTTATGGGACCATTGCTTTTCACAATATATATAAATGACCTAGTAGATAGTGTCGGAAGTTCCATGCGGCTTTTCGCGGATGATGCTGTAGTATACAGAGAAGTTGCAGCATTAGAAAATTGTAGCGAAATGCGGGAAGATCTGCAGCGGATAGGCACTTGGTGCAGGGAGTGGCAACTGTCCCTTAACATAGACAAATGTAATGTATTGCGAATACATAGAAAGAAGGATCCTTTATTGTATGGTTATATGATAGCGGAACAAACACTGGTAGCAGTTACTTCTGTAAAATATCTGGGAGTATGCGTGCGGAACGATTTGAAGTGGAATGATCATATAAAATTAATTGTTGGTAAGGCGGGTACCAGGTTGAAATTCATTGGGAGAGTGCTTAGAAAATGTAGTCCATCAACAAAGGAGGTGGCTTACAAAACACTCGTTCGACCTAGACTTAAGTATTGCTCATCAGTGTGGGATCCGTACCAGATCGGGTCGACGGAGGAGATAGAGAAGATCCAAAGAAGAGCGGCGCGTTTCATCACAGGGTTATTTGGTAACCGTGATAGCGTTACGGAGATGTTTAATAAACTCAAGTGGCAGACTCTGCAAGAGAGGCGCTCTGCATCGCGGTGTAGCTTGCTCGCCAGGTTTCGAGAGGGTGCGTTTCTGGATGAGGTATCGAATATATTGCTTCCCCCTACTTATACCTCCCGAGGAGATCACGAATGTAAAATTAGAGAGATTAGAGCGCGCACGGAGGCTTTCAGACAGTCGTTCTTCCCGCGAACCATACGCGACTGGAACAGGAAAGGGAGGTAATGACAGTGGCACGTAAAGTGCCCTCCGCCACACACCGTTGGGTGGCTTGCGGAGTATAAATGTAGATGTAGATGTAGATGTAGATGCTCTGACCTATTACGGAGTGTCAATTGTGTATCTCCATTGTATGGATGACTGTGATATGGACTTGTACACTGTAGTGTTGGGTCTGTGTTGGATGAAAGGAAGGGAGAGGGTGAAACCAGGTGCCGGCACGTAGCCTTCTCCTTTCGAATAGCACCAAAAGGGCAGCCAAACTCAACGGACGGACCACCATCAATGGTTTTGAATACCCTCTCTTCCTGAGACATTGCGGGGAGATTTGCAATTTAATTCAGAACAATGGCACGAAGCCTAACGATCAGGAACTTTACTCCATTGTCGGCTAAGTACTGGCAGTGAAAATTTTACAGCACCAGCATTCGAACTGGTTTACATCCGAGTCGAGCGCCACCACACAGGCGTGCATCAGCGACTTCGCTCGATGAGGCTGGCAACTTTTTGTGCACAGATTGTAAAAATAACGTTTTTGACAGATTCCCCTTTCAGATTATCGCGTTGTTGACAGGGAGCATTTCCGAATTTTGGAACAGTGAGAAACTGACGATGTCGTTACACAGCTCAAATACTTCAGCGCAAGTTTTTTGTTGTTTTGGACAGGTAATGATGTAATTCCATACTTGAAGTAGATATTGTTTAAGACCTAGAAAGCTATCTTTCATATTATAAGTCAACTATTCTCGGCCGTCAGTTTCTGCCACAGTTTGCAAAGTATTCTTTTCTTTTTATACTTTATAATTTTGGCCCCATGTTTGGAATCTGGTTTCGCCGTTTTCGTGTGATGTATCGTGTTTCCCCTCCTCACTGAGTTTTCCATCCTAACTAAATTTTCCATCCTCGCTGACAGCAGTCTCAAAAAATCTTGTGTACACTAGATTCTGCAGTACACGAGTCGTACCTTGTGATTATAGTGGACAGCCACGATGATGCAATTAATGTCCTCCCTCACGCCAGATCTCTACAAATATGACTCGGTGCATTGAAACTGACGAATCGTGACTGAAGCGGTTGTGGAACGTAGTCACGAGAGACCTCTTGTTGCACAAGCCAGTCGTACCACTGTCGCGATGAAGTCTTTGAGACTATTCCAGTATAGTGGCGTTCCTCATACTGGTAGGAAAGGCGCTGTTTGTCGTTTCATCTAATTACACGCTGTAGCATTTCTAAGCGTGGAACCTGGTGTTTGTGTTCCATACCATTGCGGACTGCATCCTCCTCAAGGGCGAGTAGCTTCTTTTCAACACAGATGCCCTGCCTCGGCAACCATACTTTAATAATGTTCTTACCATTACGAAGTAATTCAGTCTTCTGACTGGTTTGATGCGGCCCGCTACGAATTCCTCTGCTGTGCTAACCGCTGCATCTTAGAGTAGCAACTACACTCTACCACACTACGTCCTCAGTTATTTGCTAGATATATTACAATCTCTGTCTTCCTCTACAGTTTTCGCCCTCTACAGTTCCCTCTAGTACCATGGAAGACATTCCCCGATCTCTTAACAGATGTCCTATCGTCCTGTCCCTTCTCCTTGTCAGTATTTTCCACATATTCCTTTCCTCTCCGATTCTGCGCAGAGCCCCCTCATTCCTTACCTTATCACTCCACTTAATATTCAGCATTCGTCTGTAGCACCATATCTCAGCCCATGTTTCACTGCCATACAATGCTGTGCTCCAAACGTACATTCTCAGAAATTTCTTCTTCAGATTAAGGCCTATGTTTGATACTAGTAGACATGTCTTGGCGAGGAAAGCCCTTTTTGCCAGTGCTAGTCTGATTTGGATGTCCTCTTTGATTCGTCCTTCATTGGCTATTTTGCCGTTTAGGTAGCAGAACTCCTTAACTTCATCTGCTTAGTGATCATAAAACCTGATGTTAAGTTTCTCGTAATTCTCATTTTTGCTACTTCTCATTAATTTAGTCTTTCTCCGATTTACTCGCAGTCCATATTCTACACTCATTAGCCTGTTCATTCCATTCAGCAGATCATGTAACTCTTCTTCACTTTCACTCAAGATAGCAATTTCATCCTGCGAATCGAATCATTGATATCCTTTCACCTTGAATTTTGCTGCGAGGGGTGGCCGCGCGGTTTGAGGCGTCCTGTCACGGACTGCACGGTCCCTCCCGCGGGTATGGGTGTCTGTGTTGTCCTTAGCATAAGTTAGTTTAAGTAGTGTGTGACTCTAGGGACCGATGACCTATACAGTTTGGTCCCTTAGGAATTCACACACATTTTTAATTCCACTCCTGAACCTTTCTTTTATTTCCATCATAGCTCCTGAAACGTCCCCTTAGAAAAATTAGTGAATTACTGTGCTGATAAACCCCTTACATTATTTGATTTTCAAACAGCTGAGCAAAACTGAACGTACTCAGACATTACTCTCTTTACTTATTCTGATCAACGCTAAACTGACACACAATATTTTTAGCGCAACGCAATCCGACTTTCAATAATCCCTACAAAAGAATGGACCTGACTAACAATAACCTATACCTTTCATGAATCACTTACCTCACAAAAATCTTCGTTATTCGAACTACTGCCATACAGCGAGCGCCACTACTGCCAGCTCAATAAAAGATTCTAACTACTGAAGGCACTAACTACTGATATGCGTAGTTAGCAAATGAAAGATGTTCGTAGAGAACAAACAATGTATTTACCTTAATAGTGTTCAAAAGTCATAATATATATATCAGTTCATGACATCCAGTCTTACAAATTTACTGTCTCTGAAGGACACACGTCCAGATCATCCGCTCTCAAAACTCCGCCATCTCTCTCCCCACATCCACCACTGCTGGCGGCTCACCTCCAACTGCACAACGCTACGCGCTGTTCACATCCAACTGCCCAACACTACAATAGAGAATATTTCAACAATGCCAACCAGCCACAGACTGCACACAGCACAGTCAGTGATTTTCATACAGAGCGCTACGTGGCGTTACCAACATTAAAACCTAAACAGCCTACTTACACTTCTTCACTGTACATATTGAACAGTAGGGGCGGTCTTACACCCTTTTTAATCAGGGAACTTCGTTCTTGGTCGTCCACTCTTATTATTCCCTCTTCGCTCTTGTACATATTGTAAATTACCTGTCTCACCCTGTAGCTTACCCCTATTTTTCTCACTATTTAGAACATCTTGCACCATTTTACACTGTCGAAGGCTTTTTCCAGAAGGACAAATCCTATGAACTTGTCTTGATTTTTCTATAACCTTGCTTACATTGTCAACCGCAACGTCAGAATTGCTTCTCTAGTGCCTTTACGTCTCCTAAAGCCAAACTGATCGTCATCTAACACATCCTCAATTTTATTTTCCATTCCTATGTACACTCCTGGAAATGGAAAAAAGAACACATTGACACCGGTGTGTCAGACCCACCATACTTGCTCCGGACACTGCGAGAGGGCTGTACAAGCAATGATCACACGCACGGCACAGCGGACACATCAGGAACCGCGGTGTTGGCCGTCGAATGGCGCTAGCTGCGCAGCATTTGTGCACCGCCGCCGTCAGTGTCAGCCAGTTTGCCGTGGCATACGGAGCTCCATCGCAGTCTTTAACACTGGTAGCATGCCGCGACAGCGTGGACGTGAACCGTGTGTGCAGTTGACGGACTTTGAGCGAGGGCGTATAGTGGGCATGCGGGAGGCCGGGTGGACGTACCGCCGAATTGCTCAACACGTGGGGCGTGAGGTCTCCACAGTACATCGATGTTGTCGCCAGTGGTCGGCGGAAGGTGCACGTGCCCGTCGACCTGGGACCGGACCGCAGCGACGCACGGATGCACGCCAAGACCGTAGGATCCTACGCAGTGCCGTAGGGGACCGCACCGCCACTTCCCAGCAAATTAGGGACACTGTTGCTCCTGGGGTATCGGCGAGGACCATTCGCAACCGTCTCCATGAAGCTGGGCTACGGTCCCGCACACCGTTAGGCCGTCTTCCGCTCACGCCCCAACATCGTGCAGCCCGCCTCCAGTGGTGTCGCGACAGGCGTGAATGGAGGGACGAATGGAGACGTGTCGTCTTCAGCGATGAGAGTCGCTTCTGCCTTGGTGCCAATGATGGTCGTATGCGTGTTTGGCGCCGTGCAGGTGAGCGCCACAATCAGGACTGCATACGACCGAGGCACACAGGGCCAACACCCGGCATCATGGTGTGGGGAGCGATCTCCTACACTGGCCGTACACCACTGGTGATCGTCGAGGGGACACTGAATAGTGCACGGTACATCCAAACCGTCATCGAACCCATCGTTCTACCATTCCTAGACCGGCAAGGGAACTTGCTGTTCCAACAGGACAATGCACGTCCGCATGTATCCCGTGCCACCCAACGTGCTCTAGAAGGTGTAAGTCAACTACCCTGGCCAGCAAGATCTCCGGATCTGTCCCCCATTGAGCATGTTTGGGACTGGATGAAGCGTCGCCTCACGCGGTCTGCACGTCCAGCACGAACGCTGGTCCAACTGAGGCGCCAGGTGGAAATGGCATGGCAAGCCGTTCCACAGGACTACATCCAGCATCTCTACGATCGTCTCCATGGGAGAATAGCAGCCTGCATTGCTGCGAAAGGTGGATATACACTGTACTAGTGCCGACATTGTGCATGCTCTGTTTCCTGTGTCTATGTGCCTGTGGTTCTGTCAGTGTGATCATGTGATGTATCTGACCCCAGGAATGTGTCAATAAAGTTTCCCCTTCCTGGGACAATGAATTCACGGTGTTCTTATTTCAATTTCCAGGAGTGTATATTATTCTTGTCAGCAGCTTGGATGCGTGAGCTGTGAAGCTGACTGTGCGATAATACTTGCGCTCATCAGCTCTCACAGTCTTCGGTATGGTGTGGATGATATTTTTCCGAAAGTCAGAAGGAATGTCGCAAGGCTCATATATTATATCGGTCAAAGTTTCTTTAACGAAGATAGGATCAATCACACAGTCTCCAGTAACGGCGCATCAGAAGTTCACATTCCGCATAATTCTTACATTCGGATTCGCATGACTGGTAAAGGTAGTTTAGTCAACAAAAAGAGTTATTTGAAGAAAGAACCTATCGTCCTGAAGTCGAAGCAGAACCGAGCGAAACAATTCTATGTGGTCTCTCCAATCCCCCTGGTTAACTGGCTGGTAAAGGGACACATGATGCTGACGAAGCTGTTTCCAAGCTGTTTACGAGCAATGCTCGCCATACTTATTGCAGAGGCACTCGTAGTTTCTCTGGAGATAATACGTGAAGTACAAGCAACAACGGCCAAAACATCCACAAGGTGTGTATAATTAATACCCAAGATTCAAAACGCTGTAGTAAGAGAACAGTGCTCTGTGACGACAAATTTGAACAGCATTTTATTGACGCAAGGGGAAACGTCATTTAAAAATAAAAATAAAAGAATCACGAAAAGTTTACCAATAGGCGGTGCTGTAAGCGTCTTAGCGTATTAGGGGCCGTCTAAAAATGAGAGATGAATCGCAATCGACGGCCATGAGTTCAATTGCATATCACACAACCCGTACTGTTCAATGTTCGTGACTGTACACGTTCGGCGGTGAGCAGTCCTGACGCTGTTAGTTAGAAAGCCCTTCCACCACGGCAAGGTTATCCAAATCGGATGGGAGAATTCGGTTTTTAAGTGTTCTGAGACTAAAAACTGCACAAAAAGCAAAATGACATCGCCTTTTACTTATCCTGGATCCAAAAACTGCATAAAAAACTAAATGACAACGGTTTCCAGTTGGCGTGAGACTGGTGTGACAGTTGTTTAGTATGCTGTCCACCGTTCTCAGCCACAAGCTGAAATCGAGTAACAGCATGTTCCACAACGGATCAGGGTGTCTCGGAGGACACGTTCAGAATACGTTGCGGAATGCTTACTTTCACTTCAGCTACGTTGTAGTTGGAGTGCTGAACACAACGTCTTTCAGACAACCTCACAGTCAGAAATCAGACGGATTAAGATCACGTGATCTGGACGGTCAGACTGTAGGCAAATGACGGCTTGTAATTCTATCGTTTCCGCAATGCTTCTGCGCAGCCACTTCACTGGCTGTGCAGAATGCGGAGGAGCGCCGCCTTCATCCGTGGAGACGTATTTTCTTGTCTGGGTACTAAATCACGCTCACAAAACATCAATTGGTTTCTTGTTTAAAACAAATAAATACTAAGTTCTAAACACTGAAATTACCCTGAGAGTAGTAACAACTTTCTGAAGAGTGAAGCGCCGTTGAATTCGTCTCACTTAGAACTGCGATGAGAGTAACAGAAATTTCTACAGTACCATTTGAAAAAACGAAGTCTACTAATATCTCTGAAAGTAATGTAGCTATGAAAAGAGGGTATACGTCTTTTAACAATAGCTTTCTCACAATTCATCTGCGTGAAAAAAGAATTGTTGTTGTTGTTGTTGTGGTCTTCAGTCCTGAGACTGGTTTGATGCAGCTCTCCATGCTACTCTATCCTGTGCAAGCTTCTTCATCTCCCAGTACCTACTGCACCCTACATCCTTCTGAATCTGCTTAATGTATTAATCTCTTGGTCTCCCTCTACGAGTTTTACCCTCCACGCTATCCTCCAATACTAAATTGGTGATCCCTTGATGCCTCAGAACATGTCGTACCAACCGATCCATTCTTCTTGTCAAGTTGTGCCACAAATTTCTCTTCTCCCCAATCCTATTCAATACCTCCTCATTAGTTATGTGATCTACCCATCTAATCTTCATCATTCTTCTGTAGCACCACATTTCGAAAGCTTCTATTCTCTTCTTGTCTAAACTATATGTCGTCCATGTTTCACTTCCATACATGGCTACACTCCATACAAATATTTTCAGAAACGACTTCCTGACACTTAAATCTATACTCGATGTTAACAAATTTCTCTTCTTCAGAAACGCATTCCTTGCCATTGCCAGTCTACATTTTATATACTCTCTACTTCGACCATCATCAGTTATTTTGCTCCCCAAATAGCAAAACTCCTTTACTACTTTAAGTGTCTCATTTCCTAATCTAATTCCCTCAGCATCACCCGACTTAATTCGACTACATTCCATTATCCTCGTTTTGCTTTTGTTGATGTTCATCTTATATCCTCCTTTCAAGACACTATCCATTCCGTTCAACTGCTCTTCCAAGTCCTTTGTTGTCTCTGACAGAATTACAATGTCATCAGCAAACCTCAAAGTTTTTATTTCTTCTCCATGAATTTTAACACCTACTCCGAATTTTTCTTTTATTTCCTTCACTGCTTGCTCAATATACAGATTGAACAACATCGGGGAGAGGCTACAACCCTGTCTCACTCCCTTCCCAACCATTGCTTCCCTTTCGTGTCCCTCGACTCCTATAACTGCCATCTGGTTTCTGTACAAATTGTAAATAGCCTTTCGCTCCCTGCATTTTAGCCCTGCCGCCTTCAGAATTTCAAAGAGAGTATTCCAGTCAATATTGTCAAAAGCTTTCTCTAAGTCTACAAATGCTAGAAACGTAGGTTTGTCTTTCCTTAATCTAGCTTCTAAGATAAGTCGTAGGGTCAGTATTGCCTCACGTGTTCCAATATTTCTACGGAATCCAAACTGATCTTCCCCGAGGTCAGCTTCTACAAGTTTTTCCATTCGTCTGTAAAGAATTCGCGTTAGTATTTTTCAGCCGTGACTTATTAAACTGATAGTTCGGTAATTTTTCACATCTGTCAACACTTGCTTTCTTTGGTATTGGAATTATTATATTCTTCTTGAAGTCTGAGGGTATTTGGCCTGTCTCATATATCTTGCTCACCAGATGGTAGAGTTTTGTCAGGAGTGGCTCTCCCAAGGCCGTCAGTAGTTCTAATGGAATGTTGTCTACTCCCGGGGCATTGTTTCGACTCAGGTCTTTCAGTGCTCTGTCAAACTCTTCACGCAGTATCTTATCTCCCATTTCATCTTCATCTACATCCTCTTCCATTTCCATAATATTGTCCTCAGTTACATCGCCCTTGTATATACCCTCTATACACTCCTTCCACCTTTCTGCTTTCCCTTCTTTGCTTAGAACTGGGTTTCCATCTGGGCTCTTGATATTCATACAAGTGATTCTCTTTTCTCCAAAGGTCTCTTTAATGTTCCTGTAGGCTGTATCTATCTGACACCCAGTGAGATAAGCCTCTACATACTTAGATTTGTCCTCTAGCCATCCCTGCTTAGCCATTTTGCACTTCCTGTCAATCTCATTTTTGAGACGTTTGTATTCCTATTTGCCTGTTTCATTTACTGCATTTTTATATTTTCTCCTTTCATCAATTAAATTCAATATTTCTTCTGTAACCCAAGGATTTCTAGCAGCCCTCGTCTTTTTACCTACTTAATCCTGTGCTGCCTTCACTACTTCATCCCTCAAAGCTACCCATTCTTCTTCTACTGTATTTCTTACCCCCATTCCTGTCAATTGTTCCCTTATGCTCTCCCTGAAACTCTGTACAACCTGTGGTTCTTTCAGTTTATCCAGATCCCATCTCCTTAAATTCCCTCCTTTTTGCAGTTTCTTCAGTTTTAATCTACAGTTCATAACCAATAGATTGTGGTCAGAGTCCACATCTGCCCCTGGAAATGTCTTACAATTTAAAACCTGGTTCCTAAATCTCTGTCTTACTATTATATGATCTATCTGAAACCTGTCAGTATCTCCAGGCTTCTTCCATGTATACAACCTTCTTTTATGATTCTTGAACCAAGTATGATTAAGTTGTGCTCTGTGCAAAATTCTACCAGGCGGCTTCCTCTTTCATTTCTTCCCCCCAATCCATATTCACCTACTACGTTTCCTTCTCTCCATTTACCTACTACCGAATTCCAGTCACCCATGACTATTTTTTTTCGTCTCCCTTCACTATCTGAATAATTTCTTGTCTTTCATCACAAATTTCTTCAATTTCTTCGTCATCTGCAGAGCTAGTTGGCATATAAACTTGTACTACTGTGGTAGGCGTGTGCTTCGTGTCTATCTTGGCCACAATAATGCGTTCACTATGCTGTTTGTAGTAGCTTACCCGCACTCCTATTTTTTTATTCATTATTAAACCTACTCCTGCATTACCCCTATTTGATTTTGTATTTATAACCCTGTAATCACATGACCAAAAGTCTTGTTCCTCCTGCCACCGAACTTCACTAATTCCTACTATATCTAACTTTAACCTACCCATTTCCATTTCTAAATTTTCTAACCTACCTGACCGATTAAGGGATCTGACATTCCACGCTCCGATCCGTAGAACGCCAGTTTTCTTTCTCCTGATAAGAATTACCATGATTTAAAGGGTTCCAGAAATTCTTGAGATGAGCAAATCACCTGAATCACATTGTATATGCGTCAAACCAAGAGTATCCCACAAATCTACATCTACGTACATACTCTGAAATCCACCATACGGTGAGTGGCGGAGGGTACCTCGTACCACAACTAGCATCTTCTCTCCCTGTTCCACTCCCAAACAGAACGAGGGAATAATGACTGCCTATATGCCTCTGTACGAGCCCTAATCTCTCTTATCTTTGTGGTCTTTCCGCGAAATATAAGTTGGCGGCAGTAAAATTGTACTGCAGTCAGCCTCAAATGCTGGTTCTCTAAATTTCCTCAGTAGCGATTCACGAAAATAACGCCTCCTTTCCTCTAGAGACTCCCCCCGAGTTCCTGAAGCATTTCCGTAACACTCGCGTGATGATCAAACCTACCAGTAACAAATCTAGCAGCCCGCCTCTGAATTACTTCTATGTCCTCCCTCAATCCGACCTGATAGGGATCCCAAACGCTCGAGCAGTACTCAAGAATAGGTCGTATTAGTGTTTTATAAGCGGTCTCCTTTACAGTTGAACCACATCTTCCCAAAATTCTACCAATGAACCGAATTCGACTATCCGCCTTCCCCACAACTGCCATTACATGCTTGTCCCACTTCATATCGCTCTGCAATTTTACGCCAAAATATTTAATCGACGTGACTGTGTCAAGCGCTACACTATTAATGGAGTATTCAAAAATTACAGGATTCTTTTTCCTATTCATCTGCATTAATTTACATTTATCTATATTTAGAGTTAGCTGTCATTCTTCACACTAATCACAAATCCTGTCAAATCAGTAAATAATAGCTATGGAAAGAGACAATGCGTCGTTAACGATGGTTTTCTCAGAATTCATCTGGGTTAAAAAGAGTTACAATGTCCTAAGGGGTTCTGGAAATACGAGAGGTGAACAAATCAGCTGAATCACACTGTATATGCATCACACCACTACTATCCCGCAAAGCAGTGAACATTACTTTTCCTGACGTTGGAGCCGCATCAGAATTCTTTGGGTGCACATTCAGATTTTATGTGTAGGCATAAAGTGAATGGCGGAAAAGACAGTGCTGCACAATGATCACCTAACACAAGTCACTGACTTCCTAACCCATGGCAACACAAAGTCACTTTCAGACCATTTAGATTTATGCTACAATGTTTCTCCATTTTCTTCCCACTCAATTCTTTCGAACAAATGTTGTAAGTCTTGCGTTACTACGTTTTTTACTTAAGGACAGGTAGTGTATTCTTAAAGTTATCTTAAATCATCCCACCTTTCAACTGAGGAATTAGTGCTTCATGCAAAACAACAGTCTTGGCATCGACGCTGGAACAGTGTATGACAAATATAAATTTCGAAACGTCAACAGAGTTCATACGTAAAAGTTCTTTTCTGAGCTGTAAGTATATCGTGACAGTGGACAAAGTGTCCTGTCAGGCGGATAAGATGAGACAGAATTAATCATGCGAGAAGGAAAAATCAACACCTTAGATGCGACTCTGATTGTGACTGAAAATTGAAGAAAGAATCACTGGAAAAATATTTTCCACAATCGAATGAACAGGGAGTTCCAGTGTGGGCAGCAGCAGAAACACAGTTTGTGCTAAGGAGCACGCCTGGTTCAAATGGTTCAAATGGCTCTGAACACTATGGGACTTAACATCTGTGGTCATCAGTCCCCTAGAACTTAGAACTACTTAAACCTAACTAACCTAAGGACATCACACACATCCATGCCCGAGGCAGGATTCGAACCTGCGACCGTAGCAGTCGTGCGGTTCCGGACTGCGCGCCTAGAACCGCTAGACCACCGCGGCCGGCGAGCACGCCTGAATTACATCGTAAACCTACAGCTACTTGCTGCTCTATCTTTGGTTTCCACTGTATTATTATATCTGTTCGTCGAGTCTGAGCTAATTTTGTTTATATCTTTTGACTACGTCTCTTTGGCTTAAGCATGAGGACAACTATCATTAAACCCCTGATTCTCCAAATAATAAAATCGCTTCAAAGTTCTGATTAGTCTACAAATGAGGTAATGTGTCAAATATTTGACGTTGAGTATGTAAGCGAGAAGACGTATAGAAACGGTTTGAAATTACGTTCAAAGTTCGCTGGAAGTCGCCAAGTGCTCTCATTATCTAACACTGTATATGTGTAGTCTGGGAAATCCGCGCTCCGTTTTAAGCAAGAATTAGTTTTTCACGCGTCTCAATGTTTATGTCGTCACGTCTCCTGAGCTGCGTGTCACACAATGATATAATTTTGCAGATACACTCAATGGTATGTGTGGATATTTTCTGAAAGTCTGTCATGAGTAGTGTTAGTAGTAAAGAAGCAATAAATTAAAACGTTTCCTCGGATGCTGAAGGATTAGTGCATAAACGGGTAAAATGTAATAAATGATATACTTTTTTGCTTTTCTTGTTTTGTGGGCAAGTCAGAGAGAGAGAGCTTCGTAAGGGATTTGAAAGTTAATGTAAACTTTGCTGAAAGTCGCTGAATTACCTCATTCTCAAATACGGGATGAATATAGTGTAGGTAATTCGGGTGCTGGGAGTTACGCTGCCTCTGTACAAACCACAAATAGCATTTTAAAGTTGTTCAGTTTCTTTTCATTATTTAATAGTTTATTCAGATTGTTCGGCAGTTTTATTTATTTTCCCTTTTCCTGATAAATCTCAAAATGGTCGTTACAAACCGAAATCATAATCTGACGACAGTTTCTTGTTATATACTACTGGCCATTAAAATTGCTACACCACGAAGATAACATGCTACAGACGCGAAATTTAACCGACAGGAAGAAGATGCTGTGATATGAAAATTATTACCTTTTCAGAGCATTCACACAAGGTTGGCGCCGGTGGCGACACCTACAACGTGCTGACGTGAGGAAAGTTTCCAACCGATTTCTCATACACAAACAGCAGTTCACCGGCGTTGCCTGGTGAAACGTTGCTGTGATGCCTCGTGTAAAGAGGAGAAATGCGTACCATCACGTTTCCGACTTTGATAAAGGTCGGATTGTAGCCTATCACGATTGCCGTTTATCGTATCGCGACATTGCTGTTCGCGTTGGTCGAGATTCAATGACTGTTAGCAGAATATGAAATCGGTGGGTTCAAGAGAGTAATACGGAACGCCGTGCTCGATCCCAACGGGCTCGTATCACTAGCAGTCGAGATTACAGCCATCTTATCCGCATGGCTGTAACGGAGCGTGCAGCCACGTCTCGATCCCTTGCGAGGTGCCGGGGCTAGCAGTGTATTTAACACTAAATTCTTCGAGAATCTTCATATATAAATGATGCTCTAAGCCCCCCCCCCCTATTCTAACTCCGACTTTTTCTATTGCACATGGATTAAAAAGAAACGCGAACCGACTGTAATCGACCCTGCAAGTGGAGTAGAAAAGAGTTTGGCACCTGCAATAATTTAGTTTGATAGACATTAATTAAATAAAGGAAAGTTTCAGTAACGTAGTGAGAAATGAAAGGGTTGCTCTACCGATTAACAGAATGAAAGTTCTGTCCAAAATAACAATATGATTTATTATGACTAAACTCAAAATAATAAACAAAACACCTGAAACATTTACAATACATCAAATTGGCTCAAATTGGATACTCAAATAAATGCTGTGAAGGTGAAGTTGTCCCTAAACTAGATTGTGACATTTATGACGAAGTGGTATGTGGAGCCAATTCTTTGCAACTCAAGTCTTAAGAGAAAACACGCAGCCAACACAACATTAATTGCTGCTACCCAAGACAGAACAAAGTTAGAAAAAGACGAACAGGCGCGCTCTGCTGAGCTCTGATTATCACCTAGGAAAATCCCTATCTGCCGGTGCTGCGGACATACATTACCAAACTGTCTTCTTAACTGCCAGAACACGATCTGGCGTACCGGAGGCGATGGCTGGTTGCTTCGACGTCCCGTCGTGGTGATGATAATGTCGCGAGTATAGCCCGAAACAAGCGAAGTCAGACTGTAACTCCGATACAGTCAACTTTAGCCAAAACTGCTCAAGACCGACAACATAGGCCGCTTGTACGCAGAACGCTCAATAGCCAACTGTACTCGGAAAGTTACGTTGAAGTCGAAACTTCAGCAACTTCGTCAAATAGTCACAATTAAATAAAAGTATATTAGACAGCCAACGGAAGGCAGGCTGTCCAGCGCAACGACAGCTCAGTCTTGTAACCTACTCCGACCGAAAGGCGAGAGCCGACTCCTCAAGAGCACCCATACAGGCCGAACACAGAACATTCCCGCCCCCACGACAGTGGCCGTGGTTAAACGTTCCAATCAGCAACTCGAAAACTGGCGGAAAATTCCACTCTATTGCCGGAGCACTACGATTCCACCAGTGGAGATTCTTGGCGCCAATTTCTGCGCTGATTTTGCTACGTCACGGAGCTATGCCCTGAGCAAGCCAATCACAGTTACTATTTTGCAGAAAGCGCGGGAATTTTCCCGCCACAACTGCCTGGGTACACAAGTCATTCCCACGCCTCGCTGATAGCCCGCCAGAAAGTGGTTTCGCTAAGTTTCTGCGAAGTAACGGAACCTCTAGCCCAGCCGCTACTTCAGGCCCCTGCGGGCATGTCTTTTGACAATGTCGGCGTCTGGAAAGCATTCACTCGACTCCCTCACACCCGTCGGCTTAACCCTTTCAAGATCAGAAGAGCCTGCCTGTCACCGGACCACCCGGGTGACGAGAGACGCTGCATGGGAAGTCTGCGTGTGAAGTAATAGCGACTTTTCACTGCATGCAATTAGAGAGGAAAATCGTAAGATAGAAATATGAGAGGGGGCTCATGCCACCTCTCACCCTGAGTCAACAGATGGGCACGTTTGAAAGACAGCAACCATCTGGAGGAACATTTCGACGACGTTTGTAGCAGCATGGACATCCAGCTTGGAGACCATGGCTGCGGTTACCCCTGACGCTGCATCACAGACAGGAGCGTCAGCGATGGTGTACTCAGCTACGAACCTGGATGCACGAATAGCAAAACGTCATTTTTTCGGATGAATCCAGATTCTGTTTACAGCATCATGATGGTCGCATCCGTGTCTGACGACATCGCGGTGAACGCACATTGGAGGCATTCGTCGTCGCCATACTGGCGTATCCCCCGGCGTGATGGTATGGGGTGCCATTGGTTACACGTCTCGGTCACCTCTTGTTCGCATTAACGGCACTTTGAACAGTAGACGATACATTTCAGATGTGTTACGACCCGTGGCTCTACCCTTCATTCTATCCCTGCGAAGCTCTACATTTCAGCAGGAGAATGCACGACTGCATGTTGCAGGTCCTGTACGGGCCTTCCTGGATACATAATATGTTCGACTGCTGCCCTGGCCAACACATTCTCCAGATCTCTCACCAACTGAAAACGTGTGGTCAATGGTGGCCGAGCAACTGGCTCGTCACAATACGCCAGTCACTACTCGTGATGAACTGTGGTATCGTGTTGAAGGTGCATGGGCAGCTGTACCTGTACACGCCATCCAAGATCTGTTTGACTCAATGCCCAGGCGTATCGAGGCCGTTATTACGGCCAGAGGTGGTTGTTCTGGGTACTGATTTATAAGGATCTATGCACCCAAATTGCGTGAAAATGTAATCACATGTCAGTTCTAGTGTAATACAGGGTGAGTCACCTAACGTTACCGCTGGATATATTTCGTAAACCACATCAAATACTGACGAACCGATTCCACAGACCGAACGTGAGGAGAGACGCTAGTGTAATTAATACAAACCATACAAAAATGCACGGAAGTATGTTTTTTAACACAAACCTACGTTTTTTTAAATGGAACCCCGTTTGTTTTTGTTAGCACATCTGAACATATAAACAAATACGTAATCAGTGCCGTTTGTTGCATTGTAAAATGTTAATTACATCCGGAGATATTGTAACCTAAAGCTGACGCTTGAGTACCATTCCTCCGCTGTTCGATCCTGTGTATCGGAGAGCACTGCAACATACATCGCGTTTCTATAGATTGATCTGCCAACGTTGCTCGCAAATGTCCCACTGGAAACGCGTCGACGTATGTGGTATCAGCATGATGGTGCACCTGCACATTCCGCAATTAACACTAGGCTGACCCTTGACAGGATGTTCGACGGGCGTTTCATAGGACGTGGAGGACGCATAAATTGGCCAGCACTTTCTCCTGATCTTACACCTCTGGACTTCTTTCTGTGGGGTACGTTAAAGGAGAATGTGCACCGTGATGTGCCTACATCCCCAGAGGGTATGAAACAACGTATTGTGGCAGCCTGCTGCGACATTACACCAGATGTACTGCGGCGTGTACGACATTCATTACGCCAGAGATTGCAATTGTGTGCAGCAAATGATGGCCACCACATTGAACATCTATTGGCCTGACATGTCGGAGCACACTCTATTCCAATCCGTAATTGAAAATGGAAACCACGTGTGTATGTGTACCTCACCCCTCGCGGTAATGTACATGTGCGTCAGTGAAAAAGACCAATAAAAATGTGTTAGCATGTGGACGTAATGTGCTGTTCCAGTCTCTTCTGTACCTAAGGTCCATCACCGTTCCCTTTGGATCCGTACGTAATTAGGTGCTCTCCGATACACACGATCGAACTGCGGAGGAGTGGTACTCAAGCGTCAACTTTAGGTTACAATATCTCCGGATTTAATTAACATTTTACAATGCAACAAACGGCACTGATTACGTATTTATTTATATGTTCAGATGTGCTAACAAAACTAACGGGGTTCCATTTAAAAAAACGTCGGTTTGTGTTAAAAAACATACTTCCGTGCATTTTTGTATGGTTTGTATTAAACAATTACACTAGCCCCTCTCCTCACGTTCGGTCTGTGGAATCGGTTCGTCAGTATTTGATGTGGTTTACGAAATATATTCAGCGGTAACGTTAGGTTACTCACCCTGTATATTTGACCAATGAATACCCGTTTATCATCTGCATTTCTTCTTGATGTATCAATTTCAATGGCCAGTAATGTAACATCAACTAGAATTAACGAATCGAAGTACGTACTTCCTGGATCACTGTCTTCTTAATCGGCTTATAGAACGAGTTCGTACGTATTTTTTTAAGTTCCCACCAAAGGATTCGGTTTCTGAAATATCTATATTCTTCAGATGACTGCTAAGTGGTTCTTCCTTGAGATCTCGTTTACGTTCTGAAGCTGAGTGATACACTTAGAGTAACTCAACATTAGGAGCTAAAGAAGCTACAGTAGTCATAGGAAATTCGATTTTTCAAATCTGATATCGGCTATGGTCACTTTTAAATAAAAGATTTCGATGTATCGCGTCTGGTTCCTGTTTCGTAGGCTGTAGTCACATTTTTTCACAAATAATGCTTAAATATGGAGACCCTGCCAGAGCACCGAATGGAATGATTTTCTCTGGCCACAGTAAAGCAGATGAAACAGGAGCGGAAGATGAAAACACTCCAACAGGGAACAAAATGTAGGAAGCGTCCGCTCCAAGCTAAACGCAATTACGATTACCGGTACACAAAAGAAGCGGAAGAGAAATTAAATATCCTCTTTATTATGATAAACAAGCCTGTATGAACACATAAAATCACTAGGAAACGACACCAGCGTCAATATAAACGAGTGCTTCATTTCTAGGGTAATACTAGCCTGCCGTGCGGATGGCCGCGCATTTAAGGGCGCCATGTCACGGATTGCGCGGCCCCTCCCGCAGGAGATACGAGTCCTCCCTTGGGCATGAGTGTGTGTTGTCCTTAGCATAAGTTAGTTTAAGTAGTGTGTAAGTCTAGGTGCCGATGATCTCAGCAGTTTGGTCCCTTAGGAATGCACACACACAATAGCAGCCAATTGCCTGTGAACCAGAGTGTGGCAAACTCTTAAGTGCTTCCGTGATGCATACATCAAGGTTGACGCTCGACACTTGCTCTGCGACGGACGTTGTCTGTGGCTATGATTTCGTGCACCAGGAAGTTTTCTGACGATACGCGTCAACTGAAAGAGTGGAGTATTCTCGTTTGAAATGCGAAATTGAACGACAGAATTTGCTAGCTACACGAGGGAAAGTCGTACTTCTGATTGTTACAAAAAATGATCAGAATAAATTCTTTCGCTAGCCTGGTGCTTATGCCCAGCTAGGCGGAGCTGCGCCGCCAGTCTGGACGAGCAATGTCCTGTGTGCATAATGGCGGAAAACGAATGTAGATTATGTACGATATACTCACGAAAAGCTTAACTTGTGTGCACTTTCTGCTGTCGTCGCGTGAATTATTCCTGACTGGAGTCAAGGAGAGGAAAAAAGTAAAGAAAGAATGGGTAACACCAGATATGATAACCAAGGTGGATGATCGCAGGAAATGGAAAACTGTAAACACAGAAGAAGGGAAGCGCAACTACAGGAGATTAAATAATGAATTAAGAAGAAAGACAGAAAAAGCAAAGGAGAAATGGCTAACAGAAAAGTGTGACAAGATAGAGAAATTAGAGAAAGAAGGAAAATATGATTTGATGTACAAAGAAGCAATGGATTTGACATTCAGGGAAAAGAGAAACAACAATGAACTAAAGGAAGTAGAGGCAGCAGACGGTAAAATGGTGAGTGAACCCCAAGAAATAATGAGAAGATGGGAAGAATATATAGAATGGCTATACACTGCAGACAGCCGACCAAGTGAAGAAGACCTTGGGATAGAAGAAGAAGATAAAGTTGCACATGATATCAAAGGAAATGCAATACTAACTAGTGAGATTGAAGAATCTATGAAGGAAATGAAAAATGGAGAGGCAAAGGGAATTGATGAGATTACTGACGAACTGTTAAAGTCATTGGAGAAAGAAGGGAAAAGGGAGTAGACTGAATTGTGTAATCAAATATACATGACACGAAAATGGCCAAAGGACTTTACAGAAAGTATCTTAATACCCATAGAAAAGAAAAATTGCAGCAAAAAGTGTGAGAAACATATAACAGTGAGCCTCATAACGCATGCAGCCAAAGTTTTTCTGAGGACGCTCAACAGAAGGCTATATGGAAAGCTGAATTGCTTAATAGGAGATGAACAATTTGCTTTCAGGCGAGGAGTGGGAACTAGAGATGTCATTGGGCTACTGAGAGTAGTAGGGGAGAGGTACATGGAGAAGAAAAGGAAGGTGTATGTTGTGTTCATTGACCTTGAAAAGGCTTTTGACTATGTCGGATGGGACAAACTAATGGAAATCCTAAGGAAACATGGAGCTGACTGGAGGGATAGACGGCTAATTAGAAATTTATATTTTAACCAGAGAGCAAGAGTAAGAATAGGAGGTGTGACGAGTGAGGAAATAGAACTGGGAGAGGTGTGAGACAAGGTTGTTGTTTATTACCAACACTGTCAATATATATCTGGAGGAAATTATTAGTAAAAGTTTTGATGGAAGGAGAGGAGTTTGTATAGGGGGTCGGAGAGTGGAGTGTATAAGATTTGCAGATGACATGGTTGTGGTGGCAGAGAGTGCAAGAGAGATGGAAAAAATATTAGATGATCTAAACATAAAATTAGAAGAATATGGAATGAAGATTAACAAGAAGAAAACGAAAAGCATGGTAATTAAAGGAAAGGGGAGAAAATGCAGCATGAAAGTAGGGGGACAGGAGATAGAGCAAGTGAATAACTTCAGTTATTTGGGAAGTGTAATAATGGACGATATGTATTGCTCAACAGAAATTAGGAAAAGAATTGCAATGGCAAAAGAAGGTTTCAAGAGGAAACAGAAATTGATTTGTGGACCGCTAAACAAAGATCTGAGGAAAAGACTTGCCAAATGTTACATCTGGAGCGTTGCACTATATGGTGCGGAGACCTGGACATTGAGGAAGGAAGATGAAAGAAGACTGGAGGCACTAGAGATGTGGATATGGAGAAGAATGGAAAAAGTGAAATGGGAAGACCGAGTAAGGAATGAAGAAGTATTAAGAAGAGTTGGAGAAGAAAGAAACATGCTGAAAGTTATCAGAAAGAGAAAACGGAACTGGACTGGACATTGTTTGAGGAGGGACTGTTTGTTGAAGAAAGGAACAGAAGGAATGGTGGAGGGAAAAAGGGGAAGAGGAAAAAGAAGATATCAAATGCTGGACAATATAAAAGGAGACAAATATTCAGAAATGAAAAGACTGGCTATGGACAGACAAAAGTGGAAGAGGCTTAACCCATGACAAGACCTGCCGTAAGGCAGAATACCATACTACTACTACTAGTGCGTTATGTGACAAATCGTTGAAAATTTAATTACAGCATCATGAAGATGGTATCCAGGTACGTCACTCTGTACAATAAGGTTCGATAATCACATGATTAACTATTTCGGCGCAACCACACGAAGTACGTAGGAAGAATGCTGCCTATAGGGGTTGGACAAAAATATGAAAGCACCAGAGACATACTATATTATCACCCCTAATACGATATAGGAAAACCATTGGCATTCAAAACAGCTCCCAATCGTCTCGGAATGGCTAAATACAAGTCCTGCATAATTTTCAAGGGACTCGTATAGGCCCGTACTATTCTTCCTGTGACATAGCGGCAGGTTCAGGTAAAGATGATAACAGTGGATAGAAATCACACATACTTCTCCTCAAAGCAGACCGGAAAGGATGAATAATATTAACACCTGAAGACTGCAGTGGCCAGGGGAGGTGTTCACAAAACTAGTTCTGTACGATGCAAGCTGTATGAACAGTGGCCATGTCATCTTAGGACACAGCATCACAATTGATGAATAAACGTTGTACCATATAATGAATCTGATCAGCAAAAATGGTCACATAATTCTTGCCAATAATGCGGCCTGCGGAGTAGCCATGGGACCCAAGGAATGCCACGATATGGCTCCCAGAATCATCACCGAAACTCCGACATGTTTCATTTTTGGGATGTAAACTCGGACAGAAGTTGGAAACAGTATGAAATAAGATTCATCTGGCAAAATGATTTCATTCCATTGCCTGATAGTCGACGTATTATGTGTTCCGCACCTCGTTTTCCGATTACGGGCATTTTTTTCACTGAGCATTAGTTTTCGAATTCGAGCTGTCTCTATAATTTCATTCTTATGAAGTTCCCTTCGTGTTGTTTTGGTGCTAACAGTGTTATCGAGAGCGGCATTCAGTTCTGCAGTAAGTTTTGCCGCTGCCGCTGCTGGTGCCTCTTAACTCCGCAGCCACTCCGCGCGGCAGGCTGCTATTACCTTAGAAATGAAGCACTCCTTTATATTGACGCTGGTGTCGTTTCCTAGTGATTTTATGTGTTCATACAGTTTTGTTTATCATAATAAAGAGAATATTAATTTCTCTTCCGCATCTTTTGTGTAAATATCTGCTTAAATGACCGTCCGTCGCGATAACTCAGCGCACGGTTTCGTCCGCTTTGGATGTAGCCGGTGATGATGTTTCTCCACTTCCCCTGTATGCGGTATAATCTTCGAATACTGTGCCTCTTGAAAGACCAGTCACTTCGCGTACCTTTACCGAAGCACCCACCACACAAGCATCAACAATTTTCTCGGATTCGAACTCACTTAGCTGACACATAATGCACCCACAACTACACAGATCACTCTCTCGACTAACACTTGCAACGTACTGAGGACATTTTTCACAGGTCCATTTTTTCAGTCGAAAGCAACAGCGCAACCTGCAGCCTCCGTTGTGAAATTATGAATTGTTCAAGCATGCATTGCCCAATCCATGTATATTATGTATGTAAGGAAACATAACCCAGCGAGTACGTCATTCAGAAATCGCGTCTGAATGTTGGTTGCTTCATCGTCTTATGCCACGTGTGAGAAGCATAAGGCCGGCCGTTGAGGCCGAGCGGCTCTAGGCGCTTCAGTCCGGAACCGCGCTGCTGCTACGGTCGCAGGTTGGTAGCTCGCCTCTGACGTGGGTGTGTGGTGTCCTTAGGTTAGTTAGGTTTAACTAGTTCTAAGTCTAGGGGACTGATGACCTCAGATGTTAAGTCCCATAGTGCTCAGAGCCATTTTTGAAAAGGATAAGAGGTAAGATCATGCCCACAGAGACGGCTGCTTATCGTTCAAAAATATCGCTGCTGGCGTTGCTCAGCATCCAACAACTGTCATGAGAATATTATATCGATTGCTGCTCAACGGTCCCACGTGAAGAGTGCCCGAGAGTAGAGACATGTTGTTCTCTCAGCCGCGCTCGGTCGTACAGCACGTTACATACGTTGAATCAGGAAATCAGTTTCTCTGCAGCAAGACAAGTACCTACACAGGCGGGATGACGACCACGTCTCGACCACCGCGGACTGTCAGCACGGCATCATTTGGTGCGGCTTGCCGTGGTGCGGCAGCCGAGATTAAGACAGGTGTACGCCGCTGATAGTGATCGCTCCACAACAGTTATACAGGAGAGGTACGATGTTGTACTTTCAGACAAGTACCAGTTCTGTGTACAGTATCACGATGGACTTATCCGTGTGTAAGGGCTTGGAAGAGGACGAAAGTTGCCAGAGTGGATTGGTCGTTGTCATATCGGCCCAGCGCATGGTATGATGGAAGGTAATACCATAGAGTATACAACACGATCATTTCTGTTTCATATATACGATAATTTGGACAGCAGACGTCACATTCCTGACATACTCAATTCGATGGCCGCGCCTTATCTTAGAGGTAACCACAATGCTTTCTTTCAACAAGATAATGCAAGGCACATGCTATCCTGTTATATCTCGATACAAAGGAAGTTCGATTGTTGTCCTATCCAGAACGATCTCCATTCTGTTACCCATTCAAGATGTCTGCTCATGGTATGAAGAGAGAGTGACTCCCCACCACTCTGCAGGCACTGGGATAAAGCTGAAGCAGAATGGAGTGCCACGCCCATACCTGTCATCCAAGATAAAATGGACCTAGTGGCCACTGAAAGCCGTGGTTCCTGCCGGAGACGGCAGCTCTGTGTAGTCAACTGCTCACCCGGTATATGCCCTAAGCACCGAGAACTGTAACTGTGTATTCTTCCTGTTATAGTGTGGGCTGGTAGATATGGAATGAGGACGTTCTCTGCAAAATCTGCGAAGTCAGGGACATATGGAAAACAGTGGCAAGAAGAAAGGAAAGAATGAGAGGACATGTGACGACACATGTCTGACCAACATTTGCTGTCCTGGAGTGCGCTCACGCTCTATGGCTCTGAGCACTATGGGACTTAACATCTGAGGTCATCAGTCCCCTAAAACTTAGAACTACTTAAACCGAACTAACCTAAGAACATCACACACATCCATGCCCGATGCAGGATTGGAACCTGCGACCATAGCAGTCACGTGGTTCCGGACTGAAGGGCCTAGAACCGCTCGGTCACCGCGGCCGGCCTCTCGCTCTATGAGCGCAGTCGAGTCTGCTGAGCACTCCGGCTCGATGGGACTGTGAAGTACTGTTTCATACACCATACTTCCCGGACTTAAGTCCTTGTGTCTTTGATTTTATTCCGAAGATGAAGGAACCACTTCGTGGCTTTCGGTTTAGAACTGTTCCAGAGATTCGACAGGCAGTAGACCGCTCCATTCGCGTCATCAACAGAACAGGCTCTGCTAACGATATACTACGCCTTCCACATCGCTGGCAACGGGTTCTACCCAACGCTGGTGACTACTTTGAAGGACAGTAGCAGGTGCAGACATGTAACCATTTTGCATCGGTTGTGAATAAATAGTTGCCACTATTTAAGTTCCAAGCCTCGTAGATTTCAAAGCGACATTCGGTGAGGAGATTGTGACATCCGTTTCTTTTTTGCAGTGACCATATTGAGGAGGTCATTCTCAGGAAAGAAAGAATATCTAACATTACTGTAACTTTAATTTGAGTTTTTACTATTGCTTTTATGAGTGGTTTCGAAATTAAGTAACTGGGGAAGTTCGTAGTTTTCATGCAAAACTTATTAAACTTTATTTTTGCTTGTTATTTAGAACTATAATTTTTTAAGGCCTTATGAGTTCATGGAAGTTTCGAGATGTGGGACAGTGTCTAGAAAAAATGCAAATTTGCTTTCAAATTTATCACCTGAAATGTGGGGTGGTTGAAAACGGTTTGTCCTAATCGTTCCAAAATGAAGCCACCTCCTTGTTTACCTTCTGTCAATTTTGCTTACTACGACAATAAAGGTTAATTTTGTGAAGAATTCTAAACTTATATTTTTGGTCTCATAGAAGGTTACCACAAAACCCAAACTTATATTTGTTTTCATGCTGTTGAGAGTCAAAGTGCTAAAACCGTTTCTTATTTCTTTCAGAAAACAGAAAGTTGGAATAAGATTCCTGTATGCTTTAGACACGATCCACGTAGTTCTGATTTAACAGATTGGTTTACGCATACGAATACACTTGGCTCCTACGATTAACACAAGTATCATAACATTCCGATGCCATTTCTGACGTCGTTCGTTGTTTCTCTTCCTAGCAGAGTTATATTCTGAAGTAAATGCAGTGTTTCTGCAAAAAATGATTTTGAAGTGAAAACTTTACTCCCTTATGGTACATTGTGGCACAAATAACACACTTCACTTTTATTGACTGCTGCTGTTACCTTTTTACGTCAACATTTCATCTAACATCATCTGAAAGTTGACGTTCATTCATTAGTGGCAATCAAATTAATTGCAGAAAAGGCAAAGCCATAGGCTTTGCTGTGAAAGTGTTACACGCCATCCGAGTCGACAGACAACACGTCTTGAGAAAACAAACAGACCCTCTCGAGGGATATATTGATCCAAGCTGGTCATAAATTACGCAGAATTCGTTCATGTAGCGCAGACAACATGGGCTACGAGAGCAACAAGGCCCTAAATTAAAATATTCATTACGCGATGTGAGTGCTCAGGGCTGCCAACAAGGCAGTAGAACCACAGCGTCACGTCTTTTTGTAAGACGCTGTGACGTCCAGATCGATTTGAGGTGGTATTTACTTTCTCTGACTTTGGAAGAAAGTTATTTTTATATATATATTTTTAGAGTTTATGGACATAGTCTTTCAGGGCAGAGGGATATTTTGTTAATCGGTACCACGTAGTTGGAAACAACAGTGTGAATGCAGTGTCTGTTGGATTATTAAGATGCTGTTTTCAGATGTTCTGTTGCATGACAACGTACCGTCCATACCGCTGTGGTAGTAACGTAACGCTTGAAGGATTCACGTTCCTTAGCTCGACCTAAGCACCAGATACTTCAACTTTTTTTCGTAAAATGTAGAATTACTTGAGTGTACACCGCATTATCTGAAGTAGGATCTACGACAAACAAAACCGTATGGCCCAACACACAGGTAAACGGCACTGAAAAGCTGTTACATGTTCCCAACTGCCTCGGTTGGCATTGTCGTTATTTTTGGAAGTAGTCTATGTACGTGTCTTTCTGCTATAAATAACTCGTTACCGTTACCGATGTCGTTAATGCACGAATGTGCGTTGTCGCTTGATTAAAAGGGAGTCGGTTCGAGTCTTTGCGCTGAAAGAAAATCTTTAGCCAACAGGGAGGTATAGAGCGGTGGCGTCGAATTTCATTATGAGAGGTCTTGAGTAAATGTCATGGGCTGAGAGAAGGCTAACTTGTCCACAGAGTCTCTTGGAGTAAGATTCGGTGAAACTGTTGGTGATCCCTACGGTGCATATGTCGTCAAGCTCTGCACCTTCCTTGGTGTAATTCGAGAGGAGAGGGACTGCGTGGTGATACTGGCTTTCACTCTCTCGCTTCTTTAATCATCACCAACAGCACATATATGACACTATTGTAACATACGTTCAGCACAGTCAACTATACATGTGTTACGACACCTAGCGCGCGCTTATGCACACACACACACACACACACACACACACACACACACACACACACACACACACAGCCCACGTGCCGTCAACAAGAAAGACTTGCGCCAGGCGGTCATCCACACTAATAAAACGAATGCCTCTAAGTAAATCCCCTTGGTACTGGTTCAAATGGTCATGAGCACCGTGGGACTTAACTTTTGAGGTCATCAGCCCGCTAGAACTTAGGACTACTTAAAACTAAGTAACCTAAGGACATCACGCACGTCCATGCCCGAGGCAGGATTCGAACCAGCGACCGTGGTGGTCGCGCGGTTCCAGACTGTAGCGCCTAGAACCGCTTGGCCACCCAGGTCGGCCCCCTTGGTATTCATTTACAGCTTTAACGGAGGCCATCAGATATACAGGGTATTTCAGAAGTGATGGTCAATAATTCACACATGGAAGGTACAGGCCAAAAGTAGTTTAAAAGCTCCAATAAACATGGGTCAGCAAATCAACCATTGCCGAAGTATCGCATTAATTCGAGTTGGGAACCAAATGTAAACGGCCCTCGATACTGAGGTATTTACGTTGGTATCTCAACGTTTGGGATCGACCATGTTTGCTTACGCATGCGCAACTACTTCCCTTTCCCCCTCCGTGCACTGTGCCTTACCGGCCTCACAACCAGTTACGAACGTGAAGGCACAATGGACAGATCTTTATTTTTTATTTTGTGGTAAGGACTTTGGGACCAAACTGCTGAGGTCATCGGTCCCTAGGCTTAACCACTACTTAATCTAACTTAAACTAACTTATCCTAAGGACAACACACACAACCATGACTGAAGGAGGACTCGAACCTCCTTCGGGGGCAGCCGCTTGAACCGTGACAAGACGCCATAGACCGCACAGCTATCCCGCGCGGCACTATGGACACACGCACTTCATGTATGGCAAAGCGAATGACAGAGCACTTGAGGCTGCTCGATTGTATGAAGAAGCTTTTTCTCACCTCAGGCAGCCGGACGGATGTTCATTCACCGGGTTACATCAGCGCCTTAGGGAAACCGGTAGTTTGGCACACCTTGTACGAGAAGGTCGACTCAGATCCATAACATCCCATGTTGAGAGCAGGGTATTATGCATCGTATGTTAACGTCCAAGTCCTTCAACAAGGAGCATTGCTACCTGTTACGTCTGCCACAGGTGGCCCCTGCCAAGCAGCCTATACTCAAGACACCCCTGTGTACCATATAACATACATAATCACTTGCAGGCGCAACCAAGAGGAAAACAATTCTTCAAAACAAACAGAACTTGCTAGAGACTAATGAGAACCTTTTTCCGCAGAGGTCGCCTCACAGATACAGGGAAGCCTACTCCGGCTTTATAAGGCCAGCGCAGCAGCAGTACAGCCAGTTCCTCGCCGAGCTAGGACCAGCTCCGACAGACCTCACCATTTCAAAATCGTGCAGAATCATATATGGAAAAGTTAAAAATAATCGGACATCGCAATGACCTGCTCTTCATATACCATTTACCGAACAAGACGTCGAAAGAAGTTTTCAAGTGATGGTAATCCAACAGAGGCGTATTTTTCTGTACATACCGAAATGTTAAAGACAATGTGTTTTTTCTCTTAGGTAAAAGGTTTATATTGTTAATGCTGTTGGAGAACCCTTTAGAAATTGAATATAGTGATATTACAGTTTTAAAAGGTTTTCGTGAAAATATTAGCTAGTAAAGGTCGAAAACGACGTGACTGTTAAATCTAAGACAGCTAGCACATTAAAATTTGAACAGTTTTCTGGAAGATGTGATAAATGTCATATCACTGTACTATTATGTCAAGGATTTCCGGGTGTTAATAATAAATAGCACACACTGATAAGATTCTTGCCATAGAGATTCGTGAAATACAAACATTACCAGTATCAAGAACATTATAAAATGAATTCTAATTCCTACGCTATTACTCAATTAAAACTTATTTCGATTTCTTAGTACATAAATCATTGGTTCGATCTAAATCAAAACTGTATAGATTAACTCTGTTTTCATCTTTCGCAACCATGAATTGTTTACATACAATGATTACGTGCTGGCTATTTATAAATTACTAAATGGCACAGTAATTTGAATGTAATACACTCCTGGAAATGGAAAAAAGAACACATTGACACCGGTGTGTCAGACCCACCATACTTGCTCCGGACACTGCGAGAGGGCTGTACTAGCAATGATCACACGCACGGCACAGCGGACACACCAGGAACCGCGGTGTTGGCCGTCGAATGGCGCTAGCTGCGCAGCATTTGTGCACCGCCGCCGTCAGTGTCAGCCAGTTTGCCGTGGCATACGGAGCTCCATCGCAGTCTTTAACACTGGTAGCATGCCGCGACAGCGTGGACGTGAACCGTATGTGCAGTTGACGGACTTTGAGCGAGGGCGTATAGTGGGCATGCGGGAGGCCGGGTGGACGTACCGCCGAATTGCTCAACACGTTGGGCGTGAGGTCTCCACAGTACATCGATGTTGTCGCCAGTGGTCGGCGGAAGGTGCACGTGCCCGTCGACCTGGGACCGGACCGCAGCGACGCACGGATGCACGCCAAGACCGTAGGATCCTACGCAGTGCCGTAGGGGACCGCACCGCCACTTCCCAGCAAATTAGGGACACTGTTGCTCCTGGGGTATCGGCGAGGACCATTCGCAACCGTCTCCATGAAGCTGGGCTACGGTCCCGCACACCGTTAGGCCGTCTTCCGCTCACGCCCCAACATCGTGCAGCCCGCCCCCAGTGGTGTCGCGACAGGCGTGAATGGAGGGACGAATGGAGACGTGTCGTCTTCAGCGATGAGAGTCGCTTCTGCCTTGGTGCCAATGATGGTCGTATGCGTGTTTGGCGCCGTGCAGGTGAGCGCCACAATCAGGACTGCATACGACCGAGGTACACAGGGCCAACACCCGGCATCATGGTGTGGGGAGCGATCTCCTACACTGGCCGTACACCACTGGTGATCGTCGAGGGGACACTGAATAGTGCACGGTACATCCAAACCGTCATCGAACCCATCGTTCTACCATTCCTAGACCGGCAAGGGAACTTGCTGTTCCAACAGGACAATGCACGTCCGCATGTATCCCGTGCCACCCAACGTGCTCTAGAAGGTGTAAGTCAACTACCCTGGCCAGCAAGATCTCCGGATCTGTCCCCCATTGAGCATGTTTGGGACTGGATGAAACGTCGTCTCACGCGGTCTGCACGTCCAGCACGAACGCTGGTCCAACTGAGGCGCCAGGTGGAAATGGCATGGCAAGCCGTTCCACAGGACTACATCCAGCATCTCTACGATCGTCTCCATGGGAGAATAGCAGCCTGCATTGCTGCGAAAGGTGGATATACACTGTACTAGTGCCGACATTGTGCATGCTCTGTTTCCTGTGTCTATGTGCCTGTGGTTCTGTCAGTGTGATCATGTGATGTATCTGACCCCAGGAATGTCTCAATAAAGTTTCCCCTTCCTGGGACAATGAATTCACGGTGTTCTTATTTCAATTTCCAGGAGTGTATTAATAAAGATATTAATATTTTGTAATATATTTCAATTTATCAACAAAAAAACTACCTCGCTCTAGTAAACTGCTTACTCTATAATAAAAATAATTGTCTGCGTAATCGAAGGAATCGTTCAGAAGGAATGTTTCCAGTTTGATTTAAAATTTGCTTTGCTACCTGGTTGTCATTTTACAAATAATTGGAAATTCATCAAAGATATATGTTGCAAAATATTGAACAAGTTTCTAAGCTATTGACAGCTTTAATGCTGAGTAATTAAGGTATTTTTCCCTTAGTATTGTACCAGCAGACATCACAAAGTTCCTTTCAAAATGTTGTGGACTGCAATGACAAATCTGAGTATCGATATTCGAATTGTGCAAAAAGCGTTTTGCATCATCTACATACATGTGAAAGTGTATTGCCTTAGTTTCGAGAGGAGTAGGGAATGAAATATTATTACTTTCGAGACTAAAACAAAACAAAACAACAACCAACATGTTGTTGTTGTTGTTGTTGTTGTTGTTGTGGTCTTCAGTCCTGAGACTGGTTTGATGCAGCTCTCCATGCTACTCTATCCTTTGCAAGCTTCTTCATCTCCCAGCACCTACTGCAACCTACATCCTTCTGAATCTGCTTAGTGTATTGATCTCTTGGTCTCCCTCTACGATTTTTACCCTCCACGCTGTCCTCCAATGCTAAATTTGTGATCCCTTGATGCCTCAAAACATGTCCTACCAACCGATCCCTTCTTCTAGTCAAGTTGTACCACAAACTTCTCTTCTCCCCAATTCTATTCAATACCTCCTCATTAGTTACGTGATCTACCCACCTTATCTTCAGCATTCTTCTGTAGCACCACATTTCAAAAGCTTCTATTCTCTTCTTGTCCAAACTGGTTATCGTCCAGGGAGTATTTTTGAAATTACTCGTCGTGTCAATACCTGAAATCTGCATGTAATGCTGGATAACGCTCAATGCTGTCTTCTGCCACTAAATGCATTGCAATCTGATGATACCCTCGTTTCCATGCTGTCCAGTAGGCGCTAAAGATGCTGCTGCTCGTGACTCTCTCAATCTCCGACCGCAAGCTCCTGAGGTCATTTAGCCTCTGAGACGACGCATTGCAAAATTAAGCTTATTCCAAACATGCTTGCATCAGCAAACAATTCAGTTCTGTCGATTGCTTGAATAATGTGTTCATAATGTTGACGCGGTAAGTTTGTGCCCTATCGGCTTGAATGGTGAACCCATCACACAAATGTTGACTGCGGTGTTGGACAATAGCTAGGAGGATCCTGTCGTGATACTGAATGGCCCACAAATTACCCTCGACAGCGGTGAGAGGTGTCTGACCTCCATACGTGAAACTAGCCTGGAAACTTTGGACTGCACAATTGGCAATTGCGTTTGCACCTCTGCTCCTCACAATCTTCTACGATAGTCATCAGGTGTCAGACGAAATTTGTAATCGTCGTTGAAGAGCTCCAAGTTTAATTCTGGGTATTCACTTACCAACACATTTCATGCACCGAGACGCTGCGCGATTTGTATGTTGCTCGTAACGTGACGCCTAGAGGCCAAATTGATCGTATCGAGACGTTTGCACATTTCGCTTGGGTACCTGTGAACAATATGTTGTTTGTGATGATCATCAATAGCTGGTGTTGTTGATCACAAAAGACCACTACGAAGCAGATTTGACGGATGTATTGTGTACCACGACAGTGTTTGAATGTCCAGGTGGCGTTGCTCTGCAGGTGTGCCACCTGTGATGAGGAGAGTACTGAGAAGCATGTTTCTTAGTAAAAAAAAATTACAAACTGTGCAAGTCATGAGGGTGGTATAAAACTTTATTCGAACAGTTGTTGAATTAGTTACGTCAGAAATATACGTCATACGACCATGTACAATACACTCCTGGAAACGGAAAAAAGAACACATTGACACCGGTGTGTCAGACCCACCATACTTGCTCCGGACACTGCGAGAGGGCTGTACAAGCAATGATCACACGCACGGCACAGCGGACACACCAGGAACCGCGGTGTTGGCCGTCGAATGGCGCTAGCTGCGCAGCATTTGTGCACCGCCGCCGTCAGTGTCAGCCAGTTTGCCTTGGCATACGGAGCTCCATCGCAGTCTTTAACACTGGTAGCATGCCGCGACAGCGTGGACGTGAACCGTATGTGCAGTTGACGGACTTTGAGCGAGGGCGTATAGTGGGCATGCGGGAGGCCGGGTGGACGTACCGCCGAATTGCTCAACACGTGGGGCGTGAGGTCTCCACAGTACATCGATGTTGTCGCCAGTGGTCGGCGGAAGGTGCACGTGCCCGTCGACCTGGGACCGGACCGCAGCGACGCACGGATGCACGCCAAGACCGTAGGATCCTAGGCAGTGCCGTAGGGGACCGCACCGCCACTTCCCAGCAAATTAGGGACACTGTTGCTCCTGGGGTATCGGCGAGGACCATTCGCAACCGTCTCCATGAAGCTGGGCTACGGTCCCGCACACCGTTAGGCCGTCTTCCGCTCACGCCCCAACATCGTGCAGCCCGCCTCCAGTGGTGTCGCGACAGGCGTGAATGGAGGGACGAATGGAGACGTGTCGTCTTCAGCGATGAGAGTCGCTTCTGCCTTGGTGCCAATGATGGTCGTATGCGTGTTTGGCGCCGTGCAGGTGAGCGCCACAATCAGGACTGCATACGACCGAGGCACACAGGGCCAACACCCGGCATCATGGTGTGGGGAGCGATCTCCTACACTGGCCGTACACCACTGGTGATCGTCGAGGGGACACTGAATAGTGCACGGTACATCCAAACCGTCATCGAACCCATCGTTCTACCATTCCTAGACCGGCAAGGGAACTTGCTGTTCCAACAGGACAATGCACGTCCGCATGTATCCCGTGCCACCCAACGTGCTCTAGAAGGTGTAAGTCAACTACCCTGGCCAGCAAGATCTCCGGATCTGTCCCCCATTGAGCATGTTTGGGACTGGATGAAGCGTCGTCTCACGCGGTCTGCACGTCCAGCACGAACGCTGGTCCAACTGAGGCGCCAGGTGGAAATGGCATGGCAAGCCGTTCCACAGGACTACATCCAGCATCTCTACGATCGTCTCCATGGGAGAATAGCAGCCTGCATTGCTGCGAAAGGTGGATATACACTGTACTAGTGCCGACATTGTGCATGCTCTGTTGCCTGTGTCTATGTGCCTGTGGTTCTGTCAGTGTGATCATGTGATGTATCTGACCCCAAGAATGTGTCAATAAAGTTTCCCCTTCCTGGGACAATGAATTCACGGTGTTTTTATTTCAATTTCCAGGAGTGTACTTATTGTTAGAGGCGTCGACATGAAACGTCCTATAAATTGCTGAGTGTAGAGAACTACGCATTTTCGGGAAGCTTTACCTTCTTCTGGAGTGTACAATCTTCGAGTTTGTCAGCATCTATACACGTTTCCCTTCATCTTTCTGCCTTCCTTTTCATTTACGTATACGTACCATACCTTATATTGCTCATAATCTACTGCATGTATGGCATATTGATTCATCATTCCCTCAGTACCTCCATCTGTTACTGTTCCAGTACTGTTATTGTGTCTCAAAAAATGGTTCAAATGGCTCTGAGCACTATGGGAATTAACTGCTGTGGTCATCAGTCCCCTAGAACTTAGAACTACTTAAACCTAACTAACCTAAGGAAATCACACACACCCATGCCCGAGGAAGGATTCGAACCTGCGACCGCAGCGGTCGCGCGCTTTCAGACTGTAGCACCTAGAACCGCTCGGCCACTCCGGCCGGCTATGTGTCTCAAAGAGTGTATATTCTTGTCTGGTTCTGGACGCAGAGAAATATAGTTTCCTGTACTCTCCTCAGCAACCCTTTCATTGGTAAATCTGTCTCTCCAGCAGATCTTATGCACTCTTTCGTAGTACCAAATCTTACACCGTTCCTAACCGTGCTCTCTCTTGTTTTGCTGTTGTCCAAGTTCCATACCCGTACAGAGCCTCACTCCCAGTAAATGATTTCACGATTAGCTTTCTTATTTCCAGACATACAATTTTGACCTGCTGTATTGTGCTCACGATATCTTTCCGGCTTCTACGACATCCCTTGTGGCACCATGCTTTCCACATGGGTTAAGTTCTGTAACACTTCTAATTCCGCTCTTCCAATTCTCAATCTAAGAGGTTCATACCCTTATTTCGTACTGCTTACCACCACTTTAATCTCATGTATATTCTCATACAATATTGCCTATAGAAATTCCTTCCCATTGTGCTGAGGATCTTCTATAGGTCTTCTTTCGTCTCCGTGACCACAGCAGCATCATCTGCATAACGCAGCATGTCTCCCTCCTGTCCAGTAATTTTCAGATCTACCCAAGGTGTTTCACGAACTTAATCTACATCTTCGTGGATGCAAGCATTGAGTATAAGAGGAGAGGGAGCACATCCTTGTCTCAGGCATTTTCTAATCTTTGTTTCTTGTTCCTGCTGAAACCTTCTAGTCACAGTCACTTCACACTTATAGCACCTGAGAATATCCCGCATCCCTTTGAATAGAAGACCTGCATTCTCAACATCTCTTGTCAGGTAACATTATCTGATACCTTTTCCGGGTCTGTGAAGGCAACATAAGTTTTCTTTTCTATAACTGCTTTTCGATAAAACGCCCCATTGCCAGAATCGCCTCTCTTGTTCCAAATTTCAGTCTGAGTCCAGTCCGATCTTCACTCAGCGTATCTTCCATCTTTTCAGCTTTCCTCAAAAATACTTTTATGAGGATTTTTGATGTATGATATATTAGGCTTTAGGCTCGGTAGCTGCCGCGTACGGTATGGAACTCATATTGCTTTTTGGAAGTCAGTATCTCTCTTAATCAATTCCAGTAGCACAATTTTCATTTTGTCGCCAGCGTTCTTGATTGCTTCTTCAGGTATATCACCGATGTCCGTTGTTTCCGTCTCCTGTAGGTCTGTAAGAGATTCCTCAAATTCTTAGACAGCGCATCTCACTTTATGCTGTTTCAACAGCAAGTGGCAGGGTCACACTGCTCCTCACTCTTTAGCAGACTAAAAGAAACTACCACACTTCTTCCTTCGACTGTTTGCATCATACTCGGTGAGAAACACGAAACAGCCGACAGTGTTTTCTAGTCGTAAACCTTCCAGGCACCACTTTCTCAAACGAGCAAGAAGGGACTGGTGTGCGCGGGAGGTTCCAGACTTGCAGAATTCTGACGTCTTAACTGCGAGAAAGACTGGCGACCTCTCTCCATTCTCTGCACCGGTTGCCAAAGTCAATATTATCTCCGCGTTGTACTGCGCTGTACTAGCCAAGCAGAGCGCCACGTAATCGCGTTTGCGGACATACTAATCTGTAACTGTATCCAGCAAGAACGCTGCGACGTCGACTTTAGCCCAGAGCGGCGGCGAGGGAGACAGGCAGTGGAGTGGTGGAGGGGTGCCGTGGAGGTTGCGTCGTTGGCGCAGAGCTTGGGAGGCAGCCAGTTAATTGGAGCCCTAACCCTCCCCTCATCTTCGTCCTCGTCGTCGTCTTCGGTGTCCTCGTTCAGAAGGAGGGTGGGTGGGGGGGGGGGGGGGTGAGCTACGGATCGTAAATACGCCGAGGTCGAGAACTGCGCAGCCCGCGGAGACAAAACAGCGTCCAGTGCCGGCGTGAGAGACGGGTTAATCTAAACAAACGGGCGAGTCACCGGGGCGGCGAAGGCGACGGCGACGGCAGCGCCGCGGCGGGTGAAAACGGAGGCCTCCTCCCAGCGCCAGGGGACTTGCAAGGACTTCCCAGGGGCTGCCAAGACATCGCAAAATCGTCACGTTGTGCGGTGGCCGTTAAAGTCGCTTCAAAGTGGATTTCGTGCTACGAGAGCGCACTGGACAAAACATTTGACCCCTCCCCCATGTGGCATCAAGTTAAGACTGTTTAATACCTTACCTTGCCTTGACGATGACACCATTTTGTTGAGGAAGAAAGTTCACAAGTTTCTTCAAGTATGCCGTATCCAGCTAAAGCCACTCACTGACGATAGCATCACATAGACATATCAAACTATTTGATATTAATGCGTGGTGTCTGTTCTTTCGGACGTGTCTCCGAAAGAACAGATACCAAGCGGAATCCGAATTTTGTAAACGGAAGGTGGTGGGGGGAGAATTGAGAGGAAATGAAAGGAAGTATTGATGTCAACTAAATCGCGAATTTTGCTGAATCAGCGGCGGTGACTGATAAATGTGTGCCGTATCGGGATTCCAACCCGGGATCTCCTGCTTTCTAGGTTAAGGCAGCTGTCTAGTAAGCCGGAGAGCCCTCTCTGGCTTACGGCTTACTAGGCAGCTGCCTTAACCTGGAAAACAGGAGATCCTGGGTTCGAATCCCGGTCCGGCACACATTTTCACTCGTCGCAGCTGATTCCGCAAAATGCCCGATGCACCTGACATCAATAGTTCTTTCCCTTTCCTTTCCCTTTTCCCTCTTACACAGTCAATTTACATTATATACACTCCTGGAAATGGAAAAAAGAACACACTGACACCGGTGTGTCAGACCCACCATACTTGCTCCGGACACTGCGAGAGGGCTGTACAAGCAATGATCACACGCACGGCACAGCGGACACACCAGGAACCGCGGTGTTGGCCGTCGAATGGCGCTAGCTGCGCAGCATTTGTGCACCGCCGCCGTCAGTGTCAGCCAGTTTGCCTTGGCATACGGAGCTCCATCGCAGTCTTTAACACTGGTAGCATGCCGCGACAGCGTGGACGTGAACCGTATGTGCAGTTGACGGACTTTGAGCGAGGGCGTATAGTGGGCATGCGGGAGGCCGGGTGGACGTACCGCCGAATTGCTCAACACGTGGGGCGTGAGGTCTCCACAGTACATCGATGTTGTCGCCAGTGGTCGGCGGAAGGTGCACGTGCCCGTCGACCTGGGACCGGACCGCAGCGACGCACGGATGCACGCCAAGACCGTAGGATCCTAGGCAGTGCCGTAGGGGACCGCACCGCCACTTCCCAGCAAATTAGGGACACTGTTGCTCCTGGGGTACCGGCGAGGACCATTCGCAACCGTCTCCATGAAGCTGGGCTACGGTCCCGCACACCGTTAGGCCGTCTTCCGCTCACGCCCCAACATCGTGCAGCCCGCCTCCAGTGGTGTCGCGACAGGCGTGAATGGAAGGACGAATGGAGACGTGTCGTCTTCAGCGATGAGAGTCGCTTCTGCCTTGGTGCCAATGATGGTCGTATGCGTGTTTGGCGCCGTGCAGGTGAGCGCCACAATCAGGACTGCATACGACCGAGGCACACAGGGCCAACACCCGGCATCATGGTGTGGGGAGCGATCTCCTACACTGGCCGTACACCACTGGTGATCGTCGAGGGGACACTGAATAGTGCGCGGTACATCCAAACCGTCATCGAACCCATCGTTCTACCATTCCTAGACCGGCAAGGAAACTTGCTGTTCCAACAGGACAATGCACGTCCGCATGTATCCCGTGCCACCCAACGTGCTCTAGAAGGTGTAAGTCAACTACCCTGGCCAGCAAGATCTCCGGATCTGTCCCCCATTGAGCATGTTTGGGACTGGATGAAGCGTCGTCTCACGCGGTCTGCACGTCCAGCACGAACGCTGGTCCAACTGAGGCGCCAGGTGGAAATGGCATGGCAAGCCGTTCCACAGGACTACATCCAGCGTCTCTACGATCGTCTCCATGGGAGAATAGCAGCCTGCATTGCTGCGAAAGGTGGATATACACTGTACTAGTGCCGACATTGTGCATGCTCTGTTGCCTGTGTCTATGTGCCTGTGGTTCTGTCAGTGTGATCATGTGATGTATCTGACCCCAGGAATGTGTCAATAAAGTTTCCCCTTCCTGGGACAATGAATTCACGGTGTTCTTATTTCAATTTCCAGGAGTGTATATCAAAGCTGCGGATTCTGCGTGGTTTCTTCTTTCGGACGAACAGACATCACACATTCAAATAACTGATTCGCCTCGATTAGCAATGAATCCCTCACCTTCAATGCCGACGCACAATTACGTTCGACTCCCTGTGGGAATCTCGAAGTAGCGAGCGTGGAGGACATGGGAGGGGACTGCATATAGGTGGCGCAAGGTGGGAATGTGAATTGGCCGTTAGGCGTGACAAGTCCGCACATTACAGTGCAGTGCCGCAATGGCTAACGCCACTGAGAGATAAGCAGGAGATCCCCGGTTCGGATTCCGGTTTGGCACACATCTTCGCTTGTCGCCATTGATTCCACATAAACTCCGGATGCAGTTGAAATCAATAGTCCTTCCCTTTCTACCCCATCCTCCTTCAATTTGTATGATACAGACTGTTGCTTGCTAAGATGTTACAAACAATGTAGTTAACACCGGATGATTTAGTGGCTCAGTCCAGGTGCATGACGGTAACTGAGCGTTCGTCAGATCAGGAATGTATCCTTGAAGACCTGCGAGCATGGCTGGTAAATGACAGTGTCCGCAACACACTCATCATGTAGATCTAGAACATCCTGTTCGTCGAAAATGTTGGGATAAACATTCTGGCACATGTTCACGGTAACGTAGCTCTGTGTACGAAGGAGATAACGGCGGTATTTCATCTGAGAGAAAGAATGGGGCTGTGTGCAGTAGAAGTGTGGACATTTAATTGAAAGTGACTTTTTATTGATATTCGTGTTTGAAAAGTCGACTGTGAATCTAGGAACTATTTCTTAAAAGCTTTTACTCTGAAAACCAAAGCAGGCACTAAACTTGAATGTGAAATCTTGATAGGTACATGCCTTGCTGCTATCATAAATATTGGCGTAAGTATCCATAGTTGTGCCTGAAAACAGTGTGTTTGCAATAGAGCCCAGAGAATTCCCATCTCCCTACTTAACTTGAAGTGTTCAATGCTTTTATGTCAAAGTAATTTCTTGAACAGCAGTTTGAAAGAAGAGCATTTCCCTTTCAGTTTTCAACGGTCATATTGAGAACTGCGACATTATCTAACGGATATTCTGCTAAGTAGTTGCTCTCTACCCAGCACTGCATAAGAGAACATCCAACTGCGATTTTAGCTCATGTTGCTTGTTCAAATGGCTCTGAGCGCTATGGGACTTAACATCTGAGGTCATCAGCTCCCTAGAACTTAGAATTACTTAAACCTAACTAATCCAAGGACATCACACACATCCATGCCCGAAGTAGGATTCGAACCTGCGACCGTAGCGGTCGCGCTGCTGCAGACTGAAGCGCCTAGAACCGCTCTGCCACACCGGCCGCCGATGTTGTTTGTACCTTAGGTAACTAGGCTATGCACGGCTCTGTTTAAAAAGAATAACTCGATGTCGGAGGGATCGAGCCATGTACGTGTGCTTTCATGCCCAACAGCTAACATTCTGTAAATAATAATTCGTAGCTGTGATCCTGCAGTCAAACTGACTATGCATTGGCTGGAATTCCAAAGTAATGAAACGAACAGACATAGTAAATAAAGATGCTAACATCTGTAATTGCTTTAGATGACAAAAAATTGTGTTGAATAATGCTTATTCAGGAATCAACGCAGAAATAACACAGCCAGCTGGTTGCAAATAATTTTTAATTTTTTTTTTAATGGTCACACCGCCATGGGACTGTATTATTGTTTCTTTAATTACGATCTACGTTTCGCTCTTTTCTGCCATTTTCAAATGTTTGCGTTTATGTCATTAACATATATTGCAGTACATCAAGTCAAAATTGGCCATAATTTAAGAAAAATATTCGTTCCCCGCGAAATTCTTTAATACACTGACCTAGGTTTCGACATCTCTAATGATGTCTTCATCACGATGAAATTTTAACCAGCGTAAAGTTACAATTCGAGAAGTCACAGTTTCAAGCAGACAAGCTGAACTCATAAATTAAAAATTAGAAATGTTCCAGCCTTTGATACGTATACCTTGCAATGAAAAACATCAGATTTATTCAAGAATGTAAAACTCAAATAAACAGAAGTCGATGCTATGGTAACCAAGTATAGTACAGAAATAATATTACTAAATGCAGTAAAATCGTATTAAGAGTATTGCGAGAATGCTGGAAAAATCCCCGAAATAACAGTCATCAAAGACCTGCGGAACCTAAGACTGTTTGGTGATCACAATACACGAAATATTGGTCAGCTTAACTAATTCAGACTTCAGCTTTACGCTTTACAAAACAGACGAAATGCAGAGAGCAATTCCATAACGAAATCCCATAACGAAACGGAGAAAGTTAGAGTTCTACACTGGAGCATAAACAGTCCTCTGGAAACATAAACTTCCTTCAAAAGTTAAAGTATGGCGGGAGCTGTTCACAGACCAGAATCAGTCACCCACACTGAATAGCCCACATTACAACAGGCATATCTGCCTTCTTCAAGCACAAACATCAGACCACCTAGAATCGCTCCCGTGAGTGCACCACTCACAAAGTCCCTGTTGCAGCTTGACTGCAGCAGTGTTCCGTTTCGCCACGGTCTGCTTCTGCAGCATTGGCTGAAGGCCATCCGCCCCCCCCCCCTTAAAAAAAAACATTTTTCTTATGTTCGACAGACATTTTTGTGACTCAACTTCACTACTTTCGACACTAAACTAATATATTACAAAAGAATTTAAAAAAAGGATGTTACAAACATTCGGTCCGACTCAGACCATTGACAACACCAGACCTTCAGCAAAGAGGGCGGTATTTATGACTGGCTAAGTTTTTGAACCACTCGTACCCTTCTGAGAGCACAATGTCGTTAACACTTATGCTCTTTGGCTTATTAAGCATTAAACTAGAAAGCTATATTTTCTACACTGGCGGAAAAAACATATCAACACCAAGAAGGAGTTGTGCGACATAAACGGAAGTTGGTAGTTGTGTCTCTACATCTGAAAGATGATGCCTATTCAAATTTTGTGTCACTCACATAACAGTGGTGTTAGTAGCGTCACTATGACGATCTAAATCAGGTTTGCCTTAAATACATGCTGTGACAGCCGTGAGTGTTATTTACCTTTGACAATGGAAGCGGTGAGCTACGTTAGTCAAGAATGTCTTTCAGGTGACAAAGGCACCTATGAGAAGCTGGGTTCTCCCCTTCTGTGATACTGCGGAAGCCGGCGGCTGTGATCGAGTGGTTCTAGGCACTTCAGTCCGGAACCACGCTGCTGCTACGGTGGCAGGTTCGAATCTTGCCTCGGGCGTGGATGTATGTGATGTAGTTAGGTTAGTTAGGTTTAAGTAGTTCTAAGTCTAGGGCACTGATGACCTCAGAAGTTAAGTCCCATAGTGCTCACAAGGGAACCTCCCCATTGCACCCCCCTCAGATGTAGTTATAAGTTGGCACAGTTGATAGGCCTTGAAAAACTGAACACAGATCAATCGAGAAAACAGGAAGAAGTTGTGTGGAACTATGAAAAAAATAAACAAAATATACGAACTGAGTAGTTCATGCACAATATAGGCAACATCAAGGAGAGGGTGATCTCACGAGTGCCGTGGTCCCGTGGTCCCGTCGTTAGCGTGAGCAGCTGCGTACTGAGAGGTCTTTGGTTCAAGTCTCCCTCGAGTGAAAATTTTAATTTTTTATTTTCAGACAATTATTATCTGTCAGTCCGATGCGAGGTAACTGCGCCGTAGTATGGGGACGCTACACCTAAACAAACTTCGAAACACACGACGTCAGTCGACTACAACGCACGGAAGAGATAGTATTCCTCCTAACGAGGCTCCCTGGCTGGCAGTTGACTGTTCGCTACTTTGGACGAGAGTGCATTAAATACGTGAGATGTATTGCGTGGGCAATATGAATCCAGCAAATATAGCGAACGGACGGACAGATAATAATTGTCTGAAAATAAAAAAAGTAAAATTTTCATCCGAGAGGAGACTTGAACCACGGACCTCTTGCTTCGCAGCTGCTCACGCTAACCACGGGACCACGCTGCCCTTGAGCTCATGTTTTCCTTGATGTTACATATGCTGCTCAAAGGCTACTCAGTTTGTATATTTTGCTTATTTTTTTCATAGTTCCACATAACTTCTTCCTGTTTTCTCGATTGATCTGTGTACAGTTTTTCAAGGCCTATCCACTTTGCCAACTTATAACTGAATCTGAGGGGGGTGCGATGGGGAGGTTCCCTTGTCAGAGCCATTTGAACCATTTTGATACTGCGGAAATATCTGGCAGGAATGTAGTCACTGCACATGAATGCTGGCAGAGGTGGTCACGAGAATGTACAGTCACAAGGAACAGTGCTCCGGACAGCCACATTGCATTACCGAGAGGGAAGACCATCGTGTTCATACTCGTGTAGCTCTGTCGCATCGTAATGCGTCTGCAGCAGTAATTTGAGCAACAGTTGGTACCACAGTCACACAAACAAATCGGCTGCATCAAGGACAGCTCCAAGCCAGGCTCCCTGTAACAGTTATTCCACTGACCCCAAACCACCGCCATTTGCGGCTTCAGTGGCGCCAAGCGAGAGCTCATTGGAGGGCAGTGTGGTGGTCTGTTGTGTCTCCTGGTGAAAGATGGTTCTTCCTTGGTGTCATTGATGGTCGTTTGTTGGTTAGAAGGAGGCCATGTGAGGAACCTGAAACTAATCTGTCTGCTTGCTAGACACTCTGAGCCTACAGCCGGACTTAATGGTCTCGGATGCGATTTCGTATGGCAGAAGTAGCACTCTGCTGGTTATCCCACGCACCCTGTCTGCAAAATCGTACGCCAGTCTGGTGATTCGACCTGTTATGCTGCCATTCATGAAGAACATTCCAGGGGGTATTTTCCAACAGGATAACGTTCGCCCACATAACGCTGTCGTAACCCAGCACGCCCTATACAGTGTCGACACGTTGCCTTTAAGTGCTAGATCACCAGATCTGACTCTAGGCGACCACATATGGGACATCGTAGGAGGAAAACTACAGCGTCATCCACAACGAGCATTAACCGTGCCCATATTGACTGGGCAAGTGCAACAGGCTTGGAACTCCATCCCACAAATTGAAGTCCAGCACTTGTACACACAGTGCATGCACGTTTGCATGCTTGCATTCAACATTCTCATCGTTACACCGGTTATTAATATACCAGCATTTCATATTTTCAGTGGCCTATCTCGTTGCTACGTTAACCTGTGATCTTGCAATGTTAATCACTTAAGTATGTTACCTAGCCAAGTGTATTCCCGAAATTTCATTGCTCTTCTTTAATTTTTTTTTTTGGTGCTGAGATTTTTTGTCAGTGTATTACAGTGTTTCCCAAACTGTGGCTAATTACTCCCTGAAGGTGAAGTTAAATTTTCTGAAGAGTACAAACAAGTAGGTTCGACTGTGTTTCGATTATGAAACTAAATTGTTTTGAAAAGGTCATTACTATTACGACTATTTAGTAAGACTAATAAGCATTACATAAATTACCAATAATTTCATTATTTTCAAATATTAGTATTAATGAGTGACAATGCGGTGAAGGTTACAGCCTGTGAAAAAAATGATCGACAGGACGTTAAACCCCCAACGAATATATGGACAACACGTTCCCAGCACAGTCCACCCCTTGCACACATACTGTGTACCACTCACCTATGGCACCAAAATCGGGACATTTACGTCACGTACGCTTAAATACCTGGTGGAAATTCCTTCCCTGAGTTGTAGGTGATTTCTGTAGTGGACCAGAACTTGCTTCATTGTTCTCTCCACAATAGGGAAACGAATTAACTGAGAGCGCAACACAATAGTAGCTATTTTAACGGCCACAACATTGCTGTAGTTTTTACTGTTATTATTATTATTGTTGTTGTTGTTATTGTTAGTGTCATTGGTCAGACACTAAACATTGGCAGCCTGAAGTCTTCAAATTTCCGCCAGTTCAGAAGTAAGGAATCCAGCAGTCTAGTGATTTACAAACACTATGTGCAGTTCACGTATTTTAACTTGATTAATTTTAATTGGCTGTGCACCGGATGTAGGAAGGAATTGTCGCTTGGGAAAGAATTGCAGATGAAGCATGTTTTGTAACAATCGTCTACCATCACTGTAGACAAGCTTTCTATTCTGAGAAGGCGCTGTAGGCAGCACGTGCGATGTACTGAGGATTGCTTTAACATTTTGTAAGAATAGTTGCTAGAAACAAGCATTACCAATTGTCTCACTGACTCATTCGTTCGTGGATTAATAAAACGCATACAAAAACTAAAAGCAATTTACCTTTCGACATTTTAAAAACGGAAGTGTTCAAAGAAAATCCTTATTTAATTTTAAAGTTTATTTAGGCACTAAAGTTGATGATGCTAGTGAAGGGGGGGGGGGGGGGGAGGATACTAACTAATATCTGACTGCATTAAGAGGCAGTGGTCTTGTCGTTACGCGTCACTTGTTGACTGTGGGTGGCGCACTATCATCTCGAACACTTGGCAGTACACAGCATACAATGCCTATACTGGTTTTGGAGTTGGAATCTGAGGTCGACTGAGTTAACGTCTAGGAATAGATTAGCGAGGAAAAGAGCACGTGGAAAACAATGTGGGAAATATCTAAGCAGTTATATCGATGGATTACTTTATTAGAGAAATTTTGGAGTTGCTCAAGGGTCAGTTTAGGGGAGCAGATGACAACTTACACAATTCGTGTTAATATCCGCTGATTGCGTTGACGCCGACAAGCGGATTAATTCATTGACGACATTGATCCTTTTCTGACTGTTTCCGAACTGAAGTAATATAAAAAAACTGCGGCTGCTCCTGAATAAACACATTCTGATTTATGACTTGTAATTGCAGGCACGCCGTGGGCATCAGGCACACATTTTATCCACTGCCCGGCGTGATTTGTTTGTATGTTGTCTACCTTCGAACGATTCGATCCCCCTCAAGTTGAATGAACTATGGTTTTCGAAAATGGAGGGGGAACTTACACGCTGCAATGGTAAATGTGTGTTGTGAGTGAAATAACGGTGTTCGTAGTTTGTGTGAGCAAGAGGAGCCCCTGAAGACTGCAGAACGGCACATTTCGTCTGACAAAAATGATGGAGGGGAAGGTAAGAGCACTGCTACAGTTGCAGGATATATGTCAGCGAGTGAAGTAACATGGTGAAGCCAGAGTTCTTTCTCTAGACCATATAACCATGCAACTATGAGGCAACGAATTTGCGAGTGTGCAGGTTCTGATACTGATAACGGCCAACTAAATATTACTTTGGAATACTTTTAGGGGTATAGGTTTTGGCAAGAATGTGTTCTAATTGAGGGGAAAAAGAGCTTTGTATAAGACCAACGAAAGTTGCCACAAATAACTCGTTTGGCGTTACTGAAAACTAGAGCTGGCCAGTGGGAGAAAAAGTAAACCCCATGACAACATTTCAGCAGAGTGCCAGGGGAGACCTTTGTATTTAAACCAGATGTGAGACAGATCAACTTATCCTGCTAGACGCGGCATTACGTGATGACGTACTACAGTCACTGCTGTTAGACACATGTTCCAGTGTGCCCAAGCCGCAACCACATGACGTCATTGATGGCTGCAATGTCTGTATCTATACAGTGTCTGCATCTTTGCAGTACAATGTCCTTCTTGAAATGCAACCATATGTACACAATACCCACCAAACTCTGATGAAGAATTTTGTTGAACGTTCTGTCGATGATGTGTCTATTAGAGATGAAACAGAAAATCAGATGCAGGAATATGTGGATGGAAATAATTTCTACCCTTTCCAAAGGAACCAACCAGCATTTGTCTTAAATTCTTTCAGGAAAGCTGGATTTGAATCAATTTTCCTGAATGAGAGTCCAGTGTTTTAACCCCATGACCATCTTGCTCAGTACCACAGACATTCCTGTCAACCATGGACAGTGCAGAAATCCATGTGTTGCCTCATGCAGTACTAACACATCATTCCCCGCCTTGTAATGAGATGATAAATGGATTCCAGTGAAACTCCACGTAGCAGTGGTTTGTGTATCTCATACTTATGATTTACTAACACTTACTAAAGTGACTCTGAAGTTATTACAAATAAAATGAATATGTTATTATTTTAGTTGTAAGTCTGTGACAGAAATGTATGAGCTCATTACATTTGTACACTTCATTTTTGGATATGAATTATAAAAAAAAATAACAAATTAAAACTAATTGTAATGTACCAGTCGTAGTAGTTTAATGCCCATGTAATGTAATGGCCAGCGTGTCTGACTGCCAAGCAAGGACCAGGGTTCCTGTACTGCAAGGGATTTTTCCTTAGTGAGACTACCGAAAGGGGTACACCCAGGCACGTGATGCCAGCTGAGGAGGTACTCGACCAATTAGCAGCGGCTCCACGGTCTGAAGAGTCGGCGGAAGGCTGGAAGAGCGGTGTGCTGACGCTACGCCCTTTCCTACGGCAACTGATGGCGCCATTGGCAAAGAATGACAGGGCGGTCGGTTTACCCTAACTGGTTCATTAGTGCCACAACGCGGAGCTTTGCTTACTTGCTTTGCTATGACATTTCTGCCGAGGGTGTACCAATCCTTGGATTCTTTCTGCTTTCAAATTCCACAGTCAAATTTATTGCCTGATCCAATTCATCAAAAACAAATCCATTATCACTGATTAACACATTTAACAGTCTTAAATCAGCTCCAGAAGCTCGTAATCATATCATTTTAACAATTGTGTAAACGACTTGTTAAATTTCAACTAAACAGAAATATACTGAAATCTATTGATTTGTGAACTGTACGGATTTACTTATCATTAATGTACCAAGTGCTAAAATTTGTGCAGGTTGCCATCCTATAATAAACCACGGCGCATCTAAATTCCTCTCTAGACAAGACTTCAGCGTAAAAGCTATTCTATCTTCAGGTGTTCAGCAAAAGTTCGACAACTCATGAGGCCTGATGATGTAGACCTCTGAACGCCAGGGGTATGTAAAATACCCTTGTGTGTGTGTGTGTGTGTGTGTGTGTGTGGACAATTTTGTATTGGACAGACTGCGCGTACTATTCAACAGTGCTGAGTAGAATATGAGAGATGTTTTCGTTTTCGGTACCCTGTGACATCTGCCGTAGCTGAACATGCTCTAGAAAATGGACATCACATTCAACGAGACATCTGTTATTACATGGACTAATAGTTTCTAGGACAGCGTCCTAAAAGAAGCGATAGAGTTAAAAGTGTGTAGCAAAACCTTTAATAAAGACGGCGGCCTGCAGCTACGTACTGCTTGGCACCCGGCCATCAAAAGGTTGAAGTGGGTGCGGAGGGTGCAAAACGTAAACATTACCTTATATGGTGCTGGAGCGAGCTCCAGTGACGTCGCAGAAGGCAGCGTGTCTATATAAGAATGGTACCAGAAATCAAAACACAGTCACCACTTGACAATGGCCGAGAAGTACCCGGTCGATAGCTCGTTGACTTTAAAGCACTTGACGCGGCTGGAAGCTCAAGAGAATTTTTCGTTGTTGAGAATATTTAGAGAACCAGCATTTGCGACAGGCTATGGCATAATTCTACTGCCACCAACGTAGATCTCGCGTAAGGACTACAAAGGTAAGGGAAATAAGGACTCTTATGGAAGCATACAGACGGTCGTTTTTCCCTCGCTCGATATGCTTTGGAGTAGGAAAGGGAATCTATGGCACTGGTACAAGTTATGCTCCGCCATGCACCGTACAATGACTTGCGTTTATGTACGTAAATGCAGATGGCCAGGCAGAGTCAGGAATACGACTAGCACGGAAGGCGCCGCCATTTGCAATCCTGACGCCCGCTACTGGGGTGCGAGATGGCGTGGGCAGGCGGTCACAAGCAGGAACGCCATATCCGCCGCCTGCCGTGCACGTGCGGACTGACTAACTCACTGCTAGTGATATCTTGCTTCGAATTCTCTTCTCACGACAAAGTACTTATTGAACGTCACTGTTACCGCCATAATTCCTCCGTTTACAGAATCCCCAAAAATCTGACATATTCAGCAACAAGAATTTCTGAAATTTCCCAGTGCCTTGCTAACCACGTACATGGCGAGTGATTATCATTATACTATTTCATCAAAAGTACCCCTGTATAATGCGGAACTAAGGATGACATGTCACGAGAGACACACCCGTCAGTATAAGGAGATGGGTAGGAAGCAGTAACAGCACAATGGGTAGGTCAGGAGAGGTTAGCCACTCCGAACGGGAACAAGTTATCGGATGTTACCACAGTAACATGTCCATCAGAGACATTTCTGCCCTTCCAAAGGTGCACAGGTCGACTTTTGGTGATGTGATTGTGGAGTGGAAACCGGAAGGAAGAACCACATCTAAAGCAATCGCGAGCGGACCTCATGTACTGACGAACATGGACAGTGGAACACTGCGGAAGGTGGTTGTAAAAAATCGCATGAAATCAGCAGATGAAATTGCTCGTGAGTTCCAAAGTGCGACTAGCAGTCCAGCTATCGCGATGACTGTGCGTAGGGAGTTAAAAATAATGGAATACAGTGGTGGAGCAGCTCATCATGAGCCACACATCTATGTAGTCATTGTTAAGAGACGCTTGAGGTGGTGTAAAAGGTGATTTGAAGTGCTGAATCAGGGTACATCCTATGGCAATGCGATGGATGGCTTTGGGTTTGGCGAATGCCGAGAACGTTATGTTCATTCATGTGTAATGCCAACAGTGAAGTACAGAGGACGTGGTGTTACAATATGGGCGTGTTTCTGGTGGTTAAGGTGCGTTCTACATCTACATCTACATGGGTGCTCCGCAAGCTACTGCACGGTGCGTGGCGTAGGGTACCCTGTACCATTCCACTACTGGTTATTTGCTTTCCTGTTCCACTCGTAAACAGAGCAAGAGAAAAACGACTGCCTATGTGCCTCCGTATGAGCCGTAATTTCTCGTATTTTATTTTCGTGGTCCTTAAGCGCAATGTATGTTGGCGGCAGTAGAATCGTTTGGATTCAAAGGCCGCTTCTCTAAATTTTCTGAGTAGAGTTTCTCGAAAAGAACTTCGCCTTCCCTCCAGGGATTCCTATTTGAGTTCCCGAAGCATCTCCGTAACACTTACAAGGTGTTCAAATTTACCGGTAACAATCCAGCAGCCCGCTTCGATGTCCTCCTTCAATCCGACATGGTACGGATCCCAAAAACTCGAGCAGTACTCAAGAAAAGGTCGCACCAACGTCCTATAAGCAGTCTCCTTTACAGGTGAACCATTCTTCCCTAAAATTCTCCCAATAATCCGAAGTCAACCATCTGTCTTTTTCACCACAATTATCACATGCTCGTTCGATTTCATATCTCTCTGCAACGCTATGCCCTGATATTTAAACGACTGACTGTGTCAAGTAGGACACTAGTAATAAAGCATCCGAACATTACAGGTTTGTTCTTCCTACTTGTCTTCATTAACTTACATTTTTCTACATTTAGAGTTAGCTGTCATTCACCACACCAACTGTAAATCTTGTCTAAGTCGTCTTGCATCTTCCTTCGCTCACTGAACTTCAATACTTTACCGTACCCCACAGCATCATCAGCAAATAATCGCATATCGCTGCCCAGCCTGTCTGCCAAATCAGTTATGTATATAGGATACAACAGCAGTCGTATCACACTTCTCCGGAGCATTCCTGTCGATACCCTTACCGAGCGAGGTGGCGCAGTGGTTAGCACACTGGACTCGCATTCGGGAGGACGACGGTTCAATCCCGTCTCCGGCCATCCTGATTTAGGTTTTCCGTGATTTCCCTAAATCGCTTCAGGCAAATGCCGGGATGGTTCCTTTGAAAGGGCACGGCCGATTTCCTTCCCCATCCTTAGCTCACCCGAGCTTGCGCTCCGTCTCTAATGACCTCGTTGTCGACGGGACGTTAAACACTAATCTCCTCCTCCTCGATACCCTTGCCTTTGATAACCACTTACCATCGAGGACATCATACTGTGTTCTACTGCTTAAGAATTGTTTGAGCCACTCACATATCTGTGAACTTATTCCATATGCTCGTGCCTTCGTTAACAGCCAGCAATGGGGCATGTTGCCGAATGCTTTGCGGAAATCTAGAAATATGGACTCTCACTGTTCCCTTCATCCATAGTTCGCAGTAAATCACGTGAGAAAAGGGCAAGCTGAGTTTCGCACGAGCGATGCTTTCTAAAACCATGCCGATTCGTGGACATAAGCTTCTCAGTGTCCAGAAAGTTTATTATATTCGAATTGAGAATATGCTCAAGGATTCTGCAGCAAACCGAAGTCAGGGATATTGGTCTGTAATTCTGAGGGTCCGTTCTTTTACACTTAGTTTCACTTCAGAAAACGCTACGTACACAATAATATTAACATATTTACAACATTGTGTGCTGCGTACAATAGAGCAATAGTTGACAGTCGATGATTGTATTAGCATGGCAATGCTCCCTGACATAAATCGGCATCTGTGAGTTAGCTTTTGTGGAGATTAACACTCCTGAAATCCATTGGCCTGTTGAAAGACCCGACCTGAAGCCAATGGAACACATTAGGGATGAGGCAGAACGTCGACTTCGCAAGCCAGCGTCGAACATCACTACCTTCTCTGGTTTCGACTCTTCAGGAAGAGCCCTGCACGGGCATTCAGGCAGCCCCCCCCCCCGAAAGTGTCCTCAGTAGAGGTCAGGCTGTCATAAAGGGCAGGGGCAGACATACTCAATATTAATGTCCCCTAATAGGTGTCCAGATACTTTTGATCAGATTGTATATATCTACATGGAACAAGTATAATCTGAACTAGTAGGCATTAAATTGCAACTCTGTGAAGACGTATTACAACCAGTGCAAAGATGGCGAATGATTAGATTTCCAGCGCAGGTCAGAGAAACGGCAGCTACAGAGTTTAGACAAAAATATGGAAACTGCGCGAGAAATCCATGGTTAAACATAAACTCAGATGCTAGCTAAGCCTGCGCGCTACGCTTTTGTATTTGACCGCGAACAGCACCTGTTAAATGTCCTCACTACGTTGCAAGAGTCAGTCGTCATTAGAATGATGTTCTGTGTAATTTTAAGTGCAGTGTGACAGAGCTAAATGAATTAGAACGTGGGCAAATAGTTTTTGCTCACAAGGTGGGTGCTTCCGTAAACAAGGGAGCAGAAGTGTTTCGTGTTTCAAGAGGCACCGTAACGAAGGTTTATAACGCACAGTGAGAAAGCGGAAAAACATCGTCTACTATCTCGCAACACGGACGAACTCTGTGCTGGGTAGTCGTGTCATTGTAATGGATTTTGACGAAAAAGAAGAGGATGGCAGTTGCAAAAGTAAATGCAGAACTGATGTCGCACTCACGAAGCCTACCAGCACCAAAACAACGCTAGGGGAATTCCTTAAGCAGGGAAACCCAGGGCTAGCTGTAACTCCAAAGCCACTCGTTAGTAATGCCAATGCCCGTAACAGGAAAACGTGGTGCAGAATCCATAAAAGCTGGAATTTCGAGCAATGACAGAAACTCATTTGGTCGGATAAGACCTGTTTCACACTTTTTTCCAAATTCTGGCCGAGTTTATGTATCAAGATTGAAACATGGCTGAGGTTCGGTGATAATTTGGGGAGACATGTCGTGGTATACCATGGGCTTCATGGTTATTCTGCAATGACACATTAATTCCAATGGTGATGTGACCATTTTGGCTGGTAAGGACCTTTCCGTGGCACAATATTTGTTCCCAGTGGTGATGCTGCGTTCCAGGACGAGAGGATCGCTGCTGACACAGCTCGCACAATCCAGGACGGATTTTGTGATAACGACGATGACTTCTCGGATCTCCACTGGCCACCACACTCATCAGACCTCAATATAATTGAGTCTTTGTGGATTACTTTGGAGAGAAGTATACGTGTTCGCTATTTACCTCCACCATCGTTACCTGAACATACACTGCTTTGCAGAAACAAAATATAACATTGCCTTCAAAACGATACAGGACCTGTAATTATCCAATTAGAGACGACTGTAGCCTGTTTTGAATACCGAAGAGTTCCCGACAACTTACTGGGCATGGTATGTGTTGTGTTTCCAATGCTGTTCGAGTTTAAGGTGAATACAAGTGGGCTGAGGCGCGAACAAGAATTTGGATTGACGAGGGTGGCGTGATAGGGTCGTCTGTGCAGTAATGTAAAGCACTGTCCTAGGGTGGCGTAGTGGTTAGCGCATCTGTCTAATGAGCAGGAGACCTGCGTTCGAATACATGCCTTGGTACAAATTTTCATTGGTGGCCTCAGTCTACATATATACATTATAGATTTTGGAGACTTGAAACGGTCTCAGGAACCATATAGCTACATCTGACATTATCTTCCGACTATATATCGCAAAACAATGTGTTACCGGTACTTTACTGACCTATCTCTATTCGGTGGGCGTTCAGCTGTTTCCCTGACCCGGAGTTCCTACAGATCTGTCATCTGCTGAAAACGCCTGTACAGGTTTTCGAGTGCCTGGCACGACACCGCTTGCCAGCTATTACACTTAATGAAGTGTAGCGTAAAGTGGAAGCAACATACAGAGGAGACAAAAAAAAAACGAATCCACTGTTTAAAAGTCCAAACTTGCAAAGTAATTGACGGAGTTGTCCAATTTTTGGTGAAAGTGTAGCTTAAAGTCCAACTTAAAGATATCACTGCAGGTGTTCGAAATGGTCGCCATTAACATCCACACACAAACGATGCCGCCGAACTGCAGCACGAACTACTGACAGCAACGTGTTCAGTTGGATATTGGCACATGAATGTACGATGGATTCTCGAAGTTCATCCAATGTAAGTGGCTTTTGTCGATAAACGACGTCCTTTAGTGTTCCCCACAGGTAAAAATCCAGAGGAGTTAGGTCTGGGGAACGTGGTGGATACTCCACAGCATCTTTAAGGCCTATCCATCTTCCTGGTAGATTTTCGTCGAGGTACGCCGTAACACGATTTTGGTAGTGGGCTGGGGCACCACCTCGTTGAAAGTAAACTTTTCCGTCTCCATACAAGTCTCGGATGGCAGGTAAAATGAATGTCTGAAGCTTCTGAAGGTACACCTCACCGGTAACTGTGCCGCCAAAGAAGAATGGTCCAATCAAGCCCCGGTAAGACAACCCACACCACACATTTACTCCCAGCAAATTCGCGGCTTCGTCTACATGGACCTTCGGATTTTCGGCGGCCCAGTAGATGCAATTGTGGCGATTTACTGTACCATTGAGTTTGATCTGTGCCTCATCAGAACACACAATCATCTCTGCAAACTCTTCATCGTTGGGCACCATGTGAGTAAACCATTCGCAGTACTCCATTCTACGATATGGGTCGTCCTCGTTCATTGCGTGTAGCAATCGTGGGACGTAGCACCTCCACTTTGCTGTCTTCAAAATTCGCCTAACAGTTGAGCGACTCACTCCAGTTTCACGGGCACACTATCTCACAGACTTCTGTGGCGAGCGAGTGTACTGTTGTAACACACGACGAGGGTTAGCTGGACTTGTTACTGTTACAGGTCGTCCAGCGTCCAGATCGTTGTTTGTGTACATCTTCAACACAGCCTTCGGCTTCAAATTTGTCTCGAATGCGACGAATCGTTAAACGTGTCGGTGGCTCTGTTTGATACTCATTTCGCCATTGCCGTTGAACCTCATTAATGTTTTCGTACTTAAAATACCACTTCAAAACTGACTTCCTTTCATTGAATGTAAGCCTTGCGCCAGCCATGTTTACTCGAGTAACTAAGTGCAAGTAAAAACAAAACACTGACTATCTGGCGACTGTCATCTGACAAAACAAAACAACGCAATACAACGCTTGTGTGGCGATTGCCGGAACTACAAACTATTACTCTACCAAAGATGAGACAACTCCGCCAATTAGTTTGCCAGTTACGGACTTTTAAACAGTGGATACATTTTTTGGACCCCTCTGTAGAATGACGTACTCGTATCTGTAATCGAAGTTCAGTTCGACTTGATGCCCAACCATCTTACAACCATCACTGATCCCTGAGGTTGCATCCCTCTGTACCTCACACCCTGTCTAACCCAAAATCACCTAAAAATATAAGCACTATTCTCCCTGTTATCTTTTATATGCACAGTAAGTAAACATTTATTTTTTACCTTCTACCATGAAGCTGAAATTACAATATCCAGCCGTTCACTGCTGGACAAATGAATGTGGACAAAAAGCTGCTACCATATATCCCATTTTTCACAGATTCCATGGATGCCATGGACAAAGGCAGTCTGATAGATGCAGAATTTCTGGATTTTAAAAAAGGATTTGACTCAGTGATACATCAACGATTATTAAAGAAAGCAAGATCATGCCTGTGATAAGACTGAGGTAGAATGGACACAGCAGGTTACCTTCAGTGGAGAGTGATTGGTAGGTGTCTAAGAATCTTCAGGTCTTCCCCAGGGAAGTGTGTTGGGAAACTTGCTGCCCAGCAGACAAATGTAATAGAAATCTCATGCTTTTTTTTCAGATTATACGTCTATCTATAATGAAGTATTATCTGATCTTCTTCTGAGTCATCAGTCTTCTCACTGCCTCGATGCAGACTGCCGCTAATTCCTCTCCTAAGTCAACCTTTTCATCTCAGAGTAGTAATTGCAACCAATGTCCTCAGCTACTTGCTGGGCGTATCCCAATCTCTGTGTTCCTCTACAGTTTTCACCCTCTACATTTCCCTCTGCTACCATGAAAGTTATTCCCTGGTGTCTTAACAGATGTCCTATCATCCTGTCCTTTCTTCTTGTCACTGTTTTCTGTATATTACTAAACTCACCGATTCTGTGCAGTACCTCCTCATTCCTTACCTTATCAGTCCACCTGATCTCCCACACTCTTCTGTACTATCATAACTCAGATCCTTCGATTGTCTTCTGTAGCGGTTTTCCAACATTCCATGTTTCACTACCAAACAATGCTGTGTTCCAAAAGGTAATTCCCAAAAGTTTCTTCCTCAAATTAAGGCTTATGTTTGGTACTAATATGCTTCTCTTGGCGACGAATGTCCTCTTTGCTTGTATTTTTTTGTCCTCCTTGCTCCATCGGTCACGGATTATTTTGCTTCCTAGACGTCAGAATTCCTTAACTTTGTCTATTTCTTGATTGCCAGTTTTGATGTTAAGTATTTCGCTATTCTCATTTCTGCTACTTCTCATTATTTTTGAATTCCTTCAGATTACCTTCGGTCCATATTCTGCATTAATTAGACTGTTCAGTCCCTACCCCTAGAGACCATAGGTTCATCGCTATCTGAGTAGAACACCACAAATACTGAGGACGATCATGCTAAGGTTTTAAATTAGGGTAAAGATTGGGAATTTGCTCTTACAAGATCATAAATGTAAAATTATTCACTTCACTGGATAGAAAAATGACTACAACACCAATCACTCATGGCTGGAATCAGCCAACTAATATAAATACCACGGTGTAACAATTTGTGGGTACATTAAATGGATTGTCACATAGGCTCAGTCTTAGATGAAGCAGGTGGCAGAGTTCGGTTCATTGATAGTATACTGCGTAAGTGCAATCAATCTACGTCCCTCAAAGAATATTGCTCAAAAGTTTGGAACCGCTACCGAACAGGCCTAACAGGGAATGCTAAACGTATACAGGTTGGTCCATTGATCGTTACCGGGCCAAATATCTCAGTAAATAAGCGCCAAACGAAAAAACTACAAAGAACGAAACTTGTCTAGCTTGAAGGGGGAAACCAGATGGAGCTATGGTTAGCGCGCTAGATGGCGCTGCCATAGGTCAAACGGATATCAACTGCGTTTTTTAAAATAGGAACCCCCATTTTTTATTACATATTCGTGTAGTACGTAAATAAATATGAATATTTTATTTAGACCACTTTTTTCGCTATGTGACAGATGGCGCTGTAATAGTCACAAACATATGGCTCACAATTTTAGACGAACAGTTGGTAACAGGTAGGTATTTTAAATTAAAATACAGAACGTAGGTACGTTTGAACATTTTATTTCGGTTGTTCCAATGTGATACATGTACCTTTGTGAACTTATCATTTCTGAGAACGCATGCTGTTACAGCGTGATTACCTGTAAATACCACATTAATGCAATAAATGCTCAAAATGATGTCCGTCAACCTCAATGCATTTGGAAATACGTGTAACGACATTCCTCTCAACAGCACGAGTAGTTCGCCTTCCGTAATGTTCGCACATGCATTGACAATGCGCTGACGTATGTTGTCAGGCGTTGTCGGTGGATAACGATAGCAAATATCCTTCAACTTTCCTCACAGAAAGAAATCCGGGGACGACAGATCCGGTGAACGTGCGGGCCATGGTATGGTGCTTCGACGACCAATCCACCTCTCATGAATATGCTATTCAATACCGCTTCAACCGCACGCGAGCTATGTGCCGGACATCCATCATGTTGGAAGTACATCGCCATTCTGTCATGCAGTGAAACATCTTGTAGTAACATCTGTAGAACATTACGTAGGAAATCAGGATACATTGTACCATTTAGATTGCCATCGATGAAATGGGGGACAATTATCCTTCCTCCAATAACGCCGCACCATACATTAACCCGCCAAGGTCGTTGATGTTCCACTTGTCGCAGCCATCGTGGATTTTCCGTTGCTCAATTGTGCTTATTATGCCGGTTTACGTTACCGCTGTTGGTGAATAACGCTTCGTCGCTAAATAGAACGCGTGCAAAAAATCTGTCATCGTCCCGTAATTTCTCTTATGCCCACTGGCAGAACTGTGCACGACGTTCAAAGTTGTCGCCATGCAATTCCTGGTGCATAGAAATATGGTACGGATGCAATCGATGTAGCCGGCCGCGGAGGTCTAGCGGTTCTAGGCGCTCAGTCCGGAGCCGCACGACCGCTACGGCCGCAGGTTCGAATCCTGCCTCGGGCATGGATGTGTGTGATGTCCTTAGGTTAGTTAGGTTTAAGTAGTTCTAAGTTGTAGGGGACTGATGACCACAGATGTTAAGTCCCATAGTGCTCAGAGCCATTTGAACCATTTTTGCAATCGATGTTGATGTAGTATTCTCAACACCGACGTTTTTGAGATTCCCGATTCTCGCGCAATTTGTCTGCTACTGATTTGCAGGTTAGCCGCGACAACAGCTAAAACTATTACTAGGGCATCGTCATTTGTTGCAAGTCATGGTTGACGTTTCACATGTGGCTGAACACTTCCTGTTTCCTTAAATAACGTAACTATCCGGCGAATGGTCCGCACACTTGGATGATGTCGTCTTGGATACCGAGCAGCATCCATAGCATACTCCCGTTGGGCATTTTGATCACAATAACCATACATCAACACGATATCGACCATTTCCGAAATTGGTAAACGGTCCATTTTAACACGGATAATGTATCACGAAGCAAATACCGTCCGCATTGGCGGTATGTTACGTGATGCCATGTATTTACACGTTTGTGACAATTACAGCGGCATCTATCACAAAGCGTAAAAAGTGGTCCAACTAAAACATTCATATTTCTTTACGTACTACACGAATATGTAATAAAAATGGGGTTGCTATTTTAAAAAAAACGCAGTTGATATCCGTTTGACCTATGGCAGCGCCATCTAGCGGGCCAACCATAGCGCCATCTGGTTTCGTTGTTTGTAGTTTTTTCGTTTGATGCGTATTTCGTGAGATATTTGGCCCGGTCACGATCAATGGACCATCCTGTGTATAGAAGGTTAACATGAATGGTTTCGGGTTTATTCGGCCTAGGAAAGAGCATAAGGGAATGGTGAAAAGCCTAAAGTAGGTGATACTTGAAGATGCACATCAAATATCCCGTGAAAGCCTGCCTACATATTTTTAGAACCAGTATGAAATGTGAACCGTGCCCTTTTTCGATACCTAATCGGAAACGCAATGTAACACCTCTCTGCTGGTCGCTAAGCAACTTTCTGCTTGCAGAATGTGGGACCGGATAGCTGGAAGCACCTGCCGGTGTCGGGTCATAATCTCAGCGAAAGTCTGGATTGCCTAATTCACTGGGCTGGGATACATGGCGCTCGAGCTGTAAGATGGTATTGGTTTTACCCTGTTCTTTGTTACCAGCGCATACACAGACAGAGCGGTGTGGCAGAAGCATATGGACTTGTTTGGCGAACATCTTACACTGTGCTGTAGGGTTTGTGTACTCTGAGCTTCAGTTGACGTACTTGTTACGGCGTGTTTACCAGTAGTTGCGTTCGTGAGCTGGATTTTACTTCGCGCTTATGTGCGTCTGAGGCCTTTGTGCCTTATGCTTTGTGAATAATTCACAAATTGTACTAGTTCCCCTAAACGTGCTAACATATTGTATACTTTACTAAGAGTTTTATCCGTTTATGGGACAAATGTTCGCTTACTGGAAGCGTTTTTGCACTTACTGGTATATCTCTCGTCGACGTCCAGTTCATTTAATACTGATCTTTCTCAACTGAAACTGTGTACGATTCTGCTTTATATTTGAGCCGAGCGCCATTGAATTAGTAGGCTGCTCTGTCTGACATCACTGGCTCAGGTGTAGTATAGACTATCACTCTTGCGGCCCCATTGCCAATATCTATGAGGAAGAGTTGGTATCTGTGAGTTGTGCCCTTAGAAGATCTTCGCTTGCCTGTATACAGGGTGAGTCACCTAACGTTACCGCTGGATATATTTCGTAAACCACATCAAATACTGACGAACCGATTCCACAGACCGAATGTGAGGAGACGGGCTAGTGTAACTGTTTAATACAAACCATACAAAAATGCACGGAAGTATGTTTTTTAACACAAACCTACGTTTTTTTAATGGAACCACGTTAGTTTTGTTAGCATATCTGAACATATAAACAAATAAGTTATCAGTGCCGTTTGTTGCATTGTAAAATGTTAATTACATCCGGAGATATTGTAACCTAAAGTTGACGCTTGAAACCTCCGACGTTCAGTTGCGTGTTGTAACAAACACGGGCCACGGTCGGAGAGCAGCATCTGCAGGGACATGTTTACGATGACGACCGTGTTTACGAGTGTGGCTGTAGTGCACTGTTGTGGTTTGGTCTAGCTGTCGCAGTGTCCGCATGTAGCGCTTGCTGCTATTGTTATTCTGCATTCGTCTCCGCACGCAGACCAACTGTAGTACACCCTGTTACCAGACGTCTGTGATAGTGTAGTGTTGTAGGAACTGTGACCATGGTGTATTCCAACTCTGAAAAGGCGGAGGTGGTACTCATCTATGGCGAGTGTCGACGAAATGCAGCTGAAGCTTGCAGGGTGTATGCAGAACGGTACCCGGACAGAGAGCATCCAACGTGCCGCACATTGCAAAACATTTACCGCCAACTGTATGCAACAGGTATGGTCCTAGCACGCAAACGGGTCCGTAACAGGCCCGTCACAGGAGAAGCAGGTGCAGTTGGTGTGTTAGCTGCTGTTGCCATGAACCCACACATGAGTACACGGGACATTGCGAGAGCCGGTGGACTGAGTCAATGTAGTGTCATGCGCATACTGCATCGTCACCACTTTCACCCGTTTCATGTGTCGCTATAGCAGCAATTACATGGTGATGACTTTAATCATCAAGTGCAATTCTGTCAATGGGCATTAACAGAGAATGCGTTGCAGTTCTACCTGTTTACCGATGAAGCGGGTTTCACAAACCACGGGGCAGTGAGTCTACGGAACATGCATTACTGGTCCTTAGACAATCCTCACTTGCTCAGACAGGTAGAGCGACAGCGACCGTGGACTGTAAATGTATGGTGCGGAATCATTGGCGACCACCCAATGGTCCTCACTTCATTGCACGGGCCCAAACAGCTGCAACATACATCGCGTTTCTACAGAATGATCTGCCAACGTTGCTCGAAAATGTCCCACTGGAAACGCGTCGACGTATGTGGTATCAGCATGATGGTGCACCTGCACATTCCGCAATTAACACTAGGCTGACCCTTGACAGGATGTTCGACGGGCGTTTCATAGGACGTGGAGGACGCATAAATTGGCCAGCCCGTTCTCCTGATCTTACACCTCTGGACTTCTTTCTGTGGGGTACGTTAATGGAGAATGTGCACCGTGATGTGCCTACGACCCCAGAGGATATAAAACAACATATTGTGGCAGCCTGCGGCGACTTACACCAGATGTACTGCGGCGTGTACGACATTCATTACGCCAGAGATTGCAATTGTGTGCAGCAAATGATGGCCACCACATTGAACATCTATTGGCCTGACATGTCGGGACACACTCTATTCCACTCCGTAATTGAAAACGGAAACCACGTGTGTACGTGTACCTCACCCCTCATCGTAATGTACATGTGCGTCAGTGAAAAAGACCAATAAAAAGGTGTTAGCATGTGGACGTAATGTGCTGTTCCAGTCTCTTCTGTACCTAAGGTCCATCACCGTTCCCTTTGGATCCCTACGTAATTCGGTGCTCTGCGATACACACGATCGAACAGCAGAGGAGTGGTACTCAAGCGTCAACTTTAGGTTACAATATCACCGGATGTAATTAACATTTTACAATGCAACAAACGGCACTGATTACGTATTTGTTTATATGTTCAGATGTGCTAACAAAACTAACGGGGTTCCATTTAAAAAAAACGTAGGTTTGTGTTAAAAAACATACTTCCGTGCATTCTTTTACGGTTTGTATTAACCAATTACACTAGCCCCTCTCCTCACGTTCGGTCTGTGGAATCGATTCGTCAGTATTTGATGTGGTTTACGAAATATATCCAGCGGTAATGTTAGGTGACTCACCCTGTATATACGGGGTTCGCTGGCCCGAGATAGAGGAACGAAGTTTGGGGATTGGCGGTAGCGTCGCGACAAGAGGTGGTCACGAGGTCCGAGCGGCCGAAGCGAACAGCAGCGCAAGGAGGGCCTGCGCAGGGCGAAGATACCGGAGTACGTCACCGGGATCAGCATCGACTACAAGCAGCAGGCTGCATTTCTCAGTCATTAGTTATAATCTGAACAACCTGTTGTACTAAACTGTTCGTTTCATTGTTTGAAAGACCGGGTCATTATTGGTGTATTTTAGCTGGATCTTTTGGTTCAGCCGAGTGAGTTATCTTGTAGTAAGTGTTCACGAGTAATATTTTAAGACGTTCCTTCAGAGTGGTCTTAATAACTGACAATCTAACTTTGAAAATATTAACAGCCAACTGTCACCAGGACTTAAGTCAATATAAAATTGTCAGAAGGGATCCAGTCGCACCTTGGTTGCCTACTACTTCACGAACTCACGAGTAGCTGTACGGACTAGTACTAAACAGTGCGTACTGAATACTAGCACCTTCACCGATAATAAAAGACAATTTCAGTTCGTGAAAGCTCAGTGTTACGACTGCTGTGTTCGAGGGGAAACGGTTTCCATTATTCTGAAACCTCCTATACCGAGAAGCAGATGAAAGGTAAGTGTATTATTCGGATGTAGCATTGTGCTTACGATTTCTTGAGTGCGTATTGTTACGTAACTGACACGTGTTGGTACCACACCAACTTTTAAAACTAAATAGACAAATTTGGAACCGAAAAAAAAGCTGAAATCGCCTCTACGATGCTGTGCGGCTGTGCCTCCATTGAGCTTAAAGTATGTTCGTGGCGTACACAGTGGTTCGTTGGCGCCTTTGTTGTAACATCATCGAAGAAGAATGGGACAGTAACGTTTGGTGTGCGTCACAATAACGAGAGCGCGCCGAGGAACTGCAGTGGCTGGCTCGCACAAAAGGCCCGCCTGTGCGCCTGTCACGGGGCTTTAATGCGCGGAAGTGGACCGGCGCCGCGTTTTAGCGACAGCGCGAGCTGAAAGTGCAATTCCACATTTGGGCGCGCATCGGCGGGGCGTGGCGATCGTTTTTCACGCCGCGCCCATATCCCGGTGCACCTACTCAATTGGAAAGTTTCGCTGAAATAAATATTTGAGCAGATGACAGGGTATGATTCGTTTACGGTGTGTGCACAGTCGTGCGCGCCGCGTCCGTTTATCTGTTGCTAGCAATACGGCGGGCGTCCATTTCAATTAGACTTCCATTTAATCAACACATGTTTTACGCTCGCTCCGGTATCAATTTGGTATCAGCGTGTTCTATCATCTGCGTAATGATTTGTCACATCCTATATTCGTAATTCGCGAAAGCGCCTCCATTGTGCAATTCCAGCATAGATTTTTATTAAAAAAAACAAAGAGAGAAACAGCGAGGGGAGAAAGACCTAGTGTTTTTTTTATTGTGTTATTTTTTTCCTATTTTCCTTGCGCCATTTACACTTCGTTTTTAGTTAATTAAGCAACAGTTCCCATCTGTCACCCGATTTTGCCATTGTTCCTGCGTCACAGACAGACTAGTTGGCGACTGCGAGTTCGCGAGAGAACTCTGCAGCAGACCATAATGGTGCTTAGAAACAACGGTCTGACCTTCTCACCTCCGTCGCATCGATGTTAATGACACACGCGAGATATGTTGGGGTTGAAAGCTAGTACCACTGAGTCAAGTATCTCACGGACACTCATTTCTCGTCGAGACATCACTGGCGGAGAAATTTGTTGTACTTCAGCACATGCACTCGCGCCGCGTGCGAGAATCGACTATCGACCGCCGGGCGTTCGACGCTGGACGGATGGCGTCGTCGATAGTGGTTTGAGATGTAATTAGTCAGCAATGTGCGCTGCATACGTAAACCGAACAAAAGAACCCGGCGTACTCAAAAGAGAAACCCAGGCGAATTGTGTTTACATACTACTGGCTGACATGCTATCCAAGAGATAGTATACATAACAGTACCTCAGTTTGCACCCGTATGAATACAAGCATACGATACAAAAAGCCACGCAGAGTGGCCGCGCGGCTTGAGGCACCATCTCACGGATTGCCCGGGCCCTCCCGCCGGAGGTTCGAGTCCTTCCTCGGGCATGGGTGTGTGTGTTGTTCTTCGCATAAGTTAGTTTATGTAGTGTGTAAGTCTAGGAACCGATGACGTCAGCAGTTTGATCCCTTAGGAATTCACACACACATTTTAAGACCAAAAAGTTAGTCATTTCCGGAAAACAGCACGCTAATACCGTGTGAAACCGCCTGTAACCTTGTTAACGACCTCAGTTCGGCGGGAAGGACCACAAATTTCTTTAGGTACTGAGGCAAAAAAAGCGCTATATCATTGCAAGAGGTACAGAGGTGAGCGAGTGTCCCGGTATTTATCTCAGTTCACTACTACCAGCTCTATGTCATCATAACGTGCCTGTGATCAACATACAAAGGATTGCACCATGATCTAAGAGTGGAATTAAAATTAAAATAACTTTTCTAAACTTCGTCAGGGTATGCTTCAGTTTATTAATGTTATCATTGTAAGGCCTCATAATGATCGAATGAATATATTAGGCAAAAAATTACGATTTTCAGAAAAAAGTAAGTGGCGCTGAATAAAAAGAGTTTTTTTTTTTTTTTTTTTTTTTTTTTTTTTTTTTTTTTTTTTTGGTCATCAGTCTACTTACTGGTTTGATGCGGCCCGCCACGAATTCCTTTCCTGTGCTAACCTCTTCATCTCAGAGTAGCACTTGCAACCTACGTCCTCAATTATTTGCTTGACGTATTCCAATCTCTGTCTTCCTCTACAGTTTTTGCCCTCTACAGCTCCCTCTAGTACCATGGAAGTCATTCCCTCATGTCTTAGCAGATGTCCTATCATCCTGTCCCTTCTCCTTATCAGTGTTTTCCACATATTCCTTTCCTCTCCGATTCTGCGTAGAACCTCCTCATTCCTTACCTTATCAGTCCACCTAATTTTCAACATTCGTCTATAGCACCACATCTCAAATGCTTCGATTCTCTTCTGTTACGGTTTTCCCACAGTCCATGTTTCACTAAAATACAAAGTTAAAAACTGTTCAGAACTTGCAAATGTCTGTCGCAATCAAAAGTACAAGTCTCAACCTGTTCAGAACAAAATTTTGGTTTAAATCGGAGGTTTTGCGAAAAATTGAAGCCGCTAAATACTAGACTCAAAAAAATCAAAATTCTTATGTAACATCAGTTAAAAATAAAAACCTTATATCTGTGACACCGATAAACTACTTCTATCAGTTTTGGAGTCATTTATTAAAACACAAATTTGAAACGAGAAAGCTCTTATTCATAATAGATTAAGTATCATTTGTATTTGTAATAGAAAGTTCTACTACAGCACTCAATTACAATCAGGAAATAATACAGCTGTACCAGGTTTCAAGACTTTATTGTAAATAATAATAACTACAAAAAATCTTGTAGAGGCAGTTCAGAGGTCATTTTCTACTGTCGGTTCCGTTCACAAAATTCTAGCCAGCGAAGCGAAGTTTAAATGCAGTCGAGCCAAAAACTTTTTCAGTAACCAAGGCAAAATGAACTATCCAATAAGATTCCTTTAATTTACGTCTATGGTCACAAACTTCTTGTTAACAGATTACCGGTTTCGGTCTATAGTGATCATAATTATATCCGTTTTATAAAAACAAAGTCCTAATGTACTGCAGCCTTAGTGGCATCGTTAAATGTTAAATGCAAAATCAGCACCAGCATTAAACATTTGACGACGCCACTATGGCTGCAGTACATTAGGATTCAAAATGGTTCAAATGGCTCTGAGCACTTTGGGAATTAACTTCTGAGGTCATCAGTCCCCTAGAACTAAGAACTACTTAAACCTAACTAACCTAAGGACATCACACACATCCATGCCCGAGGCAGTATTCGAACCTCCAGACTGTAGCGCCTCGAACCGCTCGGCCACTCCAGCTGGCAGTACATTAGGAGTTTGTTTTTATAAAACAGATGTGGTTATGGTCATTATAGACCGAAATCGGTTATATGTTTACAAAAAGTTTGTGACCATAGACGTAAATTAAAGGAAACGTATTGTATATACGGATCACTGTTTTATTCGGGACAATGTAGCAGCTTGTAAAATTAACTACATTTATATAAAAATTAAGAATATTGTAAATTGTAGAAAGACAGAAATTTTAATTAATACATGTTCTTGAAAGTCAGCTCTGACGTCATCCGAGGCACAACGCACACGAGCGTTAGACTGACGCGGACACTTTGATTTCACGGTACGAAGTGTCTCTTCTCAATCATATATATATATATATATATATATATATATATATACATGGATATATATATATATATATATATATGATTGAGAAGAGACACATGGATATATATATATATATATATATATATATATATATATATATATATATATATATATATATATATATATATATATGATTGAGAAGAGACACTTCGTACCGTGAAATCAAAGTGTCCGCGTCAGTCTAACGCTCGTGTGCGTTGTGCCTCGGATGACGTCAGAGCTGACTTTCAAGAACATGTATTAATTAAAATTTCTGTCTTTCTACAATTTACAATATTCTTAATTTTTATATAAATGTAGTTAATTTTACAAGCTGCTACATTGTCCCGAATAAAACAGTGATCCGTATATACAATACGTTTCCTTTAATTTACGTCTATGGTCACAAACTTTTTGTAAACATATAACCGATTTCGGTCTATAATGACCATAACCACATCTGTTTTATAAAAACAAACTCCTAATGTACTGCCAGCTGGAGTGGCCGAGCGGTTCCAGGCGCTACAGTCTGGAGGTTCGAATACTGCCTCGGGCATGGATATATATATATATATATATATATATATATATATATATATATATATATATATGCCAAAGAGGTATTGAGAAGAGACCCTTCGTACCGAGAAATCAAACAGTCCGCGTTAGTCTAACGCCCTTCTGCGTTGAGCTTCGGATGATGTCAGAACTGAACAGGCTTGAAGACGTTTTCGGTAAAAGTAGGAAGCGAACTCGGAGTTCTGTACACCGTTCTGGATCGCTTAGATTTCACAAAAGTAACTATTTCTGTGCGACCAGTAATGTTGACTTACTGCGTGCCCAGTGGCGAGATTATTTTCCACTTTTAAGGCGACTAATTAATTTTTGGTGATTAGAAGTCGAGGCGATAGACCATTTTACTTGGAGCTTTCCGAAGAGGTCGCCTCTGAGCTATTAATAGTGTTGTTTTGGAAACGGATATTATTAATTTTGTTAGGGATACTATCATATTTTGTGCATGTGAACTTCTACAGAATATTTCAATCAGTTAAAACTCAAAACTGTTATTTATAGTCACAGTTCCTGATCGTGCTGAGTAAACAGCAAGTAGGAACATTGCAGACTGGAATTTATGTTCAGAATGTTCTCCATCGCTTACTGGATGGCCACAGAAATTGTTTTCGAGGTCTTGTAAACGGCAGAGGTAAAAGTAAAGAGCGCACATACAGTTTAAGTGTCTTTTCACAAGCTTAATAACAAAAGTAACGACCATTTTGATTATTTACCCCCCACACCACAGTATGTCATAGCCAATTGAAGACCCTAATTGATGATTACATCTCGTAGAGCTAGCAAACTATGGGGACGTTGAGTGATACGTTTCGCCCCTTGTTACAAACGTTACTGAACGTACTCTATTGAAATAAGGTCGTGTGATTTAGACGGGGACGCGAGATGTGATAAGGTGCCTGAGCGTTCGTTATATCAGCATTCTATGCGTACAACACTGTGACCAGGATAATGTGCAGGGGTTGGACAAAAATATGGAAACACGGCGAGAAATTCTAGCTTGAACATAAATGCATATGACAGTTAAACCTGTAGGTTGTGCTGCTGTATTTGACAACGAACGGCACCGTTGCAGTGTCCTCAAAACGTTTCAGGTCTCAGTCATGGTAAGAACGGTGTTCTGTATAGTTATGAGTGCATGGTGTGGGAACTAAGTGAATTCGAACATGGGGAAATTGGTGGCGTTTGTATGGTGGGTCCTTCCGTAGCCAAGGTGGCCGAAGTATTTAGCGTTTCGTGAGGCACCATATGGAATATTTATACCACCTACAGGAGAAGCGGAGAAACATCACCTGCTAAGCCACAAAGCGGATGGAAGTGTGGTGGCGCAAACTGTCGCCAGTACACAGGTCGGCAAAGGTTGCCAGAAGATCGATAATAGGCGCCTAACAGGAGAGAGGCCAGAGACAGACTCGCAAGCAATGCGCTGGCAACGCCCTCTCGACCGCCAGTATTAAGATCGCCGCCGCAGACTGGAGGGCTCAGGCAGTCACAGACAGTCAGTCCAGTCGCAGACAGAGCCAGTTGCAGTCGCAGTCAGCTCCGTTACTAGCTCAGTCACTATTACAATGACTGTCTCTCAGTTCGCGTCACCAGCTATGAGAGTATAGTGTTTATAATGGGACTTGTACTCCACCAGCAGTGAGGCTAACGTGGATTATTACGGAAGAGCTTGCACCACAACACATGGATTTGCTTAAAGATAAGTAGCTTTCTATTACAGTAAATAATGAACCCTGTTAATACATGTGTCCTGTAGTGTTATAGAAAGAGGTTACTGGCCACCAAACAACAGTCTCTCTCCTGCTTCCCCTGGTAATAAACTCTACCGAGGCAACGACGACACAAAAGGAAGTGATTGTGACAGACGGTCTTTGAAGAGGATTGTGACGAAGGATAAGGACGACAGCTGCGAAAGTCACTGCATAACTGAATGTCGCATTCGCGAACCCTATCAGCAACAAAACAACACGAAGGTAGCCTCCATAAGCAGAGAATTGCAGGGAAGGTTGGAATTCCAAAACCACTCATCAGCGTTGCAAATGCCTGCAACAGGAAAACGTGGCGTTGAAGGCATAAAATCTGTACTATGGAGCAATGGGGTTTTGTTTCACACAGTTAACAATTACTGGCCTAGTTTACGGCCCAAATATGAAACAAGGTAGGGATTCTATCATGAATTGGAAAGCCACGTAGTGTTACTCCATTGGCTCCATGGTTACTCTGCAAGGTCGCATTACCACCAAAATTGATGTGACCATTTAGGAAGGTCAGGTCCATTTGGCTGATCCATGGTACAATATTTGTTCCCAATGGTGATCCTGTGTTCTAAGACGACATTTTTACTGTTCAAAAAATGGTTCAAATGGTTCTGAGCACTATGCGACTTAACTTCTGAGGTCATCAGTCGCCTAGAACTTAGAACTAATTAAACCTAACTAACCTAAGGACATCACATACATCCATGCCCGAGGCAGGATTCGAACCTGCGACCGCAGCGGTCGCTCGGCTCCAGACTGTAGCGCCCAGAACCGCACGGCCACTCCGGCCGGCCTTTTACTGTTCACACAGCCCGAATCCCCCATGACTGGTACAATATTTGTTACCAGTGGTGATCCTGTGTTCTATGACGACATTGTTACTGTTCACACAGCTCGAATTGTCGGATCTCCTCAGAGCCACTGCAGTCACCATATCTCAACAATATATAGCCATTGTGATCTACTTTCGTGAAAATGGCACGTGGTCGCCACCCACCTGTCAGGGGAAATGGTATAACATTCTCTTGAAAATATACTCTCGACTTTCACACTGAAGAGCCAAAGAAAGAGGTGCATCTGCCTAGTGTTGTGTAGGGTCCCCGCGAGCATCCAGATGTGCCACAAACGACATGGCATGGAGCGAACTGCACCATGAATCCAAAACCGTAAGAATACGACTGGGTGGAGGTCTCTTCTGAACAGCACGTTGCAAGGCATCCCAGACATGCTCAATAATGTTCATGTCTGGGGAGTTTGGTGGCCATCAGAAGTTTTTAAACTCAGAAGAGTGTTCCAGGAGCCACTCTGTAGCAATTATGAGCGTATGGGGTCTCGTATTGTCCTGCTGGAATTCCCAAAATTCGTTGGAGTGCGCAGTGGACATCAATGGATGCAGGTGGTCAGACAAGATGCTTACGTGCGTGTCACCTGCCAGAGTAATATCTAGAAGTATCAGAGGTCCCATATCACTCCAACTGCTCACGTTTTACACCATTACAGAGCCTCCACAAGCTTGATCAATCCCATGCTGACATGCAGGGTCCTTGGATTCGTGAGGTTGCCTGCATACTCGTAGACGTCCATCCGCTCTATACAATTTGAAACGAGACTCGTCCGAACAGGTAACATGTTCCCAGTCATCAACAGTCCGATGTCGGTGTTGACGGGCAAAGGCGAG